>NC_071591.1:859787-3778052 GCF_024509145.1 Vidua macroura
TCTTATCAGCAGCACTTGGCAGTAATCACACCTAAGGAAACTTATAATTTTCTTCAAGGAGGTGACACTGACAGAATTAAAAATGAAGGAGCCCCCTGAAAAGCCAGTTCATTACAAATTAACAGTGGTCCTAGCAAAGCAGTGGGCTAAGGCGTGTCAAATAGTGATATGGATAAAGAAACCCAGCATTTGGAGCTGTCAGCACCGGGAGCAGAGCGAGCCTGGGAACAAATTAATCACATATTGTCAACGCAAAGTTGCATCAAATTAACACATCGGATTCCAGCATATTAATGTGAGAATGCTTTCACCTGATTATTACTGCAAACCATTGCCACTCTCTGACTGCAAAGATATAATTAAATTGCTAAATAGAAAGTGCATATAATATCTCTGCATGCATTTAGGATGCATGAGCTGAAAAGATCACATCCCAGTAAGTGACAGTTTCTATTTGTAGGAAAACTTTACTTTTTTTTCCTCTCTCTTATTTACTTGAGAGTACTAGAGGATGAAATTAGAAAAGTTAGTGCTGTTGTTTGCACTCCCTACAAGTTGGTGGAACTCAGGTTGGGTTGAACTGATTGGTTGTGCTGCCTGGGAGGGAGGAATTCTCTTCCCTCTGCTCCCTGTGCTCCGTGCCCTCTGTGGGGCAAGGAGAGGGAGGAGGAGATGCTCTGGAGTTGTGGAAGAATAACATCAAAAAGCAGATGTTAATACCTCGCTAATGAGGCTGTTAGTTGATCTTAGAGAGGCTGCTGGTTGATTTGTATAAAATTAAGCTGCACTCAAAATCTGAGATGGGATAGTGCTTAAATTGGGCACAGGTATTGCTCATGGATTTGTTACTGGAGGAACCTGTCCTGACATCCACAGAACCTCACAGTCATGGAATTGTGGGGTTGGAAGGGACCCCTGGAGGTCCTTCAGTCCAACCCCTGCCCAGAGCAGGAATGTGTCCAGGTGGGTTTGGGATGTCTCCAGAGAGGGAGGCTCCAGAGGAACTGGCCACTGGTTTTGTGGGAGAGATGGAAATTCTGCTCTAATATTTGATTTCAGGCCATTGGCAGAGGGAGCAGACAGAGGGGCTGACCCTGCCCAGAGCCCCTGCAGGACCTGGGTGTGGGACAGCAGCTCTTCCCAGGCTGCCACTTTTTCTGTAAATCTTCCTTTGAAAAAAAGAGGAGAAGGAAGGCAAACAGCCAGTACAGTGAAGCACGCAGGAAAAGTGGTGATGCCTTGAAATTAAAAGCATTTTTTAGGCCATGGCCATTTCAAGCAGCTTAATTAGAATTAAAGAATTTTAAAGAGTTTTTATAATGCACTTGTTAATCTTTTGGCTGAATCATATTGCGTTTTATTCTATCTAATTGATTTTTAGCAATTTAGTAGTGTCATTATCTTTCCCTTAATTACAGATCAAATCAAATAAAAAATGTATTCACAAGTTGAGGTTCTTAACAGCCAAAGAAATATGGAAATGTTTTATTAGCTCATGTTTCTAATGGCTGCTGTTTGCAGAAGAGTTGGATGTGTCCATTCAACAGACATGCTTGTTGGGAGGAACATTCCTGAGGGAGAGAAAGTTGGGTTTTTTTAATTTCTCATTGGACACTCTTTTAGACTATGCCTTTACTTTGACCCTAGTAGTTGAAAAATCATTTTAAAGCATTGATAGTAATTATGGAAAAAGGGCTCACTTATGTGTCTGTTTAAGCACCATGAAATCACTAATCAAAGAGTTCTTGTTTTGTAGTTAAACATTAAATGTAAGTGAAGTGGTAATTGGTTTATTCTTGATTTCAGTATAAATTTATATTTAATTAATTTTTTTTCAATTTATTTAGTATTTCCCACTCAGAATTTGTAAAGGCAGTATAATGGTCAGGTTTTTTCCATGTAAATTCTTTTGTTTCCCAATCTGAACCAAAGAGGAAGAAAATTTTCACTATTTTCTTAATACTAGTAGAGCTTCCTTGATTTACTAATAAGAGCAGTTTCTCAGGTCTTTGTGGAGATTGAATTTATGAATTTATCATACTTCAGGCTGCTATGGACCTAAATCCTGCAGGGGAAAAATGTTGAAAACATTTATGTCAGAAAGTGTCCTGCATCAAAGTTGCTTGAACAGCCCATCAGGGCATTTTCACATCTTTTAGGGGCAAAAGCTTCCCGTGGATAAAGTCTTTAATGTCCCTTTTAGAGGAGCCCCCGAGTGCCACGTGGCTGTTGAGGTGGTGGAGGGGAGAACCCTCCTGAAGCTGGTTCTGTGTGATGGATGCCCTGGTGTGCCAGCACCTCTGCCAGGAGGGAGGGGAGTGCAGTGGGAAAGAAGTGTCACTGGGACACTGCATTTATTATTTATTGTTTAGTATTTGTCAGTGCTGGGCTCCTTCCCAGTGCTGTGGGACCTGCCCTGGTACCACGGGGCACGCGCTCCGTGACACCCCGGTCCAAGAGTGCAAATTTCTTCCTGAGTGCAAGGAAACTTGGCTTTAAGGGGGTAGTTTGGAGACTGATGATGAGAAAGAAATCACCTGTGGAGGAAATCAAATCCCATCTCCATGAGCTGCCTGACTCCACATCACACTCTGTCTCTCTGATGGTTTTTAAATTGAGGGGCAAAAAGCTGTTGTGATAGTGTCACTAAACACTGCAGAACAAATTTCCATATAAAACCCTTCCTAGGTAGGAAATTCCAGTTAATAATAGTTTGGAGGAGAACCTATAGTAAAACTTGAGCATATTAACTATTAAGAGTTTAATTTGAGCTCTGGGGGAAATGATGTATTGAGGTAGGTACAGTAAAACTGATGAGATTGCAGGCAGGTTTTACAGATGATTTTCTCTTTCTTTTAAGAATAATTGAGTCATTTTAATGATAAGCCTTGCTTGGCTTCTTTGAATGGACTGCATGTAATTAGTTGTAGCTTCAACTTTGAAATGTTTTGACAGAAAATGTATCATTTAGCGGGTGCATTTTTCCCAGCATCTGCCTTTAATATTTGTTCATTTTCTGCAACGCACAACTTTGCTACTTCAGGTCAAATCCCAGACACGGCTGCGGTGCCTTTGTTACCTCGATTGTTTCCTGCAGGATGAGGGAGAATGATTGCACAGAACATGTTTTGCAAGCAGCTGGAGCCCGTTCCAGCCGAGTGCAGCACCTGCGGGCCGGCGGCGGTGCCGGCGCTGCCCTGCTGCAGCTTCAGCTGGCAGCGGTGCCAGGGAATGCAGCGTGTCTGGGCTGGACTAATTAGAGGGATGATTTGTGAAACGCTGGCTATTTATTTAATTAATCACCGGCACAAAGCTATAAAACCCATATTTTAAAAATCCCTGTTAGTTTGCCATGTGGTTAATAGATTGTGGCACATTAAAAAGTGACACGGTGATGTATTAAAAATGTTCCACCTAAGGTTGGCTGATGTCCTCGAGGAACTTGAGCTGTCTGCTTTGTGCAGCAGAAGCAGAGGATTAGAGGCTGATCTGTTCAAGGATTGAATATTTCTGAAAACATTTATCTTTTTTAGTGCATCTGTTCGTTAAAATAGATCGTGGTGTGTTCCTTAACGCACAAATAATGTTTATGGTGTAGTTTTAATTATAAGTTTTGGTTGCATTTTGTTATTACAAAGAATAACTCTATTCCTCAGTATTAAATTGTAATGTTTATTACTAAGTAAAAAATATATAATTCTTCTAAAGAGGCTGTTCCTTCTGCTCCCTAGAAGGAATTTGAGGATGGTTGGGGTAATGAATGCATTTCTGCTGCAGCTGGAGCAGCAGCACTTGGATCAATCTAAACGTGTGTTTTGATCCCTCACTAGAGCTGTGGGGGCTGAGCAGCCCAGGGCTGCAGGGCAGGCTGAGCTGGTGCCACACGGCTGGGGGGACATCCCACCCTCTCTGTTGGCGTGGGCACATGGAGAGGGAGCCTGTGTGGGGCAAAATGCCACGGGAGTGTGGCTGGGAAGGGATGGTCAGGGCCATTTGTCCTAAATCTGACACCTACATGGACATAAACACAACCTGGGCTCTGACAGGGATGGACCTGGGATTTCTCCCTCCCTCCATGTAGCATTTGTCAGAAAAAAAGCAGTATTAAGAATTCATATTAATAGCAGATTTCAATTCATAGAGAGTTGTATAAATGAACGTGTGTTACTATAATTGAAACGTGCTGTTACCAGCACTATGTGTCTTATTCTTTGCTCAGGACTTACATAATTTTATTAATTGTGGGAGTGAATGCCAAGCAAGAGCAGCGATTTGGGTGCTTGATTGTGTGGTTATTTCTGTAAATCCTGGATTTGAGCTGCGTGCAAAGGCGTGTTCAGGTGGAAGCGTGGAAGGAAACTGTCCAGCTCGGAGGTGATGCTTCTCAGCTGTGTGTTGTATAATTAACTGGTACATTAGGAGGGGGCTGGAATAAAACATGAGCATGTTAATGCAGCCTGGAGCTGGGGTTGTAGTGATCATTGCGATGCAGAGGACGCATTGCTCAGAGCTGCTGCTGCCTCTGCAGCCTGTGAAACATCTGGACCTTTAATTGACAAATCGTGTGGTGCCGTGCAGAGCAGGCATGCTAAGTGAAGTCAACAATTTAGAATAAAAAATAATAGTGTGTTATTTACCTTGGAGTTAAATATTCATACTTTGTTATGCTTTGGATAACAGGAAATTACCGGGTTAAATTTTTATGAATAGTGACAGTGTGAATAAGATAAATTAAGTATTTAATGATGTTAATGGAGTTTTACATCGTGATCTGCTAACTCTGCAGCACAAGCTGGGGTGATGCAAAGGAGAATCCTCCCCTCAGAAGGGAAGAACTTTGAGGCTTCACTGAGAAGCTGCAGGGCTGGAGGTGTGCAGGGGGTGCACCCTCTCTGCAGCCTCTCTGGGGTGTTCCCCACTTGAGGTTTAGGAATAGCAGGAGGAACCAAGTGCCCAAAGTAACGAGAAACCCCAGTGCTGGTGTAACCACCTGATGAAACAAAGACCATTCCCATTTTGCCATGGTAGGGAATAGTGTGGTGGGTTGGAGAAGGAAAGAGGAAAGAAAAATATGGTGCCTTATATTGCCATGAACATCTGTGCTCTGATCTGTTAGAAATTTCTGTGTGTTGTAAATACTGGGTTATTATATTTCCACTTTTCCCCTTCAAGTATTTTCTGTGTGTCAATTAAATACACAAGCAAGTAAGTTATGTTGTGGAGGTGATTGCTGGATCACAGAGTGTAGTCAACACCCTGTCACCCAAACCAAAAAACATTTAACCGAGTTTAAAAGTGAGAAGACATTTTGCATTTGGGAATGGAAAAGCATTTGTTTCCATTTTGTGCAGTGTTTAGCGTTGTTTGCTGGGAGGTGAGTCAATGACTTGAATTAATTATAATTACTGAAGAGACATATACTGATTGAGCAAATAAAGTAGTAAGCTCATTCGTGCCAAGGCCATCTAATTAAATGCTAACTTTGGGTAAGCTAGATGTGCATGAAAGATTAATTTTAAGAGGTTTTTATGACTCCCACTAAATAATGATTCAGTAAAATCTTTGCATTATATCATTAGAACATCTAATCTTAAAGTGATATAACATTTAGTCACAGAACTCCATTGTGCAGGAAGAGGCAGTAAATTGTCAGTGCTGAAAATCAATCACTTTTCTCTTGGAAATGTTTATGGACTTTGCTTTAATTTTGCGCCGTGGTGTGCAGTGAAGCAAAGCAGGAGTGAGCAGGACACGCTGTGCCTGACTCCCCACCAGCTCCCCGTTCTGCAGGTGCTTCAGCAGCCCTTAGGGCTGAGCTGTGCTGGGCTGGAGCAGCTCTCCCCAGGGTCCTGTGTCAGGCCAGCACTGACCTGCTGTTGGAGGGAGGGGTGCATTCCCTCATGGACTTGGAATAAAATCTGATTTTAAATCTTAGAAAGGCATCTTATGTTGGAAGGACTGATAGATTTTAAATAAGTTTGGTTTTTGGGTTTTTTTTTTTTTTTTTTTAAATTTGACATACTGTAAGAGAGCACAAGGGAGCCTTAAAAGAATCCACCAATAAAAATACTAGGAAAAATGATTTACTGTACATTTTCAGTGTATCCAGTTACTCCTCACTTTCTTAAAGGATTGGTGGGATATAACATTTCTAACAATAAAAGCTTAATGGAATCAGATTTGTGATTTCCTAGAAAATTAACGAGATATTTTGTCAATTTTATTCCAGACTTCATTTGTCAGAATATACAGTGTCCAGTGACAAGCTAAAAGAATTTTTTGACAAATTAACTGTGCCACAGGTGACAGATCAGGAAAATGTTAATTTAACAGCCCCTTTATGCTTCCCAGATTTATTGGAGGCTATTAAGGAAACTCCAAATGGTAAGGCCCCTGGCCCTGAATAGATTTTCCATTGAATTTTATACAGGATCTATTAATAAAGTTTGATGCTGCCTCTTTGAATATCGGTAATTGTCCTTTATCTTCTGGGTTTCCTCAGCATTTCCACTTGGAGCAGGGTTTCAGCTGGGAGCCAGCAGTGGTTGTGGCTCCAGGGGTGCCTGTGGTTCTGGGGGCTGCTCCCGGAGGGGCGGCTGCGGGTCCGGGCAGAGCCCGGAGCTGTCCCTGGTGCTGCCGCGGGGCTGGGCTGGCCCTGCCCGGCTGGCCACTGTGCCCTGTGTCCGTGTGTCCTGTGTCCCTCTGTCCCTGTGTCCCTGTGTCCCTGTGTCCCTCTGTCCCTGTGTCCCTGTGTCCCTGTGCCCCTGTGTCCCTGTGTCCCTGTGTCCCTGTGCCCCTGTGCCCCTCTGTCCCTGTGCCCCTGTGCCCCTCTGTCCCTGTGTCCCTGTGCCCCTGTGTCCCTCTGTCCCTCTGTCCCTCTGTCCCTGTGTCCCTCTGTCCCTCTGTCCCTGTGTCCCTGTGCCCCTCTGTCCCTGTGCCCCTGTGCCCCTCTGTCCCTGTGTCCCTGTGCCCCTGTGTCCCTCTGTCCCTCTGTCCCTCTGTCCCTCTGTCCCTGTGCCCCTGTGTCACTCTGTCCCTCTGTCCCTCTGTCCCTGTGTCCCTGTGTCCCTCTGTCCCTGTGCCCCTGTGTCCCTGTGTCCCTGTGTCCCTGTGTCCCTCTGTCCCTCTGTCCCTGTGTCCCTGTGTCCCTCTGTCCCTGTGCCCCTCTGTCCCTGTGCCCCTGTGTCCCTGTGTCCCTGTGTCCCTGTGTCCCTGTGTCCCTCTGTCCCTGTGTCCCTGTGTCCCTGTGCCCCTGTGTCCCTCTGTCCCTGTGCCCCTCTGTCCCTCTGTCCCTGTGCCCCTCTGTCCCTCTGTCCCTGTGCCCCTCTGTCCCTGTGTCCCTGTGCCCCTCTGTTCCTCTGTCCCTCTGTCCCTCTGTCCCTGTGTCCCTGTGCCCCTCTGTCCCTCTGTCCCTCTGTCCCTGTGTCCCTGTGCCCCTGTGTCCCTCTGTCCCTGTGTCCCTGTGCCCCTCTGTTCCTCTGTCCCTCTGTCCCTCTGTCCCTGTGTCCCTCTGTCCCTGTGTCCCTCTGTCCCTGTGTCCCTGTGTCCCTCTGTCCCTCTGTCCCTCTGTCCCTGTGTCCCTGTGCCCCTGTGTCCCTCTGTCCCTCTGTCCCTGTGTCCCTGTGCCCTGTGTCCTGTCCTCCTCCTGTCCTCCCCATCTCTAAACCTCCTCTGCCTCCTCCAGCCTGTTTTTACTATCTTTCTTGTCCAAACTCCCTCCACCACAGCTATCCTGTTCTCCTGCTCACGCACACTCAATGTGAACACCGAAATGACAGGTGACTCAAACCAGGTAAAACCCACACACCTATGAGGATTCCATCTGCTCTGTGAGCAAGGGGAGCAATCCCAACAACAGCAGGACTGGGAAATGGCTCAAAGCACTGCTGTTATACTCAAGATCTTTTAAAAAGTCAGAGAAATAGTTTTATTAATTAAAGGTCTGTAAAGCTGATGGCCATGAGGTATTAGGGAGGCTGAAACCTGAAGCCAATTAGATTTTCTAGCAGTAATGAGAACATCCATTGTCACACTGGGGAGGAAATGTTTGTACAAACCTGTGGTGGATCAGGGCTCAGGGATCAGTCCCACACCAAGGGGGTCTGGAGGAAACCTCCACTGTGTTTATTGCAAATTGGTGGTATTTGTTCAGAACCACACCATAAATCCAACCCATCAGGTCCCTGTCTGAGGGAATCCACGGCCTCAGCCCATCCTGCAGAATGTTAATTGTCACCACTGGACATGAAGTAAGTACACAAACACTTGGTAAGTTCAAAGGCCAAAAAGAGAGTGTTTTATTGGAGCATCTGATATTTATAGAACTCCAGAGGTGGCTGTGGATTGGAGGATGGAATTACCACCTCTCCAGCCACACTGGTCAAAGCAACAGTCCATCAATTCCCTCCTCCCACAAAGAGGAATGCAAAACAATTCTTATTTACATGAACAGCACGTGAGAACTGCAGTATAAACATGTCAACATCAGAAGGCTGAAGAAGTTTTATGAGAACTCTAAGACAGGTGATTTGATGAATTCCTGGGTGTGGGTTGTGAGTTCACACGTTTGTGCAGTGGCTGATGGATAATCTGCTCTCTTTGGTTGTCAGTCCCAGCTCCTGGCTCGTTTGTCCCCTCCCTGGCTGGGTGTATCAATTGTAGCCTTGGCACCAACTCCCACATCTGGGTGTCCATTTTTCTTGGATTTTCCATTATCAGGACCCAGCATTACTTACGATTCTGCCCTCCTTGGATTTATATATGTAACTGACTTGGCGTGCCAAGGAGTGACATGAATTTCTGGTAGCTGCTGTTTGCTCCTTCTCTTGCCAAAGCAGCCTCAGCTCGGGGGTGTCTCTGGGCAGGACCAACACTCTTGGCGTCCCGTGCCCCTGGGTGACTGCACCTGGGCACACACAGCTGATTTGTTACCTGGCACCAGCTCATTTCCCTTTCAGAATAAGTTGTGGAAGTAGAAAAGCAAGAGAGATGGAGAGACAGAAACACGCTGGTGTTTTTTACCAGCTGTAGCTCTGCTGTGTTCATGACCTCGTGAGGTTGTGGGTGGTGTCCCAGAGGGTCCCGGGCACATGAGCTCAGCCAAAGGTTGTTCAGGTTTACCCAAGAAAATGAAGGAATGTCCCATGTTCTGTTGCAAACCTAAGCCTTCCTTTAAATGAGCCAAACTGGTTTCTTCTTACCCTAAAAATATGGGAAGAGGAGGTATCTGTTCTATAAAAATGCTTTCTTAAAAAATAAATGTGTTATGTTGGGATGGATTTTAATAATACTTTTAGCTATGCCAGTATGAATAACTTTAGTCTTTAAATTCCTATTACTTCTCTAATTTATAATCATACTGAAGGATCAAATGGTTTTTAACAATATATTGAAATTAGCACATGGCATTTAACTCCCTGTTTTATGCTCTCATTATAGATTTATAGCATTGAATCCTTTTATTCTGTTACTTAGAATTCCAAGTGATTAATTCAAGAAGCCCTTTCTCTTCTCAAAGCCCTTGTAGTATGGAGAGAGATGGAGATACTTGGAGTGCTTTGGAAGAGGGGATCAGGATGTGCAATCTTTTGTTTGTTTAGAAGATTTCTGGGTGAAAGCTGCAGTCCTACCTGCAGTGGATTAAACATTCTTTTCTTGTAAAGCAAAATGTATTGCTGTGTGCTTTGTGGTTTTTTTTTAATTGTCAGTCTCCAGGGCACCAGATGGGTTCTTTTCATCCAGTAAAATACTGGGATTCCAGTAGAACCCCAGTATTAGTTGATTCTTCTTGGTGTTCTCAAACAGAGCACGTCAGGCTCAGCTGTGTGTGCGGTTTTGTTCTGCTCTTGGCAAGGCAAGGCCAAGCCTTGGTGAGGGGGTATCTGTGCTCCCTCTGGGGGCTCCTCAGGTGGTGGGGAAGAGCTTCTCTTCTGCAGAAATGCAGAAACAAGGGCAGTGCACTTCAGAAGTCTTAGGCTGGTTTGTTGGGTCCCTCTTCCTCCCCATCCCACACATAATTCCGTTCTTTTGGATTCTGCAGGAGCATGGGATCCTGCAGCAAAGTTCAGGCTCTTCATGGAAATCTGTGAAATCATGTCCAGATATTTCATGTCCTTTTTACAGATAAACAGCAGGGAAATAATTGGAATTTAAATGTTAAATCCTTTTCCAATTTTCAGCCATAGCAGCATATTTTAGTTTTCCTGCTGAGCCGAATTCCATCCGCCCAGATTCCGTATAAACCCCGTCACACTTTTTTATGCATCCTGATGAAATGTGCTTCCTCAACAGGGCCATGTTGGTACAACGGCAACCAAAAAAATTGATGTCTACCTCCCACTGCACACAAGCCAAGACAAGCTGCAGCCCATGACCGTGGTGACCATCGCCAACGCCAAGGTGCACGACCTGATCGGGCTCATCTGCTGGCAATATACAAGTGAGGGACGGGAACCCAAGCTGAAGTAATGCTCTTTCTTTACTACCTCCTGACCTCTAAATTTCTCCTCTGCAGCCTTTTTGCATACTGAAACGGATTTCTGTGTCAGTGTTTGGAAATATAAACCCTAGCACCTTCACATTTGTCAGTGTTTCCCTCCGAGCAGCACACGTGCACCTCCAGCCATTTCTCTTTCAATTAACTGCCGTGTGCTGGGAAGTGATCAACAGCAAGGCTTGGATCTGTAAATGAATCATCATTTCAAAACTATGTAAAAATAATGCAAACTTTATCGCTTTTGGTGTCACAGAGGCATTTGTTATTTCGTGTCCCATCTATTTTTTGCTAGTGTCCTTAATGGCTGAGATCACAAGATGTCAGATAAAGCCCAGAACTGCTCTAAGTCCCTTTGCTAGGCTGGAGCACTGCTGGTGGTTAGTAAGAGCTGTTCCCTTTTCCTGGCAGATGACAGGACATACATGATCTTCAGAACAGCTCATCTGAGCAGCTTTTGTTTTAGAACAGTTGTGTAAAATACTTCTGGTTTTGCCAGGCCATAGAACATAAAATAAGAACTTAAAGTAGTTTATGACAGAGTTACTGGCAGGGATGTCCCTGGTGTGAAGGAGGTTGATAGTTTTGTTTGGGTTTTTTCTATATGAGCCAAATTTCACTTTTTAATTGATCCTGGAATATTGAATGAATAGGGTGGGGGGTTTTTTGATCCTGAATTTTGCAGCTCACTCTCTCAGCATTTTTCAGGAGCCCTGGAGGGCTCAGCAGTCTTAGCTGCTGTTGTAGCACAGCTGTGGGGGGAATGGGAGTGAGGGCACTTGGGCTCCCGTGTTTGGGTTTGCTGATTTCTGTTCCATGGACAGGGCACGCAGGAAAGCAGCCCCTCTTGAAAACACTTCCATGGATGTTCTTTCTTTGGGTATAGATTTTCCCTTAGCTCTTCTCAACAGACATGTGAGATGTTTTTAGGTTTAAACACTTGGGTTTGATTTGTCCTTTTTTACGTTCTGGAGAAGAAATATAAAATTATTCACAGATGGTGCCATTTCATTTGCTGTTATTAATTTCTGTTCCTTATATCACAAGTTCAGAGAAGTGTCCTTTGTGTATGATTAGGTTATTTTTCAATGAGTAAGACACCACTGATGTCAGTCTTTGGGCACACACATATTTTTCAGGAGCACAGCAGAGCTCAAATGGAACAGCACCCGTGAGTGGAGCGTTCCATGAACCATCACTGCCCACAGCAAAAGGCAGCAGTGGGAAGAAATGAATTTCACTGTCTGCCTTGAAGGATAAGATGTTATGATGTGTCAAAAAGTGCTCATGAGCAAGGAGGCTGTCCAATGTAATCAAATCTCAGGCAGAAAGAATAAAATAAATAATGGAGGCATGAGTTCCCAGGAGCACGTGTCAGACACAGCAGCAACTGAGAATCTGGGACAAAGGCTCAGACCAGGGGCCAGAGCCTCGAGTTTCCTGGAAGTTTGTTTTCTTGTAGGTCCTTAATTATTTCTCGTCATCTTTTTTTTAGCATTGCTGACTGCCAGTCCTGAAGCAAGGATTGATTTGACTGTAAACTAATTCTCATATTTCCAAGTAAGGAAGGAGCTCGTGTAGGGTACCCATTCTACATCGGCCGTTTGTTCCTGATTCAGTCAGGAATCAGGAGAGTGTGAAAAGACAAAATGGGGATCATTGTGACACTGCACTAAAATACATCTACAGAATGCCTCAGATGGCTATGCAAGGCATGCAGAGTGACAACTATACCTGCTAGTGACACTGTGAGAATAATGAGGAGGTTTTAGACTTTATAATTAGGAGAAACAACCCCTTCTGTCTTTAGGAAAAGAATATATTACTGCCTAATTCCTTTCCCTAAAAGATAGGTGTAAGAGTCTGAAGTGAGTGAGTACTAGCTGACAGCTTTGAGAACATTCTGTATTCAATTAGGCTGCCTTTTTTATTATAATTGTATTGTATTTGTCTCTATTCAGTCTCTTGGTTCGAGGAACCACTGGCAGTGTTAGCAGCCCTGTCCCTGGCCTCTCACACATGGACCTGGGTTGTAACCCAGCAGACCATTTTCTTGCCAGCCCCTGACAGATGTGCTGGAATGATTCCAGCTGCAAAAAATAAACAAAATCCCTTTCTAGGAAGAAATTAATAGTGAGATGCACAATTCGAATACATTTGCTATTTTTGGAAGTGAGGAGTGAATCTCTCAGTTTTTGTGCTGAACTTGTAAGTTCCTAACTTCAATCTCACTCGGCCTGGTGGAGGTTCAAAGTGCAGAACAGTTTTACTCACTAGACTTTTTTTTTTTTTTTTTTTTTTTTTTAAACACATGGTGACTAAATCTGTTCAGGAAGCCAGTCCATGAGTGAAGACATTTGTAACCCCTCTGTTCTATGGGATGTGACCAGTGCTGTGTATTTTCCCAGAATTTGCTGGGGGAGAAGCTGGTGGCACCGGGACCTGCTGGGGGTGCTCTGCTGCCCGTGGCTGTGCGTTCCTCCAGCCTTGGTGGGAGCTGTGCAAATGCACCAGGAGCCAAATGGAAATGCTCACTGTGCTCACCCAGAGCTGTGAGTGCCCAGCAGGCTGTCCCAGAGCGGGCTGGAGAGCAGCAGGGCAGGGGCCCAGCTGTGACTGTCACTGCTCGCGCTGGGAGCGTCGGGGACTTGCAGTGACGTTCACGGGACACAGGAGCACGCAGGGCTGGGTCTGTGGTCCCCAGCTTGGGAAGGGTGTGGGGTGCTGCAGCCACCCCAGAGGTGCCCTGAGGGATGGAGCATCTCTGCTCTGGGGACAGGCTGGGAGAGCTGGCATTGGAGCCCCTGCCAGGGCCTGAAGGGGCTCCAGGAGAGCTGGAGAGGGACTGGGGACAGGACACAGGGAATGGCTCCCACTGCCAGAGGGCAGGGATGGATGGGAGATGGGAATTAGGAATTCTTGGCTATGAGGGTGGTGAGGCCCTGGCACAGGGTGCCCAGAGAAGCTGTGGCTGGGATCCCTGGAAGGGTTCAAGGACAGAAAGTTTCTTTACTGGCATTTGCAGAATTTTCAAAATTCAGAGTGGTGAATGTTGCTGAATTATCTTTGGTGAGCAAATTTGCAGCTTACATTAACAGCAATGCATCATTATTCCCTGTTTTCTATAATAAATGTCTTAGTCATGACAAGATGCCTATAGATCACCTGGACTAAGCACTCTCAATAAAGCACAGTTGCAACCAAAGGTTTGTGAATTAATTGAGAAAATTGCAAATCAGGTAGTCAGTGAAATAATTCATTGTCACATCCAATCAATAAACTTTGTAAATCAACTCATTTAATTCAAAAAATGATCTATATAGATCAAGCGACCAATTAAACAATTAGCATACACTTTACAATTAATTAATTTAAGCATCAATCATGCAATTAAAACTCCAAATTTAAACTGCAGAGTTTAGAAACACGCTGCCACGTGCACCTCCAGCTTTACTGCATGGCTGGGGAAAGGCCTGAGTGCTGGCAGGTTTACAGTCAGAAAGAATACTTATTTTCAGGTCAATCATTTAAACTGAAGTAACATTTGAAATAGATTTCAATGTTAGGAAATTATGATTAATACCTGTTTGGTAGCTATAAATAGTTGTTTCCTTCTGGCTTTCATCTGTGGAAAAAAAGAGGCTCAGCTCTTTATTTCTTTCACATTGTTGCTGTTTCAGCTTTCTGTGTTAGTTCTGCTAGTTGGTGTTTATTAATTTGTGACTGCTTTTAGTGACTGAACTTAGGTATTTAGTAAAGGTAAGTTTTCTGCTAATCATTGCTATGTGTTGGACAGATTTTTTACTTTTCCCATATTTCATTACCCTGCTTACCTGCCCAAGAGCACTCTCTACAGACACTAAACTTTCACAGTTGTTTGACCTGTAAAAAATCACAGACACCGCTTGTTTGCCTTTAACTCTGAAGAGTAGTCATCATATAAATAACTCAATTTTCGCAAATGGAGAAATATTTCTTCCTGCTTTATGAAATCATGAAACTTTTTTGGATTTCAGTGCATTTTTATCATGGTCAGGTTTTGCTTGTAGAGCAGGTGAGGACGAAGACTGCTCGGCTCTGAGGTTTGGGGTTTTTCTACCACCGCAGGGTTGTGGCAGCAACCTTTACATTTACAAATACAAATACAAATACAAATACAAATACAAATACATCTGGGACCTCTGGGGACATGTTTGTGTGGGTGCCAGCAGCGTGTTTCCAGAGCCCTGGCCCTGTGCTCTGCCCCAGGGCTGGTGGCAGCCCCGTGGCTGTGCTGACTGCAGCTGCTCTCTGTTCCAGCGACAACGTCAGCGCCTACTGCCTGCACATCGCCGAGGACGACGGCGAGGTGGACACGGACTTTCCCCCCCTGGACTCCAACGAGCCCATTCACAAGTTTGGCTTCAGCACGCTGGCGCTGGTGGAGAAGTACTCGTCCCCGGGGCTGGCGGCCAAGCAGTCGCTCTTCGTGCGCATGTGAGTACCCGGCCTGGGGACAGCGCTGGCCAGGCCACCTCCTGCCTCCTCCTCCTCCTCTGCCTCCCTTCACCTGACTCCACCACAGTTCGGGGCCACACCTGTTGGTGATGCTCTGCAGTGAGGCAAGTGGCTTTACAGACCACTTTACAGACCAAATAGTTGCAGTGTGGCTTAATAACAATGCCGTGGTTGAGAAGAGAAATGAGCAGTAAGCAAGCACACCAGCTGGAGCAGGACTGGCCATTCCCCTCCCAAGTCCAGAAGAGGACATCCCATGTCCTTTTGGTGAGGGACATCCCATCCACCCCTGAGACCCGAGCTGTCTGACTTGCAGATCAAGAAGAATTTGCTATGTCCTTATCAGTGAAATAGGGATATATACACTGTACTTGATCACTTTTATTTTTCTTTACTTATGAATGAAAAATCTCTTAAACCATCAGAAGGCCTTAATTACTAGAACAAAATGCCAGGAGCATAAGCCACTTCTTACTTGGGAAAAATATTTCATGTTTGGAGCTCTTGAAATGAAAATGCTAATAGGGTTTTCCTGGTTATTGGACATTACTTACATTTCTTAACACTACAGCTGCTTCTAGTTCTGAATAATCAGACATTTTAAAAAATCTGGCTTATTTAATTAGTTTTTATATTCTTTATTGTGTACTGTGTTTCTTAGCGACGTTCCAAAGCATCCTACAGAAAGCCATTGTCAGAAATCCCACGTGTATTCCCAAAGGCCACATTCACTTTGTTCCACTGCATTAGGGCACTGGGAAATAAAATATTCTGGCCCCAGTGTTCACGACTAAGTTATTCAAGGCTGAGATGCTGGGCTGTGCTGAGGAAGGGGAGGTCATTGTCAATAGACAGCTCTAAATTGTTGCTGATTTCTCATCTGGAAAAAGTGCCCTTTCCCAGCTGTCCCCCTACCCCCAGTGCTGTCCTGGGTGCCTGGGCTGGGGTCAGTTTTCTCTGCAGTGACCAGGTGTGGGTCAGGGTTTGGGGGCTCAGGGGAGGTGGCACTGCCCTTCCCTCGGCGGGCTCCCAGCCTGGCCAGCAGAGCTCTGCCTGCAGCTGGGAGCAGAGCAGGGTCCAGCTGCAGGGCCCGCAGAAAAATGCAAAATCTTTTGGTTTACCATCATTTGTGCTGATGTGAGGAGCTTCCTTCTAGCTTGGCAGGTGCTGCTGAGGAGAAATAGGACAGCTGCATCATAAGCAGTGCTCTTCTGAAAGGGTCAGTCTGGTGGTACCAGTGTCCACATTTTAATTTTAAATGGCTTGTGATTACTGTGTAAATAGCTAGGTTTAAATTAGAATTTTTAATGTGTCCCCTAGAATAAAGAATTACTTGATCATCACTTAATCAAAAGGTGGTTACCTCTGTGAGTTTACATGTGCGTGCTGTCTTATTTTTGTAGGGATTTGCTGTAAATTCTGTGTCTTCTTCCTCCCCTGTCACCCTACCGCTGCATGTAATTGTGGTTTTATATTTTGCATCTCTTTTTCTTCCCTCCTCGTGCTGAAGTACTTCAGCTGCTGCCATGTCAGCCTTGTGACTCGTAATGTTTATTAATATTGAATCACTGTTGAAAAATGTTGATGCTTGTGAGGAGCTCCGTGCTGCAGCCCGCTCCACCTCGCTCTCCCCGTGCCGCTGCCGCCGAGCGGAGCGCGCTGGGGCCCCGCCAGGGACCCCCTTCAGCAGGACATGTTTGAGCAGAAACAGTTTGCAGAACTTTATACACTTCAACTCCTGCCAAGGCAAACTCTGAGCCACTCGAGTTAGTTATAAATACCCAGAGGTGGTGGCTGGGAGTAGCCCACAGTGCAGTTTATATTCCGAGCTGGATGTGAATGTCTTTGTGGCTGTACAGAGTAGTAAATAATTGAGTTTGATTAGGGAGAGGGACCTCATTATCCCCCCACCTGTGCCCAGCTGGTAGGGGAGGGTCGAAATGAAGCCATTAGCTGTCTCTCTTACTGGCATCTCAAAGAGCTCAAATACATCTGTGTCTTATTTTCTTTTCTGGCACAATCAGTCGAGCAAGCTAAGCAGGCATGACCGAATTTGGCAAGTTCCAAGGACTCTGGCAAAGTTACACAAGGAGAAGACGGAGGGCAGTCGTTCTGGCTGCTCACTGCCCATTAGTCTAGCGAGTTATGTTTTTGGAAGGTGGCTGCTGTGGAAAGCAGAGCAGTGTCCAACATCAGGCACGGCACCCGCACACGGCCCCGCTCTCCTGTCGAGGGGGTTTGTCGGGAAGAGGCAAGCAAAGCACCACATCCATGGAAATACAGACTTCTTGAGGTGGTGAGGTCATACCTGGAAGGCTTAAAATAAATCTGTACCATCATTAGGGCTTTTTCCCTTGGAAATTTTATTATTGGAACTCGACACACTCGATCTAATGGTGTTTCGAGGAGCTGTAGCTCAGCTGCCAGTTGGCACACAGAGGAAATTTGGCGTCCAGTTCCTCTGCTCTGTAGCACTTTTTTTCTGTTTTGATATTGTTCTTAAATTGCTTTGACAATAATATACAAATTTTCAAAGCAGCACCTCTGCCATACCCGATAGTTTAAGGTTTGAAACCCTTTTAAGGTACCAGATTTGCATTGTGCGTTTGCAAATTCAGTTCAAAGCCCTGAAATGTGTTTTTTCTTGGACTCCAGCAGCAGTCCCCAAAAGGCCTGGTCCTGGTTTGTACATGGGGGTGGGTAATCTGCGAAGTGCATTTTAGAATATTCATATAAAATTTAAGACAGTTAATGTGGGTGCAAAATTAAGAATGTGGCTCCCACGATAGTGGTGAGGGAAGGGTAGGAGGGCATTGGAAGACTTGATGGAGGTCTAAGGACTGTTATAGTGGTGTCAAAATGCAGCCAGTTAAACTCAGTAGTGCTCAGAGCTGTGCAAGGCCAGTCTGAGATGCACAAAAGCAGTTTATTTAGGCTCAGAGTAAAAACTGTGGCTGGCATTACTTAGTCCGGCTCCTATCACTGTGCACTTTATCTTAAAAATTACCCAGCTTAAGGTAAGTCCATTGCATCAGCTGGGATTTTGAGTCTTAACTCTGACTTTGTGCTGATCAAGTAGAAATTGCTATTAGTCACTCCCAGGCACTTCCAGCCATGCCAGATGGTTATGCAGTGAGCTTTAAGTGCTTTAAATTCCACTTCTGTGTTTAAAAAAAAAAAAAGACAAAACCTAAAATTTTTAAAAATTGCTCCAAATTGGAAAGGAGTTTTTCAAAAAGCTCTCTTCTCATTCAGAGCAGAAACCTTTTGTCCTTCCAGTGTAGGTAGTTTTATTGTGTGGCAAAAGGGGGGACCCTGCCTGTTCCCGTGGCACCTCAGCACCACGAGGAGAGCTTCTGCCTCTGCTGCTGTTTCCCTTTCCCTCTCCTGAACCTTGCCACCCTGGCTCCAGCACGGAGGCTGTAAAAGAAGATGGAAAGCCAAGTTACTGCAGAATGATCACTATCATTAACATTCACGGGTGGTTCACTTATCATTCCTGACTGCACAGACATGGCAGCCGTTATGAAACGTCCACAGGTGTAGCACGATGATACATATTACATTGTGCCACAATGGATTTATGTATTCTGTAACAAAAGAAAAGTGTAATGAAAAAATACAGAAGGTAATCCTTTATTCCCCCACTGCACAATTTATCAGTAATGCCTGTGGATGATAAGTGCCAGGGATTTCCTTTGCTTGATTTAACCTTGTCACCCAGGTATGTTTTTGCAAAATGACAGAAAATACAAGCTAAGGAATTTCTTTGGCTTCCAATTTGCCAGCAGCAGTTTTAATTGATTGACCAGCATCTGCTTGTCTGTCCTATTTTCAGTGTGTTGACCTAAAATAAAGGTATCACACCTTAGCAGAGTGAGGTAGAACACGTCGTTTGTGATTGCAATTAGGGATGTGCTGGGATTGGGCTGAGTGAGGACCATGCCCATGGCCAGTGCAGAGCAAGCTGGGGAGTGGTGAGCTGAGGTGGGGGTGTGTTTCTCCAGCACAGCCTCCTGTGCTGTGGTCACACAAGGCAGGGGTGTGGTGGGTTGGTGGTGCTCCAGAAGCTCTGGTGCAGAGTGTGGCTCCAGGACACCCTGGCAGCGTGTCCAGTGCCAGGACGAGGAGCAGTGGCCTTAAACTAAACCACAGCAAGCTCCACCTCAACGTGAGGAAGAACTTCTTTCCATGGAGGGTGGCAGAGCCCTGGAACAGCTGCCTAGGGAGGGACTGGAGTCTCCCTCTCTGGAGACATCCCAAACCCACCTGGACACGTTCCTGTGTCCCCTGCTCCAGGTGACCCTGCTTGGGCAGGGGATTGGACAGGGTGATCTCCAGAGGTCACTTCCCACCCCAGCTAATCTGTGATTCTACAGGGCTTCTCCTCTGGGCACAGAAACGTGCCCTGACTCTGGCCTGGCCCCAGGATGATGGCAGGAGCTCTTTGGCCTGGGCTTAAGTCCACCCCCGGCTCAGATGTGTGGGGTTGCCGAGTGCTGAAATGTTGCTCTGACGTTCTGTGGTGCCTTGTGAGAGGGGAGCCAGGGCAGGGAGGGGAGCAGCTGGACCAGGCTGGGGGTTTGGCCCCTCTGGCTCTGCTCCAGAGCAAACAGCCAAGAGTTTACAAAAGCGGGGCGCGCTCTGCGTCCCACCGCTCCTGCCAAGCACTCACTCACGGCTCGCACACTAAATATAGCAAAACACAGAGGCTTTCTTATTTTGCTTTGATCAGTAAAATAAACTTTCAAAGATTGTTCTGGGATGAGATCCAGCTTCTGAGGCAAAGAATGGCTGTGGCTCGGGCAGGGGTTAGTAATGGAGTGTCAGGGAAATCAGTCTGACAGTTCTCAGGCCAGCTGCTCAATGGAAAGAATCGGCTGAGCCAGGGCGGCCGGAACACGGGCGGATCACAGCAGCCTGTGCTCTTTAGCAGCTCAAGTGTCAGGAACTGAGACAGAATCTTCCCTTTTTGGGACCTTCCTGATCCATGGGCGTGGGAGCAGCCCTGAGCTGGGGCCATCTGCTGATGGCCACTCTGTGCCCAGTGGGAAGGGGGCTGCAGGCCCTGCTCTGTTTGTGGTGAAAAATGTTGAAAAGCATTTTGTGAGAAGGGGACAATTGTGGCTCCAGTTGTTTTGGCCGTAGCAGGTTATGGAAGATGTCTGTTGCCTTTGCAATTTCTTTTTTCCCTGGAGTATTTTAATTTATTTCCCTGACTTTGGTTGGCGTTTTCTGGAAAATTCCTGTAGGTATTGCAGAGCATCGTATGAATTACCTGGAGGCACCAGGTGTTGTGATGGCCTGGTCCAGCACAGAGGGCTTTTCATGCAGCACTTCAATGAGAAATCCTGTGTTGCTTAAATAAAAGCACAAAGGTAGTTTCCTTCTTGTGGTTATAACTGTAGAATAGGTTTTTCATTTTAAAGAACCCACTGAATTTTGCTCAGCAGGTCAGCTGGGACTGAAGCTGTGAGGCTTTTGGGAAGCGAGGGATTGGCCAGGTAAAGGGCAGGTGTGTGGTGCTCGTGCAGGTCATGGGGCTCCACAGCAGCTTCAGGGGAGATTTGCTCCTCAGTGAAGTGCTGGGGAAGATCTCTGCTCATTGCAGGCATTAGCCTCTGAGCCCTGGGGCTGTTCCCAGGACAGCAGTGTCACCTGCAGACCTGGTGGCACTCCCTCCCTCAGCTCTGCTCCTGCAGCGCTGAGCATGCGGCAGAAACAGAGGGAAAAGTAGATGCATGAAAAGGTTGGGATTATTTGGTTTGAAGACGAGTAAGATAGAGTTATAAATAATAAATGGTCTGGAGAACATAAATTTGGGGCTTTTAGGCAGTTTCATTTTGCCAGGAACAAAGGGAATTGAAAATGAAATTCAGATGAGACCAATGCACAAGCGAGGAGAGGGAAACGGCGTCTCACAGCAGCGAGGGGGGACATCTCCTGAGCCCAGGCTTGGCTGCTGGTCCCAAGAGCACGAGTGGCCCCCAGGACACCGAGCTGTGACCAGCACGTGGCCAGGCAGGGCTCCTGGCCCCCGTGCCACGCTGCACTCAGTGCTCTGAGCAGCGAGTGGCGAGGGCTCTGTCCTGGCTGGGTCACCGTGGGCTGGGGATGCCGCGTCTGACGTGACCTGAGCTCCAGCTCTGGTCCCAGCATTTGTGTTTCAAAGTGACATGCAATATGGGTTTGTTTTGCAGGATGTACTTGTGTTGCTTGGATTGCTTTCGCCTGCCAGTTGCTTTTAAAAATATTCCAGCTGTGCTGTTCATATAGAGCTGTACTCCCTGATTAAAATTCCTGGTTGCCAGATACAAGGCTCCTCCTCCTGCCCAAATAGCTTTGCAAACCAGTTTTTTTCCATGCAGAGCAATCTCTCCTGTGGGAGCCTTCAGCTCTCGGATTTCCCTGGAACTGTCTGCAGTGACATCTACTGACATGAGCCGAGACTGACTGCGAGGGCTAAGGGGCAAAATTTACTGATCTGCTCATTCAGAGTCTCTTCTATTATATTGTCATCTTCTCTGCTCCCCCCGGGGTGCCCCTCTGGGTATTTGGCAGCAGGATCCTCCACAGCTGTCCCCATGCCCTTTGCAGTCCTTCCCCCTGTGTGGCCTCTCCCATGGGTGATGGCCAGGACAAGGACCCACTGCCTTGGATCTTTCTGGGAGATTTTGTGCCATTGTGTTCACAAAAACGCGTCCAAAGGAGCCCCGTTAGGCTGGAAATAATGCATTGAAGCAATTCCTCGATGGTGCTGCAAAGCTGCTGTCACTGAGGGGTGTTGTGCCACTTGTCCCTAACGGTTTGTTACGTGTGGGACACGGATGAAAATGCCACTGCAAACTGCTTCCCTGTTGTGTGTGTAAAACACAGACAGGAGATGAGGAGATGAGGAGCCCCCCAGGTACACTGGCTCATTTTTCTCTTCTAATGCTGAACGCCAAGTGATCAAAAATAACAATGAATTAGGAAAATCCTTATACTCCTTGTCTTGAATCTCAACCCATTTTGGCTGGTTTTGTCTCTGCCTTGCTAAGGCAGTTTGCTTGGTTTCTCCTTTTAACTTCCCTTTCCAGCCCAACTTCGTTAACCGTGTGCCTAACGAGTGCTTTGCTTGAAGCTAACGAGGGCTGCGGGGAGCTGCCAGTGATGATTGTTTTGTAAAACTGCATGTGCATCTGTCTTGCAGAAATGCTGCTCATGGATTCTCACTTATTCAGGTGGACAGTATGAAGGTCACCATGAAGGATATCTTACAAAAGGCCTTAAAGAGAAGGAAGGGATCACAGAGAGGCTCAGGTGGGTTATTTATCGTATTTTCTAGAGGGCAGGGTGTTTTCTCCATGAGTATATTTTATATCTCTTTTTAACTGTTGTGAACGTTGCTCAGGTTTTGGGGGGTTGTGTCCCAGCCCCACTCACAGCAGTTCTGTGCACAGGTCTGTGTTCTCTGTGCTGGCACAAAGCTGGCAGTGCAGGAGCTGCATAATGTTTGCTGCAGAGCAGTATATCCATTCCTGCAAATATTTATTTATGATAACAAAGCCATTTGCATTCAAGACCAGTTCATGGTAATTTGGGATGATGGGTAGAAGTACAGCAAGTCCAGCCCATGATAGAGTTTGTATATATACTTCTAATTTATGTAAGAAAATTATGCTTAGTGTGATTTTAAATAATTTCAAGGATTCATTGTTACATGTAGTGAAAAATTTACTTTCTGCAATGTTATCAAAATAGTGCTGTTATAGTTAAGGCATATGAACACTTAAAAAAGGAAAATGTACAGTGCTTGTATTTCTATTTTAAACAATGTTTTTCTGGGGGGTAGATGTACATCCACATATATGTTAGTGCATATATTTCAGAAGTATAAGGCTGAGAGATCTTTCCAGCAACAAGAAATAATTACTGAGAGAAATTGCACTGAGTCTTGTCACGCAACAAAGGAGCTTTAATATAAACCCATCTATATAGTGGGAAAGATAAGGATCTTGTCTTTGTAAATGAATGAAACCTCCTTATACACCCTCAGTTTTAACTATGGGAAAAGAAAATAAACCCTGTTCTCCTTAGAAAAAGTAGTTCAGTGCAGTTTTTAAATGCGTGTATAATCTGTCATGGATTTAATTAGCTATCTTCAGATGAGAGCTGAAGTTTTAATAAAAGTTAGAAGAGATAACACAGTGAAGGACACGGATGAGCTGTCTCAAGGCCATATTCCAAGGGAACGATAAGAGCTGTAAAAAATGGCAGAGAAGAGCAATTGAATGGAGCAATGAAAATCTGATTCTCGTAAAAAAAAAAAAAAAAAAAAAGCCGGGGGGGGGGGAGGAGGAGAGGAGCAGTGCTGGGGGTGGAGAGGAGCCCCGCCAGTCTGCAGCAATTTGGAGGGTGGCCAGGAGCCATCGCTCAGCCCGGGCTGCGGCGCCTCGGTCCAGATGTGCCAGCGGCACGTCCCGGCCCTTGCCAGCTGACTGCGCCGTGTGATAACCAGCTCTCTGGATGCCCATCACTGGCCGCAGAGATAGAATTAAATGATGATGATCTTCCCACAAGTTGGGAGAGGAAACAATGCATATAAATCTTGATTTCATCTCAGCGTGAGAAGTCTTTATCCATCATCACTCATAATGAACAAGTCGTTAGCGGCGATGAATGGTGTTGGGGTTTTTTCAAACACCTCTTTTGTTCACTTTTTGGGTGACTTTTATTTATTTCCTGGGGTCAGATTTCCCTTCCCTGAAGGGAGGTTGCTAAAGGATTCACTTAGCTCAGTCTTTAAACTGCTTCCCCCCTTCGTGTAACAGATGTTTTATTCTTTGTCCATTTGAAATTTGATTCTGCTTTGACTTTGTTATTTTTGCTCGGTAGTTTAGAAAAGGAATGGACCTGGCATTTCTTCCTTCAGCTCATACATTCACTTCTGCTGCCTTGGCCCTCCTGCTCAGAACCCTTTTCAGGAACAGGGTATATAGGGAGGTATCAGAAATTTGTGTTAACATTAACTTAGCTTATCCAAACCTTTCCTTATTCCCAATTACTTCCCTCTCCAAAAATGTGGATTATCAGGATTTAGGGGGGTGGGGGTGCTTAGGAAGGTCTTGCTGTTATCTTTAAAGCAGCAGTAATTGTGGCTGTGTGCACAGAGGGGGCCCTCTGGATCCAGACAGGCTGTGCCAGTCCCCATCTGCCACGGGCTGGCCGTGCTGTGAGGGCAGGGAGAGCTCAGGATGCCACCACAGTGGGCACAGAGAGACTGGAGCCAGAGTAAAAGGAAAGATTTTGGCATCAACCCCCAGATCCCTCATCATTGGAGAGGATGTGCCTCTCTCTGTCACTGGGAAATGCAGGGATAAATGGAATTGCAGATCAGAGCATTGCACAGCACAGGCCTGGGCCAGGGGGCTTCAGGTCATTATTAACCAGTGGATTAGGATGTCAAAGTTCTCAGTAAAAGATAAGACATAATTTAGGAGAAACATTTCTCCTCATTCAGCAATGTTTCCTTTAAAGCTGATTGGTCTGATTTTAAAAAAGGTGTTACTAAAAATAGGCTGAACGTGTTTATTTAAAGTTTTTGGAATTGTTTAATAACACAGAAATTCCCGTGAGTTTTTCTGCCTGTCTTCAATGGGCCTCCAGATCAGACTTTTCAGGACAGATGAATTTATTGCATTGCAGTTTATGCTGCTGTCAAGTACTGGTAGAAGCAGGTACTTTCTGATCTGTTTTCACCACTGACTTACAGGGCATTTTTCAGACTGGTCCTGAATTGGTGGGAAAATGCAAACCTGGATTTGGGTGAGGAAAATGTGAGGAATTCCTGTGGTACAGTTGGGAAGGGTTTGTTCAGCATGACTAGGGCTAAAACACTAGGCTAGTTTTCTCCAAATACTTTGTTCAGCCAGTAAAGATTATTTGTTGCAGCAAAATACTGATCAGTAGGAGACAGAGGTGGGCTACAGCCTTTTCTTTGTAGAAAGGGGCCTGAAAAAACAGAAGCAATATTCTGACTGTGCCTAGCTCTATTTAGATAAAATTATTGCAAACTGTTCAAACTATTTCACCTTCCTTGCAATTCTTTCTTAGGGTCTCAGGGCTTTTGACATATGAACTCTGACCATTGTAAAATAATAATATTTGAGTCAGCCAAGGGGAAGTGCAGGAGGTGAAATAAGTGGATGTGCTGTAGCTGAGAGAGCCGTGGCCCCGAGTCCTCTCCTAGAGGCCGTGGCTGTCCTGCAGCAGGACTGTGGCACCTGGGGACCTGTCCCACCACAGGCACCCACGGGGGGCTAATGGGAGCACTGGCTCCTCTCCTGCCACGTGCCCAAGTACCCAGCTGGGAGGAGTGCACAGGAATGGCTGCAAGTTAGGAAAGAGCCTGCAACAACCAGCCACTGCTGCATACTGGAGAAGATAAATCTGCAGAGGAAATCGTTGAGGCAGATGTTTAATTAGTTGGAGCCAGGCTGGATAAATCAGGATAGGAGCTGTCTATGCAGATATGCCGGTGTGCCTTCCCTTCCTCTGGGCTGGTGTCACTGGCTTTAAAAACAAACTGCTCTTTTTGCTGAGGAGAGAAGCAGCAGAAGGAGTCGTGCAGCCTCTCCCTTACTGTAATGGATTCCCCTGTGTACACTCATAAAATAGGAAATGTAATTGATGTTTTCTTATGGTAATGAAAACTAACGAAGTTGAATACTTTATCATCAATTTGTTTAACCTATTGCATGCTCAGCAGCGTGCATTGCACAGGCATATTTTATGGGAGGGCTGGAAATAAAACACTGCAGTTGTGGGATGAGCTTCTAGGGGAGACTGCTCTAATCCAGGACGGGCCACCTTGAGGGGGCTCAGGGGCATTGCTCATGCAAGAGGGTTTTCTGAAAATAGCTCAAATGGGAGGGAAAGAGCCCGAGGATGGGGTGATGCCCCAGGCACAGAGAGGGAGCTGGAAGCTCCATCAGTGCCACAGGGACCTGGCTGGGCACAGCACGGGCCTGGCACTGCTCAGGCACTGGGATAACAACCCTTGGAGAACCCTCGTGCCCAGAGGTAGTTTAAGGATTGTTTTGTGTAATCCTGCCATGCCTGGATCTCCTCTCTTTGAGCACTTCAGCAGCTGATGGTGTAAATATGAAATCTCTCTGCATTGTGGCAGATCTGCAGAAAAGAACTCACATGCTGGAGATTGGGAGCATAAGAACTTCCTGTTCTCCTTGAATTTATCGGTAAAAATGTCAGATACTGTGCTGTCTGGATTTTGAACAGCTCTAATAACCGAGTCCTGAAAAGCTGTTTTAGAAGGTGAGATTTGGGTGTTTTAGTAGTGGGGATAATTCTGCTCCCCAGAGATCAGTAACAGCCTTAACATTAACTTCTGGAGCAGGTAGCTGTTGGGCATGCTTGAAAATCCCACCCTCGGGCTTGGCAGAGGAAGTTTTGTAGGTCGTACAGATCATGTTGCAGAGCTGTAAAACACCATTACCCCTAGAACTTGATTTGCTTCACTGGGAAATGATTTTCCTGCTCAGTCAGTCTGGTGTGTGTTTCTGCTGGTCTTACTTTCACCAGTACTCATGTGTTACCCCATTAACATGTAAGAAATCTGGGTTGTGGTAGATGTGCACTTTAAATCCTGCTTTTTTAGGGAGGCTCAGTGGGAGCAAGGCAGGCACAGTTCTTCCAAGGTGGAAGGCACAGCCCATGCTCTGATCCCAGGGCTCAGCCAAGGCTGTGGCTGACAGCAGCCCACAGTGTGCACCAGGCAAGGAGATCTTATCAGGCTTTTTATATCTGCACCAAAGCCTGCACTCGATATTCCCCATAAAATATGTTTGCATGGATTACGATTTTAAGAACATAAGAAAGATGGTGACTTCATCCTTGATACTTCATGTATCTTGATGCCATAGTGATTCTCAAATTAAATATGTGCAGGAACTATATGTACACTTGGAAGTTATCTCCCTGCCTGTGAGCTGTCTCATTCCTGCTGCTCTTCAACAAACATTCCCTGGGACGCCAGTTGCCTTCTCCTCCAGAGCTCGGCTGAGTGGACTATAAATACTAATGTAAAGTAAATAACAATGCAGAGAGAATGTGTGCAGAGGCTTTGTTTTCAAACAAATTAAGCATCTATGTCAGTATATAAAAACCGAATGTTCTTAGAAGGAGATGAGAGACAAAACTAAACAACATAAAATGCTGAAATGTTGGAATAATCCTGCCTGTTCCTGGTCCGTGTCAGCCTCTCTTCATCTGAAATTTCTAGCGAACAGAGAAGTCTCCTCTGATTAATCTTGTCTGATTTCAAGTAGAAATTCTTAGCAGGGTGAACATGCTACTGATTATTATTTAATAGCTGCCTCCGACTGCAAACATCCCCTGACCAGAAAGGCTCAGTCCTTTTAAGAACAAAATGCTCTACAAGTTTAATTGTTATAAACAAAACCTTCTGCCAACATTGCACAGACGTGACCTGTATTTTCCGTAGGTTAGAGGGAGAGTTATTAGCTCAGTGTTCTGTGAGTTTGGAGAAAGATTAATACTTTTTCGATAAATGAAAACAGCTGCTTTGCAATAACATTCAAGTCCCTAACAGCTGTCAACCAGTGCTTTTTGCATTCTTTAAAATGTGTAAAGTGACCAAAAATAGTTTAAAATAATCTTCCTGGTCTGTTTAAGTGTATTATTTCACTGCCACAGGAAGCTGAATAATAAGAAAAGAGAAAGATTCAAGAAACAGGCGTAGGACTTAAAGATAAAAGCCTCCATATCATATTTTAGTCTCTACACCAGAATCAGAGGAATTACAGCTGCCAAGGCCAGGGAAAGGAGCCTCTTCCATCCCCTGGTACCTGGGAGCACAGTCTGTGACAGACCCAGGTTTTGTGGTGGCTGATTATTGCTGTGCTTTGGAATTGTTCACACAAAGTTCAGGTTAGCCTCAGAACATGGAGACTCTCAGATGAAGAGTTCTGCTTGGGGCTCATCTTTGTTCGAGGAGCAGCTGGGGAGGAGAAACTTGAGTTGTGTTTGAAAATTCCGTTTCTGACGTGTCAATGTCAGCACCACATTTAATGTCAAATTTCTTGACTTAAATGTTCTAAAGCAGCTGCTAGAGGAGCTGTGAGCCTTGCTGGGGTTTTCCCTCCTCATCCTACCTCGTTGGTGGGAGAGTAGGAGAAAAAATGTCTGTAAAGGGAGGTGTGTGTGTGTATTTTGATTGCACATATATGTATTTATTCATACATTTTAAAAAAGGAGAATTAAAAAGGTAAACTATGTAAAGCTGCAGCCCTGTGACAAAAGCACTTCTAACAGATGAACTACAATTAGAATAAACTGTCATTAAAGTTTGATACTGTCATGGAATGATGGTAACTGAGGAGTTTAAATTTAAAAGTAAATATGTTCGAGTAGGCGATGCATATGTTTGCTCTGACTCTTTCTGGGATGGAAGCCCCAGCATCTGTGACAGTGAAAAGCCAATTAATTTGTGTTTCCTTGTGTTCACACTCGTGCTCGTCTGCTTAATGGTAGTCGTGAGTGGCTCTGGCTCCGAGGGCTTTGTTTTGGATCATTAGAGCGGCCCTGCAGAGCCCGGTGCCCCTCAGGAGCGGCTCTACCTGGGAACACCTCAGCACTCCCTGCCCCTGTCAGCGGGGTCTGCCCTGCCCAGCCCCGCTGTCCCTGTGGGGCTGCGGCCGGGACGCAGCCCCGCTGTCCCCTCTCTGCTGTCCCTGCAGTGCTGTCCCCTCTCTGCTCTCCCCGGGCTGCTGTCCCCTCTCTGCTGTCCCCTCTCTGCTGTCCCTGCAGTGCTGTCCCCTCTCTGCTGTCCCCGGGCTGCTGTCCCCTCTGTGCTGTCCCTGCAGTGCTGTCCCCTCTCTGCTGTCCCTGCAGTGCTGTCCTCTCTGTGCTGTCCCTGCAGTGCTGTCCCCTCTCTGCTGTCCCTGCAGTGCTGTCCTCTCTGTGCTGTCCCCTCTCTGCTGTCCCCTCTCTGCTGTCCCCACGGTGCAGGGTCAGCAGCTGCTGGCTCCTGTGGGTCAGGGCTCTCTGCACCCTGCTCAGCACCGGGTGTGCACCAGGGTGCTCAGCATTCCCAGGGCTGTGCTGGCATTCTCAGGGCTGGGCTCAGCACCAGTGCCATCATTCCCAGGGCTGTGCCACCATTCCCAGGGCTGTGCCATCATTCCCAGAGCTGTGCCACCATTCCCAGGGCTGTGCCATCATTCCCAGGGCTGTGCCACCATTCCCAGGGCTGTGCCAGCATTCCCAGGGCTGTGCCACCATTCCCAGAGCTGTGCCACCATTCCCAGAGCTGTGCCAGCATTCCCAGGGCTGGGCTCAGCACCAGTGCCATCATTCCCAGGGCTGTGCTGGCATTCCCAGGGCTGTGCCACCATTCCCAGGGCTGTGCCATCGTTCCCAGGGCTGTGCCACCATTCCCAGGGCTGTGCCATCGTTCCCAGGGCTGTGCCAGCATTCCCAGGGCTGTGCCACCATTCCCAGGGCTGTGCCAGCATTCCCAGGGCTGGGCTTGGCTCCCCTGGCCGCTCGCAGCAGGGCTGATCCGGGCAGGGGCTGAGCTGCTCACTGCCCGTTTTTGTGGGGTGTTCCCCGCAGCAGGGGGTGAGCAGGGCGAGCCCCTGGGTGCACAGAGGGGCGATGGAGCTGCTGGGAATGATTTCCTGCTGCCCCAGCCCGGCTCAGCTCTGCAGCAGGATGATTTATCCCACACGCCCTTTGCCTCTGCCCAGCCCGCTGACGCTGAGCAGACCCAGCGGGGTCGGGGATGTCGGTGTGCGTGGAACAGCTCGCTGGGAATGCAGTTTGTGAATAGTTAGCCAGAACAGCAATGGCTAGTTAGCACTCTGCCTTGGGCTAGTGAGGGGCTGGGTATCAGCCCACAAGAATTTTTCATGCCCAGCCTCCGAAATGAAAGTGAAATATTGAACAGGGTCTATTTTGGTTCTGTTGGTATTGAATTCATGTTGCTACTGGTTCTTCTGGATCGGTAATAATGCTGTAATTTATGTGACATTTTAAAATGTGCAGCTCAGCCTTTGGGTGACTGAGATTTTTGTGTTTGCTTCACCCTCTGTGATGAGCAGAGGCTGTGCTGGTCCCTGGTACCTTCATGGGACCAGCTCCTCCCTGCTCTGTTCTCGTGAGCCCTCGAGTGCTCCGTGGTTGTGCTGCCCAAAACTGCAGAACAGCCACGGGTGTCTTCCTAGCCAGGAAAAGCACCTTTGTCACTTGGTAATCCAGGCAGTGGGCGAGCCCTGGCGCTGGTCAGTCAGGAGTGCCACCCGGGCTGGCCCCAGGACGCTCCCTTGGGGACAATTCCAGGCGCTGGCGGGGCCAGGCTGAGAGTGGGGCAGCTGCAGAGTTTAAAATAAAATCTCTGTATTGCATTTCTGCTGTAGGTGCTTTACATTATAGATCAAACGTGATGATTTTGTCTCAGCTTTTTTTAGAGCTACACATTGCTAATGCAAAAAGGTAGCAATTAAGTAAAACCCTTCTGTTGATGCTCTGCACAGCCCGGGTTTCTGCTGGCCGTGCTGCACATTTGCTGTTCCCCAGAAAAGCAATCCAGAAATGAAGTGTTTGTTTCTTTTTAAGGGGCTTTTGACTAAATTCTTTAATTTCACTGGCTGTCAAGGTAGTGTTAAGTAAAATAGGTTTGAACTGCTGTAGTTTTTGTGTACTGGACTAGATGTCAGAAACCTTTGCCATCACTGGAAATTCTGTCACTCTGGATTTACTATCTGTTTCCCACAGCTGAATTCCTGAGCAGTGTGATTTAACACCTTGGCTCTCCATCAACCAGGCCTGGCATTTATTTGAATGCATTACACCACTGGTTTCCATAAACTATTTTACAATTGTTTCATATAAATGACTGTTTATTTCTACAAAAACCATCTGTATTTCTGTGGAGAGCGGCAGATAACTGTGTGTAAAATTCGGTAATGTCACAACAGTGCAAGTTAAGGAAAAACAGATTGGGCTAAAAAAAAAACCTCTCATGCTTGTGCATAATGTTAAAAGTTTGTTTTCACTATTTAAATATCTTTATTTATTAACCAGTATTTGCATTTGTAATGATAAAATCTTTATTCCACTTCAGAGGTGTTGAGGGGCTTTGGGGATTTTTAGCGGATAAACAGATTTAAGACGTCCTCGCAGCAGCAGGATTGGAGATGTAAACATTCTGCTCTGCAGCCAGTTCCTCTCACACTGTTTACATATTTTCCGTTGTTTTATTGTCATTGCCAAGCACACAATGGAATCCTGCCCCTTCTGTCATGTTCTAAGAAAGCTCCCACAGAAGGAGGCCTGAGCCCTCTCCCTGTTCCCACTTCCTCTGCCCGGGATGGATCCTGCTCCTCCCTCTGCCCTTTTGCTTTCTGGTCCCCTGCTCGTCCCCTGGCCCGGGGCCATGTCCAGCATCCGTGGGGAGCCAGGGTTCCCCCAGGCCTCCCCAGGGGGACGAGGAGCTGCCTCGGTTTCCCTCCTCCCAGCCAGCACCCAAGGAGCCTCCACACTGAGCTATTTTAATTCCTCCATCTGCTGCCCATGTGGTGGCAGAGGGAGCACTGGAATCCAGCAGTCTTACACTTAGCACGACTGATACTTTCTGACAGACTATTTGAAATGATAGAAATACATAAATCTCCTCTTTTTTATGACCTTGTAATAGCTGCAACATATTTCCAGCAAATATTTTCTATAGCAATAATAAAAAAGCGATAACCAAAAAATAAATATAAATATAGTTTAAACTCAAGCGGAATCGCGTTTTCAAAGCCCAGGGATGGAGCAGCAAAGCAATAAATCACAAATCCTTGTGAAAGGAGGGACTTGAAATGGAAAGTCCCACAGACATCAGTGTTAAGTGTTTAGCAACAGGGGTTTTTGACTGCTCTGCTGCCTTCTGCCTGTGCTAAGTTCCCTTTTGCTTGTTCCCTCCTGCCCGGTATCTTTCACCGTGGCTGTTGGGCTGTGGCTGCCTAACTGCCCACATTTCTGATCTTTTCTTTCTTATTTTCTTTGTTATTTTTTTCATTTCCTTTGTTATTTCCTTTGCCCAGAGCAGCTGTGGCTGCCCCTGGATCCCTGGCAGTGTCCAAGGCCAGGCTGCTCAGGGCAGCCTGGGACAGGAGAAGGTGTCCCTGCCGTGGCAGGGGAAGGGACTAGATGAGGTTCCCTTCTGCCCTGAGCCGTTCTGTGATCCCGAGGTGCTTGCAAAGCCCTGTGAGCAGGCAGCAGGGGCTGAGCCGTGCTGGAGTCAGGGCTGGAGATGCTGCACCATTAACACCATGTTTAAGGTGTTGCTCACACCAGCTGCTCTCAGGTGTGGGAGGTGGCAGGGGTTGGTGGAAGGGGTTCAAGGACAGACAGGTTTGCCTGGGCTTTCTCACCAGGCAAACAGTGAAATTGTAACAGGAACCCCTAGCAAAGAGCAGGATTAATGGATGGCATGTGAGCAAATGCAGCACACAGGGGCATGGTTTTGGAGCAGGCTGTGCTCCAGCAGGCTGAGAGGGAGCCAGAGACCATCTGAAAGGGATGGTGGGTTTGCCATGGCATGCTTAGATTTCCAAAAAAGATTTGACAAAGGCTCATAAAGCAATTAAGCTGTCACAGGATGAGAAGGAGGATCCTCACATGGATTAATAATTGATTAAAAGACAGGAAACAAAGAATAGGAATAATGGCCCTTGGTGATTAGTAACTAGGTTACTGGTGGAGCTCCGGTGGAACTGGTGGAACCTGCATTGTTCGTTAATGTGGGGCATGGAAAGGATGTGAATGCTGATGTGACAAAATGTGCTGTTGATACAAAAGAGGTAAGAACAGTGCAAATAAAAGCTGTCTGTGAAGCACTGCAGAGGTATCCACAGTGCTGAGTGACAGGACAATAAAACGAGAGAGGGAATTCAGTGTCAATGGGTACAAAATAATATACATGGTGAAAAGCAACTGTAACTATATGTGTACAATGATGGGCTCTAATTACCTTCCATCAGTCAGGAAAAGTATCCAGCATCATCACGGGTAGTTCTCTGAACACTTCAGCTCCGTGTAGGAGCAGGCAGAAAGACAAATGGAACATCAGGAACTGAGTCCATAAATCCCAACGTACCCACATCCTAATTGCTGTATTTTGTCTCAAAAAAGAGAAGTGAAGAGATGCAGAAAGGGATGAATGTGGAAATGGATCAGGCACATGAAATGAGGAGCAGATGCTGAGGAGGGAAGGGCTCTTCTGGTGTGGAAAAGGCACAACTGGGTATGAGAGTGTCTGTGAAGTGTAGGTGGTGGGGAGAGTGAATTGGGAATATTGAGGTAGTTCAGAGACAGGAGCTGCTCACCCCAAACACTGGGGTAGCAATGGCTCATTGGAACAAGAGGAATACTTTTCCTCACACAGTGTAATAAATTCAGGATGTAAAAGTCATGGAATTGGGAAATTCAAAAGTGTTTTGGACAAATGCATGGAGTGTGAAGGGAACAGAAACAGCTGATATAGCACAGGTGGAACTGGGGTGTTGGTGAGGATTATGGGAGCTCTTGAAGCTGAAGAGAGGGATATACAGGCATAGGGATGTGTTTTGTTGCAGAGACTAAGGCTGTAAAATATGGCCTCAGTTTTCAACAGTTTGGGGTTTTTGTTGATACTGGTCTTTTTGTTTAGGTTTGACAACTCCACAAACATTAAATATTCTTTCTATAATCCTTATTTCACCCTAGTAACTAGTTTGGAGACAGAGAGGGGTTTAGTTGGGGTTTTGTTTAAAGCCTGGTTCCCTGTTGCAGTGTTAGTATTGTTTATTGTGCAGATTCACCCCTGACCGTGGCATTCTTCATTGCTATTGAAAGTTAATGGGGGAAAAATTGCATTCCAAACATTTGAACCCCTAGTAGCCATGGCTGAACTTAGTTGATCTCTGGTGATCGGTTCAATTTAGTTACGATTTTTAGCCATTAGGCTGGGGCTGAATGATGGTGATTTGGTTGAGGCCAAATGTCTGCAGAAAATTGGCTGTTTGATAAGAGCCCTGTTATCAGAGGGGGATACTTTCTCATTTACATTTAGATGAGTATTGATTATTTATTTACTCAGAGAAGTGAGATTCGTTCCCAATCTTATCTCTCTAGTCTCTGCTTGTCAGCAGAAAGAGAGAGAGAGCTCCTGACAACAGCCCAAGATAACAGCACTTTGTAGTGGAGATAAAAGTTGGAATGGGCCTTTTTCTAGTCTTGACTGAAAGGATAAGTTTTAAAAATTAGAACTGATGGGTCGTGCTTTCAAAAGCCCTTTCTGAAAGCTTTGCAGCTTAAATGGCAACAGAATTGGTTTGTTGGTATGCGGGGGCTGTTCCCTTCTGCAGGGGGGACCCTTAATTTGATTATAGGGTGGGATTCTTGCCAGGCACCTTTGTGTGCTCCTAGGGAAGTCGTGGGTCTTGGGGTCTGTTTCCTTGTTTTTAATTCCTGATGAGCTTTCCTGTCTCTAAAGGGTTGTCTTGAAATAGCCAAGTGGGTATGTGTGGACAGAATCCATGGTGAGAGTGGTTCAACAGGGATTCAGATGGAAGGGACCTGTGTGGTGGAGGATCACCCCCAGGAGGGGTGTGGAGCCCTGGGAGCTGCCAGCAGCAGGAAAGCTTGGCTTGGGACACTGGCCAGGACAGTCCGTGCCAGGATTTTAAAGGTTTATTTTACAACTGCATTGAACATTTGCATGAGATTACAGAAATCCATAAAATCCATCTTTGGTATTGCCACTTGAAAATTTGTTGAAATTCACAGAGCAGGATTCCATTAGGAGACCATTAAATTATCCAATATTCCTACTACAGTGACATCATTTGAACTTGTGAGAGAAGCCTGATAGTAAAACTCCTCCACAGACTCAGCCTAACGTTCTTCATCTGTTGGGAAGCAGAGGTCATGTAAATGTGGACAGATATTTAAAGCATAATTGAAGAGTAGATTCTCTCTGAAAATCCGTTTGCACTTTTTTATTAATTTCTCAGTATTTGCTTTTTTATTAATTTCCCAGTATTTTCTGGTTTTAAGGAGTTATCCATAAGGCAGGCTGACCTGGTTCCTGCTCTGGAGCTCTATTTCCCTGCTTTATTAGCAGAGTTAATAGAGGCTTGACACAAACTGGCTAAAACAATTTACCTGATCATGGAGTTCTCAAGCTGCTCCAGATAAAAATGACCCTGAGCCACTGCAGGCTGTGTTGAGGGGTGATCCCTGGTGGCTCTCCTCAGGGTTCAGCAGCGTGGGGACTCTTTCTGATGGGGGGCTGTTCTTTGGGGTGGATCCAGCTGGTGGAATCGGATCCTCACAGAGGGGCCACCAACCCTGCCTACATTTAACCCTTCCACCATGTCAGGGTTTGCCCCCATTGAGCAGGGCTTTGGGACTGGGTGCCAACAGCACAGATGTTCAGATCTGTGCCAGCAGTTCCCTTGGATGTAGCTTGGGAATCTCTGGAAGGTGCTTGGGGTGAACAGACAAAGCCATTGGGTTTTGCTGTCGCTGGTCCTGTTCTTAAACCCATGCCAGATTTTAAATCCAAATTGATTTACTGCTTTGAGATTTGTTTCAATTCAGTATATTTTGCTTCTGCCTAACAAGCAGGCCTCTGTTTATCAAATTTATTTTAAATTTCAATAGTTAATCACATTTCCAGTAGCTGGGAGAGGAGCAGTGTTGGTGCTGGGTCTGTTTGCCTCTCTTTGTGCTGCGTGGTTTGCACTGCAGCTGCTTTGGCACCTCCTCGTGCCACTGTGGGCTGTGCTGGGCAGGGTGGGAGCCTCCTGTGTCCTGCAGAAAGCCTGGCACTGCATCTGCTGAGTGGCACTGGGAGTAAGGAGAGTCCACAACGCTCCACCCAGGGAGGGAGCGCGCCCGGCCAAGCAGCGAGTGCCTCACGTGGCTGTGGGGAGATGGAATGAGAAGCTGTAATTGAAATTCTGCTGTAGTAAATTTAAAATTAATTGGCTAACAAATTCCATTCCTTAGGCATGCCATCTGAGGCTGAAAGACTTAATTTTTTTATATATTTTAAATATTTCATCATATATGCTCATAATTCAAAGTCAGCAAACAGTCAGAAATCTTTTAAGTAGTGGTGAAGAGGGAATAGATTTTGTTATTTCAGTTCTAGGTTTTTTGTTACTTTGAGACCTGGTTAAAGAGGCTTTGAATCACTTAAGATTTTTCAGCTATCTGTTCAGGTTATTTTACTGGATTGTGGAAAATTATTTATGGAAAATTATTGTTTATGGAGAATACACAGCTGAGAACTTTGTTCACTTCAGCTCTCGGGTGTGAGCAGGAGTGGAGCGAGGACAGGAGGGCTTTGGCCCCACCAGCTCCTGCCCTTGGCTTTTCTTCTTTGGGGTCCCACCTGGAACTTGGTGCACTTGGGTCTCCCCCGACCCTGCCAGGGCCTCTCCCAACCACTGTCAGGACAGCAGGGCTGGAGCTGGCTCATGGGGCTTCACCTGGAACTGGATCAGACTCTCCTGGTTTTGTTCCAGTTAAGGCATGTAGTTTAAGGATCCATTCAACTAGAAGATTTTTTTTAATGGCCTAGTTTTTAGAAAAACAATTTTTATACATTTTCTGTAGCTGTAAACCAGCTTTTAAAGTGGTATTGTCCTTACTTTGGGGATTTGGCTGGGGAAGAAAGAAGTTGGCACCTGAACCTTCAAGATCTACTGTTAAAATGTGAAAGTAATTCATTCAAAGCAGCAGCAGCATCTGTCCCTCAGTGTGATGCAGTCCATAAGGAAGGGCTGATTTCCTTCCCAGGTGCTTCCCAGTGCTCTGTGCAGGCAAGAGGGATGGGAGCAGCAGGGAGCAAACACTGGGGGCTTCTTCACTCAGGAAAGATGCCCTGAAAATGCCCCCAGGGCGTACAGCGAGGTCTGAGGGGTGCTTCCCACTCCAGGCAGGGGCTTGGTGCAGCCTCACCTGGGGCAGGGACAACGTGGGAGTGTTGGACAGGGGTTTGGCAGGTCAGGGGACAGCTGGGGACAGCGGGAATGTCTTGTTTCCTTCCACACCATCCTCCAGCCTCTGACAGGGCCCTTCCTTTGGCAAAGGGCTCTGAGACATCAACACCCACCTGCTGTGCTCCTGGGCTGCGAGTAACCTCGTGCTAGTTGAATGTGCTAAGCCATCACTTTGTTAGAAAACAGATGATTTTACAAGTTACTTTATGTTTCAGGTCCTCAGTATCGGCTGGAGAAGCAGAGTGAACCTAATGTCCCAGTAGATTTAGACTGTACCTTGGAGAGCCAGAGCACTTTGGAATTCTGCCTTGTCCGGGAGAACAGTATGTTTCCCCTTTTCACTTTTGCTCTTGTAAACTGCTTAAACTCACATAAGTTATGTATTTTGGAACACAAGCTGTACTGTCTGGGCAAGTACATTTTGACGAGACTCTCTGTCCCGAGGCACTTCTCCGTGGTGCCAAAACAATATTCCAGAGGGAAATGATGGATTTCATACCTTTAGTAAATAGTCTGCATCCTGTTTATCACTTCATGATTAATCTTTTGCTGTTAAACTGCTCTGTAAAGTTATGACCAACCCTGAAAAACACGAAATATGAACCTGTCTGTGCTGCAGACATTGCTCAGTGAGTCGAGGGGTTGGTCTGCAGGGTGTTGTGCCGTGTCAGTGTGGCTGTCAGAGGCACTGGGGTTTTCTAATACAATTTAAAGAAATTAGCCATGCAGAAATAACTACAGCAGTTTGATGATTTTTGAAGTGCCAGACAAATAATCATCTCTCCAGCTCTGCTCAAATATTTTTATTCTATTACTGTTTTAATGATCCTAATATTTATTTCCTGATTTATTTCTTTACTTGAAACAATATGAAACTTTAAAAAAAGACATTTAACATTGATTTGTGTTTGTTCCCCATGGCATTTTGATCCATTCTTCATTCTTTACAACAGCCACGCTATCAGGTTTGGTGTTCTTTCATTCCATTCTGTGTAAAAATGTTGATTGTACTGATGAGTAAAACCAGTCTCAGTCCTGCCCTCAGCCAAGAGCACTGCACACAGCCATAGTAAGAGCCTGCTTCAAGTAGTGGAAGAATTTGCTCCTTCTGTGCAAAGGTTAAACCTTCCAATTGGTGCTTTTTGGCCACAGCAACCTCATCTTATCCCAGAATGGCAGCAGAGCATCCCCAAAGCCCCCCTGGCTGCAGCAGTGAGCACAAGTGAGAGACATCAGCACGAGCTCCCAGTGCTGCCTTGGCTGGGACTGACACTCCCAGCCTTGGCTGCTGCTCTCTGTATGGTGGGACTTGCTCCCAAAACATTCCTGGTGCTCCCAGTTCATTTCTGCATAAAATGGTTCTGAGAAATTGTAGGAGAGACCTTGGCAAGAGGGAGCAGGGGGGCTGTGCTGAGGAAATGGAGCAATTCTGACCTCCCTAATCGAGTTGTGCTCTTCCACAAGCCAGAATTCCCCGACGTCTGCATCCCACCTATTACTTTTGTATTGATTTTTAATCTATAAAATGATGCTCACTAGTCATACTTCCATGGGTTTTGCTTGTGATTTAAAATAACATTTTTTTTTAAACCCAGGCTCCATAATTAAAAGAATACAGTAGGTACTGCATTTTTAATGTATTTTCATCATCTGTGGAGGAATCCAGGCTGTGGCCTGTAGCTGTATCTCCTGCAGGTCTTTGCTCTCGTGAGTCACTGGGTTCAGGTTGCATCATTACTGCAAGAGCAAATCTGTTGGAAGTTTGTAAGAGGTGTAGCAGGAGGCAATCAGTCTGCTGTGCTCCAGGAGAGCCTCAGGAGCCTTGGCTCAGAAGAAGTGTCAGTCAGAGTGTGGAGGGGACTCTTTTCCCTCCTGCTGAAGTCCTTGTGCTGCACTGCTCCCCTTCCCTCCCAGGCCAGGGGACACCAAAGTGAGCCCTGCTCCTGCACAGAGCCCTGGAGAGGTGTGGGATGGATCCCTGAGGCTGCTGGCTCCAAATTCCCTGAGCTGGGGAGCGCTCCTGCCCTGGCCCAGCAGTTGATGGTGCCCATCCAAGAGCACGATCTGCTGGGATGGGGGTCCCCAGGCAGGGTGACCCTGCCCTGTCCCTGCTCAGAGCTGGCTGTTGGCCCTGCACAGAGGGGCTCCAGGACAGTGCAGTTTGTGAGACCACTCACAATCCCTGCCTTGTGCAGGGCCTGGCTCCCCCCTGCACAGTCAGAAAATGGATTTTGGGGTGCTTAGGAGCTGTCTTTTGGCATGGAAATATTGACAGTTTTGCACTATTAATAAAATAATGGCTTGACAATCCTATCAGCAAACTGAAACGTTCACTTTGTGCATTCTGTCTTGATTTGAAATACTTTTAGCTTTGATATGCCAGTCAGAAAAAAAACTGTTGTAACAGCTATTACTTGTAAATGTGCTCTTCATAGTCTCATAGTCATTTATAAATATATATATGGATGATGCCAAGCATCTCCTGGGAGCAGAGCAGCCACATTCCTTTGGGCAAAGAGAAAGTTTATATTTCAGGGTATTAAATGAAACAAAAACTTTCCATTATTAAGAAATATGTATGGAGAAATCCCCTTTCCAGGCAGCATTTACTAATAGCATTCAAGCTAATAAACTGCTTCCAGTGTGCAGAACTTTTAACTTGCACAAAGATTTATCTTTAAACTGAAAGCTGCACTTTGTAATGTGAAATGCCTTTATGTGTGGTAGGAAGCCGTTCATGGCTAATTTAGTTTTATTCTTGCCATCTTACTTCTGGAAAGTTCCTCTTTCTCATTTTATCATTAGATAGTAATTAGCATTCAAGGGAAATTGGTCTTAATATATTAAAATTGGTTTAGTGCCTTTAGACCTATAGCAAAGCCAATGTCTTATTGGAAAATGTAATTGGGGACTCTGTGTATGTAATTAATTGTATTGCAATTAAGAACTTTCATTAAGCAATATTCTAGTACATTAAAGTAATAAGGGACATTTTTGCAGTGCAGTTAACTTTGTGTTTTGTTGTTTTATCGAGGAAATACAGGTTCACTTCTCTCCAAGAGGCTGCATGTGACATTTCAGAGCTGTGGTGTTTCTGTGGTGCCATTTTTGTCTGTGCTCGGTGCTGGCAGGGGTCCCTGTCACAGGAGGCTCCAGGTTTAGCTGGGTCCCCGTAGGAGGAGGCTGCTGGTTTGGCTCTGCCTCTCTTCCAGCTCATGGAGCTGCTGTTCTTTTTCCATTGCTGTTGGAAAATCCGGGTTTTCAGTGAGGGCCCGAGTGACCGACCTCGCTGTGTTCCACAGGGACTCAGGTCTGTGCCGGGGGCTCTGTGGGCAGCCCGGGGTCAGTTCTGCCATGTCACGGCTCCTGTGCCAGCACAGGGTGCCATTGTGACCACACAGAGAGGGGACAGGGTTGTGGGGACACCCCACTGGTCCCCAGCCTGAGGAGGGACCCGGCTGGCTCGGCAGCAGGGCAGCAGTGCCATCGCCACCCTCCTGCCTCACTGCCAGGCACTGCCACACCACAGCCTCTCCAGATGCTTTTAAGTGCACCAAAAAGTTCGACATATCTCAGTGTATCTTTGGAGTAGTGCAGCATGAGGGTTTGACATGATACATTATGATAATCCATAGTATAGAGACATTAACACAGGGGTCTGTGACAAAATGCATTGTAATGTCTCGGAAGGAGCCATTACAATTTATCTTGTCATTCTGGAGCATGGAGTGGATGCAGTGTTAAGATGGCTCTGCATAAATTCACATGGAGACTGTTTAATTTGATTTTTGGAATCCTTTCAAGTCGAATGGCACAGCCCAATTTGTAGGTTAACCCTTCGGAGTCCCCCTTCCCCAAAGGAGGGCCTGTGGTGTGTGAGAGGGGCAGCACTGGGAAAGCTGTGGTGAAATTCTGTGACCTGGGAATCTCCTGCTTTAGGCTCCCCATGTGGTTTTGGACTCATTTAACAGCAGATGCTCACAGTGGTGTCGTGTTGAGGCTGCTCCAACAGTACAAGTCTCGAGCAAAATTAACACTGAAAAATCTGACAAGTTGGTACCTGCTTTCCTGAAGCTTTAAGATCTGTACTAAAACTCCATCATCTCATCTTCCCGTTATTAAAATTTCAGCAAAATATAAAGTTTTCATTAATCTCCTGCAGCAAATTTAGTTCTCTGAACTGGCAGTTGGTTCAGCTTTTAGGACTACATTAGCCAGGATATTAAACAAAACGTGTCATTCCTCAGGATCTCCTGTAAGAAGCTAAATCAGTTTTCAAACATATTTATGCCACTTTATCTACCAGCATCTGAATGATCATTTCGAGCTGAGGTGCTTTATTAGCAGCTGGCATCGAAATTGCTCTGTGCAATTATATATCACATTATAGTAATGTTGAAATTGGTGTTAATCCAACGTCATAAAATGTAAAAAAATCTTTAAAGTGCGTTATATTTTTTCAGTAATTGGCATTTTGGCTTAATGAGTTGTTGCCTTTTATAAAGGCAGTACCTGCAGTGGTAATGAGAATACTAATCAGTAAATAAAGTGCAGCTTCACGCCAGCGTGCCCGAGGTGCTGCTGGCACACGGGGGGTCTGTGCTGGCGTCGAGGGGGGCTCCTCTGGGGACAGACACCTCTGGGCCCACCTCTGGGTGGACTTGTGGGCAGCTCTGGCCTCCATCCTGGGTGGCAGGCGGCGGGTGGCCAGCAGGGTCCCCCAGCTCATGCCCTGGGGTAGCCCCGGTCCAGGGCTGCCTGTGCCACCGGCTGTCAGGTGAGGCCACAGGTGTGTCTGTGTGTCTGTCAGCGTGGCCTCAGAGCCCTGGTGGCTGGCCTGGGGTGGAGGGTGGCCTTTCCTGGCCCCAGAGCCGCGGAGCTGAGTGCTCGGAGTCCCCGTGGCCGTGCCCCCGCGCCGGCCGGGCGCGCCCCGAGCCAGAGCTCCCCTTCAGGGACAGGGCCTTGTCTTGCAGGTTCGAGAGGAGAAGAGGTCTCGGAGGAGGATCCCCAGATCGATATTGCCACGGTCCAGGACATGCTCAGCAGCCACCACTACAAGTCCTTCAAAGTCAGCATGATCCACCGGCTGCGGTTCACCACGGACGTGCAGTTAGGTAAATCCACAGGCAGAGCAGCTCAGAGCTCTGCCTGCCAGCTGCCTGGCCACCTCTGGCCACTCTGAAGCAATCATTATCACCTTGGTCCATTTTCTCATGGAGCATTTGACAGTGTTGCTGGCGTTTCAGCAGTTAAAAATATTGCTTTCCCTTGAAAATACGTCAGTATTTTTATTATCCCCAATCAGTTGCACATGTTGCCTCTGAACGAAGGCCATTATTTAATGACCTCGTCTCTTTTTTTCAGTCTAGGCTTCCTAATGGAAAGCTTCTTGCCAACTGTTTTGTTATTTTTAAATGAGGCTTTGCAAAATTGGGAGTTATTGGGTTTTTCCTTTTCTGAGACTGAAAGATTTTTAACGACCTAGTGGAAATTTGAGGTGGAACAAAATAAATGAGCATTCTCTAAAGGTTTTATATTGTCCTTATTGGCTTGCTGAATGCTTTTGAAAACCTGAAGGCCAAGGGCTGACAGAATCCTGAAATATAAAAGGCCCATTACTGTTTTAAAATGATTGAATGGCTTTTTATCTTTGTGTTTAAATTGTGAAAATTTGATTAATGATGCATTGGTAGATGACCTGTGACATTCCTGCAAATACTTCCATAAAGAAATGATTCAGCAGTAAGATATTAAGTGCCATAATGTTTACAAAACACATTTATTCTGTAGAATTCAGAACTGTTAAACTATACCGACCCCTGTATTATTGTCACTACAGTCTCTTCATTCTTCCATCCTGAAGCACAAGTGAGAGTACGTGTGTGTAAAATTCTCACAGAAGAGGCTTTTTGGGTTCATTTTGAGCTGTCTAGTTGAGGCAGGATTTATCTGCTGGTGCTGGAGCAGGGCAGTGCTGGGCATGTTCGCTGCCTTGAGCAAACTCTCAGGGTGTGATAGTTTGCTTCCAGTGAAGTTTGACTCACTGTATCTGGGAAGTGTCAGAAATGAGAGCTTGAAAAGGTCATGACAGATCACTAAAGATAAATGGTTAAGGGAGAAGAGCTGTTAAATGAAACAAATGGCTTAACTTGTGCAGCAGTGGAGGAGCTGACCCTGCCCAGTGCTGTAAGGACCATAAAATTTCCCTTTTATAACAATCTGTGAACTTGTGTGATTTTGATGGCAGTGCACTGACAATGGGGTTTTATAATCTAATTTTTTTTTTCAAATCAAAAAACCCCCAGCAGGGTGTTCAAACCTTGGGCAAATGTAGAAAATCAAAATCTTTCTATAAAGTCTGAGTAAGTTGCTGGGCTTCCTCCTGAATTTTTAAAAGATATTAGAAGATCAAGATTGGCAAAACAAGGACTGAGGGGCTGTTTGGGTTTGGGCTGATGAGTGTTACATGTTACCTCTGAGTGGCAGACTGCTTCTTCCTCCCTGAAATGGAAAAAAGAGGGGCTAATTTTTTGTCTTCAGTCGTGGTGGCTGGTCTGGGGGCTGTTCTCCAGCAGTTTGATGATGGCCCGTTGCAAAGACTTTTCTTTGCAGCTTTTTTGTGCCATCAGTTCTGTGTAGCAGCCTTAGCAGGGCAAGTGTTTCTCGAGGACCCCAAAAATCCGCTGTCATCCCTTTGCTCCTTGTTGGCAGATCAATGGTGTCAGTGGCTGTGCAGGAGTGGATTGCACTTTTTGAAATGTTTTAGCTGTTTTGAGGCCTGATCATTGAATTTGAGACAAGGTTTATGAAAAACATGGGAGTAAATTTGATTTTCTGTCCATTGTGCAGTACGTACACTACTATCTGTGGTAAAAGGTGATATGTGGATGGCCATGGGAGGAGAGCCCAGCTCTGAGTGATGGGGTTATTGCATTTAAGGTGGCAGTTTAAGGTCTGGGGTTTGTGTTTCAGCCCATATCACAGGGTAATGCACACAGAGCAGCACTCTCAGCAGTTTTACAAAGGCTCTATCATGTTGTGGAGGAATAAGACACATTCACTTGTGTATTACATTAGCACAACTAACAGGAGCATATTGGCTGGGAGAACAACTGCTGGCCAGTATTTCAGAAAGGGGAGGGGGCAATGGCAGACCCCAACAAAGGGAGCAAGAACAGAACACTGCTACTGGACTCATACATTGATGACATTCCTTTTGACAAAATGAATGAATTAAAAAAATAGTAGAAGGAGCATTTTTACTTGGGTTTTGAGTATGAGTGATTTGTGCTGCGAGACAGAGACTGCAGAAGCCACAGACACAATACTGTTTTGATTTTAGGTTTCAACACATCCAGATTGTGAGAACAATAACACAAAAACGACAACATTCTTTGTCAATGTACTCTCTGGATGTGGGTGAGCTTCAGCCAGCGATGTCGAGATACAGAAATAATGGATGAAGTATACAGCAACAATTTGCAGATAAAAATAATAGAAGTTAAAGTGTATTTTACATGATAAAAAAAAGATGAAAGAGGAGGAAGTCTGTTCCATCTGAGATGGTTACAAAATGGTGAAGTAGCCTCTGCTGAGAAGATTGATGCAATGGGGAGTGACCTTGGCTTGGAGCAGGAGCTGGTGATGTATGTATGAGCATCTCGCTGCTAAATGGACCCAGATTTGTAGCACTAATATACATGGAAGCCCAGAACCAAACTCAGGATGGCAATAAATCAACAGCCACTTTGGGTGTCATTTCTGGTTTATATTCCACTATTGTTCTATCACTTTAATTCATGTCACTATCATCTGTTCATCTGGAACAGTTTTATATAATTTTCCAGTGGAGTTACCTGACAAATCCTATCAAATTAACAAGGTGCATTAACAGTATTGACTGACTGTGAATTCTGAAGTTGCAGGACCAAACAGTGACATTTTTTGGGGATATTTATAGGGGTGATGCTCTTAGAGGAAGGGATAGGGAACAGCCCTCACACACCAAGAATTTGCACCTTTATTTTTAGAACTTCCCCTGACTTTTTTTTAGTGAGAAAATGAGACTTTGTATCATCAACTTCCATATTTTCCTTGAATTCCAGCAAATACCATTTGGAATAATGAACCATTACGGTGAAATACCAACACTGATTTTACATAATCTGTCCAAAATTAAATCACAAACCAAAATGGGCTCCAGATACAGCCTCAGCCTACTCAAATTAGTGAGTTCCAGAAGCCTGGGTGTTAATTGGACTCTTGATACAATGCTTAATTGCAATGTGATCTCTCTGATGTGAGGTGTGTTTAATGCATTGTTGGGTTAGTGGGGTGCTCCCATAACCCACAGGGCTGGCCTGGTCTCAGGCCAGGGGCTGCAGCCAGAGCCCCCCCAGGCTCCTGCCTGTCAGAACCCTCAGGAGGGAGAACGTTTTCTGCTATTTTTCCAGAGATGCAAGAGTTAAATGATATTTAAATACTTTTTTTCCTCTATTGCTTCCTTTTGTTGATGTCTCATGAGCTTCACCCTGTAACTCATGCCTGAAGACACACCATTGTTTTTGAGGCTCTGCACACCTAGATGTAAAAAGCTGCCTGGGAAGTTTGCTCAGCTCTGTTCAGTTCCTGAACTGGTTCCAGCAGGATCCTCCTTGCCCTCTGCACTGGTGTGGCCCCACCTTGATCATTGTGTGCAGTTCTGGGCACCACAACGTAAAAAAAGAGACAAAGCCATTGGGGAGCATCCAAAGGAGGCCACGAGGGTGGGGAGGGGTCTGGAGGGGAAGCCTCACGAGGAGCAGATGAGGGTGCTTTGTTTGGAGGAGGCTGAGGTCACACCTGGCTGTGGGCTTTAGCATCCCCTCGAGGGGAACAGAGGGGCAGGGGCCAGTCTCTGCTCTCCTGACCGTGACAGGACTCAGGGACGTGGCTGGAGCTGAGTCAGGGCACGTTTAGGTTGGACATCAGGAAAAGGATTTTCACCCAGAACAGGGCTGGGCTCTGGAACAGGCTTCCCTTTAAAGTGGTCACAGCATCAGCCCTTTCAAGAGGCATTTGGACAGTGCTCTCAGGCCCAGGGTGGGATTGTTGGGGTGCCCTGTGCAGGGCCAGCATTGGACTCAGTGATCCTGATGGGTCCCTTCCAACTCAGCACATTCTGAACCTCTGGTTCTGTTATTCTATGATTGCATGTCTGCTGTACAGCAGATGGAGTGGGGTGGGTGGTGATAGTGTCTGTTACACAGAGCAGTGGTGACTGCAAAACCAGCACTATCTCCTATAAATCTCACAGCTCGTGTAGCTACTGCTTCCAGAAGAGCTCTGTATGCTTTTAGAAGAATCTTTTCTGTGATATTTCTTTCTTTTGGTATGCTTATGCAGGAGAATAAAATGCAGATTATCAATGCAGTTTGATAACCATTTGCTTCTGGTTTCAAAAGCTCCCGTGCTTTCAGAAAGCCCAGAAGGGCAATATACCTTCAGCCCATTTAAGATTTATAAAGTGTGTCAAACGGCTGATATGAAATCGGTTAAACAGATCACTCTTGTGGCTCTCTATTCTTTCTCATCTCAGGTATTTCTGGAGACAAGGTAGAGATAGACCCTGTTACTAATCAGAAGGCCAGCACTAAGTTTTGGATTAAGCAGAAACCCATTTCAATCGATTCTGAACTCCTCTGTGCCTGTGACCTTGCGGAAGAAAAAAGCCCAAGTGAGTAGTCCTTTTTATTTATGTTCTCTCTTCTCTGCCTCCCTGGATGTGCTCCATGTCCAAAGAATTATTGCTACCATGTCCTTTTCTTTCTCTAGGTGTGTTTTTTTCATTACAGGATGTTTTTAATCTGACTGGGTTCTGTTATAGAGAACACAGCATAAACAGACACACATTTTACGAGTGTCCTTTGACGCTGCTCTCAGCTAATGGCATCACTCAGTGTTTCTTGCCCACTGTGACACCGAGGGAACACTGGCTCTGCCCAGCTGTCTCCAGCCCTGCAGCGCAGCCAGCAAATCCATGTTTCAACATAATTGCAATTTTTTGTCACTTTTTAACTTCCAGACTGGTTTTAAATGTCTTTGGTGCAACTGAAGATCTGGGGCATACAGTAAGTGTCAGCTCAGTTGGGATTTGCCCCAGCCATGGCTGCAGGGTCACTGGGACTGAAGGTGCCACTCTGGGCATTCTGTTCTGTGCTGGTGACTGGGCCAGGACAGCAGTGACAGCCAGGTCTGGGGACAGGCTGGACATCCCAGCTCAGTCATTGCCCAGAGGTCAGAGCTGCCTTGGAGTGCAGCTCCAAAAGCAAGGGCTTCTGCTTGTTGTGTCAGTAGAGGAACGAGAGTCTCTGTCTGGAAAAGTTGTTTTAAAAAGCACAGGATGGGCCCTGGGAGAATTGGGCAATGGCTCCCAGTGGGGCCAAAATGGAACTGTCTACTTTCAAAAAGTGACTGCAGTTCAAAAGCTCAGATGGATTTTATTGCACTTGTGCCTCTGCAGGGTAGTGAGATGCTGGTATTAAGTACTTATCTGCAAGGTGACAGAGGGAGAATTATGTGATACATATTTACAGAGGTAATGATCTGTTGAATTCTCTTGGAAGAGTAAATTTATGGCTGCCACAGATTTTATCAGCAATTATTGAACTATATCCTTCTCCCCTTCATTACCCCTTCCTACTCCATGTTCTTGGTTTAGTCATTGTCTTCCTTTTCTGTCTCTCCATCAAGATTTCATGGTCCTTGGGTAGGCACAATCCCAAGGAGAAGCTTCCCCAGTGACCTGGCAGTCTGAAGCACGTGAGGATTTTGTGTACAGTGCAAGGGCCAGTTTGTGCTGGTAAATCCTGTCACGCCTCTGCTTTGTATCCACATTTCACTGCAAATGCAAACATCGAGGGGATAAAACAGTGCCCACAAAACCAGGCTGTATTTGAAGAGTCCAATGGAAACCTGAGGTTTCCACTGCTGTCAACACACCAGGGCACAGTCCCTGGACACCTCGGACCTCGTCCTGCCAGGATGGGGCTCTCCAGCCCCAGAGGCAGCACCTGCTGCTGTGGGGAATTATCTTTGTACCCAAATCCTGCCAAGCCAGGAGTTTCAATCCCCAAATAGAGCCTGGGTGCAGGAGGGCAGTACCTGCACATGGGGACCATTGAGTGAAGAATCACAGGGGCTTTGGAGAGGACACTGACAGGTGGCAACCATGACAGTACTGAGGGGCTTATTTGCTCATTTTTGTGTGAACATCTTAAACTTATCCTACTAAGTAATGGTTCAGCACAGTTCCAAAAGGAGAAAATACTTCCTTCTGAAACTGCTGACCTTTTCCCAACTCACTAAAGATGTTCCAAAAGTCATTATTTTAGGCCAGCAGAAAAGACTTTTAGTGTGACATCTCAGAATGATGCATTTTGGGGAGCTGAACAGCAGATCAGTATCTCTTGAATTTTAAATGGAAAAAAGTTATTTTAGTAGCATAAAGGAATGAAACTCACTGTATTTCACAAGTTTTGTCTGTGATTTTTATCAGCACGGTGATGTATGTTTGTAGCAGAGTTTACATCAAAAATTATTCCCGGATCTTTCTTGAATGAATTATTGCAAAGAGAGGCTGAGTACAGATAAGGTCTTTGAGTTCTGCAATATATTTTGTTTTTGTGTTTTTATCTCTTGTAACACAAACCTGCTCCATCTCCTTTTTCAGAAGTGCTCGTGCTTGTCCCGTTGCGCTGGGCTCTGGGTTTGGGGCTGCCTTCCCTCCCCAGGCACCTCAGAGGGGTTAGAACCAGCTGGGCTGGGCTCTGCTGGGCTGAGCTGAGCTCTGCTCTGCTGGGCTGGGCTCTTGTGGCTCCGAAGAGGTGAAGGGTTTGGACCAGCCTCCTACTTTTTAGTAAGGGCAAGGGGCGTTGGGAACGGAGGTTGAGTGCTGGGACCAGCATGAGGCTGCAGTGAGAGTCTCGTGCACGTGTTCTTTGCTTCCCTCTGCTCTGGGTCCTGCAGAGAAGCTTTGGTGGCACCTGGGTGTGTGTGAAAGGGCTCAGCAGCTCCAGAGCTGACGTGGTGGGAATATTGATGGACGGCTCGGAAACGTTTTGGACAGGCTGAGTTTTCCTGTGCTGAGAGTTCACAGAACTCAGAGCTGCCTTCAGTGAGAGCAGAAAATGAAAACAGAAAGCTCTGGCATCTCATTTGCCATTAGTGGGTGGACTGTAGGCAGGGATGGCTGATGATTTTTGTTTGCCCTTGTAGTAGCCCTGGGTCAGAATTTGAAGTTTTATTTGTAAATTAAATCAGACTCCCTGGATTTAGACTGAGGGGAGAGTTAATGGCCCTGCTGGCTTGCTTCGATGCCATTAGAACCTGACAACACTGGGCACGAACATCTTCTTTAAATCAGGTTCAGCCTGATTATCACGAGAGATTCTGAATGTTTTGAGTCTTGAAAGGAAGCATCCTATCATGGAGAAATAAGATTTAAGCCTTAATAAAGTAGTTGTCATTTTTATAGCTGAAAAGAGCTTTGTATCTCAATTAAGTGTACATAATATAAAGTCTTAAGGAAGCAACATAATACGTTTAATACAATTATATCCCTTTGCAATAGTGTAATTTAAAGGAAATCTGATTCTGGTAATGTCTCCTACATTACTTGGACAGGGGAGAAACTTCAGTGTCACTGCCCACTGCCGTGTGCAGTGCTCTGTGGCCCGAGTGGCTGTGATGGATGGCCAGGGCTGCCGGGCACGGCCGAGCTGGGCAGGGAGTGCAGAGCCCGGGCAGCCCCCTGTGCCACCACACCTGATCTGAACCTGCCCAGGGCTCTCCCAGGCAGCTGTGCTCTACACGAGCTGCAGGAATTGGATTTATTTGATAATTTACTTGAAACACTGAAGCAACATTCTCCGTGATCCTTTATCTGCCTTTTTTTTTTTTTTTTTTTTGTTTTCATGAAGATCTCAGTTGCTTTGTCAAAATACCCTCGGTATGAAGGTAAGTCTAAACAAAGGTGTTCCGTAGGTCATGGAGTACATGGGTAACTTCAGTTTGTAATTTAATTGCCCGCTTTGCACCCTGCAGCTGAAGATTTCCTTTAAATTCTGATTCCATTGTTGCACTGGGGCTTAACAGAGTGTTAACCTGGTAATAGGCACAGGGCCTCCCCATTATATGTCTCGCTATCGAGCGGTTCTGCATGACTAGTTAAAAAAGATGGCAAGAAGATTAATGAAAGCTGCGAGTACAGAAGGGGGGCAGGTACCTCGGTAAGACTTCCAGCGAGGAGATATTAGAGCTGAACCAGAGCTTGGCTTTTTCTTTATCCCGTGACCTTTGAACCTGCCTTACTGTCGAGAGCTGCCAGCCGAGCCGACGTTTTGATTGATGTTGCTACACGAGTCAGTCTTTCCCATTGAATTCCACATCTGCACGAAAATAGCTTTTCCAGCAGTATTCACCCTGGCTGCAAGTGATAGCCAGAGCGATGCCTGAACCCCCTTTATGTAGTTTTCATTTAAAGCTAAAGCTATTTGATGTTTTAGTTCAGTGTCCAGTTCATCCCGATTATGCACATTGGGTAATACTAATTTAATGAATTCGTTGTTGGGTTGTGGAAGGGCTGAAATTACCCAGGAAATGTTGGGAAGGCGTTGGGTTCCTGCTGCTCTGGGAGCTCAAACGGTGCTGTTGCAGGTTTGCTCAGAGCCTGCAGTGGGGCCAGAGCAGAGGCAGTGTGTGCTCTGCAATTGGTGCACAAAATATCATGTGCTGTTCCCTGATATCCCTGCTCCCGCAGCGGAGCAAGAAACAACACAGTAAAATTCCTACTCAACAGGAGACTAGTCGCAGGTTCTGACCAAAAGGTAAAAACCAGGTTCAGCAGAGAGAAAATGTTCCCAAACTTCAGGCTTGGAGTGAAAGGAGCATCCAAGTGTGGAACAGAAGGGAAGAGGCCGGCCGTGGGCGCGCTGTGCAGGCGGGGGTGCCCGGGGACGGCAGCGGGCACAGATGGCTCCGTGCGCCCCGGTGGGCTCGGGCTGTGCCAGGCTGGGCCGGGGGCAGCACTCGGCAGGACGTGTCCCTGTGGAGAAGGGCTGGCAGCCAGGGGTCCCCTGGCCCTGGCAGGGCCAGCAGCAGCCGGGCACTGGAGCGCTCTGTGCTGATTAACTGCGGCCCCTCCAACAGCCGCTCGTAAAAGTTCTCCTGAGCGCAATCAGGAGCGCGCGTTGCCTCATCCTTTTAACAAATCTGTTTTGTAGCCCTATTAAAAGGGGTCTTCATCTATCCTGTCAAAGCTATTCTGCTGGGGTTTTTTAGTTTAATTACACTATCCAATTAAAACTCCTCGCTGCATTTTGATTCGCCTCTCCTCGGGCCTGAGTGGATGTGACATTTACAAGGCTCGCCTCTCCGGCAGACAATGTGTGATTGATGAGGTGCAGACGCAGTGGAGGAGCCGATTGCCATGTGGAAACACTGCATTTTGATTTATTTATCTTTTTTCCCCAAACAAGGTTGCTGGTAAAGAGGTTTTGGGCAACCCCGAGTTGCACCTCAATTTTCAGCATTTTTGCAAAAATCCTCATTAGTATTCTGCCTCTGATAATAATTTAAAGAAGAAGAAAAAGGCTTTGGGGGAAAAGAATCCAGATGTGTGAGGAGTTAGCACAGTTTGACACAAAAGTGGGTGTGTGCTGCACTTTAATTGCAGCTCTGTTTCAGGACATCTGGACACAGGGCACCCTCTAATAGCAATGCTGAGCACCAAGCTTACAGTGGAACATAATGGGTTGGAGGAAAAGAGATCATGGAATATGCTGCTGCCTGAGAGAATGGGGCAAGCCAGCTGGACCACAGCTGCTATCTTTCTCCTTAACAGTCTTGTCATTTGTTCCCACTGCCCTGGTTTGAGGAGATGCACCCCGGGTTCATGGTGGGCAGCCTGAACCCATCAGTGACTCCACTGGCATCAGTGGGGTGTGGATTTCCTCCAGAACTGCCTGCCCTCTCTGCCTCTAACTTATGTACCTCTGGGACAAATATCCCTTGCATGAAGTGGGATTAACCCCACCTGTACACGCAGGTCCACATCCCTGTTCTGTCTGTCCCTCGCTGAGCTGGGTGCCACATCTGGGTAATCCAACTGCGGCCGTGCTGCAACTTGTGACCTCCCCTGTGAAGTGTTTTTTGTTAGCAGGGGGTGTCAGGAAGCGTGTTGGATGTTTTTTAACCCTTACACAACTCTTGCAGCTTTGTAGGCCCTTCAAGCCTTCCTCCAGGGTCACAGCCTCATTTCTGGGGTATCACACGTGGATTTCAGACAGCTGAGCCCCTCCCCAGTGCTTTGGGTGAAATACAGCAGTGGTTGCAGAGCAGAGGCTTCCCCATCTCGTGCAGGGGTTGGAGGAAATGTGTCTTTGTACAAAAGTATTGCTGATGTGAAATTTACTATGCCCATTCCTTGCCTTTTACTGGTGTATTTCTAATCCTTTTGCATCCTTTCTGGGCCCATGAGAAGAGATTTCAGGGTTTGAGCCTGTTGAGGTCGCAGTTCCTGAAGCAGTGAGAATCAGTGATGTCAAACAATGTCCATAAGTGCTTTGTTCTTCAGAGAGTCCTTCTCCAGCTATTTATTCCACTAATAACTCTTAATTGTTGACTTCTGCCTTATGGCCCTGTAATGACAAAGCAATCATCAAGGTATATTGAAAAATTAACATAAATTTGCATTTCTAGTGTTTGTTTGTTTTCTGCTTTGTCCAATTCATGAATATTCTTTTCATCATCCATCTAATTAGTGATTTAATTCAGTTCTGTTTAAAGAGTTGGCAAAGAGAGGGTTTGGGTGAGGGCTGAGTTGTGGGGTGGGAGGGAAAGAAGAAAAACTTTCTAGTCTTGGCAGATTCAGTAAAAAAATTATCTTTTCTTGAGCAAATTCATAGCCTTGTTTTCCAAGCAAAAAATGTATCTTTTGGACTATGATAAAAAGAGTTTATTACCTAGATTAGAGTGATTATTTTTCTACCTGTGTCAGGTGCAGTGTGGGGCCCACCAAGGGTTTGGATGTTTTCCCAAGACTGCAGGAATTAGCACAAGATTTACTGTCGCCCGTACAAGCACGTTATGGCTCCACAGTTCTGGAGCTGTAGTTCCACAGGGTTTCTCAGGGCTGTGTGTGGGCGTGGGGCCGTGGAGGGGCTGGGGCTGGCGTGCAGGGTGGAGGCTGCACGAGGAGCTCCGGCAGCCCTCGGAAGGGCGAGGAGAGCCGGGAGCCGCAGCGCTGCAGGGCCTCTTCCCTCGCCTCGTTGGCAGTGCAGTGGTGCTAAAAATCAGGAGATGGGGTGAGCAGCTGAACGTGAGACGTGGTGCTGAAGGAGTAAATGAGCTCTCCTTGGTGGATTCCCAGTGAATTAGCATCCTGCCCTTCCCTCGGCTGTGGGCTCCTCTCCAGGAGTAACCACACAGGAACCCATTAGTGCTGGGGCTGGGGAGATTTATCAGCGCTCCGAGCGGGGGCCAAGGGGCAGCAGAGGGGAGATGCTGCTCTGCTGGGGCCCGGGGCACGGCTGGGGGCTCAGGGGGCACCGGGCCATTGGCACGGGACCCTTGGCTGTGCTGAGCTCACCGTGGGCTGCGCCTACCCCGTGACAAAAGCTGCTGCTAACAGCTGAGTTTCTGTCATTCCATTTGCTTACCATAACTGTTTTAACAGACAAACGTCATCGGGAATAACGTGGATTTTCTGTTGTTGTGCTGCTGATTAATCCTGATTGCGGGGCACTGAGGTTCCCTGCAAACACCCAGCCACTGTTGGTGTGGAGTGATGGTAGCAGCTGTTTGTGCAGCATCTGCATTTGCTTTAAATCCCCCATCACGTGCAGCAGAAGCCACTCGAGCTGCTGCTGTTTGTTACCATCCTCTCACACGGAAACATCAAACCATGGAAGCTCCTATTGATCTCAGAATCGTCAGGGGTGGTGCTCTATTGGAAAGAGGTACATCACGTATTTAAGCACTCTTGGAAATGGAAATCAATCTTACAATTCATAAATTCCATCTGGCTAGAAGAGTAGCAGAGCAAAGTGCCAGTTAGGATTTCAGTGCACTCATATTTCATGCTGTAAGTAGTGTGTGTGGACTTGGAGCCCATAAACATGATGCTGTAATGGGGCTTTCTAAGGAAAAGTCTTCTTGGCTTCTTTCCACTGGGTCACAGTCCCAGCAGGACGGGGCTGTGGCTCTGCACGGCCGCGGGTTTGGCGTCGGTGCCGTGTCCCCGGCGGCCCCGGGAGCCCCTGCAGGAGCCACACTTGGCCAGTGCCCTGCTGGGCAGGCAGGCCCAGAGCAGCCTCTGCCCGTGGGAGCAGGAACGCTGCCCTTGGCAGGGCAGTGCCCTGGGGACACGTGGTGGCACCACGGCGCGAGGCAGGGCTGGGCTCCCGCGGAGCAGGGAACGCCTGAGGAGGCTTTGTCTTGGTCCACAGCGAGAATTACCCAGTGACTTCCCAAAACCCAAAACGCAGCAGCTCGCTGGGATCCTCTGACCCTGTTCTGTGCCAGTTTCATTTCTGATAACCAGTGTGGAATGTTCAATGTCCAAGGAACATGGTGGGAGCTGGTGGAGCACGGTGCTGTGTCCCATCCCCAGGAGTGGTGCACTGGCACTTTTGGAATCATTAAGATGCTGTGTTCCAGGCAGAGCTGCATGCATTAACATGCTGATGAGCTCCCAGCTTGGAATTCCGCATTTTTAGTACCACTGAGGCATCATCTGTCAAATGATTTAAAGGGTTGGGTTTTTATTATTATTATTAGCCAATTTTTCAATACAGAATTTATATTCCAGATTAGTGCATCATAATGGTGTTTAATTAACATGCCACAATAAAATACTTGCATCTCAAATTTCCTGGCCACCAATCTGAGCATATATCAGTCACTTTTTGGAAATCTGGAGAATTAGATAATGTAAATAAGATTTCCAATTAGCTTTCCTGCAGGAAAGACCTGGATTTACAGTAATGTGGCTGTTACTTTATGGATTGCTAACTTTGACTGTTGATCTGAATAAATTAGAAAACCGTTGGAAAAGTATCATGTATAGAACACATTTAATTTTAATTTTGAAGCCATCAGCATCCATACAAGTGAAGAATATTTTGCCTTCCTTCGTGTTCCTCGTTAGACCTTTGTGTCTGAGTCGTTCCTCCTGGCACCGCGTGTCGGAGTCCAGGGCAGCCACGGGCCAGCACCGTGTGGCCACAGGGCCAGCACCTGGAACCGCTGTTAGGGACGGAGGCCCAAGCATCAGGAAGGTGCCAGCAGGTCACAGTTCGAGTTTAATTGGATTTTCCTTGGTGTGGGAAGGGCGATCCCAGCCCCGAGCGGGTTTGGTGGCAGCGCGGCCGCGTCCCTCGGTGCCCTGCGCTTGGTGCCGCTCCCCGTGGCCAGCAGCAGCCGGCTGGGCTCGCGTGGTCTTTGGGGAGCAGGGTTTGGAGCGGTGACCCTGGGGTTCCTTGCCATTTTCTGTTCAGTGCAAGCCTCCTCCTGCGGTGCCTGGGCCGCAGCCGTCGTGGCCGAGCAGAGCTAAGCAGCCATTTGATGGATTTTTGCATTTCCTGCAGTGGGGATGTGATGGGAAAAGGAACTTTATTGACTGGAGTTCAGCTGCTCCTGCAAGCCACCACTTGCCTTAAATTGAAATGACATGAGAAGCCTGTCAGCATTTCATTGCTTCCTTCTGTCGTGCTGATGGTACGCTGAGATCACCATCTGTGGTTTTCTTCTGTCAGGCAACGAGCTCTGCTCAAACTTTACAGGAATATTCTAAGCAGTTTTTTTCTTATCTTTGCAGGTCATGCAATATTTAAACTTACATATCTAAGCAATCATGACTACAAACACCTTTACTTTGAATCAGATGCTGCTACTGTCAATGAAATTGTACTGAAGGTGAGTATTAAATTTTAACGTGACCCAAAATCCTGGTGTTTTACCACTTGTAAAACATGTGAGTATTCAGGGGCTCTGGAAACACACAAGGGTACAGTGCCTGAGGACCACTGGGGTGTGTTTAACCTGCCAGGATGGCTGCTCCATGCCTGTTGTTTTATTCATCCTTCCAACAGCCACACAGCCACTGCCTGTCTGTGTGTAGCATTTCCTTTTGTGCTTTTTTCTAGTTAATAGAGACACCGTTTTCTGTGGAATTTTATAGGACACTACCAAATTTTATTGTGTCCAGGTAGTTTCCACCTCTGCACACGTGGTCAGCAGCCCCGTGCCATGCAGGGGTTGGGTGCTCCTGCCCCTCACACCTGTGCCCCACACTCAGGTGTCCCTGCACAGCACACAGGGGCTTCTCTACCCTGCTCCTCTCTCAGGACTCTTTGCTTTCCTTGGGGCTCTGTACAGACACAAACTCCCTTGCTTTGGGAAACAAATTTTTGTTACACTCTTGAAAAATTAAATGGAATTTTCCACAAGTTCATCTTTCGTAGCAAGTCAAAATTCAAAAGCAGTAATTTTGGCGAACCATCTGTTATGTTTGCTTTTATTGGCTGTGTGGAGTTTAGAGGATTGTTAAACAACGGACGTGCGATAAAGTAACTTTTATTCATTACACAGGAGGTCGGTGTGTTTGAGGGGGCTTCTGTTTTGTGAGCTGTTAGGCCAATTCTTCTGTTCCCACTTTATCTTTGACCTGCTATTGCAGTCCCTAACACTTAGAGTCATGGAATCATGCAATCATTAAGGCTGGAAAAGACCTCTGAGATCATCAAGTCCAACCTTTGCCCAAGTACCCCCATGCCACATCTCCTCGGGTTTTGAACACTTCCAGGGCTGGTGACTCCACAAATCTGAGACTGGTCATAAACAAAGGCTAAAGAAAAGGTTTACTGTCAATAACATGAATATTCAAGAGAGAAATAATATGGAGCAGTACTTTATTTCCCCGAGTTGCGGTTTGTTTATATAGAACATTCTCTGGTTTCATGCACAAGTCACTGGTTTGTTTTCAATTCCATCAGCATTAGAGAGCGCAGAAAAATCAGACTTTTCAAATTAGGCTTTTTAGATGATCAAGTGAGAAGGACTGAGACTTTATTGACCATGAAAATTCCCTATATTTTTATGCCTTAAGCTGTAATATGCAATGAAAGTGAAACACTCTACAGTGCATAAAATTGTGCAAGTTTTAAGCCACAGCATATTAACCAGCTAATGACAGACCAAAGGGCATTTTTATCTTTTTGATTCTTGCATTAACCTTCCATTAAAATTATCTCTGAGATTATCACAAAGCATTGGAGATAATAAATTTAGGGAGTAGCAGGCTTGTTAAATATCATTTTAAAATGCTTTCATCAAGTAAAATGTGCCAAAACACTGGGAAACTCTGAGATTAGCTGAGTATGCAAACATCATAATGGAAGAATTCTTTTTACTGAGGCTGATAAGGTCCTTCATTGATGCTCATTGCTGGATTATCCCAGCACTGGGGGGTCTGCACAGCTCGCTGCCTTTCCCACAGATTTGGGTGACCAAAAATGGGACCAGGGGCACAGGAGGAGAGGCCAGGGCTCTCCTGGCACTCTGGGCTCTCTCTGCCATCATCGTGCTGGTGGTTGCTGGGACCAGTTAGACCAGAGCCCTGCTCAGGGGGTGGGCTGGGGGTCCCTGCCCACCCCGGGCTGTCCCCCCAGCCTCGGGCGACATTAACACCACCTCGTGTCTTGCAGGTTAACTATATTCTAGAGTCGCGAGCAAGCACAGCCAGAGCAGATTATTTTGCTCAGAAACAAAGAAAACTGAGCAGGAGAACAAGCTTTAGCTTCCAGAAGGAGAAGAAGTCGGGCCAGCAGTGAGGCCGAGGCGCGAGGAGAGCCTGCGTGCCGCGCTCGGAGCCGCCGCGCCGGCCGGGGCCGCGCTGCTCCCGCCGCCCGCGCCAGGGCGGCCGGCAAGGAATCTGAACCACCCCGTCTCTCACGGCTGGAAGATTATCCCTCCTTGCTGATGGGAGGTCTCCCCTGTGACAGAAATAAAGAGCCATATCAGCCGGAAAGAAGACTGTTACGCTTCAGGTTCCTTTGATTAGAAATAAGAGAATGACGTAGACTGGCATCATTTAATTACTGTATTATGTACAATCACAAGAAGAGATGTGATTACATATTATTTCACAGCCTGGTTAAAATAAATTATATACATCTGTAATCCACCCACGTACACGCAGGTATTGCTTGTGACATGATCAAATTTCTAAAAACAAAATGTAGGACAAATGTATCCATTTTTGCTATTAATAAACAGATGTAATCTTTTTCAAGGTCCATATGATGCACAGTTCTTTTGGGGGGAGGCTGCAGTCCCAGATGGTTTCACTTCTGTTGCTGAAGTGCAGGAGGCATCCGTGAGCCAGGAACAGCAGCCATGGTAGGGGAGCGCTTAGCGAGGGAGCACTGAGACAGTCGAGTCTGTTGTGTTTGTTTTGTTCAAAAATATTTTTATTTAACTGTGCTTTTCAGCTTTGCAAATGCTTTATTGGAAGTTCCTTGCTGAACGCAGCACAGTGGTTGGAAATCCACGTCTTGGAGGTGGAGAGGAGAATCCTCCTGCCCAGGACCCTCAGCTGCTGCCACCCTGGGGCTGGCACATCCACTGGGGCACCTTGCCCCTGGGAACTGAGAAATGCCTTCACCTTCTCTCAATATTATTCTTTAACAATAAAAATTAAGACCTGCTTTGTACTGGGATTTGTAACTATCTTGGCCTTGTTCCTCCTTAATCCATCGGGGAACACGGGAATGGATGCTGGCACCCAGAGCCCCATTTTTGGTTGAATTCACCAGAGGTGTCTTTCCTGCATCTCTCCAGGTCGCTGGAGCTCTGCACACGCTATCACAGAACTGCCCTGGTTCCCCACGGGGCTGGGGGCAGCTCCCTGGGGCACTGCCCACCCTCTGCCAGCCTCCCACCTTGCTTTTGTACAGAGAAAACTTCCTGAGCCTTAACACAGCGTGAGGAGCAGCCCCTGGGCAGAGGGAGGGCCTGGGTCTCACCTGTTGTGTTTGTTCTGGGTTTCAGCAGCTCGGCCCTGCACCGAGGCCAGGCCTCCCTGTACAGTCTTCCATGATATCTGCAAAACAAGAGAAACGCTATTTTATAGTATTCTATTAATTTTTTAAGTATTTTCTATGTGCAAATGCAGCACAGATACAATGGGAAAAGCCCCTTTGATGTAAATGACTCTTTTAACCGACTCTGTGAAATATTTAACATTAAAGTTGCTCTGTGAATGTTCTTTGGCCACCCAGTTTCAATTCTTTTTAACTGAACTGAAAAATTGCCTATTTGGTACCAGAAACTGCAGCAATCTCCTGTTTCCATGGCCATAGTGCTGTTGCCACCCCCTCACGTGTATTTATTATCAGCAGGGATTCAGCATGTGCAGGTTGGCTCTCAGGAGAGCCTAAAAAACTCAACTAATGACATCTCTGCTGTCTGTGACATTTGTGGCACCGTCCCTTGCCCAGACCAGCTGTGTTCACACCCTCCTGCCAGTCACCTTCCTGCTCCTGGTGTGGTGTCCTGGGAGCCAGGCAGAGATGGAGGGACAGAGGCTGCTCCAGGGGCTGGGTGAGGAGCGGGGAGCTTTGGAGCCCCAAGTGAGTTTATTTGCTCCAAAAGAGCCACTGACAGTCAAAACCCAAATTTGCTTCCAAAGATCAGATTCAGTTTGATACATGGCCTACAAGAAACCTTCCTTAAATCCTGGGAAGATCCAGCATTCCAGGAGCTGAGCATCCCTCCCCCAGAACAGGCGTTTCTGCTGCTCGGCGCTCCTGAAGGAGTTAAATCAGCGCTCATGGCTGCAGTGTGTGCACAGCTGAGCACGGAGCCAGCACGGGCTGGTCTTTCCCCGGTAGCTGTGGATGTAATTGAGTCAGATGGGCATTCAACTGGGTCAGCAAGGCAAGCTGTTCCTCCATCCCTGCTACCGGGCAGAGCAGAGCGTGGCTCCGGCCTGCCGCACGCAGGCAGCTGCTGGAGGCAGCAGAGATCCCCTGAATTCTCTGACTCCTGCTGTCAGAGGAGTCCTGTCCACAGGGACAATTCCCCTCCACCCCCTTGGCTTTATCAGAGCACAGGAGAGCACCAGAGTGACCTTTGAGCAGGGGACACCCAGGGCACCCTGGCCCATGCTGGCACCCAAGGCCAGAGCACTTGGTGCTCTCCCTGGGCTCCGCAGGGGTTTGCCGTGAGCTCCCAGAGCACCAATTCCAGCCAGAGGCACCTTTGTTTTTGGGTTGGCAGGAGTCTGGTGCATCCCAGGGGTTTTGCAGCTGCCCCTCAGGCAGGGCTGAGACCTGGCACTGGGACAAGTGAGCAAAACCCATCGCAGAGCCGTGGGTGCAGCCCGGAGATTAATGGGGGGAGTTATTTATGGAGACATGTTTGTAATGGGCCCATGAATTCATGGAAATGCGCTGCTGTGGTGGCGGGTGGGGCTGGGTGCTGCTGCTGCAGCTGAAATTAATGCCCCTTAAATCACATCCCAGCACAGCCACCCCTGAGCAGCACTGGGACAAGGACAGCAACGAGGACAGGGACGTGTGGGCACGGTGGGCACACGGCCAGCTGGGCCAGCAGGAGTGTGCCCTGGCCAGGAGCTGCTCCCTGGCATCGCTGCCGTGACCATGGGAGATCTCAGGGTCACCAAGAAGCTGGGGCACGGGGAGGGCTGGCCCTGGGCACAGCTCCATGCTGCTGCTCCCCTGCATGAAGGGTTAAGCACCGCCGTGTTTTATTCTCCCCACACACCTCTGCTTAAATGCAAAAAGAGAAAAAAAAAAATCTCAACAGGGTGTTGTTCACTCTAAAAACCCTAAGCATGATTTGTGAACTCTCACAGCCTGGGTAATCTCATCAGAGTAATGGGATTATATTTCAAATCACCATGGCCTGTTCATTACACATTTAAACTCCTTTGACAGAGGAAAAGTTAAATAAAATGTGTGCGTCAGCCCTGGTTGACTTTCCCAGTTCTCTTTCTTGATTAGACAAACAGATGCTGAGCTCCAAAATGAAAAAATAATGTGCTCATTTATTCATTTTTCTGACAAGTCACAATAGATTTTTAACTACAAATGAGCCCCCTCCCCAGGTGGGAGTGCGGGGTCTGCGTGCGCCGTTAAGGCTGGGAGCCGGTGCGGGGGCTGGAACGGGGCACAAGTGGTCATTTCCAGGCTGTGAGCGTGGGGACACGGCCACAATTCCCCTGCCACCGCCACCGCCACCGCCACCGCCACCGCCGCCACCGCCGGGCGGATTGCTGCGAGGAGCTGCAATTCCACTCCACCGCCACCGCCCGCAGCACCGCAGCGCTGGCCCGGCCCCGGCACCCGCCGAGGCTGCTGGCACCTCCTCCCGGCTCTGCTCGCCCAGGCTGGAGCACAGCCAAGGGGCAGTGCCAGGGCTGCTGGCATGGCCACGGCGTGGCCGTGGGGATGGCCGTGGTGTGGCCACGGGGACAGCAGTGGTGTGGCCACGGGGACAGCCATGGTGTGGCCGTGGTGTGGCCATGGGCATGGCCGTGGTGTGGCCACGGGCATGGCCGTGGTGTGGCCACGGGGACAGCCATGGTGTGGCCATGGAGACAGCCGTGGTGTGGCCACGGGGACAGCCATGGTGTGGCATTGGGGACAGCCATGGTGTGGCACTGGGGACAGCCGTGGTGTGGCACTGGGGATAGCCATGGTGTGGCACTGGGGACAGCTGTGGTGTGGCACTGGGGACAGCCGTGGTGTGGCCAGGGGGACAGCCGTGGTGTGGCACTGGGGATAGCCATGGTGTGGCACTGGGGACAGCTGTGGCGTGGTCACGCTGAGCACTGCCAGCCACAGGCACGTACCTGTTTAGTGCACTGGAGCTCCCAGCTCCTCTCCGATGTCACTGCTCCCAAACCGACCTCAGCACGAGCACCAGGTGTGCCACGGGGATGTGGGAGAGTTCAGCCCAGGCTGGAGGGTCTCGGTGCCCCCGGGTCCTGCGTGGGGCCTCACCAGGGCGGTTCAGCCCTTCCCAGGAGCTGCAGATGAAGGAGCAGGCGGGCTGCAGCAGGCGTCGGGGCTGAGCGGGCTGGGCTGCGCTCCTGCTGGAGAGCAAGGTCTCGTCAGGGAGCTCCGGGACTCTATTAGGGAGCTGAAATGCCAGATAATTAGAAATACACCAGCAAACCCCATTATTGTCAGGAGGCTGCAACTGCGTACAGTAATGAAGCAATTATTAATGAGCAACTGCAAGGCTGTCATTAATTTCAGCTTTTCAGGATCACAGACTACGACAAGTTAAATGTTACAGCAGAGCCGGGCTGGGCCGAGCGGGGCTGAGCAGGGCTGGTCCCCACCCCAGCTGGGCGTAGCAGGGTGTGTTGGCACCCCTCATCCTGGTGGGACCCTCCCTGTGCCCACGGTGCCAATCCCCGCCCCGTTCTCTCCTCCTTTCCCTTTGCCCTTTGGGCACCCCGGGCCGTGGCACTGACAGGGATGGGGACAGGGACGGGGACAGGGGCAGGGACGGGGACAGGGGCAGGGACGGGGGCAGGCTGCGGGTGCCGCCCCATCCTGCGGCAGCACGGGCGCGGTGCCGGTGGCTCCGGGTGTGCCCGGGGCTGGTGCAGCCGGGATCTGCTCCCGCACCAGCGCAGCCCCGCGCCGCAATCTGTCACGGCGGCTGGGGCTCGGCGGCTCTGCAATATGTACCTCATGTCTGGGCTGTCATCGGACATAATTCCTCCCTGCTGGCATATTGCTGATTTGTGCATAAGTGATGCGTGCAATCCACCTGAGCCGGGAGTCAGGGGTGCCTCGATCCGGGGCTGTCAGGGCAGAGTGTTTTAGTGCCTCCTGCGATTAGCTGGAATTGACAGGCCCTGAGAGCCGGGAATTGCACAACAGGGGAATTAACAGCCAGGGCTGGAGTGGAGTGTGGCACTCGTTTAATCTGCAATTTATCAGTTTGCGTGGCTCCTTGTCGCAGGCAGAAGATTACGCTCCAAAAAAGACGCCTGTGTTTTTCTGTAGTGCCAGCAGACCGGGAGAGGGCAGAGCGGCGCTCGGGGTCAGCGGCGGCATGGGAAGGGCACCCTGGAGCGGGGTGTGGTGGCACTGTCCCCTCGGGCTGGGGACAGATCTCACGGGGCACACAGATCTTACGGTGCCCCTGCCCAAGGTGCCAACCCCAGCCCTCACAGTGGCTCCCTGGGCCCTGCAGGGTCCCCACGGCCTCTGCACCCCTCGGCACACCGCCCACGGGATTTGTGCTCCAGAGGAGGATCCATGGAGCCACAGCCCTGTCCCGCTGCTCCCAAGGGCCCTCACAGAGAGTGGTGGCAGCGGGGATGAACCCTCGGCCCCCACCGTGCCACGAGTGCTCCAATTTTGATAATATCATTAGAGGCTGATAATGGTTTCCAGGAACTCTGCAGCCTCCCTGCGAGGTGACAGCCTGTAAAGGCAGCGTACAGATAATGTATTCTGCAAGGGTACAAAAATGCGACTCCGAGCACATTAAACTCCTTTAATGTGGGTGACATACACCTTCCTCTGGCATACATTACCCTCCCGGGGCACGCAGAGCCGCCTGGAGCCGGAGCCCCGTGTCCGCGGGCCGTACCCCGCTCCCGGAGCCGCTGCTCCGCAGCCCCCGCTGCCACCGGAGGCTCCGCCAGCCGCGCTCCCCTTCCCTGCCACGAGGACGTCAAACCACGGGATGCAGACGCTCCCACTGCGTACAGATGATCTCCTTGGCCTTCCTTGGTGTCCTGCTCTGATACTGAAACCTTTATGCAACCTCACGGTATCAAAGATTATTTATAATGAATTAAATACGTTTTCAGCAGCTTCTTTCCACACTTACTGCCACACTTCCACTGCCACTTCAACTTAATTAGGGAGAGTTCGCTAAAGAGATGGGAATAAATGCATCTATAGAAATATATCTATGTATAAATGAAGAAAGCCGCCACCGCAGGTCAGACCAGTCCTTTCAATTTATTGCCCTGGTACATTCATTTGTAAATAGCTTTGCCTTGCTGGTTTCTAAGTGCAAGGCTAATGTTGGAGTGCTTAAATTAATAGTGACGCACACCTTTCATTATTGCTATTAAATTAGGTGCTGGGCTTTGATGGATTCACTTGTTGCTGAACTAAAAGCCTCGTGGATGTGGGTGTGCGTATCCATTTGGTTTTACAGCAAGTTTAGGTCTCAGTGTCAAGGCAGGCAGAGCTGAGCGGGTCCCTCCCCAGCACACTCCAATTAGCAGGAGGGCACCTCCCGCAGCCAGCGGGGCTCACGGCCGGGCGGGAGGCGGGTGGCCGGGGGAGCCGGGCAGGAGGACGCCACACACCCACGAGGGGGTTTGGGTTGCGTTCCAGGATCAGCATCCCTGCCCTGGGCAAGGGAGAGGGAGCTGGGAATGCCAGCATCATACCTGGCACCAAAGGGCCGGGGGGATCCATGCCATCCTCTCCGGTGGGCACCAGCCCCACACACACACACACGGCATCCGCCTTCCCGTGCCTGGAGAAACACAGAAACGTGACAATCACCCCCAAAGGCCCTGGAGACGCGGGTGTTTGACCCACACCGTCAGCCCGGTCCCCTGTGAGCTGCGACTGGCGGCCCCGGGACGTGCGGAGCCTCACGCCGGGAGTTCGTGAGGGTCCTGCTGCCCCGTGCTGGCCGCGGCTGCGGCTGCCCAAGGCCCCGATCCTGCCACCGCCGTGACCTCGGCTTCCAAACCAGCGCTGGGATTCCTGCCAGTGGCATCGGGACCCTCCTGTTCTGCCCAGGGGCTTGAGGGTCTGAGCTGGGCTGGGGGCTCTGGGCTGGGCTGGGGGCTCGGAGCTGTGCAGGGCTGGGGGCTCTGGGCTGTGCAGGGCTGGGGGCTCTGGGCTGGGCTGTGCTGGGGGCTCTGGGCAGGGCTGGGGGCTCTGGGCTGGGCTGGGGGCTCTGGGCTGTGCTGGGGGCTCTGGGCTGGGCTGGGGGCTCTGAGCTGGGCAGGGCTGGGGGCTCTGGGCAGGGCTGGGGGCTCTGGGCAGGGCTGGGGGCTCTGGGCTGGGCTGGGGGCTCTGAGCTGTGCCTTTGTTCTGCCGCGCTGTTCCCACTCTTACGGTGCCACCTTGAGGCCGGCGATCGCAGCCTCCAGCGCGGCACAGGCTGCGCGACCACCGCCGTGGCCTGTCCCTACCCGCTCCCTTGTCCCTTTCTCTGCCCTTGTTCCTGTCCCTTTTCCTGGCCCTACCCCTGTCCCTGCTCCTGTCTGGAGGGCCGGTGACCCCCTCAACCCCCCCTTGCACTTCACCGATCCAGGACATGAGGCTGTCTGACGCTGGGGATCTGGTCAGGTTGTGGGGTTTTATCCCAGAGAAACAGCTCAGGGCATTCCTTTGGGTCAAGTTTCTTATTCCCGGAGAAAGTCCCAAAATTCCCTGTGCTGGCCCAGGCAGTGACTGTGGGATGCACCGGTGGCATTTTCGGCCCCGTGCCACAGCTGGCAAGGACCAGCCACCGCAGCCCTGCCCGCAGCCGTCGAGGGGCTGCGGCCCCCGGCAGGGCTGCCAGACAGGAGGCACAGCCTCATCCATCCACGGGCTCTCCAAGCAGCTGGCATCGGCAACCAGGTCAGTGTCTAGCCTGAGGGACCAGCATCCCTGTGTCCAGAGCTGGGCACAGACATCTGTTCAGTGCAGCTTCCCTACGGACACAGGGAAGGGCTGGGATGGAGCTGACCCCTCGGCTGACCCTGCCAGCAGCACTGGGGACACAGGTGCGGAGCTGGTGACCGTGACAGGTCACACTGGTCACTCTGTGTCCCTCTGGCACGGCCAGTGCTGGACACACAAACTGCCTTTCTCTTGCTCTTTGACATTTTAGGGGTAATAAATTCCTAACCATCCCAAATTCCTCCTTGGTGCCCTCTGCAGCAATGCTCCAATATTATATATAAACCCAATATTAATTATAAACTACAAATACTGACCAGCTTCCGTGTCCTCCGCCAGCGCTGACAATCATTAACCGGAATATCAAATTTATAATGGTGGGATGCGGAACCTGGTGAGATGAACTGCTCTGCTTTTTAATCAGCTTTATGGGATGATAGAAAGCATTGATCGACAAAGACAAGACACAGCCCATGTTCCTGTGTCTGTAGCTGTGCAACCTTATTAATTTAGATTTACAAAGGGTTGGTTGAGCTGGAGGGAGCAGAGCTGGGCAAGTCGCCTTGCGCTGGATGGCCCAGGGCAGGAGCCAGGTTCTCCAGGCAAGGGGCTTGCCAGCAGCCTGGCTCACCTGGCTCACCTGGCTCTGGGCAGGGGTCCCCAGAGCTCAGCCACGGTGGCACAGGCGCCCAAGCTGCACCCAAGCACCACCCAGGGCCCCTGCGGCGGGACCCGCGGGCTGGTCCCGGGCTGATGAGCGCCGGTGCCATCCCGGCGACCCGGCATGGGCAGCGTGTGCCTGCCCGCACGTACCTGCCCGAGCCTGGCCCTGCCCTGCCCTCCCTCCTCCCCCCGAAGTGCATCTGTGGCTGGGGCATCGCCTGCCCAGCCCGCACGGCCCGGTGGCGGCCGGACAGCTGGTGACCATATTGGTGTGCCTTGCGCTGTCATCTCGCATTTGCACGCCTGCCCCCGCTGCGCGTCCGCGGAGGCTGGGCCGGCATTTCCAGGTCAGAGGCGGCATCCAGCACAGGAGGAAAATTCCCATTTCCCCACCAAGGCTTTAACTGTGAAGTTACCCGGCAGCCAGCCCTCCCCTGGCACGTCCAGCCCCGTGCCCGACCTCGCAGGGCACACTCCACTCACCCCTCCAGCCGTGTCCATCCCGGGGAAAGGCTGAGGAGCTGCAGGAGGTAGCAAAGGGGGCTGTAACCAGAGCCCAGGGCATGGCTGGATGGGAAGCTGGGCTTGTCAAAAAACTTGGTTTCATTCCTTGCATTTAAAAGTTTACCTCATAAAGGTAACTGAGGAGCAGTAGTGTGCTTTGGCTTCTGTTCGGCATTTGATTTAATAGCATGTGACGTTTTGATTAAAAAATTAGCTGTATATAATATCAATAGAGCTCACATTAGAAGGATTAAGAATTGGCTGACTGACAGGTCTCAAAAAGTGGTTGTCAATGGGGAATCATCATCAGATGATGATGTTCAACATGTTCATCCACGATTTGGAGGTAAATATCAAATCAGTGCTGATAGGATTTGGGATGACAAGGATTAGTGGGAAGGTGGGAACGCTGACAAGGGGGAGCTCTGGGGAGCTGATGATGCCCTGCACAAGCAGCGTCCCCCACTGCTGCCAAGGGGAGCTGAGCCCTGTGACCACCAGTGCCACTGCAAAGGGTCCTGAGTGAGCCTTGAGCCCTCATGAGACACAGCACACCAGAGCCAACACCCCCCAGGTACCTGGAGCCCTCAGCAGCCCTGGCATCCCCCTCAGCCGCATTTCTCAGGGTGGTGGAGGTGATGGAGGTCTGAGCCGTGCGGTGCCACTGGCTGCTCCCAGCGTGGGCAGGGCACTGCAGCTGCTCCTCCTCTGCTGCCCTCGGTAGCCATGGACTTCTGAAAGCCAAATCCCTGTTAGTGCAGGTACGGTGCCTCACCCAGAAGAATTCCCAGTTGTGAACACTTTCAATTAGCGGCCGCAGGCACTCAGCCCCTGGATGTGTTCATTAGTGACACGGCCCCACCACGCAGTGACAAGTGACAAACCTGTCTGAGCTTCAGCAGTGGCACAGCTCCTGCATTAGCCCTGGCAAGGGACAGGGAGGGGCGGCGTTCCCAGGTGCCTGCAGCCAGGGATGGGCTCCCACCGCGGGGCACAGGGAGCCCACAGGGGCCAGGGGACAGCAGAGCCCCGGGCTCACCTTCCAGCCAGGGCCTGGCATAGTGCCCACTGGTGAAGGAGCCTCCCCTGTCCCAGCTCAGCACATCCACCAGCAGGAGAGGCACCCACAGAGCCCCTGGCTCCTGTAAATCCCGCTGAGCAGGTGTCCCTGAGCCACCTGCAGAGACACCTGGCAGTAGAAGGGCACCTCCTGTCCTCCACCATAGGCAGGGTGAGCAAAAGCACGGGGACTTCAGTGCTTCTGCAGGGCATCAGCTCAGGGCACCGGCCTGGGGGACACATCCAGCACAGCCCCAGCACTGCCCGGGCATCGCTGCCCTCACAGTGCCCAGGTCCATGAGCCCCTGGCTCTGAGCACCCACGGCAGCTGGTAAAGGCATCGTGCTGCTAGAGGGCTCAACTGGCCCAGTAAAAGATCATCAGCTGAAGAAAACAAGAAGTGAGTGATGCCACGATGCCCTGTTGGATTGGAATTGTGTGAGCAAAGTGGTTTTTTCAGGGAGATTTATTTCCTCTGCTGGCTGCAGGCAGCCAGCCCAGAGAAGGAAACGAGCCTCTGGTGCCGAGGCCACTGCTCCCTCCTGGTCCCAGCACACAGCTTTTATCCCATTGCTGAGGGAATCAGAATAAAGGAAATACAAACAGGTATTCACCCACTGCAAAGCACGGGAGCACAGGCTCCACTTCTGCTCCCCAGGGCCCTGCTCTCCTCCAGCCTACACCTTGGCCCCAGAATCCCACCTGTAACCCACAGCCCGATCCAGAAAGGCCATCCTGAGCCAGCAGGGACAGTTCCCACCCTGGGCCTGGACATGGCATCAGCTGTGACAGTGTCCTGACGCTCTGGGACATCTGTGGTCTCTGCCAGGGATGATGGCAGCAGAGCCAGGGCTCCTGCAGGGAGCTGCCCTGACACCCAGCACCCGAGGTGACAAAATCTCCACTGCCCAGCACGATCCTCCCACAGACAGCACGGCAGAGACAGAGCCTGGCCCCGCTCACCGGCACCGCTCCTGCCATGGCTTCATCTGCAGCCACCGTCCCTCCAAGGACCAGGCACCGGCACCTGCAGGGAGGCACAGAACAGGATCCCCAGGAGTGGTAAACGCTGCAAAGTGCTGCAGTCAGCACTACCGCTCAATTTTGCTTTCAACATCTGCAGCCCAATAAATCCTTGTCTCCTTCCAGTGAACTGTGCTCTTCTCAGGCTCCAACCTACATCCCTCAGCACCATCCCCGCAGCAGCACGGGGCCCGGGGGTCCCACTGCCAGCCCGGGTCATCGCCCCGCGGGGCCGAGGGGAGACCCGCCCTGGGCAGCCCCGGCCCCACCAGCCCCGAGCGGCCGCGGCTCCCGGGCCCGGTGACCACCGGCGCCGCTCTGTGCCAAAACCCTTCCGTTCACCAGACCTTCACTGGGCTTTTTTTTTTGTTTTAATTGTTTTCAAAACAGATTTCATGTGGTCCCAAAATGAGACCATGATTGTAAATTAAAGTGTAATTAGCCTTTACGCTTTTATATTCATTAACTCTTCTCTGTTAATGATGCAGAGGCTGGAGCACAAACCCAGCATTATGAAACCACATCCAGGAAATAAAATAGTGATTTAGATAATGGCCAGAATGTATTGCTGCTTACACATAATTAAACAAATGCTCAATTTACACTTGGAAACATGAATGAATGTTGATTAACCCCAGCCCAACGACTCTGCTGGCTCGGTGGCTCGGTGCAGTCTGCCGGCAGGGCTGGCAGTGCAGGGCAGGGCGGGCAGTGCCCGGTCCTAGAGTGCCCGCTCCCGCAGTGCCCGCTCCAGCAGTACCCACTCCCGCAGTGCCCCAGTCCCGCAGTGCCCAGTCCCGCAGTGCCCGCTCCCGCAGTGCCCCAGTCCCGCAGTGCCCGGCCCCGCAATGCCTGCTCCCGCAGTGCCCGCTCCCGCAGTGCCCCAGTCCCGCAGTGCCCAGTCCCGCAGTGCCCCAGTCCCGCAGTGCCCGGTCCCGCAGTGCCCGTTCCCGCAATGCCCGGCCCTGCAGTGCCCACTCCCGCAATGCCCACTCCCGCAATGCCCACTCCCGCAATGCCCGGCCCTGCAGTGCCCGTTCCCGCAGTGCCTGCTCCCGCAATGCCCGGCCCTGCAGTGCCCACTCCCGCAGTGCCCACTCCCACAATGCCCACTCCCGCAATGCCCGGCCCTGCAGTGCCCGCTCCCGCGGGGCCCCGCCGCCCTCCCGGCCCTGCCCGCCCAGGTGCCGCAGCGCAGCTGGAGCCGCGGCCCGGCTCCGGCTCTGCAGGCTGGTGCCAAAAGCCACCCCTGGCACACGGGTGACGCCGCCACACGGGCAGGGGACGCTGCCATGGCAGTGCCACCGCTGTCTCCCCACGGAGCAGCGGGGACAGCGGGACCCGGGGTGGCATCGCCCGAAGGTCGCCGTGCCGGGGCTGCCCGCCGCTCCCGCACAGGCTTTGTCTCCGGTCCCCCGCGCCTCCTGCCCTCCAAACGTGCCAGTTTCTATGGAGACATCGCCTCCTCCGCGCAGGAGGAGCCCGAGCCCCCTCGTGCTCTGCTCCTCCGCAGACCCGGGCGCCGGGGCCGGGGCAGCACGGCCGTGCCCGGCTCCAGAGCGGCTCTGGGAGTGCTGGGGACCCCCGGCAGGGACAAGAGGCGCCATCCCCCGCGGGCTCCTGTGCCTCATGAGCTGGGCCTGGGGACCAGGCTGAGGGCAGGGGTGGCCTGCTGGATCCAGGGCCGCGCCCAGTGCCACGCGGGGCTCTCTGGTGCTTCTGGTGAGGATGGCTGTCCTGCTGGTCACAGGGAAGCAGGAGCTGGGGACATCCCTGGGGCCCAGCAGAGCCATTCCCCACCTCGGCCTGGCTCCAGGCTGCCCATGGCAGGACGCGGCAGCTGGAGCATCCCCAGTGCTGCCCCCGAGCCCTCCCTGCCCCCTCACCTCGTGGTGTGTCCAGACCTCGGCTCCCAGGAACCGTTCATGGATCGCTGCCTCAACAGGCCATAATGGCTCCATCTCTCGGGGTCAATACGGGCGCCTTTGACACATGATAGACAATAATTGCTCTTTCTTAGAGACTTTTTAGTTCATGGATCATTGACCTGATGGGCTGTAACAGCTCCGACAGAGGCTGCACACCCCTGTGCTTAACCACCCTCAGGAGCAAGCAGCTCATGGGGCCACGTGGAACACGGTCTCTCCAAATCCACGCTCCCAGCGCAGGCTGCCAAGGGCCCTGGGGCCACTGGAAGCCCTTCTGGTAGCATGGCCATGGAGGAGAGGCCGTGTCAGGAGGCACAGGAGCCCAGGAGAAAAGGCCAGCACACCCCAGGATCCCTCCATACCATGGGACAGAACCGGGAGGCACAGGACCAGGTCACCTCCCAGGCTCTGCAGGCTGGAGATCCCCACTCTGACAGCAACTTCCAGGTATATGATTTAATGAAAGGCACAATAAGAAGTGAAACAATTAGAATTTCTGCCTCATTATCATGGTAATCTTATCAGTCGGATAATGAGGTATTAATGGAGATTTAATGTGCCTCTCATAACAGAATCCCTTGGAGAAAACACATAAGGAAATTGCTGTAAATCCACTTAATGATGGAAAGGTCCCCAAACACCATATTCCAGAGGATGAAAAATGCTGGATGCAAATGAGAGAGAATCAAGGTCAATAACGCTGCGGGGACCGAGCTCACGGCCCCGCCCGCCCCGCCCGCCCTGCCCAGCAGCGGCACCGGGTGGGTGCACGGCAGCTGAAGAAATCCTCCTGTCTCATCAGGAAAAATGAACGTTTCCTAAGAAGAAAGACGCCAAACATAATATTTTTGGACTTCACCATTCTCAACAAGGCACCAAGCAGCAGCCAGCAGAGGGACAGGCAGCGTCCTGCTGCAGGCAGAGCTATTTCTTTCCTCTCAAGCTACTAGAAGAGCCAAGCTGCAGATTCAAAATAATAACTGAAGAGCTCTGTGTTAAGCAGTCAGCGCAGTGGAGTTTCCTCTCACCTTTACTGGATTTTGGTTCTTTTTTGCCAAGGTCCCTTCCCTGTGTGGTGTGGGGATGGAGCAGAGCAGCAATGCCCAACACAAACCACACAGAGTTAGTGGGAAGCGCTCACACTTGCAGGGCCATCCCAGCACAACTGCTGATGGCACTGGAACAAGGCAGAAACGTCAAAGCCAGGCGGGTAAACTGCTCTCCTTTTAATCAGTTTTTACAGAATAATACATTAATAATCACGTTAAGAGACAAGATGGGGTTCCTGTATACAAGATTGTGCAAGCTCGTTAATTTAGATTTATAAAGGCTTTACCAAAGAGGAGAGGCAGTACAAAGCTTTTCAATAGAGGTAAAGCACAATTAAAAGGTACAGAACACACACTACTAACTCAGCAGAGGTTAATTCTCAAGTAGTACAGGCTCAGCCACGTCCCCAGCTGTACCCAGACCGAGCATCCTTCCCCCTCTGTCCCCACTGCCTCCTGCTGCTCCAGCTCTCCAGGCACACTGACTCACTCGTGCCAACACACAGCTCTGCTGCCAGCAGCTCTGCCCCCTCTCCTACCCCCTTCCCCCACCCCATTCCCATGGCAGTGAGTTCTCCAGTTCTGTGAGAATTTGGCTTAACAGAACAAGAACATTTTCAAGCAATACAAACCAACACTGTGCTCACCAGACTCACCCACAGGAAACAGCATCATGTTCGTGGCTTTTTTTTCCTGAAGTTTATGGCAGTTACATTCAGCATTTGGTAGTAAAAGGTCTTCAAAACAAAAACTTTTAAACTCAAATCCTTGATAGGCCAGACACATTCTGATTCTCCTTAAAGAGGACTTTAAAAAGGTCTAAAGAGAAATCTCACTTAGGAGCACAAAGGAATCTCCTAGAGATGAAACCCCCAGCCCTTTCCTTCCCCTCCTCCACCCAAAAAGGAAACCAGCACCTCTATTCCCAGGCACAGACATGCCATTGTTTAACGTGGCAGCTCCTCAGAATGTGCCAAGATGGGCACTGAGACAACGGCCAAGCCTGAAGCCCACACTGTGACCTGTTACCAAGGACCCTTCCCTGCTCCAATTTGCCCAAAATGTTCCATTCCTCCTCCAGTGGCTGAAGTAGTTTAATTCACAGAAAGCACCGGGATTACAGCAACAGGCCCGTGGCTGGCACCTTTTGGCAGCAGTTCTGGTACTTTTGGTCCTTTATGCAGTGTCTTTTCACCTTGGCTATTGCACATCAAACCTAACAACATCACTTCCTAGACACGGAATTTAGCATTTTAAAACAAAACATTACGGGACGCCGGGGAAAACAGTAAAAGGACATTGCAGGCAGGTTTTTAATTCTTTGGAAAGCCTAATTCTCTAACTACACCTATCAAGACTATATAAAGGACCTTCAGAGTAGGCTGGAAAAAAGAAGCAAAGGACCATCTTGCTACAAAAACTCTCAGCTCACCTGGGGCTCACTGAAACTCCTACTGGTTTTAAAATAACCAAGTAATATTAAAAAAAAAGACTCCAGTTCTTTTAAGTATTTTTCTATGCAGAGAAACCAAGTGATAAAAGCTGTGAAGGAAATGGTTCTTGCCCCTTCCATAAAGGAGAGTGAGCCTGAAAGTCCTGATGGCGCTGACCAAACCCTGTGAGCCAGGCCAGCACAGAGGGTGACCACCACCTCCTGTGTCCTTGTGCCTTCTTCAGGGATCCTACAAATACTCTCCTCAACCAACACCCAAACTGCAGAACTTTCACACATCAGTCTTAACACCTCGGATATTCAAGTAATAATCACCTATTACAGGACACTTCAATAGAAATTAATTTATATTGCTTTTTGATATGATCTGGCCATATCTTCAAGGGCATGTTTGTGCTTTGCTGCAGGGCTGTGCTTGCAATATTGAATTACATGTTCAGCACCAAAAACCCATCAAGGCTAAATAACCAGAATATTGCAATGCTACACAGACTGAGACACCGAGTAAGGCAGATCAGAAGAATTCTGTTTTGACTGAGTATTGCTCCTCCACACAATTGTGTCTCTATTAGAGGAGAAAGACTATAAAGAAAATGTTACCATCCCACCTTCTCACCTGTGATTATTTTGGCAAAACTGCTCGATTGAGTTATATCTGAGAGCCCTAAAAAGTAAGTTTCCTGATTATGCCTTGACAAGTAGCACAGCCAAATCAAGCACTCAATACTTTACATAAATTGCTCTAATTCCAATTGACCACATGATTTTCCCAAGTACTAGTTGCTTACAGGTTTTAATCATTAAAATGCACACACACACAAAACAAACCAATCGTGTTTTGAAAAGAATGTGAGAAAGATTTTGTTTTCTTTACGACACACAGACACCAAGTCTTACCACATCCCTCTGTCAGAAGTGCAATGAACACTCTGGAAAGAGCAAGAAGTAATACTGACATGGAAAAGTTCAGTGCTCGCTGTCCTTTTTCACTGTATTGAAGCTGAAAAAGAGCAGCGAGTGCTTATATACAGCCAACACCCACTGGCCATGCCCCAGAGCACTTCACTCATGAAAAACCCATGTGGGGTTGTGCATAAAAACCTCTTGAAATTGATAACTGTCAGTTTAAGGGGAAGGCGGGGTGAGAAATCTATAAAACACCCTGAACTGATGTCATGATATGTTTCATAAAGAACAGTGTTATATTATTTTAAAATATCTTTTATGAACAGTAAAACTTGCACTGCTGCATAGCAGACAACACGAAGAACATTTAGTAAAAACATTCACTGAACCCCCTGGCATATGTATTTAATGTCACTAATCAAAATATATATTACAGCCCAAGGTTCTGTTAAGGATCTCTGTTTGGGGTTTGTACAGTATACACAATAGCTCAGAAAAAAATATTACAGTAAGGTATTTTATTTCTCCTTTTTATATTAGACTTTTCTATTGTAACTTACAGTCCCTCTCCTCTATATATCCAAACCTCTGTAACACCCTAATGCCCTAGCCAAGAAGTGTTCAGCTAGCTAATAAGCACTATTATAAATTCCAGTTTTAGAAATTTCAGTAATTACATCTTTAATAAATAGTTCAGTTTGCCCTTTTTAAATCTTAGCCTTTTGAGGAAATCCTTTTGTCACCAAAACATGGTAGGTCACAACCTGTTAGAGGTCAGAGAGGCTTCTGCTTGTTTATTCAAAGGATAGTAAGTCCAAAGATACTTGCAATGCATTAAATATAGTTATATAATATTTACACTGTCCTCTCAGATTTTAGATTTAGGTGCAATATAACCAATAACTGATGTCAGCTACTACAAACTTTCAGTGTGGCTGGTGTTTTCTTAATAAAAGGTGTACTCAACTAGAAAGTTTACTACATGGCTGCCCTGTTTCCTCTTGTTTCAGTTTTCTGTTAGAAATTAAATGAAGTGAATTATTCATGTGAATTCAGGAAAAGGGGTGGTGGAGAAAGCATGAAGAATTTTCTGAAGGTTTTGAGATTCCAAAATACCTGAAAACTGTGGTCCCTTTTGAAGTGCCAGTATCTAGAGGGGAGAAAAACGCAACCCAAAGAGAAGAGGAAAATCTGTTAAATTAATTAGATTAGTAAAGGTGTGGTTTAAAATGCCTCAATTCTGTACAGTATTTTACAAGGAAAGTCTTTTCTTCAGCTTTTGCAGCTGTTGTACATTCTTAGAAACTCCTCTCCTGCTCAGTCTGCCTGTGCTGTGCGAACTACTTGCGATCATCGATAGTTTTGATGAACTCCACGGCTGCCGTGAACTGCATCCACCAGTACGACTCCTCTCCAGACAAACAGTTGGCATAGAAACTGCTGATGTACTGCACAGTGGACAGCAGGCAAGGGGGGTTTGCCTGGGGTGGGAGAAGAGACATACAGCTTGTTTGCAAAGCCCAACATCAACAAACACCGCCAGATACAGAACAGAAACACAATTCCCTTTGTGCAGTGATCCTCATCCTACAGAGTACAGAACCTGCCTGCAGGGTAGGGACTGTTTATCCTCACCAGCCCCACTTCACACACTCAGAAGGCATCAGGTTTGATGAAAGGAACATTTTTCCAACAAGGAAAAATGACTAACAGGCCAGGAGAAAGGAGGGGAACTGCCACAATCTGTGAAGGTCATCAGGACCTCAACACATGAGGGCCTGTTGTTTCAGCATCTTACACGTCAGACCATTCTCCACTCATGTCAAGAAAGACCAGCAACACAACCCAAGTCAGTCCTGGTCTAGATCTTGGTCCTGAGGACAGCATGAAGCAGGCACAGATGACAGATGCTGGTGGACATACCTCAGACAAACTCTACTCCACACACAGCATCTGCACCCCAATTTCCTTGGTTCCAAAAATTTGCTTGCATTCAACAACCATAACTCTGACCACATTTCTGACATTCCTACTCAAACCCTGCTGAGTCAGATCTGGGTTTGAGCCTGGCCAGCTCCCCATGACCCACAGGCATTCTCTCTCCTCCTAAATTTGCCTATTTATTACAGGAATTAACTGGGCTTTGTGATCTCTGCAAAAGAACTCACCTTTATGAGAACGAAGACCAGAACAGGAACAAAATCATCAGCCCCAGGTACCGAATCCTCGTTGGCCAGACTGAGCAGGTTCATGATGGTGGAGCACATCCTCAGGATACACTGCACCTTGTCCCGGGGGGTTTTGTAAGCGCTTATCGTGCGGATCTCGGACTGCGCCGACGGCCACGGCGCCTCCCGCAGATACACCTGGGGAAAGCCAACCACTCCTCGTTGGCCTCCACTGCTGTGGAGCAGAGCAGCTCAAGTACCAGAGGCCCACAGGTATTTGGGGAAATGGGAAGTGTTAAGGCAAGGTGAATTCAAACTGAAAGAGGGGAGATTTAAGTTACATACATGGAAGAAATTCTTCCCTGTGAGGATGGTGAGGCCCTGGCACAGGTTGCCCAGAGAAGCTGTGGCTGGGTACAGCCACAGCATGGGTACAGTGTATTTTCCTGAAGGATATTTCAGCTGTCACAGGCAGCAAAGCAACCCTTCTAAGTGTAAAACAGAACAATCCTCTCCCCATCCCCATCCCAGTCCAAACCCCAACACACATACAGAAGGAAAGGAAAAGAGTTGTTACCTCAGGTATCTGAAGTGCCTTGTGGTTTGCAGTCACTACTTTGGACAACCTCTGTATGTGCTCGTGAAGGACCCTGAAACACAGAAAACGAGAGAGAAAAGTAAGCAGCAGCCAGCCAGCTGAGGAAACTTGCTTCATGTTTGATAGGACAAGAAAGATCTTCAGGAATGTGGCCCTAGAGATGATGGACACCAGGTCAGTGAAGATGCAGAGGATTGTTCTGTGCAGCCAAGAACAACCACACGTCCTCTAGAGCATCCCAACAGCATCTGTTCTAAACCACAGGATCCCCAAATGCATGGAAAATACTGAGTGAAACCAGAAAATGGACCAGGTCCAGTCCTGAACCAGGTTTTGATCATTCTCTCAGCACACACACTTGCAGACCTGACAGTCTGTACCCCGAATGATCACACTTACAACTTTTTTTTTCTGTTCTAGCAGTTAGTTGCAAACACATTTGCACATGATGCTAAAGCCCTTCCTCGTTCTTTTACAAAATGTTCTGAACGAAAACATGAATTTGTGTGGCTGACTCAGACAAGTCTGTGGCACGAGGGCTGCACAGCTTCCGCTGCACCAACTGCAAAAGTGAAAACAAGTCCTTTGAATTCCATTAACTTACTGGTCACGCAAAATATCTCCATCCTGATTCGGGTAGAAGGCGAGTTTGAAAATGCGATTCATCACACTGCGCTCTATGGCTAATTGTGCATCCTGGAGCTGCTCCTCACTGGCATTCTGCCAGATGGCATCCTGAGCCATAGCCCCGTACAGGAACTGCAGAAAATCCTCTACTTGGGCTGTTTTATCATCTGCTGCCGTGAGTTTCTGGAAATCTGACAAAAAGGAGGAAGAGAAAGAACATTCTCCTAAGTAAAAAAATATTATTTCTGATGGGTTTTTCAGGCACATTTAATGTGCAGCACTATATGCTCCAGGAGCAAGAACTGACTCCAAATTCCATATGTGCTTCATTGAGTCAGATATGTGCACAGAGAACACAGAGCCAGTTTGGTATAAGGGGCTGTTTTGAGTTTCCTGGTGCCACTGTCTCTTATGCTGTGATATTTTTGAATCTTTGATTTACTTGATTCACACTATTACTATCCCCCATATCTTCAAGGTGCAGCCATAGGTTCTGGATTAAGAACTGAATGCTGCAATTTAATTTATCATGTATCGGTAGATATAAAACAATTAATAGTATTCATGCTTCTGCCATGGGGCAGATAATGTGATTTAGCATAACTTTTTTGGCCAAGTAAGGTCAAATTACCTTCATTCTCTCAGCCCATGAAAAATGCAGACAATTACCATAGCTTAGCTGCCACAACATACTGTAAAGTCACAGTAATCTGTCTGTTCAGCCATTAATTCACCATCTGAAATTAAAATCATTCTAGGAATCTACTCCTCAGATCAAAAGACATATTTTAAAACATTAACCCAAGTCAGTATCTAAATACAGAGTAGAGGAATATAAAAACTTTGGTCTGCATTAATCTTACCTTGAATGAACTCCCTTATTTTCTTTTCCTTGCTCTCCAGCAGTAACCTCACACAGACTGTAGTGAAGTATCTGTTGGCCACCTCTTTATCTCTCAGGACTCTCTGCAAGAGCCTCTCCAGGTGCGCCTGTGTCGTCTGCAGGCCTTGGCGACAGCGCGTTAAATAAGCGATATATGGAGCTCTTTTCCTAAAGCAAAGAGCTCCACATCAGATTCACAAAAAAGACAGAGGCTAACAGATTTACAAACTGCTGAGTCGTGGTGCAAAGGATTCTTCCACTTGTTGCTTTTAAAACAAAACAATGCCTGAATTCGGAAGTTTGCCTCACACGGGTGAGACAATTGCATCCTTTTGTGGGAGAAGCAGAGATGCAATAACCTGGTTTGGTAAAGTACAATTTAAACCAAAAGGGAACTTCCCAATGTGCTGGTGAATAAAGACAGGAATCTGGGAGCCTGCTGCTGCTGAGGCACTGGACAAGGTACCTGTAGTCCTCTGCGATGGAGGCCAGCAGCTTGCGGCAGGTGCGGTTGTCGAAGCGGCTCACGCAGCGCATCGTCTCCTGCAGCTGTGCCATCAGGTTCTTGTCCTGCAGGTTGATGGCTTCAGCCAGCTGAACTTTCAAGAAGCACACAATTTCGTTATCTAATAAAGAACAAAGGAAAAATATTAAGGAAAAGAAACACAGGCATGATGAAAATAAACTGTCTTTGAATATGGGAAACACATTCATGGTCTAAACCAAAACTTCTGTACATTAGGGAATAAATGCTATTTTAGAACAATTTAATAAGCCTCTTTGAATTTTCCAGCTATCAGAGGATAAGCTTCCATATCACTATCTTATCTAGTATTTAGAACCATTCTGAAATGGGAAGAGGACCACATAAGGTGACATATTCACCTGTCTGCAAATAAACCCAGAGTGAATGAAAGGATACAACACAACACATTTATACTAAGTCAACATAAAGACCCAGTAAATCATTGAAGTGGCACAACTCCCAACAGCACATGTATTTTCAGAGTCTATTCTATAGCTCCAGGCTCTACCTGCACTGTATCTGTGATACTTCATTACAAAAAAATCTTAGAGCGGGCTGAGATGGCAGTTTGTCTGTGGAGTAAGAATGAAAACATTCTGGGGGCAAAAAGCAGCTTGTGCCCTCAATATTTATGGCAAAGAGAAGGGACCATAAATGGTGCAGCACAAGTGCCATTACATGGGGACAAGGAGAGACACACACAATGCAAAGAGCCTGTACCTTCAGGGTCTGTGTGGTCTGGGAGACCATTCCTTGTTGAATGTGTCAGCATCGGGAGGGCAACAGAATCTGCTGAACAAAGAGCCAATCTCAATTTCTTCTTTGCATCCCTTAAAGAGGAAAAATAGTTTCTTAACACAGTTGATGAGAGGTCTGCTTCTTCAATAAGAAGTCTTTACTTCCTTTTTTATTTAATACTGCCTAGAAGTTATTTAACATCATTTTAATATACAACATTGTTAAGACTTCAGAATATCAGTTCTTTTGATACAGCATGATTTTCAAAGGGATTTTCTTAAACACTGAATTGCTCTGTCCTCTCTGGTAACAACACCCTCCCTCATCAGTGGAAATATGACAGTTTGAGATACTTAAAACTAAAAGCACATACAAGTTTACAATGAATCTATATTAAGATTCTTGTGGGAACCAGTCACACAGCTTCAGCTTTTAATTCTACTTTGTGGGTAAGATGAAACCTGCAAATGTATTTACCTATAGGAGAAAGCAGAACCTTGTGGCTGTGCTACTTGACTTGCAGAGTCTGGGAGGTCGTCTGCAGACATGTTCTGCAAAGCCTCGTCCCGTGGGGAGTCGTGCATGCTCTCACCATCCCCAATTGCCTCTGTGGAAACAAAGAACACGTTACACCTCAAGAGAGGAATCAGAAGAAGAAACCAGATTAATTTTCTGCTTGTTATTCTAAGGTCAGGGAGGGAATGGAGACAGCAAATAAACCAGCTTGTTCTGGATATATGAAAAAATGCACATTAAAACATATAATCCAGAAGCTCCTAAGAAGAAATTGCAAAAGTTTTGGAAGGCACTTCTTCAGTGTCATTTAAAAGAAAACAAAAAACTGGTAGGAGATGTTCTATCAACATCCAGCTCCCTCAATGGCAATACGAAAGAGCTGTCCTTGGGAATACTGATTTAATCCCCAGCCTCTGAGGGACTGTCCCACAGATTATTTGACAAAACATTCCTTGTTCAGAGCTCACACTGGTCCAGAATACCAAAGTGTTTTTATCTTTAAGGAGCAGAAACTATGTAGGTGGTGATTACAAAAGCCAGATTCTCACCTGCACTGTCGTAGTTCACGATGGCTCCTTCACTGGGACTTGTTCTCTTGATTGCATTCCTGTATTTGTCCAGAATGTCCTCAGCAGCTTGTGCCTGTGCACTGAGCCTTGGGCTGGGATCATCTGAAAGGACCATAAAAAACAACAGGAGTTACCCTGGTGCTGGGCTAACTGAAAGCAAATACAAAAACTTAAGCCTACACATTTGGACTCTGTTTTCAGCCAGATGAAACAAAGAGGTGCTTGTGTCCTGTGCAGCCCAAATTCAAATGCATTAATAAATTCTGAAGCAAATCAGAAAACAAACAGTGCAATCAAAGTGAACAAATGAAGTCAGATCCTGAGCAGATCCTCAGCACATTTATACTGCACACACAAATGGTCCTTGGGTATTTGAAGACTTCAAGAAAGGATCAGGCAAACAGAAAACGAAACACCCAGGGTTTCAAGCCATGTTTAATTTAACACTTAAGTAACTATTACAGGACTGTGTGTAGAGCTATCCTTACAGCTCAGCTGTGACAAGGACAGGAGCTCTATAATGAGGGCAGAGGAAAAGCGAGGACTTGAGTTGAGAATCCACTACATGCACAGACAGACATGTGACAACTTAAAAACAGCCTTCAAGTGAGGAAATCTTTATCCATTTTCTTATTCAAAATGTCAGTTCTGAACACGAACTACAACAGCATGTGCCTGTCTGTCAATAGCTACCTGGTGGGCACTCTGGAGCTCCAGGAGGTACACTCAGAGAAAATTACTATGATGATGTTATTCACATACCTTGAAGCGTTGCATATCTGTCAGGCACCATGTCATCTTTGTCTTTTTCTTGTTTTTCTTTCTTCCTAAATGGAATAGGAGCTGGAAATGCAAGGTACCTCATCAAAGACTACTCTGAGATAATGGCCAAATAACAGAAACTTTAAGGAAGGGGCTAATGCAGAAAATTTTCATCAAATCAACTTCCATAAAAGCATAAGCTTATCCATGGGGTAGAGCAGAACTGTACTGTCATCACCTACAGCCAGCTCTACCTTTAACAGACATGAGGTCAGGCAGAACAGTTTTGCCTTCCAGGTACAGCACACTCTAGGGAGCTACTAGCCAAGGGAGTCAGGTAGCTTCCCATTTTTATTTACATATTTATTTATATTTTAACCATAAAGGTGACTAAAGAGATAATAAAGGCAGTGTGAACTCTGACTGAAGCACCAAACCCAGAGAGACATGATCCTACCTTTGGGCATGGCAGAGGCAAAGCGTTTCCTCCACCAGGGCTTGTTCCTGTCAGACTTCTCATCATCACTGTCTTTCCGTTCCTCAATCTGCAGAGGGGCAGAGTCTACATTTGAGCATTTACCAAATCAAGTGTAAAGAGAAAATTTCTCCTTCACATCAGATTTTGCTACACTGACTGTAAAAACAGAACTACAGCAGAGCACAAAGAGCAAACTAAGTCAGAAGTATCTCTCCTAAAGAAGACATCCTGCAAATGCAAACCCACAGCCACAAAGAACCCTAGATTTCACTTATATCTCTTGTAAAGAAAATTAATTTTCAGGCTGCTGCAGCAATTTAACACTACAATGAATCTGTTTCTGAAGTACCCCAGTAAACCTCATCCAGTAAATTTAAGAAAATCCAGATCCATTTAAGCCACTCTGAACATCTGCACCTTTATCTTATAAAACATTATTGGCCAGTGTTTAAAGGATAACAAAAGTGTGTTGTAATTCCTTAGCTAGACATTTAATCCCAACTTTCTGGCATTACATGCGTTGCTAAAGTGGGCATGAGAGACAAAAATAAAATGATAAATAGAAGCCTCACCTCTCCCCTGGAGGAGTCCTTGCTGGGAGATGAAGATGACGACTGAGAGGCGGCCGCCAGCACCGCTGCCCCGCTGCTGCTGGAGGCCATGGGCAGCTCCCTGTCCTCATTCCCAGCACGTCTGTTCCACCCAGGATCACTCATGGGCCTCCGGACTGAGGACACGATGTCTGAGCTCCTGCTGCGGACCAGCCTCTCCGGGTAGGAATGTCTCTGCTTGAAGGCTTCCAGGTCTGCCGGGACCAAGGCGTGGGAGCCGAAGTTTGGCAATCGGGCCTCGTTACCTCCCACGGCTCCTTCCAGGATGGGTGGATCTGGAGGTGGATGAGAGGGTCTTGCATAGTGCACTTTAGGCCTTACTACAGCTGATACACCTGTGGTCACAAGCAGAAAAGAAGGCACACACATTTATTTTAATATTATTCCAAATTACCTGATTACCTGGTACTAACATAGAAGCATTGAAAATGCCTATTTTTAAAACAAAGCTTAATCTTTATAACTCACCCTCATTTGAGGACAGAGGGTCAAACAATGCAAGCAAAGAATCTGTCTGAGAAGGAGGAGATGTCAACTGACTGGCTCCTGAAATAGAGAAAGAACAAAGTTAGTGCCATACCAAAAGTGCCTCCAACACGAGAGACACTGGAAAAACAGACTTCAGCAACAAAAGTTTACAAAACTTATACTGCAAAGTATTTGTAAAGATATTCCTGTATGGAAAGATCTCTGTAGTACCTTGAAATGATCAAAGAGTTACATCACAAAAAATGGGGAGTTCTTGAGGAGCAGCCCAGTTCCAAATCAAAGGAGGACAGTCAATGTAATCAAACTGAATTAGGGATCTTAGCTCTAGTACTGCAAAGCACTGGAGCCTCTTTGCCAAACAAATACAGTACTGGCAAATAAGGAAAATATTAAGCTTAGTCACTAGCACTTTGAAATTGGGGAGAAATTGTAAAATTTAAGGATTCCATAAATGTCACTTGTTTTTATCAGAGATTCCAGATAAGTAACTTACCATGGGCTGTTTCCTCCATGTCAGGACTTGTTACAGAATCTTTTCCCCCAAAGTCAGAGCTACATTCAGACCTGAGATCCTCAATCTTGTTAGGAATATCTTCAGATGTTGCACTAATACCTTACACATAACAAAAGAAGCATCTGTAATAGCCTTTCAAAGAGCAAGGAAGCAAAATCCTGAGGATGTTAAAGTGTTTGGTGGACAGTGAGTAATCAAGTTCCAACTCACAGTAGCACCTACAGACACTACAAATTTCTATACTCATAAAATCACAGTTTATTTTTGCTCTACATCTTCAAAAGTGTAACCATAGCCATGAATACACCCTGACAAGAGGCATTAGAAAGACACTCCACTCTTACATACTTTGCAGAAAATGAAGAACTAGAGCTATGATTTATTTAAATAAAACAAACTGTGTTAAATGCAAGAAAGTCTGGAGTTTCTTCCAAAGCAACACTCCTCAGCTAACCACTGCTATTGCAGCACAGGACATCCACCTCTCTGCTGCCTTTTTTATTTCTTCTGTTAGGTGAACAAAGAATCACAGCTTTGAAAATTCCAGGAGGAGTGCAGGAAATTGTTTTATGAGTGATGTATCAATAAAGCACGTGCAGTGAAGTGAGTGCTGGCCATGCTGTGATGGAGCAGCACTGGCAGAGAGAGTTGCACACACCTGACACAACGCTCAGGCCGGGGGTGCTGGGCCGAGAGCTGACCTCCCTCACATCTGTGTCATCAGACGTGCTTCCCAGCCCAGAGCAGCTCTCCAGCTCTTGGAGTCTTTCCTCCTGTTTTAAATCTGGAGCTTCTACAAAAGGGAGACAATGGACAGTAGAGAGAGAAAGTATAATTACTCAATGCCATGCTCCCTAAACATTCACAAGCAGAAGGAAGGGGTCAGGGGTGATTTAGTGTATCAAGTTTTAAGGGAACTCAGCCACCTCAGCAAGAGTTTTCTTATATCCTTTGGTACAGAAGGCAGGACTCTGCACAGACAGCAATGCTCTGTCTGCACAGGCATGCTAAGGAGTGTTTACTGTTTTAAATGTTGTATGTCTTAGACAACAGGATACAGTCACATCTTCACTAACCAAAGTAAACCGTGGTCCTGGATAGTGCCTACCACAGGGAAGGAACACAAACACAAGTTTGCTTTGAAAACCCTTCTCTTCCCTTTCAAACCTTAAGAATTTCTTAAGTAACAGAAGTCTCTCCTAATGCTTTCCATCTTCTTTCTGCCTAGGAGCATTTTGTCCTTTTAATCCTGGAAGCATTCACAAAAACTAACTTAAGCCTAGGACAGTAATTTCTTGAAGAAAGAGGAAGAGGCTGTTGTTTTGCATTCTATGCCTCTGGAAGAGTCTTAGAATCATGCTAAAGAAATACGCAAAACTGCCCGATTCTGACCTGAATCACTTGGTAATACTTCCACACTCCACGCCTCACTTGTGGTTTCTGATATGGTTGAACCTGTGCAGGGATCAAGCAACACGGATCCTGAACCTGGCAAACACAGCAAGCTGCCTAGCATGTTCTCTGCAGCTGCACCTGCAAAAGTAAAGCCGGAGCGTATGGCTAGAGCTGGGCTTGGGGAGTCAGCTCTAGAGAGAAAAGTCAGAACACATCTTAAGTGTCCCTGATAAAGCAATCAGGAAACACAACGTTGAAAAGAAATGAGTAACTAAGTACAGTCCAGGTCATGCACACAAAAATCCTCCTAGAGCAAATCTCCAGTTGAATCCGTGGAAATGCCCCTGTTGAGGAAGGGAGGAGGAGGAGGAGGAGGAGGAGGAGGAGGAGGAGGAGGGCTCTGCAGCCTCAGGTTCCAGAGCAGCACAGCTCCTACCCAGAGCACAGCCGTTACCTGCGATTTCCTGCAGCCGGTCCTCGTCGATGTTGGGGTCGAAGTCACTTCCCAAGACATCTGTGCTCCAGGTTTCACTCACAGTTTCTGAAATATCTCTGTCATCAGTCAAACCCATCATGTCACGGATTTCAAACTTACGGAGCTTGTCATCCAGGTTATCCTGAGTTGTAGCTGTGGAAAAAGAAACAGTTCTTGATTTTCTGAAAGGCTTCTCCAATTATTTCAGATTGAAAGCCTGTAAGAGCACATTAGAAAAAAAATCCCAAACAAACAGGCCCCTAATTCTGTCAGGTAAGGCAGTGGTTTAAAGGAAGGCCTGTAAAGCACTATTACACTGTTCAGGAAATGCTGCCTGAAAAAAACATTTGAGACATAAGAAGAAAAATCTGGAAGTACACATGGTAATCTATCAACTAAATTGACAGAAAAAATAAATGAAAGGTAGTGCTACAAAGACACTGATACAATTTCTGTAGAGGAATAGGATCACAGAAAACCTGAGGTTTCCAGGGATCATTCCAGCCCAAACTCCCTGCCCTGGTCAAGGACACCAGGTTGCTCATGATCATGTCCAGTCATATTTTGAGCATCTCTAGGCTGGAGACATCACAACCTCTAGGCAACCTGTTCAGTGTTTGACAAATGGACATTAAACAGAAAATTATCCAGGTACTTCCAGACTACTCCAATCCAGATCACTCTATTCCTGAAGGGAAGAGCTTGATATCAAGCAAAACTTTACAGTTTCCTATAAAGGACTTAAGTCTCAAAATTCCAGGTGATTTCCTTTTCCTAACAACAGACTACAAAGAATATTTCTTGGTGGGGGGAAAACCACCAAACCAAACCAAAACCACCAATAAATACAAGAGCGATTGCACAAGGAAAACATCTACTTTTTTTTTCCTTGAATTCGTCAAATTTGCAACCTCTTTCCACAAAGACTTTGGCTTTAGCATCTCCAGCAGCTCAGGCACCTGTAAGAGAACTGGCACCTGCCTTGCTCGTGCTCCAGCAGCTGCAGAGCCTCGACGCCGTTGCTGCCGGAGGGGCCCGCGCCCAGCTCCGACACCGACTCCCCCTCCAGATCCAGGGAGGACACAGAGTTGGAGCGATTGGAAGGGCCTGCAAAAACAGATTTTACTCTGAAACTCCTTTGAATAACAGTTCCTAAATATACAGCATTAACAATCCAGGACACAAAAACTCACTGGAAAAATTACAAGAAATGAAGTAGCAGTTCCAACACAAAATATTGACTCTCACTGCTACTGTACTTAGCTGCAACTTAAAAGCCAATAAAGTCTTTGTCTTTAATTTATTTACTTGCCCATTTGTTTCTTTTGTTTTCTTATTTTGAGCAGACAGAGAGCAGAAATGAAGTTATGGAAGTTATACAAAATAATGCAAAATTTATGTGTCCAAACCTCTTCCATCCCACAGACATCTGTGCTTTGTTATGTCTGAGGTTCATATAAAGGAGTTCTGCAGAAACTATTCTGACTATTCTGAAACTAATTAGAACAGGATGAAAAACAAGTCTGAGAAGTTCAAGTTTAGAGCTAAGTTAGATTATCTTAATAACTAGGACTAGTACTGCACTTAAGTTAAAAAAAAAAACACAAAAACACCCTCTATTTTCTCTTTCTAAACACACTTAGTCTTCTTTTTCCTAACTCTCAGATTCAGTTATGCCTTTGTAGGTCAAAATTTAGCTCCAGGCTTTATTCTCTGAACAACTAAGAAAGAAGAGAGCCTCTCAGAGTGAAATAGCACAGTCCTCAAAACAGCAAAGTCTAGATGCTGTATTTAACACACCTTCCTTTTACAGTTAAGGGGGGAAAAAACCAACAGAGCAACACAACTTCTTTAAGACTTAAGCAGCCCTTCACCTTCAGATATTCCTTCCAGATTATCACTGCAGAGGGAAAAGCGCAAGGTTTTATCAGGTTTACCGTGGAGCTTGTTCTCGTCGATGGGGACATCTCCTTGCCCGCCATCTGCAAGCTGCATATTTAACACCTGGAGGGTGGGAGAAAGAAACAAGACTTCGTTAAAATCATCTGTTTTTCAGATAATTAAACAGCAAATAAAACATCGGAGACATGTTTTTGTATTGTTAATGGAACAATCGAATTTCTAACATTCTGTTAGAGAAAAGACAGCAAACTCCCAAGTCAGAGCCTGGGGAGAAAGCAAGGAACCACCCCATGGACATTAGGAGTGTCCTGATAACAAGGGACCCCGTGGACATTAGGAGTGTCCTGATAACAAGGGAGCCACAGCTCCCTCATCATGCAGAGCAGTATGGAAAGGATCTGCACGAGGCTGCCAGAGGAGATAATCCCAACCACCAGGCGGGGAGCAAAGCTGGAAGCAGTAGCTGTGCTACAGCTGGAGAAAGAAAAGGCTGGAACACCAGCCCTGGCCCAGGAACAGTCTGCAGGCACTGATGGCACTGTGAGCTCAGCTCTGGCCTCACGAGAACCTGGGCCTGTGCCTTTCCTGAGCTGCCAAAAGCGTCAGGATCAGTGCTCCAAGTCTGCCATTCACCTGTGTCCCTGGATCCAAAGGACAGGGCATGCAGAGACACAGCAGTTTCTTAATGCTCAGAAACAAGAGCCCAGGTTTGCTCTTAAGCTTCTTAAGTGAGGGAACAAACCCACCTAACGAAGGCCAGTTTGAAAGCTACAACCCCCAAGCTCAGTAACACAGAATAAGGATTTTTATTCCCATTCCAGCTCTGCAATCTCACTGCTGTGCTATTAGAGAAGACAGAGGCTGCACGGTTCAAAACACCTGAGATGTCATCGTTTCTGGATACCTCATTTTCTGACATCATTCCTGGAGTAATCTGTGGACCTGTCCCCAAAGAAATCACCAGCACTTCTTCTGGCTGAACTTCTGGAATAGTCTCCTGGGAGGATCCTTCATGATCTCCGTGCTGGTCCATTAGCATGTTTGATCTACTTCTGCTTCGAGTGGCTAAGAAAATATTTCAAAATATCCACATTAGAAAGCTAATGAGGGAAAAAAAAAAAGGGAAAAAAGACAATACAATGGAAATGCAGAACTGTAGTATTTTAACTAGCAATACACACTAAGGAAATTTTTAAAATCAAAGTGTTATTAAACTTTAGAGAGATGGAACTGGTATTTGAACTTGAGTACTGCCCTGTGGAAAAGGAAACTTTCAACACAAAGGTTGAGAAGCAGAAAAACAAGGTGCACTGTGACCTGTTTGCCTACAGCAATTCAGCCTATTCCAATCACAGAAAGACCTTTTATACATTATATGAGAAAATTAAGTTTATTACTAAAAAAAGGTCTAGGTTTCTGTGGTTTAAAACTCTAATTAATTTGTTTAAAAGGCTTTTTTTTCTAAGAAGTAGGAAATCTTATTCTAACAGGTGTCTCAAACCCAGACACACAACACAACATCAAGTGGTTTACTCTGATTACTTTGCCACTCTTACGTCCCCTTTTTCACCGGCCTCAGATTCCCACACGTGGCTCCACGGAAGTAAAAACACCCACATGAAATTAAAGTTTCTAAGAATGGCAGCATGACACCAATTGCTACTTTATTTGACCCAAGGAAAACAAGGCAAGTGTGCAGAAGTGGCAGCCAAATTCTGATTATCTCACCGAGGGGTCTTTAAAACCCACATGTACACAAAATGAGTTCATAAACTGCAGAAATCTGCCAAGGGAGCTGATTGCCAGGGTGGCCCAAAGGCATGCTGAGTTATGTGACACGAGTCAAAGTTTCACAGAAGAATGGAAAGAGGGCATTACCCACCAAAAGGGGTTACTAGAGTTATGTGAGCTGACAGATTGGTAGCAGAGGTATCCCAGGCAGTAATCGCTGCCAACTGCTGTCCTGGAGTTCGAAAGCATTAAAATGAAACAAAAGAAACAAAAACTTTGAGCAAAAGCTATTTTATACCATAAAATAAATGCTGTAAAGTGCCACCACTTTACAGGTGTAAGACCAGAACCATTCAAAAGCAGAGTTAAACCAACATGGGACACGTTTGTTTTGGGGGAGGTTTTTTGGTGTTTTTTGCCACTTATTGGCCTCTGTATATTTTCATCCTTTTACACACCAACACCAAATCTCTCAAACAAAAATATCCCACGTGGACATATTCACATAAATATACACTGAAGAAGAGTACCACCCTTCCTGTTCAAAAAAAAAAAGTATTATTAATATGGAAAAGAAATCTAGACCCAGAAATCCTATTGAAAAAACAAAAATTGCATTCCAGAATACTAACAGTTGGAATTAGAGCAGGCAAGGAATGGAGAAAGGACAAACCTTCTCTTCTCAGCACATACTCTGAAAATCCTGCTCCTGCTTGTTCACCCTCCTGTCCATTTGCTCTCTAACAAAATGTTAAACTTATTCTATCCCTGTTCTATCTAGTTTAAACTAATTAAATGCCTCTGCTTCCGTCTTACTACTTTCCTGAGCAATTTTCCCCCTAGATCTGCTTCCCACCTTCAAACCTTCCCTCTATTATCACTGCCAACCACCACCCTTACGACTACCAACCCCTCCAGAAATCTTCTCCAGTACAGGCTGGAGTGATGAAGGTCATTCACCACACCTGCATTAGACACTAAGGAAGTTACCTTAAGAAAAAATTTTCAGAAAAATTCTGGTTTAAGAAAAATTCTTCACCATCTACACAGAAGAAATAGGAACTGAAGGTGTAGGTGAAGAGTAGGCCCAAGAGATGACTGAGAAAATGGCAGAGAAATGCCCAAGGTGTCAGAAATCACAGGGGAGCTCCACTCGCCCTCCTTACCTATGGGCAGGCGGTTCTTTTTGTTAGCTGGAGTAGTTGCAGGAGAAAGCTGGGGGGTGCTATACGGAGTCATTTCAAGGCTGCTGCTTTTCCCTGGTTTGTTCTGGGGTAAATTTGCCAGCAAGTTTTCCAAAGCCATCCGATCTTCCTTAAGTTGATCGCTTGACATCACGTTCCGCATGAAGCCAACCTAAACACGGACAATCGTCTGGGTAAGAGCTGCAGTGCAAACCAGCCTGCTTTTGCCCAGGTGGAACATAAGGGAACAGGCTGACAGTGGCCCTTTCCAGGGGCAGGAGGCATTACCAGGGCAGTGAGCTGGCTGTAGGTCATGTACACCACGGTGCGGCTCAGCCCCTCCAGCAGGTTCACGGCCGACATCGGGGGAGTCTCGACCGCGCGCCCGTCGATCACCACGTCCAGGAAAGCAGCAACACAGCTCTGAGAGACAGCAGACAGCATGAATGAGACACCATCCCTCGAGTTTGGAATGAAACTTGGGACAGGAGTTAAGCGGTTTACAGAATAATTTAAGTTTCGCTTCCTACTTCTGAAATCTTGGGATAAAATGGCAGAAATTTTAAGGTCACTGAAAAGCAAGCAAGGAAAGTGTGCAGTTACTTTTAGCATTTCCTTCGTTCCTTTCCTGCATTCCAAAGTGTTACTTACTTAAGTGTCCTCTTACAAATTAATGGAAAAAAAATAATGGCAGTAAACTGGCCCTTCCTGAAGAATCTGCTGAGCACAGACTGAAAATGAAACAAAGAAGCAAGGACATCACTTTCAAATCGGAGTGAAAATGTTACTTGTACAATAACCGTGTAGCTTTGTGTGGTGACTGTGTAACAACTAGAATTACCAAAACCTGGACAGATACAAGGTTACCAAGGATGCCAACAGGTTTTTAAACACTTGACAATCTATCAAAGGCCATCAGCTTCACTGTTGCTCTGATGAAGGGAACTGCTCTACGGCTACGGATGATCCATACTGACAGCAAAAGCTGAATAAAAAAAGAAAAACTATGCAAAAAAGAAAGAGAAGTTACTTGCACTAAGAAATTACTTGGTGTTAAAACAGACATTATACTAAGGCTGTTTTCAGATCAAATGTTTTGTTAGGTTCAGTTGAAAAACCACAGACAGTCATTCAGTATTTCACAGAATCACAGAGTGGTTTGGGTTGGAAGAACCTTAAAGACCATCCAGTGCCAACCCCCTGTCATGGGCAGGGACACTTTCCACTAGACCAGGTTATTCCAAGCCCTGTCCAACCTGGCCTTGAACACTTACAGTGCTCAGTTGAAAATACCATTTAATTTAATTTTTAAAAATATTTTATTTTAAGAACTATTAGGTCAGAATAGAAGCAAGAACCCCCAACCCTTAATTCTAGTATTCAAGATTTTTTTTCCCAGCTTTGTGCAGGATTTAATCTGCTTTTGATTACATGTAACTTGGAAATTAAACACTTGGTAAGTCCTTTGCAAAGTCTGAGAAAGAAAGCTGCAGAAGGATGATGATGTATTGGATTTTTTCAGCCTGGATTCTTACTTTGTCAAATTTAGCCAGGTTGCTCTTCGTACGTGGATCTCCCTCCTCAGAGCCTGTCATTGCCAGCTGCTGCAGAAGTCTCCCAACCTGAAATTAAAAAGAAGTACACAGAATAAGCCTTTCAAACCATGATGGACCTGATTATAAAAAATATTCAAAAAGCCTCCTGCGTTCTAAATCCTTTTTCATTTAATACTCCAAGAAATAGTTCTGATTGAGTGGACAGAGATTTGTGCTTGCTTTCAGGGAAGACAAAAATGCAAGAAGCTTTAGGAAAAAAAGCAGTCATTGCCTTTAACAAGAAAATGTGCACACACAGTAGGCTGTGACCATCCATACTTCCCCCTCCCAGGAACAAAGCATGTTTTGTTTTTGCAGCATGTCAGAATTGAGAGTTGAATCTAGGTCATCTAAACCTAGAGATTTTCAAAGGCTGCATATATTTTACTAAGGAGGGCTAACTCTTATTTCAGAGCACATATCCCTTATTCATCCCCAACTGCAAAGCAACCCTCAATTTAAAGAGCTGCCAACTGCTCTGCTACAGCACGTGAGCAGTGACACAGGAGAGGATTGCTGCTGGATTTTAGACAAACACTGAGCAAAACTCACCAGCGTGATTGCACTGTAAGAATCACTCCCTGCCCACTTTATAGACTACAGTAAAAAGCAGGTTTTGTTCCTCACGTGGAGGAACATCCTCAGTCAGACAAGTGTTGCTCAACACCTTCAGATGACTCCTCTATGTAATATCATTAAATTGTCCAAGTGTTTGCATAATGACAAAAACTGGTCATGAGGGCTGGGGAATGCTCCAAGTAGAGCACTGGACATTACTGCCAGACAACAAGGGGTTTTCAGCAAAGTATTTCTTATTTTTTGCAATACCTGGCATAATATTTAACATTAGCAAGAACAGCATAACATTCTTTTTCATACGTTCCAGAATTCATCTTCTAGTCATTCTTATGCCTTAGCTTCCATCCCTTAAAAACAGCTTTTATAAAGGATATTTTCAATTCTTCTAAGGGATACATGCTGTCAATTTTTTCAAGCCAGTATTTTAAGCAAACAGATAAATTTTGGAGCCTGCCTTTTCAGCAACAATTAACACAAATATTTCGTTAGCATTCATTTTATAAGTAGGAGAGACAGTACCTTCACTTTTACTGTAGTAGCATCAGTTCTAGAGGGAAGAAAAAAGCCATTTATGTATTTTTAAGAGTGCCTTACTGTGAATCATACCTGCATCAGGTTAAATCTTGCCACCTCATTGATAGGAGCATCAGAAATGATGCCGTACTGCTCGGGGTTGACGATGGCAGGGCAGATGAAACAGGCCAGAAGGAGATCTGTGCACATGGCTCTGACCTCGCCAACCTCCAGCCTGTCCACACACGACAGCGTTTTGTACATCTGCGACACAATCCACCTCAAGCTGTGAGGAAAACAGTACGTGTTTTGTTTGAGATAGCCAATGAATTTGTTGACCAGGGTCACCAGCTTGGCCTCGTTGGAGTCAACCATCTCTTGGACTCTCTGCTTGAACTTTTCTGTGCCTTTCTCTCCAAATAACTTTTCCTGCTGTACTGGGGAGAATCTCTCGATTAACTTGTTTGCATCGGTTTCCAGGTGGTCTTCATCTTCAACCAGAAGCTGCATGATTGGCTCATGTAAGGTAGCAGTAAGAAAAAGTTTTGCAGAAAAGAGTCCTTCAGAGAAAAGCTTGAACAAGATGCTGAAGGCACAGGTGCCTCGTCTCAGGAGCCGCCTGGGGTTGTCGCTCTCCTTCAGTTCAAACTCAATCAGGTACCGCAGCACCTGCAGCAGGTAACTCTCATCCTCCTGCATGATGCAGTTGCCGTAAATGGAGGTGAACACTGTGTGAATGACGCTCTGGGTGTTGTCCTGGTTGAGCTTCTCTCCAGCAACCAGGCAGGATGCAATAAGCCTGGGGTTCTCCCTCAGTCTGTTCAGGAATTCTCCGTAAGCAGTCTCCTGGAATCCCAACTGCTTGTACCCGTCCACAAACTGCGTGTCCTCCAAGATTTTTGCGTGCTGGCAACATTCAGCAGGAGAAGCTTCAGCACTTTAAAGAAAAACATTGAAACACTTTAAGTAACTCTTAAGTAAACAAACTTGCTACGAGATGCCACGTGATCTATCTATTAACCAGGCTGCCACAGAGGAAGAAAGTCTTTCCAGAGAGTTACTACAAATTATTTGCAAATTCTGGATAGTTTGCTCTCATGAACAGAAGCAAAACAGACACAGGTATTAAAAAATAATTGTTTCAATGGCCAACAAGTAAGTTTCGGTGTAAGATTCCCCAGCTGAGGTTTGCTTTACAGCCTGACTATTTTTATGGCCAGCACAGCAAGGGCTGCAGGCTGTGAGGAGCGGTGCAGGGGGCAGCAGGGCGGGCTGTGCAGTACCTGGTGATGATGAGCCTGTCCAGGTTGATGCGCTGCTGCTTGGAGATCCAGGCCGTGCGGTACAGCCGCTCCGCCGTCTTCAGCACGTCGGCGTTGAGCCGCTGGATCAGCTGCTTCTCCGAGCTCACGTACAGCCGCTCCTGCTTCAGGTGATGGGCCAGCGTGTGGATGTCCAGCTTCACCATGGTGCCACAGCCCCCCTGGCACACAGAAGGGAGCGTGTCAGCCCCAGCAGGGAGGGAAGGAGCCCTGCCAGCCCCGCGGGCGGGCGGCGGGCACAGGCTGTTCCCTGTTCCCAGGCAGGGAGCAGGGAACGCTGCTGTGCCCCTCCTCAAATCCCCCAGCCTGCACGAGGCACTCTCTGAATTCATGCAAGCTTTCCAGGGCCGGTTCCATTTGCTGTCACTCCTCAGGGACACTGGCAGACAAGCAGATGGTATTTTCAGCTCGCCCCGGTGAGCAGGAACAGGAGCACAGCCCTGCCACAACCCTGACCACACCTCAGGTACACGAGGTGGGAACCTGCCCTTACCTGGGGACACGTGGCCTGGCTACAGCTCAGGTGACACAAGGTCAGGGAGATGAAGAACAGCCCCCATTCCCACAGGCTGTTTGGGGAATGGGACCCCTCCTTCATCCTAAAGCCCATCCAGCACTACCCAAGGATCTGGGTGTTGGAATCTCTCTGGCCTGTTGCCTCTCTCATCTATGCACCAGAAGCACCAAGCTCTCAATGCTGCTCTTTTCTGCTAAAAAAATAATATTTTTTTTTAAATAATAACAATATTACTAATTAAGGAAAAAACCCACCAGACCACAAACCAAGGAGTATCAACACCCAGATAAGGCAGTAGTTGGAAATAAGCTTAGAGACTTTGCTCAACAGTAGAATTCATTCAGAAAAAATTCCTCAAATATTTCAATTCAGAAGAATATTTCTTTGGGCCATGATCCAAAAATGTTGTTTTATAGTGAGAAAAACGGAAACAACCATAGGCTTTCATAGCACGTCAGGGGCTAAAATCTACACAAACCCCTGCTCTGTATGAATGTAATATCAGTTTTAACTTCACAACTACAAAACATCTCAGTAGAGTATTGCACCACACAAGACACATTCCAGGAGAAAATCCATCTAAAAATTAACTGTCTGGGAGGAAAAAGCCCCATCAAGTGCATTAATATGGACAAAGGAAAAGGTACAATCATGCAGATCATGCAATTGATGGTTAAGTGCTTCATGTCTTCCCCACCAGAACTAAGAGCCACACCAGCTAGTTTGGGAAGGACAAGGGTTTGATGTAGATACCACCTGTAACAGACCACAATGTACCTGTCGTGTGTATCAGTAATGGAGATGTCAGAGGGCTCTGGTGAGGAACCCTTCAAAGCAATCCTACATTAAAATAAAAACTTACTTCCCACAACCTGCAGTGACTCTGGACAAGCCTTGTTTCACAAACCCATTTAGACCATGCTTGAGAAACTACAAATAATGTGCTAGAATACCACGTGCTGGCCCAGTGCTCTCCCCTGCTAGTGTTTTAAAGATCTGTGTTTCACTGTTCAGCAGAGCAGCAGGTGATCCTCACTGAAGAACACAGATTAGCTCCCTAATTAGGCACAGGTTTCCCATTTGTTGGGTTTTTGCAGCCTGACAACCAGGTGCACTGACAACCATCACTGCTCCTTGTGTAATTAAGTCCTTTCATCTATAGTTTTAACCTCACAACCAGAAGCCAGGCATACATGAACAGAAAAGCTGTCACAATGCATAAAAAAATTCAGTTTTATTACACCTGAAGGTTTAAAGGCCATTCCTAGTAAGCACAGAAAATTGGGTATAAAGCTCTTTTTAAAAAACCCCTCCAAACTCAAAAAGACCCCAAACCAAATTCAGCAACCCTAACCAGAGGCTACAGCTGATGCATCCAAAAATGAGATTACGACAGGAACTTGAAGGATGTGCTAATTCAGACGTTTTTAACTAGGACAGTCTCAGAGAAATGATTAGAAGAAGAAACATTGCTGTTACTGCCAAAGTTCTTTGTGAAACAAATATCAACTTCTTGCAACAAATTTATTTTTAGTCTCAGAATTTAAGAGCTTGCAAAAAAAAAAAAAACAAACCAGCAGTAAACTTGCTACTGCCTGCAAACACAGTAGTAACCAGTTTTTAGGCTGTGAGCTCGTGCTATCAGCCAGGAAAAAGAAGTTGAATCCATAAAAACACACACAAACAAGACCTGCAGAGCTGCCTTCTGCCCTTTCAGAGCTTCCCACTGTAGGGCTGTGTTCAAGAGCTGCTCATACTCGACCAAACCCAACAGCTTTAGTTGGCATTTTCCACTTTCAGGTGTCAACCCACAGTCTCCACTTTCCTGGACAGAAAGCCAGTCCAAGTGGATCTCCTGCTTCTAAGCAAGTTTGGGAAGGAAGGGGAGGCCCACATGGAGTACCCCTAGGAACAGCCTGTTGCCTCTGCCTACAGTCCTATGCCTTTGTTTTGCCAAATTTCGAAACAAGTCTCTATTTTTGTGTAACAACCCCATTTAAGAGCAGACAAGCTGATTAAACAGCTCCTGAGGTGCTCCCTACACTTGCAAGAAACTTCTCTCAGTTTCACTTAGGGTCTTTTTTTTTTTTTTTTTTTTTTTAATTAGAGAAGATGTTTCCAGCATCAAGGATGGGCAAAGCTCCCTAAGAAGCCTCTGAGGAAGATGCTCTGCTCCTTCCTCCTTTGCCCATGGGTCAGAGCAAGCTCCAAAAGCCCTGTCTGCAGCAGCCCACGCAGTCCCACACAGTCCAGAGTCCTGTTACACATGCACTAATCCACCTGCCCAGCAAAAAGAGGTCACACTCCTGCATTGTACCATTGGTGATGTCACCTGAAAAAGACTGACAGCAGAAACCTCACCCCTGCTTGGAAGGTGAGGTGAGCACCCAGCAGAAGAACAACTGGGGCAGCTCCTGACGAAGAGCAGACACTGAGGCCTTGAGAAGCTGTGGGAAGTTGCCAAGTGCCGTGCATTCTGATTTCTCCTTTTCAACTAATTGCCTCTCTGAACTCCAGGCCCAAAACAAGGCTCCAAAGAGCTCCCTTAGCTGTATCTGTGCTGCTAAATATACTGGTCCTGTGACTACCTGATAACATCCCATCAGTTGGCCACTGCCCACGTGTGTCTTATCTGCCTCTGCTGCAGAACACCAGAAATAACGAAAGCGAGAGGAGAATCGATCCAGAACTGAGCCACAGCAGGTCACTGTGTGCCACTGCTTTGTCAAGAGCTGTGAAAATCCACAGGATTTTCCTCTCAATCCACAGGAATCTGCATGACAGCAGCTTTCACCTATGTACAAGAAAACGGGATCAGCAGCTTCCCCAGCTTGGTAACCTCCATAAAAATCCAAGTGGCTCGACTGCAAGGATTGCTGCTGAGATCCAGCTCTGTGGAGAGGAACACCTCATCACTGCCTTCCACCACTTTTTAAATTAATTATTCTGAAGCCACACACACACAGCAAGCAAGAGCACAAACAACTCTGTCTTCACCTGAGGTCCCTGGCAGACACCTGAGAACATCAGGGATGTAAAGCAGCAGTTTAACACACAATGTACTTCAGCAAGGCTCAGTGAAGAAAACCCAAAAAACCCAGCTGGGCAAGATGCACACGCTATCCCTCTCTTCAGACACTGATATTACCAACACAGCTTGTCCTGAAAGAAAAAGCTATTGTACCACTAACACACCTACCTGACACACACTGCTCCTCCCCAAAACCTCTTCCCTTTACAGCAGTACAAAAAGACAGCAGCTGCATCCTCTGAGCAGGCTCCACAAGGTGCACTCCAGAGCTCTTGGGCCAAAGCTTCAGCAGCACTTGGCCACAGCCAACACTCAGTGACACGCCACAGAACAGCTCTGGAGCAGAGCCTCTGCTGATTCCTCGCTTGTCAGATTACCTTGTCAGCTGCTCATAAACAAAAAGCTGCCTGTAATTATCCAGCAATCTGGTTTGTGGCTACCACGCACAACACCTGGAATAGCAGATATCTGTACACAGCTGTATAAGGGAGTCACTTTAGGATATTTAGACATCCAACAGCCCGCTGTGGCTGAAGGAACAACAGATATGTAAGATTGTGCTATGTGCAGATTATTTTTCAATCCTGGAATTTCACGTTGATATGGAAACATTTCCATTTTCTGTCAGTCATTTCAAGACTACTCAGGAACCTACAAGTAACTGTGACACAGTAAGAGCAGCTTAGCACAACAACTCAGACAATTTCCCTTCATGATGCTCCACATATCAACAACAAAGACTGCATGACCTGACAGCATCTGAGATGCCTTGCCCTGCTGGCAGCACACATTTGTTCAGAACCCAAGGCAGTCTCTCCTTTGATGGACACAGGACACAGATTGCTTCCCACTCCCAAAAGCCCTGGAGAACACGACACTGAATCTTCAGGAGCTGAACTCCACCTGACAATGTCTGTGGCTTTGTCCTGTGGCATACAGGAACGAGCCACATCTCCTTGCATATTTCTGTGATTCAGGTGACAGCAGAGAGATTAAGTAAAGTGGTAAATACTGCTGGTACACCAGATCCTTCTTCCTCCTCCTGTGTTTCCTGCTCAGGGTTACTTGCTCCTCCTGAGTCTCGCTACGCAAGACTCAACTTCCAGAGCAAGTTTGGGCACATCTAACGTAGGCAGGGCAGGGCAAGGCAAAATCACTCCATCCTGCAGAAAAATAACTCCTAAGCAAGCCTGAATGGTTTCCAAGCTAATTCAGCCCTGATGAAGTACCTCTTTCCTCATTAGTATTTATAGTAGCTTCTCACCACAAGCCTTATTTCTTTACACAAGCTAAGTGCCCATCTCCCACAGCTGAGCTAGAAGAGATCTTTTTCAGCAGGACGGTTCACCATGACCTAGGACTCACTGCTGAACCCTCACGTTACAGCACCCACCAGCTCAAACACACCTGTAACACACAAAATGCGGGTCCACTGTCTAATTGTCATTAGTAAGAAACTCATCCCTCACGTTTGTTTCTGCCCAGAGGCTGCTCTCAGCTAGCCCTGGACAAACTGTCCACATCCACGTGTGAGGAGAGCCTTGTTTCTCGTGCCCTGTAACAGAACTCATCAGTAAAGCACAGGATCAGCTGGCTACTAAATTATCTATTATGGCATTGCCATGTTGCATAAAATCAACAAAAGCACATAACCAGGCTAAAATCTATTCCAGTTGCTTGTGATGCCAGAAAGTGGAGTTTCCTTTAGGTGAGAGTCACGCTAATAAAGTTTTAGCCAGAACAAGTGCAGAACTTGAAGCTGCTCAAACTGACAAAACCAACCTGTTCTCCTGAGAGCAGCTCCCTTCTCATCCACCAGGAAGGGCAGCTGCTACTGAGGAGAGTATGTTCTCCATTATCTGACAAATATCACATCAAAATCCGTGTGCTGAGCATCTTAAATATTTTGGAACCCTCCTCAGCAGCAGCAGTTGAAAAGTGCGTCCTGAAGCCACCATCCCGCTGCTTTTACAGAGCATTTCAGATTTCGCATACCGCCCGTGCCATTTCCCCTCCATCCTCTTCAGATTGCAGCTTCTACTCGTGAGTCAACTGCATCGTTCACCAAAATAGCACTTCACCTATCAGTAAGTGTAGTGTCACATGCTCGCTCCGAGAGCTCCATCCCAACAGCTCTGAGGAGCGCGGTATCATGACTTTGCAAGAAAAAAAGCCCGATACTGCCCGCCTCGAGTTCTCCAGCGTCAGGGGTCTGCGAGGAACCAAAAAGGGAAGTCACCACACTGGTCAAGTTTCAAGTTTTAAACCTGCACAACACAAAAGCCGTGAGGGAGAGGCGGCAGGAGCGGCTCCCGGAGCCGCCAGGGCCCCGCTCCAAGGGCTCCGCTTCTCCGAATGCCTCCGCACGGGGACCGCCGGTGCCCGGAGCGGCCGGGCGGGCAGGGCTGCCCAGGGCACAGGGGCACGGACGAACGGCCAGCAAACCGCACCGACAACTTCTGCCGCCGCCCCCGCACCGCTCCCCCGCCTCCCGGGCGCTCTATCGCGATAAACCCACCCGACATACCCTCCTCGGCTCCGTCTCTCCTCGGCTGCCCGCCTTCCCTCTCGCTTCCCTGGAAAAACCAAAGGGTTTTGTCAGGCCCCGGGCCTTCCTCCGCCTCCCACCGCTCCCTCCTCCTCCTCGGGGGGAGGAAGCCGAGCACTGTCGCGGGATTCGAGCGTGTCCCTACCCGGCCAGCGCCCCGGCGGCTCCCGCTGCGGCCCGGGCGGGCGCGGCACTGCGCAGGCGGCGACGGCGCTCCTGGGACTTGTAGTCCCGGGGCCGGCACCGGGAGCGGGGCCGGGGCGAGGCGGAGCGGGGCGAGGGCCGGGCGGAGCCGGGGCCGCTCTCGGAGCTTCGCTCCGCCGTCAGCCCCGGCTCCGCCCGGCCCCGGCTTGTGCGTGCGGGGCTCGGTGTCGCGACGTGGCGGGGCCTCGCGGCCGGCTGGCGGCGGCGGGACGGGCGGCGGCTGCCCGGGGACGGGTCCCGGTGTCGCCTCAGGGCGCTGGGCACGCGCGTGTCACCTCACACCCGACGGGGGCGGCGCGGGGCTCTGCCCGGAGACCCCGCATGGCCCGGCCATGATGCCGGCCCGGCTCCAACCTTCCCCGCACCTCCCTCCCGGCAGTGCCCCGGTACCGCCCGTACCCCCGGTGCCCCCGGGAGCGGCGGCGCCCCCCCCACCACCACCGGCGGGTTATTCCCCCACCCCGGCCGGTAACCATGGAAACTTCCAGAAGTGCCCCCCCCACCCCGCGGCCGTGGTCCCGCCCAGCCAATGGGGACGCTCCGCTTGGCTCACGCTTCTCTGTGGCCGCGGCCGGCGGGTGGAACCAATGGGGCGGCGCGAGGGGGGCGCGCCGGGCACGGCGGAGCGGCCGCGCGGTGCTCGCCAATCGCGGGAGGCCAGCTTGGTAGCAGCCGGCCAATGGGGAGGCTCCAGCGAGGGCGCGGCAGCCAATGGAGAGGCTCCACGAAGGGGTAACGGAAGGTATAAAAGGGCGGGCGGCGCGGCCTGGCGCCTCAGCGGCGATCGGGGCGCGGCGCTTCTGCACGGTGAGGGCCGGGCGCGACCGGGGCTGGGCCGGTGCTGGGGGGGGAATGGCGGTTGAGGACACGGAAAGATGGGGTGGGGACGAGGGGGGTGATTCCGCACGGCGGGGGCTGGGTGGTTGCGGCGCGGGGGGGCGGCCACGCACGTGGCGCCTCCGTTGTGTAACCGGCGGCCTCTCGGTAGGTGGGCGCAGGTGAGCGGTCGCTATGAGGCTTCTGCTGCTGACGCTGCTGGCGCTGGGCGCCGTCTGGGCGGACGACGAGGAGAAGAAGGAGGACGTGGGCACGGTGGTGGGCATCGACCTGGGCACCACCTACTCCTGGTGCGTGGGGACGGGCACGGGGGGCTGGTGGGCAGCGCTGGGGCCCCGTCTGGGGCGGCCGGGCCTACGGGAGGCGCGGGGAAGCGCCTGCGGGCCCGGGCGGGCGCAGGGAGGAGCAGAGGGGGAGGCGGGCGCGGGGGGGGGATGTGTGCAGGCCGCGGCCCCGCCTGACCGTTCCGCTCCCCCCCAACCCCAGCGTGGGCGTATTCAAGAACGGGCGCGTGGAAATCATCGCCAATGACCAGGGGAACCGCATCACGCCGTCCTATGTGGCCTTCACCCCCGAGGGGGAGCGCCTGATCGGAGATGCTGCCAAGAACCAGCTCACATCCAACCCGGAGAACACCGTATTCGATGCCAAGCGGCTCATCGGCCGCACCTGGAACGACCCCTCCGTGCAGCAGGACATCAAGTACCTGCCCTTCAAGGTGGGCCCCGAGTGCACAGGCAGCGGGGGGGCTGGAGGGGAGGACCTACAGTTCTGGTCAGAAGAGGCATCTGCTCACAGTGCTCCCCAGGAGGATTGGTGTGTAAACAACAGTTCCTGGTGTTAGCTGCAGTCATGTTATGCCTGTCATAGAGGTTTTGCTTGATGTTTAGAAAGAACCATGGGAACAAGTTGGAATAGTTGAATGGGACAGTATCCATTGTTCTCCTCAGGTGGTTGAGAAGAAAGCCAAGCCCCATATTCAGGTTGATGTTGGAGGTGGACAGACAAAAACATTTGCTCCTGAAGAAATTTCTGCAATGGTCCTGACAAAGATGAAGGAAACAGCAGAGGCTTACTTGGGGAAGAAGGTAAGTGTACAGGAAACACTGGTGACAACTTGGATTAGCAGCTTTAGGAAAAGGGAGGAGGGTAGGCTGCCCCAGGACTGCCCTGGCCATCCCAAACCACAGCCAGTGCTGCAGGCCCCTTCAGCAGCCCTGTTCGATGGGCTAAGCTGGTGCTGGCTCTTCATCTCTAAAGATGGGCTGCTCGTTCCCTGCACTGCTCAGAGAGGCTGCTACTGCTTACCGACTGTTTTTTCTGTCATTTCTCTAACAAAGCTGTCCCTCCCTGCTCAGGTGACCCACGCTGTTGTCACGGTGCCAGCCTACTTCAACGATGCCCAGCGCCAGGCCACCAAGGACGCCGGCACCATCGCGGGGCTCAACGTGATGCGGATCATCAACGAGCCGTGAGTACCTCGCCCTGTCCTGCCCCAGGGGAGCTGTGTGCTGGCACCCCCAGCCCTGACAGCCTGTTCCCTGTACAGAACAGCTGCTGCCATTGCTTATGGACTGGACAAGAGAGAGGGAGAGAAGAACATCCTCGTATTCGACCTGGGCGGTGGAACTTTTGATGTGTCCCTCCTCACAATTGACAACGGAGTCTTTGAAGTGGTGGCTACTAATGGTGACACTCACCTGGGTGGAGAAGACTTTGACCAGCGTGTTATGGAGCACTTCATCAAGCTCTACAAGAAGAAGACTGGCAAAGATGTTAGGAAGGATAACAGAGCTGTGCAGAAGCTGAGGCGGGAGGTGGAGAAGGCCAAGCGAGCTTTGTCATCTCAGCACCAGGCCAGGATTGAAATAGAGTCCTTCTTTGAAGGAGAAGATTTTTCAGAGACACTCACTCGAGCCAAGTTTGAGGAGCTGAACATGGTAAGTTTAGAAAGGTAAAGTTACACAGCCTCAGCTCTGGATTGGGACTGTGGAATGTGCAGCATCTCATGCTGTGACATTGCACTTTGGAGTATAAATAACTCTGTGTAAGCAGGCAGCTGTTGCCTGCCAGGGAGCTGGGCCTCAGACAGTTTGACATCTCTGCTCTGTAGTGGTTGTACTTTGTACCTCTGGGGCTGCACAATGGGTTGTGCTGGGAATACAGTCTGACAGCCCTTGGGGTTTGGTCTTTGCAGGACCTGTTCCGTTCCACTATGAAGCCTGTTCAGAAAGTCCTGGAAGATTCTGACCTGAAGAAGTCTGATATTGACGAGATTGTCCTGGTTGGTGGATCGACTCGCATCCCCAAAATCCAGCAGCTCGTTAAAGAGTTCTTCAATGGGAAGGAGCCTTCTCGTGGCATTAACCCAGACGAGGCTGTGGCCTACGGCGCGGCTGTCCAGGCCGGGGTGCTCTCTGGGGACCAGGATACAGGTAATGGCACCCTCACTGCCACCTAAGAGTTGCCTCAACACTGCATGTTGGGCATGGACAAGCAAATGCAGACAAACGTGGATCTTTTCCAGTCCTTGGAGTTCTGTGCCTCTGAGGCCTCAGGATGCTGTCTGCAGTGCTGTGTTTGGTGCTGAAGTTGTGTCACAGTCTTGCCTTTGATCTGTTCCAGGTGACTTGGTGTTGCTCGATGTCTGTCCCCTGACTCTTGGCATTGAGACCGTTGGAGGTGTCATGACCAAGCTGATCCCAAGAAACACCGTTGTTCCCACAAAGAAGTCTCAGATCTTCTCCACAGCTTCTGACAACCAGCCAACTGTGACCATCAAGGTCTATGAAGGTGGGTGTCAGCTGTGGTGGCCCATGTGACAGCTGCAGTCTGTCTGCTGTAGGGTTTTCGTTCTTGTTTCTGATTGTCACAAAGGCTGTAGGTACTTTGGTCGTGGAACTGTGTCACTCATGGTTTCACAAAGTACAGGCCACGGCTGGGAAAGAAAGTAACCCTGTCTCATTGTTTCTTGCAGGTGAACGTCCCCTGACCAAGGACAACCATCTCCTGGGCACCTTTGATCTCACGGGAATCCCTCCTGCCCCTCGTGGTGTCCCCCAGATCGAGGTCACCTTTGAAATCGATGTGAACGGGATCCTCCGTGTCACGGCCGAGGACAAGGGCACCGGCAACAAGAACAAGATCACGATCACAAACGATCAGAACCGGCTGACGCCAGAGGAGATCGAGAGGATGGTGAACGATGCTGAGAAGTTTGCCGAGGAAGACAAGAAGCTGAAGGAACGCATCGATGCCCGGAATGAGCTGGAAAGCTACGCCTATTCCCTGAAGAATCAGATTGGGGACAAGGAGAAGCTGGGTGGGAAGCTGTCCTCTGAGGACAAGGAAACAATAGAGAAAGCAGTGGAGGAAAAGATCGAGTGGCTGGAAAGCCATCAGGATGGGGACATAGAAGATTTCAAAGCACAAAAGAAGGAGCTGGAGGAGGTGGTTCAGCCCATCGTTAGCAAGCTGTACGGCAGCGCCGGCCCCCCGCCCGGCGACGAGGAGGCAGCAGAGAAGGACGAGTTGTAGATACCGGCGTCTCCGAATGTGGTGTGTGTATATATTGGACTCAGGAACACTTGTTTAAAATATTGAACTCTTAATTTGGAATGTAACTTTGAATCTTCACTCGTGAGTGGAGCTGGAACCGCTAGCCCGACGTGGCTGTATCCTGCTTTTCGTTAGCAGTTGCTCGATGTCTGGGATGGGGAGTGGGGTGGGAGTGTAAATGTGGGTCTAGAAGTATTGGCAGTGGAACATTCTATTTAACAACTTGGTCATGTGAACTTGGTGTAGAGCTTTTCTACCTGGAGTGACCACAATAAATTTGTTATTTACACTGGACTCTCTCCTGGTTCTGTGATCTCCATTCCCCAGCTCCAGCCAGGATCTGGATTAACCCTAAAGAAGGATGGGGAGTGCAGCTCACCCCCTCAAGGTCACCTTTCATGGGCCCATGGACAGTGGGAGGTCTGAAAGCAGGAGCTGGGCCTCTGTTGCCTTGGGGTGAGCTGGGATTCAGTTTCTGAAGGGAGCAGGTGGACTTGGACCTCACTGCAGTTTTACAGCAGATCCTGATAAGGAAGGGGGGGATCAAGCCTGAGCTGCCTGAAAAGGGGCAGCTTTTACTGAGCTGGGAGAAGGAGGTTATCCACCAGCACTCACTGCCTGTAGTAGTGGTGGTGCCCAGCAGTGAGGGAGGAGCTTGGCTTAATTATGTTTTCCTGCAGTATTAAAACTTCAGAGCTTTTAATGAAGTGTCATATGAAACAGACCAGTTTTCTGAAGACTGAAAAGTAGTTTACACCTAATAAAGGTTCTTAGAAAAAAAAAAAAGAAGCCTAATTGAAATTTGGTCTCTTTATTTAACTGATCCTTTTCCAATCCATGGGATTAGTTAAGTCCACAGTGACCTTGTCTGGTGCCAGCTCCAGCAGTGCCTGAAAACACCTTGGCTCCTGCCACGTTCCCTGGGCTGGGGCTGCAGCAGGACCATGTTCAGGCAGAGCCCCTGCCCCTCAGGGGTGTCAGCACCGTGCCAGCTGCCCAGGGGTAAGGACGTGCTCAAGTGACAGAATTGACCCCAGGGGCTGAGGCTGGTGCTGTGGGACTCTCCTCAATGAGGGTGACCAGGCACTCCCTGTGTATCTGCCCCTGTGTGTCCATGCCCCCGAACACGAACAGCAGATGGACAAAGGTGTCTTCAGCACAGCCCTCTCCCAGGTCCTGCTGGAGGGGCTCAGCTCTGTCCCCTGCTGCCACAGGTGCCTCTGTCCCAGCTGGGCTGTCTCCTGTGTCCCCGTGTGCCCCAGCCTGCCAGGGAATGACACACATGGCGTGGTCCAGCCTCCCGCTGGGCAGGGGAGATTCAAACTGCAGGAGTGTCCACTGCTGCCTTCCTGCAGTGCAAAGATACAGTCACAGCTTTAAACATCACACGCCAGACTGACACCATGAATTAAAACAGTTCTGAGCATTCAGTCTGGCAGTGCTGTAACTCTGGGGGAAGCCCAGGGTGAGCAGGTACCACGTTCCCCAGCTGCCTGGCATCTACCCTGGCAGCCCTGAGAGCAGCCTCCCTACCTGTGTGATACTTGTACGTGGTATCCAGTGTCCCATCTGGACCTATTCCACCAAAAATGTACAAGTGCTCCTGGAATGCTGCCGAGGAGTGGGATGCCCGTCCTCCAGGGACGTCCCCAGTGGCCGGGATCTTCTCCCATCTCATGTCATCTGGTGCAGGAAACAACACGTCCACGGTCATGCACTGCACAAACCCCACGCGTTTTGTTGATTTAAACAAAGAAGGTAACACTTTAAGTACTTAAGGACTAGTATTTCAGGAAAAAACGTCCCCTGAAATGAAAGCACATTGCCCACAGGCACTGCAGTGCCTCCATCCACACTTACTGGTATCGATGCAGAACAGGTCACTGTAAAAAACATCTCCAGCTAAACCCCCATGGATGAAGAGTTTGGTCCCAACTGCAACCACGGCGTGTCCGTGCCGAGGAGAAGGGGGATCACCCTGAGTCTCCGGCTGGGACCAGGTCAGGGTGCCTAAAAATGGGAGTGCACGTGCATTAGGAAGAAAACTGGAAATTCTACAGAGCAGCAACCCCGGAGCCCAGCCAAGGCTTCCCATGCAAGGCACTGGGTCTGAATTCCCAGTGACCACATGAGCACAAGGGCCTGCCAAAGGAAGAACCCATCCCGTGGGACTCGCCTCCAAACAGAGCTCAACCATTCCAGCCCCTGACTGCACCGCAAGGGCAGAGCTGCCAGCCCACAGGTGGGAGGTACCTGTGTCGAACGCGTGCAGCCGCTGGTCTTTAACGGGCTCTGCTCCCCTGTCGCCACCCCCGAACACGAACAGCCGGGCCCCGATGGCCGCCGAGGACGTGTGGAATGTCCGAGCTTGCGGCTGCTCCCCCCTCACGGCAGGGCTCTGCCACCTTCCTGTTTCTAGTTAACACATTTGATTAACCGAACCACCAGCGGGGCAACAGAGGCCAGGCCGGCCGTGCAGCCGCGAGGCCCGGCCCGCTGCGGGCCCGGCGCTGGGGCACTCACCGGGGTCCAGCGCCTGAACGCAGCCGCGGTTCCCGGCGGGGTGCGCTCCGCCGAACACCCAGAGGCGCGGGGGGCCGCCGGCGGCCAGGAACGTGGCGTGCTCGTAGCGCGGCCGCAGCCCGCGCCAGCCGGCGGGGACCCAGCGCAGCGGGGCTGTGGACGGGGACAGGCGATCGCACCCGGCACCGCTCGCGGTCCCGGTCCCGGTCCCGGTCCCAGCCCCGGCCCTCACCCAGCTCCACGAAATGCGCGTCCGCGAAGGCGCCGGCGGGGTCGGCACCGGCCAGCAGCAGGACGCGGCCGGGCAGGAGGAGGCAGCCGAGTCCCACGCGGCCGCGGGGCCGCTCCCCGCGCGGGCTCAGCCGGTACCTGCGGGGCGAGGGCGGCGCTCAGCGCGGGCTGCGCCGGCCCGGGCTCCCGCCGCTTCCGCCGCCCCACTCACCGCTATCCCCCCATCACCCCCGCCCCGCTCCGCGCCGTGCCCCCGCCGCGCTCACCACCGTCCCGGGCGCGGCCGCCGCCCCGCCTGCAGCAGCGGCAGCGCCCGCGGCGCCATCGCGGCGGGGCCGCTGCCGGGGCCGGCCCGGCCGGAAGTGTCGCCGGAAGTGCCCCGCGCTTCCGCCCGCGCCGGCGGCGCGCTCCGCCGCCCGGAAGTGGCGGGGGGGCCCGCTTCCGCCCGAGCCCGTGCCAAGATGGCGCCGCTGGACCTCGACAAGTACGTGGAGATCGCGCGGCTCTGCAAGTACCTGCCCGAGAACGACCTCAAGGTGCGGCCGCGGCGGCGGGGCCGGGACCGGCCGGGGCGGGCCGGGGCCGGGGTGGGCGCTGCCGGGCGGACCGGAGCGGGCGGTGCCGGTGGTCCCGGCGCTGACCCCGACCCTGCCCCGCTCCGTCCCGCAGCGCCTCTGTGACTATGTTTGTGACCTGCTGCTGGAGGAGTCCAACGTCCAACCCGTCTCTACGCCCGTCACCGTCTGCGGGGACATCCACGGGCAGGTAAGGCCGGGCCGGGCCACTCCCGGTGCAGCCCCGGGCCGGAGTCGGTGCCGGTGCCCGGTGCCCCCTGACGCCTCTCTCCGCCCGCAGTTCTATGACCTGTGCGAGCTGTTCCGGACCGGCGGGCAGGTCCCCGACACCAACTACATCTTCATGGTACGTTTGTCGGGCGCGGCCCCGCCGGGTTTGACAGCGGCTGGGGCTGAAATCCCGAGGGGCTCCCGAGCCCCGGGCCCCGCCCGGCGCCGGGGCCGCTCTTGGCTCCTGCCCGCCGGTCGTGGTGCCGGGAGCCCCGCGGGGGGAGGCAGAGCATCCCGGCCTGCGCGGGTGTCCCGGGGTCACGTCGGGACGGCGGAGAGGGGAGGGAGTGCCCGGCGCTGCCGCGGCTCCCGGCACATCCCGCTGCCCTCCAGTGCCGGGTTCCTCTGGGGCAGCGGGTGTGTCACTGGGCACTTTCCCGTGCGGCTGTTGCTCCATGTGCGGCTGTCTCCGCCCTCAGGGGGACTTTGTAGACCGAGGGTATTACAGCCTGGAGACGTTCACGTACCTCCTTGCACTAAAAGCCAAGTGGCCTGACCGTATCACGCTGCTGCGAGGCAACCACGAGAGCAGGCAGATCACCCAGGTGTACGGCTTCTACGGTGAGTCCTGCCTGGTGGCACACGCTGCAGCTCCAGGGACACGGTGCCCGGGGCTCCCGGGGCTGGGTGGACACGGGCTCCACGTTGTCATTTGCTAACGTGGTCATGGTGTTTCTGAAATGGAACGTGTTTAAGGCAGATCTTGCTGCTCTTTTCCTCTGGCACGCGGGGTTTCTGCTTGTGTCGCGGTGCCACGTTCAGGGGCACAGGCAGAGCACAGGGCTCGCTCCCTCCTCTGCACAGGGCTCTGACAGGGCTCGTGTGACACACCTGAGTGTGCAGGGTCTGCTGTCAGTGTTTTCCCGAGATCCACGAGGAATGAAATCCGTTCTCTCCAACAGACGAGTGCCAAACCAAATACGGGAACGCGAACGCCTGGAGATACTGTACCAAAGTCTTCGACATGCTCACAATAGCAGCTGTAAGTGCAAACGTTGGCAGCAGCAGCAGGTTGTCCAGATGGGCACTGCAGGTTCCCTGGCAGCCACACTGAGGGCTCTGTGCACTGTTTCCCTGCAGTTAATAGACGAGCAGATCCTGTGTGTGCACGGAGGCCTCTCCCCAGACATCAAGACCCTCGACCAGATCCGGACCATCGAGCGGAACCAGGAGATCCCTCACAAAGGAGCCTTCTGCGACCTGGTGTGGTCGGACCCCGAGGACGTGGACACGTGGGCCATCAGCCCGCGCGGGGCGGGCTGGCTCTTCGGGGCCAAGGTCACCAACGAGGTAACGCTGCTGCTCAGGGCCACGCAGCCCGAGGGTGGGCATGGAACCAAGGGGCTCGGCTCGGTGGTGTTTGAGTGCACCGAGGGCACTGCAGGACACTGAACTACCCTGTCACACCTCTGCCACTAACTCCTGGCGGTGGGGAAGCTTGGCTTGTGCCAGCTGGAAAAAAATGAGCCTCTTGAACCTAAAAGCACAAATGTAACTGTCAGATGTACTAATACCCATCTTGCTTTTGAAAAGTCTGATGTGGTGGGACTCACTAGTGTCCCTGGGCTCTGTGTGGAATGGTTTCCTAAGGATCTAGGAGAAAAATACCATTTTTTAAGCAATTCCCGAGTTAGTTTTGTTGTGTCTGCACTGAGCAGACTCCTCAGGGCTCTACACGCTGCCAGGCTCTGACCTGGCCACACTCAGCCTGTGTTGGTGTGTGGCCCTGGCACACAGCCCTGGATGTCACGCTGTTCCTCAGTGCCCAGCTGTATTTCCCAGGGGTTTCTCAGTGCTCGGGTCTCCAGCCCCCTGTGGTGTTCTCGTCCTGCTCCGTGGGGCCAGGCCAGGAGCAGACGTGGTGTGGGCAGCTCGGGCCACACTGACCTTCCCCCTTGCCTTGCAGTTTGTTCACATCAACAACCTGAAGCTGATCTGCAGAGCACACCAGCTGGTCCACGAAGGCTACAAGTTCATGTTTGATGAGAAGCTGGTAACGGTATGGTCAGCTCCCAACTACTGCTACCGCTGCGGGAACATCGCGTCCATCATGGTCTTTAAAGATGTAAATACAAGAGAACCAAAGTTATTCCGCGCAGTTCCAGACTCAGAGCGTGTCATTCCTCCCAGGACAACCACGCCCTACTTCCTCTGAGCCCTCGCCCGCCTGCTGTCGCCTCTCCCTGTCCTGCCCCTTTACAATATACTTTTTATTGAGCACTTTGCTGCTGAAATGCTGCCTCTTGCCTTTTTTATTTTTAAATTATCTAAATTTATTGTGTATTATGGTGTCTGTAGCAAGTTTGGTTTTTTTTGGTTTTTTTTTTTCCCCCGCCCCTAGATTAATTTCAGAGTATTTGTAATATGTCCTTGAGATTTGTACTACTGCATGTAGTCCTCGCCTAGTCCTGGGTTAGATGAGCCGATTCCTTTAACCACCACGCCCCGGGAGCCGCTCGGGCCCGTCTCTTGTTCAGCTTTTTGGTTTTGGTAAGTTTTAAGAGATTTCAGCAGCAAAGTCAGTGCCCGGTGTGCGGCGGGGCCGGGCTGCCCGTGCTGCGTTCACGGCGCAGGACCGAGCCGGCCTTTTCCGAGTGTTACGTGGATCCCAATAAAGCGGCGGAAGGGCTGTTCCCCATTCCCGGTCTGTTCCGTTTTCCTCGGGATCCCGGTTAAACCCGCGGACCTGCTGCAGCGACGGGGTTTGTACATTAAAGTCATTGTTCGGATTTTCTCCCGGCTCCGTTGTGTTTTCCGTGGCCGCGCGGGCCGGGGCGGGGCGCGGCGGGCGCGCGGTTCCGGTTCCGGCGGGGCCGGCGCCGTTTCCGGCTGGCGCGGGCCGGGCGGCGGGGATGGCGCGGAGCACGCTCTCGTCCCGCTTCCGCCGCCTCGACATCGACCAGTACGACGAGAACCGCTTCGTGGAGGAGCCCGAGGAGGCGGCGGCGGCCGAGCCCGATGCCAGCCCCGAGGTGGAAGCGCTGCTCAGGCAATATCCTTTGGGCCGGGGGGGGCCGGGGGAGTCCCGGGGACCGGCCGCGATCGCCCGCTCGGGGCCGGAGCCGCCCGCGAGCCGCGCACGCAGGTCCCGTTTGAGTCCTTGACCCGCCGCCGCACAGGCGAGGCGCTCCGCGCCTTCCACGCCGCCATCCGCAGCTCCCCGGGCCACAGCAGGAACGCGGCGCTGAAGGTACGGGCCGGGAGGCGCCGCGGAGGGAGCGCGGCAGCCGCAGGTCTGAGCGGGGTAGCGAGCCTGTGCTCGCACGGGTGAGCCCCCCGCGCTTACCCCTCCCTTCCTCCCCTAACCCCAGCTCTGCTCGTCCCGCTTACAGAAATAACCCAGCCTGGAGCGTGGCCGCCTCTTGCCGAACACGACTCTTGGGATCGTTCCCAGCTGTTCTCCTTCTCACATTTCTCTCTCTGCCTTGTCTTCCCAGGAGCAGGCCCAGGGAACGATGCTTAAAGTCCTCACATCTTTTAAAAGCAGTGAAATAGAACAAGCGGTGAATTCCTTAGACAGAAACGGTGTTGATTTGTTAATGAAGTACATTTATAAAGGATTTGAAAAGCCAACAGAAAACAGCAGTGCAATATTACTTCAGTGGCATGAAAAGGTACGTGCTGGGGGCACTCTTGGCTCAGCCACGCTCGCAGGCTCCTGGCCAGTGGTTTCAGGAGAGCCCCTGAAGAGAAGCAGGTGGTGGCAGGGCCTCATCCCTGAGGAGCTCAGTGTTTCCTTTTATCTTTGCTCTCTCTGAGCCTGCATTCACAAAGCCTTTGCCTGCACTTCCCCCTGTGCCACGGGGAGAGGAGACTTGCAGCAGGGAGTGAAGTACTGCTGAGTACTGCTCCAGCGGGGGGGAGATGTGCCGGGATGGACGGGGCAGCTGCAGTTGGCATCCCCTGAGTCACAGCAAACCTGTTTGGTTTGCCCAGGAGAGGATTTTGAGGTCTCCAAAGATTCCACTGGGGACCAGCAGGGGCCTCTTGCGTTTCTCTGGAATGTCAGCTGTGAAACAGGGAGCGTGGGATGTGTTCAGCAGCTGACTGTGGAACCTTCTTCCCTGTCTGTGCTGGGCTCAGGCACGTTCTGGGTTGAGGCACATCCCTGCAGCAGCTGCTGGGTGCCCCTGCCCCCGGGCAGGAATCCAAGTGAAGTCTTCTCCCCCTGCAGGGGTTTCAGCTGAAGCCCTGGCTGTCAGTGCTCCTAGGAAAACTGATCCCTGGGCATGCTGCAGCTCCCATGCAGGGCAGCTGCTGCCAGTGCTGGTGTCCTTCTCCCAGGGTGCAGGGCTTTTTCCTGTAGTACCTAAACCTGGTGTAGCGTGACTCCAGCTATTGGCTGCTGTCACCAGCTTTGCCAGGCCTTGACAAGGGAGGAGGGAATTTCTTGGGACAGCAAAGAACATGTTTCTGCTTGCTTTGTTTTCTTTCTTTTTCCTGTTGTTTCCACTGAGGTGCTTTCAGGTAAGTGTGGGTGGTGCTCCCAGCGTGGGAGGTGACACACCACCACCCTGACTGGTACTCAGAGCGTGTAGGGACATGAAAGGCATCTCATCCTCTCTGTTGTGAAAGGAACAAGGCAGGTCTGAGTAGGCAGGGTTTAAAGCCTGCTGTTCTGCTTTGTGGCAGTACTGGCAGGATGTGTGGCTTGCTCAGAGCAGAGTCAGCTCAGTGGTAGTACCAGTCTGTCCTCTGGAAAGGCCTGTGGCAGGACTGGTAGCTCAGGAGCATTTACCTGCCAGTCCTGCTCCAGGTGGGTGCTTTGCATTTGTCCAGTCGTGTTCCCCACGTCTCACTCTGCTCTGGTACCCCTGTGCTCTGTAGGATTGTGGCTGCAAAGTAACTGCCCCACTTCCAGCAGTCAGCTTAAATATTTAGTTTTTCATAATCACCTCCATCTTTTAGACTTCAGAAGGAAATACTGTTCACATTGAGGGACACAAATGCAACTGAAGCGAGCCCTTCCTCCTCCTCTCCTCAGGGATACGGGAGGTGAGACATTCTGCTCTGTCAGTGACTTGCAACACTGGAGCCCTCGAGATCCAAAAGATGGTTAGATTGTGGAGAATTAGAGTTTCTAGTTTTGGAGAAGAGCCAGAGTCCCTTCTGTGGCTGAACTCTTCAGTGTTTGTTCTGTGAGGGACGTGGTGACTCTGTAACCTCTCTCCTTTCCCACAGGCACTGGCAGTAGGAGGCCTGGGCTCCATAATAAGAGTTCTCACAGCAAGAAAGACTGTGTAAAGACTGTTAACTTGGACAGAGGTGACGGTCAGGTTTGGACTCAGAAGAAGGAATGAGCTGAAATTACACTGGTCCATCTTTATTAGAGATTGCAATCTACTGAAATCCTACAGTAACCTCCTCTTGGAATGCTTTTAACCTTAAAGGTGGGGGAAGAGTAAAGGTATTCCTGCATATTCCGACTATCACATACAGGAGCCAAGACATTCTCCTGCTCCCTTCTTTGACAGGCAGAGAGAAGGCACACTCCTGCCTCCTATTACTGTAAGTGAACAGGTATTTCAGATGCTGCTTTAGCCAGGTGTGGTGATACAAGCTCCCGTGTGTCCTGCTTAGTCCCAAGGTAGCTGTGTCCAGGCTGAGGTCCTGCAGCTGAGGGTGGGAGAAGGGCTCTTAGAACGGCGGCTGTGAACGTGTGGGTGAAGGACTCTTGGACTCTGGGGTTGGGTTAATGTAAAGTGAAGTGCCTGCTGCATCAATAAAGTTCTTGGATCACGCGAGTTACATTTATTTTCAGCTAAATTCTAAGTCTGACACTCCAAAGCAGGCCTGCAATAACCCAGTCCAACCCAGTGTCCACCTTTGTAGGACTGCTCCTAACTCCTGCTGCTTAGAGAATTTGTCCTCAAATCCAACTCTGTCCTGGATGCAGGGAGTGAGTTCAGCTGTAACAATCAAGACTTACAAGATGCAGTGAATAGGACACATAGTAAGCACCCTGGCTTTGATTTTGGTGTTCTTATCCACGCTAGAAAGTCGAGCAGATATTTCAGAACTTGTGATTTAAGTATTGGTGTGTCCTCTGCCCAGGCAGGACACGACTCCTGGATCCATGGCTGGCCCCTCGTCCCTCTGGCTCGGGCAGGGCTCCCTGCCCTTTGGCACCAAGGAGCAGCTGCCTGGGGAGCCCCAGCTCCACCCAGCCCTTGCTTCCATCAGCTGCTCAAAGCGCAGCAGCAGCTGGTCCTGGCGGGAGGTGGTTTTGGAAGCAGCAGTGGCACAACTCATTGTGGCACAACTCCCTGTCAGAGGCCTTGGTGGCACAGCTGGCACACCCATCCTCACCCTGGGCAAAGGTGGGGTTTGGGTCATGGTTTAAAAGTCAATTTTAAATAGCTATAGTATCCATGGGGAGATAACCAGAACTATAAAAAGACAGAAATCAAAATTAGGGGTTTGATCCAAAATGTATTGCACCACAAATTTCATAGTGTTTCATCATACAATCCATATTTACAGCACAGAAGGAAAGAAATCCAATGGTGATAGAAAGGATTATGTATAACCACGGTTCTGAGACAAGGGAAAGTGCATTAGCTTTTTAATACATGTATACACACCAGTCTTGCTCTGATACCTAACGAAAATTCAACACTTAAGAACTAGTTTATGGTAAGTTGATCCTTTATGAGCTTTGGGATCTGAAACTGAAGTTGTTAGTGAATATATAACCTAAGATCTTACTTTGTCACTCCGTTCCAGGCTGCCTGTCCTGCTTTCCTTACTGTTCAGCAGTAACCTTTGAAGCCAGGATCAGCATAAACCCAACAGTCTTTCAGCAGGGAGCAGTGGGAGTGAGGGAGTCCTGATCCCTGGTCCCACAGAAACAGGGCAGGGCAAAGGGACATTAGAAAGGAAAATATCTCAGAGAATAAAATCTTCCCAGAACCAGCAGGGTTATTCCACCCCGCTGTATCTCAGTAGAGAAACAATTTAAATAAATGTACTTTTTGATTGTCTATTTCCACAGTAGAGCAGGGCTGAACCCTTCCATGCTCTATCCTGTCTGGAAGTGCCATGAATTTGGTTACTAAAGACTGTTTGGACAAGCTTTAGTGTACCAAAAAATTCTGTTGGTTTTCTTAACTTCAGCCAAATCCAACCTGGCTCTGACTGAGGAGCAGCACCTGTGCCCAGTAACAGCTCCTGGGAGTACCTGTGTCTGGGGTGGGGCTGTCTGGGAGACCAGCAGGCTCTGGATCAGCACATTCACCTCCTGCTGGATCTCCATTGGGGAAAGCTTGAATTATCCTGAATATATTTAACAGAAGTATGAACTTCCTTGTAAGAGAAGTCCCAGAACTGCAGCATGCTCACTCAGTTCCATACATGTGTAGATTTTTGGACATAGGTCTCAGTTTTCAGAAGTCAGACTAAGTGCTGCTTCCCATTTGGATCCAGATTTTGCAGTGGTGTTAATAAGTCTGGGCAAAATTGTGCTTCCAGGGAGGAAGTGCCACCTTGGTCCCCTTTCCTTATTGTATTAGGAAAACAAGCTGCTGGAACCACAACTTGTTCACTAAGAGTTGAATTTTGCCCTCAAACCCCTCATGAGCAGCATTTCTTTTACCTTAATAGTCAGGACACAGTTAACATATTCATAACAGCTTTTAAGCATCAGTATTTGAAGTACAGAAAACCACAACCAAAGAGGCAGATCCTGGTTATAAGGATTTGTTGCTAGCAGACTTGGAAGAAAAAAAAAGGAATCAATATGTTTAGTACCAGCATTCTTCACCCTTTGTAACTAGATTTTTTTTTTTTTTAAATAAAAGGTATTTTTTAGTGTGGATTTACAATACCTGGAACTCAGCTTTAAAAATTTAAAATGGTTTCCTACCCCTTTTCCCACTGCTAACAACCCATGGAACAGGCTAATGGATTAGTTTTAAAGGCGACTGAGGATTAGGTACTATAATTAAGACCATTTTAAATATTATTTTTCTTTAAGAAAAGTAAAATCAGACAACTCTAAAGTTGTGCTCTCAAATTAAATAATCATCAACATGCAGCCTTGAGGGCTGCAGGCCAGGATAAATGCACCTTAAATTACACAGTGATATGAAAAAATGCCAACCATTAGTTAATGTCAGTATTAGAAGGCAAGGCAGAGTTCTTTTTTGGTTAAAGCTCCTGCTCCTGTCCTGTGAAAGGCTTTGCAAACCATCCCACTCTCAACACTGTTCTGCCAACACATTTTTCATTGCTGGCTTCCCACAGCCAGACAAGCAGCTTTTCTGTGCCCAGAGTCACTGGACTCTGGAACAGCAGCTGGAATCACCATCCCAAGAGACTGAACTGGCAGCCCTGCTGTCAGCGAGGTCCTCAGAACCCTCTGGTGCCAGGAACCCAGGAGTGATGAGCACAAGGAGCTGCTCCCATCACAGACACCGAGGAGGTCCCCGACTCCAGCCCAGAGCTGTTCCAGTCTGTAGTGAAAGTGTCTCCTTGCACAGTATTAGTTTTGTAAACAGAGCCAGAAGTTCTTGTACAAAATACTGCAATGACAGTGATTAAGACACACCTGGAGCAGTGTGTTCAGCATTCTTTTCACAGAAAGAAGTGCCTGGATACTGCCTGCCACCTTCAGGTTCCCTTAAGGCCACAGAGTCCTTGGGCTCGAGATAGACGGCCGGATGCTGCCTTTGGGAGATGGCTTTGACCCAAACCAGGACATCTAGGACACAACAGCACACCACACATCACACAGGGGTCACACTTTTAGATGTGAAAAAGAAGCAATACAGTACTCAGCCATGTTCTCATCATTTGATGGAAAGACCTATTTATAAATCAGAATGCTGCAGATTCCAGACTGAAGCAGGCAGCTTCACACAACCAGATCTGGAAGGAACAGCACCCACTTCCCATAGGTGAAAATGACTGAAGATTATACTTACATATATTCCTTTAAAATAATTTCAAATTAGAACTCTACAGTCATTCAAACACAGTGCCTTTAGTCAATGTAGCATTAGTGTTCCCTGAACCAGATGGTGAGGAAATCTCTTCACCTGCAGACTGAACATCCCAACTCCCTGCGTGGGCAGGGATGGTGCAGGACCTGGAGCTGAGGCAGCACTCACTGTAGAACATTCCCTAACCACCACAAAGCCAGGGCCACGCAGATCTCAGCTTAGCCCACGGAAAGGAAACACAGATCTTGGTGTCTGAGCCCAATGCCAAAAGGACAAGCCCAGAATTAGGCTCCTGCTGTTAAACACTGACTGTTAGAGCAATGAGCTTCCAGCTTCTCCCCACAGATCAAGTCCACTGGGCAAAGCTGTGCTCCAACTCCTCTGGGCACCAGAAAGCTGCTATTTCCCTCACTGAAAGGGACAATTCCTGGCATGCATGCAGTCAGCTAACATTTTAATAATATATTACATTTATTATTGTAGCTAACATTTGGGAAAAAGACACTTTTCCTAATCTCCCAGCATCTAGAAATTTTCATTGTCTCATTAGAGACTACATACGGCACAGAAGCCTTACCTTGTACTCCAGAGTTTCTTTGAGCATGTTTTCTTCCTCTTGTGAAAAATTCAGTAACACGGACACAGCTTTGATGAGATGGAATGCCTGAAAGAAACCACACAGCTGTGTTCCAAACATGTTGCTGTCAGCTATTTTGTTTTACTGCCCCCACTGTACACTTTTTAATTGCCAAATTATGGAATTGGCATACAGCGTCCTTAGGAGGTGACAGTGGCAATTTCTAGAGAAAGACAGATGTAGAAAGGGAAGATAAGTGGCACCTTTACCTCAGATTCCCTGCAGGACATGAACTTTAGTACAACATGTTTAAGGTATTCGAAGTTTATCTCTCTCGAGTCGTTCAAGTCAGAGTTGTTGGTGACAGTCACAGAAGCATTAGGCACTTCAGAATTCACACGTAGCTCAGGTACCTCACTGTCAGGCCTTATTTTCTACAAAAAAAAAAAAAAAAAAACAACCAACAGAAGAAAAAGAGAAGCACATTGCAGATGCTGTTAGCTTGACACTGGGAAGGGTCTGGGTTCAGGATATCTGAAGAGGGTTGTACCCACAGGTGGGTACAAACTGGGCATCAACAGCTCCTCATCCTTCATGGGTCACAGCAGAGAAGTGTCTCCAGCTCTCCCTACACTCAAGGACAGGAGCTGGTTGATGTCAGTGTTCTGTGTACGTTACCCAAACCAGCCAGGAACTGGCTCTATGGTGGAAACTATCCCTTGGTAATTTTCTCCTACCACTAACCTGCTTTGAGCCTTTCAAACGTGGGCTTTCTTCAGAAAAATTTTCAACGTCAGAGCAAAAATAACAATTTTAAAACCTCTGTTAATTTTCTTTTAAATAGACTTTTTTTTTTTTTTTTTCTTGGAGAGATAAACCATTGCAGAGGGATGCAATGGGAATTAGCAGTCAAGCTTTTGGAATAACAGTGCAAGTACCTGCCAGCAAGTACCTTCTGAAGAGACTGAAAACACACAACCCTTACCAGCTCTTTCTGGAGAGTTTTCTTGAGTTCTGCCATTCTTTGCTGAAGTTGCTTTATCATCTGTAAGCACAGCAAAGGAGAGTTTAACACAGTATTCATTGTCAGGACCCCCAGGTATCTGGAAAAACCCATAATAAATGAGTACTGAATGAAATAATAATTAACCAACACTGACAGCTGTGAAGAAGCAACCCGAAAGCCTTGCCTTGCCAGCTGCACACAGCAGCAGGCATGTGACAGGACACTTGGGCTTTCATGTGACAGCAGCATGGAACTGAACCGAATTCACTCAGAAGGGCTCTGCAGGAAAGCTGTAAATAGTGCATCATTTGGTGCATCTTTCTGCCAAAATAGATCAGGATTCATGCAGCTCTTGCTGCAGTTTTTATTCATGGTTGCTAGATACTTGTGCAATCCAGAGAAAAGCATTTACTCACAGCATACTGGATTCAAATGGAACAGGCCTGTCCTTTAAAGGCTGCAGCATGGGCAGCACCAATTACTTGGCTTGCTAATTAAAAGGGGAAAGAGTACCAGCTGTTTCTGTTCACCTTGTTTTTCTCAGCAATTTGCTGTTCCAGCTCTCTGTTATCCTTCTGAAGTTGAATGACATCTGCAGCTGCCACCTCTCCGTTCTGTTCCACCACAGAGTTTTCTGGAGAAGGCAAATGCTCATTGTTCAAGGCCCTCGTTGATTCCTCCAGTTCTAAAACCTATAAACATTGGAGAGATATCATGACATTTGCAGCCCAAGAACACTGCCCAGGGAGAAAGCCAGACTTCTTTTTGGTTGTTCAGGCAGGACAGAAGTGGGGGGCTCCTGCACACCTCCCTCTTTTCCCAGGAAGTCTGAGAGAATGGATTTGCAACTGCACTCACATTTTTCTCATGCTCTCTGGCCAACAGGGACTCCTGTACCTGCAGCTTCAGCTCATCAATTTCTTTTCTTGCTGTTTCCTCTATCTCCACTGCTTGGCTCTGACTTGCTTCTATGTCCAACTGTAACTGATGCACCTGCAGCAACACAGCTTCATGGTCTGGGAAAGGAGAGACCTGCTTAGTACCAGTGTTGCACATCAGATGGGAGTTTCTAATCCATTTGGTCTGTCATGAAGACAGAAAGCCAGGGGAGAGACAGAAAGACAGAAGAGAGACTGTCCAATTGTTAGTGACCAATAAGCCATTTTGAAAATGCTAAAAGATTAAATATGGAAGAGAAATCTAGAAAAATTACAATCTACCAGGCAAGGCCAGAACTAGAGACTACTTAAAAGTTGTCTGGCATACAGTAGACTCATTTGGTCTAACCTTGACTGAGTTGGTTCAGTTCTTCCTTTTGTTTCAGCAGCAGATCACATTTTTCATCAATCAGCTGGTCCTTCTCCTTTATTAGGGTATTCAGATGTGAAACCTTCAAAGCAGAAAAACAGTGAACAGAAGTCATGAAAGATATAAAACAGGAAGAGGAAGAGGGTGTTGAAAGATCCAACATCCTTCAGAATCTCAGCAGGCATCACCTCCACAATGCTGCCCTCAGTAACAAGCACTGAAGTTATTACTGGAAGAGCTAAACCCCACTTGGCTTCTGTGCCACCATCAGATTGTCACAGCCAGCATGTGGCAGCTGCAAAAGCTCCTGAGCAAAACAGGAGATGGCCTTAAACCCCTTCTACACAGATCTGGCCCAGCAAGCACACATCTACAGCAGTCCCAGAAGAATAAAGAAACCAAAAGATGGGACTAACTCCAGCCAAACTTGCTCAGTTGACAGTTCCTACTTTAAGCAAACACAAGCTCACATTATCCACTATTTTTTATACAGGAGGAGCAAATCAAGACTACCTAGAACTGACAATTGGTACTGGACACAAGCTCCTTCCTATGAGGAAATGTACAATTTTACAACTGCTCTGCTCCAGAGGAACCCAGATGTGACACAGGCCCTGAAAGCAGCTAACCAGAACAAACAGGTTTCTTCCAAAGAAGCAGCCAGATGTCAGGGGCTCCCCATGGCCAGTGCACTGAGACAGTAACACCTCACAGACTGCAGGGCTCTGCAACAGTCTCAGGTTTACTGAGGCAACCACTGCTGTCTCACATGCTGTGGATATGACTCTGACCAAGGGTCTTGAATGTTAGGATAAATAAATCCAAACCTAGTCTGCTCTCTGAAAGGTTGGGACGTCTCAAATACATTTTCAAACAGTCATTATTAACCAACCTGCTGTTGTAATTCCTCTCTTTGTTTCCGTGTTTCTTCCAATGCTTTAGCAATTTCCACACTGACAGTTTCTCTGCTGCTCATCTCATTCTGCAAACCAGAAGTAATTGAGAGGTTATGTGAGACAACTAAATCAAGTCAGTCTCTCATCTTTAACCCCAAATTTATTAGGACTACAATTATGAGTGCTCTGACACACTACAATTTCCAAATGAGTCAGGTTTGTTTTACTGATTGCTGCTCTCTGCATATGCAAGAGCAACATAGAACTGATGTAAGAACCCAAACAAACCCAATGCTTACAACATCTTTCAGCTTGAAGTCACTATTACAAAGAAGTAGCTCCTTGCTACAACAGAACTTTATTCCAATTGTGCATCCAGGAGTAGCTATGAAAAAAATTTCAACCATCTAAAATCACAGTCAAAATTGGATAAACTGTAAATACCCAACTAATTTAAGTTTTAAACTTTTTGGTTTGGAGTGGAATCTGATGTTGAACCATTCTGTATTCACCACTGCTAACAGGATTTCCAAGCTCTTCACATCCCTGACAATATGGGAATGTGTTATTTCTGCCAGATTTAGGCAGACCCAAGGGTTCTGGTTCAGAAAAGGATCAGCCCTTTGTAATGCTTCTCAAACACATTTCTGCTGAGTACCAGAGATGATTTACAGCTCCAAGTACCTGCAACCTGAACATAACAGGCCTCCAAGCACTGAATGTAACCCACTGTGCTGTTTACTGTTCCTCAGCCTCAGCTCTGTCCCAAGACAATGCCCAAGTACCCAGTCCAGCCTTACCTTTAGCCTGTTCAGTTCAGACTCTTGTTGTTTCAGTGAACTCTCATACCCTTCTTTGCTTCCCTTGAGGTTTTCATTTTCCTTCTCCAACTGGCTCTGTAAAATAAAGTGTTTGAATACACAGTACAATTATTCTAATGCTTTGTCTGAACAATTAAACACATCTAATGCTTTGCTCATACTTAGTGCCTCAAAGTATATCTTCTATTATAATGCCAGGAGCGCTGAATAAGAACGTTCAGACAACCAGCAAGCTCTACAAGCTGTGTTAAAATCATGTTGTGAAGACTCTCACAACCCACCAGACAGTTTCTGTACTTACAATCCTGTGCTGAGTTGCTGTTTTATCCAATTCCCAAGTTTTTTCAAGAGCAGCAATCTGAGACTCCAGCCCAGTAACTTTCTGATCATACTGATGTTTTTCACTTAAAATCTGTTGCTGCAGTTGTTTTCTTTCATCTTCTAGATCAGCTTGCTTAAGAGAAATAAAGAAAACTACATTAATAGAATGGTATTTTGACATCATTCTGACAAGATCAGACACCATCCCATGAGACACTCAAACTGAGGAACATTATTCCTTTGGCAGCAGTGTCATGTACTCACAGAGCAGAGTTCAGGAGACAAACAGCAAGAAAACAAACACTTGAATAACAAAACAGAGAAGTGATTATCTCTGGAGATGCTGAAGACTGATCTGTTGCTGGTCAGTGAAACATGCAGGATACTCACCAGCTTCTGGATCTTCAGATCCTGCTCAGCAGCTGCTTCTTTGCTCTTTTTCAATGTTTCTGTTGCAATCCGTAGTTTCTCTTCCAGTTCTTTATTCTAAAATTACACCATTAATTAAAATCCTTATCCACTGGCATCTGTGTTATTTAATAAGTTTGCATAATACAGAGTGGCCCAGGAGGGGAAGGTAAACATTAAATCCCTGAAACCACAGAGCTAGAGAAGCTGCCTATTTCACACGTGCAGGTTTCAGAAATTCTTCACCACAGCACTGCCCCAGCAATGCTTGCACTTGAGTTATTTGTTTCTTAGTACAGGGAGGATCTGCACAAAACCTCTACCTTCACCTCTAGGCCCTCCTCCACCCATGAAGTGGGGAGATGCCCAGAGACACTGATCAATTACTCTCAAGACCAAATGTGACTAAATGTACAATCTCATCTTTGGCTGGGAGTGCAGTGAGGGGAGGAGTAGGGCATAGAGGATGAAAAGAGGGGGAATCTGTGGTGAAATTAAAAACTGCTCACCTGTGTTTCCAACAGGTTCAGAGCCTCTCCGTGCTGTGTCCTGTCTGTCAGTACCTGCTGCCTGCTCTCCTCCAGCCTCTGCTCAAGAGCAGCTTTCTGAAGATTACATTGAGGGCAAGAACACGAGCAAGGATGGACAAAGACATAAGTTGTGGGCGTCATAAAATTTTTCCTTTTTATTTCATTTATAAGGTGAAACTAAAAAGGGACAGAATGTTTTAATATCTCTAGATAACTTTAAACTGCCTTGAGTTTACTAAGCCAAGTCCTTTTGTCACAGCAACACGGAGGTGACATGACTGTAGGCACCCTGACCAGGGAAAAGCAAACATCCCCTTGTCTCCCCAAGACCCAGCTGGGGAAACATTGCTCCAGGCTGATTCTGAGCAGAGCATCAGTGCTTGAGAAAGACAGCAAGAAGCAATGAGAAAAAAGGGATTAAGCACAGCTAAGTTTCTGTTTCCAGCTGTTGTTTAGCACTTCTGAGGCTGAGGTTTTCAGCATACAACATTCTGTTTGCACATCTATGTGCAAACAGTTCCCCTCCCTGCCCCACTGCCTTGCCAAAGAACAAGGAAAAGCATTCACTGCTCTTGAGAGGATTAATTAGAACTCCCAAATTGTTCCACCTCCTGTAGAGGTAGAAAGCTGCTCTCTTCCTTCTAAGCAGTGAGATGCAGTGCCTAAACAGACAATGCAGAAAGGCCATCTGTGCAGAGTCTACACAAACAGGCTCAGTGCAGCCACCCACATGTTCTGCCCAGCACAGTGTGCCAAAACACACTGACAGGACAAATGTGGCTGTGTGACATCAGCAGCTTTCTTTCAATGCGTGAGAAGTAACGCATGACCTAAAAAACCCAAAACAAACAACTCCCTAATACTGTACTTCTAAGCAGCCTTTAACTGTGTAATTACCTCTTTGAGCAGCTCCTGCATGTGTTCATCTCCTGAGAGATTTCTTTCTAGCTTTTTTTCCAGAGAAGACACCTTTTCCTGCAGCTGTTCAGTAAGTTTATCTCTCTCAGCAAGTTCAAAAGTCATCTGTGAGAATGAGAAATCACAGAATCTTTTTTGTAATGAAGCTTTCAGCTGAACTGTTGTGGTTTGACTGTTGAAAATGCCAATAGAAAGGAAAGTTCTATTTGAAAAGATAATATGATCCTGGAACACTTTCTGGGCACCAAACTTCCAACTACACAAAGGTGTACATTACCCAAATGTGCACTTTTACACCAGCAACCACACATGCATCTGAAACCACCTCACCTTTTGCTTTTGCTGCTCACATTCCACCTTCAGAGATTCATGCTCCACTTGTAACATTTCCAGTCTCTTCTCACAACCAGTACCAGCCACTCGAGCCTAAACATTTTGAGAAATTACTTACTTTGAAATTTAAATTTCCAACACCACATAACTGGTATCTAATCTAACTTCTGCAGGCATGGAGCTCTTTGAATCAAATCTCACTTGGCTCAAACTTACATTTTGCAAGTCTACAGAAAGCTGCTGAATGACAGTTTGTAGCTCCTGTTCTCTTAACTCCAGAGCAGTGATCTTATTTTCTGCATTTGTCTCAGCTGTCATTAGTTCATCTCTTCACAGAAAGAGAATAAAAACAAGTGAAATACCATTCCAGAAAAATAATCTGTAGCAGATAATTCTGCTGCTTATGAAAATGGACATCAACAAAATTTTCTTGTCCTAAAACCAGCCACCATCATCAATCACTGCTTAATTATACATTTTCAAAAAAGTGACAGTTAAGCATTCAAACCACAAAAAAAGGAAATAATTTACCAAAAAAGTATTACTATCATTGGCTTGGCATTTACATCCCCATGGCCATAGCAGAGGCAAAGATTCGGCCAACTCACTACATATATAAACTCTTGCAAAGAGACAGAAGTGAGCATGAAGTAAAAACACAGGGAAAACACATCCACTGCTCCTCTGGAACGCTGAGCTGCATACCTCCGAGCCTCCAGCTCCAGGAGCTGCTGCTGCAAGTGCTGGAGGTCCCTCCTCAGGCCCGAGGACTCGCTGCGAGCCTCCTGCAGCTCCGCCCTGGCCTGGCTCAGCTCTTGGGCACGCGCCTCCAGCTCCTGCTCTGCTCTGCTCAGAGACTCTTCCTTCTTCAAAAGCTGAACAGTAGAAGATTATCTTTGGCATTACAGACACCAGTAACACTGATAAACATTTCACTGAAACCTGCCTGTTTCACTAATTTGTGGGCTGAACTAAGTGAGATAATAAACTACATAATATTGTGTTCAGTACCTACTGTTAGGATTTTGACACCAACTAAATCTGTGTACAAGCATAAAGGCTGAAAAAATGAATGCTGGGCTACCACTAACTTAATATCCTGGTAAACACTTCAGGAAACAAAAAGTTTAAAATATTCTTACCATGTGTTTAACTTTGGCAATTTCCTGCTGCTGAAAGCCCTCCAGTTCATCGATTTCATCTCGTTTTTGGAAAAGGTTCAAACTCTGCTCCCTCATTTCTTGTAACTGTGTTTGAAGCATTTTTTTTTCCTGATAAATGAACAGAACCAAAGGATATCAAAGGATCTCTGTATGCTTATGTCAAGTTAATGTCAGGTAAACTCTCTGGGAAAGAAATCTTGTCTTGCAGCCATACAGCTCCTGATGGTCATCCATATAGAACTAGAAATCCTTTCAGATTCATGTCACAGTGAAAATTACCAAACTTCAGAAAAACATAAAAAGAAATCTGAATTCATTATAATGCCACCAATGACCATCTAAGCTGAACTCTTAAAAATGGACCATGTTCCACCTTACAGAAGGACAACTTTCCCATCATAACCCATCATTCTTCACTTCCCTGCTGAATAATAAAAAGGGCTGAACAGAGCTGAGTTCTGATAGAGTTGAAAGTGTGCAGGATGGTGTTTGCAAATACACACAGAGACACACTACACCCCCGATAAAAACATCCAAGGTTACCTTTTCAACTTGGCCAAGTTTTTCCATCCACTCCTGAACAAGAAAGAAAGAAAGGAGAAAAAAAAGATATCAAAATCTATTTGCACACTTTCAAGGACAGCAATTATGGTTAAAAAAAAAAAAAAAAGAAAAAGAAGAATTTGTACTGTTAGCAGATACTAAGCTTTGGTAATGATTAAAAAAATAATCAGCAGCAGTACAGTAACAGCCAGTGCTTGAATAGATGAAGGCTGAGGAATCACTCATGCTACCCGAATACATAAGTTTTATGCAAGTAAAATAAATGTGACAACAAGCCTACTGCCACTGAATCTTATCTAAGCTCAAGCTTAACCTTTCATTAGGAATTTTTGTGGGCTCTTGTTAAAACCAGTCGGAACAGTCTGAGCAGTGACAAGTCCTGCACCATTCCTGGCACTGAGCTCAGCACTGGCACGCTCACACACAGGGCTGAACAATTATTTTAATTAATAGCAACACCTGCCTAAAAGATCAGGGTCATGAGAGTCTGAAGTCCTGCTCAAGCTCTCTTACCTTGTCCTTTTTTTCCAAGGCCAAAGCCATTCCTTCAGCCATCTTGGCTCGACTGGCCTGATGGGCTTCATTCTGCTCCTGAAACTTCCTCATGGAGGCTATCAACAGAGAACCACCAGCTATATTAAAAACTCATCTTTTAAAATTACTTCTCACTGTCCTGTAAGTTATTTATAACATTAAAGAGCTTCTTCTGCAAGTAATTAGCCCCATCTTGACTGTAGCAGTAGCACTGTGCTACTCATTCCCTCACACTGCTTGGAGGCTGGCAAGGAGCCAAAGCTAGCAGCAGACAGGAATACTGCTCCTTGCTGGATTAGAACAAAGCTGTGGGTTTCCAAAAGGTCTTTCCTACATGCTAGTCCCAAATTTGGCAGAAGGAGTATAATAACAACTTCATTCAATACACTGCTGCTGCTTTTTATGCTGTAAATAAGGTAACAACTCGTGTTCTAATTGTTCACATGACAGAGGTGCACAGTTTGCAAGGAAATCATTAGCACACCTGTACACCAAACCTTCTTCCTTCCAACCACAGCAATTTTCAACTTAACTGAACAAAAAGGAAAAAAAGAAAAATACGTACAATCCTGATGCTTTTCTAATGCATTTTCAAGCTTCTCTTTTATCTTCTGCAGATTTCGGATCTGATCAGCATAATCTTGTGTGAGGAGGGAGAAGAACAGACCAAGAATGGACAGACATTGGGGAAGGACATTTTTAGGGTAACAAAAAAATAAAGAAGAAAAAGAAAGGGAAAAAAAAAAAGAAAAGAGGATGAGTGGCAAATGACAATGATTTTCTCAATCAGAAAATCATTCCTGCTGAGGAAATCTTGGGTGACCACAACAATGAACACAAGCAAATAGTTCTGTACTGTCCACAGGGTTGGCACAAACAGAAGGGCCTGTCCCAGGGTGTCAGTCACACAGACAAGAGCAGAACCACAGAATGAACAACTGTCCCTCCCTTTTTACTTCATCCCAGAACAGTGATACATTTCACTCTGTTCAGGAGAGGTGTCTGGCAACGGAAGGTGCAAGGAAGGGTTAATTCATGGCCAGTGCATCCATCTGCTCGTTGTTGCAGTGCCACAGCACTGCCCTCACCCTTGCTCAGCAGAACTGACACAGGAGGGAATAAAAACCAAAACAGAGTATACACACACCCTGGGAAGTTCCTGAACAAGGGAAAAGAGGATTTACTCACTGACTGGTTGCCTGCATGAGACCCCTGATACCCAGAGCCTCCCTCTCTTGTGTTAAGCCCCAGCCAGCACTTTTAAGTTTACCTTGTGCAAGCAGATGAGCACCTGGGCCTTTCAAATTCAAAGTGAAATAATTTTTGAAGCCTGTATTTTCTTGAACTGAACAGAAGCCCGATAAGTCTCCAGAATAAACCAAAATAATCCTTATCTGGCTGTAACCTTTCCTAATTTCCCAAGGCCTCTCATGAGCTTTGGGAAGAAGAGTGTAATGCAGTTCAGCCCAGTCTCTGGTCCCCTCCCTACAACAGGGATGGAGAGCAGTGCCAGTCTTCACTACAGCTTTACAGAACAAGGAATGAGAAAGAAAAAAGCCTCAGGACTGTTTTATGTTGAATTCTTTGTTTCTACTTCATTTCCAAGCCCTCTTCTTTAAGGATGGCACTGTGTTACTGCCAACATCAGAAAGCTCAGACCCTATGAGAAACAAATCATTGCACACAAGTGGGGACAGATGCTGTTTGAAACATGGGACAGAAAGCTATCCCAGCTGTTCCAAGGAATCACATAAATGTATTGTTGAAATCAGCAAAGATCTAGTTGCCTTCATAAAAAATTAATGATCCTGGATGCTCCCTTGTTGTCAATCAACAGGGCTGTTACAAATCACTTTTTTCAAAAGACCCTAATCCCATGTGTTTTTAATGAATTAAACTATATAAATTCAAAGGAAAGCATTTCCTAAAGTAACAAGATTTATATGCATCAGGGCACTTACCAGATAGCTTCACCTCCAGTTTTCTTATTTGTTCATTTCTTCTGAACAACTGGGATGAAAGATCCTCTCTGGAGCTGCTTCCATCAGAAGCCTTGGGAGAAAAGCAACACTCTAGCTTAAAAAATTTAGAGAAAGTGATCCTGCCATACATTAAGTCTGGGATAATAACCACTCTCCTGCCTAGGAACAGCACTGGTTTTTCCCATAGAGGGGAAAGTTGTACTAGCACAGCAGAATGTAAAAAATGCTGAAGGAGGAAACCAGCAAGGGCTTAACAGTGCCAGGCTGCCTGCTCCCCAAACTGGCACTGAGGGGATGGGGCAATGGAGTCACTGAGGGGGAGGAAATCAGGCTCCACAGCACAGGCACCAGGAAACGTCAAAGAGAGGGTTGTGAAAATCAAAGGAATGAAAAGAGAAGCAGTAATGCTTTTCAGGTGGGATAAAGTCACTGAAGCCCTGATGCAGCAATCTGTCCACACAAAATTCACTGCACAGCTGACTTGTGAGTCCTCTGGTGGGTTTTGCTCCAAAAAAGTCAATAGCAAGAGCAGTTAAATGAATACTGATAAAACAACTAACTCTTGGAGGTTTTCTGAAGACCACTCAAATTCATTATTTGTTTTGACATTTCATTATTTCATTATTTTGTTTTGCCAATTCATTATTTGTTTGCCATTATTTGTTTTCTGTTCTACAAGCTTGCAAGACGGCAAACAGAATTTCTACATGAGAATTTCCCAAGTGCTAAAGAAAAAAAAGCCTCAGAAGCACACAAGACTAATATATTTCCACTATAACATGTATTTAAACATTAAGAGCTCCTTAACAAAACTGAAATTTCAGCTGAGCCTCAAAGAAAAATTATTTAAAGCTCAACTGTGTAAATATCTTCTTCACTCTGCAGACACCAAACAGAGACTTGCTGCTGGCTCTGCAGTGGGGTGACACTGCCTTAATCCAGGCTTTCAAAAATGTGACAGCCAGCCAGCCAGGGCAGAGGTGCCAGAGCATTCCAGGGTCTGTTTAACCCATACGCTCCTGGAACTTCAGCACTTGTTTAAACAATGCTTTATAGTGAAAGACAGGAACTAAACAGCTTTGAGTGCAACAACGCTGCACGCGTCTGCAGCAGAGACACGTGCAGTGTCTCGGGTAGGAAGAGCACCAGGAAGCCAAGAGGTAAAATGACAACTGGCCAGCATCTAGCTGGCTTTTCTAGTGACAGAGAAGCTGTGGCTGTCCCACCCCTGGACGTGTCCCAGGCCAGGTGGGACAGGACTCACAGCAACCTGGTCTAGTGGAAGGTGTCCCTGTCCATGGAGGATGAGCTTAAAGGTCACCTCCAACCCAAACCATTCCAGGATCCTATGATTCAGTAATTAATATATATCATACACATAATTACAGCTTTATTCAAAGTTTTATGTCTACTTATCAATGTTTTGCATTGAAACAGCTTTGTTACTCATGTTTACATGGGAATGGAAGCCTCCTGGCAACTACTATGTTTAACAAACGTTTTCTCTTTAATATTTAATTTCACTCAAGCTGATGATACATTTATGCATTACGAGATACACTTACAAAGACACCCCAGCACCTTTTCAAATCACACACTAGACTTAAAACGGTTGTCTGCAAAACCGTAATAAAAATACTGCCAGAGAAATGAGATTTCAAAGCAAGGTGCAACTCACAAAGTCGTCTCCAGAGTCTGCTCCCACAGACGTGATCGATTCCTTACTGACAGACCTGGGGATGCGGGCGGTTCCTCCGGGCCTGGGAGCAACCGCTGCCTCCTCTGCGATCTTCTTCTTCAATTTGGCAAACATTTTACTGCTCGACAGCCCTGAAGTAGCCAGCTCCTTCTGGAAAGCCACAGCCTCCGACGTTTAATGCGCTGACACTCTTGTCTAAAGCTTCCAAATGCTGAGACTGAATTTTGAGCCTCATCCACTGGTTTACTGCATTTCTAGTGCCACCGAAGCCCTCAAGGCCTGGCAGTTCCTGCAAATTAAACAGAAGTGGGTTCCACACTAAAAAATCCCACCGGCATGAATCATTTGAAGGTAACAGAAAACCTTTTAACATCGCATCTGTTACAACGCCTTAAAAAATCGTGTGTCCCGGAGCAGAATCCGTTAAAGTCCCAAACCAACGGCCCCAAAGGGCGGCGGGGCCGGGGAGCGAGCGGGTCCCCTCAGCGCGGCCCCCACCCACACGCGAGGGAGGCCCGGCCCGGCCCGGCCCGGCCCGGCCCGGCCCGCGGAGGCTGCTCTGCTCCGAGGCACCGAGGGCCTGTCACCGCCGCTCCCCCGCGGCCCCGGCCCGGCTGCCCCCTCCTCTCCCGGTCCTCCGTCCCCTCGCTCCTCACCGCCCATGCCCGGCCGGGCCTCGCCGCTCCCGCGGCCGCCGCCGCTTCCCCGGACACCGCCGACCCGGAAGCGCCGCGCGGGGCGGAAGCGCCGCCGGCCCCGCTCCGCCCCCGACCGAGCTCCGCCCCCGACCGAGCACCGCCCTCAGCGCCGCTCCGCCCCCGACCGAGCTCCGTTCTCAGCGCCGCTCCGCCCCGGGCCCGCTCCGCCCTCCGGCTGAGCACCTCCCACAGCGCCGCTCCGCCCCCGACCGAGCTCCGCCCCCGACCAAGCTCCGCCCCCGCTCCGCTCTCGCCTCAGCCCCGCTCCTCCCGCCCGCAGTCCCAGCCCGCAGCGGAGCAGGCGCCTCGGTACGAGCGTTTTCCACAGTTTATTGACAGCACAGTCCGCCGGCGGGGCCGAGGCGGCGGCCGGGACAGGGACAGCGAACGGCTCGGACACGGCACGACCGCGAGCACCGGGCGGGAGCGGCCCCGGCGCGGCGGGGACGGACAAAAGCGAACGGAAAGCTGCTCCGAAGTCTCTGGAAAGGCGGTGACGAGCAGGACGGGGGCTGGCGCCGGTCGGCGGGACCCGGCCGGGCCGGGCCAAGCGGCAGGGCCCAGCTCCGTGGCGGATTGCTGCTCCCCGCAGTGCCCGGCAGTAACACAAACACGCTTCTTCCCTCCCCGGACGACGGCAGAGTCGCTTCTGGCATCACACTGCTTTGGCGATTACAGATCCCTTGCAAAAAAAAAGTCCATTTGCTCCAAAAAAAGTTTATTTATATATCTCTATATATTTTAAGGAAAATATCAGTTTTTACCAAAATACGATATACAGGCACACAGCTGTAAAATAACTTTAAACCAATTCACTATAAAATTACTTTTGGTAATAAATAATCTGATTCTCAGAGAGGCAAAACGCTCCCTGTACCTCCGCAGCTGGGCTGCCCGAGGCACGGTCCCTCTGCATTCCCAAAACGCTCCCGAACGCTCCCGCTGCGCTCCCCTCATCCTTCTCTGCCTGGCCTGGCCCAGGGCAGAAGCAACTTGTGCTTTTCGGCCTGCACGAGGCAGAATCCTGCTCCCAACGAACCAGTTCAATGGCAGAACGATTAGCGAGCCGTGAAGTCAAGGGGGCAGATCCTCCCCGCAGGGTTTATTCTGGAAGGAGCGGCTGCTGGGACTGGGCTGGTGAGATCTGTTCTGCTCTGGGGCTCCAGCAAGCTGTGCTGGGGTCTGCTCCCAACAGGAATCAAACCAGGAACAAAACATCTATGTGTGCCTCTGGGCAGAATTCAGTCCTTAACCCCAAAAAATGTCAGATTCAGAAATCCTGAACTAACTCTCCTCAGTCTTGGCAATGGTTGAGACGGGAAAACAAAAAGTGGCTGTCACTCCTAAATCTGAAGCAGTTACGTGTGTCCTCTGCTCTACTGAGCAGATCTCTACTGATCTTCAAAGCACCTGAATACAATTGGTCACAGAACAGTATTGCTCTAGAAGTCTGGTGTTACAAAAATCAGAGAGCCCCTTCAGGAGTGTATCATGTGCTCTGGAGAGTTTACCCCAGCTGCTGTGTGCAGTCTGACCTTAGGAGGCACACGGAGCAGTTTTCAGCTCTGTATTAAATTTTGTTCCCTTGTTCCTGCCTGCAGAGCTCCCTCAGCCCCAGGAGCAGCCACAGCCACCAGAGCAGCTCCCAGCACCACCAGGGCTGAGTGAGGCTCGGCCGCTGCTGCACCTCTGAGCTGCACCCGGACAGTTACTGAGGAATCAAACACAGGTAAAGCTTTTACAAAAGAAACCTCAAGACAAAACAGTTGTTCAGACAGATTCCAAGATTTTTAGCTTTGGGAAGAGCAGACTTGCAGCACAGCATGGTTACAGGACACGGGAGGCAGTGAGGCAGGGGAGGTGCTTCCTAACTCATGCCAGGGGTGGGCTATGGAACAGCACTCCCATCCCATCCTTAGGGGAGAAGCCCGACCAGAGCTACTCAAATTGTAGCTTTTGAAGATTATTAATTGAAGCTAGATTTCCTGTTGCCCCCATCTATTTCCTATGATCCTTTAAAGACATCTCTGCACATCTCCCTGGGGAACAGTCTTGAGGGGTTTAGTCAGTCACGACTTGACAGACATTATTTTGATGAATTACTCAAAGAAAGGTCCTGAAACTTCTCAAGAAAGCACTCCAGGGAGCAAGTCCTGTTTGCACAGCTCATGGAAGTTAGTGCTCCATTTAGCTGGTGCACAAAGCAAAATGACACATCACATCCCAAGAGGAATTAAAAAACAGAGCATTAAAGACTCATAACCCTGCATTGCCCTAGCACTGTTATTTTGAGAAGTCAAAGGGGGAAAAAAGGCAACAGCAGTAACTTTGGCGAGATGTCCCAAAGCCAATTTGAGCAGGAGCACAAACCTACTGTGGGAGCAGGATTCATCTGAGCACACCACACGCAGGGAGTAGGGAGCCAGGCAGGAGCAGTCCTGTAAGGACACAGCTGGTCCAGTTCACCTTGTCCTCTCAATGTTTTACATGCAGAATTTACCCCTTTAATGTGGCATTGCCTGGTGCTGGCAAGTCTTCTCCGCTAATATAAGCAATAAAGATACATGGAGAAAGGGAGAGCGAGACAAGAGGGAAGGCATCAGGCCTGAGAAGAAAAGGATTTGTTCTCTTCTCACTTAAAAATGGTTCAGTCTTTGCTTCGCTTCCACACTGAGGACTGTGAGATACAGAAACCAGATTTTCTTCAGTACACACAAGCATACACCGAGAGGTACCTACGACCATAGCACAGAGCACAAAGTAGCACAAGTTTAGAATGACTTAGTTCAAACAAGACAAGCTTTTACTTGGAGGGGAAAATATCAACATTTTCATCTTGAAAGCAGTTCTTTGGGTGGGAAAGAAGGGGCTGGCTCAAAATCCAAGAGCAGACACTCGTCCTAGCTACAGCTAGAGCAGACAGAGGGTGTGAGCCCTCTGCTTCCACAGTACAAATCCATACTCCTCCCAACACAACAGGAGTGAAATCTTTATCTTTGAACGTCCCAGCACTGGACCTTCTAACAAAGATCAGCGGGTAAGAGGAGAATTAGGAACCTCAAGAATTAATTTTTGACTTGGCCAGTCATTGCTGCTAAGTTCAACTTCTGGACTAATTTTCAAGGCCTAAATTCTCCTCCTACATTCCAGCTTCTTCTTTTAAAAAGTGCATTCTTCTCTGACGAGATCTACCTTGGCAAAAAGCAAACAGAACTTCCTCGAAGGGCTGCAAATGGTAGAAGCCTCTCAGGTCACAAGCAAGGACTCCCCACTTCAGCCTGGCTAAACAAAGGTGAGGACCACCAAGGCTTTCCCAGTCAGTTCACAGGCAATGTCCCAGAGGTTCACCAGCCCACACGAGTGGAATCATCATCATCATCACTCCTATGCTTGGAAACAGCATACTCTTTTCTTTTCCACAGAGATGGAACCAAAAAAGGAATAGCTTCGTCAAAGCAAAAGCTAAAGCAAAGCAAAAGCATTTGGCTGGAAGGCAGTGAGCTGGGGAAAACTCAATTCCCTTTTTCCATGCAAGCTGAACGCTGCTGGTAGAGGAACAGCAGGCAGGGCAACAGATAACCTGCCTCTCTCTGCTGCATTAAAGGCTTCCTGCATCTTTAGCCTCCACATACAATCCCACGTTTTAGCAACTGGGGACCTCCTACCAGGCAGAAAGGCCAGGATCAGCTTCACAGTAAATACACGGATCTTATCACTGTAATACAGACAGGGGTACCCATTCCCCTGGCTAACTAAGGGCTCCTGTACCCGGAATCAGTTATCAATTACTTCAAGGTCCAAGGGTAAGTCCCTGGAAACAGCAAATTACAGTGGCACAAGAGCCATAACCTTTAGTACAACCACAAATGGTCTGCAGCACCTTGTGGAATCCACCCAACATGGCGTATGTGTGTATATATAAATTTTGTATATAGACATTGTAGTGGTTCATTCTTTTTAATACATATACAGGTACCTATACATATATACATATTTACAATTTACACCAGCCAGTAGATGTGTGTACTGTACATACACACACAAACGCCGAGCACACACATGCACACACACGAACACACACTCGTCAGAACAGACTCCACAGCCCGGGAAAGGAAGTCCTGCCAGAGTCCAAAGAGCAGCACCAAGGGGGGTCTCAATGTACCAGCTTCACGACTGCTTAGGACAAACACAAGCATTCACAGGATTTTGTACACTTGGGAAATAAAGAATGGGTGGTGCAAGCTTCAGCCCAGCTACGAAGAACCTTCATGCAAACTGCCCAGCTACACTGCAGCCGTTCCTGCTGTTCCACACTGTGCTCCCTCAGCAGAATGGATCCACCAGTGCTGTTCTGGCTGACCAGATCACGCCCTGGGTGATGCTCTGCACCCAGGACTGCCATGGCACTACAACAGTCACCAAGTTCTGCACTGTTTCCTCCTAAGCACAGAGGCATGGCTGGGCTTAAACTAAAAGGACCTGTCCTCTCACTTATTTTCTAGCAGCCCATGGAACAGCGACAATTGGCTTTTTCATTTAATAAAGCATCTCCATTCCCTCATCCTTGCTCACCTGCACTGCCAGGAGCTGCCAGAGCTCCTCTAGCTCTGCAGGGCAGGCAGTGCAGCCCCAAATGAGCCAGCCAGCCTGCTTCCCATCAGCCACAAGAGCCTTCTCCAGCCAGCCCCCTCCCAAAGGCCACTGTCCTCCTGCAGACACCCACCCATCCGAGCTCCTGGGCTGGGGAGCCAATGGTGCTGCCACAGCTACAGCCCCTCGCTGCTCCTGGCTCCAGGGCAGGACTGAGCCATGGGGGGGGGGGGACATGCAAAACATCCAGGGGGTCCTGGCAGCTCCCAGTGGCTTCACCTGCAAGGGGAACACCAGCACCTCTGGCGGGGCACGGGGCCGTGGCACAGCAGGGTCAGACACACGAGGGACAGAGGGGCTGGTACAGGACATCCTCTCAGCTCCTGCCAGGGAGTGGTCATGCTGTGGGAGCCACACATTCCATCCACACACGGAGACGAGGGGTAACACCTGCTGGAAATGCTGGAATTTCTAGAAGTACCTCAAACTGAAGAATGCCCCCTCCTCCTGTGGCAGGATGCCCCACATGACAGTGAGAGGCGGGGGCTGACTGTCAGGGTCTGCAGTTTGCTCACTACTGACCACCTGCCCAAGCAGCTCCTTGGCCAGCAGTACACACTTCACACAGAAAACTGCTGCGTCAAACTTATAGGGAGCATTAAGTATCTTTACAAATTCCCTTCAAAACACTGCTCCAAATGCAACTTAACTGCCCACAGTTTTGTCTCCTCACTTGCCTAAGACTGAAAAAATATATTTGTTATGAAGGAATCTGTGTTATTGCTATTGTTGGTTTGCACTGTGTGGTTCCATCTTTACCGTTTCAAATCCAAACTCTTTGGGGATAAAATACTGGTTTTTTTCTGTTGATTTTTTTTTCTTTCCAATTTCTTAAAATTGTATAAAAATAAAGGATTTCCACAAATGTGGGCTAAAGGTAACCAATAATACTTCTATGCTTAGGATCAGCTGTTGGAAATGTGGTTGACAGCCACAAGACCAGAAATAAACCTCTAGTGATTCTTTAGCTTAACATTTAAAAGACATGAAAACTTCTTCTTATAAAATTGACCCCATACAGAATGGAACAGCTCAACTAACAGCTGTTTATTATTACTTTTTAAAATAATGGTCCTAAATTTAAAAATAAAATCAAGTACTTCCTTTTATGATTTTCACATTATAAAACTGCACCATTCAAAATCTGTGGCCAGGGAATCCCCTTTGCAGTAAGACAGTTTCTCTTAATAGTCATCGAGTGTGTTTTCCAGGAAAACATTCCTAACATCCAGTATGGAAGCCAGCTCCAAAATGTGCTTTTGGAGGTGAGGGTTCTCCACCGTTTCATCTCTTGGCAGCTGAGGATAAGATTCAGGATAATTTCGAGTCTCCTGCTAGATGACAGTGAAAACAAAGAGAATCAGACACTCATTTCTCTCACACCCTCTAGGAAGAAGACTGCAAAAGGCCAATTTCATCCTAATCTATTCAGTATGGCACAGAGACAGAAAACATTCTAGAATTTTCAGTTTTCTCTTTCCATTGATTCAGAGATGGTCACAGTGGCAATATAAATGCCTGTTCATCTCAGATAGTTATTGGTGTGTTCACTGAGGCTTTGCAGAAAAAAAAAAAAAAAGAAACCACTAAAAGAGACAAAAAATATTCACCTGTACTTACCTAATAGGCTGGAGTTCAGTTCTTGAAATTACAGACATGTAAGTATCTCCAGTGGGAGATTCATCTCATCCTAAAACAAATATCTAAGACACTGGGGGCAAATCTCTCCCCACTAACACAGACCTACTTCTTTTCCCTGGTATCAGAGCAGCCCAGGTAGCTGACTTAGGCTTGGAGAGCTGCTGGACATCTGCAGTTCCACAACTGAATCCTGCACCTTTCAGTGCTCCAGTCCCATTTTCCCCTGCAGCATTTAAAATGGAGCAGGCAGTTTATATGCCAACACTCACATAAAATGGTGTAGATCCAGAGCAGACTTCTCTGCTGGCACAGCTTTAACCAACAGGGAGGCAAATACCATCTTCCTATTTAGTGTATTCATTTACATTTCAAAGACCTTTCAAAACCCATTCACATGAACACATTCCAGAAATACTGACCCACTCCTCCCAACTTCCTCTTATATTCTTGTTCTATACCTTTTTGGTTGTGTAGAAATAATAATCTTAAGTTATAAAGAGGAGTTTTTCTAGCAGACAAGGCTGTCCAGAGTGACATAATTGAACTGGAGTGTGCCTGCTGTGTTACGTGCAGGATGAGGCTCCTGCAAGCCAAGGGCTCCGTGCCTTTGGAGAGACACAAAGGCACAGCCTTGGTGCAAGCTGCAGGAACAGCATGTGAGCATCAGTCCCCTTTCTGAGGTCACCCTGGAGCCTCCCACCTGACCAGGGCAGTTCTACAGGCCCTGGCCTGGAGTTCCCACAAAGGCACAGACATCCCTGCGTACCCGGAAGATTTTGTGCATCCTCATAGTAGCCGAACAGAAGATAAATCTTGTGAGAAGCAAGCGAAGAAATTCATCCCCAAAAAACTGAAGAAAGGACTGATCTGTACAGAAGGCAAAGAAAGCTCAGTTTAGAAAGGCCCAAACCCCCCCGGAAGGCTGAGCTGGGCCTGGCCAGGCCGTACCTATGGATCGGGAGTGGGTCAGCAGCTGGGCAATGTCCCGGTTGATTTTTCGGAGGTAATCCTGACACTTCTCCCACAATCCTCGGCGCATGCTTGATAATCCAGAGACAAACAGGAATGCCATTAACGGATTGTTCAGAAAGAGTGTGAAGAGGCTACCCCGCTGAGACTGATCTAAAAGGGAAAATAAATCAATAGACAAAGGGATACATTTGGCACATGAAACAGAAACGCTGTCCCTGCCGCACAACGAAGTCGCTCACCCGCTAAATTCCGTCACAGAGGAGCTACTCCTGTGTGTTAGTTACACCTTCTCTCGCGCAGACCTGATCAATGACTGGCAGTAAGGGCTTGCTGGAGACGTGCATTAACACCACGGCACCTAAACTGACCCTGCTCCCTTTCTGGGAGCAGCAACGCTGCCCAGAGTTGTAACAACCACCATCACCCACGCTGGGCTGGCCACTGCCTCAGTCGCCGTGCAGGAGAGCCTTTGCTCCCAGCTCGTGTTGGAGCCATCTGTAGAAATGTCACCAGCTTTGGAACAAATTATTTACCACATACACTAGCTAAACTTTATCATACTACTTCAGGGACTGGTAGCCTGATTTAGGGGTTACACAGTAGTGAAAAGCTGTCTTTTCCTGAGGAATCCAAGCTCTGTTTGGGACAGACACAGGATGCAACTGCAGCTTGTTGGGAAATGCAATACTGCACATACCTTGTAATGCTTTTGGATATGCTGTTGGAGAAAGCAAGCACACCAATGGTTGTCCAAATAAGTTTGTGAAATTCTGTAACAGATAAGAATTTTGAAGTATTGATGGTCACTTTGCTTGCCTTGAATATTCAGCAAGTCAAGGGTACAAATCATATTAATGACGGAAGACACTAATGCCCCTCACACAGCTCAGTACTGGCAATGAGCCTGACAAGTTCACTTATTCAGAGACCACAGCACAGAAGGAATATAACCAACTATATTTTAAATTAATTACAATTCTCTCATTTCATTGCTACTGATGGCAGACACTAATTTCATGGAAATATGGCTTTCAGTAGTAACACATTACTTGAAAATAAAAAAATCGTGTTCTGCAGAAAAAGTGAAAGCAATTGGGTTTAGCATCTTCCCTCATCACCAGCTCAACTGCCCAGTCAAAACCATTTCTTCCCCTTTTCTTTCTAGCAGGAACAGCTATGTCTGATGAAACAGGAGGGCCCAGAGAAAAGTTTTAAAGTAAGTTTCCTTTAAAGCAAATATGTCACAACCTTAACATCTGCTGTACTGCCCCTTTCACCAGAACCTTAAATGCTGCCAAAGTGTCCAACTGCACAAGAATTTCTCCAGAACCCGAAACACCACCACTGCCCACTTTCACCAATATTTACCTGGTAACAGTCCTGCTGTGTATCTGCCTGGTGGCAAACAATTATCACAAAGGGAAAAAAGCCAAAAATCATGCACACAACCTCAGTAGCTGTCACCAGAACAGCTTTCTTAAACCGAAGGCTTGCAAAGCTATAGAAAATGTGATTGTGCCTGCATCCTTTCAGAGCACAGACTCAAACCCAGAGCATACGAGTGCCACACACACATCTGCAGATCAGATTCTTAAAACTGCAGTTTACAAGTGTAAGACCTACAACACCACAAGTATTTGCTTGTGAAGAATCCTCAAAAAGCTATTTTTCTAAATTCCTTTGGGCAACTGCATAATTCAAATGAACTTTCCCTTCCAGTCAGTATATTTCAGTTATATTAGTTTTACAGAATTAATTTGATCTAAATCTGCTAAATACTAGAGACAGAAATCTAATCTAATCAAAACAAAACCTCTTCCATCTCTGACAGAGTGCTGAGTAGTGCTAGAAACCCTTCCAGGTCACTAGGAGCCCAGGGAAGACTGATAATGCTGGACACTAAGGTTTGGTCTCTAAGGAAGAAACAAAGACAACCCTTGCAGACAGTAACAATAGGCCAGCCCAGGAATTGGTGGAAGAAACCTTTCAACCTCCACGAGTCACCCCAGACACTGCTGGTTTGAACTGTGCACACACAGCAAGGCTTTACCTTCTCCAGTAATTCTTATCCTCAGTGCCATGGGCAGACTGACATGTTTAATTAATTCCACCGTGTGTCACTCAGTTACAGACCAAAGCAGCCACGCCTCCCGTGAGAACAGCCCTGCAGTCCAAGAGCCAAGAGCAGCCCTGGGTCACCTGTGGGTCTCAGGCACTGGCTGAGAGCACTCTGGACTCTGTCCCAGCACAGGTTAAGCCAGGAGAACCTGCCCTGCAATCCAGATGTTAACAGGAGGTCTGGATATGGAATGCCCTACCCTTCAGTGCATGGACAACTCCAAAAAGAATAAACTCCATTTTGTTTCACAATTGACTGGTTTTTTACTTCAGTGTTCAAGGTTTCCAACAGAAGTATTGCTGATTTTTACAACACATGTCATGTACATCTCCTTCCAAGAAAGGACTGCCCATCATCTCCAAAAGAAGTCACTTCACAATTAAGCTTTGCTAAGCTAAGTATTTATACCACATCATTGACAAAGGCCTTGCATTCCCACTGGCTGGAGGTTTTGGTTTGGTTTGGTTTGGTTTGAAGACTTTGCATTTTACCATGATCCTAGACAACCACAGCTACAGGAAGATATTGATTTAAAAATATTATTTCATCCACATATGCAGTGGTAACCTTCAAGAACACACAGACAGCTATATTTAAATGGAAGTGTTAAAAAAAATTCACGGCTTTCAGTAGATATGCTCGATTTGCAGTTATCTTCCACTTTCAGCTAAATATACAGGGGAGGAAGCTGTTCAAGTGCCGCTGATTTGACAAACTGGCAAGTCACTTCCTGGCAGGACTTACTTTCAGTCATCACCATTTAAATCCTCCAGAGAGAGGGAGAGGACGGGGATGCGTGCAGGAGAGCAGGAACGGGCTGCAGAAAAGGATGTGTGAGCATTTGCTGTTCCTGCCGCTACTGCTGGCAGTGACATTTAAATGTCAGGATAGCTCCTGTCCTATCAGGAAAGATCAGAGCAGCCACGGGGAAAAAAGCCAGTATTGACTTCAATTCCTCACACGGTGGCACAGAAGCTCTTTGTTCATGCCAGCACTTAGCCTGCAGACACCTCCCAGCCCAGCGGGGGACAGTGACAGGACAGCTCTGTCAGGGCACTCTGGGGACAAGGACCCCAGCACAAGCACAGGCAGCAGTGTACAAGGGCTGGAAACACTGACCTTGAGAGCTCTGCCATGAACCTTCACTGGAAAAACAAAACAAGACACCTAAACAGGCCCCTCACACGCCTGCCTATGTTCAGTGGCAGGAGATGGGGAAGGTGAATGTCACTTCTGAAATGCTGAACCTATTTCTTTTTAGGTTCCTTGCAGTTTTGCCCACACTGTTCTGATCTGGGTCAGTGCTCCTCACCGTCACTTCCATAATCCTGTCCTGAAATACTTCCAAAGCTCACATTTCTGGGCTCCTTCCACACAGACAGAGCTGGATGCTCTCCACCAGCTGTGCTAAACAGACTGGTGGGTTTTACACTCCTGTCAGCCCACTACAGAACAAGGAAAAGAAACTCAGTGGAAGTTACAGAGTTGCTTACTGTGTGCTCACAAAACAGAAAGAAAACTTAATTATCAAATTTAAATGTAATACAAAAAGCAAATTCTACTGTAAACACTTGATATTATTCTCACAAGATCTACAAATCTACATGTGGAAATCCATTGCCCCAAATAGGTCCTTTACTCTAAGCTTTACACAGAACCTCAATCCGTCCAGAGCTGGAATCCTTTGCTCTCTTACAGAGCTGATCCACTTGACATCTTTTAAGAATTCTGTTAGAGAGGAAGGTGGTACAAAAACCAAAACCAAACCAAAAACCGAACACAAGCCATACCTTTTTCCCCTGAAAGAAAACCAATCCTCCTGATGTTGTACTGCAATGAATGTAAGGAAAGAGCATAGGGAAATAAATCCCTTCCAAATGCTCACTTTCTCAGAAAGACAAGTAAATAATTCCAATTGTGTTTCTCTCCATTTGAATGGGGAAGGGAATTCAAGAAAAAGCAGATTTATTCTGAAGCCAGTGCAGTGAACTTAAATAAAGTGGTGTTTAAAAAGCCCTCTGAGCTACACTACGCTGCAACAAACCAAAAAGCCAACAGAGAGGCCAGACCATTATCTGGCTGCCAGGCAGGAGTCCCCTGGCTCAGTACAGACCTACCCTGACTCACACTGACCACTGATTTAGTACCTCTCCTTGGCCAACACATGCCTTCAAAACAAACAGCACAGCCTGTGGGCACTGAACAAGGCACAAGTTCCTCTGGCCACTAGACGTCCCTGTTCCTCCTCCGGAACGCAGCTGTGGATGTTCCCTTCCCTCGCTGCACATAATGGAGCTATAAAAAGGAACACAGAAGTGGCACTTTCCCCAGATATAGCACATTCTTATTACCCCATTCATGAATGAAATACATGTGTAATGCTCTCCAGATTCAACTGGCCACCACAAGTGCAACGCCTGCTTCTGTATTACCCGAACTGCAGACTCCCAGAGGTGATTTGGCATGGAGCAATTCTACTGTAAGTCCAGAGCACCCTAGGAAGGAGGCTCAGTGTCCAAGCAAACACCACTCTACAGAAACACTGGATGCTAATTTGAGGCTTGTTACTTGCTTGGTTCAGACACTTTTTCAGACACAGACACCCTGTGTTTTTTAAGATCAGGCTCAATGCTTTGATTCCTTTCTGTTGCTTAAAAGCAACTGAATGTTGGATGACTGGAAAAAAGAAAAGCACATTAGTTATCTCCCTCCCCCATGCACACACACCGAGATTTGTCTTTGGTATAAAACAAAAGTAAACCTCCCACCAGAGACCTTGGAAATCTTGAACCTTTTTTCCCTCCAGGAGGATTTATTACTTTCCAATGAGCGGCTGTTCATGTGCTTCTCCTTCTTGTTCCTATTCATAGGGTCAGATCCTGACTAGCATGCACAACCTCAAAAGAAAAGAAAGACTGAATACAAACTGTTTAAAAAAATAGCCTGTTAAAAGTGTAAGCTAACTAGGGGTTGGCACGGTATCCTACCACAGGAGGAACTGCCTCCAAGGGCCTTACCTTGTAGGCGACGCTGTTGGAAGAATCCACGATGATGAACAGGGGCTTCCTGGTGAAAGGGTAGAGATCTCCAGGGTGAAGGCTGCAGAGAGAAAGGGACACCTCAGAGCACCACAACTGCTGCACAGCTCTGACACTGCACAAGCATCTCAGCCACACAGTTGCCCACAGCCAGATAAAAGCAGACATATTTCCCATGCCCCAGTCCCCAGATCCATCCTCAGAGAGCAGCTGCACTGTTGTCTATATTTGTCTATCGTATGGGCTGTGGGACTTATTAGTGTGGGAGATGTTTAACTTCTTGAGAAGTCATCCACCACTGACCTGAAGTTTGTCAGTAATGAAGAACTTATATTAACTTACATAAGCACGGCTGAAGTGTTAAAATGATCATTTAAAGCTGCACATTCACTTCTGAGCGTTCAAGCCAATCCCCATTATGACGTCCTGCACTGAGGAGTTTGGACTCCAGAGGCGTTGATGCATTTTCCTCTACTGAAGACAAGCTCTTGTGGATTTGCAGGTTGCACCACACACTCACCAGTGCATCTCCTTGTAGGACTGGTTGCGTTTGTGGAGGGCATCCCCGTTGATGATGTCCCGGTTGCTGTTGGTCAGCACACCCCCAAAATCGTAGGGACCTTCACGGGGAAAAGGAAGCTGCAATCAGCAGGGGCAACTCAGCCCCGTTAGACATTTAGTGATTACATGGAAGGGAGGAAGCAACACCAAATCCCAGAAAACAAAGGGCATCTGAACTACTGCAGTTGTAAGGAGGGGAGAGAGGAATGTGGAGACTTCACTAACTGCATACTCCTTTTTATGATTTTTTAGAAATTTCAGCATCTATCAAATAGAAGCAAGGAATGCAATTTCATAACTTCTAATTTAATTATTCACTATTAACCCACAAATTAATGTAAATTATCCCAATATTGGCTCTTGTTACACTACAGAGATAAAAGATTAAAACCCATTTTACACGTCTGATACAGGAAAATCAATACCTTTGTAAAATTACTGTATGAGTTCGCATATTCCAGATTCAGAATTTGATCAAAAAATAAGGCTAAATGAATCAAAAATACTAGAAATACTACTGTCATTTGCAGTTCTAACACTGCAAAGGGGAGAGGAGAGAACTCGGAGAATGACAAAGGGACAAAACAGTTTTAACCAGATTTCAAATCTGTAGCTAAGTTATTTCAAGATTTCAAAGTCAGAATTCACAATTTTCACATGCACACACCCTGGACATGTGTTCCCACTGTAAGCTGAATATTCTGCTAAATTTGCAAAACTGAGCTACCCCCTGAATGTCTGATGGAGAGCAAACACAAAAGCAATGGCTATAAAAAGTATCAAATCCTACAAGATACCAAGAAATATTTCTGCCATTGGTATGGGTATGAAATGTCACTAACTTCAGTAAAATAAAGTATTAGGGTTTCCTCATTCTGTCATACATTTGCAGACTTGGCTGACCCACATTTGGCCACCAAATGCAATTTTTTCAGGTTTGGATACAAGGCGCCTTTCCATTTAAGGGAAGCTTTGGGGATACAAAATCAGGAACAGGACAAACATTAATTTAGCACTGTTACAAACACCTCACACGGTCTGCCAAACACACGGCTTGCAGGCCATGCACAGTGCAACTTCTCTCCCTTTTAATAAGGCAGAACTGTGTGCAGACCACGCCACCTTATTAAAAGAATGCAGTGGGGATGGGGGCACTGGGTGAAAGCTGCACTGGCTGTGCAGCTCCTCGGTGACCGAGCCTCGCTGCCTCTGCCACAAAGCCTTAAGCTGAAACAACACATGCAGAGAGGGGGACATGCCACAGGCTTCAGAGGGCACGCTGCAGTCAGGACCTATCACCAAGCTGCAGCGAGAAGTAAAATGTTAAAAGCGTTTTAAAAAAATCACTGCCACCATCCAAAACTGACAGGGATTTTTTTTTTTTTCCCTTTTAACATTTTGAGAGCTCTATAAATCATGCACTGGGGAGGACAAAGCATGCATCTTATAAAGGAATGCAAGTCTCAAACAGATGAGGTTTTTTACAATATTTAGGATGTGAAAAAGTTATTTTGATTTTTTTTCTTGAATTATATAAACAAATCTTTGGACCGTGTTTACTTCAGTCAACCAGTTTTCAGCTTTTACATTGCAGCTGCATCCAAATATTCTGCTAGATTGAAAAGAACAGGAGGGTGAGGTGAGGGGGATTGTCAAAAATCATGAGAAGGGCTTGAATTGTCAGGTTAATGAGCGTGCAAAAAGACCAGTCCCTGCAGCTGCTTGAGTCCTTTCACCACCCATGTCCTGGCCACACGTTCTCCTGGTGCTGGGCATTGGAAAGAATCAGAGTGCCACGGAGCCATTTTATGAACTTTGTGCTGATGCATCAACTGAGCCATGTGGTCTTCAAAACTGGAAGGCTTTTAATACTTCAGATGCATCAAAAACTGGATGTGTCCTTTAAAAAGTTCTCAGGTTAACGCACACTAATTAAAACACAAAGATTTAATTAATTAACCAGAACTTTGTTTGTGGAAAATAAAGGCTATCTTACTAAGCAGACAGGAGAATCGAATTGACTTGTCTTTTAAAAGGAGCTTTGTGACATCTTTCTTGGTCACTTGTCCTGGAACATAAGGAGAATTCAAGCCCTGTTCATGACAGGGAGCATTCCTTTATTGTACCTTCACTATCCGAACGACCTGATGGGAACACGCCCGTGGCAGACAGGTAAATCAGCAGCACACTGTTGGCAGGCAGCTCCTGCAACGCAAACAAGGGGACCAGGGGCAAGGGAAGACAGGCACAAGTTTATTTTAATACTCAGTCATCACCTCCACAAACACATTGCCATTATAATTGTGCTACTCCTGCTCTGGCTCCCCTCCACTCTGCTCTTGGTGCATGCATTGGCCCTGCCCCACCACAGACACCCCTTCCAACAGAGCAGAAGTGTCCCCTGGTGAAATGTCTGAACTGCTCTCCACACAAACCTCTAGGCTAATATCAGAGCTCCAAGCAGCACTGCTTCCACACAGACTCTTTTACTATCTATCCAGACATGAGGCTCTCCAAGATATGGAACCCAAAAGCTGCCAAGACCCACGCAGACCCCAACTCCCAAACAATGCACAAGGGAAGCTTTGTTTACAGTTGGAATGGGATACAGGACTGGAGATTCAGTAGCTGTACAGTGCTTGAGAGCAACAATCTCCTGATGCACTTCCATGATTCTGGTTTCTGCTTGGCATGATGTGAAATGAAAGAATACTCTTAAGATTTTTCTATTCTCCGGATCAGTGGAAATCTACATTTCATTCAGTCTCACAAACAATCCTGGATATTTTTTTAATTACAAATAAATTCACTGATTCCACAAACCTTAAATGATGCTGCTAAAAATGTATATAGCTGGCTAAAAGTTGGTTTATAAAGTAGGTATTTATGGGGGTTTTCCCGCCTGGCTGGTTTCTCTGTTGACTCCTGTTAAAAGAAAGAAACAAAATACTACTCAAAAAACCCCAACAACCAGATATTACCAAAGCAGTTTCATAACCCTCTAAATTTCTAGTTATTAGAATGCTCCAACACAGTACCCACACAAATGGTCTGCCCATTCTGCATTTCCTACTACATAGATTCACAGTATTCAAACCAGAACTTTGTATTATCCCTCACTGAAACTTGTGAACTAAATCTTTCTTACTCTCTCAAGTATCACCCAAGAAATGAGAGACAAAATTCACATTTCATCTCAATTAATTAAATGGAAAATCTTCATATTTTCTTTTGGCCCCAGATAGAACACTTGATGCTTTCTCTGAAAGGGACATTACCTTTCAGATGACTTAGTAATCTGATGAGTCCATGGGTTTGAGCTACTCTTCACTAATTTCTAGTGGAAGTTACACCACCTTTACTAACCTGCTCTGCACAGTGACAATACTGAAGGGGTACACTACTGAAAGGCAATCAATCAAACAAAATCCCACTTAAGATGTGTTGCCAGGTTTGTTGCTCAAGTGGAACTGACCTGCATTCCGGGTTTGTTCATTTGTGATGCCAAGTTCATGGGCTCCCTCTCCAGGGCTTGCAGCATTCGGAACATGTCGATTGTTAGTTCACTGAACTTGACCTGCAGGAGAGTCACACAGTTTATTCTGCCAGATACACATGAAACAGAGTTTCTCTGGAATTATCCAGCTGAGCGACTCCACTGCACACCAGAGAGACCATTCTCTCTCAGGGACCTGTCAGTGTCATCTTTGAATCTCTGAAGAGCTGTGAATGACTTCTAGAAGAGCTCACAGAAGACAAAGTCTATTTGTTACTGATCTACCAGCCAAGTCACTGCACTGCAGACCCCTGCTTCCAAATTACAGGCTTCTCTGGGATGTGTACTAATCAGGTGCTGAAATGGCTATGCACTGTCAATTCAGACAAAATCTGACAAAGACACATGAAGTGTAGTTTAAATATAACTCCCTTGCTTACCTGAAAAGAGCTCAGAGAGAAGCCATGAAATTTATACAACTTCACTATCATTATCATCTAAAAACAGGACCTAGAATGTCTTTTGAAAACCTCTTCCTGTTGCCACTGAAGTTGCAACAAGCTGGAGTGAGGCATATGAAAGCTCAAGTCAAGCTTTTTCTGGATGTATCTTAGGGTCTCCCATGCTTGAACTTTTAATCCAGTATATGAAAATCAATTGTGTTTACTTAACTGACAAGTTGAATATAAATAGTGAGGTCAGTACCACAGACCTAACATCTAACATTTCATTTTTAGCTCTTATTTCTGAGAATTGTCTTCCTCTTGCTACCACTGCAACCATCACAACAAAAATATTTCAGTGTTCTCCTCTGTTGGAATGTCTGTTGTATGATCAGAAGGGATGTCATAGGGGGGGACTCCAAAGATGCAAACCCAGGTGCCCAGAATTCCTTTACCTGGTTGTTGCAGTTCCCAATAATGAGCGCATCTGCAAGAGCAAGCTGTCCCACTATCATCCCCTGCTCCAGCAACGGAGCTCCCGTCTCAGAAAGCCTGTTAGAGGTGATTACAATGGTGTTGTCATCATTTAAAACCATGACAGGGTCTGCCTAAAAAAAGCAACCAGAATAAATCAAGAATTCAGGAAAGCATACAGATTTGCAGTCAGAGAGAAGTCCGCAGGTCTCGGCGCTTACAATAAACATTTCACAAATGAGGGAGATTTTTTAAATTTCTTTGCCATACGTGTATTTATATATTTGTATGCAGGCTAGAGGGTAAAGCCTTCCCAGCTGGAAAGGCAAAGTTCTTAGGGACTGCAAGAAATACATGGGACTAGCACATGAAGGCACAGCAATGAGAGAAAAGCATACTGCCTTCAGTGACATGGACTCTGCTTCAGCTTCGCTCTACCTGAGGAGTCCCATGTCATCAACAACCTTACAAATTCATGCAGGATAAACTACATATTCCTACAGTCGTAATCATTTTAGTTTGCCTATTTTAGCTTGCCTTCCCTTTGTAGAAATGAATAGCAAAGGAGGAGAGTGAATGATAATCGTGCCAGCCATTCTGGCAATATTTAAATATTCCTGTGAACACGAGTCAGTGATTCGTGGACAGGCATACTGTTCCTGCACTGGCACACCTGCTTCCCTCACAAATGTGGTGATACAGCAACACTTCCATCAACAAGACAGAAAACTCTGAAACAACTACAGGGGATGGTATTCTCACCTCAATAAATGCTGCCACTTCCTGAAGAACCAGGTTCCACTCCACCTGATCTTCAGTATTGAAACGATGCGTGTAGTCTTCAATTTCATCTGACAGCTCCTGATGTAAACGGTTCAGAGACAGACACAGTCAGTCCTAAAACCAGACTCTAACAGGCAGTCAGTAACCTTATGTTTGGTTAGCTGTTCTGGCCTTTAAGAATAATAAATAAATAAATTCCTTGAGAACATATGCAGCACACTCCTGACTAACATGCCAGCCAAAACGCGCTCTTTCAGCAGACAGAATGCCAACATTACACTGAGTTCTGGCAATGCAAATTGTCTTTTACGTAGGTCCAAATGCAAAGAATATCTGGAGTTAAGTATAATTATCCCACTCACAGCTATGTCACTGGTTATTACCATAAGCTACGGATACCAAGGACTCAAATTTCAGCTTGCAAGTAACTTTAAATACCTTGAGAAAGGGGATGGTGTGGCTGGTTTAGCTGTGCTAAGCTAAGTCTTCAGTTCAAGGGAGCTGTGACACACACAGCAATGCAACCTACACAAAGCTGTCAAGCCCAGGAACTGCTTGCAGCGAGGTTGTCAGAGGGGCTGGGAAGCATATGCTGTGGGGAGCAGCTTGCTGTTCCTTTGCTGCACTCCCTGTCTGGGCTGCAGCTACTGGAATATTTTTACTTGCTGTTCAAACAATGCAACCAAACCTTTTGATCCTGAAGTGTCATTATTAAATGTCTGAATCACAGAAGGTATTCCCTATGTTGGATGTCAGATAGACTAGAAAAGCAAGGATCAGCAACCTCCCACCCCTCAGCACCTTTATTCTGATTCTAGCATACCTTTACAAGGTCCTTTACAACATCCATCTTGTTGAGCAGGAGACAAACCACTATAAACCTTGCATAGTAACGCAGCTTCTTAACCACTAATTCGGGCCTAGACACAACAACAAAAACACCACAGCCAAATCTGAGATTAAAATAGAACAGAGGCAGGTAGCAGGGCTAATGGAGAGGAGGAGTTTAAGAACACAGCAGGGCTGAACACTTGCAGATTAAGAGTTCTGACTGAACTCATGTGGTGATGAATAGCCACCTGGCTGCTTGGAGGGTTAGTTAAAATTGAATACAGGGATATAAAAAAATAATTTAAGAAAGCAACAGCCTCCTTACTTGACAGGGGCATGGGAGTCAGATATCATGGCTGGCTGTTCAAACCTTGCTGTACTGCAGTATGAGCTGCTGCTCCCCTGAAAGGCCTGATGAGAATCAAATAGATGCCTCTATTTGAGGCATTCCAGCCCAGCTGACCCATATTCCACCCACAGCATTCCAGCTCCCAGCACTGATACTGCTCAAGATTTAAAATGACAAAACTTTGGGGCTAGTAGCCTTCTACCCAGGACCAGGTAACAGAATATTCTTCCAGTCATACAGCAAAGCTCTTACTTATCCTGAATTTTTCAATAGTGGCAGAAGGATTAAAAGAAACTTCCTTCAACAGCATGGATTTTATCCTAGTTATGCTCCTACAGTTTATAGCTCCTTGCTGCTTCCACACACCTTTCTAGTCTTGAAAAAACAAGGGCCTCCATTCAGGCATACCTGTCTTCTTTGTTGACTTGGGAGTAGTAGGACCTCTGCCTGATGGCTGAGTAGAAGGAGAAAGCCTCGTTGAGATAGCTGGTCTCGGAGGTGCGCAGGCTGCGGGGAACAAGGGCGTCAGCTCCCTGCCCCAGAGGGAGAGCCACGCCAAACCCTCCCCTCCTGCCCCCTCAAACATCCCCTGCACCCCTGGCAGAACTCCCTCCTCAAGTGCCATGGTATGAAAGCCAGGCTCTCGCTCTGGGAAAGCAGATGCCAGAGCCTGGATCCCACTTCAGGTAACAATCAGAGCTGCCCATCTTGCACCACACGTACAGGTGATGGGGTCTCTGAACAGCTTAAAGGAACATTAAGCTCCTAAACTTGTAAATCACACTTTTGCACAATATTCCAGTGCAGCACACGTGGAAGACGCTTTGGAGGCAGGAATGAAGTCCTTGGGCAGTACCAGTGTGGCACTGGGCTCACAGGGGCCTTTCCCTGCAGCACCCCATGCAGTCCCCAGGGCCCTCATTCACAAACTGGCATCGTGACTCAGCCCACTCACTGATTCCTCCTGACTGAGCATGCAGACATTTGGCACGCAGCTGCCACTAACCCTGCATTGCCCACTGAATCCTCTTCTGTGCTTACTTACTAATAATGGTAATAGAGCTGCCCAATCTTGGAAGCAATTTCCCCAATTTGCCACCTCTTCAACCCATACCGATTGTCCAATACTTGTCTATGTCGCAAGAGAGAAAAGAAAGATTAAAAGGATTCCCAAATTTCCCAGAACATCCCACCAGACAAGACAAAGAGGCATTGCAGGGCCAAATTCAGCTTTCATTACTGGTGCAGCATTGCCAGCAGCAGCCCCTCACAGAGCCAACAGCACACACACCCCACAAGGGCCATTTATCTTGCATAAACTTGCCAGAACCAGACATAAGTGTGTTGCACAAAATACACACAGCAAAAGGTCACCACTTCCCAGGAGAACACTCAGACTGTGCAGCCAGAGGAAGGTGTGAAGGATCAGAGCCCACACTGCAGCAAGAGACTTCACACCATTCCAGATTCTGCTCTGCAGAATCTATCACCTCCTCAGTAAGAAATTAAAGCACCACACACTCAGGTAGAGCAAAAGGGTTTGTTAAAAAAGTCACACTGAACACTCTGCAACATTTTAATTCAATAGACTGTGAGCACTGCAGGAAGCTGCTGTTCCCTCCCTTCATGCTTGAACAACACAGTGAAATCTCAATCTCAGCTGGGGCTCTGGGCATTCCAGAGATGAAAGCTGCACTTAAACCCACACAACACATCTGCCTACAACATTTCCTTACCGGTGCTGCTGTTGGAACTTCCAGAGTTTGGTGTAAACATCAAATGTTCGCCCAAAATAGGATTGCCATTGCTTTTGCCCATACTGAGGTAAATCCCTGCAAGAGACAGTGACAAAAGCAGAATTAGGAAGCAGAATCCAGTCAGCCCAACATGACAGCAGCATGTTTGTGTCAAAGTCAGAACTGCTCTGTTCAGGATTCATTGACATACTTTAGAATTCTGCCTGCACCCAGAATTACAAGAACCATGATTGCCAGAGTTTTTCAAAACCTGTTGTTACTGGATCTCTCCAAATAGGAAATGATCACGTTCCTACATGCAAGAGGTGTTTTAAAATATCTTACAATTTTGCTAAAAGAGAAGTAATGTTATAGTTATGTGCACAGAAAGACAAATTGGACTCTTAAACTATCATAATACAGGAAAGCCCTACCCAAGAACAAGCAGATGGAAATTAGTTAATACAGATTGATAAAGTTTATTGCTACTGATTAAGGAAAGAATCTTTTTCAAATGGATACAGCCGTGTTTCAGAAACAGAGCCTGTGACATCACAAACAAAACCACTGCCCCACTCTCACCAGGGCAGGCCAGCAAATGGATGCTCACAGTTAACACTGGGTTCTGTTACACCATCACCACATTTGTCACCCTCTCACTCACAGCTAGTGACACGACACAGCCTGAGAACTTCTGGTTTTTCCTGTCACTCTCCAGTGCTACAAGGTGAGCAGTCAACCCAGTTCAGCTCTGCTCTCCTACCTCCCCTCAATTTCCATGCTGGGGTGTATTTCCACCCCACAACTATGATGTATTATAAGGATTTTAGCTTTAAACGTTTGTGCTCTCAACCCTCACTCCTCCCATCTCCCAGGAATGACCTGAATCTTGAAATAAATGCAACAGAGGGGACCAAACCCCTGAGTCCCACTGAGCACACATTCCCTACACATCTACACCAAAGCTCATTCAAAGGAGGTGCACAACTCTGTAAGTGGATGTAGAACAGCTTCTCCAAGACAGAATCCTTTTTTATTCGATTCAAGACTGATTTCCACAGGAATGCTCTCTCAAATCACTGTGCTGGCTCATGTACCACCTTCAGCAGACAGAAAAGCAGCACATTCCACACCCAAGCCTGGAGGGTAGTGACCAAGCGAAGCACCACCTTTAGGAACCCTTGCCACGTCCTCTGAAGGAGCCAGGGAAGCAGAGCAGTGCACACCATTTCAGAGCAGCGTTCTGGCCTGTTTCTGCTCACTGTAATTGCTTTAACAGCACCCGAGGTAGGAAAGGAAATTAATATTCCTCTGCTCGTCAGCCAACTGTACTTCCCACACAGCTTGAAGGGACCTAGCTCAGCTACTACAAGTAAAATGAATCCCTTACCAGCTACAGCTCTTACCAGCCTGGAAAAGCATTCCAGTACTTGGTACTGATATTCCATGAAGATGCCAAGGAATCTGGGCAGGATTTTACCAAATTAAAAACCAAAAAAAATCCCTTCAAACTTGTAATGGGCTGCTCAAAATCTTGCAACATATGTTGGTGTAGCAAGGGGTAAACAGGAATATAAATATGTGCTTCGGGGTACCAACATCTTCATTCAAATACAGCTTAATATAAACACATGCAAATTTAAAGCATTTTCTGCAAGGAACAATTCACCACCTTCTCTCGTTGTAATAGATGTAAACATTTTAGCTAAACAAAAGAAGCTCAGGCACTGTCCAAATATACACCCAAGATACAGCACAGACTTTGACACAGCAAGAGCTTTAATTTAATTTAGCACATCCACAAGACTCAATGTTATAGTATATATTAAAAAATAATAATTACAAAACAACACTAAAATGGATACATTTTTTTTTTAAACTGTACAAATCAAAGTTCCCTGGCACTAACTTATGGAATGACTGAATGAACAAGTTGGCTTGAAGAACCCTAATCCAAGAAAGTACCCTTCTCTCAAACACCAGTCCCTGCACAAACTAAGAATTAAGCAGGTAACTATGGGCTGATGATGCTCATGCATCTATCCCTCATCAGTGAGCTAATTAACACACTCACCTGTCACCTCCCCATTCCACACCTTCCCCTGCACAAGCCTAAGCATTCTAACATAACCCAAACACAGCTGCAGTGGATGTGAGGATGTGGAAATGCGTGGTGCTTTCAGAAGCCTCTGCCAGTGCAGTGTCCGTGTGTTTGGCACTGCTGTCTGCAGCCACTGCTGCCTGTCCACACGGATATTCCTCCTGCAGCCTGCTCCCCTAATTGCAGCTGGCATAGCTGCACAACACCACGGATTCCTCGGCTCCCCAGGGAACGGGAAGGATCTCCATGGAAACAGACAGTAGCACTTGTTCTTTTGATAGTATTCTGACATGGCTGTAATAAAACTTCATTTATGACAATACATTACTGTGGTTTCACTACAGCTTTTTGCAGACAAGAGCTGCCCTTCCTGCCATCCCTCTACTGCTCTGTGCTGAACATCACACATGCTGCTCCCATGTACCAAGAAATTTTGCCATGAGAAAATGGATGCATAAGCAAAAGAGGACATTTTAAAATAGAACAGTTTTTTTAACAGAACATGGGGATGTGCATTATTTGGTGAGAAATAGCCCAAAAGAATCCCAAAGCCTCGACTGATTGCAGCTCCTCCCACCAAAGGAGACAGGGAATACATGACCCAGAAGCAATTATACACCCAACTTGAGAGCTCAAGACCTATGTTACAACAAGACTTTTTGCTGCCTCCAGATCTACAGGAGGACACCAGAGCAGTGAGCAGAGACAAAGGCAGCAGGTTTTCCTGTGGGGTGTGCCCAGCCAGGCTGCTGGCTCAGCACTGCTCTGGCTGAACATCACTACAAGAGGGATAAAGGGGCAACCAAACTAATCCAAATGCAGAGACAGGACTGGAGATTTGATTTAGGACAGTACAATAGCCTGCAACTACAAGTGGAAACCATTTCCAATTTCTTGGCTTTTAAAACATTCCAAATGGGACATGAAGACACAAACTCTGATGTTCTAGAATGATGGGTTTCTCACACTGGGCACAGAAGACTGGTTCTCTTGCTGCACTAGTGTGGCTGGTGGATAAATTTCACAGACAGTCCAGAATTTTATCCAGTTCTTGCTGTACTCTTTGTCTCCACAAAGACCAGCACCACTTATGTGCTCATAATTAATTCTCTGTCAGGAGTTCATTTCAGCCATGCTGCCAGATAATACTGGCTGAAACCCAATTAAAGGTGCTGAGGTGTGCTTGGCCAGCGCCACATGGAAGTTGTCACACAGGGACACTAAAGAGGTTGAGAAAATCCTAGAGACTCAGCAGCACGCTTCAAAGAGGAAGGCTACAATAACTGTAAGTTTAACATTCAAAGCTTTAAAGATATTCACAGTTTTGACAGGTGATAAAAAGAGACAATTTCCTTTTATGTTCATGGGCTCCTGTTCCCAGAACCTGAGCAGCAGTGGGATAAAAGTGCTGTGGCACAGAGCCAGAAGGTACCTCCCGAGCCTCCTTTTCTCCAGGCTGAGCCCCCCAGCTCCCTCTGCTGCTCCTGGTGTTCCAGACCTTTCTCCAGCTCTGTTCCCATCCCTGGACACACTCCAGCCCCTCAGTGTCTCTCTTGCCATGAGGGGCCCAGAACAGGACAAGTTGCCTCACCGGTGCCCACTACAAAGGGACAATCACTTCCCTAAAATACAGTTGCTGAAAATCTTTTAATTCCATGAAGTTTCAGGCTTCTTTGTGATACTGAACACATTTAAGCACTTTTTAACATTTAAAAGAAAATAATACAAGTGACAATACACCATGACAAACTGCTTCCTTACAGCCCCCCTCTTCCCAGCCTTTTTCAAGAAAAAAGCAAGTGGGAGTGGGGAAAGGGAAGAAGAGAGCCATTGCAACATACTTCATTAGCAGTTTATTCTAACTTATAGCCCAGGGTAGAGACACTAGGAAGACAGCCCCCCTGGGTTATCCTAGCAGGCATGGCCACAGGAGATGCTACCACCGGGAGCACCAGCACAAAGTACACTTTCGAGCAGCAACCTTGGCAGACCATCATATATTTTCCTCAAATGCCGTATTTGGCATCTGAATTGGGAAGAGAGAAAGGAAATGCTACTGAAACAAAGACGTGGCAGGCTGGGCCCTTGCAATTTTTGGCAGCAGCAACAGCTAAGCAGCTGCCAACACAGCTATAGGCTCAGCTCCCTGTAGCTGAAGTGCCCAGAGGAGGTTTTGGGAAGGAAATCATTGCTCTCCTCTCCCTCCCCCATCACTTCTTTTCTATGAAATGTGGTAGAGGCAAGAGAATAGCATAAAACACAGCAGCAAAGGCCGTCATCATCTTCAAAACAGAAGGTGTCAGGCATGAACCAAATGCATTTATAATGAAGCAACTGGACTGAGAACCGGGATGCTTGCCAAGATATTTCCAGGTGAACTCCCCAGAGAACAAGCACTAACAGAGCAGATACCTGAGAGTTATAATGTTGCTTTATCCTGTCATTATGCCCACGGGAATCACAGGTCTTAGAGGTGAAATGATGGTCAAGTGTAAGAAGTAACTGTGCCAGGTTACAGTAAGGACAGAGGTTCCCATTCTGCAATATTCCTATTTTCGCACAGCAGAACTGGCTGCTTAAACCCATCCCTATTTTTATTTGCCATACTTCATCCAAAGGTATTCTCCATTTCCTTTTCATTTAGCTGGACAAGAAGGTTTCTTTCTGGAAAGTACCATGGATATGCTGAGAAACTCCATCTCTCATCTCGAAATCTGATACAAGCACTACCTCCCTCCATGGCAGAGGAGGCAGAGAATGGCTGGAGGTTCTCTGCCACCTCTCTGATCTGAACTGGAGCAGCACACAGCCACACATGAACTGCATTCATTTCAGGCCAAAGTTTCCAGCAAAATCTATCAGAAAGCCAGTGTAATGTCATATACAGTCCTGGAAATCCTGGTCTCAAGATCTCAGTCCTTTTGCTTTAGACTGTCTTTCATGGGGGGTCAAATGCAATCACCAAGAACTCCATGTCTCTACTGCCCATTTGCCATTCAGATTTTGGAGCACAAAATGTTTGTTTTGGATTTGGTAATCAACTTCTAAAGCACATGAAAGGATTATCAATAGCGGGGGGCGGAGGAATTAAAAGCATCTTTGCTAACCATCTGTGTTTGACTAACAGCAAGCTATAAGGGCCCAAACATACAGCATTACTCAGAGAGCAGTAAGAGGCTGAACTGCCAACCAGATATGAGCTCAAACCCCTGTTACTTAAGAGACTCTACAGCAAAGCTTAGAAATAAAGCAGCTTTGGATACATGCTGTTTAACTCAGCATATATTGACATAAACAGGATATCCATATTACTGTCCAAATGTGTATTCCCCTGCAGACAAACCAGTTGGATTTTCCAGCTGTTGTTGCAGCTGCCTAGTAGATAAATGTAGATTTTACCTTTCTCCACAGTTCAGATTAAGCACTTGTTTCAGCAGACACATACAGGGTATGGTTTTGATGTTTCTGTTTATCGCTTCCTAAATTCCTTCCCCAAAGATATTCCCTCTCCTCCTTTCCTCCCACCCAGGAAAATCCTCCTCATTTCTTTCTTTTTCCACAGAGACAGTAGTGGTTTGCATTTGCATGCTGTGGACTACACACAGGCACACCTAATCCTTAATTGTGGCCTTCACACACACCATTTCAGCAATAATCACATCAAGTTCATGGGATTTCCAAATTCTAGGTTACTATTAACTGGAACCTCTGCTCCTACAAACATTCTTACATACATGGTCCAAAAGTACTCATACAGAGGTGCATTATTCTCTCCTAAACAAACTTAATGGGTTTGGGTTGGAAATATTCACTGTACTGACTTCAGCATCACATACTGCAGTGTGAGTTCCAAGGCTTTTCTGAAGGAATACTGTCAAAAATCCACTAACCTTAAGCCATTGAAGAGCTGCTTAGATTTATCCAATAAGTAGCAAAAGTCTGTCACCGTTTTTCTCTCTGCTTGAGGAATATCATCTTCAGCTCCCCCTGATGACATGGTTTCTTTTAGGGCAAGCTTAGTCCTATGAAGAAAAAAACAGCCATATTACTCAAAAATCAACGGCTGCTATGAACTCATCCAGACTGAGATGCATGTTCAGTTCCATGGGGATGTAACACAGAGCATGCAGTTCTCCACAGGTTACTCTTGTCAAGACTCATTAAAAAAACAGCTGAGAATCAAGGCATGGCACTAATTATTGCACAATGCACTAGTTAACAGAGCAAAATTAAAAGTAACAGCAATAGTCACAAAAAAAAAAGTCTGAGGACTGTCTTCACAAACACAACACTGACAATGAAAGGACTGCAGCACAAACAGCACTTGGGTTTCACACTTGGACAAAGAAATCCTCTCCAAATTTGTCTTCTGCAGAGGTATTTATCCTGCAGCTGTATTTAGAGACTAGCCTCAGTTCTCTTGACATTTCATTTTCTTCTATTACTGCTGAAAACTGTAGCTCAATGGCTCCTGTTGCTAAAACAAGGCAAATTTAGCCAGAATGCTAAAAAGTACCCTACCATCCTTCCTCTCTGCATCCTCATGACTGTTTCATTCCATGGCTTGCATTGCCCACAATCATACCTACAGATCCGTTTTTATTCTTCCTATGAGTAAAATGTTATATTGTACAATAGTCACCTGAACAAAAACCTAAGACATAATGTAGATAATTGTAGTATTGAGTAAGTAGGGGAATGTGAAAGCTTACAGAGGCAGAGTGGCTTTCAAAAATCTAACTCCAAACATACAGATATCAAATTATCCTTTTGAGCATATAAAGATGAGCTACAGATTTTGCAGCAGAAACAACAACAAAACATCTCTGGAAATGGCTGCTAGGTCTTCAGCTCTGCCATGCTCAGGATTTTTGTGCAAGATAAACACACCTCTAACTGGGCACATGCAGAGCTTTTACTTCCAGCAGCTTCTCTACCAGTTCTGGTGTGTTTTTTAAGCAACAGGTTTCCATTTGTGCAGCAGCTCTGTTTGGATGCTATTTGCACAAACAATTACCTACATGTCCCAGTCCAAGCCAGGAAAAGGCAAAGCTCACTCTTTCCAGCCATCAGGAAGCACCCAGAAGCATCTTTCAGCAACTGTCACAAAAAAATCCTTCACAATAACTAAAGAGGCTTCAGAAATGCTTCCCTGAACAAATACCTCATGCCAAACAAATGCAGGAGAAACTGGCAGCTTCCACCCAGCTTTTGGGGTAAGTTAGAGGGCCATCCTGCCAAACAAGCAGTCTCATGATTCCCCAGTTTAGACAAGATGCAGCCCACATAGACTTGTTTTTACACACCCACGTGACAGCCCAGCAGAGCACCAGTGCAAGGCCTTGGGGGCACTGCACAAACCACTAATTGAAGAGCTCCAGGAAAAGGTAAAAAGTGTCTCTGTATTGTCAGGTAACTGCAATATGGGTGCCAGAGTCCAAAACAATACCACCCAGATGTCACAAGCTTTGGCATGAGCCTGGCAAGAAGGACGTGAGGACTGTGAGCACCAGCCTGCGCCTGAAACCTCCCAACATTCACATTTACACAGCACAGAACAAACAACACCAAGTACTTAAAGCACCAACATATGAGATTGAAGTGAACAGTGAGACCTAAAAAACAGATGTCAGAAGTAGCCAGGAGGTGATTCAGGGATTTCAGGAAGAGGGACAATACCCCAGGTCCTGTGTGCTCCACAGCAAGGGTGACCTAAATCCTGCAGCGAGCCCGTAGGTTCTGCGCTCCACCGTGGCAGTCCAGGCACTCCAGAGCAGCTTCAGATATATTTGCAAAAATTGAGGAGCTTGCTTAAGTTGCAAAGTATGTTTCATACAATCTAGATATCAGTCTTTTGATTTCATGGCAGCGAATTTTATTTTACATCACCCTTAAGTTATACTACCCAACAACCCCAACCCCTGCCAACATAACCTATGTCAGCCCTGGCACAGGCAAATAAAACCAACTAGGCTTTGGGCTGTTTTTTACAACCAACTCCTTCTCACATGCAAGGAGTTGTTCACCAGACCCACTGTGAAGAGGCCATTTATGCAATCAATAAAAGATACACAAGAAAATCCATAGCCTGCCAATGTGAAAGGTATCAGAAGGCTGGAAAAACATGTGAAGCTGGCTTTTCCAGCTGACAGAGAAGGAAAATAAAATTAGTTATCTCATGCACTGGTTTTGGCTTACCATGCTCTGAAGGGGGTGGTGTTTGGTGCTGTACAAAGGAAGAGCTACTATCAGGAGCAGCTCGGGAGAGGAGGAGGTGCTCATGCACTAAGGACTGTGTTGTAATGCAGCAGCAGTACAGACAGCAGGGAGAATTATTATTAGAACAGCAAGTGGGCACAGTAAGGGGAGGAGTACAGCTCCTGACATGGCCCTTTCCTAAGGGACTGCTCAGCTCCAAATGAACAATGTAAATAAAAAGCAACCAGGAGCACATCCACAACGGGGACCTCTCCTTCCCTTTGATACTAGAAGTTATCACATGGATCCCTGCTCATCTGCAGACAGAGAGTTCTCCCAGTTTTGACAGCTCAACTATACCAGGAATATCACCTACTTAATTTCTTGCTCTCTGTTTGATGCTTTTTGCTTTCTTTCAGGCAAAAGAAACTGTTGGGCTGTTTTGCATGACAATTTTTCTTAAGTAACACATTAAAAAATGCTCTCCAGAGTCTGCAGAAGGAGACACTGAAACATTGGTTTAAAAGACTGTTAGAATAAGTCAGAAAATGGTGGCTTCCAGCAGAACTTATTATTCTCTCAAAGATTTTGCCAGCTCCTCAGGCCATACAAGGCAGAAAACCCGTGCTCGCCAAGCCCGACACTTGGTGTGCCAGGTTCTTCCCTACAAGCCCTCAGAACACACAATTCCAGGTTTGCTTAATGCAGTACATTATTGGATTTTACAAATTCATCCCATTGCAGCACCCATGGTAGCAAAGCTTCACAGACACCCCAGAGGATGGCAGTTAAAGCTGGAGCTGAAGGGCAATGGGAAGAGAGATATGGGACAGGGATAGAGGTTTCACGGTGCTGGCCAGTATTTTTAAAGTCAGATGTCACTTACATCACACACGTCTCCACTTCCCTGTGGTTTGCTGTCTTTTGGCTAAGGTTTTCCAGGCTTAGCTGGAAGGGAAAAAGAGTGCTGAAGTTAATGGTATGCACTCCCCACTGGCCCTGCCCTGGGATTCAGGCCTGCAAGGGAGGGAATGCTCTGGGTCAGGGAAATCAAGCTGACAATGCAAGCCCAGCATGGATGTGTTCAATAAGTGCATTACATCCCCTTAGATTTGCTGCATAGCCAGGATCACTGTGAGCTGCCATTCAGCTGCCTGCTGGAAGGGGAGGGTCACAACTCCCCACCGACGTGGAGGAGCAAAGGAAACCTCACACACTGAAGGTGCAGCCACGGTGTAACCAGCGGGCACAGGACACAGGAGGATGTCAGGGGCCTGAAAGCTCATCTATCAGTGAGGACAGGCAGAATCAGGAGCAGTTTCCTGGATGCAGCACCCTGACCTCCTGACAGAGCACTTGCACAACTGCCTTTTTTTTAAGCCATCACTTCTTCTCAGTTATGGAATCTTGACTGGCTTTCAAATGTTTCCCACTCCCTGCTTAGAGGCACAAGTAGTAACCAAAAACCAAAAGCAAACACACTTTGCTCATCTACCTTGTTGATACAGGATTTTCCCCAAACAAAGATATTCCTAGAACTGCTCCCTACAGAAGCCAGTGGTGGAAAACTCATTCCAGTCTATCAGGATTTTAAAGCTGTCAAACCTTGAGTCAGAGACCAGCTCTCTTTCCACTTTTCATCCTGACACATCTCCCACAACATCACTGCCAAAAGGGGATGCGACACAAAGCCAGGCACGCAGCTGGTATCTAGTCCTTAACTGCAAATTTACAACACAGATAAAACTAACCTCCTGATCGTCCATACTCAAAGCCTGGAACCATCATGTCTCAAAACTCCAGCCCATCTTACCATCACCAAGCAGGATGCCTACCTTGGCTCCCTATTTGCCTGTCCTTTTCTTCTGCAGACTGGCACACTCACGTCTCATGTTTTCTTTCAACGCTGCACTGCACGTTTTGGGAAAACCATCTGTGTGTTTCCATGTGATCTGCTCAGAGTGCTAGTCCTGACAGAGCCTCAGACAACACAAAATGCATTAGAAACCAAATTCATTCCTCTTGCCAGAATACCTAACTCTCCATCAAGGGCCACTGCCCTGAAGTTCCCAAGACACCACTCAGTTCTGCCCAAGAAACATTGAAATAAATAATGAGCAATTCCCCCAGACAGGCACTGAAAACCTCACAGCCTGCTGGAGTCAGGAATTCAGAGGGAATGGCAATGAGCAGTTATACATCAAACCATTTCTTTACAAAATGTAGGCAGGAGAGGAAAGATTTCTTTATGATTCCAAGGTTTTTAGTAAAATTTGGAACCAATCACAGACATTCCTCAGCCCAACCACTGTTCACCTCAGGGCACGTCTGCACTGCAGTGGCTGCAGCTCTTCCAGACATATCCTCCTCCTACTCCAGCAGCTCGTTGGATGCTGCAGGAGGCATCTGGGAGCAGGCTGAGCCTGCACCTGAGCTCCTGGCACGGCTCAGTCCCAGGGGACAGCAATGCCCAGGGCCAGCTCAGAGAAACCCGAGTTTGTGTCCCAGCTCTGCTCAGTGCTCTGTGGCCGTGCACGTGGACTGCACAAGGAAAAGGACCTAGCCTGGCCTTTGGGGACACTTTTGGCTGAATGCCACAATGATACGCACCTTTAACTTAAGAAACAGAAACAAGTAGCTGTTGTATTTAACTGATAATGTTGGTGAAATCGTGTTCTCTCTGCCTGGATGTTTGTTTACTTCAAAGGGCACTATGGAGAAATGAATTATTGACTTCATATACAAATTACAGCGGGGCTGGCAAAATCACCTATGCAATCACCTATGTAAATGCAACTATGTCTAGCAACTACCTCCTATTGGGAATTCTCCAAGAAACTGGTTTTCCTACTAAACTGCACATTTTTACAGCTAACTTGCGAAAATACTGCTACCTCTAAAGATTAGGCAAGAGGGAAGTTACTTTAAAAAATAATAAAAAGACACAAACCCCAGCGAGCCTGTGTATGAACACACCCACACTCCTGTGCACAAGCAGTCAGGGCCAGCAGTCACTCCTACAGGGACAGGGAGTCTGGTCCCACATCGACCTGGACTGATCCTTCCCTTTGCATCCCAATAATCCCAGCTCTCCCCAGCACAGGGAAAGCTGCCACTGCCCTGGGGCTCCAGATGTTCTGAGGGGCTGGCCAGATGCTTCCTACAACACATCTTTCTTCTGTCTGTCCTTCCCTTTAATCGATGCTCTAAACACATTACTTCAACTTATTTTGAATTTTGTGAAAACTACTCACTAGATAATCTTGAGGACCTTTTCCCCTTAGAGCAACAACAGTTACATCAGACAAGGGATTTAAAAGCTGCTTGGAGAAGAAGAAAAAAGAGGAAGCCTGATCGTGCAATTGCATTCCTAAAAAAGGGAAAGGAGCAGGCAGGGGATAAATAAGACAACAAGATAAACCCACACACACACATTCCCCAGCTGCGGCCAGGGGAAGTGGCAGAGAGCAGGCACTCACAGTTACACAAGAACTGTTACACAAGGTACACAAATTTTATTACTGCAAACTGAAAGTTTACTACTCTCACATGAATGCATAATTCCTTCCTCAGCACCTCAGAAGATGAGACGATCTGCAAATAGCCTCACAATAAGAGCACAGAGTTAAGGGGAGCTGCCACCTCTGCATTACCTGTGAAACCTCGTCAGGAACAGTCTCATGACTTCCTGTAGGAAAATAGGCAACACCACAAATTCAACTCGGTTCTGAGTCAAATGAGTCGGAAAATACAACATGCAGTGTCAATCCCATTATTTTAACCTCAAGTAAGTGCTTCCTCTGTGGAATCAGGCTTTTCGTATGTTTCAGACGTATTTAAGAATCCTTTTATTGCTTAGAAGCACACCTGTCTGTATCCAGAACTGCAGTTTTGGCATCTTTTCTCACAGAAAGATGCGGAGGTGCTCATTAACATCATGCCATGGAAACTGTGCAGTCCCTTCCTGCCTCCTACACTGAGCTCATGGAAGCCACACCTCGCCAGCAGACTCCTCTGAATTCACTCCGGGCGGACTCACTTTGAACACAGGAGACATGATCTCACCGTGGGATGCACGTGGCTTTCAATCGCCTTCAGAACACAAAACTTTCGCTTCTCTTCTTTATGTTTCTGCCACTGACAATTTGTTCCACCTTTGTCTGTTCTGCGCCCTCTGTGATCCCTCTTTCACTGCAGTTCACGACCTTTTGTGTATAGGATGAACAAAGGGCACAGGCTAAAAATGTCATCACAGTTGGGCCTCTGCTCTTCTACTGACTTCACTGCTTTGCTATTAAAAATAGGCTCAAGCTCAAAGTCAGACCAAAGAAGAATTTCTGGGTCATCAGAGTCTAGGAATCTCCAGAAGATGGTGCAGAAGCAATGTGGAAGAGGACACAAGTGCTTCTTTTCATCCAAGTTCAAATCATGAATCTGTTGTGGTGCCTGCATACCACCTACATGGTACTTAGCACTCATTTGCTTTGTATGAAAGAGCAAGAGGGAAAAAAACCATCAGGCTGGCCCACTCTTGGCAGGGGTGGGAGGGTAGAAAGGAGACAGAAAAACACCATCAGCTGTGGCAGTGAGCTGTGTGTATTTACATTTCACAGGCTGAACTATTTAGTGGTTTATTTACACACAATGTTCTTGGAGCCGCTAAAATGCCAGTTGTGTTTTATCTCGATTTTGTGGCAATGCGCATAAGCCACAGAATCATAGGAAGAGTCTGCAAACGAGAGACGAACCTCCTACATCTGGAAAAGCACATGAGCCACTGTGAGAAAGGAGAGAGATTTTGGGAGCACAGGCACAACAAGGCTGAAATGCATTACTTATGACAAGACACCAAAATACAACACAGGGACTCGAAAGCAACGACCCAGTCACGATGCAACAGCTCGTGCTGCAGGGATTGCACGTGCCAGGGTAACCCTCAGAGCCAAGCCGACCTCCGGCACGGCACAGCAGCCTCGGGTCCCTCCGGCTGCCCCTCCATGTTAGAGTGAGGAGGGAATTGCAGTCAGCTCCATTTTATGCACATTTGATGGCAAGACGCCAACACAACTGTTGACTGAGCCAAATCTGGGCCCCCTTGAACTAAGCCATCACCTAAAGCAGGGTGGAAAAGCACATGCCTCTCGCCTTCCCAGCAGCCAAGTTCCTGAAAAGCACCCCAGTTACAAGAAAGATTTTTCTTTCTTTTCTCGGACTGCAACTGATGTTTTAACTCTTTATGTACACTCATTAGTTTGAAACGAAACAGCTAACACGGAGCTGCATTGTACAGCAATGGGATGGAGAGGCTTCCTTCCAGCGAGCCAAATGATTTACTGGCTGGCCCAAATGGCAGCTGAGGCCAGCGCCCGATCTGGAGGGCAGCTATCGTCACACTCTGCAGCCTGCTCCCATCCTTGGCCAAGGTGCCAGTGGCTGCCTTCCAACTGGAACTGTATTCCGACAAAAGGGAATGCAGGACAAGCTTGGGAAAGCTTTCTGATCCCTTCGGTTCACTTCTTCCCTCCAAACCGGTGTTTGGTGGGAGCTGCCACACGCTTGGGAATTGCGTGGAGAGCATCACCACTCTGGGAATTCACCTTCCTGAGCAGGTACTGCTCCTGAGCCGTGCCTCTGCCTCACAGCAGAGAAATCCCTCTGCTGACTTCTGCTTTAATTATATTTTAAAAACTCAGCTCCTAGTCTGTGTTCCATTATATTAATAGCAATAATTAAAAATACTTCAAACAACAAGTCCTCTAAACCTGCAGTTCCATCCAGGCTTTCTGGCATTGCACACTCCCTTTCCTGACTGACAGACATCCTCAGGGAACCAGATTGATGGTTACTCTGCTCCATCCCTGCTGCAGGGCTGTGCTGCGTTCTCTCAGCACATGTAAGCTGCAAGGTAATATTTGTGTTGGCAACTTCCTTACATACTTTACAGAACCAGACCTCCATTTGACCCTCAGTGCAGCTCCCACACACAACTCGGTCCACTCCTTTGAACTGTCTCCTCTTGCTCTAACACATGCTCCATACCATACCTCTGTTTCCAGCCTGTTTAAAAACTACACAGCTTGAACAGAGCTTTTGTGCTTCAACAGTGCACCTTAGCCATAAAAGCCAAGCCTGCAGAATGCTCTTACGCAAGAACACCAAACTAAATTATTATAAAATCTGCATGTACAGGTCTTGGTTGTCCTTCTCCCAAGATTGCTCCAATGGAAGCAATCATTTTTATGAAAAAATGAGAACTGAGTAAAGTTCTGTGTAAAAAGACATCAATGTCCAGGTTTTATGGTCAGAATCCAATAGCTGTACTGTGCTTTAGGGGGCTAGTGGGGGTGTTGGGGGTTTTTGTTTAATATCAGCTCCATTGCAGCTCTTTAGACAGCAACACCACCTCAGAACAGACTTTCACACCAGAGATCTTCTTTCCTTACCCAAAGCACACCAAGCAGAATAAAAGATAAGCCAACAAAGTAACGCGTCCAGATAACCCAATGAATTCCCATTATCCATCTGTGCCGCAGCACATCATCAACAACTCCATTTAACGCCAACAGAGCTAAACCAGAATGAAAGTGATGCAAGAAGAGGGGAGATGTGAGTGGCACACGGCAGCGAGGCAGCTGCAGTGCGAGCAGGGGACTGTGCAGAGCATCATGTGACAGGAGCAGCAGCCTCGGGAGAGCTGCAGCCCCCGGCTCCCACCTCCCCAAACCTGTGCCCTCCCTGCAAGGCCACCGACACCACCATCTGATCCCAATGCAGAACTGACTCGGGTTAGAAGCTTCTCGACGTTTTGGATCGTTACACTCCATTTTTATTACTTCCCTCCACAAAATAAAACAGGCACACAGGAATGATTAACAATGAGCTTCATGTTCCTCCTGCTGGAATGCACTTTCAGCATCTTTATCACTTGTAGATCGACTTTCTCAAAAGAGCACAGAACGCAGGATCATTCTTACACGTAGAGCAAAGCCCAACTAGACATCGCCGTGATAAAATATTCCCTTGTTTGTAAGGGACACGGATTGCCAACTGAATTTTGATAGTGTAACTGTAGCTATGTTTCAAGACTAAACAATGATCACATTCTCCTTTGCAGCACAACAAAATATTCCCTCTCTCCATATAGTTTCTGTGAATGCTTTTTCTATTTCCTGCAGTAAAGGACCTGGCCATCACATTCGTGACTGTCTGTATTGCTCTGGCAGCCCAGGATGACTGGAGAATAATGCTCTCTGCTCCTGGTGAAGTGACTCACTTTCTTTCATTTAATATAAATCGTGGTCCAATTTATCCAAACATCTTGAATGAGACTGTATTAAACTGATCTGAAATTGAAGCCTCTTCTTTCTACACACACGATCCCCAGCAGGGCACCAGGCTCCCGAAGTGCCTCCTCCACCACGCCAGGGACAGCACAACCACCACACCACGGGGTCAGGCGGGGTGAGGAGACCCCAGGCAGGAACTGCACCTGCAGATCCCACAGCAAGACCCACACCAGGATGATTTTCTACAATTTTCTAAGACTGCTACCACCACAGCAGTCCGGCTGCCCGCAGGAGCGGAGGGAAGCACACACATTCTGGGAGACTCACTCACATTTTAGTCTTCATTTGGTCCCACAGCGCTGCTTTACATTAGCTTGCAAAAGATGCCATGAATAATCGGTTGCATTTGGAGAGCTCGTGCAAAATCCAGATTTTATATTTTTATATATTAAGGGGTCCATTTTGCAGGTTGGAGGACTAGAAGTGCTTGGCCCAGACAGAGCTAAATGTAGAAGCTTGGAGTCTGGTTATTAAATGACAGACGTGCAACTCAGACATTGATAAAAACAGGTCCTATTCTGTGGTGGGAGATTAGATCTAGAGCTGAAAACCTGCAGCCTTGATCCTGAATGCTTTAACAGGTTATGGACATTTTTATAAGGCAAGAAATTTGAGGGGATGACACAACATAACAACCATCCAGCTTCTATCCCCAAGGGCATCTCATGTCACCTATTGTCCAAGACACCTCTCTGTACAAAACCAAATAAAAATTGGTGACAAGGGAACTGCTGCGATGGAAGTTTAAAATCAGAACAAACCCATGACGACTCCATCAAACCGGCAGCTTGGCTATCCAGCGCTGCACGGACTGCCCCCGTAAAATCCTGCAACAGTCCATCCCAACGGGCTCGTCTGCCGGTGCCGAACGCCGCTACCTGTCAGCGGCGTGCCCGGCACCGACAGCCTCGCCCGCCGCGGGCGGGGAGGGAGCGCGAGGAACGGAGAAGTTAAAAAGGAGGGGGTCGCTCGGTATTCCAGCTACGCTGCCAACGCGGGCCTAAGCGTTAGACGTGTCACATCGCGTTCCTCCTCTCCGTTAGCAGCAAAGACAGCGGCGAGCACGGCCCCGTGCCGCCGCCGGGCCTCGGCAGCTCCCGCCCCCGCCGCCCCTCACCGCGGCACCGGGCACGGACCCGCCGCGCCGCCGGGGGATGCTCCGCGCAGCCCCCGCCCGCACCTGCCGCCTCACCTGGGCTCCCACGCGCGGCGGGGCTCTTCCGCCGGGCCCGGAGCTCTGCGGGGGCGAGACCGCGGTGAGGGGCGCGCCGCCGCCGGGCCTGCCCCGAGGCGCCCGCAGCCCCCGCCCGCCCCCGCCGCCGCCCCGCCCGCGTCCGCCCGCGCCGCCGCTCCGCCCCCCCCGCACCTGGAGGCCGGGCCGGAGCGGGGCAGGCGCTGCCGGACGGTCCCGCTCACCGTCCGTACCCGCCGCTCCCCACCACGGTCCCGCTCCGGGCGCGGCCGCAGCGCCGCCGAGGTTCGGGGAGCGCGGCTGCCGCCTCGCGCCGGTCCGCGCCGGCCAGCCCCGCCCCCCCGCGCTCCTATTGGCCGCGCGCCCAGGCTAACGGCGAGAAGGCGTTCTGATTGGCTGCGCCGGCCGTCAATCGAGAGGCCCCGCCCTGCCGCGCACTGCCGGTGAGGCGCGGCGGCTGCTTGGATACGGCGGCGGCGGCGCCGCGGGGAGCGAGACCGGCCCGCCCGTCCGTCCGTCCGTCCGTCCCGCGCGGCCGCCGGCGCGCACGGCCCTGCCCCTGCCCCGCGGTGCCGCGGCGGCCGCTCCCGCCCCGTCCGCCATCACGTCCCCATCACTGTCGGTGTAAGAGTGCCGCACCTCGGCCAGCGTGAGAACACCGGCTGCGGTCTGGCCGAGGGAGGGCGGGGGCGGCAGCACGGAGCGGCTCCCGCGGGGCTGCGGCCCCAGAGCCCGGGGCCGGCCGTGCCTCCCGCCCTGCCTGTCAGCGCCCCGGCCGGCCCACCGCGCGTCCCGCGGGGGGCGCAGGGCGCGCAGGCTCCTCCCCCCGCCCGGCGCGCGTTGGAACGGTCCTGCCGCGGCACCGCCCCCGTCCCTGCGCCGCTTCCGCCTTTCCGCCCCGCGCCGCCCGCCATGGTGAGAGAGCCGGGCCGCGCGTCGGGAATCCGCCGGCATCCCGCGGGAACGGCGCCGGGATCCGCCGGCATCCCGCGGGAACGGTGCCGGGATCCACCGGGATCCCGCGGGATCCCGCGGGAACGGCACCGGGATCCGCCGGCATCCCGCGGGAACGGCACCGGGATCCGCCGGCATCCCGCGGGAGCGGCACCGGGATCCACTGGGATCCGCCGGGATCCCGCGGGAGCGGCGCCGGGATCCACTGGGATCTGCCGGCATCCCGCGGGAATGGCCACCCGGGGATCCACCGGCAGCCGGGACCGGGAATCCCGGCAGTCCGCCCACATCCCCCGGGCCCTGGGCCCGCACACGGGCGCCGCGGGGGCTGAGGGCGGGCGGGGTGCGGGCCCGGCGGGCGGGCGGGGGGACTGACGGCCTGTCCGCCGCCCGCAGGCCAAGATCAAGGCCCGAGACCTGCGCGGGAAGAAGAAGGAGGAGCTGCTGAAGCAGCTGGAGGATCTGAAGGTGGAGCTGTCGCAGCTGCGCGTGGCCAAAGTGACCGGCGGGGCCGCCTCCAAGCTGTCCAAGATGTGAGTGGGGCCGGGGGCAGCTGGGCCGGGGCCGCCGAGCCCCCGGCTGCGCCGTGCCTGAGAGCTGCTCTCGCGGGCTGGGCTGGCTGTGTGCTCTGGGGGAAAAAAAAAAAAAAAAAAAAAGAGAAAGCGGCGTGGAAGAGGAGCGCATCTCCGAGGCCGGGCTGTGTCTGCTCAGAGGCGCTGAGCCGGGCTGCAGTGTGGCACGGTGTGAGGGGTCCGGAGCACACGCGGGCTCGATCCATGCAGCTGCTCCTGCAGGCTGTCCTCAGATCCCTCTCTCTTTCCCCCCTGCAGCCGTGTGGTGCGCAAATCCATTGCCAGAGTCTTGACTGTCATCAACCAGACCCAGAAGGAGAACTTGAGGAAGTTCTACAAGGTAAGGACAGACGTTTTCCCCAAGTGGCCTTCACACTCTTGCCGTTCACAATTACAAAGTTTGTGGGAAGGATTGCTACTTAAAAGCTTTAAAACTTGAATAACTGTAATTTATGTTCAGTTTAAAGTTCTCTGGTCATGGTTGCTTTTTAAATATTCGTGCAAGAATTCTGCGAGCTTGGTGTGAGTCTGCTTTAGCAGGAGAGTCCTCTGGCAGCATCCCTTCTGTGGGCTGGGCTGAACTAGCTGAGAGATTGGAGTTTGCAGAAATGCAGACACTATTTTATTTTAGATCTAATAATCTCACAGGTGACCAAGAAATTCTTTAATTTGATACGGTTCTGTAATTTTAAGACTATCACTTCCTGGAGTTTGAATTAGATCATATTGGCTGGGGGAAAAAAGATCTTTCCAGGAGGTGCTGGATAACTGGGGCTTGTAAGATTAGACCTTACTTAAACCTGAGTCAGAGCTGCTGCAGAAGTTACAATCCGCTCGTGCTTCCCAGCGGAGAGGAGTCTCCTGAAGGCCCAGGCTGTGATGATAGTCCCAAGGAAAAGAGGCCGGGCAGCGGTGCTGGTGCCGTGGCAGGAGCTCGGCTCCGAGCCGCGTCTGAACTCGGCTGCTGTGTTGTCTTTGCAAACAGGGCAAGAAGTACAAGCCCCTGGACCTGCGGCCCAAGAAGACTCGGGCCATGCGGCGCAGGCTCAACAAGCACGAGGAGAACCTGAAGACCAAGAAGCAGCAGCGAAAGGAACGTTTGTACCCGGCCCGGAAATTCGCCATCAAGGCATAGCCCCGAGCGAGCTGCAGCTCCGGGCTGGGGTCTGGGCTCATTAAATGGAGTTTGGTTTGGAAGTGTCTCTGCTGGTTTCTTTGGGGGTGGTGGGTAGAGAGGCCATAAAGGAGTCATCAGCCTAATGGAGGGAAATGGGAGGATTCACAGAAAGTGTTTAAACTGCAGCTGCTAATGACCGTACAGACCTGGCAGTTTTATTTTCCTCTGAGGAACAGGCACGGATGGGTACAGATCTGTGAGGCTGGTTCATCCAAACATGTATTTAACCAGAGATTGGTACAAAATGGAAGTTTTTCACAACTGTTGGTAATCAGTCAATACTTAACCACTATTTATCACAGTTTAAAATTTTATCTCGTGCCGGTGTTTAAGGGTTAATAGAAATAAATTAATTAGCTGAGGGATTTTATGGGACATCATGGAAACTTGTGAGCACCTGGTTCAGATCCGTGGGCAGCTCGTAGCTAAGGAGAGCCCCTGGGGGGGGATAGTGTCAGACCAGGTGTTCTCTGTGCGTGTGGGTGCTGCTGACAGCACGTGAGCTCAGGGTATGGAAAAGGTCTGAGCTCCCAGGGCATCCATGGCCTCACAATGCCACACTTTATACCTGCAAAGCACAGCACGGGTTAAATGGTTTGTCTTTGTCCCCCGTGGAGTACTTTGGGACTCAGAGATGGAATTGCAAAAAAGCCTTTTTTGGTGCTGATTGTGAGGAAGAGTTCCACAGTGCTGCTGGAGCGTGAGAGCTGCAGCACTCATGGTTTGTGTTAGTGCAGCCAATGCATTCGAACATAAAAAATTCCCTATCCATTAGGGAGTTCCTAGATTGGATCCAGATTCTGTTTAGGAAAAATATCTTAATTCTGCTCCCTCAATTAAGGACTTTTTTAAGCCTCAAGCTAGTTTTACCCAGAGAGGCCTAATCACGTGTGGTGCAGGGAGTTTCCCCTACATGGTGGCATTGCGAGGGGTGGCTGCGCTGTGATGTCACCTGGGCTGTGCCTGCCTTTCTTTGGGCCGGGGTGGATGGGACGTGTCTGGCAGCGAGAGGAGCCGGGCTGGCACAGCGCTGGGCCAGGGGAGCTGCGTGTGGGAACCGGCTCCTTGGCTCGGCTCTGCTCCCAGGCAGGCAGGCAGGGTCACAGAGGGCCGTGTCTCCATGTCCCCCTGTCCTGCTGGGGCCTGCTCCAGGGGGAGCATGAGCTGCTTGCCTCCCCAGGAGCAGGAGCACCCCTGAGGATCCCAGATCCACACGCTCCTGTCCCAGGAGCCTGATGGCAGAGGGAGACAGGAGAGGGGCAGATCCCCTGTGCTGGGAGCGGGGCAGGCTGGGGCAGGTGGCTGCTGCCAGATCGTGCCTGGCTGCATTTGGGTGTCTCTTTGGAGAGCTGTGTGCCCTGTGCTGCTCCAGCAGCGCGGCTGAGGGGAGCCTGGCGGCTCTGCCAGCGTTCCTGACAACACAGCAAAGCAAACAGGGCCTGAACTCTGCACTGCAGAGACTGCTGACAGTGTCAGGGTGTGCTGCAGGTGTCACCTCCCGCGCCAGCCATGGGAGCAGTTGCACTGCCAAGACAGGATCTGCTGTCTCAAGGATCCAAGAGATCACTGACATGCCAATCAGTAACAAGAGGGTGGGAAACACAAAAACGGGGGAAAACCCCAACTGAGCAGGCACTGAGCATCCAGGAGCCATCCCCATGCTGAAGTGGGAGGCAGTCCTGGAGAACAGCTCAGACTTCAGTTTGTGCACAGCCCACAGCAGCCATTTGAGGAGGTGAACATGTCTCTGGCACTGCACTAAATCCTGGGGCTGAATTACTCCATCCACCCATAGCTGTGTGACAAAACCAACCAGTCTGGCCCTTCCATCAGAGCTGCCCTGTCCTGTCACAGGAGACATCCTGCAGACAAGTAGCCCTTTAAGTGACCAGGAACAACAGACTGATTGAGAGGACAGAGGTGAAGTGATGAGCTTCCTTCAGGGCACAGGTGGAGACCACACTTGCTCCTGCTGTGAGAACAAGGCAGAGCCTGTCCTGGCTGGGGTCTCTGGTGGTCTGTGCTGGTTCCCTCTTTACCAGCCAGCCCCAGAGGGTGCCCATGCTGCCCCAGCTCCCTGGCAGAAGCCACTGCTGTCAGGGCTGAATGAACACTCTCCCGCCTTGCTGGTCCCCAGAGCGAGGGAGGCCAGTGGCAGGAACCCCCAGCTAAGGGCCACACACTCCCCAGAGCATCCCTGGGTTTAGCAGCGGTGTTTGCGGAGTGTCAGAGCCTTGGAAACTCAAACTGTTTATTTACTCCTTGTAACTGAAGATGTCCCTCAGCACTGGGGAGGTTTCCTGGGAAAAGACGTTCTTCAACAAATAAATAATTTCCCGGGCGGGGATGAGGACGGAGGAGCAGCTGCTGGCTGGCTGCAGGGCACGGCCCAGGGCTGGTGCTGCAGCAGAGGGAGCCCTGGCCCTGTGCCCTGGAACGCATCCAACAGGACCAGATGTTTCTGCCCAGCACAGCGGGACCGGCCCGGAGCGGATGGTGTCAGTGGGAGCTGGCAGCATCCACCCCTGGACCCAATTCTGCATCTAGGGCAGGGCCTGGGGGCTGGGGGAGGAGGGGCTGCAGAGGGGCAGAGGCAGATGTGAGCCGTATAATCACAGAGTCTTTTGGGTTGGAAATGACCCTCAAGACTGAGTCCAGCTGTAAACCAAATATTGCAGAGGAAAGCCCAGGACCCACCTCCCTTGGCTGGTGTTTGCTGCGATGGACACAATCTCCAGGTCTCCTAATGCTCCTGTCACCTTCCTCCTTCAGGCTGGACCTTGGCTGCTGCCCTGAGCGCTACCACAGGGCTGTCCCTGGTTTCTGCACACAGTGGGACGTGTGGGCAGCGGGACGTGGAGGGACATGCCAAGTGCTTTGTGGGCCAGGGAGCCTGGGAGCGACCACCTGGGCACGCCGCAGTTCCCTCGGCTGTGCCGTGCCCAGCACAGGCGTGCTGGAAGAGCTGGCCCTGCGTGGCTGCGTGCGAGCAGCGTGTCTGGTGCATCTGGTGACCACAAGCCCCAGGCTGTGAGGCCTGGCAGGAAAGCGCCGCGTCCCGCTGGCCTCACAGATGGCCTAGGTCTGCCCAGGGCAGCCGCCCGCGCCCGGCCCTGAATGCCCGTTTTGTTGGCCAGTCTGGGGGAGGACTTGCCCCACGCTGCCCCGGTCCTGCTGCCCCATGAATACGGGCAGTGTCTGGACGCAGGCGCAGCGCCGCAGGGCTCGGCTCCCGCCGTCCTGGGGGCTCCCGGGCAAAGGTGGCCCTGGGGCTCCCAGGGCTGGGGGCTGCTGCCTGCTGGGGCTCCTGGCTCCCAGCCAGCCTGGCTGTGCATCCATAGGGAGATGTACCCCTGCATCAGGCCGAGCAGAGCCCGGCCATGAGAGCCCCCTGCTCCCTGCCGTGCCGTGCCGCGCCGTGCCGTGCTGTGCCCTGGGTGCTGCCAGGGAAGGGGTGTTTGCAGGTGCACCCAGCTGGCCCCAGGGGCTGCCATGGTGAGGCCAGGGTGCTGTGGAGCTGGTGGCGTAAGCCTGGGAAAGATTTCTGTTTCCACTGGTGAGTGAGTCAGCGGCGGCACCGCCAAGGCCCGTGGCTCCCCTCCCTTCCCTCCGGCCACCGCCACCGCCCACCACCCGCTGCCCAGCCCTTTCCCACAGCTGCTCGGGGTCGTCAGCCTTGGCACCTGTGTCCCCATATCACACCACGTCCCTGCACCTCCCTGCAGCTCCTGGAGACCGACCAGAGGCCCTGGTGGCACCAACGTTCTCCCACCAAACATGTCCCAGCACGGGCAGCGAATGGGTGGGGGCACAGCATGAGGGCTGTGGCACTGGCACTGAGCCTTCTGCTCCCCAGGGATCACCTGGGGGCTACTGGCATGGCTGGGCACCATGTCCCAAGCAGAGCCCTCTGCCAAGCCCCTGGTCCTGGAGCCTGGCAGTGCCCAGACAGCTGAGCTGCAGGGGATCCAGGTGGAGGCAGGTCCTGGGGTGGAACAAGGACTGAGGTTTTGGTGCACCCTCAGTGGGTGCCAACAGACTGCAACCATGGGCAGGCTCTGGCCAGGATGTCACCTGCCCACTGTGCATCCTGCCCACCCAAAGACTGGCCACCCCTGGCTCACCTCAGCCCTGAGACAGCTCAGCACTGCGCCGGCACCGTGGGGAGAGCAGGACGCCAGCCTGGGCAGCGGGGCCAGGAAGGAGGCAAAACCACCACAAACAAACCAGCCCGGCCAGTAACTGAGAAGGGGGCGGGGGGGATCAGGGCTCACTGCCTGGCTGCACCGAGGACAGGAGGAGATTTTGGGAGCAAGGGCTGTGGCAGGAGAGCCACCTACCCAGATGGCCTCAGCTGCCCTTCCCCAGGCACCACATCGCTGTCACGGGGGCTCTGAGCACCACAGCCCCCCAACATCCCTGTCTCAAGCTTCATTTGCTGCTTGCTGCTGAACTGAGAGATTTTAATCTTTTAATCACGTTATGAGCCGAGGTGGTGCCGGCCACGCACAGGAGGAATGTCTGGAAGTCAGCAGCGCCTGTCGCAGCGGGAGCCCATCCTGCCCCCACCCACATATCCCCACTGTGTCCTGCTCGGGGACCCCTGTCCTCCCCAGCCTGGCTTGTCCTGTGACTGAACTGGGACCAGGGGCAGAACACGGGACCAGAGACCAACCAGCCATCGGGGACCCGTGCCAGAACAAGGATCAGCTCACAAAGGGCTGCTGGGACTGAAACTCCCCACCACAGTGCAAAGGACCCAACGCAACGTAATCCTCTGACCATGTGGGTTTCGTCCCTCCCTTCCCATGTTTTCTGACCGAGGGGTGTCCGTAGCCCAGCCCAGCCCAGCGCGGAGCCACAGCAGCCCCTGCGGAAGAACAACAAAGCCCTGGAATTAGAGATGTGCTGGGAGTTTACTTTACCACAAAAAAATGTCAGAAATCCGTATTGTTTGTACAGGGATTTGCTGGGGATCGCTAGATAAAAGCCTGGCAGGGACGCAGTCGGGGGGAAAAGTCGGCCGGCTCCTTTCTGGTGGCGAGGACCCACGGCCAAGCGAGGAGGCAGCGCATGGCCAGCGCCGGGGCTCGGGGCAGGGCAGGGACAGGGCAGGGGCAGGGACAAGGGCAGGGACAGGGACAGGGACAGGGACAGGTGGTGCCGTGAGCCAGAGGAGGACCTGGGAGCAGCGTGGGGCCAGGAGAGGGGGAGCCGGGCTTGCCCCGCGCCTGGCACCAGCTTCAGGTCGTCGCAGCGGGAAACCTTTCCGCATCCAGGGACACGGTCGGTGCCAGCCCCGCGGCACGGGGTGCCCGCGGCCGGCAGCCGGTGCGTGCGGGGCCCGGCGGGGCCCAGCGGACGCTGCCCCGCGCACACGGACGCGAACGGGAGGGCGCCGGGCGCGGGGGCTGCTCCCAGCCGGGCCCCCCGGCAGCTCCGCGCCTGCCAAGCCCGGAGCAGGTCAGGGCAGCTGCTCGCCGTGCCCACGCTCAGCTGCTCCGCGCTCCCGGCACCCGCCTCGGCTCCCGGCGGCCCTCGGGATCAGCTCAGGCTGGACAATGCCAAAGCTGTTCGCCCGGTCCCGCAGGGGCTGCTGTCCCGGGTCTGTCCCGGGACCCTCCTGCCTCTGCTCTGCCGTGGCACCGTGCTGGTGCTGCTGGGGGAACGCGGGGTGCCCGCTCTGGGCAGATGTGCCTGCAAGGTGTGCAACAGCTGCGACAGCAACCCCTGGCACTCCTGGCCATGGAAGTGGGGTCAGTGGACAAGGATGGCGAGGGACAGGGACAGCGAGGGATGGGGATGGAGAGCACCCACCCTGCCCACTCCTCCCTGCCCAGTTCCAGGACAAATGACAACACACGCGGCCCGCTCTCACATCTGTTATGTTTTAGTACTGTTCATGTCTAAAATGACCAAAACCAAGCCAAGCGCTCGCAGCCCCTCGCTCTGCCTCACATGGAGAGCGAGCGGCCCGAGGGCTGCCCTGTCCCGTGCTGGGCACGGGCTGAGGGCAGGTGTGAGGGCAGGGCTGAGGGCAGGTGTGAGGGCAGGACATCCCAGGCAGGCTCCTCCACGCCTGCTGCCGAAGGGGACTTGCACGGCTCCAGTGAATGCATTTAAATAACAAACTCATGATCAGCAAAAGCAAAGGCATCTTAACCACACTTCCTAAAATAGCGACTGGCACCTGTTCCTGGCGCCTGGCAGTGAGGGGGCCCGCCCGCCCCACGGGGCTGGGCGCAGGCAGGGCACGGGGCTGTCCCGGCACTGGCACGGCTGGCAGTGATGGCACACGCGGTCCCGGCGGGCGTGCGGGGAGCGTGGCTGGGCTGGGGGCAGTGCAGGAGGTGCTCAGTGCGCTGCTGCAGGGCGGGCGGTGGCAGAGGGATGCGGGGCTGGGCTCCTCTCTGTGTCCCCGGGAAGGTGATGCTGGCCGAGTTGCCACGGCCCCGGGGGCCACGTTGTCACAGGGGTGTCTGCTGGGGGCTGCTCTCATGTGCTCTCCCTGCCCTGCAGCACAGTGGGCACAGTGCAGGTGATGGCCATAGTAGATGGGGAAGGTTTTGGGGCTCTTGCCACAGCCCTGGCTGGAGTTGGGGTGCCAGGGCCAGGCTGCGTCAGGGTGCCCCAGCCAGGCACGGCGCAGGGTGGGCACAGGAGTGCAGTGGGACCCGCCCGGGCACTCAGACCACGAAGCGGAGCCCGTACGTCATCTGATGGCCGTTGTCCCAGGCGTAGAGCACCTTCTCCTTGGGGTTGTAGTCGACCTGCGTGGTGAAGGAGTAGTGGTTGAGGAAGGGCAGTCGGAGCTCTGCCTCCGTGTCTGTGTGTGTGTCGAAGGCGTAGGAGATCTGCCCTTCCTTCTGGCTGTAGGTGTCCACAGCATAGAGGATGCCACAGATGATGAAGCAGTTCCCGTACGTGTTGCGCTTCAGCCCCGTCTTCCAGGTGGTTTCCTTGCGCACCGAGAGGTCCACGGGGTCCAGTCGGCTGAGGACGATCACCTCCTGCTGGGAGTAGTCATAGTCCACCGAGGGGTAGATGACCCAAAGCCCGCTCTCATCCACAGCGAAGTCGATGTCCGAGTGGCCCCTCCACTTCCAGGGCGTCGTGTCCTCGTACACCACGTCGTGGAGCTGCGCCCAGCCTGCCACGTACCGCTCCTTCAGGTCATACTTGATGATGTTCTTGGTGAAGGCACGGTTGTAGTAGAAGGCCCCTTTGTACACCACGTGCCCGGTGCCAATCCAGTTGTAGGGCAGCTTATAGAGGTTGCTCCAGCGGCCTGCGAGCGGGTGGGAGAGGTGTTGAGACCCTCCGCAGCACAGGGGTCCCATGCACGATGGCCAGAGCATGCTGGCAGCAGCAGGGGACTTGTGTCACCCTTGCTGCCCTCTGGACGGTCCCCTCAGCTGCCCAGCACCCCAGGGCCCAGCACAGCTGGTGTCACACAGCACTGCACACCCACCTAGGAGGAGCCAGGACCCCTGTGCCCACTCGGCCGCTTGCCCCTCACCCTGCTTGAAGCTGTCGAGGCTCCTGAACTCCACCAGGCTGTTCCCATAGTAGTAGTTGGTGACGTAGATGCGGTCATCCTTGGCTGCCGGGTCCTTCATCCAGGCCCCCTCATTGCGCCCGTAGCTGTGCTGCTCTGTGGGGGGCTCCACGGACTCGACAGTGCCTTCGCACTCCACCTCCTTCACTGGGTGCCGAGAGGGAGGAAGAGGAAGGCTTATCCCTGCCCCAGGCAGCTGACTGCTGCTGCTCCTTCCCCGTGGCAGATTCCTGCTGCCTTAGCCTGGCCACGGCCAGCGGGGACACGGGGCTGGGTGCCCTCTGCCAGCCGCTCACCCACCTCTGTTCGGTGTTTCGGGGTCCCCGGTGCTGTCAGAGCCCTGCCCGGGGCTGGGGGGGCTGCGGGTGGTGCTGCGGGGGGCCGGGGCGGTGCTGGGCGCAGCCGTGGTGCTGGGCACGGTGGTCTCTGTCTGTGCAACAGCTTGGGCTGGGGTGCCCTCAGCTGAGGGGGGCAGGGGGCCCCTGTCCTCCTGCTGCTCTGACGCAGCTGCCCCTCTCACAGGGCCCTCTGTGGGGGGATGAGCTGGGGGTTACTGTGTTTGCAGGGCAGGCCCTGGCCCCCCGCCTCGGTGAGAGGTGCCCTCCCAGCCCACCACCCCTGCCCTGCCTCCGGACTCACCGCGGCTGCCGGCCGGACCCTCCGCCGCTCCCGCCTGCCCGACCTTGTAGTACGTGATGCCTCGGACCACAGTCTGCTGCTGCGCCAGGGGCTTGGGCTTGGCCGTGGGCTGTGACCCCGCCCTGGCCTTGGTGTTCTCCTTTTTGGGCTTTTCGGGCTTCAGCGGCTTCTCCTTGGGTGCTCGGGGGCCTGCCCTGTCCCCCAGTGCCTTGCGGGTGCTGGGGTACCGTCCTGCCTCCTTCTCTCGGCCACCTGTCGTGTCCTGGGGGGCACAGCCTGGTCGGACCCCCTTCCCTCCCGTGCCCTACTCTTCCCTGCCACCACCGTGCCAGGCAGTGGGCACAGGCAGCGGCCCAGGGGTTACCCCAAAGATCCCCCACAAGCTCAGGGGAGCTTGGCCCTGCCTGTCCCTGGCAGCGCCCGCTGTGCCTGCATGGGACCGGGCCCCGGGGGTACCTGTGCCTTGGGGTACCTGTGCCTTGCTCTCGGGGATGGCAGCCGCATCCTTCTGCAGCAGCTGGTAGCCCAGGTTGGAGATCTCCTTCTTGATGCTGATCATGATGTCAGAGTAGTTCTCGTAGCGTTTCATCTGGTCGGTGAGGTGCTGGACGCTCTCCTTCATGAAGTCATTCTCCCTGCTCAGGTTGGTCTTGATGGTCTGCAGGAGAGGGGAGGAGAGGCTGGAGCCCCCTTCAGGGAGCTCACAGACAGTCCTGAGCTGTGCACTGGGGAGCACTGCGGGGACGGGGCTGCTGGAGCTCGCTCACCTCCTCCAGCGTGTTCATCTGCGCCACCACCTTGTTGATGTAGGAGTGCACCTTCATCAGGTCCATGCTGTACAGCGTTCCCTCCAGCAGGTCCACCATGGCCTGCAGCTGCAGAGGGGACGCAGGGATGGGGCCTGGGGTAAGGCACAGGGCACAGGGCACAGGGCACAGGGCACAGGGCAGGGGCACGGCGGCGCAGATTGGGGAGGGGGTCTGGCCCCCACTCCCACCACACCACAGATACCTTGAAGACCTCAGGGGCCTGTTTCTTCAGCTTCTCCATCTTCCACTCATTCTCACAGGGGTTGAGTGAGGAGGGGGGCGCGGTGCAGGAGCACTTGCAGTCAGCCCCCGAGCTCACCGTCTCCACGGTGTAGAAATCCTCCACGCGCGCGCTGCCGTTCCTGACGCGGCTGCAGGCGTCCTTGCTGAGCGGCCGCAGGATGCACTTGCAGCGGCAGTCGGAGCCCTCTGAGGTCATCCGGACCTGGTCCACGTCACCCAGAGCCTGCGGGACACGTGATGAGCCCGGTGCCCCACCCGGGTGTCCCGCAGGGCCTCGCCAACCCCAGAAGACCATCACAGCCAACTCCCCCAGTGCTGCTTGCCCAGGGATCTCCCACTGCCCCTGGGGCTCATGGCTGTGCCCCAAAGAGTGTGAGGCATTGCTCCAGAGCACCCTGTCCCACCGCTCTGCAGCCGGGCTGACAGAGACAAAGCCCAGGGAGCTGCTCATCCCTGCGGTGTTTTGTGGCCCAGGTATTTCAGTCTCGTTTCTGTGGCTGCTTCCCAGCCTCCAGCAAGACCTCAGTGAGCAGGGATGGTGGCAAGAGGGCCCAGCAGCGCCTCTGTGCCCCCACGGCACGGCTCCAAGCCCACACAGGGTTCCTTGTTTGTGGTGACATGCAGCCACCTCGGGGTGAGCTCGGCCCCTCAGTCTGCCGCGATGGCCCGAGGCACAGGCTCAAGGACTCCCTTGTTCCCACACATGGCCCTGATTCACGCTACAGAGCCCAGGGTGCTTTTCGGCCGCTTTAGCTCATTTCTCCCGTTGTGCTCAGGAACAGGGGAGCTGAGTCCCTCCCACCCCCTGCCACCAGCTGTGCACCTGCGGGGGACCCCTGGGCTGGCAGGAGCATGGCCAGGCCGCTCTGGGTGTCCCACGGGCGGGGATGCGCCTGCTCCAAGCGCCGGGGGAGCAGGGAGAGGCAGCGCGGTGACCCCGGAGGGAGAGGGCTCTGCCCACAGGGACTCTGACTCATCCTGGGAAACAGAACGGTGGCAGAGCTGGGAAACAAGTTGAGCTCTGGCTCCCGGTCCTCCCCGGACCACAGCGGAGCGCAGAGCGGCGTGGGAAAGGGCAGAGGCCCACGGGGCCCATGTCCTGCCACAAGGCAGCACCCACGGCCGCGCAGGGATCCTCCTTCCTGCGCCGCGGGGCTGCTGCGCTGGTGGCACCGGGGCAGTGGCGCTCCCTGAGCTGGGCACGGACCCCCAGCTCCCCACAGCCCGCACGGGCCAGAGGCTTCCTCCCCTTTCTGAAGGGCTGCAAAACTTGACACATTTTGCATTTCAAAAAACCCTCTTTCGTTCAAAGGGAAACCAGGTCCTGCTGGCTGAAGGGAAACACCAGGGAGCCAAAGGGCTGTAAATTGAGCAGAATCTAATCAAGCTCTCAGCAGGGAGCGGGGCAGGGACCCCCTCCCCAAACACCACCTCGCCGGGCTCGCACGTCCCCGGGGCCCCTGACCTCCCCCAAGGCCACGCCGGCACTTGTGCAAACAGGCAGGACGATTCCCAGCCCGGCCGTGAGCTGCCGGCCCCGCTGCGCACAGCCGGCAGCGCCGGAGCTGCGCTGTCCCGGCCGCGGGCAGCGCCCACCCGTGTGCACGGCGCTGCCGGTGAGCACGCATCCCCGCGGGAATCCCATGAGGGATCCTCCCCACTGGAGGCCCACTTCAGTTCCGAGCTGGGGTCCCCCAGCACCCAGAGCACCAGCCACCGGTGAAGGTGCCACTGCGGCAGCACAGCCCGACCCCGGCACATGCTGTGACCCCGCCTGCTCCCAGCACCTTCTGGAGGTCAGGGCTGCAGCTGCCTGTGCTGGAAGCTCGATCCTGAGGGAGCAGGTGGCCCTGGGCTGTGCATCCCCTCCCTCGGCCCCGGCACGCTGTGCTGGGAGGCATGACCCGCTGAGGCTGGGCTGAGCAGGCGGGTGCCCGGAGCAGCGAACCCACCGGAGCAGCTGTGACACTGCCCATCGTGGAGGTGTCCGCCGCACAGAACCTCTCCCACGGCATGAAGAGCCAGCCCCTTCCCAGAGACCCGCCCGGCTCCGGCCGCGTCCGTCCCGCGTGGGCAAACGCGCTGCGGGTGTCTCTGCACCGTGCCCGGGCCGCCGCCCACCTTCACGTGGGGCCGTAACACTAAACCTCGCTGTGCCCTCTGCCAGCTTCCCTAAACAGGAACTGCTCGTTCTATTTATACAGAAAAGCCCATAAGCAAGGAAGTATTAAAAAACAGGCTCCCACGCGGGGAGACGCTGTGAGGGTCGCCCACCGCGGTCCCTCGGCTGGGTGGGTGCCTCTGTCAGCCCGTGCCCGGCTCTGCAGGGGACAGCCCACACCAGGGCACGCACAGACCCCGTCCCCAGCAGCGCACAGGTGACTGGGGATGTGAGTGCAGAAGGCAGCCCGTGCTGCTCTGCTTTCTCCAGCTGGGAATCTGGGAGCTCCCCGAGAAACCTGCGTCGGGGGCTGATGGAGCCCTGCAGGGGCTCTGGTGATTCTTTCCCTGGATCCCCCACTCGCTGCAGACCCCAGCCCAGGGTGCTGGCAGGTGGCTGCTGCCTCTCCTCCCGAGCGGGTCCCAGCTCCCCAGGGGCTGCAGGCCTATGGCTGGTGTGGGAGAGCGTCCCTGCACTTTGCTGAGGGTTTCCTCACTGCAAGTTTTATGAGCTGGATAATTTTCCCGGTTTCCGGGACCTCTTGCAAGAGTATCCATGTGAGCACAGAGTTTGTGACATTATTTGGAGAAAGCGGGACCTTTGACAATGACCCTTGGCCAGCTTTTAAGTTGTCCCTTGGCTGCTGCCAGAGGACTCGTCTCGGAGGAAAACACGCTGTGTCGATAAGCTGCCACACCGCACGCCTCTGGCACAGCTGCTGGAAGGCATGTCCCCGTCACGGTCGGGAAACCATGTCACCCTCCTCTTCCTCCTCCTCCCAGGCTTGGCACAAAGTGTCAAACACGTCCTGCAGCCGAGGCAGAACGGTGCTGGTGGCAGGGCTGGGCCGTGGCTGACGGCAGCCAGGCCCCGGGCGCTGGCGCTGCTTGGGCGTCCCGTGCTGGTCACAGGGACACAGCCATGCCAAGCGCTTGTGTGGCACACGCATGCCCACCGCTGGGATCTCATCCAACGGCAAGAATGGAGAAAACACCTCTGAGCACAGCAGGCAGCACCTGCGGGGAGGGAGACGGCACCGCGTGGATCGCTGAGTCCTGCCAGCATCACCCCTGGCACCCCGCCGGGAACCCAAGCAACAGGGCATTCCAGGCTTCGGATATCTGTTCCAAGCTAAGTGCTGCCCGACAACAGCTGTGTTAGCGTCGTTTTCCACCAAATGTCTTGGAAAACCCTGTCTTTTTAACATTTGGTGATCCTAGCAGTAGCTGCTCCCACCACCATTCCTCTGGGCTGGGTGCCGGTGTCCCTGCTCCGGCCCCGCTCCGGCCACTGACCCCGTGGGAGACGTCTTCCAGCTGGAACCGAGGGCTCCTGGATGCACGGGGGAGGCTGGCTCCCCCCGCAGCCCGGTCTCACTCCTGCTCCCCATCCCCGCGGGGATGGGCTTGTCTGGGCTGCTCTCTCTGGCACGGAGTCGCTCATTGCAGCGCCCATCACCGCAGCGCCGGGGCTTGGGCACCTTCCAACGGCTCGAACGCGCCCACAGCCCGGGTCATTCCCAGCGCCGAACCCCCGCCGCGATGGGAGCGCCGGAGCCCGAACCCCGGCCCTTCCCGGGACCCCCGCCCGCTGCCCGTGTCGGGCCGCGCCCCCGCCGCTCCGCCGGGGCGCAGAGAGCAGCGATCGCCGGGGAAACCGGGCCGGTCCCGCAGCGCCGGGGCCGCCCCTGCCCGCTCCCGACCACCGCCGCGATCGCTCGGGGCCGCGATCGCGATCCCGCTCCCGAGCCCAGTCGGTGCCGGTTGCCGGTCCGGCCCGTCCTTACCGTGGCGGCGCCGCGCACCGCGGCCAGCGCCGGCAGCAGGAGCGCGGGGAGCAGCAGCGCCCGCATGGCGAGAGCGGCGGTGACCGCCCGCACCGAGCGCCCGCTCCGCCCGGCCCGTCCCGTCCCGGCGGCGGGGAGGAGCCGCCCGTCCCGTCCGCCCGTCCGTCCCGTCCCGCCCCGCCCCGTCCCGGCGGCGGCACCGGCCCCAGCAGCGGCGCCGCGGCGCGGGGGCGGCGCGTTCCCCCCGGGTGGAGCCGGCCGTGCCCGCCTCGGGGCTCCCGCTGCCCCGGGGGCTGCCCGGTGCCCCGCGCCGGCGCCGCCCGTCCCTCCCCGGGCTGGCCGCTCCCCTCCTCTGAGGAGGCGGCGTCCCCGGCGAGCCCGCCCGGACCCTCGCCGGGGCTGTGCGCTTTCCCCGGGCTATGCCCCGTGCCCGCTTTCGCCCCGCTCGCAGCGCCGCGTCGCCCGGCGCCCGCGTTCCCCCCTCCCGGTGCGCGGTGCCGCGGGCAGCGCTCGGGGCTCGGCCCGCCGGCTGCCCCCTGGCGCCCCGCCGCTCCCGGCGCACCGGCCGGGGGGGAGCCGGGGCGGGCCGGGCCGCGGAGCCCGCGGGGCGGGGCGGGCCGGGGGCGCGGCCGTCGGGGCCGGGCCGCGGCTCCCCGCGGGCGGCGCTCGGACTACGGCTCCCGTGGTGCCCCGGGGGGGCGGAGCGCGGCCGGCCCGGCCGAGCGCGGCGCGGCCCTGGCTGTCAGCAGCGCCCGAGCGGCCATGGGGCAGCGCGGCCGCCGGGGCCGCTGAGACCGCCGAGCCCCGGCCCGGCCCGGCCCGGCCCCGGCGCGGCCCCGGCGCCGCCATGGAGCTGGAGCCGCCCGCGGAGCTGCCGGAGCCCCGCGCCGCCAGCAAGGGGCCGCCCCGCAGCGGTGAGTGCAGCGCGAGGGGTCCGGGCGGGCCGGGGGCGCGGGGCCGGCGCTGCCGGGGGGCTCCGCCCCGCCCGATGCGGCCCCGCAACTTTCCGCGGCCGCGGGGCACAACAAAGGGCCGCTGCCCGCCCGGCCCCGCTGCCCCGGGCCGGGCGCCGGGACCCGCTCGGGGCTCGGGGGGCAGGCGGGGGTCGCCGCCCGCAGCGGGTCCCCTCGGACGGGGCGGCGTGTCCTGCGAGTGGAGCCCGTCTCGCAGAAATCGCCTTTCCCCCGTGCGGCCGCGGCGTTGCGGGGTGCGCGGGGCCGCTGCCGGGCCGGTCCGAGCGCTCCGGGCGCGTGTCCCGGGGCTGCCCCGCGGGTCCCGGTACCGCCCGCCGTGTCCCGGCCGTGCCCCGCGGCTGCTCCCGCTGCCCCGCGGGTGTCTTGGCTCAGCCCCTGTGAGCCGGTCCCTGCCCGGGGTTTATGGGCACCATTTGGGACCCTTTTACACTTCCCGTATGCAGATGCCGCATCTGCACTTGAATGTCCCTGCCAATTTTTATGGTTTACAATTGCATTTTACCATCTTAAGGTACTCGGCTTCTCTACAAAGGGTTTGCTCAGACAAAAGAGGCTTTTTATCAGGCAGCATCCTCGGTTTTCGAGATACAGGCGGTACCAAAAGATAGGCAGTGTGGGAACTGCAGAAATGGGCATTTCTGTACCTGCCCTGATGTGTAATGTTCGGTTGTCCCTGGAAGCTCTTTATTCCTCCTCACTTGATTAGATGTCCAATTGGATGAAAGACACTTAATACTCTTAAATACTTTAATAGCACTCTAATAGCACTCTTAATGCTTTAATATAGCCTTAATACTTTTTGAACTTTCTGATTTAATTTGTGAAGTGTCTGTTGCTTTAGTGTCCCTAAGAGTACAGCAGAATTAATGCTTTGTCCGCATTTGCTGTTTTTCCCACAGATGCGGGATTTTGAGGGAAATCTCTTTTGATTAATCAGATTAGCTTTAAGAGTTTCTTGTGTAGCTGTTTCTTGTGACAGACGTACCTGTGGCTGTGGTTAGTCTTTTGAATGGGTGATGTAACAACCTTTTACTACTTTGCCTTCAAAAATGTGAAATACTGGTGCGGTGTTGAGACATTGCTTGACCTTCAGTCTTTCTAAAGCCTCTGGGGGAGGAGCAGGAAAGATTGGGTTGTTAATTCATGGTTTTATAAAATACCTGCAAATGATAATGGCAAATGAGGACTCTGAATATTTCGTTTTCTTAAGAAAGATTCACGGTACTTTCGATACCTTGAGGAAGAACAGCATTTTAACAAAACCAGTGAAAATTGTATGAGGACAGAGGTATAAAAGTCAGACTGTATTCTTGGTGTTAAAATGTTAATGTTAAAATCATTAATGAACTTAAGCTGTGCACGTGGCTTCTGTGCTAACCCGGAGTAAACTGCTGCAAGTTTATTGGCGCCTTCAGTGAGAGAAGCCTCAGGACAACTTTGAAATGCAGAGGTGTAGTTTTATTTCAGCAGTTACAGGCAATTGCAGCCTCATTATTTGAGGGGACACTTGACGTTCTTAGAACATAAGAGGATGGTTTTCCCTTGCCAATTTGGGTACTTCCTCTTCCATGTAAGAAACATATTTTGTCATTGAGCAAATCAATAGCAACTCCTAAAACCATTTTTTTTAAAGCAATTTCATTAAGGCATTAATTTTTCCTGCAGTAGTAGCAATTATTTCTCAACAGGGTCCCATTTAAGATCAGTCTTGCTGTAGCTTCAGTTGGCATCTTTTTCCTCTGTGAGATACGATGCTTTTATGTAGTTTTAATTATTTTTTGTCTTAGCTAAAACAGGGACACAACAGATTAGCTTGAATTAAAGTAGCTTTGGACGCTTTGTTGTGTACTGTGGTCTTGGATTTATCAGAAAACTAAGAAGAAAACTTGAATTTTGTGTTCCCGTAAAACGATCAGAGCTTCAGATGGGCAGATTGCTGATCTGGATAAACTTCATACCAGAGAAAAGAGGAAAGTTGTCAGAGCACAAAGAATGTAAGGTTTTCAAAGAAAAATCCCTTTGCCTGCATCCCTTCCCTTTTCCACAGCATTCCCAAACTTTACTGGCGCACACTGACATTTTTAGTGGTTCTTTATGCTTGGTTGCTTTGCATCTGATGAGATAAGCCTTTGCTTAACAAAGACTATTTCATTGATATAGTTGGGTCTTAGTTTACTTGCTATAAACATTTCTTTGAAGATTTAGGAAGAAAAACAAATGGAGTTGTCGAATGGCAACGCTGCTGAAGTCAAATGTCTCTGAATAAACAAGAAGCTACAGTGTTATTTCAGCTCAGTGTTGGCCTGTTGAATGTGGATGTTTCTTGCTTTTGTAAATAATAATAGTTCAGAATCCTATGCATTATTTTCTCAGTTCTGTGATGGGAAATGAAAGACTTGTAATTTAGGAACAACTTAACTCCTTTCTTTGACTTGATGGTAAAGATGGAAAAATACCTCTTGGTATAAAGTTGGAATTTGGTATTGATGGCTTCTGTAGATCATTAATCAGGAAAATGGGTTTATGCATGCCTTTTTGTGCTGAGCCCAGGACTAGTGCTGTATGTTGAGCAGCTGCAGTGTGTGATGTGACACTGCAACCACAGGATTTTTTTCCCTGCTTTGCTATAAAACAATATAAAGATATTGAATTATAGAAAATGAGGGAACTTTCCCATCTGGGAGATTAATTCTTGATTGTTGGGAAGCAATAGCTGTCTTTCTGTCCTGCCTCTGGCAAGTCCTTTGTGGTATTTCTTTTTTTGGTGGGGAAAATGTGCCAGTGGTTTATTGAATTACTGTTCAACTCCTACGTGGTAGAGCTTTGAGCAGATGCATTTACACCAGCATTCTGTGAGAATGGGAGCACAGTTTATCCTGTTGATAAACTGCCTATTTAAATAAAGCCTTCAGCAGTGTAATCTGGTAATTCTAATTAAGTCATTTACATAGGGAATTGGCCCAGGGTTTCATCAGTTGGCTGCTGGGGAGCTGAAATGCATTCTTTCCCTCCAGCTGTATTAAACCAGCCTTTTGATCCTGTCCTTTTTTTAGCCTTTAAGCCAAAGTGGTTATCACTGTGCAGAGTTAATTGAGAAAGGGAAGTTGGGGGACAAGGGGACCCTTCAAGCTTTAGCTTTGGTCTTAATTATTACAGTTCTAATTACATAATTAGAAGACTTCCAGATTTTATGTGTTGATAAAAATGATTCTGTCCAGGTTTTGTTAGAAAGAGGAAATACTCCACGGAGAGGCTGGCCTCAGCGAAGTTCTTTATTGGTAAATGATTGCCAATAACTTATCTTGAAAGCAGTATATGCCTGGGGTATGTGAGCTCTCCCCAGCACCTCGATAAGGAGGTTTCATTTACCCAGGGTGGACCCTGCGTCCTTCAGAGAGCACAAGTTACATGTCTGCCTTCCATTGCCCAATCATCCCAGCTGTAGGCTTGTAGAGGTGGTGACATTTAAACTCAGAGAAATGTCTGGTCAGTGGGAAAGATTAATTTTTTAAAGCCCTTTTTTCCTTTGTAAAAAACAAAACCAAAACAACCCAAAACCAGTAAAAATCTATCACAGCTCTAACACCAGGCTGACTGCAAACTGCTGTGATGTCCTTGTCTGGAAATACATCCCAGGTGAAACTTGGGGGGACACCTTCAGTGGTTTTTATGGGAACATAATCTGGACTGTGATGTCCTTTGGACAATTTTCGTGTTGGATAAAGGCTCCTGTTGCTGCAGGAAATGTGGGGTGCAGTGTCTGAAGGGGCTCACTGTGGTGGGCTCCCTGCACTGCCCACCCACCTGCTGGTGCTGTACCTGAGCTGTGCATGAGCACGGGGCTCCTGGCAGAGCAGGGTTTATTCTGATTAGCTGCTGCTCAGCAGCCCAGGGTTTACCTGTGGGAACTGGTGCAGAGCCCTCAGGTCCTGAATCCAAGTGATCCAATGATGGCTGTCGTGGTTGTAGTAAAGGTTTGTAAAGGAGCTCCGAGTCTCTGAAAGCTGTGCCAAACACCAGCTTGTCCTCCAAAAATCTCTCCATTCAGTCTCACAGCTGTAGCTTTATGTTGTTTGGCAATACTTACAAAGAATTATTCCTAAGAATGTTGTTTCAGATGTCTTGTGAGTGCTTTTGCCAGGAGACTCTCTATCCTCTGCCTGTTTTATCAGCAGTGCTAAGGAAATCCCTTTCTGTGGGTTATTCTTACCTGCAAATTTACTGTACTCGTGGTGGTGTACACAACTGAAGGGAGCTGAGGAAAGGTGCCAGTGTTGGGTACCAGTTTGCTGCTGTGCCAAGCTCAGGGTGTGGCTGCTCGCTGCCTCCTGTTTGCTGCTGCTTTGTGAAGCTTTTCTTTGCCCACTTCTGCTTTCCTGCTTACCTGGCACTGCCAGCTGGGCCCATCACCTTAACACTTGAGCTGACCTTTAGTATTTCACTTGGATTTACATAAGGCCTCTGCTCAGTGAACTGTCCCTATCACAGGATGATATCCATAAAAATGACACTTCCTAGTCTTGAAAAAAAATCCCCAGGCCCATTGGAGACATGTGAAAAGGACACCCAGCAGGAAGAGAGGCCCATGGCCTGAAATATTCATCAATCATTTTCCTGGCACCAGGAAACCAATCAACTCTTCTAAGGGGGAGAGTGCAATCAATCACACGATGTGGGAAACAGGGATCGCCGGCCCTGCCAGAAACGTCCCTTCGTGTGGACAGAAGGAAGGGGCTGTGTTGGTCCTTACTCACAAGTGGTAACTTACACCCAGCTTTTGTAAAAGGCAATCTGTGCACACCACGGGCTGTGCTGCATCGCCAGCTCCAGCCTGCACTCAGGGTTTTGTTTTCAGTAATGCTGAGTTGTGTTTGTAGATTGTATTTTTTTTATTTACCTCTTTTCCATAGCTGGTAGGTGAAGGGTTTGTTTCCTGTTCCCAAACCTCCATGTTCTGAAGTGGCAGGTCCAGCAGCAGCGTGTTTTTATCTAGAAGATCAGAATTTTAAAATTTTGCTCTTTTTTCATGAAACAACATAAGTTTGAAACAGCTTCTGTTGCAAACTGGTCCTGGGGAAGAAATGCACCTCTGGGTTTTTGACCTCTCTGTCTTTGGGTTATGCTAAAAGAAGTATATGTAGATTGCTCAATAATAAGTGAACTGTAGTTGCCAACATCTGTAGGATATTTTATTCTAGGATAGGGATTATTTGAATTCAAGTAAGAGTTCAAATAATAATTTGAAATTCAAATAAGAAATACTACAAAATATTATAGTAAGATGCTATAAATTGGAACAAGAGACCTGTTTATAGCTTTTTCTTTTCCTATGAAAACCTCTGCAATAGTTGCTACATAAGAAATGCCATAATCATGGCAAAATAAATGGCAGTGCCACAGCCTTTCTCATCTCCCTCAGCCCAGCAGACAGTGGATCATGCTGGGATGATTTTTCCTGAGGAGAGTGAGATGTTTCAGGTGTGGCCATGGTCTGTGGCTGGGTGGGGTGCAGGGGACCAGCCTCACCCACCACTGCCCAAGCAGAACACCACCATCTGTGGAGCACCTAAAGGAAGAAGACAGAAATGTATGTAACAATTATTTTTAAATTGTAAAGCTTGTAATCATATGTCTTCCAACATAGATTTTATAAAAGACAAAACTGTGCACTGTCTTTTCATGGAAATCAGCAAAACATGAACTGCTGTATATTTAGGTTAGATTAAAAGTCATTTAAGAGTCAGATTGTTCTTCAGAGCAGCAGTGTATACTAAATTCAATCCAAAATTAATTTCTCATTGAAAAGATTAGGAGCTTTCTCTTTAAAAATGTAGATATTTTTCTGCATTTAAGGTAGTTTTCTAGTACAAGTGGAGACAGATATCCACAAATATCCAAACACCAGGAAGGATGTTTCTATTCCAAACAGCATTTTTCTGTCAGGCAGTTTCTGATGTGCTTTCTAACATGCTTAGATGTGTTACCACAATTACAAGCTACAAAGAGATGTGGCATCCTGCAAAATGAGATTACAGCAGTAGGCAGATGTGGCTGGGATGAGCCCCAAGGAGAAAGGGAAGTGTTTCTGGAATTGCAAGCAGCAGGAGCTAATACGGTTTGCAAACATGGAAGACAGTAGGCAGAGAGGTAGGTGGGGAGAAAGAATCGAATTTCCCTTGATTCCTGCCCGTTTGTAATCCCTGTCCCTGGGAGGCCAAATGCTTAATATGAGCCTTTCACTCCAGCAAAACCTGGGATGCTGTTCTGGTGACAGGGACGTGCTCCGTGGGGCTCTGATCGCTGAATTTCGGGAGCAAGACGCTCGAATCAATAACGGAAGGAAAACCTGGAGTCTGAAGGACTGCTCAGTTACTGCAGCCACAGGCACGTCCTGGTGGCCTCACAAAGATGAGAGCCACACCTGTCTCTGCTCCCACAGACAGGTGTCCCCTTACAGGGGTGTTTCTAACCCGTCTAGCACACCTTGCCTCTGGGAATGCTGCCTCGTTTGCAACATTTCTGCCATATTCTGTATATCATAACACGCTGTTATTTAGCAGGAGATCAGTATTAATCTGCATGGATGGTAACTCTTCAGAAAATAGCATCTCTTGTATAATATCAGTCAATTCTTGCTTTTTTTAATGTAGGAAATTCCAGTGCACTCTAGATGGATTTTGCTGCAGTGGTATGCCTTATGTTGGCCAACACTTTATCAGTGATCAAAAAGTCAATAAAGAATTTCCACCAGATTTACAGACTGATTATGCAATTGATCTTTCAGTACTGGAGTAGGCTGGGCTGCCTGGTAGGCAATACCCGAATAAACCAAAACATCCTCCAGGCAGAGAAGATGCAAAAATCTCATGCCCAGGGACAAAGACAGTGTGACTGTGGGCTGGGGTGCTGCGTGCTGAGAGGCACTGGGTGTGAAACAGAGACGTGATCACTGTCTTCTAGGGCAGGCTTTTTTCTTCATCATCATAATTTTTCTGAAAAGCGTTGGTGCTTGACTGTGTTTTCCCTTTTGGTAGCCTAAAAGTCTGAAATAAGATGCCAAATGTGTATGAGTCCCCTTTAGAGGAATGAGCTGGCTGAGAGCTGCTCTGAGTCTTGCTCTTACCACGAGCTGGCTCTGGGGGCACTTCTTCCACAGCCCCCCCCATTTTTCAGGAGCAGACCCTGCTGAACCTCTCAGGGAAGCAGCAGCTTTCCAGAAGAGCACTGTGCTCTGTCCCAGAAACCACAGAGGCTTCTGGAAACCCAGCCCATAAGGTGTGTGGTAATGCTGATACCACATCTCCTTTCTGCTTTGATTGTTGTGCCTCAGGAGGCACGTCAGGAATCCTGTGACTTTTGATGGCATCAATAAATCAGATAGCATGCTGACAGAATTTTACTGGAATGTAAACAGGCATTTAAAATAACAATGTTTGTAGAGAGTGTATTGAGGAATACAGTGCAGGTACATGGCTCTGTGTAGGTTTCCTTTCAGCTTTGTTGGTGAGCAGGAACTGGGATTGTGTTCCATGTAAATGAAAATAAGTAAAAATACTTATCATGAGATGACCTTATTTCCCACTCCTCTCTGCAAACAATGTGTGTTTTCAGCGCTGAGGTGAGACAAGCTCTACCCAATGTAGGGGAAAGGGGAGGAATGTCTCTGTATAGTAAAATTTAGCTGATAAGGGATAATGAATCACCTTCAGCTCAGCTCTGCTGAGTAGTAGCTGCTCTGGGGAACTGCAGGCTGGTCAGGCTTGTCTCAGCCCCTCAGTGGGACGGGTATGGAGCAAATCCTCCCAAAAGGCATTTCCAGGCACTTGAAGGACAGGAAGGTAATTGGGAACATTCACTGTGGGTTTACCAGAGGGAGAGATCGTGCCTGACCAGCCTCGTTCCTTCTGTGATGAAATGACTGGATCCATGGTTAATTTTGTCATTAACCTTAGCATTAGGCAAGGCTTCTGATGCAGTCTCCCATGTCATCCTAGCAGGAAGTTTGGGTGAAAACCTGGGCTGTTTTGTTCAAAGGGTGCCAGTCGAGTTCAAGCACTAACTGTGGCCATTATGCTGTGACTGTCCTCGGGAGTCAGTGTTGGGGCCAACACTGTGGAGCAATTTCATCAACCATCTGGATGGTGGGATGGACAAACTCCTCAGGCTTGCAGATGACACTAGGCTGATACTCTGGAGGGCACAGCTGCTGTTCAGAAGGACCTCAGTAACCTGAAGGAAAAGGTTGATGGAAACTTCAAAATTAAACAGACACAACCATCAAGTCCTGGACCTGGATAACCCCATGGAATGGTGCAGGCTGGGCCTGTGACAGCTGATGGCCACGAGGCCAACAGAAGCCCTTGGTGCCTTGTGTGGGACATGGCAGGGTCACCTCTGGAGCATCCTGTCCCACGCACATCTCCTGCCTGCAGCCCCACAAGCAGCACTGCCTGTGCCACACGGATCCACGTGTGATTGATCCTGGGCACGGGGGACATGGTGGCACTCCCTGAGTCAGCCCCTTCTGCTCCTTCCCACCTCGGGAATCCCTGAGTGCTCAGGGCACCCTGTGCCACCTGTGGTATGTTACCTGCCCTGTGCCACCTGCCCTGTGCCACCTGCCCTGTGCCACCTGCACTGTGCCACCTGCCCTGTGCCACCTACCCTGTGCCACCTGCACTGTGCCACCTGCCCTGTGCCATCTGCACTGTGTTACCTGGGCTGTTACCTGCCCTGTGCCACCTGCCCTGTGCCACCTGCTGAGCTCCTCCAGACTGGGGAGGGGGCACCTCAAAGTCCAATGCTGAGTCACAGGTTCAGGCTAAGTTCATTTCTAGGAGTAGCCCATATACCCCTTCAATTAGCATGAACAGGGACAAGGGCAGGCAGAGGTCAAGAGGAGTTCAAAATGGCATCATCTTTTTTGCTGGTTTTCCCAAATGTTCCTGATCCTCCATGCTGGCATTGCCAGTGTGTTTACCAGACTGTTGGAAAAGCCAAAGAACAAGGCCTGGCTTGATGCATGGGAAGTTAGAAATCGAGGGGTTGAGAATAGGTAGCATTGTTGCTTAAAGCACGAGAAATAATTGATTTATGTTATGGTGGCAAATTAGACTGTAAAGTGAAAAACTCTTAAAAAGAAACCCTGTGGTTTCAAGGGAGCTTTTTGCTTTGATTTCTGCTCAGCAAATAGGGGTACCCCAATAAAGGTCATCAGCTCCATGAGCTGAATTATTAATTCCTTTCATACCACTCAGGGCTTGTAAACAGTATATAATACAGGAAGACAATTGGCACTGTTCACTGAGTGGGCAGAGAGGTCAGGAGGTAAATACTTGTACTGGCAGCAGCAGCTCTTCATAGCTGAGCAGACTTCTGTCCTTTTCCTCTTTTAGAGCAAACCACTTTCCAAAATCTTAGTCTGGCTGTTAGTCCGTATCTCCTCTCCCTTAGACAAATTGTTTTTAGGAATTTAATGGATTATGTATCATTATAAAGATAAAAAGGGCTGGAGGGAAGGGTGGGGGATTATGGGTAAGAGAGCAAACCAGCATTACCATATTTCAATAAACAGCTGTGTTTTTACACAGAGAGAATTTTTTAAATCCATCTATTCAAGGCCAGGTGTAGAATAAGCAGTTGTGCTTCTACGTACTTAGAAAAAAAGCAAAGTGTGATTTTGAGATTAATATGTTATAAATACCATCTGCCAGTAGTAGCACAAGACCAGCAATGTTGCTGTATTGCTGCTCTTGGATGCCACAGCTGTGCCAGGTTCCTGCACGGGCCGTGGGACCACCGGGTTCCCAGCAGCACAGGGCAGGGCATTGGGGGAACTCTGACCTCAGACTTGAGCAGCTGCATGGTGGTGAGCATGGTGTCTGTGCTGGTGAACATATCACAAATAGTCAGTAAAACACGTCATTCCAAGCAGGAACTGAAATTTCCAAGCATGGCTGGGAAATAGTTACACTTTGCTGTTTGCAGCCTGTAACGTGGCATTACATCTAAAATTTCAGGACTTGGAGAATTTGCGCTGCCTCTCTTGAAACACTTCCCGCTCAGAAACCTCTCTTCAGAAGGCACATGCATTATTTAGTTGCTCTTTGAATGATACTTGATAAGCTATTCCAGATGTTGGCAGGTGTAGCTTACTGCCCTGAGTGCCTTGGCTCTGGCAGCAGCAGCTCGAGTGCCTGCCCTGTGCCATCTGGCCGGGGCCGGGCAGTGACCTCCGTGTGCCAGAGCAGCAGGTAACCTCAGTGACCATCTGCTGGGCTGCTCCCTCAACCCTCCTCAAAAACAGCTTGTGCTCACTCTGCTCTGCTCTCCAAAGAGTCAGAGTAACTTCAGCCTGCACTTACTGCTTGCCTTCATTTGGATGTATGTGAAAGCATATGTAGCTTTCAATAGGCAAAATACAAAACTCTTTCCAGGAACCTGAAATGGTTGTACTACATATGAATATATATATATTTTTTTTTCATTTACAAAACACGTGTAATATATGGCTTGCTAGTTCCTAAATTAGGGAGACTATAGTTTAAGGTGAAAAATAGGAAGATGCAAAATAATTTTTCTTCTCTGAGCACATCAGAGCCCTGTGCAGTGTAATCCAGAGCCTGTTGGGGGGTCTGCAGCCAGCATGTCACATGCTCATTCTGAGCACTGCTGCAAGAGCCAAGCAAGATGATAAATTAATGTGTAGATGTTCTAGGCAGTAAATGCCTTGGTAATTCAGTGGGGAGTGGGACAGGAACAAGCCAGGGCACTGCTGAGTAAGTCTGTAATTGTGTTTGTTGCTGTTCTCAGCTATGGCTGGTGTTTAACATGATGAACTAAAGCTGCTGCTTTGAGTAGCTACACTGAGGAGGCTCGGGGTGGTATCAAAGTAGGGCAGCAGGATTTAGTCAGTGTGGTGCAGTGTCTGCTCTCACGTTCTGTAAAGATGGTCTGCTGAAGTGTTTACTTCTGTTTGTGGTTTGCCTAATTAGAGCAGAACTTTGCACTTTCAGTGTAAACAGTGGTCCTCAGGGAACTGCCCGAGAAATGGGAATTGCAAGAATGTGAAAGGCAGGATTTGGGCTGGCAGCAAAGCCTGGCTGTGGGCTGGAGTTGTGCTTCTGGGGCTGTGTTCTGTGGTTAGGAATGCAAACTTGTAGTCTGCATTTATTGGGTCTTAGAGCTAAACAAGAGTTACACAGTATATAATTATGTGAGACCTACCAGCATCAAAATCACAGAGATGGAGACTGAGCTGCTTGACTTGGGTGTTGGTGGTGATGTGCTGAGAGGGGCTGTGGTTTTTGGGAGAGATCAAGCCCAAAGATTGCATCTTGGCTCCACCTCATCTTGGGTTAAAACTGGCCCTGTTAGTGCAAGATGGTTTTCTCCTGGTTTGAGTCCTGGAAAGGTGGATCCTTTCCAAAACACAGAGGGCAATCTGGCATTTGTTTTTGATCACGTTCTGACTTTGAGGGTTTTCACTGGCAGACACAGGCAGGAAGTTCTGTTTCTTCTTTCAGCTGCTAGAAAATAAAGCTTTGGAGTGTCTTGTGCTTAAAGACACTTGTTTCTGATGCTGCTCCAGATCAAATTCCAGCAGCTTGCCAGCCTTTGGAAGAGGATCTCTCTTCTGATCAGGAATCTTTTGAAGGTTCACTGGCCACAGATGGGAGATCATCATGTCCTTTCATTTCACAGTAATGCTCTGCATACAGTTTAAACCTGATATAATTTAGACTTTCTTTGTGCTGGAAGTTGCTCTGAATTGATATTCTCAAACCATCACAAGTTATAAATTACTAATATGACTGCTGAGAAAAGCAGATCTACAGATAATGTGTATGATAGAAATACCTTGAAAGGGGGAACTGATGCTGTTAAAATGACCTGCTCCTCAAAGCAGCTTCCTCGGGTGACTGAAGACATGTGTATTCCATTTCAGTGTAAATGAAAGTTTTCAAAGTAAAACCTTCTCGGTAACATGCACATCACATCTTTCTCATTTTCACTTTCCCATTAGCTACAGATGTGGAGCAGATGAGTTCCTCCTCTCCTGTCCTCCCTGTGAACTCCGTGGGCAGTAAGTACCCTTTTCTTGCCATGTGTGACCAGGTAGAATTTCTCATTCTGAGATAATCCAGAGATGTGAATTGATACTCCATGGTAGAGACTTGGAGAAGTTTTACAGCTGGTATTTGTTCATGGAAGTGGGGATTCCCATAGCTGAGAGCTGCTGAGGTATTTCTCACTAAAGTAGCACAGACCAGGTCTGTACATCACTATTTACACCAGCAGAATGCAGGCTGTGTCAAACCTGTTGCCACCAGAGGTATCTCAGTGAGGGAGACCCTTGCATGAGTGATAGAAACCCCTGAGGGTTTCTATCACTCATGTAAATGAGTGTTAAATGAGGGTTTCTATCACTGATGTAAATTATGTTGACGTGGGAGTATTTTTCTGTAGTGTGTCATTATTACACTTGAAAATCTATAGCCTGAAATTTCTCATGAAACCAAGAGCAATTGGTGAAATCCTCCTCAATTTCAGGGTAATTCTGGGCCTGTAACTTTTTGACACTTTGAAAAACCTGAGCTGCTGGACACCTGAAAAAGTAGGAATTCAGAATTCCTTCTTAACACTCCATCTAGTGGCATTTGCTTTGTGGAGGGACCAGTCGATGGGAATCCACTAGATGGCAACAGGCCCTTGTCAGACTGGTGGCACTGGGAAACCGTGTGTTTAACAGGGCTGAGAACCCCTCATTGAGAGCAACTTTTCATCTCATTGTTTGGGAACTCTGTGGATTTTTCAAATGTGGCAGACTTTTATCTGGCAGCTCGGTTCAAAGTAATGTTCAGATGTTCACAAGTGCTAAAAGCCTCCCAGAGCCAGGACATGGTCCTTTCCACATGCCTTTGTGCTGGTGGACTTGCACTTACTTTTACTGGGGAACTGTGGTTCCTGTGTGATGGGAGTGAAAATCTGGTTCCTTCCTTTATAGTGAGAACAGCCCTGTGGAGTGCATGCACGGGGGGATAGGCTCCCAGTTGTGAACATGTGTGCAGTTACTTGCCTGTTGATTAATAAAACACATCTTTGTTGGTATCTAGCTAGGTTTTCATGCAGTTTATCAATTTTATATGGAAACAGGTAATTTCACATGCGTGTGTAGAATAATTTGTTATGTAGAGACGTGTAGTTCATGATGATATACTGGCTAATGCTCTGTTGAACCTTTGTGGCCTGATATAGCTCATGTTTACTCCTGTGCACTGACAGGTATTAAAACATAACTAAATTTTCCACAGTATTCTCCCAGCAGAATGTATCTGCAGAAAAAGGGCAGGGCTGTCCAGCATGAGCTGACTGACCCTCTTTCCCCCCTTAAATAACTGTATGTTATTGCCAGTGTGCATTTGTCTAGCTACAGCTTTCATGTCTGTTATCTTTTGCTAAACTGAAAAATGCTTGTCTGTTCCCTATGAAGATATTTATATAAACTTTTGATAAACTAAATAAACCGAGCTCCTCGAGTTCTTTTGATGTCTCCCTGTCTCTCGATCACCCGGTGAGTGCTGGTGGCCACTCTGGTCACTCATGACCATGACCCAGCCCTCCAGTGTGGATGGATGAGCCCTGGCAGTTCCTGCTGGGCAGGTCCCAAACGTCCCCAGCCCCAGCTGTCCCATGGCTGTGGTGGCAGCACTGAGTGTGTTGGTGTTCAGTGTCACCCTGATGTGCCCTGGGGCAGGTGGATCTGCGGGGTGGTGTCTCTGGTAGGCAGCAAACAGTTGCTGACACAAACATCTGAAGCTTCCCAAGCATGGATTTAAAAACATTCTGAACATGCCTGTCTTCCCTTAGTTTTTTTTTCCCTTGCTGTCTCCTTACCAAAATTAAAGCAAAAAAAAAAAAAATCTGGAGGATTTTTTAAGTAGGAACCCAAGTTTTAAGCTTATTTGTGCATCCAGAGCATTTGAGAGGTGTGGAATGTGTGCTCAAGCCTTTGGCTTGTTGTGCATTGGCAAACTGGGGTAATGGCCCCTTTACTGTAATTTTCCCTGTTTATCTGAAATGTCTTATTCAGAGTAATTGCAGTGAATTATTTTCACATGTCCTCACAGTAAAGATGAACACCTCTGTCAGGACTTCTACATTTTCTACTTTCATGCAGGTATACATGAGGAAAACCAGTTGGCTGAAATGTCTGTTTAAAATAACACAAAAGTGCTTTCTTGTACATCATGTAAGATGTCTCTGGAAAAAATCCAAATTGTGCACTCTCACTTCCGAATGAGTCTGCCAAGCATGCTGAAAATTTTGAGATTTCAAAGGCAGAATGTCAAACTGCATCAAAAATGAGTCATTTGTCTTGTTTTCATAATGTTAAAACAATTTGGCAAGCATGCTTTAGGGCTGTTCACTGTTACACTGCTGTGGTAAATTCCCTGTACCAAGCCACCACACTTACCCGGGCTGTGGGTGACTGAATAGGGCTCTTTGCCATCAGAGAGAGGGGAGATTTTCCCTAAAATTCCACTTTTGCAAAGTTCAGTCTGTTTAGTGTGTAGCTGTTGAACTTGGAGCTGTTCCTGTGTAAAATTGAACAAGTTAAAGTCTTTGAACAGAGCAAGCAGATATATTTTGAATATTCACCAAACTGGAGTTTAGAAGTCCTTGGTGAGTTGTTCTGACTTGAGCTGCAGAGAGGGACAGGGTTCCTGTGGGATGGCAGCACAGCATGTCTGAACAGGCTCTTCAGGATAATCCTGTGAGCAACTGGGGGAGCAAACCAGGTGTAAGAGAAGTGCTTGGACCCTTTGCTGCCCAGGGAAGTGACTGGCACCACTGCTGAGCAGAGTGAGATCCACCATCCCTGCTCTGAGTGCCGTGGGGGCACCGCAGGAGCTCCCTCCTGACCTGCCCCGCACTGTGCAGAGACAGGGGCATTTCTGGGACAGGTATGTCATGCCACTCATGTGGAAATACTTGGAGGGCAGCTCGAGAGGCTGCTCTTCTGTCTGCAGTGCCAGTTTGTCTGTCATGCAGAGATGCCTGCTCCTCCCTGCACAGCCACAGAGCAGGAAGGTCCCTGCCTGCCCCAGGCACTCAGCTCCAGCTCCTCACCTTTCCAGTATTACTGAGGCTGGCCCTGCCCACCACAGCCCTGAAGAATGTTCTCTGCAGCAGCACCTTAAATCGTTATTTTCTGCTTTGCTTCCTCCCATTCTTGCCCCTGTCAATCCAAAGCCCCACAGTTCAGTCCCTTTTCATCTCTCACTGGTCACTCTGTAGGACCAGTGCTGTTCCATAGCTTGGCTCACTCAGGAGGAAGTTGAATTTCCTATCACCTGGTAATTTAATTTCCTATAACATGGTAAAACTGTAGGTTTATGCTTTACTGAGAGATTTACCAATTGGGTGTCACTTTTATTATTATTAAAACTGAACTAGTTCCTCAAATGTTCTGCTCCTTTAAAAATCCCTGTGCATTTCTTAATTAGCACTCAGATTTGCTCATGAAGGAGCTGGATGATGTGTCCTGACCTTCTCTGGTGGGACAATGGCACAGCCTCACACAGTTTTGGGAGGCAGAACTCGGATAGGGCATTTCTTTGGCAAAGTGTCACTCTTCCTGCTGGACAGGCCACCCTGGCCATCGGAGGGGTGCTCCTTGGCTGGCTGGTCCGCAGTTTGCATTCATTGATCAGTGAGTTGGTAGAAATGAAAACCCACCGACAGCAATGAATGTTGATTGCAGCCATTAGATGCTGAAGATGCCACGCCACGGCGATGGTGCTGTCACTCCAGAGCAGCCCAAGACAAAATTCCCTGGCACGTGCTTTGGGTCTTTCCTTACTTCATGGATTCTGCAGTCCCTGTACAGGCAGAACAAGTGCCTGCACCCTTGTGAAGGCACCCGCTGCCAGAGCCTGCAGTCCTGGTCAGCCAGCTGGGCTGGAGAAGGTTCCACGTGGCTACCACTGAGGTGCCTGAGCCCTTGGCTGCTGTGCCTTGGAAAGCAAGGCTGCTTCCTTGCTTGCCTGGCTGCGGGGCGACAGCCTGAGCCGCGGGAGCAGCTGGACCTGGCCTGCTCCTTGCCCGGTGAGCAGCTGCTGCAGGTTCCTGGGAGCAAATGAACTGACATTCCAGAGCTTTTTCCAGCGAAGCTCAAGTTGCCAGCCCAAATGGAAAGGTTTCCCTCCTGATCTGGCCTATATTCTGCTATTTTGAATATATACCATGCTCAGATTTGCTTCCAAGTGTCCCATATGGTGCAGATACGTTCCTGCTTTTGTGCCGCCCATACAAAACCTTCCATTGATCTCTTATACTCTGTTCTGCAGAAATTCTGCACTAGTATAAAGCTTTAATTCTTTTTTTTTAAGAGAAAACAAGCATTTCTTATACACCAATTCACTTTTAGAGAAAGTAGAACTGGAAAAACTCAACCTCTGTAGCTCTTAATATAATCTGTAAATCATGACCTGCTAATGGCAACCACATGTGAAATCTCTGAAGGTTCAGGCTTTCCATTTAACAGAGGGTTTGTGATAAACCTCAAGGTACAGTCAACGGTCGATGGTTTTTTCTAATTCTCAAACTCACCGACAGCGTTGAATGTTCGCTGAAGCTATCCAAGGATGGCTGCACGCATGCACTGCACAGATTTTCCATGCATATGTTTTCCATAGACTGGCAGTGGAAACACTGCTGAGGACTGCACATTCTTTATTGTAAAGCCTTAAACTGCAAAGTATTTTAATTACGGAATGGAACCTTGAGGACTAATGAATTGCAGAAGTGTAACACTCTGGTTATGGATGCTGAGTTCACTTAGTATTTCTTAAACCAGCTTTGAATATATCGGAATTGCAGTTGTGGAAAAAGCCTTTCCTCTTGTGGACATGCATGTTCTCAATAAGAGCACTAAGGATGTTTAAAATTAGTAAGATTTCTTTATAAAGTTCACTTGAAAAAAACCTGAGAGTGGGGGCTCACCCACAGTGCTAAAACAACACAAGTGAGAGAAGGGGATCTACTTGGTGGAGTACATAATGTCTGTGTTTCCACAGCTCCTGTTCCTGCTCTTCTTTCCCCTAAAAAGAGGAAAAGGGGGTTTAGTCTTTTTAAAGCTCTATATTGCATCTAATTATCTTCACCTTTTCCACCTGGCTTGCATGGTTCCAGAGGGATGACTTATTTGCAGTTTGTTTGTTAAAAAGTCAATCTGCTGCTGTATCTGAAGTAACTTTGCTGTGAGTGCAGTGGAGCTTACAGAGTCAGTGGGGATAATTTACTGCTTAAATGCTGGAAACTTGCTTTAAATTCAGAGTGTTTTCTCTTGTTGTAGGGATCTAACAGTTTCTGTCTGAATATCCTGAGCTGATACATGTAATTTAACAGTAAGTGTATTGTCTAATGAAGTCCTTGAAGCAATCTTGCTCCAGGAATACAGTTTGTAGCCTGCACTTAAACTGATTGATTTTAATGGTATCATTAAACATCAGCTGATACTGAAAATCAAAAGAATTCTCCAAAAATTAGTCTCACCTTTTTCTTGCCATCATTTGGAGTAGGAGCTGGTGGAAAGAACAAAGACAATTTGAATTAATCACAAGCAGTGCTCAGCCTGGAGCGTTAAGCCTCAGAAATGTCCCAGTGTGAAGGGTGACTACATGTGGTAGGTATAACATAAATCAAGGAAACTCAGTTCAAGTCAAGCATGAAATTTTGGTTTCAACAAACCAAAACAGTGTGTTTATATTTAAATGACATTGTGAGAAAGGCTTTTTTCTCAATTTACTACTTCTTCCTCCTTTATCCCTCCAATGACCTTCGAGGTAGGAACTTTCATCTTCTTGTTCCACGATTTCAGAGCCTGAATTTCTTCTCTTAAGTTAAACTGTACATGTTATTTCTATATCCTGGCTGCACACTCCTTCCCCTTTGCAAAGTTCAAAGCTCTCTTTTTGGACAGACTCTGAAATGATAAAATAGTTCTCTGGAAACGGTAATGGGCAGTATGTGCAAGGTACACTCCAAAAGTTATAGTCTGCACGGAACCTTCAACATACCTTCCTTTCTCCCAGACTTCTTTCACCTAGGAAGCACTGAAACTAGACCTGACAGCTGCCACCCCCATTGTAATTCCTTAATTATTATTTTTTGTTGTGAAAAAAGCATGAAGTGGGCCCTCCCCAGATGCTGACAGGGGTCCCTGAGACCCAGCTCTGTTCTCTGCATGAACACCTTGTACAGTGGGATCCCTGTAAGGCCACCAGTCAGGAGGCAGTGACTGCTGAACAAGACCTTTTCTATGAATTGAAGTATTGAACACTCAGAGCACACGGGGGTTTCTTTCAAATTACAGTGGAGAATGGGTTTCTGTATGAAGAAAATGCTTTCCTCAAAATTTGCATACAAACCCTGAAACACAGTGGTTAACCTGTTTGTAAGAGGTAACTGTTCAGGACTGAGTTAATTTGGTGCATGTTTCTTGTGCTCTTTGTATTTATGGTGCCTGAACAATTCTTACACCCTAATCCAATCATTCTACTAGCTCCTCACAATAAGGCTTTTATTTAGCAGGGCAGGAATCCCAACAGCACCGCCCTAAAGTATCACTAAATAAATTTTACATATGCATCTGGTAGTAAAACAGCTTCCCTTTTCCTCCCACCCCCTGTGCTGTAGCTGTGACTCTCATGAGGGAGGTGTGTGACCCCAGTGAAGGAAACTGGGGCCAGGATTGTCCTCAGCACGTGACACTCTTCCTGCCTGCCCAGAGCATCCACACAAATGCCATGTGCAAGCACATTTGCTTTGTCCTGGAACAAGCTTTAATTGTATTATAAAAATGTGTTTTCTTTGTCGAGGTAAATGACTTCAGCGGGGTAAGCATGCAAATACCCCTTGGGGAGACAAGAGCATGGAACTGCTGCCAGTAATTTTAGTTATTGCTGTTTCACTGAAATTTGGGTGAGTGTTTAACAGCAATGCCATGGCCAAACACTTCAGATTCAGCAGTCTTCTATAGTGAGCACTGGAGGTTATTTTTAACTGCCCAGAAATTCCTTGGGACTATTACTTGACAAGTCTGGGGGCTACATAAAACTGGGGGACAAAGTCACCAATCTGTTCCTTTTGCCCTTTTAGAACACAGTGCTGTGATGATCATCCTAAAGAGATGCAGAGCTCTTCTGGGACCTGGGAGAAATGCTGATTGTACCAGTTTCCAGCAATCTAGGGAGGACTTATCAAGTTCTTTTGATCTCATTCTAAGTTGACAAGCTTGCTTGTGGATGCACCATACCCTAGACTTTTGTAAGGTGTTTGACTTAATACTGAATGACAATTTAAACTGGCATGATACAAATTTGCTGTGGCAAATGTTAAAAGGATTAACAAATGACAAACGGGGAGGTCTAACTGCAGTTCCAAGTGGGAACTTGATCCAGTTGGCACAGCCTTAGAATGAGTTGGCCACATCCTAAAGCATCCCTTTAGGCCTGGGGGAAACGTAGTATCCCATATTAGCAGGTTTGGGGTTTTTAGACAAAGAGTGACACAGATTTGGATCTCCAGATAAATCAAGTGTAAGTGAATGCTTTGGCACAGCTGAATGCAGAGTTCCATGTTTGGGAACAAGGAATACAGACCATGTGTGAGGATAAAGGGCTGGGCCCACGAAGCAGTACTTGCCACGGAGATAATTAACTGCATGTGTGTGCACAATCTGACTCCTACTACTGTGCAAACAATGAAATATTGAACAGCAGCACAGGCTGGTGCATCTGCATTTACTTCTCCTGAAACTGCTGAAGGGATGGATGCTTAGGCAGTTCTGGCACAGGCTGCCCTGAAGACATCACTGAGCTGAGCAGGTTTCTGAAAGTTTTCAGTGGAGAGCAATTAAAGACTGTCACCAGGAAAATAATGTTCTCTGAGGTAAACCAGTGAAGCTTCAGGAGTTTTGTCCTGTCTCTTAACATCTTTACCTGCACAACTGAGCCAGTTAGAGCACAGCAACCCTGCTCTGGGTTTGGGAATGGGTCTGGCTTCACAGCAGGGAAGCAGAACCTTGGCAGTGGGTGTGAGCAGGAGGGAAAAATGGTTTGAGTCTTCAGAAACTCAAAGCACCAACTTGTCTTTCAAGAGCATATGAAAGAGTGGAAAGCTTTTTTGACCTGTTGGGATGTGATTTTGCAAGAAAATTAGACACTCATGCTTGAAAAATGCTAGGCTAAGACTCAACAAGTGATTTCAACGAAAAGTAAAAGTAAAATTATTTTGGTCATGATTTTTTCCTAAATATTTTAAAATAAGGCATTTATGAATGAGCTACTCTGAATGTTCTTCCAATCTGATATCCCAGCTTGAGTAACGCTGTGGTTTTTTAGGTGCTTCACCAAACTCTTTCTGAGCTATCAAAATGGTGAGATAGATGTATTTTTGAAGTGAAACTTGTTTTATGTTTCTAGAACAAACACACAAGCTCTCAGATTCAAACTCTCCATCTCCTGTGACCTCCTAAAGGAAACAGTTGTCAAAGCTGCTTGCTGGGGGGGGCTGGAAGACACAACCATGGGCAGGGGGGGCTTCCTTGCTGACCTACTTAGACAGGAGTGATTGCCTGGATTAGAGCCCAGCTCGCTGTCCTGTCTCCAGAGTTGTTGTGTGCAAGGTGAAGGGATCAGCACGTGATGTCTCCAGCCCTGCCTGCCCCCACACCACATTTCCCAAGGACTGGGCACATTCCCACCCAGGCAGGCTGGGGAGGGGACCTGGAGCTTCTTCAGCACTCTGAGAGCTTCCCAGCACCCCAAGGGTGGTGGCAGGGATGTTGTTGTGAGCAGACAAGAGGGATGGGTTTGGAGGGAGCTCCATTTATGAACTGTTTATACCTGGACTGGAAAAAATGACCTCAGCCCAGGATGTCTCAGTAATGATGTCGTCGTCTCATTTCACAGAACTTCAGAAATTGTCTTTGTTGGGAAAAAACTACTTTGGATGTCTGGGGCCACTACTGAATTGCAGCTGTTGGCTGTAATCAATAAAGCAGTTCTGACTTAAAATAAAATCAAACCAGTGGCTAATGGATGTTTGGAGAACGATACAAGGAGGAGAAGCTTGCATATTTCCTGCTAATCATCTCCTGTCTTCCAGACATTTTTCAACACACACAGACTTCTGGAGACAGACTTCTGTGCGTTCAGTCACCAGGAATGCATTTTTCTTTTCATGAATTTGCACAGCTTCCCTGTGAACTTTTATCTCCCGTCTTTTAAGATAACATTTGTTGCCATGAAGATGGTTGGCTGTGTTAGATCCATCCCTTTTAATGGAGAGGAATCTCAGGTGTCCTCCTGATGGATTCCTGCAGTTGCACTACAGCCAGGCACATCTAACACTGGGTAAGCAGCTTTGTGAGATATAAATAGTGTTGTCTTTTCTGCTGTATTAAACATGCTCACAGGTCTTCATCACTGAGGACTGCGCTGCTCCAGACCCAGGATGTGTTACATTTATTGTGGTGGTGAATTTAGGATAAATGCTTCTTCAGAAGGTCCTGTGCTGACTGCTCTTCTTGGTTGGCAGCTTTGTGTCTGTGAAGATCAAAAGATTTCCCATTAGCTGTGGATTCAGGCATAGTTCCTGTGCCTGTTTGGGGAAGGAGAGAGATGATCCTAACTGCAGATGATTCTGTTACCGAGGTTGTCTTCCACCTTTTAGCTTTTTAGAAATTGCTGGCAGCATCATCAGACTGACAGTTTTCACAAAAATTCATTCCTGCGTTGCAGAGAATTGCCTTCTTGTGCTGAGGTTGGAAGGAGCTGGACTTGCTGGTCTTTGCCAGGGCAGGGAGGGCAGGAAGCACCACTGGTTCTCCTGCTGGTCCCACGAGTCCAGCTGAGGTTTCCTTGCCGTTGTTTCTGGATGGATAATGTAGCTGGATAATGCCAGAGAATCCTGGGTTTGGAGTGAAGGTCTCCTTGGCTTTGGTGGGGCGGTGCGTTGGGTGGGCTCACCCCAACAGGATGCCTGACCCTGGATGTGTTTCACAGCAATCACTTCAGTTTTCCCATGTGAGATACTGAAGTCATGCCCAGAACTTGCACTTGTAATGGGCAAACATGGGGAAAATATGGTTCAAAATAACTGAGAGAAAAATCTGAGGTCTGTTTTGATGAGATGGCTTCCTGTGACTTCAGACCAGGGATATGACCCCCACAGAACTGCTGCCATGTGTCCCTGTTCACACACTGATCATACACAACACTATAAAAATACAGTTTTAAAAAAGATGCTAATTGGGACTTCTATATTTGATTCCCTGTTTGGAATATTAGCAATTCCATATGGATAAAGCTTGGGTTATCTGCTTGGGAAGCAGTATGGATGGAGAGGGATCAAATGGAGGATTTGCTTTTCATAATCATAATGTCTCCTTGTGATTTGTTGATAACTGTCCCTTTGAAGATAATTAGTTCCTGGTTTTCATCTTTATAATCCAGCAGTTCTCATCTGATAGACTTCAAGATTTGAAGTTCTTCTCAAGAGATACCTGTTCAATCTCACTTTTTGGCTCAGTTTTGGTGGTGTGGCACCTCCAGGTCAGTTTTATGCTGCCACCTTGTAAGACTCCATTTCACGATACACTCACTGCAATGAAGATTTTATTTCCAGTAAGTATATATAACTGAAGCAAAGAAAATGACATTATGATGACATTGTAATGAGCAGGAAAGTGAATCCTTACGGGGCTTTCTCCTCATCCTTCTCACAAAGGTTATGAGATTTCTTATCTCTTGCCAACATCTGGCTTAGCTGGAAGCGCGTTATTCTTTCCATGAGGAGTGTCCTCCTTGAGCTGAGCAGGTGCCACACAGAAATGCCCTGATCTCACTGAACCTCTGCAAGGTCCTGCTCCCATCTTCTGGCCGTGGTCATTCCCAGTCAGCTCCAGCAGGTACCACAAGGCCTGGATGGACGTGCTCGGGGCTGACAGGGAAACATCACATCCTAAGCACGGTCCCATCCACACCACAGATGGATTTCCACTGTGTTTCCTTGCTCCTTTTTCCCATTCTCACACCAAAATCATTCAGCCTTGTTTACACGTGGTCTGAATGTGCAGTGTTGGCTTCAGAGCTTCAGCTGTGTTTCTGTGAGACTTTCCTCCCACCGTGTGTGGCTCAGCCAAAGCAGCACATCTTGAACTGCTCCTTCAGGTGTTAACATTTAAAATAGAAGTGTCTTCAAAGACTTGTAGAACTACTAACTGTGATTTGGGGGTAAAAAAAGAGGCAGTCTCTTCTATCTGGTTACCAGGCAAATATTCCGTTGGAAGAAAGCCTTCCTCCCCCGTCTCTTATATATTTAATTTCTTTGCTTTTGCGTGCTTTTAAATATTGGATAGATGTGGATATGACCCCCAGGTGGGCAGGACTCTGCCATTCTTCTCTGAATTATCCATTTAGCCTATTTAAATGCAGTCATCATGTGAAACAAAAAGGAGAAAATGTACTTATGTTCATTTAGAAGAATGATCTTTGGATAACGTCACCAAATATTGCAGGGTTTTATCTTGCCTATAAAATAAATTGGTCCCAGTGTGCTGTGAGATGCACATAAAAGTTTGAATATGAAAGTAGTATAAAATTCAGATGAGTTGGTAGAACTGGCTTTAGAATTTTGAAAAAATGGGAACAGATTTCCTAAGATTGATGTATGAGGGAGGGAGGGATGTGAGGGATTTGAGGGATTTTCATTTGTGAATCTCAACCTATTGGCATATTTTCTTTTCTGGTGCCCTTTCTCCTGATGCCTGGGAGTGAGACCTTTTGTCCTGGGGTGTGATGAGAGCACAGATGTTCCAGATGTGCGCTGTACCCCAGCACGATAAAGCCACAGAGACTGATGACGACGGTAATGCTCAAATTTGGTTGGTGGTCTTTGGATTGCGAGTTCTGCAATCACTTCAACATTTTTATAGTTTTTCTTTTACACTGAACTCATTGGTGTTTAGAAAATGGGTTTTCTAATATTTTAAGATACACCTTCTTGTCTTCCTTCTCGCCCGTACTTTCACCACCAACGGCGGGGTTTGCATGGTCTCTGTTCTAGCAGTTGATTTCTACCGGAACAATTAAGAGCTGTGAGAGGAGAGGAAATTTGGCTAAAATGTTCCAAATGGAAATCTGCTTTTATGTGGTTTCAGAATGACGACCCAGCAAGCATAGGTGGATGTACTGTAAAGTGTCAGGACTCAGACAGCCCCATCCTTCTCCTCAGTAAACAGGCGGGGTTGGGAGGGACGTCTGGATCTGGGCAGTCCACACCAACTCTCCTCCCAGGGCACCACAAAGCACACACAGGTACAAACAAAACAGCCTCACTCAAATATTTCAGTACTTCCTTCTTTTCCAAAGTAGACTGCAGAAATATTGCATCTACACACTGGTTACTGAAGGCAAAAAATGAATTAAATAGGGCAAACAAAGCTGGAGCTAAGCTATTATGTATTTCAGACTGCTTAGTATTTGGCATGTGGACCAAATGCTTTAGATTATAAGGCATAAGCCTTTCAGAACCTTAAGTTATTTTAAAATTAAATGGATGACAGGCACAGGTCTGCTGCATGGATTTGATTTTCTTTGTGTCTTAGCAGAAGTAGTAAGCAATGTCTCTAAGTATCTAATAAAGCTATTTTCTGCTATTACAGAAAGGTTTGCTGTGAGAAACAGAACTGAGAAAGGATCACATTTTCAATAAAACAAATTGAACAGATTCTCAGAAATCTAGGTCACAGTAACAGATGACCTATACATGGTCCTAGTTTTTGATGCAACTGTCTAATCTGCTCTGAGAGTACTAGCCAGACATCATTCCTAATTGACCTTGATATTCAGTGAACAGAAAGAAAGCTAAAGCCACATGATATTTAAATCTTTAGCAGAAAATAATATATGGCAAACTTGAATGTATTCTGTTTTGTAACTAGGACCTTTTTAATGTGAACCTTGTCTGCAAACGTGTTGGTCATCTGAACAGTCTGAATTTGAGGCTCTGCCTAAAGAGATAAATCTGAGTGGGAAGAGCCATTCATCACAGGCAGTTGCAGGGGAGGGTTTTCTGTCCGTGGCATGAGCACCCTCTGTACCGTGGCAGCCCTGGTGGGCCCCCCCAGCCTCCCCCAGCGAGGAGCAGCGTTCTCAGAGAGGTGAGAGCTCTCTCCTTGCCTGCACTGGGGGGCTCAGCTCCAGCATGAGCCCCCGGGGTACCCAGCCCTGGTTATGTAAAAGGAGCTGCTGTCACTCCAGGGCACTGGCGTGCGTGCAGCTGGAAATGTAAGTAAATATGGGAGACTGGGAATTGCAGCGCATGGTGAAACCCTGACCACTTCTGCTCATAGACCAGATGAATCCTTTTTGTTCATGACACCAGACTCAGGATGTAGCACTATTTACAGAGACACTGTGGGCTTGCACATGGGAACAGAAGGATGGATGTGTGCTCTAATGCTCAAGTAATGTGTGCTCAAAGCTTGGAAAAAGCGAAGTAGGAAAGCCTCGAATACTCCTATGACAAGGTTTTTTTCCAAGAGAACTATAAACTGATTTGGTTACCAAATTGAGAATCAATGAATGTATTGATAGAATTTTGGGGACTGATGCTTTGCTGGACTCACTGCGTTCCAATGTGCCTGCCCTGGATCAGCAGTGCCTGTGCCACCCCAGAGCACACAGCCCCTGTCCCTCGTCCCCTGCGTGTTGGGGCAGCTCTGAGCAGAGGGCAGTGCCCGCGAGGGGACACGTTAATGCTCCACGTGCTGCCCGTGCCCACCCAGCCCTTGCAGCTGGGCATGCCATCACACACAGCCTTTGCCAGGGAAACAGGGGTTAACAGCAGGGCTGAGCAGCGTGGTGCTGCAAACCCAAATTGTGCGGGATCCCGAAGCTGAATCCCCATTCCCAGGCTTCCTGCAATATTCATTCCCACACAATTAACTGCTAATGCAGGAGGGTTCCTGGGTTTGAGATGCAGCACTCAGAAATGTGCAGTTTTACCCAGGTCATTGCTGGCTGTGGGGTTCATTTCTTTGTGTTATGGTACAGGGCAGCTGCAGATGGTTTGAGCTACTCTCAGGCAGAGCAGGGAGGGCAGGAATGACTGAAGTCTGTTTGAAAAGGTGATGTCATCCGTCTGTGTGTCCATGGTGCTTCTTAGGGAAACACATGCTTCCACGTTATCCTTTTATCAAAACACCCAATTGTTATCTTTTGAGTTCTTAACATTTGAAACTGTTGAGCACTATTAATCAACACTGTGGGTCTGAAACGATTACATCTGCTGGCTATTATTAAGATAAAATGAAATTCTTAGGATTCCACATTTTTTGTTAAATTGCCAAGTGTATTGTGAGATCTCAGCATACCTGACACATTTTTATTGGCAACCAACCCTGTAATGCAATAGCATCTATTAATGGCTGGATTATGCACGCGCTGGTCTTCTGCATCTGCTGCAACTTCCAGTGCTGTTAGTGGTTGTGACAGTGCTTCAGGCTTTATAAGCTTTCCCTTGGAATAGTTGTAACTGGAGTTCTGAGAACTGACTTTGGAATTATCTGTTATTTCTATGTGCGGTTTAAATAAACCCTGACCACATGAGAAGAGCCATCAGCATCCTTTTCTTGTGTGCCTGATGGGATTATTGCCATGTCCAGGCTGAGTCTGCTGATGTTGTTGGGGGCGGGTTATGCCCAGACTTTCCCCTTATGGCTGTTTCGATTAAGCTGAAGTGCTTTTTGCCTACCTATAATGGTCTGGTTTCCATTCAGAACTATGTGCTTAACAGGTACTCAAAATCTTACGACCCAATTGCAAGGACTGAATTTAACTTTTCAGCACATTTTTTTTAGACTTTCAAGGGGTAGGTTTTAACATTAGCATCTGGATGAATATTAAGTATTAGCAGTCTTACAGGTAAGAGAAAAAGTTGCTGCATTTTAAGAATACCATGGAATTTCATGTGAAAGCGTGTTGTAGATAGAGCCATCAATATCCTTAACATTTATTAAAAATAATAATGCTTTTGTTCAAAGGCCTATTTTAGGTAGGTCCTTCTGGGTTTGTCAGTACCAGCAAGAAAAAAAAAAAATCAAAATCGGTGATAAGAATTGGGCTAGATTACAATCAAGCTAAGTTCTACTGAGAACTAATACACCCAAGCCATTGTACTCCATGAGGAAGAGAATTCAAGGAAGTTATATAATTACTTAAGACAAAACTAACTCCTGTGAAAAGTATTTACATTCACATTTATATTTTTAATGTTCTGAAATAGCAGCTGAAAATTCTGTGAAGCTGGCCCCTCGCATGTACGAGTGCTTGTTAGCCGTACAAGAGGCACCTTTTTTAGAAGTGTGTTCTTTTAGTCATCCAGCCTTTTTTTGCCCTTCTTTGCCCATCATCTGCCTCATGGGCTGGTGCAGAGCCTTGGCACTGCTCTTCCCAGGTGTCTCCTGGAGGATGGACCTTCCTTACTTTAACTCTTCCCCTTTTCCTGAGCTCACCAGGACTGTGTTGGTAAAAACACGCTTAACGGCAGCAAACAGCCCAACGTTTGTTTCTGTATTTTAGGATGCAGCTGTATGGCTGCAGCTCATAACAAACACACACACACTTCCCAAGTGCAATACACAACTCTCACTTTCATTGTTTTTCCTGGGCGAAGAAGAGCCAAGTCATGTCACTCGCGCTGCGCCCGCAGCGAGGCTCACACCTAGAGACACGCTGTGTGCCCGGCAGAATTTTAACTGTCTAAAAGCCCGCTGGACCGGGTATTTCATCTGGCTCTAAGGTGGTAGGGGAGGCAAGATTTATGGAGAAATACAAAAAGAGAGGAGGACCAGCCCCAAGCCTCCCGCTCTTTGGGCGAGGACTGCCCCGAGCCCCGGCGCGCGGCCGCGGCGCCGCGCACAGCGAGGGGCTGGCTTCTCAGCTAATAAAACCTGCTGGTTGGTTTTCTAATCTCGATAATTTCTGCTCATTGGCTCCAATCAGCAGATTAAAGCCCAGTCTCCGAGCAGTTCTCATTTTAACTCCAGACTGGGGGGAAAGCAGGGGAAATGGGAGGTACCAGACACCGAGCGGTTTGGTTTTTCTTATTTATTTTTGTGTTTGCCAAGTTGACACAACTGAACAATGTTCTTCTCCACAGCTGGTACTGGAGCTGCATGGAGTAAATTTACTGGACCTTTTAAGATGAAAAAAGCTGCCCAGCCATATTGCCCTTACAGCCACTGCTAAACCAAGTCCATTAGAACACCACCCCATCTCAGGCTGGACATCAGCTGCCTCGGTAACAAATCTCTGCTTTTATAAACACTTTGAGGTTTTTTTGTTCTCAAATTCTAATTCTCCCCCACTCCCCCCCATCAAATTAAAATCTCCAGCCAGATCATGCTTCTGCCTTCCAGACCCAGGGCAGCTGAAAAGTAACCATATGGACTTCATGATTTTATGTACTGCGACAATAAAGCTTTTATGACATTCTAGGTGGTTAAAAATGGCAGTCAGGAGCTCTTAAACATGGCACAGGCATGTTGCTGTTCTGAACCGACAGACCTGCCAACAGTGCATCAAAAGCTGTAATTTCCTGTGCAGTGAAGCCCCTATCTCTGCTGCCTCCAGCTTTGTGTCCCAGGGCTTGTGCCTGTGTGCTAACAAATCTCTATTGTCCAGCGGGGCGAATAGTGGCTGGGACCAAAGAATTGCTGTCTGGTTTCTATTCAAATCCAGGTAGTCAGAGATATGAATGGAGTTTCTCGAACAGCCATGTGAATAACCTCTGCTCTGCGTGGAGCTGCAGGCGCTGCGCTGGCGGCTCCGCGCCGCGGCGAGCACGCCGCCTGGAAAGACACTTTTGATGCTCCTCGTGGCTTTTAATACTTATTAACTTTTAAAATATGCTATCTCGCATTCCTGGACAAAACAAGGAGGGTCAATCGTCCCCTTCTCAACTTGCTAAACTTGTGGAAGGATTCTACTTAGAGCTTTCGTAATGGGTTGTTTTTGCTGAGGAAATGATAGGAAAAGTTTATGAAAATTATTTTCTTAGAAAATACCAGATTTTTTAGTGTACGCTGAACGTCTTCTATGAAGCCCAACCAGTACTGCAGAGGATTTTGGGGGAAAATAAGTTAAATTTCTTTTTAGATATCGTATACACAGCCCATTGCAATCGTCACAGTAAATCACTGCAGATGCTTTTGGGGAGCAAATACATTAAATTTCTTTTAGGTATTGTATTGAGTTCATTGCAATCGGCACAGCTAATCGCTGTCGACAGTATGGGAGCAAATACGTTACATTTCTTTTAGAGCAAGTTACGATAAAAATTCCGGGTGTGATGAAGCAAGAACTGGCGGAATACTGCACATCGGGGCTCATTTTATTGCAGTTTTTGGTATTTTTAATGATTTTCTTAATTAACATGAGGCTTACGGAATCGAGCCCTGCACGGCCACAGAACCAAACCGCCGAGGCCGGGGCTGTCTCGCCCCTCTCCGACCGCAACTGTCGCTAATCCGTCGCCGGTCGCGATACGGTCCGCGGGCGGGGCGGCCGAGCGCTCGCCCCCGCAGGTGCCACCGGAGCCAGACAAAAGGGGGGACCGGGGGCATCCTCTCCCTCCTCGCCGTCCCCGCCCGGGTCTCGGCGGTGCCGGGCGCTGCCGCCGCGGGGCGGGGACGGCGTGTCTGGGGCTGCCCCCCTCCTTTGTGTCCCCGTCTGGCTCAGTTCCTCCCCGCCAGCCCTCGGGCGACACGCGTGTCTGGTTACCGACCCGGACCCGCGAGCAACTTCCAGCGCTGCGGAATCGCTCGAGTTTCTCCTTCTTCTTCGGGGGAGGAGGGAATAAAGCGGGGAGGGCTGGTGGGGGGGTGGGTAAGGGGGAGCTGCTGCCTGTTCCCCCCACCCCCGGTACCGGCGGGGAGCGGCTGCTCCAGCTGCGTTACATTAACGCATATATATATATATATATATATATACACACATATATGAAAAAAAAAAAAAGCGCTTCTGTTGGAGAACAAAGGAGCACGTGCAGAAATGAGACTGGAAAAATAAAATATAAATAATAAAAAAAAACCCAAACCAACTGGCGGCAGGTCGGGGCAGCAGCGCGACACCCGCCCCCCCCCCCCGCCCCCGGCGGCTCTCCCCCCCCGGCCCGCCGGGACGGACTCGGATTAACGCCTTACCTGGCGGGGCGCTCCCGGCTTCGGCTCCGCGCTGGGCTCGCTCTCCCCAGAAGTTGGCGGCGGTGCGGCCGGCCCGGCAGCTCCCGGCGCTGACCGGCGGCCCACCGGCGCGGGGCGGGCGGGGCCCCGAGCGGCGGCCGGACCCGCCGAGCCCCCGCGGCCGCCGCCGCCCGCGCCCCCGCCCCGCTATATAGCGCCCGCTGACGGGCGGCCGCGCGCGCCGTCACGTGCGCGCCGCCGCCGCGCCCATTGGCTGCGGCGGCGCGGGGCCGGCTCGCCATTGGGCCGCGCCCCTGAGGGTCCGGCCCGCCCCGGCGGCGGGCGCAGCGCCGCGCTTGTTTGGGTGCCGGGCGGGCCCGGCCCGCACCTGCCCCGCGGCCCCGCCGCGACGCGGTGTCATCATCATCACCACCACCACCAGCACCACCACCAGCACCCCGCCCCGGCCGCACCGCGGGGCACGGCTCCGCCGCCGGCGCTGTCACCCGGCCCCGGCGGGCGGCGGCCGGGCCTGGTCCGCCGGCCCCGGTTATCCCCGGGCGTTCTGGGCCACTGGGAAACTGGGTCACGGCGCGGGCAGAGCCGGGCGGCAGCGCGAGGCCACTTCGCGCTGGCGCTTGGAGGCGCCTGAAAGGTGCCAGAGAGCGGCTGCAGCGGCTTTAAGGAGCGCCGTGGGCTCCGGGAGAGGCGCGGGATTGTCCCCTCGAGCGGCGGGACAGCCCCTCCAAACCCCTTCGGCAGCCTTGCCCTGATCCACACGTAGGAACCGACGAGATTTTCCACTTGTGTTGGTTTCCTTTCCATTCTTCAGCACAGCGAGAACAGCCGTTGCCGTTTCTGTGGCAGGACCGAATAAAACACTTTAAAACACGTTCTCAATGAGACCACCTGATGATGAATGAAGTGCACTACCTTGCTAGTTTCAGTGGCCTGACACTGACAAAACTCAGAGCTGCTCCCACAACTGGTCTGCATCCCTTCCCTGTGCCAGGACAGTGAAACAAGACACTGGCATGTCTCCGGAGCTGCACTAAGATGCACTAACTTTTTTTCTGTAAAGTGTTTTCAGAGGGAACCCAGGGCTGAGCAGTGGGGAGAAATCAATGTCTGTGTTGTATTTTCTCTAAAAACTCTTCCAGGTTTTTTAGACTTTTTTTCTCTGTTTTTTTTTTTTTTTCAGTTACTGACCTTTTCTCTGAGTACATTTTGAGAGGGGAGTCCAAAACCCTGGATACCCTCCTTGGAGGGGGTTTGGACTGGGTGACTCCTGAGCTCCCTTCTGACCTAGGATCCTGTCCCGCGGGACAGGTTCTCATCCTCTAACACTGCACGGCTGTTCTCTCTCTGTTTTGCTGCTGTTAAAATGCCCTGCAGGAACCCCTGCTGGCTCTGGGCTCCGGTGCTTCGGTGGTGTGGCAGCCCCAGCACCCTGGGACAGGGCACCGGGGCAGCTGCAGGTGAGGGATGAAGGGAAGGAGCCGCAGTGGCAATGCAGTTCCTGCCCTTTGCTGGCCCAGTCTGTTGAGTTTTTCAGCTGTGCCATGATGTCACTGGCAGGGACACGGAGGAGTGGGAGGGGTGGGTCAGAGGGCCCTTGTGGGCATTCTTGACACGGATTTCTGTAGAATTCCCCCTCAAGGGCTGGATGAATGCATAAATGGAAAATGAAAATGGAATGAGGAAACAAATGACAGTTACATGGAACTCATCCAAAAGGAAGCAATTTGGAAAGAAAAAAAAAAAAAAAAAAAAGCAGCTTGACATGCTGCTTTAATGTTGACCCAGGCTTGTATCACTGTCACGCAGCTGCTATTGATGTGGGTGAAGAGGTTCCCACCTCCCTGGCATGAGTGTGAAGGAGATAACTCCTATCTGCTGTCCATTCTGCCCACAATCACCGTTGTAGTAACTTCTCCAGCTCCCAGACAGCTTCCTATCTGCCTCCTCTTTTGAGGACTGTCTTTCATTTCTTGAGTCATTTAGTTACACTCCTGAAACACAGTTGATGCAGTTGTTAAAATATGCATTTTGGTGCTTGCTGAGGTAAGAGTGGGCTTCTGATTGAAAAACACATGGTATCTTTGATCATATTTATTAAAAATAAAAATGAATCCATAAGATTGTTTTTGAGGGTCATATGGGCTTTACAAGGTGTCTGAACAGCTATGGAACCCATTCTAAGATTAGCAGAAATACTGTAGAAATCCTCAAATATGAAATGTTCGGGTTTGGAAAAGGGAGCAGAGTTTTGGCCCAGCGTACAAGCACAACCACATGCCAATCTCCAGGTGCCTTCTTCTGTCCCCACATCAGAGGTGATCTTCAAATGTTTGAGTCGCTTGAATATTTTGAGGCTCGTCCTAATTATTTTGCTCTCATTCTCAAAACACTCAGTCCTGCTCAGTAGGATGAGCATGGCGATTGCTAAATTAGAACCGTGCTTCGCTAAGTCCATGGAAAACATCCTTTCCCGTTGGGAAGTGAACTGCTGGCACAGCCGTGGAGAACAAGTTCCCCAGGCAAGGGCACTGCAGCCGAGGCCGTGGTGCCGTGGCTGTTCCTCCAAGCCCGAGCTGGGCCCTGCAGGACCCTGTCAGTGCTGATGGGGCTGGGGGCAGGAGGTGGGGGTTGACCCAGTTTTCAGCCTTTCAGCCATTTTACAGTGCTGTCATCAACTTTGTGTTACGTTTTGCTGCTTAGAATTTACCCAAGTCAAATTGAAAAAGCGATGGAGATCCATTGAGGCATTGATCTCTAAAGGAGAGGCAATGCCAGTGCTCCCTTGTGCTTCCCCCAGTTATCCTTGAGTCTTTCTGGCAGTTCTCGTCCTGGAGAAAGGCTGTGACAAGACAGAGGAAGGAGGGAGGAAGACTTCCCATGATTCTGGTCAGATGCAGTGTGCTGATCCAGACAGACCCAGGGCAGATGGATCTCATTTCTCTTCATACCTCAAAGACCAGCAACTGAAGAAGGGGGGGCTTAAAGGATAAGTGTCTTTTTTCCCTCCTGTGCCATCTTTATTGAGAAATAAAGAGAAATCCAGAGTGTTCATCTGAACCTCCCCTCTTCTACCACCCCAGTGTGCAGCACTGTGCTGGTCAGGCCAGCTAAGTTATCTTTGTATTGCTGTTCTCTTCCTTTCCTTTGGAGATTGAGATGTGCCTATTGTCAAGTTCATTCAGGCAAAACTATAAAGAAATTATTTAAGAAAATAGTTTGGAAAAAGTTAATTTGGGTCAAGGAGGGATTAAGTGAGGAAATTGTTTCTTTACATCCTTCTGCTAAGAAGTAAGCAAGGGAAGAGATTGAAAATAAACCTTGTTGAGTCCATTTTTGGATTTATTTTGTATGTGCTCTGCCCTTTTGGTAGCTGTCATTGCTTAAATCCATCTAACTTGATGAAGAAGGAAAGAGATTCAGCTTGAGAGCAAATTCAAAGTGAAAAGATTTGGCCAGTGACATGATGAAAGGGATAAGTGTAGGTAGAATGGGATTAAACAGAAGTATTCTTGGTATTGAACACATGGCTCAGAGGCCTTTACTCTTGGCAGCCTTATTTGAAGCCAAATTTGTATCTCTTTTGCATGAAAAAGGAACAATAAAATTAATTTAAAAAATCAATGTGAAACTGAGTGAGACAGAAATTGTTTGATAGGATTGATAAGCATTTATGAAGCCTCACTGCAAAGCATCAGGAGCAGCATCAGGGAGCAGCTGTGGCAGGAGGGACGCGTGGATTTGGAGGGAGCCGTGCCGGTGGCTGCAGCTCTGCTCAGGAGAGGCCTGGCTGCACATTCCCCCTGACAGACAGCACTGGGCTGCTGCATTCCTGCTCCTCTGTGCGTGTCATTTCCTCCTGGCTTTGAAACCTCAGCGTAAAAGAGTGGCTGTGAAAGTGGAACTCCCTGGGCCTTCCGAAGTATTGCATTTATTACCGAGAGGATGTGTGCTCTGTGCACCACAGGACAGTGGTTGGCACTACAGTGTGGCACAGTCACGCTCTGCTGGGCAAAGCCAGTTGTCCTCACCAGGCTGGGAGTGAGGGAGCAGCTCGAATTCTCTCACTTGGGAAGTAAACACAAGGGGAAAATTAAGGCACAAGACCAAAACTGAGTAAGAAGTCAGCAGAAGAGCCAGACACAGGGTCCGCTAACTCTGTGCGTTATTTGTTTTTTAGGGTATGCTGCCAGTATTAATAACAAAAGAATTGGCTCCGTTTCCACACTTGGGCTATGAAATATGCATGCCTGTGTTCCTGCAATCAGGGGAGCGCTGTCCTCCGAGGAGCAGCGCTGCAGGTTAGCACTCTGACAGGGTCCCCGTGGCTGCCTGCTTCTCGGTGCCTGTCACCTTCTGTAGTCATCAAGTGGATAAAGAATTTTTGTCATGCTGCTTCATGAATGAAGCCTGTGCTCCTAAAGAGCATAAGAATTAGCTCTGAAGTGCGCATTAGCACAAAGCCGAGGATGTTGAAAATCATAAAAACTAAAATACACATGCACTCCATTTTCCCTTTCCCTTATCCTGACTCTGAGTGGGGATGGAGTCTGGGTTTAGTTTGTCACGGTTTTTTTTCACCCTGGCTGCCGCTAAAATGCTTGGGACTCTGGAGAGCTACCAGCCCTTTGCTTTTAGCATCATTCAAAAATCTTCCATTTAGAGACCATTCTGATATCTTGGTGGTTTTTTTTCTTCGTCGTCTTTTTTTAACTACTAAGGAAATTTGCATGAAAATGGAATCATTGTTTCTGAAGAGTTCCATCTGCTCCTGCTGCTTATTCTGGAGCTGAAGTCATAATCCTCCGTTTGTGAAATTTCCCATTGAAGAGATTTTTGGCTTGTTATGGCTTCAGCACAAAATTTCAGAACAGAGGAAATAAAGGTGCTTCACCTAGGAAAAAAAAATACAAAGAAAAAGCCTGGAGATGACATCAGAACTGCCAGTATATCTGCAGTCAATACACTGTAATTCCACAGGGACTGAGGGAAATAGGACAGTACATGTGGGGTGGGAAAATGCATTTCCTCACAGCGTCAGAGCTTTGGCTGGGGGTAATGAAGGAATTGTAATCTTCTGGGTGGCTCAATAAATAGGATTCCTTTTGGTGGAAGTGAAAGGGCAGGAATGGTTCAGGGCAACGGGAATGCTCAGACCAGCCAGAAACGAGCAAAGTCTCTTTGAAAGAGCTTTGGCCAGAATTGAACTGCCAGGATTCTCCCAAGGAGGATCCATGGGATGGATATTCATGTAGCCACTCTCACAGCCCTGTATCTACTTCCGAGGAATATTCTATGAGCGAAAACAGGATTTTTGTTGTTGTTCTAATTCCTTCTCTTCCCGTGTTTACTTACACTTAACGTGCAGTGCCGTGCTTGTGTGTGTGCCTGCGTGTGAAGGCTGGGCACATCCAGTGGAAGCGGTAGGAAGCGGAGAATCCCGCGGGCTGGGAGGTGCCACTTGTCCTGCCCGGACCTCTGTCGCTATGCAGAAATGCTGCGGGAATCTGGGTCAGGGCGAGCGGCGCTGGCAGCGGCCGCGGGGCTGCGGCTCGGCCGGGCCGGGCCGGGATCGTGTGCGGTCTGCGGCTCCCGGGGATACTCCGGGACAATCAGTGACCTCCTTTCGCACCCTCATTTACGGGATTGTTTCCCGCACCACGTGCGGTGTTTGTGAGGAACATTGCATATGTATGAAGCGGGCTGTGCTTAAAGTAGGTAATACGTGGGGTCTGCTCGGGAAGAGCAATTCATCTGCAGCATTTGGCATCTTCCCTGTTAATTAGATCGTGGTGTGCACGTGTGCCCCTGCGTGCAGCGCCTGTGCTGGGAACTGCCCCGTTAACCCTTCCCGGTGCTGGCAGTTTCCAGAAGAGCTCTCCTCCATCACTGCGGGCTGCGTTCCCACATCCCTCCCGCTCATCCGCACTCCTGCGGTCTCTCCTTCCCATGTGATGCTATCACGGTGCATTCCTCCTTCTCCCGAGCACTGCCACGTGCACACAGCTCTGGAACTCCGGCAGGAGCTGGGTCACAGAATCAGGGAACAGCTCGGGCTGGACCTCAATGATGCTCTGGCTCCATTGCTGTGGGCAGCGCTGCCGCTCACCAGGCACCAAGGGGCCGACAGGTCCCGTCCCACCGAGCCTGGTCCCCCAGCCAGACCTCGCCAGGCTGCCCCTGCACATCCCTCCCTGGCTTGTTTTCACTTCTCCCTGTCTCTTGGCTGCTGATCTCTCCCCCATTGTAAAATCTCTTAATGCACTAACTCTTCACAGGAACTGACTCCTGGAGATGTCAGTCCACAGCTCTGTCTGCAGCTCAAGCACAGCCATTAGCAGCTATTGAACGTTATATACAAATGAGAGGTATAATTTACCTCTTTAGGGACAAAAGATGGCTGGTACCAACACACCAGCTTTGAGTGCAGCCGTGCTCTGTGAGCTCCACAGGAAATACACTTAGCTAAACACAGTTGTAATTACATGCAGCTTCCAACCTCTGTTTTCTTGCTGTTCTGTACCACAGTAGTGCTCAAGTACCAGGGATTTAGGAAAGCCTGGCTATCTACACCTCATCCCAATCAGTCTTGCTCCCTTGTTGCCAGCTGCTTTATCTCCTTCATCTTCTCTCTTATCTGTCCCTGGCCTTCAGAGGCTTTTGAAGGGGTAATTCTGCTGGTCAGGTAAAGCCTGGTCTCCTGTGGGGTGAGGGATTGCTCAGCTGCTCCATGGGTCCAGGTTTGGCCAGGAGAGCCCCTCCTGCTCTGCCTGAAGGTCAGCTTTTCATCCAGGCACTCCCATGGAATCCACAGTCCTGCCACCAAACCCCTCTGTGCTGGTCTCTGCCTTCTGGAGGCTTGTCTGGAGCTGGGGGGAAGGCCCTGGGGAGGGCACCAAGCTCCTGGCTCAAGGCACAGCTCTTGCACCGACAGGCACGGGCCCTGACATCCCGAAAATTCATTAGTTGGACACAGATTGCAGTAGTAGATATTGGCAGAGGATAATGGACTGTATTCTGTTGGATATTGAATGCTTTCAGAGGAGAAGCTGGTGCTGGGCTTCTCAGGATAAAGAAATACTGGCAAATTTATATCTACATACTGTTCTGAAAATGTAACATCTTCAAGGGGAAAAGCCTGTGCTAAAGTTTGTTATCACTTTTCGTACCTTCAGTTTTGAGGAAGGGTCCCTTTCACTTATCTGACAACCACAGGAAAACAGGCATTTTCCAGATCTGTCAGGTCAGTTTACCTTTGTTTTGTGCTGCAGGTGAGGCTGTGTCACAGGCTGCTCTGGGGCTTTGCTGTCTGGCTGCAGAGCTGCCCACAGAACTGTGTGTGAGCTGCAGTAGCATGTGCACATCCTTCCAAACATAGCTGTTTGTGTTACTGTGGCATGCAGCTCCTTTGTTTTTTCTTTCTAAATTAATTTTGTGCTTGATTTCTGTGCGCAGAAACACAGAGACTCGCATGTATGACCCCAGCACAAATTCTGCACAGCTACAGCAAAGTTCCAAATGAGACTAGAAATTACATGTAGCTCTGTGATTTAATTTTCTCTGACATATTGAGTCTATGTTTTAGCCTACAGAACTCCACAGCTGTGCCCTAATTCTCTTTTCCTTGTGATCTCAACATCGCTGCCTTTTAAGGCATTGCTATTCTTGGATCTCAGCAGGACACCATGTTAGACTGTCACCCTGCTCGCTGTACTGCCAGTGCAGAAAGCAGCTTCTCCCTGGACTTGCAGAGAATATGTGCAGGCAAACTTTGGAGCAATTCAGTGGGTGGATGAGACTAGGTCAGAGTGCTTTATATCCCACACGAGAGGTGAGGGTGTACGGGTTCCTCTGTGACTGCTGTCTCAGGGCATAAGGAAAATGTTTATGTTTTGCTACAAATAACAAGCAATAATGTAATTAGTCTTTGGCACGACTCACACAGGAAAAGCTGGGTGTCTTTTGCTTTAAAGAAGAGGGTTGCTGCCCTGTGGGTATTTATGTTCTGTTTTGTTAAGTGACATTCATACCCCTAGAACTCCTAAGTGTAATTCTTGATTTACCCAAATACTGAGTGTGTATAACCCCGGTGTGGCCCACGTCTAACATCTTACATTGGCTCCTGCAGACGTAGTGCAAGTGCACTTTGCTAAATGCGGTGTAGGAACTCGCTCAGCGTGATTTGGGCTGTTCTTACACACAGCGTGGCACCTCCTGCTGAGATCTGTGGCTCTGAGCATCCAGGGTGTCTCCTGTGAGTAGCAGGGGCTGTTTTCAGGAGTACGTGTGCTGCAAAGTCATCACAACACAGCACAAAGAGCCCCGTAGCTTTGCTGATAAGATGCCTGGTGGTGAGCACTGGGAGTTTTCTATTTGCCTTGTTTCCAAGACGTATGATAAAAACCATAATGCAGATTTTAATTTTTAACTCCTAAAAAAACGCGTGGGATTATCTTGGGTGAGCAACTCGAATGCATCATGCCATTGGAATTTCAAAGATTCAATGCAGAAATCCAGGCGCTGTTGTTGGGGCAGAACATTTTAATTTCAAATCCGAATCTTACGTGTTTCCTCTCAAACCCTCTCACATTGCTTGCAGCACCTCGTGTTGTGGAGGATCCCTCGGGCTAAACCCGCTGTGCTGTGTTGGGGAGGATTTATGGCCGTGGTCGGCAGGAGCAGCTCTGTCTGTCTGTCTGTCTGTCCTCCACACACAGACGTGCTGTGAGTGGGGCCACGGCTGCACCCGCTCCTCAGCCCCAAAGAGGAGGATCTGTTTGCTTTAGCTGAGCTGCCATTTTCCCACTCCCAGAGGCAGGAGGAGCAGGCCGTGCTGGGGTTCTGGAGCTCCAGTGTTTCTCCGGAGCTGTGGCGAGGCCGGTTCCTGCAGAGAGCGGCTCAGGACAGGCTTAATGAGGGGAAATCAACCCCCCTAATTCGGGGAGAGGTGGATTCCTCGGGCAGGCAATTCAGAGGCATCTGTTAAGGACTAATCAGGGCCCTAGCATGGGTCTGCTCCGAGCACGAGGTTCCTGCACGAGGAATTCATGCCCCGACTTCCGCTGCTCCGGAGCCGGCTGGAGGAGATGCTGCTCTGTGCCAGGACAGAGGAGCTTGGAGCCTCTTCACACACAAGGCATGACATTTGGGAATCTCTATGGCCTTGGCTCCGGGTCTGGTGTCTGTTGCTTTTGGTCCCCTAAATCCTCACTGTGTCAGCAGCTCCTGTGGGCATGACCCGCTCCTGCTGTTGGAGGTCCTGTGGAAATCATCGCTGAGAAACCTTTCCATGGTCAAGCACAGCATTGTCTCACTCTCCTGCTTTTCCAGCAGACTGCTCTGGTCCTGCAGCCACGGCTCCCTGCTCTGTTTAGATGCCTTAATGAGGCCGAGGTTTGTGGTCAGGGCTGCTGACAGGAAAGTGGAAAAATGAGCATAGGGAAGTGTTGTGGGAAGAGCTTTCCACAGCATTCATGGGATTTAATGTCCTGAGGACACAGTCAGAGGAATTCAAAGGAATAAAATCTCTATGACAAATCATAGAATTGTTGCATTGCATTTAATGTATTTTAATTGACTCTGGTTTCGTCCCCCGTCGGTTTTATAGTGCTGTCATCTGGAAGACAAAGTGTAGAGCTGTGCTTTCCCAGCAGAGCTGTGCCTGTGTCTGCACTGGTTGGATCTAGAAGGCCAGACTTGGTGTGAGCTGGATAATTACCCTGTAAATGAACCAGAGCAAATGTAGGTTTGAGGAATCTCTGGAAATGTGAGTAAAATATTGACTAGATACCAATTAAGTGAGCCCGAGGCTGGATCATGTGGAAAATATCATGTAAAGATGTAGTTAGACTGTATGGTGAGACATACATACGTCGGGATCAACTTAATATCCAAAAAATTAGTTCCACCATGTGGAAAAGTTCTTGACTCCAAAGCAGACACTTGGCACAGAGCAGATCCTCCTCTGCTTCAGCTGGGGAAGTAGCTGGTAATTAGAGGCTCATCTTCTGTGAATCACCACAAAAGAAAATGAGGGCACAGTTTTTGAATGGGCTTGATGAAAACAGAGGGATATTGGGATTAGAGACTCATGGTTTCTTCTCTGGGTTTGAAGAAGAGTGTGATTTGTCATGGGTTGCATTGTTGGTGCACCCTGCCTGATCCTCTTCCTGTCTGCTCAATTTGTCTGGAGGTTGGTTGGGTTCTCTTGTGCAGGATGACCACTTTTCTCAGTTTCTCCTGCTTTCCTCCCCGTTTGTGAAATCAAGGGAAACTCCTCAGTACACAGAAGACCCCGTTTATCTTTGAGCAGCTTCCTTATGTAGAACAGTTCTATGACTATAGAAATTTCATCCTGAAAATGTGCTGCAGTCCTGGGGGCTCGTGTTATGAGCAGCCAGTTGTAGCTGTTCCCACTGTGCTGTAGCTTTTCCTCCTCAAGTACATTATCGTATTACCACAGATTTAAATATTTGATTTACAAAATGTCGCTGCCTGATGCTCCAGCAGTATCATGTAAGACACATCACAATAGATACAGAGTGTAAAGATTGTTTTAAATGGCTTTAATACAGACAGAGGTCAGAAAAGGCAAGATAACAGCAGAAGAGGCTATGTCAAAAAGTAATTAGAGCAGGACAAATGGATTGTGCAGGCATGTCGAAGGCTGTTATTTCTGTAGGCAGTGAGTAGGAAAGGTGTTAATGTAATGTGACAGATCTGGAGCAAAAATGAGGGTGCAGGGAAAACAAATAGGAGCTGACCAATGGAATGGTTTAAATTATGAGGTTTGCTTTAACATAATTTGATTACACATGAAAGAAATGTTTAGTGTAGTTTCTTTGAAAACCTAATTGTCTTAAATACTGCATGTTCAATTCAGTCTTTACACCCAGAGCAGCAGCCCCTGTGCTGGGGCAGCCTCGCTCCCTGTCAGGAATAGGCATGGGAATACTTTGCCCTGTGTGGCTTCACAAATGAGAAGAGGATGGAAGATTTTTTTTCCCCCTAGTGTTTGTCTAATAAAATTGGCTCTTTGCAGTCACGTACATCTTAATTTGGAACCTCGTGCTAACTGGGGTGGGTGGTATCTGGGCCTGGGAGCTGCTGGTACAGGTGATGCATAAATTATCCAGTTTATCAGAAGGAAAGCATGAGGATCAGGTTTAGCAGGAGGAAGACAGGGAGGTAACACATATTTTTTTCAGGATTCAGCTCTTGCCCCATTCAGAATTGGAACCAATATTAGTAGGAGGGGGGAGCAGTGCAGAAATGCCTCAGATTTCCAGGCTGCTCCAAAGGACTGAACAGGATACAAAGAACTTCCCCAGCACCATTGTGCTCTGCAGTGTTGATCTGAAATCACACAACATGCTGGACACACAAAGATTTGACCTTGCAGCCAGGACAACCTGTGTAGCTCATGGGGACATTTTCCTCCCATTTACAACAGCAGAAACTTAAAATGATGGAAGTATTTTTTCTAGAGGATCCCCTCTGCAGCTTTGAGCTGGGCACTTCAGGTTATGGCTGGGCAGCAAAAGGAGATGCAGAGCTCATGACAAATTATGGGCCCTTATCCCCCTAAAAAACAGGGCCAGCTGTGTCACTGTGCCACTCTGCTGTGCTGGTTGCCTTTCCTTGCTGCTTTGAGGCCCTCCAGAAAGGAAGTTGAATTTACACAAGGACTTACTGAGTATGGGGATTTCTCCTGTGCTGTTGTCCTGTGCTGTTATCCTCAATTGTCCTTGCCTTTCTAATAAATACATTTTCCATAGATTTTGACATTTCACAATTTGATTTAAGCTTGAATTCATCTTAATAAGTAATTGTTGTTTATAGATGGTTGTAGATGGTAAATCACTCAGTCTCCAAGCTGAGGTGTTGGCAGGAGGTTCTTACAGAAGCTGGGAGTTCAGGTGATGTGGTTTTTTTTCAGTGGAATATGCTGTTTTCTGCATGGCTGTATTCTTGGCTGGTTACATGGGTACAAAGGGGAAGTCTGAGGGTTTCTCAGGGTACACCAGATAGTTCCTCCATAATTTTGTTCCCGTTTTTGTAAATTTTGGAAGGCTATTTCAACTCAGTGTTTCATTTTCTTGTAAAAAAAAGGAAAAAAGGATTACAAACGTCAACAAGTTAAATTGAATACTTAAAGATGATTGGGAGCAGAAATAATTTAAAATAGCTGCTCCTATTGCAGAACAGCTAATTGCAGGAGGAATAAACCCGAAGTGCCACCCAGCCGGTGAGCGGGACCCTTCAGTGCGGCCCCGGGGAGGGGAGGCTGCTCGGGGCAGCGCCGGGGCAGCGCCGGGAACGGAGCCGGCGCCTTGCGAGGGAGCAAAAGCTGCGGCTGAACCGGGCCCGCATCGGTGCCGTGCTCGCTCCGCGCTGGGCAGAGCCGGGTGAGACCCGGGGGTGTCCCGGGAGGGGCTGGGCTGGCAGCGCTGGGTGTGCCCGGCCCTGCTCCGGTGTGCCCGGCCCTGCTCCGGTGTGCCCGGTCCTGCTCCGGTGTGTGCCCGGCCCTGCTCCGGTGTGCCCGGCCCCTCTGTGTGTGCCTGGCCCTACTCCCGGTGGGCTGTCCCGTTCCCGGTGTGCCGCCCCGTTCCCGGTGTGCTGTCCCGTTCCCGGTGCCCAGCCCCGTTCCCGTGTGCCGCCCCGTTCCCGTGTGCCGTCCCCGTTCCCGGTGCCCAGCCCCGTTCCCGGTGCCCAGCCCCGTTCCCGTGTGCCGTCCCCGTTCCCGGTGCCCAGCCCCGTTCCCGGTGCCCAGCCCCGTTCCCGTGTGCCGTCCCCGTTCCCGGTGCCCAGCCCCGTTCCCGGTGCCCAGCCCCGTTCCCGTGTGCCGTCCCCGTTCCCGGTGTGCCGTCCCCGTTCCCGTGTGCCGTCCCGTTCCCGGTGCCCAGTCCCGTTCCCGTGTGCTGCCCCGTTCCCGGTGCCCAGCCCCGTTCCCGATGTGCCCAGCCCTGTTCCCGGTGCCCAGCCCCGTTCCCGTGTGCCGTCCCCGTTCCCGGTGCCCAGCCCCGTTCCCGGTGCCCAGCCCCGTTCCCGGTGTGCCGTCCCGTCCCCGGTGCCCAGCCCCGTTCCCGGTGCCCAGCCCCGTTCCCGGTGTGCCGTCCCGTCCCCGGTGCCCAGCCCCGTTCCCGTGTGCCGTCCCCGTTCCCGGTGCCCAGCCCCGTTCCCGGTGCCCAGCCCCGTTCCCGATGTGCCCAGCCCCGTTCCCGGTGCCCAGCCCCGTTCCCGTGTGCCGTCCCCGTTCCCGGTGCCCAGCCCCGTTCCCGTGTGCCGTCCCCGTTCCCGGTGCCCAGCCCCGTTCCCGGTGCCCAGCCCCGTTCCCGTGTGCCGTCCCCGTTCCCGGTGCCCAGCCCCGTTCCCGTGTGCCGTCCCGCCGTGCCGCTCGCCGTGTCCCCGGTCGGGTGCTGCCCTCTCCCGTCCAGCGCCGGCCGCACGGACGCGCGGGGGCCGGGCCCGTGTCCGCTGAGCCGCGGGAGCCCTGGAGCGCAGCCCGCGTCAAACTCGCTGTAGAGCCCACGGGTGCGGATCCGTCGGTGTTTCCCGACACAATCCAAGCGTTTCCCCCGCGCACGGCGGGGCTGCTCCGCCTCGCTCGGCATCGCGGCCACGTCCCACGCGTGGCCCGGGTCCCTCTGTGTGTCACGGTGTGCCACCTCCCCGTCCCGCTGTCCCTCTGCCGAGTCTCACCGCTGTGCCAGAGGCATGGAGTTCCCAAACAGGACTTTCCCCTACACCTAATGATCCAAAGAAGCTCCCAAGCTGCTGCAGTCCCAACAACGTGTTGGCTGCAGTTGTAATTCTGAAGGTTTTTTCTTCTTTGTTTTGCCATCTGACTTGAAATTTGAGGAAATGTCCTCACTGTTTGTTTGTTTTTCCCTGGCCATGCAAAAAATTGCTGCTCCCCACCAAGCTGAAATTTGTAAATACTGTTCAGAACTATAATAACTACAGTTACAATAACAAACTTGGTCTGTTGTTGCTATTATTAAGAACACCAGCAACTGGTGTATCTGTGTGATTGCAGTTTGTCTAAGTCTGGCATAAAGTCATCTTTTGGCTTTTCAGTTTATCACTTTAATGCACAGAATTTCCCCACCTCTTCAAATCTGGGAGATACTCTCTGCCTCCTGGCCTACAGGCCTCTCCTCTGTCCCTGCATCCTGCTGAGCATCATCTTCTGCCCAGGTTTGGGTGAAGAGGTTTGGGCTCATTTGTGTCCTGGCTGATGGGTGCACTGGTTCTGTAAGGACACGCCGGGACAAAGCCCCACTGCTGAATATCGAGCCCTGGGAGGAGCAGCTGCCCTCAGGAGGAGGTGCAAGGGTCAGACCTTGCCCTGGGCCCGCTGCTGCTCCAGCCATGCAGTGCTCGAGGCTCTGTGAGGCTCTTGCTGGTGCCAGGACCCAGCCCAGGGACTTCCCCGTGTTTTCCCATATGCTCTGAGGCTGTGTGACCTGATTTGGTTACTGGGAGTTACAGGAGATGCACTCTTAGAAGGGATGGAGCTATCCCATAGGGAGGGAAGGGAACTCGATTGCCTCCTCATAGAAATGTAAAGCTTCTCCCTTTGCAATTCCCCTTTCTTGTACTTTCCCACTAAGGCAGTAAAACCATATACTTCCCATGCCTACAATCCCATTTGTTTTCCCTTTTTCCTCTGAAGGCGACCTCTCTGAGGAGCCCTTAACCTCCCCCCTGCCTTCTCCTCTGTTACAGAGCTGCTCTCTGCTGTGTGTCACCCACCAAGCGAGGTGCAATGAAACGCTTCTTGTAACCACTCAGTTGTCTGGGATGGCAGATTCGGTAGCCAGGCGAATAAAAATATAAATAAACAGATAAAACCGGAAATTGATAGAAGGGTTCAATTTACACAATGACCTATCAAACTAGTAAGAAGAAGAAAATAGCTTAATTTTATGTGACCACCTTCACTAGAATTATTAACACCACACTCCTGGTGTGTTTAATGCCAGGGAGGAGAAGAATTACCCAATCTGTTGTTAAACCATTATCAAGAACAGCTCAGACATCAGGTGGATGTTTATTATAATTCCTTGCAGTTTCTTCTATAGCTCCTCTAAGCAATTTAATATTAATTTTAATTTTTTTTTCTCTGAAATAGCTGCATCCATAGTGAGTGGAATAGATCTTTTGGGGAAAGTACATGCTGTGTTTACCTCCAACCAGTTTTCTCACTGCAGTGCCTGAAAGCAGTAATGTCCACAGTACCGAGGCTGTTGAGATGTGTTAATCTGAATTCTTATCATTTTTTCAGCTGTATTTGCAAACCAGGCTGGTTCTGGCTGTGGGTGCTGGGTCTCATTCCCCATGTTCCTGCCGACCCGTGCGGGCTCAGGCTCTGCCAGCAGCACCATTGTTGGTAAAATGAAAACTAAGCCAGGAGTCGAGTATTTCCTTAGGGTCTGTTCGTTGCTTGAAATCAAATCCCCTTCGGGGTTGTCGTTTGGTCCGCGGCCAGCTCGGTGGTGTGGGGGCAGCCCTGGGTTTGTCGCCTTCAGCGCCGAGATGTGCTGGGTTTTGTTGTCACAGCCCGGACTTTGTTCCTGCCACAAAGGGGCTGATGGCTCAAACTGCGGGGACACAACAGAGCCCCGATTGTCATGAAAATGGGCAGAGCCCCGCTGCAGCACGGGGAATTATGAAACTGTGGCCGTGGGTGGGAGAGCAAGAGCTCATGGAAGGGCTGCCCCTGTCCTGGGGCCACACAGCTCTGCCAACCCTGCTCTGCCCCAGTTCGGGGTTTTCATCAAAGCTTTTGGGATTGGCTGTGACAAGTGATGGTATTGGCAGAGAGTGTCCTGGGAGAGCTGGCCTGGCCTGGCCTGGCACTGTTCAATCCGTTTTGGTGGCTCATGATGCCACTTCGTCTCCATATTTCTGAAAAAGGTCACATCTTTTGAGAATTCCTTCTCTTTGGAATGATGATCTCATGGCACATCACCAGGGAGCAGGGGGAGAGGGGCAGGACCTCCTCTTGCTTCCTGTGCCTGTCCCTTATGGCTTTAACATCAGGACAATAAATCCCTCGCAGGCAGCAGTGCCACTTGCCCACTTTTTGGCAATGCTTTTGGCTTTTACTGTTGTGAACTGGTGTCGTTATAAATTCTTAGGTGTCGGTTACAGTAGCATCAGGTTTTTCTGTCTGGGTGGGAATTGGCTGATACAGGCTAAAATAAGAACCAGCTACTTTATTTTCCTTTTGCCCAGACTTGCTGCATGGCTGTTTGGGTCAGACAACAGAACTCCTTTTTCCAGTCTCTTCACCTGCCCTTTGCCCATTCCCAGTTGGCCTGTGGTTTTACAGAATAGTTTTGGATCTCTGCAATTATTTTCTGCCCTTAAGGATTTCGTATGCATAAACTGCCGTGTGTATTTAATGTGAGTTTGGAATAATTTGGAAGATTTGGGTTGTTTGGACAATTATATTTTTTCCCAGCCAGGTTTTGTCTGTAATTGCAGTTTCAGAATTGGGGCAGGAGGGGCTGGGTTTGTTCTGGGTGGGTTTTTTTTTTTTTTTCTGTGTCTGTGTTTTGGGTCCAAACAGCAGTTGTGGGAGCAACTTTGTGTTATCTGGAGATTAAGTTGCTTCATTTCAGCCTGCTGTGTCCACACCACGCTGCGGCTTTACAAAATAAGCACTCTGCATTCTGGTCACACTCCTCCGAGGGGTGCCGGGAGCCAGCGAAGGGCTCGCATGGGATGAAGAATGTGGAGCTCTGGGAGCAGCACAATTGCAAACAGCTGTGTCAATAGTGCAGCCAGGGCTGGCTTACCTTGGCCATGCGCTGCAGGGCGGCGGCACCGGCTCCTCAGCCAGCCCGGGCTTGGTGACTGATAAAGGAGAGGGCAGTCCCACGAGGGTCTCACTGACACAGAGCTGCACAGATTTACAGCCTCAGCAAAGCAGTGCAGGGTGGGCTTGTGAGAGTTTGCTCCTGCAAAGGCACCTGCTGTGCAGAAATGCTGGGTTAAAAACAGGATTATGAGTAGAGAGGATCATGGAAGGGTTGGAGTTGGGGTTGGGATTGGTGGCCAGATCCCCTGCCCAAGCAGGGTCAGCTGGAGCAGGGGCCCCGGGCTGCCAGGAGGACACCACTGAGCTCTGCCCTGCATGCTCACGAGGTTACTTGCATTGCTGGATGTCACCAGAAAGCAATAAAATTTCAGGCTTGGGATGGAGTGAAATATGACCTCTTTTGTTGCCTCTGTGCCTTGTTTATTCTAAGCCAGGCATTTCTCAGAGCACAGTTGGGTGCTGCAGTCCTCAGGACAAGGAACAGAAGCAAACTGTGGCTTTTGAGAAAAGCCAGTTTTGAGACATCCAGACATCTGGATGACAGGTTGGATTGGGCATCAGCAGAAATGCTCTTCCCTTAAATGCTGTGGTGTGGTGAGCATTGTTTTGGGCTGATCAAACACAGCTGAGCACCAGGACAGTTTATTGGGCACCAAGGACACGTGAGCTGCACTGTAGCCCAGAGAGAGAATGAAGGGGCAGAAGAGCTTCATGAAAATATTTTCTGGTGCAGACACACGCGGCTGTGTCTGATGAAGAGCTCACCATGATCAGTGCTGCCAGTGGTACCTGTTTTGAGGTGGCCAGCTAAATCAGTCATGGATTTATTGTGTTCCATCTTAACTCCAGTGCCTCACTTGTGCAGACCCCTGCGAGGAGGGCTCCAGTCCCCTGCCCCATAGTGACCACCACCAAAGCAGCACCTGAATTCCCAGTTCTGGGAAACTGGGAGTCCCAGCCCGTGTTCACAGTGCTCTGCCAGGTGTGGCCATGGGAAGGGGCTTCCCCGAGGGCACTGACCTGAGCATGGTGAGCTGTGCCTGTTGGCTGGTACTGCCTCTGTCTGTACTGCTTTTCACTGGTGATTAAAACTAAGCACAATTTTTCAGCCAATACTTGTTATCAGTTTAATGAGATAATTTTCCTCGAGTCATAAAATCTCAGAATTATTTAGGTTGGAAATAACCTTAAAGCTCACCCTGCCGTGGGCAGTGGCACCTTCCACTGGACCAGGTTGCTCCAAGCCCTGTTCAGCCTCACCTTGAACACGTCCAGGGATGGGGCAGCCGCAGCTGCTCTGGGCAACTTTTATCTTCATGCTGGGGATCCCTGGGTTTTGTTGCTGTGTGTGTCAGTGGTAACTGTTTCACACCGCAGTGAACAGCGCTCTCAACTTCCCTGGCAAGCTGGTGGAAGGACTGTGCAAAGCGGTGGCCAGCGGTAATGGCTGCTGGCCAACAGCCGGTGGCCAATGGCCGGTGGTTGGTGGTGATGGCCAGTATCTGCTGCCTCCTGGCAACTGCCCAGGCCATGCCTCAGGGCAGTGGCAGCGATCAGTCAGTCTGTCAGTCGGTCTGTCTGTTGCTCACTCGGTCTGTCAGTCAGTCTGTCAGTCAGTCTGTCGGTCGGTTGGTCTGTCGGTCAGTCTGTCGGTCAGTCGGTTGGTCAGTCTGTCGGTCAGTCGGTTGGTCAGTCGGTCAGTCTGTCAGTCGGCGGATCGGTTTGTCAGCCGGTCACTCAGTCTCTCGGTTGCTCAGTCTCTCGGCCGGTCTGTCGGTCTCAGCCGGTGTCAGTCGGTCTCTCAGCCGGTCGGTCTCTCAGCTGGTCTGTCGGTTGGTCGGTCTGTCAGTCAGTCGGTCTGTCGGTCTGTCGGTCGGTCTGTCAGTCGGTTGCTCAGTCCCTCGGCCGGTCTGTCGGTCGGTCGGTCGGTCTGTCGGTCGGTTGCTCAGTCTCTCGGCCGGTCTGTCGGTCAGTCGGTCTGTCGGTCGGTCTCTCAGCCGGTCGGTCGGTCAGTCGGTCTGTCGGTCGGTTGCTCAGTCTCTCAGCCGGTCTGTCGGTCGGTCGGTCTCGGCCGGTCGCTCAGCCCCTCTGTCGGGCGGGCGGGGGCCCGGCCCCCCCGCGGGCCGGTGCGGCGGGGGCGGCGCTGACATCACGTCGTTAGCATAGGGCGGCCCGCGGCGGCGGCGATGGCCGAGCCGGGCTGCCCGCCCGCCGCCGCCATGAGGCGGCCCTAGGAGCCGGCCGGGGATGAAGCGGGACTCGACCTGCATGGAAGGTGAGCGGGGCCGGGCCTTTGTCCGGGCGGTGCCGCCGGAGGCTGCGCGGGCCCGGGGCCGCCGCCCCCCGCCGCTACCGGGCCGGGGCCGCCCCGTCCGGGGTGCGGCGTGCGGGGCTCGGACCGCGGCGTGCGGGACCGCGGGGACAAGGAGCCGTGAGGGCTTTCCCCTTTTCCTGCCTTCTCACGGCTCCCGGGGCGCGGGGGCCGGGCAGCGTAGCCCTGGGCTGCGAGCAGGATTATGCAATTAAAAAAAAAAAAAAAAGAAAAAGAAAAAAAAAAAGGGGGCATTAGTTTGTTTTGTGGCTTGATTTGTTTATATTTTAAACTTCCTAATCCCTCCGACCATCTGGAGGAGCTTTTTTTAGTATCGTTAATTATGGATAGTATCGGGGTCACGGAGGCGCTTGGTAGCGCCCGCCCGCCCTCCCGGGACCGGCGCTGCCCCCCCCGGTATTTGCAGCCTTTTTTCCCCTCTGTGACTGAAGACAGCGGTAAAGCTCATCTTCAGAGTGAGGATGAAATATTTCAGGAGAGAGCATTGCGTGTTTGGTAACACGCGTTGGAGAAGTCGCTGTTTCGGTTGTGCCCAGGCCCTGCTCTCGCAGCCCGGACTGCTGGGGGTGGGGTTAGTTTCAGATTTTCTTAATTCAGCATCCTTCTCAGCGGTTGCACATCTAGACAGCTTCAACAGGGCCAAGAGAACAGGTTTTAGGGCAGGCAGGTAAGTCAGGGCTTCATCTTACCGCTTTGTAATGTACCAATTAAAAAAACCAAACCAGTGTGACCCAGTCGTTAATTCCGAGCGTGCCGGCCGCGCTGGAGCCAGGGCAGCGACCGCGCACGGAGCTTTATTTTGCTAAAATTGGATCAGCGAAAGTTGATCACTTGAGAGAGCGACTGAACTCGGAGTCGGGTCTGCGAGCGTGGGCAGCGCCACCGAGACCCTCGTGCGTGTCCCCAGCTGCGGTCCCGGCCATCGGGCACATTTTGGTGTGCGGGCTTTTGTTCCAAACTCTTTGTGCAACAACTGGCTGGAGTGAAGGACCCGTCCTCTCCCCGTCCCGCACAATGGAGCGGGGCGGGGGTCCCGCAGCGCCCCGTGTCCCTCGGCAGCCCCCGCCCGCCGGGACGTGCGGTCCGTGGGGCGCGGGGCTGGGGTCGGGGTGAGGCAGCGGCGGGCCCGGGGCTCCCCTGCCCGGGAGAAGTTGCATTTCGCAGATGAGTTTTTGATATGCAAATGGAGATGTGTCCCAGGCTGGGGAAGGGTGATGGGTTTCATCAGCTGCACGCTCTTGATTTATACCGAGCCGAAAAGGAGCAGCTGATGATTTCTGGGTGTTTTAATGGGGGTTTTCTTTTGATTGAACTCTGCTTGGGCAGAAACAGAATCAGGGTGGAATAAGAACGTGAGTTTGGGATTTCATTACTGGAAAGGGAGAGCAGCGTGAGATGCACTGGCCATTCCTCTAGTGCAGCATTTCTCCTCTTTTCTTTCTAGTACTAACTTGGCGCTTTTTAAAATGAGATTCTCTGTGAATAGAACATCTTTTTACAGTACAGGGAATAAGGTTGCAGGCTTCCTCTTTCTTTCCCCTCCTATATATATAATTTTTTTTTTTTTTTTTTTTTTTACAGGAGGCTTGTCCATATAAATTAACCTTTCTCCCAGCTGGGCACACAAATGTTTTTGTTTTAGTTCACAGAGGGTTAATTCTATTCAGCGCTCATCACGGCCGGCCTGATCCGGGGCAGCACAATCTGCTCTTTGAGCCGGGCTGGCCAGGCAGGACGCGGTGCCTTCGCCCGCCTCCAGCGTGGGGCTGGGACCCCCATCTGCGGGGTCGATGGGGAGCAGGAGAGGGACGCCCCGGCCCTTTGTGCACCCGGCCGCGGGCTCTGCCGCCGAGCTCGCTGCCGTCCCGAGCAGGGGCCAACGCACAGAAAATTTAATCCCTGTGTTCATCGATTATAAGTTAAAAAAAAAAAAAAAAAAAGGCCCCTCAAGCAAAGGCGCCTGGTTTGGGGGTGGGCTTGTTTGGACAATGCAGCGCTTCACACTGAAGGGGGAGTTCCTCCAGTTCTGCGGCTTGAATTTCACAGGATGGTTTTCTTGAAACTAAAAATTGACGGTGAAAAAACATCGTTAGGAAAAATAAAGGGGAAAAGAAACCCCAACACGTTTGTTTGTGTTCGAGGCATCACCAGAGGCGAGAGGAGAGTGAGATGCGGTTGGGATTTAAGTAACACATGTGTGAGATCTCCCCCTCCGCCCCCCTCCCCAAACAGCTGGTATTTAGCAGCTTGAGATTTAAACCCAGCTAAAGGGTGCTGCAGGGGGCTGCGATAGGGTCAGTTAATGAAGAAGCAAATAACTGGCACACAGCTGAAAAGATGTTAAATATATTAATGAGTTGCAGTGCTGAGTGTTGCCTGTAATTTTTTTCTCAGCTGTAAAAGATTTTTCTTCGCTATAAATTCACCTTCTGTTGTATAAATGGGAAGTTTTGTCTGTGGCAGCTTTTTCTGTTCTCCCTCTTGCTTTCCAGCCAGGCCAAATCCCAGCACCGTCTGCTCTGGGATTTGGGTGAGGGGCTGTGCCTTCCCTTTTGGCCTTACTTTTGGAAATAAACCCTTTGTTTCTCTTCCATCGTAAAGCACCACTGTGGAAAATCCCCCAGGCCGGCTGCACCAGCACGCTGCCCGCTTTCCAAGGTAGATCTCGCAGGGAGCTGTAGTTGCTGCAGAGTTTTCAGTCGGGTCTCCAGGGGTGGCTGTGAGCCCCCGGCAGCCTGGGGACCTGCCGGCAGCCCCTGGTGCCCTCCCGGAATGCGGCGGTGCCACTCCCCGCTCCCAGCTCCGGCTGCTCGGGGTGTTTGTGCACGGGGCTGGCTCAGGTGGGAGCAGTGACAGGGATGTGCTGGCTGTGTGTCCCCATGCTGCAGTTTATTTCCTGTGCATTTTAGAATCTCATTCATCTGCCGTAGTGCTTTCTGTTTGGGTCTTTGCTGTGTGTTTCAGCAGGATTGTAAGATATTTCCTTTTGGAATTCCGCAGGAATTTTCTTCAAAAAATTATCAAGACTGCTCATTTTGCTGATGGCAAAAGGCAGTTTCTTGAAAAATATAATGTACTGCTTTTACTGTTTGTTTTATAAAACATAGATGAGAAGAATTTTTTTTTTCTTACTCCATCTTCTGTGATTGTTGTGTAACATCATCATATTCTTGGAGAATTTACATTGTACGTGGTATGAAACCTACCATGACCTCTGAAAACAATACATCCTTTAATGTGGCTTCGGGGAGGGGCTAGCGAGGGAGTAGCCATAAAAATCTTCAGGGTTCAAGATGAGGTTGAGATTTTTGTGAGTGCTTTTGTCGTAGCAGCAACTGTTTGATTTAGTGGCCCCTGCTACAATGGGTTGGAAGAACAAAGCCAGAATATCCCGTGTATGAGTTTGTTAAATGTAAGACCCATCAGGAAAATTCGGTAGGGGGGAAGGGGAAGCTTCCTCGGCTCCCTCTCTGAAATAAAACAGGTATTTGAAAAAAATTCTTACCAATTGCTTTGTGCCCTAATCTGTGTTGTCTTGTGTAGCGTTTGAAACCAGAGGAATCAGTGAGATGAGAGGTGACAGGGACAGGGAGGAGGGAGGGCTTATTCACTTAAAGATCTGTTTTGATATTCTAGTGAAATTTCAAGGTTAAGGGAGTTCAGAGCACCCTCAGTGCAGAACTGCTTTAGATTTGCTCGTGCTTTGCCATTTCTGTGAAGTTCCCTGTGGTTCTGCCCCATCTCTCCATCCTTCACCCACGCCAGGCGCTGCATTTCGTGGGGTGAAAACTGGCAGAGGTCGGGAACGGCAAACCCGTGGGCACAGGGCAGCAGCGTGGGCCTGGCCGTGGTCCCTGCAGGGTTTTTTAAAAGATCTAAACCTCTAAGACTTTCTGTAGGCCACCATTTTTTCATCTCCCCGTTTTGCTTGTGGGGAGCAGACGCCTCTGTGGTCCCTGGGTCTGTCTTTGTTCCCGTTTGTGCCGCTGCCGTTTCCAGCTTTAACCTGGAAAGCCGAGGAGCAGTTTCTGCTGGAGGTGTGTGCAGTTCCATTCACACCATCTCCCCCTTCGGCTGGGGGGACGGGGATGGCGAGGGAAGGGTTCTGATTCCTCCTCGCTTTAATCATCCGGGCTTCCCACACTGCCTGGGTGACGGCCCTATTCTTCCCACAACAAAACGAGCCGTGCCTGGAAATGAGCCCTCACTGACGTGGTCAGCCGGGGCTGCCGGGTGAGGAGGGAGCCCTGGGGCTGTGCCGTGGTGCTGGAGCAGCCCGGCGGGTCCTGCCTTTGGCCGTGTGTGGGAGCCGGTGGCGATGCCCTGGTCCTGCCCGGCCGTGCCCCCCGAGCCCGGGATTTGTGGCACCGCTGTGCGAGCAGGGGGAGGGCCAGGAGCTAAGCCGAGGCTGAGCTAAACCCTGCAGATAGAGGACTCCTCTGTCCTGGCTAATCCCCGGCCCCCTCCCCGCGTTTATCAGATTGCTGAAGGTGGAGATTATGCACTTGGTGGCTACAAAGTCATGTTTAGCTGCCTCCCTTCAGAGATGCTCAGATAGCCCCGCTCCTGATCTGCACCCACATTCCTTTGGGTTCAGCACATACCTGAGGTGGTCTGTCATGTGAAACTGGGAATGTTTTGGTGCAAATCGGGAATGTTTCTTCACTTAAAGTCTCTGTTTCCTTTGTTCATCCCTTTATTTTAATGTTTTATAGCAGTGAAATTTGCAGAACAGTGCAAATGTGCATGCTGTGCATGGCAAACCTTTTAGAGATTAACACAGATTGGTTCTGGTTTCTACTGGGTTTAAGCTCTGGAGAAAGCTGCTTGTGAGTAGGAGCAGCTGGTTTAGATTTTTGCTTGGCTTGTGTAACTGAAAACTGGTTTAATTTCTGGTCCCAATACATTTGGCTCATTCATTTCTCTTGCATTCACATGTGCTGCTGTAGTAAGAAGCTACACCCTGGTTTGTCAGCTTGCTTGTGCTTTATTGAGGCTAGAGAAGGCTTCACTGTGACTCTCTGCTGCTCCAAAAATCCATCCTGTAGATAAACAGCTTTGTCTGAGAAAACTCCCTGGTCAAATCTCAATGAGGACAGTCAGGCTGGGTGTTGTGCTGGAGCGAGTTTGACTCAGCTCATCTTCACAAGCCAGTGCTGTCCAAAGGCTGGGGCAGGTCTGTGTCCAGACAGGAGCAGTGGGTGTGGGCAGCCCCCCAGGCACGCTGTGGGTTTGTGCAGCTGTGTCTGCCCAGTCTGAGCTCCCCGTTGGCTCCCAGGGTGGGTGGTGGGCACGGGGAGCTGCCGTGCCCTGCTCTGTCCCCAGGCAGCCACAGAGAGCCCGTGCCACCTCCTGGGTCCTGCCTGGGCCGTGGGTGTTTCTGCCCCGTGGGCAATGGCACTGTCCTGCCTTCAGGCCAAGGAACACCAGAGACAGCCTGGTTTAACCAGCATCCCTAGGAAGGGTGAGAAGCAGCAGAGTGGTTCCTTTCTCTCCTCAGGGCCTGGCTCAGCCAGGGTGATCTGGTCGTCTGGATAGTGCCTGTTTGGCATTTGGGAAAGCAGCCCCATGGAGAATACTGGAGTACAGCAGATTCCTGTGTCCCTGAACGTATTTGAATAGCTCCCACCTTTGCAGTGCAGATCTGTTTGCAGCCATTGGGATTTTGATGGGTTAAAACACGATGTGGGGGCTGGGGGCAGCTTGGCCTGGCGTGCAAGGGGTTAAACTGTTGAGCTGTGAAACATCTGCTACAGGAAGAGCTGCTGGTGCAACTCGCTGGCATTATTTTAAGCATAGCCGACTTGAAGTGAGGTTTAGGCCTCCCTGTGCAGTTTGAGGTGATGAGATTCTGGGTGAACTGCCTGGGTCTCTTCAGCGTCATTTACTTCTCCCTTTCTGTGTGACAGCCCTGTCTGGACATCTCACCGAGAGAGCATCACCTCTGCTCTCCCCCTCAGGCAGCGACAGAGTCCCAAAATACTGAATTTAATGTGACAGCTCCTGTTGCGGAGAGCCCTGAAATTTACATTTGTAGTCATCCAAAGGCTTTTCCAAGATCTGGGAAAGGATCAGTAAAATCACACGGCTGTGGCTTAGCTGTACGATGGGTTCTGTAACGATGGGTTCTGTAACTCTTGGGCAGTGGCTCGTGCCCCTGGAGTCTGAGAGATGTGACAGGATTTCACAGTCACTGGTGTCTGCCAGGTTTCTGTATTTGCACACCCTGCTCTGTGCAGCTGAGGTGGGACATTCCAGAACCCTCTTTTCCCCATTGGAGTTTCTGTCCCTCTCTGCTAAGAACAGCAGGAAGATCCATGGAGGCTGCTGGGGAGAGCCCCAAGGGTCCTGCCTGGCAGTGGGGAAGGGAAGGAGGGAGCTGCCTCCATGGGATGGATCCTCATGGGAAGGAGGGAGCTGCCACTGTTGGATGGATCCTTATGGGAAGGATGGAGCTGCCTCCTTGGGATCGATCCTCACGGGAAGGAGGGAGCTGCCTGTGTGGGATGGATCCTCAAGGGAGGGATGGAGCTGCCCCTGGGGGATGGATCCTCACGGGAGGGATGGAGCTGCCCCTATAGGATGGATCCTCATGGGAGGGATGGAGCTGCTCCACAGGATGGATCTTCACAGGAGGGATGGAGCTGCCTCCATGGGATGGATCCTCATGGGAGGGATGGAGCTGCTTGTGTGGGATGGATCTTCACAGGAGGGATGGAGCTGCCTCCATGGAATGGGTCCTCACGGGAAGGAGGGAGCTGCCCCTGGGGGATAGATCCTCACAGGAAGGAGGGAGCTGCCTGTGTGGGATGGATCCTCAAGGGAGGGATGGAGCCGCCTCCTCACGGGAGGGATGGAGCTGCCCCTGGGGGATGGATTCTCACGGGAGGGATGGAGCTGCCCCTATAGGATGGATCCTCACGGGAGGGATGGAGCTGCCTCCTCACAGGAAGGATGGAGCTGCCCCTGGGGGATGGATTCTCACGGGAGGGATGGAGCTGCCCCTATAGGATGGATCCTCATGGGAGGGATGGAGCCACCTCCTCACAGGAAGGAGGGAGCTGCCCCTGTGGGATGGATCCTCACGGGCTCGCCGTGGCTGCCCCTCAGTCAGACCCACCTGACAGAAATGCCGGGGTCCTCCTCAAAGCTTCCCTCTTGCCTTGCAGATGAGCGGGTGGATCAGCGAACCTGCCTGATCTGCGGGGACAGGGCCACGGGGCTGCACTATGGCATCATCTCCTGCGAGGGCTGCAAGGGCTTCTTCAAGAGGAGCATCTGCAACAAGCGCGTGTACCGATGCAGCCGCGACAAGAACTGCGTCATGTCCCGCAAGCAGCGCAACCGGTGCCAGTACTGCCGGCTGCTCAAGTGCCTCCAGATGGGCATGAACCGCAAAGGTAACGGCCCCGGGGCTGCCACGGCCGCGGGGGAGGCGCAGAGCGGGGACAGGGCCACCCTGGGGGCTGCCCTTCCCTCGGCTGCCCCTGCCTCAGCCGTCTCCTACGGCAGCTCTGCCTCCGAAACTCCCGGCAAAAAGAGCCCAAAACTTCAGCAAAGTCGTGCATGGATTAAAAATTATGCACAGGCACTAAGTTCTGAGCTACTTCATTCCTGTATGGAGGAAAAATCTGTATGAATTGAAAGCGCGTATAAATATTTTGAGAATGTTTGTATTTACACTGAGCAAAGTGGTCACTATTTCCATCCTTCAATCAACTAACGAGGCAAAAATTAAAGCACTTAAACAGGCTTTTTGCTGTCGTGGGTGCTCAGACCAGCAGCTGCTGCCCACGGGTGAGGTGTGAGGGTTTTCCAGTTGTGGTCTGGGTAAGGGACAGCCACCCCGATCCCCACGTGTGCAGAGGTGATGGAATGCTGTGGTGTCACCTGCAGGATGGACAGTCTGAAGTAACTCAGAAATTAGTAACAAAGAACGGGCTGTGGTTGATTTTGGTGTCACATCTCTACTCCTCACTCCAGCCTTTCAGGTGTTTAACCTCTGGAATTGCTGTTACCCGTTCAAAGCAGGGATTCCTCGGTTCGGTGGCACAAGTGGGAGCTGGCTGTGCTGCCCTGGCCATGCAGTGAGGCAGTGCAGTGGCCATCCCCCTTGCCACAGCCCAGTGTCACCACGTGGTTCTAGATGTGGCTGTTGCTGGCCTCTGGGCCACCGCTCATGCGAAAGCCGCCGGTCAGAGGCACTGAAACATCATGAATTCACTGCAGATCCACCGGGATCTTCCTTAGAAAGTGCATCGGGGCGAGATGGGAGAGCTGTGATCGGGGGTGTGCTCTGGGTCTGGGGGCGGCTCAGAGCCCCTCACTGTGGGGTCGGGGGTGTGCTGTGGGTCTGGGGGTGGCTCAGAGCCCCTCACCCGAGGGTCGGGGGTGTGCTGTGGGTCTGGGGGCGGCTCAGAGCCCCTCACTGTGGGGTCGGGGGTGTGCTGTGGGTCTGGGGGCGGCTCAGAGCCCCTTACCCGAGGATCGGGGGTGTGCTGTGGGTCTGGGGGCGGCTCGGGGCCCTCACCTGGGGGTGGCTCTCACCTGCGGGGGCGCAGCGCCACCTGCCGGCCGCACGCGCGCCCTCCCTGCTCCCCTCCTTCCCTTCCTTTCCCTCTGTTCCTCTGTTCCCTTCCTTTCCCTCTCTTTCTCTTTTCCCTTCCTTTCCCTCTGTTCCTCTGTTCCCTTCCTTTCCCTCTCTTTCTCTTTTCCCTTCCTTTCCCTCTGTTCCTCTGTTCCCTTCCTTTCCCTCTCTTTCTCTTTTCCCTTCCTTTCCCTCTGTTCCTCTGTTCCCTTCCTTTCCCTCTCTTTCTCTTTTCCCTTCCTTTCCCTCTGTTCCTCTGTTCCCTTCCTTTCCCTCTCTTTCTCTTTTCCCTTCCTTTCCCTCTCTCTTTTCCCTTCCTTTTCCTCTCTTCCTCTGTTCCCTTCCTTTCCCTCTCTTCCTCTTTTCCCTTCCTTTCCCTCTCTTCCTCTTCCCCTCATTTCCTCCTTTCCTTTTTCTTCCTTCTCCCAGCAACCACGTGAATTTCACTCCCCACTGGTGTTTCTGCCACGGCCAGGCAGCCCCGAAGGCCCTCGGTGTTGGGTTCTGGAGCTTTCTCTTCCTACCCTGGTGCCCAAGTTATGGCATTGTTGGGTTGGAAAATCCCTTCAAAATTAGGTCTAAATACAATAATTTTTAAATTCAGATAAGGTGCAGAGCTTAGTATGCTTTTAGGAGACTGGCTGTCATGCAGCCCAGTCAGGACCACCAGGATGATATTCCATCTGTATTTGGGAACCATTCTTGAGGCCTTTTTGATGAACCTCCAGCAAAAAACATTCCTACATTTTGTTCCAGGTGTAAGCTATTGTCTGCTAAAATTATGCTTTGAAATCAAATGACCAAGATAATTTATGCCCAGGGCTCATAATGGAATGAGCTGATGGGAAGCTTCTAAATCACAGTTAGTGGTAAAATATCTTGGAAAATGAGAAAAATTCCTGTAGTTGCAGTAATTTATTAGGAATTCCAGAATTCCTGTAGTTCCAGTAATTCCTGTAGTTCCAGTAAGTTAAAAAAACCTAAAGGGGGTAACGGCTAACTATGGCAGATTTTTTTACCTTTTTTTTTTTTAAGTGAGAACCTGATATTTTTTTAAAGAGCTTTCATAGGAAATAAACAGCCAGTGCTGTGCATTGCTCAGGTCGGTGGCTGGGGTTTGGGCAGGCACAGTTCAGGTCCCGTGGCCCTCTCCTCTGCCCTGCTGAGGCACTCCCTGAGCTGCAGGAGCAGCCTCGAGGCACACGAGGAGGATTTGAGCTGAGGATATCTCAAACCAAGCAGCAGCGTGGCTTTTCTGGGACAGAAACTTTTGCTTCAGTTTGGTGTCATTTTCTGCTTGGGAAGGGCCTCCTGCAGCCCCTGTGCCAGGCAGGGTGAGGCTGTGCAGCAGCAAGGTCACCGTGCAGCTGGGGAGAGCCTCCTGCCAAGTCTGGCCAGGTCGTGGTGGGAAAGAGATGGGGCCCTGATAAACGGGGACCAGCCTGGCAGGGGGGACACGGGGACCAGGGCTGCCATTGCCTTCTGCAGAGAGAGGCAGAGGGAAGAGCAAGGAGCAGAAACTGCTCCAGCTTCATCCCCTTAGCTGGATTTCACTGCAGCTCCCTGGAAATTGATTAAAGAGCCTTAAAAATGCAGCTGAGGAATGAGGCTGCCCCTCTGAAACGCAGCTGTGCAGCTCGGGGTGGTAACTTGAGTTTGAAACAGTGGCTTTGCAAGCAACCAGCTGGGTCAAACATCTCCCCTCCGTTTTCTGTGGTGGCTGTAGGAGATGTGAGCCTCTGAAGTGAGAGCAGGGCTGGCAGGCAGCAGTGCAGTGCTCTGTGTCTGTGCTGGTGGCAGGCTGGTGGTGTCTCTCTGGTGGGCTCTGGCTCGTGGTGCTTCACGGGGCTGTGGGAGGTGGAGCTGGACGTGCTGGCTCCACATCTCATGTTCCAGCAGTCCTGGGCATTCACTGGGTTATTTCCAGGGTCAGGTAGGGTTCCTTACACCGTGTGCTGCTTCTCAAATTATGCTGGAATTAATTGTGATAGAGGGTTGCTATTTCTTCATTACCTGTCACTCAAGGAGCACATGAGGAAACTAAAATCCTTGAGTAATGCTTGTAGGCCCATTGATGTGTCTGTGCCTTCTGGGGTGAGAACCATGGTGTGTGCTGCTCAAGCACTGGAGGTTTCTCTGTAAACTTCTTGAATGAAAAAAAAATGAATCTTTTAAGGTATAAAAACTTCTTTCAACATAAACAGGTATCTGCTTATGTACTTTGGGAATACCTGGCAGTAGTGTTCCTCACTAAGGTTGGGTTGTATCTTTCAGCAATCAGGGAGGATGGCATGCCAGGAGGCAGAAACAAAAGCATCGGACCTGTCCAGGTGAGCACGTGTGCCTGTCCCTCCGTGGTTCCCTTCAGCTTTTGGTCTCCTGGCCTAGGCTGGGCTGGGCTCAGACCTCAGCAGCAGCTCTGCCTGGGCTGGGGCTGGCTTGGTTGAGCCTCCATCACCCCTGGCCGTGCCTCCTGCTGGCGTGGCAGGGCTCTGGCTCTGTCAGAAACACGTCAGGAGCTGTAGATGGGCAAACAGAGCTGGGTGCTGCCTGGACACACGGACAGGCTCGCTGCACCCTGTCCTTTGTGAGCCACACAAGGACGTCTGTCCCTCCATGACTCCAGTAAATCTCAGTCTGCCTGCTGCAATCCCTTCAGTTGTGGCAAGCAGGGCACCAGTAAATGTCTCTCTGATTGATGGCACAGCTTGTCCAGAGGTGCCTTGTAAAGAGAGGGAATTCAGCACAGCAGCTTGAGCCGCACGCCTGAGAAATGATGGCCATTTCCAGCTTGCTTCTGGAGAGGGGCCTTTTAAAAGTTTACTGTTTATTTTAGCAAAATAGAAATAATGCTGAAAGCAATTTCTGTGGGTCTGAGTGCCTGGGAAGGAGCCCTGAGCCCAGCCCAAAGCGTGAGGAGCCAAGCAAGCACCGCTCTGCCCTGCTGGGCAGTGTCAGACACAGCCTGCCTGCAGCCACACAAACCTGTTTCCTCCGTTTGCATTAAGGGACATACACAGGATTTAAAAAAAAAGATGCATCTAAATTTTTGTTGCATTTCCCCATTAGAGGTGGAACATTCCTCCAGGAGCATGCCCAGCACTTTCTTGAAACTTCATATTACAGTGAACTCAATGTTACAAATTTTTAACTCTATTTTATTAATTCTATTTTAGCTTTGTTCTCTAGAACTTAAGTATTAGATGCTCAATTGCTACTACAGGTGCCACCTGGTTCTGTCTGGAGGAAAATTGGGAGCTCTTGTCTCCCTGTAAGTGTTTTCCTGACTGATTTTATATGTGTCACCTTGCCTCTCTTGATGGCTTTATCAAACCAGAGCCTGCCCCACCTCCTGTTTGCCATTCCCTCTGCCAGTCCTGAGTGATGTTCCCAGTGCACTGGCCTCAATTACTCCCAGGTTTTTCACGGTGTGGCAGTGGCTGATTTACAGCTCGTTGCCATGTCCATGTGACATCATCTTTTCATGTGTCAGTTCCTGCCTGCTGTGCTCCCCTCAGTACTGCTGGAGCTGGAGGTCACCACGATCACCTGTAAATAGAATTTTCCATGTGTGTTGTTAAATGCAGAGGGAGGATGTGGTACCTGCAGGGGGGTGGGAGGGTCAGCCCTGTTGGATGGGCCTGAACAAGGTGCTTGCAAACAGAGGCTCTGCTTTTCTGTTCCCAGCCAAAGTAACCACAGTGTTCTGTATTTGACAGATATCAGAGGAAGAGATTGAGAGAATTATGTCTGGGCAAGAATTTGAGGGAGAGGCAAACATGTCATGGAGCAACAATGGAGACAGTGACCATAGCTCCCCTGGAAATGGCGTTTCTGAGAGCAACCAGCCTTCACCTGTTTCTACTCCATCTTCAAGGTGGGAATGAACCCTGGAAGAATTTGGTCTTACAGGAATCTTGGATTTCTTTTCCTGAGTGATACTTGGGGTCAGTGTAGGGAAAACGTGTGTGTGCATCTTTGTGTAAACTGGTCATGCAGCAGGTTCTTACCTCTTGATTGTGTTCTGAGACAAACAGTCACCAGGTTGAAGAGAATTGTACTGGGAAATGTTTGTGAGCAAAGGAAGGCAATCTTGAGTTACAATCATATTTAAAATATACCTCAGTTTATATTGTTTGTGTTTTCTGAAGATCTTGAGAACTTGATCACCTTTCATTGCTCATTCTGCATAAGCTCTTTCTCTGCACAGTGCTCAGATTCTGAAAATAAAACCATTTATATTAGTAATTGGTGGTGTTATGTTAAAGTTGGCTGCTGTGAGTGCAAACCTCCTGATGGAGCTCCTGATGCAGCCTTTGATTGCAAACACAGCAAGAATCTCAGACCTGATCCCATCTGCTTTCAGTTGCAGCTTAAGCTTGGCCTTGTTTGTGTTCACTGGCTGTGTGAGCACTTAATGTACAGTCCTAAGTTCTGGCCCCGTAAGGAAGCCGGGGTGGAAAGGCTGGGCACAGGTGGGTTTTGGGTTTCTGCTTTGCTCCCTGAATGGCAGCTCAGCAGCAGCTCCCAGATCTCCAGCACGTGGAACCAGTGCCCAGCCAGGCTGGGTGTGCAGGCAGCTCACACCCGGCTCTTTCCGGGGCAGGGTCTAAACACAAAGGCATTTCCATTCCGTTCGCTTTCCCTATTTCTGTTAACATTTCTGCAGGAGCCGGGCGCGACACTGAAATGCATCAGGTGGAGTTTTGGGGGGTGTACTGAAGAGCTTTTCCTTTTCCAGTAGGTCCGTGGAGCTGAACGGGTTCGCTGCACTCAGGGATCAGTACCTGGGCACGCCGGTGTCCGCGCACTACCAGTACCTGCCGCACCTTTTTAGCTACTCGGCGCACTCGGCGCTGGTGGCGCCGCAGCCGCGCAGCCTGGACCCGCAGTCGCACGGCCTCATCAGCCAGCTGGTGTGTGCCGAGGACCTGGAGCCGCTCGGCACGCCCATGCTCATCGAGGACGGGTGCGTGGGACGCGGGGACATCCTCGGGGCGCAGGGCGAGCAGCAAAGCGGACCCCGTCCCACCGGGCTGGGGCTGCCAGGGGGCTCCAGGCTGCATGGCCAGGCCGGGTGCTGGGCAGGGGGGTGACCCCAGGGGCCACGAGGGCTCCCCTCAGCCCCTGCCCGGGCAGGGTGGGTGCCGACCATCGCGGCTCCTGTCACCAGGTGACACCCAGTTCCTTTGGCATTTGTTTCCAAGTTCCCCGTCAGATGATGTCATTCAACGTTTTTAATGTTTTTTCTGCCCTTGTACTAACTGTGCCTGCAGGTATAAAGTGACTCAGGCAGAGCTGTTTGCGTTGCTGTGTCGCCTGGCGGATGAATTGCTTTTCAGGCAGATTGCTTGGATCAAGAAGCTGCCGTTCTTCTGCGAACTCTCCATCAAGGACTATACCTGCCTGCTCAGCTCTACGTGGCAGGAGCTGATCCTGCTCTCCTCGCTGACTGTTTACAGCAAGCAGATCTTTGGTGACCTCGCTGATGTCACCTCCAAGTACTCTCCCTCTGACGACGAGCTGCACAGGTGAGATGGGCTGAGCTCAGGGCGAGGCAGCGAGATCTGGGGATGAGGAGCCATGGGAGCCCAACAGACAGGTGTTCTCTGACCACCTCCTGGGACAGGTCACTTTACCTGTGGCTGTTTTCTATTTTTTAGGGAACAGTTGTCCCAGGGAAGGGCACAGTGGTATGTGGGGCTGTTTGAATTCCATGTAGCAATGCTGTTGTCCCCCAACAGAGCCCTACAAGCCACCTTTTTATGAGGAGGGTAAAACTAACCAACACTTTGGGTAACCCTGACACACAGGAAAGAAAGTCTTATTTAAAAACCCTTTGGGCCAGTGGAAAGGTTGTTCGCATAGCTGGTTGTCTGTATTATCAAAGTGTTGATTATTAATTGCTATTTCATTGTTTTGATTAGATAAATTTAAAGATGTTGCAACTTAGCTCTTGTTTTTTCCATGGTACAGATTATCTGATGCTCTGAGGAGCCTGCCTTTCATTTATCATGTTGGCCAGGGTGTTGTTTTTTGGTTTGGATATTTTGTTTTGTAGTCTTGGTGTCAGATTCTTCTTTTGGTACTAGAGTCCCAATCTCACCATACTGTGGCAGAACAGGTAGGATTTAGAGAAACTGCTGCCCATCCTCCCTTTAAAGCCCTTTGCTCTCTGCCCTTGCTGGGCTCACGATGCTGCCGGAGTCACCAGGGGATGGCTGATGAGCAGAGATTTAAAACACTGCTGTGGTCCTCGGCCATTGCAGTGTCTCATGGTTCTTGGGGGCTCCTTTGTGCATCTGTTGTGACAAGCAGAGGCACTGGCTGGCTGAGCCCGTGGCGGGGAGCTGGCCCCAGGTGTCTCATTTCCTGGGACAGGTTGCTCTGCGGCGCTGCTCTGCACAGCCATTCATCGTGCATCTGGTGCAGCTCCTGCGAGGAGCACTGAGGGTCATAGAAAACCACAATGACACTTGTTCTTGCATTCAGCTGTCCTTTTGTTCCTGCTGTCCTGGTCAGAGCCTCACAAAAGAAGTGTTTGTTTCATTCTGAGTTTGTGATAAATACAAGCGAGAGGTAAGACAACGAGACAAAGGAGGAATCCTCGCCCTGCAGAAACCGGCAATTCAGAGCTGGTCGCCTTGAAGGTCCTTCAGAGAAGATCTGTGCACATGGATGAAAATAGGTGTTCTTGGGAGAGGAATGCTTCTGCAGTCTCCTCTTGTGATTTAGCTTTTCAAGTGTCATTAATTGTCATTAGTAACCTGGGAGAATGCCCACCCAAAAAGCCATTTAGCAGGAAGCTGCACAGATGAGGGGCCTGGAGCTGCGTGGCTCCTTCCCACTGGTCTTCATGGTCCTTCAGCCCATGGCCTGACTGACTCCAGCAGCAGTGGGATAGCTCATGGGTATCACTCTCCCTGTCCAAAGCACTCGTGGAATATCTGGTCACTTTGGATTTGAGAGGGACCCTTCTGGAGAGGTGTCCCATTTGTGGGTGTTCTCAAAGTGCCCCCGGCTCCTCTGGCATTGATCAGGCATGACTGCAAAGGGAACTTCATTAGAGCTCACACCTGGTTGGAGAAATCTCACTGAGCAGGGATGGTCCGGCACTTCAGGGTTAATTTCTGCTCTTAACAAAATGACAAGAGCAGTGCTAAAGCATAGGTGACAAATAAAGGCATAGAATAAGCTCCCCATCCCCTTTGTTTTAATTGCTTCTAACAACTGGCTAAATGTTCTGTTTGCTTGCTAGATCAAATGTTTTCTTTTATTGTGCTGTTTTTCTGAAGATGAATATGAAATGAATAGACTCCTGACCTCCCCCAGCACTCCTGATAGCGCTTCCCTTCCCCCTCCTCCCCAGCTGATGCCGACAACTCCCAGCCAGAAACTTGCCTGGTGTAAACTGTGAGGAAAAGTGTGTGGAGGAGTCAGTCCTCAAGAAGAAATAGGGCTGTGAAAAACAGAACAGCTTTGTTTGAAAGGGGGAGGAAAGTATGTGCAGAAAAGTAAGACAGTTCAACTGCAGGAATGAGAGAAGAGCTCTCCTGGATTTATGAAGTGATGAGTGGCTGGTAAAAATGTGCATGCTCTAAAAACAATTAAACCCCACAGATGACTGAGTGGTCTTTGTGCTCATTAACTTCTTGAGCTTTGCAATCTTGCACCTGCAAGATTTTTAATGTCAACTGGAGAGCAAGAAAACTTGTACAACTTTAGATTAGCCGACAAGGCTTTCATCACTTACAATATTACTTTCTTGAAGAACTGACCTGGAGTTCAGACAGCTTGTTTTCTCTTCGCAGAGGTCAAACCCCACCATGCATTTTACAAATAACTTTGAAGTAAACAAACACACATGCCAAAATAAGGTATTATTCAGTGAAAAAGGTTCTATTTCTGTTCTATTCAGAGATGGCTTGCTGGCTGTGCTCTTATTCTTTGTGCTGCACAATGCCAGAGCACGCTGAAGCTTCCCGAAACACTTCTGTCCCACTTCTGAGCGCTTCTGCAATATGTGCCTGCTTTGAAGCCAGGGCTGTTGCTGTGAGATGTGTTCCCAAGAGGCTGTTCTGGCCCTGGGCAGGCGTGGGATGGTCTGGAGATGCCTGCAGACACTCACAGCCCTCCACACCCTCCCACTCCTCTCCAGCCTGGTTCTTCCCCATGGCTTTCTCATGGTGCACACGTGGGGTATTTCTCCTGATGAAGTGTGGCACCCTCTTTAGCAGGAGGACCTCATTCTGCACCCACAAAATCTCCATCAGGCACTTTTCCAGGAGGTTTTGGGGTGTTCTCTGTGCATCAGTATGCCCTGTGGTGCCCATCTCTGTCGCTGGCTGCAGATTCCTGGCTCTGTGAAACCTTCTCTGCTGTCAGAGCAGGCTGGTGGTGAACTGAATCACCAAGAGAGGTTTTTCCTTGCAAATATCTGTAGATTCTGAACTCCCCATCCCTGGGGCAGGCAGGATGGGACTCTGAGTAACATGGTCTAGTGGAAGGTGTCCCTGCCCTTGGCTGGGGAACGGGACTGGATGAGCTTTGAGGTAATTTCCACCCAAATCATTCCATGATTCAATGATTCTGCATTCACAAACGAGACATTTTCCTCCTTATTTTTGGTACCGGCAGACTTCGGGCAGTTTTGATGACTTTTTTTTTTTTAATTCTCTTGCAAGGTGTTAAAATCTCTGAAGTTACTTTAATAAGCTTCATGCCTTCACTGTCCAGTCTGTGTGCTGATGTGATCTCTGTCCTCCAGGTTCAGTGAAGAGGGGATGGAGGTGATGGAGCGCTTGATCTACCTCTTTCGCAAGTTCAGCCAGCTGAAGGTCAGCAACGAGGAGTACGCCTGCATGAAAGCCATCAACTTCCTCAACCAAGGTGAGGCAGAGAGGAGCTGCCAGCCCCACTTGTTCATTTTTTATGCCTCAAAGGGTGAATTTGTAAGACTGGCTCTTCTCTTTTTAGAGTTTTTCAGACTCATTAAAATGTTTACCTTCAGGATGTATCCGTAGGTTTCTTAGCTGGGTTCCTACTTTTTAGGTTCTATACCCAAATCTGACTCTTCAAAGTGAAAGGTAATCACAAATGAAGTATTTACATGCAGGCCATGAATTCAGCCTAGGAAAGGGCTATATCCTCCTGTTGATTAAGCAGCATATTAAAGCTGGCAGTTCAGGCTCCTTCAAGACCCTGGGCATTTCAAAATCCATGCAGAGACAAATGCTCAGTGAACAGTGTTCAGCTGTAATTTTGGAAATAAATGTCCCCGGAGTCTTTTGTACTGTGAAAGATAGTTGCAGTCTGTAAAAATGTGCTGCGGGCTCCCTCCTCCCCCGCTCATTTCCAGAGGGAGATAATGCTGACACTTCAATCTGTGCCGGGCTGAGGTTCCGGTTTGCTTCCCTGGGCAGTTTCCTGACACTGGATAATGCACTTCTCGAGCTGTCTCCATTGTTTTCCAAAATGTATTTTCATTAACTTCCTGTCTTCTTTTATTTTTAGTTGGAGTTTGCAATTTTTTATGTGAAATACCTGAGACTTATTTTTAAAAGTCAGCTTTTGGGCAGTAGATCAATGCCTCTTCCGTCAGATGGGCTCCCAGCACCGAGCCTGCCCCGCAGCTTCCTCGCTGCTGTGCTGGATCCTCCCTGGACCCACCAGTGCTCACGATGCTGCTGCTCACACTGCCAGTGGGACTTCCTGCCTGTCCCTTTTTCCTTTGTGTGTGCTGCCTGACACTGGCAAAGCTAAATTTAAAAACAAGGACTTGACAAGTTTATAAAGCTCCTGTGGCACGATTCATAAGCAGATGGGGAGAAATGTGATGATATCTTTAATTATAGAGCTGAGCGCTGTCCTCAGCCAAGATGATAGAGCTAAAACCAATGTGTTCCTGTCTGAGGAGGTGTTACCCTGATCTGCTGTGAGGACCAAACCCTGACACCTGGCTGTGTTGTGCCAGGCAGGGATTTCAGGTTGCTGGGGCTGTTCTCTCCAAGAGCATTTATTGAGCTGCAGGTGACCAGTGTAGGACATTAGCTGTTCTCTCCCCAGCCTTTTGTGAAGGGAAATCCTGGATCCAGACACACATATAAAGACACATCCATGATGCAGGCAGAGCAGGAGGGGAGATGGGAGTTTTAGTATTGGTCTAACTGGGTGCTGGCAGCCGGTCTCCAAAGCAGGGACCCAGATCAGAGTGACAGAAATCGGTCTGCCACGAAGAAGTGGCAGTAAGTGCGAGGCTGCTGCTCTTCTGAGACGTATTTGTCATGTTTTCATTGCTCTAATTGTAATCCTTTCCAGATATCAGGGGTCTGACCAACGCCTCCCAGCTGGAGCAGCTGAATAAGCGGTACTGGTACGTTTGCCAGGACTTCACGGAGTACAAATACCCGCACCAGCCAAACCGCTTCCCGGATTTAATGATGTGTCTGCCAGAGATACGCTACATTGCAGGTAACTCCTGAGCGCTTCTCCCGCTGGGAGCAAGTAATGACATTTACTTCTGAAGGATAATTAACTTACTGCAGCAAAACTCTTGTGGGCTTTGGTTGAGGATGTTTGTGTGGGACCGTTTCCTATCAGGGCTTCTGCACATCTTTAAGCCCATCCCGTTGCCCTGAGCTCATCCAGTCTGAGGGGCTCTTGGCAAGGTGTCCTGGTGGTGCTGGTGGGCACAGGGTTAGTCCCTCGGGGAAGAGGTGCCTTGCTCCAGCCTGACACCCTTTAAGTGCATTGTTCAGTCTCCCCTTAGTCTTCTTTCACTCCCAGCTAGGGGGCATTTTGTCTCAAAAGAGTGTAATCCTGGTTTGAGTAATTATCTCATCAGAATTAGGGAGATCCCTGAACTGAGCAGAAAGTGATCAGCACAGTTCAGCCAGATCAGGGTAACCCCCAGATTTCCTCACCTGGACCTCAGAAATCCGCAGGTGAATTTTCAGCTGCAGTTGTGTTGCTTATGAGATCTCCAAGGCCTAGCGTTACTAAAACTGTTCCTGAATGTTATGGCAAAGGGAGATGCTTGCCTCCCTGTGTCAAGGCTCTGTATGCTTCATCCTACTCTGTCATAATGAACTAGATAATAATCTCAGAGTAGCTCTCGTAATTTACTCATGGAGATCAACAAGGGGGTTTGAGGTGAGATGGGATTTAGCCTTTCCCACTTTCTATAAATACTTCTCCATTGTGGAGAAACAATTTTGATCTGACTTTGCCCATTTATTTTGCTTTCTATTCAGTAAATAAATCATATTGTGTCCAAATGCATATCAAATGTCTGATGTAGTTATACGATGATTAACTGTTTCTGTGAAAGGTTCAAGGTAAAACTGTCTCCAGTGCTGCTGGCTTAGGTGTCTCTGAAATCTGATTCAGTTGTGGCTGCTGATTCTGGTTTCTTTCTTACCAGGAAAAATGGTGAATGTCCCTCTGGAGCAACTGCCTCTCCTTTTTAAGGCCGTTCTACATTCCTGCAAGACGAGCGTGAGCAAAGAGTGAGCGCAGCTGGCCCCGGCCGGTGCCTTACGCTGAGCCTGGGGCCGGCTCACCCCGGGAGAGGGGCAAACGCCATCCAGGCAGGAGACAGGGCAGTGGGCCTCCCTGCCCTTGTAGCAAGAATCTTTTTTGTTTGTTTTTGTTTTTTTTACTCCTTTTCCTATATATTTATTTCACGACAGAGTTGAATGTATGATCTTCAACACGATGCACATGGTTCTGTAAGAATGCGGCAGATGCATTCTCCAGCAGTTTACAGAATGTGAAGATGTTTAATGTTACAGTGTTTGTTAGGGTTAGTTCTTTTGTATTTGGGGCTGGGGACCGAGATGACTAAGACTACCTCAAGGAGAAGATGCTGTTCACACACTGCTCTTTCCATTATTTGCATCCAAAGCATTTGTCACAGAGAGCAGATGTTGACAGAGCTGTTAGTATCCCAAAGGGACGACTTTGGAGAAGTGGGTGCTAGAGAAGTGCCAAGCTTTTTCTTTAATTTTAAAAAGGCAGGAGTGGAGAAGGAGAAGTCTGTCTAGGCAGTTGGTTTCTTTTCCCCTGGCAGTTTCCAGATGCAGGTTTCCAGTGGGATGGCAGTGCTCTGAGGGGCTCCCTGGCCCTGTCCTGTCTGGGCAGCTGCAGGTGGGGTCTTCCCCAGCCCCTCCTGGCCAGCTGCCCTCTTACTATTGCCACAACACCTGCCAATTCCTCTGAAATTGTGTTCCTGCAGTTCATAGCAGACTCCTGGCATTACACAAAGGTGCTCCTGTTGCTAGAGAATGACAAAGACTTTATCATCACTTCCTTAAAATCCATTTCAGGTTTACAAAAGCAGGAAAAACCTACTTAGAGAAGAGGCAGGATTGCCCCTGTTAATGCCTCCCACATGGTACCTGACTCGTGAGACTTCTGCATTGCAGCAATCCCTGTTTGGGGAGCAGTTAATGTATCCTGTGTTGAATGGGGCCTGTGTAGTGGAGTGAGGGACTCCAGTGTCCTCTGGCATGGCTTTCTCTGCTGGACTCAGGGAATGGGTGTTCCATAGTTAGATCCTGCCAGGACTGCCCTGTTCCTTGTGGAATCCCAGGAAAAACTACATTACTGCTGTACTTGGTTAGCTGTTGTGTTCTAGGTGTTGCAAGGCTTGGATTTTCCATCTCGCAGGCTCTCCACAACTCCAGAGGGAGAACTGGATAATGACAGCTGATTAGCTGATTAAGTGATTGCTAAGTGCTGATGTTTAGCTAAACTTGGGCATTCTCGTGAGTGACCTCATGATTTCCTGCTCATGATGGGGAGGTTGGATGAGACGCTCTTGATCTCATCTCCTTCATTAGGAATTTATGTCAAAGACTCTGTCACTCTCCTAAACAGCCTTGGCTGGATTTCCTTCCCTGCCTACTTAGATGTAAATCTGGCATTCGCTTGGAAAGGTGGCTCCTCGATAAGTGTTTGAATGCTGATTTAAAAACACTTGTGGAAACAACTTTTGTTCCTTCAGGGTAGGAGGGACGAGTCGCTACCTTCTTGTCTTTCCCTGGTGGCAGCTGCGTGGCACAGAGCGAGCACAGCTCAGCAGGCTGCAGCTGCTGTGCGTGAATGTGACGGTGAGCAGGAGCAAAACCCCGTTCACCAAAGTCGTCCTTCCCTCCCCCCCTGGCCCGGCGGGTGCTCCCTGGTCGCAGCCCGAGGGGGCTGTGCTGGTTTGGCACGGCCCGGTCAGCGCCGGCGGCTGCGGTCACGCCGCGCCAGGGCCCTGCTGCCTCCTCACCGCGGGCATCCCGCTTGGGCATCTCCCAGCTCAACGCTCTCCCTCTTCCAAGAGTCCATAGCTGTTCACTTTTCATTATTTAAACAGGATGTTACGGGTAACAGCTGCTGGGCGCAGCGGCGGCTCAGCTCGGTGGAGCTTCGCACCCAAAGGTGGCTCCAGAAATCTCATTTACTTTCTGACAGTACAATGAGACACGTGTGTATTCTCAGGAAAGCCTTCTGCATACAGCCAATACCTCACGTGTTCAGGGGAAGATTTTAGTGTATCTGTTTGTAAGTTAGAATGTATTTCTCAGCTTTTGAGTTTAATTTCCAAATAGCTTGATATGATCTTTTTATTACGGGTTATTTCTGGCTTGCTGTTTTATACACTCAAGGAATTGTTAAAATTGCATAGGAGTGATTTTATTCTACAGTTACTGAATTATTATAATCTGTTGATGAATAACTGTTCTAATTAGTGTACATAAAAGCAGTCATCTTGTTGCCAGCTACCCAACAAAAATAATCTATTGGGTAATCTGTAGTTTTCTAAAATAGCCTCCCAAAACTAATGCTATACCAACAACAACCAAAAACCTAAACTCAGTTATGATGACAAACAGACATGAATGTTCCACTTTCTGTGGTAGAAAGCAAATTTTACGAAGGTTGATTGGCAGCAGTATCCGTTCCCAAATACACATTTGCCATAGGGAGTAGAAAATCCTTCCTGAACTGACAGGTAAGGAAGCAGCAAACAGACCAGATGGAATCACTGGACAGTCATTCCTGATATCTTCTGCACCAAGTCCTCTAATGACTTGTATTTTTTAAACAGGGTAATGTGAATGTGTTGCATTGCAAACTCAGGTATTATGAGAAGGTAGGAATGTAGCTAGAGACGTAGCGACGTTAGGTAGATGTATTTGTGAATTTGGTTTGAAGGACACCCTGGAAAGGTTGGAATTTTCGTTCCATTCTTCATGTAACATTCAGTTTACAGGGACTCATATTTTATTTGTGCTTAATGCTACTGGGGGAAGTTCATTATCTTTGGTATCTATCTGCTCTTGCTTATCTGACCTTCTGTCATAGAGAAATCTATCAACAATAATAGTCTTTGGTAGAATTTTCTGCCATGACAAGTCAATTTTTATCCCCGATTTGAAAGATAGATTGGCTGGCTGACCCCTCTTCTCCTTCAAAGCATCTGTGCAGATAGAAAGCTGAAGAGTTACTTTTAATCCCAGCAGAGATTTGGGACATAAATTTGAAGTGCTCAGGGGAGGCTGCTGAGGAGCAGCTGGAAGGGTCCCGCTCACGGGGCTCCGTCCCAGGTGAATGCCAGACCCCGGGGCCTCGACAGAACCTTCTGGAAAGTGAGTGAGTTTTCTTCCCCTTCAGCTCAGGCTCCTGCCAGGTGGGCTGAGCCTTGACCCCTCCGTCTGGCTGCTCTCACTTGCTGCAGGGTGCCTTGGTGGCCTCGTCCCCAGCCATGCAAAGGCTCAAGTGCCTCTGCTGCTGTCCCTCCCCTGTGCCAGCAGGATCTGCCCTTGCTCCTCAGCCTTCTGCACAGACCCACAGCCACTTCAGGTAAAGGAGTTTAAGTCTTGTCCTTCAAACCAACTTTAAAAAAAAAAAACAAAAAACCCACTTGAATTTCTTTTATCTTTACTACATTTTTTAAAAGGAAAAAAAAAGAAAAAAAATATTCTCCTGTGAATGTGCTATTTCCCATTCATTCTTTCTTCCTTCTTGGTTTTGATTTGAAGCTGTGAAGCTCGGTGTCTGTGAAAATGTTGTTATTTCTCAGGATAATAAGCGGCAATCATCCCTGCCACGTGAAAGGCAGGAGAAAGGGGGAAACTTGGGGAACTAGTTAAAGTATGAAACTAATTTTTAAGTTGTAGATGATGTGTAAATGGAGGGAGTGCATAGCTATCAGTATCAAGCTGTGGTGTTTCTCTGGGTACACGGTGTGTTGTTTCAATGCACAGAAGCTCAGGGATAAGTATTTAAAATGTGACCCAGAGAAACCCTAGTTTTGATGTTGCAACAGTTGCTTCTTTCCCGACTTGTCTGGAGGACCCGCTGAGAGCTGACCCAAGCCCCAGATGGGGATTTTGGGGGAAAAAGCTTTGGGTTTGGCTGTGGGAAGTTTGCCTGCTGAAGGCCCAGACGTGGTGCTGTGGGCAGAGCATCCCTAAGGTGCACGGGGCTGTACGAGGCTGTGCCCTTGTGCCACCCAGCAGCTGGGGACAGCTCTGTCTGTGGGGCTCTATTTCTGCATTCCCTCATCCCTCTGCCTTTGCTGTTAAATATTTGACTGTTGATGGAACAGGGGAAACAGAAATTTCTCATTGTGTCCCTGGCAGCCAGTCACAGGGCTCTGTACTCTGTTTGTTAGTTATGAATTCTTAATTTTCATCAGTACAACTTTCTCACTATGGTTGTAGGAACAGTCAGGCAGTTTGAGAAGGGTGCTGGTGTGTGACTTTGGTTGGGTTACAGCTGCTACAAGTGTCCAAACAGCCCCATCCAGCCACAGACAGGGCCAGCACCGAGAGTCAGCAAAAGTTTTAAGGGCTGAAACTCCCTCCCAGCACCCTCAGCCAGAGTCTGCAAATCTGAGTTTAAACCAGCCTCGCAAAAAGCTGGGGAGGCCAATCCAGGCAGTGTCTTTCCCTTGGAAAAAAAAAAAAATTAAAAATAGCTCCTGTGAGCTGCCCTCTGACAAGTCTGTGAAAGAAGCAACACGGTTCAGTGGAAGAAATGCCCCCAAGGGCAAAAAGAAACAGAAATTGAGACCAGATGACGATCAACCTTAACAAAGCCTTTTGTGATTCATTGTTTTCTTTCAATTTATAAAATGTCTTGTAATAGTTGATAACATTATTGACTCAATTTCCATAACTAAACTACCTCGTGTGACATCCTGTTTATCATCTCAAAGGGATTGTGTGAAAAACTAAACACTGCCAGTGTCTGTTGGCAGCGAGGAACAGGGGCTGTGATTGCTGGAGTTGTGTTTCCCTTCCTGTGGGCTGGGGCTGGCTCCTGTCTCTGCTGTGTGTCCCGTGCTCCGGTGTCCCTCCCTGGGGACGATGTGGCTCGTGGCAGTTTGGGTTGTGTCGGTGCCAGCCCCAGGCCTGGTTCCAGCTCAGTCCTGGTGCAGAGGCTGGGACCTCACAGGACCTCGCAGCTCCTCGCGTGTCCATCCTGGGCAGCCCTGGGTCAGGTTTGCTGCTTGTGCCGGCCCCTTGCCGGTGTGAGGGATGTTTCCAAGAGGGTCAGTCCCAGCTCTCGGCTCCTTCTGGGTGACGTTCCCAGTGACGGTTTCTCCCGTTCATTTTTCCCACAATCCCTTGTGTAAATCAGGGAAGCAGGATGTTGCTTCAGCGTGGCACACGGTGAGCATTGGCACACTCAGAGCCGGGGCTGGGGCAGGAGGGTGTGCCCGGCCCCGTGTCACCCGCGGGGGAACGGGCACCGGGGGCTGCCCCTCACCGCGCTACGACCAAATGAATGTTTCTGCCGGCGGGTCCGCGTCAGCCCGGCCTGCCCCCGCTCCGCTGCTCTGCCCTGGGACTTGACTACCTGTGGAAATGTGACCAATAAGTGTTGAATGCATGTTTAGTGAGTGTTTAGCTGTATGAACTAATAAATGTGAAATGTTCTGCACCGCTGGTGTCTCCAGGCTGTTTGTGCCTTCCCCTCGTGGTGGTGGCTCTCTCTCAGGGTGGGGGAGCCCAGCGCTGCCCTGGGTGGTGGCTGTGGCCCTGCCCTGCCTGCTGCTGTGCTTCTGGAACGGGCTGTGGGCGTGGGGAAGGCCTTGGGGCTGCTGCTGTGGCTGGGAGCTGGGATGAGGGCATTGTGCCACACGGGATTTATTCCTGGAGAGGGGGCCCTGAAGACCAGCAGTGGTGGGGCTCCCTGGGAGGTGGCAGAGGATGCTCTGTGCACGTGGGGTGACGGGTTTGTCCTCGCCTTCAAACGAAGCTGGAGCCGCGCAGAGGTGACGAGGCAGCCTCTCCCCTCACCCCGCTCTGGCACCAGGCGCTGCCCGGAAAGCCAGGCTGGAGTGGGAAAAGTACCAGCACCTTTTAATTTTCAGCTCAACCCCTACTGACCACTGTATTTTGATTAGAGCTCTGCTTCCTTTTCATCTCGGTGCTCCGGCGGGTGACAACTGCCACAGCCCCGTGTGCGCGGCGCAATAGTTTATCACCGAAGGCCGGCGGCTCTATGAATTCAGAGCCAGCGCAGAACAAATCACGCTGTCACTAACGTCAAACTTGTTAACCTGATCTTTGGTGGATCACTAGTGTCAACATTGCATGGGACATACATTATCGGGCCCAAGGACTTAGGGAGATGTGTTTGTCAGGCTGCTCTGTCACAGTCCCACTCTTGACCTTCGCAAAGTAACTTTCAAGGGTAAGCTGCTTTCCTCTTGACAGGAGTGGCTGTTCCCAGGAGTGTGTCACCCCATGGGCACGGGCTGGGACAGGGCTGCGGGGTCAGCTGGGTCACCTCCCTGCAGTGGCGCAGTCACTCCAGCAGTGGGTGACAGATCTGCTGGGATGGTCCTGTGGGGCCTCTCCCAGAGTCGGGGAAGGTTCTTCGTTGATGTCCACCCTGCCCATGTCTATTCCATGAGCTCTCCCCATCTTGTCACCAACTGCTCCCACATCTCTCCTCATCCCTTCCCCAGTCACTGTCCAATTGCAGTTCACACCTGAAAACCAGAGTTCTGAGTGCAGCAGACTGGTGGGTCTCCATTGTCTGGTTCATCACGAGTCTCTCACATCTCAGTTTGCCAAGTGTGGACACTTCCCATGGGGTTGGTCACCACTGCAGAGGTCAGATGAAGGATAGGTCATCATGGGTGGCCTGGTAAGACCACGGAGGGGAGGTGTGTGCTCCGGGTAAGCTCCTGTCCAAGCTTCTGGGGTCAATTGGGATTTTCAGTACCTTTATCGGGGTGGTGGATCCCCTCCTTGCAGGCTGCCATGAGTAGGAGGGGAGCAGTGCCACGGGCTGGGGGCTGGGGGGCCAGCAGGTTGGGGCTGTGCTGGAGAAGATGCCTCATGGCTGGGGGGACCCTGAGGCGAATGCTGGGTCTGTGCTCCACATCACTGTCCTCATGGGCTGACCCTGCTAATCAGCTGTGAAAGAGAGAGAGAAAGCTGGAGAGAAATCCTTCTCTCTGCTAACCTCATCACAATAAAGATTCCTATAAAGAGCTCTTATCCTTGAAGAAAATGAGGCACATAAGCAGGAATAGTAAACAAAAGGCTGTCATTTTGACCCAGGAGTGCTTCATGTTGTTGGCAACTTCCAAGAGGAAACATAAAGAGAGGCTGCATCCAAGTCCCAATTATGCAGAACTATGTGACTGATATGTCAATGAGTCCCCCCGGGAGGAGACCACCAGCACTTCCCAGTGCTGCCTGCACAGCATCTGCACCCGCCGCCATGGCCGGGCCGCCCGCGCCCCGAGCGAAGGCGTGTGTGGCATCGGAAGAATGCGGGGGACAAGGTAATGTCATGGGGAACGCTATCGCCAAAGTCCTCGCCGCACGCGCATTATCAGCGCGGGCCCTGGAGTCAGGGACTGCGGGCAGGCAGCGGCGCTTGGCAAACAGTAGCGCTGGCCACACCTGCTGCAGGCACGCTCCGGGAACGTGGCGCAGGCAGGAGGGCTGCCCCGCGCCGATAAGCTGAGTGGATGGAGATAAAATCCGAGCAGGAGATATGCTTTGCTGAGCATCAAGGCTAAGCACCAGCAAGGAGCCAAAGCATGCCGCGGCCCACCGCGGGTGGTGTGGATCCGCGGGCTCCCGGCTGCGCCGTGGCCGTGAGGGAAGGAGATGGGACCAGGCAGACTCCAAACCAACAGTGGGAGCTTTGGTGACATGTGCCAGTGCTTGGGCCCATCGAGGGCACAGAGCTGTGCTGCTCCCATGGCCAGGACAGCACTGCTCAGGGCAGCAGCTTTGGGGCCTATCCCCAGCCCTGAGCATCCCCTCCCCAGCACGTCCCGTGCTGCTGGAAGCCAGACCCGCCTCATCCTTCCCTCCTAGGTGCTGTGGCTTCCAAAGTGTCTCCTCGCCGTCCCCAGGAACGCCTAAAGCTGCTAGGAGCCAGCTCTACCCGGTGCCTGTGCAGCCACTCCAGCGTGGCCTTCCCAAATCCACCCTCAGAAATCCAACCCTCGCGGCCCCGCAGCACTGCAGCGCGGCCCATGCGCCGGCCCTGACCGTGGCCGCGCGCCCGCTGCAGGAGCCAGGCCACAGCCTTGGCCAGGCCCCGCGCAGAGGAAAGTGCCCAAGGCCGGCAGGGACGTATTTACCCCCGAAAGCACCTTGCTGCAAAAATAGCAAGTGGCCGGTGTGAGGCCGGGGCTTCCCAGGGGAACAATGCCTGGCAGGAGGAAGCGGCCGCGGCCGGCCCGCAGCTCTGTCCCGCCTCGCACGGCGCTGAGCTGCGAGCCGCTGTGTGCCGGCCCGGCAGGGACCTTGAACCTGACACAGATTTATTTTCTCTGACATTGGCATCGCATCGGAACATCTGGCATGTGGCTGATAATTGCTGGGGATCGGGGCGGAAGCCGCTCCAGGCCTGGCGCTTCTTCCAGAGCTCTGTTTTCATTAGTTTTTCTCCTCTCTTCAGCTGCAAAGCAAGGAAAAAACAAGCAGGGCTGTGCAGCCCACACTCCCACTCCTCTCCCCTCAGCACCCAGGGCTCACCGCTTCCCTCACTCTGCATGGGAATACTGCAGGGCACCTCACTGTCACACATGTCAGGGCTGTGCTGATACAGAGAGGGGACGAAGCCTTCCCTGAGCCCAGGACCGTGGGTCCTGCTGTCCCACCCTGGTTACCAGCAGCTGCTTGGCCAGAGCAGAGCCGTGGCACAGCCTTTGCTGGGCTGGTGTGGGGTTTGAGGCAGCCAGCCCTTCTCAAGGCACTGTGTCGTCCCTGTGGGATGAAGCAGAGAGCAGGACACTGTGCAAACGTGGGGAGACACCGTGGTGACGCATGGACAGAGCACGGGTCTGGCAGTGAGAGCAGATCCCCACTCTGGCAGCATGGAAGGGTTTCCTATGCAGCCTCTTGCCTTGGCACTGCAGTTCCTGTGTTGCACAGGGCAATTGGAAGCTGAGATCTGCCAGCACAGTGCCCGTGGGTAGGACTGAGCACGGCAGTCAAACGTGGGGGATCACACATGGCAAAAACACAGCCAAGGCGTGGCTGCCTAGACCCAGGGGCACTGGCTTTCTGTGAGTGCTGTTCTGGCAAATGAAGAGCTGCTGGCCGCCGGCGCTGAGAGTCCCAGGGACCTGGGAGTGGGGCCCTGAGTGTGGAGGAGCCTCCTCCCGTCCTCCCCTGCAGAGGAGACCTCTCAGGGCCAAGGAGGCCATGCCTGCATCCCGGTGCTGGGTGGGTGAGGTGAGCTCGCGTTCCTCTCAGAGGTGTCCTGCCCCGTGCCCTCGGCCGCCTCCCTCCTGCCCTTGGCCATAAATCAGGGTGGCCGTGGGTGCTGGGGCACTGTGGTGCCCCCCACCTCCCTGCAGGGTCTCCTTCTCGGGGCACCTTATCTGCTGCAGGGGTTCCACTTATCTTCGCTGTCACTTTCTAATGCTAGTTTATGGGCAGCGTTTTCTAGCTTAATTATGATGTTTTTCAGCATGGTCACGTGGCTGCAGAAGCCAATAAGGCACCGAAGTGGGTCCATCCCGGCTGAGCCTGGCCCCCATGGGGAGGAGATTGGCCGGTGTCCTGCCCAGGGCGGCGTGTGCGCAGCCAGAGCCCCAACACCTTCCCAAGAGACGCAGGTCCCCATAAATCCCCCAGCCTACCGTGGACAGGGCAGCGGTGCCCACACCCCACGGAGGCTCCTCGGGTCACAGCTCCTGGCCGGTGGCCGAGCGAGGCTCTCCCACCCGCCGGCCCCACGCGCAGCAGCCGTGCAGCCGCCTCGCGGTGAGTACGTGTCCGTGGGGGGAACCCAGTCCCCCATCCCAGCCATCTCCCAGCCACGGCCGCCATTCCCCGGCATGGTGGCAGCCAAGGCCGGAGCTGGGGACGCGGCAGGGCTTGACGAGGAAGCAGGAGTCGTGTGTGGGCCTCCGCTTCCCGTCCCGTCCCCGTCAGCGGGCGTGGGGATGGCGGCTCTGCAGATCACGGGCAGCAGAGCGAGGCCTCACCACAGCCTTGGCCCCGCGGCCAAGCTGCTGCTCAGAAATGACAGATCAGGCTGCTGAGAGGCTCTGGGAGCCCAGCTGGTGGTGCCTGGGGGTCCCCGGTCACCCAAGGGTTGGGACTTGCCCATAGGAGCACAGGCAGCGTCCACACCCTGGAGCGGGCATGGGAGGCATCTGGGACCCCTTGACTCCTGGGGTTGGCTGAGCCTGTGCCCCGTCCCCATCCTTCACTGGCAGGGATCACAGCCTTCAGCCCTGGGTTGCTTTTGTTCCTCGCAGTGTTTGCTCAGTTCTTCCAACTCAGAGCCCCTCCCGGGCTCCTTTTCCAGAATGGCAGGTCCTGCTCCGTGGCTGCCTGGCAGCTCCCCCGGGAGCTCGTGGCAACAATGGGGGCCCTGGCCGAGGGGCTCTGCCGGCGGTGGGAGCGTTCCTTCCCGGCCGAACAGCGCTGACCCGCGCTGCAGACCGCTCTGCTGCTATTCTTAGCCCGGGCTCCATTCCTGGTGGCTCTGGAGTGATGCTCCGCTGAGCCCGTTTCCTGTTTGCCACTCTCCCTGCCAGCGCCGCTTCCTACCCGCTGCACCCGTGGGCAGCTGCTGTGTGGGGTGAGAGTGTGGGGTGAGCTGGGTGGGATGAGATCTGTGGGATGAGCCCTTCAAGACAACCCATGCAGGGTCAGCCTGGCAGGATCAGCCGTGTGGTGCCGTCAGCCATGCCTTTCCTTTGCGGGGCACTGCCAGCAGCTCGGTCCTCAGCTGTGCCAGGGCTCCAGGCACCCAGAGCCTCAGGCCCCAGTGCTGCTGTGCTGGCAGCAGGCTCCCACCATGCTGGGACAGGCTCTGCACCAGCCACGAAGGGTCCCTGAGCCCTGCAGGACGGGCTCAGCTCCAGTGTCTGGCTCAGAGCTGGAGCCTCGAGCTCCCCATAGCCGAGTCCCGAGGCGTGTGGCCTGGGGCATCCTGATAAACAGGACATGCAGGGAGCCGGGGCGCTCCTGTGCTGGTCTGCTGCCGTCATGGAACCTTTCATCAAGAAACCCTGATTGTGAAGCATTGATTCAATACCTGCTGTCTGACAGGCAGACCAGGACACCATTGGGAGTGGGTGCTTCTGGTGGGGTGGCCAGTGCTAGTTCCAAACTCATCTCCTCAGTGGTGGCCCCGGAGGAGATTTCAGGAGTGGCTGCACACCCCAGTGTTCCCCACGCAGCTCTCCCTGGGCTGGCAGGGGCAGCTGGTAGGGGGTGATGTTATGTTCCCACAAAGCTGGTGGTCCAGGGCTGTGCACCAAGCAGAGCAGGCTCTTGCCCAGACTGGTGAATTTTGCTCCAGCCCCGAGATTCGTGCTCCTCAGCAGGTCCTGCCTCTCTCAGGCCAGACCCTTCAGACAGGCTGGGGGACTTTTTCCCCACAGATGGTGTGGGCGAGCAAGGAGGGTCTCACGCCCCTTCCCGCAGAGCCGTGCCCCTTGCCTGTCCCTGGGGGAGTCCCTGGGGGGATCCCTGATGCTGCCGAGGCCTGGCCGAGCCGCTCCCCAGCCCGGCCGCGGTGTCCCCGGTCCCCGGGCCGGCGGGTCCCTCCGCCCCCGCCCCGTCCCTGCCGCCGCGAGCCGCCCGCTCTCCCAGAGGAGGTTCCCCAGCCCCGGGGGGCTGGCCGTGAGCCCGCACCAACATGGAGATGCTCTTCCAGGCGCTATAAAGAGCTCCGGCTCCCGCACCTGCCGCTCGGTCTCCACCGCGCCCACTCCCGGTCCGCACCCAGCGCCGGGGCTGGGGCCGCCGTCCGTCCCCTTCCCCGTCCCATCCCGTCCCGCTGACCGCGGCTCGTCCCGCAGCAGGGCCGCTGGAGGGGATGGACTATTCCTATGATGAGGACCTGGACGAGCTGTGTCCGGTCTGCGGGGACAAGGTCTCCGGGTACCACTACGGGCTTCTCACCTGCGAGAGCTGCAAGGTAGGACCGGCCGGGGCGCGCGGGGTCGGGGCTGCGGAGCCGGGGCTGTGCGGGGCTGGGGAAACGCAGCTGGGGCCGTGCGGGGCCGGGAAAGAGGGGCCGGGGCTCTGCGTGACCGGCGCCTTGTGGGGCCGGGGCTGTGAGGGGAGCGCTGCACGGGGAAGAGGGGTCCGGGGCTCTGTAGGGAGCGGGGAGGGGGCTCTGCAGGGGCCGGGGCGGCGGGACCGGCCGCGGGGCTTCTCTCGCCCGTTTTCGTTAGCGGCGGATTCGCGCCCGGTGGCGGGAGGGGAGCGCGGCCGCGACGGGAGCCCCGAGCGCGGCGGGAGCCTCTGCCGAAGGCGGGCGGCGGGGACGGGGTGCCGGTGCCGGGATGCCGGTGTCGGTGCCCACCGCATCGCCGCCGCCCGCCGCCGCAGGGCTTCTTCAAGCGCACGGTGCAGAACAACAAGCACTACACCTGCACCGAGAGCCAGAGCTGCAAGATCGACAAGACCCAGCGCAAGCGCTGCCCCTACTGCCGCTTCCAGAAGTGCCTCACCGTGGGGATGCGCCTGGAAGGTAGGGACGGCCCGGGCACGGCACGGCGGGGCGGGGGGCGGCGGGGGCCGGGGACTGGGTCGGGACTGTGCGGGGACTGTGCAGTTGCCGGGACCGGTCGCGCTGTCCCCGCCGCAGCCTCCTCCCCGGGCCGGTCAGTCCCGCCGGCGCTTCGATTCCGTTTTTCCCTCCCAAGTTAAGAAAAAAATCGTTTTCTTGCGTCGTCTCCTTCTTTTCCTTGTTTCATTTTGTTTGTTTCTCCGGGGTTCCTGCTGCTACGGCTTCAACTTTCCAGGATTTTTTTGCTGGCAGGAAGGCTGGGAAATAGCAAATAAATTACTGTTTTCCTTAAGCACATAATTCCAGAAGCCGAGACTTAAGGAAAAACGTTAAAAATTATGGGGATCGCAATAAAACTGCCGCAGACCCACTACGAATTATATTTTTTCCTCTCGGTGACATTTAATATAACGGATTTCTGACCCCCGGGGGGACGATTCCAGCCCCACAGCCGCCGCCTCTCTCTGATGTCGGCGCAGAGGATCCCGACATCAGAGTCGGGCCCCGACAGTCCGTGCTGCGGGTTCTGCAATGCTCAGCATCCGGCAACGAAATGTATTTGAGGGGACGGGTCGTTGGCACGGATGGCAGAGCAAAAGCAGAGGCAGGAGGAGCCCCCCACCCCAGAGTCAGCCGCCCCCTCCCCACATCGCGCTTGAAATCGTTTGCGTTTTGCAGCGGGTGGGAGTGGGCTGAGCCCTCCCGCCTGACCCTGGCGCGGCTGAGCCCCTCGCCCGCCGGGCTCGCTGCTCGGGACGCAGCGCGGTTCATCGGAAAGTCCTTCGTGTTCTGGCAGGGCGGCCGCTCGCTCCGGGAGCGGGTGGGAGCCTGCGAGCAGAAGCGCAGGAGTAAGACACAACATCGAGCTGCAAACTCAGCCTCTGCAAACTCCCGGCGTGGGCTGGCTTCCAAAACAGATCCCAGTTCCACTCTCCTCCCTGGGCTGGAGTTACTGGTGCCCTGGATCCCTCGGTGCATGCTCTGGCCGTTTTGATCGATGTCGCAAGGGGATTTGGGCGCTGGGCAGGGGCTGGAGACCCCACGACAGACGGGCAGGGACAGTGCTTGGGGTGCCCGGGGCGAAAAGGCATGGTCTCAATTTGTCCCTTTCTAGCAGTTTTTGTCGCGTACGTGCGGAGGTGTTTTAGTCCCAGAGCTGTCCCAACAGCCTTTTCGTGTGCGTTTTCTTGCTGTTGGCTCCTCGGCAGAGCTGGGCAGACGAGGTAATCGCCCAACCAAAGGCAATATTCCCGTGGAACCGTCTCTTTTGTAGTAAAAAAGAGACCACCTTTTTCAACCCCGAGATTTTTTGGGCAAGGCATCTGAGGTGATGCTTTGGAGGTGAGTCTATAGGTCCACACGACAACAGCAACCTCGAGGTGATTGATTTTGGGAACATAGTGTTGACACAGGCACCCTTCAAAGTGCCTGAAGGGAGGTGGCAGCGAAACTTGCCCAGGAGGAGAAGCAGAGCCCTGGCCGAAGGCTGCCCACAGCCCTGGGCACCCTGCAGGCACTACCCATGGCTCCTTCCGTGTCCCTGCCCAGGCAAAGAATGGTGGCCAAAGGGAAGCAGAGCCTGGCCAGCAGCCTGCCCCAGCCAGGGCTCTGCACTGGATGAGAGCAGGCAAGGCAGTGCGAGTGGGAAGGGGGGCTGCAGGGTGCTGGAGACCCCTCCTGCCACCGTGTGGGTGTGTGGCTCGGGAGTCACCTGCAGATGGTTTTGGGGTCGTTGTGGGGGTGCAGGCGCTTCCTGGGTGGCTCCACTTGAGCCCCCTTGCCCTGGAGGTCAGGATGCATCATTTTCCTCTCGGCTGTCAGCTGGGACACAGCAAATGGCAAGTCGTTCCCAATCCCAAGTGTAGGACAAACGGCAGGAAAAGCAGAGCAGGAGGGAATTAAAAGGCCTTTTCTCCCTTTGTGTTCTTGCTGGGAGAGGGGAGGAGGTGTATGCAGTTGCCTCTGGAGGGCTTGTGAGACCAGACTGTGAGCACCTCTCGCTGTGTGTGGGAGTGCAGGCAGCCCTAGGAGGGTCTCTGCCCGCGCACCCTTGCCCAGGGTCACAGGGGTTTGCTTTGGGATGTGATCCCTGGGCGTCGCTGTGCCCGACCTCGAGCAGTGGGGGGATAACATCACTTCGAGTGGGTGTGAGATTTGGTTTTTGGTGTGCTCTGGCTCTGGGGTTTGTGGCCAGGGCTACCAGACCTGCCTGTGCCAGCGCGGGCTGTCAGCCTGCCTGTCTGTGTGAGACCCCGGCTGGGTGTGCACACGTCTGAGTGTGGCCACCTCCCTCGGACCCGAGTCAGGAGCTGCCCCGGGACAGCTCTCTGCGCCCAGAGGGGCGTGGGCCGGCTCTCGGGAGCGGGAACACAGCACCCCTCTCTTCAGAGGCTGCCGCTGGCAGCCCGCTCCCAGTGAGATGCTGTTTTCATGAATAAAGAATGAGGGAGGAAGCCAGGGCGGCTCTCCTGGGAGCACATTCCTGCTCGTCCTGGAAATGCTGCTGCTCCCGGCCACCCTCCCGCCTTTCCAGCCTGCCTCGGGAGCGCTGGGGAGGTGCTCCAGCTCTCCGGGGGGGCTGGCTGTGAGCCCCAGGATAAGTAGGCGAAAGAAAGGCAGAGGTAACAGCTGAGAGGCAAAGCAAGACCCGCTGGCTGTCAGCAGGAACACAAGATAGCAGAGGGGTTTTGCCTTTGATGCTCACTGCGGGCCGTTCTCGCGGGCGCGCTCCTCCGCTGCCGTGCCCCCCGCTCCTGCCTTCCAGCGATCTGAGGCTCCTCCGAGGGGATGCCCGGGCAGCAGCCCCCGGAGCACAGCAAGGCAGTGCAGGAGGACAGGCTCCTTCCGCAGAGAAGCACCTGCTCCCTTGCACGTTGGCAGATCCTTGGGGCTCTTTGGTTTGGTGGGAACATCTGCTTTGCTGCAGCCGTCAGAGGGACTCTGCCAGCAGGACGCTCCAGCAGAGCCCTCGCCAGGGCTGGCACCCCCAGGGCTGGCAGCCTCCTGCCTGAGGCCCGTGGGGTGAAGTGCATCCACTGCGACCTGCCAGCCGTGCTGCCCGAAAAAGGGGCAGAGATCTGCTGAGGAGTAGCACGTGCAGCCTGGATGGAGAGAGCCAGGGTCCCGAGGGGACTGTGGGGTCCCAGCGCTGCAGAGACAAAGAAATCCCAGGGCTGGTCCAGGGACACGGGTTGTTAAAACTAAAGTGAGTGTCAAATCCCCTCCTTTGCTCAGGCTTTAAGGGCTGTCCCCTCAACCTACCGTGAATGGAAGCTGCTTTTTCCCCCAGCTCATTTTGTAGTGAAAGCCAAATGTCTCTTCCTTTCCTGCAATCCCCAGACGCTCTGAGGGTGACATTGGCTGGGCTGGGAGTGACACAATCTGCCGTCAGCTTTCTGGGAAGGTTTCCCCAGTGTCCCCCAGACCCTTTTTGCCACTAAGTCGTGTCCCCCAGCATTTTCTCTGTGCCCTGTGGAAGCCCTGGTCTCTCTCCTTGTGGGTCACTGCAGTCTCTGCCCTCTCTCTGTCTCCAGCTGTGCGTGCAGACCGGATGCGTGGCGGAAGGAACAAGTTTGGACCCATGTACAAGCGGGACCGTGCCTTAAAGCAGCAGAAGAAAGCTCTGATCCGAGCCAACGGCTTCAAGCTGGAGACCGTGCCTCAGATCATGTCCCCCGTGCAGAGTGACTACAGCCTGTCCTCCACCATCCACAGCATCCACGCCATGTCCAAGACCCTGCCGCCCAACCCGGCCGCCCTGACGCCCGTGGATTACGAGCGCAGCCCCTACGGGACGCCCTCCCTGGGAATGACAGTGCCCGGCCACGCGCCGCTGCCCGGCTACCACTACCCCTCCTTCCCCAACCGCACCATCAAGTCCGAGTACCCTGACCACTACACAAACGCCCATGAGGCCGTGCCTGCCTACATGTACCCAGAGACCTACCCCAGCAGCTCCCCCCCCGACATCCCCGAGGTCATCCTGAAGCTGCTGCAGCTGGAGCCCGACGAGGCCCAGGTGAAGGCACGGATACTGTCCTGCCTGCAGCAAGAGCAGGGCAAAGGCCGGCACGAGAAGCTCAGCACCTTCGGCCTCATGTGCAAGATGGCCGACCAGACCCTCTTCTCCATCGTGGAGTGGGCACGGAGCTGCATCTTCTTCAAGGAGCTGGAGGTAGGACCTGTCAGTGGGATGGGCGCTGCTCTGGGGGGACAATGGGGGACGGGATGTGGCTGTGGGCAGGACTGAGGGTGAAATGTTGTGAGGACGGGGAAACACTCGTGGGCACAAGCCTGGGGCCATCACTGCAGATGTGTTGACATGTGCCAGTCCTGCTCCCAGCTCCCTGCAGGACTGGAGGTGCCGGGGCCCGGCTGCGATGCCGAAGCGATTCCCACTGTCGTGTGGGGCTAATGATTTCAGATTCATCACGGCGGGGGCAGGTGTTGAGGCAATCGCCGGCAGAGTGACTGTGGTGTCAAGCTCAAGACATAATTGAAAAATGTAACGTTGAGGAATTATAGTTGAGACAATTCTCTCCCCTGCCTTTAGGAGGAAAATCGATGTGGTCAGGTGGGTCCTATTAGCACCAGGCAGGAGGGGCAGCCCGAGCCTGCTCCAGAGCCGTGGTGTCTGCTGCCAGCAGCCCACGAGTGTGCCCGGCTGGGGGACATGGAGCTCACCTCCATCCTGCCAAGACATCCCTCTAGCAAATGTCCCTGAACATTTACTGCAGCCAGGGGAGGGCTAGCAGGGCTGGAGCAGCTTCTGCCACCCTGCACACCTTACCAAGCCTTCAGGAATTTTCCATTCATGTTCTGGGCTGACCTGAGATCCCAAACTGGTGCAAAAATGGGAGAGAAAATTTTACAACATGGCCAAAACCCAGAGAGCAACATCCTGGGCCAGCTGTGATGAGACTCAGGTGCTTTCTTGTGTTTCCAGCATGATATTGTGCTGCCTAGCTCTGGCCAAAATCACTTTCTTCCAGTGGGACTGTGCTGTAGGACAGGACCAGGCTCTTCCCTGTGCCATGGGTGCCATGGGGCTGAGTGTGGCCTAGCCTCGTGGCTCAAAATAGCCCCCGTCGTTCAGAACAGTGTCAGGAAATGGCATTGTGGGGGTGGGTTGGGCTTGTTTCAATCATATCAGTGTCCAGCCTGGATTTTGGGAACAGGGTGGCTGTTGTTTTGCAGGAGATATTGTAAACAGTGTAAATTCAGTTCCCAGCTGTATAGCTGTGTAGCCTTGTAACTCCATTGTCAGCGTGATTGTGCCACCAAAATAGGCTGTTCCTGTGTGAATCGGTGTTGGCGGGTGCTCCTCCTGCCGTGGGACTCTGAGGGGGATGGCAGTGCCACAGGCCTTACCTGGGCAGAGCTGCCAGTGTCCTGCTGGGAGCAGGGCACGTGCCCTGCCGTGCTCAGGACAGGGGGTTCGGTGCTCAGCGGGTGCCCACTTCCATCACTGCCATCCTGGGGGGCTCAAGATTTTGCCTTATCCTCATGGTGATTGTGGGGCGCATTCCCAGCATCTCCCAGGGCTGGGGACTGCAGGACCCACAGCCCACCCTGGCTCCAGTGGGAGAGGGAGAATGAGGCATGGCCATCCTTGGCTCCCTCCCGTGCACAGAGCCCCAGGCAGCTCCGAGCCCAGCACAGAGCAGAGGTGCCCGGTATCCTCGGTGCCCCTACCTGGGGCTGCCCCTGCCCACCCCACACAGCCCATCCTCCCTGGCCAGGGCCGAGGCTTTTCCTGAGGCATGAGAGAGCAGCCAGTGGGAAGCAGGAGCAGGTCTGAGAACTTGAATCCTCATTCCTGCTCCTGCCTGGCACATAAAAGCAAGCGGCTGCTGGGGCGGTAAATGAACTCCTGCTAGCGCAGGGTTTACGGCTCTGCCCTAAAGCCAGCACGGAGGAACATCACAATCTCCAGGATCGATGGCAGCGGCAGTCCCCGCCCGGGGCTCCTCAGGGCAGGGCTGCCAGCAGCCCCCTCCGTCCCCCAGGAAGGTGTGTGTGAAGGGGACGGCCCCCAGCCCCAGCAGGGAAGGGCTGTTGGCTGAGGCCAGAGCGGGGATCCAGGCTGGAAAGGCACCGTGCTGGGACACCTCTCCAGGGCATCGTGCCAGGCTGGCACTCCATGGGAGGAGGTGCAGGCAGGTGAGAAGGGGAGGTGTGGGCAGATTGCCCTATCAATGGATTGCCCTGCCTGAGCTTGCCCAGCACCACCATACTCCTTCCACAGGGCTGTTAGCAGAGACCTGGCTTCTCCCCAGGGCCTCACAGGGTGCCTGGAGAGGAAGGAGCAAATTTTCAGGGACATGGGGAACTGCTGGCTCACTCCTGGTTAGGACGAGCCTTTGGTGCCTGCCCAGGGAGAGAGGGAGCACTTTCCCCTGGAGCTGGCCAGTCTTGTTCCTGTTCCCATTCCCACCCTAGCAATCTGCCAAGGGCTAGAACGGGTGCTTTGCTGTCTCCACACTCCTGGCCTGGTGGCTGGGCTGGGCGACACTGGGGAGAGCCCCCCTGGCCCCAGCACTGCACCCGGGGAAGGAGGGGGGCCACGGGCTAATGGCCTCTTGACATCGGCTCACACGCCACGTCCGCCCGCAGGCGCGGGGCAGTCAGATTGAAAACAGATTTAACTTCCCAGATATATCGTTTCATTTAAGGGCCAGTAATTCTGTCAGTCTGCCACTGACAAACGAGGGTCCCCATGCCAATCCGCCGGGAGACTGATGTCGCGGCGTTCATCTCGTGTCACCAGGAGGAGAATTACGGACTGCGCTGGCCTTCGGAGGCAAGACTAATAACGCTGCTCGGCAGAGGGGGATTTGGGGGCCCGCTTGTTTATCGAGGGCCGGCCAGGCAGCCGCGGCGCGAGGCCGCGCGGGCGGAGGTGGAAGAGGTCAGCGCTGACGCCCATAAATACGAACTTTAACTGAGTCTAGATGAGATGTGTCAGGACTGAGGGAAGATTTGCAGCATCTTTTCAGGAAGAAAAATATAGGCCGGGGGTGAAATATATTTTGTTGGGTTGTGAGTCTCAGGCAACTTTGTCCTTTCAGATGTAATTTTTTTATATGTATATGGAGACAGAGGATGTGCACGCACGCACGCGTGCTTGCACGCTCACATTGTGTCTGGTTTTGGTGTGGTTTATGCACACACGTCCTGCACAGCCTGGTTTATATAGGTGTCACTGCCATACCTACATATCAACATCGTGAACGCAGGGTTGCAGTGACCTTTAGATTGGGATGAGCAGCCAGGAATGTTAAACAAATTGCCATGGTTTCAGCCCGAAGGCCGGGCTGGGCTGGGTGTGCAGTGGGTCCCTGCGCCACTGGAGGGGCACGGCGCAGCCGCAGGGTGGTGGGATGGTGTCGCCCCTTCCTCAGCCCTTTTGTGCCAAGGGCCTGGGGCAAACTACCCTTCCATCCACAGGCAAGCTCCAGGGATGGGAGGGATGCTGAGGGCAGCACTGTTCCCACAGACCCAGGGGTCCCTGTGGTCACTGGGTCTGTCTGCTGGGCTGCTCTCCCTCAGCTGTGCTTAGACATCCCAGAGCCGCGACAAAGCCTATTTGCAGTCAATTGCTTCTCTGCCTTTAACATGTGGGTCATCTTGACCCCATCTCCTGGCCAATGGCCAGAGCGTTTTTGGCAGATTTAAAATCTCCTTCTGGTGGTGGATGCTGCAGCATGTGGATGTTTAGCATCCCATGCACTGGGGGAAATGTGACGCTGCCCTGGCTGTGGCGCCCCGGCCGGCGCAGCCCTGCCTGCAGAGCCGTGGTGCCCGCTCAGCCGGGGCTGCACCAGCCTGGGAGCCAGCAGGGGGATGGGATCCTGGCCTAGCCACACTGCTGTTGATGGCTATTTGTTTTAAGATGCACATCGTGGTGGTATCTGGGCAGGGCAATGGGGACCTGCACTGACCATTAACACCTTGCACGTGTGCGGGTTTTCCATTGCGGGTGGCCGGTGGACACCAGTCCACTTTCACACTTCCCAGTAGCCAAGGTGATGGGTCCTGCTCACACTCAGTAACTGCTGGGGCTGCTCGGGGTACTGACTTGTGCCACACACCTGCCGGAGGGCTGTGGGGCAATTCCTGCACCTGAGATGTGGGAGGAGGCCCGGAGGGCATCTGTGTGGTGGGGACAGCCAGGGGCTTCTGAGTGCTGCTTGGGCCCGTGGCTGGGGATGGATGTCCTGGCACCAGCTCAGGGCTTCCTGCCAAAGAAGAGCTGCTGGGGGGTCACTCTCCTTCCTAAAGCCGTGGTACCCGAGGTGGGGCTGCCCTGAACCAGCCATGCAGGGAGCAGTGAGCGCTGTGGCGCTGCACTGTCCCTGCGTGGCCTGGGCACATTCTGGGGAGCCCCAACACTTGCAGGGGCTCCCTCACCTTGCACCTATGAACCCCCAGGGAAGGTTGCAGAAGATTTAAAACTACACCCACATGCAGGTCCTGCAGCCCCGTGCCTGGGCAGCACCATCCCTGCCTCTGTATGCCCTGCCTCCCCTCCAGCACCATCCCAGACCCTTTCCCATGGAGAATTGCATTTTCTGTGGGTTGCAGCCCATCAGGGATTGCTCTTCCAGTGTGGGGAGGGTTTCACCACGTGTTTTGTGAATGGGTTAAATGCTCGCTTCAAAAAAAAGATAAGGATTGCCTCTCAAAGACAGCTTGCATCAGACCTTTGATAAAGCACTCCGAGGAAAAGCCTTGACATTAAAAGAGGAAGATCCTTTGCTTAACTTTTAACGGCGAGTGTGTGTGCTGCCGCCTGGCTGGGAGGATTGATTGCCTCTGAGTGCCCTCCATTAGCAGCCCCCTGCTCCTTCAGGCCAGGCCAGGGCGGGGTGCCCCCGGTGACCCCCAGCCTGAGCCTCCTGCAGCAGAACCTCAGTGCTGGAGCGGGGCTGTGGGTGCTGCCCGCTGCCACCCAGCCTGGGGACACCCAGCTTGGTGCTGGGGAAAACTCCACGGAGCCCAGCCAGCTCTGACTGGCCCATGGAGCCCCCAGCCCACCCCATCATGTCCCCAAGCACATTCCCCCATGCCATGGCCATGTGGCTCTGGTGCACTGCGACGTTCCCAGGAAACACCGCGGCACACCGGAGCATGCTGGCAGAGGAGCAGCCCTGCAGCAGCCATGAAGGGTGAAATGTGCTGCTGAGGGGCTTCAGGGAGGGAGCCAAACACCCCTCAGAGTTTGGGAGAAGCTGATTAGCAATTTTTAAAGGAAGAAAATAAGATTTCAAAATTGTTGAGGTGCTTTCTTTGGAAAAGCTAATTTTTTAGAATGGTTTTCAAGGCAAGACTTTCTGTCTGTCTCTTCTGGAGCTCATCCCGCTCAGGAATGAGGCACAGGAAAGAACTTCCAAAACAACACCCTGAGTGAGCCAGAGCGGAGGCGCTCGGCACCGGCCGGGATCGTGCAGCTGGGCTGGCCCCAGCTCCCTGCTCGGGCTGGCCACCGCCACAGCCGGCCACTCGCCTGCTGGCAGGGGTCACCACGGGTGCAGAAAGTCTCCATTTTGGTTTAGTGCACAGTGAGCTTTGCCCCAGGGTTTTGTCGAGCGGCTGACCAGGAGCTTCATGCTCTGAAGTGCTGCGCCACGAATGGCAGCTGCTGCACTGGCTGGGGGATGAGGGGGCAGCCCAGCCACAGTGCCCACAGCCCTGCAGGCGGGCAGGAGCGGTGTCACAGCCCAGCCACAGTGCCCACAGCCCCACAGGCGGGCAGGAGAGGTGCCACAGCCCAGCCACAGTGCCCACAGCCCCACAGGCGGGCAGGAGAGGTGCCACAGCCCAGCCACAGTGCCCATGGCCCCACAGATGGGCAGGAGTGGTGTCACAGCCCAGCCACAGTGCCCACAGCCCTGCAGGCAGGCAGGAGTGGTGCCACAGCCCAGCCACAGTGCCCACGGCCCTGCAGGCGGGCAGGAGAGGTGCCACAGCCCAGCCACAGTGCCCACGGCCCCACAAACAGGCAGGAGAGGTGCCACAGCCCAGCCACTGTCACTGCCTTCCCCCCCCATGTCGTTCCCTGCGCTGCCGCGCGCCCGGCTCTGGCCACCCACCACCCTTGAGAGACAAATCCCGGCGGCTCACGGGGACTGCCGGCTCTGAGACCATAAAGCTCTTTCTCATCTGGCTTCTATTCCTTTTGCAATCTCCCAGCGTGGGTTTATTGCAGCCTCTTCAGCAGAACGAGGGCATTATCCAGCCCTGTGATGCTGCATCTGTCTTCCCTCTATTAACGGGGGAGCACAATGGCCCTTGCAGAGCTCGGCTGCTGGCACTGGATTTGCTCCTCAGGGCGGTGGTGGAGGCAGCACCGTAATCCCAACCCTTTCCCTACACTGGCCCCGCAGGAGAGGGGAATCCAGGCAGGGCAGGAGTTCAGTTCTTTGTGGAAAGGAGTTGGGGTTCAGTGGAGAGCAGTGTCGAGGGGATGAAGCCAGTGACCCGTGGTGTTTCTTGGCAGGACAGTGGGGAAGGCAGCGTGCCCTGCATCCTGCCACAGCTCTGGGGCCTTTTAGTTCTTGCAAATGCAACAACTCATCCCACCAGTCACTGCTGCTGCCTGCAGTCCCCAGTGCCCTGTGAGACCTCTGGGGTTCCTTCCAGCTGATGTCCTGGCTCCAGCCCCTCTCAGGGACAGTCCCAGGTGTTTCTCTGGGCGCACACACAGTGGCACATGTGCACAAGTGCACGTGGTCACAAGTGCGTGTGTTGTTGCGTGGGCAGGGCCGGGCTGGCAGCTGCAGGGCACAGCGATGTCCCGCGCCCGGCGGCTCCCCCACGGCCCTGCTGCCCCCCCAGCCTGCCATCCTGGCCAGGGAGTCCAGGATGGGCACTGTCTTCTTTCGTTTTAAAGTATCCAGAGGGGCTGTCTGGACACACAGGCCCTTTGTGCAGCCACCGCGTGTCCCTCCCGCAGTCATTTTGTTAAAATTTGTGTGCGATTGGAGGAGGTTGTGCCTGCTGGGGGAAGACCCGTGCTGATAAGAGCCAGCAAGTGCCACTGAAACATGTTGAGCTGCTTTGAAGCCAGCTCTGCAAAGCCATCTGCCCACCTCCTCTCCTCCAGCCCGGGGTCCCCCTTTCTGGGGTGCAGCTCCAGCTCTTCGTGCTCACCCCAGGGGACACCTGGGGGACACCCATGGGGTGCCTGCCAGGCACAGGGTGGGTGCTGTGCACTGCAGCACGGTGGGTGTCAGCTCCCACTCTGTTTCAGGTGGGTGACCAAATGAAGCTGCTGCAGAACTGCTGGAGTGAGCTGCTGGTGTTTGACCACATCTACCGGCAGCTGCAGCACGGCAAGGAGCACAGCGTGCTGCTGGTCACTGGCCAGGAGGTGAGAAACGGCCTCTGGGACTGTGGTGGTGCTGTGGAGGGGCAGTGGGGATGGGCAGGGGCTGCATGGGGAAATGGAGTGACTTCTTTCTTTCTTTTGTCCCACTGTGACCAACTCAGCATAGGGCAGGCAGGTGGTGTTACACTCTGGGTCTGCTTGTGCAGAAGGTTCCATTCTGTCCCATCCTGTCCCATCCTGTCCCAAAGCCACACAGCTCCTGGTTCTGGAGAATAATGTTGCTTATGGAGAGATCAATATTCCCACCTGTACTGCCAGCGGTGGGATGGGAGGAGGGGCCCCTTCCCTCCCTGGAGGTGGCTTTTGGAGATGTGCTGCCTACAATTCCAGCACCCTGTGAGGGCCCCCCCTGTTTTAAATGGTGTTCCCATTTCGCCCATCAGTCTTTTTTTTGACACCCCCCCTTCTCAGTCAGTGCTCAGGGCTGGACGTGGCTCCTGCCCCATGTCAGGTGCCCTGCAGCAGGCTGTGGTGGGACTGGGGACTGACTGCCAAAGCTGATGCCAGCCCTGTCCTCGCAGGTGGACATGTCGGCCATCGCAGCCCAGGCCGGCTCCATCCTGAACACGCTGGTGCTGCGGGCGCAGGAGCTCGTCCTGCACTTGCACTCGCTCCAGGTGGACCGGCACGAATTCGTCTGCCTCAAGTTCCTCATCCTCTTCAGCCTCGGTGAGTGCAGCTGGGGGGGCACTGGGGCAGGGGGCAGCCGCTCCGGGGTCACGGCCGTGCTGCTGCGTGCGGAGCCTGGGGTGGGAGCGCGGCTGGAGGGGGCACACGCAGCCCAGGGTCCGGCTGTGCGACAAAAGGGGCTTTTAACGAGGAGCCAGGATCGAGAGCTGGCTGGCACCTGCCTGTCCCCCTCTCTTGTCCCGGGACACAAAACGTCCCCCGCTGCGGGCCCGGGCTCTGCTCCAGCTGCAGGGGACGTTGTCAGCCCTCTGGCCAAGCGGAGCCTGTTTTGGTCACTCGCCCATCACAGCGGGCAGGGAAACAAGCGCTGATAGGGCTGCGGGAAAACAGGCGTGTTGACAGAGGCCGGGCCGCCCGTATCTGCCGGGATTTGCGTCAGAGAGCCCGTGCGCCGCGCTGGGCCGGGCTCCGCGCTCCTGATTAGGCTCAGCCCGGAGCCTGCGGTCGGGCACGGCCGGCGCGTTCACACCTCCCACCTCACCCAGACAAAATAACACCGGAGCCGTGGGCGCTGCTGCCAGAGCCAGAAACGTGCCCGGGGTGGCAGAGCTCCTGCCCCTGCGAGCCCTGTGTCGGCCGAGTGCTGGCGCATGGTGAGCCCACCGCCGTCTGTGGCAGACCGGTCTCCATCCCCATCCTCGTCCCGTCCCCGCCCTGTCCCTGTTCCAGTGCCTTGGCTCTGTGCTTGCACTTCTGCACCCGCGGGGTCCCGTCCAGGGACCAGCGGTGGGAGCTGCGCTGCTATCCCGTCCTGCACCTGCAGCATCTCCTCCCTCGGCTTTCCTTTCCTCTGGAGCTGTTTAGAAACCCAGAGAAACGAGAGACGATAATTCGCTGCTCAAGCAGTGATAAAGTGTAGCACAAACAGCGCCCAGGCTGGGAAATGAGCGAGCCGGGGGGGCTCGTACCTTCCCCGGCTGCTGCCCCGCGGCCTCAGCACCAGGAGGGCCAGATCCCCCCGTGCTGCCCGGGTCCCCCTGTGTCCCCTGGCATGGCATGGCACAGCACAGCGAGCAGGAGCAGCGTCCCCTCCGATGGCTTCCTTAGAGCAGCGGCTTTCAGGGAGGGCATGGAATCCAAAAGCTGTGTTTTCCCATACATCATTTTGCCCCAAATGCAACTTTTTCTCTCCATATTGCAGAGCTCACTTGGAGTAATTTGCCCTTCGTAGGCTCAGCTGTAGAGGACGGGATTGTGTATTATGTGCAGGATGTAATTGCCTTTAACAAGAGAATTTCCACATTTACCACTCTGCCACAGCACAGTCAAAGCCAAGCCCTGTTCACAAGAGCTGCCATTTGAGTTCTAAATAGATTTCTCTCCTGAGCAGGTAAAGAGATTTAATTAAAATTAGGGCTTCTCAAAATAGCAATATTTATGAGGACGGCACAGGTTAGCTTTGTTCTACAGAAGGGCTTAATAGAGCCTTAATGGATTGACCTATCATTCGATTTCATGACTTACATTCATGAAGCAGCTACTCTTGGGGAGGGGAGGAAGAGAGGCTTTTATAGCCCACATTCCCTTAAGCGTTTGCAATTTATCAGCAGCTTCTCCCAAACAAAAGGAGCTGTGAATAGGAAGAACACTTGAGGGCATAGAAATAATCCCAGGCATATCTGTATGTGTGATGGGAGGCTTTGTCACAGGACAGTCTTTGCAACTGCTGCAGTGTCTCTAAATGAAGTGAGTCAATGTTATTTGGACAACATTCTTTATTCCTTGCAGGAATGAAAAGATTATTCAAATATTCAATTAAACAGTGAATAGGGTCTTTCAGAGAACCAGGTGAGTTCATCGAGTAGAACTAGCTATTGTTGAGCCAACTCAGGGGATAGATTTGACATTTATCAATATAACTTCTTTTTTTTTAATGACATGCACAATAACCTTATGCAGATAAAGAGATTTCATAACAACAACCCGGGTAGCAGGAGACAATAGGAGCAAATGTGCTGTCAGCGTGAAAAGGGAAGGGTGATCCGATCCACTGCAAATTGGCACAACCTGTGCCCTTTGTGCCTGCCCCCGCAGTGCCCGTGGCCATGGGCACGGCCCGAGGCTGGGGCTCCCCGGGGGCTCACGGCCCCCCGGCTGTGCTGTGCCTCCCCTCCCTGGGGCTCCGCAGTTCCCCCGGCTCTGACCCCCGGCTGGGCTGCGGCAGCCTCGGCTGCCACGATCCCTTCAAGGGAGCCCCAAACTCCCAGCTGCCTTGGCCAGACCCTGTGCCCAGATTTGCCCGTTTCCAGCCGGGAATTTGGCACATCAGGGTCTGTGTGCAGCACAGCCAGAGGGGCTGTGACCGAGGCAGTGTTCCCAAGTACCTCGTCCTGCACAGTGAAAAATCCTCTTGCCCTGGACGGACCGTGCCAGGGTTGGCAGCGAGGTCTCTGCTGGGCAGGTGAGTGGGGCCATGGCTGTGTGCAGCTGCAGGTGGTGATGGGGCAATGCCCAGCACTGGTTCCTAAAGCCACCGAAGTCTGCGTGCAGGGACAATTGGCCCTGCCTGCACCTCGGTGCCGCTGCCTGCTGAGCTGTCACTACCCTGCTGGCACCGGAGCTGGCAGCAGGATTATGGGAAGCTGCTGTGGCCCTGGCGAGGCGTGGAGGATTAGGGTTTCCAGGCTGGTGAGCCTGGTTGCCACATTGGAAAGACCGGGTTTATCAGGGAATTAATTCAGCCGCTTCCTCGACCTTCAGGAATTAAAGAGGGCTGACGGCAGCGACTCCCAATGTGTTGGCACAGCTGGCAACACCTTCTGGCATTGCACCTTCCTGGGCAGTAGGGGCAGGGAGACACCAGTCCTTCTGCCAGGGGGTTTGGAATCTGTCTTCAGCATCAGGGAAGACCTGGGCAGCAGGGTAGGGATGGAGAGCCCACGGCTGGGCAGGGACGGGCTGTGGGACCCCTCCTGCACTGTGTTTTCATGCATGAGGGACACTGACCCAGGAGTGTGGGTCCCCCCTGGCTCACCCAGCGCAGTGTGGCACAGATGGGGCAGACCCGTGAGTTTGGCACCGTTTCATGCCCATCCTCCCCCCCTGCAGACGTGAAGTACCTGGAGAACCACACGCTGGCCAAGGATGCTCAGGAGAAGGCCAACGCAGCGCTGCTGGAGTACACGGTGTGCCACTACCCCCACTCCACGGACAAGTTCCGCCAGCTGCTGCTGTGGCTGGCCGAGGTCCGGGCGCTGAGCCTGCAGGCCGAGGAGTACCTGTACCACAAGCACCTCAGCGGGGAGGTGCCCTGCAACAACCTCCTCATCGAGATGCTGCACGCCAAGCGGACTTGAGCGGCCACCAGCAGGACCCGGCAGCACCCCAGCGCCTCCAGCAGGGGCAGGACTGGTGCCCGGGGCTGGCAGGCGCCGCCTCCCACCCTGCCTTCCTCAGTGATGCTATTTAACCTCTGCTATTGGAAACGCCCCAGAAGGTTTCGCACACAGCAAGGACAGTTGAGGCTGCAGGGCCGTGGCTTGGCACTGCCCCGTTGGCAGTGCTGACCTCCAGCTCCACTGCACACCCGGTGCCCAAACCTGTCACTTGCCAACCCGGCTCAGCAGCACCAAGGAAGGGGAAAGCCTGTCCTGGTTTTTCTCCTATTTCTGCTCCTCTCCTGCTGCCCCCACCAGCTGTTTCTTGACTGCCACCATCCCTCCCTGACCCTGCCCATGTCTCAGGGCCCCTCGTGCACAGGGCAGGAGAGAGGGGAGGTGAAACCCCTCCAGGCTGTGGTTTTATGGCAGTTGAGGTGTCTCCAGGCACCAGGGAACACACAGAATGTGGGGGCTGGGCTGGAGACATCAGGCCCATGCAGCAGTGCCAGGACCCCAGGGTGCAGATGCCAGGTCCCAGTTGCTGCCAGCTCTGTCCTGAAGCTGCCCTGGCCAAGACAGGGCAGGCAGGGATGGGCAGTGCTGAATCCTCAGCTGAGGTGTGTTTTCCTAGTGCTTGCTGGTGCTGGAGGCAGCAGTTCTGTGGCAGCCGCAGCGCCCAGAGCCCAGAGCTGCCCCATGGGCAGCACAGCTCACTCCTGCCCACAGGTATGGTGGCAGAGCAGCCAGGCAGGAGGGAGGTGCAAGCTCCAGCACGTGCTCAGGATCTTGGGGAAACTTGGGGAGCTCTGCAGTGCCCCCCTGCATTTATCTGCTGAGTGAGTGGGTAAGGAGGAATAAGGATTGACCTGCACTTCATGCTGGGCCTCCTGGCCCCCTCCTTCACTCTGCCATGTCCCCAGGGGACAGCAAATGCTGTGCCGAAGCCACGGGCAAAGAGCTCTCTGTTCCTCTCCCATCATGGGAATGGGGCTCACCGACAGGACTGGGAGCACTGGGGGTCTCAGCCCCCCCAAACTGGGCTGTGCTGGACTCTCCCTGTTGCTTTCTCTCGGTCTCTGCCGTGCTCTCTCTCCTCTGCCCCAGCACTGGGGCTGGCACAGCCCCTGCCCCACAGCCCCCCAGCTCCGGGGGTCGTGCAGCATGGCCGGGCTTGTTCAGGGTTGTTCCCAGGGCGGGGATGTCCTCGTGCCCAGGGGCCACTGCAGCTCTGCAGAGCCGGTGCCTTGAGGAGCCACAGAGGCTGCGCCCGGAGCCGCGCCGCTTGTGAAGCTTGTTAGACACGGAAGAAAGAGCATGTTTGTCTCTGCTTTAACACGTTTGTGCATTTTCCTCCTGAAGTCTGTGGTTTGGTTTCACCTTCTTCTTTTTGTGAACTTAACTGGAGAAAATGTTTTGGGAGGTAAAAGACATTTTATTTTCAGAAAATGAAAAGTGCCCTTAAGTGTCTCTCTCTGTCTCTTACATCCTTTCCTCCCTCTCATCCCTGCCCTTCCCCACTCCTCCCCCTTCCTTCCCAGGCAGAAGGTTACCAACTTCCTTGTCAGGAGCAAACCACTGTAATAAATTTTGCAGTTCATTTAAAATGGCAAACTTTGTCTTTTTTGGCTGTCTTTCTAAGCCTTGTGGTTGGTGCTCGGCATGGGGAGGGCTGGGTGTTTGTGGGTGCACTCCTGGGGTGGCACCTGCCTCCGTGGGACCGGGACAGCGTGGCTGTGCCAGGGGGCTGCTGCTGCCTTTGCTTCTGGGCATTGGGCACCCCAGATTGGTTCAAAGTGCTGCTGGGAATGGCCACAGTGACTTTTAAAGTGTTTTGCAAGTGAATGCAGGAACAGGAACATTTGTGGGCAATTAGTGGGCTGTGCCCTGGTCCTTGCACCATGGCCAAACCCCCCATCTCTGGGCTCAGCCACGTAGAGCTGGACATGAGCCCCTTCCTTTGGACACAGTGCAACAAGGAGAGGAGGTTGTCTTTAAAATCAGCATTTACTGTTGTCATAATCAGCAAAAACCCACCACATTTTCTGTGTTCTAAACACTACAGAGGTAACAGGAGAAGAGGGAAGGAAAGCAGCGCCCAGCTGGCGAGGGGCCAGGCCAGCCGGGCAGGAACCCAAGCAGGAGCAGGGAGAGGATTTTTGTCCTAAACAGCAGAAGATGCTATTGATGTCAGCTGGTTTAGAAAAGGCTTGAAGCCAGCTGCTGGTTCCCTCGTGCATGTGCTTCATACACAGCCCGTGCCAGCCCTGCCCCAGCTCAGGGGTGCTCCCATCCCCACGGGCACGGGAGCGTGGGCAGTGCCTGGGCACGGCTGCCACGGGCAAGCTGGGCTTGTTCCCATCCCACTGCTCCTGCTCCCCCAGGCAGCCACAACGAGAGCCACAACCCTGCACTGCCAGCGCTGCCGGCGGGGCCGGGGTCGGTGGGGGCAGCGCCGCCCCAGGCCAGCCCTGGCTGCCCTGGCGGAGGCTGCAGGAGCCGTGGGGACCCCAGAACACAAGTACCCACCCGGGAGAGGAGCAGGGCAGTCATCAGCAGCAGACAAAGCCCCATGAGACCCCACACTGCCCCTGCCTTGGTTTGGCAGCATGTGGTGCTGGGAAGGAGTGCAGGGTGTCAGCTCTGCCCGGGCTGGAAGCTCTCCATGGGAAGCCAGCTCTTCCAGCCTGCCATCCTTCCTGCTGGAGAACCCTCTGCATTGCAGGCTCGTCACCCAGAAACTTCTCAGAAACCTAAAGCAAAAGAGAAATGGTCTCAGCTCTGCTGGCAGTGGGGGAGGGCAGGGGTCCCTCCCAGGGCAGGGGGAGAACTGGCGGGACCCCACAGCACAAACCTGCTGCAGGACAGAGCTGCGGGTGCAGCTGGCACCAGGCTGGCACAGCCAGCCCTGCCTGGCAGTGGTACAGCTCTGCCACCCCAGAGACCCCCCTGTTCCTTTGGGGGCCTCTGAAGCACGGCCCTTGTGACAGGGAGCCGAAGCAGTCTCCATGCACAGGGCCGTGGCTGTAGGGAAGCCTCTTCTTCCCTGTCAGTCATCGGCCTGAGCACAGCACCCAGTGCTGGGAGCACGGAACAATGAGCTTGAAATGGGATTTAAGGAAAACACCAGCTCTGCCATGGCAGGAAGCACTGGTGCCCCATGGGCTGCATCTCCTCCGCAGGGTACACAAGGCACTCCTCAGGAAGGGCCGTGGCACCAGGGGTGATCCTGCCACAGTCAGCCCAGCAGGGCTGCCATGGACAGGGTCTGCATTTCTCCCCATGACACTCAGGTCCTTTTCTGGCTTTGAATCCCAAAGACTCGTAAATTCCTTATTATTTCAAACCAAGCTTATGGAACACAATATGGTGAGAGTTGCAGAATTACTCAGTATCGATCAGTGGAAGGCTGGGCTGTGGAGACAAGATCCATGTTGCTATGTGTGGCTTAGCAACATATAAATGTATTCAAACAGAATAATGAAATTATCGTGGGGAAACAAAGCAGCCATCACTTGAGGAGATGGAGGATGTGGAGGCCTCTTGGAGCCCTTGTTTGCCAAGACGAGGAAGATGGGAGTTATTGTTTGTGCAAATATGTGAACTGCCCCAGCCATGCCCTGCTCACAAAAAGTGTGTAATGAAGCCAGGCAGGGCTCGCTGCACAGAGCAGCTCCCTACAGCTGGGCTGGAGCTCATTACTGCACAACTGCTCCATGGACTGAGCCCTTGTGGGGGGAGGCCATGCCTGGCTCTTGCCACAGCCACGCTGCAAAACTCCCAATTTTTCTGGATTTTATCCACCCTTATCCTCACCCATCCCACCTCCCACCTCCCCATGGACCCACTGTCTGGCTCTTGCATTTGGAGCCAGTGCAATGCCCAGAGTTCTCACAGGAGTGTGGCTGAGGCCCTGGAGCAGAGAGGTGCTGGACCCCGACCCCATCCCAGATCCAGCGCAGCCTTCCTGGGAGAGACAGGTGACCTTCTGACTCTGCCACAGCTCCTGCTGGCAGCAGCACCATTTTCATCAGCTGGCTGGCAGCTTTCAAATAGAGATATCTGGGGCTAAACACATCTCTTTTCATTAAACTGTTTGGGAGACAACAAATAGAAGGGGGGGCAGTGTCTGTGCTGGAATGATCCGTCCCCATCCTGGCACCCAAGGGCTCCGCAGCGCTTTGCTCTGTGAGCAGAGTGTGAAGGCACAGCCTGCGTGAGGCTGAGCTGCCCTGGGTCCTCCAGCACCCCTGCAGCTGGGCATTACAGCCCTTTGTTATCTGCTTCAATGGCTGGAGACTCTCGTGGCTGAGCCCGGAGCAGCGGGGAGCCGGCACCGGCTGCACGAACACAAGAGTGAGAGGAGAGCTCTTCTGGTTCAGATCTTCTCGTTCACCCCAGCCTCAAGGGCTGCCCGGCCACGGGGGCAGCTTGGGGGGCTCAGGGAGATGCACAGCACTCCTTCCACCCCTGGCACCGAGCCCAGCCTGGCGTTCCATCACCCTCTGTGCAGACCTGGGCTTCTAAAAACACCCTGAGGGCTCCCCTGAGAAAATAAAACCAAACTAAACAACCCACTTCTTTGCACAGCTGGAGTTTAATAACACACGTGGGTTAAAAGATACCCAGAAGAAGGTGAGGGTGGGTGAACAGAGCACAAATGCCCGTGGTGAGTGCAGGTCTTGGTGCCTCTGAGACCCCATTCCTGTGCCCAAAATGCTGCTGCACAGCTACTCCTGGGTGCCACCGTTTCTGCCTTTCTCATGTGTCCAGTGTGGGGAGGAAGGCTGCACTGCTTCTGGGTGGCATCGTCTCGAAAATAGTCTGAGGGTGCCCTGCTTAGACACTTCATGTGGAGCAAAATCAGAGACCTGCTAATGCACTGCTTGCCTTGACAAAAGAAAATGTCACAATGCAGAGAAAATATGATCGCTCCACGCCCGGTGTGTCCTCACTGCACTGTCCACCTGAGGGTCCCCATCCAGAGGCTGCACTGGGAGTACCCAGCAGTGGTTGTTAAAGAAAATAAAGTGAAATATGTTGCATTTGTATTCTGAGGAGATGGGGACTTGCCCAAAGCAGGCTGGGAAGCCGAGGAGGTAGCAGGGAGCTGCCATCCAGCGAGGCCTGGGGCTTAGGAGGGATTTCTGGTTTTAATTCTACCCACCTCCATGGTGACATTGGCCTTTCTACAACCTGAAACACAAGAAGCTAAATGGCTGCTTTTAAGCTCATAAATCCAGCCCTGAATACCCACCTTCCCCAGCTTCCCTTCTTTGGGATCATGGCACTCCCAGCACTCACCAGTGCCTTCTGCCACAGCTGCTGGTTTAAAATAGCCCAGGGCAGAGAGAGCTGCTGCCCCCCTGGAAGAAACCCAGGTGCTGCCACAGAGCAGTGGGGCCGGGGGGCAGGCAGAGAGCTCAGCACCAGGAGCTCTGCCACCTGCCCATGCCTGTGACCCCCAGCTCTGCTGGCACAGCAGGGCCCCAGGAGCTGGAGCAGACAAGGACGGGCAAGAAAGGTGCAGAGACATGGGGAGAAACAGGCAGGTGCCCTGGGGTGAGCCAGCAGTGCTGCTGGGAGAGGCAGCGCCACTGGCAGGGCTGCTGGGGCTCCACAGCCCCCAGCTGTCCCTCTTCTGTTCAGGGGGACACAGATTTCCCACAGCCTGGCCAGGACAGCACCCACCAGGGCAGTTTGGAAATAAGACGATTCCTGAAGCCTGAGCAGAAAGCAGCTGCCCTCTGGGCAGCCCTCCAACACACAACCACAGGAACCAGCACCAACAGCAGCAAAAACTACAGGACGTGATGTAGGCAAAGCTTACCTGAGCATTTGAACGCTGTCAGCTCGACGGCCTGAAAGAGGGGAGAACGTGTGTAAGCAGAGGGGATGGGTCTGATGGCTTTGCTGCTGGTTGCCCCCAACCCACTCCCTGGGGCCAGGCAGGGCTCCCCAGAACCCCCCCACCCACTGCCCCAGCACTGAGCCACGCACTGTCCCTGCACAGGCTGGGAACCGGAGCCTTCACCGCAGCCCCGAGGGACGAGCACCTGGCACAGGCTCCCCGGACACAGCTGCACCTCTCAGCAGTGGGGAGCTGACACCCTGCTCCCAACGCCCACTCTGGGGACCCTTCCAGCCCCGTGGGGACCCACCAGGCTGGTGACCACAGGAAAAACCCAGGAAAGGATGACAGCACCCCTGTGCTGCGCTGGGAAGAGCCCACACAGTCTGCACTCTGTGCTTAAAGGATGGTTAATGCTCTGGGAGATGTGAAATTCCTACTCCCAGTCCAACAACAACAAAGATCACCAAACAACATTTAAAAAAGCTGAAGCACGAAGAACATCTTGTCTGTGTTTGAATCTCCATTCGCTCAGTGTTTTGTCATTTTAAGTGTTTTCAAACGCCTTTAAGTAGCATCTTCTCTTCATCCAAACTATTGTGCAGCTGCCAGTGACATTCTGAGTCCGCCGCTCCTCTGGCAAGCGCCGTGACTCAGCCAGGGAGCAGGGAAAACAGCCTGGCTTACATAACTGAGGGCACTGAAAGCAGCCCCAGCCCCCGCGCAGCACAGGGCACACCGAGAGGGCACAGGCGTGCCCAGCCCTCTGTGTACCCAGCCCTGTGCCCATCCCTGCCATGCCCAGCCCTGTGCCCATCCCTACCATGCCCAGCCCTGTGCCCAGCCCTGTGCCCAGCCCTGCGGTGCCCATCCCTGCCATGCCCAGCCCTGTGCCCAGTCCTGTGCCCAGCCCTGTGCCCAGCCCTGCCATGCCCAGCCCTGTGCCCATCCCTGCCATGCCCAGTCCTGTGCCCAGCCCTGTGCCCAGCCCTGCCGTGCCCAGCCCTGCCATGCCCAGCCCTGCCGTGCCCAGCCCTGCCGTGCCCATCCCTGCCGTGCCCATCCCTGCCGTGCCCAGCCCTGTGCCCATCCCTGCTGTGCCCAGCCCTGCCGTGCTTCACGGACCCTGCCAGGTGTGCCCTGGAGCTGCGGCACCTGCCTTGGCCCAAAAGGGAGCAAGCACATTAAACATGCAGTGTTTGTGATACAGCAGAGATACAGCAAAGCCCTCAGTGACCCTCAGCGGAGGGAAGCACTTTCTGTCTTTGCCCGCTCAGAAATGCCACAGCCTTGGCATTTAGGGGCTCTGCTGCCTCCTAATGCCCCTGCCTCAGGGAGCTCGGGTCCTTGGGCTAATCCCCACGTCTCGTATCTGGTGCCAGGAGCTTAGCCCTGACCCTGGCTCACACAGCCAGCACCTGGCTGGCTGAGAAAAGCATCACCTGCGAGTGAGTCCTGGTGCTGTTCAGCACAAGGGGCCTGGTGCTGCGGCATTAACCACAATATAAATCATGAGAGATGGAAATATGGATTTTACTGAGTGCCTTCAGAACGATATGCCAGCTGTAGAAGTATTATCTATTGGATAAATAAGAGCTGTCTATGTGACATAGGTTTTCAAAGGATAAATATTAGAGAGGGAAAGAGAGATCCTTCAGTGAGAGACTCATGAAAGTAGTGCTGGATTTTATTCTGAGGGAATTACAGCACTTGTATGTCAAGTACACAAGAACTGATGATCATTTCAAAAGCAGGAGATGGAAGTGGGAGCAGAGTAGTCAAATTTAAATTGTTCCCTGCTTTAGGCCGTGCCTTGCTGAGCTCTCCCTCCTGATGCAGGCAGCACAGCCCTCCTGGGAGAGGTGAGCCTTGCCCATGGCACCTGCCATGCCTGATTTAAATTGCTGTCCTTGGGAAAGTCTTCTGCTAGATCCACACCAACCTCAGTTAGGGCTTTATGGCCCGAATTCAGAGGCACCTCGTGTTCCTGCAGCACCCTCCTGCATCCCCATGGGCTCAGGGTGAGCCTTTGCCTTGGAACTCGACTGCTCTGGGACCACTCCTCTCCTGCCCTTGGAAAGGTGCCCTGCCCTGTTGTCCCCCCTGCCCAGGCTCAGCTGGTGTCCCTACAGAGCTGCTGTGCTCTGGGACGGGTGAAGGTGGAAGGATAACGAGATGTTACATACCGGTCTCTCGGGTGACATAATGGATGAAATGCCCATGGGAATTTTGGCTCCAAAATTTCCTGAAGGGTGAAGCAGCACAATGAGTTCATAGACCAGAGAACAGAAATATTCATGCTTTCTCAAAAACCTGGTGCTTTGTATCCCCCACTAAAGCAAACGGACCAAATGGGTTTTCTGCATCACTGCACCCACAAACTGGTTGGAGAATGCAAAACCTTTTTTTCCACACAGCCAAAACCCCTATTTTCAACTGTCACCTTTGCCTCTCTTCCAGAAAATTAATTTTAGGACACTAACATGGATTTTTGCATCAGGAGAATGCAATGCTGCCTAACATGCTGATGAGACCACCCAGCCAGGCTGCAGCCATGGGCCTGACCCACATGCACGAGGCTCTGCCTTCCCCTGCAGCAGCTGCAGCTGCAGCCCCTGTGCTCACACAGGCACAGTGTGCAAAGGAATTAATGCAGTGCCAGCTGCACTAAGATTCAAGTCTTGGGAAAAACATTTTACTGTGGTGTCACCACCCAGGCTGGGCTAACAGCGAGAACAACGCTCTTACCTTTGTTGGTGATATTCTTCACTGGAGGGTCTTTCTGCACAGGGCTTGGCAGGGCAGTCTCAGCTGCAGGACTCAGTTTCCCTGTGTCCCAGGAGGTCGTGTTCCTTGGACTGGATAGGTAGTTGATGTGATGTGAGCAGTTCTGGAATGACGGGCAAGAGAGATACAGGACAGTGAAAATTGCAACGAGCCAGGTCCAACATCAAGGATCGATTTCACCATCACTGCTTTGGCTCCCATCCACCCTGGCAGAGCAGGCTGCTGCCTAATAAGGGTAGGCTATCTGTGGGTCTGTGGTGTCCAACAAGATCACAAAGAAGGCAGACAAAAATAAAAAAATCAGATTTCTTTCCGTCATCGTCTCCTCAAAGCAGACCCACAGTACAGCTGGGACCCTCCTCTGGTGGGCAGCTGATGCATGAAGGAGCAGCAGGGATTCCTCCCAACTTACTGTGAACGAGAGAGCTTTCTTCTTGTCCTTCATCCTCTGGATGGCATTCCTCACCTGGAGCAGAGCAAGGACATGAGAGAGGGCCACAGCAGCTCCAGCAAGGAATGGAGAAAGAGCAGCTGCAGTTCCAGAAGCACAGTGGGGCTGTGCTGCCTGTTGCAACTGCCAGAACCCAGCTCCCCCCAGATGCCAGCACAGAGCTGCTGTGAGGGGTGACTGAATCCATCTCTTACCTCGCTGTTATAGATTGCGTAGACCAGGAATATGTACAGGCCCTGGAAGGGAGAGAGCAGAGGAAGGGTCAGAGATGTGCAGATGGTTTGTGCTGCTTTTCATGGAGCAAACAGGCTGGAGGAGCACTGGGATGGGTGAGGCTGGCACAGATGGTGGGCACAGCCCAGCCAGGGACAGCCAGGCAGGAAGCACCTTCCACACTTGAAGCAGGCTGTTCACAGAGCCTGCTGCTCTCACACACCAGGAGAGGAGCCGTGAGCAGTGGCACCTCGGCCACCACGGAGCGCTGGGCACAGCTGTGCGAGGGATGTGCCCAGGGAGAGTGCCCAGGCCGGGCCCAGAGCGAGCATTGCCTGGGGGCCACAGCCTGGGGCTAATTACAGCTCCAGACCGACGATTTTGGCCTTAAGGCAGCCCTATCTGGCCCACCAGATTTATGTTATATCTGTGGGTGTTTTGTTATCGCAGCTAGATAAATCAGCTGCAGCAAGAGATGCAATTCATCTTGTCTTCAACGAGCCTTGCTCTCATCTGCGAGCTCTTGGCAGGCGCAATGGTAGCAGCCCCCTGGCACCGTGCCGTGACCTGTCCTTCAGCCAGCAATGCTGGTCACTCCCCCGGACCAGATTTCTGGCCAGGCTTCCAAGGCAGGTCTTCCTTGAAAGAATCATTCTGGATGAGCGTGGGGAGGGGGGAGCGGAGAGGTCGGCTGGGAGGAGAGCAAGGAAGGAGAGGAGGCCCAGCTGCAGCAGTGGGCGGGAGAGGAGATGCAGCTCTGGGGCAGCCCCTCCTGCCCCCTCCCCTTCCACCCCTGCTCCTGCCCCGCAGCACCACGGGCTCTCTTCACTCACTGCCTGGGTTCCTGCACTGCCTGGCTGCACAAGGAGTTGTCGCCTTTGGTGCCAACGCACAGAGCAGCCCTGAAGACAGGCTTGGGCTTCTGCAGACAAGCAGAAAGCAGTCAAACAAAAAACAACCCCAGCAACAGAACAACTGCACACGTGAAGAAACACTCTGGCCTCAAAGGAAATTCCAAGTGATCCATAGGAAGTAAGCAAAGGGGCTGAAACAGGATGGCTTTCTGTCAACCCTGCAGCTTCTCACCAGCATTTATTTCTCCTCTGGGGCAATCTGCAGAGTGTCCTGAACTTGGTAATGAAGGGGCAGAGGCAAGTGAGTAGAGCACAGCCATGTCTGTCCACAGAGCTCTGGGCCTGCAGTTCTCTCCTGCTCAATAACCCAAGCACGGCATGAGGAGACACGGAGAACTGATGCTGTTTAATTATCATCAAGACGGGCCTCCTGCCACCCTCCTGATATCCTTAAGAGCGGAGATGTGCAGAGGCAGCCCTTGTCTGGCCTTGGAGCCTCCCATCGGGGCCCGACGGATGTGCGTGAGCAGCACCCAGCAGCTGGAGCAGCGCCAGCCCCGGCAGAACATCCCTGAGCAGCCACCCATCTTGTGCACGTGGTGATAAGGCCGGGATTCACCCTGGGAGAGCGGGGCCAGCGCTCCGCTGGAAACTGCCAAGTGTGCCGGAGGGAAGCGCCGCGGAGCCGGCCGCCCCGCCAGCACAGCAGGAGCCAGTTGCCACTGAAACAGAGAAAAATGGGAGATGGCAGTGCAAAACTCTCTCATCCATGGTTTGGAGGGCAGTGCCCAGTTGCTGCCTTGACTTGGATCCCCTGGAGTGGGATTTGTGCTCAAGCACTGGGCAAGGGACCCTGAATACGCAGTGCCAAGGGCTGGGACAGTCCAGGGAGTGCCCTTGGGCACCTGTGGTGAGGCACAGCCTCAGCCCCGGGGCTGGGCTGCTCCACGCTGTGCCCCCCAGCCTGCTCCCCGCTCCCACCTGCCTGCTGAGAGCTCCACGTCCCCCTGAGGACCGTGCTGGGAGCCGTGGTGTGCAGGGGTGTCCAGGGGTGTTCAGTGCTTCTCTAGCTCCATCTACAGCTGCCTGCTCTCAAGGTTTGCAAGGTCTCTGTTGATGCTTTGAATCGCAGGTGGCAAGCACGTGTTCCAGGAGTTTTTGTCACCATGTGTCCCTGAGTTCCAGATATCCCGAGGCCCTGGGAACGGTCCCAGCTTGGTGCAGAACTGAGCTCTCCTGGCTGCTGGGACTGACACGGTTTGCTTTGCTCTCTTAACCACATACAGGCTGGCTAAAGCTTTAAAGTCTTCTGATGAAAACAGTAAACTCAGAAACAAATACTAAGTGTTGCTTTATGCACCAGGTAATTAAGTTACTTTCAGAATTCCCTATTAACACCATCTGATTAACAACGTGACTGCAATAATGGCAGTCACAGCCATGGCCCTGGAAGATTCCAAGACAAGCAAAAAGCCTTAAAAATGTAGCCAGGTGGCGAAGAGGAATGAAGAGTATGAAGGAGATGATATTATCCACACAAGGTCTTGCGAGTCAGAGCTAGAAATAACCCCCAAACTTGCAGTTGTCCCAAGCAAGGCTCTGCTTAGCAGCCCACCAAAGCTGGCACAGCAAACACTCCTGCATCTCACCAGATCCCAGTAGAGCTGGCACTGGGCACTGGGAGCATCCCTGGGGAGTAGCTGCATGGCTGCAGACAACATGGATTTCAGAGGTAAAAGTTTTCACTTCTTGATTCCTAGTTCTTCCCCAGGCTCCCTCAGTAAAGCTGAGCTGCAGGCAAGGGGAAGGTGGCTCTGCCTGACCTGTTCACAGAGGTCACAGCCTCTCAGAATGTCTGAGCAGGAGCTGGATGGAAAACACCCATCCTGGAACACACCAGCCAAGCAGCAGTCAAGCAGGCTGTGGCTGGATGTGGCCTTTGGCAGGCTCTCCTCCAGCAGCCCTGCTCTGACAGGGACAGTGGCACCCAGGGCCAGCCCTGTCCTGCAGGAGAGGCTCATTTCCCAGGAGCAAACAGCAGGAGGGATGTCTGCCCCATTTGACTGCACAGGTACCATTTTAATTACCCATTATATGAGCAAATATAGACTCTAATGAGTTTGTGACTGCCATTTTGAAACCACACTGATGTGAGAAAAACTTGCACAAGAAACAGGATCTGAACTGGAAACCTGTGGCACCAGTAGGACACTGCCAGGAACTGGTGCTGAGAGCCATTAGATGTGCAAGGTCTCCAGAGTCACATTTTGTATCTTGGAAGGATGAAATGAGTTTTCCTCAGACAAAATAGCCCAGTGGCTTGGGAAAGCTGGGCTGGCTTCAGAGCTAAAGTGTCCCTGGCTACAAGGACAGGCAGAGAGCACTGCAGGCGCCGGCCTGGCCGTGGCCTGGGCACCCACGTGGGGCAGGACTCACCTGAAGGGAGTTCAGCACAACAAAGACATAGGCCCAAACGATGCTGAGGTGGACGAGGAGCCCACACACCCAGGTGAGCCCCAGCACGGGCAGCAGCACCAGGACGGGTTTGGCCGTGGCCCTGGTGGGAGGAAGAGCTCAGGGTTATCCGGGCACATTTCAGAGATGAAACACTACCAAGACAGGAGCTGTGGAACAAATTCCTCTGCAAACAGAATAAGTTAAGATGGGAAAAACCAAATATTTCACATCCCAGACCCCAGTGTGCCAGCCCTGCTCTTCATTTATCACTGCAAGTTAGCAAGAAGGGAGCTCTTTGACGTCATCAGCCATGAGAAAACAGCTATTTCCCCCCAATTTCTGCTACAAGGAGGGTTCCTCTATTTGTTTTATTTGCACATGGATGTCACCCTGCCCTCCAGCAATGCCCTATCTTTGTGCTTCTGTAAATTTGGGAAAATTTATTTATGCTACAGGGGAACAATGCGTGTCTAGCAGGGGTATCCGGCGCCAGCTAACAACAATAAAAATTCACAGAGCATGATAAAGTAATGACTCAGGCAGCAGTTTTTTAGAGGTCTCTCAGTATTGACTGATTACAGAAGTCCCCATTGCCTTTTCCCCTGTGTGTGTAGCCCCCAGCCTTACTTTCAACCCACCAAGCCCCAAGCTTGGGTTGCTGCAGGCACTGCCAAGGGTCTCCTGTCCCAAAGGGATGAGATTTAGGAGTGTGAGTGCAGATGGAGACCAGCACTGGTTCCCTAAGTTGAAGGTGCTGGCTGGGCTTCTCAGCAGGGATTAGAGACTGTCTTTGGGTGAGACACAGTTCCCCTGGGGGAGAGAATCCCTTGTGCCCCTTCTGCTCTGACTCTCACAGCTCGCTGTCTTTCACTTGGCCAAGCTGCTTTGGCCAACCTGTGCCAGTGCCTCAGCAGCTTCACTGGGAAGGATTCCTCCCACGTATCTAACACAATCTCACTTATTTCACACCCAGAGCAGCCACAGCTGGGAGAGCCAGGCCCTTCCCTGCTCACCAGATCTGAGTTCCCATCTGGCTCTCCAGGCTGCTGTTGGGCGTCAGCATCTTCGACCTCCTGCGAGCGCTGGCCACAGTCACCGCCACCACCCGGAGCAGCACGAAGCTGTTCACCTGCCAGGGCAGAGCTGCTGGGCTCAGTGACATCCTGCAGTCTCAGCTCCAGAGGGTGAGACTTCTCTGCTGGAAACTGGGGTCAGAACTTGGGGACAAATGTCACTACCAGGAAAGCAACGAAATCAGAAGACTTCACAGAGCTGTGCATACATGTATGAAATCTAGGAAACTTATCCCAAAACTTGTCCTACAGAACCTCTTCCCTGTTAAAGGCCTATTCTGGACCCCATTAACATTGGACCTTTTTCTGCTGCTGTGTTTTGTATAATGATATTTCAAGGATGTAGATGTTCCTATACTAAAATACAGGACCTTTAGCTGAGGCAGTGTCACATGCCACACTCCTAACTGAACAGCCAACCAAGAACTGGTCAGCAAAATTTTCTTAAAGCACTTTTTCCTATCAAAAAGCTTTTTTGATTAAAGAGATTTACTTGTGTTGTAGAAGTCTATATAAAGCAAAACAACATTTTTCCCCTAAAAGCAGCAGGCACAATGAGCTGCACCCCTGACTCTGCACTGCTTTTCTAGGAGCAGGCCCAAGGGACTCCCACCTTCCCAGCAGGGTTTGGCACTTACAGCCAGGATGAAGAGCACAGGCCCCACGAAGGCCCAGATGACGTTGGTCTGCACGTTCAGCCAGCAATGGTTGGCTGCCACATACTTGTTAAAGGAAGTTGCAAGGGTCACCCCCACGATAAGGACTGGAAGCCCTGCAGAAAAACCCACAGGTTAAACCCTGGGAAAAGCAGAGATGCCCCATGCAGGGCACTGTGCACCAGACAATTGCTTCAAAACCCCCCAGACCAGACAGACTTCAGCACAAGCCTCCAAAACCCCATGAGCAACATCAATTCTCTGCAGCTGAAATCTGTCCTGGCTCAACACAGCCAGATTTACAAGCTGTCAGCATCTTTCTCTGAGGTATAAAGCATTCCAAGTCCTGAGTCCTGACCAAAGCAATTTATTCCTCAGATTGCTTTTTTAACAAAATGGACAATCAAAGACATAAACCAATCCAAAATACTTGAAGTGGTTGCCCAGTGTCCAGCGAGGTGTGTGCTCTTTGAGCAGCACATCCCTAAAGAGGCTCCTCTTTGACACAAAACTCAGCTTATTCAAATACTTCTATGTCCCTAAAGGGCTCCCTCAGAATAAAAGGTGCTTAGTGAGGAACACATTTATATTTAATTACTATCAGGCAATGGTGATGCTCTCCAAGAACAAGAACTTACAATAAATCTCCTCCTCTGTTTTTTTTACTGAACTCCTGGATTTAGAAGTATAACAGAAATGCTGCTCAGCTTATATTCTAAGACTAGCAATTTGACAAATAATTCAAGGGAGCCTCTGCAGGGCACTGGCACCCAGTTCTCATATTAAATTAAATCAAACAATTGTGCATCTCTCCTATTAAAACTTTCACTAGGAAAGAAAAAGAGTATTTTCTGAGGACCCAAGGCAGAGGAGTGTGCAGATACCCCAGCCTGTCACGTAGTAGAACTTCATTCTCCTGCCTTCACTCATGTTGACTGCTACCACTTTGCTCCAGAGGAGAAGCCCCTCTACCAGCATCCATGAGAAGGCTGCCATGAAGAAGAGATGCAGGAAGGCAGTGACCATGAAACACAGCACCTGGAGAGGACAGAAACCACACTGCACAACGCATATATGTGCACCTCCAAACAGAGAGACAAGTCTACCCTAATGACAGTTACAGGTAGTTAATGAAAGGGTAAGGTAATTACCCTCTAATTAATTTAAGGGAATCAATAAATACTTCTGACAGAGATGCTGGAGCCTGGCCACCTGGGCTGAATGGGCCATTCCTGGTGAGCTCACCTGGTTGGCCTTGGCCAGCTCACTGAACATGAGCAGAGCTTCTCCTGCAGCCAGGGCAAGGATCAGGTTCTTGTGCACAGTTGTTCGTTCGCTCTTGGGGACACTGGGGAGGGAGAGAGGGAGCCCTGAGCTGCAGCCAGACCAGAGGGTGCACCACAAAAGGGTCCTCCCTGTCCTCCCGGGCTGTGCAGGCCTGCCTGGGCAACCTGAGGTCTCTCTGCCACTGACTGCAAAGATGACAGTCAGAGGGGCAGAGGACAGCCTTGCTGTGCGAGCACTTGGTGCTGGGGACCCTCTTGGATACAGCTGCTCAGCCCCTGGCCACGGCTCCAGGGCACAGGCAGTGAGGGGGAGGCAGAGGGAGCCACTGCCGTGCTCACAAGGCAGATCTCTGTGCTTGCCAAGTGACACAGAAGGACTGGCAATCAAGGAAATAGTCCTTGCTCCATTTATTTTATAAAAATTAATTCTAGCAGAGCAGCTTTTATAGTAAACATCGTTAGCAATTGATAGAAATCTTGCCACAGACACGCAGGTGTGTGCACAGATCAATGAGCATCTCCACAGAAACAACCAGGGCTGAGCCCCTCTCCAGCCAACACCAACCACTCCCCTCTGCCACGGAGCACAGGGCAGCTCCCACCTCTTCCCACACAGCTGCATCACCCCACGCTGACAAAGGACACTTTGAGCAAGGCTCTGAAGTAAAATACCAAGTAGGAAATACAGAGAAGGCTGCAAGTGTCCAGGCTTTTCTTACCGAACTACCAAGAACAAAATGAAGGTGACTATCAAGGCACAGAAGGAAACTCCACATCCAATAAAAGTCAAAGTCTGCAGTGTGAACTCCTCCTTGGTGGTCCTCTGCTCCAGACATGAAACAACAGGAGACTCAAATCCCTCATGAATTAACCCCACCAGCTGGCAGTGCCAGCACCCACCCCAGAGACAGGCTCCTCACATACCTCCATCTCGTACACCTGCAGCAGGATGGCAAAATTTGTGGTGTGGTTGCAAAAACAGGCAGTGGAGTCTGGGAGAGACTTGGCCACAGAGCAGCCAGCTGTGGACCACATCCCACCAGCATCTGGGCTAACGTGCAGCAAAACCAGAGAAAACACATGGAAAATACCTTTCACTTCCACAGAAAGCCAGGGCATGATGGGAACTTCATTCTCCCAGAAAAAGCAGAGTTTAAGGGAGGAAGATGAGGATATCAGAAACAGGTCTTCATGTGGACTTCCCTTTAGCTCCCCTTTGTCTCAGCAGCCTTGCCTCATCCAGCAGGCACACAGTGAAAACAGACCTGGAGTCAATGTGTGCATTAAAGAGTGGAGTTCAGCCATGACAGCTTCAAAGAGAAGCCAGCTACTGCACGGCTCTGGGGAGAGCTCCCTGCACAGCCCCTTCACTGAGAGCAGCACTGGGCTGGCTGTGTCCAGCTGTGCCCACGGCTCAGCCTGCCACAAAGCCAGCATGGTGCCACAGGGTCCTCAGGACATGCAGCAATGCTCCCATCCCAATTCCCTGGCAGGGACCATGGCTGCAGCTCTGCCCCCACTGCCCCCGAGCCTCAGTACCACAGGAAGGTCAGGATTGGAGCAGGGACCCTTTGGACAATAACCAGCTGTTTCCAAAATCACCCTTCCCACCTTCCCCTACCTGATCCATGCCTGCTACAAGTCTGGGACTCTAAGGAGGCTTTTTCCACTTGAATGACTTAATTACCAATCTATAATATATCACAGCCTCAGTATTCTCACCACAGTGACATTCAGCAAAAACACATCCCCATGCCAGGCAGGATTTATGAGCCTGGGAGTCCTGCATGTCTTTGGGGTGTATATCTTGGACTAACTCTTCTTTGTCACAGGCTACAACCATAATTAACTAGGGCTTTCCATTTGAGTTGTATATACCTCATTAAAGGTCACTTGCTTGTGAGTGACTTCTCCAAAGGAAATCTTCCCAGGAAATCATTCTGCTCCAGCAGACAAGGGATGTCAGCATGCAAAGGAGGCAAAAAATTCCAGATCTCTACTCTTACCATTACATTTATACTGAGATGTTTGGTTTTCCAGCAGAAATAAAAAGCTCATAAATCTGGGGACCTGAACTGAAACAAGGCACCTGAGGCTGAAGTTCCAGAAGGCACAGATGGGCCCCACCAGAGTATTGGGCAGGTCCTGCAGGCAGAGAGGGGAGAGAAGAGGTCACACAGGCATGCAGGTGCTGGACACGGGGGTGCAGGTCAGTCCCTTGGCTGTACCAGGCTCTGTCAGCACAGGACAAACACCTCCCCAGGGACACAGGAGCCAAGGCAAGAGCCCCGGGCAGGGACAGCCCTCATCCCAAAGCTCTGGGGTGCTGAGCCGTGGCTGGGGACAGCCGGGCCAGGCCGTGGTGGCAGGAGGTGGCGGGGGGCACAGCCCCTCGGGGGTACCTGGGCGCGGTGCTGCAGGTGGTAGCGCACGGACGTGCTGATCTCCTGGGCGTCACTGAGCAGGGTGGATGAGACCACAGCTGTGCCCACTGTGGTGCTCAGGTACCTGCCAGGGGAAGGACGCTGCTGACAGGCACAGGCAGCACAGGACGTGCTCCGAGAACGGGATCTCCCGGCGCACAGGGCAGCGGCGGAGATGCGGTCGCTGCCGGGCCGCCTGCAGGGGCCCCGGGCACGGGGCAGAACCTTGCGGTACCCGGCAGAACCCCACCGCTGCCCGTCACTGGGATGGGCACTGGAGCATCCCAGGGGCTCCAGCCGAGCAGCCGAGCGGGCGCAGCGTGCGCGGGATGTGCGGGCGGCCATCCCCACCTAGTGTTCGGAGCTCCGGGAGCGCAGCGAGCCCGGCCTCCCGCTCCCAGGGCCGCCATCTCCAGAGACACCTTCTGCCACCTTCTGCCCAGCCAGCAGCTCCCTGCAGCAGCCCCCGCGGGCTCCGTGCCCTGCCAGCTGAGCTGGTAACCCACGGCAGCCAGAGGCAGGAGACCCCACGGGGCATCTCGGTGCACAGGCAGCCCAGTGCGAGGGCTGAGACGGATCGGGATGAAGGTGACCCCAACATCGAGGCACCAGCTCGATGCAGATTTGGAAACGAGCTCTTCCGTGGCGCTGAGGGCAGCCCTGGGGCGCGGGGGGCTCTGTTTCACTCACTTCTGACCCCCATCAGGGGCAGCCGTGTCCTGGGACACTGCTCTGGTGCCGCTGCTGGACAGGCAGCGCTGCAGGGAGCCGTAGCCAAACCACATGTTCTTCACTGTGACTCTGTGGAGACCTGCAGGGACAGGGCACAGGGACAGGTACAGAGCACGGGGCAGCGCTGGGCACCGCTGCCCTCCTCTGGGGGGTGATGCTGGGGTCCAGAACACGCTCAGCTCCGAGCTGTGTCTCTAGAGGGGCTGTACAGAACCTCTCCCCCACAGCCCATGTCCCTTTTGCCAAGGGTTTCCCCTCCCCAGACTTCTCCAGACCTCACGTGGCCAGAGTGAACAGTTTGTGCCACTAAGGAAGGTGATGCAGAGGTACCAGGGGAAGCTCAGGTGTCATAACAAACCTCTGGATTTCAGCCTTTGCATTTCCTCCGCGGGAACTTCGATGAGGTCGTGCCTGCCTTTCTCAGGGGTCGGGATCACGTATGCCGAGCCACTCAGCTCCTGCTCGCTCAGCTCCAGCTCCCTCACCTCCATCCCTGTGCACAGCTAAAGTCAGGTGCTGAACAAGGGCTCAGCCTTCCTCCAGAGCTACTGCTGCAGCAAAGTACCACAAGGACACTACAGTCCCACCCAAGGCCAGCCAAGACCCACAGCAGCAGCAGACAGGTCCCTTTCTGTGCAAACTGAGGCCATCTGGGCTCACTTTCTGCCAGGCCCAAGGGTTTCTTACAATCCTCTTGCAATCCACAGCGTGAGAGGTGCCCTCACACTGTGACACGCTGCACAGAGGAAATGGGGAGCAGGCTGCAGGGCTGGCGAGAGGTGGGCCAGAGGAGGAGAGGAGCCAGGAGTGGATTTGGACTGGGAACCAGACAGGGTGGCTGATCTGCGTCTTGGTGAGATGCCCTCCAGTGCCACTCACCAATATTCCCATGCTGGATCGTGATCTTTGTCCTCTCTGTGGTCAGCAGTGGGACCAAGAGTGACACCATTCTGTCACAGAGCTCAACCACAGCCATGGGCCCCCTGATAACCTGCAAAAACAGAGAGGACAATGGAAATCAGCACCTGCACCATCAGCCCTCCCTTCCCACAGCTCACAAGAGTTTCCTTAAACGTTTAGTCCTTGGCAGAAAACAGAAGTTGAGACTCAAGGCTTTGGCTTTGCTATTCTGTGATTTCTTTACTGAAGGATGTTCCCAGTTCCTTCAGCAAGGAGACAAGTCTGGCAACGAGGGAAACTTGCTGTTCTGCATAAAAAGCCATTAAAACAGCATGGAAATAAATCACTAAATGAGCTTCTGGAAAGAAAGACCTTTAGACTTGAGTTCTGATTTTCGCAAAGCTGTAGAACAACCATCTGCTCTTCCTGGAAAAGGTTTCACCCAGAAATAGGGTTCACCAGCTGAAGGGCAGCAGAAGAGTGGTCCCATTGCTCGAGGTCCTGCTGTGCTGGATGCACAAGTGCCACCCCTGCAGTGCACAGCTCCCACCCTTCTCCCTGAGATTGTCAGCTGCACCAGCTGCACTGGGCCAGCGCTGGGTTTGTGCCACTGGTGGGAAGCTGTGAGTGGCTGTGGCCATGGAGACCTGAGCAACTGCAAACAGTGAGGCCAGCTCTGAACTGCTCAGCTTCCTTTAATCATCCCTGGATATCCCTGGCTTGGTTCCTGGGGCACAGGCCAGGCCAGACACTGTCACACATTTTCCAGAGGCAGGTGGAGAGTGCAGACCTTGCATCAGGCACAAAAAGCACACGTGAGCATGGAGAAAAACCTCACAGGGGTGGGATGATGTAAGTCCCTTATGCGGAGCCTGATGGTGTTTTGAGCAGTGAGGGGGCTGATGACAAACAGCTCCTTGGCAGCCCATCCACAGAAAACACAACACACTGTAAAGGAAGGGCGTGTCCCTGCCAGACGTGGGATGTGGGAGCAAGGAAACAGCCCCGGGAATCTGGGAATTGTCAATCCAGGCTGACAACGTGGAGAACTTGAGGGGAGCTGAGTTCACCACCAGAGGGGTTTGCAAGGGAGGCACCACTGGCACTGCACTTGCTTGCACGAGAACTTGGCTGCACCTCCAACAAATGAGGCACCACAAGGCAGCTGGCCCTGGTCTGAGCTGAAGAGGCTCCATGTCTGTGCTGGCAGCATTTTCCCGTGCTTAGGTAGGGCCACAAAGGCTACAGGTGGCCACGCAGGACCACCTGTGGTGCTGCAGCAGGCCAAGGATGAACAGGTGAGGCACACAGCAGTCACACTGGGGACACCATTACCTGGCTGATCGATGACCACGTCCCAGAATTCTGCTCTTCCAGAATTAACTCAGTTACTTCCATGTAATACTGGCCCAACTGCTCCAGCATCTCCAGCTCATCTCCCTCCTGGATTTCCAAATCTGAAACTTGCTTTAGTAATTGAAGGACTGTGAGGAGGTCAGATGGCTCAAGCATGGGCACTTCTCCTTCTCTCAGAACAGTTGCCAAGATATCAAGAGCATCAAGAGCCACAGAGAGGTTCATGTCTTGCACACCACTCGTGAAGACACTGTCAGGAATCTGTCATGGAAAAGATGGTTCAGTTCAGTGCAGAGCCCTGACTCCCCCCAGTCATCAGCTGTGCCTTGGCAATGCCCTGCATGCCCCTGCTGGCATCAGGACACCTGTCTGGCCAACCAGGAATACCCTGGGGGAAGGGATTTCTTGTCCAGACTCCCGTCCTCAGTGAGATGAGTCAATCTGAAGCAACACTGCTTGTTTGATCACAGCAGAAGTTACAGCTGTGTTGGTCACAATCTCCAACAGCAGCTCAGGAGAGGTCCCAGGCACAGCTGTGGGCAAAGTGACCTCAAACAGCTCTAGGTGCCAACACGTTCCACCCCAGCAGCTCCTGCCTGCTCCAGGTGCCACTGCTGGGGCTGCAGGACTCACCACAGTCCTCACTGCAAGGCTGTTCACGCGGCTGGCGAGCGAGTGACTGGACTCCAGCTGAGCTCTCTTCAGTTGCCAGTATGCATCTGGGGACAAACCAGAACCAGAACCACTGCTGAGGTGTCCAACAGCATGGTTAACACATGCCACGTTCAAAGCCTGGGCAATGGTCCTCCCAGGGTGGCTAAATCTGCAGGGCATGCAGGACAAGGAGACTCCACAGCTGTATTTTATTTTTAGCACAAGATCCCATCTGGAGAGACAGTTCCACACTCCTTTTCTGCCTCTCCCCATGCTCCCCTGGCCAGTAAATCTGGGAATGCCTGGGCTGGGAGGCACTCACAGCACTGCACCCATGGAGGGTGTACCACCACTGCCCAGCTCAGCTGGGGAAGAGCCAAACCCCCTGCCAGAGTGCAGGCAGCTGGAGTTGCCCCCGAGGGTTTTGCGTGTGACCCCTTGAGAGCAGGGGCCTCCCCATCCCTGGCCACCAGCCCAGCCTGGTGGGGACCTCCAGGAGTGCGTGTGGTGGAAGCAATGCATGGATAACTAGCAGATGCTGTACCCTTGCTGTAGTGACAGATGAAAGGCAAAGTCTGCAAACAAGATGCATAACTGAATCCACTGCTGCCGACTTCCAAAACTCTGCATTCCTCCACAGGCCCTGTGGAAACACACACAGACAGAAGGGTGTCCCAGGGACACGCCACCCCCAGCAGGTATCACCTTTCCTGCAGCAATCCACAAGCCCTGGTACAACAAACGCTGTGGGCTGTGCCTTAAGAGCCAGGGTAGTAGCCACGAGGATACTGAGACTTACCTGGGCAAAGAAGCTGTGTGGCCACTGCCTGAACGGTGCTCTCCACTTCCAGGGCATTTGAGCTCCACCCAAAAATAAGGTCCTGCTCTACCACCCAGCAGGAGCGAACTTTCTCAATGTGCTCGCTGCTGAGGACTTTCTGCCAGATGTGCAGGTCAGTGATGTTCCCACTGAAGGACTCCTTTGCCCTGAAGGTGCCCCCCAGGGAATCTTGATCCTGCCCAATTATGAAGGTGCCCTGGCCAAGGATGGCCTGGGGGGCAGAGGGCCCCGCAGAGCACAAACCACTGGCTGACGCTCTCCTTTTCCCATCGGCATAGATGGCCCAGGTCCCATTTTCCTGCTGCCAGGTCACGCAGAAGTGATGCCACTGTCCATCAGCACGGAACACAGGCAGGTAAGGGGAATGGTGCCCGTGGACGATGAGAGCAAAGCGAACAAAGCCCTCCTCATCCACAAAGCCACGGAGCTGGAACTCGTTAATGAAAGCAGGCACGGCGTAGGAGAAGATGGTAGCGATCTCCTGGGTCCTGGTGTCCCACTGCAGGTGGGCACAGGCTGTGACAGCAGGCAGTGCCGGGAAGTCAGAGAGCACTTTCACATATTTTGTGTCTGTTTTGTCTCTGAATACCAGGACTGGTACAGTGTGGCCACCTAGAAGGAGAAATTTCAGTCAGCAGAAAGGAAGAAGCATAGGCCAATAAAGTGACAATAAAAAAAAACAAGGGATGACTTCTCCAGCCATATTTTTCAGTATGAAAACATCTCTAAAGAGCCCATGTCCACTTATACTCACGTCTCCTCTTTGTTTTGTGCAGGACACTGTCCCTTTCCTTTAGCCAGACAGAACCTCTGATGTGGTGGGACTGCAGCAGTTTGCTGAAGGAGCCTTGCTCGCTGTGCTGGGGCTCAAAGAGCAGCTGAGCAAAGTGCTGCTCACAGTACCTGTCAGCTTGCCACCAGTCCAGAGCAGTGGCCACGTATTCATACGTGTGTCTCGGGGTCTCAATTGTGACAGGAGCAAAACCTGGAGAAGGACACACGTGGCCTGGGTGAACAGAAAGCCTCTCCAGCCCACTGCTAAAAGCACTGCCTCGTGCATCCTGGAGGATGCTCCTCTCCCCACGCAGCCCTTGGGCTGGTCGGTGGGCACAGTGTGACAGAGCTCAGACCTCATGGGACCTGAACTGAGGGGTGCTCTCTGGCCCGGGGCTGGAGCTGGGCACACTCCCCTGGACACACAAGCCATGCCAAGCTCAGCACAAAGGAAAAGCTCACTCTGCTCTGCCCAGGGATGGCCCTCAGAAAAGCTTGCTCAAAGCAGTTATGCAAAAACAACTTTACTTGCTTTATCCCTAAAAAGCTCATCCCAGCTCCTGCACTTGCAGATGCAATTTTCAGGCTCAAAATAATCTGTTTGGTTTGCAGTTGCAGTGAGGCACAGAGCAGCAGCTGAGCAAACAGCCTGGCAAATACCAGCTCTGCAAACAGCATTTTAGGCACAAAACAGAGTAACAGAAAAAGTTTCTTTACCTTTTTTTGCACCACCAGACACCTTTTGTTTCTCTGTGCTGGATTTTGCTTGTAAAACACATAGAGAGTGCTGATAAAAACACTAACCTTTAGAAGTCTGGTTCTTGGCAAGGGCTGCAAAGGCGAGGAGACTCCTGGACAGACCGACCTGGTGGAGAGGATGTGTTGTAACATTTGGAGAAACATTAATGTTATCTCAAATACTCAGAATAAAAAACAAACAAACAAACAAACAAAAAAAAAAAAAAGGAAAAAAAAAAAAAACAAAGAAAAAAAAACACAACCAAAAAAAAAAAAAAAAAACAAAAAAACAAACAACCAAAAAAACCTGGTAATACTCACCAGAAAGCTGAAGAAGCAAGAATCAGGTCTCAAGTCTCTCCTAAACATGCTGACCAGCTGGGAAGATTTCACCCTTTGCTAGAATAAATAAAATATTACTGGAGATGCATCACAGAGACAGAGGCATTCTGCAGAAATGACGTCCCATGACAATGCTGCTTTCCTCAGAAAGTGTTGAAACAAAAAGGAGAAAACGACTCCCTCTGAAATACCTGTCCTGAATAGTATCTTATCCAAAGATTTTCCAGATCTTCTTGAAGATTTTAAGGTCTCAGTTTAACATTTGTTTGCAGGATACAAAATAATTAAGCATAAAACATAGAGATGTGCCATATTAGGGAACAGGAAAGATTGCAGAGCCTCTTCATCTGCATTGACTAAATAAAAAAGCCACCATAAATGGCATCATTAAACAGTGTTGCATCACTGGCAGATTTTCTCATTGCCTTTAAAACCTGCAGGAGCAGAGCACCGGAGCAGACCCTGCAGAGCAGTAAATCCAGCCTCAGTGAGCCCGAGCACAGAGCCCAGCATCACGGAGCCATCCCGGGGAGCTGCCAGCGTCAGGGCTTGGCAGTGATCCTCCATCTGCCCACCTCTGCCCCAGGGGGAGGGAACTCTGAGTGCACGACAGTAAAAAGCCTGGTAAAATCATAGATGAGGCACGTAAAGACACAAGATGGAAACTGGCAACGCCAATGCAAACAAGCCCTAAAGCTCTGGGCACTGGCATCAGCGGCTGTGAGTGATCTCTGCTCTCCCCGGGCTCTCCCGTGCACGCTGTAAAAGCGCATTTATGCACTTTGCTGCTAAGGGACTTCGGAGATCTGCTCTGCAGCCCGGGCTCTGTGTTCACAGTCTTCCAAAGTTCAGCAGAGACTTTGGAAACACCCAACACAGCTCTTGGCCCTCCAAGGAAAATTATAAATCTGATGGGTGGGAGGGAGCCACGGCACCGCCAGTCTCCCGCTCCTCAGCCTGCGCCTGTAGCCTCAGGTGTCCCCTTCTCCAAGGAGGGCCCTGGAGATGCTGCAGACGGAACCCGCTTTGGGCAGAAAAACGGGGCCGTGGGGAGCGCCCGGTGACCCAGCTGCGAGAGCCCAGCGTCCCCGTGGGGCGAGCCCGGTGACTCAGGGCACCGCGGGTCTGGGGCCGCCCTGGGGAGCCCGGGCAGGGCCGAGCTGCGGCACGGCCACGGCGGGACAGGCGCGACAGCCCGGCGGGACAAGCGCGACAGCCCGGCGGGGCGGCGGGACAGGCGCGACAGCCCGGCGGGACAAGCGCGACAGCCCGGCGGGGCGGCGGGGCGCTCCGCCGTGTCCGGAGCGGCGGGGAGCGGGAACCGCGGCCGGTGCGCTCCGCGGGCCCACGGCTCCGCACCCCGCTGAAGACCCCGCTCCGCGGGACCACGGCTCCGCACCCCGCTCCGCACCTGCTAAGCAGGGCCACGGCTCCGCACCCCGCTCCGCACCTGCTAAGCAGGGCCACGGCTCCGCACCCCGCTCCGCACCCGCTCCGCACCCCGCTCCGCACCCCGCTCCGCACCCGCTCCGCGGGACCACTGCTGGGCACCCCGCTCCGCACCTGCTGAGCAGGGCCACGACTCCGCACCCCGCTCCGCACAGCTCCCCGCACCCCGTGCCCCGCTCCGCACATTTCCCCGCACCCCGCGCCCCGCTCCGCACATTTCCCCGCACCCCGCGCCCCTCTCCGCACATTTCCCCGCACCCCGCGCCCCTCTCCGCACATTTCCCCGCACCCCCGCGCCCCGCTCCGCACATTTCCCCGCACCCCGCATCCCTCTCCGCACATTTCCCCGCACCCCGCGCCCCGCTCCGCACATCTTCCCGCACCCCGCGCCCCGCTCCGCACATTTCCCCGCACCCCGCGCCCCGCTCCGCACATTTCCCCGCACCCCGCGCCCCGCTCCGCACGCCGCCGCCGCCGCCGCCCCTCGCGGCCCCGCTGGGCTCCGCCGCAGCTCCGCGCACCGAAGGTGCCGCCGCTCCCCGCACCGGGCCTGCTGGGCAGCGGGACGGCGATGCCGAGTCCCCGGGGCGCTGCTGCGCCCCCGCACCCCTCTGCCCACGTCCTCAGCCCACATCGCGCCCCGGGACGCCGCTCCAGCCCAGCCCCTCCCGCCCAGCCCATCGCCGATACCAAAGCACTCACAACCCTCCCCGCTCCGCTGTGCCAGCAGCGCCGGGATCTTCTTCCCTGGCAGTCACTGCTCCATGGAAGTGGCCAATAAACCTTCCCAGAAAATCTGGCGCATGATCATGGCAGAGAAATCAGGGAGTGGGGGAGTGACTAGGGATCCTCACGGCAGAAAGAACCCAAACCAGCCCAGGAGTGCGGGTGAAGAGGGACAGGTCTGGAGATGTCCAGTGGGTTCCTGGTGCCATGTCCTCACCGAGCAGCTTCAGCGTTCCGGCGTTTCCTCACACTGGGGCCTGCTGCTGCCCCGGGGACAATGCCAAGGCTGGAGGGTCCAGGTCACCCCCATGGCACTCCCCACCTCACAGCCAGAGCTGCTCCTTTGGTTGATGCCCACTCACTTTTGCTACAGCAACGGCACACAGCTCCCACTCCTCCCGTCCCAGTAAATGCTTGAACCACACCATGGATTCACCAGCAACTGGCTTTTGTTCTTCAGGGTCTTCGCCTGGGAATGAAGGCAATTTTCCCATCCCAACGCCTCTGCTCTTGGCAATAAATCTCCCACAGAAGAATGGACCTTGGAGGCAGCTGCTCTGGTGCTTAGGTGCCAGTTGGGAAATGGCCTGGCGCTCCTGGCAGCGCGGCACAGAGCGCCGCAGAAGGCTCTGCTGCCCACCGTGGTTTGCCCAAAACTGGATCCTGCTTCCCTTGGTAATGGAGGGAGCAAAGGGCACAAGGCAGAGCCCAACTTTATGCCAAAGATCTTCAGAGGGAAACTGCAAAATTATTTTAAATTTAAGGCTGGATTAGGTTTAATGAGAGTTAGAGTTTCCCAGCAGACAGCAAAACTGTGGTCTTTGTGCCTATGTCTTAGACAGAATGAATCACCTTTTGTAAGAGCACAAAATACAGTTTTCTGGTAGCATTAGAAAAGGGGTCAAGCCCTCAGCCTCACTCTTCTCTGTATATTCAAATAAACCTTCTTCTGTGCATGCGCAGAGAGGTGAAGGGAAATTTCCTGTGATCACTGAATGCCACCCAAGTTTCCAACCTCACCTACACCAGTTATCAGGATTTAAACATAAACTAATTTCCATAAGTATACACTGGACTTTCAAATAAGACTTGATGCTTTGGCTGGCATCAAGGATGGCTCTAGAGACCCTGGCAAGAAAGCATCACTGGCATTTCAAAGGAAAGGTCACAGCCAGCAAGTGGAAACCAACAGTTGGCATGCCATTGTGCTTTCACCTGAAATCACACTGAAAACACCCCAAAGAGCACAGCCCAGGAAGCGTGGTTCCTTTGGACCTCCCGGCTCTCCAGATGATTTCTATGCACACATGGGCACTGCCAGCTGTTTGCTCCTTGCCATGGAGCAGATTTGTTGCCACCAGTGCTGGCAGTTCCTCACTGTATCAGCACTAATTCCCACAAAGCCAGTCAGCTGTCTCCTCAGGGCAACTGCAGTTTCTGCAATCACCTTCATTCATACATCTCAACATAAATGGGAAATGACAGAGTTCCTAGAGTTAAGAGGTGTCTGTCCAGCACATGAAGACCTTGGAAAGCAGACATACAACCTTGGGATGGTTGGATGGCAAAATCCCAAAGCGCTTTTAATGCTGGTAAATCTCTCTAACAAGCAGCTGAGCAAAGGGCAAGTTGTTTTGTGCCATTTGGATGATGCTGTCACTCTGGGTTAGCTCGGTTTGGAATACATTGCAGTTCTGTTTACACTCAGTCAATTTAAAAAATCAGCTCAGGTGCATTTTAAGGAACATTTCCTTAGCAGTGAGTAAACCCTGAGCTGCCACCCTCAAGGCACATCTTTCACACAGCCCTTCCCAGCACATGGGCGAGCAACGTGTTAATCTTTATAAATCAAATATTTGCCAAATGGAGTAGAAGCCATGTGTCTGAGCAAGATGCACTGAGAAATGAAACAAAGCACAGAGCGTGTCAGAGATCACTCAGTCATGTGCAAGTCTGTCCCTTGCAGAGTTATCCTTCAAAGCAGCATTCCCCTGGCCCAGTTGTACATACTATTCTCCAGTCTTTTTTGTCCTGCTGTTTACTGCTCAGAACTGACACTCCCTCTAATCCAACTCCTCCTCACTCGGTTTAGTGTCACCCAAACTTTCACTAGAATGAGTTTTGACCCAAGGCAGGGTTTCCCAAGGGCTGACTCAGGAGGCACCAGTGGAAGAGGGGCAGACTAACCTCCCTCCCCAGTACTGGGGCTGTGAAAGCGTGTCACACCACTGCCATATCGCAATTACTTTACCCTTTCACACGTCTGAATGTTTCACAAGCTGCTGCTGGCTTGTGCTGCTGCGGGCTCTCCATGCCAGCTCTCCCAAAAGAAGATCCATCAGCATTCAGGAAGCAATTAACCCTGCATGGCAGTGCTCCGCTCACGGCTCAGGCTCCCCCTGCTCCTGCTCCTCAGGGCAGGACATCCCATCTCTGCTGCTCCAAGGGAGCTCTTAACACACCTGCCACTCTCACATGGATCAAGCTGGCAGAAGCAGCAGTGCCTGGGAAAATCTAGACAACTGTCCCAGCCCCTCTGGACAAAGGCACAGGGTCACCACCTGAGCCCCACGCTCCCCTTACCCAGAGAAGGGCTCTGGAGCTGCACAGCGGCCGCTGAGGGGCCACGCAGGAGCTGTCAGGTGCACACTTTGGACTTGGCGTGGCAGGTGCCATTTCCCATTCCCAGCTCAGCAGGGCAGGCACAGAGAGGACACGTGCTCAAGCTATTTCTTCAGGTATCCAAACGAGTTCCTCACCCTGCACACCGAAGGTCTGCACTGATGTGATTTTATGGCCAGACACCTGCATCTTTTGCAATGCCATTATTTGTCTATTTCTCTTAGTTTCCTCTCCCCTTCTCCTTTCAAGTCTGTCACATCAGGGTTGCCCAAACTTCCTGATGCTACAGGCTTCCCATCAAGAGCCTGGTAGGTGATGGATATGTCCCCAGGAAGCTGAGGGGAAAGGGCACAAGGTCACAGGCAGAGCAATACCTGCCCAAGGGGACAGAGTGACCCACGGAGGTCTCAAGAGCCTGCCTGTACCAACCACCTCCTCACACAGAAAATGTGCAGCTCTCCCTGCAGCCCTCACTCCCCCGTGCCCCTGCCAGCAGCAGGTGACCTCCTCAGCACAGCAGTCACACCTCAGCCGCTGGTGAGCAGGGATGTGCAGGGCTCTGCAGTGGGAGCTGTGCCCCTGCTTGGAGCTCTGCTCAAAGCACAGCATGGGAGTAATCACTGGAGACCCCCACCCACTGCTTTATGGCAAGTGGCAATCCTAAGTTACATCCTGGGGAGATGGAGCTGAGAGCGAGGAGGAGATTTTCCTAATTTTCCTCTGGCTTTCCTGTGTGTTGGAAGAACACCTGCACCAGGAGAAAAAAAATGTTTGAGACTTCCTGAGCAAATGAGTTCCCTTCTAACAGCTGCTCCCTCCCAGGCTCAGGACTGGTCACAAGCAGTCACTGACTCTACTTGTTCAGTGCATTGCTGCTGCGTTGCTTTCAGGGCCTTTGTAGGGTCAGTAATTTGGGACACCTTTAAACACTCTGAGCAATGCAGAGCTCCCAGAATTCTGCAGCTCTTGAGTGCAGAACCTCACTTGGTTTAATTTCCTGTGGTACACTGACAACTACAAGACATCTCAGCTGATAAGAAAGTTTTCTCTGCAACCCCAGACTCACATTTCTAATGCAAAGGATCCTGTTCCAGTGCTATTTTGTGTTCTAACTTGCTTGTAGAGTTAGATTTAACCAGGGTTTTATTTTCTTGTTTTTGCTTCTTAAATGCCCCCAAGTCTCAGTGAGGTTTGTTTCAGCAATCTCATGTGGACATGCCAGCCTTAATCTCACTCTTCCAGGCCCTTCTCATTGTCTGGGATGAAAGCCCAACACAGAGCCTCCCCATTAATTGCCAGCTTTCTGTTTCCCAGTGACAGGTGTATTGTCTGGAGGAACAGACCCAATTGTGTCCCTGCGCAGTGGGACATCAGCTGCTGATATTACAGAGCCTTTCAGGGAGCTTGGGCACGGCTGGTTATTTAGTGCCATCATTTACAAATCTGTGTAGCCCAGAAACTTCATAGAAAAAATGGGAGCTGCCTGTATTACTCATCTTTTTGGTGGTTTGGCTTATTTTTTTTTCTCAAGCTAACTCTCCTAAATCTCCCATCCTCCTACATGCAAGACAGGGCATTTGGTTCTGATCCTCTTTGAAACACTAAATTTTCCTGATACCTTTTTTCCATGTTTTTCTAATAAAGGGGTTTTGCTGATTTAACCAGACACCCACTGTGCATCTACTTGAACCTGGAATGACAGCTAGAAAAAACTCTGCAAACAGTCATTTCTATGAGGTGTCAATATGCACAGGCTGAGGTCACAACCATCATGGGGAGATGGTTCATATCCTCTGGAGGTCCTGAGAAACACCCTCAGGCAGGGATCTGGGTTGGGGGGACAGTGACTGTGCCTGCTTTATCAAGTAAATACAGGAGCGCTGGTGCTCAGAGTGAGGAAAGGCAGCAGCAAGAGAGCTCCTGAGAGATGAGAGGAAAACACACAAGAACAATATGAGACCCAGATTGCATCTGTCTTTCCCATTTTTCACATTAAAGGCTAAAGCTTTCCATACGTGGCTGTTGCACAACAGCAGAGCACCAGCGGCCAGAAACGCAACAGACCATTCAGCAGATGGCCCAAGTCTTCTCTGCAGGAGCCTGGCAGTGGAGAAACCATCTCTTTACTGGGTTTAATCACGACAGTCACAAGACGGGAGGGTCTACAAACAACTGGCAAAAGCAGTTCCACATCAGTTTACAGGAGCACAGATGTGGAGAAAGAGGAAGCGCATTGTGTCCAGCTGAGCCCTGGGGGTCTCCGCAGTTTCGGAGTTCAGTCAACTCAAGTGTACATTCCCAACTGCACTGGGAATCCCCCACACGCATCCCTTTTGCTGACATCCTGTCCCGTGGAGGGAAACAGTCTGTTCTCACATCCAAGCCTCTGCCAGAAGCCATTCCCATTCAGAAAATGGCTCTTTCAGAAGCTCCGTGGAGCTTCCTTCACATCTCACATCATCCCCTTGCCTGCTCCAGCTTCAACCTCTTCTTTCAGTTTTCAAAGTAATGAAGGCACCCTCTTGGAGTCAAGTCAACACTCCATTTCCTCTAATGATTTTAAATATGTCAAATAAGTCTGCTTTTGGAAGTTTCAGTTGCAATGAAGAAGATCCCAGTAAGCTCACCTTCTGTCCTGCCTGGGCAAACACTTACTCCATTAGCTTTGGTTTAACCACACGTTGGTAAAGTTGGAGTCTATCTAGTTCTGATCTTGTCAGAATTGTATTTAAATTTTTCTGACAGATTCTTGGCTTGCAGCTCGTTAACAGATCGTTGTTGAGGCGAGATGTTTGAAATTAGAGTGGTTTGGAACAGGAGAGACACATGGTGCATTTATTCTCCGGTTCAGCGATTATCTCCCTGCCTGGCTCCTCTCCTGACACAAGTTCACCTTGGGACACTACAGGAGCTGCTGGCGAGCTCGGGAGGTAGGAATGCACACCAACCAGGAGTATGTTGGAATATCACCAGCCACAGCCGTGGTGAGGGGTCAGGAGCACCATCAGTGCTTTCCCTCCTGGCCAGTTTGCATTGCCTCTGAGCAGCTCTAATGAAAACCTGTCCTGGGCAGAGGCCAGCCTCATCTGGTAAGACTTGACTTTTTCTAACTCTTTTTGTTCTAGAGAGCAAAAAATTGCCTGGTGATTTCCTCTAGTTACCCTGCAACAGCATGTTTGCCTCTCACACTGCAAGAGCGGGTGCAAGCTTCATAGAGGAAAAACCACACTGAAGATTTTGTCAAGCATCCCAAGTTACCCAGTGTCTCTTCAAAAGGTCCAAGAATTCAAGATGTCATTTGTCATTCACACTTTGAGAAAGCACTGAACACAAAACTGGGAAAGCAGGCAGGTGTCAGTGCAGACACCAAAATACCTGGGAGTTTGTGCACTACAGTGAAGACAGACCTGAGCTCCAATGCCCACCTGCTGAGATAGCACTAAGCATTCCTCCTATCCCAAGTAAGTTTTAAAAAACGTGTCTGGAGTGCTATTTAACTTCCCTGTCAGATGTCTTGTAGGATGATAAACCTGGATTGCAGCTTTGTTAAGGCTAGAAACAGATTTCAGGACTGCTTAAAAAAAAAAAAAAACAAAGAGAAAAGTTTGTGTTTTTCAGGCTTGAGTGCAGCTCACTGTAGCATGTTAAGGTGAGCTCTGAGGTGTGCAGCCCGAGGTGTTCCCAGATGTACAACAAGCACTTCTTTATAGATGGGACCAGAACCTTAAAATTTAATTGAACCTGGACTCTCTTCCCCAGTATTTATTCTTCTGCCCACTTTTGGACTTCCCAAGCTCGTCAGAACAGCACCATCCTCCAGCCCTGCACAGTGGGTGCCCAGGGACACCTCCTGTCACCCACCACTGCTGTCAGGGCTCAGGGACATCTGCACCAAAGGGCCCTCGAGGACATCCACAGACACTTGTGCCTACAGCAGACACCAACCCAGAATTGCTACACGGCCAAAGCCTCGCTGCAGGCAGCACTGTGCTAGATAAACACAACAGGTGTGGAAAAGCCCGTGCCAGATGATCAGAGAAGATATTATTCTTCAGACCAGCAGCTGTGGCTATATTAACGGGATGGGAAATAGGCACCCCAGCAGGCTGAGGGAGAGACAGGGAGGTGCCTGACTCTCAGCCAGCCATTTCCCAGCAATAGATGGAGCCAGCGGTGCACCAGCAGGGCTGTGGGGCAGGGAGGGGATGGACCTGCACATCTGCGGGAGGGCCGGGCCCGCGCGCACCTGGGAGGGTGGGAGGAGGCCCTGCATTTCTAGAAGGTAAAACAATAATTGTAGGACATCTGCTTAGTTGTCAAGGACCAAAAGGGAAATAAAGCTGTTGTCCCCTCTAGCTAAAACCTGCTGTTTCCTTTTCCCCAGACTCCCCACCACCAACTGCTCCACAGTTTACATGCCAATCCAATTTTGATGCCTGTAATTCACCCCAGAGACTGTTTATTTTAACTTTATCAAGTGAAGAGAAAAACAACTGTGTTAGAATGAAAAAAGAGCATCTGGCAGCAGGATATTCTGTCTCTCAGACAGTTTCCCAGCCTTACTGGTGCACAAGAACATGGGGTTTCAGTTACCCAAGGGCTGAAAGAAGGGGAGAAGAGCGTGCAGAGCGCAGGTTCTCTGTGACTTCACTTTAAGGATGCTCTTGCCTGGTCTGGTGGCTTTTTTCTGCAATACTGGCACAATCAAGAGAGAGGCTGGGGTTTGGATTTCTTCCCCATTTTTGTTCTCTCCCATTGACAAGTATTTTTGAGCATTGGAGGGAAAAGTAGACATTGCCCAGTAGCTTTGCCCACCCACCCCATTTTTGTTGTTCATCTGAAGAACACCCTGATGGAGAACAGTAATTTTTCAATAATTAGGTGGGACAGTGCAGACATGCAGATCTGGTTGGACACAGGGGACCCTGGGTTCATTTTCCTGCAAGATAAAGTATTTAAAAGTAATTAATATTTAATGTTTGGGACAAGTGGCACTTTATTTTTTTAATCAATAAGGTTTTTAATTTCAGGCACTTATCTAGAAAGCAACTACGTGTGTACTTTAGAAAAATCTCACTATCTGCCTGTTTTAAAGCACATCCTTTCTGCAGACGTTCCAGAAGTTCTGTTCTCTGTGGATACATCTGAACATTCCTTTAATGGTTTGGGACACTGGAGGAAAAGTTAAACTGGAGACTGGATGTAGTTTACTCAGAAAGCACTGAAATGATTTTAGTGACATACAGCAGAACTCCTGCAACTTTGAAAATGGCCTTTTTTTTTTTTTTTTTTTTTTTTTTTTTGTCACAGAACCATTCCATTGCCAGCACGTCACTTTTGGGTTGTTTTGGGTCGGTGTTGGGTCCGTTTTGGGTTGGTTTTGGGTCGGTTTCGGGTCCATTTTGGGTCAGTGTTGGGTCCGTTTCAGGTCCGTTTTGGGTCCGTTTTGGGTCGGTTTCGGGTCGGTGTCAGGTCGGTTTTGGGTCGGTTTTGGGTCCGTTTTGGGTCCGTTTTGGGTCGGTTTTGGGTCGGTTTTGGGTCGGTTTTGGGTCCGTTTTGGGTCCGTTTCAGGTCGGTTTTGGGTCTGTGTCAGGTCGGTTTTGGGTGGGTTTTGGGTTTGTGTCGGGTCAGTTTTGGGTCGGTTTCGGGTGGGTCTCGGGTCCGTTTTGGGTTTGTGTCGGGTTGGTTTTGGGTCGGTCTCAGGTCGGTTTTGGGTTGGTTTCAGGTCCGTTTTGGGTCCGTTTCGGGTCTGTTTCAGGTCCGTTTCAGGTCCGTTTCGGGTCCGTTTCGGGTCTGTTTCGGGTCCGTTTCGAGTCCGTTTCAGGTCCGTTTCGGGTCCGTTTGAGGTCGGTCTCGGGTCGGTTTCGGGTCCGTTTCAGGTCCGTTTCGGGTCCGTTTCAGGTCCGTTTCGGGTCCGTTTCGGGTCCGTTTCGGGTCGGTTTCGGGTCCGTTTCGGGTCGGTCTCGGGTCCGTTTCAGGTCCGTTTCGGGTCGGTTTCGGGTCGGTTTCGGGTCGGTTTCGGGTCCATTTCAGGTCCGTTTCGGGTCCGTTCCGCGCTCTCCCTTCGGACGGAACCCAACGCTCGGGCCGGGCGGCGCAGCGCCCCCCAGCGGCCGCCGCGCCCCGCAGCGCCCCGCCCCCTCCGCGCGCGGCCCCGCCCCTCACAGCGCGGCCCCGCCCCCCCCGCGCGCGGCCCCCGCCGCCATTTCGCTGCCCCGGAAGCGCTCGCGGCCCCCCCGTGCCGGCGGAACATGGCGGCCGTGTCCGTGCTGCGCGCGCCCGCCGGCGGCTTCAGCTTCGACAACTGCGCTCGGTGAGGCGGCGGGAGCGGGACGGGGCCGGGGGCAGCGCGGGGCCCGCGGCGCCGGGCCGGCCGGGGGCAGCCCTCCGCCCGGCCCCACTCGCCCGCTGTGTTGCAGGAACTCGCTCCTGGAGGCCGAGCTCGCCCAGAAGGGGCTGCGGGTGCCCGCGCCGCGCAAGACCGGCACCACCATCGCCGGCGTCATCTTCAAGGTGAGGCGGGCGGCGGGCGAGGCCGGGCCGGGCCCGCGGCGGAGGCTCCGCGCTGCTGAGTCACGCCCGGTGTGGCCGGGCCCACCCCGAGCCCCCGAGCTGCCCCCGGGAGCGGCCCTGTGCAGGGCTCGGCTGTGGGAATAATTCTCCCTTCCTGCAGGATGGCGTCGTCCTCGGAGCGGATACGAGAGCCACCGAGGGGATGGTTGTTGCTGACAAGAACTGTTCGAAAATACACTTCATTTCCCCTAATATCTAGTAAGTGTTCGTTTTGCTGGGTGGTAAATTGTTTATTGTGCACGTTGTTGCCGGGGTTTTTAGCCGTGTTCTTTGCTAACAGGATCTATTAAACTGTTTCAAAATGATATTTTATTAACGAGGCTTGGGGGTTCGTGGTATTTTATTTACACTTAAGCAGGCTCTCGTTTCATGCTATCTGTGCGAGAACTTAATTCCCTCAGTTTTACAATGAGACGGTTTCTGCCTGTTGCCTGAAGCATGGAGGCTCCTGTCTCCTTTTCCTCACTTGCTGATGACGTTCCTCAGCTGCTGCGGTGCGGGAACAGCTGCAGACACTGAGATGACAACTCAGCTGATCTCCTCCAACCTGGAGCTGCACTCGCTGTCCACGGGCCGGCTCCCACGAGTGGTCACGGCCAATCGGATGCTCAAGCAGATGCTCTTCAGGTAACTGAGGGGGTTTCTTGTTTATCACCAGTGCTGGTAAAACCACCAAATAATGCTTAGGCAGCATCCTGTGTCTCAGCCTGCTTGACCTTCACAACAAGACTCCAGGAAAGATTTCATAATTGCTCTTTGCTTCGTGGGCTTGTTAACTGAGGTGGAAGAGAAATGGAGTCTGTGGTGTTTTAGGGAATTACGTAGTGATCACACAACACAAATAGAAGGGTATTAGTTAATTACAAATACATAATCACACCCATGAAAACTGCTGTATCCTTGTGGTGAGAAGGCTGGACCAGTAACAGAGTAACGTGCAAGCTTATAAAACTGGGAGTGATTTGCAATAGAATCATTGCCTCAGAAAGTCTGCTGGACACTGACATAAGCCATATTTTAGTCCATTTCCTATTTTATTGCTGCCAGCTGGTAAAAGCCGCCTGTTTAGTACAGAGCTGTACCCGAGCTGTTGGGGAACAGTTCCCAAACCCTGTGTTGTGTTGGACAGCCAGGGCTGAGCTGTGGGCTCCAGACTCAGCACAAACGTTGCTCCCAGGTACCAGGGCTACATCGGCGCCGCGCTGGTGCTGGGGGGAGTGGACGTCACGGGCCCCCACCTGTACAGCATCCACCCCCACGGGTCGACCGACAAGCTGCCCTACGTCACCATGGGTGAGTGCTGCTCCCGCGGGGCCAGGGCGCGGGCCACGCTGCACGTTGCTACTTAAAGTGGTTTTAGTGAGATCCCGTCGTGTGCTCGGAGCTCTGCGGGCCTCAGACCACAAAGGTTAAGTTGTATTTTTATAAGGCAGGCGCGCTGCTCTGTTTCCTCACAAACGTGGGCTGGGATACAACTCAGCTGCCAGGAAACTGATCTTGGGAACGTTGCTCTGTGTGTGTAACACACCTTAAAGCACAAGAATTGTGGGATTCCCAAAATCTAAAAAAAAAAATCCTCAGAAACTTGATTTGCAGATTGTCCTAACTCGTGGTTCATACAAATTTCGCTTGGGGAACTTGTGTTTTGTTTGGAAGACTTGGGTTATTTTAAAAGGAAGGTTATGTTTGGTAGAGCCATGGAAGTGTAAGGGAAAGCTCAAATAAATATATCAGAGAGCTGATCTGAAAACAAAGTGTATCAGATCAGTAAATCAGTCAGCACGTGCCTGGTGCAGCTTTTATGCTGCTTCTGCGGTGGGAAAACATGCATTCATGGACTCATTAATATTTTCTGTTTGTGGCTGGTATCTTTGGCTAAAACACCTGCCCAGGAGGTGGCGGAGGGTCCCGTTTTCGGGCCGGGGCTCCCGGGGCCGGGGCGATGAGCGCTCGCCGTTAGCGGGGCCGCGCCGGGCCGGGCGCTGCGGCGGCGCGCGGCCGCTGGGTGGCGCCGGCGGGCCGGGCACGGCGGCCGGGCACGTGACGTCATCGTGGGGGCCCGTGGGCTCTGTGGGGCTGTGGGGGCCGTGGGCTCTGTGGGGCTGTGGAGGCCATGGGCTCTGTGGGGCTCTGTGGGGCTGTGGAGGCCATGGGCTCTGTGGGGCTCTGTGGGGCTGTGGAGGCCATGGGCTCTGTGGGGCTCTGTGGGGCTGTGGAGGCCATGGGCTCTGTGGGGCTGTGGGGGCCATGGGCTCTGTGGGGCTCTGTGGGGCTGTGGAGGCCATGGGCACTGTGGGCTCTGTGGGGCTTTGGAAGCCCGTGGGGCTGTGGGGCCCGTGGGCTCTGTGGGGCTGTGGAGGCCATGGGGGCTGTGGGGCCCATGGGCTCTGTGGAGGCCATGGGCTCTGTGGGCTCTGTGGGGGCCATGGGCTCTGTGGGGCTGTGAGGGCCATGGGGGCTGTGGGGCCATGGGCTCTGTGGGGCTGTGAGGGCCGTGGGCTCTGTGGGGCTGTGGAGGCCATGGGGGCTGTGGGGCCATGGGCTCTGTGGGGCCACAGAACCCGAACGGGGCTGCAGGAGCCGCTCTGCATTCTGCACATGATGGCTTTCCTGCCTCGGTTTTAAAAGCTTTAAAACGCAGCCTGTAGGGAAATCCTGGCAGCTCCTCTTTCCCTCCACAAAAATAGCATGGTAGCAGGCTTAAGTTCAAACAAGTGGGAAGGAGAATATCAGAGGTTTGAGTTTCGTGTAGTTTAAACTTCGGTTTGCTGCGGGCAGTACCAGGTGTGTGTGGTACCCACACATTCTTTATGGCCACGCTGTTGGACAAAGCCCTTCTCAGCATCAGGGTCCTTCACCTTCCCAGCCCTGGTGCACTGACACTTCCTCCAGTGACCAGGATAGGTTTTAGTAAAAAATTAGCTAATGCATATAGATGAAAGATAGAATCAAAACAGCAGAAAAACTATGAAGAGTCAAATTTAAAATAGCAATTGGAAATGTATTTCAGTCTTGCTTAGACTAATCTATTGTTTTTCAGGGTATTTTATCCCAAATGTTCTAAATGCGGTTTATTAAATCAGGGTAGGTGTGTTTGGCCAGTTAACTTCTGGAAATTCAGTATTAAATCGGAAGGGTGGTTGAGAAGTTGAGTTTTATTTTGGTGTGCTGGTCTGTCTGGATGGACAGAGTGGTGTCCTGCCTTGCAAGAGAGATTTAAAAGGTACACAGTGCTTACTCAGGAGTGAGAACATCAAATTAAACTGTTTATGCTGACAAAGGACAAAATTGGATTTCAGCAAACGATGCAAGATTGCCTGATTGCTTGGCTTGTCTAGGAAAGCTTCTGGCCAAGGCTTATAACGAAATGCATGCATAAAATTAAAGCACTTGAAGTGTGTAGTTGAGCTTTCGGAAGCAGGCGGAGTGCGCAGGAGTCTCTGGTGGCTGGAGCTGCTCCCCTGGTGCCAGTGGTGCTTCATATTCATAAATCAGCTCTTCACTGCAGTGGCAGTGTCGTGCTGCAGAGCAAGAACTCCCACTGCTGGGAGCCAGCCCCCAGCCAGGAGCCACGCTGAAAAATGATCCCAATCCAAGGGGCTGCCGAGATCATGGAATTCTTACCTGGGATGAGCAGCAAATTGAATAACAATGAGTGCTTGTGAATAAATGCCCTGTCAGGGAGCCTTGGCAGTGATGGATGAGGAAGTGCTAAATGTTGCTCTCAAAGCTCGGCACATCCTCTGGTGTGGCAGCAAACAGGTCCTTGGGTGAGGAGATGGACTGTACCTGCCAGAGAGAACGTGTCTTCAGTGAAGGTTCTGCTGAAAAGATCCAGTGCATCTCCTGCACTTTTAATTCACTGTGAAAATTACTGTGAGCTGCGCTTTTTTGCTATGTATCAATAGTTATCTTTCACTTTAAATCAGTACTGAACTGGTACAACTGCTCAAGTGAAGACCAGATGGTATTTTTAAAGTCAGTTTACTACAGTTGCATGCAGAAAATTTAACACCTTGGTTGGGAAATTCAGGAAATGACCAGTGTTACTTAAAGAAGAGAACAGTAAATTCTCTTATGGTGTCATCACGTACCTGGTTCATGCTAACCAGGAGACTGAAAAGCATTTGCCTCAGAGTAGTTCAGCTTCTGTAGTTATGTAGAATTTGTTTGCAGTCAATATTTTTACATATGTAGATGTTAGATTAATGGTTCCTGAATATTTGGTTATAAAGTGTAGCTTACTGAAAATATATGCAAATTCTTTGGAATTGAGATGGCATTTTTTACTTGATGTTAAGTGTAAGCATTCTTAGCAGATAGTGGTTTTAAAGATCTGAAAGGGTTTTTTCCTGAACGCTGTGTAATACAAATAAATTACGACTTTGCTAATTATCCTTTGTTTTTATTATTCTTATTGCTCGCATACAGAAGAGACATAAACTTTAAACACGTGGAAAAAATAAATCAAAAAAGGAAAATTTCCTACTTTTGCAAGCTTAGTTTGAAATCTTACCTAAAATAAATACCTGGTTTGGTGCTACTTTGAGCTGAGGTAAAGACACTATTTAATGACACATTAGCACATGGCTTTCCTGGAGGTTTTAATGGATTTGAGGTTGAACTGCTGCTGAATCTGAACTGGTAACTCAAATCAGTTACCGTGTGTATGAGGTGGGGAATCCATCCCAAGGTAATGGATGGTGTTGTGCTGTGCTTGGATTTTATCCTTCTCCAGACTTTATGTTTGGGAATTGTGAAGCTTGTTTCTGCATAAAGGCAAAGCATGCTTGTTAAAAATGAATTATTGGTGGGCACCGAGTGCACGGACAAGAGAGCAGCTGTTTCCCCACACACAAACAAGTTCTCCATAGACCCTTAATACCCAAGTTTTCTGTGTTTTTATAGGAGCTGCAGTAAGAAGACCGTGCTTGCAGTGTTTACTTAAGTTCCCGGTTTTATTGCCCGCTCTGGTGTCACAATGCCGCTTTCAGGAGGCGGCTGCAGCATTGTGGGGAGCTGGGAGGGCGGCTGGAGCTGCGCAGGGACAGGGGGTGCAGGGGGGCTTCGCTCTGCCCTGTGCTCCAGGGGATGTCTGCATGCCAGGAGGGGTGTCCGCAGCAGCTCCTGTTGCTGTTGTCAAACAGGCTTTGTTTTGGTGGAGACGCTCAGATGTGTGCATTGACTGGTGTTTCTGAAAACACGGGGCTTACGTCTGGTGCTAGGAAGAGTAAAGAATTTTCATTGTGCTACTTAAGATCAGGAAATTCTGTTCTTTCAGAGAATGCTTAGCTGTGCTGGGAGGCTTTTGCTAAGGCAGATTTTAAATGCAAGCTTGTTTAGGATTTATAAGCACTAGAGAAAAAATGAAGCAAGTCTATTCAGCTTTTCCAGCTTCCTGTTCTGCTAGAACCTCCTTAGGATCCTCCTTAGAACCTTCTTAGAATCCTCCTTAGAACCTTCTTAGAATCCTCCTTAGGACCTTGGTTTTCAGATGTAAATGTCTACATGTAGGTTTAATTAAGTTAAGGCTTTAAACAGCTCTTTGAAAATTTACATTATAGAACTGTCTGGATTTATTTATTTAAGGTTGATACTGGATTTGGCATTTATTTGTCTTGGTAACATAGTAAGATAAATAATTAAGTGTAATTCTTTATGTATAAAGGATTTCATGTACTGTAACATATGATTTCCCCTGCCTTTTTCCTTTTTCTGTTTTTCGTCTTTAAGTTACTGTTTTCCTGCTCATAGGTTCTTTTGGGAACTTCTTTTTAAAAGGAGTTGGAGGAATTCAGCATGAGCTGTGTATACAGTTGTGTTATTATTTTCTTATTTGTCACTAGAAGTTTTAAGAAATTAAGATTGCTTTTCCCCATCTAAATAGCTAATGCAGTAATTTTGGTGAGATATTACATTTTATACTTTCTTTTTTGCACTTTTTCTAGTCTCTGTACTCTGATTTTGTCAACCTTTCCCCAAGAATAGGATTGTTTTCCAGCTCTGAGGCTTCCCACTCAGCTCATGGTAGGCCTTCATTTGGGTATAGCAAGAATGTGGGCTTGGTTTGAGACCATAGCCCAGATTTTGTTCCCCCTCTCATTAGAAATATTCCTGTATAATTCCAGAATTATTGTTCAGATTCCTTTATTTGTTTTGGCAAATGCTTTATTTTGACCTTGTTTGAAGGGTCAGTAAAATTCCTTTTATTTGTGGTTTGTTCTGTGATACCAGCTGTTTGCATCAGCAGTTCAGTTTTGCTATTAGTTGCTTAAAAATCTTCTTTATTCTCAGTTTCAGCATTTAAAAAATGGAGTTGTGTATTGCTCCAAGGTGTAAATGAATAGTCATTGCCAGCAATACAAGTGCATACTTAGAGTGTCCTACTGCTTTTAGATGTGATGTATTTGGTACTGTAAAGGTAATGATCCTCAACCACAGCAATATTCTGTAACAGGAAAATCTGTCATATTCATCAGGATTACCATGTTCATTGATTTGTGTCTGTAAATCTGCTGTTTCAACCCTTTAAATTTGATCTATAATTGGACCTCCTTAAATGGTTCAGCTAAGGTAGTCTGTATTTTCTCAACAGTGTCACTGTCAGCTTCTCCTTTTTCATTATACATTCAGCAGACTTGATAAAATCAGCAGGACACCTCATTTGAAACTGTTTAATCGCTGCCTTTTGCTTTCACTAAACCATTGAGGTGGTCAAGCGATATACACAAATCATTTTAAATAGGAAATATGGCTTTCTCTGTGACCCAGCTAAACAGATAGCACTATGCAAAACAAGTTAAAAAGTAATAAATGCCAAAAAATCTTCTAATTGGAGTAAAAAATTGCAGGTAACTTTATTCACTCCCCAAAAGTAGTGCTCTGAAATATGGGTAGGGCCACCAACAGACAGGAGAATCTTCCTGAATGCTCACTCTTTCTGAACAAAGCAAGTTTACAGTTTCAAATAGTAGCATCCTGCTTTTTGTGTTAATTCACATTTATAACCCTGCAGTCACAGTGCTTTGGGCAGAGATGGCTCCTGTTCCATCACTGCACTTGTACTTCGTTCTTTCTGGAGAGGAACATTAAACTTATAGTTTGTCTCTGGCACTTTGTTCAGCTGTTATTGTTCATTATTGTAAAAATAATGGCACAGAGCAGGAGCACAATTAACTGTTTAACTACAGGGGAAATCTGCTGTGGTGGCTGCAGCCCCTGCCCTGTTCCCACTGTTGGGCTGCTCATCCCCAGGCTTGGAGTCATCTCCTCATTCCAGCACCCCTCTGAGAGGGGCAGGCACGGACGTGGGGTGGGAGGGATGGAGGAGTAGGGGCTGCACACTGTGGCATTCCCTTAACTCTCTGTTTCTAACCTCATTTTTGTACCTTATGTTCAGAATGGTAAGAAAGGAAAGGCTGTCGGGATGGGCCTGTGCCGAGTCTGTGCCCACAAGCTGTACCCCCAGGATTAAATCAGGTTCTGACTTGGTGTAGGCACTGTACAGTGCAGAGGTGGGCTGTGGTGGGCTTCGGATTGGTTTGTGCTGATGAGATGTACTGTGTTTTTCTCTAAAAATATTGCCATACCTATATCCACTGGCTGAAGGGGTGTCCTGGTGTTGTCACCGCAGGTTCTGGATCGCTCGCAGCCATGGCAGTGTTTGAAGATAAATACAAACCCGACATGGAGGTAAGTCCTGGCTTTTTAAACCTCAGTGTTTCTTCCCTCAGCAATCCTCACACTCATAAGAATTTAGGAGGTTTGAAACTCTAAAAAAAGGCAAATATGCTCTAGTTTTGCTGCACTTAAAATGTACTAATGTCAGCTTACTGCAAAGCTGTAAAAAATGATGGGTAAAAGAAATAAATTTGCAAGAAGCTGTACTTATGTATGGGAAAGTGTGTGATTTGAATGTAGGTGAAGGCTTTAAAAACATACAGTTTACTGGTTATAGTTTACTTCAGCAATTTACCAGCCCTTGCACAGTCAGTATTTTTGTTTTTCTGTCCCTCTGTCCCTCTCTCAGTCTTGAAAAGAGAATGCAACTAAAAGTCCTCAGATGCTCTTCTTTTTGTAATGCAGCTGCTGTGGGTCATTTCCTCCCACTGAAGTGCACTGTGGTTTCAGGTGATGGTCCCGTAAATCCTCAGCTCCTCTCTACAAAGCTGGTAAATTAAGTTTAAAATGTGAGATGATCTGTTGTACCTTGGTAAGTCTCCTGACAAATCACAGTGTGCAATTCCAGCAGATTTTTAAAAAAGCAGTCAGTTGCCCCACCTTGTTTTGAGGAGTTTGCCATTAGTTAATTGCTTCAGCATTAGAAAAAAGCAATTTTCCAATTATCCCTGGCCCCTCTCCTGTCAGTACCTAAGCAAGAGTTGTAAGTGTGCAAAGTTAGGGACACACAGTGGGAACAGGATTGCTGTGATTTGGGCAGCATCTGAAGATGCTGGACTTTTGGCCTCTAGAATATTTGCAGTTGTTATCAGAAATATTGGAATATGTGTAATAGCTCCCAAGCGTCTCTGGGAAGGATCCTCACACCAGATGGCTGATAGAGCCACTTGAGAGAGAGAGAGAGAGAGGAAGGCTCTGTGTTTCCTTCTCTCCTCACGCTGCTGTAAGAATGAGAGTCTCCTTTTCCAGCCTCCTGTGTGACTGTGCACTTGGCATGTGTGCCATTCCAGTGAAAACACGGGCTGCAAATCCCTGGAAGCAACAGCTACAGCACAATAGTCCTCTTTCCAAGATACAAATGGCTCGGAGCTGTGCTGTGGAACTAAAGTTTTCATTTATTCTCAGCTAGCTTTCAAGCTTGGATTTTAAGTCATTTCTTGTGTAAGAGCAAACGAAAAAGGCACCAAAAACTGGTAAATCTCTAATTTTTCCTATTTAGAAAGGTCATCCTCATTAAACTGTCTTCACACACAACCATAAGTGGCAGCAGATAGTCACTTATAACAAGCATGTAGAAATACAGCCTACCAATTTGTTGAAATAGATATTTAGATCTTTGAGACTTGCGTGCACCTTAACCCTTCCTTTGGTTTTCCTGGATAATCTGTTATCTAATAACAGTTCAGGAATTCTATTAACCAAACCAGCAGAGTTTCACGTGATAAAGCTCAACAGTACTCTTAAACACGTCCTCATAGTCTGTTACGGCTGTGAGTTTGTATTTACATTCTAAGTCAGATGTGGGGATTTTTTTTCCAATAAATTAATAAAATAACAAATATTTCTATTGAAATGAATCCAAATTAATTCTGAAATATGCTATGTATATTTTAGATAAAACTGGCTATGAAATGGCAATGAAGATAAAATTGCTGGAGATTAATTTAATAAAATTGGTAGAAAATTATTATTTTTCTGTCAAGATCAATGTTCCTTTCTTTTGCACTAATTGTCAGAATAGCTTGCTAGGGCTACTGGAGGGTAGTGGTGTGCTTCAAGACCATCACATCACAGAAAAATGATTCAAAGGCAAACTGTCCTGCACCCTCTGGTATCAACTTGCAAATTAGCATCTGGAATGTAATTAAACAAGCTTAATGAAAGTAGCAGCTGAATACTACCGGAAAAGACAATCAGCTTTTTTGCCTCTGATATATATTCTGTACTATTGAAGCTGATCACCAAACGCATCGTGTGAGCACAGTTAAAAAAAAATTAGCATTTATTTGAAGAATAGGAACTGTTTTTCATTCTGTTATGCTTTTGGCATGCACTGGTGTCCCAGGAGAGCCATGCCACAGCAGATAGTGCACAATATTTATAAATCCATGACAGGCAATAATAGCAACTTGAAAAATTCTTTTGCTAGAATTTCAAGTTGAGAGCTGCCAAAAGCTGAGAGGATCAAATCTGCAGTGGCAGCTGCTGTGCCCTACAGTTAGAATCATAGACTTTGAAGATGCTCAACTAAAAAAAAAATAAAAAAATAATAAAATAAAAAAAGACTGCAGGCTTAGCCAATTTTTGCAGGTTTCTAGAGCCCTGGCTCTCTGCCTTTTGAAGATGAGTTGCTGAAGCTTCTCCCAGTGCCTGAGGCATGCTAACACCAGCAGGATGTGTTTTTTTCCATAGACTTAGTGTGTCTTCAGATTTAAGTAGCACATGCTTTATCAGTGCCAGCTGTGATGGTCCTTTCCCTGGCTGCAGTGCTGGGAGAGGATCTTTACCCAACGTCCTTCAGGAGAGCTGTGGAGATGGATGGTGACGTCCCCGAGTGCCACTTGTGCAGCCTGATTTATGGAGGCAGGCTTTGTGGGGAAGGAGTGCTGGCCTCTAGAGGAACCATTATAGATCGCTGAGGATGGGAACACTTTCAGCCCTGAAGGCCTCTAGATGCTTCAAAAATGTAATGCCAAGCACCTAACTACTGTGGAACAATATTAATCTGTCATGTGGGCAGCTATAGATCTGCTTTAAAAAACATAAGTGGAAGAACAGCACATCTAATGGAGTGTTTTGAGCTTAGATCTTTCATTGCAGCCAATCTTTCTTCCAATAGAGTAACCACTGGTTTTAAACCTTACAGTCATTTTGCAAATGCATTTGTGCCTTCTGGTGTTAAACAATAGCAAAGAAATACTTTGAGTCAGTGGATATGGAAAGCATTGTGAGCTGGGAAAAATGTCTACAGTATTAAATGCTGGAATTCTGGATTTATCTATCCTGTGGTGGTTGTATTCCTCAGGAGAGGGGGAGGAGGATATATTTTCTTCTGGTATTTGATTTCCAGTGTTTGAAAAGTAGAAGCATTTTGTCTGTAGAATTACTTGATGCACAGTCAAGTAGACTTCTTGTTATGTTGTAGTCTTCTTGTTTAAGCAAGAAAAGGCTGCTTGTAACTTCATTTTTTTTCTGTGTTTTATCAAAACAGCCAGGTTTAATAAAAAGAGGGTCCAAAAGGAAGAGAATCAGAAGCAATAGAAAGCAGAACTTTTGCAAGGAAAAAAAAGTAAATCTTGGAGTAGTGAGTTCAGGAACAGAACAGGTGGAAAAAAGGAGATAAGAGATAGTCTGGCAGATACTTAATAATTATTTCTAGGATAGATCACCACAAATGTGTGAGATTATATTTACAGTCATTTATTGTACCATTTCTTCAGTGTGGCAGGAAATCAAGTGGTATTGAATAAAACCAAAAATACCCTGGAGGGTAAGAAAGACGAATAAGAAGAGAGGACTGTTCTGAGTGTGTTCCCCATGGAGCACAGGCCCTCTTGGTGCTGCAGCAGCTGTGCTGTCCCAAAACCTGCAGCTTGCTGTCCCACAAGAGGGGATGCTCCCCTGGCGTGCTTCGGTGACCGCTCTGCAGGCTTTGGCTCACCTGTTAGGGTGGGACCTACGTGGGCTGGGAGCCATCTGGTGAGCAGGTTTGGGAGAAGTGGTTTTTGAGGCACTTCTGGGTAGCCCCTAATCTGTAAGTGAAGTAGCTGAGGAACAGGGAGCACTTTCCTCAGGATGCCCATGTGCTCTGGGATCTTTGCAGCATCGAAATGCAAAGTAGCCTGAATGCAGCTTTTAATGTGCCCCTCTTATTTCAGTAAAAACATGCATCAGGCACACTACAAAATATTATGAAAACATGTAACTTTCTTCCATTTTTAAGCAGCTGACACACAGATCCTTCAAGTGTTCCTCTGCTCACATTTCCTACTGTCCCTCAATATGGTAGAATTATTTTTGTTTATTAACCGCTGACAACAATGCTGAGCTATTTTTGGAATCTGTCAAAAGTCTCTAATCTTCAACAATAGTTGTCTCCCCAGTCTTGTTGCCGTGTGTGTGACGGGGCAGCAGTGACAGGCTGCAGATGAGCCCGGCGTTCATTAGCGATGGTGATCAGCTCTGGGCTCAGGTGTGGCAGCGCGCTGATCCCGCAGCTGACACCGCAGCTTTAATGACTCCGCGGGACGGTGGCCACTTGCTGGGAGGTTTGTGGGCTCCACTCTGGCAGCAGACAATGGAGATCAAGCCAGACTATGGGAGTTAGGCTGGAGAGCCTGCCTGAGATACTTGAACCCCTGTTGGTGTCAAACACGGAATTAAGTAAATGGGGAGGGGGGAGATGAGACGAAATCTGACTTGGTGAGCAAAAAATCAGGACTTTGTGTTCCTATGCCTGTGTATTTCATTATCCGGTGACAGGAACTGAGGCTGTTAGTGGCATATCTTCACTCCTTGCTGCCAGAGCTTGTGGCACTGCAGTTTTCAGCTTTCCTGACATAGCTGTGTTCGTGTCTCCTGGAGACAGGGATTTCCATGGGTAAATATCAGGTCTTAGTGCATACAGTCAGCCAGAAAATAAAGGCTTATCATACCTGTTTCTTATTCTTAGGTTAGATCACAATTATCCTGTGGCAGCCTGGTTTCTGCCTGACACGTTGGACAGTTTGTACAGTTTTCATCATCTTTCACAGAATTGTGCCGTGGATCGGTTTTCTTTGTGGAACTAGTGTTAAACAGGAAATCTGGGCTGATCTGGAATATGCCAGCTAGGTATGCTCTGGCGTGGCTGGGATTGCAGGAGAGGTGACTTGTGGGGTGCTTTCTGAATGAATGAAAGCCCGGATTTGTGCTGAAGTTGGTGGGACACTGCCGGCAGCACCAGTCTGAGTTCCCAGAGATACCCAGCAGTGCTGCCTTCCAGTTTGCTGACCGCAGACTGTATCAAGGGAAATAAATGTTACCTTTGTGTAAATTGGGCCTTGCTGCATGTCAAAGAGCAACAATTTCTTCACCTTTATGAAAGTAACACTTGAACTTTGTCCGTAATAATGTAGACAAGCTGGCCAGAAGAAGGGCTCTGTGTTAAGAGATCATTTCACTGCACAGGGTAGGGGGAGGACAGGTAATTATTTTTGATGCATTTCTCAGGAGCAGGTGTTCCAGTTTAAATTGTTCCAGTTTGTATATCTCCCATAACTGCAGAACACAGGCAAAATGTACTGGAAGATATTTCACATGGCACGAAGCCCGAGTGCTGCTCCCGCGGCAGGGGCCGGCGGGGCTGAGGGCAATTGCTGTGAGGGAAGGGGAGGAGGAGGTGGGAGCCAGCCTGGGCTTTATGGAGCATTTTGTTGTATTAGGAAGAATATATTACCACAGGGCCCAAGGCTTCTTTTCCAAATAAAACGCTGACCTTCATTCCCTTCCATCCTTTTGTCAGAGGTAAAGCAATGGGCAGAGTTTGCTTTATTTGAAGCTAGACGTGTTATTGCTTGATATTAATTTTTTTATCTGCAGTAACATAAAGTAACTTTAACTGTAGTCTTTTGCAGGGTTTGCATATCTGGGTGGATAAGGGTCGGTGTGTTACCACAGAGCAGCACAGGGGGGGCAGAGGAGGAGCTGCAGCCTGGCAGCATTTACAGCTCTGGTGCTGTTAAGCCAGTTCCCATTTTGAGAATCAGTTCCCTAAAAACCCATGAACTTTACTAAGTGATGGATTGAATGAGTTTTTGTAATCATTCTTAGTTCAGAGAATGAGAATAGTGTTAAAAGAAATCCCATAGTTGTGAGAAGAGCTTGTAATGTAATTCTGTGCCATCGGAAATATGGATTGTACTAATCCCCGTGTAGGGAATGACATACAGCAACTAATGTTATTGAATAGTAGTTCCGAATCATAGAAGTTTCTTGTCTTGGCAGGTAATTTGGCATAAATTGTTAATGTAAATCCAGGTTAGTGGGGAAGACATTATTTTACTAAAAAAGATAAACTGCTGATTAATTCAGTATAGAACTCAATTACAAATTGAAAGTGTCTCTGCGGGACGCCAGTACCCTAAAGACAGCAGATGTTGAATTGATACTCCAGCATATTTCACCCTGGTATGAAATATTAACGTGGTTTATTATACTGGTGGTGTATGATATCAGAGAGGGGGTGGGGATGAGCCTGCGCTCACAGGCAGCTTCCTCAGAAAGGGAAAAAACTGTTATCTCTGAGAATAATTGTTAGGGACTACTGAGCAGTTTATTTGAAAGTTCTTAGCAGAAGATGGTTAGAAAAATAAACATTTACTGACACTTCAGTCACAATGAATCCAAACATAAAACACATAGGTCTAATTTTAAAATAAAAAAAAAGAGACAAGTTGTGTCATTCCTTATTCTGAGGCAGCACTGGAAATGCACTTTTTTAGGGGGAGACTTGTTAAACCGGAGTGGTTTAAATGACATATGCCAGCCCCTTTCCTGACAGCCAAACCAAATCTATTCTTGCTGTGGAGCCTTCCAGCCTTCCCTTGCAAGAAATACAAAGTCCTTTGCTTCTCAGGTTTGTTCTCTTTGGACTTAGAGCAGACTTCAGCATCTCTTCCAGGTACAGACTCCAGGTACAAATCTCCACCCCACAGCCCCTCACTCCCCGTACGCTGCTGATTCTCTTCCAGACTCTAATTATGCTCCTGTAAGTGCTTATGTCCTTCAAGAGGTATTGCTTTCCACCCCCAAATTCCCAACACTCCTTTATTGATTTATTTTTTTTGTTGTCATTGTCCTTCCTGAAGCTTCTGAGTTTTTTCCCTTCACTTCCCACACAAGTTTTGGGGATTCTCACTTTAAGTAGAACCAACATTTTATATGATAGCATTTGAGCAAATCTCACTGTAAAAGGCTTATGATAAGTATTTGCACTTGTTTATTCTTACAAAAACACTTATTTATGTTCATATTGTACTGATTGTCCATTGCATTTTAAATCTTTCTAAGAACTGCTTTGGGGAATTGCACTGTGTATTGCATCTCTAACAGCATCCTGGTGACCTGAAGAAGGGATTAATTTTATTTTGGTAAGAGAAAAAATAAGATCAGGAATTTCTAAAGTTTTAAAATCTGGTAAAGACATCTGTTTAATTTGTTTGTGAAGTTACAAAATGTGAGGAAATAGTGTTGACAAAGCCATTCCAGCTGCTCCCTTTGCTGCTGGAGCACAATGATAAACTTGTTTACAGGTTATTAGTGAAGACAGTATTAATACAATGTAGAAGTAGCCTCATCTCCTGTAGGAAAGTCTCTTTTTTCCTTCAGTAGCACTTGAAATTTGGAAATTGCTTAAGTGAGAAGAGAAAGTTGATCCAAGTCATATACAAGAATAATGTGTAAAAGTTGCTCCTCGGTGCTGTTTGGGACTCGTGGCACAGCAGCTGTGAGAGGCAATCCATCAGCTCTGAGTGTCTGCAAACTGCAACTCTCCAGATAACAGGTTTAAAGTAAAGATTTAATACAGGCTCTATCTACTATGATGTTGCAGTGACAGTTTAAAACTCATTCTCTAAATCTCAGCAGACTTTATAGCCAGCAGTGGGCCCATATAAAGCTTAATGGCATTACAACACATAAATCATCTTTTAAAGATGCTACCAGTAGCGCCAATATTAAATGCAGACAATTGTCTGCGTTATAAATAATTTATCAAACAGTGTTTCAGATTAGCCTTCCATGCTGAGTTATTTATTTTAGCCTTTGCTGCCCTATTCCTCAGGCAGCCTTTGGCCCGTAATGAAGCGGGCTGTGTCCCGCAGCCCAGCCGTGCTGACCGTTACCGCGCTCGCTGCGCCTGTGCCAAGCGCTGCCGTTTGTCACGCGCAGGTAAATGGAGCTGCACATTGGAGTCCAGGGACACATTGTGGGGGTGTGATGGGGACAGACAGATCGCTCCATAAAGTGCTGCCTGTCACCGCCGCCTCGCCGCACCGTTCATCACTCGGCTGTAATCTCATTTAAGGAGCAGTGGGGGCCCCAGAGGAGGATATTCCCAGTTAGCTTGGTCTTTGCAACCATAAAGCAGGAAGTGCTCCTTTTATATACTCTGAACTTTTAGGGTTTTTTAAGATTAATTATTATAGTGACTCATTGAGTGCCCTGTACTTGAGACTGTGTCAGCACTTTCCTGCTAACCCCTTATTTTGTGACTGTAAATAGTCCTTGCTGAACTCCATGCAGGATCTCTGTAAGGAATACTTTGGGTTTTTTTGTGGCTACTCTGTTCAGCTTTCTAAATTGTCAGAAGAGGAGCAGGAAGCAGCACTGAGGCAGGGTTTTCTAATGACAGTTATTCCATGTTCACAGACTGAGCTGCACTGTGTCAGTGAAGGAGCTGAGGTTACAGCCTGGGTTCTCTGTGCAGTGGCTGCCTCAGTGCAGTTACAGCTCAGCTCTTCCAACTGCACTTTATTGGGTATTTTTGAACTATTTTGATAACAGTAGGGTGATAGAGTACATTTTTAAAGCAAATCAGATTTAAATTAGAGGAGTCTGTGAGGTTTGCAGTGTTGACTTAAAAGGATGGAATTAAAAGGAAGAGTGGAACAAACTCCACCTATCTGCTGTAGTTTTCCTAAGCTGCTTTTCTTACACCTAACACTCACGTAACTTAAAATTACTCTGCTTTTGCTACCACTTAGTTTTTAAAACAGATCTACACATACCTCTTTGGTTTATTTACTTTCACTATAATACTAAAATAACCTTAGTCTGCAACAAATCATTGACAGTCTTTTGTCAGTTAAGTGAGGAATTACTTGCTTATCAGGATTTTATTGCCCAAAACACTGAAGGAAAGGTACAGGAATTATTTTTGCAACATGGCTTTATTGTTCTAGTCAGCTTTGTAGGAAGTGTAATTCAATTTACTGTTTTTTTATAAAGAGTAATAGTTGTAAAGCTGGGAGTGAAGTAAGCCTTGCTGCTGTTTCTGTAGTCCAGTGGAGGCTGTGCCCTACTCCTTTGGCTGCTGGCACAGGAATACTGTCATTGCCACTGTCCAGAGGGGCACCAGGGAGTGCAGGGCAGGCCCAGGGCTGGCAGGTGGGAGCTGAGCTGATTTTGGGCTCCTCTTGAGCTGCACTCGGGGCTGGAGCAGCTGCAGTCAGGGCTGCTGCTCCTGGCACTGCTGCTGTCACGTGGCAGGGTCCTGGCACAGACAGGCTGTGAAAATGAGGCACACTGGAAAAAGCTGTATTTATCAAATTCAGCGTTGACCCCATCTCTTGTTCCTGGTGTCTGGTGCCAGAAGATCATTCCAAGGTGTGAAATAGCAGCAAAGCAATGAGGAGGGAGCCTGGGAGCCTCAGCATTCCAGCAGGATCTGCTGGGTGAGCTGAGCAGCCACTGCTGCACAACCTGGGGACAGAACGAGTCCACACCTCTGTGTCCATGGATGTGTGCCAGCCTCACTATTTCTGTACTGCAACAGGCAGCTCTAGTTTTCAAGTAAGTAACACACCTTTGAGAGAAAGTAAGGGGTCTTACATTCTGTGGTTTGTATTTTCTATGTATATGATGTATGCATATGTCCATATGTATATTTATATGGACTCAATCTGTTTTCCTTGCATTCTGACCCTTTGGCCAGATGACAGGGGCACAGGCTCAGGGGAGCTGAGGGTGCAGGATGTCCCCTCGCTGGTCAGGGGACATGTGATCTTACACATCTGGTGTAATACTCTTAATGGATACTTTGATTTTGAAATGTTTCTGTGTAAAAGATACTCCTGAATGCTGTTGCATAACATGGGCACTGTTGCACTGGGGTTCCTTCTAACTAGTAACTCTTAGTTACATCCATTACTGTAGCAAAAGTTCCTCTTTTGTTTCACTTCAGTGGTACAAACTTAAGCAATCTCAGCATTTTGACTGCTGAGTACCTGATGATTGAAGGTTTTGGTGTATCATTTATTGTTCCAAGCTCAGCCTCCACAGGCACAGGGAAGCACAGTCCTGGAAAAGCCAGCACTGGGGCAGTGAGAGCTTTTTCCCTTTGCAGGAGGAGGAGGCCAAGCAGCTCGTGCGAGACGCCATCGCAGCCGGCATCTACAACGACCTGGGCTCCGGCAGCAACATCGACATCTGTGTCATCAGCAAGGGCAAGCTGGACTTCCTCCGTCCCTACGATGTGGCCAACAGGAAGGGGGACAGGTGAGTGGTCCTGAAGCTCTTGTGGGGTCCCTGCTCTGCCTGGCAAGGCCTGTTTTCAGTAATACCGAGTTCTGTCCGTGATCCCCAGTCTGTAGGACTTTCAACTAAACAGCGCGAATGAGCAGCTGTGGCAGCAGCTGAACTGAGGCTGATACATTGGTAGAATTATTCTAGAGTTGCAAAACATAAGTAAATTGCTTGTTCTTTGGTTTTTAGCACAAATGTCCCCCACCACTTTGAGAGCCCACTGATTTTGATAAAAACCTTTCCAGTTACATGGCAGTGTTTTTGTGAACAGTTTCCTGCAGTTGCTGGTTTATCTGAAACTCTGTCAGTTATTGCAATCAGTATAAATTTTGCACAGTTTCTTTACTTTGGACTTTTACAGGAAACATCTAAAGCTGACCAGGTCTAAAATTTTAAATGCAAGTTTTCCTCTGTACCATCTTCCAGACTAATTTTCCCCCATTTCTTTACTAGGTTTGGTAGGTACAAGTGTGAAAAAGGAACAACTGCTGTTCTCACAGAGAATGTGGCACACCTGGAGCTCGAGGTGGTGGATGAGACCGTGCAAACCATGGACACATCCTGAGCCCTGCGGGTGCTCAGAGAGCAGCTGGTGCAGAATAAAGAGGCTCTGCCCTATCTCCTGTGTGTGTCTGTACCTGGTGCTGTTGCTGCTGCTTCTCCCTTCCTCCTTTAGAGCAGGTGAGAGCTGTGCTCCCCCTCCAGGCACCACCTGGCACTGGGGGCAGAAAAGGAGCTGCTTTGTTACCTCACTTCAGGAACAAAACAGCAGGAGTAAAACTGCTCTGCAGAAGTCTAATTTGATAAGTTTTGATTTAATAGAATGTAAGGAAACAGTGAGCATTGGTGGTTCTGAATTGCCCCCTCAACAGACACTGCTCTCCTGCTACCTCGCTGCGGGGTATCACCTGACATGAGGGGATGTTGATGTTACTGCTTCTGTTTGCTGTAGATACAGGGCAGATCCAGCATCACTTCAAGTCTGATTGTCTTGTTATTCACCTCCACTTGGACCTTCAATATTGGACTTTTTTGTTTTTTAAACAAAGGTGTTTATTTTGGAAATTTTTTTTATTTATCTAAAAAGGCACAATTGCAAAAAATTACCTTTTGAAATACATTTCTTTATAAGCACTACGAAATTTCATGTAGCAAGAAAGTGACCAGACTTCTCCAGATACACATATTTGAGCTGAGCTTCCCTGGAAGCCATGGCTCCAAGGAAAGCTGCAGTGGAACCAGAGAGGTTCAGGCTGAACCCTGGGAAGTGCTAAAGAAGCTGGTATAAATAACCAAGCTGGTTGGCATGGAAATGGTGGGAGCAATTTGGTGCCTCCACAACGTTCTCCTGCTGATTTAAATTTCCCACATCTCTCCCAAGAGCAGCAGCCTCAACTTTCTGCTGAGAAGTCTCAGTAAAATGGCACCTTCCATTAATGATACCAACCATATTCACAGCAATTCATGGCTTCTTGGTACCCTGTACAAATATTCCCAGATTTTACAGGAAGTAGTTGAAGATGGCACTGCAGTTTTCCTTAAAGTAGAGAGAAGTAGGTTAAAAAATCCACTAAAAGCATATATATGTATGTAACCCCCTAACCCTAATCTTAGTTCAAAAAAGTTAAGGATTGTAAGCTTTTTTTAAGAAAAAAAAAAAAAAAAAAGGCACAGGCTGCATTTGAACTGTCACACACGAATCTATCCATTGGCACAAGCCCCTGTCCCACGTGGAAGCGGCACTGGAGCAGCACAGGCTGAAGGATTTCCTCTGGAGCACCGAGTGCAGCCCTGCTCCTCCTGACAGGCACATGGAATGGAGACACTGGAACGTGAATCCACGGCTGTTCCTAAAGCAGTGAGTATTTCCATTGACAGTAATGAAACAAATCATTGATTCAATGAATGAATTTAGCTGGCTGACAATTTTCATGCAGTTAAAGACGATGACTCCTTCAGATCAGGTTGAGATTTTATAAACATTCACATTCTGTAATGAGTTTTCACAGTTTGAGAGAAGGGGCTGATCCTATGCAGAATTCCATACACAAAGCATTTCATTTATTTTTTAAAAATTCTCCAAGTGCTTAAAACACTGCTGAAGTTCCATCGATAGTACCCAATGTACTATTGAACATGTAAAAGTCTCTGCACCAAAACTGAGTTGGCTTTGATAAACACTGGTTTTAAACAGGAACCTGGAGGTGAAGAAGAGCCATTCCAAAAGGGAAAAGTGAGGGAAAGGAGCAATTCTCTGCAGGAGCAAGGCTGGCAGGGGTTTGCTTGTCATGTTTATCTTCTTTTCTCCAGGCTCATGTTTAACTTATCTCTGACAGAGAAATGCGTCAGCAAAATACTCTTTAAGTTTTCAATTAAAAAAAAAATCATGAAACAAAAGGGTTTCCCACTCCCCCAACCCTTCCCAGTTCCTAAGTCTGAAGAGGAGGAAATTAATAAAAACATAAATGGCTACTTTAAAATATACCAAGTAAAAACTGAATTTGCTATTAACCATTTGCAGAAGAGGCAAAGTAGCAGTTATACAAATTACACAAAATCTATGGTAATCCTTACATTAGTATAAAGTGATTTCACTGAAGGAATTATTTCAATATTTCACATTACAGTTAAGATAGAAGGTCTGGCAAACGCTGAGCCCTCGGTAATAGCTGCTATCCTAGATTACACACGACAGTTTTAAGAAAGGACCCTTAAATGATCTACATCCGTAACATTATTTGCCTTAAAAATAAAAAATAAAAAGAATCACTTGCAATACCTCACAGAATCTTCACGTTAAAGCACAACCACCTGTAAGAGTCCTTGTCAAATAACCTGCAAATGATGGAGCCTCTGCTGCGAGTGCTCAACCTCCCACCTGTGTGACCTGGCACCAGTCGCTTTCAGCTGAGAAAAAGAATTCAAGTAAGACTGAGCTGTGCTGGCTCCCGGCTCATGTGCTCGAGGTCCACACGTGCATTTGTTTGGCTATTTGGTGCACGTAACCGATGTCAGGCCTTTGATCTGGGTCGGGGTATATGCACATGCTGACCAGCTCCCGCAGCTGCAAGACAGAAAAACAGGCAGACGTGAGTGAATCCTCTGCTGCCTTCCTGGGAGAGGCTGTGGGAATGCCTGCCCTTGCTCCTGTGCCAGGAGAGGGGAACCTCTTCTGTGCAGATGCTGCTGGGCAGAATGCAGGCATGCGTCTGTCTCGTGTCTGTGTGTCCCACCTCCAAAAGAGCCAGGAAGAACCTTTTCCACCAAATCTTCACTAAAGATTTAAATCCTCCCCAACCTCTGAATGTTTTACAACCCAGAGGAGGACCCAGCCCGTGCACCCAGGGCTGGGGAGAGCACGGGACAGAGGGAGGCACCGTGGCACAAGCAGAACACAGAGAGAGGAAGGAAGGAAACCGAGATCACTTCCAGGATGTGACTGAGGTGGGAGGTGAGGAGGGACCTGCCAGTGAAAGGGAACTGAGGAAAGGGGGAGCCTGAGCAGAGCTCTCAGGAACTGCAGTTGTGCTGCCCTTCCTGCACCACCCCCAGCACCCAGCACTAACCCTGCTCAAGCCTTCCAGCATAACGAGCCTGACCAGCACTTGTGGATCTTAAGCGACTGGACTCAGCTATGAGACCCTGGCGCTTCCTAAAATACCTTTATGAGGAAGAGAAACTGGTCATTGATTATGTCTAATAAATAAAATGCAGAAGGGCTGGAGTCTCCCCACCTCCCAGCCCTCTTTATTGTGCACATGAAAGATTGTAGCTTTTAATTATACAGATACTGAAAGCTGCTGGTACCCCTGAGGCACCAGGAAAAACAGCCTTGAGCCTCTGATCTTCTCACATCCTCCCAGTAGCCACAGTGCCAATTATTTTACCGGTAATTAAAAGCGTGGCCATAGAGCTATCAAGCACACAGCTTCAGCTGCATTAACGAACGTACCCAAGGTTTCCAGCTCTGGATGGAATGAGGCCCAGTCCTTGCTCCCAACCCAGAGCTGCTGCCTGGCCCTGCCCCATTCTCTGGTGACTGACCAGCTCAGGGCAGGGGCATTGCAGCCTTCATAACCCTGAGACCCCAATGACTGAACACGTATCAGCCCTGACCACAAAACTCCCACAAACAACTGAAAGTGCTTCTAGAGCTCTGCCTGTGCCATCAGTACCATTTGTCCAAAGAGTAGCTGTGCTCCCTGGTGCACGCAGCACTGAAACACAGCCCGGGCAGTTCTGTCCTCACTGGCATTCAGCGGCACCTACAGGAACCAGTGGGCTGAGCCTGGATCAGCACCGCCAGCCAGCATCTCCAGTTACCAGCAAATCTGTTCCCAATATAGAAAACCAATCCTGGCTGGATCCCAGCTCCTCCTCCTGCTTCCAGCAGCATGCAGTTGCTCACAGGAGGATCTGGACTGGTGAGGCACAAAAGGCCACAGAGGAGAGGAACATCCCTGAAAGGAAACTAAAGCAGGGGTTGTGCCCCAAACACTGCCTTGTTCCAAGGAAGTACCACGCTGGATGTGTTGGTGCTAGAGCCCTGTTCCAATTCCCTGTTTGTGTTGTTCCAGGGAGCACCAGCAGCAGCTGAGGAGCTGCAGCCACAGGCACAGCCTCTGCCAGCATCCCGTTAATAGTGCATGAACCATCTGCAGTTCTCTGGGACCCAGCACCTTTGAGCTCTAAAGCATCCTTCTCACCCCGACCGTGTCACTGCACTACACACACTCTTTAGCACTGCCAGAGGGAAGCAAACAGACAGTAATTGTAAAGACAGGAAACACATCTGTCAACTTACACTAATTCCTGCTGCCAACAGGCATATCCTGAAATGCAAGCTGCAGCAGCACAGCAAAGGGACGCGCGGAGCTGGGCGCTGCTACGGAGCTTGGGGCAAAAAAATTTTAAAATTCACTTCTACAGACTAGATCTCAAAGCATCGTTTTGCACGAGTTATTTGGCAAGGAAAAACGAAGCAAAAAGTGAAGTGTGGTGCAGGGTCCCTCCCAGGGCGGAGGCCAGACCGGCTGTGCTCGGCATTTCCCCGCATCCTGCCTCCTCCTCAGGATGCTGAGGTAGAGTGAAACAAAAGAAAAACCCCATAGGATACAGTGAACATTTAGAATGCCATTAGCCATTTCCTTTCAAATAGAAGGCAACTGTAAGGAATGAGGAGGTTAAGGAAAACCAGCTGCTTTGTCTAGGTGAGGCAGAAAGAAGTCAAGCTCATCTCAAGAGGCCCTGAGGAAACCCAGCACACGTGTGTGCAGCTGGGCAAGCAGGAACTGGGACATTGGGTTTAGGCACTGCTTCAGATGCTGCTGCCCATCCCTCATGTTCAGACACACAAACCTGGACAGCTGCTCTAGAGCTGCTTATTGCATTAAACTAAATGGCTTTTCTTTTTTTCTTAAAATGAATCCTTCCCCACTTTGTCACACACTGAAGACTTCATAAACAAACATATCAGTGCTCTTATGAAATGTTTTATGGGAAAGGAAACAAGGAGAGGGCTTTCCCACGGCTCACTGCTGGCTTCTGCCAGCATCACAGACTTCCAGTTTCACAATATTTCCCATATTAAGAAATCTTTTTTGTCTTGATTTAGCTTGTCAGTATTCAGACTCCACTAAAGTAATTTGCTCAGCCAGGTATCCAGGACCCGCTGGCCATCCCCTGTTCTTCCCTAGATGTGTGTGGGGGGGGTTCTCCTCCTGGGTTCCCTTTCCCTGTGACAAACTTCACCTCCCCATTCCCCTGCAACCACACTCCCAATTTACCTTTTCAGAATAATGTTCAGCTGGAAGAGGTGGGTAGTCACATTGCTCTATTTTTTGGCAAAGAGAAAACAGGTTCATTTTATCTCCATAGAAGGGACTTTGCAGAGCTGCCATCTGGAGAGAAAAAAACAGAAAATGTTTCAGAAACACAAAGGATTTGAGAGCCGTCAGTACTGCCAGTTTGCAAGAGCCAATTCTGTTCTCAGCCAGTGAGCAGAGCAAGGGATGCTGCTGCTCTCCAGGCCAGGCTGCTCCCCAGCAGAGAGAGACCCCAACAGCTCTGCAGCCCCTGTAGGGCTGGTGCCAGGCTCTGCCAGGGTTCCTAAGAAAAAAAACCCCAAGAATAGGATGCTCAGACCACCAGTCCATCAGCAAGAACTCATCTGGCTCTAAAACAACTCTGAAACCCTCTCAGATACAATCATCTCTATCTTTGGACATTTAGCTGCTTAGAAGATGAAGAATCTTGTAAGCCTGAGCAATATACTTCATCTTTTAAAAAAAACCCCTAAACAACCTCAAAACAAATGTATCCCCTGCCAGAAATCTGCTATTTAGAAAGGAGTATCCTAGGCAGATTTGAGAACAAAACTACTGAAAATGTTCTTCATCATTTTGGTCTTTTTCAGTTTCATCCTGAGGCCAGCTGAAGTTGATGCTTCTCACTGCACATTAAGGGGGTTATTTGATGATTAATGGTCTGTGCTCGTTACCTGTGCAGTGAAAGTGTCTGGAGAACTCCGGCTCTTTCTGACACACAGCGAGCTCCCAGCAGGACTGAAGAGAGCCAGTACCAAATCCTCCAATCTCTTAGCCCACAGTGAGGAACCAAGATTGATGGATTATTAGTGACTTGGTGACAGAGAAGTTTTGTTTGGGCTGCATTCCCAGAGGCACTGCAGGAAGGGGCTGCAGCCAGGGGGTCTCACCAAAACCTCACCACCACTAACACACATCCAAGTGCTGAGCAATGCAGAACACACCAAGTTAAACCATCCTGGGTTTAAAACTATCTTTTAAAGGACTTGGGGAAGAAACCTATGTTTCTTCCTCACTCCTCACCACTACTATCAGGAGTAACACTAAGTTACTCCTCACAAACCCAAAGACCTGAGGGTGAAGAGTCTCCTGACAGGATCCCAAAGAACCCCAGCACTGGGCGAGAGCATTTGAAGATTTTTGAAGGCAAAAGGTGAAGTGCCACTGTTACTTCATTACTGTCATGAACAGCAGTAGGCAAATCAGTAAGAGAAAAATTACACAGTCCAATTAGAGACTACTCCCCAAGTAGGACTGATAGCAAACTGCTCTCAATCAGCTAAAACAAACAGGAGAACCCAGCACGGACTGTTCCAGGGAGAGCACTAATGGGGGCATCAGGGAAAACACAGAAAGCAAGCAAGGGTTAAACAGGGACTCCAAGATCTCAATACACACATCAATAATGCCAGGGAGGCTGAGAGGGGTTTTCCAATTCCCATTAACGTTTCATTCCAGGCTTAGTTAAGTGCTCATGTGCAAAAGGGAAGGAATGAAAAGGACACACTGTGGGGCTCGGGATGGTAAATGCAGGGAATTAAAGTGGAAAGAGAGAGCACCCAGTTGTGACTACAGCAGTCGGGGCTGCAGGGCCATGACCACAGGCACTCCAAGTATCTCACTAACTACAGTTTGTGATGCTACGTTGGGGTTTGCTCCTGACATTATGATTAGAGCAATTACCCCAGGCCAGCCAGATCTCCATGGAAAACGCCCACCACGCAGCATGACTGGTTCAAACATCCAGAGATGGGAATCCCTGTTAGTGTTTAAATTGATCGTCTTGCCAGAACTGCTGAAGTCATTGCTTGTAGCTACATTCTGGGAATTAACAACTTATTTTTATCCCCTCCAAGTTATCTTGCTGACAGATATCTACAGGAAGTGAGGGATGAAGACAGTTACTACTATATTGATAAGAGTTAATAAAAATCACTATGATTATCAATGTCAAAGTTCAGTGGTGCTATGTGGCATCATGTCCCAAAGCCCTCAATGTTCCCTAAGTGGATTCCAGTGGACACACATGTCTCTGAAGGCAATTTGTACATTAAATCTTTCTGCAGCTTATCTACACAATCTATCTGGAGAAATATCAAAAGTGACTCATACCCAAACAAGCATCTCTTCCTTACTTCTAAGCCAAATGAAAAACATTCTCCTTACAAGACATTAAAGCAGATAAAACAGTTCCTTCAAAGACACCCAGATCTGATGCTTAATTTTCAAAATTCTAGAAAGTTTAAGAAGTCTAGTAGTCGTTTAACTACAAACATAAAATTGGTACTTGTCCTGTCCTCCCTGGAATCTGCAATACCTCACAGCTCCTGTTCCCTAAGTTAAGGTTTACCTACGTAGGAAGGAAATTTTAAAATGCTTCACATGCCAAATTTTTCAGATGTTACTGTAGTACTGCTACTCCTACCAGAGAATTATGTTTAGTGTGCAATTAATTCAGTTTCTTGAAATACAAGGAGTACCAAGACTCCTGTGCCATAAGGGGACCATATTGCCTGCAACAAAAACATATCTCAGCACAACGCTAAATATTTCTCTCTGCATAAATCTGGAATCCCATCTCCAGGAGCTCAGCCTGGAGTGACTCAGAGCACCCTGGCACTGCAGCAGCAGCCGGGCAGTGGAGTCCAGCTGGGGCCACTCCAACTGCTCCCAACTGCCCTGGCCAGCCCAGCACCCCAGGGCAGGGCAGGGCCCCAGCTCAGAGCCTTACAGATGTTATGGCAAAATTTACTTTTATCCCGTCACGTCCTACAAGGTTTGTTTAATCAACCAGCTGAAGTACCTGCTCAGCTATAGTAGTTTTCACATCTGATGTGCTCAAAAAAAGAATTACATTTCTGTTTATTCTCTTATTTCATGGGATTACCAGAAGTTGTGTTGAGAAGCAAAATGTCATCAGTTCCCATAATTTGTTAACCAAAGAGGATGTGAGCAATATTCTTGACTATATATCCCAGGGAGTTTTAATTCTCTGGGTGGGGATAAAAGCTTTCTAAATGCTGGCATGCACTGTCACTTGAACTGGAAGAAGCATCCATCTAAAAAAAAGATTTAGATTAGATTATAAAGAAGTACAACAGTGTTTGATACCCTTTGATCCCTGCTAAAAATGAAATCACAAAACCAAAAGCACAGTTACAAAATCACAACACTTCTTTTCAAAATACATGTAATAGCTTGTAAGAACAAGTTGCACACTGGGCAGTTCATCCAAATGTGTCTGCTCTGAGTCTGTGTCTGAAGCTGTAAGACAATGTACAATTAGAAGAACTTCCAGCCATACTACAGTAGTTAGAGACACTGGTTTCACATTACATAAAACCTCTGCTTTTCTTTATCGGAAGTTCCCAAAATTAAAATACCACACTTGGTCAGAATTCCATCTAAGAAACCAGTACCTTGCATTCAAATGAATTTGCTATTTTCAAAACAAATGCAGTCAGGAAAATCTCTGACTATGCTGCCCTGAGAGAGCTCTGCTCCCAGCAGGAAGGAGGGATGCAGTGAGCTGGCATTTCATGGCTTCATCCTCCACATCTACTGGGACCCCAATTCACTCTGGGTGGCACAACCCCTTCGTTCATGCTCAGAAGGTGCAGATGAACACAAAACGAGTCAGCTTCTTCTAAGGATTCTTAACAGGTTGACTGCAGGCAGTCTGACCTACTCAATTCCTGTCCTGAACTGCATGGTTATGGAAAACCCAGGGGAAAAAAGTGAGAAGATACTTGCCTCATACAATAAACAGCCCAAAGACCAGATATCAGACTTAAAGTTATAGCCGTTCTCGTGTATTCGCTCTGGGGACATATAGTAGGGAGTTCCCACTGCAAAAACAAACAAACCAGGGGTTATTGTCTTACAAGTGACTGTGCAACCTGTGTCATGCAGAGAGAGACTTCATTCAAGGGTCAGGTGTAGCACAAAGAGCTGATTAGAACCAAAATATCATCATAAACAGAGCAGAGAATGGTGAACATGGTTGAAAATATCTTGTGTGTTTCTGACATTTGGGAATTGTTTTGTTTCCCTTCCAGGCTCCCAAGAACCTTCCGAGTGTCTTGGATGGACAGAGCCACTGGAAGGGATCATCCCCTTGGTTCACCAGACTGCACTGGGTGTCATGACTGTGACACCAGAGCAGGACTTGGGGGCCAGCACATCACTGAGTGTTCACCTGGCAGGGCACAGAGTGTCACAGGGTGAGCCAGGCCCCAGGGGACATCTGACAGGTCACCAGGCACTGCAGGGGACACTAAGCCCAGCAACAGCCAGGAATGCAAAACCTGTCTGAAAAAATACAAGATAATAATTCCAAGCTTTAAAACCCTGCTCCAGCTTGCAGTTATGTCAGAAGCTGGGGGATTTCTATGTACTTCCACAAGTCTGTATTTTATCAAAAGAAATTTACTCAGTATTTTGGACAGAAGTTACAGGAAATTATTAATAAATTCCTTACCTCAAAAAGGTTCTTTTTAAAATCCTAAATAAGTTTCAGTTGTGGTACTGAAAATACAAGACATCCTGGCAGTCTCAACTACATCAAATAATCCTCAGATACATCATTTATTAAAACATCCAAGGACTGTATATGCTCTTTTCTCCTGCTTCCCCTTGCTTGTCCGTCCCCTGTCAATTTTTTTTTTTTCCTTTTGGCATTCCAGTGTATCCTTCTCCTAATTAAAGACCTTTCCTCACAAGATGGCAAATGCTTAATTTGCCTGTAATATTCAGTTTACAATTTCTCCATTTGAAATGCTGCCTGAAGACAGCTGCAGGACTAATAAGCTGCAGGATGGTGCTAGAGGTGGAAGAACAGCCACCACCTTCCCCAGCGTTCCTACGGAGGGATCTGCACACTGTGGGAAACAAATGAGTTCTGGGGCACAAAGCAACAACCTTGAGAGGCAAATCCCAGGCCCTGGCACCTGCACATGGGACCCAGCACAGAGAAGGTAATTTGTTTGGACCCTCAAGATGTTCAGCAATCAGCTGCCCTGTGCGATGAACTCAGCTCATGCTTTCAGGTCTTTCACTTTAGAAGTTACTTCCCTTTCAATGTGAAGAGTATCCTAATGAGAAGTTACATTTTTGCAAATTCTATAAAAACTACAACACAGGGAAAGTATCCCAGGGAGAGTACTTTGTTTCCATGCTCAGGAGGCGCAGGTCAGACTGGCACAGCCCCAGATCTGGCTGGGTTTAATCGCCCGTGAAAGGCCCCGGTGCAGGGAGGAGACCAGAGCCCTGCCAGCAGTTAAGGATTTTTACTGGACTACACAGAGTAACTTCCTGGGACACCAGGAGCAGACAGGACTCATTCAGAGGCTTTCCATGGCTCTGTCCCATGTGCATGCAACATCCACACCATGGACAGCACAGCTCTCCAAGTAATTCCCACTCATCTGCCAGGTTTCTGTACAAGAACTGACTTGGCTGGGGCAGCACTGATTCATTTTCCTGCTTAAAAATATGCAGCTGCAGAAGAAATGGTGATTCACTCCAGGAAGTTGTGGAAGGCACTTCTGGAAGTCCCCACTGAGCAGCAGTGTGAGACACTTCCCCACCTGCAACTCCTCCTCGCTGCTGCTGTGCCAGCCACGCCAGGAGCTCCGGGAGCAGTGAGCACGTGGCTGGCAGGAGGAGCCCAGCCCCGCTCCTGCCCCGGCGGTGCCCGGGCTGGGCAGTGCCAGGGCCCTCAGCCGTGCTGCTCTGGCACTCTGCTGTTCCAGGTCACAGCCTGGGCACCGCGAGCCAGCAACAACGTGCGGGCTCCAGAGCCCGGCCCCGCTGCCCTGGCAGCAGCTCTGCTGGGCCCCACTGTCGGTTCAGATCACGCCTGGCCGGGCGTGCCCGTGGTGACAGGGCTGTGACAGGGCTGTGACAGGGCTGTGACAGGGCTGTGACAGGGCTGTGGCACGGCTCAGTGCGTCACCGGCCCCGCTTCGGGGGCACGGGGCTGCTCCGTGCCATTAATGGCTCGGGGAGCCCTCCACGCCTGAGCTCATCTCGTGGAGCCCACCTTGCACATTTACCTATCATTACTGTAGTCTTGTCAGCAAATGTACAAACAAGCAGGCTCTGCGTTTCAAAACTGATGCATTAATTTTTAAATAACTGTCATGATAAAAGACTGACAAGGCCAATTCTCTTTATGGCCTGTCCAACATTACGTGGGAATCTCCTGTAATGAGCATCTTCTAGAAAGCTGCACAAGGCTTCCAGTGCAATCAGTCGGGGCTCGCCATTGCATCCCATTAGTCAATTTGACAAGAACAGTCTAATCGGAGACTATTAATCAGAAACTTTCTTCAGCATTTGCCCTGCTGAAAATACAAAATATTGCTCAGATTCAACATTACTCACCAGGTGGTAGAGTAATGCATTTGAAGTTATAAAGGTCACAAAACCATAGGGAAGATTATTGTTAAGGAAGGAGCTTTCTGCTCTGCTTCTGGAAGCTGGAGCCCTTCACTTGAGCATCAGCCACTTCAGAGATGCCAGAGCATTCCTGCTCTCCCAGCACTGCCCATGGGCAGCGACAACAACCCTGGGATAGCTTCAACATCCAAGATAGGGAAATGCTCATTATTCCCAGTTAGGATTAGAAGCAGAGTCTCTTCTTTCACCAGGAAAACACAAAGGCAAAACTGGCAAAGTTATTCCAAAAATGAAATTCAAATTCCACTCCTCTCACATCTGCAAACATGGCTCAGCAATGAGCAATGCTTCCTGAGAAATTCGTCCCTAGCTGCTCATGGGCACAATGAAATTTGAATTTTAGGAGGCTTTTTAAATGCCTACATGCAAAACAGGCATTAACAGTTTCTAATAGTAATAAAGTTTTTCCAGAGCTATCAGCTTAGTGTTAGGATGAGCAATGCTAGTGCATGTTCCATGAACACACATATAGCTGAGAAAAATATCTGCATCTGTTTTAGTGCTACCTGGTGGTGCAAACACAGCAGGGAAGCAATTCTGCTGGAAAATGAGAGTCTGGGTCTCACCTGGCTCACCCTCTCCATCCACACTTGTAGGTTACCAGGAAAAACATCCAGCATTATTTAAAAGGCGTCGAGTTCTCGAGTATCCCTTTCTAAACTTTTGCGTTCTTTGGGGTGTATTTCCAACAAGGCAGCTCAGGTCTTTTTCCAGGAGAATTTGGGAATTAGCTGAAGTAAAACTGTGGTCAAACACACTCAAATAGATTTTAAATTCCTTCAAATCTCAGTGTGAGATGCCCCCACTAATGTTCATGGGGGAAACAAAAACAAAAAAGCAGATGAAATCTTCTTACTCTTAGAGAAAAACAATAAATATTTTGTGCATAATATTGCAGCTGTTGTAACAAGATCTGTTGTCCTAAGCTCTTTATTTTTTTTCTCTTTTTTTTTTCATTTCATTCATATTATTGAATCACAGATCCCTACCAATCTCCTTAAAGTCCTGTGGTTGGGTTGGGTTTTTTGGTTGGCTGGCTGGGTTTTTCATGTGTAAACAGTAAAATCTATCTGTAGCAATTCTGCACCTCTCTTTTCTTCTGAACTAGAGGCAAACCAAGAACTCCAAACACACTTGGCTGGTGACATGTTCAGTGGATTTCTTGTGTCCATTTTTTTCTTACCAAGTCCTGATTACCAGCCCCTCCAAGCCCTGGGATTTTGTTTCGGATGGCAAACTGGCTTGGCAAGCAAAAGAAAGAAAAAAAGGCAGACAAATGCTCCATTTATTGAAGAGCTCTTCAGTTCCTCCCTGTTCACCCTGACATCCAAGCAGGAACCAGAAGGAACGTGTAACACCCCACGTAGTCCAATCCAGGGCTATTGGCATGTTCTAAACTGGGAAGATTTGACTTACATGAATCTCCCAGAAGGAAAATCTGCTCCAAGTATATTCTTGTCCAAGAATAAATAATAAATCATCTGCTCCAAAACAAGACTATTCTGTGTAAAATTGGTTTTTTTTGGGGTTTGGTTGGTTGTTTTTCTTATTCCTCTTGTTTCTTCAAAGTGTAAAGCCAGTCAGAAGCCCTGGATAATGCCAAGTTTATTTGGCTAAAAATGGACATTATTATACCAGTTCTCAAAAAAGTTATCCGTTGTAATATTAATGGAAATTCTCTGTATTTATTACAGCTCCTATTAAAACAAGATCTACCAGCTTAATATTAAGTTTGCCAAGTCTAAAATTAGGGAAGGAAGGTGAACCACCCTGTTGTAACAAGTAAATTCACCTCAGCTACACCCAGTACCTCTAAAACATGAATTTGCTGGTGAGGCTTGCACAGGCTCTTCCCTATGGAAAAGCATCTCCTGTCTTCTCTCCAGGGAGAAGCGGCAGTGGCAGCCGAGGTGTCGCCCTGTGAACTCCCACAGCCCCAGCTGGTTCCTGCTGCCTGTCCCGGCACCGTGAGAGGCTGGAGGTGCCCATGCTGCCCCTCTGGCAGGTGTGCCCCTGGAGGTTTTCCAGGGGCCAGGGCTTTCCCTGCCCCACGGTCTCCCGCTGCCCCGGCGCCGCTCCCGGCTCCCGCCGGCACTCGGAGCACGGCACTCGCCGGCATCTCACGAGCTGTGTACAGGCAAATCTTTCATTTTTCTTTCATTACCTCGGCATGTACTGTCACTTAATTTTTATGTATGCAATCCTTCCTGACAAATATGATCTGCTGCCTGGTAATTCATCTGACGTTCATTCTGTTCCTTGCTCTAATTACGGCTCCGTTCCCGCCGCGGCGGCGGGCGCTGCCGAGCCCCTGCTACACCTGTCAGCCGGGTCGGGACTGCCTGATGCCCTTTCATGCCAGTCTGCTGCTAGCAAATACAACCAAAGGGAGAAATGAGATGAATATATTTGCATAAGCCGCACATTCAATTCATGGGTCAGCAGCCAGAGAAATGATGGTTCAGGGCGGTTGCCGGGGCAACGCAGCACCGGGAAGGGCCCGGGCTCCGCGTCGCGCCCGGCCCGCGCGGGTGCCCCGCTCTGGTCTGGAGTGCTCGTCCCTCACAGCTCCTCCAGCAAATGTCTTAATTAAACCAAACCCAAGATCAGTCGATTTCCTGCTGCTACTAAACCTCTATCTCTGGCAAATTATCAAAAAAAATAGAAAGACGCTTCACGTCCGCGTATTTTCTGATTGTTAAAATATTCTTTTTCACTTGGAGCCAAGAACTGCTGGAAATGGTGATGTGTCCATCCCTCCCACAGCACCTCCAGTCTCACTCGCTGCCCCCTCTGTCCTGCACCTCTCACCTGCTTGCAGGACACTGGTGATGTGAGGAAGGGCAGGATTTGTGCACCAGGGCTGAGCTCTTCCTACTCCAGCTTTCTCAATTAAGAGAAAGCAGCCCTGGTAAAGGTCACAAGCTTGGCTTACATGTGCAGCCAGTTTCCAAGCCCCAATTTATTCTTATTAATATAATAAGTGCAGCAGTCAAACTGGGTAAGATCATATAATTAGACATGATCATATTTTGGCCTGTTCAGATGATGTGATTGTAACTTCCTCTGAAGAGGATTTATTTTCATCTATTAAGTATGGTGGGGATATATCCTAGGACAGCTTTTGATACAAAGAGAAATCTGAAATCTCCTATTTTATGAAAGGAAACTATAGAAATGCCTCCTATTTTTTAAGCACACACAGAACAAGGCAGGTGTTTTCCTTCCTTGTGCACTGAGAAGCCCAGTGCTGCTGGCCAGTATTAGCCATGAAATTTGTTCACGTCTAAGAAAGGATTCAGCAAGACACACTCAGCAGAAATTGCACAAACAAAAATGTGAAACAAATATTGTCTGTTCCAAAGGCAACTGAGAGACATTAGTTTAAAAGAGCTTAAATATTGCAACAAAAGCCAAAGTTCCTTCACTGCTGCAATACAGAAGCACCTTTGGGACTCAAAAAATTCAGACCCCTTAATAAAAATGGAAAATCAGCCACCTCTCAAGAGGTTACAGACAAAATTATGAAATACTTTATACTGTAAGACTTGAAGAATGAACTGCATAACTGTGCAATTTTCTATAGCACTAGAATTAATGTTAACACTAAAAATGAGGAAGACAACCTTGAGATATGCGGAAGGCACGAATAAAAGGATGTTTAAAGGATAGGCCAGATTTCATCCCTTTTTGGGACAGATGGGCAGTCCCAGCCCCTGTCAGGGCAGAGACCTGACCAGCAAAGGTAAAAAGGTAAAAGGTATTGGGGGAACACTGAATTCCAGCAAGCACCGTGCAGCCAAAGTGCTATTTAGAGTGGAAAAGCTGCATTTGCTACGTTTGCTGTAAAACACACACCAGGCCAGGCCTTCCAGAAAAAAAGAACGGATTTTAAAACAGAAGAGCATTTAAATGCAGTCCCCATCCCCTGACTCCCACTCGTGTCACCATGGGAGGATGGACACCCTGTGTTTGAACATCAGAGCTGACAGTGCACGCCAGGCCCTGCTTAACGAGTACCAGCTTACCTAAGGAATGTGCTGCAGTGGTTTTAGAACTAAAAAACCGGCCTAATCCAAGATCTCCCAGCTTCACCACCCCTGTGGCTGTTATAAACACGTTGGCTGGTTTTATGTCTGCAAGAAGAAAAAGGTAAAAGGTCAAAGCCACAAAAGGTTATTTGGTTCTAATGCTGCAACAGAAGCATCGCCTGGAGCGCTGACGGTACAAAGAGGCTCGAGCAGAACCCTGTTTCTTTAGAGCTTTGATAGGCTCAATCTTCCAAGGCTTCGAGCTCTGCACAGACACAAAAATCAGAGTGTACTTCCCAGCACACAAGAAATACCAATGAGGGAAAATGTAGGAAACAGCTCAACAGAACAGAAGCAACCTCTTTAACTGCTAGAAATCAAAGACATGAGCCCAGTTCTCTTTGGGAATGATCACTTTCCACAGGAAACTGCACTGCCCACCACCATCCCCTCATGGAAAGGATAATTCCTGCTCCACATATACATAAATTTGGGCTCTACACAGCCCAGTTGGTTCATGGAGGGTAGAAATCACTACAAGCCCAGTTTCCCAAGCAGTCATGTCAGAACTGAGTTAGAGGCTCTTCCCTCATGTTAGAGCAGACTCAATGTGAGAGGCTCCCCATTTCAGCCATTACAGACCTAATTCAGGTCCAAGTGATACACTGCATCAGGGGATGTGTAACAGAGTAAAAATGATACCACATTGCTGAAAAATATAGTGAAGAGTTCCCTCCTTCAAAGGAGCAAGGAAATAACAAGCAACCAAGATGGGTGCTGGTACCTTTTGGGAAATTTGCATTTCCTGAGTCCAGTCCTTCCCAAAGCACCCCACTGACATTGAAAGCAATAGTGTAATTTTTGGATAGAGCTCAAAGTTATAAGATGTTCTGAGACAAGAGATTCAAAAATAATTAATGAAAATAGAGAACAGGTTATGAGAGTGTGGGACATATTTGTATTAATATTTCAGAAAAGCCCGCAAGACAGGAAAACTCTTCTCAACTCTCTAAGGTCACAGCTAATATAATGAAGACTATTTCTTAGAGTTCACTGTATCCAGGAGTCTCAGCATTTTATTTCTGACACTTTTCTAATGGCAAGTTTGACACTTCTACTTAATATCAGTGTCTGGAATACAAAGCAGCTCATCTTCCTAACACCACCCTCACTTCGGCCTGAATGCTTTAACGATGAGGCTGAGACAGAAGGAGAAATCCATCTTGCAGGCTCCAGCCTCTCTAAACATGCATTGGCTGAACATCAGCATAATTGTTTTTGAATGTAGGCGCTTACTAATTGGAACATTATATTATTATTCAGTGAAAAGAGACTGAATTAATGTTACCTCTGTGCATCACCCTGCGGGAGTGCATGTGTTCCACTGCACTGCATAACTGCACAAAATATTTCCACACCGTCCTTTCCGGGATTAACCGTTTCTGCTTTTTAAAATACTGTGGGAGGAAATAAATAAAAGATCAGTGAAAAAGCAACATATTTGACTCGTTCCTGGAATTGTGTTAGTCAGCTGCAGGTTGCTCATGTCTTCCAGATCTGCAGCTGCATGACTTTTCTTCTGATTAGCTTTTAACTCCTCCTCTCTGTGCGGAAACTTCGATGCAGTTCACTAATTAACAACTATTATGAAAAATATGCTTAAATAGGTTTGACATTTTTGAATGGACACAATTATGATTAGCATTAATCTCCTTAATTACCTTGCAAAACATATTTAATGCCTCAAAACAACAAATGTCTCAAATATTTTGCCTTAAGAAACAAAAGGCCATTAAATAACCCCCTTGTAAACATTTGTTATTGCATTGACTACTAACAAGGACAAGGAAATCCGCTTCCCTTTTTTAAAAGATGTCCAGAGCATCAATAAAGTATCCATGTTCCTTCTGTGATCAGGTAGAATAATATATTCCATTTCATGCACAATAGGAATACTAAATGAACTGCACTCTCTAGTGAGACAGGACTCCTGATCAGCTGGGTGTGCTCAGGCGGCGCCGAGCGCAGCCGGGTCCCCGTTCCAGGGACCTCTGGTGCCTCAAAGCTCTCAGAATAATGGGCAGCACAAAGCAGCACCACCGAGTGCAGCGTGGCCCTGGCTCCTGCAATACTGAAGTCTTCTTCAAGCCACTACAGGAATAAAGAGCCAGCTGCACACTTCAGTGAAGGCCAAACGTTACAGACCTTCAGCTGCTCTCCTTCCTTTGCAGGGGGGCACACCAGCTGTGTCTGGCACCGCACCCAGGCATCCCAAAACTGCAGGGCTCGGATCCTTGGTCCCTGGCTTCTCACTGAGCCAGCTCTACAGCCAGAGCATTAACAAAATACCCTTCAACACTCCCAGAGGTTTCCCATTGCTCCTCAAGCCCTGCCACACAGGGTGGCACTGGGGGCACCACACACCGCCCTGCCTCACCACAGCTGCACTTCCTTTGCATCGCACCCGTGACAATTCCCATCTGCAGCAGGAATAAAGGAAGGGAATGGCTTGCTGCCCCTTTCTGCATCTCATGCTTTCCCCTCTCAGCACTGACATCTGATGTCCGTTGTCACATTCTCTACTTTATGTGAAATGCTGTTACCAGTTCGTGTTTGACTCGAGCAATGGCAAATTTTCTTTTGCAGATCAGCTGTGAAGGGGCACGACTGTGCAATTCCCCAGGCAGCAAATCTGACAGATTGCAACAGTCTCAACCCAAAACTCAAGAGAGAGAACAGAGGAATTACAGAGGGTGAGGGAGAAAGTGTTATATACACAATAAAATTATTTAATTCTCATTAAAATATTTAAGAGTGGATATGCAAGACCAGAAGTGATAATTTTCTAAATGTCATGTCCAATAAGGTTCGCCTGACATTTACAAGGAAGTCCCAACTCTCCAGTGGGTTTTCCTGCAGCTCTACATCCCTCATAAATAATGCAGACACTGGGGCGTGACAGAGACAGGCCCTGGGTTTATCACCCTCACACCTTGCAAGGGTTGTCACTGCTGCTCCACTGAAAATCCTCACAGGAGCTTCAGCTCCTGGGGAGGGGAGAGGATGACATGGAGGAGCTGGTGGGGAAACTCCCCTGCTGCAGTGGAGCTGCATTTAGGAGGAAACTTTTGTTCCCTCTTGGTTTTGGTGTTTCTACCTCTGTTAGAAATAAAAAAGAATTGAATTCCTAGATTTGCACCAGTTGAAAAACTTCATATAAATTGAAACCTTGAAAAAAACAAATGACCTTGAAAAAAACAAATGCATCTTCTTCATGTCTGAAATACAGAGGGAACACAGAGCTGTGGACACTGGAAGCCAGCACAATCCAGCACTGGGCAAGCACCAATCTGACACTCTATCAGTTATGTTTTGGAAAATGTAACTCTTATTATGACACAAAGTTATTTTTAAAAATTAAATAGCCAACCTTGATAAGCCAATTAACATATTTGTCAGTATTTTTAAACTAAAAACTACAGATGACTAAAAAATACAAATATTTCATATCGTGAAATCTTACAATTCTGTAGGTAAAACTTTTGTAAGCTAAGACTGCAAACTCAAGCAGAACCCTTGCACAGCCCAGGAAGGTCTCACACAGCCCTAACTTCTGCTCTCACAGTCCTGGGTTTTTTCCATCTTTGACCGCAACCACCAAAAGCCCGAGATGAGCTGCAAGTGGAAATGGTGGGAAAAGGGCAAAACCCAGCAGAAGCCCCAAGGAAACAGGAGGACAAAGGCAGAGCTGCTGCCTGGGCAGAAGGAGCTCCCCGAGGCTGGGGCAGATCCCCCTTCCCCCTCGAGTGAGGCTGGACTGGAGCTCCGGGGCTCTCCCCAGGGGTGACTCTGCCCAAGTGCTGCTCCCAGCCCTCGCCCAGGGGCTCTCCTGTCAGACCAAGCAGATTTTCCTGGATCCTCGAAATTTAGCCATTGACTATGGACTGAATGGGTAACTTGTTTGACAGCCTTTGGCCTAGTGCCTCATGGCTCTGCTGGCAAAGAAAACAAATCTGTTAATAAGATATTTTAACTGTGACAACAAGGAGGAGGAGAACTTTCCAAACATTCATTTATGATAATTACAGAATAATGATGGCAAAAACCAGGTAAAACATGGAGAGAAGGTTGAGAGTGCTAACAAACATGATATAACACATCTGTTCTCACAAGGGATGTATGTCTAAAGATTAACATGTCAAAGAAAATATAAAAGCAGGTGGTAACAGCTTAACTAAAGCTGGTTTGCAGCAATACAAGTATTCCTAAGAGCAACATAAAAGAAGAACAAGTACTTGAAACATTTTCTCAAACCCAAATCCCCATTGCAAAGGAAGTCAATAGACTTCCTTGAATGTCTTCAGTGTCAGACAGGCGACGTGAATAGTGAACCCAACAGTAATTAAATGTCCCCATCAATCACAGACTGAGTAAATCAACCTTGTAAATAACACACGTGTCCCACCAGATCACAGACACTCCCCTCTGCAGCAGTGACCAGAAACTCAGGGCACGGCCTGGGGTATTTAAAGTGCCACCAGACACTTGGGTTCAGGTCTGGAAGCAACTCATGGGTGTGCAAAACTGTAAGAGGAGAAAAAAATGCTTCCAACCCAGCTGTGCTCATCCCACTGCCTCAGGTCTGCCTAATCCTGGAAGCCTGCAGCACCTCCAGGACAGACACATCCTTACCTTAATCATCTGAGAGAGATCCCCAGCATCAGCCAGCTCCAGGACAATGTTGAGTTCATTGTCTTCAATGAAAGAATCCAAATACTTAATTATGTTGGGGTGGTTCAGTTGCTGCAGAGGGAGGGAATGCAAGAGGAGCAGTTACAACGTGCTCAGGACAACTCCCAGACACAACACCTGCACCTCCTGTGAGCAAAACCTTCACAGTGGGGGCACCCACAGCCTGGGCCAAACTGCTCCAGACAAAATCCTGGGAGAAATAGCATTTCCCACAGGCACAGCATCCTGGAGATGTCCTTGGCAAAGAGAATTCCACCCAAGGAGACTGAAACAACCTCTTCTATTGCAAACTTCAAAACATTTAAAAGCAACATCCTGAAGGATACCATGTTAAGCAATAACCAATTTTTCTCCTCCATTAAATAGAAACAAACACCCAGATGTTGGTTACAGTACTCAAGGTCTCTTTGCCCCTTAAAAGAACAACAAAACTAAATTAAAACTTTGAAGCAGGACAATAATACACAAATTGCAGACGTCAGTTTATTATCTGATTATTTATGCTGGCTTCTTCACTAATTAATTTCTCATTTCAGTATAGCTCATTCTTATATTCACAACTGATGCTTGAATGTTTTTTTCCCAAAACCCAAAAATATCACAGATCCTCTTTCTGAATGTAAACCTCAGCATTATTTTCCTCCATAACTATTGAGCAACTGGCTCATGTTTATCCTTCCCTACAGCCTACAGACTCAGGCTACAACTGCATGAATTTGAACAGAAATTCCTAAAATCACAGGCACAGAAGTAATTATTTAATATTTTTAGAATGAAATTTACTAGCTAAACTAAATTTTTAGCCTTTTACAGTCTGTTGCATTTACTAAAAATAGATATTTAAACTTACATGACATGCACAGGCAAAACTGCTTTCTCCTTTACTGTGTAAGCTTTATTTGCCAACCTGAAAACTATTTTTTCCACAAAACAAAACAAACAAAAACCAAAGCACCAAAAAAAAAAAAAAAAGAAAAAAGAAAAGAAAGGAAAAAAGTTATTATAAAAATTCTTACCTTCAAGAGGTCAATTTCTTTAATGCAATCTTGCCTTGCCTTGGCATCCATCATTTCAAAAATCTTCCAACACAAAAACATGGAAGATAAAAATGAAACAACAACAAAAAAATACTTTATACTTTAACAAGCAGTTGGTGTTTCCTTCCCCAGTTTGTACATCCTCTACTGTTATGAGTATTCACACAATCCCCAGATCAAAGAAAGATTAATGTTTTCTTTATTTTGAAACCACCATAGGGATAACATTGGGGTAAAACTAATTTTAAAACCCATAGGCAATATTCTAAGCAGCACCAAAAAAAAAAAAATACAAGTTTGTGAATTTGCTGCTGTGATCTTCATTGGTTTAATTATTATTAATTTCATATAGTAAATAAAAGACAAAATGTTTACTTTTCTCTTTAAACAGATACAGCTTCCACTGATTTCTCTGTAATAATTAACAATAACATTGAGCATGAACATTCATTCTGCAACAATCACTAAGTCACTGGAAATGAGAGTTTGGAGGATTTGTTGAAGGATTAAAGGCGAATTTCTTCAAACAAAATGCTGTTCTGAATACTGCCCAATACTTTCAGCCAAGTTTAAAAAAATCTACACTTCTGACATCCAAGTTGTCACAAATCCTTCTCCAACTCCAGCAGCAAGCTCCAGCCTTTTCCCCTCCCATGTTCCTGTGGCTCAGCTGTGTTGGGGTGGCAGCTCCTCGTGGCACCAGGGCCTCGCTGTCTCACACATTTAATAACAATTTGGTGAGCACTCTTCACAAAGCAAAAGGTGAAATGTAACATCACTATGAAATGGCAGTAGTGCTGTGCAATTCCTGACAGGAACCCACTGGGGGTGATGAGGGAGCAAGAGCCTGCAGGCCCTGCAGAGTTCTCAGCCTCCAGGTCAGCGGGCACGCCTTGGATCGTTCCCATCCCGCCCCGAAGAGGAGACTGCCCTGAAACGCTCACCTGCACTTTCTTCAGTGCCACGGGTTTCCTGTCCAGAAGACAAGTTGCTTTGTAAACTTCGCTGAACTGGCCTCGTCCGATCTTTTTCTCAATCTGAAAATCTGCCAAGGTGCAGCGATACGGGTACGACGTTAAATGTCTCTGTCAAAGGAAAGGCAGTCAGGGACCCCAGAGAGCCACGCGGCCCCTCCTGCTCCCACTGCTCGTGGGCGAGGGCTCAACCTCGGCCCGTCACGGTGGAGAACATCCCACCACAAACGCACCAATTCCAGCAGCAACGCAGGCTGGAGGAAGCCAAACGGCTTCTTTAAAAAGGGAATTAAAGTCTTGCCTTCCGTGTAAGTAACTAATTAATCCCAAGCTGCTCTCGCTCGTTCCACAGCCTCTCATCAGCTCTGCCTGCCCGCATCAGCGGGGAGACGCCGATGCCGCAGCCGAGCAGTCCCAGGTAAACACCCAGCCAGGCAGGGAGACACAGCCTAACGAGGAGCACGGAGCCCACGGACCGCGAGCGCTCCCGAGAGCCCCGCCGGTCTCCTCTGTAATTAGCACGGCTGCCAAACAATGTTTAAAAAAGAAATTATGAAAATTAATTACTCAAAGTTAGCACACGTGCCAAGCAGAACGTTTTCGAGTTTCAGCATCTTGAGCCATTTCAGAGTTTGCATGAAAAGCCACAAAAAGAGAAGTTCCCAGCACAGGCTGGGGGTGGGGAAGGGCTTCCCAGGGATGGGCCAGGCCTGCAGCCAAACCAGAGCAGCCACGCCCAGCACAAGTGTCCCGGGAGGGCTGCATGGGTTAAGGAATGGCTATTGCTACCACTGCCATTTCCTAATGCAGCAGGAGAGGGCTGGAATTGAGATTTGAAATGCAGGGAAAGCTTTCAGCCCAGCGTTCGGACCTGCAGCTATTTCTGAAGGCAAGTCCCTCAGAAAGAGGAAGGTCATTTCTCCAAGTGCTTCCTTCAAGCAGTTCAGGGCATGGTTCCCTTTAAGAACCCTCCAGTCTCCCCTACACTCTGGAACCAGTCACCAGCTATTAACTGCAATCAAAGTTTGGGTCAGCTCTCATGCTTGTGCTGTGCTTGGAATTATGCTGCATTCACAGAGAGAACAAAAACCAAACCAAAGTCTAAGGATTCATTTCTCCAAGTTTGGCAGTGTACACTATCCAATAAACTGGGAGCATCCTCTCAGTGATGAGGGAACAGGTATCCTGCAGTTATCAGGTAAAGGGCAGAAGGCTACAACTGCTTTGCTTTATTGTTTATATACATTCTTCTCTAAGTTACTAAATTATCACGAGTAAGGCAACACAGGATGAAACAGACAAAACTTCCAATTAATCAGCCCCTGCAGCCTTCTCAGTTCAAACTGGCTGCAACCTCCCTTTGCAGGGGTCTGATAAACAGAGCCACTCCTCAATCCCCGTCGCAGGGGATGGGAAGGCTCAGCTCATTCCAGGCAGTGTAACAAACACCAGTCCCCTGCACTGCTTGCCTGACAAAGCCAGCAGAGGCTGCACACAGGGATCTGTCCCTTTCGCCCGGGTCCCACCAGGAACATCTCTGCTTCCCAACTGTTTCACACACCAGCTGCTAAGCGAGTTCCTTGACCTGTACAGACAAACCACTTTCCCCAGACAAAACAAAGGTGTCAGCACATAAACCTCCAACGCACTTTTTCCTAATTTAAAAATAGAAAGGAATCACACATTTCCTTCACTGTGTCCATGTGCCTCCTGAGCTGTTCTTGAGCAGTAAGAAAGTCTGAGCAAAAGCTTTTCTAACTTGCAGTTGCCATTCACAATAGAAGCAGCGCTTCTAGCAACGTTTTATGAGGCAACTGCCACAAAACTTTATTTTTCAGAAAGAAATCCCCACTGAAATCAAGGACAGTTTCCACTCGCCTTCTCTAAATCATTAAAGTGTGTGATTATACAAAGAGTGCTTACATGCAAATTAATATTTTAAGCATGTGCCCAGAAATATCTACCAACTTCTGAACTTGAAAGCATAAATAAATGTAAGGCAAGTGTGAGGGGAATGTGCCCCAGCCCCTTGGCCACGGAGAGCCCCAGCTCGTGCTGGTGCTGGGGGTGATGCTGCCCATGCCTGGACACCTCTGCTGATGTGTTCTGGCACCCCCAGGACTGCAGCTGCACATTTACATATGCAATGACCTAGATTTGCATGGGCTATCACAACCTATCAGACCTAATTAAAGTAACGGAGCTTTCAGAGAGGGCAGGAGATGTTTGATTATGGAATAAACCAGAAATCATCCTCAGGTGAGCCCAAACTCAGAAAGCTCCCTACTGATCACAGGCCACCTTCCCTTATGTTTAAGCTTAACCTTCTCTTATGCCCTGGTGTACTTGAAGGTAAGCAGGAAACTCTGCTGAGAACCATTGTGAGGACACACAGAACACGAGGAAACACCTGCCTCCTCAGAGCCCACACCCTGCTCTGGCCTAACACACATTTCACCTATTTCATGACTTTTCACATGGGGCTCTCCATTGTTTTCAAGTCCTTCCACAACTAACCACCACAATTTTTCAGAAAGCTGGCAAAGAACCAACCCCTATTCATTCAAACAACCCCTGATCTTTATTTCTGTGAACCTCAGAGTTTTCATGTACAGATATAAACTGTGTGTATTAAGATACCACAGTCATCTTCTAACTCATCCATTAAAAATACATTTTCTCAATTTTAGGACAGATTTAGGCTCAGGTTTCCATAAGTGCAGTCAAATCAAGCCCCTGCCTCTACAGATCAAGTGTCAAGGTCAACAATGGAGCTTGAATGAAAAAAAAACTAAATGAAAAGAAGAAAAGGGGAGAAAAAAAACCAATCAAGCAAAAAGAACCCCAACCCTGGACACTACAAAAACTGGGCTCTTTGCACATTTCTGATCCCAGGGCAGCTGTAGGAAGGGCACAGTCTGGGAAGAACTTGTTTTGAGACAAAGGCTGTTCTCTTCATGCACACAAGGAAGTCTCATTCTTCTCCATGAAAAAAAAAAAAAGAAAAAAAAAAAGGCACCAAAGAATTCCTCATGCAAATAAAAAACCCATTCATTTTTAAGAAGAAATGCAGAGATCATTCCAAGAACAAGCTCTTCTGGACATCTCCTCTGGCATACATGTACTCTGTGAGATGGAACTGCTGGTGCCAGAGCACAAATTCCAAAGCTGGCAAAAGCAGGCAATGGCAGCCCTTGTCAGAACTTCAGGAAGAATTTTGCCAGGGCTTTTAGACTCAAATTTTGAGGTGTTACAAGATTGTCTGCAGAACAGAATTTCTAAGATTTCATAACACTAAAAAATCCCCAATGAAATAGAAGTTTCAGTTATCTTGTACACACCTGAACAGATTCAGGCAAGGAACAAGGATTCCTGGAGTCTCCACATCCCAGATTATAAAGGAACCCAAAGGCAGGAGAAGGCAGGATTAGGAAAGTTCTTGCTACAGACTTGCTTCTTGGATGTAGTTTGTACTTAAGAACCCCCATTCTGGAGCTGTCTGTGGCAGAGCCACCAGAGGCACCTGAGCAGTAAGAACACAAACACCCAGCTGTGCAACTGGAGATGGACAGCTCCCTCCAAACCCTGCCCTAAGGACAGGCAGGTAGGATCCTACATACCCTGAACACACCTGATGTGCTTTTTCTTCATGAGTAGTCGTCCAGAATTTGTGTTTTGGGATAGGGAAGAATAAGAAAAAACTGTTCTGTAGAAAGACTTTCAATCTCCAGAACAATTAGTGTTTGGCCAATACATTTACCTCTGTAATTACTTAAGAGCCAGGGAAAACCTGAACAGCCCCAAGAGAACTGTGGGGCAGCTCTGCCTGCAGCCTCCAAGGCCTTGTTTTGGGCCAAGGAGCACCCTGAGAGTAAACAAAATATCACAAATAGGGCCCCACTGCAGAGCCAGGCCTGTCCCCTGCTCCCCCAGAGGCACAGGGAATCCAAGCCTGGATGGGCTGAGAAAGGGGAATGTTCACTGCTAATTGCACAGTATAACCCAGAGTGCTAATGTTAATTAATAATCAAGTCAGTTGTTTTACTGCTGATTGGCATGTGGAAAACAGGCACCAGTCAGCCCAGCACAAAGGGCTGCAGGCATTTAGAGTATTTGTAATCAACATAAAAACTGTTAGAATTAGTTAACCAACAGTTAAAAAGTCAGACACTCCAATCTTCACATGCCAATAAAAGCATCTTTCCTGTAGAGCCATGAAATGAAATATTCTTTAGAAGAGTAAAAACATACTCGCCCAATTAATTTTCTGAAATCTCATTAAAAAATTTAGCCCGACTAAGTCATACACTTCTGACCTGAATTTTAATTATCTTTATGCTGCATATAAGGTTTTTTCTGATATTTGCAATGCATCATTAATTTTAAAGGAATGGTTTCTTTGCTTCTAAAGTGCATACTTCATCTGAGTGACATTTACTGTAACTAATTTCACCTTTAAAAGACATCTGCAGTAGTACTGGGGGAGCTCCAGCCCCTCCTGCAGAACATACACACATTATAAGCAATGATTTACTATCAACATCAGTATTTCAAAGCCTTTTAGTATGTCCAAAATTATACACCTGCCTCCATTCAATAATGTCTACCTGAAAAGAATTTTGCATACTTTGAGGCTGAAATTCCAGTGTGAATTTATGAGAACACATTAGAACAGATTGATTAAAGAAAGAACTTCTAAGCTTGCAAGAGATGAGGAAACTTTTAAAATATGGATTATCCTTCAAACAGGTAGCCAAGTAATTATTGAAGAATACATCAAGTTTTTCAATTTGAGCTTCAAAATTAGACTACACAGTCATAAAATATCCTTCACCTGACCTGTTACCTGGAATTTAAAGTTTGCTGAAGAACTTGGCTCAAGTTTCAAAGTCTCAGTATCCCTGTCAGCATGACTGGGATCTATCCTGATATCCAGATATTCTGTGCCTATCTAGATATTTGTACTACTACACCACAAGGGAAGAGAAAAATACCAGCTTGGAAATAGTAGGACAAGGTGACAGTCACAAAGATATTAAAATTACCATAGAAATAATCTCTTAACAGCTCTGCTGCTAAAATGTGAGTATATAAAAGAGCTATTTAAAAGTGAGTTACTGTGTTTATTTAGTATGAAAACTAAGTGAAAAATTACAACTCTATTTTTATATCACTGATCTACGCCTAAATAATTTTTATTGCTTACTGCTACTTAGTGTTTATACACTAAGTAATCTGGAGACTTAAATAATTAACACCTTCATTTTGGAACATTACTAGAAAACGTTCTCCCTCTTGCTGATGAACTTCCTTGGAGTATTTCTGGGCAGGTACGAGAGCCAAAAGCCAAAACTGTCATTTTACTGGACACTTAAAATTTTTTTTCATATTACAGATAACTTCTAAGTATCCAGCATTACTCAAAGGCTTCATCTTATTAACTAAACCACAGCAGTTAAAGGCAGAAAAGCCTGACACGGTTACTCATATTCTGTACTGATGAGTTATAAAGCAGAAACAACCCCTCTGTCAGAACGGACAGAAAAAGAAGCTTTAGGAAGCAGCAGAGTTATAGGAGAAGCTTCTGGGAGAGGAGCACGTGGTTGCTCTGGTCTTTTGGGGGCTGGCACAGTAGTTTGTAATGAAAGGGCTGGAAGGAAGAGAAGGTGGTGCTGTACCAAGCTCCCTCCTCATCCGAGACTCTAAGAACTCCTGTTCTGTTTTTTTTCTGCTTAAGTTTTTTATCTCTGCCATTAATGACATTTCTCATAAGACCAGCTTGGTCAATTTTACCTTCCCGAACTTCCCTCCCACAAACCATTACACAGCATGTCTGCATTACTCAGATTTCCAGAAGAAAGAAAGGATGTAATTTCAGATTCTCCAGGTAAAAAGTACCAGAGATTTGAAAAATTTTATATAAATATATTCCTGAAAAATGGAAAAACAGAAATGTCATCAGCAACCCTATCATGCCACCAATGTAAGGCTTCTAAACACTGCCATTTTTGTATGCATTTCTTCCAGTTCCTTAGTAGTCTGTATATTTCTGTTATTCAGGTCTTTTTATGTTATTTTGACAGCAAAACCAAAGGCAGTGTTCCTGCAATTCTAACTCCAAATTAGATCATTCTCAGAACAGTTTACTAGAGCCCTCCATTAGCAGAACTTGGGTATTACCAGAGTTGAGGGGAGGTTTCACTGAACAATGACCATGGAGCAAAATGAGCCCACTCAGCATCAGCATCACAGCAGAACACAGATTATTAGCTACTAATTACACTTAACTATGTCATTACAAATTCTAACATGTGCTCCAAGATGCCATGAATGTATCTGCTGCACAGGAACACTTCCTAATCTTGTTCATGAAATAATTACAGGGGCACTATCCTGCCAAATGAGGCAGTAATTAACCCTAATTGCTCAAAATGCAACTGGCTAATTCTAGGAGATTAATCAAGGGGATTCAATTATTATTAAATGACTTAATATGACAAATTGCTACATTAGGAGAGGGGGCTTTGCTCCACACCATGGTACTTTCCCAGCAGTGCCTTCACTGTGTGCAGAAAACTCCCCCTTAGCAGAGGCCGTGCTGGGCACTGCCAGAGCCTTGCTGAGGACAGCTCCTGGCTCGGGGACCCTGGCTCAGCTCTGGACTGACGTGGGAACACGAGAGGATCAGCCCCAGCCCTCCCCACAGCACAGCTACAATGCTCTTCTTTCTGACAGCTTTCCATGATGCTTTTGGTTTATTCCTTAAAATAACATAGGGGCAAAACTGAATTGCTCTGATCAACAGAAAACAGGCTGAAAAGTCAAGCAGGCAGAATTGACAAAATCCAAGTTTTGTGATTACGCAGACTGTGGGTTAATCCTGGATTTAACTCCCTTCTGCAAAAGGCAGGAAGAGAGAGGAGCTGCTACAGTGAAACTTCATTATAGTATGGACAAAATACATTGCAGGATGAGTTCCAGGGACTCACAGGGAGCCTACAGTTCCATGGAGAATGAGTTTTTTCTTTTATCTGGTAATTACTTCTTCAGCACTTACTATAAAAAGAGATAAAATACATTTATTCATTTACACAATAATCTATTTTACTTTGGCCTTTTCTTCAAAGACAAGAGAAAGCCAACTCAGTATGTTTCCATAAGATGATTTAAAAACACTTGCTTTAAGCAAAATTCAAACTATTTCCTTTTTTTCTTATTATAATCAAAAAGTGGGTTCAGGAAACTCTGGCTGGCTGGCAGAATCCCAAACTGGATATTCCCTAAAACTGCTATAACTGCACTAAAAACAAAAGGAGGGGGGCAAAGGCAGCTAAATGCTAAGAAATCAGGAGACCTTTACAGAACGAAGGTAAGAAAAGACAGAGGGAGAGGGGTCGGACACCCGCACTCACCTGAGGATCATGCTGGAATTCCTGCCCCGGCAGCTTGCACAGAGGGTTGTTCTGGTCCCCTAGATGATGAGGATGGTTGTGCTGCCCTTCCATGGTATCATACCAAACTCTGCCTCTCGGCTCTGCTGAGGCAAAAGAAAGGGGAGAGGTTGGAGTCTGCCTGCCCGGCCGGCTCAGGGCTGTGCCCACAGGGGGCTGCAGCAGCAGCAGGAGCTGAGCCTGACTCGCACAGCCCCGGGCTGAGAGCAGAGCCACTGCTGGAAGGGCCCAGCCACAGGTCAGAGGCACCCACCTCCAGCAGAACCACCACTGCTGCTGGTATTGCTTCACAATAAACAAAAGCGCAGAAAACGGGTTTATCCGGTCACTGGTTTGTTATTTACCAAAGACACTGCTTTTGTCACCTCTAACAGCATCTACTGTCACTTCCCCAAGGATTCATGGTCCCCAGTTACTTAGGAGACATCCCAAAAGGTCTGCCCATCTCCATTTGTAAAACAAAAATGACAAAGTCCCTCCAGACTGCTGCCACTTTCTTTGGTCAAAGACAAGAAAAATTTACCCACAGTCTTTCTTCCCCACCCCCAAATTACAAGTTTTTATGCAGATTTGCAAAATACGGGAAGCAGGAGCTAGAAACCATATTGAATTAAACAAGACTGAAGTGTTGTAGGAACAACAGACAAACAAGGGAAAATTCCATGAATTAATTCCTTTGCAGCAGTTTCAGGGCAGCCCAACACAGCAATCAGAAATGAGAATCTGCTCCCATTCAAAAATGGTACCAGAACATGCAGAAGTTGTAAAGAGCTACCCAACAGGCAGCTGAGACATTCCAGTACTGGAACAACACTGTGATCCCAGATTAACTAATTCTCTGGCACAGGGCTGTGCACGCATTTCAGGAACACCGTGGGCAACAGTGACAGGGCAGCTCTGGGAACCTCCTCTGCCTGCAGAGAAAGGAGAACTGAACATACCCAGATTTTCCAGCCCTTCTAGGAAATAAAACCCGTACTTGAACCATTTGTGTTGAAGCCTGAATCGGGGACAAACTCTGGTAATTCTATCAGCTGCTCAGGGAACCAGGACTGGATCACAGCACTCCCTGCTCCACACCAGCTCTGGGGCCAGGCTCTGGCCCCGAGCAAAGTCAGGCCCCAAAATACAGTCACAGCACTTAGAGAACACCCACAATAAATACAGCCCTCTCTCTTCCCCACAAAGGGCTGTACACAGGTTTTGCTTATCCCTTACCCACACCCTGTCATTCCCAGTTGCATCATTCCTGTCCTTGGCACTGGCTGAAGCCTAATGGAGACAAGGGAAGATTTAGTGGCCAACACAAACATTTGCAGAAACTTATTTCAAGAGTTTTGGCAAGTATTCACCCAGTGAAAGAACACAACCTGACCTCATTAGAGTATTAATAGTGCGTGCCTGGCACTTGGGCAATGACTAAGTCTTAATTTAAAATACAAAGGTATTTTAAATATTTGTGGGAGTGGGGGAGAAAATATGATGCAGAAGAATTTCTGCAGCAAGTAGTGCTCAATTCTTTTAACAGTTGTCTGTGAAATAAACCCTTCGCTCCAGCAGATCTTTCCCAACACCAGCTACCATAACACAGGGAAAGCAGAGAGAGGCTTTTCTTATGTCTCAAGCAAATGAACCTTCACTCTGACAAAAGAGCTGCAGTTCCTGCACATTACACAGGTGAACACATGGGTTGCTCTCAATAAAATCAGTTTTTCAAAGACAGTACCATGAAACTCCAGTGGGGGAAGGAGAATCACTGCTATTATGAAGAAGTTTGATTTTAAGATCTTTTGTCTAAAGCATCTGTAGGTTTATTAGTAACCAGGTGAAAATACCTAGATAAAACTATGTCTCAATATTGACATTAAAGTGCCCTATGAAATTCCTACCTTATGTTATACTGCTGGAACTATCTTAATTATTTTATTATTCAAGATTTGGAGACAGGCAGTTTACTTGAAGGGAGAGCCACGTGTTCTCTCTCTGCCAAGCCCACAGGCACAGAGCAAACCCTGGTTCCCACACAGGAACCTGGACATGCCACATTCCCAGCGCCAGCACGGAGACACGTCCAGGCAGTGCCACTGAAGTGTCTGCAGCCTAACACTGACCAAACTGGGCATCCACTGTGTCCTGCCTTCCGAAGGACTAACGCTCAAGAACAGGGAAGGGATTTACTTCTGGACACAGGAACCTGAGCGATCTGATCATAGCCCAGTCTGGGCATTCCCATCGGAACCCTCACTGTCCAGCTGCCCTAAGGAGACTCAAGGAGCAATAATCCCCTGCTGTGAGGGAGCACAGGGGCAGGCAGGTGACAGCCCAGGAGAGCCCACCTGCCACGAGCAGGGACGGGCCAGGGCAGGATCTGCGCTCGGGCACTGCTTGTTTGAAGTGCTACGGCTGGAAGCAGAGGAAGGAGTAAGAACGAAATAGCAGCTTTGAAAAGAGATCCAGCAGAGCTCACATGACAGCACCAGCCCGCTGACACCTCGGGACAGCGTGTCCTGCCTGCCCCAGGCTGTCAGCTCTGCTATTCCGGGCTTTGGCACTGGGCAGGGAGAGAGAAGGGGAATCCCCGGGAAGGGGCTTCACAGAGGATCCTCAAATAGCAGCCAACAACAACACAGGCACTGCACTATGTCAGAAAAGGTACAAGGTACACTCAGCACCGGCCCATCTTTACTTGACATTGTCTTAGCTCCGCCCTGTTCCTTTTCTTCCCGCTTCCAAATTTCCTACAAAGTTCTGCAGTTTCACACATTTCCACACTGAGTCTTGACTAAGATTGTACATCAAAACATCTTTAAATTGCATGAAGCATCAAAAAGTGAATAAAAGAACAGGATCATCATTACCATCACGTGAAAAATGGCCACAACCCACACGGGATGAACAGCTCCTTCTCCCAAACTACTCTCACCTTACTGCTGTACAGTTATTACTCCATGCAGCGGCACTCACAGGTAACCTGGAGCTTTTCCAAATACAGGGAAAACAAAAACCCTCTTGTGCAGTCAGCTCCCCCGTCACATCCCCAGCTGCAATTCCTCTCTAGGTACCCGAGTGTCCTTACACCTAATCAGTAGAAAGCAAAACACAAAATCCCATCAAACCCCTGATACCTTGCAGGTACCTGACAGGTGGGATTCTCAGGGCAGAACAGCCCAGGGCACTTGGTAGCAAAGGCCAGGATCATTAGTTACAAGACACTCATTAAGGAGCAGAACCTCATCAGCATCCTGGCATTCAGTCCCAGCCGCCCTGGTGCCCCGGGTGCTCCTCGCTGAAGCAGCTGTGACCAGTCTGATCGGGTATCACCATGTGTCTCGGGATGCCTCCAACTCAACTGCAGGCCAAATTATTTGCTCCCAGATGTATAATCAACATGACAGGACCGTGCACCTCTCGAGCAGGCAGCAAAGCAGCAGCTTGTGTTCAGTGTTACAATCGCTTTCTGTACCAGCACTTTGCGCCTTCCTGCAAGACACACCAGCTGCTCTGTGTGCCCCGTGCTCAGCCCTGCTGCTGCCCACCACACACACACACACACACACATAACTGAGTGTTAAAGCACAGATGTGTCACATATGCAAATCTGCTTTCCCCCTCAGTTACTCTATGCCTCTCTTACCCTTCTACACAGGGACTTGTGGGGGGAGCCAGGCAGGTCTGTTTGGGTACCTTGTGTAAAACAAACAGAAACAAAACAGCAAGTCGTATATGGTTCCAGAAATCCACAAGTTGATTAAAACCAGTCAAGTACAGGACTTAACCTACTGCACAAATGTCCATCTTTTAGCACACACGGGGTATGTGGAGACTGGAATGCAGCAGTGCACACCCAGCAGCCCCCAGCCGGCTGCGATGCCCGCAGGGATGCGCTGCCCTGGGAGCCAGGCTGCCACTCCTCCCAGAGCCACTGTGCTGCTCACCGCAGGCTCCCCAAAGGCTGGAGCAATGCAAACTGTTTTACAGAATAAACACAACCACATCAGCACCACTTTCTTCCTCTCTACTGCCCAATAATATTCTTCCTCTTCCTTGCTCATAAAATAAATCTGCCAGGATACTCTATGAGATTACTATATATTTAAATGATGACCTAGGCTTATGATTACCTTATCGCTGTGGTTCAGGGTATGTGCTCTGGGGAAGGCAGCCCAATCCTAGGAGAGTATTATTTTCCAGTGACTTTTATTGTCCATTACTTTACACCATTTCTGTCACAGCTATGATGCCTGGTAGGAATAGTTCACCACAGAAATATCTTTGTCGTTAGTATTCTCATTGCAATTTAGTCAGATCAACCTTTAAATCTCATCCATCATACTGAAGAGCTTTGGCAAAGCGAGCACAGTAATATATGCTTCCATGCAAAACCTAATTACAGGCTAGGTTAAAAAGCCTAGCCTGTTCCTTCTGCAGTGCAAGGTGACAGGAAATCCTGAGCATCCCTTGGTTTCTCACTCTCTCTTTTTGCTGGTGAAGTGTGTAACCCATTCATTACAGCAGACTGATTCTGTCTGGCACATGACAAACTTACTTGAACCTAACAATTAAACTTCTGACAGCGTTTCCAAAAGCAGAGAGTATTTACTGTAAATGCCTGACAATTTTTTTCCTCTCTGCTCATCTCTCTCAACAGTCACCTTATGATGACTGGAAATTACCATAAGCAAATAGCAGTCTTAACATCCAAAAAACCCCTCATGTTAATGTGAAATACACACCTGCCAACACTGAAAAAAATACGAATATGAATGTTAAACGAAACAACATGAGGAACGGCACTGAAATGCTTGAGGAGAGAGCACTGCAGGAGCACAGTTAGAGAATGTGATTCAATAAAAAACTGCCCAGCAAGAGCTGCCTGTGGAGGGTGGTGGCCATGGCATGGCCACCCCTGTCCTGAGAGAGGGAGTGGAGCCTCTCTCACCAACAGCTCTGGCTGCACCGAGGGAATTCAAGCAAAAACTGTTAAACAGAGTCCAGTAAATCACCCAGAAACAGTTTCTGAATTTCAGGCCTATCTTCAGGATGAAACCACATCTATAGAGTCACACACACAAATTACAGCGTGGGTTACCTGCAATCTATAACCCCCTGGGAAGGATGAGGGTCCTTGTAACAAATTGACCACTGAAAAGAAGAATGGTGGTTTAGTCAGACCTCACATTTCAGAGGGTGGGATTTACCCTGAGAGCAGGTGCAGATGGGTTTCTGTTAAGGCTTTGTGCAAACCAGATTTTCAACAGCCAGTAAGGGAAGGGCTCCTCAAAGACCCCAAATCCACTAACTGAGAATGTTTTAGTGAAATGGCTGAAAAGCCCTGGAGCTTTTTCATATCCTGTCAACAACTGATACTCATTAAACAAATGCTGTGACAGACACCATAATTCACTGTTCCATACCTAGAAGCAAAATGACATTAAGTCAACTATTTAAAGCTACACAAAGTCATCTCTCTGTGGATGTCAATAAAACAAATGCTTCCTGCCAATAATTAACTGTATGAAACATCCCACTCTGTTTCTAATCACTACCTACACCCAAGCTCAGGTCCATATTCCCATTCTAAGCAAGCACCATGATAACTTCAAACACTCTGTCTTCTAGTTTGGGGAAAAACCTAGCACAATGGCTTGAAAATAGCAGAGCAGAGTGTTCTTGGCTAGATCACTGTGTCTGAGGATGCCACTTGAGCTAATACAACACTTCTGAGAAAACATTTCAAGTGCTCATCTCTCACCAGATAGGCAGGTAGCTGACTTCTAATTTTATTTTTTTAAGTTTTAACTGAGTTAAGGGTTGGGTTTCATTTGGTTGTTTTTTTCCTGTGTTGTAGTACCAGCTCTCTAGAACTTGGTCCTAAACCAAAAAACATAATTGTTTAAGTCTTCTGGACACATTTCAGATGCTCTCCAAATCCATCCATTCCAAGGAATGGTTTCACAAGGCTCCTATTAAACAGCTCCAGGATCAGTGCCAAGAGCACTTGGTGATTCATATTTTAAGGTAAATGTTCCTTCTCACCAGCTTAGCTGGACTATTCCTGCCTCTTCTTTCACTGCACTCAATTTCCTAGTACAATACCACACGTAAATACTTCTGTGTGATGTTTGTGTAGGATGTAAACATCAAATATGTATTCACATCCAAAACTGAAGATGGATAGCAGTCAGCAGCATTTAAAGGGACAATACTTCCTCTGAAGAGAGGAGATACATGGTACAGCAACAGCAGGTTGCATTCTTCCCCTACCAGTTTTCACCTAGGTATGTTTCAGATAAAGTAACAAGCCAACATTAATTTATATTCTTGCTGTTGCAATTCTGAGCCCTCCAGAAAATTCACTGTATTCATTTTGATCACCTTTGAACCATTAGAGACAGATCTCTCAAGCCACCACCGCTGGTAACAAAACACATGTCAAAAATAAACACATACCAAATCTACCTGGAATTTTATTGTATTGCTTACCAAGCATGCGACAACATGCTCGCGTTTTAATTTATAATGCAATAAAGCTTTCAAACACGAAGCCAAATTATTTAAGAACACTTCTGTTATCTTTCTTGGAATTCATTCATTTCTGATGAAGGGAAGATTAAATATAGGCTGGAAATATATTCACAACGTAAATGTTCACAGAAACTGCCAGACATTTTCACATCATTAAATGCTAAGTGAAACGAGTCCCATCTCGTGGAGCCACGGAACACACACTCTGTACCAGCCCTGCCACCTCCGTTCCAGGCTGGCTCCTGGCACAGGAGGGAACCATCTCACTGCACCCCCAGCCAGGTGGCAACGACAGCTGAAATACAGCTCCACTCTCCAGCAACATCTGAAGAGCCCCTGTCAACATGAACAGCCAAGACTCAAGCACTTGGGCAGATGGATTGTTCTGAGGCTATGGTAAAACCTCTCAATCTAAACCAACCCCTAAAATAAGTTTCTACCAGACATAACAAAGAATCCAAACTGCTTCCACAGCTGGTTCCTGTAAGACACCTTTAATGACCCACACAGGAGCACAAGTGAACAGACCATCTTAAGGCAGTAAGACAAAACCAGAACTAAGATCCAAAGTTAAAAAAAAAAATTTGAATCGGCTCTGCTGCTACAGGGCCAAACCCTGAACGTGGGATCCATTCAGCCCAACCCGTCCTCAGAAAGTTTAACGAAGTTTTCTATAAATCTTTATGTACAAATGCGATTGGAAACACCACCACTTAGCACTTACAAATATCTTTTAATTAGAACACTTCCAAGCACTCAAGAAGTATTAAGTAAACCTCAGCAAATACTTCTGAAATACTGCTGTAATTTCTGAAATGTTTGAGAAAGGTAGATCAAAGTACGAGAGCAAGCCCCTGTCAGATGGGCTCAAAATCCACAAAACCTGCTGTAACCACCTCTGCTCATGCAGCTTCTCTCTACAGCCGTGCTGTTGGCTATTAAAGACTCAAACTGTACCTCTAATCCAGGGAAAAGGAATGGAGGAAAATAGAGATATATGTTCCCCCAACTTCAAAACATCAGAACAACAGCTTGAAGTATTTACATTTCCCATAATCAGAAGGAAAAGGATATGATGCTGAGAATTGTGCAGCCCAGTCAATCCAAAGATTCATGTGATTCAAATCCAAAAGCAACTTCAAAGCCACCTCATAAAACTCTACCCAAAATGTGCAGGGAGCCAGATGTTGGCATCACAGGAAGTGCTTTCACAGCATCTGGAAGTTGCAAGCAACAGCCAAACGGAAGCAGAAACTCTTCTCCACGTAAAAATACTTAACGTTTCTCTACTTACAAAAATAGCTATGCTAGAAATAGCGTTTGTGGTTTTTCCACCCCAAAATAACTAGGGCAAAAAAGTGAGACTACATTATCAATATTGCTACCAGATAAAAGTCAGCTTCCCTGCACATTCCTGAGTACCTGGAACCAATGGCACAAGTTTTCCAAAAACTAATGCAGCTCTTCAGTTCGTATGCCCACTTCTGTACCCCTGCATGCAGCACATCGACATCTCCCCTCCCACACGGGCACAGCTGTCCTTAAAGAACAAGACTCATTCACCAGTACCTTGCAGATCAAGGCCACAGGGTAAAACTAAGATCTGTTCTTTATAATGTCTGCAGAGCTACTTTTATTACTTATTTTGATGACAGACAGGGTTAATGAAGTTCTTGCAGAGAACTCTCCCTTTCCTGGGCTAAATGCCCAAATTCTTTCAGGATTCACAAGACTTGTCTATTTAAATTGGGTCCAATTTTTTTTTTCCCTACAGAAAGGCCTGCACAGAATGTTCTGAAGAGAAGCTGGGAATTAACCTTTCAAGAAAATGATAACTAAATGTGCAAGCTCTGCATAAGAGACAAATCACATTTCCCACTGTATTCTGCCCTCTGTAACAATTTTCTATTGCTCTAATAAGCTTCAGTGTTGGAGCATAAACTCAGTAGTATCAGATTATTAAAAACCATGAGCTTACTCACAGAAACAGAAGTCCTGCCCACCCTGCATTTCTATCCCAACCTCCCCAATGCTGACACCTTATTAATACCTGTGAATAACACACTACAACTCATCAAAAGAAAATTTTCAAGTCCAGCAAAATCCAGGTGCAGCTATGCCTGACCAGGGAAGTTGGAAGCCACGTGGCAAAGCAAGTGCAAAAGCAGAACAGTCCCTCTTCCTGCATTAATGATGAAGTAGAAAAGCTAAAATAAGACATTACAGTCACTTCAAAGTGCACACCAGGGGAACTAAAAGAAATCCCAATAAGTCAGTCACAGAATAAGTTATTGCATACCTTAATATACAAAGAACTAAGTGCAAACACAGGTAGAGAACCATCCCAACACTGTTTACTCTTGGACGGTAAAGTTCTTACATCTGACACAATGTTATAAATTGAGTAATTGACCCACAAGGAAGTAAAGAGCTCAAGAGAGTTAAAAATTACCCTATAAATACCATAAAGATTAACAGGTTTGTAATACCCACCCAAGAAGCGCTTACTCTAAGTAGAATGATTATGAACACACAGCAAGAATATTTACTCCATGGCCCTGGGTTCAGTATATACAAACTCCACAAAAGGCAGCACTGCTTCTTAATACAGTGACAGCTGAGAGTCACTCCTTAGGCTTCCCAGGTGATTAAAGGGTGGCACACAGACACTCAGTAGTGACTTACTTGGTTCCTTAAAATACACTCATGTATTTTTAAAACCTTTTAATTGTTTCTTGGGGGCTTTTGTTACAATTTAATGTTTCTGACACTTTCATCTTTTTACAACTCTAATAGAAGAGCTAATGAAACACCAGTAGCTCAAAGAATGATTTAGAATCTCCATGAAAGAGGAAGGAATTTTTGTGTTCATGTTTGGATCTATGTACCCTGAAACCCTTCTCTTGGGGGAAAGAAACCTTAAAATACCTACAGCTTTTCTCCCTGTCTCCTCACTGCAATGACAGAGATTTGTCCCAGGAACCAGAGCCCACCACAAACCCTCCAAGAGAGGCTTCGCGTTCAGTGTTCCTATGCAGGAAACAAAATGTTCCAACAAGGAGAAAACTCACACCTTTTCAGGATGGCAGCAACAAGTGTCCACAAGGTTAAGAACAGGACAAGACACTTCAACTGAAATTCCCAAAAGGATTGTATTGAATGTACTTTGAAGCTGTCATCAGCATTCCCCAATTATTGCACCATCTGCAGCGATTTTCCTCTCCAACTCCACAGTTTAAAAATCACCAAGAAAAAAGTACTCTCCCAAGTCAAAGGGGAGAGCTGGCTCTAAGGAAAGAGGAAAAATTGAAACTTACATTATCCTGGACCACTTGAGGCAGGAGACAGTGGCAGTGTAGGAAGTGAGCACCACCGAGCAGGGGTGAAAGAGCTCGGGCTGTGCCACCCCAGACACCCCAGCTCTCAGAGGCAGCAGTCCCAACCACCCAGCACTATTTTCCTGTCAGCAGGGACTTAAAACTCCACTCCATGCACACCATGAGTTTTTAACAGGCTGGTGGATTCTTCCCACCTCACAGCAAGCGGGCTTCCCAAAGACCCAATGACAAAAGTAACTGAAGAACAGGATCTGTCACTGAGCTCCACAAAATGAAAGACTTGCAAATCCTCCCCAGGGTGTGGAGCAACACCTGCTCTGTCAGCAGGCTGAGCTGGGACAGGGTCACAGCCCTTATCAGTGTGGTTTCTGGTCCCTGCAATACCACCCACGTGGTGAGGAGATCGTGATTCATTTGGAGACACTGTGTGGAGGAGCAGGATGGCAACAGCCTCCCCCAAAGGGACAGTCCCAGAGCGTCCCACCACATCAAACACCGAAGGGTGTTTGGGCTGAAAGGTGGGAGGATGCACTGAAACAAGACACTGAAACCTCCCCTGGAAGGTCCCTCAGGTCTGCTGGCAGTGCTGCCCTGGCTGGTGGGGACACTGACAGCCACTCATTTTGGAAGGCGCTGTGCAGTGCAAAATGTTATCACCCTGCTCAGAGGGGAATCTCTGCCCTTTTCTCCAGCTCTGCCACACTCAGGTTTTTCACCCTTGGTTCCTCCAGCTTGGCTGGTTTGGGAGAGGTTTGAGTTCACACATCCCCACGTGTCCTCCTACCACCAGCAGCACCGCATCAGGAGCGGTCCCTGCCCGCTAAGAGGGCTCACTTCCAAAAGGGGCTTCTGGAACAGCAGCAGCAGCATCTCCACACTTGGGAAATCAACATTTCAACACCATTTCCAACTGATGTTATGTGAACAATCCATTCATCCATCCATCTACTGAATTCAGAAAAAAAGCCTGTTACACCTTGGATTGAGATGAACCCACCCAGAGGTGCAGCCACATCAAGCTTTGGGGAGCTGAGGTGAGCAGGGACCACTGCTCCTGACAGGAAAAGCTCAACAGCTTCACAGAGAGAGCTGCTTCAGACTACAACCCAAACCAGTCAATACTTTGATAAAATAACAAAATAAATTGCCTTCCTAAATCAAATGCATTGATCTGTCCAGACTGGTGCCCAAGGTCTGTCCAAGGGCAGGGGATGGAATGGAGCACACTTTGATTCATCATGTGAAGCACAATTCAAAGGTTGGAGTCCAGAACTGGAGACCAAAGTCTCAAAACAAATAAGCACAAAAACTTTAATAAGTGCCTAAGAAGTGTAAAATGCCTATAAATAGTCCAGAGAGGTTAAAACAAGAAAGACAGCAAGGAAATCACTATAAAGGAGACAGCTGGACACCAACAGCAGCAACAACTTTGTCATTTAAAAAGAATGATCTTACCACCTTCTGTACTTCTGATCTGACATGTGAAAACTATTTTAATAAGTTTATAATAGCCACGGTGAACTAGCTCATAGAACAATGAACTAGCACATCCAATTTATAATCCCAAACTTCATGCAGTTCTGCGCATAACCTCAATTTCTGCCATCTCAAGATCTCAGCAGAAAACACTCAGTCTTAAACCTACATTTTTTCAGACTTACTTATACCTGGACTTGACTAAAAATGTGGATTTGCTGATAGTTTCTAAACGACCTGATCTTGGGCGAAACACTGCAAGCACAGGACAGGCAATACCACCTGATCTTACCAAAACACAGCAGACTATAGAAGTCATGAACTACCTGCAAGGCCTTTTTTTTTTTTTTTTAAAGATGCAATAAATAATACATCTGACTGCTTAACAAGCATCTGTGAGATTTCAAGAATGCTTTGGAGTACAAAATTCCCAGGGTTGCATTCATTTACACCACCTGGTTTCAAATAGATACGAGTCTGCTGACGGTTCACTTAAACGTGTAACAGGAAACTCGAATTTGACTAAAAGGCTGTATTACGTTACTACAGGGTTTATATGGAAACCTTTTTAGAAGGAAGAAGCTAAAGGTTTTTTTCCTCTCCCATCTGCGACAGACAGCTGTTCACAGCCTGGAATCTCTGATAGCAGACACTTAGAGTAGCACCAAGCTGAAGTAAATAATTTAGAAATTAAATTTAATTGTACTGACACTGTAAAATTATTTGCAATTTATTGTATCATGCCGTGTTACAAGCCATGTCACAAGACTTAACACTAGAAGCTACATATACTGTTTTAGCAGAATACAAAATACAGCTTTTTGCTGAAATATTTTTAAATGTTAAAAAACATCCAAGAGACTTCTCACGTGTGGACAGCAATGGCACTTACAGTGAGTCCAGATGTTTAAATACTTAGCACAGGTTAGAACTTGAAGTAATCTTGATTCAATTCAAGGCGCACATAAAAATATGTCGAGATAGAAAAATACTTATCTACCTGTAAAAAGATCTGACAGCTCCACAGGCCTCTGCATTTGAACCACTATTAAAAATAACTCCTTGTACTTTTTTGTTTATAAACAAAGCTTTACTTCCAGGCTCTAGAACTGCCACTTGGTCACACACTCAGAACCTCAGTTCTACCTGTCCTACATTTCAGCCAGCTCGAGACAGCAGCTCCCAGCCTAGCTTTAGAAACACACACCTCCTCACCACCCCCAAAACCTGTGAGAAAACAACTTTGAAGTACTTTATGCAGTTTAATTTTCTATGTAGTTTAGACACACTGCAGCAATTCCAAAAAAGCACTATGACTTTTAAGTCAGACCTAAATCTAGACTTGGCATGCAAATGTTTTGGCTTCTGGATTTTTTTTCTTCAAAAAGAAAAATACTGACTGAGACTACATCACCTTTCGGTTTGAACGCTTTGAACTCTTCTTTTACCTCCTAGCTGCTCCATTTTCTTCCATTTAACTTTAGAGACACAGCTCTGCAGTGAAACATGGAATTCACAAGTGAAGAGACCTGGGGTCCAGCCCGTTTGCAGGGCACACATCCCAGTCCCTGAAAGCAGGCTTGGATCCCTCAGTGCACCAGTCCCACCACAGGAAGAGGCAAGGACACAGCTTGGGAAAGCACCATCTGCCCTTCCAGCAGCCACAACTCTCTTATTTAATCAAGCTCCTTTTGGCTCCTCGGTTTTACACCAGTCCACTGTGAGCTGAGCCAGCCCACAGGATGGGGAATGCCAGCCTGGGAACACCAGGGGAACCCTCCAGCCTGGTGGCAGCAGCTGCGTGCCCTGAGCCCAGCCGCTCGGACTGCCCGGTGCTGACACACCGAATCTTCCCCAGTGCTCCCATCAGCTGTAGATAAACTGCTCTTATCTCCCGGAGTGCTCCCTGACCTGCCAGTGGAAAGCAGCAGGGCCCTTGCTGAGCACTGGCATGTGCTTGTACTGAAAGCTTTACAAAGGGTGAGTACAATAAACACAGCTTAACAGCATTTGGTAACAGAAAAAACTATTTTCAAGGCCTCCGCCTTTAGCAGGACAGTGTTCCCTTTGCCCATTTTAGCCAATCTTTAACTTCCGTGTGATTTTGTACTGGGAAAGGCCGCTCTGTCCAGTCCACGGAGTGTGGCACAGGCACAGAGCCTCCTCTGCTACCGTGCCTGTCTCACAACCAGGAGCACAGCAGGTCACCATTCTCTTGCTACATTTTCAGCATCTTCAGTGACAAGTGGTATCAAGGCCATCATAAACTATCTTTCAGCTGCACGACTATTTAGTTTTTGCCTTCAATATTACAAAATTTTTTCCTGCCTCTTGTATTTATACTGGCTACAACGTCACATATCACATAATTTCCTACAAACACCCCAGTAAAGCACCTGGGGAGGTGTACACTGGGTTAGTCACCATCTGCCCATAAAAGGTAAAACAGACTGGTTCAGTGAGTTTCCAAGACAAATGCAGGAGTGTGTCATGGGCAGAATGGCCATTCACGACTTCCCAAACCATAATTCTGTGCTCACACCAAACAAAGCATCACGACCACTCTCTGTCTATGCAAGTGCTGAGCTGCAGTAAAACTGTGGAAGTTGCAATTAGAAACAGGTTTGTTCAGTGGTGAAGGTGAGCCCAGCTTCTAAAATGAGGTTCCATGTACTTATTGCTCTCATTGCTGAAGATCACCATGAACAACCTCCTTTGCAACAAGAACCTCTAAGAAAAGCAAGTTAGAATGACAAAAACTAAAGCACGAGTTGGGCTATTAAATTAATTTCCCTCAGGGCCCATCTAAGCTTTCATTTAGGACAAAGCAAATGTCCTACAAGGCTCAGATTTCCACTTCCGTCATTTCATTTTCGAAATCTTCCTGCAAGTACTTCCTCTGCTCCTCCAGCCACAGTTCCTTTTTTTTCTTGCTTTAAATTCAGACTGAATGCATTTGATTTCTCTCACCTGCCCCAGCTGTTGGCTGCTGCAGCCACAGGGGTTGGTCTGTTCTGCCAGGCTGGCTGTTGTTATACATTTTTCATAGCCTTAAGGTCAAATATATTTTGCACCACATAAAGGAAGAAAAGATGCTAAAATATATCCACTAATTAATTCTTTACACATCTAGAAAGCTGCAGGTGTTCAGGAAGGGGGCTTGTTGGCAACCACCCCCATTTTACAGCTAAGAGGCAGAGCAGGAGAAATGCCCACATGGGCATTTCTGGCTCCTACTCCCATTCAAACAAAAATACTCATTTTACTCCAAATAAACAACAGCTCCTTCAATACGCAAAAACCTCTTTCAAGCCATTGCAAGAGCCTTTCAGACCAACAGGTAGGTGTGAATAAAGCCCAAAAACACGCTGCATGAGAAGCCTCAGAATCTCTATTTTCTCCAGTACAGCCTCAACAATCACAAGAAATGAGTAAAAGCCACTGTAGGCTCAATATTTTCAATGTATGATTCAGTGTTATAGACTGACTATAAAACTTTTCAGGCAGGATCACAGAGGGCAAGTACTGCAAAAAAAACCCTGTTTCCCAATATATATGGGCTTGGGGTTCAAGTTACTCATCTTCATCTGGTTTTCTCCCAACAAAATGAACAGTGAAGAATTTGAAAAGGTATATAAAATTATTCCAATTATGCATCCATCCTCTCTCACAAAATACCTATTTGTCCACAGACAGAATTCCAGAGGAAGGAGGGGAAAGTTAAACAAGCAGAAGCAGTTTATATGTCACAGGTGTTAAGAAAGCAAAAGTTTGGTTCTGCTCTGACAATTCCTTTGGGGTGACAGCAGTCACTCACACTCCATCCAGAATCTCACTTCCCACAGAAGACGCTCTTTTTCCATCATAATAAAAGTTTCTCACAGCTCCCATTTTTTTAGATCTCTAAGACTCAGAGCCAGAGGAAACAGGCAGCAACAGTCTTATCTAAAAGGAGTTCCTTCTTTTTTTTCTGTTGTTGCTTAACAGAATATGACTGTCACAAAGAATGTCTACAGGAAAAAAAAAACCAACAGTGGAAAGAGTTTGACTCAATGTCAAGAGATGTCTCAAATGTAAAAGCTGTAGAAATGTTGCAGAAGTTAAACGGTTGCTTACAGTGATTCATAAAAAATGAACTTTTAAAGGAGACACAGAACTGACAGCAAGACAGTCACAATGTGTCAGGAACTTGCATCACTGGACTTCTAATTGCTACAATATTTCCTATCAAACTACTTCTCCTGCAATAATGCCATAGGCAATCACCACGGGCAGAGTTGTTCCATGTGTGCGAACAGGCAGACAAACAGATGGGCTCAGAAAGTCACCCTTATTCTAACCAAGCATAAATCACACTTTGGAGGGAAAAGATGGCATTTGATAGTTCAGCTCTACCGTGTGCTCTCTCCAAAGCCATGTGTAATCCTCCGGCACCGGGGTTACCGCGGGCTTCCCACCCTCGGCGAGAGCGCGGCAGAGCGCACCCCGGGAGAGGCAGCGGGGCCAGGGGCTCGCCAGAATCGGCCCCAGGAGAGCCCAGCGTGAAGCAGCCGGGCAGGGTCTCGGGGCCTCCCGCACACCCCGGGGCTCTCTGCGCCAACCCCGGGAGCCCCAGCGAGGAGACAAACGAGCACATCCCGGGCTCGGGGGGGCAGCGGCGCTCGGAGCGGCGCGGGGCCGGGCACGGCTCCTCCGGGGAGCGTGCGCTCGGAGCACAGCTGCTGAAATGGAAAACCCCCCCAGACCTCCCCAGACCCTCCGAGCGACGGCAGAGCGCGCAAACGCTCGCGTTTGTACCACGCTCTCAACTTCGCTCAAGTCGCAAGGCCGCCGCTCGGCCCGTCCGGCGGCAGCGGGGGCTGACCCGCCCGGCGCCGCTCCCGGCCGCTTCCCGCTCCCGCCCGGGCACGTGCGGGCCCCGCGGCTCGGACCTTCCCCCCCCCCCCCGCTCCCGCACGGCCCCCGCCGGCGCGGCCGCTCGGTTCCCCCCGCCGCCCCTCGCTGGGTCCCGCGGCCCGGCCGGGGCTGGCCGGGGCCCGCGGCGGGCGGGCGCACCCCCGGCGCGGCCCGGCGTCGCCGCAGGGCCCCGCGTGCTCACCTGCGGCGCGGCGGAGGCGCGGCGGGGCCGGCGCGGGGGGCGCGGGAGCCCCGCAGGACCGAGCGAGCGGCGCCGCGTCCCGCACGGAACTTCGCCCCGCGCGCGCGCGCGCGCCCGCCCCGCGCTCCCGCGCACGCGCCGCCGCTCGGGGCGCGCGCGCGCCGCCGCCTGCCACGCAGGCCGGGCGGGGGCCGCGCGCGGGGGGCGGCGCGTGCGCGCTCGGCGCCACCTGCGGGCCCCGCACCTGGAGCGGCCCCGGGGGCTCCGGCACCGGCACCGGCACCGGCACCGGCACCGCAACGCCGCGCTGCCCCGCCGGACGGAAGGGGCGCCCGCGACTCTCCCCGCCCCGGCTCCCCGGGCCCGGGATCCCCGCCCGCCGCGGCTGCGGGAGGGCGGCCGGGACCGCTCGGCTGGGAGCGGGACCCCATCGCGGGTCCGGGCCAGGCGTTTCGCAGCCTCGGGCCTCAAGAGCGGCGCAGCCGAGTTCCTGAACTAACCGGCCTGAACGGGTTTGGCTCCAAAAGCTGTCCGGCTTTTGGGATAGAAAATCCTCAATCTGCAATTCCAGACATGTATGAGTACTCGACATAAATTGAATTTGAACTTGAAATTCAACAGGTTTTTTTCACAAGTGAACACGAACTTGGCAATAAACACAAACCAAACGAGCGAGGCTCAGCAATGGCCCCTGTGCGGCGCCAGGGCCCGGGACCAAGCAATTGGTCCTATTTTGTCAACTGTTGCCAGTTCTGTCAAACTTTCGTGGAGATGTTTGCTGGTACAACTGGAAACTCCCAGTGCTGGCACAGCACAGTGCCAACACCAGCGAGCCCTAGAGCAGCTCACAAATGAAACACGCTGTGCCAGCAAAAGCACCTCTGCCACTGAAACCATTTCCATGCAGTCCTTTGCTAGTAAAAATACTACTTTAAAGTGCTTTTTGTTCTTTTTGATCACTCCCGTAGGACACAGGAGTTGAAGTGCCCTAGCAGTGAGCAGGGAGCCAGTCCCAGCAGGAAGGGGAAGGGCAGCCCAGCCCACCCGGGCTAAGGCCGGGCACCTACGACAGAGGGGCCCTGTCCTTCGGGACAGGACTGTGGTTTCACCCCGGTGTCCCGTGCCCTGGCCTCGCTGTTTCCCAGTCCCCTCAGGTGTGCTGCAGCTGTCTGGAGCAGGCGATGGCACACAGGGCCGCCCTGCCCCGCAGCACCGGGGATTTGGAGCAGCGGGAAAGGCCCCGCTCTGCATTCTCTGCTCCCCAACACGCAGCTTCCAAGGAAATGCCTGCAGCCCTCGTGGCGTGCTGCTGCTCTGTCCCCTCTCTCCCGACTGATTGCATCACCTACACCTACTCCAGAGCTGTGGGGAACCTGCTGCCCAAGACATTTTGGTTCGAAAAAGTCACTTTTTCCAGCAGACCCCACTTACATACTTCAAAATAATTCTGTGTTTTACAGAAGCTGAAACATGATGGCAGGTCTTTGCTCAAATGGCTTTTATCCACAGAAACTCATACTTTTAGGAAAACCTTCTTGCTAAAGCAGTGCCACCTCCAGCATCCAGAGAGGCCAGAAAATGCCGTGGTTGTTTGGGAAGACTTTAACTGTTTCTTCTGGAAATGTCACTCAGTTTTGGTTTTGTTATAAAGCTGTTTACACCTAGCCAATAGAAATTCACTGTGTTCAGTTTGGGTGAATATAAACAAGATCCAGGGGCTTGAGTTTCTGATACATTTTAGAGACAGTGAAAGCCTATTCTCTCTCCTGGAGCATTTCTGATGGCACAGAGTTTCTCTCCGGGGTGCAGATGCCTGCACAGCTCTGCAATGCTTCTCACTAGAGACAGAGCAATAGACACAACAGATGGAAACTAAGAGGCCACCTGGTTTTAAAGCAAATCATATCATCAATCTATCAGTACAAAATCTGAAACATGGGAAAGTGCTTAGAGAAACAAAATTAATTCAATTTTTTTCTCCAAACTCAATTTTCCCAAAGTCTGTTGATGCACCATTTGCAAAAATGCATTTCTTTCTCTTAAAATGAGAATGTCAATGGATTGAGGTGGAAGAACTTAAGTGCTTTACATCAAAACAACAACCAAAAAGTATCTATTGTTAGGCTGCCATAAGTTACTGTCTTTCTATTCAGTAAAGCTGTTTTTTAAAATCTGCTACATTCTTGTGCACAGCTCCAAGATCCAGGTTTTTCATGGTTAAATTAGACAGACCAGACAGAATTAATTTAAATTATCAACAGCAATTCAGTTAAGAAAGAAAATTAAATTTCCTCAATTAAGTCTTGACAGAAATAGACTTTTGTTCATATCTGTGCTACAGTTCTGTGTGAAATTCTCTTTCAAACAACCCCTGAAGTGAGAACTTTCAGATGTTTACTTTACTTCTTACGTGGGTCTGTAAGAACAGCCACAGACCAAGTCTCCTGGAGTGTAAAAAATGTATTTTATACACACACATCTAAATGAGGGTTGCATCATTCACAGATCCCAGCTAATCATTTAATTTAATCAGTTAATTATTTTATACAGTTCAAGGATGGGTTGATGTACATCGTAATCCACACTTCTTAAAATTGCACTGATTCAATTGTCCAAAGGAATTCTTAGTTGTTACTGTAAGTCTGTAAGGAATGGAGAATTACCTAAATAAAAGTATTTTAAATAACTGGATTTAAATAACTTATTTTTTAACCTAAAATGCAAAGAAATTGTTTTTTATGCCTCTAATGCATTTATAGCCAATACTCACAAGGCTGTAGAGCACCCACGGCCTCCTCACTATTTACAGCCCAATGTTGTAGCACTGACCCACTGGGAGTGAGGCCACTTCATGATAATTGATCCAACAGAGCCAAGCACAGCAAGGGAGCACTGTAATATCAGGGGCTGAGAACATTAAACCAGGAACATTCCTGTGTTACTTGTGGGTGTGGAGATTCACAAGTCCGTTTTGAGAAAACTAGAAGGATCTTGACCCAAACCTTTAAGGATTTTAAATCAACATACAGTCAATACGATTGATTTACTTTATTCTGAGAGCTAAATGCAACTGTCACTGTATCCTTCATCCTCAGTCCGTTATTGATAAATTCCTGGCCTTACTGACTTAATATATGCCTATTGACTTATTTATTTTCCATTCCTAACAGCTCACAGTGAGCAGACTGCTAGAAGTTATTTTTAAGGGGAGGAAAAACAACACAAAAACAAACAAACAAACAAAAATAAAAACAACCCCAAAATAACCTTCTTCTTCAAATGCAAACTGTAGAGTTTAAGGAGAGCCAGTCTTCCAGCAGTAGCTGGAGAAGCCAGGCTGTGGATTCCTCTTTCCACAGGCAGGGCTGCAGCTCCCTCCACGCAGGCTGAGTTCCACAGAGCGGCTGCAGCCTGCACGCTCCGGCTCAGATTTCCATAAGGTTGGGTCCCAGAGGAAGCATTAATGCTGAAGGAATGCATACCAGCGTGGAACGAGGCGAAAAGGCAGCACAAAATCTCTCCAACAGATTGCTCACAGAAACACCTCTTTTGTACCATATTTAAGATCTGTAGATTGATCTCATGAGCATTTGTGCAGCAGTTTAGTCTCAAACTGATAAGCGTGCTCCGAAAGGAGAGAAACAGAATCAAGGGAGATTAAAAAGCGTAGGGCTTGGGGAAGATAAGGAGCCGAGAGCCACCACGTGACTCAGCAAGCGCTCCAGCCTGGCCGCCTGCGGATCTCATCAGGGAACCAGATGTGACCGGTGGCAGAATATCCTTCTCAGCGTGAGATCTGGAGGATGTGACTGCCATCCAGGAAAGGGGAGATGGGAAAGTATGATGGGGAAAATGGCCTTTTTTATAGAGTTTAATTGCTTAGAAGAAAGACACGTTTTCCTTTAAAGAAGAAGGGATGCTCAAAAACAGGCTCAGGAAGGTGTCTGGAGGAAGGAGCAGAAGGATTTTTCACATGGACAGAAAACTGAAAATCGCTTCCTCTTTTCTGGTGGTTGTGTGTTTGAAATGAGGAAGCTGCAGCAAACAGTTCTCATTCATTTCTTTGGTCAGTTGAAACCAGGGCAGGGCAGTGCGGAAAAAGTGGAAGAGGCCTGTTGCCCTCTTCTCATAGAGCAGGAAATTGTGCATTTTCATTCATGAATTTGCTTCTTGTCCTGCATGGAGAGGACAGCTGGGAGAGGTGTTCCATGCCAGTGGAGGGAACACCTCGGCCTTAGCACACTCTCCTTGTCACACCCAGGCTGGCTGCAGGGTGGTACCTACACCACCCCAACTGCAGAGAGTGTAAAGCATGAGCTCCACTGAGCCTCACAGGGGCTGTGGGGCTGCTGTTACTGTTGCTTTTGTGGAAGGACAAGTGGAAGATGGAGTTTTTCAAGCCAGTCTTGTGGTTGCTGCTCATTTTGGGGCAAGGAGGAGAAGGAAGTTTGCTGTACAGAGTTGGAGCTGGGACACAGAGTAAGCTATGTGTCCTGCACACACAGGTAGCACTGACTGTGCTCTTGAGAGAGAAGGAGCTGTGGATGCCTTGCCTCAGCCCCAGCAAAGGGTTTGGAGATGAAGCCCGTGCCCTTGAATCCGTATTGCAGCAGAGCACAGAAGTAGTGCAGGGAGCAGCGTGCTGGGGTGAGGCCCCCAGCAGCCTGTGCTGCCAAGCAGATGGGCTGCCGTGTTCTCAATCAAGTGCAGTTTTTAAGGTCATGCCTAGATAATGAGCATCACAGCACCCAAGCCTACAGATCATGAATATATGGATGAATATTGACGCACGCGTTTTCCTTTCTGCAGCTCCGTCCCTGGAGCCGTCCCTCTGCTCCAGCTGTGCCAGTCTGGAGCTGCCACTAACCACGGGTGTTAGAGCTCACCCTGCCCTTGCTGGGCTTTGGAGCACCTTCACTCAGGTGCCTGCCTCACTTCTCCGGGCAGGGTGTGAATGTGGCTCACTGGGCTGGGGCCACAGAGCAGCAGCATAACTGCAGAGCCTGGTCTCAGGTGTGAACCCAAACCATATGTTAAGCTGATGGTGAAGATAAACCCTTCTAACTACTTCATTATTGTGTAAGCAAGACACAAGCTTTATTGCTCTGTCTCCCTGTTTTCTTAATGAACTGCATTAAGTTGGTCCCTGTTTATACAGTTTATTTGGTTTATATAGTGTCCCTGGTCATTAGTGAGGCTCAAATGCCTCCCCTTGAGCAGGCAGAGAAGAGAAGAGAAGAGAAGAAAGAAATAGAGAAAAGAGAAGGAGAAAAGCAATTGAAGCCAGATTGAGCAGCTCTGGCTTTAACAGTCCTAGGCCCTTCCCCTGTTTTTGCTGACATTCCTCCTGGTGACCCTTTCCAAGTGTTCCGGGCGAGTTTCGCAGGAATGCACAGCTCTGTCTCCGTGAGCTCGCCTTGTTATTCCAAAGGAGCTGGCACAGCTCCCCAGCTTTCACAGCCAGATGTTACGAGGGTGACCCTGCCAGACACTGCAGGCATTCCCAGCCCCTTGCATGGGGAATAGTTTCTGAGGAATCTATTCTGGGTAATACTTTTCTTTTGTGATTTGTTGTCTTCCTTCACTCTGAAGATTGGCTCATAGCACCAATGCTGTATCATTTCACAGCTAGGGAAAGTGAGATGAATTTTGTTATAAACTTTATTGGCAGCAGGACAGATTGGTACCTGAAGGATTTTTAGGTCCTACTCGTGAGTCAGGACCCAAGCTGTGCTTGTTGTTGTGAAAAAAAAACCACAGGACAAAAGGAGACTGCTGCCCAGAGAAAGCTGTGGGTGGTTTTACATTTCAGACTAATCATATGGATCCACAGAGACAAAAGAATGCAAATGAAAAATGAGGCATTACTGGTAGCAGAACACACAGGGATCATACAACCATCTTTTCTTTGCCTGTCCCAGGTATTGCTGTAGCTTGTGGACAGTTCTGGGGATGCTCACACCGAGGTGCAGAGCCAGGGCCTGTCCTTTGGCAGAACAGCAATACACACTGACTGACAGCACAACAACTTTATGATCATAACCTCGTGTCCTGCGTGCTGTGGGACAGCCCACAACTATTTCAACCTCCAGCCTTCCTTCTCTTCTACTGCTGTTCGTAGTTTTGAACTAACTATAAATTCTGTGGGACAAAAACTTTGTCCATTGTAGGACCACACTGGATTCCTGACCACTGTTATGCTTTCCAAGAGCTACTGCACTGCAAATACTTAAAGTATGTCTCAGAACTAATGACTTGTAACTTCACTTAATTCATCAAGATGTCAAATGGAGATTGCACTTTAGCTCAAAATGAGCTGGGGTGGAGGTGGAAATAATGTCATTTAAATTTAATACCATTTTATGATGGTAACATTCAAACAAATTACAAATTTAACCTTTAAAATAGTATTTTGAAAGGAAGCTACAATAATTGCGGAGCGTAGCTCTTAAAGTTGAAGTGCTTTCTGTTTCTGCACTGAAAGGTGCTGCAGAAATGCAGAGCATTATGTTTATTTATTAATAATCCCACAAAGAAATTTTCATGATCGCCAGTGGGGACTGTCTGACAGGTGACACAGGCGACCTTCTGCCAGGAGTGACATCTCTCCCCTACAATTTACATTCTCTAAATGATTTGCGATCAAATTACTTACAGCACAAATTAGTTTCTCCCCCCACTGTTCACTCCCACAGCACCATATTCAACTGTTTGTTCCACAGGGCCATAAAAATAATAATATGGAAAGTCAGTGCCTCTGCTTCCAACATGGAAACAGTGCATTGGCCAAGAGATCGATTCCTGCACTCATTTTCTCAGGCACTGGGATTTGCATCTGGGGGAGATGCAGGTCATTGGCTGGAAAAGAGCATCCTGGGTTCACATTTTGATTGCACAACCAGATAAACAAACCAAGTGTCCCAATTAGAGGGAAGAAAATAATCAGCATTCAGTGGTACAGGAATGGAGCAGACTAAGGAACAGCTTTGGAACAGCCAAAGAACAAACCCCAGACATTTACTGGGTGTTAGGAAGACTGTAACAATCGGTGGCAGGGAAATGGTTAAATAATGGTTAATATATTAAAGGTGCAAAGGGTCTCCTGACCTCTGCCACTGTCAGTTCTGTCAATGGGCCAACAGACGCCAGAGGAATAATTATGGCCTATATTTAGATTATGGATGCATCGGACAGGGTGAAGGTTGAACATGGGGAACATGGTTGTTTGCAGTTCATTAGTGATAGGAGCAGCCAAGGGTGGGAGGAGGGCACTGAACTGGATTCATCCCACCTGGAGTACTTGTGCTGAGCTGCATAATGTCAGGGAGAGAGATCTGATTAGATGGGGAAACGAAAGCAATAAACAACTGTGTTCAGCCTGTCACACCCAGCAAGCCCAAGGAAGGAAGGAAGGAAGGAGGGAAGGAAAGAGCAGAGAAAGCAAGAGCAGGCTCTGGCTCTCAGCCATGCTGTTCCTGCAGCAAGGAATGCAGCTGAGACACGGGGTGGAAACGCAGAGCTGGGAGCTCTGTGCATGTGATTGTGGGGTGTGTTTGCACACGCGTGTGTCACACAGAAGAACATAAGGAGTGTTCTGCAGCTGTACCCTGTGCCTGTGCATCCTGCAGCCGGTCCCAGCCCGTGTCCCTGGGAGTGGGGAGGGTGCTGTGGGCTGGCGTGGGCTGCTCTCCACGGTGCACAGGCAGATGCACAGCAGTGAGGTGTGGAAGGACAGTGATGACCCTGCTGACAAAGGCCTTGGGGTGCTGCTGCACAGCTCTCCATCTACTGATCGGTCAACACAACTATTAGTAAATGGCAAGTCAGGAAAGAAGAGGCTGCAGGGAATGTAAAATGGAAACCAGATGCCACAGCATCACATTAATTCTTCAATGCATACTATAAATGACTGACAGTTTCCTATCATACTGACTACACAGGGCCCCAGTCAAATGGCTGGCAAAGTTTCTTTGGAGACACTGGGGATAATGAATTCAGAAGTTTCTGAACAGCTGCCTTTCATGGATCATTTGGAATTTGCGATGCAAATATGAAAAATCCATGTTAAATGCCCTCAACTAATTGAGTGGAGAACAGCGAATACAAAAGAATAGATCGCTGACCTTGGTAAAAACAGCACAAAAGCCTTAATCTGCCCAGAGAGACCAAGAAGGGAACTGAGGAGTAGGAGAAAGCAGAAGCCTGTATACTCTCCTTCAGGTTCCTAATTCTGCTTGCCAAGAGATAAATACAGACTTTCCTTTTGGGACTATACAACAGCACCTACCTCCCTTCCCTACAACCCACAGCAGCGGAGAAGGAGTGGGTGGGAACTGGGGTTCTGACAAACTGCCAGTGTCAAACTTGGCAATTCAAGGCAGAATCTGACACTGGGGGGGAAGAGACAACTGTTAAAGGGTAGCTGTTAGCAAAGGTGGGGAGGTGGGTTTTAAGAGTAGAGATGGCACAAGATAAAGGGAGAAGAAAAGCAGGGCTGGGTGGGAGTGGGGCGGGTGAGAAGCATGACAGCTCAGACCCCTGGGGTTACAACACTGCTGCTCACAGGCAGGGATGACATGGAAAATGCAACACTGGCAAAACATAAAACAAGGGACAACTGTGGCTTTCTAGGAGGACGTGGTAGAGCTGCTCACCTTGGAAAAACAAATTCATGTTGCCTGCGTCTATATTGCAAATCCCTAACACTTTTCACTAGCTAGGTGTATGTTCTGAAGGTATTAATTGTTGACCATCAGCTGCCTGGATGAGGGGCTGTTTCTGCTGAGCAGGCTGGACAGATAAGACATTGCTCTCCCGAGGCTCCCTGTATGGAAAAGAGCAGCAAGGTCCAGTGAGCGAGCAAGTCTCCCCAGTCGTAGTTTTCCAAAATTGGAGCGTCATGTCCGCTGGGCTGCACATACCAGCTCTGGTCCTGTCAGCTGTTTCTCACTTTATCATCGTGCTTCTTCGAGGGAGACCAGATAACTGCTCTTGTGTTGCTGCAGGCACCACCACACCTTTCCCAGGTTGTGTCTGTGAAGAGCAGCAGAACAGAAACACTGGAGACAGAAGAGGCCAATCTATTATTTATACTCAGCTACTCCCCTTGGGCCTGAACAAGCAAAAAGCTCTCTTTAAAGGCTTATAGTTCTTGGTCAGGTTCCAAGAGAGACAAAGGGATGTTGTAAAAAGAGTTTCATATGAGCTTGGTAAAACACTCTCCTAGGGAAGAGGCAGCAGGTTTCCTTTGTGTGGGAAGGCAGGAGGTAGACGATTTTGTTTAAATTTACATTCACAATGAAAGATTTTCCTGTGTGTTTCAATGGCTCTCATTCAAATTTACATTTCTTTGAGCAGTTTTCTGCATTTGTAGGGTTTCTGTGCCATTTCTAAAGCAGCAGCCCTGCTTTATGCCCTCTTAAGTCTGTACCACTCAGGAAGTTGAAAGTGCTGACTCAGCTCTCTGGAGAGCCTCTGAAGCATCGCTGTCCTCACTGTTTGCAGTTCTCAGATGTGAATAACCACAGAACAAAAATGTTTTGGTGCCCCTGGCTCAAATGCTGGGCAGATATGGGGCTTTCTTTTAAAGGAAGGAAACAGGGAGGTACCACAGGAGTGCCACTGCTGCTGGAAGAAGAGCAAAGACAGCAATCGAGTACTGGGAAGAAAGCAGCGTTGCAGTCAGGTGTTGTGCTAGAGGCCTGGGAAAACACTTGGAACGTGCTTTTGCTCCACTAGCTTCAGCCAAGATTTAAATGCCCAGAAAGGATTTGGAAGTTTGCCAAGACAACAGCGTTTTTGAAAACCGCAGTGTTCAGGTTTGGGTGGGGATGAGGAACGTGTTCAAGTCATCCTGCACTATCTGGAGTCACAAGCCAGCAAGAGAGCACATGCGGTCGGTAATGCCCAGCAGGAACCGACGCAGCCGGCACAAAGTTCTATTATTCCTTTTACTCTGCACAAACCACATGTTTTTCATTAGGTCCAAATTGTAAAAGAAAATATATACATATTAAACCAAATACCAGAGTTGTGTGAACGTGTGTTTGGCAGTTTGCGTTCAGGTTACAAATGCTCACAGTGTATTTTACAAAAATGCTGTTTTACAAGGTTGCGATCCGCAGTCAGTAATGCAAGATGTGCCATAGTCTCAACCATCATTTTGGCCCACACTTTCTCAAAAAGCAAATAAACAAAGTAAACTAAATCATCCTGCACTTCCAACAGCTTGCTTGGTTGGGTAGATTAGTGCCTCAGAACAAAAGGGTTCATGGATCAGAGACCTCTTCGGTTTCCTGAATATTTTAAGCCTGGCTTCCTAAGGACGCAAGACTCCTGCATTCACACCATCCATCTGTCATCTCCCCCCAGCTCCTCCACCCCCATCTTTTTAGCTCACTGGCCAATTTTAAATAATTTTATGTAATTTGGCAGGCAGTTGAAAGAGGCTCCAACACCGAATTCAGTTTGCCAAAGTTTGTAAAAGATCAGTGGGCTAGAAAGCGATGAGATGAGTGTCCGTGCTGAGCCCTGCGGGCCAGCCGCGCGCGCGGCCGGGAGGGCACGGTGCGGGCCCCGCGCCCAGGGAACAGGGGACCCGTTGTGCCCAGCAGGGCGGTGTCACACGCACACATCAGGGCACTTGTCACCGGAACGGCGGCTCACGCCGCTGGCTTTGGATGTGAGATGCTGCCGGCCCTTCCTCCGAGCATGCTGTTCCCTGGCATTGTGCACGGCCTGGATTTCACTGTTGAGAAATCGCTGAGAACAAGCAGTAACTGTTGAGCAGCAATATAAGCGAAGGTGGTGTTTATGCCATAAAAGTATGCTGTGCTGGTGAGACATGTATAGAAGGAAGCAGGATCTGGGAAGTGATTGTTTTATGAGGGACTGACTTTAAAATGACTCATTTAGCACAGAGCAGCAATTGTGACTTTATTAAAAATCACCATGTTCTGGAGTGAGCTCCTTGGCTTGGTTACATGAGCTGCCAACTTCAGCTTCATCAGAAAATAGGTCTTGCTGAATTCCCATGGAAAAGTCCTGGAGTGGGTCCCAACTTTGTCTCCCTCTGCAGGGATGGTGCTGGCACCCCTACTGCAGGGCAGCGGGGCCGGAGCCTGATCCTGCCCTGGTGCAATCACATCTCCTGCTGCTTTTGTAACAGCTTCCTGTTGTTATTTTTGTTCCTCCACATTCTTTAGGTACATTTTGTGCCGTGCTCAGACACTTCAAAGTGCTGGTATTAAATAAAGCAAAAAACGCTCACTTGAGATAAAAATCTTACTTCTCACAGTTTCAGGATTTCAAACTGCAGCCCCTTCCCCGCCACTGCCAGCGGCTGCGGCACACACTGGGCAGGATGCTCAGAGAACACAAAACCCAGGGAAAGCAAGTGTGGGAGAAAGAGGACTTCTTGTAGTTAAGTTTCCACTGCCTTTAAGAGGATCCAACAAATTCCAATATAAAACAGACTACTTCACAGTTTAAGTGTATGGACTTTACATGGCCAATTTAGAAGTCTGCATCAAACTGCTTTCTTCTCTCCCTTCCCCCCAAAACAGATTTTGGGGATGGAAATACTGATCTAAACTAAATCCCAGGAGCCTGACAATCCTTCTGCAGAACTTCCCTGAGACCCTGGGATGCTGCCAGCTTCAAGCGATGGAAAGGAAGATTGCCAGGTCACAGGGCATGCCACAGATGGGATTTGACTTCTGAGCAGTCATTTAATTTAGGCCTGGAACAAGATTTACGAGATTCTATCTGAAATCACAGAGAAAGAAAAAGATAGAGAGCTGGGGGGACAAGGCAGGGAGATGTGAATTCAGATGAGACAAACTGAAGTGTGTAGAATATTCCTGTGAGGCTCTAGTTTCCATCTCTGTTTTACAGATTGTGAAACTAGTGCTTCAAGTAAAAAATCCATGCTAGCAGAGAGAATATTAGCAGAGGGAAGATTAAGGACATGCAAGTCCTGCTGCCCAGCTTTATGGTCTGAGCCTCCTCCTCCTCCACACAGTCCCCGTGCAGGGAGGATGGGGCAAAAAGGAAGAAATTTTGTGTTATTTTCTGCTTGTACCAAACAAGGCCTCCACAACTGGAGATGCACCATGGGTTGGCCTTGCACACACATTAGGCAGGAGAGGTCCAACCAGCAGCCACAGAGAAGCTGCCCGAGAACAATCCCTCTGTGCAAATGAGGCCTCAGCTCAGTGAGAAGGACGAGTATCAGTCCTGTACCTCTGAGGCACTGCTGCTCCTATGGGGCAGCACCTCACCCAGAACAAGCTGGTCTTCCCAAGTGCTTGTCATTTTCTCTCTCTGGTCTCCTCCCCCTCAAACCAAACCAAACCAAACCAAACCAAACCAAACCAAGAAACAAACCTGTTTCCCCATAGGCTGCAGACATAAGTGGAGGCTGCAGGCTGCACAAAGCTCATGAGTTCAAATCCCAGCTCCCCACACTCCCAGCTCTGTCTAGGAGATGCCCAGCCCTTTGAAGAGTGAAAATGAAAAGAGAAGGAGCACAAATGAGTGCACCTGTAGGAGCTGGTGGCTGCTCCTGTTCCAGTGGTGTTGGTGGCAGGACCCTGCTCCAGGATGCCACACTCACTTCACAGTAATGTCTTTCCCTGAAGCACTTAAAAGCACAAGTCAAACTTCAGCCTTTGTAGCACTGCAGTGCAGACGGTCATTGCTGTCACCATATTACAGCTGTTCAAACCAGGGTGTGGGTACAACTGGGAAGCTGTCAGTGCAGATCATGAGGTTTGTCAGGACAAAGACACTGGGGAGCTGTGCCCACCCTGCTGTGCTGCTCCCTTCCCTGTCAGCTGTGGCCCCTGAGGTCCCAAAGCTCAGCCAAGGAACTCAGTTCCCTCCTTCTGCTAGTGGCAGTGACTGGTCACCATGGCAAATTTAATGTAGAGGGAGGAAATTATAATGTCTTCTTTCCATTTTAGAATAGCAGGAGCCATGTGAGACTCAAATTAGGTCAGGGGTAGCAACGTGCCACCACCTGCCCTGTGAACAGCACAGCTCACGGGTGCTTTCCACACCAGGACCCACAAAGCTCCCCACAGGAGAGATGCCTGAGCCAGGACCAGCTGTGGATGGAGCCAGGGACCAACATCTCATCTCCTATCTCACTTCAGATCCCTGTGAAGTCCTGTACCTCACCCTGTCCCACAGGGAAACCACCTAAGAGCAGCTTTACAGAGGAGTCCTGGCAGTGATGTGTCTTAATCACTGCAAAGCTCTGAAAGTCAGTGGGAGGAGAAACATGTTCCTACAGCTTTAGATGGTGCTTTCCAGAAGCATCTCTCATTTTGCTGCTGGCAGCTTAGATTCCTATTATTCTGCCTCTTTGGCACATCTGGAGATGGGGGGAAGCTGCCTCCTTCCCCTGCCCTTGACTGGCCGTGCTGCTGCCAAGCCCTGCACACCACTGCAGTGGAACGAGGGGCTCACACTGCCCTTGCAGAGACCCAGCTCCACGTCCGAGCTGTTCAGTTGCCCCTCCCTGCCCTCCCAAGGGCCACCTTTCCCCACTCCTCAGCCACAGCTCCGACACATGTCATACTGCAACTTGGCAAACTTTACAGAACGCTGCAGCACCTCTCCCACACCCCAGGCTGACAGGGACATTTTTCCGCTCCACAACATTCCCAGTCATGTCCCACAGAGCTCTGCTGTTGTGATGCTTCCTATGCAGAGACTGTAAATATGCAAACCCCGGAACAAAGACACAACACCCACTCCTACATGCCAGTGCCTGGATTAAGACAGAATCCACTAGATCCTGCAGCCAAGAGTGGATGGGCGCTGAAATTCCCCGGAGTACTACACATGAACCACTTAACAGGAACAGAGCAGCCCTCAGTGCCCTTGAGACACAGGGTTGGGAGATCCAGTTACCCATTGGATAGATTCCCCTTGGCTGGTCTGCCCAGAGGGCAAGACACTGCTCCTTGCTTCTTGCTGGGAGCAGCTGGTACTGGTGGGAGTTAACCCTTTTCCTCCATATGCCACCAGTGTCGCCTCTGCAGCTGGTGGAGCACCGCAGGCCGGGGCTGTCCGGGTGCTCTGGGGCTCTCCGGGTGCCACAGGCTGGGACTCTCCGTAGCTGCGGGCTGGGGAAGCCCCTGCGCCGTGCCAGCCAAGCAGCGCCTCCCCGCAGCGTTCCTGCCCGGGCAGCGTTCCCCAGCTTGGCTGCTCTGCATTTACTCATCAGGAAACGTTTGAGCTTCACGGAGTTGCAAAGTTCCTTCTGCCGCTGGTCGTTAACCAGGGCAGGGCTGCGGGGGCCGGGGGGGCAGAAGACGAGCTGGGAGCAGGGGGTGTTCACCAGACCCTGTGCACATTCAGCCCCAGCGTTACAGCTGACAAGGGGCTAAAAAATTCTCGATGCAAACAAGTGGGACTCACAGCCCAGCCCCAAAAGCCAGCACAAAACCTGGCAGGAGCTGGACCCCATGGGGTGGCAGGATGCAGAGCCCAGAGCTCAGAGCAGCTGCCTGTTTCCTCAGGGAGCTGAGCCGGAGCTCTGGCCAATGTGCCTGATTTCCCTCTCATTTATTTTAGATTTTCAGCAAGACATTTCCACAGCTACTCCCGATTTACACCAGTGGGAATAAGCGATGGTCCAGGCCCCTCCTCCCAGAAGCCTGGCCAGGGATCCTCAGATTTCTTCCTTACAGAAAGCATTGAGGGTCCATTTTTTCCCTGTTAAATCATCCAATTTTTTTGGCTTCCCTTTCAAGAGGAATTCTTTCTTTCTTTTGAATTAATTTTGCTCAGTTCCAGCACTGACCCATGTTTATGAAAGGGGCTTATGAGCTGTAATGTTAACTAGCCTCAGTTTGCTGATTCAGCAACAGAGTAAATAGGTAATTACACTCTGCCATATGTGTCTCTAATTCCAAATAGGTGGTGTCCAAAAGGCACTGTGCATTACCAGTGGATGACTGGAGTTGGGACTGTAAAAATGAGTAAATTGGTCCCCAAGGCCAGAAAAAGCTCTGTCAAATCCCACTGTTTATATCATACTGAGTGGCTGACTTGTGGTTATTTTGTAATTTAATACTGCTAAATGTCAACGGGAAATCCTTTCAACTGCAGTTTGATACCTAGTGACAGAAAATCATTCAAGACTTAGACAAAGCAGCAAGCTCAGAGAGGAGCATTTTTTTTCTTTTAATCTTTGCATAAAGAGTGATCCTGCAGCAGCTGCCCTGCCCCGGGGGGGACAGGGCAAACACACTGCTGCCCCCAAAGATGCCCCTGTGCTCTGCTGTGTCTGTGGCAGTGACTGCCAGGCGCTGGGCAGGGCTGCCTGTGCCTCCACCTGGAGCAGCAGTCAGCTGGGCTCAGTTACCTCAGTGCCTCCCCAGTCAAGCCCAGCTAGACAAGTTTCTTTAGTCCTTGTCTTGCAAAGCTCAGTGCGTGAGCCCAACACTTCTGGCTGCATGTTAGTTTTAAAAAAAAAACAGAAAACCCAGAATTGCCACATCGTCCAAATATTTTCTGTAAACAAATCCAAACATTCAAGCAAGGGCTGCTCAAGCTCTGCTGGTGAAGAAGCTGCAGAGGAGATTGCAAATGACTTGCAGTGTGTTTCCTTCAAATGCTGAGCTGAGTCTCACAGGCTGTGTTATATAAAAGTCCAAACTCTCCCAAAGCAGCCTACTGCACTTATTCACGGTGCTCTCTGAAGTGAGACAGCAAACTGGAGTCACCTACTCTGGTGCTTCCAGCTGCTGGTCACCTCCTCAGTCAGGGACAGTCATCTCCTTTTCCCTGGGATCAGAGCATCACAGTGGCACATTGGCAAGGAGGAAGGGACTGGGCTCAGACTGCCCGGGCACAGCCCAGGGGCACCTGCCATCAGCTCTGCGCTTTGGCAGGACTTCGTGCCGTGGGGGAGCACCAGCTTGTGGCACACACGGCCTGGGGGATTCTGGTACAGCCCAGACATGCAGGTAAAGAGTTTTCTTCTTCCCAACGTGCAAGCATGGAGCTCTGCTCAGCCCAGGCTCAGGCGGTGCCCCCGCCGCTCTTTGTGCTGGGCAGCAGCACTGTGTTTCCCAGGGCTGCTGTCCAAGCAGGGTCTGTCGCACCTGATCTGCTCTGCTCAGTCTGCCTGCTGCAGATCCCTCATCTCTGGGGGCTGAGCAGAGTAATTAGAGGGCTGAGAACTGGACAAAGCCTGTCTGGTGGATGGCTAATTTACAAATGCTCAGACCGTCCACAGTCCTAAGCCAAAGAGGAAGCTTAATTAGAGGCACAGGAGAAATTCATCTGGGAGAAAATTAAGGCAGAGAGAAGCCCCACCCCATCAGAGGCAGAAGGACACCCTCAGTGCAGCCTGATCCTTCAGGGAATCCTGCTGGCACAGGGTAGGGACCAGGCCTTTGCTTGGAAGCAAAGGGCAAGTGGTGGCCCTGTGCCTAAAAGCAAAAAAGGGCACTGCCATTGCTCATAGAGCCTCACTCCCTCCTGCTTTGGTGAGCTCTGACAGGATGCACTGTTCAGCTCAAGCATCTCTCCAGGGCTGTGGGGCCCGGCCTTATGTTGGCAATTCCAGCTCAGGCTAATGGGGTCTGTGGGGAAGCTGTTTCACACTCAGTTCTGCAGTTCAACACTGCTGGCTGCAAAGTGGGGGGAGCTGCACAAGCTGCTCTGGCAATATGTTTGTATAGATCCCACAGGATCCTCAGTGACCCCTTAGGATCCAGTCTGCTTCTTCAGCTCTAAAAAACAAATGAGTGAACAGCTCAAACCTTTCTGTGCCAGGCTGGGGTACAGCAGTGTCACATGGCAGGAGATGCCTGGCTCTGCGTCCCGGCAGGGCAATGGACACGATTCAGGCCAGGTTAGAGCCTGTCACAGCACCAGGAGTGCCAGCAGCTTGTGCCACAGCTGCTGGGGCTGTGCCACTAGCTCCCCAAGAATCTAGAGAAGCCCTGTGATCTAGGAAATCATATTCTTCTCCCACTGTCTTCTGTCCCAGTCATGAGGATGGAGCTATTTTATGGCTGAGGCAGCCTAAGGCTGAGGCACAGAGTCTGTGATCTGCTCCAGCCATTTGCTCTGGGGCTTTAAGCAAATTTGTTTTGGCCCAGCTTCTTGCATGCACCTGACAGAGACAGAAGCCAGTGTTTAATGCATTCCTGCTCTCTACTTCCCACTTTGTGAGCTGGGCTGATGCTATGGTAGCCCTTCCCAGGACAGGGCCTGTCTGCAATAGTGCATGTGATGCATGCCAAGATCTGCAGGTGAAAGAAACAGGAAAATGCAATGAAATTATCTCTGCGCTAGCCCAGCCTGCAGAAGCTGGTGTCATCTTTAATGATGATTTGAGTGCTATAACATCATTTCTGTGTGCTAAGCACTCCCTCTCCCAGGCTCCCCATTGAAAACCAGCTCTGTGAGGCTTTGGGCACCTCCCAGGTAGATCAGGTGCTCAGGGTAGGACTGGCTACAGCACAACCCACCCCCAGCTTCTGCTGCTGCTACCTGAAGCCAGAGAGGCACAGGAGAAGCAGGGGATGTCTCTACCCACTAGGAATTACAATTCATGTGATCCCTCTTTCCCCATGGCCTCATTTGGCCCCAACCCCAAATTCCACAGCACCCACACTGTGCTGCATCTTCACCCTTTGTCCTGCCTGAGGCTGTTGTGCTTTGCATGCCCACAGCCTCTGTGAGCAGAGATAAGGCTGGGGGAGCTGAGACAGGGTGTGCAGAGGATTTCCCAGCTTGTTCCATATCACAGATTTCTACTTTTGGGATGAACATGGAAGGGAAAGTCTGGTTTGCACACCAGACCCTGTAAAGCAAGGCGGCTGCTCTGTACAGTGGGAACAGCTTCCCTCTGATGCTCCCAAAGCCAAGGTAACTCCTGAGCTGCTCACCCCTAAGGCTTCCTACAGCCAGGTCCACCCTCTGGGGTGCTGAGGGGACCTGTGACACCGGGGGGTGTGGCTTCCCTCTGTTCTAAAAATGTACAGCTGAAGACACCCGGTCCTAGTTTGTTTGATGAGGGCTCTGGGATGGTTGTATCTCCTAAGTGAGGTCTGTTTTTCCTTGCATCCTTGGGCCTTTCACTTGTGCATTTGGGGCTGCCTGGGCACACAGAGTGGCACTAGGTCCTTCACACTGAGCAGGGCTACAAAAGGGAAGAGGGAACAGGAGAAGAAGAACAGAGTGTGACTGACCAAGACAGTAATTTGAGAAAAACTGGGATACCTGCCCTGGCCAGGGAAGTAACAGCTCCTAGCTCCAGGGAAAGGAGAGATGAACTCCAGAGCTGCAGGGCCCATGGAAACAGGGACATTCTCTCTGCCCTGTGGTAAATGCTCCTGTCTCGGGGAGGAGGCCCCAGGGAGGGGACAGGGGACATGTGGCTGTGCTTTGGCAGGCCAGATCTGCCCTGTCACCCCAGCCTGAAGTGACACCTGCCAAGCCCTTCCACTGGCTGGGAGAGATTAAAGGACGAAGTGGCTGGCAGTTAAGGCTCAGTTCATTAGAAAGAGTCCCGTTAATTGGGTATTAACTGGCCTCTGCTGGGGATCAGGGACACATGGGCTGGGAATACCGGAGCTGCAGTGTGATGCTTGTCAGACATTTGAACTTTGGCAGGCTGGTGTAGCTGGCATGGGGAGGGCAGCCCAGCCCTCAGCTGGCACGTCAGGCCATGCCCCTCGGAGATTCACGGCTTCTATTGTCTTGGCCAGACTAATCCCTCTTACTGGGATGCTGGTCTGGTGTTTCCTCCCCATCCCAGATTGCCTATCACACCTCTTGGGCTTTTCTCAGTTTAAAAATACATTTTTAGGGCTTAATCTGTGCTGCTTTAGGGCACAAAGACCAGGCTGGCCCTGAGATCACCTGATGTTAAGTCCTGAAACAAAGCCCTTAGGGCAGAGTCCTCATACTCTGGCACTAAAGTCTCAATTCCTGTCGCCTGGAAACATAACAGGATTGTCTCCGTTTAGTGGGATTATGTCTGAAAAAGCCTTTTGTTACTGCCACTCTCTGCTCCAGGGTTGACAGCTGAATCAAACCAGATGGGAGTCCCATGGTCAGAAGGAGGAAATGGTGCAGGGCTCCCGACCCTGACACGGGTTGACCTTGGACAAGCCCCACCACTGCCCTACACTCAGCCTCTCCTCGCCGGGGCAGGGGCGAGGAAAGGCCCTCAGGGATCAAAAGCCTTTTGCTGCAGCCATGCCAGGAAGCTGTGAGCAGCTCGACTAGGGCAGGGGTTCCTGTCAGTCGTGTCCCTCCTTGACTCCAGAAGCCAGAACACATCCTGCAGCGTGTGCTCTTGGGGGACAAGCGGGGACTTCTGGCAGTGCAGCAGGTCCCAGTCACAGGGCGCTAAGGGAACGTGGGGAGCGCCGAGATCAGATGGGAACACGAGGCTTCCCAGGTATGGCTCCTGCCTCCCCGTTGTGTCAAACCCCAGCAGTGCCCCTCCCAACAGCACCCTGTGCTACAGGCCAGCCCTCTCATGGCTGGTGCCATGAAACTGCCCAGCCCAAGCTCACCCTGAGCAGTACCCAGGGAGGAGGAGGAGGAGGGTGCTGAGGGGCCTCTCAACACCAAGCTGCACCCAGCCCGCTCCCCCTGACGCTTCCAGAGCTGCAGCATTGACGGAAGCCTCTCTACCTCTAAGGCATGAGGTATGCTGTACACAGCAAGAAGGTTTGCCTAATTAACTCCGATTGTATATGACATTGTCATGTTGATTTACTAAATATACGCGGGAAATCTCTTTATTTCACCAGCTGATTGGTGACATAATCTGGGTCTGTAAGGAGCAGCCTTGACACCAATTCCCTCTGGTTATGTTACCTGTCTTTTCCACCTGCAATCGCATCAATGAAGCCCACAAGGAACTTCAATAACTAATTTATTCATTTTGCTTCTGATTTATAGTAAAAAGGAAAGGATGTCAGGATACACTTGTCTAGAATGACAATCAAGCCCAGAACCCTTCCAAGCTCACGCCTTCTCAAGAGGTAGAAGGCTTCACCTTAGCAGCATGCGCACCGTGCTGATCGCAATTACCAACGCTTCTGTGTTACTGCAGACTCTCACCACCTGCGAGAAAGTTTCCAGGTAACACAAGCCTGGAAAAGTCAATTACCTTGTTCCCTTATCTGCTAAAGGTATGGCATCGCTGACTGACACATGGCATGGTCAACCACGCTCCTCGTGTCCCCACTTGCCCCAGTACAATTCTCCAGGTTTACCAGGCCGTGCTGAGAGCCTGCTTTTGTACAGTGGTGTCCATAGAGCCCCTGGGACAACTTGTATGAGCAGCAGGCACAGGGAGAAGACTCAGGTTGATGCAAAAGAATCCACAGCTGTCCGTGGATGAGTCCCAGTAAACTGCAGTATGGCTCAAGGACTTCCTCCTTATTCAACTTTATTTACACCAAAGTACAGCTATTCAATCAGTATTTGCTGTCTAAAGAAAATGGACTCCAAAACAGCTCTGCAATCTCATACTAAAGCCTCCCCTCTCATGGGACATGGGAAATTTTCAGGAGTTTGTATTGGCAGGAAAGTGTTTCCAGTATCTGACCATGTGCCAGGAGGTCAAGGCTTTCCTCCCCAGATGGAGAGCAGAGGAATAATTACTGCTCTCCTCTTTGGAGGCCCCAGTGAAATCTCTTTCCAAAAGAGAATACAGTTCCTGGTGATGTTCTGAGGAGCAGCAGTTGTTAGTGAGTGGTGTCTGCAGAGCACTGCTGAGACTGCCAAATGCTCAGGTTTGCACTAACACGGCTGGTCTGTGCACTGTGCAGCTCCTGCAGAACCTGATGTGAACTTTACCAGCCTAAGAGAGACCAGGAGCCACATTCCCTCTCTCAGCACAGCAGTGGAAGGAGAACTGCTGTGCACCATTCATCCCACCCTGGCTCAGCACATCTGAGGCTTCTACAGTGGCATTTCCCATTTCCCACAACTCTGCTTTGATTTGTTTCCCACATTGGGATGTGTTTTTAAGGCTTAGACCACAATGAAGCAGTAGTTCTCAGGGGCTGGCAATGTCAGTGGCCTTACACTGGCAGAGGTACCCTGGGAGACCAAGAATGCCTCCTTCAGCAGTTCTCTGAGCTGCTCCAATTTCTGCCTGGAACAACTAAAGTTACAGACCAAACCCACTTCCTCCCGCACACAGACTGTCCTCATCAATGCAGCACTCCTGATCACAGTGAAACCAGAGCCTCATTTGGCAGAGCAATCAGGGGAGCAGGGTTAGCTGCTCAAGGGGATGTGCAGATACTCTGCATCAGGCGTGGAGCCCAGCTCAGCAGCAGGGAAAGCAGGGACAGGGAACACGCAACTCCATTGGAGGAGAGCCTAGTTAGGACCCGTTTGTGTCAGCCCAAAGCTTAATCTGGATTGATGCAAACTGCAGAAAGTATCATTAGAGACTGTCTGGGAAACTCACAGAGCCTCTCTGCTCCCTTCTTGTCTTCCGCAATAATAGAGATATTTCTGTTTACAAAGGTGGACTTGATCCTCAGAATTTCCTCTGTAGATCTCTAGTATTTGCATGTGTCACCCTGTTTTCCCTGGCTCATTAATCACTCCCTGTGCTTGTCAAAGTGCAGCAGCGCCTGCTGTGCTCCCACAACCTGCTAGAGGGGCCCCAGGCTGAATGTTTGTACTGCTGCATTAAGAGCTGTGTTATGGCACTCGGGCCAGCCCCTGGTGTGCCCAACATGCCCCCACAGCCCCTTGGCAGCTCAGGGCACAGCCCTGGCACAGCACATGGCTCGTGGCTGCTTTCCTGGCTGTGGAACTAAAAGCTTTCCCTAAACTCCATGAAACACTCTTCCCCCATCCCAGGGACCAGTCTGCTGTCCAACCTTCCCTGTGCCTCCACTGACCCTGGGGCAGGGCAGCTACCCCGGGGATTGGGAGCTCTGTGGGCAGAGAATGTGTCAGCAACATGTCAGGATTGCTCCTGGGCCAAGACACAGACAGGTCCAGGTCCAGTCTCAGCAAGGTCTGTGGCTCAGGCCTGTGTGAGCGCAGCGAGGTTTGTCTCTGCAGTGTGCAGCGTCTCTGGCTGATTAGGAGCAAAGCCCATCTCCTCCTTCCTGCCTTTCCCATCAGCTGGAGCACACAGCTTACAGGAACAGTTCCTTGTTTTCTTGTCTCCCATTTTTAATGACCAATCTCTCTGATTGGCATGAGGAGCTGAGTCCTGGTAGGGCTGGGGAAATTCAATATTGCTAAGACCAGGACAGGAAACAGCAATGTGCTCCTGCAGTCACAACTCCACATTAAGTAATTTGTGTATTAAACTGAAGATGACACTATGAAATGCTGAAATTATCTGGGTCTATTCCAGCTTACAGGGCACAATAACTTAAAGGGGTTTTGTTTGGTAATTCTAGGACACCTATCACCTTTTTATCAAGCTTTGAAGCATGTATTTAGGCATTTTGCAGAGCTGATCTATTGGGGTGGAGGCAGCACCAAGGGAGGTTCAGTCACAAAACCTTGTGCAGAGCAAGGAACGTGCTGATAGCCCCCTTGGTGAGCCCCAGGGCCACGGGACAGTGCGGTCCCTGATCCACAGGACAGTGGGATGCCCGGTCCAACGCTCACCTGCTGTGCTGTCGTAACAACTGAAGCTGCAAGAGCTGCCACGTGGTGCCAGATATGGAAGCTCTGCAAGATCCCTATTGTACCAAGCAAGGCAGGGATGACTAGGGCAGGAGATGTTTCTCTGGGCACTGAAGGGGAAAATCCCACAGGCTAAGGTAGTTCTTTCCATTTGAAGATTTTTACAAAAATGTCCCTGTGCTTCCTGCTCTGCAGAGCTCGGTGAGAGACTTCTGCAAAGCTGGGTGTCTCAGGAGGTTTCCAGACTGCCTATTTTTAGTCAAGTTAGAAGAATTCCAAGATAGTGCCAGTCAGGGCTGAGTGACACCCAGGAGGGCAGCTGGGCTCTGACTCAGGCATGGAAAAAGTGAACTCTGCCTCATCTCCAGTGTCAGAGTCGTGGAGCTGAGAGCTCCTGCAGCCGAGACTGGCACATGCTGCCTTTCCTCACTTTGCCCTGCTTTGCTCTGCACCCCACACTGAGACCAGGCTGGGACCTGGGCACTTGCTCTGAGTGTTCCTGTAACCATGTAGGGCTGTGAGACTCACTGAGGCTTCTGTTCTACCTCCCCCCGTTTAAACTGTTCCCCAGTGAAAATCAGAATTTGAAGGACAGTCTGAAATTTAAGTTTAATGTAAAGGTACTTCTGAAGTTCTATTGAAAGTTAAAATGAAACCCTGCAAAACTCTCATCGAGTCCCATGAACAGTTACTAAATTTACCAAAGGAGTCAATAACAAGTTACTGATTTGTATGTTCAGCAGCAGAACACTGAAAAGAAAAAACCAAGACCACAGAAATCTGGGAGGGCATTGTCAGAATCACACTTTAACACAAACAACCACTGGAAGATATTTCATTTCAGGTTTTCAAATGTCAAGTTAAAAGAGGAAATACAAAAAATATCTGTTGTCTTCAGAAATGCAACTGAACTGCCATAATCCTATGGATTGTTCCAGGTAGAAACACTTGAAATGCCTTTTGCACAGCATTTGATTATTTCTTTCCCACTGTTCATTAGGAAATTGCAACAAAAGCCTTACAAATGTGTATTGCATGTCTGTGACAGGGAGGAGCAGGCTGGTGGAGCAACTCTGCCCTCCTCGCTAACTCACCTAATGATGTGCTTAAATATAAGCTGCTGCTTAGTCACATACCCACAGATACACACACACTTCCAATCTAATTTCGTTCATCCCAAACTCAGTATTTCTATTAAAAACCTCTGCAAATGCAGAAAGCCAAGACATACCCCCAGCAATTAAGCAATTTGCTTTCCTCTAAAACTTGTCTTCTGTAATCTTCATCAAGAAAACCAAGCAAACCTAAAGCAAATTAATATAGATATGCCTGCTCAAAGTAAATAATTGTTAAAGCAATCTCCCTACTGGGGAGGGCTTAATTCTCTTCTTTTCTTACTGTTCACAGGGCCACTGCCAAAGAAAGGACATGTTTCATTTTCTCCAGTTCAGTGGGGTGATCTAATGGACCAGAGTGGACTCACTAAAGCTCCAGAGCATGGTATAAATGGGCAACAGCCATTAGGCTATGCAAGAACAAGACAAATCAACCCTTTCTAGCTTCAGGTCCTCTACATGGCCCATGGGATTGAGCTAATGCAAGAACTAGGCAAATAGAAAACCAAGGATGCAATCCCTTAATGACAGGAGCTGCCTTCCCTCGGGGACAGAATGCTTCCCTGCAAGCAAGACAGAGGGATATTGTGAGGGGACATGGTGGCAGGGAGCCACAATTAGGGGGGCTCTGTGGTGAACGTAGCAGGGAAAGGGGATTTTCCACATTGCATCTTTTAGGGCTCTTTGAGGAGCCTGTGGCACAACTTCCCTGGCCCAGGGAAGGGACAGGACTGCTTTCAGCTGAGGCTGTGGGTGTTCAGGACAGAAACAGCCCCACAGCCCAGCCCCACGTTGCTCTGTGCTGTCCCCCACAATCCAGTCACCAGTAAGGGCAGTTCAAATTCCCTTTGACTTGTCCCTCTGGGGAAGCTCTGCATTTATTTGACTGACTTCAGAGAGCAGTCCTTGGCATAAGTGAATAGGAAAAGAGATTTCTAAAGTCACCTGAGTCAGCATCACTCACTCACCAGCCCAGCGTGCCCCTCCCACACAAGGCACTCAGACTGGCACTGCTTACAGGCTCTCCAGTCTAGGCACCAGGAATAAGCCTGTGGCCGATGTCACCCTCAGCCCAAAAGGGCAGAGCTGCAGTCTGGAACATCTGGATCAATATATGGAATCAGAGAGTCTGAAATAGTTGCAGAACAGAAGTGAAAGTCCTGCTCTGACACTACAACGTGTTCTGGGAACAGGCACAAGAGGGGACAAGAGGAACAGAACAAGAGGGGATCAGTAACTGCTGTGCCCTTGTGCTTTAGCCAGCACAGAGTCACAGGGTTGAAACAGTGCCACTTTCTGTGAAAAATTATTCAGATTCTAGTGCACACCCCAGGTCCCGGCCCAATGCAATTTCTCCCAATTCTGCTCTATTTGTACCACTGCTCCAATGCTATGTTCCTTTAAAACCCTGTGAACACAGCTGTTCTGACTTGCCAGAGGGCTCCATTCACCCTTTTCCCCCACATCTCTTTCCATAGTCTTGCTTGGCTTCTCTGCTGTGAAAATGACCACACCAGTCTTGCCACAAGGTTTGTCAAGAGGAGTTGCTCCACTGAATGAGAGAAAAAACGCTGGATGAAGATCCAAGGAAAAGGCAGGCAGCACATCCTGCATTCCCAGGGTATGTTGGAAGATGAGTATGAAGACCTGCATTGCACTTGCTGCTGTTGGGGGGGTGTGTCTGTGCCTCTGTGTCTGCCGTTCAGACAGGACAAGAGAGCTTTGCTGTTCCTACTGTTTGCTCCATTTGGGCTCAGCCCTGTGAGTGGACCCAGGTCCATGCTGGGTGCCTGTCTCCTACTGCCCCGATGCAGCACCGTGCACAGCTTTGGAAAGACAAGTGCACTTGAGAGTGTGACCCACTGAAAGGCATTTACAGCTAATGGGGAGCTGCAGAGAGAAAATAAATATCCATTCTTCAAAAGCCAGTGTAAAAAAAGTATAGAATTAAGTTAGAGAAACAGAAATTACAGCTGGGGCTTGTGATCCAGGCAGAATAACTGCACAGCTGGAGGCCTCGCCCTTGAGGTGCCGGGGTGGTTTGTTCTTTGGACAGGTATTTACCACTTGCACTTCTCCAAATCTATTTCAATGTCTTGTTACAGTCTTGTTTCAAAACAATGTTCCCCTCTCTTTACACCAACATAACATTTTTAAAAAGAGAGTCATAAAATACAGAGTAGCCACGCAAGGAATTGGAAGTATGGCAGCTCCTACCCACTGGGTATAATTTTTAACAACCCAAACCAGCTCCAGAATAAAGCACAGAAAATGTCAGCCCTTTGTATGAAAGGGCTTTTGAAAAAGCCAAGCTGATTCCAATTTGCCAGAGGCATTAAGACAGCATATGCCGCAGTGCCTGGGAACTGAGAGGAGCAGAGCTGGCTCCAGTGCCGGGTAACGGAGCCGCTACTGCAGGTCCAGCGAGCTCTGGCTGCCACCCTGCTCCTGGTAGCAGTTTCCAGCACGCTGGCACTCGGTGCAGGCCACCTGCAAGCCAGATCTGGTCTGTCGGAGGAAACTGGGACCTCTTTTGGTTGCCCAGCTGCAGCTCAGCTCATTTGCACGAGGCAGGCTGCCACATGAGAGCTGCTCGAGGAAGCACCAGGAGGGAAACCAATCTGCTGCCTCCACACACAAGATGGGGAGGAGGGGGCAGCCCTGCCCCTGCTTCCACAGGAGCACAGGGGGTGCTGTGGCAGGCAGGAGAAGGCAGGGGCTGTCTCCTCACCAAACACCCTCTCTTTTGCTGTCTCTTCCCACGCCTGGCCTTTTATTAGATACAACTTCCTTCTCTTTAGTCATACATTCCTGCTCTCCTGCCAGAACTCAGTCTCAGACCTAGCAGCAGAGACGGCTGAGCTGTCCATGCTCATACATACTCCTGTGATCTCTTTCCTGCTCCAGTTGCAAGGTGTCTGCTCAACTACCTGCAGAGAAACAATAATATTGTCCCTCTACAGTCAGTTGTCAGTCTCCAGGAGAGCAGAGCTGTTCAAGGCTATTTATGTTTCAATAAAAAGCAGTGAAACTACAACCACAGCAAAGAAAAAGAGACCTCTGTCCTCTGGACAGAGAAAAAAGAAAAATTGGCCATTCTCATATCTATTAGCCTGTTTTCTTGCCAGAAACCAGTGGCCAGGTGGGATGGACACGAATGAGTCAGACCCAGGACTGGTTATAAAGTGAGTAGGAAATGAGAAGTACTGTTTGTGCAAAATGTGCTTATCAGAGGGTTGGAATGAAAATGTTCATTTTCTTAGGGAATGTTTTTAATGGAAATGTTCCAAGTATTTTTGTTAAGAAAAGGGCCTAATGCTTCAATTTTTTCACTGTTACTGTTTTCGCTACAGAGAAAGGTTTTTAAACCATGTAGAGGCTGTTATTTGAGGGATAAAATGTTCTTCTGACATTAGCCTGCAGCGAACATCCCAGGAACGCCGGTTTACTGGTAGGAATGATCACAGCCCAGCAAGTCCTAAACCACCCTGAAAGAATGTTCCATAAAGGGAATTATGGGCTCATAAACCAGCTTTTGCACCTGATACCATGAGTTATGCTCCCCTGGTTTGGGAAGGGAAATGCTACCACGTGCACTGCATGTCAAACCAGAGTAATGCAAACTTCAATTGTACAGGCTGGCAGCTTCCTGTCACAAACAAACTGCAGACCAAGAGCTCCTCATTACTACCTCAGTAATTTCAAAGCGTAAATGTAATTATCATGATCTGATCAGGGACAACAGAGAAAGAGGCATAATTTGCTGACAACAGTATCTGCAATAATTAATCTCCCAGATCTTGTCTTACAGGGTCATGGACGTTTTGAAATGGGAAATAGGATGTTTAAATCATTTGAGTCCCTTTAATCATCTGCACCAGCCAGGACGACTCAGGGACTCCTGCCCCAAGTCTGGTGTATCCAGAGGGGACAAGCAGGGGCTTGGGCACTCCCAGGGCTCAGCAGGGTCTTCTTTCCTTTCCCTTTCTTTCCAGGGATCAGAACTCAGCAAATCAGGAGGAAAAGCTTTGCTTTCAGTTAAGAAGGAGCTGTAAAGCCTTTACAGACATCAGTCCAACCAGTATTTATCATCTGGAGTAGTTCATGAAGGCTGCAGCCCTGAACTGAAATGCAATCCAATTCAGTCCCTAGCTCTGGATTTACAACGGGTGGGCATGGGGAAGTTTCAGCTCTACTGAAGACTAAGGAGATGCCAGATAAGGTGTAAGATCAGTAACCAGACAGCGTGTCTTGAGCAGGCTTGTAGGCAGGGAGGAGTCAGGCACAACAGACAGGGCACCAGCAGGGTTTAGAGAAGCCAAGCCAGGCATTAACCCTGCCCTGCAATATGCTGGAGGAGCTCAGCACCCAAAGCCTCACTAGCCCATGGACTTGTTGACACTGCCCACAGTAAAGCAGCGACGGTCTGTGGGAATAGCTGGATGCCGTGCTGAAGACGCTTTCACTCCCTCACAAAAATTAAGGATGTGTCTCACATACTCCCTGTGCTCTGTCTGACAGCAAAGGGCTTCATTTCAGCCACCCAGCTTGCCTCAGGAGGGAAGGATGGCATGAACAGGGACACGTGTGTTCCCAGGTCTGCCCACGTGCTGCTGGTCCTCACGGCATCCAGGCAGGTGGGTGGTGCAGCAGGAGATGGGAATCGGCTGGTGCTGCTCTAGCAGCAACACACTGTAAAAATGAGCCTCAGAGATTAGTATTTCTTTCATGGGGGAAAAAAACCCTGCTCACTTGAAAGGCAGCTGAAGCAGAGATTAAAAAGGGAGCCTGAAAGAGGCAAATGGAGCCGGAATGCAGCTGCATTTGGAGGCACCATTTCCACTGCTGAGCTCTGGCCCCTGGGCTGAGATTGCCTCACTTTGCTCCCTGGAATGAGGCCTGTCAAAACTCTCCTACCTTTGATCACCTTTTGCAGGAAAATTATGTACACATTAGATGCTCATTAACATTTATGTAAGTCATCTGCTGCAGTAGCAGCTTATCTTGTCTGCTACTTGCCTGTGGGAGAAAAAAACTCACAAAAGGCCTGCACAGAAAAGCACCAGGACCACAGCACTGGAATGATGCTGCTGCAGGGTCCATCTGATCCCTCAGCACCAGCCTTACCCCGTGCTCCCACAGTAATTCCCACAGAGGCAGCTCCCAGGGAGCTCCCCAGCCCAAGCCTCAGCACTGCTGTACCAGGTGAAGTGGTTAACTGGATGCACTCTGCTTTTAGAAAATGGTTCGGTGAGCACAGCTGTCACCAAACAACAGCAGCAGAGTCTGAACAAATGCATTCGGGGGAAATCAGATAATAGAGGTGGGAAGTGTCCTGTGATCCATTTAACTGTGTCTGCTCCCACAGGAACACCACAGAGACTGCTGGATTTGGTTAACCAGCATGACCGCGCACAGGCACAGGGCGGAACGCGCTCACACCAGCAGCCCTGGGAAGGGCAGGACGTGTGGCCCTGCCGGCAGGACAGGACGTGTGGCCCTGCCGGCGGCTGCGGGCACCGGCATGGACTGCACTAATGGGCTCTGGGAGCAGGTCTGCAGGGCGGGGTGGGCTCTGTGCTCTGGCCAGGACTCGTTTCGCTGAGCTTGTTGCTTCACCAGAGCCTGTTGAGCAGATGAAATCTCATCAAAGCACTGTGTGGCATTCACACTGAGCCAGGTGAGTCTCACAGGCTCCCCTGCTCACCTGGCTCAGACAGACTCAGACCACTCTTCCCACTGCTGGCTTAATAATTAAGGAGTTGTTCTTACCAGGTTAAGGACACATCTTTCTTTACAGAGCAGCCGGCTCAGTTTACCCCTAATTGCACTCTAGGTAAGAGGTTAAGAGGAGAAAGGATCTTATTATCTGGGTAAGCTGAAAAAAAAATCCCCAACCAGGAGGGCCAGTGCAGCTGTTCCTGCTTCTCCAAGGGCAGGACTCTGCGTCTGGAGCCTCCCCAGAGCCTCATCCCTACTCTAGAGAATTAATTATCTGCTCTTTGTGCCCGGGCACAGAGTGGAGAGAGACGATTCCCTTGTGTTAGGAGAGGAATTCTAAGACAGACGAATTAGGGCTCGCTCCGTGTTCAAAGTCAATCCCGGCCCAGCCCGGCACGGCTCAGGTCTGCACAAGGTGTGCAGAGTCCTGCACGTGTCCACAACCCCCGAGCTGTGCTGAAACAAGAAAGGGTTGTTCCTGCAAGGGCCTGAACCCGCTCAGACCAATCCTACAGCCCAGCAGGACAACCCCCGGGCCTCCGGCCGTGCTCTGCAGCCCCGGCACCGGCAGCGAGTGCCTGAGGTGCCGACGGCCCCGCGGCGAAGCTGCTGCTTCCACAGCTCCCGGCAAGGACAGACCTCGGGAATCGGGCGGCAGTGGCTGAGCTCTGCTCAGCCCCGTCCTAACCAAAAAGGAGCAAGGAGGCTGCAATGCAGCCGGTGACCTCTGCAGCCCCGCAGCTGGTACGAGGTGGAGCTGTCCGTGCCCAGCTCAGGGATGCCGGGGCAGTCCCAGGGCACCCAGTCGGGATCCCTGCCGGGCTCGCTCAGCCGGCATTGAACGCAAGACGCACGGAGGACTTGATACAAACCACCAGGACAATTCACCCACCTGGCAGAAAGAGGGCTTAAGTACAGAGTTTCAGAAAAAGCAGGTTCAGGAATGCTGAATTTCTGCAGTTGATTTGACTGGAAATGGACAGTACAAGACACCCATGGCTCAGCAGTAATTCTGCCAAAGGAATGTGGACCCCGTTTGGGAGGGCACATGGTCTGAGTTAATTTCCTTGCAGGTGTACTTTGATTTCCTGTGCTGCTCAGAAAACGTGCTTACCTTTTCCAGGTAGGGCTGCTTCTGGACACAGCTAAGAGATGCTGGAATACACTCTCTGGGAAGCACAGTGTGCTCCCGGCAGGAACTGCCTTTCCATTTCCCGAGCGCACCACTCAGTTCTGCAGCAATTTCTCCTTCTCTGTTAACAATGTAAAGCTTTGGCAGATTACCCAACTTAAAAATAATTTAAACTGCACTTATAAAGTATTTCATGAAACATTTCTAAAAACATTGCCACTTTCACTCCCCAGCCATGACAGCAGCAGTTGAAAGGAGGAGAGTGCAGTGAAATTTCTCTCTTAAATTCAGATCGCTTGAAATTTCTGCTGCTTCAAGCTGCTATTTCTATTCTGTATTCACTTAAAAGGTGTGGAAAATAGGCATATTCAATATCAGATTTTGTTGTTTTAAAACTCATGGAAGTAAATACTTTGATCTAATCACATGTAAATTATGTGTCACTGTTAAAATATGGGACTGCATGTAAATCTCAGATACAAAAGAAGTCATCACCGTCTCCATGTAGAATGAAAAGAAATATAGAATATTAAAATCAGGAGGTTCAACTTTATTAGCATAACAGCTACAGTTGATATTCATGTGCGCCAAAAATGCATTCACAGCAAAATAACTCAGAAAGAAGAAAAGCCCTGATTCAGCACAGTAATTTAACTCATATTTAGCTTTGAGCATGTGCTTAAGTCCAGCTGGGCTTAAGTCCAGATGAAAAAATGTCTTCTGATAGACAAGGCAAAGTCAGTAAAAGTTGAGCAAATGATTGCAGACTGAGCAAAAAACCCATAATAGTTTTAATTTAAGTTCAGTCTTTGTTCCAAATAAGTCCTGCTGTTACAAACCTCTTTGTCTGGGCCTATACAAAGCTGTCTCTGATAAATTCATAATAAACACTCTCCTTGAAGGATGGGGGACAAAAGCTTTCTGGCTGCATCAATTTTCCATTGACAGCCAAAGAGAGAGAGAGCAGTTACAAGTAACACCAGCACAAGTCAAGTGGAGCAAACTGGTGTCCGTGGAGAGCTGAACAGGAGCTGCTCTTCCTCTGCTTTGTATGAAAAAATGCAGGAGGGGCCTGAGCTCCCACCTGCTCCCTTCTCCCTCCTGAGCTGGGCAGCAGCCCAGCGCTCTATGGGATCCCCCTCCCTGCCCGTCCTCCTGGCTGGGGCACACTCCCGTTGCTGAGAGGTGTGGAGAAAGGCCTCCAGCTCTCCCACGGGAAGAAGGGCAGGAGATCGCCGTGTCCCTCCCCTCCACGCCAGGGGAAGGCACTCCTTTTGCAGGAGGGGATGCCCATGGGCAGAGGCTGGTGCGGAGGTGGCCGTGGGCACCACACACAGGATCCCTGAGCTGCCAGGCGGCCGAGACTCCTCAGAGAGCCGGCAGTGCCTTGTCAGGCTGCTCCCAGATTTCCCAGCTCACTGATCAGCGCGTTACGGACCATCAGGGCACTGAATCCACAGCTCAGGAGGGGGAGAGCTGAGAGGGCTCCTCTCTGCCTGTCCATCACTATGTTTGTGTGTCTGTCTGTCTGTCTGTCTGACCCACCTCCAGCCCATGGGAACAGGGGAGGGCTTGGGGACTTGCCTGGGTGAGACCATGGCCCAGTAACTTCCACACTTGAAGAGACAGGGGTATGTTAAAAGCTGAGTAGGATAAAAATGATAGGGAATGGTTTTCAGCCTCTGTGAAGTGGAGGAAACTCGTGTTACATTTTAAGTTACAGCACCTGGCTCTCAAAGAGAAAAGGACGGAGTCTCAGCTCACACGCATGCCAAGGCCAATAGATGCCAGCTGAGGGTAACAGACCCCTGGACTGCCTGGGGAGGCTGGTCTGGGGCTGCTGGGCTGCAGTGGGCAATACTGGGACAAGAGGGAGGAACTCCATAGAACCACTGCTCACACCAACCCTCTGCTGATATCAACAGAGCTACTCGTTAAACCATGAGCCTTTCAGGGCAACAGAAATTCTTACTCACTATGGACACAAACCTAGAGAATGAAAATACACTGTCAGTGAAGGCAAAGACCTTAGGATAAAAATTACAATCAAAGAGAACTGTTCTCAAATTGAGGAAGAAACACACCTGAATAATCTGGGCAGTGGACTGTGCCTCTTGAGAGCAGCAGGGTAAAACATTTTGTCCTATCTCCAAAGACTTGATGCCCTAAAAGCTCTAAACTCCAAAAAACCCTCTTTGGTGACATGAATTCAGCAATTTCCCAGCAATCTGCTTTTCCAAAGCAGCAGCAAGACACCCTCTTTCAAGGCACTGTGGAGAGTCGCTGGCCCCGTGCACACAGGAGGAGATCACTGCTTCCTCTCGCTGCACATTAGGTGACTTCACTCTGTTTGCTGTGAGCTTTTGCAAAAGGTTCCTTTCATCAGCTGCCTTTGAGGTTCTTTGAAAAATGGAAATAATTAGGCATGTGTATTTTCATTGGCACAGAGAGGCTGAAGCCTGATCTGAAAGGCTTTGCCTCTGCAAGAAAATAATAGGTCCAATTAAATGTACTTTATTCTGTGAAGTTCAAACGCCATAGCTTTGGGGGCAAGAATTACGTGCAGAACATGGCTAAGGTATATATAGGACTGGGGTTAAAGATACTCTGCTTGGGTTTACCAAGTGACAGTGCTGGTGATTAATCGAGACGTAAAGGGTACAAGATTGACAGTCCTGTCCAGAGGGACAAGGAAAAGTCCTGTGTCCACTGGCACTAAGTCCACTGAGACCCCAGTGACTCCATCTGCACCTGCAATATCCAGCAGCCTGCTACAGTGATGGACGTAGCTGTGATAAAAACACACTGGCCCTGAAGGGAGCTCGATCAGACCCCTAATTATCACTCGTGATCTCTTTTTTAGTTAATACTTGCAAGAAGTTTCTAAAGTTTCAAAGGGATATAAATCTTATCAAAGTATTTCTAATTGCACATAAATGACAGGTACCAAGTCATTTATCTCGGGCTGCAGGGAAGGGGCAGCACAGCTCTCCAGAACCTGTGCAAAGGTCTAATACTGCATTCAAAACTAACAGAGAAATCAAACCTTCATATAAATGCTAACTGAGAGCAAAATTGCAGTTAAAAAAGAGAGAGGATGCTCTAAAAGTAATTAAAAACATGTGAGACAAATCAACACGCTCCTCTGCTTATGGGTCTGGGCTCTCTGGGGGCTAACGCCTGTCTCTGCTGCCTGCAATGGCTTTCTGTCTGTATGCTTGGACAAAAGACGTTTTATTACAGTAATTTATCACCCCATAAAAGTGGCTTTCTTGTATTGCTGAATAATTTTGAAAGAAATATGTTTTAAAAATTAAAAATGCAGTCGGTGTACACACACTCAGGTCTGCTGGGAGACATTTCTGCAACTACTGTAACTGCCTGGGTAGTTTTAATACCTCTACCTTCTATTATTTAAAGTATGATGATATTTTTTCCTTCTCTGAGCTTTGTCAGCTATAAATAAAAGATAAGGGTTGAATTGTACAGGGTATCTGTAAGCACTTCCATTATTGATACTTAATGTTACTTGGAGGGGGTAGTGAGACCCTGGTGCTTCTCATTTGCACCTAAACCCTTAAGGCCCAACTGAGAAGAGTGGTGGGTGCATGTTTGAGAGGTCATTTTCTCTGTGTATGCTTCCATTTTTCATCCTTCATGTGTCACCTTCCAGCATGAAAATGAGACCTATCTACAGATATTGAATGAAATATTAAACAAAGATGTTTGGGGTAACTGTGAGGACTGCCTGATGGGACCTAGGATCAACAGGAAAGGCTTCCTAGGATAATTTCAGGACTCAGTAGATGTTTAGACAAGGTCTAGAATTGGGTCTGTGATCCTGAAATAACAAAAACTTGCTTTGCATTTTATTCTCCTAGATCTAAAGTGATCTTTGCCTGCTGAACTGCAGCTGCTTTCTCTCCAGCTCCAGAGAAAAGGAAACCCTTTTCTTGGCACACTATTGTCATCCAAGGTGTTGCCCTTGTTTTTAGCACCACATCAGTCTGTGGTTTCTCAAAAGCAGTAAATTGCAGGATGACATAAGGAAAAAGAACACACTGAGATGGGATTTGTAACAAACACACTCATCAAACTGCTGCAGAAGCAGAAGGGTTCTGTGACCTGGAGTCAGTCTGAAGGAAAATGAATGTGTTAGCAGTGCTGCTCTTAAGGCAGAGCTGTAATTTGGTTTTGCAGGTTCCAGTGTCTTTGTTCCTCCCTCTGCTGTCCCCACCTGTCCCAACTCAGCATCCCTAGGCAGGACATTTGCCCCAAGGTGAGCGTCCCTATAAATACTTTATTTACGGCTGACTCACATCCTTGTTCCTCAGGAAAGCTGTGGCAAACCAAACCTCTTGTACATTTTTCTGCCCACTGATGTTGCTATTTCAAGAAATTTTTTGCTGTTCAAACAGACTCTTCAACAGGGTGAGGACTACCCACTCCATAGGAATCTTCATCTCCACAACCCCCTGGGATTTGCAAAGTAGCAGAAACTGGGCTTGGAACAAACACATGGAAGTAATCCTGATGGATAAACTGGCATGAATCCTGCCCTTTGTGTCATTTCTTTGATGCTTTTAAGGATCATGTGGCAAATTCCAGCCCATCCAGCCAGGTACAATACCAAAGCTGGACAATAACTGGGAAGGGGAGTCAGTGTCAGACAGCTGTCCATGTATCCACAGGGTCACACAGGGAAAGGGACCACTCAGAGCAACACTGCTTTGAAAACAGGGAATTTTCCTAAGAGCTAATGACCACTTTGGTATTTATTGAAGCCCAGTGAGATCAGAATAACCAGATTGTTTGACCCTGGAACACCCTGCATTTCCCTGATGGATCAAAAAGCACCCTGAGCTGAGTATCTCCTTCGTGCTCTGTTTTCCATCTTGCCTCGGAGCTGGTGAGGATTGTGTCAGATACCCCGTGCCAGCAAACTCTAACTGCGGACCTGCAGCCAGTCTGATGCCTCTTCAAACCACAACGTGATAAAATTAGATCATTACTCACATCACCCTCTTTGCTAACAGTTATCAGAGGGATGCAACAGTATCTCCCCATTTCATTTTCTAAGAAGTGACTTCAAGATGCAGAGAGTGAGACAGTGACTCATGCTCAGAGGTTTCTTTATTAGCTTTTATTTAAGCAGAGAGCTAACAATGAGAAGAACTGCTTTCTGTGCACAGAGACCTAAAAACTGAACACACATGTTTACACTGCAAGAACAGCCACACAAACCCCAGGCAGTGTGTAAATCCAAATTACTAATATACATTTTAAAACTAAAGGGGCTGCTAGGCAAATTTCAGGCACCACTGAAAGCAGAAGAGTGGGAGCCTGCATCCAACCACAAGCATAAGGCAGAGTCCCTTATCTCACTGGCAGATGGGCTCCTTCTGTGTCACACATCCTTGAACTGCCACTGCAGTTGGAAACACGCAGCAAAACACGACAGAGACTCAGCAGGATGCTTGCAGGAGCCTCGACAGACACTTGTGTATTGCACTGGCAGGTTTTGGTAGAGGTACAGAGCTGTGTGCGGCCACAGCAGAGGTTCATCGAGCCAGTGTCTCATTTCCAGCAGCAGCCAAAGACAGATGCCTACAGCAGGGTTTCAAGTTAGGCCACTGTCTGTTAGGGCTGACCCAGATCAGCTGTTCATTTAGGGGCTCCTGCGGGGAAAGACATGCCGGGTTGAGCTGGAATTTCCCTCATAAGCATGGCAGCATTCCTGATTTCCCAAAGTGCTACAACACCCGCAGCCCCACTGCTGACACTCTCCTGCAGCCACCTGTGTGTGTCCCTACCAAACACTGCCACCTTTCCAAGCGTTCCCAGGCAGTCCTGCAATATCACAGATACTTTGCAAACCTGTCCTGATTATGCTTCATGTTACAGTCCCAGTTTTACACTGCTCAAAAAACATTAATAAATAATGAATTGGAATGGTTGGCCTGTTATACATATAAGCAGCATGTGTTCAAAATGGTTACCAGCACATCAGTGCCAGTTACCATAGATAATGATAAGCTACAATTAAAAGCAATCTATTGCTCTGCTGGACTGTGTAACAGTATGTAATAAAAGATTAATCGCTTATTAAAACAGCTACAAGTATTTCATTAACCTTTATGCATTATTTCTAATGGGGCTTGCCTACACTGCAGTCACTGCAGTGACTAAGTGGGCTCAGTGGCAGGAGGGCTGGGCAGGATTTAAGCAGCCCAGTTCTGAGGAGCGTGGTGGTGCTCAGCCCCTTGTGTTTACCCAGCTCCTCGGCTGGGGTCTGCCCTCGCTGAGCCCCAGCAGGACACAAAGCACAGGTTCTACTGACTGGGAGCTGCAGCTCCTGTGTGAACACACTCAGAGATGGCTCTGCACTGCACAGCCTTCTACCACGCTGCCCTGGCTGCTGCTCCCTGGGAAGTGCCCATTCCCAGAGCTGGCATCCCAAACTGAATGTCCTGGCTGTGTTCCTGCACACTTTAAAGACATGCTGCCTGTGCATACTGGCCATTCTCTAGTGACCAGCTGAGCTTTTGCCACCTGGTTTCCCTCCCATAATAGAAATCAGATAGGTCTGTTTTCTGGAAAGGGGCTCTCCAAAGAGCCCTGAATGTCTGTGCTTGCCTTTACTTTGTGTCACCTATGCTGGGAACATCCATTTTGCCATTTGCACCTGGGGAGCTCATTCCATATAGTGTGTTCATCTTCCATTATCAGCTGGACCTGGATTTACATGGCCATAGGGAAACTCAGGCAAAATCTTTCCCTGTGCACATGCTATTAGTTCTGCTGATTACTCCCAGCAGTACTTACCACTGGATAAGAGAGGCTTTCAGAACTGAAGTACTTCAAGCACTGTGCTTCCTTCAGAGAAACCAGTCTGCTTCTTCAACACCTTGCTACTTGAAGCTCCCTGTGCCCATGGCAGCCTATCATGAGCCTGCAGAAACTAAACCAACTCAAAAATGATGTGTGCAACTGAAAAGTGGCTATCAGGAATGCTTTTTAAGTGTGTAAAATAACTCAGTGGCTTGTTGAAAGCCATCAGGAAGCATGCTTGAGAAATAGTGTTTGGAGACAGCAGAAAATAGCTCTTCATTCCAAAGGACAGTGAAATATTTTTAGTTCTTTCTTCCTCTCCTATGGAAATGTTGTCCTTTAATGCTGGTCCAAGGGTCATAAAGGACACAACATTCTCCATCAGATGAAAGCATAATCTCTTCACTGTGTTCCTTATCACACTTCCTCTGTGCAGGAGGGAATGTGAATTCTTCCTTAACTTTTCAGATTCTGCTGTGTTTAAGCCCAGCAGTACACACTATTTGGCTCTCCAGTTCTTCCACCTCTCAGACAGAATCATCTGAGGCATTTCCTAGGCTGCAACCCTCCTTTTTGTCATATTAGTGGGACCTATTCACACGTAAGGGACCTCCATTATGCTTGATCTGAAAGATACCTGACATGTGGAACAACATACTTTGAAACATTCATGTAGCAGTTCCGTAACCTCAGCCAGAGTTCACAAGTTGTACACAGAGAGATTCCCTAAATCACTCCACTGAAACACACTGCTCAGCAAAGCCACTTCTCCTGCGTCTGGCTGCAGTTCGTGCTTGTTGATACCTTTTGCTTTTGAAAGCTGGAATTCGTCTGATATATCAAGGCTGGAAGAGGAACAAGTATTTTGCTCACAAAGGTTTGAAATCCCCATCAGTTTGCACCTGTGCCTTTCAAGGCAAACAAAGCTCTTGTATTGCTGGATGTTACCACAACAATGAAAGGTGCTACTTAAGCCTGTGGTGCCCTCACCCCGAATTCCCCAGCAGCAGCTGCTGGAGAGAAGGGCCAATGGTGCTGCCCAGGGTGCTGCCCACGAGTTCTGCTGACCCTTCAGCACGGGGAATCTGTGCCTGAGTAGCCAGGTTTGGGTACCCGGCCCAGAGCCACCAGCTTTGTAAACTCACCATCCTACAGCACTAATGAGACAATCCAGACAGAGATGCCAAATACATTTTTTTGCCCTGATAAGTTTTTGACCCATACAATAATTTTGCCAAATTCAAAGGATAATTTACTTAAAGAAGACTCTCTTTTTTTGTTATCTTAAGACTCCTGCTTTGCAGAACACTGTCTCTCTGCAAGACTTTTCACAGTAGTGGAAACTGCCCCAGTGCTGAAATGGGGGAAGGTTAATGAAGATTCAGGAGGTAGTTATGATTCCTTAAAACTTTCCTTGGGCCTATGTCTCCCTTGGCAATAAAAAGGGGTTCTCTGCTGTGGACCTTACAGAGAGAGTAAGGTCTCACACAGAGAGAGTGTGGAGCACAAAGGAAATTTATGAACTGTTTTCTGGAGTGCAAGTGCCTTTCAGTTCTGGTATGTACAAACTTACATCTTCTGCTCAATTTGACAAGAAAGCAGAGTTTCACTAAATTGTCCCTGCATTTGCTCCATCCCACTTACTGCTTTCACATGCAGAAAGCATTCTTCTTCTTTTCAAAGATCTGAAGAAGGTAGGTCTCAAAAGAGAGCATTCCTGCCCAGGGTTGGATCCAGAGCTCTGTGCTTGACTCAATTAATAACGGGTGTCCCTGAACTCACTGTTCACAGGATGAACGAAATATTTTTCACCCTTTGTTTGCCTCCATTCTTGGCACTTCTGCAAACTATGAAAAGCTGAAAAATCTGGAGCTTGCCAAGAACTGTGAATATGAAAATGTAATCTTTCCTCCTGGTCTGGCAATCAGATGTGTCAAACAACATCTCATCTCTGATCCTGGACAACACCTGAGCTTCTCCATAAAAAATGGAGCAGAGCTGGGGCTCCACACACATGTTGTACAGCTTTTCCTTCTCGTGCAGCATCAGGAGAAGTCAGGCACTGCAGCACAGCTCAGCCTTCCTGTGTGTGGCTTTCACACCTACCTAGCTTGTCCTGTGCTGCCAAGTGGTATCTCTTGACAAAGCAATATTCTTCCTAATGTTAAATATTTTGTCTCCAGCCACGCCAAAGCTGAGTGCAGTTTCCCTCAGAGGAGGACACACTAATGTGTAACTGGGTGTGTTAAGTCCGATACTAGGTCTGGTTTTAAGAAGTGCTGAGCACTCACAACGCCTGTCACAGCCAGGAGGTGCCTTATGTTCACTGAAACCACAAACCCTGCAAGTCCAGATCTCCGTGTCCCCATTCCTCAGTTCTGAAGCCAAGCCCACTGTATTCCCAAGTACTCCAGACTCTCAGCTGATGTAAATGAGCCGGACTGCCCTGAGGTCAGCTGGACCCACAGACTCGCACTGGTGCTCTGACCCCAGCTTTGGCAAGGACACCGTGGAGCTGTCCACTGTCTGGCCCATATTAGTGTTTCAAATGTATAAAATACTGCATGCAAGCTGAGATGAGATGGCTTGAATGGGATAGGGATTATCAGGAAGCCAGGCTGGGCAAGTAATGATGTGATGTGCACGCCTCGTCCCATGGCCTGAAAGGCAGCAGCAGGCGCTGCTCTGCAGATCCCTGCTGGAACACCCAGCGGCAGCGGCCACGAGCAGAGCGGCCCTGCACACACCAGCCTTGGCAGGCTGTAACAGGAGCTGTGCACCCAGCTGCACGTGCTGGAAAGCTCTCCTTGACACCACCACAGTCTGCTCTCTTGGAGCCCTGGAATGGTTTCAGCATTTCTCAGACAGTATCATATCAAATGACTGAAAGCATTTTCAAAGAGGTGTTTGCTTCCCTACATTTTGTTTGAGTTAATAAAAAGTGACAGAGTTGGAGAGAAAGCAAAGCACATGTGTTCCTGGAAAGAAAAAAAAGCCAGTCAACAAAAAAATGTGACCAACTGGAGACCAGTGCAATCAGGATGGCTTGAAAACATCTGCAGCCAAAGAATGAGGGAAGGGCACGGAAAAAGAAGGAATGAGGAGGGGAGAAGACAGCTCTGCAAACCTCAGGCTGCCCTCCATGTCCTGTCCTCACTGCATTCTCTTGCAGATGCTTATTTAGCTGTGACTGAGTGTAACAAGCAGATAAGGTCAGCATGGCACGGGAACCTACTGCACTTCAGCAACAGCACTCAGCTCCTCAGGAACAGACACGGTCTCCAGGCTAGGAAGGAGAATCAATCTCCAAGGTTGACATTCTGGTACCTTTTAGGAGCACTAAATAAAAGATGGTGGCAAGAGGAGAAGAGGACTATTTTATTTACTTGTAAGTGCCAGAAAACAGTTTTTTGTTTCCTTCTAAGGTCAGGCATGTGTTTGTAGCTTAGAGCTAATTAAAATGCTAAATTACCTCCAGCAACTGCAGAGAAAAATTGTAAATTAATTACACGTGACAAAAAAAAAATTTAAGTTTCTTAGTTCATTTTGAGATAAACAAATGAAACCACTAAGATTTGTTGCATTGGTGGCTTTTCATAACAGGAAATAGTAATAACACATTTCTGTCTGTAGGAACTTCCTCTGGTTCCCCTCTTGGCACCAAGGGAACTATAGGAAGCTGCCTGAAACAGGCACAAAAGCCTTTCTGTGGCAGGAAGCCAGTTCCGTTCACTTTCTGTCTCCTGCTGAGGGTATTGGGAACCCCTGAAAGGCTGCTGGCACTTGGCTGCAACAGGAAAGGAAAGGTCTGTGTCCAGCAGCTCTGCATTCCTAACTTAGACACACAAGGGAATTAAAAGAGGAAAAGTAATGCCCAGATTTCCTCTCCCAAGCTCTGTTTCTCAAGGCAATGCAGCCAGTCTCCCTGAGGACCAGAGTGAGGCAGTCTGATCCCAGACTGAAGCTGTCGGTGCACACAGACAGGTACTGCCCTCTGCATTCATGGCAGCCTTCTTGCAAACACTAAAAGGCAGACAACCCCTGTGGCAACAAAATGAAAGCTGAACTCATCACAAATCGAGTCCTTTGGCATGTCACATAAGGTCCCATTAAAGTGTCCACATCCCAGCCTTAGACATCCCTGCCTGAAGTTCCAGCCACTCCAGCTGCCATTCTGCCCCTGGTCTGCCAGTGTGGCCCAGCTGCAGGCTCAGAGCAGGGGCTGCAATTCTGCCTCTGGTTTTAAGGAGCCTGTTGGTCAGTGCTGCTGAAGTTCTTCTGCCAGTCAGTGTCCTGCCTCTGAGTACACAGAGCTCTACAATGCCCTGTCACTGCTGTGTGGGGCCAGGCTGCCTGGGCACAGGAAACAGGACCTACAGTGCAAAGAGCAGGCAAGGGTAACGCTGCAGATGCTCTGCGTGGGACACGTGGAGGGGCACATCTGACACTCCCCTGCCAAGTCTGTGCCACTCCAAGGGGCCTTCTATGTGCCAGAGCAATAGAGGTCCCTGAGTGTCACTATTAGCCACTGGAGTACATATCTCACTTAGACACACTGCTAAAACACATCTTTCTAATTTGGAAATGCAGATTTTGCTATCCTCCCCCTCTTCAAGCTCAGAATTGTTAACAAATGCTGCAGTTCAGAGGTATGAACACGGCTGTCCTAATAATGTGTCTCTCTAGATTCTTGTCATGCTGCCCTGGTGATATTCAGCGTGATAATGAAGGCAGCAGGGAAGGAAGAACAGAGAAAATAGCAAACAACCTGGGAATAATGTGGAGTTGCCATGAAGAGTCACAGATTTGCTTACTGGAATTTAGAGCAGTTTGATTTTTTCTCCAAAGTCCTGCTTGCTGTAGCAGAAGCCCATATGCAGCAGCAGAACCACTCAGTGGAGCTCAACACTGCAGGGGCAGCTCAGGTACAGATGAAAAGGTTTGTCCTGGGCACTTTGTCAGCTCCAAGATGCTCTTAGCCTACAAGATCCAGATGGAATGAGAAGATACAAACAGCCCCAGGGCTGACATCACCTCACAGCCTCGAGACATTCCTAGTTAAAATGCAGGAATGACCTCTCCTTTCCAACCATCCCTGGAAAGCACCTGGGCTGCCAGTCACTGAAGAGATCAAGGGTCAAGGGAGCAGAATGGAAAAATAGCTCCTCCATTTTGCTGCAGGGCCTCAGAAGGTTATTGCAGCTGGGAGTGAGGGAAAGTGAGAGGGGATGGAGCAAATGAGAGAGGCAGGACCTCCTTGTAGTGGAAGGTGCAGGGGCAGGAGGGCCCAGAACGGCTCCATCGAGCACTCTGGCCTTGCCCTTTGTTCTCTCACGCCAGCTGCCTCTTGCCTGCACTTGCTCCTCACTCCCAGCACACCCAGCCCTGTGCTCTCCATTGCTCCCCAGCAGCCGTGGGGAGCAGCTGTGACAAGGATTGAACTGAGATCAGCAAGGGATCCAGACTCATCTGTTCCCCCAAAACCGCAATGCATTGCAATAAAGTTAGCTTTTTCTTTCCTGCTCATTTAGCTGAACTTCAATGATATGGTCAAGGTAGCAAAACTTCACTGCTTAACTGGACCTAAAGCAGTAAGAGCCTTTTCATAGTTTCTGCAGAACTGTGTACATATAAATTTATCAATTTGTGAGATGATTTTTTTTTGTCTTGACATTTGTTTTTTATCTTTCTTAATAGACACAATGTTTAATTCACTGTAACTAAAGACACTGGGATTTTAGTGAGTTTTCTGTCAGTTCCCATAACTCATTTTGATGGGAACCCATTGGATTTTAATGGAAACCTATTAGGTGAACATATTGTGATCATTAATGAACTTGATGTGCAATTATACGGAGAACCACCTAAAGGTAATTAAAACCTATCAAGACCACTAGGGAATAAAGAGAAAGGAAGTTACTCTTGTTTAAGACAATTAGTGTAGACAATGATCTGAAAACAAAATAAATGATCCCTGATGAAGAAAAGCTGTGTAGGTGGCTACCCTAGAAGACATAGGCCATGCAAACAAGGGTTTCTTTAGAAAACAACAATTACTGTAGATTTTTCTATTGCAAGTACTGCTTTCACAGGGAAGTTCACCATTTTCCTTCCTATTGCTTAACTCTCTGACATTTTGCTAATGTCTGGTTCTCTGGGTCTAGGGCAGAAGAGCATAGATTGTTCTGACACCTCTGTGCTTGTAGATCCAGGCAGAGGGAAGCAAAGTAGTATTAATCCTTGTTATTAGTATTATAAGTATTATAAGTATTATTAAGCAAAGTAGTATTAATCCTTGTTATTTCAGAAGGATCTGCTGATGACATTGTGCCTGGATTGTGCACCCACCCCCCATTTTCTCTGTGTCCAGGGTAGCTGGAGAGGCTGCATGGGGCTAACAGAGCCACTTGGCTGGAATGGCTCAGGGAGCTCTCAACAGAGCCCAGGGACAGCAATACCCCAGCAGGTGGGTTCCAGCATGGAACAGAGGGAGCAGAGCTGTGTTCCACCCTTGTTACAGGTACTCAAGTGCAATGAAAATTTTTCCTTTAGTTCTTCTACTGTTCTGCCCTAGTGAAGCACTGCTTGAACCCAGGGACATACCCTCCTAACCGTGAAAGACCAGCATCTCACTGAGCAAGCAACCTGCAGACTCAGAAAGTGCCCCCAAATCACTGCTATATTCCTCAAAATCACAAGAAATCTTGTTGCTTGCTGACCACTGGACAATTAAAGGGCCCCTCACTCCATTGTCCCTGATCCACTCTGCATGCCTTTGGTGCAGAAGCAGGGAACAGAACGTAATTAGCTGGCGGGTGATGTCCACCAAATGTCATCCCTGAACACATTTGCTTTAGTCCCTATTCACCAGCATCGACAGCAAGGCTGCTTCCCCATCCACTGGCAAAGGCTTTCGCCAAGATTTTAGAATTCAACAATGAAACAGGCCTGCAACTAAAACATTTATCTGGCAGTTTTCCCTCTTTAAGTCAAAGTGTTATGTTGGCACACGGCACTGTGGGTGGCGATTTGCCAGAGAAAAGCATGTGTTGGAAAACCTTGCTCAATATTACAGCAATCTCGTGCTCGCAAGCCTCGAACGAGTCGAGGAGACTCTGCCAGGGGGGCTCCCGGCATCCGCCCCTTCCCAGGGCAGGCACAGAGCAGAGCTGCATGCTCGCCTCCAGCTACGGACAAATGAGGTGTTGCTGGCCACAGCCTGGCGTGTTACATGTCCTGCTGAGGAGGAGTGGGAGAGCTGGGGGCTCTAGGGTGACTGCCTGGAGTACAAGTCAGCTGGTCAGCAGGAGGGTTTGTGGAGGATAGCACAGAAAGACATTGTTTTATATTTTTTAAACAGTGCCCTGCAGGTCCTTAAGTTTCTTTGGGACCAGCCCAAACGTTGGACAGCTCTGGTAGGCTTTTTATATGGGGCAGATAATCCTCACTAAAGCAGAAAGAAAGACCAGAGGGACTTGCCTGTAGTACAGAAAAACATATTGAGGAGGCAACAGTAACTTAATATGCAAGAGAGGCCTGGATTCAGAAGTCAGTTGCATCATTCATTTAGCAACACTCAAGCCATCGAGCAAGAGCTGGGCTGCCAAGTGTGTGCACTGGGCATTGTGCTCCTGCCAAGTTACGTCTTAGAGGAGCCAAGGAATGAGCCAGGACAAAAACAAGAGGATGGAATGGAGTAGTACTGAGCCAAACAAAATCAGGACTCTGTTCCCCCTGGCCTCAGCTGCCCAGGTATGTGGCCAATGATGGGACCAGGAGAACAGGGCCTGTGAAAGCTGTGCCCATCCCATTTGCCAGGTCAGAGCCTGTTGCCACAGTGGAGCTCAGCGCCAGCAGAGCTGTTCCCCTGGCAAACACTGGCAAGCCCAGAGCTAAAACGTCCCTCTGGCTATCCAGCTGAAGTTCAGCCCTTTGGGGCACTTCTAAGCATGTGAGACATGTCAGATGCTTCTAAGCACGTGAGACATGAAGTCTGCTGCTGAAAGAAAGGCTCCAACTCAGCCCTGGCTTCTGAGGCTGGCGCTGGGGGTCACTGGATGAGATAGGGACGTCTGCTTTTCAGCCAGCATGGTCAGAGCAAACCCTCTTCCCAACAAGAGCACGAGCAGGACAGCGAGAACAACACACCTTCTGTTGTAAGAACCGACAAAGCTGTTACCACAACTGGCAGCTAAGTTAGACATCAAAAAGCCACAAAATAGGTTACCATTCATTCTGCTTTTTCAGCATTATGTACACCTGTATTTCAAAGTCTTCAGACAAAGCCTTATCCTGCTGCCTCATTTCACTCCTCTCCTGCTCCCTCCTCCATCCCCATGACAGCCTTGAGGCCAGATGTTCACCAAGCATGTGGCTCTGTGAATTGCACCAGACAATGGCAAACTGCACCTCCTCTGTCATCTGATTTTTCTCCCTTAGCTATACTGAGTGACAAAAACACTTTTTCGCATCAATCTTTTTTATTATAAAGTTGTGCAACGCCTCCAGGGTCTGTCTGAGACTCCGGCTGTTGTGCTGGGGCAAGAGTTGTCACTGTGATCACCAGGAGTTACAGCACCCCTTGAAAAATGCAGTTTCAGCTTCGAATTCCTTAGTTTGGATTGTAATTTCTCACTACACTTTAAAAATGAAAGCAACAGACTTCAATCCTCTCCTGTGTCCATGCAGCAGCAACACTAGAATTGGCTTTGAATCACCTGGATCTAGAAGATGCAGGACACGCAAGTGTCCAAGGTTCGGGTGCAGTGTCACAGCATTGCAAGCTCTCGAGCCAAGCCAAGCCCTAGGAGCAGGGTAGCAACAGGAAGTGACAGGCCAAGCTGCTACAGCTATCACTGAGTGTGGTTAGAGCAAAAGCAGTTTCATTTCCCTTTAATGAGGTTTCCAGGTAAAGCCGTTCTGGGTTTTCCAGGACCTTCACCTTGCTCTGTTTCAAACTGCCGGCAGGGCAGATGTCACACAGGACATCCCAGTGCTGGGCAGCTCCTCCTGCCCAGCAGAGCCTGCTCTCCTGAGCTGCAGAGCAAACACTGGAATCTAGCACACCTCAGTGGAAGTCAGTAGAAGAGCCCCCTTGTCGGGCATCCCGTGCTTGGAGCACTCTCTCCTCCAGCTGCCAGGCAGAGCAGGAGCCTTTCAGACTGAGAGGTATTGGAGGGCAACCACTCTGGAAGAAAGGATCACAGAATAAAACAGCCCTGCAGCAGGTACTCAAAATTTCTGTGTAAGCAGAGGAACACCTCACTTCCTCTGAAAAACAACATAAAATTTTAAAAAATATTGTGTGTAGAGCAGGAGGAGAAAAACATGTGGCTGTGATTCATACATCAACCTTTTGTTAATAAGCCTTTATATTTCTATCTGCTTCATTTCACTGCTGTGTGGAGCTGCTGTGTTTTTACATGTCTCACAATGCATACAGGGTCTTTAAAAAAAAAATAAAGATAATACAGTAATATTGTACTAGTGCCAGTAGCACAAGTCATCCTTCAAACTGCTCCCCTCCTGACAAAAGTGCATGCAATGTACGTGCCTGAAATCCTCCTTAGGAATCCTAGCCTGTTTCATCTTTACCCTCCATTTGAAATGAAGCAGGAGATGAGAATAAAATATTTTCATTTTCTGCAGTTCTTGCCTTTTGTCTCCATGGTGTGGCTGCCCTTGCCCCTGCTGCAGCTGAGCCCATTCTTTTGCTCCAAGTACCAGTTGGGATTTTTGACCTTTGGAACCACCAGAAGGTTCTCAGTTCAGAAATACTTCTTCCATAAGGGACATCACTCCGTTCTCCTTTCCTCTTCCCCCAGACCACCAGCAAAAGCTTCAAAAACCTTTTCTTGCCTCCCCTGCAAGCCATTTAACCCTCTACTTTGCCCTGGGCAAGCTCAGTAACTGATCTGCCATTGCTTTGTACCTGTGTCTCCTCAGCTATCTGAAGCAACACAGATCAGAGGGGCAGACACACAGCAAAACTTGAGGTAGGAGGTGGGATCTGGAGTGGTTTCACCTTTTTGCCTTTGTTTCCTATGTCTCTCTTCAACCCAGCTGCTTCTGATAGACGCCATGAAAAGGACTTGAAAATGCCCACAGAAATGAGGGAATAACATGGGATCCAGGATTTCATATTGTATTTGTTGTTCCAATCTAACATATCTAAACATTCATATTGTCCTTGGATAGATTTACATTATTTTTGGTGTTTGCATTTCCTACATTTGATGGAACCGTTCCAAACCTGTCACAGTCCGTCCCAGGCCCTTCCCATAGGGTGAGTGTCAAAGCCACTATTTCTGTCTGTCTGCACCCACCTAAACATTGAGTGCCTGCTTCCCAAGACACACAACTTCCCTGTGCCAATATAATACACAGATCGTACCTGTATATCACATTAGCACTGTGATGGCCTATTTTCATCCCAATCCTCACACTTACTCCTGGCTCTAAATTGTTCTTTATAAAGAGGTCTGCAGGGACCTTGTTATTTTTATTGCTGTAATAAGGCAGCTCTACAGGAGAGAGGGAAAGTGTTTAGAAAGATAGTAAAGGCCCCGAGGCTGTCTGAATGTCAGGGAAGGCCTGTTGCAGAGGCCAAGCGACTTGGGCTCTCGCCTTGGTGAACACCAATCAATTTGGCTTGCAAAATGCGTGCCAGACAATAAAATACAAAGGGTGGAGGTGCCCAGCTCAAGGATTAACTGGCATCGGCAACTCTGCCCAAGAAAGGAGCAAAACAGAAATACAACCCCTCCTCAGAGGTTGCTTCGGGGTGGTGCTCTTCCTTCCATCACCAGGGAACAGGCACCTTCAGCCACAATGATCTGAATCTCGGGGAAGCACTCTGAAAAAGCAAATTACCAGCAGCACTTTTATGTATTTCAAGTAATTCAAAGCACAGCTCATCAGGCAGGTGATTAATGGTGTTACCCAAGGTGCGTGCTCAGCAGGCACCAATGCTCAGCAGCCCTGTTAGAGGACCATGGATAGATAGACAGACAGACAGACAGATAAAGTGTCCCATGGACTTGGAGGAGAGTAAGTAGCACACTGACAGGTGAGAAGTGCCTGTCAGAAAAGAGGACCAGTACACTCACTGAAACAGCCATCGATCCTATCAGTGCCACTGTCTACTCCAGAAGCAAATCCTCCAATGTGCATGACAAAAGGTCACAGCCTGGATTTAATTTCCAAATCATGCAGTAATAACACAGAGAGATAATGCTAAAGGTAGAGCAAGAATAAGAGACTTTCAGGGTTACAGCTGAAGCAAAAACAAACATTAAACAAATTGGGTGACAAGAGCTGTGCCCACCCTTGCCACAGCCACTTTGGCTGAGCAGAGATGCTCCAAATGCTCTTGACCAAATGTCAAAAATCAGGAAATGCTATTTCATCAAGAACAGAAGTGCTCCCTGGGAACGTGGGCAGCTCAACAAAGCTTGAAATAGGAATACTTCTGAACAATTTGTTCCTACATTCTGAACTCTATATCCCTATATACTTTACTGTTATATATCATCTCTGACACTTGGAAATTATTGCAAAGAAATGCTTCAGTATAAGAGATTTGTAATGGTTTGATAATGTTACTTTGCAGGTTTTTTCCCAACTGAAATATTTCAGCTATTGTGACTAATAGAACATTTCAACATTTTGATTTTAATCACAATTTAGGACCAAAAAAAAAAATCAGAAATACTAGAATTTCTTGAGGGACCAATATTTTGTTTTCCAAAAAGCCTTATTGCTGAGGAGAAACTAAAAAGTTAGTGTCTTGGGAAGTGATTCAGTGCTGCAACAGCATCTCTGACATGAGAGCACACTGTACTAATAGATGAGGCTGTTGTATGATGCTAATGTGGAAACTGGAGCTCCAGCAAACCGTTCATCTCCCTGGTGAACAGCTGAGCTCAGTAGCTCACAACTGTTTGCATTATACGCTCCCTTGTTGTTGCCATGAGGCCAAGAACACATATTCAGTTCCCTCAACATTCCTGCAAGACTTAATACCCATTCCAGGTTCCCTCTTGGCACAGAGAATTTGCTGGCTTGATCCAAAAGTGAAAGCCTCTTTTCTTGTCTCAATCCCATTGCTTTCAGCAAAGTGGCAACTCGCTTTTCCGAGCACGCTGGGATGGAAAGAAAGAGCTCCCCACTCCATACCTGTGTGACCCACAGAGGCTGGGCCTGGAAGATTTGCAACGGGAGCCATTCTGCCACCATTATCTCAGAGCTTCTTTTCACATCTTACAAGGCAGTGATTGATCTGCCCATTGCAATGGGTTTGACTAACATTTCATTACCTGTCCCCACTGAAAATGTTGTTTGATTTAGGTTCAAAGAGCTCATTATGTAGGGCTTTTTTTTCCTCAGGAAAAAAAAATGAAATGCAGAATAAGGTAGTATCAAGTCCTGAGCTAATTACTATTTGCCAAGGCTTGGTTGGTGTATGAGTGTGTCTGAGATTTTGCTCATTACCAGTTGTATAATATGATTTCTACCTCACAGTTAATTAGTACCCAAAAAAATAACCTAAGGATTTTACACAAGCCTAGTTGGAGGACAAGAAATAAACCACTGAGGAGTAGGTCTGGGGAAAGTCCCCAGTGAGGACACTTTCACTATTGATGTAAAACACTCAGAGGTTTAACTTTCAAAACAGACATTTTGGGAGAAGCTCTGAAGCATCTCAAGGAGAGCCTCTGTGCCATAATCAGACAGTTGAATTCCATCTCATTCCACAAGCTCAGTGCTTTTATGTGGCTGATGTCAGCAATCTCCAAACAGGCCCCAGCCCAGGCTGGGGACCCTGGTGTCCATTGCCTTGGCAGAGGCACTGAGGTGATGCTCAGCCTGGCTGACTCTCATTGCAGCACTTGGCTTCCAAGAATCTCCTTCTTTCACCAGTTTTTTCCAAACACCTGAAGCTGACCTAGAGAAACTTGACTTAAGCATTAGCACAAACACCTCCTTCTTCCACCACCACAGTATTTACCCTGAGACAGTGGAAAATGTCAGTGATCCTTTGAATTCAGGAGAGCCAAGACAGACCAGTTGACAGATCTGCTCCCCCCCATCAACCAGGCTCCTTTAGGTTACACATAGACATGTGAATTACCTCCCCAGCTGTGCAGTGTGACTGAAGGATAATCATCTTACTCCTAAAAGGCTTCATCTTGGCTAGTGCTGTTCTCTACTGCAGGAACGAGACATACTGGAAAGATGCCACTTCAATTTTGAGGCAGATGGGTTTTACTATATGTGTGGGTTTAGTGGATTTAGTTTGTTCTCCAAGGTCATTGAGCTATTCTGACCTTTGGGCTGAACCTGAAAGGACCCTCTGTATATTCCTTCTAAACCAGTTCATTCAGCCCTACTTTCTGCCCTTTTCAATTCAAGATGCTTTTGCCCTTTCAAACATGTGCAGTTGTTCTATCATGAGTTCTACCAGCCAAAACAGAAAATAAAATTTACGATGTACACAAGCAGACACTCAGTGAGCCTCTTCCAGCAGCTTGGCAAGAAATAAAGCCTACTGGGAAGTATTAAAACCAATGACCATCCCAGACTCTTTAAAAAGAAGTTAGATACCAGTAACCCAATGTGTGGCTGTAAAATGTCTTGCTCTGTCTAGGTCTGTGTTTGTCATCATATCAAAGCCTAGAAGTGGTCTCCACTTTGCCTGTATTGGAATTCTTCATTATTCACTACTCCTCCCAAATCTGATGTGATCTGCAAACTAGGAAATCTTGCTTTCTATGTCCTCAGCCAAGTCTTTCATACACTGTAACTATCAGAAAGACCAGGATCTGCCAGTGCAGTCTCCTACAGTACACGCTCCTTTATTAACTTGTCTTTCATCTTGAAAGGCTTCTATTTATGCCTCCTTTCCCCACTCTGCTCCTGTCCTCTGGCCAATTTTCAATCAGTGAGCCAATTCTTCCCCTTTCCAACTCCCCACCTTTAGACATTAACCTCCGACGCGGGACCCTGTCAAACACCGTCTGAAGATCCAAGCCTCTCCTGACTCCTGCTTAGCCTCTTGTCTATGCCGACAGGAGTGTATGTTCTAAAAAAAGAAATTTCCAAAAGTTAGCGAGGCAGAAAAGGTCCTTTCCGGAAACCATACTGGCTATCTTTGGTCAAGCTGTGCGTTTCTCAACAGGCCACCTTTCATCTATTAAAACATTTTCTAAGACTTGTCTTCACCTGAAGGGAAACGAACTTCCCTGCAAGACCCTGGTGCACATCTGGGTCGTTCCTTAAATAATGGTGGGAGGCTGTCCGCCTTCCACCTTTGAGGAATCTCCTGCAAAACACTTCAGCTCTGTGAAGTGCCTGTGAAAACCTTTCCAATTTAGACCCACAGTTCCTTTAACCTCTTTAATAAGAGAGCCATGGAGTAGGGGGTTTGGTACCAACCATCCACTTCACACCCTTCAGCTCCCTGAAAGCTTCATTTTCTGTGCTCTCTTAGCCTTTGAGGAATAAAGTCTGGTTTCCACCTTTCTACTTACAACTTTGGTCCAGGCAGCTTCTCTCTGACTCAGGTGTATTCTCTCTGCCAGTAGCCAAGCCTGATATTTCTACTTGCCTTTTCTCTACTCTACAACCAATGGATTAGAGCAAAATTAGTTTCTGTCTTTGCAGCCAGCCCTTTTCCTCCTGCTGACGAGCAGACTCTGGCAGCTTGTTCTCACCTGCTCAGCTCCAATGCCAAAATGTCCCCAATTACCAAAGAATCCCATATATCCTGCTCTGTGTGTGATCATTCCTACACCATTACCTGCCGCTCAATTCATAGCCTCTCCCAGAAGCAGCAGTAAAGCTGTCTCAGTGTGCCACTTTACACCCACATTGAGTCTCCCTGGCCTCCAAGGAGTGTCTCCACTCACAGCCACCTTTCTGCCATGCCACTTACTGAGATACCTGTGTGCACAAGCAGCTTCCTCACATGCCACGTGAGGAGTTGAAGATCCTGTGTTGCTTACACAGCTACATAAACAGCCTTTTTCCCAAGCCAATAGGTTGTTCTGCATTATTAGAAAGAGCTGATTTAAACACATTCCCACAGTTTCATGGGCTTGTTACAGTCCATCACAGGGAGTGGCTGCAGTTTGTTTTCTCTGCGTGTTCTCATTGCCCTGGACAAAGATGCTACATTTATAAAATGGAAAGAAGCAACATCAACACTTATTTGGGCAGTTGTTTTTGAGTTTGAGTCATTGTTGGTGCTTAGTGTGAAGCAACAGAAGGACCAGCTGTAAATAATTTCTAAGTCCAGCAAGGACTGAACTCTTCACAGGCTTCCCAGTTTATCCACAATGTACAGTGGATGGTGCAGGGAGAAGTAAAAATGGTTCTGCTCTATCTGCCTGACTTCCATGTTCTTCCCACCAAGGCAAGGCAAGGCAAGGCAAGGCAAGGCAAGGCAAGGCAAGGCAAGGCAAGGCAAGGCAAGGCAAGGCAAGGCAACTCTTCCCTTCAGCTTCTCTTTCACTGTCCTGCGTTTAGGTCATCCAAGACAGAGATGGTTCCTTGCCAGAAACCCTTCCAATCTCCAGGCGAAACAAAGCAGCAATTCTTCTGGCAGCTGGTGGAACAGAGGACTGAGAACCAAGCTTGTCGCTCTTCATGGAATTGTTCCAGGCAGACAACCTGGCTTACAAAGCTTTACACTGTGGGCTACTCTGAGCAGCAGCCATGTGAAGAGGAAAAACAGCTGCTCCTCCGGGTTTTCCCGAATTCTTCTGCGTCCAAGGGGTCCTGAGCCTCAGCTGCACCCACCCGGCCAGGCACGGCCTAGGGACGGTTCATTCTGTAGGGAAGAAGGAAAGTCAGGTCTCTCACAGGTGCTTTCCAGGCCGCCTCTTAGGACCACAACGAGATCTTAATCCATCAGTTCAGCAGAGGTGGCAGGAAAGGCTGGAAAGGGGGACTGGCCCTCCCCAGCACAGCCAGGGCTGCAGCAAGGCCAGGACAAGGCATCTCCCCTGCTCTGGTGTCCTGGCTGTGAGGTCATCTGCCACTACAGCTCCATGTTGAGACTGCAGCAGACTCTCCCTGTCCTCTGGACTGAGCCTCTTTCCCCTTGGCCCAAAAGACAGCCAAGGTCACATTTGCTGAGCTCCAGGCTCCACAGAATCTTTGTTTGTTTCAGACAAGCCAGGGGGAGCAGACAAGAGAGAGTCAGTTAGTGTTATCACAACTAATGCAGCTCATTAGAATTGTTTTAAGCTCTGAGAGCAAATGAATATCTAATGAGATTTCCCCCCAGGTGTAATTAGCAATAAGCTTTACATTGCTCTAAAAATACCCTCCAATTTTTTGAAAAACTAAATGCAGATAACTGGAAGCTCTAGTTACACTTAATGAACTGAACAAAGCACATTGAAAACTAAGAATATTTTAATTGTGTTTATTTAGCCTTCAGCAAAGGATCCAAGACATTTTCATAATCATCAAATTAATTTCAAAATGCTCCTTTGTAAGTTGTCCAGCCAGCAATGTCGATGTTGATCATATTCAGAGGACTATTTCCTGATCGGACAGTCCATTTACTAAACAATGCATTATTCAAGAAACTGGAGCCATCTCTTCACCAATTCTTCCTCCCACGGGCAGTTTAGAATATGAAAAGAATTTATTGATGCAAGAAGAAACACTGCAGTTCTGGTTAGTGAAAATAATTATGATTACATATCTTCTTTCTCCACATTTGTCCCAAAAAGAATGGTGAGGAAAATACTCACTTTCTTTAAAATTCCCAAATATTACTAAAGTAGGTATTACCTTTCACATTCACTTCAGTAAGAAGGTGACTTCATATCACCGAGTAACCCAAATGACCAATTAATTTTGGCAACTATCAACCAGAGCTGTCTAAAACTCTGACCTTTGAAAGAAAAGAAGCTACAACTTAATACACATATCACCTTTCCCTAGAAGTGTTTAGGACCCAATCCTGGCTTTGATTAAACCAGGAAAATACCAGTAAGATTTTGTGTCATGGTTTCTCTGCCTCTGGTGGCTGCTGCCAGGCTTCCAAGATGGAGTGTGAAGTGGCCACTTGCCATCAGATACCTCCAACCTCAACCTGCAAGCAGAGCTTGAGCCAAAGAAGCAAATTCATAGAATGGGAGCAGTGATGAGACCTTTTCTAGCAACTGTCAGTACCATTCTACTAGAAAATTCAAAATCCCACTCAGTCCCTTAGACTCCCCTGCACTTCCATCACAAATAACAGGATGGCTGCTTCTTCACAGCTTCATCCACACGTCCCTGAGCAAGCACAGAATAGCAGGACACAGGAAGGGACCATGGCAACTCTCCACCTTCTTCTGCTAATTGTGCTCCACGAGTGGCTGCTGGAGCCCGGCTGGGGCCGGCCCGGCCGCGCTGCCTCAGCCAGCCCAGGTAGTCACATCCCATCCATGTCCTTTGTCTCCATGCTCACTGGCTTCCTCTGAAGCATCGCAAAGGAGAGTTAATTAATTCTGATCACTCCTAATAGTCTTCTAGGTCACAAATTGGTGATTCAGCTTCATTAATTTGATTTCTAACATTTCATCCTTTGCACTCTCTGCCCGATTAGCTTCTTGAAATTTAGTTTCAGTAAATGGGATGAGCAAGGCAGAAACTTCCAAAGAGATTTTCCTCATTGGCATTTGGAGGACACGCCACAGCGCAGAACCCCCGGACTCGCAGCCAGGGTGCGGTCACCTCCATTTTGCAAACTTCCTGATGACGGGGTGGTGTGGCCAGGCTGCAGTCCGAGTCACTTTGCAAAGGAAGCATTGATTCTCCTTTCACTCAGACAGGCCTAAATGAGGAAAAGCACCAGCGCAAATTGCACTACAGCAAGACTAGCACAGGAGAAAAATCAGACCATCGAATGTCTGAAAAGAAGAAAGAACTAATTTTTCTGATAGTGTTCTTAAATAAAAGCTGACATTGATTTGTAGGAGTATGTAAGCAGAGATTATATATACTGAAAAATTCTCCAGTCCCTCAGGCATCTACACAGGCAATGTTGGGAAACAAAGCCACACTTTGGAGGAGTAAGGACACTGTGAGTCACCAAATGCTGTTCCTAGTCTTAAGGCATTCTTAGACAGGTCATTGCTATATGACCCCTAAAAAGAAATATTGCAGGTAGAGCAAGTGAATATATTCTACTATATTTGGGATCTTGGTGGGGTTTTAAAACGAAAAGATTTTTTTTAATGACCCAGAGATGATTATGGCTATATTTCTGATTTTCAGACAAGAAATCCAGATTGTAACATGGTATGTTTATATTTGTCTCCCTGTGATAAGTTTTTAATGTATTCTATTGTACAGCATAACTCTTCCAATGGGAGATCAAACCAATTTCTTCTTTGGGTAGGACCTAGTCCTCCTTCCCAATAAATAAAAGCTTCAGAATACTAAAACATTCTTGCAAATCAATGCTGCATACACAAAAATCATTATTTCAGCTGCAGCAGGGGGAAAGAGGCAGGAGTAACATCAGTTGTGTAGAAAAGCAGCATGTAATTCTGTGACACTGAAAGTTTCATGAGAAGGTCAGAGGAAAACTAGAAAATGTTCCATGGTCCAGGCAGAAAATTGTACCTTTGTCTCCATACAGATTCCTGAGAAGCAATGTCTTCTGGCCCTGAAGTTCATTGTGAACGTCAGCCCAAGCCACGGCTTTTCAGCCAGGTTTGAATCAGAGAGGTGTGTGTGGTTTTGCCGCAAAACCACGAGGCAATACAAGTTTGGGGATATTCTACCAAACCTAAGCTAAAGTTTATCAGAGCAGAGCCATGTGAACTCAGCTCCCACCTGCCTGGTGGGTTTCACTGCAAACTCATCACAGAGCTCCAGCTGCAAAAGGAAACAGATTTCTGAGGCCAGTGTAAATCTTGGGGAGAAAATATTTTCTAGGAAATTAGTTGAAACATGCAGATGTACACCCAGAGCAGCACAACCTGAGAGAGAAAACAAACCACAGCTGTGGCTGGAAAACCCCCTGCCCTGTCGGCAGCACAGCTTTTCACATCACAGGAGCCAATGAACAAGTGCTGGAGTGTTCTCACTGCTCAGACATGTGCAACCTGGACCCTTCGCTGGGCTTATTGTTCCCTTGCAAAAGGCCCATTTAGAGCAAGCCCAGCAAGCCTGAGAGGGGAAGGAGGACAATGGCAATCTCTCCCATTCAGCAGCACAGGCCTAGGAAATATTTGCTACTCCAGGAGAGCAGCAGAGGCGCCTTTTCAAAGCTCCCTTTGCTGGGAGGTGAGTGACAGCTGAATCACAGTGCTGCTTTCCAAGAGCCAGACCTCAGTAGCACTGCCAAGAGTGGCCCGTTGTATTCAGAGCCCCGACACAGCTGCAGTTACTGGGAGGTCCTGCCATTGTCCTCCCCCAGCAGAAAGATGTTTCTGTCCCCCCTTCACAGACCTCCATCGCTGCCCAGTACAGGCAGGCTGAATGAAAATGTCAGCAGCAAGCACGGAGCAGATGTGAAGGGACCATGCTCTCTGACCTGGATTCACCCATCACGTGGGCTAACGCTGTTCGATTGAGAACCGCTTTGTGAGACAAGTTCAGGGGGATGGGACGCTGCCACCCCCAGCAGCCCGAGCACAGGGCACAGATCTGACCAGCTCAGGAACGGGCCTTCGGGCCAGACTGAGAGAAATTCTGCCAGGGAGTCACCCAGGGAGAGATCAGCACCATAAGAGCTTTGCAGGAATGGGCACTCAGAGTATACTGAAAACTGTCCCCATCTAATCCCACCCTTAAATTCTGCACAGTACACATGGGTCACAGCTAATACCCCTCTTCTGAACAGTGACTGTAGCTTCAAGTCCAAGCTTTAGTAGAAATAAAACCAATAAAACCCAAAAGTTTTAGAAAGCATTAATAATATAATGTCTCCTGGAAGTATGGCAAACAGTTTGTGATACCATTCTGCCTCCAGAATAGTAAAAGAAAGTTTATTCGAAGCAAACAAAAAATTAAAAGTTAAAATAACTAGTGTAGCTTCACAGTCCAAAGTAAATAAGATGCAGAAAAAGCAGAGCTGAATAAACTAAGAGAAAAATGCCACAGATGTTCAAAACAAATTTTAAGCAAATTTTGTCCCCATTATGTTTGTGACACTTCTTCAGTAAATGCTAGAACTGCAATTCATTAGCTCAGTGCTCACGGTGAGATCTTAAATATTCATCAGAAGCACATCCAAGTGCCTGCCTACACAAAGACTCATCCCTGGCCTGTCCCCATGCCCCAGCAGAGCACTCACCGCCTGGGACCTGCCACGGCTGCAGCCAAACATATGGGCACAGAGCTACAGCCACTGAGGAGAGCACCAAACAGCACGACCGTGGTGCGTAAGAGAAGGAAAGGGAAGGGAAGGGAAGGGAAAAGACTTGGGAGGTCTGTCAACAGGGCAAGCAGTGTGGTCCAAGGGGGATTTCACTTCATTTGGGAAACAACAGGACACTTACGGAAGGGCCTGTGTTCCTGGGGATAGTACAGGAGAGCAGCTGCTTTACACTGTCAGCCAGATCAGAGAGAAGTCTGCATCCAAGGGCTGGATGTGAGCCAGGTGTACTAAATGACTACAGAGATACCTAAGATACAGGGATGGCAATCTCTCACCAGGTTTGAAATGCAGATGAGGGTCTGCAGAAAGGGCAGCAACACAAATATCTTGGAGCTGAGAAACGCCAACTTTGAAGGGAAATGAGACAAAGCTGAAGGAAATTGGCTGGGATTCAATAAAGCCTGAGAAATGCACAATTGAAAGAGTTTAATGCAGTCAGAAATTACATTAAAACAATTCTGCTTTTCTGCTTTACAGCATTTTTTGCCTCATCAGAATTATTTTCTTGTCTCTCTTGATCAGTGGCAGAAGCCAAAATTTCACAAGGAAGAAGTCTCATTGTCAAAGTACTAAAAACATGGGATCCATGGGATCCTCGACTCCTCTCATCCAAGGACGAAGGACCAGAGCAAGGCAAAGCCGGCGCAGAGCGTGGCTGCGGGAAAGCCTCGGCAGCTCGTACGTGCCCGGAAGGGCTCTAGGTGTGCAGCAGGAATGGCCGCTCTGTCAAACAGCTCCCGGCAGGAAGGTCAGTGCCGCGAGTGACAGAATAAAACTGGAGGGAAGGAGCAACTTCTTACCCGCACTTCAAAGCAAACAAAGTGCCAGTACAGACAGCACAATGGGGCCATTGAAACCGGAGAGTGATAATGGGAGAGGAGGCAGCACCATACAGCTTAAAACCAAAGCAGATTCTTTCCAGAACTCACTCCCAGAGGCATTACAAACTGAAGGGAAAAACAAGAGAGTAAAAATAGATTCAACTCTGATCCACAGTAATTGCACAACAGGGATAATAGGGATCTCAGAGGTGGAGATCATGAAGTGGCAGGATTTTAGAAATTAAAACTGTGAGCACCAAGAATTAAAGCAGAACTTGATGAATCTGGAAACTACAACCAAAAATGCTGCTTCAGCTCTGGGCTGGCTGGGACCTTTCTATAAGTTCAAGAAAAGGGCCTTCAAGGATTCCTTCTGCCTTGACAAACACCCCCTTATAAGGAAAGTGGGGTGTGTGCAGTTTACATGCAGCCACTAAACCCCAGGAGAGGGAAAACCATTCTGCCCCTGCCCCTGGCTGTAAACAGAGCAGACATGAAGCCTCCACCTCTGTCTTCTCCCCAACTTCGTAGTTATTCTGATAAACTACTGTTTTCCAGCCCAGCAGGATTCTTCCAGCTCTCAGTTCCAGGGGGAGCTCATACTGAACAAAAGACGTGTGCTCTAACTTTAAAAGCTTGCTCTTCCCATGTATCTGTCTCTGTCCTGATTTTATCTGCCTCAAAGGGCAAGAAAATTTTGACTAACAGAAAGCAATTAAAATGAGAGACTACTCAACACTTGAATTTGTTCCAATTTACTGACTCCTAAGTAGGTTAGCCATGGTGAGCAGGAGGCCCAGCCCGTGTGGCTGGGGCACAGAGGGGTGCAGAGCGTCAGCACCGCTGCACACCTGGGGAGTGGCTGTCGGACCCCAGCCCAGGGACAGCGCCACAGCCCGCAGTTCCTGAGCACGTTCTCTTCTCCATCTCTTGCCAAGGAATTGCCAGTGTCCTCACCTCCCAGGGGAGGGCAGACCAGTTCCACAGAGCCTGGGCAAGTGCTGAGTGCAGCTCCTTTTTTCTGTGCATAACAGCAGGTTTGGAACAGGGGTAATCACAGCCACTTTTATGTGCTAAAAAATAGTGACTCATTCTTCCTCCCCAAACCAACCACGTGATGGAGAGAAGAGATATACTTTGTTTTCTCTTTCTTTGCCTTCTGGTTTGTGGTCCATTCGCTGAATTCATTTCATGTTTTAAAACGTTCTCACAAAACCACAAAGATTAGAAATTATCTTTCATAATATAAGAGATCAAATTGAACAAAAAGCCATTTCTTTCAGCATCTGGAAGAAAAAAAAATCCATCAAATACTGCAGAACTTAGTCACACTATCAACAGGATGCAGTGAGCCCTCTTCTAGCAATCCCAGCATGATCTGAGCACCTTGTTCCCAATAACAGTTCTGCCTCAGGAATAGCTAGGCAAAGTCAGAGAGCAAATCTGCTCTCACTGCTGCCTCTACCCAAGACCCTGAGGAACAGAAGCATGCCTTTTCTTGATTGACAGTTCTCTCACACCTGTAAGAAAATATTTCCAATATTATATGTACTGCTATTTAAAGAGAATCTCCAATCTTCCTGCATTTACAGCAGGAGCACAAGCCTGATGAAGAATGGAGCACTGGGTCTCTCTCAATGTCACACTAAATTTATACAGACCTCAGAGTAGAGGCATATGTCATTTTTCTCTGATTAACACATTTCAAATGGGATCCAGACAAGTCTAATGGAGAGACAGGGTTTGGAGGTAAATGAGGTGGTTTTGATTTGAACCCTGGCTTCCATCAAAATGCTGTGGTCTGCTTAGAATGTCTGCAGACATCATTTTACAAGGCACATTTACACAAAATCCCTGGGGGTTTTAAACACTGACTTGCAGCAGGACCCAAACTAGAAACTTGTGCAACCAGACTGCCTGGAGCAGTTTGCCTGCATCCCCAGAAGATGCTGAGGTGCAGTGGCTGCGCCACACCATGCAGGTTGCTGGCAAGAGCAGGCACTGACTCTGTACTCCCACCACAGAACCTGCTCTGCCTCACTCAGACATGGGGATTTGCTCTTTCAGGATATTCTACAGTGCCTTAGGACTAGATTTCTGAAAGCAAACCCTTGGCCTTGTTGCTGGCTTTAAGCTCCACTGCAGCTACCCTAGAGGAAATGTTTCCTTCATCCTGGCCCCTGGAGCAATGCCCAATGCACGAGGCAGCATCTCCTGTATTTTAACTGTCTAGTAAATCCTTCAAATGCTTCTGGCTCACAGATCAAGCATTCAAACTAGCCTTGTCCTAGGGTAACAAGCTACCCCAGTGTATAAAGAGCAATGGTTTATGCTTTTCTATCTGAGCAAACAAGAGAACAGTAGCAGAATGTCACCATTCTTAGCTAATTTGTCACTTCAAGCAAGAACAGGGCTTTTATCTCTTCCTTTTCATTACAACATGGTGAGACAAACATTTGATATCAGTAAGTAACTAAGCTGGCTGCAGAGGACAAACAAATAGCTGCAGACGGTTGTTTGGTAAGTGATGAGCCTTTTTGGGCTCGATCACCACCTGTAGGCAAGCTTTGATTCAGACATGAGATCATGGAGGAGAAAGTCAGGCATAAAGCAGACATGCATGAGAGCAGCACCTCATCTCTTCTGGTACCTGGGACAGCAAACAAGTGCAACTCCTGTAAACGCCAGTGGGGGAAGGGGCAGAGGACATTTCTCCAATGCAGCTCTTTTTTCTACCCAAATTAATATGTATTCTTTGTACAGGTGCTCCTCCCTATTCCCACCCAAGCACACAGAGTACACTGTGTGATATCAGCGGTGCAAGGGCTGCTCCAAATAAACAATTTCATGTCACTAGAGACAGTGTCTTTCTCACCTGTGTATGCACACAAGCACACGCCAGATCACCAGCCTGAAAAGCCTCTCCTTGGCGCAGGAGACTTAGTGGCAGCAACGCAACAGCTTTGCTCTCATTCACAAAGCCAGGAGGAAAATTACTTGAACCATAAGCTGCTGAATCTGTACAGTGGGGAGAATTTGGTTCTGCTTCAGGAAAGTGCAGCCAGGCTGAGATGCTGCTGAGGCCAGGAAGGAACCTCAGTGCGTCAGCCTGGCACGGCAGGACTGTGTAGGGAGCTGGCTCCTGGCCCTGGAGGGCTGAACCTGACACAAATGTTTCCAAATTCCGACTCCAGTCCGGGACTTCTTTGGCCTGACAGCATGTTTCACCTTTAAGCGAAGCTCAAATGTCAGACAGCCGCTAAGCCAAAGGGGAGCGGAGCCGTGAACAGCACCAGCACGGCAGCGGGTGAAGGGGTGAAGGGGGGAGCGGCTGGCGGCTCTCACTGCGCTGCCGCCAGTCCAGCGGGAGCGGCAGCAGCGCCTGAACCAGGCGGGTTTCACCGGGGTGCTTGGGACTCCAATATCAAACCTAGTAGCCGCTAGATGGCAAACTCACAGCCCGAACTGCGCACACTGACCGCCAGACTCCTCCAGGGCTCTGAAATCAAGGGTGCCAAAAGCCAGCGGGAGGGCGGGGACGCGCGGCTGACACACACCAAGCACGACTGGTTCGTTCCTTCACCGGGTTCAGTCTCTCCGCGTGTTTCTGTCCCACCACTAAACTGCACAAAGATGAGCTGTAAACGTGCTGCCAACTGTGTAAACCAGCTCCTGGTGTTAATGTGGAGGTCGAAACATCCCAGGCACAGCTATGGCAGAAGGGACAAAACAAGATTCCAACACATCCACTAAAAACATATTGCTTAAGCCAGAAAAAAAATCCTGCAGCCTGCAAATAACATGGCTAAAGAAGCCCAGATTGCAGATGATGTATTATTCATTGCTAACATCTCTGTAAGCCTCCAGCCAATCTCGTTTTCTCAGTGCTGGCTGCAGGAGACGTGGGGGCACTATGTAAATCAGCAATATCTTGCAAATGACTGTTACATAGTAGCTGCGTGGCTCTGAAAAGAAATTAATTGCATGGTAGCCAAAGCTCTACACAAGCAATTGTCTTTGTCTAGCAAAGTGGCCATTTGTATTTTATCTCAGCCTGTTATTATCCTGAATCAGTTCTTGAGCAAAGATCTAAGCTAGACTGGGTAAAGCACTCCTCACTCATTACATGCCAATATTTTTTCTAAGTAGAAGTCCTTTCCAGGAGCTGGAGTCACAGCAATGGGCACTGCAATGTGCAGGGGGTCTGCAAAACGTCTGGGTCACACTGAGCCAAAATTCCACCCAAGATGCTGAAGGCAGCTGCCTACCCCTCACCCAGAGAGATGGATGGCCAAAACTGCTGGGCATCTGCAGGAATACAAAGGCAGCAATGCAATTGTAATTTTACAGAAAGCTCTGAACTTCTCCTTCAGCTGCAAGGGGAAACATCCCTTGCTTCAAGAATAATAGAAAATAGATACATTTTTATTTTGTGTCCACAAAACCTGTGATTTTACCATGCTGCTGTACAGGCACAACAAACTCTGAGGCAGTTCATTTCCCTTGTATGCTGTAGCACAGTGTTACAGACTGTAACACAGAGCTGATGACAACAAATTTCATTTTCATGCCAATTCAAGTTAATGCTCCCCAATAGGGTTGTTTGTGCATTCAAAGTAGCAGCAGTGCTGTGTACCCAGACTCAAAAACTCTTTTAATCTGTAATTACTTTCAGAATTTCAGGAAAGAATAAATCCTGCAAACATTACTGAAAATATTTTCCTCACCTGATGATATTATTTCATGCCCCTTAGCAAATTCAGCCAAAATATAGTGGATCCTACTGATCCCTGGTTTTGAGAGTGCAAAGTCTGTCACCAGAAGAATTCATTTCCAAGATTACATTTTCCTAGTGTAAACTTACCAATACATTTTGCACCATCAGTGCTCAATTAGAGAAACTCCAGTAGATCGGGGGATCACCACAGGCAAGGTGTGCTTTGGTTGTGACACCCACAATGACTTTCTGCTCCTTGTGACTGTGAATCGCTCCAGAAAAAGATATTTTCATTGATCCACTTTCCAAGAATCCAAACTGAGGTACTCTGAGGTCCATTCATAAGGTTCATCCATATATACCCTCTCTGCTTTGCCTTTTTCAATTACATGGATTTACACTGGAACGTTTCTCCTGAAAGTGTGCTAACCAACAACACATTGCTCTCTTTTGCTATCCTGATTCTGGTGTTTCACTCATTTCCATCCGCTCCTTTAAACTGTTGACCCATCTCATGACGTGTCCGTTATAACCAACATATTTGATCAGTATGTTGCAAACCTGAGCACTGCACTTGCCCATTTAATGAGCAATATTTTAGACTTTTTCCAAACTTCCTGTCACCAGCATTAGCTAACACACGAACGATCCAGACAGACTCTTTTGTTCTGAGCAGCTGTGCTGTAAAACAAGCTGAGTATCTCTGTGGCCACAAACTGCTCTCCAAGGTCTCCCCATCCCCAGTCTGCCATATGTTGCCCCTATAGCTTGCACAAACTCTCATTTCCTCTCTATCCTGTTGCATTTCATTTGGTTTCACTAAAGCACACCCCAGCATCCGAAAGCCTGGCTGTTCATGGTGCTCTGAGCTCTGCTCTGTTTTGCAAAGGGCACACAGCTTTTTGGTGTAGATCTTTACATGGCCTCTCTCTCAACTTCTCTGGTTTTTAGGTTTTCAAACCCTTCTGTGAGCCTTGCAGCCCACTCCACTGGAGCACTGTGAGCACTGGAGGTGCCACATCCAAAGCATCCAAGAGTGTTGGGTGGTTGCACTGCAGTGGGGCTATCTCAGGTCAAAACCAGGAAATCAAAGATACTTAGATAAGGAAAACCACACCATTTAGCTACCAAACAAACACAATACACAGCTCATCCATAACTGTGGAGAGAAAGGCCTGTGCCAAGAGCAGATTTTGAGAAAAGCAGGGAGAACCTCAGGCTGAAAGCAGCAGTTTGGAAAGGCAGAGGCTGTGCTGTATAGACATCATGTGCCCTTCCCAAGGGGAGAGTTTGTGTCCTCAGTGGGTTCCTGGAGCAGTTGCAGTAACACGACATAGCAGCAACGCTGAGATTGAAGAAACATTCACAATCTCTTGAGCTCTGAACACAAAGAGGAGCTGCTTTAGCTCTTCTTGGTTTCCACTTTGGAGGCCAGTGAGACATGAAGATGTGTCAAGCATCGTGTTGGAAGGATGCTAATGTGTACGTATAACCAGTCTGACGGGCAGCCCCGCCACCCGCAGGCTTGCTCAGCTCCGAAGGGGCTCCTCCCCCGGCAGTCCGGCCCCAGCAGCTGCCGGAGTTCGCTCACTGCGGAGGGCGAGCATTTGAGTGGCAGCGCTGCACTGCTGCACCTGCAGCCTGCAGCCCATGCACGTGTATTTCTGTCTGGACGGGGCCGTGTGAGGGCCGTTCCCCGGCCGTGGCCCCGCTGGCTGCACTCTGCACTCAGCAGAACTTAGGAAGCACCGTCCCTGCTCCAGGAGACACTCCCGAAGTCAGCAGAGCTCAGTCAAAATGTCGTTTCCCCTACTTCCCCTGCATCCCGCTGGGGGACAGCACATTCTCCATTTGCCTGAACAATCTTACTGAGCTGCAAGCATCAGCAGCACTAAATTCTGCTCTTTTTTGGGAAGGAGCCAAGACTGCCAATGTAAAGCACAGGATGTGATTTCCTGCCCCTCCTGGAAAAGGAAGCTACAGTCCAAAAGGTAGAGAAAGAACTATTAATCCAAGAACAACCATTTTAATGTGGATGATCACATGATGCAGCTGCAGAAATACCAGTTCAATTCAAACAGAACTTGTAATGTACTAAACATGCAGGACTCGTGATACAGAAAAGGAGATACCAGATCCGGGTGCCAAGAAGAGGAACTACTGTTCACAGTCTCTTGAGGAAAGATGCCTCCAGGACCACTGCTCTTCTGACAGAACTCTTTAATCAAGAAAATACAAAAAAAAACCCATTAAAAACTAGTGGAGATTCTCTACAGACGCTCCTACAGCTCTACTTTATACTGTGTATATGAGCCGATTAGCAGCAAGGTGCTGGGCTCCTTGGGAAAGGAAAAGCTTATGGAGTGAAAAGAAAACCAATGAACAGCCCCAGCAGGTTTACTTTTGCACAGGCTTTAAAAGAGATGGAGAAATAAGCAGTGCTATTGAGTTGGTGCAGAGATGGCCTGTATAATTCCAGTAGCTACTGCCTGCTTAAGCACAATGAAATAGGATGAATAAAAACCCTAATGTGGCTGACTCACCCTCATTACCCAACAGCCTAAAATGGGGGGGTGGTCTTCTGAGGAGATCAGAAAGTGTATTTTCAGATATCTGAAAGTGTGAGGGCATATGGATTATGCAGCCCAAACCACGAGTGCCCATTATTTTCCATCTGTATGGCTATAAGAACTCTCCTCTGTACAACTACTTTTGTTTTCAGTGTCTGCAACCATTTGCAAAAGACTGACAGACACGTGTGTGCAGACACACACCCTGTGCTGTCATGGGGACTTGTCTTCTGTTATTTCTCACTACAGTTTTCCTCAGCCTAAAATAAAAGCATGTTATGTGCAAAAAACCATAACACAAGAGTGTTTCTTTGCCTATGAACACTATATTCATAGATCAATATTAAAACCCTTCACACTTATTTTCACTGCCTACTTCAGTTGAACTTAGCAATTCCAGTGTATCTTGAAAGAGTGCTGAACAGCTGCAAACTAGCCAATGGCTCACATTCCCACAGATGGTGTTAGAGTCCAAAGCTCTTCATGTTTGACTGTGGGATATGAACAGGTCAAATAAGCAGTTACTCTGTCTGGGATCAAGGTTTCACAATCCTTGCAGACTGTTACTTGTTTTTACACTTCTTTGATTTTATGCTGTTCACTTGGAAACTGTGACATTACAGGGGTTTCTGCAGAAGTAGCTCAAGGCCAATCGGCTTCACCAGAGCCCATTGTCTGTGTAAGTTCAGGTACGTCCCAACTTTGTAGCCTCTCTGCTGATTGCTTAAAGGTAAGGTCTGAAGTGATGTTTGCAGTGCTAATCTGACAGGTGTCCAGAGAAATGCATCAGCCTACACTGTGATCAAAGGGTGGGATTAGGAGCTCGGGCCCATAAACTCCAGATCTGCTCCGTATTGCTCACTGTGCTTTGCCAGATTCCCTACCCTCATTTTCAATGTCAGAGACACACGGTGCGTTTCCTGGGTTGGGAAGGAGGAGGATGTACCTGGCTGGCTCTGGCAGGCATCGTCTGCTGTGGCCGTGCTCAGTGTCACGTGGAAGGTAAGGCTGCCAGCCCTACAACCAGCACCCCTGCAGCTGCCTCCAGCTTGCAGCTCATAGTGTGAGTGGCCAGTCCAAGGACAGCCAGTGACAACAGAGATCACTCTGGAGAAGGCAAAGGGATGATGACAAACAGAGTAACTCGCTCTTGCTTGTGATTAGTAGCACCAGAAAGGATGTTACTACGGCCAGAAAAACCAAAAAGCAGGGCACCATTTTGGAGACAAAATGACTGCCTGCATGTATTATGAGAGTAAGAGAGAAAACGTGAGGCAAGGGGGAGAAGAACTGGAGGAAGCACTAGGCAATTTTTCCAAAGCCCTGCCTCTCACAGAGGAGTAGGTCACCCCCTCCACAAACTGTTCAAGCAGTTGTGGCCTTCAGTGAAAAGTGTCACCTTCCAAACTGAAGGAAAGAGGTAAGCACAGATGCAGAACAAGATCTGGTGCTGACTGAGTCCTTCCCCAATGCCTGCAACTCACCCATCCCATCTTGTGTTGGTCTGCTCTGGACACCTACAGCGCAGAGCTCACGTGAGTGGATTCCCACTCAGGGCTCTCCCCAAGATGCAGAAAGACAAGGATTATCTAATCACATCTGTATAGAATATATCTGCATTGCAGCAGAATGGGCAATCTCAGTGCTTTCCAGTGGTATTCAGAGAGTCTTTCTTCATGTGAGCTCCCAGAATTAATCACCAGTGTATGAATTTGGCTTCCCATCCCTTTCCCCAGCTGACAGGAATTGATGGCACCAACTGCCGTCACCATGAGAAATAAGTGATTCCTTCACTAGCATGGCAGACATATGCCAGCTAGGAAGAGAAGATCTGATCATCAGACTTGCTTGTTTTGGCTTTTCAATGCACAAAAGGCTGTTTTTCTCAGAATTAGGGTGACTGCGACAATCTGTTTTTAGACAGAGTTAGAACCACAAGATAAAAGAGGCAGAAATCTTCTCATCTGCATATTTATCATCAAAATGCAGCAACTGCATAATTTAAGCTTAGTGTTAAAAATATTGTATGTATATTTTAAGGTTTTCCTACTCAGGTGAAAAGGAGACATGCTTTCACTAAGGAGGTTAATTATTTTCTAATGGTGTGAAAACAACAAAAAAAAAAGGAATCAAAAGGAATTTTTTTACCCTTCCCCCTACCCTGAGGCATGATAGAGAGCTATCTCTGTCCATATCCTTCACAAATACACACAGTGAACTGACTCAGAACAATAGAGTGGAGGATGAGCTGGTAACCAGGGTGCCACTGAGCCCCACGACAGTCTGGACACTGGCACAAAGGTGCAGGTGACAGGACACTTGTAGAGAGAGCAGGAACATCCTCTCAGCTATTAGACCTTTCAGATGAGAACAGACACACTTCCACAGCAGGGAGTGGGCACAAAGTACCTGGAGGGCTCTGCCAGAGGACAGGAGGGTCCAAAGGTGCCACCCAGCTGGGTGAGCACTGCACCCAACTGCCTCCTCTGCAGAGGCAGAGCACAGCTGAGCTCAGGCTGCCCTGGATCACCCTCTCCACCCCATGCCATGCACCCTTAGGGAGAGGGCAGGGGTGCTCTTCACTAGGCCAAACCCTGCAGGCATGAATGAACCAAACACAAGCTGCCTGTGTGGTACTCAGCAGTACCGTGGCAGTTTCCTTATGGCTCCTCCCTATCTCTGTGTCCACATGGAGTCTGTATTCCCTGTGGAGCTGAGGTGACTGCCCTAGCTGTGCATTACATCCCTCTTCTTAGGAGGAGGACTTCTTGACCCAGAGGTGCCATGGTTTATTGGCTTCCCACTGTCTGCCTCCTTAATAGAGACAGTTCTTATGTGACCTCTGCTGCGGTCCATGCAGACATGCGATGCTCCAGACAGGACCTCACTTTCCCACTAGGAAGCATCCTGTCCTCTCCAGCACTGCCCAGGAACCCCATGGCACAATCAGTCACTGCTCTGAAATGTCTCTGGGAGCTTGGCAGCCCCTCCAGCGCGGCAGAACGGGCTGGCCAGCCGGCCATCTGCTGCTCCCCCAGCTGACACAGCTTTCCCATGCTCTCTGCTGGCTGCCTTTGCGTCCTCACACAGCCACACCATCCCCTCCGCTCTGACAGGCCCATCCCTCAGATCCCATCTCTGCAAGTACCTGATATGCACATGTGCTTAAAGAGACACGTTGGAAGGGCAGTGCATGACAACACACCACAATCTGAAGACAGCCTATCAAACCAATAAATCCCCCCTCGCTCCCCAACAGCTGTAGCCCAATTAAACTCAACAGTTCACAGGTGTTCATGTAATGACTTTAACACAAAAAAAGCACCGCTCCCTTTAGGGGCCTTTAAAAAAATTTAGAGCTCTTTAAATTTTATATACCAACAACATCAAACCAAAGTAGGAAATAATAAAGCAGGAAAGGAGATAGAGCAAAGAAAATACACAGTGTCAGCATCAGCAACAGCCTAATTAAACAATAGCCAACAGGAAAATGCACATTCTGCTCACCCAGCCATAGTCCTTCTGGAGTTGTGCTGGATGCAAAAGCAGTTTCCTTATATTCCTTTCAGCATGGCTGCACCGGGCCTCTCCATTCATGCAGTCCCTCAGCCTCCCCAGAACAGAGCTGTGAATGAGCTCTCACTAGCAGAGCCAGGGCCTGCAGCTATCACTTCTCCCCAACACTTTGCCTCCCTCCCCACCACGAGGTCGAGCCTGGGTTGGTCTCTCTGGTGTGCAGGGGAGGCAGAGCTGCTCACCTCTGGAAGTGACTAATGACCTCACTATGTCACATGGCCTTGCAGCACACGTTGGCTGATCCAGGGAGCCCTGGGGAAGCTGACACCATGGCTGGTCAGGTTGTCTGCACCATCTGTTTGCTGTGTGCCAGCAGCAGGCTCTTGCTAGGTGCCTCCTTGTTCCTGGGTTTCCTTGCACCTGGCTGGCAGTTCTGGCCACAGCATCGTTATTTGCTTTTGTAGTTTTCCCACTGCTAGCAGGTGTTCTCTCTCCTTCTCGCTCACCTTCATCCCCCTCGTTCCCACAGACCTGCAGGCATGAGCCCCCAGCAACGTCAGGATCACAGCTAGGAGCTGCCACCTCTACTCACTGCGGGAGGGATGAGGAAACAGGAAACCCAGGGAAGGCTGGAAAAGACCAATTCTTGTGGGACTCTGCAAGGGTCTGAAGAGGCAAAGAGTTTGCCATGCCTCAGCTTTGGGGGAAATCCAGTTCAGGCTTGTTACTGCCCCTGTTTTGATTATGTGTTTGTTTCCCGTAGTGAAATACTGAAGCCAAAGTGAATCTGACGCTTCTGCTTTGAAGCAATCCTGGTTTCAGCTCTTCATTCTTATATAAAAACATGAGGTCCTCTTATAAAAGAACATTGGTGTCCAAAAGACATTTTTAAGAGGGGCAGTGAAAAGATACTGCTCTATTATAAGCCAGAAGGTTCTGGGAGGGGAAATCAGTTTCTTTCCATCTTAGGGAAACCAGAGACCCTAAGAAAGTGAAATATTTTGAGGCTTCAAAAATCATGTTACAATGCCAGAACAGTGCAGAAGAAACCTTTCCCAGAGTCTCTAAACAGGGAAAATGCTATCTTGGCAGACCTGTGAAGCCAGGAATTGGACAGGAGCAAAGGGGAAGCCATCATCCATCCTCTCTGCTTAGTGGGACTGCAAAATGTGATCTCCCTACACAAAGGAGATTCATAGAGCAGTATGGAGGTCTGTGCTGCCCACATATCTCATTCATGCACCTACAGCACCTAGCACACAGGGCCCAACCTGGGAGATTCCTTTGGGAATTACTGCAATATAAATAGTAAATAAGTATGAATAATTATGTGAGGATGATAACCAGTGATTTAGCTATGAAAAGGCCCCAGGATGCAAGTGCTAATCTCCTGAGATACTTAGCCATCCTTTCAAGATGCATGAAGACATATAAGTAGGCTAATTACAAAGGAAAATGTCTCTTGTATATAAATCTCATCTAAATTCAGAAGTGATGCAAAAAACAAACTGAGAAGATACCCAGGAAAAGTTCAATAATGTTGCTGGGAAAGGTTAATTTTTAGAGATTTTTTTTAAGACAACCCAGAAGATCCCTAAATACAAAAATAGTTAAATCTTATATAGCAACTGTAAGTATCACACCAGAAAGGCACTCTAAAATGAATAGAACTATTGAACTGTGGAAGCATCATGGCAAAAAAACACAATTTCATTTTCTTAGTTTAGTTTCAATTTATAATTCACACAAGTAGCTTAAACACGTCGATTTGAGATCAAAACAGAACTTCAGGTTACATAGCATCTGTTCTATAGGAGGGTGCTGTGTGCACTGAGATAATTTTAGATGAATGTGTTATAAACAAGATCTGTGGAACATTGCAGAGTAGCAAGTTTTGAGAGAGAAAAACATACAGTTTAAATGCATAAATTGTTTAGAATGTTTAGCATGTGGTTGTAAAGCGATCAACCAAGTGATCTGTTTTCCAGAGTAGGACAGCTTGCACAGATGAAACAGCCACTTCCTCGGTACTTAATGTAAGACTCACTGAACACTCAGAGGAACAGCTTCTCACTCTGCAAACGTGGTGATCCTAAAGCCAGGTTTTAGCCACTGCTTTTGCTCTTTCCCAACACCTCCCCAAGCTGTGTATCTAGAAATGTAACTTAGATAAACATTGTATATTTCCTTATAGTTCTTTTTTCTGCTATGGGAAAAAGGAACACGTGTATGTGTAACACGGGAATTTCTGACATACTGTGCATCATTTCATGGATACAAAAGTACTCTACATTCCAGCTCCTCCTTCAGTCAAAACTAGAAGCAAATTCATGATAATGGTGTAGTTTTGGTCAGAAAAGGCATTTCATATGCTAATGCAAATGATGATGTATGAAAATATTTCTTCTTTTAGAAAAAAAAATCTGAGATTTTAAAAAATGGTGTAAAACAACCTACAAAATAGAAGACAAAATCCATTCAGTTGGTAATGATAATCCTCTACAGGCTGCAGTGGAACATTTCCCTGAAACGTCTCCTCCTGTACTCAGTTATTTATGGTTTGCTTTCCAGCCTGGCTGCAGCAACTGATACCCTGCACAGAATCAGCACCAGAAGGAAAGCAGCTCCCCCAGAGACAGCCACACCTTCAGGCATCCCTTACCAAGCCATCACCAGGCACTACAGGAGCCCCATCCCACTGTGGTGCTCCTGATGAGCTCCAGGTCCCACCAGACCCAGGGCCTGTGGGGAGCAGCTCACTGGGTGCCTTGCTCAGCTCAACACCTGGATCATGTGGCTCTGGAGATCTGCTCAGGTCTGACACACTGGACAAGTTCTCACCTGAGTGAGACCTGTGCTGAACTGTCACATCACCTCAAGCAGGTGTTTGCAGGGACCCTCTGGCTCAGGGATCAGGCTGTGGTGAGGGTAAGTTGCCCATCTGCTGTTTGCACTGGCTGCTCACATGGCATGCTGTGACCTCCTCCCACTCTTCTCCAGACACCAGCCGCTTCCATACATCCATCTTCTTGCATATTGAGCCAGTGCGCTGTCACTCCCAAAGTTTATATTTAAATAAGCCCTTCTGTTGAACTCGAATTAAATATAGCCCTGTTGAATCTGATACCATGAGAGAACCAAGGCTGGAGGCAAGAGAGAATGAGAAGGAGATCACAACTGAATAAATACATTTAAAGCTGCGAAGTTAACACCCGGCTGCACGTCTGACTCCAACGCACACTTGGGGTCGTTTCTTTTCAGTTCAGCTGTAGTATTAGTTGCAGTGAGGTCACCCTGATATGTCCTTCTGCTTTATGTCTCTTCCTAGGCAGACACACACAAATCTTCAAATTTTACAGACAAAATGAAAATTCAGACCAACATTTGTCTCCCTGACCTGTCAGCACTTACAGCGCTGTCTGAGGGACTGAGGTACAAGAGGGCAAGTCAGAACCTCTGAAAAGGCAGGTGTCTCAGGACTAATTTTGGAGCCTACTGACAACAATAACAATCAGCTCTTAGTTAATCTCAGAGAGCAACAACAAAGCCTGCGGCAGCCTGTGCTGCAATTCCAGCCAAGGGCTCATTCTGGGCTCTCTCCTGGTGTAGATGGCCCTGCCAGCCAGTTTTCAAACAATGCTTAAAATGTGGTTTGGGGAGAGTGGCCTGGGTGGCTGGACCTGAGAAAGGATCAGAACTCAGTGTATGCATATTAGTAAAAATGTAATTAAGGAGCCTAGGCATAAAAAGAAAGACCAGAAAATGTGTTCATAGCAGTAAAGGAGGCAACTTGTACCATTGTGGTAAGAAAGTTCACAAGAAAGTAATACAATAAAGATAAAAACTAGATCTCCAGGCCTGTGAGACTCAGCTGTTCAAATCCAGTAGGTTGTGTCCTTAATGCCTAAAACTTTTCATTAGGCTTCAGGATGAACAGCTTCTAGCAGCAGAAGAGATTTCATCCAGGTCAGTCAGCCACAAAAAGACTCATCAGTCATCACATGATAACCCTGACTGAATCATCTATATATATTTAAGATACCAGTCCCATTAGTTGCACTGTAAGGAACCAAGCCAAGTTGTTCCTATTTCTGTCCCAGTATCCTAAAAGCTAATCCTAAAAACTAGTCCAGGTCTCCTTTGCTGTGGCTGACTGACTTCCCTTACAGCTACTCGTTGTCTTTGACAGCGATGAAATCCACTACGCCCAGTTCCAAACTGGGCTGGGGTGAGGAGCAGTGGAGGGAAAAGCATGTGGAGTGAACCAGCTGGGCTGGCAAGAGTTAAAGCTGCTGTGACTCCTGGTGCCTATGGCCTGTCTGCAGCACGGATAAAACACTGTGTGGAAACATAGGATAGGCAAGCTCTGCTTTGTCCGCATGCAATCTCTTCAATTATTTTTTGTGTTGTGTATTTTACAAAGGATAAATCAGGGAACATTTCAAGAAATGTTTTCTCATTCTAAAACTTATCAAAATATTGCTGACACTGATCCATGGCTGGGAATGTCATTCCTGAATAAACATGATGTCATTCTCATTCCATTCATATTTCTCCCGGACAGCTGCTGTCAGCCTCAGTGAAGAAAAATGCCACCTCACCGGTGACAGCTGCCACTTGAGGTACTTTGTATATCAGCCTCCATAGGAGTAAAAAAAAAAAAAAAGAGTCAGTCATGCACATGCTATTTAAAGTCTGTTGCATCTTGATGAGAAATGCAAAAGTTAATATGGGGCAGGTTGGTCTGTGTCAAAAGTCTGGACAATGAAGAATAAGGAACTTTTCTGGTCTCACCTTCCTAAGAAGCAAAGCTCAGGCAAGGCCCTCACACCTGTGCTGTATTTGCTTTAAAATAAATTTATATTCTTATAAATTCTATCACAGCAAAACTAATGAAACAATCATAGCAATCCCAGAACAGTTTGGGTTGGAAAACATCTTAAAAACCATCTTGTTCCCCGCCCATGCTGTGGCCAGGGACCAGGTCACTCCAAGGCCCATCCAGCCTGGACTTGAACACTTGCAGGGATGAGGAATCAACGATTTCAGCTCCAGAACTGGAACTTCCCCAATCACATTTGCAATTTGTTGGCACCCAGCTCTCCTGCAATTGCTGTAGGAATTGTTCTGGGCTGGGGTAGCTCTCCAGTTGCTTTCCAAGCATGGAGACAGACAATCCCTGCCCCAAAGAACAGCCCAGACTAAATCTGTTTTCTGTTCCTTCTGGCCTCCAACTTGCACTGCTGCTTCAGTGTCAAAGGGGCAGATGTATAATCTGGGAAGCTTTCCAGATGCATCTTGAGCAAAGCAAAGCATTGTGAATCACTGGTACTAAGCAGGATCTTTCCATCTGTCACAGTACCCCTGGCAGCACTCACCATGCACTCACAGTACACACAGGAAGACAAGCACCTCATGGAGGGGACACCAGCATCTACCAGCGCCAGATTCTCAAAGAACAAATAAATAAGTGCTCTTGTCTTGCATGCTGTGGTTTTCATCACACAGACTGTGCCCCAGCAGCACTACTCTGTCCCCCAGAAGAATGGCAGCAAACCCAATGCAGGGCAGGAGTACCTTTGTAGCCATAAATGTTGCATTAATAAGTTTCTTTCTAGTACTGGGCCATCACTTTAACTTTTATTACTTCTCCTGTCCCATAAATGCTCTCAGGTGCTCTTCCAAGGAATCTGAGCAGATTGCCAAACAGAGAAGAATGACAATGACATGGCCTCTGGCTCTCCCCTGAAACAGCAGCTTTTCTGTCATCCCCTGGAAATGCTCCAGTTTCTTTACAGCTCTGGAAACGTGGCTCAAGCAAGGTTGCCAACACATGTTCCTCTGTGTCAGACATGACTCTGATTCTGGAGCTGTGAGGAGCCTGTCAGCTATCATTCTGCCAGGAATACCATAGCCCTGGCTCCTCTGCTTTCAAATTCAGTCTGCGTTAGGTTGAGTAAGAAGAGCTGACAGGTATCTGAAAAAACAATAGCAGCTCTTGCTTTAATTTGCATGCCTAGCCTTGAAATCCTCTGCCACTAACTCAAGTGGGCAGTGGGCAAAAAACAAGTGAAATATAATGATGCAATTCACATAACTTCACAAAGAGAACATCTCTGCACCTAACCTCACACTTTCCAATGTTCTGGTGCAGATTTGTTGTGTGAAAGCATCAGAAAGTAAGTGGATATCCAGCATGCTGGAGTCACCTGCTCAAAATGAGGCTTACTGAGTCTCCTGACAGGCTGTCCCACTCTCTGGATTTCAGAGTGACATGTCACCAGTCCTTTCTTTAACCTGATCAACCCCAACTCCTAAGCACCCCTGACCCTGCTGGGTCTGGCTCCAGAACTGTCCCACACAAAGCTGCTCTGGCATTTAAAAGACAGAAATAAAACCTCAGTGCAGGCTTTTTTTTGTGTGCTGTCTCTGCCTGGACATAGAGGTCCTCTGCTTCTTGCCCAGCTCTTCCTGACAGCCAGTATGCAGGTGCCTGCCCTGTGCCTGCCCTGCACGGCCGGGCAGCACCCGCACACCCTGGGCAGCACCCACACACCTCACACAGCACCCACACCTCACACAGCACCCACACCCTGGGCAGCACCCACACACCTCACACAGCACCCACACACCTCACACAGCACCCACACACCTCACACAGCACCCACACCTCACACAGCACCCACACACCTCGCACAGCACCCACACCTCACACAGCACCCACACCCTGGGCAGCACCCACACCTCACACAGCACCCACACCTCACACAGCACCCACACCCTGGGCAGCACCCACACACCTCACACAGCACCCACACACCTCACACAGCACCCACACACCTCACACAGCACCCACACCTCACACAGCACCCACACACCTCGCACAGCACCCACACCTCACACAGCACCCACACCCTGGGCAGCACCCACACCTCACACAGCACCCACACCCTGGGCAGCACCCACACACCTCACACAGCACCCACACACCTCACACAGCACCCACACACCTCACACAGCACCCACACCTCACACAGCACCCACACACCTCACACAGCACCCGCACAGCTCACACAGCACCCACACACCTCACACAGCACCCACACCTCACACAGCACCCACACCTCACACAGCACCCACACATCCTGGGCAGCACCCACACCTCACACAGCACCCGCACACCTCGGGCAGCCGAGCCCGGCACCTGCCAGCACTGCTGGCCCCTCACACCTTGTGGCGAGAGGGAAACAAGGAGCGCCAGCCAGCACCTCCACGTGAAACACAGCCAAAGTGCAGAGCCGGTACAGGACTTACACAAACCAATACAGGACTTACACAAACCCTTGTTTTAAATCAGCACTGAAGTACAGCTGAACTCTGCTCCACGGCAAACCCCTCCATGCCCACAGCCCTGCTCCCACTGTCGTCTGCCGGCCTGGCAGCCGCCGATCTCCACGAGGCTCAGGTGTGACACACACCAAACCCCATGTCCCTCTTAATAAAGGTCCGTGAGCCTGCCAGCCCGAGTTCCAGGCGCCTGGGCATCCCCAGCCAGGCCTCCATGGCCTCCGCCTGCCCCGCGCAGGGCCGAGCCCACCTTGGGGAGCCACCGAGCATCCACGCACATACACCTCCAGCCGCTTTCCCCTCCAGCCTTATCTGGTGTCGGCTTCTGGGCGCTGTTTCCTCACATGGTGCCACCGTAGGCCGCCTGCTGCTCCTCTGGGCGCCCGCGGCACGGCCCTGCCGTGCCCTCCGTGGCACGGGCGTGCGCCTCAGGGCACAGCGCAGGGCTGGCGCCTCACGGAGGTTCCCGCCACTGCGGCCGCGCGAGGGGTCCCTGCGCTCAAGCGAGTTCTGGGATTTCCTCCCCTTGAGGATAAATTAGTCCCTTTGCAGAGGCCACGGCCTCACCCAAAGCCCCTCGCACCTGAGGAATGCCGCGGCTTCCTCCCGGCAGCCCCTCAGGTCCCGAACGCCGTGGGACGCCTCTTCTCGGAACTCGGCGGCCTCACCAGCCCGGCGTCACCTCAGGAATGGCGCCCACGGCCCCGCTGCAGCCGCTGTGGGCACCCTGTGTGGGCAACGGCTGCCGGCCCACCCCGGCTCCTCACAGCGGGACCCGCCGCGGCGCCAGAACCCTCCGGCACCTTCCGCAGGGCAGGGCTGGAACCCTGCGGGGCGGCGGCGCTGGAGGAGCCGCTGCCCTCACGGGCACGGCCGGCCGGGGCAGCGGCGTGTGGGAGTCGCGGCGGTGCTGTGGGAGCGGAGCGGGGCCCGCCGCTCCCGGCCCCGCATCGCGCTCTGCCCCGGGGCCGCCCGCAACGGCCGCCCCAGCACCGAGTCCTGAGGGAGGGACAGGGCTCCCTCCATCCGCGAGCAACACGGGGCCTGCAAGCCTCAACAAAGGAAAGCTCTAGAAAGGAGTTAATTAAAGAGTTCCAGTTCCCTTCAACGCAGCCCCTGGTCCTTTGTGAGCACAAAACGAAGCCTGGGCATTCCCACTGCTAATTATGAATAAGTTGAAGAGTTCTTTGATATTGCTGCTGTGGTTCAGGCTGGTGCCATATAGTGCAAATAACACCCACATAAAACCTCCGGTGTGTTGGCTGCAGCTTCTTCCCTGTTCTGGTCATTTACGTTGTGTTTCGTTTATGTATGTTTTGTTTTGTTCACTGACTTTGTTTTCTGGTCAGTTACACATGTTTTGTTCATGTCGGTTGCTTGCAAGTTTCAGCATCAGTCTGTGTATTTGTGGAACTAAAGCTGTAACTGTTTTCTCCAGAAAATTCTTAAAATTGCTCCAGGTGAAGTTAGCCCTGTACTGGCAACAGGAAAATGACAAAGATTTTTTTTCTTGTAAAAGGTTCCTGTATTTTTCCCTTAACCAAGTGATTCTGCAGGTGGCACGCGTGCAAACCCGTGAAGGCTGTGGCTGCAGCACGTGTTCTGTCTCTGGCCAAGGCTCACCAGAGGCTCTCACAGCTCTGGCTGTTCCAGCGCAGAGCCAAGTGCTGTGAGCGGCTTCTCGGGGATGTGAGGCCTGGGGGAAGCGGCTGCAGAGCTCAGGAACACGGACTGCTCTTCCAGAGCTGCCTCTGCTCCAGGGCTTACTGAGACATGCTCTGAGCGCTGAAATATGCGGCCACCTGCCAGAAAGGGTGGGCAGGTGATGGCAGGTCACACTAACGCTGCCCCTCGCCGCTCCGTGCCAGGGCACCCAGCACTGCTGGCTAATGCCAGGTCTGTATGGGATGTGCAATTAGACACGGTGCCAGTGGCCTGAGCTGGAGGTCAGCTCAGCTCACACGGTCAGTGTCACAAAAAAAAACAGCATCCTGGACTTTAGTTGCACTAAATGTTGCAAACACATGATAACTGTCAGCTCCTCCGCAGGCTGCGTGGAACAGCGGGCGAGAAAACCGTGTCACAAACAGGAGAATCTGGAGCTGTTTTCTCAGTGCCATCGCCCTCAGGACTCGCCCCTTGCAGCCAGACTTGTCAGTTTGCTACAGAGGCTGACCAAGGGCACGGCTCGTGTTGGACATTGATTTCCCCCGGAATTCCCCATGAGAACCCCAGGAGCAGCTGTAAGATGTTCCTCAGGTCTGCTCCAGAGAGGTGACACTGTCCAGCTGTCCACAGGCCACTCTGGGCCTGACCTTGCCAGCTCTGCTAATCAGGGCCAGCTGCCACCAGCCCCCAGCGTGAGGATCCCACTGGAGCAGTAAGGGAAGCAGAGAGAGGTATCTGTGCAGGGGAACGACTGCTTCAAACAGGGACAAAATCAGAAAGCAGAAAATTAGAGCTTCAACCATAAAGTTCAAAGAACACAGGGAAAAAAGCATGAAAAATAATTTTGACACTTTGAAGTAGAACTCAATTGTTCCATTAAACTGTATTTTTAATAAAAAATAACAATAACAGCATTCCAAATATCTATTTTATAAGCTTTACTAATGTATATTTTTTTAATACATGTCAGAAATTCTTACTTGAGGCAAATGCAATATTTATAGAAAGCAAGAGACTTCAAAACAGCTCCAGAGACTTTAAGCTCTCGATTTATTCACAGATTTAGAATAACTCAGGAATACAAAATGACAAAATGTACATTTTTTATATTGTTTACTAATGTATTGTCTCTTGTCCCTGATCCGTCATTTTCCTGACTGGAGGAAACACATTCAGCTTCTTCACTCCCTTTAATGCTACACATTTCTGGAGGGAAATATTCCCATTTGGTGAAAATCTATCACAATTCTGTCTTGCGGAATATCACTCCCAGAGAATTATGTGAAGATCATTAATAAATACATTTTTGCAATGACAATCATTTCTTCTTTGGTCATGATTTGTATCTATTATTCGCTGCAGCCTCTCCAGTTCCCAGAGAAAGTGCTGGTGAGAGTGAGGAATGGCAGAGGCAGCAGAGCTCCGGATGAAACCAGAAGGGAGGTTCTCCAGTGGCTATAAAGGCAACGAGATGCTGGGTGAGTAAAGCCCCGGCAGTCCGCAGTGTTGTCTGCACAGTCCCCGCGCTGTGCTGGGCCCGGAGCAGGAGCGCGGCAGTGCCGCTGCCGGGAGGTGCCGTCTGCCCCGAGGGACCGCAGCTCAGAGCACCGAGAGTCACCTCCCCTGCCAGGGCCCGCCCGCAGCCCCGGCCCGGGTGACACGGACAGCTGGCCAGGAGAGACAGAATAGTCCTCCTGTCACATTTGTACATCTTTCGTTTTCAAAAGCAACGGTGCGCAAAAGCACATTGTTTAACAGGTACATCTCTATCCAATAAATACCTCCTTCTGTATCCTTGAGACTTTCTCCAGTCTGGAGGCACCTCTGAAAGTGCGGAATTTCAGCTGGTTCCTTCTGCCCTTTCAGTCAGAGGTGGCAGGGGACAGTTTCACTGTGCTGCCAGTGCTGTACCCAGGAGTGGCACTGTCCCTTCTCATCTGTTTTTTTCGTGATGTGACAGTGCACCTACATTTTTACAGCCAAGCCTAAACACTGCTGGAAGGGAGCATTGAGAAATTTTGGAGCAGCCAGTCTCACACCCCACCTGTGCACAGCACAACATCACTCCAAGGAGGATGAAGGGAAAAGCCTCCAGGAGCCTTGCAGCACAAGCTGAACTCTGCTGTCCTGAGCGCCGGTGGAACAAAGTTGTGATGTTCAGTAGCAAATACCTCATCAGTGAAATTTCCTAGCCAACACTATCTTTTGCTCAAAACACATAAATTCTTTTTACTCACTTATTTTTATTTCCACACCGTGTAAGTTTCAGAATGAAAATTGTATGTTCTTCAAAAAAGTAATGTGGCTTCTGATTTTGGGGTGTAAATTTATTCTGCATGCTTCACTGTGTGCCTACCAGAGGACACTGGGAAGCAAAGGAATTTGACCCACATACACAAATAACTACATATGCAGCACAACACGGATCTGGGCAGACACGGAGTTACTTTTCTTTTCCAGGAAAATCCTGGATCAGAATTAGTCACAAAGACACGCTACCCTGGCAAAAGATAAGTCCAGAGCTCTCCCAAGTGTGTTGCTGCTGAATCAACAGTGAGAGCACTCAGGCAGCTCTGGGCTGTAATACGCAATAAATGCTGGATGTTTGCTCCACACCCCACGGCAGCCACGATGTGCTGTGAAAGGTGTAACTGCTGCAAGATGAGCAGCACACACTGCAGAGGGTTTCTAGTCCCATTAGACTTTCCCTAATGTTTCTAACTTCTACCACTGTGTGAGATTTCTTTTACTGTTAGGAATAAGTGCTTTTAAAACTGATGCTTTTGCATTCACCTGCCCACAAAAGAGTAACTCAAAGCACTAAGTAGCAAGAACTTAAAACTAAGTGCTTGGATTTTTTTTTCCCTGCTGCCTCAACTGTGATTCCTCACACAGTGTCTTGAGTCCAGCAGCTGGGCTTTAAGAAAAAACAGAAATTGCCCAACAGCATGTGACAAAATCATGCAAGTTGTTAGAAGTAGAGCCAGAGGGGTGGAAGAGACTGGTGAGTCAGCTTGTCAGAGAAACATGTCTAGAGTTTAACTGACTGTAAAACCCAACAAGGGCTATGTGTTCTGGGGCACCAGGCCAAAACATGCCCAAGAGCCTCCAGCTCCAGATGACAGAAGCTCTACCACGCAAACAAACTGGGGCAGTTTCACTACTAGCACCTGGTACACTCTTTGACCTGAGTTACTTGATTTTATTTGTCCCAATATACACAAACCCTTTGTTTTTCACGAAACCCAAGGACAAAGCCTTGCTGACACCAAAAACGCCCCCCACGTTCCAGCTGCTGCAGGAGCAGTGCTGTCATCAGGTGTCAGTGCAGCAACTGGATGGGGGACTGGGGGAAGGCTGCTTGTGCTTTGGGTGTGCTGGCTGAGCAGGACTCGCCAGCTCCTGGGCCACAGGAGCTCCTTTCCTCCCTGCTACTTTGTCTTAGCAGGATCTCACATTCTTGCATCTTGCTCCAGCGCTCATTCACAAGGCTGACACGTATGGCTGTACCCTGTGTGGCCCCTGCTAATTCATGACAACACTAGTGACTGACAAGAGCTGGCACCTTCCCCATCAACACACACTCTGGGCCAGCATGAGCAGCAAATCTCTGGTCGAGGAGTCTCTTAAAGAGAACGCTGGAGTGAGTGCTTGTGGCTGCATCGTGCAAGCACTGCTCAAGAGCCTTGGCTCCTGGGGTTGGAGTATGTGATCTGATTTTAATACTAAAGTACAAATATTAATGCTGCAGCTAACACAGCCGGGTGCTGCACGAGGCCAAGAGGAGAGTTTAGAGCAGAGAAGTCCCTGCAGCCTGTTAGTTCTGTGGGAGGCAGCAGCCTGGTCCTTGCAGATGTGTGCCCTGGCTCAGCTCCACACATGTGAGCACCACGGGGCTGGCAGCTCCTCACACACCAGATGTGTCACACACTGCTGGGAGCATCTGTGCTGCCCACCCTGCCCTGCCCTGCCCCGTGCTGGGGTGACAGATCAGCCAGGTGCCACAGAGGCACAGCCAGCAATGCCCTGGAACTGCTAATGGGAAAAAGAGGTCAAGCAAGGAAAGTTATATTTTTACATTTTTGTGTGTACAGATAATCAATAATTAGACCTCTTGGTGTGTTACATATTATCCTCTCTGGTGTCACTGTCTGCCCCTAAAAGACCAATGTTTCCTGCTCTTCCTCTCTTTCCACAGAAACCTGTCAGTGACATCTATGCAGGTGGGGAGCAAATTTTGTTCCACCAACTTCTGACACATCAAACCTGCCCAATATACAAGAGATGCAAGAGTAGCTAATGCTGTGTGCTCATTGCCTTTGTGCTACATCACCACTAAGGAGCGTATAGAGGGGGCCAGTCCAGAGCAAAACTATTGTTTGCAATTGCCTTTTCCTTTTGACATTTTCATTGTATGTTCTTTTAGGATTGTAAATCTCCTGCGATGTCTTTACAACACAGCTGCGAGGAGGCAACATCTAAAAAGCTGAGGAAGAAAATGTCCTGCCACCTGGGAGCAGCACTCTTCATCTCCCCAGTAACATTCAGGAGTCTTGGGCCGCTCTGGCTCTCTTCTCTTCCACTCTGATATTTTTCAGTCAATGCATGCCTGATTCTTTTTTTGTTCTTTCCTGAATTGCAGGTAGCTTTGAAAAAACACGCATGAACCAGCCCTGCCAGGTGAAAAATAAAGGCTCCTGATTGCTATCATTATTATTATACCACTAGACATTTTATTAACACTAAAGTGTGACATTTCCCTCCAAAGAAAGGCTTTCTCCTGCCCTTCTGCATGGCTACTTTATTGAATCCAAACTCCGTTTCCGAGGATCCTCACCTGTTTAAACGCTGCTGTATTTCTAAAAGCAATTTAACCTTTCATCTTTTATGGATGGATCCTTTTTTAACAAAAATCCTATAGGGCCATTTTTCTCCTCATCTCCTTGTGATCTCAGCGATATTACGTGATGTAGCTTTTGAAGAAGAAATGCCGAAACAGCAGCTTCACCACCTGCAGCTAATGCAGCAGGAAGACGGGAAAGGCAACCTGGAAAAATCCCTTTTCAACATTTCTCTCACAAGCTCCTGGTAAGAATCCCCCAAACCGAGAATGTCTCTTGCATAGAAATGAAGGGCAAGAGCTCAGGAAGGCGAGAACAGCCTGGAGATTTGCCACTTTGTAAAACCCTTTGGTTTGTTTTCCAGCCTCGCATCCTCTCAGTACATCGATGACTCAGACATCACCCAGCTTTAATTATTTATTTTTGGCAAGGGCTGTGTGTTGTCCAAGGTAACAGGAACTCCTGGGATGAAGAACACAACCAGTGCCCAAGAGGTGCAGTGTTCAGAGACAGAACAGTTTTCAAGGCATTGTTGGATGATTTTACTGCTTGCTTACTGCATGGCTCACATGGGACCCTTGGTTCAATAAAACACCAGACAAACTACAGACACCAGTACATATCTTCCTCTACTAAATCCTCTAATCCTGCTTCAGTCCAGAGCACTCGGAGAGGTTCAGTCTCTCTCCATGCCAATACATGTTTCTCCTTCTCCCTGCTCAGGTCTGTGCTCGCTGCCAGCCCAGCTGCCCCTGAGCCCGTCCCCCGGGCAGGAATACACCCCGGGGCCATGGAGCCACGGGCAGGTCCCTTTTTCCTGCCCTCACCCGCCTCAGTACTGGCACTGAGCATGGCCAGAGCCCACGGGGCTTGGGAAAGCTCCCCAGCAAATGCCAAGCCCTCCCTGGGCTGCTGCCTCCGCTGCCCTCCTGGGACTGCCAGCACTGCCTGGCAGGTTGTCCTGCTCCTTCCCTCTCCCTTCCCTGTCCCTCTGCACAGCAGGTGCCAGCTTGTAGTTTTGGAGCTTTTGCTTCAGTGAAGCTTCTCTCAGTCACACCTGGGAGCATCCTCTCGCTGTGGAAGGTGTTATTGTGCCTTTCACCCCCAAATGAAAGCCTGTGCAGCCTCACAGATGTGCCACCTCTAAGCTGCAGTTAAAATCTACATTTATCTGTAATTTACTTTATAAAACACATTAATAAAAGTAATTAAAGCCACATAGCCAGAGCATCCACCAGCCAAAGAGACATCATTAAGATTCCCCACACCTGAATAACAAGCAAGGAAAAACAACACGGGGATTTAGAGTTCAACTTGCAAAAGATAACACCATGCATTAGAAGCGAATGAGCCTCCCAATGGGAGCAGCACTAGAGAATGGAAAGAAAATAAAGTAGGGCAGTGTGCCAAATTCAGGAGGTTTTAAAAAAATAAGCAGCACAGCCATGACAAAAGAATCCCCATTTCAGCCCAGCATGGGAGGAAGTATGAACTGAAACCCAACGAGGATTTCCATGTTACTGTCTTAATTTGTAAAGGCTTTGAAAAATAACACAATGCTGAGCTGGTCTTTCTTTTTTGGGAAGAGGGGAGAGGGTCAAAGGGAACTGTATTGGTTATCAAATAATGACAGAAAAAGCTATTCTCTCTGGCTCTCCTAAACTCCCAAGTGACTTGAAGGGACACAAAACACATCCAAAGAAACCCTCACATGGGAAGGCAAAGCAAAGCCTGCACCTTTCCCCAGCATGCTGCTCTTGTGTCGGCGTGCCCGGGCTCCGTGCTGCGCTGACACACAGCGGCTGTTCCCAGAGGGACGGGGCCGCACCTTGAAACGGAGCCGGCCGCCTTTCCTCCCGCAGGAACAGGGCTTCGGCAGCTACAAAGCACGGGGCAGGAATGGCAGGATCAGACCTGGTGCATTCAGAGCCAGTTCTGGCCACTCACCACCACCAAGGGCTCACACTTGGCATTACTGCTCCGAGCTGGAGGGAGTTTTTGCTCCTCACACCCACAGGGACTGGACATGGAATCTTTTTGTCCATATTGTTGGGGGATGCCACATTCATCTCTAACTTTTTCTTTGCCTCCTGTTTTCAAACCTGTTCAGGATCTTTGCTTTTCCCTATTCTTACTCTGACAATTTTAATTGTACAAACCTAGCTTTTCACCTTTTGTTGCTCCACAGATGTAGGAGAAGGCGAAATGCAGGTAGAGCACCACAAAAGCAAAAGGCAGGTGAGCTTTGAAGGAAAAGGGATCTAGGAAAGGGACAAAAAGGAGCATAGAAATGGAGGGTTGATCTCTGTTGTACTCACAGCATGGAGTAAGCCAAGCAACAGCTACTGTACCTTAACTAGGCAACCGGTAGAAAATCAAACCTTCCCTGTGATCAATAGGATAATGGTGAGAGTTTGATTAGCCTTGGAAAAATTACAATAAAGAGAGAATTTTTTCTCTCCATGGGTTGGGTGATTTCCCTGTGAAAGTTTTTACAAGAATGAGGCTGCATATAATGCGTCTTGTTAACCCAAATTACATGCACTCGAATTCCCTCTCTTTCCCCAAAGAAATCAGAGAAGAAATCAGGCGTGAAATGGCATGTGGGTGGGGCTGAGCCGAGCCAGCACCACTCTCATAATTAAATGAGACTCGCTGAGCCCCCACTTCTCAGAGCCTTTCAGTTCTGCTGGGCTCTGCTCAGTGTCCACAAACACGGGGCTGTACTACTCGTGTACAGGTTTTACACACTCCGTGCAGGCTCAAAGCAGGCTGTGAGAAAGGGGGAGCCTCTGGCCTTTCTCCAGGTCAGGGAACCCTCAGACCAGCCCTTCAGGGAGTTAAAGTCCGCAGTAGTTTTGCAGAGCCCTGGCCAGCCCTGGCCGAGCACACAGAGGTGTCACCCTGGGTGGGTGTGACACACGAGCGGGCAGAGCCTCCCGGAGCCTCCCTCTTGCAGTGGCACATTCAGAACTTCCCTTCGTGCTTCACCTTGTGCAATGAGGCTGCAAAAGCCGCTGTGGTTTGGAGGGAGGCAATCCCAGCCTCACTTGCCAGAGAAATGGGGGCATTTTCACCCCCAGGAGGTTCTTGCAGAGCAGACAGGGGCTGCATCCCGTGCTCAAAACTCCCCGGGGAACAAGGAATGGCGATCAGGAGCCACAGCAGCGAGGCTGTGCTATTCCTGTACCCCACAGCTCCCTGGAGGCTGTGCACTGAGCACTCATGTGGGCTCGGTGTCAGGTGTGGTTTTGGCTGCAGAGGCCCCATGCTGGCCCAGCACACCCTGACCCCTGCCTGGACTGCTGCAGTTCACTGGTGAGGCGTCCCTGCCTGTGGCAGGGGATTGGAGCTATGACTTGGAGGTCCCTTCCAACCCAGACCATTCTCTGATTCTGTGATTATAGTTTGAACCGCAGTCAGATGCGCTTGGGAACTGTAATTCCCAATCCCTGGTATAAAATCCTAGGAATGGAATCCCTGTTTCCCAGATAACACAGAAAAGTGCATTAGGTTGCTGCTATTACCAACAACAGTAATGGAACCCCTACTAATGTAAATATTACAGATCTGCACGGTGGTGGTGCCAGCAGGACCCTGTGTCTCACAGTGGGGGACACCTGGGCCAGGGGCCTGAGCACACACAGCACAGAAACCTCCACAATCCAAGGACACTCAACCAAATGCAGGTGGAAGGAGCACTTCAGCCCCACTCTTGCAGCTGACAAGAGACCTGCCAGTAGAATTTAATGGCAAGATGGATGTTTGGTTATGAAATAAAGATGCTGTGACTCTTTGGCTTTGCCATATGTTTCCTGTGTAGGTGTAGAGAGCTGCCATGGCTTCAGGCCTGCGCTGCTCCGACTCCCTGGCCCTGCTTGTCCCTGGAGCCCGGTGAGTCCTGCAGGGCTCGTGTGTGTGTTTGTGCCGCTGCTGTGCTGGCACCCTGCCTGCTGGGGCTCCTTCCTTCCCCGGCTGCCTCCGCTCCCGGCTTTGTCTGTGCCGCCGGTGCCCTGGTGACGCAAGGCGAGGCTGCGGTTGCAATAACGAGCGAGCAAGAAAAGCCCTGGGGGAGCAACCTGGGACAATGCACCCCCGGAGCTGCCTTCCTCAGGGAGCAGGGACAAGGCACCGAACAAAGGAGCCGAAGGCAGAGAGGCAAGCAGGTGGCACTGGGGGGGAGGCAGGTGGAAGCGAGACAGCGGCACACAAAAGATGAAAAGAGGAATGTAAGGAGAATATGAAGCTCGAAGAGATGCTCCATCTGGGCCAAGGGAACGCTGGAGAAGGAGCCACGTTTTAGGTCTTTGCAACAATAGGTTGTGAGGAGGTCTGCTTGAGAAAGGATCAGCTCGCCTCCTTGACTGGCAGCTGCTAAATGTGTCAGTAGCTCAAAAGGAGATGTTTTCAGTGCGTGCACCTCAGGCTGCCCCTGCTGATCCGCTGCCTCGGGTCAGGTATATTTTATACACTATAAAACAGCAGAATTTCCAACAGTTCCTGAGAATCTCCCCTCCTCAGCACTCATCAAAATGCACTCCTCATTCACAGTCTTCTTCTGACACTGGGAATATCTCAACCCTTAGCAACAGGTGATGACAGGGCATGACATGTTGTATCAGTGTTTCACGCTCTAGAAGATTAAGATTGGATTTTTCCCACTTTTGCATTAATGTTCTGTGAGATGCACAGGGCTCAGCTTGCAAGCAAAGTATTGTGTTCCCTACACACGGATCTGTGGCTGAGCTTTGCAACAACACAATCTGATCTGTTGGTTTTCTTTTTATGTCATAATTCAGACCTTTACTCAGGGTCGACAGTGCAATGCTTTGACAATCCAGATGCCATGCCACGAACACAAAAACTCATTTTTCATTCATGCCCCCTTAAAACAGCAGAGATGGTCTGGTGGAAAGCACAGCCACAGCTGCTTTTTTAGAGATATTTTGTACAATGCAGTAGTCATGAGACGATGCAGGGGTTCCCCAGCCAGCTCCACCTGCCTGGCTGGGGGTCCCACCGAGCCTGGGGCTGGGGCTGCTGGGGCAGCCACCACCTGGTAACGTGGCCTGGCTACTCCACAGAGCTGAGCAGGGGGTCACCTGATAAACCCCCGCAGTTATGTGCTGCAGACTACTGCTTTTAGTCTTGATCTGTGTCCAAAAGCAGTAAGGGGAATAAAGGAGCTGTTATTTTGGTATTTACTTCTTTTTCTTCATATATCCTAAACGTTCCCAGAAACTCTTAGGAAGCCTGAACACCAGCTTGGTTCCTGGTGCTGTGCCTCTGTGTAGAAAACTGTAAGCCCAAAGCAGGAGCTCTGGGAAAGACTATGTTCAGTAGCAGGAGAATCTGGAGATTCAGTGTTAATCCAAAGAAATTGCTGCAGCTGGGCCCCATCAGCCCACCTTTGGAAATTAATGGAACGGTGGGGACGGACAGGTTTGGCACACAGGACCCAGACAGGGGGGGTTTGTGTGTGTCCCACCACAGGAGCTTTCCCAGAGAGGTGACAGCTCTGCACACACCACCCCGAGCCCATCCTGCAGAACCAAAGCCTTGCAGCCTCCCTAATCCGTTAGCTGGATCATTAGCAGTGATCAGCCATGCAAATGGCAATGAGTAGCCAGTTATTAACAGAGGGCTCTTTTATTGTTTCTAAAAATAGGCCTGTGAAGTGAGGTGTGTTCTTGTTCTCTGTGCACACATAAAGAGAAAACTGCAGAGTAATAAACGTTAGTATTTAAAAACACCCAACTTAAGAAGGGCACTTTCACTATAACTTTCCTCTTTATGGAGGAATAACAAAGGATCCCTAAGCTGCTATGGTTCTACAGAGACTATAAAACGATTGTGAGTTTAACTGAATCTTTCCTGGGTTTGAAGGTATAAGATTAGTGTCTGTCAAGGGAATTGGCTTTGTTAATACTTGAGGTTCAGTCCAGCTGCATTTTCCCTGCATTTTATGACATCTGGTTTTGTCACTTTCAACAGTTTGGTAACGCACCAAGATAAGAAACATACCCAAAATTAAACTCTGTAAGAGGTGAAATTGGGTTTAGAGCTTCCTGTTCCAGGCTTTGTAGTGTTGGAAACTCAGCAGCCAGAATCGTGCAGCACCCGTGCAGTAAGTGACATTTTCCTTGTCAATTATTCATATGTAACAACAGATCTGCTGCTAAGTAAATACATTTAATGAAGAGAGCCAGCTTACAGCAGCAAAGAGCAGTTTGGGATACAAAGGCAGCATGTGCAGTAGCTGGTTTGTCTCCTTCACATTTCTGACAGAGCACTTGGCAGTGTGAGCACACAGCCCTCTGACACTCCCGCACCTCTTCCCTTCCCCGAGCCCCCAGGGGAGGGTGGGACGGTCGGGCATTGTTACACACACCAGAGCCAGCTTCCTCCCTGACCCGTGCAGCAGGAGTCTGAAATTGTTCCTCAAGCCAAAAGCCTTCCTGGAGGCCAGAGGTGGCATCACCCCCAACACAGTGACTTCTCCTTATCGCGGGAATGCTGCACTCCTGACCTCCAGGCCCACTGTCCTCCCCAAACGCTGCTCGTGGCTTTTGTACCGAAATGAGTCTTTGCCTTCTTTCAGTTGTAAAGCTCCTTGGACTTCACCTGTCTCTCAGAGGAGGGAGAGGACAGGCTGCTCATGCTCTCAGGCATAGCTGTGCTGGCTGTGTTGTTTCCCACAGCCCTGCATCACGGGTCCCTGCTTTCTCATCTCCAGGCACCATACTTTGGATCTAGTGCCTCCTTCCCAGAAAACAGAGATCCCCTTCAGTACCTTCCAATCCAGTTCCTCTGAGTCTGCTGTGTGGGATTGATTTGTGCCTTCTCACACGTCTTGCAAATCCCTAAAGGGAGGTGCAACAGTTTCTGGTTTCTGTTCTCCAAAGTAACTTAACCCAGGCCCTCCTGTCGTCAGCAGGGCCGGGGCAGCAGCGATCAGGACTCAGAGGTGAGACTGGAGGTGCACACGTATGGTCACACTCATCTCTGCAGTGCCATTTTCTCATGGCCTCCCTTGGGAAGTGTAATGACTTCCACTTTGCCTTTTGCTCCAGTTTGGCTCTGTTCACTCAAGGACTTCAAAGCACTTTCTCAAAATAACAGTAAGTAACCTCTGGCCAGCCTCCCCGTGCTGGCCACAGAGCATCTGCGGTGCAAGCAGGAGGCAGGAGTGCTGCCCTGGCCTCTGCTCCAGCCAACAGGCAGAAAAAGAAAGAACAGAAATACCTGGAGTCCTGCCAGAAACACATTCTTCCCTCTAATGCCTGGCATCGGCTCTAGTATAATTCTAGAATTAAAATGGATTATATTTTTACGCAGATCTTGTAAAAGCAGCCCAGCTTTTGGTCTGCTCCAAGGCAGCTGATAATGATGGCACCTGCATGTAAGTGGCTGCAACACACCTTGTGCTCCCAACACAGATCCCCAGGAGCTGGAGCTGTTTTGTGAGGAGAAAGTAGTTCTACAAATAGCTGCCAATGTCTTTTCTGAGACTCTCTTTTGTGCTGGAATAGCCAGAAGGGACTCTGGAGAATCCTGTCAGTGCCAGTGAGTGTTGATGTGCACAATCTATAATCTCTGGGATAAAATGGAGTGATAGAAAAAGAGAGTATGGACACAAAACATGAGTAGGAACTGTCTGCACTCTGGGAGCTGAAGAGTAGAGAATAACAGAAAATAGCATTGTACTGCTTTTAGATTAATCTATTATGGATTCCTGAATTCCATAGCACAATAGGGGCAGAACTGGAAAAGACATACAGAGAAATGAAGGCCACAAATGGCCCTCGTTACGTTCAAAAGCCTCTCGCAGTGTGGGTGGCTGGGATTATTTCTGTAGCACGAGTGGCACTGGCTGTGTGTAACTTCTGCTGTCATTCTGCCTGTTGGGTGAGGAGTCAGCACCAACGGGCATGAAATGGAGAAAGTCTGGGTCTGCATTAGCTACAGGTGACTGAATGAGGTGGCAGAAACACCCATGACTGATTTTTTTAAGCACAACATCAGCTCCAAAATGCATCAGCAGCTGGCAGTGCCCATCCCAAGGACTCTCCTAGAAGCCCTGGCCAGATGAAGGTGGGCACTGCAGACAGTGCTGGGGGGAAGAGCCTCCTTTAAAGAGAAGCACAAGCTCCTGGCTATGAAACCTCTCCTCTCCCCAGTCCATGGGCAGCTCACACTTGTCTGCCAGCCTCTCAGAAATGGTCAGATCATACAGGAACAAAAGTGGACTCAAAAGCTTTTGAGCTACTTCTAAGGGATCCGTGCATGTGAATTAACAAAGGCAAGTCTCTGGTCAGCAGGGTTAAATCCATCAGACACAGCCTGTGCTCCAGTAGAAAGTGGGAATGAGCTGAAACTGCCTATCTGGGATAATCATACAAGCAATGGTAAATAAAGTGTTCTTCTGCCTCAAAATGTTTCATAGGACCATTAACAAATTCTCAGAAGGTCTGGGTTCAAGAGACATCTTGGAAGATTTGGTCCAAGCAGTGATGTCTCTTTACCCTCTTATCTGTCTGTGGGTGACAGACCAGCCTCTCAGAAATTGCTCTTCCCCACATTCCCAGAATCTCTGCCCAGACTTGGGTGAGACTTGGCATCAGCTTCTTGCTCAATCACAGCTTGCAAAGCCATATTACAGAGGATCTCTTTCGTTAGTCTGCATTTCCAGAGGAAGGACAGCAAAAATGACTGATGAAACACATGGAAATTGTGTGGGAAGGCAAAAGAAATAGTTGGTGAAAATGCAGTTTCTGTGGGCTGGAGGTTAAAATCAGAAAAGAATACTTGGAACCTGTGCACTCTGATAAAAACAGGAATATGTCTCTTGGACCCATTCCTTCCTTCAATCATCAAGGAGAGCTGGTATGATCTGTGCCTGGAGAGCCACTGGGAGAATTTGGGGGTTAGCTCTGTGTAGAGAAGGATTCATCTCTGGCTCTCTGCCCCAGGCTTCAGCCAACACAAATAGTCCATGGATTAGAGCTCCTTATCACTGATACTGTGTGTCAGACCAATATGCCCATGGAAAATCAATACCCTTTTCTAGGAACACTCAATTACCAAAGCCTGAGGATCTGCTCACTGGTTTTGAGTGGTAACTAAGGAATGCCATATTCACAGCAATTGCTGTGCCGTGGAGGGGTAACAGCCTCGGTAGTTTTGTGTCACTGTGAGAAGGACACGTGGTGGTTTCAGTGTTTGCAGTGCTGCAGATCCAGTGTGGCTTTCCAGCACCCAGCACCCGGGCTGTGGGTGCACTGGAGAGGGGCATCACTGACATCTATCAATTCAAACAGGTCACCACAGAGTGAAGTCCCGCTTCCCAAATATTTGTGTCCCTCTTGTTTTGGTTGCCTTTTTCCCCACCATAGCTGCTGGGTTAAACTATGCAGGGGAAAGAACAGATTTCTTTCTTTAACAAAAAGCTTAATTATTTCCTTTTTTCTAAATGTTGTTGCAAAAGCGTAACTTCCTGTTAAGTGCTGAATTTTACAATGTAATAAATTGATATAGTGGCATGTAAACAAGCTGTGTAAATATATGTGCAGAGCCATGCCTTTTACAGGGAAAGAAGAACTTGCACAGAAGTGGTTTTCTGCAGAAATAATAATTTGCACAGTGTTACCCATTAGTACAATAAATGATATTGCAAGGTCTGGATTTACTGACAGCAGGTTGTGTATTTTGAGTACTATGTTTTGCTCAAATTAAAATCTCAAAAATATTTACTGGCCTTAGTTGCTACAAAAAATCCAATTATTAGGCCAGAAAGAGCTGCTAACATCATATTAATCTGAGAAGAAATCCAGAAGAAATGCCCAGTGTATCTTTTTACCCAGCCCTTGAGAAAATAAATTCTTGAATTGATAAATGCCACTCACGGCCCTGGTCCAGCTCAGCTCTGGTTTTCCCGGGTGGAATGGTGGTGTGGAGCACTTGTTTAAGGAGTCTGAAAGGTTGGGGGGAGAGTACAATTGCAGCAGAAATGGCAGTAATATAAATTTCTGTCTATTAGGCCTGTCAGTATTTGCTGCTTCAATGGAAGTAATTTTTGGGCTGGGCTCTGTGTGCCCGACGTGGACAGGTGTGATGGTGGCAGGAATTTGTTTGGGGTGTGCTCCCCACTGCGTGCAGAGGTGTTTCACCTGCAGCCTGTGCAGAAGCAGGTGAGAGGGACCTCAGAGAGGCACGGGCCACCCCATTTACAGACTGATTCCAGCTAGGCACAAATCAGCTGCTATCAGGGACGGTATAAATCCTCCTTACTCAGAAGGGGTATATCCCTGTGGGAGCAGGAGAAACTCCACCTGAGCACTGAGGTGACTGGGGGGTGGCAGTGCTGGAGCTGTGGGCAGTGCCACCCGTGTCAGGGCTGGCAGCTGGGGCAGGGAGCAGGGGACAGACCCGTCAGGAACACCAGCTCAGCTACTGCCAGCAGCTCGTGGTGCAGCCTGCAGAAGAACCAGGGTTAAAGATGTGGCAAGTAGAGAAAAGAGGAAAAAAGTAAAAGAGGAAAAAAGTCCTCCTTCCAAACTCTGGGCTTACCTCTTCACACTGATGTTATGACCCTTCTCAATGGTAATTTATATCAAATTGCATTTTAAAACCAGCGACAGAGTGATGTAATTAGCTCTGGCTTGCTGAGGTCAGAAACAAAAAAAAAATCATAAATCCTACTTTCAATTCAAATCCCTCCTTCCAAGCATTATTAAGTCCCTGAAGACCACAAGCATGCACACACACAACTTCTTTCAGTCACCTGGGCGTCTTTGCCATCATCACACCTAAGTACGACGCCTGGTTCTTGGTTTGCTTTGTGTCTTTTTCTCCTTTTCCTTCAGGTGAAGATTGTTCTTACAGGTGCCTAAGCTTCCTTCCAACAGACAAAAAAGAGCAAACACTTATAGGAAAGCAGCCTAATTATGTGGGGTTTTAAACAGCCAGGAGGAAAAGGTAGTTTGAAAACCAAAATATCTTGGAGGCCCCTTCTGCATCCATAGTATATTTGATAAATTGACTTTTGCTTCCAGGGCACACATTCAGCTTCTTCATTAGTATAATGATCCTTGGTCTTCTCTTCCCAAACTTAGATAATTTGAATAAAAACATATGTTTTATGAAATGTAGCCATTAATAGAGTCATTAAATTTAAGCTGTGATTACATATCACTTGCAGCCATCCCATCCCTCTCTGCTGTAGATCAAAATATATTCAGCATTCTTAAAATACTTTGTCCATTCTCTGTTTGGCAAGAATACTGCAGTGAGCTGGTGAGTACCAAGGTGACCTGAAAGTTTTTCTAGTACATAATCCCCTTTTATATTCTGTATTATGTATGAACTCAGAGACAGAATATCTGCATTATCTTAAATAAACTAGGTAAAATGTATTTCAAAAAGCTTCTTGAGTCAAAAAGTAGCAAATCATTGTATGTATTTCCATATTTGTATAGTTTCATTATATTCTTGTTCTAAGTTACTTTTAAGTCTCTTTCATATTTAAAAAATGAACTACACACCTATCATGCAAAATGTAAAGAAGTATGTTCAACTAGTTCAAATTAGATACACAGTAAAAATACACTTCCAAAGAAATATCATTTCCATTTTTGTTCATGTTTTTAACAGAATTTCAGACTAATACATCAAATGTGGAACTGTACAAGAATGTGAAGAAACATTAGGATTGCCGTAGTAAAAAATGTACAGCATTCAAAACCAACAAGCTCTAAACAACCAAACAATACCACAGGATTGAAACAGTCATGGGGACAACATAGGTCATCGGAGCCAGAGTGAATCCTAATGCACCTACATAAAGACCCTACATAGAATATTGTCTCTTATTTATATGCAAAATCCCTGATTTGATTAAACCAGACAATTTCTCTAATTGTCTCGTATAGGTTTCAGATAAGATTAACATGAGAGTATTCCCCTTCATGAAGGTCAGGTGTTTGAAAAGGCAATATTGAGAATTGATTTGAAAGGTATTTCCATCCACATGGATTCAGGTAGTTAAGATACAAGATCACAAATAAGAGCAGTACAATTTTAAAGAACCATTGGAATTGTTCTCCACTACATTTGCCGTAACGCTTCAGATTTCAGGATTCAGAATCTTTAAACTGTTCACAGCTTAATACACAGGGTTTTAATTATGGGCTGTAACCATTTAACAGTGGACCAAAATTGCCTTTTAAATCAAGAAAAGATCCAGCTTACCATGTAAAAAAAAACCCAAAAACTCCAAGGTGATTGACAATGAACAAATGTTACAAACAGCAGAATCTCTGTGTCAGAACAGCTTTGAAAGGCAGATATGTACCTGTTACAGTCCACCAACCAGCACAACATCCTTATCAGACATTTGGATTACGAGGAAAAATCTCCTGGATAAACCTGTAACATTTATAAATTCAACACAAATCATCTTTTTTAATGTCTCATCACTGTGCATAAACTCAACAGACCTTTCCACCCCTGGGTTTGGTGACCAGACCCCAGTCCCTCTCCCAGATCTCAGCTAGTTCCCATCTTTGAGGACTGTCTTGCTTTGCCCATAGCTCACCTCTGGGGTTTTTTGAGCTGAAGTGTCAAAAAGGTTAATAAATGACCCAATTATGTCAGTTTTTCTATCCCATAGTCCTCATGCTCTGAAATCTCTCCCTGATCTTGATAGGAATTTGGCTTGCACAAGAATAGCAAATTTGCAGCTCAGAAAGGTGAATAAATGTAGCACTTTTAAAACCTAAACACTGTTAGGAAGAAGTCCAGCCTACAAAATCATCTTCAATGCCCTGAGAAGGGCAAAGAACACAAATCTTGGCATCTATCTTGCTGTTTATTTGGAATAATCTTTTAGTAATTCTGATCCAATGGGAATGAGGGATTAGTTTTAGAGAGCTGGCCAGTACAACCCAACATCTGACTGAAAGAACTGATTGGAACAGGTTTGAAAAAGAACAACCATCTGCATCTTATGTACCACTCCAAACCTCTAAACCTACTGGGCAAACAGCATAGTGTAGACTCGTTCTTATACATATTTAAACTTTGCTGAGGTATTTCTTTTATTACAGAAAAGCCATTTAAAAAACAATAGGAAAAAACTGCAAAATATGAGTTATATTCTGCAGAGATTTTTGGGGAGAAGGAATTCAGTTGTGTTGAAAGGTCCATAATCATTAAAGGAATAACCACTTTTAGTGTCAATAATATATTCTTCCTTGGCTTTTTATTCCTTCAAAACATTACAAAAAATGTAAGGCTGTGACTTTATAAAACATAATTTTGCCTCAACTTTGCCCACCAGTGTTGTAAAATAACCTGAAATACTTCTGCCTTTTTCCTAGGGCAAACCTTTCCCAGTGTCCACCTCCGTGATGGACCAGCTGTGGCCACGCAGCTGTGGGACCCCCTGGCCTCCTCCAGGACATGGCACAAGCCACACCTGGCACAAAAGCAAGATCCATGCATGCTGACCAAAGTCAGCTTTCCTTCACGTGGCAAAATGAACCATAGTTCTTCTATTTGAGTTTTAACATTATCTGATAACTTCTACCTGCAACTAACATTATTTCTCTACAATGAAGATACCTAGACTGTTGTACAAGCTGGATTTCTCACCCATAAATACTTTGGGATGGAACCAGAGGGATGTGTACATCATATTTAGGGTTTTTCCTAGGCAGACACTGTGTTTGAAGTGCGTTTTTCTAATCCTTTTAGATCCAGTCAGCCTACCTCAATTGTGACACTAATGTTAAATGTAACTGCAGCCATTACCAAGTAGTTTCCATAAGTGGTTTTATTACTGGTTAGATTTTACAAATTCTGGTATTCGAACAGACTTCGACCTTAAAACTCTAAAACAACAAAGCAACCAATGAAAGGCTTAGGACTATTCAAAGTAACAAACTCTTTAACATTTTTGCCCTGGTCATAAATATACAGAGAGAAAAAGAGAGAAGTGGACATGGAATCCAAAGAATGTAGATAAAACAGTATATAAGGCACATGGCAGTCTTTGAAAATACAGAAGCTTTAGCCAACTTAAATTAATTGCTGTTTCCCTTGCTCAGTCCACAAAACTGTACAGTTACACAAATGTTGTGTTGCAATAGATCTTCCAAGTTATTCTTCAGTCCATACTCCATAATACCAGAACACTACATTTCCTTCTGTTTTTTAGGAGAGATCCTAATTGTGGTTAGTCAGTTGCTCAAAGCCTCTATTAAAATACACTTGGAATTTCAGCTAAGAATAATTTCTTTTTTAAAGAAATTATTAAGAAAGAGTCATCAGAAAAGATTTGTAAGAGTTGTCTGTGAAGGACTTCGAGATTCATGAACCTCAAGACTTCCGGGCACTGATGTCAGGACCGACGTCACAGTTGGCATAGTGGGATTAGTCAAGTCTGTTAAAGTAGTGGGAGTGCTGGATGGACTCATGGAGGCATTGGATATTTCTGAGGCAGGACCTGATGGGGTCCCTGCTTGGAGTGTTGAGTCTGAAGTCTTATCCACCCCTGTGTTTTCTTGACGTAAGAGGTTCCGTCTGAATTTGGCTCGAGCATTTTGAAACCAAACCTGAAACAGTTTAATATAACAGGGTAGCATTTAAAGACCTGCAGTGTTTAAAAACACAAAAGTATATTCACAAATTCATCAATGCTGGAATTGGCAAAGACATTTTTACTGGTAACATTTTAGAAAAGTAGTTCTAGCCATGAGAAACGGCCTCTGCCTGCAGAATATTCCTTCTTCCCTGTCCTTCGACCCCTGCAAGCAGTGTGCCTGGGCCAGGAGTGGGCTGAGGACGGGGGCTGGCAGGCTGACTGCACAAGGTGTGTGCAAGGATGCTCAGAAATTTGGCAGCGTGCAGAATCCTCGACAGCCCTCGATCCCAGCAGCATTGGTCTGGGCAAGGCAAACACCACACACCTGATGGACACAAAAACAGGAGTTTCCCCCCTTGTATCTCACGTCCATCTCCCACCAAAGCACTGCTGGCACAGCCCAGGGCACACCCTGCCTTCCCACGGGCTCCTGCTGCCCCTGGAGCTCCCTCACACGCCTGCAGCGTTTCCCTCTTTGGAAAGGACTGTCCTTCTTCCTTGCTCTTCTCTTATTCTTTCTCAAATGCTCCAGCTTCCTTCGCCTATGCCTGTTTCCTTTATCAAATGTTTTCAGCACTGTTATAACTTTGGGAAAGGGGGCTGGAAAGGTATTAAAGACCTACATTACATCAAAAACTGTGATTTCAGTAGGAATAGCAACCGCGCAGAAATTTTCCCAAGGTTTCTACTTCTTGCATTCTTTGCTTATCCGAGTGAAGGACAGGGAAAATGAGTGTGGGACTCCTGAGGACGCAGCAGAGATTCTGCTCCTGGCTCTGGAGCTGCCTGGCCCTGCCGCGGGACAGGCTCTGAGCCGAGTGCCGGGAGGGAGGGAGGGAGGGAGCGCCGCAGGAAGGCGGGCGGGGCGGGCGGTGCTCCCACCGCAGTCCCAGCTGATGGACCTGCCCCGGCTGCTTCACCTCTCTCCGCCTTTCTTCACGCCTAGAGATGCTCCAGTTCCAAATTCCCCCTATCGAGCACTCTTCCTTCCTTGGAAAGCTTTCTCTCGCAGCCAAAGGTCTTTAATGTGCACACCCTGTCTCTCACACTCTCTCCAGGGAATGCCACAAGGAAATAATCCTCAGGCACAAATTCAAGGGCCACGCATAAATCACATCCCTACAGGTCCTTCTTTCTAAAAGCTCCGTATTTTAGACCAGTTTATGTTGGCATTTGCTTTGTTAAAACACCTCATTTAAAGACTGTTTATCAGTTTCATATACAAAAGTTCTCTTAATCCAGCACAGGTAAAGATATTCCCATGATTTTATTAGAGTCCAGGATAGCAGTGACCCTGCTACAGATCAGCAGTGTGGTCGAAAAGGGGCAAAGCCCAAGGTGATGTTTTTGCCTCACACATTCCCAAGCAGTGTCCCCTCGTGGGACTGCTCAGAGCCCCTCGTGTGCAGGGGCTGTGGGTGAAGCCAATCACTTTGTTCTGCTCACTTAAACCACAAAGGCTCGAGCACCAACTGCTCAGGAAGAGCAAAAACAGCAACTGGAACTTTCATAGGACTTTTTGCCTTTCAGGTAGAGATCATTTCTATTTGTTCCACAAAATAATTTAGTGGTTGGTTTCTTTCTTCTGGCAACTGCATAAAGGATAACAGCTGTGAAACGGAGTTTGGAGCTGGCCGCTGTCGCTATGTGTGTTCATGTAGGCATGGCATAATTAAAACAGAACAGACAAACCAGTTGGCCAGCTGTAGATACACCTACTTCTGCATAATTTCACATTTATGTTCATTAAAATACCCATATTTTTATATTCAGTAGTCCTAAATATGAGAAGTAGGACACTCTCCTAAATGTCCAACTGCTCCTTAACCTTACCAGGGCAAGAGGCTCTATGGTACTCTTTGGAAACATGCAGTATGTAAAGTGAGAAAGATTCCTGGTGTTTATGGTCCACTAATATGAAAACCTGAGCTCAGCTGCCCTTACCAATGACCATCCACGCTGCTTTCAGGAGCTGCACATATAATATGGTTCATTGTCTCTTTATTACTGGCAATTCATATTAAACATTGAAAATATCATATAATCCTGTAAGTATTATCTGAAAATAGAGATTATATGACTGCTTTTACTTCCTTCCCCACTGGAATATTGTCAAGGTTAATCAGTTAATGGTTACAAGGCTCTTTAAAATTGTATAATAATAAATATTTGTATTATTACTGAAAATACATAGAATTATTTGAAGTCTGAAAACATCTTGCCTTATGATAGAAGGGATAACATTATTTCCACCATAGTGACATTCTGGCACGTGCTTTAAATCTGACATCCTCAGCAAAGCCTTCGTGTTAGAGAGTGGTGAGAGAGGAGCAGGGCTGTTCCCCTGCCCGTGGGGCTGTTCCCCTGCCCGTGGGGCTGTTCTTGGGGCTGTTCCCCTGCCCGTGGGGCTGTTCTTGGGGCTGTGGGACTGTTCCCTTGCCCGTGGGGCTGTTCCTGGGGTTGTTCCCGGGGCTGTTCCCCTGCCCGTGGGGCTGTTCCCCTGCCCGTGGGGCTGTTCTTGGGGCTGTTCCCCTGCCCGTGGGGCTGTTCCCGGGATTGTTCCCCTGCCCGTGGGGCTGTTCTTGGGGCTGTGGGGCTGTTCTCCTGCCCGTGGGGCTGTTCCTCTGCCCGTGGGGCTGTTCCCGGGGCTGTTCCCGGGGCTGTTCCCCTGCCCGTGGGGCTGTTCCCCTGCCCGTGGGGCTGTTCTTGGGGCTGTGGGACTGTTCCCCTGCCCGTGGGGCTGTTCCCTTGCCCGTGGGGCTGTTCCCGGGGCTGTTCCCTTGCCCGTGGGGCTGTTCCCCTGACCGTGGGGCTGTTCTTGGGGCTGTGGGACTGTTCCCCTGCCCGTGGGGCTGTTCCCTTGCCCGTGGGGCTGTTCCCGGGGCTGTTCCCCTGCCCGTGGGGCTGTTCCCGGGGCTGTTCTCCTGCCCGTGGGGCTGTTCCCCTGCCCGTGGGGCTGTTCCCTTGCCCGTGGGGCTGTTCCCGGGGTTGTTCCCCTGCCCGTGGCCCTGGCCATTACCCCGGCAGGGACAGCGGCGTGCCGGGCTGGAGCCGGGGCTGCCCCGCCGCTCCCATGGGCAGCTCAGGCCGTGCACCTGGAAGGGAAGGGCAGAAATAACCACCCAGACACACAGAACTGGAAGAATCCTTCCAGAAGGATTTATCTCACATCAATTACACAATTCCTTCAGGACTGAGGAATAAACAAAATCATTGGGAAGTATTTAGTGGGTTTCTGTCCAACTGTATCAGTACAAGGCTGAGCTATTTCAAATCAAAGGGGGAAATACAGACCAAAACTCCCAGCGAAAAATGGAAAGCAGCTGCAAGACCCACCACTGCTGCTCCCACACTCCGGTGAGCGGGGCTGATGCGTGGAGCTGGGCACTCAGCAGTTAGGCAGAATAATATTTACTGAGGTGAAAAGATTGCACTCCCTCTTCAGTGATCTGTGGAACAAATTCTTTGTCTCCACCAAGTCAAATAGGAATGAAATAGCATCTCCATATGATGAGGGAGTGTTGAAAATAAACACACTAAGTGTTGTGAGGGATTTGGATACTGAAGTTAATGGGATCATCACCTTAGATAACTTTATTTTCTGGTTTGTAACACCTCCATTGCTGCATCTGTTACATATTAGCTGTGTGAACAGCTTCTGCTAAAAACAAATTTTTAAACCGATTTTGCTCATTCACACAGCTACCTGGAGACATTTAGATTCTCTGAATTTCACTAAGTAGTAAGTGGAGAAACAAAACATAGAGGATGCAGCACCACAAAGCAGACTATGTTCACTCACTGCACACACATTGTGATGACTCTGCTGTGATTAATAACTGTTCAAAGAGATGTTTAATGAATGGGGGCTCAGGAAGAGCCTGCAGCCTAAAGCAAACCTTCACTAAAGGGCAGCATAGGTCCCCATTGGGATGGAAATATTCTAGGCTTGTTTACTACTGGAAACTGGACCAGCAGAGTCCAAATGCATGCAGTGATTTCTGTAGAGTTCTGGGGACTGACTCAAGAAAAAATAAGTGGTGTAAAAGACACCCACTGAAAAATGATGCTTTATGTTCCTGAAGTGCTTAGGCTGTGGATAATCTTATTGCAGATAAGGGAGAGAAGAGGTACATACCTATAGCTAATACACCACACCTCCTCAGGGCTATCTACTTTCACCTTCCTTTTCTAAACTCGCAGAAATAAAGATCAGTTCCCCCGAGAGCAGCATTTATGCCAGTTAGGTTAGTTAGCCCACAATTAGCTGGGGCCATTAATTACGAATGATAGCTTACAATAAAGGGCTTGTGTTCCCCAGCTGTGGTGCAAGAGATATATGAATTAAATTGCAAATGTAAGCTTAAATTGGAAGGAAACAAAATAAAAATAAGTGTTAAAAATATAAATAAGTTTGCTATGGTTCTAATGTGGCTACTTTGAGAGAACAGTGTGCATTACAAAGGCGTTGAAGGAAATGCATTCTGAGAAGCAGAGTGTTACATTTCCAGGCCATCCCACCACTGGACATGTGCAGCTGGTGACAAATTGTATATAAAGAAAGACATCAGTCAGAGCTTCCAACTCCAGTATCACAGAGCATTTAGAAAATCCTCAAATTCTCTGCTCATCTACCAAGTCCCCTCATTACATGACATGTGGAGCTGTCTCTACAGCAAGGGCACCAGTGCTGTTCCCCAGGTCACCAGGAGCTCGGCTGGGTGTGTTTAGGAAGTACACCTTTCTCCTGATCTGCTCCCTGCATTTCCCCTTAAAGTACATTCTATGAAACGTGTCCACAGAGCCAGGACCCTTCCCCAGCTGAATGGAGAGCTGAACACACAGAAGATCCCACAGCTCACAAACACCGACGAGGGAGTGTGGCAGAGTTCTGGCTCCTGGCAAGTGTGCCTGTACACCTGCAAACACCTCTGGGGTGTGGGACAGCCTGGTGCTAATGATGCTTGTTTCCATCAATAGCGTCAGTGCATCACTTTGTGTTCCATAAGCGACACGGATGGAATGCCAGCCTTTCTGCCTCCAAAGAATTAACACGTGGCACTGTCTCAGTAACCAACATCATGACGAGTTTTCCCAGCAAAGAACAACCCTAAAACTCATATATATGAACTTAATTGTCACTCACAGGTAGAGATAAACCAACGCGGCAGAAAGGTTCTAAAACATACAAAATAGAAATTTGTGTTCTCATGGTCCAAATTAATTTTCAAACAAAATATCCATGATTAGAGAGTGCTCATAAGAGGTGAGAAAACTCAAGTGGTGCCACAAAAAGTATCACTCCATTTTCTAGAGTTGCCTTCAACAGCATCATCCTCAGGGAGCAATCCTCACCACCAGCTATTGCCTTCTACCACTGCAGCTAAAGGGGTCTGAACATAAAGGAGTATTTAACTCTGAAAGTAAAAGAAGTGAAACACCAAATACCAAAATCATTACAAAACTTTGGTGGAATTGTAAATTTCTGCAACAAACAAAAGAAGAACACAAAGCACCTTAAAACTGCAAATTGTGACATGTAAGATGAAATGAAGAAGCTGTGAAGCAAGGAAGAAACTGAAAGAGGAACAGAAGAGTAGTGGGGTGAAGTCCAGTTTTGGAGACAAGGAAATATATTCTGAGTAGGAAGAAACAGAGACAATAACTTGGGAAAAAAGGTGCAAGGAAAGACCCATTCAGTGAAAAGAGAAGAGAGAGATGGAAATCAAAGTTGGTGTGGGGTGACAAGAGAGAACAGAAAGAAAATTGAAAGACACTTCCTAGACACCGACGTGCCGTTTCTCAGGTAATTCAGGTGTGAATGGGCAGACCTGGTATCACCAAAGTGTCTAAATTCTCAGGGAAAATTAGAGGAGAAGGGTCACTCTAAGGATAGACCAGTGCAGTAATTTACTTCAGCCATGTGTGTGGTTTAAGGGCAGTTGCTGTGAAACACCACGTCAGGTGCTGGGATGTTCACTCTGCCAGAGGAGTCTGCTCCTCCACAGCAAATCAGCAACAGAAAAACAAACCCAATCCAGCTATGAGGACCTAGCCACGAGAAGCCATTACGTACAGTGTGTCATTTTACTGGGAAGCCTACAAAACCTTTGTTCCTTCTTCTGGTAGGTGTTAGCTCTGCAAGCTCCAGGGTCCCTCCAGTGAATTCAGTTTTCCTCAGCAGTTGTCTCCTGCCCTCCACTTGCCTGTGGCTTGTGAGCTGTCCACGATGCTTCCCAGGATGGGGCTCGCAGCCCTGCCTGACTCTAGGAAGGTCACAAATCCTTTTTCTACAATTAAGACCCATTTAAAACTTTCAGCAATAAATCCAGGAATGCCATGGCTCCTATATGCCCAAATTTATCTCTAGGTACAGGCATTTGGGTAAGTGCTCATTAAAATTGACTTCTTGAGTCAGAACTATAAATTAAAATGCAGCTGAATCAACGAATACTTTCCTTCCCACAATAGCTCAAATGGAGTCTGTTCCCATGCGCAGGTAAAACTACTTTTAAAACACAGTTTTGTTTCATTCTAAGTTACTAAACTATGACTAAAGTTTTTGAAAAATTTAAATTACATCCACTTCAGTTATGAACAAAAAGCCCTCTTCCTTGTCCTGATAAAATGAATTCAAACTGTTGATTAATTTCTTATAAAGGTAAGCATTGACATGTTTTCTGAATTTCTAAACTAAAAGCTCTCTATTTACAGTGAGCACACTAACTAAAATGAGTCACTTTTTTGGTACAGCAGTCTGGAAGCTAAAACAGGCACCAGAATTAAAGAACTCCAGGAAAACGAGCAGGGCCCCAAACCTTCACAATTCTCATAAAATTTAGAACCCAAGTGATCTGCTTGAGAGAAACTGAAAAGAAATAACTCTTCTCATACTTTCTGGGAATGAACTTAGTCTCAGAGAAGGTACGAATGATTAAGAATATCTTGAAAACCAGAAAGACGTGGCTTTTTAAATACAAAATTGATATTTTGATTACGTTTCAAGGCAAAAGACAGCTCTTACCTGAAGAACTCTTTTGGTGAGGCCAGTTTTCTGAGCTAGCTGTTTCAAGTCCTTGGCATCAGGATTGTGGTTAATAGCAAAGTATGACTTCATTGTCCGCAGCTGGTGGTGTTTGAAGGACGTCCTCATGCGCTTTGTTTTCTGATTGCTGGGGTATTGCTGGTCTCTGTCCAGGTGGTCACCATCGTTCTCATTGCAACTTAAAGCTTAAGGCAACAAGAGGAAAAGGCCTGTAAATCTCCTGCTCCACAAGCAATGTTGTTGGCAATTTCCCTGAGTGCAGCAATTAAAATGACACACCACAGCACGTACTGGCACAAGCCCTACCTGCCTTTGCTCCATTTCATGGATTTGTAGAGCTGTTTAGTTTGGAAAAGCCCTCTGAGGTCATTGTGTCCTACCATTCACACAGCGCTGCCACGGCCACCACTAACCGTGTCCCCAGGTGCCACATCCACATGGCCTTGAAATCCCTCAAGGACAGGGGCTTCTCCTCTGCTTTTGGGGAAGTTTCCTAAAATCCAACCTGACCCTCCCCTTGCACAGCTCGAGACTGTTCCCTCCCCTCCTGTCCCTGTTCCCTGGAGCAGAGCCCGACCCCCCCGGCTGTCCCCTCTTGGCAGGAGCTGTGCCGAGCCACAAGGTCCCCCCTGAGCCTCCTTTTCTCCAGGCTGAGCCCCTTCCCAGCTCCCTCAGCCCCTCCCGGGGCTCCATTCCCTCCCCAGCTCTGTTCCCTTCCCTGGACATGCTCCAGCCCCTCAGTGTCTCTCGTGCCATGAGGGCCCAGAGCTGCCCCAGCGCTGGAGGTGCCGCAGCGGTGCCAGCGCCAGGGCGGGCACAGCCCGGGGCCATTGGCCTCTTGCCCACCTGGGCACAGCTGGATCATATTTCTGCACCTTCCAGGCATTCCCTTACAGTAACCAGCCTGCAAGGACCCTGGCCTTCCCCTCTGTGGCTTTTAAAATGTCAGCTCTGTTTCCTTTCCCCTCTGCTCCACCTCCACAGAACTTTTCCTCCACTTTCTGTGGGAGGACAGTAGCTGTCCTCAACTCCGTAAAGGGTTTTACTGTGCTTGGTATCACCATAAATTGCACTGTAACACACAAAGAGAGCTGCACAATACACTCCAGTTAAATCTCAATGGAGCAGACTACTTAAAATCATAATTATTTCCTCCATCAAACTAAACCCTGTAGAGTACAAGGGAGACCATTAAATGAAACACTATAAAAGAAATAAAGTTTGTGGCTACCAGACAGCAAATTATGACTATAATCTGACTAGCTAAAGAAATAAAGCTGTTAATACAACATATTCACTGGCATGCCAAATGAAAAAATCATTTTAATTATTTATATGTTTATATTTACATTTTAAAAAAGTGTTTGCAAATACTAGTTTGAATGATCACTTCTGCCATATCCTTTTGAAATCAAGGAATGACACTATTTGATACACTTGCAGAAATCAAGCACAAGAACATCTGTGAGAAAAGAACACAGTAAAAATTATCAACTAGTATTAAATATGGAATGCCAAGCAAAATAATCTTGTATTCCAAAAGTAGTTTTTCATTTATTTGTGCATAGAGTAAACCATAGAAACCCTCTTAAAATAACATTAAGGACTGAGTTTAAACCCAATAAAAATTAGTAATACAGCTGAAAATTAGCCCCTACAAACTGTTGTTAATTAGCTTTTCGTGTCCAAATACCTCCAAGTCCCTCTTAATTTCCTACAAGTTTTATGCTAAAAGTAATGAAAAATTGTTATCTCTGTTCTACATGGCATGCAAAAAATGACCAAAAAATTCTTTTGAACAGGAATTGTTGGTAAGTTTCTTAAAAACATGAACAGGCTTGTTTTCAATTGTCCACTATTGCTGTTTAATTACAACACAGTACATCTCATGCACCTAGCTGTATAGTGTTATTTGAATTTATTGTCCATCAGTGGGTCTCAGTCCTAGTGAAAACACACACATTTTGACAGGCACGTGTTAAAATCAGATTTTAAAAATACACAGATAATAAAATGCACGGATTCCTAAGTAAAGGTGCATACAGGTTCCTAAGCAGGATTGCAGCAGCTACAGTAGCTGCTTTACAAACCTCAGCCTTTCAAAACCTGCTAAAAAGCTGTGGCACAATACAGAGCAAGGCCTGCAAAAAATTCAGCTCTAAGCCCAAAAGCATGTTGGTTTAACAGATATGCCCAAAGTGTCCAAAGCCTCAAAGTTTCCTGTGTGTTTCTGTACTCCTATAATTTAAAAAGCAGCTAAAAAAAATGGTACTGTATATAGAAATGTGAGTGTCTGTGTGCGTGTGTGCGTGCATGTGCATACATTTGTATAAATCCTTTCCAGACCTCTGGATCTGGTGCCAAATTTTGGCCATAAGAAGCATTTCTGCTTGTTTTCCTGCAGCATGGAAAACTGCAAGTACCTGAATTTAAAAGGTGTAAGATACTTAGAGGGAGAGAGTAACAATGGAGTAGTAATGGAGCTCTTTGGGATGTAGCCAAATCTTTTTGGGTTTAAGATCTGAGACCTAGTTGCCCATCTGGCATGTGCTCCAGTCTCCTTCATAGCCACAATTCCTGATATAAAGAGCACGGGGATAAATAACATAATAATGCTCATAGAAAATTCTGTTATGGAAATGTAAAACCAAATCATGCTTGTTTTGAAAATGCACCCAAAGAATTTTAGGTATTAGTAATGGAAAAGACCATTGTGCATCATCTTAGAGGCTTTTGAACCCTCCAAGAAACGACAAGACAGACACAGGAGGAAATGCATCGAAGTATCTGTCTGCAGGACTGAGGTCTGGTTCCTGTTAATATGCAACAAAACAAAGCCTAGGGCTGCAAGGAGCTGGATCTTAATGTGTCCCATAGAGAATGAGATACATTCAGAATCCAAGGATATAAAACTGATTCTAAACCCTCCCAGAATGGAATGAGGGTGTCAGCTTTTCATCAAGCCCTGACAGGAAAAAGAACACCTTACTCTCGGAATTTCTCATCATTTTACTTCAATATCTACTAAGTAAAAATAATATTAAAATGACAGTAAACATGTACCATTTGAGAGTGGCAAAATGTCCTTGTCTACAATGGAAGTTGCAGGACAGATTTTAAAAGTGCAGAGGGTGTGTGCTGTTTGTTGTCTTGTGCAAGTGGTTTGGCTACTCCCAGGGATCACCCAGTATGACATAAATAGTCCTGGCTGGTGCCAATTCCCCTCTTGTATTTGGTTGTGGTGCCATCCTCAACAGGCTATTTTCTTCAGTCTAATATTATCTGCATCTCTCACAGAATCTGCAATGTCCATGGGTGTTGAAGGCACAGACACACAGAACGGGCCAAGGGTGGAAGTGGAGATTTTAAGAGCTGAGGAGTTTCTGCAAAAGGCATCAGGGTGTAAAACTAACACTGTACATGCTCCTCACGCAACCCTCTGTTTTTCAGGCACTGTCTTCCCTGTTCTTTTGTGGTGTCCTGTGTATCTCCCAAAGGAATTGCTGAACTATCCATATGTAACATTTCCATTCCATTGCAGTATCTCAGGCTCCTGCTGGGATTTCAGAAATACAATGGGTAGAATTCCAGTCAAATAGAGGAGCCTTAAATTAATGAGTGTTTCACTTCTATTTTTTGATGAAACAAATTCTGAAGCAGTGCCAAGTCTCTTTTCTGACCCTAGAACATTTCTAAGGCCCTGTGCCTTTCCCCAGACCCCAGACCCAAGCCGCTGCCCTCCCCGCTCCGCTGGTGCAGCAGTGGCAGCACACACACCCTCAGCCCCATAAGGGCCTCCTGGCCACAGGACAGTGATGTCCACAGGCAGCATCACTACTGCAGTTAAGGGGAAAACATGTTTGGTACTGGTAATTTGCAGATTAATGCATAATGCCTCCCTAAACCCAACAACAGGAGCATAAAGCAGGCTGCGCTGGTGCTTTTGTAACAAAGTGTGTTAGAGGAGGAGAACTTGGGAACATTGCTTCACCCTCAGATCACCAGAGCCCCCCATGGCTTGGGACTCGGGGCAAAGTGTGTGCTTAGCAGTTAGTAGGTTGCTGAGGATATGGCACATGAAGATGAGAAAGAGAAATTTCCTTTGGGGGAAATTTTGTTCTTAGTAGCTTGTGCTTGACATGTTAGATTATGCCAAAAGAAAGAAAACTAATCCTGATTCTGAAAGAGTGATGAAACAAGAGACATGTGTGTGCATTATCTCTCAATAGTGGCTCGGGAACATACACCCCTTTCCTTCTGGTAATCGGAGTCAAGGGGGTGTTTTAACCTCCTGCTGCCTGGAGAGGGAACTTGTGATTAACTAGACCAGGCAGGGTGCAGCCACATTTGTTCTTTGGTCGGAGCCTGGAGAGGACTTTGTGGTACCCCTATCCTCAAAGGGGACAGAAGTGAGACAGAGCCCTCAGAGTGGTACTTGGGACAGGACCAGACATAGTCTTTCTCTTTGGAGGAAGGAGAAGACATAGAGAAGGCAGATTCCTGAAATTCTCACCACAGGCATTAAAAGGGGTGAAGCTGTGGCACTGGGAGCAGGCCAGGTACCCCTGGCTGCTTCTGAGGTGCCTGGCAGCACTAAAAGGAGCTTGTCTCTGCCAAGCCATGGAGCAGCAGACACAACAGCGCTGCCTCAACCTTGACATTTCAAGAAGTGTTTCTGAGGAGATAAAGCCAGTGAGTCTCAAGGAGCCCAGGCCGAGCATCACAAGGCCAGGACGGAGGAGAGCAGGATTGGAAGCCCTCTTCCTCCGGCCTTCCCCGGGCGCCTCGGACAAAGGGGCTGCGCGGCCCGGCGCCCCCCGGGGCTGCCTGAGGCCCGGGCCCCCGAGGCCGCGGTGGCCCCCGGGGGGAGCGCGGCCGGGCCGGGGCTGCGGGGCGGGAGAACAAAGGGGCCGGGAGGGGCGGCCGGGCCCGGGCCCCGCGGGAGGAACCGCCGCCAGGGTTTTTCCCCTCAATTAAGCCAGTTGAATGGCGCTGAATGGCCGGTGCGAGTGCGCGGTCAGTCCCTGAGCGCCGCGATTAACCCGGGCAGCCCCGGCCGAGCCGGGCTCCTCGCTGCCCGGCCCGCCGGGGGAAGGGGCTGGCGGCGGGGCTGCAGCGGGCTCCGCTCGCCGGCCCTGCCCGAGGGACCCCGGCCCCGCCCGAGGGACCCCGGCCCTGCCCGAGGGACCCCGGCCCCGCCCGAGGGACCCCGGCCCTGCCCGAGGGACCCCGGCCCCGCGGCCGCCGGGGGAGCGCGGGAGCTCCCGGGGCCCCGCTCGCCCTTCGGGGCGGGAGCGATGCCGGCGCCCTGCCCCAGCCCCGACCCCAGCCCCAGCCCCTGCCCCTGCCCCGGCCCCGACCCCAGCCCCAGCCCCCCGGGGAGGGGCCAGATGCGCCCGGGGACCCGGAAGGTGACCATAGCCCGGGAGGAGGGAGAGAAGGGGGAGAAGCAAGAAGAGGAGGGTAAAGGGGTAAACCCTAATTTTTCCTAGGAAATCTCTGCAAGACATCCGATTTTAAGCCGCGATTCCCGTCTGCTCGCTCTGTCACAGTAGTCACAGGGAAGCTTCTTGTGAGCTTTTAGTCCCAAGGGAAACGAGGAGGAAAGAGGGATTCGCTCTTCAAAACTTTCCAGGCTTTTCGCATTTTTGTCAGAAAAAAAACCCCCAAACCCCTTTTGACACAGCCACTTGAGAGGGTCAGCTCCAGGCGTCCCCGGCGCTGCCCCGAGCCCTGCCGGGAGCTGGGTCGGCGCCTCCGCAGCCTCCCCTCCCCCGGCAAAAAGCGCCCCCAGCCCCAGTCCCCATCCGCCGAGGACGTCTATCCAGCCTGGATATTCCGTCACCCTCTCAGCGAAGCACGAGGCATCTTCCTGCTAGCAAAGGAAGGAAGTGTTTCTTAATATCTTGGCTGTTTGTACAGATTATGGGTATTTTATCAGCTCGTCGTGCCCCAAGTTTGCTCAATACATCTGTCATTTTCCAGGATATTTTAGTGTCTTAAAGCCAGACTAGATACAAATGAATAAAACATAGCAGACTGTGGGAGGTTTGGGGTCTAATTCACAAAGGGAGTATTCAGAATTCTTTACAGGTGCTTCTGTGTTCAGCAAGCTTTCAGCCATTGATTTACTGACCTAAAAAACCCATCAAACTCCATTCCAACAAGTGAAGGAGGAAATTATGATCACAGGAACACACTTAAAAAAAAAAAAAAAAAAAAGAGAGAAAAGAAAGAAAAAGAAATCTTTTTGAAGTTTCAGCATCCTTCTAAGCTATTTTCCACTTGTCAGGCTCTATCCACATCTAAACCCATCATCCCCCTGCAAATGGAGTCTCGTTTAAGTAGGAAAAAAAAAAAAAAGTCATCTAATTCGTGTTGCAGATGAATATTTGCTCCAATTTACAAAATTATTTCAGTCTCGACTCTGCCAAGTGTATGGGTCCCCCTTTTCCCAACACCTCTGGGTGTAGATTTATTTACACAAAGTATTCTACACAAATCACCAGGAACAGATCCCCTCAGAGGACAACATTGTGCATTTCTAGTGCATTTCTGAGAAGGAAATGACAAGTTCCACTAAAAATAAAAAGAGAAACTATCACATTTTTAGACAGTTTATCTTCTAAAGGCAAAAAATCCAAGGCTTTGCAATAATTTGCTCGTTTGTGGAATTTTACATCAACGAGCAAGCCAGTCTGATTTCCAAGATCAATGGCACTTATTACCGCATAAATTAGTCGATTATAGGTCTAGTAAATAGTTAAGTAGATAAATAGCTTAAGCGAAGAAGCCAAAGGTTACTCAAAGAAGATCTCTAAAGTTTCAGTTGCACGCGCTAAACAACGATTAAAAGTCGGACGGCATTTATTTTGTAAACGAATTTTTCAAACTGCAGTTAAAGGCGGTTTATTTAGGAAGTCAGGGAGCAGTGAGACTTTCTTAGGCTGTGCTCCCATCCAGGACAGATGCCGCTGATTCGGTTTACAGGTCCTTTGAATCTGAACATCTGCCCTGCACAGGGAGACAGCGGAAGGACAATTAAAAGCTAATCCCTCCGAAAAGGAGACGTTTTTTAACGGGAAATATGCATATTTGATGCATGTTTTAAAGCTGAACTGTTACTCGCGAGAACACTACATCCACCTTTCATCAACCTTCACCACTGGGACTACTACTGCTTTTTGCACTACTTCCAAATTATTCAGCAATTAGTTGAACCAATAATAGCTGGCGCATTTGTTCCCGAGGTGCGTTTGCCGGTTAGAGATGCGCCTTTTCTCCCTGCCGTTTTCAGTGCAAACCACCCCATTTCGTCGCTATTGTTATTCCCTTCAGGCGCAAAACACCCGTTATCCCCCCGTTCCCGAGCTGCCTCCCCCAGCCGAAGCCCGAGCTCCTCGCCACCCCTGCACTTCTCGGTGTCCCCCCCGCGCCTTCCTCCCCCCGTTCCTCCTCCTCCTCCCCGCGCAGGCGGAGCGGCAGCCGCCCGGCGCAGCCCGCAGCTGTCGGGGCGCGCAGAGATGAGGCTGGAAACAAACCGCGGCAAACTTGGCCTTTACCGAACGCCCTCTCCGGGAAAGAAGAACATGTTAAAGGCAAATCTGTGCCCTACGGGACACGTCCGAAGCAGGTGGGTTAAAAGAGAAAACAGGCTGGGACGAGCAGGCTGGGAGAAGCACAGAGGGCACCGAGGCACGGAACGACGCGGGGAAACGAGCTCGGTGCCCAGGGTCTGGCGGGACGGCCCGAGCGCCCGGCTCGGGAAACGCCGGACTGGGGGGCAGCCCGTGTCCGCCTCCAAGTCCTCGAATAAAACCAACATCTAAGAATTTTGTTTTGTCCAAGGATTTTTTTTTTTTTCCCCGTTGCATACAAGCAGCAGCGCAGGAAGCCCCCGGGATGTCAGCCGTTCTGGTGGCAGCTACACGGAGAAGTGGAGCGAGGGGCAGAGGGGAGCGGGGATGGGGGGAGGAGGGGGGCAGGAGGTTGCTCGAATTCCTTTGCCTGTAAAATTACAGTGCTGTGACGGTGGGGAGGTTAAACGAGGGAACACGTCGGAAAGTTTGCTTCTGGATCCAGAGAGCCCCGGCTGCTGCCAGGCTCGCTCCCGCTCCTCCTGCTGCTGGGCTCGGTTCAGGGGCAGGGGCTGTGCCGCGGGGCAGCGATGGGCTGCAGAGGGGATGCTGCTTTCTCGACTCTTCTCCGAGTCACCTCTCAGGAACAAAACTCCAGCGGAACTTGCCCCCGTGTGAGCAGGCTCTGTGCTGCCCGCAGACACCTGCTGCCCACGGCCCCTGCCCGGGCACAGCCAGCCCTGCGCCCCCGTCCGCCCCCCACTCCAGCCCTTGGGAAACGGCCACTTCCTCTCTCTCTTTCCTTCCAAAGCTTTGGGGTGCAAGAGCTCAGGACAGGGCTGGACAATTCACCCGTCAGCAGCTTTAGAGTGTAGCCACTAAAGAAAATTCACGGGCCTCTGAAGTGCTAACTAAAAATCTCTGGTTTCCAGATTTTATTTCAGGCTGCACTCCCCCTTCTTCCCCCCCTTAACCAGATGACCTTGCTTCAAAACATTTTATTTCCAGCTGAAGTGAAAAATGCTAACATATTAGCTTCTGTAATTGCAGTTTGACAGCACTTGATCTCAATAATTATGCTGCAGCTAAACTATTATTAACAGTTTAAGCTAAAATAAACGGAAATCCCCCTTTGGAAGTGAACAGAAACAGACCGTCTGAACTGTTCTGGGGGAAGGGTCTCTTACCTGCATTGTAGGCTGCCAGATCTGCTCCAGGCCCCGGGCTTTTTCTTTTCCTGGGTCTCCCCTTCTGGACAGTCCCCACGCCATTGTAATAAGGCAGTCCCAAAGTGTTGGCAGAGCCCGCTCCCAAAGCCGGGCCCTTCCCAGCGGCTACATCCGAGTGATTGAAATGCACCTGGTACTCCCCCTGGATGAGAGTCTCGAAATGGAGGCGGCAGTACACCAGATTGTCCTTCATGCCAAAGTGATCGCCAGTGGTCAGCATCTTGTTGCAAGTGGTGCAAGTGAAGCAATTTAAGTGATATACCAAATCCCTGGCCCTCATGACCATCTCGGAGGCAGAAATCCCCAGGTGACATCTCGCACATCTCTGCACCGAAAACCTCCTGTAAAACAGAAAGGCCAGAGGAGACGGTGAGAGGCGCATTCCCCCCCCACCCCGTCCTTCGTCGGTTCTGCCCGGAGGACGGCAAAGGGCTGCGAGCCCCGGGGCGGCCGCCTCGGCCGGGGCAGCGGCACAAAGCCGGGACTTTTGCGGAGCCCAGCCGGGCGGGCATCCCAGGACGGGAGCGCGGGGAGTCTCCGTCCCGTTTCCCAGCTCGCAGCGCAGCTCCCGCCCCGCCAGACCCCACCAGGAAAGGGCACCGACCCCCGGGCCGCGAATGCGCCCGCACCCCCGGGCAGCAGGAGGCAGCGCCGGCGGGCGAGGAGCGGCCCCGCTGCGGGCCCCGGCCCCGCACCCAGCACAGGAGGCCGAGCAGGGCACGCCTGGTGAAGGCCCCAGTAGCCAAAGCAGGCTGGGGGGAAGCTGTGCCCGGGCCGTGCCCCCCTCTCGGCAACACGGGACTCATCCTCACCACGAGTGTCCCTCCCCAGGGGGAGGTTTTAGGTAGGAGCTCACAGCCTGCCCCACGCGTGCCCACGGATCCCCTCCGCAGTCTCGTCAGGACGGGGGCTGCTCAGCGCGGGGAGCGGCGGGCAGTGTCCCCGTCCCCGGCTGGCGGCCGAGGGCAGGCTGTACCTGTAATAGTCCTCTTTGCAGTAGATGCTGCCGTCCTTGCTGAAGCAGGTGAGCTCGGACTCCAGGTTGAGTTTACATTCACAGCACTTCAGGCAGCGCATGTGCCACTGTTTGTCCACAGCCAGCAGGTAATAACGGTCGGAGATTTTACCCCCGCAGCCGGCGCACAGGGCAGCCCTGTCACTGCTGATGGAAGGCATGGTCTGCTGGGGGAAAACAATTACAGACCGTTAGCGAGAGGGAGAAACTCTTGAGCACGGCTGGGCTCCCCCCTCCCCCTGCCCGGCCGGGGCCGAGCTGCTGCTCCCCTGGCAGAGGAGCGGGGGCTGCGAGCCGGCCACCCCGACCGGCCCCCGCGCCCGGTCCCCAGGGTCCCGCCGCATCCCACCTTCCCGGTAGGAGGCGGGGAAGCGGGCGAGACAAACAGAAAACCACCCCGGCTTTTAGGGGAGGCGTCCAGACCAGACCCACAACTTTTTTTTTTTTTTTTTTTTTTTCTTCTGGTGGATTTTCCAGTCTCAAACCAAGAAAAGACGCTGTTCAATAAACAGGCGCAATAATAACAGAGTAGGGCAAATCACAGATAGTTCATTTTAAAGTTTAGAATTATGGATATACTGAGAGTGTCTGCATAGTTAATGCTGTGTGAGTGCGTGTATGTGGAGCGTGTCTGTGTGTGTATTTTCCTAGCTATAAAATTCCGAATGAATTACGATCAAACCCCCGGTAGTCGCAGTGCTGCAGACACAGCTCTCTGCAAGCTGGTTCCAAACAACACGGATCGCGATCTGCTGTGACCCAAAGCGCTAAAGGGATCAGTAAATAAAGCTGCGGAGGAGATGAGCGTTACTAAATCCGAGGTGCAGAATGTTTCATCAGGAAAACGAAATAGTGGGAAACGTGTAGGAATGAGAGCGGGTTAAAACCAACAGAGCACATTAGATTATGCTGGGATAAACTTGGAAGCAATAAAACTAAATATAAGCCCTATATAATTTAATAGTTTAGTGTCAAATCGCAATTCAATCGAAACCCTCAAAAAACCCCAAATTCATACATATCCTGTCAACTTCTACCGAACAAAAAAGAGGGAGAAATATAGGAACCGTTTAAGCATGCTTATTTATTTCAGGCACCTTAAAACAGCATTCGGGAGAGGAGGCTCGGGTGGAGCAGCGTCTGGGGCAGACCTTGCAATATGCTGCTTTCCACTTCGGTCCCAACTTACTCTTACCCGCTTTGCACAAAAGCCCACGGCAGATCTGTTCTTGTGCACGAGAACCCGAAACATTTCCTTACAGCTGTGCCCAGCACGCAGTTTGTTTTGGTTCGGGGCGGGGGAGAAGTTGTTTGTTTGCTTTTACCTCCTCTAGAGCCTTAAATCCTCGCGCAAAGCAAAAGCAAAGACAGATAATCGGAGGAAATCGAAAGGAACTGAGGCTGATTTTGCAGCACATGCCAAACCCATTGCTTTCATCCTGTGCTTGCGGGGATCACAAAATCCCATCTCTGTGAGCACTCCCGTTTGCACCGCATCATTCCCACTAGGAGAACTCCACACAAATAAAACCCTGGCACTCCACTGGTGTTAGTCACAGGAACCCACCGGTAGCTTGTTTCTCTAAGGCATTAACTGAACTCCGAGTAGGGATCGTTTTATAACCGAAATAGTTTCTTGTAAATCCGCTTTAAATGAAATAACGTTTTTTTTCTACTTTGCTCTTCCAGTAACAAAAATATTCTGCCGACTAGAAATGGTATTCAAGGATCCAGTATTCCAACCCACTATTTGTTACATACACACGTGTATCCATATAGATTATATACAGTTATATAAAACTATCACGGCACAATATTTATTCCAGCAAAGATCATTGGATGTTGTTTAACTGTACGGAGAAATTTAACTTTTTAAAAGAAAACCAAAACCGTTTAGGTTAGAAATCGCATCCCACCCTTCTAGTACAAAGGCCGTTTTCCAGCCGGTGTTTCAAGATTAAATAGTCTTACTGTCACCTTTAAGCAAATTCCACATAACAACATTACAAGAAAGAACACATACTGATGAAGTTTGAAAACCTGAGAACGGATCTTCCTTGAATACCCCTGTATCAGTTTACAAGACAGCATTTAACCAACGTCCGAGATAATTTCACTTCAGAATTGCAATTTCTTAACCAAAAAAAAAAAAAAAAAAGTATACATAAATTGTTAAATCACTTAAGACACTTCAAAAATTTCTTCCACTTCGCCAGCATAACACCAGTTAGACGGATGCATCTTTTTATTATCTAAATGTATTAATGTACAAAGTCTACGCATCAGCAGACAAGATGAAATGTGGTAAAGTTATAAAAATTCCCAACCATCCGTCTCCCTAAGACATGTCTTCTAGTTCTGCTTGCCATGTTTACAAACGCACATATTAAAATTATTTTTAAAAACTCATAACTTAAAGACACTCGTGTTTGTTTTTTTCCTTCTTAAATAAATGCTATAAAGACTGCCTCCATGAAGGCATCCTACCTGAAAAATAACACAGAATTGGATTCTTTGGTGTTTGTGTTTCCATTCTGCAGACAAAAAATTTGCTGTGCCAAAATGTTATCGGTATAAAACCACACTTTGCTTCTTCCTAAAAACTTTGGAAGGCCGGACAGGCTGGGGGAAGGGAAGGAGTTCTTGGACGCTACCAAAAGGCTGGTCTATCTGTTTTCTCACAAGAGCAGTACCGTTCGTTTCACCCAAGCGTTACTATTACTATGCATATTATTAATAATTAACAGTTTCATGCCTATCCCCATGGTTTCACTTAATCTTTTGGGGTGCCTTTATGCTTATTTTTCTTCTGATTTAGTATTTTGCATACGCTTCCCCCCGATCTGTTATTTTAGGGGAAAAGCTCTATCTGTGAGGGGTTTGGTATATTTAGGGGGGTGCATGACTCTCCCATTCCTTCGGCTCCTACCGTTTCCGTCTCTCCCCTGTCTATAGCCGAGCTGATGGCCGGTGCTTCGCTTTTGGTTCTCCGATCCATCTCGTCGATGACCCCGTGCATCTCCGAGCCGGAAAGACTGTGGAAAAGCATCGCTGAGGAAGCAGAGGAGGAGGGCCCGAGTTGCTGTTGCTGCTGACAGTTGTCGGGGTCCCTGCAGGAGCCCAGAACTTGCATTAACCGGAGCCCTCCCCCATGCATCTAGCACGGCCGCCCCGTCTCTCCTTGGGCACCGGGTTTTTCCCCCGGCAGAGCTCTCCGGAGCGCGGCGCAGGCACTGATCCGAGGTTTCAAGGGATGGGGTGCAGAAAAGGCGGGCGAAGGGGATGAGGGAGAGGGGATAACTGGTGGTGTAAGCTTCGGGGCTTGGATCTAGTCTGTTGCGCGGCCCCGGCACATCTCTCTAGGAGGCTTCTTCAGTGCAGGGCTCATTGCCCCAGGTGCAGTCCCAGGCTTTATGCTCTGGCCCAGTTGGCAGAAGGCTGGGCACGCTTACGGTTGGGAGGGATTAATAAATATTAGAAATATAAAAAAAATATTAAACCATCTTCGGTGAGAAATAAATAAGAATTAGAAAAAAAAAATTACGACAAGCCCCTTACATCGTACTGTGCGAAATTTAGAGCAGGAAAGCAAGGGAGAGGGAGGCTGCAGCAGGCGGAGAGCAGGCTGGTGCTGCAGGGAGGCTGGGGCGGATGCCCACCGTGCGCACTCACAGTCCAGAGGGCTGGCAGCGGCGGCAGCTCAGGGGCAAAGTTTGCTCCTTCCCCCGCTCCTCCCCCAGCCCGCTGGAGCTCATTGGGAAAAGAAAAAGCCAAGGGGAAGGAGGAAGAGTTGGACGGGCACCAGATGGGACGGGCACTCTCGCGGCCCCCCTCTGTCCTTAAAGCGGCGCGGCCCGCGGGGCCCGGGGCGGGAGCGCAGCCGGAGCCGGAGCCGCCGCGGAGCTGCGAGCGGCGCGTCTGCAGCGCGGGGACCGCGCGGGGCTCCGCGCCTTTTCTACAGCCCCTCTGACATCATGTCCTGCCCCGCCGCCATTGGCTGCGCCGCGCCCGGGCCGCCGGCATGTGCTCGGGGCCGGGCGGTGTCCCCGCGCTGTCCCCGCGCTGTCCCCGGGCGCTGTCCCCGCGCTGTCCCCGCGCTGTCCCCGGGCGCTGTCCCCGCGCTGTCCCCGCGCTGTCCCCGGGCGCTGTCCCCGCGCTGTCCCCGCGCTGTGTCCCCGCGCTGTCCCCGCGCTGTCCCCGGGCGCTGTCCCCGCGCTGTCCCGGCCGCCCGGGCATCGCGAGCGCTGCCGCGTCCCGCTCGGAGCTTGGCGTTTGTCGCCCGGTGACCGTCGGCGACGTGTCGGGCCATGGCGCTCCGAGGATGCTGTGGGGCACAGCTCCTCCAGCGCGCGAGAAGGAGGCGTTCGAGAGTTTGTTTCGCCATACCCCGAACATCTATGACCAGCTGAATGCGCCCAATAAGTCTCATTATGAAAAATATTCTCTGTTAGAATATAGTAACTTGAGTCACTCCAGTTTGTGACCAAAGGCCTCTTGCATCTCTCATTTCCAAGTAGACTGTAAGAAAACCAGGCCAGGAAGGTCTCTGAACTTGGGGAAAAGCTTCAGAAACTCTCCAGGAAAAACAAAGAGTGCACAGGGAGACTGTTCATGGTACCTAAATATTTATCCAGGAGGTGGGTAGTAAGGAAGGACTAATTAGTATTAAAGATGTCAAATATCGCACCTCTAATTATGTTAGCAAAGGTAGCACAACGGAAGGCAAATGTGAATGCACATCTGAGATCATGAGACTCGCTGCCTCATCCGTGACTATGAATTATTACATCACTCTGCTCATTCCCATCAGGTGTTGTTTTCTGACAGAGTGATTTGCCTCTTACAGGTGTAGTGCAGTTAAGATTATCCTTGCTAAAACTGGAATTCTTCTGTTTATAGCCCAACTTCGCTGGGTTTATACACTCCATTCTTACAATAATTGACGCTTCTTATCATCTTTCTGTTGGGATTGCTCTGAGTGGTTAAAGTCATTTGCATGTCACAGAGGAGAACAAAGTGTCTCTTGTAGAAATGCATATGAAATAGCCACAAAGACCCCTCAAGAAACCATACAGAATGCAAGCTAATTTGGCATCTGTGGGAACTATCCAAAGTCTGTCCTAAAATCAAACCTTGGAAACAATGGAAGTTCATATTTGAATTCAGGTTAGAATCCTGCAGCACCATTAGTGGTTCCGTATGGTATTTATCTTGATAAAATCATCTTTCCCTTCCTCCGTACAGTTGCGAGAGGTTTTCAAGCCCCGTCTGTGCTGGGAGCTTTGCCTCCAGGAGCAGCTGTGGATCATTGCTCACCGGACACCACGGAGCCCGTGGTGGGACAGCACTGGCTCACCTTTGCTCAAGCACTGCTGCAGATACCCTTCTCACAGCTGTGTACCGTACTACCCTCAAATGTTCTAGTACCAGATTAATTGCCTATCACTGAATTGATTATGTACTTTTTGCAGTCAGGAAAGGTCATGGATTTGTACACTCTGACATTGCTAATTATCAAAAAGATTTTAGGTATTTAACAGAATTAAAGTACAGTATTTTATGTCACAGAATTGCCTCCGTGGATGGAACCAATAATACCAAGAGCGCACTGAAAAAGTATGGCACGGCCTCCAGTTCACAGGGTATCTCTGATTATCTTTTAATGGATATACAAACACAAGAAGACATCCAACCCTTGCTACCAAAACACAAGGAGAGTAACAGAATGTAAACATAAAGCTGCTAATGTACACACTGACACATGAATGGCATTTACATTGTTCAGAATAAAATCAAGGATACTTTCAAATAATGAGCCACAGAAAAATTGCTGGAGCAAAATCGTCTTCAGAATGAAACACAGGCTCATCTGAAATGAGAGTTTTTTCATTAAAAAAATGGTGCAGCTAATAATAAAGTCTTTTAACCTGTATTTTGTTATAGGTGACAGGTGAACAAATCACAGGTCTTGAGTTTCTCTACCCTGCCTCTCTTGGTAACGTCATCTCCAGTACCATCTGCTACCTACCAGACAAACAGACCAACCACATAATGAGGTACCAGCTTCCACCCAGCTACCGTGACTAAATCAGAACAAAAGATTCAACGCCTCCTTCAACAAAGGAACACAAGTCTAAGCTGTCTTTGCTAATTGCTGGGTTTCAGGTTGTCTGTTACAGATTTTAAGTGAGCTACAAACTTCCATCAAATACTTATAGCTGTTGGATAAAGATACTAAGAATAAAAGATAAATGGAAGCAAAAGGTAAGAGAGAAGAGAAGAAAGCTTAGAAAATAAGCAACTACTTATGGTAATTTAAGGACTGTGCAATAATATAAACATGAAAGACCAAGGGGCAGAGTGATTGATATCTCATATGTTTTCGATGCCCCTACGGTTATTAGACTGCAATATATGGGAACATACAATAAACTATGAATTAAAATGTAATTGTAGCTTCGGGCATCTTCTTCATTGTCTGCTGTGGTGTTATGTCTTCATGCACCGTGATTGACAAGGTGTAATTAATCATCTTACTCAGTTGTAAATATGGGCACCCTTCACAGTAGGCATCAGGAAGTGTGTACCAGCAAAGGAAGCAATAGTTGACGCTGAGATACCATTAAATCAAAATCAGAACGCGTATATGTTCAGAAATGTGTGTTTGGTGTGATGCTGTTATCGTTTATTTCTCAAATACTGTACCAACAGATTTACTTGATTTGCAAGTTAACTACAACATTAACCAGTTTTATATATTTTGTCTCTTCTTCACTTTTATAGGCAATGATGTTGTTCTCCTAAAATGTGAGCCAGTTTGCTTCCTGTCAGCAAGTGGAGCTCAGCTCAGCTCTTCCTCTCCCCAGGTTGCTGCAGACAGACCAGCAGCTCCGTGGTCTCACTTGAAATGGTTCGGGCAAATTATTACTCCATTCATGGATCACCTTCTGCACTTCTTACATTCTGAGTTAGATACTTTGGGTCATTTTAAAGTGAAAGAGAATAATGAAATTATCCTAACAAATAACACTGTTCCATTTAAAAATAGGACATTTCTTGTCACCAATGCTGTCCCCAAATTGTAAATGAATGTCTTTTAAAAGATTTTTTTCAGTATTCCAGGGTAGGAAACATGTTATATCTGTTTATTTTTGTAAATGATTGCTATCCTTAGCTAGTTAGTACAGAAATGGTGTCCGAGTCATGAGAAATTAAGTGGTTTGTCTCAGGAAAATTTGGTGGTATGCATGTTTTTGATGCACGAAGAGCTGCTGAATGAATAATTGGCCCCTATTTAATGTCCTCTGCTTTAAAGCTGTCTAGTACATTTGCTGTTTAAAAAAATGTCTTTCAAAGCTGTTAAATATGTAACAAAAAGAGGTTGCTCTCCCCATTCTGACATGAACAAAGCCATACAGTGAGCTGCCTGAGGTACTTCCAGCATGGGATTAATTACAAACACAATCATAAATGGAAATTTTCAAAGTTTTTAGATTCTTTTTCTTTGCAATACCAGCTGATGAGTGTTTGATAAACACATGCAGTAAAAATATCAGTTCAGGAATTAGCTACTAAATATTAAGCCAAGCATTTTTCAGAGAGTATGGGATCTGTTGGATCTCTAATTCCACCATTTACCCCTGATGGAGTGAGATCTCTGGCTGTCTTCAGAAGCAAACCGAGCTTAAAACAGGAGTGTGCTCTCAAGAAGATGATCGACTAAGAATGTGTTTTATTTTGATTTGAAAAACCGTCAATCACAGATAAAAAAGACCAAATGCTATTTTTATATATATTAGCTAACTGTATTTGTCTGGTAAACCAGGCATATGCAGGAAAGAGAAAAAATAGAGTTTAAAAGGAAAATATTCTGAAGGTTTTGCCCAGATGTTGTGCTGAAATTGTTGTTCCCTGGTACAAGCAATTGATTTCAGAGGAAAACACAAGCACGTATCTATAGATGTGAGAGAGAAGTAAGATGTCCAATGTCTCACATATTTCAGTTTATATAGCCACAGCTATTTAAACAATTCCAAAACTGCCTCTACGGGTGTCAAAGAGGGAGGGAAATCTTCAACCACATGATCTTCTCTCCAGAGTCCTGTTAAATCCACTGAACTTAAAACAGAACAAGAAGTGTGAAATATGGGTTTGAACATGTTATGTCAGAAATGTAAAGGTTGGAAGCCTTTTTAGTAACCGATATTAATATTGTATTAAATGTTATGAAAAGGTAGGTGTTGGAGAGAAGGGCTGGGCTCATGTGCAATTTTGTCAAGGTTTTTATCTGTGATTATGATTCCAGATGTATCTATTCCCTGAGGACAAAAATGAAGTAAAGTTGGCATGTGACATGTGTTTTAAGGTGTTTGGCACAGTTTCCCAAAGTGATGACAAAATGTTCATTTTTATTACAGTGAATTGGTAAAGAAAACACGATTCTGAAGGTCAGTAGCTGTATATTTACCATCGCTTTGGAGATTTATTTTGGGGAATATACATATTTGGTGATGTGCGTAGATCTGATTGCCTGACAAGCATCTACCATAACAAATAATGTAAATACAGTAACTTTTACAGAATATGAAGTGCTAATTACTAGAAATTCAGTAAATTCATGCGCAGAACATGGCAAAGATGGCAAAAATGTCTCTTTTTTGCATCTAGTAGTGTAGCTGCTTCTTATTAGTTTTTTTTAATCTGTTTACTGCACACTAATCTTATTGCTCTACAGTTAGAGCTCCAATAATTGTAGCAAGGTCCTTTGTAGGAACACGTTTTTAATGTAAACGGACAGATTTTTATATTTTTTACCAAACTGGGGAAGGTTTCTCTTTGGGTGAAGTCTGTTTCCCAAACGCACGTAGGAGCTGAGCTAAGAGCTCCTGTGGCTGCCCGCTCCCCCCGTGCTGTCCCTGCAGCCCCTGTGTGTGCAGCAGCCCCGCAGCTCCATGCTGGCAGCAGGGCACCCCGGGCTGCAGGAGCAGGCAAACACTCCCTCATAAACCTTTTACAAGTCCAGCATCCACCAATCCGCGGGCTCTGGGAGCCTGCCCCGATTGGGTGTAGCAGGGATTTGGTAAACACGGCTGCATAACAAAAACAAGGTTTGTAGGGAAAAGACTCCAATCGTACTGCTTCCTTTGAATATTCAGAGCCTAAGAATATGATTAATTCCATACTTTATGAGTAAACTTCCCCAGCTCTGGATCCATCTGCAAATATTCAGAGCGATGTGCTCAATACATTCCTTTCTGTTCTACAACCACATTTCTTCGTGAATTTAACCACATCAGAAAGCACTTCAGATTTCAACACAAATATTCAATGCATTTAATGTAAGGAAGCTTCCTTTATTGGAGGTGATTTGGAACATTTTGTATTTTATAGGTATATTTAAGAGGTTAGCAGTAGGGGGGAATCGTCTGTGGAAAATCTGTCTACAGCTGAAATTCTTAGATGCAGAAGTGTTGCTGAAATGCCTAATACATTTACATTCTTTTGTTAAGTAGCTTACAGGACTATCCTCTTAGCTACCAGATACCCAGAACCTTTTTTTTTTTCTTTTTAAAGTCAAATAACATTTCTCCTCTTTCTTCTTATTTGTTATTTTCAGCAGTATATACTTGGTTCGGGGTTTTGTGTACCATTAGAGGTTTTTCATTTTTGCTGGCTTCTTTACTTTTTTAATCTATAATTTTGTTGTTCTTTTCAATAATCTTCTGCAACTTTATTTCATCTTTAGTGCATGCAAAGAAGCCCCTCATTGGCTAGTACATTACTGATAATGATTTACAAGTTTTCCCAGATTAATTTTCCATGGGGTAATTTTTTTCCCCAATATAACATAACTCCAATTAAAAAAAAAAAAAAGAATGCCAAAGGTTAAGGCATTTTATAATACAATTTGGAAATTAATTTCTGAAGTAGTTGTGTTTGTATTTTGAATTTAGAATCTATTTATGCTTCAGTATCAGAAAAACAATGTGTAGAGTTTAAAAATTAGCAGTCTGGTATTTTCCAGATATTGAAATGTGCCTGCCTAATGAAGGCAGAACACTTGCTCACTAGATTTATTTTAAAGCAGTGCTTTTAGATAGTCATAAATTAAAATGGCAGTTTTCAACTGGATACTTATTACTATTTTATTTGATATTTGCAAGATACCTGACCATTTAATATTTATCCTTTATTTCTCTGAGCTGATCTAATTGCACCTCTCTATTTTGCATCTATTTCTCTTTGCAAACACTACATTATTCACTCTCTCCTGTGCTTATTAAACAGTGCCACCTGCACCAAATGAAACAAAGCTTCTCCATCAATCTATCCCAGCTAAAGAACCCTGACTATATATTATAATTAATTGAAGCTCAATTGAACACTTGAGTCTGAACTAGATACAGTAACCTGAAAAAAACATTAAAAAATTAGGATGTACTTTAAAGAAATCTTTTAAATGAAAATGTTCACTCAAAACTGAGAACCTAACCTTGCACCAAGCACTCTTCATCAGCGCTGCACAGTACCTCAAGTAGCAATTAGCAGGTCCTTTAATTAATTAACTATTCCCTGTACATCACAGGGATTTTTGTGGCACTAACGTCATCCTTCATAAGTGAATACCAAATCCAGTCAATATTTTGTCACTCCAAACCCTTCTCTGGACTACCTGAATGCCACCGCCTGGCTCTGCAGAACCATTCCCAGCCCAGGAGCAGGTATGGACCGAGAGAAAACTTTGTGCTACAGCTGGGGAGCGGGGACAGACGGGGCTGCCACGGACAGGGACGCACGGGGCACCTCGTGGGCAAAAATTGGCAGCAAGGAGAGGTCAGAGAAGCTGCAAATTGAAACAGTGGCAATGGAATCTTATAAATGTACTTGAGTAAGGTGTTTTCTTTAAAAGCTGAACGTAGTGAGAACTTTGCGAGTGCTGGAGCTCTGCTGCCGTGCTGCCCCTCGCTCACACTGCCCGCTCCCAGACAAGAGCACGTTAATTAAGTGGCAGGTCAGACACGAGAAGGTGAGAGGGCATTTCCCACCAATCCGGGACGTTTTGCCCATTTTATACTTTGCAAACTTTTTATATAAGCGTGGCTGATTCTTTTCAATGCAATTCTCATTTGGAAAATATTAAGTAATTTTAAGGGAATTACCACCTGAAAACGAGGCACAAAATTCGTATTGCTGGTTTTAAGATTTCCAAAGATACAGTATGTAAATTTGTTTATATAAATATGTATAAGATATATCACAGTATGAGGCTGTGTGTGTGTGGATGAACATATGTGTGTGTAACCATCTATCTATTTGCAGATTCAGACACAGACATATGTTATAATTACTTAGAGACAAATATCTGCAGAAATAATTCTTTGTGTTCAGTAGTTTTCTTTAATGTGCAGTAAGTTTCTCTTCAGAGATTTCTGTGTTCAGGAAAGATCTTATGAATTTATGTAATGTATAGTATTATGAAATCAAATAAAGTATGCCTTGTATGATTTTGCAAGAATTATACATTAGCATTCTCTTTCAACATGTGTAATATTTTGAATTATGCAACCAACTTAATAGATATTTTAAAAATAAACAATACATATGATGAACTTGTAGAAATACATACTGTAGAAATCTAAAGAAAGAAGAATTATTATTCAAATATTTTGAGATTTTTGCCAAATGACATTATAATTTAAAAACCCACCACATTTAATTTAAACTCTTCATGAAGAGTAATATGTATTCAATTACTAAAAGGTAGTAACTTACTGATCCCAGTAAGATTTGCTGTTTTCTAAGAGTAACAGAAATTTCCATTTTCACTCTATGGATTTTCCTGCATCACTGTTATTGCAACTTCAGTTAAAAAAATTTTGGCATGAGCAAAATGTAAAGTAAAATGTAAAGGTCAACTGATAAGCTATGATTGCATCTCTACTTTTGCTGTGTAAATCTGCTCTTATCAATAATTCACTATTCATGTTCTACAAAGGCTCTGTCTTTACATTTTTAATTAGCACTTAAAATTTTACAAAAATAATTTAAAAAGGGGAAATACTCTGGGCTCGGAGTCTTTATGTCATCATTTACTACCCATTTTTTCCAATAGATTTGGCAAATGAATACTCTGTTTTGATACATCAATCTCAAACAAAGGTGGACTCTGATGCAATTTTTCACTGTTCATTTCCCTGAATCTTTTGGGATATAAAGAATCATGAACAAATACTTAACAGCCTGATCAATAGCCATTGACCATTTGGAGCCCCTCGCACCCTAACAAGCACAGCTTGATCATGTATATTTGATCATGTAAAATTTCAAAGCACCTTGATACAGCAGAGCAAGGATTTCTATGGCATCTCTGTGTTATTTCCTAAAGCACATATTTCCCATGATTTAGCTTTACCATTAATGAAAACTTACTGCACATCCATTTGATGAAGCTCAAGATCATGAATTTCAGTGTTATATATGCAGAGTATTTCATATGAATGGCAAATATAAAACACTATCCTAACATTTTAGGATAGGGAACTCTGGATGTGCCTATGGATTCAATGGACCCCAGAGTGCAAATCTAAAAAGCCCTATCGTTATAAATCTTGCATTCCTGTTAAGTGCTGGCATGCACATTACACTGAGGTGTGTTAAGTTTATTTTAGCAGAAAAATTGCAGCAAAAATCTTTCCCTTGACATCCTTTTAAATATATGTCCACATATGTATAAAATAAAAAATATTCACATTTGCAGCTGTGTTAGCCCTCAGCCTTATTAATATCATGGAAAGAGATAAAGATCTAAGCAAAAAATATTTACAGTGAAAAATTTCTCTGCAGAAGTTTATTATTGTTCATAATTCCACATCCAGTGTTTTTCACACAGGAATTTTTAGTTTATCATTAAAATATAACACTGATGCTACATTTGTATAGCTGCCTTTTCTGCTTATAATCATAATGTTTATTCTAACTTTCTGGGCTTATTATTTTAGACAGATATCAGTTTAATTAGCTTAAGCTGTCATACTCTAATAAATACAGACGGGTTGCCTGGTTCAGGAGGAGGAAGGTGGCTGCAGATTTCAGAAGCAAAGACAGTTAATGCCATGTACATTATCATGTAAACAGCAAAAGGACAAAAATAATTACCTGATAAACTTTCAATTTCTGACTCTCCCCTATATGCTTTCTGACCAGTTTTTCTATAGAAAATCCATTCAAATTAGGCAAGTCCTCTAAATATCTGCAGCATCTGCTGGTTCAGACACCTTCCTTTATGCAGAGTACCATTTTCATATGATAATACATGTAATATGATATAGAATGACAGAATGCATGACAGTTGCCCATAATACATAGAAAGTCACTCAAAGGACAGAAGCGACATTTGGATAATTAGCATCCATTGGGCAGTCAATCATGCGAATAGAAAAAACTGAACAAAACCCACAATGGAGTTAGAAAACAAAAGGGACCCTAGCCAGTCTCAGGATTAACTGCTCTAAAGCGATCTAAATGCTTTTGTATCTAAAGAACTGAGGCTCCCAGGGCTGCCCTGTTCCCCTCTAGATACCCAGGGAACTAATTGTGGCGATCAAAGTTAAAGCATTCTCTCTTCTTTATAGACTGCTAAATACACAGAAAAATTATTTCTCCATTCGTGTTCATTAAACTATTTTAAAGTTAAAAAACTGATGCCACGTTCTTTTGCCAAGTGAAATGAGCTAGGGTATTGAGATTGTCCTGCTTTTATGAGAACACAACAGACCTTTTAATTTAAACTCTGCCTTTGTTTGATTAATATTATTTTGCTGTTGTCCAGTCTGCTATCTCTTTCTTTTTGGATAATGAAGGCAATTGTCATTAGAAACTCCTGTGTGAGAAAAACCTGAACACAGGAATAGGAATAATAATAATACAAAGCCCATTAACAAAATTAAGCAGGAAAGGTTCCACAATTTCTTAGTAGCTTCCACTTCATAAAAGAAATAAAATATTTTGCCATTCAATATATGCAGCTCAAAATATTTCCTTTCCCCAGATTAGGTGGAAGATAAGGGCAGCCTCCTTTAAAGCTCCATCTAACAGAAGAGAAAGAGAAAGAGAAGAGATACAGAGAGAGCCCCAGGATGTGGAAAGTCATGAAAATACCTACCCTGGAGACAGTATTCCCATAGGATCCTTTTCATACAAATTCCAACTTGCCTAATGCCCTTAATGAATGAAATAAAAAGAGAATTCAGAAAGGCCCATGCTGATGGCTCCTGCTGGAAAGTGTGTGGTTTAAGGCATAGCTGCAGCAGTTCTGGGAGGGAATCAGCTCCGGTCCCCATCAGCCAAGCAGACAGGAATCACTGGGGCGAAATCTTCCCCCTCACACATTTGCAATTGACTTGAAATAACATCACGACACCTTTGGATAATTGACGCCTTCTTACCTTTCGTTGTCCTTTGTAATTAATATTTGTAGATCTAGAGGTTTCTGCCAGCCACAGATAACAGGAAGGTGGAAGGGGTGGGGAGACAGAGTGTGTGTGTGTGTGTGTGTGTGTGTGCGTGAGTGTGTGAGTGTGTGCGAGAGAGACAGAGGCAGAGGGAAGGAGAGAGGCAGAGAGAGCCTTTGGTTGTGTCTCTGCTTGGGGAATGGAGTGCTGGTGTATTTGTGTGGATGTGGACTGGGGGCTTTGCAAACCTCTGGAGTTCTAAAGGCAAGACAGAAAGTGAGAAGTAGGATGAGCTGGATGTCCCCTGTCAGTCCTTACAGAGTTTCAGCAGCCGTGACCTTAACCCTTTTGCTGTGTGTCAGCCCCAACTGCAGCCCCCTTGCCCAGCTGCTGTGCCAGCCTCCCGACGAGGAGAAGGGAGAGGGGACAGCAGAGGTAAGGAGGCAGAGAGAGATTGAGATCAGAAGGGCTTTTCGCCCAGTCAAATGGGCCTCTGGTGACAAATCAATCACGGCCCTTTCAAACCAATGGTGCTGCCAGTCTCCAGCTCACCAAGCCCTCCCAGCCTCCCCCGGCTCCTCGGGCTCTCCTACATGACACTCAGCTGATGACGGGGGCTCCAGTCAGAGCAGGGCTGCTTTTTACAGGTTGATTTGGTCATTAGCATCATTTCTTCTCTATCTCCCCCTCTTGTTCTGTCTTTACCTACCATCTATTTATTTATTAAATGTTGAAAACTAATATTAGAAGAGGGATTGAGATAAGCAGAAACATTTGCAAATAAGTTGGTATACTGCTTTGCTAAAGGAATCCAGATTTATCTTTTTATTTGATTTTGTACTCTTAGGAAGAGCTACCTATTTTAATGTAATGAGTTGATCTGATCAGTATAATCAGGGACAAAGAAAGGAGGCCTTACAAGATGCTCACTTCACCTCCTCCTTCCCTTTATTTATTTTACACCAATAAAAACTGGCTTTGGTGATTTTTCCCGCTACACCCATAGGACAGGAATTATTTTTCAATTTTCTTTTTTTGCAGACATTTGTTAAAATATGATATTAGGTCCCTTTTAAAGCTATGAGGAAGTTCCTTATCTGAAAAAAAAAATTGCATTGCCACTGAAATTCTTGTATTTCAAGGAGAGTACACTAATAAATCTCTAAATGAGGTAGGAAAAATCCCTCAAAAATTGCTACTAAATCCTAATAAGTACTTCTTTCAATGCTGACTTTATTCTGAATATCTGAAAAAATATTTAAAGCTGTTTTAAAATAATAGAAGAAGAGGGCTTAAAAGTTTAGGAAGAACAAAGTACTCTTTTACAGATTTTGTGATCGTAGGAATTGCATTCTCTGTTTCCTCCTCTCTTCTCTCCTTGCCACGCCCCTCCCTCCAATTCCTAATACATAGGGGAAAAAAAAATCAAAACAAAGTCTTAACAGAGAATATCTTGCTCTGTTTAAGTCTTCTTTAACCTTAATCCCTGGAATAAAATCCTCCTACACCCCCCAAAAAAAGAATATTGTACGTTAAGGAAAAGGGAGCAGTCCCTTCTCATCCTCGCTCCCGTCCAGTGCCAACCTCTTGGGCTGCAGCCAGGGATGGCAGTGCATGTCTTAACTCACAAATTTACATGTTGGCCATCTGAGAGCAACTGGCCAGTGTGCAGTGGGGTGGGAAAGAGGGATGATGGAAATGTGCAGAATGGAGCCCCGCTCTACCAGGCTCTGTAAAAAGAGCCTGGGTCAGACACAGTGGCATCAAGAAATAGCACAATATACTCAAAAATGTCTCCCCTGTCTCCTTTCTACCATGAGTGAACTGTGCAAAACTGAAGTGCATTGCAGGCAGCAGTGTGGGGTGCTGAACAGCCTCTAGCTGGAGAGTACTTCAGTCTTTATCTTCAAAGCTGTCCTGTCAAATACAAGGTCTTTTAAACATCAGAGGGATAAAGTTTCTGATTCTGAAGAGTTCGTTTTCCTCTTGGTTTTCCTCAATCAGAAGTTAAGCCCATACGACCCCCACAGTAAGCTGGCTCTGGGATTGCTGCCCTGCTACTTGCCCCATGATTTGGGGATGCTTGGATAGAGCAATCTTGATTTCCTCACTGTTTGTTGAGTTCCGTTTTCTTCATGTTAGTTCTTTCTTCCATCTTACGTGTCTTGAGGCTGTTGCTGTGCGGCAGTGAATTGAATCTTCTGAACTTTAAAGAAAATTGTGGCTGGGACCTGGAGAATATTCATCTGTTGCAGAAAATGCTGAAGTCTGAACATGTGAGAATTGAACTAATGAGTTTTCCCCTCATTTCAATCCCTCAGTCTCTTTTTTTACCATACCTTAATTGCTGTGTTTTCTGACAAAATAATCCTAGCTCCTAAAAAAATTTAAATGTGCATCTTCATTTCATTGCTTGTACTTCCTTCTACCAATATAATAAAAGAAATTAAGATGATTTACAAAATAATGTGCCTTTCTGTCATCTTACTGTCAATACGTAAGCACAACACTGAAATCTAGTTGATTTCCAAAATGAAAATTCATTACATTTCTGGAAACTTGAACAATCAGCTCCGTGCATTTTAATTAGATTGTCTGTTTTTTCATTTATTACTAATACGGTCCTCTTAACTATGATTTATTTGTTAAACAAAGTGCCATAATCCGTCACTTATTCATCTTAATTTCAGCAAAATTAAAGTAGTCGCTGTTATATTACACCTAATTGCACTTGCAATGAAAAGAACGGAGATGTTAATCAAAATAAATTGAAGATAAACAATAAAATCATTAAATCTTTGCTGCAGTAAGTGTAACTAATCAGTTTTGACTTGAAGCGACCGAACACAAATAATGAATCTGTCAGTGAAGACGCGCTCATTAAATCCAGCCTGGTCCGCCCGGGTCCCGCCGGCACCCCCGGCCCCGCAGCCTGCGCCGCTCCGAGGGCAGCGCCAGGCAGGGGCCAGCGGGTCCCGGGCAGGGCAGGGTGCCCACAGCCTGCCCTGCGCTCAGGCGGGGCTGCAAACGCCACAGGTACGCAGGAACCCCTGCAAGCACCGCGCCAGCAACAGGGAAACGTTCTTTGTTTTATTCACCACCAGCAGGGCAGAGATTAGAACAAGGGGGGGAAAGGGAAATGAAACCCAGAAACTCAGAGGTAGGAAGCACTTGGTTTTAAAACTTATTAGGAGTATTAGTTTCATAGCAGAGCAATGTAGTTGGCATTGTGTTGAACAATATGTTAAATAACATGTTTTGCAGTAGTACGAAATACTGATTATAGTCCTCTGCTATCCCCATGGAGTAGGGACAATGCCTGGATTAGCAACAGAAGCTGTTCATGTCCTCATTGTCTTTCCACCAGTTACCACTTCTGGCCTCACCACCTCGTTACAAGGGGCAAAATGGGCACTCCAGTTATTTCCAAATATGTTGTTACACTGGAAAGGAGTCCTGTATCTGAGCAGCCTGGTGAGCTGAGCTAGAGCAATCAGCACTTTCTACTTCAGCTTTTAAATTGTTGACTTAATGATTTCAGTTTCCCCAATGGAGTATTTGTGAGTAATCACTGGTTAGCAGGAATTTATGTGGCAAGGAGCAATTTCTCTTAAAATAGTTTTGTGCGATACGCCTTTGTCTGATCTGAGCCAGCAACTCAGTGCAGATATAAAACACAGACAGTGGTCCTTGCCTTTACTCACACTGAGCAAAGTCATTATTTGCTTGAACAGTTATCAGTTCCTAAGCAGAAGATACTGTTTTGTATTTTTATGTTTCCCCTCCTTGTATTTTATCAATCATTTTACATATTTACAAATCTTACTGTGCTCTTTTCTGATCATGTACTTAAGTAATATAATTCAGCTTTAAGTGTTGATCAGCACAAAGGATGTCTGCCTGGCTCCTGGGATCAACATAACCAATTAACATTTTACAATGCTAATGCTTTCTCCTGTATTTTAAACAGTGGTCAGTACAAATAAGTGATAGTTTAACAGTTAATATGCTCTAGCTTAAGTATATTTGAGAATGACACAGATTTTTAAGCTTATTTTTTACTGTCTCTGGATAAGAAATGGACAAGATAACCTGGTGCCCTCTGAGCAGGAGGCTAATTTCATCTCAGTTTTCTTTCTTTCTTTCTTTCTTTCTTTCTTGCTTGCTTTTCTTTCTTTCTTTCTTTCTTTCTTTCTTTCTTTCTTTCTTTCTTTCTTTCTTTCTTTCTTTCTTTCTTTCTTTCTTTCCCTCTCTCCCTCTCTCTCTCTTTCTTTCTTCTCTTTCTTTTTCTCTTTCTCTATCTATAGTTCATATTTGAGTCATATCAAAAGACAATTATCATGGGACAACCCCCCAAATTCAGGGTTGGATGACTACAAAGCAATTTTCCCCTCTGTTTTTCTCATACTAGTGTGATTTGATATCTGTGAATAATTACCCTTTATTTTTTTAATAAAAAGTCTAGCTGATGGACCTTTTAGTTTCAGTTCTGCATTTTTCCAGCATTTATAATGTTTAACTTGGGACTTGACATCTCTCAAGGTGCTCATTTGGAATGATTTATATGGGCTTTGTTAATTCAGTGGCAGGTGGGTAATTCTAGAAATTAAATATTACCTGGTTTTTATTGATATAAGCACTTAACAGAAGTAGTAAACATTACTATTCCTAATTTCTAGGAAAGGTAATAAAAATATAAACTGAAAAGTGGCTAGCAGGATAGGAACCAGGTAAGGATAAAAAAATTACCGAAAGGATGGACCTGATCCTTCGTTAGCCAAAAACTCCTAGAGACTGCAGTCAAAATCTGCCTTGAATGAAAATGATCAAGGGCTTTGGAGCTGTGGCCTGTATAAAGTTAATCTGAGAATCTTCTTCCAGTTGCTTTCAGCAGGTCTGTAAAAAATATTCCCCAATACAAGTGGCACTAATTGGACCCCATGTTGGGAGGCTTTGCAGAGGAGCTCACGACTGAATGGGCCCTGGCAAGTGAACTCCCTCTCCTGCCTGGATGCGGCTCCTCCAGGTCACAGTCGCAGCCCCCCGGGGGCGATGCACAAGGTCGCGTTTCCTTCACTGCTGCTCTACCTTTGCTCCAGTGAGAATACTGCCATAGTCAGGCTTCTCAATGTATTACCTTCTGCTGGCTCGATATTTCAACTACCCTTTGAGGGCTTTTTGGGTTTTTTTTTTTTGTTACTGTAAAGTGTTTTGGACTTTCTTCAAGTTAAATACATTTTCAAACCAGAAGCATTGACCATACATGGTGAGAAGCTGAATGACATGCAGTACGGATATAGTGATTAAGGAAAGAGTGGGGGAAGACTGCGGAGCAGGAAAGAGGGCAGAAATTCTGTTTAGTCCCATTCTGAACAGCAGATGACGATGAGTTATCTACGAAGACATTTCAAGAAGACAAAGTGAGATTTCACTTTCACAAACAGGAGAAGACAGGTTCAGAATAAATAAGTGGATCTGACAATTGAGAACATTGTCAGATGATAGCTGAATCTGTTTGACTGTGAGATTACACTGAAATAAGACTGGATTGGAAGGGGGACAAGGCAGCAAAAAATATAATTCCGCTGAATATCTTCAGAGAGTTGGAGATGTGATGTCAGGATGAAGGATAAGTGTAGAAATTATTACAGAGGCAACTGAAGAACCATGAAAAGACAAGGTCAGGGAAATCAAGAAAGACAAGACGTCAAAATCTAGAATTCAGTCAAAAATTCCGAATGATGAAATGTAAAGGCGGACAAAATTGGAATAGTGTTTCTCAGCTTTAACAGAGAAATCTGTGCTGTACACAGATCAGCCTACCTTGGGTATTCACCTCTTAGAGAGAAAGCCTGTGTGCACGTAACACAATTCTCATTCTAGATCTCTAACCCCTGTCCCACAGCCAGACACGCATGCCTTCTCATTCTACTGCTGGCTTCCCCTGAGACCATTTTTAGTTGGAAATGAGTACATTTTAAAACACTGAAACAGCTTTGTAGATTTGGAGGTCACTATACTGGAGGGCTGGAGAAGCATGTCCTTTCAGAACAGGCCTCTGAATTCTGATCACATCATTCTAACTTAAGGGATGGGCAATTTTGTTTTAACGAGTTTATATTTCTTATGTATACAGATCTCTGTGCTGACATTTCCAGATTACCCTTCGCACCTTTTAGGGGATAAATGCTTTCTACTTTACTGTGTGTACTGGTTTTAATCAGATTGTCTGTTCTTGTTGGTAGTTCAGAAATTTCTGTTTGAAATCCCCTTAGAATTTATTTATTTACTTTCCAGTCTTAGGAGCATGTTTTTAATTAATTTATGAATTTGCTCCAGCACATCTTTTAATTCCTGTGCTTGACAAAACCTCTTCTATATTGCATAACAGGAGAAAAATTAGTATGTCTATTTTACCCCTAAATTCTGTGTGGAAATGCTAATGTAAACAAGTCATTTACGCTCATGTCAGTGTCACTGCATTCTCATTAGTTTTCTTACTTTTCTACCAAATAGCCCACTGGACTTATAAAATGTCGTGCAGGCTTGCTGGTTCTTAATACTTGAAAAAATCTTATTTTCATGTCAGGCTATCTGCTCCTCAAATCCTCTGTCATCCTTCTAATCTCCACTGGGTATCTTAGCCACTGTGTTTTATCCCTATTGACTTCACAAGTTATAATTTTACCTTCAGAAAAATACATGTTTGACTATAGCCTTGGTGAACCTTCCTGCAGCCCTCTGGCTTGTTTTTGCTTGTCAGCGTCCGTGTTTGTTTGGGATTATGCGTACCTTCTGCTACCCTGTTATGGTTGCTCAAGTAGCCTCCATGCTGAGTCGAAGGATTTTAATTTCCTCACTTCTGACTTTAGGGTCTTTTTAACTAGCTTCCTCATTTTTTGTGCAATCTCTCCCCTGAGGATGTTGAAGTTAATTATATTGTGGTCACTATTACTTAGTGGTTCAGCTTTACTTACTTTATAAACTAACTCCTGTGTATTACTTGAGAGGCTTTTCTTGACTTAGTTCTTTATAGCTCTACGATTAAAACAACGAACATATGTATCAAAACATTTTTTAACATCCTACAGGACTAACTGGAAAGTCTAGAAAAAGGTGAGTACTTACAGGGGAATTAATAACAAGGACCAAGAGCATTAACCCTGGTGAAATACCACCCAGTCTTCATTAGCTGTAAGAGCAGGACAAATCAAACCACATTTAACGATGGCTCCATTTAGAGGCAGCAGGACAGGAGCATACTGGTATCCCCACCTTATAATTTTAAATTATACCACAAAAGTGTCAGAACTAGACTCAAAAGAGCATTTCCAGCAGGATGTTATCCCCGTTTTAGAGCAAGGAAGCATATTTGCTGGCTTGCAGTACTGCCTATTTAAAGTTTCTCTGTTGAATTCAGAGGAGGTTGGTATTTGCTAGCTCGTGGTATCACCTCGTTATATCTTGATCATGTATAGTTGCAGTAATTACACAAATAAAATTGACTTTTTGTGAAGTATAAAGTAAGTGTCAGTGTCTAGGTAAGTGCACTTTGGGTTGTGTTTGGTTTTTACTCCCCAAAATGTAATGTGATCATTAGCACCAAAGAACTAATTAAAGTAACATTTAGAAATAAAGCACCACTCTTTTTTTTTTTTTTTTTAAACAATGTCTACAGATTCAGAAGAAAGCTATCCTGTACTGTGATACTGAAGGATAATGCTACACGTTTTAAAAAATTAAGTAAACTACAGACACCAACAATGACAATATAAAGACAATCCCCAACTTAGTCAAGAATCCCTGAATTCTTAATATGACCAGGCTTCTTTCCCCACCAGGTACAGGACATCAGACACATCTTATTTGAACTTCTTGGACAAAATGGGAGTACAAACAAGAATGGACAGATCTGGAACTTACTTACCCCAGTATCAATCAGGGGTAACGTTACTGATGTCTTCTGAACATCAAAGCAGGAAAATCAGTAAAAGAAATTTGCAGGCCATCAACTCCATTTTAAATATTGAAGTTCAGAACAGTTACTGCCTGCCTAGCACTAGCTGTTGCCAGAAAGGTAAGTTAGAATGTCATGCTTCAGCAATCATATGGAATCACACTTGTATAAAATGAGTATAAATTACATGAGACTCAGACCCTTACTATTCAATCACTGTTATGCTTTTGAAGATTGCAGAAATTTAAATATTTGAGCCATTTTCTACATAGCAACATGAACTAAATCTTGATTTTAACATTATACAGTTGAATTTCGATATCAACACATACCTTCCCATTGTTCAAACAACCAGCTTACATTACAGAAGTGCCACTTGATGTTTTCTTAATAACAATTTACAAATAATAGCTTATGACAACATGTTGTCTGATGACAACTTAATAAGTAGTGAGCCATCAATAGTTATCATGTTCCCCCCATCCTGTGGCAGAAAGGATAAGTGATTCCTCCTTAGAAGGGCAGTGAAGCTGACACTGCTAGTGGTCGTTTGATTTATGGTGATTGTAGTGATTACATTTGAAGCCTGTCTCAAAATATGCTTTAATTTTATATAAAAAAGTTCTTTTAATTGCTACTAGAAACTCTAAAATTAGGATCCCATCAACACTGTGAGATGGGGAAAACATGAAGAAAATAACACTGCCTACACCAATGCTTCATACCAAGATTTTATTATTCTTATTTCTAGAATGAGTGCCACAAAATAGAACATCATGCTTCGAATAATAAACATCATCAGGTTAGAAACACTGCATTTTATAAATTCCTTGTTCTTTTGTTCATTCATTCATTTGTTCACACATTCCTTTCTTTCTTCTTCTTCTTTTATCTCTTTCTTTTTCCTTCCCTCCCTTTCATGCTCCTACCAGCTTAAGCCGGGCACTACTGTACAAGAGTTTAGTATCATCTGAAGTAAGTACTTCCCTCTGCTCCAACAACTTACGTCTTGCTGTTCTGGATTTCTCCTAAGAATCCTTGTTCTTCCAGGCTCATTAGTAACTTAGAGGGACTTGAATGTAGCAGTCTGATTTACATCAGTGATCTTATTCCTTTCAGCTCAGGAGGGTTATCTTTTCTGTGACAAAGGCTATCACAGATATGAATAACTATTTTCATACTGGGCTTTTTTTCGTCTAGCTGGAATCACACCATCATAGATTTTGCCTCATAAATCCGACTTCACTTTATAGAGCAATAACACTACAGTCAGCACTCTGCCATCACAGCAAGGTGAACAGAGAAGAGTAACTTAGGTCAGTTGCTTCTTTATTATTGGCAGATGAAATAGTGTCTTCAACAGCTTCAGAGCAAGAACCAGGCAGGCAGTGTTTGTGCTGGGGAGGCAGAGCCATTCCAAGAAGCCAGAGCCAGAGCCAGAGGATTTTTGTGACATGCAAGGATGGGTCTATAAACCCCAGATCTAAGCAAACCACTGAGTAGGCAACACACTGTTACTACCTACCTAGTGTTAATTTAAAGCTGCTTGGGTGAAAATTTGGAGAATGAATTATGTGTGAGAGTACCAGGTAGCAGAAACACAGGAGTTCTGCTAACTCTGGTAGACTGCAGGAAGGGGAGGACAAACACTGTAAAGCCTATTCCATCTAGTTAGAACTGCATTAAAAAAAAAAAAAATTGGGACCAATGCTGCAGAACTTCCTCTGTCCCTTCGAAAGATGGGCATTTCCTGCTTTTCAAAAGATTTGAGTGTTTCACCATAGTTTTCTTTACTTTTCCTATGTTTTTTTCTTTAGTTCACCTCCTGGTGTTTTTGGTAACACACCACAGGTATGTTCATGGTGAGCTGGATATATTTTGGGTGCAAAACTGCTGTTATTGGCTAGAGAGTGCTCTGAGGTGAAGGTAAAAGCCTAACACATTTATAACAGGAAGAATTTCTTAAATTAGAGAAGGGCTGTGTTAGATGATACAGGCAAACAGATCCAGCAGGTGAGAACAAAAGTGATTATGGGGAAGATGCTGGCAGGAGACAGTGTAAAAATGGTCTCTGCACACACCAAATGTGAAACAACCAACAAAAAATGGCCACTCTTTTACCATAATACTTTTCTAAGCACTGACTTCCTGATGCCAAATGGGCTACTTCTCTCTTATGCAAACAATGGAATCAGTAAAGGGAAAATCCCCATTTTTCTGCCAGAAAAATCACTGCACAGTTAAAAACAAAACCCAGATAGTTCTCCTAGACTTTTTGCTAGTTTCCCCCTAAAATTAAATAACTGTTAATCATAAGAGATTCTGATGAGGAAGATGTCTGTTGAGAGACAGCAGCACAGGGAAATGTTTGCCATATTTAGATCTCCTTTCATTAAAAATGAAGAGGCCATTTCAGGTCAATCATCTTGAGCTCTTTTCTTTAGGGGAATGACTCTCCAGCATGGCTCATTACATTAAAGGATTTCACAGGCCTGAGTTATAGCTATTGGTATAATCACAGGTATCAGAAATAAGAATAGTTATTTCTTATTTCTTTGTGAATGGAAAATGAAAAGGTCATTCAGTGTATGGTACTTCAAACACTTGAAAGGGAAAGTATTTTACTGCTTGCTTAGCTTTTAAGAGGAAGCCTACAGAGGGTAGGAGCAACGACAGGTAGACTGAGAGGAATACTGAGAAATTGTCTTAACAGCCAGCTATCAGGTTAGGAAAGCTAAACCCTGATAGAATTAGTTCTGGCCAGGGATGTCAGGGGCATCAAGAAAAGCATCTCCAGGTACATTGATAATAGGAAGAACAGAGAAAAGTGGGTCCTTTCAGGAAGAGGATGGGGGACCTGGTTACCCAGGACATGGAGAAAGCTGAGATACTCAGTGATGGTTTTGCCTCGATCTTCACTGGCACATGTTCTGGCCACACTGCCAGAGGCAAAGGCAGGGACTGGCAGAATGAAGAACCACCAGCTGTGGGACAAGATCAGTTTTGAGACCATCTAAAGAACATGAAGGTGCACAAGCTCATGGGAACTGAGATACATCCACAGGTCCTGAGAGAACTGCTGGATGATGTTGCTGAGCCACTACCCATTGTATTTCAGGAGTTAGGGCAATCCAGTGATGTTCCCACTGATGGGAAGGCAGGATGATCAGTCTCACCTCTGTGCTGGGCAATATCATGGAGCAGAGCTCTTGGAAACTATGCTGAGGCACGTGGAAAATAAAGTGACGACTGGTGACAGTCAACACGGAGCTGTGGTCAACGGCTCGGCTCGATACCCAAGTGGAGCCCAGTGCCTGAGCCCACAAAAGCTATTATTTTGAAGCAGCATCTGTGGCTGAGAAAGCACACTAATTTATTGGAGGCTGTGAGAGACTTCTACATATTTTCACATTCTTACATTCTTCCTTAAGCATCTCCTAGCATCCAGTTTTGGAGACAGAATGCTTTTGATTTAACTCTTTGGTTATGTTCTTGTAACTGAATGTTAGTAGGGATTTTCCCTTTTTGTTTGGTTCTTATGTTTTCTTCTGTATTTTCTAAAGATCCGTTTTACTCTGTGCAGTTACAGATTATTGTTTCTGAACTTGTAATGGAAATCTAGTCAATGTAATCTATTTCCATCCATACAGATAGGTACATAGGCTGATTTAAACACCTCTCTTGTTTCGGGTATAAGAGAATGTCTCTGAGGGTAGCCAGCTATCCTAACAATGCCTGATGAATCCCAGTCTGGGAGCATTAAGAACAGGCTTTTTTCTCAAGTAACATATGTGAACACTTCTGGAGGCTGTTTGCAATGACCTGATCCATAACTCATGAGGCTCATTGTTTGATACCAACAAGAATTACAAAATTAAGGTTCTGCTTCACATCTAAAAAATATCTTTAATAAGGTTTTCATTGGTTTCTAAACATGGGTAGAGATTTTCCTAATATTCATCCACTGAGAAATTAGGAAAAACGTACATGAACATTATAATCAATATTAGTCAGATAGCAGGATATTCTCTTCAAGGCATAACCTTTTAGATGAAGCTTTACTATTGATCTCTAAAGTCAGCATTTTTCCCCTTGCCATTCTCATTGGCTGAAATGTAGCAGGGAGAATGTCCCCAGTAGATTCGGGTTACACTGTGCTTCAGCAGGGTTGTCACGGCGGAGCAGAAACAGTAACTGTGTTCTCATGTACATTTTTTGCTGTGGGTGTGTTATATATTCAAATACAGGCTCAGCCACATTCACCAAATCCATCCTAGAGTATCAGACCTCTATTTCTATGGCATTGAACTTAGATGCTCAGGTCAATCTGGAAGCATCCTAAGGCTTTCACCAAGCTTTTAATTCCTGGATTATTTTCTTCTGCCTGAAGTTTCCCTTCTGCTTCCCTTTTGTTTGCTACTAATGCTTCATCTCTTCTGGGAGGGTGATTCACAGTTAATCAGCTCATCTATTCTGAGCCACTCACACCCAGGGCTCCGTGGCCAGGCCAGCAGGCACTGCTGGAACCCCTCGCTCTCCTCGGGGGCTTTGCTGTCCCTGCTGGCCTGTCACTGGGACACAATTACATCAACCATTGGGCCAGCTGCAAACGGGGGAGCCATCGACAATTGCAGAAAATGGGATTTGGGGTATTTAATGAGCAGCTTATTTACATGAATACACCAGGTAAAGCAGGGGAAAAAAGTTCTGCAGCTTGGAACATAAATTATTACTAGGCAGATAGAGAGAAAAATTTCCTGCACTTGAACAGGAACGTCTACATCATGTTTAACATTTTTTTCCCCACTTTCTTTTCTACAGAAAATACAGTTTTCACAATTTGAACAAATATTTAAATATTCAGTGTTTATTCAATTGAGATTTTGAATGAATTCTCCTATTTTATTATCAACATTTGGGGAGTACAAGCATGTTCTGTGTCGTAAATTCTGGAATAAACCTGATTTTGCTTGCTTCATATATATAAAATACAGTTAGAAAGCACAGTACAAATTCCATATTAGTGTCTGTTTTATCTTTTAAGTAGAAGAAATTCTGCACACTCATCCTGTCCTCACCTTTCTGCTTTCCTCTGACTTAGCATTACCAGATTTACAAGCTCACACCTGTTTTATTAGGCAGTCTTTTAAACAGAGCTTCCATAGACTGAATTTGCATGTTGCCAGACCCATTAAGTGTGTCTTCTTTAGCAAGGACAGAACCTCACAATTTTCCATACACATGCCCATTTATTTTTATTAATTAAACTCATCTTTATTAACTGTGAATTTGATGTAGGTAATCCCCTTCTTGAAATATACTATAATATTGTTTTTCAAATGTATTATCTCATGCTTATCACATGACCCATGTGAGTGTAATATCTCCTGCTCAAAAGTTCAGGCATACACCTGCACGAGATCCTGGTTGAGAAATTGCTGATGAACAGATACCAACATGAGGTTGCCATTATAATTCTTCCCTGGGGTAGGAAAATATGCTCATTACAAATCAGTCACCTACAAAACAAATATTTCACCAAGACATATTTAAATGAAGTTGCCAAACTCTGTTTTTCCTGACATTTGCGAGTTACCAGCCACTATCAGTTCATCCACCACCTCAGTTATCCAGTCCAGTTCACAGAATCCACTTTTATATCTTGTTTTCCCCAAAATTGGCTGAATGCATACTTCCCAACCAGTCACTTTCTCTCGGAGAGGGTTTAAATTGCTCATTTGAATCACCCAGCTTTTTATTCCTTAGTATGTCCAGTATAAGAACTATGAAACATAAACCAGTCTACTACTCTTGCATACATGTCCCCATTAAATATTTACTACATCTGTTCATATTAATAAGTTTATCTTTAAATCTTTAAAAAGCTCACTACACAAAACAGACCAAAACTAAAATTGTGAGTCTGTAGCCCTACCTCTTAAATTTAATGTCAATCCATGTTCCAAAAAAGAAACATGTGATGAAATGCAACAGTGATGAAATGTAAGAAATTCTGTTAGCCACTCCCAAAATGCTGGGGGTTTTCCACATTGTTATTTTACACTGCATCAGCATTGTATTTACCAGCTTCCTTATTCTTTAACTCATTACTGACCATAGGGTTTTTTTTTGCTTTTGCAACTGATTTTGACAATATTTCCCTAAACTCACCAGCACTTGATGGTTACATGTGCAACCCTTAGTGCACCGATATGTTTAAAGGTTAGAATATCCCTGTCTGAACACAGTAATTTTGGTTACAAAGCTACTTTACATGGATATGGGAATGACTGAATGAGACAGGGAACAGCACTTCAGATCAAGCAATGACTCGGGGCTGGGGACAGGAATATCCACAGCACAGAACAAGCCAGGGCTGAGCGCTGAGGTCTGAGCTTACACATGGCTGCTGTGGCAGAGGCTGTGGGTGGAACCTGTGGTGGAAGCACCTCATCTCAAGTACTCAAATTAGTACTAGAAACACTCCTCCTCATCTCCCCAAACATGTCTTTGACTTACTGTAACTGTGAATAAATCTTCCAGGACTTTTTGCATAGTGTTTAACACGTTTTAATTTTTTACTTGAATGAGGGTGGTATGATTTTTCCTACCCAGGCTCTCTGGGGAGCAAATGGGATATGAAAGGATGGGATATACTCTCTCCCATCTGAAGCTGACTAGGTTCTCCAGCGAAGCACTTGGTGTCCACAATGATTTGCACTTTGGAGGCCTTTTAAAGAAAAATTTTGAATTCTTTCATTCCTCACTGTAGATCATCTTCAACTCTAAATAAAGTTAAAAATTGCTACATTATACTAGAAATGCTCCAAACCTTCCCGAAAATCCTGTAAATCGTGTTTAATGAAATAATTGGGTACCTATTTGTTCCTGTTTGCCAATTCCAACACGGCATGTTTCAAAAGCTATCTGTGATTTTTGAGTCAATGTAAGGCATGTTTTCAGCAGACTGCATTCCATTTCTGAGAAATCTCCAGGCCCCTTTATGACCTTGCTTGGCCTTGAGATTCTCTCTAGACATGTTTTACTGTCTTTTCAGCCGCTTTGGACTCTGTGCCCACAGCGCACAATGCTCTGACACAGCTCTGCCAGACACCCCTCCCTCTGCCTCTTTCCTTTGACTTCTGCAATCCCTGGACATGGAATACTTGTTCCTGCCTGAGACTCCGGCCTCTGCCCATGGGGACGGCTCCCCTCTGCACGGGTTTTTCCGAGATGGGCAGTCCTGCTCATCATGTGGCCTGGATATCAGTGGGTATTCAGGGCTCGGGATCAAACTGGTGACGCGGTTTGGCCCCGTCAGTCCCAGCTTGGCCCTGCTGTTCGGTGTCACTCCAGGCCGCTCTTCAGCTGCTAAAGGCGGCGGGCAGCTGAGGAGGCCTGAGAGGAGCGCGGCCGGTCCCGCCTGGATCTCCTTGAGGGGAGCGGAGCCCGTCCCGCCGCGGGGTTCCCGCCTGGCTCTCCCTGAGGGGAGCGGGGCCCGTCCCGCCGCGGGGTTCCCGCCGGGCTCTCCCTGAGGGGAGCGGGTCCGTCCCGCCGCGGGGTTCCCGCCTGGATCTCCCTGAGGGGAGCGGGGCCCGTCCCGCCGCGGGGTTCCCGCCGGGCTCTCCCTGAGGGGAGCGGGGCCCGTCCCGCCGCGGGGTTCCCGCCGGGCTCTCCCTGAGGGGAGCGGGGCCCGTCCCGCCGCGGGGTTCCCGCCTGGATCTCCCTGAGGGGAGCGGGGCCCGTCCCGCCGCGGGGTTCCCGCCGGGCTCTCCCTGAGGGGAGCGGGGCCACTCCGCATTGCCATTGCCGACCCCCCGCGCTCCCGGCCGCAGTCACAGAGACACAGGATAGGTCGGGTAGGAAGGGACTTTTTGGGGCATCTGGTCCAACCTCCCTGTCCAGACAGTCATGAAAACACATGGTACAGGGTTGTGCCCTGACGGTTCTGGAATATTCCCCGTGAGGGAGGCTCCACATCCTCTCGGGACAATCTGTTCCAGCGCTCGGGCACTCGCGCAGTGAAGAAATCCTGTCTCGTGTGTTCGGGTGGAACTTGCTGTGCATCAGTTTCTGCCCGTTGCCTGTACTCCTGTGGCTCGGCACCACGAGCAGTGCCCGCTCCTTTCCGTGACGGTTGCCCCGGACAGGGACACACCGCCCGCCCCGAGCCCCGCCGCACTACAGCTCCCGGCAGCCCCCGCGCCGTGACTCGGCCGGGGCGCCGCGGCGCGGGCCGGGATGGAGTGAGGGGCGAGCGGCGGACAGAGCGCGGCCCTGCGGCCCCCGCCCGTGTCTCGCTCCGCCCCGGGTCTATGCGGCCCCCCGGAGACCATGGGATCCAGGATCAAGTGAGTGCCCTCCGCAGCTCTCCAGCCCCGCTTCAGGCCCTCGGGAGAGCGAGAAGGGGACTGACTTCCCCGCCCGCCCTCCGCTCCGTGTGAGGCCGCGCGGGCGGGACCCCGGCCGAGCCCGCGGGCCTCGGGTTGGGCGAGAAGGAGAGGGAGAAGGGGAGAGAGCGCTCCCTGCCCCGCCGGCCGGAGGGACGGGCAGGACGGGCCGTCCGACCCCGCGTCCGGGCGAGACCCCGGCGGGACCCTCCGGCCCTGCCCCAGGAGAGGGGCGAGAGCCGACCCTGCCTCACACCCAGCCCGCTGCCCCTCCCGCTCTCGGGGCCAGGCGGGGAGGGCAGTGCAACGTTATCGGTGCAGGCCTGAGGGAGGGCGGGGGTGCTGTGGTGGGAACATCTTCATTGCCAGCACAGCCGACGCCTGTTCGGGGGTGTGGAGGGGTCGAGGGAGTGCAAATTTCTTTGCCCAGGTTAGAGCGTGCTGACGGAAGGACTACAGTATGCCTAGGAGATAGCCAAAGTGCATTAGCAGAGGGGTTTGGGGGAAGGAGAGGAGTGATGCAAATGATTGATGTGCTGGGCCTGCAGATCCATGCCTTCAATGTTGGTGTTTTTTTAAAATTTTCATAAAATTGGTAGTTGATTTATTGGTAAGCCTTGTTGCTATGTTTGGTATAATCACTTTAAAAGTCTCAGTTTCTTCATATGCCATTCCAGGAAAATTCAGTTTCTTGGACACGGGTGGAGGTGTAATAAAGATATTACCAAGCAGGGAGTGCTGACATCTCTGTGTGTGAAACGGTTATAGAGTGGAGAGACCCAGGTAGAATCTGTTTTATTCAGCAGGTGCTCTCGAGCACTTGGTTTTCCTTCTTGAACACAGTGTTCTTCAGGATTACACTGGACTTTAACTATTCAGTTGTTTTGTTTAACTTGAATACAAGACTGGAAGGGACATAGTTTGTGTGCTGACACATCTTCATGTTCCCAAGCCCATAGGCTGGATAGATGAAAATGTGTCTTTTCAGCCAGGTGTCTTAGGAAAATGTAACCAGATATAATGAGTGTTTGTGATAATAGCACTGTGGCAATTGGTTAGTTCCAGAAAGGAATGAACCTTTCTTCCTTCCTTAAGCATACTGTGGGCATGAGTTTTGCACCTTTTTGGAGTATGTGTTCTCAACTGTTGCTGCAGAGAAATGAAAGCCTGAGAAACTGGTTAAACTCTTACAGTCAGATTCAGGTAGAATTGACAACTGTACATATTTTGGCAGCAGAGCAGACTGTATCTCTAACTTGCACCTTCAGACCCTGCAGCAGTCACCCTTGCTTGGATCACTTCAAGATTATGATCCAAAATGACTTCTTATGATGACCTTATCTGAAATCTATTAAGCGGTTGATGCTTACTTTAAATGCAGTTTGTTTTGTGGTGCACACTGAATCCACAGGCTGTGTTTGCCATCTTTGGGTTTATGGTTGCTGATTGGACTTTGGTGGCTTTGAGTAGACTTTGCTAAATGAGAATGTCATCAGGCAGGTGAGATGCTCCAACTAGAAACTGGTGTCAGGGAGATGTAGCTGTTAGAAATAGTGCAGCCAGCGGAGTTAAGGACTTTTTCTGTGCTAAGTCTTTCAGTGTGAACTTGTCTTTTAAGACTGCAGATAAAACCCCTGTCTTTCCCAATCACCAGAATTGCAGAGGTAATAAACCCAGGTAAACATTGCTTTTCATTCTTCTTGGACTTTGTGAGAAAGCATTTTGTCCACTAGCTGATTAAGCAACTTTGCCTTGAGCAACACTTAATAAACTGCTTTTTTCCACTTTAGGCAGAACACTGTGCCTGAGTAGCGTAAGGAGAAAATTTCAAAACAGTCTTAAAATATATAGAATGAGAGAGCCTGTCTGAGTAAGAGGCTTTTCTGGTCTGCCTTTCTGAGCTGGGTGTTTAATCCAGCAAAGACTTCAATGTTGGTAACTTCCTTATTGGGACAAGTTGGAACTGTGAATGGGAGAACTGCTTGTTAACTGGGAAGGGTGAGGCACATCTCCTTTAGGGGTGTCACCAGTATGTGCTGGAGCCCCAGTAAACATCCAGCAGTCAGATCCCTTGCTTCTTGCAGTAGATTGATAACTGTGAGGGATGTTAAACTGCTTGGCACAGGATCCCTTGCATGCACAGTGACAGACTCTGCATGAAACCTGGGCATATCTGTCAGTTAGATTTCTGATGGGTGTATAATAATGAGTCATTTGAGTGAAAGATTGCTTAGAGAAAAGTATCAGTAGCTGCATCAGACTGAAGTGAAAGAAATCAAGGAATTGCCAGCAGTCCTGTAAGCTTTTGGCTTCTGTATAGCTGCAGGCAAAAAAAAAAAAAAAAAAAGCTAAATAGACTGTTGGGTTACAGTGCTGGGTTAATCCTGTCTCAGGGAATGTGCCAGGCACTCTGTGCCAGCCAGGTGAGGTGGCAAAGGAGCCTTGTTAACCTGCTGCTGTCACTGCTCCCGAGCCTTTGTACTCCATGTTACAAGACAGAAAGGACTTCTTATTTATTTATCTTAACTAATGTGTCACTATCAATCTGTTCAGAATGGCATTGCACTGTAAAAACAGTTGGCATGTCCCTTTCCAGAGGTGGTTGTATTTCACTGGTGACACAATAGATGCCAAGTGTACATCTGGGAAAGCTTTCAGAGATTTAACAGAATGTTTGTTATATGCTAAGATGAAATATTATCTATCTAGGGAATACCAGGCAAAAAAGTTAAATATATAGAAATTAATCAAGGCTTCTGTTACAGTTTCTGAATTGATTTAGTGATTACAGTTTTCTGCTAATAATTTACTTTCTGCAAGAGTTGAGCAACTAAGTCTTGTTACAGGACAACTAATTATCAGGCAATGTCTGACTCCTGTCTTATGCCTCAGTTCTTAAGCAGAATGATACTTTCTGTCATAAATGCTACTTCATTTTCCTATGTGTACAAAAAAATGCTCCTGGCAGAATTGAAATAGGCTGTAGATATGTAAAGTATGTACTTCCAGCCATCCAGCTTCGGAGAAGGGCTTGATTTAATTTTACTCTGAATAAATCTCTTACAGTTTGGTAAAAACTACATTTTTTTGATCATAAAAGGTGCATAAATACCTTATTTGAAATGTCTTATTTCAGTGTAAAATTGAATTTCATACTGATTGCTTTGAAACGGATGTTATTTCTAGATCAGAGATTTGAAGTAATTCATAAAAATAGCATTTATCACAGAAGCATTATTTTCTCATACAGCTCCTTCCTAAGTTAGTGTTTACAAAGAAGTATTGCATTTCCTTCTGAAATTACCTAGTTCTCAAATAGGTGAGGTACTATGTCTTTTTGTACCTCTGTGTCCTATGTATTTTTTTTAATTGCAACTTATTGTTCACTTGGTAAGTGACCATGGGAGGAGGGAAAACTTGGTGTGTGTGTTCAAGGCTCTTGTGCTGTGGAGGATTGCTGGGGCTGGGGCTTCTGTGCAATTCTCAGGTGGCACTGGACTACAGAATACACATTTCTGATCATGTCTATGCTGTATTTCCAAACTGTATGAAGTCTCATAGTGACTTGTTTCCTTAATGCCTCTGAAAAGTTATAAAATATCCACAATCCAACAATGGCTTCATTCTCATACTGAGGTGTTGGTTGTTGAATGCAGCCTTTAATACCGAGTTTCTCACTTGGGAAGGCTACTTTAATTTCACTGTTCATAGAAATAAATGGACGTTTGTCATGGAAAATTAAAATACAAAATGTGATGTCTTTTTGTCTGAAAGTTTTGGAATATGGTCTGTGCTCCTGCCAGCTGTGTTACCCAGTGCTTTCACTTAAGAATTTGAACGTGGGTTCTAACATAATACTAAAAAGGTGTTTGTTGTTTTAACCATTAGCTGTAAAAATATAAAGTTTATAAACTTTTAATTAAGGAAACAGAGTGCTAAAAATAAAGACACAAACAAGGAGGGTATGATAAGGCTGCCCAGCAATGTGTATAAAAGGAAAAATGCATGTCTGGTGCTCTGTGGGTATCGTTCCATCCTCCCCCCGTAGCGGGGCTGTCGGATGGAGCTAAAGCCCAGAATTTGCAGGTTATTGCTGCAACTGGAGTAGCACAGCGAGAATTACGCAAGATTGCTCTTACATTGCACAATAACAGCTGACTTTGGATTTCTCATAACTTATGAGTGTAGTTTTCTGAAAAAACAGCTACTTAAGACAAATCAGTTGGGAACTGGTGGCAAATTAAATTACCATTAATTGAGTTGTGAACCATTGTTGCTCCTGAGAGGTGCTCTGTAAAACTGAGGAGTGTGATCCTGCGCTACTGAAAGCAGTGGTAGCTTTTCTGTCAGTTTAAATAGGTGTGGGGTTTGGCTTAGAGCCACTTGAGTTAGGCTAAGTGGGCCTGTGGCATGGTTAGAAATGTTTTCCTTAATCCTTTTGGTGTTAAAGTAGGATTAAAAATAATATAAATTCTCTGAAGAGTTAAGCTGAACTCCTTGACATGCTTATATGTTGGGTTTGAAATGTTGGGTAAGATGAGTTTAATTTTGAAATTATAATTCAGTCTGGAATTCTAGCATATATATTTATGGGTTTTGTCATTATTTTTGTCCTTAGCTGCAAGGAAGTTACAAAATTCACAAGTAAATTATAGCACAGCAATTTCCTAATGTTAGTTTGCATTAACACATAGGAGACAATATTATCACTATACAAGCAGCTGTAAATTTGGAACAGTAATTATGCAATTTTGATTCTTGATTTTAACCAGAAAGTCTAAGAATAAAGTGTCACATGTTCAGACCTGCAAAATCCTTATTTTAGGACTACAGTCTCTTTAATCTCATAACAAAATATCTGGAGTAGCTAAAATTGTTAGTCAGGAATTAAGTCAAAATATTCTTTCTTATATAATCACCTGCTGCCTTTGCGTGCTCATTATGAGATGTAATTCCAGAGATGTAGATCCAGAGCAGGAGTTAAATTAGTAAGAACTGAAAATACACACTAAATTGTTTGTTTGTTTTGAAGTAATATCATTAACTTCTTACTTTTACTACTGGTATATTTATAACTCTTGAGCACAGTAAATCTCTTTCCTCAAGCATCATTTACATCTTCTAGCTCAATTTGGTATGGTTTTTTGACTGTCACACTTATTTCTATGCATCTGGCAAATTTCTGGATTTAAGACACTGGAGTCTCATGAGACCAGCCTTGTGTATTTGTGATATTCTCCAGCATGGCAAAGAGGTAGAAATATTTTGACAGGTTTTAAAAAGGGGCACTGTCTTCATCCTAAATATAGGCTCTTAAGTTTTTCAGTAGTGTGTGCAGAAAGTGATTTTGCCTCCTCTTGACTGCATCTCCTTTTTTTTCCCCCCACTTTTCCTGGGCAAATAGATGTCATGAAGTTGAACTCAAGGGTCACAGTAATGAAAATGTGAATCTGGGTGCTGTTTGTCCAGTGTTGGACAATGTGACTTTTCAGTTTGGTGAAAAGTTCCCAATACTTTCTTTTTCCCTGAAAAAATCCCTGTATTTGGCACCTTACAAAGGTCTGATGAGAAATCATTCAAGGCTGTAAACGAAGAAATGAGGATTCTTTAGTTGTTATTGTACTGTGTGCATGCTGAGAACCCTTTCTGACTGCCTCAGTGCAAGTGCACTTAAACCAAATTCTAGTGTGCTAAATACCTTCCTTTTGTTTCAGACAAAATCCAGAAACTACCTTTGAGGTGTATGCAGAAGTGACCCACTCAGGAATCAGTTGCATTGGGAAAGGTAATGTTTTGCACTGTTTCTACCTATTTATTGGCTAAAACTATTCTTAAGAACCATATATTGTGAGATAATTAAGTATATTTAACATTATGCTGTTCTAGCTTTTAAAAATATCTCAATTACTGGTTCTGTGGAATCTTTTACAGTTAGGACTAAGAAATTTATGTTTCTGTATCTGATTGTGGACAATTTTCAGGTTTCTTTGACTGTTTTGTCTCTTTTTGTCTTTTAAAATATAAATAACTCTTTTTTTGACTAGGTTGAAAAAGTAAGTGCTTTTTCAAATTGGTATTTGCTGCTCATATAAAAAAGGGTAGTTTTAAACCAAAAAAGTACTCTTAAAACATCTTGTTTGGAATTTGTTTTACTTCATCTTTCTTACTTGTCTACAGAAGTATTTTTATCTGCTCCCAGGATTCTTGCTTTGATCAAATGACTTTATCTGGAAAGTAAGCATAGATGCAGCTTATGATTTGGTTAACTGTTTTTACCATTGTTATAAAGTCATAATTACACAAGTATTTTTATGTAATATTATTTTTTATAAGAATTCCTATGTTTAGGATAGAGGAATTTTTGATTGCACTTTTATCTCACCTGAGGAACTTGATCAAATAAGCAGGAAAAGCAAAGGTTGAAATTCATAATGCCAAAATGTAGTTCAAGGTACTGTTATGAGGGTTCAGTCTCTAGAATGGTACGAAAAGGAAGTTTGTCAGAATTAAATAATTACGATTAGTCAGCATGTACTGAAGTAGTATTTCTTTTGTCTTTTATTAAACAATCACGTGTGTGTTGTAGATATGGTGTAATGAGCCAATAGAAAGGATTTTTCTATTTTATTGACTGGAAAGCCACTTGCCTCCTTTTATATCTGTATTTGTTACAGTCTGCAAAAGTCAAATAGCTGCAACTCCTTCCTTGCCTGCCAAAGCCTCCATAGGAGTTGTAGCTGGAATACAGTTTTGGCTTGTCCTACTGCTCTGTGCCATCACAACTATTTGATGTAACTGCAGGAGCCCTTTTAATAACTGCTCTTTGTTTCTGCACATCTGACCTGGATTCTAGTGCCAGAAAATCTGAACAAATTTGACCATAAACATTACATTGTACAGTACTAGTGTCTGGGTATAATCTTCTCTTTGAAGTTTGTTTGCATCCCCCTGGAGGGATTAATTCCCTGCTGTGGGAAGGTGGGTTAAAAAGCACGGAAACTACTTTACAGGTTTTTAATTGGAGAATTTAGTATACATTTTGTTCTATAAACCAACTGATTCTGTGGGAGTTTCACTTGGTTGTGTTTTTAGGTTTGTTGTATGCACTTGTAGGTGCAAAATCTTCAGAAATTCTTTTTAGGGAGTAAAAAAAGAGTTTTAATAATTGTTTTTACTAGCCATATATTTTGAAGTTACTCTCTCTGAAGAATCTTTTAAGAGATTTTTCCCAACCAATTTTTTATGCTTAAGAGGTATACTTTATTCTCAGAAGCTCAGAGTTGTGTATACCCAAATATTTTGTCCTTCTGTTTCAAATGAAAGTTGTCTTGTTCTCTGCAGTGTCAGCTGTATTTAACAGTTGTACTGTATCCCAGGCAAATCACCATTCCAGAAATACACACCTAGAAAATTCCATATAGTCTGTGTCCACTTTCTTGCTGTCTGTTCCATGCCAAAACCCTAAGAATATAGATTAACTTTTGGGTTTTTTTTGCAGTTGGGAAATGTATGTTGCATGGCAAGGAGCAGCTACTGTTGAGAGAACTAAAATGCATAAAAGTTGTGTGAGAAGCAAGTTATCAGGCAGGTTTGAAACTATTTCTCCCCGTTTAATTGGTCCCAAAATTAACTAAGGCAGCTTTTTTTGAAGTTTGTGTCTAGTATAATAGTGCTGTTGATACTTAAAATGCTCTTAATTTTGGTATCAATCTTCTGACTTGGTCTTGAGGAGAAAGAATTGCTCCAAAGCTGTAACTGTCCTAGTGTGGGGGATTGTCTGGCTTGTGGAGGGTAAAACTTGCCTCCATTTTGTTATTCAAAAATTTGTGTAGCTATCATGAATGAAGCCCAGCTGGCAGCTCAGCCCCACGCAGCCGCCCGCTCCCCCAGCCATGGTGGGATGGGGGAGCAAACTGGAAAAGTGAGAAGGTAGCAAAGGATGTTTCCATGTGACTGTGAAGTATCAACTGAAATTTTAAGCTTTAATGTATTTCAAAGTTCACAGTCAACTGCAGAAGGGAATCTGTTTCTGGATTCCATGAAAGACACCAATAAACCAGACCAAGTTCAATGGAGGACCGCAAAGGTGGAGAGCGAGCTGAAGCACTGCAGCGTGAGGAGACGAGTGCTGGGCTGGTCCAGCCTGGAGGAGGCTCCAGGGAGCCTGAGCAGCCTTCCACACCCGGGAGCTCATTGGGATGAGGTATCCGGGCTCGCCAAGTGATGCGTGGCAGGAGGACAGGGTGCAGTGACAGGCTGGATCAAGAGACATTCTGAGTGACTGTGGGGACCCTGTTCACCATGAGGAGTTGAGTATTAGACCAGCTCACTCAAGAGATGTTGTGCATCTCCACCCGTGGAGGTTTTCAAGACTGAACTGCTTCAAAACCATGAAGAACCTGGTCTGACCTCACACCTGGCCTGTGTTCGAGCAGGAGGTTGGACCAGAGACCACCCAAGGTTCCTTCCTGCCTCAATTATCCTATGATCCTAAGATTTGATTTGTAGAAGTATAAGCTTCAGGATCATCTGGGGAATATTTTGTACGCTTAATAAGGTGCAAAGAGAAAAATGTCATTGAAACCAAAGAAGTTGGAAAAGCAAACGTTGTTTTATTCCAGTCCAGGCAGAACTTTGCTAAACCACAGTGAAATGTGTGAACTGAGAGTGGAAATGATCACTGGATCAGCTTCCTGTGCTCTCACTGTCCTTTCCCCTCAAGATTGTTTAGAAATAATCATCTGTGCTCATTGTATATTTTTGGCACATGAAATCTTTGGTAGATTATACAATTCCAGCATTCAGTTGTATTTAAAGGTGGTTTTTGTGCTTTTCTTTGTTGAATTCACAGGTCTTACATGGTAACTTACAGATTTTTCTTACTTAAGTAAATGTGATGTCTTTTTTTTTTTGAGAGCTATGAAGCAGGATAACTTCAACTCTGGCTGCATGAAGATGAGTATTTCTTATTAAAGATATATTTCCTTAGAAGAAGACAGCACCAAGCCATTTTTTTGCCTAATGATTGCTGTATCAATGGAAGCTGTTAATTCTCCTTTCTGAGAGGACATGCATTTGTCCTGTTCTTTCTTTTATTACCAATATACCTATGAAAGCTTTTCTTGTTGTCCTTGGTGTCCTTGGCCAGATTTACTTCTGGCAGGGCTTTAGCTTTCCTAACCTGATGCCTGGCTGTTCAAGCAGTTCCTCTACGTTCCTTCCAGGCCATGTTTCCCTGCTTCCACCCTCTGGAAGCTGCCTGTTTGTGTTTAGTTTGTTCAGGAGCTCCTTGTTCATCCTTAGAGGCCTCCTCTCCCCTGATTTCCTCTTTGTGGGGATGCATTGCTCCGGAGCCCGGAGCCTCCTCACCAAAAGTGAGAAGCTGCAGATTTGAACAGAGCCTGTGTTTTTACAGTGACAGTACATGGAGTTTATCTAGTGAGAAATCTGTGTTGTGTGTGTCAGGTATAAGTATGTCAAGCATAGGAACTTTGCAATTCTAATGCTTCTCACCAGCTCCCACACAGTTACTTTCAGAAAAAGAGGGAAAAATAGCCATGGTTTTATTGTAAAAATGAAATATTTTAGGGAAGAATTGGCTCAAAGTAAAACTAATAAGTTTTGTGTCTCTCGTGCATGATCTTCTCTCATGCATTGGAATTGTTACATGATGTGGATAATTAAAAGCTTTTTATGAAATACTGCTATTTTACTGGATTTCTTTTCCTATTTTTAATCTTTGTGTAAAGGAAGGAAAAAAGCATTTTATAAGATTGTGATTTTTTTATTTGTCGTGGCATTTCATAATACTGAAACTTCACAGAAGGTGAGGCAGTAAATTACAAAGGACTTTTATTGTTTCTTTTACAGGAGATAACTGCTTAAACTCACTTAAGCACTCCTAGATATCCAGGTCTATGCTATTGACACGTTGTAGAGAAGTGCATTGCAACTGTTTCCTACGTGTTTAATCTCAGCCAGAAGATTGTTTTGTGTGAGTTTTTTGAGACGCAGAAGTAGAAAGGATCTCCTAGCAAATTTAGTTTAAATACCTTTATAAAGAAAGTGAAAGCTTACTACTTGTGAAATTTTTCTTTTAACTTTCAAAGCACTTTATGATCTTAAAACTGCTGCAGATCATTCATCAAAAATAGGATGTGACAAATTTAAGGCTGTTGCTGGACTTCAGCCAAAGATTCTCTCTTGTTAGAAAGGGCTGTGAGGAGAATTGTAGTCTGACTGTCAAACTGTTCATATAGCAAAAGAGAATTTGTTAGTCTAAAGTAACTGATCAAAATAGTCTCTGAAGTAAGAGCATTTGAAAGTAAATGCTCACAAGAGTAAAACACCCCCTACACCCCTGTCTGGGAGGACGTACCATGCTTTTGTGTGGGGTTTTTGTGTTCTTGCCAAAGCAGACATTATAAAAGTATGTCAAATCTGTAGCTTTACCATGTAGTGTGCCAAAAGGCCTTTCTCTCCAAGGACCTCATTTTTCATCTTTTTGTGAGTGTAGCATAAATTCTTGCTGTGTGTTCAAGGAAAAAGCTGAAATGGTTTAGTACAGCTAAAGGATTTCTTTCTGAGTGTTTTTTTAAAAAACCATGGTAAGTTAGAAGCCTAAATGCGACCGCATGGACAAAGTGTAAGTATGTTAGAGTTTAACAAATGTTCACTGGATTAGGAAAGGAAATGTAGTTTATGCTACTTCTTTTATGACAGAATTTAAAAGATCTTGCTGTAAGACTCTCCATGTGCTTCTTTCTTTTCTGGAAAACACACCGCTAAGTTGAAAAGGGAGATGAATCTTAGAAGGAAACTATTAACTCTGAGGTAGTTTATCATTGTTTGAGTGAAAGGATGAAATTTGCATTTGAATTGGCTCCTAGAGTAGCATGTACTACTAATCTTGTTCCTACTAGAAGCTTGTGAGTAGTTTAAGTACTTCCTTCTTTACTTTTCATGTTCTAGCCTTGAGTTGTAATAGCTCTTTCCCTCCCTTCCCCCTTCCCAGTAGATCACAAATGTATAACTTAAACTAATCGAAGTCCTTAACTCTACTGGGAGAAGTCACGATGTACTTGGGCCTTAAAATTATTCTGCAGTTGCCACTGTGGTTTCTGTGGTAGGACTTTCACAGGTAGAGAGAACTAGCAGCTTTCTGTCTCTTGTCAGACACACTGCTGCTCCCTACCATTATCTTTTGTCATAGATTATAATGTTACATAGCAGAGCAGTGCCTCCTATACTGATGAAGGATTTTCTTGAACATAAGCAAAGTTACTGGACTAGGATTAAGTTAAGAGTTGGTCATTCAAAGGTTTGTAAACCTTACCTGTGCACCTCTCAGAGCAGCCTTTATTTTTTCAGGATGAAGGCATTTTATTGGTTCCAATATTGGCCCATTCTGTATTGAGAAATAGATAAAATGTTGAAGGTTTAGAAATATCAAAGGTAGTGCAGAATGCAGGTCTCTTTCCATTAAATAAGGGTTTTCTGTTGAAGGGGCTGGAATTCCCATATCACGAGTTTTCCTATCCCATCTTTACAGTGTTGTGTTGCTACACCAAACTTCCTAAAGCAGGATTGGAAAAGTAACCAAAGCTAAGTAGGTAGGTGGTATTTGGGAATTCTAATTCTCCTAAGCTGCTGCTTTGTTTTTCTGTTTCCATTTGATTGCTTTGCTTCTAAGTACAAACAAGGTGGAAGATTTTAACAAAGAGCTTGCTGGGACTGCAGTGTCAGGGTAAGTCAATAGCACAGTTTGAGCTGTTTTCTGTGAAGACAGTTTACAGTTTGGTTTTTACAGTGTAAATGAAATACAGAACTCAATTTAAAGAGAAACTCACCTTAGGAAAAAAAATACTAGAATCTGTCATTTTGCAAGTCATCATATATTTTATGTAACACATTTTTAGGTGTATTCTTATCTGATAGTACTAGATTTAATAAACCCCCAAACCAGTAATATCAAATCTAACTGAGTGTTTCTCTGTTGCTGTGAGCTATTTTGTGGGAAGAGAGCTCTTTGGCCTTTTTGCTTCATGCTTTAACTACTTCTGGCTACAGTCTTTCCTATTTCACAAGTATTTACTAATCTGCAGTATATTGCTTTGCTGGCACTGTTTAACTAGACAGAAAAATTCAGCACAGAAAGTCTCACTCACAAGACTTTAAACTCTTTTGTTGATTTATATTTTTTTAAAGGAGCTTGACATCTTCATCAAGTTCACAGTGGGCCTGCTTTGTTTGCTTTCTCTTGAATGCTTGATAAGATTTTTCTTCTATTGTTTTGTGCAGCAAGGACAGAACTTGCCATGGCTGAGGTGGTTTTTTTGTAAATCCACAATATGGTCATTGTCTGCTGCTGAATAATTGTGACTGCTTTTTGTACAACCAGAACTAAGGCTTTGGCTGTGAACAGATTCCTTCTTAGCGTGAAAAGAGACTAATCCATGTAAATACAGCCCCAAAATAAAGCTTTACAGAAAAAGGGAAAGGCTGCTAAGCAGGAGGGCAGAGGTCAGCAATTTAACCTTTAACCTAACAAATAAGAAGCATGAAAGTTCCCGAATTGGTTTACAAAGGCAAGCTCCTGTGATCTGTCAGTTTTTCTTTTCATGATAGAGTTGGGTGAGAAAACTGACTGACAGCTAGTGCCTTTTTAACTGCAGGTTGGAATTAACTGCTAAACTGAAACTTTCTTAGGGAGGGTTTTTCTAGTGATTCTAACAAATTATTTTCATTCACTAGCAATACTTTTTCTTGAATTTATAGATGAATTTGAGTGATTGTTCCTTTTAAAACATTCTTGAGAGACTCGATTTAGATACCCAATATTACTGAAACATTTAAGATTTCAGCATTTGAAGCATTTAGGAATTTGGGGAAGCACTTGTTGCAATTAACTCTCTCTTACTGTGCTGCTTTAAAAATAGGGCTGCCATGCCAGTAACTGCAAAGAGATTGTACTTTGAACAGAGTCCAAACGTTGATGTTAAAGGGGTGTGTGTGTGTGACTTTATTTAAGGGAGTAGTTTAAACTTTAGTTCATTCTTAGTCATAAGCATTTCCAAGGGGGTTTGCTTTTTGGTTGTTCTCAATCACAACAGGTAATCTTGTTAATGAGTGTTAACTTCTGCTCAAAGCTTAGTGCATCCGTAGTTAACCTGGATACAGACATTGCTGTAAAGGACTTTCAATTCGAGTGTCATTCAGGTGAAAAAGAAACAAAGTAGTAATGACTTTAAAGGAGACTCCCTGTGGACTTAAGAACGGGGACTTTGGGTGGTTCCTTTCCCTAAAGTTAGCACGGTCCCCTAAGTGACTCTGACTGGTCCATCCATAGTAGGATGATGCTTCCTATGAATGTTTTCAATAGAAATCCTGGAATTTAGAATTTGTGTCTGTCTTTAGTCTGTTGTTGTGTAGGTTGGTAGCTGTAGCAGTGCTTTAGGGCACTTAGCAGAGCACTGCTTCAAGGGCAGCACTCAGGCAAAGCAAGTGTGGGGAAGTAAAAGATGAACTGGATCTATTTGTGTTGCTGGTTCTTTTTGTTGCGGGGAGTTCCTTGCAAGAAGAGAACGTAAACTGGAATTCAAAAAGAGGCCTGTGAGTGCCCAAGGCATGGGCTGCCTGCCTTTGGTGTGGTATTTTTTGTCATGAACAAAAAGTGACATTGTTAGGTTTTCCTGTTGGTTTTGTTTTGTGTTGATTTCTTCTATTTGTTTGCGGCTTGGGTGTTAGATTTTTTATAAATTAAAATGGAGTTTAAAAGATATGATTTGAGGTTAGATTATTATCAAATAAGTGTAAAATTAATGCAAGACTATAGTTTTACTTCAGCAGTTCTCAAAACCCAAGATCAAACCTAAACAAATCCTAAACTCCAACTTCTGTGCTACTAGGGACAATTTGCATTTTGGTCCTTCTTGGACTAGCAAGTTTTGGTAAACCATTTGTCAAAATTCCAGATGCTGACAGATTTTCGGCTCCTGGGAAGATGATTTTTATGTCATTTTTAAGTTGGAAACAACATTTTATATACTTTTTAATATTACTTATTTCATGGAAGTGTCAAATAGAAACCAGGGAAGTTGGGCTTCCATATTGAGAATGATAACCTTGTATACAGGGATAGGAAGAGACAACTGATACTGATAATCTGTTGTCTGGAATGGGTTATAGTTGAGTTTTTTCTGAACACTTTCCTGACTGGAATATCTACCATTCAAATTTGTGCTGGGATTTTAAGTGGTGGTGGAAGGAATTAGACTGGCAACTCCCATTACATTCTACAGGTGTTAACTCAATCCCATATTTGGTTCCTTTGAAGAATCATTTACTTTGTAACTATGTAGTTCAGAATATAAATAGTGGTAACATGACCTCTTCATTAATTGATTCTTACATTGTTGCACCCCTTCAGAAAATGACTAATTTCTGTCTGTAAAATACTTTGGAGATCCTTGAGGTCTTCTGTTCCAGAGGTTCTAAGACCAGATTAACACTCTGTGGAGAAGCACCTATCAAAAATACTTAATGCAGACTCAAGCCAAGTGTGGGAATGTGAAGACAGAATGGCTGGTTGAGCACCACAGTCTGGGCAGAGGCAGAGTCAGGCTGCTGGTGTTTCCTGTTGGTAAGCTGTGTATTTGACTCGGTGCTACTTCAGTGCTGTGCTTGGTGTTTGTGTGACTCTGGCACTGAGAGTGCAGACAAGCAGGGAAGGCTCCCAGGAGGGGAGGAGCAGCTCCAGTGGAGCAGAAGCTGGCGCATGCTGTAGGAAGGGTCTGTAGGGCAGAGCTGCTCCGTGGGCAAGGGCGGAGCAAATGCTAATTAAACACGGCAGAGGAAAGGTAAAATGCAAAAAACCCCAACTCCGAAACCAAACCCCAACCCCCAAAACTTTCCTTGAGAGAAATACGAAATTTTCTTCTGGAGTCGTGCTTCACTTGCACCTAAAGTAGTTTCTGGTTTTATCGGATACTTGTCTGTTGGTCATTGACTCAGTTTAATTTGAAGAGTTTATCAAACATGTAGAAAAAATTCATTAGGGTAAATAACCCTCTCTTAAAGCTATAACCTCTGTCCACAAATGCATTAACATGCATATTTTATGTTTGCCACAAAATAATTTATTGATCTCATTCCATTTTATCTAGAGGTGATCCTGGCGTGCAGAAAAGTGTTACAAATACGATTATTTTGCTTCATTGTGATTAAATTCTTTCTACACTAAAGATCAGATTATATTTGCCCTGTGTATTTGTTAAGGCCCGTTTGTGATGAGCCATCATCTTCTTTTGTACACAGTAGTGGTAAAAATTGTTTTTAGTTTGTATTTGGGAAAATTTACTTGTAAATTATTTGCTAGAAATATCTACCACTACAGTATATCACAGTGCATCAATATTGTGTAATTAAAGAGACCTCTTTAAGGTATTTTCTGCTGGAAAGAATTAGCATGTTAAAACAGAAGTGTGCAGCTCTGTGTGTACGTGGCAGTGTTCATAAACAAGAATAGATGTAGTGAGTAAATAGAATTATTTAACTTGTTCAGTATTTTATTCCTTAATGAACCGTAGAGGTAAAGAGTAGTAAAATCTCACAATTTGCCATCTCTCTTGCACGGATGGCAAAAGTGTGTTTTGTTGCAATTAGAAATACTAAGTGTGGCATCCAGCAATACAGTAATTGCAGCTTATCATTTTGATGTATTTCTTGATTGCTTTGCTCTACCCCGGCCATGGGATTCTGTCCTTCACTAAATCATCTTGAAACAATTCTGTATCTAGACTAAATCCTTAGAATACAGTGGGTATCAATCACATGGACAATTAAAATTAAGTATTGACATGTTTTTAAAATAGTCATACATCTCAATTTTGTTTATCTCAAAGTTTTAAAAACCTAATGACCTCATTGCAGCTCGACTATAATTACCATGTTTAAACTTCTATGCATTTTTTAGTTTAAACAGCCTTTGTGTTTTTTTTAAACCAAAAGAAAATTAATGAGAAGAGACAAAGAGACATCAAAGAGGTTTTCCCTCTGATTGCAGTGTTAGAAGTTTTGCCTGAAAATAGGTTACATTTCTTCTGTTTTCAGCTGAATCCTCATTAACTTTACATTTTAATGATGTCCAGAGCAAATTATACGATTATAGAAGATGCCTTAAAGGGAAGCTTAAAGGACACCTTTTTAATGTTTGTTTCTTTACTGGTGGCAGTATTTGCACCAGTATTATAAACAGCATTAGACTGTTGAAAATAATTCCAAAACATATCAAAAATATATTCAATTTTTGCCATATATGTAGTATGAGTGTCTTAATTTAATATTTAACACAAATAGAGCATGTTATGGGGAGATCTTCATCTTGGTAGAAGAAAAATGTAAATCAGATCCTTTGAAAGAGTTTACAAATTACTTGTGCATCTTCTATTCAGTTTTATTTATAATGATCAAGTAAAATGGAGACAGATGATTTAACAAAGTCTTGGAATTGTTTTGTTTTCTTGAACCTTCCATGGAGACAATGGTTGAAGTGTTAATAAAGTGCTAGTTTGTATTTTTACAATGACAAAAAGCATTATTGGGGAAACTTGGTAGAATTTAAATTTATTCTGTTTAGAGGAGCTTTAATAAAGGCAGTTCTGTGTTCTAACATACTTCTACTAAAAATTAAGATTGCATAATTAACTTTCTAGATGAAGAATTGTGTTATATCAAATGCAGCAACAAAACCTTGTGTTCAGTACACCTTAAACAAGGTTACCTGGAATTGGCAATAGCTGGGATGGAATTTGGATAGTTTGGAGAGAAATACATAATTTCTGACTGTAGTTCAATGAAAGGTTAGAGCAAAAGATCTTGTGAAATGTGGGGTCTTCTGTTTCCCTGTCCTGCTTTATGGATAGGACCTTTGATTTTGTTGTGCTGCGCTTCAATCAATAAGTTTTTGGGAGTTGGGATTATGACAGGGGATGGGAAGAAGCAGGAGTGTGCCAAAGTACAGGTGCAAGGTAGGACTCAAAATCCAGCTGACACAGTGAAATGTTTCCATTTGTTTGAATTCTTCATCACTGAGTACAGACTACTGTGTCTTGATGGAAGCATTTGATATGCCTGTCATTAATAATCATTGAATAAAGCAGGAGTTGTTAGACAAAAAGAAAATTAAGCTTAGCCTTTCCATTTCAGTATGATTTTACATCTTCTATTTCATGTTAATTTTCTGTAGAAACTTTTCAGAAATCTAAATTATCATGATTGTCTGGGAGTTATGACAGACCCAAACTGCACATCCAGCTCATGGACTTTATGTGATACTGTGTTAGAAAATGGATTTGAGTCTTTCAAAGGTTTGGCTCTCTGCAAGTGTGAAAACAGCTGTTGAAAGCCATGGTTTAAGTTCCTAGTTAATCTTAAGTCTTTTAGCTTTGATGCCTGCTAATGTAACTTTAGCTTGAAGATGGTGTTGCTAAAGGAAATAGCAATTTCCTGCTTTTTCTCATCTTTATTTTATAATTATCAGAGAATTGACAATCTTTAGTTGAGATGCAGAATAGAAATACTGATTAATAAACTCAGGAAGATACAGATTACTAACTTGTAGCTGACAGAAAGATGTGCATGTTATTTTTATTTCCTTGGCAAGAATAATTTTGTATAGAATCATATTAGCACTGAAAACATGGAATGTTCTTCCTGGTAACTTGTTCTCCAAGTATTTGCAGTGTGGCTGTTTCCAGCCAGTTATGTGTTAATGATACTGCAAGGCTGAAGCATTCCAATCATTCATATGCCTGTCCTCCCTTTCTCATAAGGGTTTCTTTGCTCAGGGTTTTTGCCTTATTCCTTTTGCTTTGTTGTGGTCAATTCAGTCAGTATAATAGCAGAGATACTGGCTTTTTTCCCCCTTTTTTTCTTTAATAGAGAGTTATGTTAGAGATATACTATAACAGAGATAAGAGCTATTTATGTCCTAAGCTATTGATTTTTAATTAATGTTGCCTGGGCTCATACATGTTGGCAGAATTGCTAACAGCTTGTGGCATTTTTTAATTCACATCTTCTTTTTTGGTATTTTGACAGTGTCATTCATATCTCATGAAAAAGTACCTCGTCAGGTTAAATGTGTTAAAACACCGAGCAAAAAAAAAGGAGAGAATGGAACATAGGGCTGCCTAGAAACCTTGATCCATTGCCAAAGTATTTAAACAATTTAGTGTTTTGGTTTTCTAGCTCCAAGCTGCTTCTCAAATCCCTTGCTAATTAATCCAGTTAATTCTTTGTAGACTAACTGTATGCAGGGCTTTTTCTTGGGCCTCTATCGCTGAGAACCCTGTTTTGTTTGAAGCAAACCTAAGCTCGGTTATAAAGGTTGTAGTAACAACGTGAGTACTTGCAGATGTAAATACAGTGTTTTGAGCCTTTTTAAAAGCAGTTGTGTTTGTGTGGGTAACTTCTAATTTAATCTTTCATGTTTAAAAATTAAACATATATACTTCTATAAAAAGATGGAGAGAACTTCATCACTGGTTACTTAAGAAAAGGCTGTGGAGCCTCTGTGGAACAATTATGGCATGGAGCACTGATGTTGTGGTACTAGAGTTAGTGATATAAGTTTATTTTTTCAATGAGTAAACCATGGTAAATAGCATTAATTTCTGTTCTCAAAAAGGGTGTTTGGGTGTAGTGCTAATAAGAGCTTAGCAAAAAGGAGAGTTTTTAGAAATGACCTCTTGGTGCTCAAAATTCTTCTGATGAGAGTACAACAGCAGTATGAATTCAGATCTGGAAAAAGCAGCTGGGGAGCAGAGAGCTTAGAAAGCCAATTAGACATGGAATGAAATAATGAGAACAGAATAGGTACTGCTCAAGGTGTGCTGGTGTGTGATAAGAGCCGCCCAGCTCTTGAGCTTCCTTCTAGTTTGTCCGATTTGTGAGAACTGTTTCCTGCAGCATCCCACTCCCAGAGTCGATGGCCAGCTGCACTTCAGCACAGCCTGGATCATCAGCCTGTGGAGAGAGTTTGTACAAGTGGATTCAAGTTACAGTTTTAGATTACCATTGGAACTGGTAGTGAAGGAAAAAGATTGTTTTCAACAAACCTGCTGCTAAGGGTGACCAGATTGAAACGAATCTGCAGAGCTTTGAAAAGGGCTGAAAGTTTAGTTGGGAGTTTGTGGTTTCTTAAAGCTGGGCAAGGGAAAGAGAAAGGAAATTAGTGAAATTGCTGGGCTTATATACACCTGATTTCCAGGCTGTGACGTGATCATGAAATGTTCCTACTCTCAACTGGACTACTGGAGCATTTTGATAGCTGGATGTATGCTCTCATACATCTTGGAAGTATCAAGTGTCTGAAAACACTTTTTGCAGTTAAAAATCCTTTTGATACCCTTGCCTTTTCTACAGTAGCAGAAATGTTTTAAATTTTTTTAGCAAGATGATAGATTTCCTGTCTAGCTGCTCTGAATATCAGCAAACTCCTCTTTAACTAAACCAAATTTCTTTCAAGCTGACAGCACTGCTTTAAATGTGCTAAACTTATTTTCACAGAGACCTTCCTTTTGTTTCAGCACTGCACACAGCATAGTGAGCTTTGCTAATGGTAGCTGAAAGCGTAGCAGCCATGAACTAGGTCAGTCCTGCAAGTGTCAATATATCCATGGCTCTGTTGTGCTGCCTGATGCTGTCCAGTTAATGAACTTTCCTCCAAAAGAGAGAAGTCATTCTGAGTAGCTGAACATGAAGTGATTTTGTTTTTCTTTCATCTCACGGTCATTAGCTCCATGAGATGCATTTTTCCACGTTGGAACCTCCTTCCCCTCACCCCCACTAAGTTTTGAATGATATTCAAGAAGTTCCACTTCTGTCATCAACATTTCTGACTCCACGGAAATGTTTTGCTGGGGTGCATGTTGGATGCTTTTCCTGTTCTTACAAACTTGCCTCTCATTTAATACGTTGAAGGCTTTCACGGGACCTCAGTGGTGCTGCAGCCTTAGGTGAGGCTCGCTGTGACCAATCTCTGTTTTTTTTTTTTTTTTTTTTTTAACTGATTCCAGCTTACCTGTTCTTACAGATTTTTACTGTTTTACCATTTTGAAAGAATGGGCAGCAGTAATAGGAGTGGTGAATTGAGATGGGCATGTTGCATGGCTCAAGCTGAAACAAAAAGGTGAGGCTGAGTACTGAAGGGTACAAGGCCAAGTTCTGAAGTGTCCCAATAAAATAATTAGTGCTTTCTCTTATGTATGATCTTTTAATATATGAACTTGCACGCCTCAAAGCTCAGGAATACGTTGGTGACCATGGAAACCCTTGGTCAGTTCTGTTCCTTAGCCCAGGTTTCTGGGGTTATCAGTGCAGTGGGTGTGAAGCTCTAAGTGTGTCTGCACTAGAAAAGCTACAAGCACAGCACCACTGTGAAATCAGCTCCCCAGAAATGCTCATGAGGTTTGGCTGTCCTTTGTTGGTAAGGACATGGATGAATCAGATTTGTGGTATGACAGATAAGCTGTATCCTGCTGCATGTGCCCAAAAGCATTTGTGGTGACATCTCCACTGCAGGGACCAATGGAATGGAGAACAAGGATTTCAGCGTTTCATCTTCGATGGAGTTGTTTTGTTTCAGTGCCATACGGATCACCAAAGCATCCTGAACTAAGCAGAGGTGCACTAAGAGAAGCCATCAAGCCCCAGCTGCTGGTGCAGCTCTGCTTTCTCTGAGCTGTGCAGTTGCTGTGCCCGAGGTTCCCCTCAGAGGGAATTTGTGCAGTTGGTGACAGAGCAGTGTCTGGGAGCAGTGCTGCTGCACTGCAGTAGCACACGGGCACTTGGAGCCTGGGAGCAGTTGGAGACTATCAGTATTGGCAGTATGAACGTGGGGTCAGAGTTTGAATTAGAAAGTTACATAGCTTGAGGCTTAGAAATCAGTATTCACTGTTGCATGTGTAACAAAGAAGGTTTCTCTCTGTAGTTCAGGCGATTATCCAGTTGCTCAAGAGAAGGGTTGTTATTTTTCCTTTCTTAGTATAACACTTCAAGAACTTAAGGTTGGCTACAGCTCTTCTGTTCCACGTCCTTTTTCAGTCAGTTCAGATTAAACCTGATATGGGGCAATCCATATTGCCATGGATGTATTTCTGCAGTGCTTTATGTATTTCTCTGACAATATGCCTATCTGAAGTTATTGTGGTTGGTGAAGTTTGGAAAGAAATTTTAAAAAAGTCAAACAATTGTAAAATGTTCTCTAAGACATAGAAAATATATTATTACCAAATCTAAATGGTCAAACTGTCACTAAAGCTAAAGCCAAAAATGACAAAAAAAAACCAGCTTGGAAAATGTTTATAAAACTCAAAGTATTTTCTAGTAGTGAAAAGCCTGGCAATGTGTTGGAAAATACTGTTTGTTTTCATTAGCAATTCCTTTAGGCTTTGTAATGCAGTTGATTGATTGCCATGGCCACATTGTGGTTTTACACAAGTTCCTTTTTATACTCTATTGCTAAAAAGCAATATGAAATTAAAATGTTAATTCTGGTTTTCTTCAGAGTGGCAACCAAGTTAAAAGTTATTTGGTTGACACAGGAAAGTAGAAAATGTATCATTACATAAAAATTTCTTGTAAAATTAATTGAATAAGGATTTTTTAAATGAAGGTGCTTAGTATGCTAATTAATACAGTTGGGTATTAATTCAGTTGGCTATAAGCTCTAATTTTATCAAACATAACTTTTATTTTTGCTGCTGTACAAAGTGAGCTTAGAGAAATTGTTTTGGGTGCATGTGCTTGGCCCTTCAGCAGAAGAAGTGATCTTGGGCCAGCAGACAGGCATTCAGAAGCCATCTGAAATATATGTCCTGTAAATATTAAAGAGGTGACTGTTTATGGTAGAGCTGTCAAAGCTCTGGTTGCTTTGGTCTTAGCCTGAGAATTTGCATTCTGAGAATCTAAATTAACAGATTTAGACAATTACTGCTTGTGTCTGGTATTGTTAAACTCTAGATGATGCACTAATTTGGATTGATTAATTAATTAATCAGGATTAATTTTTGCTGCATGTTAGCTAGATGTGATAAAGGTCTTTTTAGTTTTCTTTCTTTATTGCTTCTGAGACTTTTAGAAGAATCTTAGCTTGTAAATCCTGCTCTGCATGGTATTGGCACTTCCAGACTGTCACATTTAAATCAGAGTCTGAAATATTAGTTAACTGATTCTTTCATATCCCCAGGACAAGGAGGGCTTGCCAGCTGCTGTGGAAGTGGGGGGACTGTCACCAGGCAACTCTGCCGTCCGGAATATAAATACAAAGAGGCAGGAGAGAAACAAATTCAGTATTCATGGCCTGAGCACTTAAACACATCTCTATTAAATTTATAGAGTGTCAAAAAGGTTATGAGAAAAAATACTCTGATCAAACACAAATAAATTAAAAAATTATTAAACCCCCAAAAAAGCCTGCTTAAAGTAGGTGTTCCCATTCAAGTTCTGCATTTAAACTCTTTTGTATAATTATTACAGGCAGCCTGTAAAATGTTTCAAAACACTTCGTATTTCATTTTGTAAGCCGGGCTTTGTGGATTTCTTGACCATTGGAGTACGATTTTACCTCATTATATTTTTTGCAAGTTTTAGCTGCTGTATAATTTGCTGACTAAAATTACAGGGGGAAAAAAGAATTAAAAATATAATCCGTTCAAAATTTGCAGTTTGCAGGACTCCTGGAGTTTGGCTTCGACTTGCAGGAATACTACATTTCTGGGTCGGTTGAAGAACAGATGGTTATCAAGAGAAATATCCCCTTAAGTGCACAGTAAAGCAAACTCAAAAGATTCATCAACCGTGCTTTAATGTGGGCTCGAGGTATCACCAAAGTCATTAACCAGTGCAGAGAAAAGATCTGAAGACCTCAAATGAAGATGGGAGATGTAACAAACAGGAAATAAGTACTTATTTTGTCTTCTGGTTTTGATTGCTGTTATTTTAGTTTTAGCTCTATCCTGTGCATCCCCTTCTTATAGTTCTAGTTTTAGTTCTGTCAGTATCAGCAGTTTAAAAATTAATCTGGACCGAAAGCTTCCTGCTCTTCTTTGTAAAGAAATAATTCTGAGTTTGCTGATCACTTAAGACATCTTATGCTTTCCAATGTCTCCCTCCTCTTAGCAGTTTAGAATGGTAGCAATAGGCATTAATTAATACAGCTGGGTTTTGTAAAACCAATAGCATGGTATTAGAGAGATATTTCCCCAGTTGTAGTTCATATTTTGAACACGCTGCTTGCACCACAACTGTTTCCCAGCTTCTATTAAAAGAATTAGTAAAGTTTTGATTAAACCTGGCCCCATTCCCTGTAAGAGTCCAAGGGAGTAAATAACAGCAGTTAAGATGGAACATGTTGCCTTATAAGAGGGTCTGACTAAATGCTCTGCACGTGGCAACTTGGGCAGTTCAACAGCTTGACGTGACACCGAATAATTGATGAGGAAACCAATGGAGCCTCTTCTGTTTGGAAAAGGCAGTGAGTGTTTTTCCTGTCTTCTTATCCAAGAAGTGAGCGTTGTTTTTGTTTATGTAACAGGACTGTAAAGTGAACCAAGACCCCTTTAGATGGAAAGTTGGTTTGTCTGCTAGAAACAGTGAAAGTCTCATATGTAACGTTTACTCTGAATGACTTATAAAGCTGCTGCTGGTCTTGTGCCTGCACTGGAAGCCTGGTGTGAGGGGATCAGAAAGCCTGGTGTGAGGGGATCAGAAAGCCTGGTGTGAGGGGATCAGAAAGCCTGGTGTGAGGGGATCAGAAAGCCTGGTGTGAGGGGATCAGAAAGCCTGGTGTGAGGGGATCAGAAAGCCTGGTGTGCACCCCACATGTATGGACATAACTGACAACGTTCTTGAGTTGTTAGAGCTGTTATCTCTCTCCATCTCTTCATTCTGGAGAGCTGTATATTGCCTTAAGTAAAAATCTGCAAGGTAATCTGTAACTTAACCTGCATTTTTTGGAAGGATTTTTTAAAAAACACATATAAGATGTTGCTGAACACTGCCAAGGAAAGTTTTGTTCCTCACTGGCCCTCTGGCTCTTGATGTGTTAATAATATAAAAACAATTATGGAAATCATAGTGATTTGCTTAATCTGTTCTGGTTTTCTCCCTTCCTTCCTGTTTCCTATGATGTATATTTTATACTGCCTTTGCTCTCAGTCTTTGCTGCTTTCTCATCACTTTACTGAAGTCTGAACAGCATTTTGTGTCTGAGTTACAAACCTTATATTATGTTTCTAGATTAAACTGTTGTGAAAAGCATTTTCTTGTGAAGTTTTTGGCACTTGCAGGCCAGACTTCCAAATGTTCTGTTAAAGAGAGAGAGGCAAGCTTAGGAGTGTGTGTTTTGTGACGTGACTGCCCGTGGCCTCGTGCGCAGCAGCTGATGCACCAGCCCTGCCTGGTTCTCTCACTGCAGGGCCGTGTCCACCGACTCAGGCCCAGCCTGGCACAGGGACGCAGCCTGGATGCTGGGGGTGGGATGTTTGTTTGCTCTGTGACCTGCTAGGTGAAGAGGTTGATTGCAAACTCACGTGGGTTGTGTGTTTGAGCGTGGAACCTGCTGCGGGTGCTCGCTGTGCTCGGCAACGCCTTGGGGTGACATCAGTCTCCCACACTGTGCTGCTGGCAGTGGGCTTGTGTGGTGGGGCCTAAGACTTTCTTGTAGAATTCTCTTTTGCATCTTGGTTGTTTTCTGACTTGCACACTTCTAGAATAAAGGGCACTTTAAAAAGAAAAGATTGAAGGCTTAAAGCTGCATATTAAATAAAAATGGAAATTTTTATTCCATATGTATTTTATGCCAGAATTTGTTCTTGTTTCGTGTCTGTCTTGTGTGTGTGTAGGTTTTTTCTTTCCCACATTTTCTCCTCCCATCCCCGCCTTTTTCCCTCCTCCCCTGCTTCCCGCTCTCCGAGATGGTATCTGCAGGCTGAGCTGCAGCAGGTTAGGGGCAAGGAGTGTTCGGCTGTGCTGAGTGCAGGACACCAAGGAGTTTGCAGAGGTTTGGAAAGAAGTTTGCATTGCTTTTTAGTTGTGCTGCATAAGGATGAGAATGTGTAGTGGGTATTGAAAGTAAAAGTTACTCTGAATGGAATTCCTGTTCATTTTAGAGGGATTGCACCTATAAGGACCTTAAAGGAGTGAATGAGGTAAATAATTAGTTAGGAGAAAAAATGAAGTAATTTTCACTATATTTTTCAATTTGGGATTGAAATGATTTATTTGTAGCCAGTATGGATTAAATTGGCTGACTTTTATCAGGAAAAGCAAGTTTGTTTATATTGGGTTTGCATGGTTTACTCTGGGAAGTATTTTCTGATAATTTTTTGAAAACTTCTGTGGTCTTATAATTTCCATACAATTCAAATACAGACCAGTTTGAGCTGTGCTATTTTTAGAAATAATTAAGTGTGTGTCTTTTAAAAGCAAAACTCCTCACTTTATGACGTAAGAAAAGTTGTGAGTAAAAGAGCAGCAGAGTTACACTAATATGCCATTGTAGCATGTTCCCATCCTGTCATCTGGAAAATTAAATCAGGTTCCAGCATGGATTAACATCCAGACTTGTGTGGAGGGAAGGTACTGTCTTAAATGCCATGAAATTGAACAATGGGATTATACAGTTCACAGCTAATTTCAATATTCTGCTGTACTTGGCTTTTTGTTAAACAAGATCCTGTATGGAGAGGCAGGGATAGCTTTTAGAACTTGGAAACATTCACAAATTTAGTTAAATACTAACAATAATAGCTGGAATATATTTGACTAATGAATGCAGTGCTCTACATAATATGCACAGACATGACATGGAATCTCCACTTCCAGAGTGAAAATCTGGATGTGTTAGCCATGAGACCTGCACTCACCCAGTGTGGAATCTGTGCTCTGTGTTACCCCTCTGGTGAGTCTGTAAATGCTGCAAAAAGCCTTGCTCTCTGTCCCTGAGAATGAGCGCTGGCTTTGCTCACCCCTTTCCAAAATAATTGCTCCAGTGGGAAGCGATTCCGTCGGTTCCCTCAGAAGCACCTCTTAAAGCAGTTGTAAGGGACACTGCTGCAGAAATAGCCACACAGCCTATTTCATACAGGTTTTCCAGCCCGTGCCTCCCTGGGACACGCTGTCCCTAGTGAGTAACAAGGGCTGCTGGAGCTCCAGGACTTTGGCCAGCTGAGATTTTGTGGCAGCAGCTGCTTTGTATGGAGCTGTATCCTCTGGGAAGAGAGCTTCCAATGGTGCATGTCAGGTTGGTAAGTGAGCCCACGCTGGCTTCACTGAAGTCACTCATGGATCTTAGGGAACTGCTACAACATGCCATTGGTTAACAAGCTTTTTAAACCCGAGTGTAAGCTTTAGGAATAAAATCGACTTTTTTCTTGGTACCAGCAGTTTAAGTTTATCACATATGTGTATTTCATTGCATTTGTGCCCCTACAAGAAGGGGAGATTGCAGATGGGATGGTGTATTTTAGCTTTATTTTGGAATGTTATTACTTGTATTCTTTCTGCTTTACACTTGCAACTTACAGTTTCCAGTGCTGTATTTCAGCATGTATTTATATTCATGTTTTCCAGGGAAGTTTGTGAGCACTTGCTTTAGGCATAAACTGTGTGGATCTTGTCATCTTTGTGAGCTGAAACTACAAAACCAGTTGTAATGGAAGATAAACAGGAGATACTAGGTTACCAACAACAGAAAAGTTCAGCGTGTAGCACAACCTGAATTCTTGTTTTGGGATTTGGACAAGTTTAGTTAGAGAAGCATCTCCATAATTCCTGTGACTTTTTCCTTTTGGGGATTAACCTGCACTGTGTTTGTTCCTGGTTTGCAAGGTCTCCTCCTGCTCTCAGCTGAGCTTTCAGAGCTCTGTTAAGTTATAGGTGACTGCAAGGCTTCAGCTCAGTGCTTTGCTGTAGCTGGGTGAGAGGTTGGTTGGGATTTCAGCCTGGCTCTTCCCTTGTTCTGATGTCAGCAAATAGATTCCACTCTCCTGAACTTGAAAAAAGTATTTTACATGTGTTTACTTTGCATCATTTCACTCGAAAGCCTGTTAAGTACCTGGAATAACAGCGTTCCCTATGTTTTGAGTTGCAAAGGGCTTTCTTACTGTCTACAACTACAGTGGAGCTGCATCTAACTGTTTGCATGCGCTGTGCAAAACAAATTACTGCGAGTAAAAGTGTTTGAAGTTCCCAAGTTACTTTAGTTTTACAGGCAGAGTTGACAGTCAGTTCTGTTCATGTGTTTGCCAAATATTTCACACGAGTGCTGAAACAGTTTTCACTGATTAAAGCTGAATCCTGGGTGCTGGCTTGGCCTGTATCTGTTTGACTGTTTTCTCTTGTTCAGAATAATTTGGATATCATGTCTGGTGTGATTTTTGTGTGACTTGTGCTTATTCCTTCAGGGGAGAGCCTGGCTGTACTGAATAATATAATAGCAATGTTTGATTTACAGATATTTATATTTCATAAAGTTAGGTATCTTGAGGGCCACTATTGTATGTATTTATGTCAGTCCTCTTGGTGTAGTGAGGGTAGTCTGGCTTCCTGAAACTTCATGGCATGACCATGTAGAATTTAAATATACTTCTATTGTGTATACATGGGTAGGTAAGCATAGTTAAAAATGCCTTTAAAATTCACACTATGTTAACAGTGAAGAATGGATGCAGTGATGAAAGCTATAAGATGTGAAGTAGTTTTCTTTTTCCCTGTGACCAGTGTAGTGTTTTCCAAATAAGGATAGTGAAAGTTTAGTAAATACTCCCAGACCATTTAAAAGGTGAAGCGATGGAGCTGACCCAATCTTAAATAGAAAGAACTTGTGAAAACATGAGGACCTGTGGCTGCCAGGCATACCACAGAGTGGTTTTCTTACCTGTAGTGTTCCAGTTTGTCTGGATTAGCCATCCTGATGCTGTTGTGAGTTGTGTCATCCCAAGTGGCCCGTGGACAAGCTGTATCCCTGTGTCACACGGGCGTGTGACACGCAGGGCAGTTCCCTCAGGTGGGACCATAGAGGCAGGAGCAGGGATGTGTTTGCTCAGGGTGAGTTCAGCTGCTGTGAACGCTGGAGTCTCACCAAGCCCTGCACAGACCTCTGCCTCTGGACCAGGAGCTGAGATGGGGCTCAGGCTTCATTTAAATACACTCCAGTAGGTTTGTCTGGCTGTCCTTCATGGCAGAGAGCTCCAGGAACACAGAAGGGCTTTCAAGATGCTAAGAAAACAGGAAAAATACATGTTTACACACACACACAATTACTTTGTATGGCTAATCTGTTTTGTTGGATTTTTCAAGAATGGTTTGCCATCTATGGACGAATGTGTTTAGAGCAAACACACTTTGGATTTATGTCAAATTGAGTTCCTCATTTCCCTAAGAAAATGGTAAATGATACAATGTTGTGTGTGGCAGTATGTGTATATATATTTATATTAAGTTTGAGAGCAATGGATCAATTGGGGGGCGGGGGCTGGAATGTAAGTTTTATGTTCAGACACCATTACAGATGTCTGCAGCAATACAAATTTGTTTCTTTCATTGATTTGGGTTTTTTTTTCTGTGAAATTCTAAAATCTTGCCCTCCATTAATTAATTTAGAAATTATTTAAAAATATGCATCTTACTAGGTGTGGCATAGTTTCCTTTTAGCACTGGTGCTGTACTTGCTGTGCTGAAGTGTGAAGCCATACTGTCCTGTTAATTGCTAACTATGTGCAGAGGGGGCCCGTGCCAGCACAGTTGGTCACATCTTTTGGTGTGTTTGGACACTTTACTCACTTACCTGCGTGTAGGCTGAAGAATTTTCAAAGTAAGGCTTTAAAAGGAGATCCCTTGCTCTCAGTTTCTGATTTGCTGTGGTAATGTAGACAGGTTTGCTGATATGTGCATGTACACTATGATATATTGTATATGTATCACAGTGAAATGTTAAGACCAAGCATCTGATTGTCTGGAAAATGTAAAGCTGGACAGTTTATAAAGGCCCAGGCTGTTGGATTTCTCACGTGGACAGAGTACACCGTGAACAGGAGCTTGCACCTGCTGGCAATGGGGCCACCATGGCCCAGCACCTGAGTTGGCAAACGCTGCTGTGGGGGCTCCAGGCTGGCACCTGTGGCACAGCAGGGGAGGTGCCCGTGCCACCCCTCGCTCCTGAGCTGGGCATGGCTCATCTGTTTGGTGTCTGCAGCACCAAACCTGGCCTGGCACCCGTGACCCCTCTCTCCTGAGCTGGGCATGCCTCATCTGTTTGGTGTCTGCTGCACCAAACCTGGCCTGGCACCCAAGGGCAGTGCTGCCATGACACTGTTCGTTTGTTCGTGCACTGAACTTGATTTTGAACTCTTGCCTGATTGTTACATGGTTTGGTGTTTGTAATTAAAAAATTATCTTTGTAGAATGGAATGTGGCCTTCTCCGATGTATTCCTTTGAAAAATGGATGGCTTTGAAGAGATCTGTTTTAAATAGGTTGTCATATAAATAATTTCCATCATGATATTCTGTTGTTTTATGAACATCTCTAATTAAATTTAAGATAACTTCTCAGGGAATACTACCATATTATTTATTCTGACAGCCAAAGGAGTAAGGACGTTGCATCAGTCTTGAATGCTTGGTACTCTGAAGTGTTTCACACTTGTTTTCCTGATGAGAGAGGTTCCAGAACTGCGTTAATTGCCTCTTTACAATGCTGGATAAATATTTTTGGGTTTTCGGGGAGCATACCTTAACATAATTATAAAGTAATTTTGAGGGATTTGTAAACTGGTATCACTGAAAACTGTCTGTGGTGATAAATTAATACAGTACCTGGAGGTGGCAAAACTGATGGTCTGATTTTACCAAAACGAGGTGCATTGGGTAACCATTTCCTGGTGACAAGCCCAGGTGGCAAATTGCAGCCAGAAAGATGTAGCCCAAGTACCAGCCTGAAGTTCAGTCTAGCACCAGGGCTTCTTTTAAAAAGTAATTTATATATATGTGTGTGTGTGTGTGTGTACACACAGACATTACATTTTTGGTTTCATGTGTTTTGTGTGTGTTTTATGTACAGTTTTTTTCTGTCTGGAGGAGGGTAAAGGGAGAGCCTTGAAAAGTCCTTCCCTGCTCTTATCAGCACAGCAGCCTCAGCTGCCCTCCTTGGATCCCCTGCCAGGGTTGCTATCATCTTCTGATCAAATATTAATGTGTGATTCTCTGCTTGCTCACTAATCCAAAGCCAATTAATATTATCTGTCAATTATTTACAGATCCTGAGGTGCGGAGGCAATTCCCAGAGGGCTACAGTGACCAGGTTTGGAATGCGTAATTAATTTTTTACATGACAAAATTTATTTCAGGGTTGTTCAACATATTATTGCTGCTCTTTTTACTGAAAGAGATAAATGCATTCTTAGAAAGAAAAAGAAGCTGTAATTAGAAGCAGAAGGATAAAAACATTTTTACACATAAAGCAGAAAACGGAAGAATTTGGATCTCATAAGATTGGTTTACAATCTCATTTTTACAAGCGAACATGAGAGCGAGGAGGAAAATTGATTAATAAATTTCACTTTTTGCCTTTAGGTGCCAGAGCTGCAGTTCATTTGGCAGAGCTCTCTGCATTGTCTGAGGTTTATAGCTGTGTTTAACTGGGCACCTGGCACTACAGCACATTTTTAAAATTCTTGCCTGATCATGCAGTCTCTAGTCTGCTTCAAAAAGATGGTATAAAAGCCCAAATGTGTGGGTAGAACACACAGGCATTTATCATTCGGTTTAAACACAGATTGAATTAGGAATTCTTCACAAGATCTCTAGCTGTCTCAGGAATTAACACCTCCAAATTGCCTTGTCCTTGCCCATGCCATCGGGAGTGGCCCGAGGACAGGGACTGTTCCGGGGTGTCAGGGGGAGCACTGGGTGTCCAGCTCTGGTGCCAGGCTCAGCCCTGAGCTCCTGCACCTCCAGTCCTGGGAAGTGCTGAAGCTGTGGCATGGTGGAGCTGTTTAATAGAACAATAAATTTGGTCTCATTGAGTCGCTGATATTGGGTGATATCAGGTTAGGGTCAGCACAGCTATATTAGCTCAGATCCTTTCCCTCTAATTATGTTTTCACACAACATGAAATTTCGTGGCGTTTAGACTAAAGCATTTAACAAATTGTTAGCTGTGAGGGCTCAACACAGCCAAGACGAATGGTTTCATATTTGGCTGTAATCACTGTGTGCAGAGGGACCTTGACCAGGCCTTCTGGGTGGTTTTGTAGTAACAGTATTTTTTTCAAAACACCTATTGAACTACCTGACTGCTTTTCACTGTAGTTCATTGTTAGGACTTGCTGTACACATGGAGTATAGCGTGGAACTAAACCTTTTGGAGGACTGCATCCTTATTGCCACTGCAGGTCTGAGAGTTGTTAATAAACAGCTCTCTGAGTTTGGATTTCCATGAGAACTAGCTGCTTTTCAGCAGTGCTGTGTCTCAGGCTAATCATGAGTGAACGGATGGTCCTTCAGAGCCGGGATGGTCAATTGTGTCCAGGATCAGGGTGTTACAGGAGAGTCATGTAATATAATTGACTTTATCAAATTCCTAATGATCCCCTTTCTTCTGCTGGAAATGGTTAGACTTGTATTATATTGCTATGAATATGCAAGACTGAATGAAACTCAGAGGAGCCAGAGGCTCATAAAAATTCGTGAGATGTTCACCCAGTTCTAGTCAGAATTTCCAATCGCTGATGTCAGACCCCCTGAAAACACAGAGCTGTGTTTGTGTGGTTTTGGGGTGGGGTTTTACTTTGTCAGATATTTAGCACATGCGAACTTACAGGGAAAGCAAAAGAAAGGAGGCTGAACTTCTCAGATTTGAGTAGATTACAGAGACGTTTTTCCTGTTGATGCATGGAAGGAATATTTTCTGATCCTGGTAGCTCGATTTTCTTAAAGAGGAGAACATGTCCAGAGTGGACAGATTTAGATTTGAAAAATCACTTACTTGTGAACATTCAAGTAAGCCAGAGAGGAAGAGCTACATCCATGTTTGTCCTTATTGATTTAGAGCTCTGAAAATACAGAAGTTGCAAATCAGTCAAGTTAGGTTTATTTCTTAAAACTTCTGCTTTATTAGTCTTTGGAAGAAAAAAAAAATGTAGAAGTGCCAAGTCACTGCAGAGGAAGATCCATGGTAAAAACCCCTTGATTTTTCTGTGTGTATTCTGTATGCAAAGGAGAGAGATGATCTGCATGTTAGTGCAGGCAAAAATTGTTTCTAGCAATCAAACATTTATGATTTAATCCAGAAGGAATATTTGAGTTAAATCAACACAAGGTAAAGCACTTATTAGTAAGAAAAAAAAAGGGAAAAACACCTCAAGTTTTTTTTTTATTCATCTAAACTCTCAGTGCTTGTTTTTACATACACTGTATTTCCCATGTACCAGCACATCTGATCAGAGACCCTCGCTGCTGCTAGATGTTTTATTCTGTGTGTTCTTTGTACCTTACAGTAAAAGAATCTGTCACAAATTATTGTGCCTCACTGCTTTAGAAACTGAGAAAAAAGGGAGGTTAGATTGACATCTGTGACTGAATAATGATGACCAGCCTTTTGGCTCCCCTTGAGCCACAAAGCCAGCATTGCCTTTAGAGAGGAAAAAGGAGTAAGAAGAAAGGGGAGGGATAAAAGAGAGTTACAAATCTGTGGTCCCGGAGATGTATTACTGTTGGGCCAGTTGTCTGCGTGGTATGATAATCCATTTTGATCTTCTGTCTTAATTGTCTGCTAAAGACAAATGGGCAGTAAAAGTTCATCAGTTTCATCTTTTGCTTCTCATTTAGAGACAGAATAAATGATCCATGGCTACAGAAGAAACCTTTCTTTCTGACACGGAAGTAATGCAGACCCAACACGTTTTATTAAAATATTTCTCCCTCATTATTTCAGTCCTCTCAGCTCTGATAGATCTTACTGTTTCATGAAGAATGTAATCTGAAATGTAAATAAGGGGTTTGATACAAAGTCAGGAAGTAATGAGCAGGCCAGCCACATTGCAGGAATTTTGATTGTAATTACTGACAAAGTGAATTCTGCGTGTCCTGATTTTTTTCCCTCAAGTTGTCTTTGACATGTTCAGACCACAATGACATCTACGGTTTAAATCTGTTAAATAACTGTATAAGGGAATATTTTATAGAAAATGTCATAGACAAGGTAACTGAGGAGCCTTACCAAGGGGAGAAAATGCTAATGATTGCTCCAGGCCTCTTGAAATGGGTAAAATGAGGCTTTTTTGAATGGCAGGAGGGCCACTGGAGTAGTCTTGAGATACATTTTTAAATATGAGACTGCTTTAACTTGTTGGGCTGTTTTATAATAGTTTTTAAGAACAAAATGTATATGTATGTGTTTGTGGTTTTACCTAGCATGAAATCAGTAATTGTTGGTATTATAAGCAACAGTTTCCCAGTGCTGGATTTTCAGCATGACCTCAGAATTTAAACCAGATGAGAACTCCTAGTTTTTCTTTATAAAATGCAGTCACTGTAGATAGAAGTATCCTTTCAAAAACTGGAAAAATCCTTCATTATCACTATATTTTCTGATTTGGGTTCCTAATAAAAAGTTAGTAATGAAGTTAATGTTTTTTAGGTGGAATCCTGTGCTGTTGGGATATTGTAAACACCATCCATGGCAGGTCACTGCATGAATTTTGGCTGTCCACTGTTTTGAAGATTAATCCCAACATTAACAGCTCTCCTGGGTTAATTTAAAGACAATGACGTTTGCAGCAAAGACAAACTTCTATCAGAAACAATACAGCAAACAGTTGTATAAATATATAGAAATAGGAAGTAGTAAAGCAATCAATGGAAGGTATAGGAGGAATTACAGAACCTTGGAAAATTCAGTACATTTAAAAATACTTCTTTATTTCAAGTAGTGCATCATTTGGTTCCTGACTGTTTTAATCTTTATAGCTCATCTGAAAAGGAAGGGAGAAATGCTGTTTGTGAGCTGCTCTCAGTGGTATGATGGCTTGTCTGTAATTTGATGAACTATTGTATGTTCAGTTAATTACTCCAGGAATGACTGAGGTATGTGTGCTTCCAAGCTGGTACTTATGCAGATTGCTACTTCTATTCTGCTGGCAATTTTTCTTTCCACTGGCATTGAAACAGAGTTTATAACGAAACCAACAATCTTTATACATTTATAGATAAACTATAAAACTTTATGGCAGTCTTTTTATAGAAACTAATGATCTTTCTGGTACAGAGTCTATGAGCATTGTGCAAACATTGCACACAGGGAAAAATGAAAAGCACTTTCTTTGTGTCATTGAGAGTTGTGTGGTTGGAGAGTCGTTACACAGTGCTGGCCACTAATGGAGCATAAACCCCCTGTCTTGGAAAGTCTGTGTGCACTAAAGGACTGAGCTGCTTGAACAGGGATGATTATGATCCAGTTGGATTTTTCTGAATTGCACATAATCTGAGGATAAACGTTTTACCTCACAGGTTGCATACACAGTATGATAAAAGCTATCTTAAGAGTAATTTAAGTTAAGAGCTGTCCTTCTGGGAGCAGATGAAGTTGGGTGGGAAAGGCTGAGCAGTTAGTAATTTAGAAAATGTAGAAAAATGGTTCTGGTGTTTTTTGTCTTTGAGCTTGTGGTTGAAGTAGCTGCTGCACATGATCCTATCTGGGAAAGAGCTGAGGTGGAAATGTTTGTTTTCCTGTTTGTGCAGCATTGATAGCATTAATTGAATGTCTTTTCACTTACGATATCTGTGTCTCATGGTGCAGGGCAGGAGTGGTAAAAGTGCAGAAATCAAATAGTAATTAACTGGCAATTAATGTTTTGAAGGAGCTCAGGAGGTTACTTATTTTGGCCTGAGAGTACCTGGGGTAGTGTTGGACTCTGGAGTCTGTCTGTGAAAACCACACCAAAAGCCCGTGTCCAGAAGTCAGAAGAATTCTGAATAGAAATAGAGGAATAATTGGGTTCAACTGTGAGGAAATATGTCCAAGCCACTTTGTAAACCATCTCAGTTCTCTTTCATGAAAAAATTGAATGGCTATTGGAAGTTTGCTAAACACAATTTGATTTTACTACAGATGATTCAGTGAGTGCAAATATTACTGGCTACAATTGTATGGCCTTTGTTATACAAGAGGTCAGACTAGATGATCATAATGGTCCCTTCTGGTCTTAAAAATCTGTGAATATATGAATAATTTAAAACCTGTCCTGCAAACCCTTATTCGTTGAGGTGGTGATACTAAAATCCTGTGGGACTGCTTGTGTGAGTAGAGGTTGTGGGATCAGGCCTAGAGTGAGTAATCATTATCACTTTTGTTTAAATTTATTGATAAAGGTATAAAATATTCACTGCTGGTAAAGCTGGGTTTCTTTAAAATGGGAGATGCTTCAGCAGTGTTATTCTACTTAGGTTTGGTGAAGCAGTCAGTAGCAAAATAGTTTTGGAAGTTGTCTTGTACCAGGCTCCTGAACCATTCCATTTTATACTGGTGCTATTGATTGATTCATAAACTATTTCAAAATTATTGTTTAGAGACTTGTAATATGTGGAAAGCATCTTTGTTTTGTTTAAGAAGAATATGAAGTAACATTCAAGGTCTTGCCAGTGGGGGTTTGGGCATGTTAAAGTACAGCCAGCTCATCTCCCTGCACGTAAAGCTCTTCCTTGCTCCTTCTGGTGGTGGTGCCTGCATGGACAGGAGCTGGGAAGTGCTGTCCCTTGCAAAGGGTTTGTTGGTGATGATGGATGACACTCATTGGTATTCACACACTCAATCCTTCACGTGTGTCTGGACAGCAGCATGGAACTGGTGGCATGTTAGAGGGACAAGCTGGACATGACCCTTGTTAAACCAGGGAAGTCCAAAGTTCTTTGCTTTGCACTTGGAAAACTTCAGATTCTGAGTTCGGTCATCTTTGGTCATATCAGCTCTCCTTTCTTCAAGTAAAAACCACTTTCCAGGGCTAATGAATGCTTTTATAGCTCTCAGGTTTTGACCACAGTTCTCCCTAACATATTCTTGTATTTGAAAATCTGAAAGTTGTAGAAATGCTGATCTATTTAAAAAGCTTTATCCTCTTATAACCTTCAGTTGTCTGAAGTGATCACTGACTCCATCTCATCTCTGCAAAATATGTTAGAGAAGTTCTTCTTGCCCTGTGGGCAAGAGTGTCCTCATCATGCTCATCATTTTAAACTTTGTTCTTTAGGGAATTCTCAAACCGGTGCAATGGGAACATGAGCCTGAGAAAGAGGGCCTTGAGAAGTTTCAAAGTTGGTCAGCTGTTGCCCCCTTTGGGATGATTGTTCAGTTTTGTTACACTTCCTCCCTGCAACAGGCAGATACTACCTGGGTGAGGGAGGTGTTAAACAACTTTGTTAGTGTCAACTTCAACACATTCCTCAGCAGAGAGGAGCATCCTGGGCACAGCAATTGGACACCTGTGAGAAGGCAAATCCAGGGGTTGTACCAGCTGCTGGTATTTGATGGTGCTGTGACAGCTGCATCCTTAGCAGTGAGATTACATTTTCAGGTGACAACTCTTGGAGTGTTACTCGGTTTTCTTCTAAGTCCACTGGCACTGATGGGACAGGTTTCCTCAGTACTCGTCAGGAATTAGCTGTTTGCTCAGTTGCTGGTTTGGATTCCCAGTCCATAGCTTATTTCTGCTGAGGCTGTCACTGATGGGGATTTGTGGTATGAAATGACAAAGGGAACTCGGGATGCTCTTTGGTAACCAGTGCAGGAAGAAATTGAAGTCTAATGTTCATCTCTCGCAGCTTTTAATGCTTTGAGTTTCCATAAAAGACCTTTTCAGTGAAATTAGTTTTGCAGTGGGAGATGGTAGAATTTCTCTAATGTGGGAATGGCAGAAATGTGATTCCAGAGACCTCCTGTGCACAGAGGCAGAGGTTGGTGACCAATCCTTACCTTGTCCTCTTAGACACAAAATTCTTGGCTTTAAAGTGTTCCAACATTGCAAGTTTCTGCACATCCTTTTTCTTGAGCAAGAGATGGGAGTTGATTTTTAATGATATTTACTATTTGTTGAACTAAGTAGTTTGTTTGTTTTCTCTCTCTCTCTCTTTTTTTTTTTTTTTTTTTTTTTTTTTTTTTTTTTTTTTTTTTTTTTTGCTGGCTGTTTGTTGATAACATCCTAGGGATTAATTTTTCCTTTAATTCAGTTTCCCATCTGTTGTGCCTGGATGTGGCAGAAGTGCATATGAAAATTTGCACCCAGCTAGAAGAGATTACAATCTTAAAAAAAGTCAAAACTGTTTGTGGGTTTTTTCCTACCTTATGAAAAATGAATCTCCTGTTGGGACTGAACTACAGTGCAGATTTATAAAGGTGTAACGTAGTTACATGGGTGGGTTTTGATTGTAGGTTTTAATTTCCATTTGGAGCTCTGGCCCTTCTCTTTTAACATACCATAGTTGTGAGAATGAATTCCTGTGGCTTGCATTATCTGGCTATAGCAAAGACCAAATCTGGTTGTGTATATGACTGAAAATCTAATTGGAACAGTGCTGCCACAGTAGTCTCCTGTGATGATAAAGTTTGTATTTGACAAACAGAGCTCTTTTTCGGGTGCTGTAGCAGACAATGCTTCCAAGTATTTCCTTGCCTTGTATTTTGGGGAGGCTGCACAGCGGATGGGGCAGTGGTGATTAGCAAAGCCTGATGCTGCCCAGTTATGTAAACAGAGCATTTCTTTCACACACATCTTGTTAACTCTCTGCTGCAGACCTTTATTGGTGCTTCTTCAATAATTTGTTTAAACTATGCAGTACAGATTCCTTATTTTAGCACTAAGACTTACAAAGGCTTCTTTTAGCAGCCTTTAATTTCGTACTTATGTATGTGACATAGCCTGTGGCTGTGATCTCTGCTGTGAATCTGCAGTTGTTTTGGGATGAAAGCAGAAGGCAGCTGGAAACTCAGTAGCTACATCTAGCTGTCTACCTAGAGAAGGCCTTGATTTCAAGTTTATCTAAACAAGCTCGACTAATCCCAACTATCTGGGGGGATCCACTGTCAAAACAAGCAGCATGGCCCTAAGGCAAACACAACCATACAGAAATGAAGGCTGGGACTTCCAATACTCCAATGACTGCATACTGGAGGCTTTTTTTCCTGAAAAGAGAGTAAGAGAGGTACAATTTGCATAATGCCTTTTCATCAGGAACTTTTGGAAAGCTGACAGAGGTCCAGCTTATAGCGCTGTAGCCACAATACAGAGTCTATAGGAGAATCCTTGAATGACCTGACCATATTGAAAGAAAAAATGAAAGCATCGAAGTATAGCCAAGTGAGTGTGGAAAAGAGGGCTGGTGCATTGTCTAACATCTGCTCTACTTCTCGTTAGTTTTGTTCTTCGGTATTCTATGTGGACTTTGGAGAAACCTAAGACAGCCTAACATGAATCCTATAATCTTCCTTCTGAATATTTATGTAGTGTGCCAGCCTCTAAGCTGTCCTTTGCATCTTCCTACTTCCCCCTCATTTTCATGCTCTCAAATGAGGCCAACATTTCAAAAGCTAAATAAATGTTTGTGAATGTTTATAAAAGATTTGCATAAATTTGTCCTTGTTTGACAAAGATCACTTTTTTCTTATGCCAGTTCTGAAATATTTTAAAGGTTTCAGTGCTTGTCTTGACAACAAAGTCCTGCCTCAGAGAACAATGATTGCTGATTAAGTGGGTATGTGCTCGGAGCTGAATAGACCGATGGAGACGACGGCTGAAAAGGCCACTCATCTTAAGCCAGAATTATAATATTTAACAAATGCTAACCCAAGGATAGATTTAAAGCTTTGGTTTCGGTGCAGTGTACCTGTGCAACTTACTTAGGGGGCTGAGCAGGATGTGATTATCTTTTCACAGCTAATAGTTCTCACCTCATTTCTGTTAAATCTGCAAGTGAAAATACACCTCGGTTTTAGTAATTAAATGTTTAAAATACATTTAATTGAATCAGTGTTCCAGCTCTCTGCTATTGACAAGTCTTACCTTTACCAATTGATCACTGTTTATGCACATAATTGGACCTGATTTTTTTTTATGCCTGTTAGTATAATTTTTCAGTTATTTCTGATTTAAGGCTGGAACAATTATTCAACAGTACAACAGTAGCTGTAGATTTTTGTGTAGCTAAAATCTATTTCTCTTAGAATGAAACTAAATCTCTGCTTTTACTGAAGGGGTTTTAAAGACATTTGTTGAGAAGATCTCTTTGAAAAACTGCTTAAATATTTAGCTCAGCTTTACTTTCAGATTTTTTTTTCTACTGGAGAAAAGTAATAGTCGTTCCTGTTCTTTTGTTCTATGAGTTGAGAGGTTGAAGTTGTCATTAAGGCAAAAACTAGAGCTACTTCTCTGACACAGTTTTTATCACATCTGCTAGGCCTGTGTCCCAGGAGGAGCTGAGCAGAGCCCGGAATTCAGCACAGGCCCATTATCTGCTGGTTTTGCGTGTGTTGTAAAAGGAGTGAGACCTCAGGGAGGCTTGGAGCCTCCTCCCGTGTAATGTCCAAATCAGATTTGAAGGACTGGTGGCAGGAAAGCTTTGGCCTTGGGGTGTGAATTCTAAGAAACAGAGTCACAATTAGGTTTAAAAAATTCAGGGATTTTGAGCTTTATCTTGAAATATGTTTTTAGTAATGCAAGGAGAAAAGTTGCCCATCTGTGCACATATTTTGTACGTTTAAAATATTTAAATGCTAGCAGGCCTCAATATGCTTAGGAAATGTTATTTATCTCCTGCTCTTCCTGTTTGCAAGATTGTGGATATGTGTGTTGGGGTCTTTTTGTTTGTTTGTTTAAAACAGTGCTTTCCTGAGTACAATCAGTTACCCTCAATGAAATGATGTTATTTTGTATGGCCCTGTTCCCCTGCTAACTCTCAGATAAGGACAGGCGACTCTGGGAGAAAAACCCTCCCCTAATTCAAGCTTTAGAGTTGCTCAGAAAGAGCTGGTGGATTTCTGGAACACAGAACAAATGGATAATCTAGTGCTATAAAGTTGTATTGGAATACCCGTAGAATTAGAAAAGTAGACATAAAACTAAATTCAGGCAATTTGAAGTAATTTTATTAAGCACATTATGTCCAGATTTTTTTGGGTGTAGAACATTCTTTTAAAGAACTAATGAAAATAATTATTTAGAATATTTAGTGCATTACAAAATTCAGTAATGCTCAGTAAGGATATAAGGCATAAAAAGATTTTATTGCAAAATCAATGCAATATGAAATTTGACATAAATATTTCAAACAAGCAATGATTTTTTACAAAGAATCTGTGTTGTACCAGTTTTCTCAAAACTAGAGAAACCTTTAGAACTTAGAGAAATTTTGGGTTTAAGGTTATTGTTTGCTTTTTAAAATTCTTAAACCTGTTACTCCCTTGCAGTGGATCATTTAATTAATCGTTAGCTTAAAATTATCCAAATAGATGAATTAACTGTAAGAGCAGTTTACAGTTTTGTGGGTGTAGGAGAGATTAATGGACAACCCAAGTTTAATTGGATAATATTTTGCTTCAGTTAAGCTCTTAGCACTATTTAATGCTAAATTAACATTTCTGTAGTGTTTAAATTTGATGCTGCTTCTGAGGAGCAGTAAAGTCACCAGTAGTTGCTCACTGGCCTAGTGGAGATGCTGTTCCCTGTGCTCACACACCCTGAGCCCATCGGGCTGGATGCAATTCTCTTCTGGGCCCTCCCTGTTCTCCAGTTTCTCCTCCATCCTTCCTCAGTCTGTTGATGTTCTCAGAAGTCTCTTGGTGTCCCCCCATGGCAGAGGGAGCATTTCCCTCTGGTTTCCCTGCTGGTTTGCTGGGTTCAGGTGGCCTTTCAAGCTGGGTAAGGAGAAAAGTGCTTCCACCCTCTCTGTGTAGTGTTTCATTTGCAGCAGCCTCAGCTGTACTTTGCCTCAGGTGTAAGGGCAAGGAAATGAAACAGCAATCCACCTTTTTCATCACAGTCATCTCTTCTCCATGGAAAACTCCTCTCACTGGCCATGCTCTGTTCTCTTGTAACATATACTTGTGGGGTTTTGGGTTCCTTCCTTTCCACCTCCCCTCCAGGATCCTCAGCTGAAGGTCCAGTCTCTACTCTGGGTGGTCCTTCCAGTTTCATCTAGATTTTCCTCAGGTTTTCCATTACAGGTTCCCAGCCTGTTGGTTTGTGTGGTGTGTTGTTTCCCTGCTCTGACTCCCATTTCTGTGTAAGTATCATACCTTAATCATTCAGCATTTTCCACAGATCTCTTGGTATTTTAATTTCTTTTCTGTCCCACTTCTCCCTACACTTCTTGTTCCCCTGTGCATCTCTGGTGTCTCGTGCATCTTTCTAGGAGCAGATACTTTGCAGCAGACCCTTCTCTAGCCCAGCCATTTGCACATCATTTGTCAGTGCAGTTTTATTTAATTGCAGCTGCACGTGGGATATTTGTTAGTGATGTTCATTTGAGCAGAAGTGAAGCAACCCACTGTATTTAAGAGAATCTGAAGTTGTTCTGTTGATTTGGAAGTGGGAGCATACGGTGAAGGGTTTAAAAATAAAAAAGACTTCAGCTACAGCTTGCATATTAAGTTCACAAGTGAATGTGCACATTTTTTCAGCATTGTTGAGCTTTCTTTACTGTTTGGTTGCAACAGAGAGATGGTTTGGGACACGAGCCCAGTGTGCATTGCGTGTATTTGCCAGCCTGGCTTTCCAAGTCTGTCCTGCCCGTGTAGGAAAGCCTTGCAGAGCCTGCCTCACCTTCAGAGGTGGCTGTGACACAAAAGGGCTGAGCGCGGTCTTCCTGCCTCATTTATTTTGAAAACTTTGCTACTGAAACCAAACTTAATCAATGAGCTCTGTGTTGTCTCCGATAAGTTATGTACTGGCTTTATTGATTGGGAAGGATTTTAGAAAACCCTTGTGGGGTTTATAATGTCAGCAGTGTTTTGATTATGAAAAGAGTTGGAACCTTGGGACGGGGAGCCAGGTGGTGCCTGTGCTGCAGCCCCCGGTGCCGCGGCTGCGCCGCATCCCCCGGGACACGGTTCATGCCCTGCACTTCAGCTCTGGTGCCTGGCTGCTGGAGATGCACTTTTTGCTCATTAAAATGTTAAAAATCAAACTGCATGTAAAAAGATTTGTGAAAATATAAACTTGGGGATTGATCCAGAAAACTGGCGTGTGGTCCCCTGGAGACCCTGGCGGCAGCTCCTGGGTAATTTACGTTGATCAGCTGCCTGTCCTGGATTGCTGGGGGGTTCTGGTCTTCTTTTTAGGGGCTTTTGCTTTACAGGCATTAATGCAGGTTTTTCTTTAGGAAAATAGCCATAAGGGAATAAAACAAGAAAACAGACTATTGATACTTCCTCTGTGCTTCATGTTGGGTTAAAAAAAAAAGAGATTATAAGATGTTGACATAAAGCAATTGTAGGTTTTGTTTTGTTTTGTCTGAAATCATAAAAAAATGAAGATTTTTCTGGGTCATAAGCAATAACCTGTAGAGGTTGGATAGAATGTTGCATATAAATGATGTAGGTATTGCTTATCTTTCAAACTGAGGAGTATTTAAAGAATTTTTTAAAAAGCAGCGTTTAGAGTAACGAGCTTGCAACTTGAGCAAAAATGGGATAGTTCTCCAGTAACTGTTTTTCTTACATGCAAAAGATCAGCAGTTTTCCTAATTAAAAACTAATTCTACATATGGTATTTATATTATTTTATTAGTTACCATTGAAAAATAAGTTTGCAGTTAACCTGTGCTAGTCTCAGTTTTTTGGTTGTGAATCGAGGCAGATAAGAATTGGTGTATAATGAAAGGCAAATTATGTCCAATGACATTGCAAAAGTCAGATAATAATATCACTGTAAAATCTTTCTTTAAAAGAGGGGGCAGTTTAGAGCAGTACAGAGCCAATATATGCCCTGTTTACATGAACATTTCCTTTGCTGCATTTAGGAAGGTGTAAATATCAAGGAACAAGTGCAGAGTAAGTTCTGAGTAATGCACTTCTCCAGTGACACAAAGCTGATGAGATGCTGAATGTTTTATTATGTGAATGGTTTTACTTGCAGTTACAGGAATTATTCAAGTCATCAAAATAATGGAGAGAATATATTCTGCCATTTTGAGGTGACTGATGGCTCTGTCTTCTAACACTATTTTATTTCAGAATTTTATGTATCTATATGATTTTGTTTTTGAAAAAATAGCTAAAGTCGTTGTTCTGAGGACAATGTATATTGATAAGGCCAATAAAGATACAGGCACTTTGTACTCCTCATATAGTAATTTCACAATTTTAGAATTCTTTTGTGGGTTTTGTTTGTTTGTTTGTTTGCTGTCATTTTGCACTGTAAGATTTCAGTTGTGGCAAAGGACCACTGTGTAGTAGTTAAAATTTGTCCAGATGCAGTTTTTGTGCCTGAGAAATTGGAGTTGTTCAGCTTGTGAAAGTCAGTGAGATTCTGCACCAGGGGGAACCCGATCATATTAATGAGACCTTTACTACCAAGGCATTATTTTGTATCAAAATAGAGATTTCTGCAGAGTTTACTCTGCAATCTACATAGCTCCTTTCCAACTTTCCTGCTGCAATTCAAAGGAGGAGACGTCTTTGCTCTACATGGCATTCTTCAATAGATCTTTCTTGTTCTTTAAAAACAGGAGGTTGTTAAATAATCTATCAATAAACTGTCAAGAAGTCAAAGTTTCCATATCTGTTTTTGCCTGAAATCCTCAGAACTTGCCACATTTTAGTTGTCAAGAAACCTCCAAAGAAGAGTGTGAGCAGTTGAGCCTGAAACCACGGCTCAGGATGGGCTGTGCTTGTTTGAATTATGCAGGAGGAACGTGTTCCTGCAAGGGAGTCAATATGTTTTGTGCTTCACTGGAGAGGTTATTAGATTGATGGAGTTTATTTGGGAATGATGGCATTTGGCTTAGAAATAAATGAAGCAAGAAGCATCTACTTAGTTATTGATGATAATTTATTGCTATTGGTCAGACAAGTGTTGATTTTATCAGAGGGTTTGTTGTTTGTTCAGGGTTCTGAAAGCAGAAATAGAATTTACACTTCAGGACCTGAAATATTGAAGTGTGAAGGAGAATGAGCAATGAATTGGCTGTAGGAAAGATCTGTAAACTGAGAGAACTTTCTGGTGTCTTGTGGGTTACAGAATTCAAATTTTGAAGATCTCATGGTTTCCTTTTGTCTATGAACACAACTGTTTTGGGACTAACATGTTTCTGGTTTTGCCTCTTTAGTGACTGTACTTGTTTAATGTTGTAAAGTTGAAAATTAATAATTTATCTGCTGATCATGTTTTCACTTTTCATATTCATCCTTTTCTTTGCTCTCACGCTTAAACGCTTTTCTGTTTGTGGTGCTGTTTTGCAACTTCTAGAAAATGGTTGGTAGGTTAAACAATCCATATCAATTTTAATACACATTATTTTAATCAGTCTTTTAACTCTGAGATTTCCTTTCTAATAGCAGTAGGCAACATTAAACATTCCTGCTATGAGACCTATTGGCTTCATCTTTTGTTATTTATCTTGCTGATGTTAGGAAGTAGTCTCTAATCCCCCAGACCTCTGTTCCTAGGTAACAGTCAAAAGCTGTGCCAGCAGAAGTGGTCCTGCCAGGCCAGGCCCATGTGGTTTGGTGTTATTCACTCCGATCCATATGGTCAGGGTAGGGACTGTCCCCAGAGAGGTGTTAACACTCAACAACCCAACCTCCTCCTCCTCTTTGGAGAATTGCTGGATGGCTCCTGCTGCCTGCCCATGTGTGAATCTTGATTAATTTTTCATTTTTAATGAAGTTTGATCATGTTTATTATTTCACATGATTGACTGCCTGGTACTACTTCCATGTAATTGATAAAGCCCATATTTCTTCATCTGTCTTTTATTTCTTCAGGGCAAACTTGTGAAATTGTGTGATGTGGTTAATATTAGATTTATTGGTCCCCATAGATGTATAAATTATCTTTTTTTTTCTCTCTCTCTCTCTACAGGAAGTTCTACAGACTCTGACCAAGTTTTGTTTCCCCTTCTATGTGGACAGGTATTGTTAGCTTTTCAAACTTTACAAGAAAATAAGCTTGTCAATAAAACCCCTGTAGAAAATAAAAGCCATACCATTCATAGTGTTCTGTCTGTGTGACTGGGACTTAAAGCACCTGAGTGCAAATTATAGTCTCAGAATCACTTTTTCCTGGGGTTTTTATGGGCACCATGAAACAAAAAGAAGTTTTAAAAGTTGGAGTTGTTCGGTGGGAGTACTCTGAGGGCGTTTTGTTTTACTTCTGCACAATGCTCAGATGGAAAATGCTTGGGTAGGAATTGTCAAATATGCATATTAATACCAAAGCTTTGTCTGCTTGTGCATTTTATTTCTTAATTGCCAAAATTTGGGTGGAACAATTAATTAAATGCTCTCCATTTTAAGGCCTCTTGATGTTGCTGGAATGCTGCTGCTATACTTGACAGCTGCTTAAGGTGACTTCTGATTTTGGGGGAGAAATTGTGAAGTGAATGGAGAAGATCTGAGAATATTTATTTCCTGTAATTTAGGAAACTGTAGAACTTTTTTAGTTTTGCATTTACTGTGAGTTATTCTTGATGGTTTTGTGAAAAGAACAACAACTGAAATTTTGAAAGGCTGCACCAGTGCCCATCTCATCTCTGAGCATCACTTAATTGGTCAGAATGACTTGTCTTCATCAGCTGAGACACAGAATGGTTTGGGTTGAGGGAATTGACCTTTACTGTGATTAAACTGCTGCAAGTCTTTTTCTCATTTTAGAATTTGGAATCCCTGTTTTACTGCTCATCCTTTTCATTTCCTTAGGGGTGGAAGCAGGGAAATACTCATACATTTTTCTCATGTATTTGTTTCTACTACAAATAGTTATGCTTTCTGTGTGTAGATTTATTGTACCTAGGGGTTTTGTTTGTTTTGTTGTTTTTGGTTTTCCTCAGTAATATAACATTTTGAAAGATAGAACACTGAAAACCCATATGGGGTGCAAATGAGAACATAATGAAAAGTGATTCCCATTTCTGGATCCACTTGTTTGTCTGAATATCACAGACTGTCACTGAAAGCCAGCCAGTTTGAACGAAAAGGAGACACTGTCACCCAGAACACACTTAATAATTTCAGGTGGAGAATGGAATTCCCCCACTGCAGGGGGCAGAGCACACCTCAGGCTAAGGCTGTGGCAGCTGAAGGAGATGCTTGTGCTCCTTCTCTTCTGGGTGTAAAAACAGGCAGTGGTGGCTCTGGAGGCTGTGGCTCTCAGTGGCACACACACTCCATTCTTTTTACACGGATTCTGTTCATGTGTTGTGGCACTGGTCAGAGCCCCAGGGACTGGTTGGCCATTCCTTCAGGCAATGGCCCAGGAGTTTCCTGCTGTTGTGGGGGTGGAATGAGGCAGAGGCTCTTCTGCAGCTGCAGGAGTGCAGAGCTGCTCCCTGCCAGGACTGTGTTAGTCAGGTGTAGGTGCTGGGGGGATTTTATGGAAATCACTCCTCTTCTCTCCCCTTCCCTCCAGCCATAACTTCTGTCTGCCCTGTTAGAGATGAGGTTTATGCTGCTTCCAGCCTGTGGGGCTCTAAGTAGACCTTCTGCCCATCTGAAAGCAGAGCTGTGAATCTGAAGGGTTGACACTAAAATCTTAGGAAGAACACTTTTTATGTGGGGAAGTTTATCCTTCCTGTGAAAAACTGGCACCGAACCTGAGCAGGAGCTGTCAGCAAGGTTTGGTTTCTCCAGGTCACACGAATGCAGGACTCTAGGTTTGCTCTGGAGGAACTCACCAGCTCGTCTGAGTTGTTTAATAAACAAGCTTCTCCCTGCTGCTAATGAAACGTGTTTTTTCCCCCTGTTCCATAATTTTAATTGTCAGTTCTAATGCTATTTCTCACACACGCTCTGCTCTCAACCTTGTTAAAATTAAGCATATAATCCCCTTTTAAAACACTGTACTAAAATCACCATAGTAACATTACATCCAAGCTTTACAGATAAAACACACCACCAGTGAGGGATTTTTGGGTATCCCCAGCAGCTCAGTGTGGTTTATGGAAGTAGTTGCTCTGCTGACATTTAGATTTCAGGAGGATGATAGTACTCACACTGGCTAATTCTCAGACTATTGGAATGCTTTAAATATCTGTCTTTTTGTTCATCTTCATCGTAGCATGTTTTCCCTTCCCTGTTTGGAATCCACTGAAGGATTCTTCTTTCTAAGCTGGACAGTGCCATCTTTCCCATTTGGATCCAGCTTTTATTTCTGCAAGTCATTTTTCCTATGTTCCCTCTAGGCACTGAGTGTGTACTCTCCCACAAAAATTGGTTTTTTGCATGTGGCGTCATAGAAGAGAATATTGTAGGGCCTGTGACTGTTAGTTAAATGGCTTTGAATTTACCAGGGTATTCCTTCCAATTGGTAGGAGTGTAAAGCTACATGTCAGTGCAAGTCAGATTTCTCAATTCTCAGAAAACCTAAAAAAACCCTAGAATGTGACCTGAAATAAGTCTTAAGTTCCTATAATTAGAAATATTTGGGTTATATGAGAGAACATGGGGTTGGTTGCTGGTTGATAATCAGAACCATTTTCTTTTAAAGATAAACTCGTTATGAGTATCCTCCCACACTTAAAAAATGGGAAAAATAAACCACAACCCCCCCACTCCTCCCTCATCAAGCATATTTAAGGTTCTGCAGGGTGCATACTTTTTAGTTCATTTCTCAAAAAAAACTCTGCTGAAAGAGGAAATGTTATAGGTTCAATGACTTGGATGTGATACTTGACACAGAGTTAGCTCAGCAGTAATTTTTCTCTCTTGCTCTGTTTCCAGCCATGCCATTAACCAAGTTGGGCAGAACTTCACGTTTGTGCTCACAGACATTGACAGCAAGCAGAGGTTTGGCTTCTGTCGCTTATCTTCGGGGGCCAAGAGCTGCTTCTGTATCTTAAGGTAGGTCTGTGGTTTGGCTCCTGGCTGACTGCAGGAGCAGTGTTTGACTTTGCAGTTACACTGCAATTACCATTTCCAGCTGGTCAGAATTATTTCCCTATCTGGTCCTCAAAGTCACTGTTCTTCTGCACAAGTGGTGCAAAATCCCTAGCACTTGGAGTTCCTCTGCAGATAACTGTATTTGTTTGTAGTCAACGTTCTGGAGTTAACAACGTGGAAAAAAAGTCTCTGCAGTAATTTGATATGACATAGCATGATGGCAGCTGTTATCTTTAGCTGTCACAACTGATCTTGTTAAGACATTTTGTGGACATTTGTACATGCAAGTTTTATTAACAAAACATCTGTTGGTAACTGAGAGGATGTCACTGATGCTCTCCACAGCCCCAAAGTTTATATGTGTGAGCTTTCCTCTGTCCTGTTGAGGGTTTTGTGAAGTTTGGCATAATAAAGACTGTCAGTGGAAGTTTGAGCTATGCATTTCACAGAAAATGGGCCAAGAGGCTCTATCAGAGTAGTTTTTGATAACCTCCCACAGCCATGTTGGAATACAGTCCAGAATTTTTATTTATATTTGCTGCAGGAAATCATGCCAGTAAAATCAATTTTGATGTCTACCAATATTTTAGTTCCATTAAGAACTTCCATGGATTGAAGATTTTCGTGTGGCAAATGGTCTGTCTCGTTTTAAGCACATTTAAGAATTGCCTGTCTTCTACTTTCTGCTTTTTGTGTGTTTATGAGGAATTGGAAGTTTAGGAACAGTAGCCCAGGTAAAGCCAGCACAGAGGTGACAGGACAGCCAGGGAGGTGACAGCACAGCTGGGGCTGAAGCCTCCCAAATGAGGACACTGTGAGCAGCTGGACACATCTGTCAGGGCCATCCCTGGCTGGCTTTGCACGGGACACAACCAGGGTGAGGACAGAGGAACTTTTCTTTGTGCCATGTGGGGCACCTGAGAGTGGGACCCTGGGTGTCTCTGGATGTGCCCCTCTGAAGCATTCCAGGGGGGACATTGAAAATACAAGGTCACCTCTCCTTGCAGGGGGCTGCACACAGCAATGCCATGGAATGGGAGCTTAATATTCAGAGAAATTGTGAGCTCTACCCAAATTCCTAATTAATTGAGTGGGAGGCAGAGTGACAGGTGTTTGCTCAGTATCTTCTTCCATTCTCTCTGTGCTGTAGCAGACACTTCAGCTATTATTAGCTCTGGCAGTCCAGCAGGGACTGCATCCTGCAGGCAGGAAGGTGTTTCCCAGCTCTCCCCACAGAGCTGCTCCCCTCTGCAGCTGGGTGCTGATTCCTTCAGTCTCGTGTGGGCAGTGCCTGCTTACAGAGGGTAACTTTGCCTGATCAATGTCAAATTAAAAGAGAAGCACAGTTTTAAAAAGAAAATCTGAATGAGGAATAGTCTGGGTCCCTTCTTGATCCCTCCTGGATAAGAGTTCTTTGCTGTCAGCTCCCTTATGTTGAGTGAGTGCCAAGAAGAAATGGAGGAGTTCTGTTGTAGTTAAATACCTTTTGCTTCAACTCATAACAAAAAAAAAAAAACAACCACAGTGGATGAATTGGGACTCTTCACTTCCTTCCTGATGCTTCTTCTGTGCACTGATGAGAAAAAGAAAGTTCATTATTAATACAAGTTCATGCAAGTTTTAGAGGATAATAAGGAGTGTAAATCAACAATACATAAAATCACTTCCTCTATTCCCAGGACTGCAGCTCCCATTATTGATGTGAATCTTCTCAGTGTCCTTTATGTACTAAAGGATGGTGCATGGTAAATGGGTGGGGGAAAACATGCTGAGAAATGTGAGAACGAAAAGTAAAAGCAAATGGGGATGCAAAGAATGTTGGTTTAATTGTTTTTAAATTACAGATTGGATGGCAGCAAGCTTCAAGTATTCCTTGCTATGCTCAGCAACAGTGTAAGAGCTAAGCGATGGTGTTTATTACTAGAGATGATATTCACAGGCTTAGCAGGGATTTTATGGGTCTGGCTGTGGTAAAATGGTTTGGAGGTGGAAAATCATCATATGTTTAGATTAGTTATTGAAGAGAAACAGCAGAAAAAGGAATTCTTTTCACTCAGAGAGTGCTTGAAAAAATTTCTGCAATGTTCTGGAAGCGAAGTACTCTAGGGCCAGAAGTCAGGGTCTGGACTTGAGCTTTGAAGTGACCCAGAGGCTTTTCCCTGTGGATGCAGAGCACAGCGAGGCGCCTCTTGGAGTTCAGTAGCAGTGGGGTTATCCTGTGGCCGGCAGAGAGGCAATTCCATTTGGCAGGGAACTGCTTTGACTGTTTTGACCAATACTGCTTAGAAACCTGCTTTTGAGGTAGTTACCACAGCCTTTTTCCTGCTGTAGTAGCTCCCACGGATCGCTGAACTCTCTGATAACTGTGAAACCTGCTTTTCCGGGTGTTCTGTGGTGTTTTCAATGTAGAGCCGCTCTGTTCAGTGCCGAACCTGCCTCTCGTCTTCGGGTTCCTCCTCCCTGCCCCGCTTTTGTCGCTCGGGTGAAGCCGCGGGGCCCGGCTGCGTGACCCGGGGCGGCTGCGCTGCGGCGGCGGCGCCAGCAGAGGGCGCGCGGGGGCGCAGGTACGGCCCAGGTGAGGCACAGACCCCGCTGGGTTTGGGGTGAGCCCAGGTGAGGCACAGACCCCGCTGGGTTTGGGGTGAGCCCAGGTGAGGCACAGACCCCGCTGGGTTTGGGGTGAGCCCAGGTGAGGCACAGACCCCGCTGGGTTTGGGGTGAGCCCAGGTGAGGGACAGACCCCGCTGGGTTTGGGGTGATCCCAGGTGAAGGACAGACCCCGCTGAGTTTGGGGTGAGTTCAGGTGAGGGACAGACCCCGCTGGGTTTGGGGTAAGTTCAGGTGAGGGACAGACCCCGCTGGGTTTGGGGTAAGTTCAGGTGAGGGACAGACCCCGCTGGGTTTGGGGTGAGTTCAGGTGAGGCACAGACCCCGCCCCAGAGGGTTTGGGGTGAGCCCAGGTGAGGGACAGACCCCGCTGGGTTTGGGGTGAGCCCAGGTGAGGCACAGACCCCGCTGGGTTTGGGGTGAGCCCAGGTGAGGGACAGACCCCGCCCCAGAGGGTTTGGGGTCTGAGCCCAGGTGAATTGTCCTGGCACACAAGCACATCTCCCAGGGAAACTGGAATTCCAGACTACCTTTTTCAATGAGATATGGTACAAACCTTAAAATGTGCTTTTGAATAATTTTCTTTATGGTAGAGTAAGAGCTGATGTCCAGTCATCAAATTCTGTGTTCTAATTTGGGAATTTCACACCAGAATGTCTTTTCTTTCTAAGATTTTATTTAAGGATTTCAAGATTTCAGCTGCAATGGGATAAATCCTAATAGCAATACATTAAGAGGCTGAATTTTTATTGTTTCACTCTAATTTCACATCAGATTTCACATGGGCTTTTGAGGGAGAACAGTGTAGATAGTTCTGGATTTAGTGAAGAGCTCTGGTCTTTTATTTAAAAAGAAAACAAAAGCAAACCCAAGTTTGTGTAAATTTGCTTTGGTTCACAAACTTTCTGCGCAAAGTTACTGGTTTGCAAAGGTCTTATGTGCAACTGTGATTTCAGTTTGACTGAATTTGAAGTTTTTGTTGGGTTATTCAGGTTTTGTACGCAAACTGAAATCATTCTTTTGAAGTGAAATGCAGAAACATTTGTGTGGAAATCCCTCTCGGCCAAAATAGCTGAGCTCTGCACCACTCTTTTTCTAAGATAAAAAGAAATGAATCCATAATAGTTTGTGACAGATGGCAGAAAATGTAACTAACTGAATGTGATTCTGTATGGAGTTATTTGAGGTTTTTGGTGTGATTTGTTGTGAGTTCCTCTCCTCCCCCCTTTCCTTCCCTTTGATTGCAGTCTTTGTCCATTTATTCTTAGGACAGAATAAGATTTCTGAGCAGGGGCCTCTCTTGTGGTGCAAAGTGAGAATTGTTTTTAATTGAGCAGAAACATGTGGAAGGATCAGGAATATCTCAAGGGATTACAGAAAAATTCCAAATTTGTACTACTTACAGCTTGTGTTTAGAGCGAGGTCTGCTGGGAATAAATGTTAGTTAGTGTGACCTGTGACCTTAAAAACTGTTGACATGGATTTCAGCCAGAAACTGGCCACAGAACTCCTTTGTTAGGCTCATTCATAGCTCCTTGAAAACTCCAGTCAGTGAAAGTTGCCAGCTCAAATCTAAGGAAAGCAGAGCCCTTTTTTTCCTTTTTTTTTTCTTTCTTTCTTTCTTTTTTTTTTTTTTTTTTCTTCCCATGCTTTGGAAACAGTGGCCGCCCCTTAACCAGCAAGACTTCTTTAATAGGGCTGCAGGGCCGGGCCCTGATTGGAACTGACAGCTTCCTGGCCCGGGTGTGCCAACTGGCAGGGCCCTGAGCCATGGGACAGACAGACAGAGCTGGCCATGGGACAGACAGACAGACAGAACTGGCAGGGCCCTGAGCCATGGGACAGACAGACAGAGCTGGCCATGGGACAGACAGACAGAGCTGGCCATGGGACAGACAGACAGACAGAACTGGCAGGGCCCTGAGCCATGGGACAGACAGACAGAGCTGGCCATGGGACAGACAGACAGAACTGGCAGGGCCCTGAGCCATGGGACAGACAGACAGAGCTGGCCATGGGACAGACAGACAGAACTGGCAGGGCCCTGAGCCATGGGACAGACAGACAGAACTGGCCATGGGACAGACAGACAGAACTGGCAGGGCCCTGAGCCATGGGACAGACAGACAGAACTGGCAGGGCCCTGAGCCATGGGACAGACAGACAGAGCTGGCAGGGCCCTGAGCCATGGGACAGACAGACAGAGCTGGCCATGGGACAGACAGACAGACAGAGCTGGCCATGGGACAGACAGACAGACAGAGCTGGCAGGGCCCTGAGCCATGGGACAGACAGACAGAGCTGGCAGGGCCCTGAGCCATGGGACAGACAGACAGACAGAGAGACAGACAGACAGACAGACAGTGCCAGGGGCTGCCCTGCCCTGCCCACAGCCCCGGGCCCTGCTGGGGGACAGGGCTCAGCTCACAGTCCTGCTGGGGAGGGAAAAAACCCAGCCCCACAGCCCTGCCAGTGCCTACTCTGGGGGAGGAGATGGAGTGTAGTGAGGCTTGTTTTATAGTAATTGTCCTGTTGTTTTCTAGAATTTTCCCTTTTCATTGATTTGGCCCAAATCAATGTTTTGCTTTCCATATCTATATGATTCTTTGAAGCCTTGCAGAAGATGTTTGGTAATGGCTGGAAATGCTTGGAACACTTTTTGGACAGTCTGTTTGGTCCTTGAGGTGTATCGACCCTGGAATCCCTGTTCTACTTAAAATGCTTGGGAGATGAAAGCAAATGGCAAACTGCTTCTGTTAGACATGGCAAAGGCCACAAAATACATGTATAAATCATGGGCAATTGGATCTCTGATTCAAAACTGCAACAGAATTGTACCTAATGAAAATGTTGCTCTTGAGCCTCTGATGCCTCCATAGATTTTTTTTTTTCATTATTATTTTTTTATCAGTGGCTTCAGCACTTGCACTGACTGTCAGTGAGAGCTGGAGAGCAGAGATTCCTCAGTTCCTTTGCATGGGCCTTACAGAGAGAAGGGAAGAGGGCAGGCAGGACTCGGAGCTGCAGCCTGACCTTCTTTCACAGAAACTGGAGTTTCTTCCAAGCTGTAAGAGTAGCAAACCGGGGCAACTTCGTGTGCTGGGTGACAGGAAATTGAGCTGAAGTGGCTCAGAAAATGTGCGAATGCCCCGAGGGCGTGTGCAGGGCCGGAGGGGCTCCGGGTGCTGCAGGCATTCTGCCTTAACTTGACATGTTTATAAAACAGTTTACATCTCAAAAGTTTAGGGTTTTTACCCCTGTTGATTGGCTTAAACAGACACTGGCTCTTATTTTCAGTTGCTTGTCAGAATATATATGGAAGAGTGATGAACCTAGTGAAGAGGGAGCTTGACATCAATTAAATTTAGCTATCTGCTTTGTGTTTCTTCTTCCTGATACACTGTCTCCGTATAGCTTTTCCAAACTTCCTGTGGTTTTCCATTATTGTCCTTACAAGTTTTACAAGATAGAGATGAGCTGTTTGAAACTACTGTTCCAGGAAAAGAAGAATAGAATTTTGTATTACATCTGCTCATTTGTTGTCCTCCATTTTCATCTCTGCGATTAACCATTTTGTAGACTCTAGAAACTTCTTCCAGAAAGCCTGTAAGGCCTAGTATCTTCTCTTGCTCAAGTATCTTTAAATAAGATCATGGTAATTTAAATAAGCTATTAATGCCTTATGGCTGGAGTAGGGGATTTGACATCTTTGCTGCAGAAGCTTTGCTCTGTGTGATCAGCTGGTGATGATGTTTGAACCAGAAGCTCCCCTCTGTTTCTATCATTTTTTTCTCTTACTGCCCACTAGAAACAGAAATTATTTATGTCCATCTAGTGAGTTTGAAGTTTTATCTGCAGGCATGGCTGGCTGCACTCAGATGCTGAGTTTGTAAGGGGCTATTTGGGTGATATTAGGAAGATGTTTTTTTCCTGCCGAACTTCTAGATAAACCAGACTGCTCATTGGTAAGTGCAGCCATGAGCTGTACAAAAAAATGGTATGTCCTGGGAAGTACTGATATTGGAAATAAATATTAAAAGTCAAATTTTCAGTAGTCTAACTTGAGTCTCTCCCTGCTTGTAAATCATTGGTTGCAAAGAAAGCCCATACAGTGCTTGGCATTGGAGTAAAGATGCTGATTTTGTGTTTCATATGTATGTGTGTATACACATCGTTATTCTTAGTTGAAAGTTGAAGTGTTGTCCTTTAGCACCGGTGCTTATTTATTTCCATGTTGATTCTGGTACCGAGGCTGAGCTGCGTACTTGCATTAATGTTGCAGTGGGATGAAGTTATCCCACTTGTGAGTTAGTAGCAGCCAGAAGTACAGGGAGTTGTTTACAGGGAGCCCATGGATTCTGCCTTTCTGTGGAAGCATTCAAGCAGCAAGCCCTGCACAGTCTGTTTGGCACAGTAGCCGCTCTCAGCTGGCCCCGTGCCCTCCTGCTGTTAGGCAGGGCAGAGGATGTGCCAGATCCCGCCTTGTGCCGGAGCAGAGCCTGCCTGCAAATCTGCTTGTAGTTAGCCTGGGGCCTTTTGGCAGCACTCTACAGCCCATTGATTTAGTTGCAATGCTTTTTCCTTAATATTTTCCATCTGGCCAACAATGACCTATAACGACAGACACAAAACAGAGTTTGAATTATGAGCAGCGTAATTGTGCGAACGCTTCCAAATCTCGCTCTAGAACCTGCACCGATGGGCGCCGCCGCCGCGCCGCCGCAGGGGCAAAGGAGAAGCCTTGCAGCTCTCGAGTTCCAGCTCTGTCCCACAGAAATGTGCAACCCAGTTAAACTGGGAGCGTGTTCCATTCTTGCTTTTCCTTGCTGCCTGTTGGTCCTGAGCCGGCGGTGCAGCTCCCACAGCCTCAGCTCCCCTGCACACACTGCCAGGGCCAAACCCTGCTGTGGGGCCCTGAGCCAGCGGGAGAGAGGGACCCTGGAGCAGGCAGGGCAAGAACATGAGTATGGAAACGCTCCAGGACATGCAGCAACAGGTTTAGGGCCTTACACTGTCAGGGATGTTCTGAGCTCCCACCTGCAGCCATGCTTTCCAGAGGGAGCTGCTTCCAGAGCTGGGCTGTTTGTCAGCTCTCCCAGTTCTGGACAAGCAGAATTATTGCTTCCATTACAGTGATCATGAGCACTTCTAGTCCTCTGTGTCTTTAAAGTCTGTATCCTTGAAGATCTGTGAACTTGCACATTCTAGCAGTCCTGCAAGCTTCTCCTCTTCCCTCTACATTGCCAATCCAGGGAATACTAATTTAACTGATTTCAGTAAATGTGAAGGATAGTGAAGCTGTGTCATAGAAAGTTTATTGCAGATTTTACTGAAGCTTTAATCTTGACCACAAGTCAAAACACTTTTGTAAACTATCAATGAGAAGGATCACAACAAAAATGTCAAGTGTTAATAATGTATCACTACTGGTGGAACTGGATAAAGCTGATAGTACTGCATTCAGTCCAGCTACTCCACTGGTCTTGCCTTCTGACCAGAAACCAATTTTACGTAATTAATTAGGCCTTCATGTCGCGCCTTCTTTCGTTGCTGAACAACTGTAACAGAAGTAATTAAATCATGTCACTTTTTATTACCTTTGGCCCTGGCTGACTGGCTTGGAAACTTCATCTTAGAGCTAATACAAACTGAATTAGTGCATCACCTTGGGGAAAACCCCCTCCCTGGCATCAAAAAGGCAGGGAGGAAGCAGTTAAAGTACAAGATGGATAGATCCTCTCTTCCACAAATGGATCACTTTTGGGATGCTGTCTGAAGGCTTACAAATGCATCTGTCAGGAGCGAGAGCATCCTGTCCCTGCTGACAGATGTGTACAACATTCCCAAAGAGATTACATGGCAACTTCCTCCTTCAAAACTGGAGCTGTGGCAGAGCCCTCGGGTTATGCAGAGGTAATTGGAGACGCTGGGGCTGATCGAGAGGTGGAACTGCCAGAAAAGCTGCTTGAGTAACTTGTGCATGTTGTTCCAACAGGAACCCTGATCCAGGCACTGTAATCATGGGAGAGAGGCTTTGTGTGGCTTCCTAGAGGCAGAGTTCCCTGGGCTGTGCAGGGAGCCCAAATAAAACCCCTCATTTGTAACCCCGGCTGTTTATGAACATGCTTGGTAAGGGACAGATCTTCCTCCACACTGAGCATTACCTGCACTAATGGTCCTCAGCGTGTTTTAGAATTTATTAGTGTTTGAATATTCAGAGAATAAAATTATTGTGGGCAGTTTCCTGGTTTAATAATTTGCTTAAGCTGATGGTTAGACAAGAAGTCTCATAAATAAAAATTGGGCTTGCTGGCCAGGAAACAGGCCAGAAAGACTTTTCTGTTAATTAATGTGTCATACATTTTCAGGAATTCTGTGGATAGGTTCATCAGTGGTATTTTTGCAGGTGAAGATCAAGTACTATTATTTTATGTGCTTATTTTTACATCTGAATGTTTGCTGTGAATCTAAACCATCGTACAGGGTGGTCATAAACAATCTGCACTCAAATATCAGACTCTGACTTGATCTCTGTAGCCTTCCTATTGACATCTTGCTCTGCAAGTGCTTGTTTGCTGTAAGTAAGGTGATTTTTACATGCCTAGCCCAGTTCCTTGCATTCTCAAATTATCAGTTGCAAGTACCACAGCGCTGACATAATCATGAATTTTTCACTTGGCTCTTTCAGCTCTGCTTGTGGTTTAACTTTTATGACTTCCTACCAACTTTGCTTATTATTAGGAGCTGTGTGTACTCCCTCTGAGCATGTGAATATTTCTTCCCTATGATGAAGCTCCCTCCCTGTGAAGGGAACTGTAAAACCTCTTGCTTCACTTAACTTTGTTTCTTGCCAGTAGGGGAGCACAAGTGGTTTGGGGAATGCAGAAGAGAGGTACATGTGATTGATTTCTCCTCTGTTACTGAAATACCCTCATTCCCTGCCCCATGTCCTCTGGAGCTCATTTCCCAAAATGCAAGGACTCACCGCCGTGTCTCAGAACTCACACTCAGGTATCACAAGTACACACCTGATGCTCAGCTTGGACTTTCAATATGTGGCAAATCCCTTTAGCAGCCGAGCACAGCTGGCTGCTGTGCAGTGGGGCTCTTGAACACTTGGAGTGTAAAATTTTTCTATATGAGGCAAAATGACGCAGAGTCCCCAGTCAGGTGCAAAAACCAGGCCTTTTTAAGCAGTTAGGCCTTTATCAATTGCATAGTTTTAAATCATAACAAACGTAATTCAAACAACCACCATACACCACTGTATGAACACGTAATGGTTATAGAACTTGTTTTTCTGCCTCTAATTCAGCTGAGTCACTTTCCCATAGTGCTCTTCTACCTAGCTGAAGTAGCAGGCCTGAGCCGTGGTTTTACAAGGGTAACAAGGCCCTTATTTTATAAGGCGTTACCTATATGCAACATTTTTCTTCCCTTCAGGAATTTATCTGTGTTACAGATGGTGCCACAAACTCTGTCCCAGAGTGGCTTTGGAGCTCACTGCAGCACGTGCCAGAGCACGGGGCTTGGTGACTGGGAGGGAGCGCTTTTGATTTATAATAAAAAGTTCATAATGCTACTGAAATTTCAGCTGAAACTTAGTACTAGAGGGCATAGCTTGACAAGCACATATGATTGGAGTCAGTAATGAAAAGGAGCTGTTTCTCTGGTCAAGGAAAAAGGGTTAATTTGCATTGGGATGAAAAGGCTGTTCAGGATCTACTATTTCAACCTGTGATAGACTTAACAGCAGGCTTTGATCCCCAAATGAAATGTGATGGATTTCAACTGATGCCAGATGTCTCAAACCTAGTGGGATCTCTGATTGTCTGCCACATCTAGAATTCTCTCTTCCAGCACTTTCATGTGTGCTTTTAAACGTGGTTTGAGAAGAGAGATTCCTTGACAAGCTAAGCCTTTGGAATCCTCTCTCTGTATTGTCACTTTGGTGGGGATCTTGAGGCTCTCATGCTGTCTAGTGCATCCTGCTTTTTAAAATCAAGCTTCGTGTACCAAACTGCTCTAACTCCTTCATAACCAATGTTTTTAAGTCCAGATAACTTAGAGCCAGTATAATCTGTAGCTCTTCTCAGTTTAAGGCTGTTCTCTATCCTCTTCATATTTGTTATTTAGAGCATTTTACCCTGGCTGAGTAAAGCCACTGGTCAGTGTGTTTCTGTGGGTGTTGAAGGGAACAAGGGAAAGTAAGTGTTGACTTTTTTACTCCGAGGATATCTTGTTGCATTTCATATATCTCATTATAAAGTGCCAAGGCCTTCAGCATGCCCATCTTCTCACCCAGTGGGCTTTCTGGGATATCCTTTGCCCTTGGGTTTAAGAAAAGCATACAAACATAATTGTCAGTGTGTAAATACAAACAAGTGTTTTTCTTGTTTTTCTTATGTACCTTTATTTCCTCTCACTCCTTCAGTCCTTTGCCCTCAAACATGCTTGAAGTTTCTCTGTTGGTCTTAAACTAAAAAACTCCAAAGGTCTACAGGTTTCTTTTCTGAAAAGAAATGAGGCACTTTATGATTGTGAGTGATCTACCTGAGGGAAAACAGACAGCCCCAACAACAGACCAAGCCACAAAGATACTTCTGAAATAACTTGAACACAAAATAGTCTATCATATAATTCAATAAGATTTCTAAAATTTTAGAGTGAATAGTAATTCACAAGGAGAAAGCTTGAATATTGAGAATGTACTTCAAATTTTGCCCCTTCTAAGCCATGCTGTGTTTGTGAACATCCAGTCCATTGTACGGAGCGGGGTTGGTGGTCCTGGCCCTGGGAGCCAGAAGGTGTGGGATTCACTGTAGTGCTCCAGGCTCCTAAAACCCATTGGTTTCAGATTACATGTTCTCCAATGAAAGCTCATGGCATGTTTTTAATGCAAAAACTGTTTATTTTTTGTACTGTAAAATGAAGCTGTTTTGTCCCTTGCTCTGCGAGAGGCCAGGAGGTGGCCGTGGGTGCTGCATGGTGCTACACGTTCATGCTGAACTCCTCTGAATTCCTTCTATTTACAGCAGTTCCACAGTGCAGCTGCACTGGACTCTGTCCCCCCAGTGTTTGAGTGACCACAAAGAGCCCAGGGAATGGTGACAGCTTTGTCCCACTCAGCCTGCAGCTCCTGTTGCCACGTCCCAATTAGATGGCAGTGCACGAACAGAAGCCTCTCCAAATGGGCATCTCGAGCTGCCCTGGCACTTCTGAGCTTGACTAAAATGTAAAATTGTTAAATCATAAATCTTTGTTGCAGTTTTCTGGCTCGTGTTGTTCTGGGGGCATTCAGCTGCCTTGAGCTCCTTTTTGAGCTGCAGCTCCAGGGCCACGGGAGCTCCTTGGGAAGGGCTGGGCTCAGCGCTGGCATTTGGGGAGCTCGGGAGTCTTTGTGCCAGGGAGACTTGCTGGAACTGCTCAGACATGGTCACACTGTGCAGAAAAACAGGAAAGGGAATGTTTTAATTGACTTTTATTGTCAATACACAATGGCAAGTCAGCACTTGCTGTTGACAATTATTTATTAAGATGCTCCATAAGATGAGATCCAGTTCTGTGAGGTTTTAGTACTTCTAAAATATGTACGTGAGTCATGCTTAAGCTGCATAACTTTAAACTGAATCATGGAATAATCACTCATGGGTAATAATCAAAGGGAAGTTTGTAACAAAACTGGGGGAAATGCAGGAAGAAAAGACATCCTGTGGGAGCAAGGAGAGGCAAGGGTGCAGCTGGCTTTGTGCACTGGCAGGGGCACTTACAGTGGGGCAGGTCTGACTCACGGGCAAACCTGAAATAAAGCAAGAAATTAAAAGCTGATGTTCAAAGGAGGCTGTTGGCTGCTCCCGTGGAAGGCAAGGCTGCATCTCATCCACATGCACAGGGGTTGCTATGGAGATTTGGGGTGTCTGTGCTTAAGCTCCTAAGTGTGAGAAGGTGTCAATAGACTGAGTCTAGAGCAGAGAATAACGAGGCACTGAGGTCCATGAGGTGTAGGGAAGACACTGGAACACAGAAACAGCTGAACTGAGAATTTAGCCTACAGAAATTCCCAAATGAGCCTAGAGATGCCTTGGTTCTTTCAAATGCATTTTGTAAAGATGCTGGAAACACTGGGTGACGGAAGGAACAGAAGGTGGGGAAAAGAATTTAATATTGTATTCCTGCAAGGAGAATAATAGCATGTGGAGAGTCATCCCTCTCTTGAGCAGAGAAAAGGGATTAGTTTTAAAAATCTGTAGTTTAATGTCATTTTACTTCATCTTAACTCTAAAAAAATTAAGGTGGAATTGAGAAAGAATTAAAAAGGGAAATTAAAACTTTTAATTCAGGGAAGGAAAAGGGGTTTTGATAATGTGTTTTTGCTATTTAAAATCATGTTTGCATAGAAGCCCTGAAGACCATTGTGGCTTAGCAAACATAACTTAGTTCATCGTTAAAACCATTACTAACCTAAAATAGAATGTGATTCCATGATTAGGAATAATGCTGGCTGGGGGAAGAATCATTAGTTGCCAGGTACAGGAGGATGGAAAGAAACAATATTTGGTTTAAGTTTAAATTGCAGAGTTTTATCTTCAAATGCAAGAAGTCCTAAGATTACAAGTCACCAGAGACTGGAGTAATTTTTGATATGTTTTCCATCCTTGCATTTTTTCAAACACAGTGTTGGGATTATCCACAAAGATCCTTCTCAGTTCCTGCTGAGGATCTGTCATTTATCCTGCAGGAATTGACGGGCACTGTGAGTCAGAAAATGTGTTCTGCTTTACCAGGAACCTTCACTGGGTTAATATATTGAAATGAAAAATGGCATTATTATTATTATTATTATTATTATTATTATTATTATTATTATTATTATTATTATTATTATTCAGTCTCTTTTGTCAATCTGCTGAATCTTCCTTGGGATTTTCAGCTCTCTCCTAACTGTGCTGGAGTTTTGCAGTTGGTTCCAGTGGTGGTGTGGAGGGGACACAGGGAGGGGAGCAGCTGCCCATGTGGCACAGGTCACTCCTGTTGCAGAGTGTCGCCCTGCTGGGCTCCATGGTGACATCACTGCCACAGCACAAGGCAGGGAGTTATTATTTGTTATTATCTGTTCCTCAGAGTCCATGAACTGAGGCACTGGGTGTTTCAGTGGCACATGCAAGAGTAGTGCTGGCAGAAGATGCATTTGGCCTGAGTTTCCTCTTCCCTACACTTTTGTCACTGAAGTTAGTGATGATGTGTCTGCAGTTCATGTAATAACTGAGATCATGATTGTATTCTGTGTTCTAGGTCACTGTAGATTATTGTGCTGAGCAAAAAGGTCAAGATTTGGGAACTCCATGAAACCAATCCTGGCTAATACAGACAGATTTTGTAAGCCTGTCACCACAGAGAAGTGTGCCCATCTGCAAAATGGAAATGACTGTTCTGTTTTGCAAGGGAGATGGCAGTTGGTTATGCTGTTATCAAAATATATATAGTATGTGTTATAAATAAATACGTGTTAAAAATTCCACTTCTGATCTGTGTGAATGGAAGGAGTAAAAGTTATGTGTGCTTGCAACTCAGTCTAGGAGGGGATGCTGCAGATATGTGCTGATGTCAGACTAGTTACTGAGTCACATTAATTTCAAATGAGAGTTGTGCCTGAGTGCAGCTCAGCCTGTACACAGCTGCTCTGCTGCTCCAGGACTTGTGAACCAAGGCAGGACTTCACAGGTCCAGAGGAAACCAAAGGTGCCACAGGTACCCTTCCACAAGTGTTGGCTTTGCTTTTTCATGGTGTCAGCACACCAGTAAATGGAATGATGGAGCTGGCAATGTTAAACATTAGTTTTATAAACAGTTGCTATGGTAATTGGCAAATCTTCATAAATCATTTGAAAAGGCCCCCCTTACCACTAGAGTTTGCTGCTGCTGCACTGGAACATGGAGTGGTTTTGCTGACAAGGTTCCCAAACCCTGGAGTGCTCCCTGGAAGTTGGGTTTGGTGAGCTCAGCATTCACAGGTTGGGTATCCTGCTATCCATCCTCCTTCCTGGTTGCCTGCTACAATTGACACCAGAAAGTCTCTCCTTTTCTAAGTTGACTTCACTGGAGATTTACCTTTCTAAGAGTAAGCACAAAGCTAAGAAAGAACTGAAATTTCAGATTGCCCCTTTATTTTTGTTCAGTCTTCACCCCGATGTGGTCCCTGCTCTTTGAGGCTTTGAAGTGCAGCCCTGCTGGGGCTGGGCTGTCCTGGCGGGTTTGATGCTGTGGGAGGGGCTGCTCCCAGCTCTGGGCAATCTCACTGCAGAGTGTTCCCTTCCTTTGCTTAACCTCTGACCTGGGAAAACAAGAGTTAATCAAAACTTCTGAGGTAGCTAAGAGGAAGGGGAAGTGTTTGGTTACAAATTAAATATGAGCAAGTCATAAGCCATAAATCTTCAGTAGTGCTACCAGTTGTGCTACTTAAGGTCCACGCGGTACAGAGAATTTTGGGTTATAAACTCTGCCTGTGTTTCTTTGGAGGATGTTTAAAGGCTGCCATGAGGATTTGCTTTCTTTAAGAAAAAAAAATCCACATTATTTTCCTTTTTCATTTTGGCAGACATCTAGAAACAAATTCAGATAACTGTATTTCTTGGGGGATTTTTTAGATTTTTTTCAACTTTATCTGATCACAGTTTGGTCTACTAAAGCAGAATTTTTATTCTTGAGTAGTTGACACATAGATTAAGTGATGAAGTAAGAGTGTTGAAGATGGCAGGATAAGTTTCTAATGTATCCAGAAATTTTGGGATGAGAGAGATCCTGAATTGTGCTGTGACAATGGAGGGGGGTGAAAACTGAAGTGAGATTGTCTGCATAATTTGCACAATCTTGTGGTGGGTTTGTCTTTGTTTTCCTGGCCCCTCTCTTGAGCAAGAGCCACACAGATGCCCATGTGTTGTGGAGGGATGAGTTCTGCTTCAAATACCAGCTCATTCCCTCAGATTCCAAACTGACACTGTCCTCAAAATGGGACATTATTCTCAAAATAGAAAAAGAAGCAGTTATGATGAGATGCTAACCCATCATTTGGAAAACAAGGAGGAGTGAACATTAAAAAAAGGACAGTAGGTTCATCAGAGGATACTGGGGGAGAGAAGGGAAAGCCAGGCAGTCACAAGGGTAGCAGAAATGAGGCTGTGTCTGCTTCTGTGGTGGGGGTTTGACACTGTGTGAATATGAGACATATCTGGGCTGCTTTTATTGGAATCACAGAGGCTCTTTCCTAGGTGCCCAGTAAAAGATTTAAAGTTGTTTTGGGATGGAGTATTCTTATGGCTGGAGCCTGCAGCTGTGTCATGTTGGGTGTGTGCAGGAGCCCCCTGGGAGCTGCAGGGAGGCCCAGGCAGGACAGCTCTGAAGGACACCCAGGACCTGCCCCTGGTTTGGGGGCTCAGCGTTGTCCCCTCGGCTCCCTGCTCCAGCTCCCCTGGGCCCTGAGGAGGTGGAGGCCTGGGGGAACCTGCTTTTGTTTTCCTCTTTCACAAGACATGATACACAGACATTAGAAGCACAGTAATGGTTTTAAGGACTCTCATTTTAACTCAGTAAATGTATTTTTCGGGCCAAGTCCCTGAGCGATTAGGTAGAACTTTTAATGGTGCCTCTGTGGAAGCAGCTTTGGTTTCCCACTGCCAGGGAGCTTTCTGCCTTCCTGCTTTTCTGTCTTCTCAAACTCTTTTGATAGATGCCTTGCACGGATTTGTTTACCAGGTTCTTAATCTCTACTTAGCAGATATGTTTGGAGAGGATTTCTTGTTACTCTTGTAATGGCTTTTAACTCTGCAGAAGTTTATTTAACTAAACAGAAAGAAAGAAACTTATCTTCTACCTAATCCTTCTGGATTGTTTACAATATAATGTCAAACTTAAATGCTGTTTAAAGTGGTAATTGTCTGTCTTTCTGCTCTATTCGAATACACACTTTGTAAAGATGTTTGGAGCGTATTAATTTAAACGATAATACTGTCATATAACATGAAAAGTTAAGTTGCTTATCAGTATATTTTGATAAGCTACTTACATTTTACAGTAGCATTTGCAGGCTTCAAACAAACGCTAATGATGGAGTGCCAGTCACTTTGTCTGTCTCATAGAGAGCTTCTCACCTCATTTATCACCAGGGCTGCACAGCCAGGGACCACAGGGCACTCCATTCCTTACAGCTGTCAGGATGTAGTCATATTTTATAAAAACTTTAAATGCTGTCTAACTATATCAAAATAGAATCCATTTGCTTCAGAAAGCAGCTGTGATTAAAGAGCGTCAGGGAGTGCATCTCTGGCTGGCTTTGCATTCGCCGCAGCCGAGGGAAATTCCTCACTGGTGTTGGGAAAGGCACTGAAATACAGAGCTGTGCCATGAGAACAGGGCACAGAATCCCACCAAAGCTGCAGGGGAAAGGAACATACTCACTGTCTTACTCTGTGGAATGGAGATGTAAAGTAAATGAAAAAGATGTGATTTTTCTGCATGTTTCCCTTTTAATTTTGTTTCTTCCTCTCTTTTGGAAGTTGTGTGCATGTACCGAAGGTGAAGTTGCTGTTTGACTGAAGCAAGGGCCTGGCTAGATACAGTGATGGAATGAGATTTTAAAACAATTAAAAACTGAGATACTGATTATTCAATTTTAAAAGTCCACTTGTATTAGGAGTCAAACCAAAATAACTGTATTTTCTTTTTTTTTTTTCTTTTTTTCTTTTTTTTTTTCCAGTTACCTCCCGTGGTTTGAAGTCTTTTATAAACTGCTCAATGTCTTGGCAGATTATTCAGCAAAAGGACAGGTATTATTCTAAAATACTGACCCTCCTTTTCCTATCCCAATATCAAATGAATGAGGGTGAGAGGATGAAAGAAGCTGTTTGAAGAAGTGCTTCTATCAGAGATGACCGTGTGAATTATTAATCTGTATGATGCAGTGATACAGAAGATCATATTCAGCTTGGCAAGTGCCTCTGAAAAATAAATACACATTTAATTTTCTTTTTGAAAAAGATAAAGAGCAAGAGTGTGGCTGTGGATCTGACCCAAGTCCCTGCAGTCACCCATGCTGGCTTTCCTGACTCCCTGAGCTGTGCTCAGCACAGTTCCTGTAATTCTGCAGTTCCCATATTGCAGAGTCCCATCAGTCTCTGCCAGGTGTCTGATCCAAGTTTGTCATGGGCAGTAAAAGTAGAACTGATCTTACAAATGCAAAATGTTTACCCACCCCTCTGGCCTACCCTGCCCTTCTGCCTCGGAGTTTCCCTGGTGACAGCAGCATTTGCTCAATATTCCTGGTTTATTCTCATTTCAGGATAGTCAGAGGAGTGAGCTCCTAGAAACATTTCATAAACTCACCATCCCTGAGCCCGGAACCTCTGTTCATCTTGGAGTGGTAAGTGTGGGGGTGGGAGATGTAAACTAAGGTGTTAAATATTCATTCCATGTCCTAGGAGAGGATTGTCAAAAGCAATCCTCTCTCCTGGAGCTTGTACACAGGTGTTGTTTTCCTGTGAGGAGCTGTGAAATTCCCTTTTCACAACTGGGGCCCTCTCCTTCCCTCTCCCTAACCTCGGATGTCTTTGAAATGCAGCTGATTGGAGGAAGGCTGTGTGTATTCCCCTGGGAATGTCTCACCATATCCTCGGTGACCTGCAGGAGGTCAGGAGCACCAAGAGGACATTTATTGCCCACACTTCTGCACAGCTCCTGGCCCTGGGAGTTGGAAGGGGGAGCAGGCTGGGAAGCAAACAGGCACTTACCTGTCACAGCAGCCTTGGGAGCATTAAGTGCTCATCACATTTTCTGGTCCTTCTCCTCTTCCTTCCCCCTGCCTCAAAAAACCTCACACAAAAAATAATTTATTTCATTTTTATATTTTGTGAGAAAATTAAGCAAAGCACACTGACAGTATAGATGTGGGATTTTATTGATAGGATTGTATTTTGAATTTAATCTTTTGGGGATTTTGTCTTCATTTTAGCAGCACAGCCTTGTGCTCCAGGCTGTGGTGAGCACTGCAGATGCTCCTTGCTGCTGCTGCCAGCTGAGAGTTCATGTGGGCCCTCATGGGAAGTCTCCCTTGCATTCCCTTTACTGCTCTTAAAGCACTTTCTGGCAGGAAGCAGCTCATGCCCCTTGCTCCCCCCAAGGCTGGCAGTGCCCAGGGAGCAGCTGTGTGGCCCTGCTGGTCCCAGCTGGCCCTGGGCACATCCCCAGCCCCTCGAAGATCCCTCCTGAGGAGCAGCATTTCTGTTTGGGGATGAGCTGTCTCCCAAGGCCGGGGGCAGTGGGGATATTCCAGTTTTTTCATACCAGTGGTTCCAAGGAATGCTGCCTGTCTCCCCTTGTCTCAGACATTTCATGGGCAATGGAGCAAGAAAGGATAGCAAAAAGCAGCCCAGGGACCGTGTCTTTCTGATTTTATTTTGGCTGTTTCTGAGCCCATTGCGGGGTCGGAGCAAGGTTCCTGTGTGTGATACAGCTCTGAGTGCTGTTCCTCTGCCTTGGCATTGCATCTTGGAAACCAAACCAAACCAAACCAGTGAAGCATCAGAAAGCAAAACTTGTGTTTCTCATTTAGTGTCTCCATTCAGTGGAGCTGTGGTCCCCGCCTGCTATTTCAGGTTACAGCCTGATCAGGAAGCACTGAGATGGCTGAGATTTGTGTGCAAGAGAATTGTGCCAATTGTGGAGCTATGCCAAGGATGGAACAGCCTTTAAGGCTTCAGCCAGTAATTAATAAGTAGCCCTAAGACAAATTGTGAAAATCTTAAAAATTATATGAATTGTATACAAGTCCCATTCTCTCCCTTCCAAAGCCCTGACCAAGGATCATGCAAGTCATCCGTGGTGAGATTGGGAGCTGCAGTGAATCTGGGCTCCTGGAATGCAGACAATTAAAAATATTTGAACAATATAATGGATCATGAAAATATGAGAGCAATATGGTCTTTCAACATGTGCTTTTAGGGTGTATAAAAGAGACCTAGAACTTTTCAGTATTTCTCAGGTAAGCAGGCGTTGAACCTTAGGAAGCACTTCCCAGTACATTTGCACAGCTTCCCCCTTGGCTGGAATGAACTCTCTGGTGCTGTGAGTCAGAGAAGACCCTGCCTGCTGCTGCTTCCTGAAGTCCATCCTGCCGTGGGCTGGGGAAAGATAGCTTGAATTACAGCCTGCCTTGGAGTTTCCTTGGCATCTGTCACAGCCACTGTGAGTCTGTCTGTGGCAGCAGCTCTGAAGAACAAAAACATGGAATATTCCAGGAGCATTTGATACTTTCTACCTTACTGCATGTCCTACTGCCCCTGTGGTCTGGGAACCCAGCCTGTGGAATCCAGGACAGAGAACTCAGGCTGGTAGTTGGTAACTAATGTTCTGCCATTTCTACTTAGCTGAGCAGCTGCTGTTACTGCTGATACCAATACCAAGCAATACATTTCGACTGCTTTCAACATTATCGAAGTAATAAATATTTGCTCTTTTTGTAGCACTCTTACTTTACTGTGCCTGACACCAGAGAGCTTCCCAGTATACCTGAAAATGTGAGTATTTGGGAGGACCCTACACTTCATTGTTTCCATTTAATGTCAGCAGCTATATAGATGACAAATATTGCTCTGTTTGGGATAGGTTTTATTCTGTAAAATACTGAGCATTCAGGAGCAGACAGTCTGCATGTGTGATTAAAAGCTGAACTGTGTGAAGGACAAGGTACTGATGGGCAGATTGATGTGGGTAAGACAGCAGCTCTGCTAACTCTTCACTTCCACCCCTGGAAGAATGACCTGAGAGAGCAGGGGAAATGCTCTCCTTGCTAGATGGCTCCTGAGAATGCCAAGCACACCTGGGCTCTTCAGAGCCACTTTTTGGGAGACTTTTTAAGCCTCACACAGTCGTGTGTGTTCCAGCCTGGCTCAGCTTTCCAGATGATAAGTCTGTGGGGAGACAATGCTGGCATTTGCTTCTCTTAAATACTCTTTAATGTGCTCCTGCTCTGTCTCAGCCAAACTCCTGTGCCTGACATCTCAGTTTTCTTTCCCGAGCATTTTACGGTTGGTCTCAGCATCATATTCTTCAGTTGATGGCATGAAAGGAAAAAGGAATCATCAAGACTTTCCATCTCATTTGTGGGTGATTTGTATAGCAGATAGCATTCGGGGCTTTTTGTTTGCCTTTCAAAACACTGTTGCTGATTTTTCTGTGTTGCAGACTCTTCATACTGACACATATTCTGACAGGAAATTTAATAGATATGCTCTTTCTTCTGAGGTGCTTTATTTTTGTGCAAATATGATAAGCTGAGTGTAATTCAGGAATCAATTCCTGAGTCTAAACCAGCCATCAAATCTTGTCCTAATTCACAGAATCATAAAATCCCAGAATGATTTGGTTGGAAGGGACCTTAAAGCCCATCCAGTGCCACCCCCTGCCATGGGCAGTGACACCTTCCACTATCCCAGGGTTGTGTAATTTCTTAGGAGGTTTTTATCTACCTGTTAAAGCAACTTTCCTGTGGAAGTGGAGCATATTAGGGAATAATACAAGGAGATTAAATGGGCATAAGTCTACTGTATTTTAATCAATTGATCTGGTTTATTAAAAATTCCACATATCTTACCAGGAATTGCATGTAAAACACATATTAGCAAAAGTTTTAGTGGTGCCAAACTTGGGAGTTGGATGTGATGATGAGCGGAGAGCTGCAGAGAGCTCTGTTTGGAATGTTAACAGACCTGTTGGAATTGCCTGACTTTGTGTCAGATCAATGTGTTTTTAATGAGTCACAGAGCCATTTAGCACGGGCACTTTTCTGTAACAGCAACTCATTCCCTGCTGCAGGAGATGTGAGTTGTGTGATGGATATGAAAATGCAGAGTGACTTCAGAAATAAATGGGGTTGGTTGCAGGAAATACAGTGCAAGACTGAAATTCCTGGTACTAGCTGTTGTGTTTCAGAAGTAGCAGGTGAGTTAACAGGCTGAAATGATGGCATTTTCTTGGGGATGATGTCCTGTGTATTTTTGTATCACTCAGGCCATCTTCCTCTTCAGATGATGGTGGAAGAGAAGTGATTTTTAATCTCAAAAGTCAGTGTAGTCAGTGTGTGTTTATTGATATTAGATAGCAAATGATCAGATGGATGATTGATCTGGGAATGAACTTTCAAAGGAGTGTGAGGGAGTTTTGTAGTGCTCTTGGTGAATTTTGAGAGCAGTGGGGATACCTGTTCTGAAAATCCCCCTTTTTACTGCCCCAAGAAAGGTTTAAATCCTAGGAAGCAAAATACATAACAATTACCCTGCAAACTGGAACGCTTTCATTTGTATTTATTTAACTCATTCATGGTTTTGTCACTTACGAGACATGTCTTTCAAAATACATGTGTAAGTCCCAATTTCAGCTTCAGAGCTGACAGCTTTCTTATAAATACAACTTCGAGGGAACACGTGAATCTCCTCAGTACCAATACATTTCCATGCAGCCCACATGGTTCCCAGGTGTCCTTGGCAAATCTCAGAGAGCAGACAAGACTGAAACCTTATAAATCTTTCCATCTGAAGGTACATTTGTGTGTCATGTCATCACAATAAACTTGATGAAGGAACAATTGCAAATCAAGTCCCCACGTCTATTTTCCTCTCGCAGTGGAGGCTGTTGCCTCACAAACAGATCTGTGTGGAGCAGGGCTGCGTCCTCGGGCTGGATGCAGGGATTGTGTGCTGCTTTTGCTGTGCCCCTGAGTTGGGTGGCATCAAAGGGAGTTCAGGGCTCCTTAAAAATTCTTTCAATTCCCACTATTAGCAGGAATTGTGTCGTCACGCGCTGTTTTGGCGTGGTGGAAGGGTGGGTGAGAGGGGGAAGAAGAGCCGTAGAGAAGACAGCTTATGTTTAGACAAAAATATCATGTTAATCAGCACAGATGGGATGAGAAATACAGAAAAAGTACATGATAGTTTAATAGGTTTTTGGCAAAATGTGTTGGCTTTTTTTTTTCTCCTTTGACTGTACCTGTCTGTGGTTCCAGCTCTGCTGTAACAAAGACCTGAATGATTGTTTTATTTTACATGTTTGAAGCCAACCATAATGAGCTCAGTTTTTATCCCTCTACATACTGGTACCAAAGTCTCCCAAATACAATGCTTAATTTTCCTTCAGCTCTTTGTGTTTGGATGGCAAGCTGGGGAACATATTTTTGCACAGTATGAAGCATCTTGGCAGACTTCTCAGGCCAAGTATCTTGGATCTGTCAAAAGTGCTAATAGGCTTTGTTGAGCTTCTTTAAGTTTCTAAATCATATTTGCTTTTTGCTTTTCTGCACTTTTTTATTTAAGGATGATTAAGATTGCACTTGAATTCATGACTAATCTAATTTTTCTCTCACATGTGCTTTTTGTATAAGGCTGTCTTTATCCTATAGCAACCCTTTCATGTCTGTAAGAAGCTATTTGGAAACAAATTCCCTAATTCAGCATTTTTGGGTATTACCTTTTCCTCCACCTCTCCCCTTTTCTTTAATTTCTCTGTTTTAAGAAGTGAAGTGCTCAGAGAGAGAATTCCCTTCCTCCTTCCTCAGCCTCCCCAGGGAAGTGCTCCTGTCTCCCACCCAGGAATGTCCAAGTGAGGGGTTCAGTTCAGACTGCTGGGTCTGTGTGTGTGAAATGACCAGACGTGTTCCCAATAGTCAGAATTGTTTTAGCACAGGCTGAGCTCACAACTGAATTTACTGTATTAGACTTGTCCTCTGAGAGCTGCTTTTAGTTTTGGGATGTGGGTTTTTGGTACTTTATCAGGCAGCTTTGAAGTCTCCATAAAAGTGACAGAACATTTTTTTTCTCAGAGAAGTATCTTGTATTCAAAAAGCTGTGTGTGAAACATCATCACTTTTATTACTCCAAGATCCAGCTTCCCAAAACTTAGGGGAGAGATACTACAGTTAGAAAGGCCTCTGCCACAAGATGAAATCCTGCTTTCTTTTGTTAAGCCGCGTACTGGATGTAGCACAATAGAAAGATGAAATCTCTTTGGTTTGGGGTTTTTGTTTGTTTGTTTGTTTGTTTGTTTTTGGTGTTTTTTTGTTTTTGTTTTTTTTCTTTTTTGTTAAGTACACTTGGTTTTGTAATATCATGAGTCAAAAATGATTTTTCTCTCTCCCCAGAGAAATCTGACAGAGTATTTTGTAGCAGTTGATGTCAACAACATGCTGCATCTCTACGCCAGTATGCTGTACGAGCGCCGCATCCTCATCTGCTGTAGTAAGCTGAGCACTGTAAGTAAAATGCACAAGAATTTCCTCTGTTCACAGTATTTAATTTGTTTTAATTACATTCATATGTAGGAAATTACCTGATTGTCTCCAGGTCTATCTTTCAACTTCAGTTATGCAGCCCCAGCTCAGTTCTGTGCCTTACTGTAAGGATTTTGTGGAACTTCTGTTGGCCCCTGATGTTCAAAAGAATTTTTTGGATACAGGCATTTTTGTGGCTCTTTGGTACATGAATGTTCAAAGACTTTTGCCATAGTGAAATCCTTTATTCGGAATTTACTTGACAGGGAAAAAAAAGATAAATGACACTGTCAAATGGATGTTCCAGTGACCTCTTCCGGATGGACCAGAGGAGTGGGCTAAAGTACACTGACAGTGCACAGTTTTGCAGTTGTGTTTGATAAGGTTTAGTCTTAATGCTCCTTAGGCTCCATCAAGTGTCTGAGAGATGAAAGCTGCTGAATATTCTAGAGTACTCTCTTCTTAAAATGGCTGGAGATCAAAACAAGCACAGGGCTTGATTCAGTTCAAAGTTTTGTGTTATGCATTTCAAGGTTTAGCAGTCAATAAGATGGTGATTTTCTTTATGAAAGCAAATGCTCCGTGGTCGTGTTTGCTCTGTAAATGGCTATTGATTGCTTTCCTTTGTGAGTGCTGAAGATGGTTTAACTAATTTTGGTTTCTAGTGCAGTGGGCTGAGCACTCAAGCAGTCCTGGCTGAAGTACAGCTGCCATTTCCATTTCCTGGGGCTGTAACTGGTGTCTGGCTGTGTGATCAGACCTGCTTGGTGCTTGAGATTCAAACTGCTCCATGGCAGTGTGAGTGCTCTGCAAGGCTGGAGTGATGTCCACAAACCCTGGTAAGGATGGTCTGTCAGCACAGGGCAGACAAATGAGAGGAGTAGGACCTCAGACTTAATCCCAGAACAACGATTACAATATCATTTTGAAAGTAAGCGAAAGGAGAATTACAATAGCCTCTGGCACCTAATAACAATTATTAATAATGTTTACAATCAATCCCACATTTAACTGAAAGCATTTAAGTATTATAAAGTTTAATACCATAGAAAACTTGTAAAATCTTAACTTCTCTATCTGCCACATGTTCTATGTCCTCAGTACTAAAATAAGGAAAATTCCATCCAGGTCTAGTAATGGAATAAAATGAAGGAGAGGTGTTTATTTCAGCAACCTACAGAATGAAAAGAACAGTAAATGATCAGAGAGGAGGGAAGAAGAGAAGGGCTGCCCAAAGCATTTCAGAGGTTGTGTGGTTGGTTGGTTTAATCTCTCCCTTTGTGACAGAGCCTGGGAAGAGGAATTACTTACCTGTCACTGTGCCTTCCTTAATGAGCCAGTTCACAAGTGGGGCTGGGTTTTTTTCCTCTCTTTCTGCTATTTCTCTTCCTTTTGCCTCTGTCCAAGATAAAAGCACGTCTGGTTCTTGGGAGGGAGGGGTATTCATACTGTGTGTTCTTAGCTTACAAGTTTCTCTATAAACTGCTGGCAGATTGGAGTGACAGTGGAAGGCAGGTTTGAGGAGCTGGGCCGGAGCCAGCGGTTGCCGCTCGCCGTTCCAGCCCAGGAACATTCTCTGCTCCCAGCCTGTGCTTGGCAGTGCCAAGACCTTGTCCCTGGAAAGGAACCAAACCCCCCTGTCCCCGAGTGCAGCCAGCCTGGGGGGCTGCTCAGGGGCTGCTGCCTTTGTTTGGAGCTTTTAGCTTTTTAACACAAAAGTGGAAGGGACCTGTTTGCAGTTCATTTCTGTTAGCATTGGGAGACACACTTCAGACTTAGGGCTTAATTTAATACCAGGTAAGAGAGAGAAAATGAAACCACTCTGGGTAGAAAGGCTTTTATGGTGGAATGAATTCTGTGCTACAATACATGATCTCAAATTCAAAATTTGATTTTAAATATCCTTATACCCTTAAGCTGAATAAGATTTAGAGGTAGCTGAACAAAGCTGTGTTTGTTAGCTATTTTATAAACCATGTGTACTGAACCTATGGAGAAATTATAGCTGTTTGCTTGGATTTTGTTCTTCTTCTCTAAAAATGGAAATGCAGATAATTTCTCAAAATGTTAAAACAGTTATTTCTGTTAAATTTCATTACATATTCTGTCATCTAACTCCTCAAGGAAAGCCAGATATGAACCAAAATGATAAATCCCCTGTGCCTGGCAGAAGCTCACCTGCTGGTGGGAGCATGCTGCTGCAGAAATGAAACCAGAGCTCTCCTTGCATCCAGAGTTCTCTTCTCCTTCAGAACCTGCAGCGTGGCCACCCCAAGGTGTTTCCTGGCTGGGAGCAGGGCAGCAGCATGCTGGCTCTCATTATAAGGTGTCATTCATGAAGCTCTGAAATGACTTAAACTTGGGGATTTCAGGGATGTTTCTGTCTGCCTCCATCATACTGAGGTGGATTTCTTTGCTTGATTTTCCTGTGATTTTTGGAGTTTTAGCACAAAGAGAAGAATCCCATTGTGGCACAGATACTGCTTTGATCCTGGAGCAGAGCTCCCCATGCCACTTCTGCCATGGCACAGGGAGCTCTGACACAGCCTCTTGCTCCTTGGCTGGGGTCTGACTGGCCTCAGGGCTCTGAGGGTGAGGAATTAGAACACATGAACACTTTGATACCCCACCTGTGCTAGAATTAACATCATGATTTGTCTTTGCTTAGTTCGATCTTGGACACCTTCAGGCCACACAGGGACCTCAGTCCCATAGATTTTGTCTCCTCAGGACTTGTGAGCAGTGCTCTCCCTCCTTCCCCCTGCCCTGCTCGATTTCCTCCTGCCTTCCCAGAGCTGGGAGGGTTTGTTGGGAGTTGTGTTCAGAACACCTCTCACAAGTGAAGCTCAGTGTAGTGCTTGAGCTGAGTGTCCCTGGAGATTAAAGGACACTGAACTGGGAATGTGGGCAGGGTGGATGTGACTCTTCCCTGTCACCTCCGAGTCTGCCTTGGATGTGTCTGTGTGTGAGTGCTCCGATTTATTTATTTATCTTATTTCCCCAAGTGTGTGTGCTCATATTCTTTTCTTACAGTATTTTGCCTATAGCTTTTGCTGAGATTGGCTTATTGAGCATTACCACCTGCTCCATATTAATATCCTTAGTGAATGTGACAAATATCCTGCTCATCTTCTTCTCCAAATTAATAATTATTGTTTGAAATAGGATTGAGAGCAGTAATTTCCTCTGGGAGGATTCTCCCCATGGCTTCACTGGCACTTGCCTTTGCTATTTCAGTACCTGTCACACCAAAACTCTTCTGCATGGGTTTTTAACAATATAAATGAGCAATTCAATGGATCAAATGATTAGGTGAAGGGCAATTAGATAAAATTCCCTTTTAATGCATCAAGATTTAATCACTGAATTTAGTGTACTGTGGTTTTAAGAAATGCATGCCACATTTTTTTTCAGTTGGTGTTATAATTTCAGAGCAATTTTATGATAGTGAATGGATGGTAATTTCCAGGTTTGGGACATTTGCCATTACTATTTCTTTTTCCCTTTGTGTTTTCATTTCCATGTTTCTGTTGCTGTATACAATGCTGGGTGTTCTTTGCAGGTTGGGTTTGTTGAGTGAATCACATTCTCAGCTGTTCACAAAGGCAGATGGCAGCCACTCCTGCTCCCCCCGAGACCCTTGTTTTTGTCAGCAGCGCTGTGTATTTTCTAATAAAGCATTGATAGGAAAGCAGAATTGATCTTTACTTTCTTGCCTCCAAGTTTACCACTTGAAGCTTGGGGTTTGTCTCACGTACGCTGCGGTTTCTCTGTGTTTTTCAGTTAACTGCCTGCATCCATGGGTCTGCAGCCATGCTCTACCCCATGTTCTGGCAGCACGTTTACATTCCTGTCCTGCCCCCACATCTCCTGGACTACTGCTGGTAAGGCCATCTCTGTGTGTGCAGCCCCTGTGTGTGTGTTCTGGAGGGGTCTGTCTGTCCCTCACCCTCACCCTGGGCACATGGCTTAGAGTGAGCCTGAAGCCCTGTCCTGGTGCAGCTGCTCCTGGGGACCCAGCTGGATAACCAGCAGTGAGTGAAGGCCTGGAAACCAAATTGTGCAGCTTTAAAGGAAGTTTGCTCCTGTGCAGCTGATTTAAATGTTGTGTGTGCCTGTGTCAGGAACGGGGAGCGGAATCTAAAGAGTTATCTCCTGTGGAAATGAGCTGTCCCTGGCTCCCTGCGCAGGAAGGGCAGGTCCCAGTCATTTGCAGTGCCAGCAGGTGCCTTTCCCTGGATAATGGGCTTCTCACGTGTAATTAACACTTGGAGAGGCTGCCCCAGCTCCCCTCAGGTACCTGCTGCTCAGCACAGGCTTTGCCTTCAGAGATCAGTTATTCATGGACTTCCTGACAAAGGCAGGGACAGGGGCCCGCCCAGAGGGTGAAAAAGCAAACCCTGGGGCAGGAGAGAAAGCCAGGAGTCACTGAGCATCACTGAGGGCATTCTTTGGTGGCCAGCACCCAGCCGTGGCAGGAGGGAGCCAGGCTGTGTGCAAAGAATGATTTCAAAATGTACAACTGTTAGGCAGCTCACAAATGCAACAACTGATTTCCTTACCCAGCCAGGAAGTTTAATTGGAGAGGTAGCTACACACTCGGTCATTGCTTGAGTAAGTCAATTTTGCAACAGTTTATGAGCCATAAAATATTTCCCAAGATAGAGTTCACCATCTATTTTGTAACCATGTGAACTTGGAGATGTCATTTTTGCCTGGGAGGACAGAGCAATCAGCTCCCAGCTCCCTGCTTTAAGGCAGTATTTCTGCTTCCTGGTATCTGCCTCTAAAGGGAAATGACCTGAGATTATTTAAAATAGAGGAGTTCCATTTAATTTTAATTATTGCCTGGTTATTTCTTTTGCAAATATGACATAAGAATTTTAGAGAGCTGAAATGGGGACAGAACTTGAAGCAATGAGAATTCTTCAGTTCTTATGAATACAGAATATCTTGTTCATTCAGTTGGCTGTGCTCATTTACTGACTGTGCTGTGATGTTTTGAATCTTCTCCTGCTCTTTTGAGACTCACAGAAGGATGGATAGAGTGTGTCACTCGAGATCTTTGGAAGTTTTTTGAAAAAAGTATATTCTGCCTGTGATTGTTTGCCTTTTGCTTCCCATTTCCCTCTTGAAAGGGTTTTCTTAAACTTAATATTTCTATTCCCTTGCATTCCTCACTGATGTACCTTCCCTCAGAACTGAAAATGCTGAAGGGCTGTGTCTCCCAAATGTTTGCTCTCGGTGCACTTGCTCTGCCGTGGGGATGCTGACTCAGTGCTGCTGGTGGATCCTCCATGGAGCTGGAATGACTTCACTCACCTCATCCCTGCCATGTAGATTGCTGAGGACAAGGGGCAGGAGGGGAAGCAAGCGGAAGAGTGCTATCCTTTATTTTTATTTTTAATTAGGCACCACTCTTTAATGTATTTTCAGCCCAGGGAAGCATTTTTGGTGCAGGAGACTAAAATACTGTCACTAGAGACCATACTTTAATGCACATTTGCTTGTTCCTTTGAATACAGAGCAAGAGAGGAAGTACAGAAGCACAGCTGCACCGCTGGTGGCTGGTTTGGGGTTGTTTGGTTGGGTTTTGTTTGTTTAGAGCACATGCCAGCAGGTGCCAGAAGTCCTGGTTAGTGAGGTGCTGCCACCAAGCATCGACAGTCAGGCACATACAACTGTTTGAATTTGGCCAGATCTTGTCCATCTATTTTATTGGGAATTTAAACATTTGGTGATGTGAAGGAAGCAGTATATCAATTTTCCTCACTACTTTTCCCACTTTGTTTTCTTTATGCCATAAAACCACTCCCACTGTGTCTGTTTGCTTCCTTCTTACTCTCAGTGTTTGTGTTTAAAATGAGCCCTTAGAAAAGCCCAGCTTTGCTGAGCTGGGACACAGCTGAGTGTGTGCTGAGCCCCAGAGCTTTGTCACCAGAAGAAACAGTACATTTTGCAGGGTGATTAAAGCAGTCTTTTCTATCAGACAGACAGCTTAGCAGCTAACGTGAATGAATTCTGAGAGCACCCTGGCACAGCTGCTGAACAAACACTTCTGTTGGGGCAGTTTGCCCTTTCTCCAGGAGTTTTTTAAACCCCCTTTCTCCTGTTTTCTAAATCTGCATATAGTCAATGTGCTCCTCGAGTAGGTGGAGGCGGAGCTGGAGTCCTCCTGCTGCTGGAAAACAAAACTTCCTGCCCGGGGAGCTCTCAGTGGGCATTGCCATTGAGCCTGGCACACCTGGGCACTCACTGAAGCCTCTTGTAGCTGCTCTCCTGGTGTCGGAGCTGTGCGTTCCCTGCATTGTTCCAATTTATGCAGTCAAGTTTCTAATTTGCATCAATTACCCCAATAAATTTCGGGTGGAATTCTGTTGCATTTCAATGAGGAATGTGAAGAGAAATCAAGAGACTGCCCTGGAGAGGGAAGTGCCACGTTGTGGGAAGCAGCCACCCATTAAGTCAGTGTTTGTAGAGCAAGACATGAATGTGGTAAATGTGCTCTCATCCATTTCCCTGGAACAGTGAAGCAAAATGGTGAAATCCCTGTGTAGCTGTAAATAGGAACCTTTTGGAGATCCTTGGGCTTTTACTTTACTTTCCTGGTGAATTGCAGTATTTTTTAAGGCTGGGCTTTTTTCACTTAAGAAGAAATGTCCCTCTATTTCACCTGCTTCTCTTCCAATTAGTAGTTGCCCACCTCTTGGGAGCATAATTAAGAGGTCTCTAGTTTGCCTAAGGAAACGAATTAAAGAAATTGTAAAAATGCAACTGTAATAAATGGGCAATATATAGCCATTATGTCCCCCAAATCCATATTCATGCTCATGCATTGCTACTTTAATGATTTGATATTTACCTATATAACTCATTTGATTATAAATAAGGCTGATTGCCTTGGGAGCCAGCATAGCACAAGAGGAGTAATGACCCCTCTCTTTGTTCCAAAAGGCTCATGCAGGCACTTTGTTGGAGCAGTAAATACATGTGGTAGAAACTGATACTTCTTAATTTTGCACTTAATGGCTATTGGCTGCCAGCAAACAACTTTGAGTAATTAGTAGTTGTGGCTGTAAGAAGCCCCAGGACTGATGAAGTGTCAAGCAGTGGGGAAGGCCTGCTCTGAAGGGCAGTCTTTAATCTGCCAGGGCTCCCAGAAGGATTAAAGGTTGTGCCGAGTGTTTCTGCCCTTTATACACGGGATGTGTCTTGCTGAACTTCACTTGGAAGTCTTGCAAGTACAAATCTACCCTGATAAAATATTAAAATCTGCTGGAGTGTTCCACGTCTCAGGACCTGAATGGCAGTGAGGAAGGACGGTTTCAGTGTGCCCTGGGAGGGGAAGGGGGGACACACCACATTCCCCTGCACAGGATGCTAAAGGTCTACTTAAATAATGGCCTATGATTAACTCATGGTCAAGATAAATGGTGATAAAAGCAATTTATGAAGCCTGACATGAACTTGGGGCATTTACTTCTAGGTGTGTTTCCTATTCAGTCATATTTGATGAGTGATGATGGAAGAATAGAATCTCTCTGGTAGATTTTATTGGAAATATTTATGCTCTTTACCAGAATTACATTTTATTGAGGTTATTTATGCAGTCCCTGGAATTATTTTATGTGCTGTATTGCTGTTACATGTAATGTTTATCACTTCAAAATTGAAAAGATGAGCCTTTGCATCCAAAGCTGATCCATGTATCTTGAGCCATATCTTTTCTTGCCACGTTTGGAGATGTTAATAAATGGCTGGTTTTCAGGAACACTGCACTCTTCCTGCTTCCTTTCATTACATTAGCTGAGGTTCCACTAGATGAGACATTTGCAGGCTTAAGACTTCCTGCCGAGGTTCCGACGTTGTACGGTGGGGATTGAAGCTGTGGCGTGGCTGGAAGTCCTTAATTGGAACCACATTGGTGGCGGTGGCACCGGAGGGGCCGGAGCAGCCCAGCCCGCCTCGGGGGCCCTTGTGCAGCCAGAGCCAAAGCAGGGCTTCATTCTCTCACTGTAAAATCCCTGGCTGTTCTCTTGCTCCCGAGCTGTGGCCGCTGGAGCTGAAGAGATGGCATTTGTCACAAGTCAAACGCAGAGCAGGGCTCAGCTGGGCAGCCCTCGTGTGTCCCGGGGAGCAGTCAGGCCTCCTGCCCCGGGACTGGGGCTCGTGTTCCACTGCCACCTGTGGGATTCCCAGGAAGCAGAACGGTCGGGATCATTCTGTGCTGTAGCAGCCCCTCTGGGCTCTGTCCCAGGGGGCTGTGGGAGTGCACTCACTGCTGTGACGTGGGACTAGGTGCTGGAATGTTCTGCCAGTGAACTGGGAAGGGGTTGTGGAAGTTGTATGTGTTTAATGTCTCAGAAAAGAAAAAAAATTGGTTTCACATGGAATTTCTACTGCAGGGGCTGTTTCCGCCTCGGTAGAGCATCCTACAGAATGGCAGTTTGAGGGGGTGTATTAATAAACAACATAAATATTAATATGCTTATCAGTAAATATATTTTCTAAGGTATTTCTCAGGAAAAGGGGAAGCAGGGATTTTTGCTGGCCTGGTGTCTCAGGAGCTTTTTCAGTACTGTACTGCTCTTACTGAGCAGTAGGCACCAGCTTAGAGCAGCAATATGGGAGATATTTTAATCCAAGGCAGTACAGTGACATTTCTCTCATTTTTTCATCTGAAATTGAAAATGAGCTCTTTGAGCTTCTGTATCCAAAGCGAGCTGAGGCTCTATTTTAGAAGTTGTGTCTGTCTGTGTGCGCTGCGTTTCGCAGGCAGGATGTGCCATATTTGCAATTAGCAGCTCTGGCAGCCTCGCTGATGGCTCTGATTGCGAGGGGGAGGCTGCGAGCAGCTCCGTGCTGGAAATCCTGGACACGAGAGGCAGCGAGAGGCAGCTCCCATCCGGGGCTCTGCTGCTCCTGGGGTTTGCTCAGTCAGGGAAGGGACACGGAGATCAGTGTCCCCTTAAACACTGGGGCTAACAAAGGTGTCACACCTGTGTCTGAGGCTAAAACCTGGCCTAAGAGCCTCTGGGGTATTTAAGTTTTCTGTCCTGAGGGGAATATTGGTGTCAGTGGATGTCCCAGGAACTGTGGAGTTTATCAGGATCTTCTAGAGTATTTTTTATGTTTTCTTTTACAAATGAAAGCATGTCAAGATTTATACTCAAAAGTAAATTACTTAAAATGTTTTGGACTCATTGAAAGAATTAAAAACTTGTATTACTGGGTGATGTGTATACATTAAATTAACCACTTGACACTACAACAGGGTCCAGTTTTTGAAAGAATACTCTTGGAAAAATCTGTGTATGTTTTTAAAATTACAATAACACATTTTGTTTGGTTTTCTAACAGAAGACCCCAGTGTTAGGTCTATCTTTAATAGCTGTCCTTAGGTACCTGCCTAAACTTAGTCACTTAGAAATTCTGATGTCAGGAAAAAGTGAAGTCTTACAGGAGTGGGAGTCTATTGCATACTAAAAAACATCTTTCAAATATGGACTAACACTTTGTTCACATGTGATTTGTTTGTATATATGTTATCTATTATTTTTTAAGCAAAACCTAATCCAGTATCCCAGTGTTTTCCTGTAGCTGATTTTATAAGTCATGTGTGTTATTCAGGGTTACAAGGATGTAAAGCTGTGTTTCTTTTTCCTCCCCACAGTGCCCCCATGCCCTACCTCATTGGAATACACTTAAGTTTGATGGAGGTAAGTCTCTCTCACCATTTCTGAAACTATAAATAGTGGTATGATTTAGAGCCAGATTCTGCAAGCAATTACACATTCATTCATATGCTTAAAAGTGAAATAATCCTGTTAATTTGGGAGTGCTGGGGGAATTGAGTGAGGCATACACGACAACGTTGAGCGTTCAGGAGCCTCGCTTGCTCCGCCGTGCTCGGTGACAAGCTCACCTCGTGCTCCCCTCCCCACCCTGGGGCTTCATTTAATCACTTCAGTGCCTTGCTTGGACTCAAGCACAAAGGCAGAGTTGATATTAAACCACAATGTTGACAGTTACAGTTCTCTTTTAGGCTTTTGCAGACAGATTGTAATTTTTTTAATGTTCAAAAGATCTGAAAAGAAGGAACTTGCAGTTAATGTTAACACAAAGCTGGCAGAGCACCAGCCCTCACAGAAAGCTTCTCCTATAAACAATTCCCAGTAATTCATGTGACTTTTTTAAAAAAAACTCTAAAAGTGGAAATCGCACATTTGCTTTTGCTTCCAGTACTGGTGAAGCAGTGGATGACTTTCCTCAAAAGTATCTGGGGGACAACAGAAGATAGTGACTTAAGGTGCCTGTGAAATCCTCATCCTTCCTGCCTGCGCCCCTTCCCCAGGAGTGCTCCGGGTGGGAAGAGGCATTCCTGCCCAGGGAGCTCGGCCTCCCGGGGGCAGGGCTGGAGAGCTGGGTCTGCACGTGCCCCTGCACATGGATGGACCTGTGTCCCTGGTTTAGATCCCGTGTGTGGAAATGGAGCCTTCCTCTTCAGGGTACAGAACAGTTTAGGGAGCTGGGGTTTACATCACATAAAGGAATTGTTCTTGTATTGTCCATAAAAATGGGTAATTTCTGGAAATATTGATAAATATTCTTTCACTGGGGCAAATGTGTGTAATAATGATGCCCTGTGTGTTTGTGTGTGCTGTGTAATATCCCCCCTTTTTCCAGCATTAATGGTAAGTAATTTTAGAAGGCAGTTTTTTCATGAAAAGATAGATTAAATGTACAGATGTCTTTTTTCTTTTTACCGTCCTGGGCACAGATGATTTTTTTATTCCCTTTATACTGCTAAACCAATAAAGAATTGCAGTACAATGTGTTTGTGAATAACCAATTAGTTTAAAAGTCAACACGTACATTTGTTTGCACATCATATGCTTCTGTTCAAGGGGCTACTCATGATCACCCTTGGATACTGCACAGGCAGGAATGAGGGAATATCTAGGAAGAAATGTATTTTTCATATAGATCAAGAATCTTTCTACCCCATATCTCTCCCAGACAATCATTGGTGTGATTATTGTGGTATCTGTAAAAGATGGAAGAGAGCTGGTAGAGGATGGGAGAATATCTCCATACACACACTTGGCAGCTTTCACAGATATTTGTGCTCACAATGAGCTCTGTGGTTGGCCTGGGAATGGATATAGAAAAGAAATTTAATAATTACACCTTGGAGTTGCTTTGTGTGATGTCTCACTCCTGCCTTGCTCCATAAATCCATTGCCTCTTCCTTTGTCTCCGTGTTTCAGACTGCAGGGCTCTGTGGGCCTTCCAAACTCCATCTGTAAAAACTCAAAAAAAGGAGTTGTTCTTGGAGAAGCCAATTTTCATCCATTTTAGTAACTTGTGAAAAAATCTGTTTAGTACTAAATCCAGTCTGGCTTTTGAATAGCCAGAGATTCTGGAACACAGACACGCTTTGGCAAAGTACAGTTATTCAAAGTGCCTTATCAAATAAATTAAATAAATAAACCAAACTGTTTTCTCTGCTCTTACGGATAAATTCAGTTACAGACAGAACTGCATCTTGCAGCTAACTCTGCTTTTTCCATTGAAAAATAACACAAAATTCCACAGTGGCTGCTGGATCTGTCTGGTGGCAAGTGCTGCAGAATTTTTGTGCCCTGGGCAAGGGAAGGTGACATTTGTCACATGAGCTGGACACTTCCTAGGTTACCTCTAGTTTGTGGTGCTGAATGCTCACTCTATTTGTCCCTGCTTTCATATGTAAAGTTGTGGGGTTTTTTGTTTAGAATAACATCCTAGTTACAACAGCAATTCTTTTTCTCATGACCTGACAGTTGTGTTTGTTTGAAAATATATTATCTTTTCCATATCAAAATAATTTTATAAACTAGAACTACAACCTACTGCCATTATTCAGTATTCCTTCTTCTCTAAATGCTGAAATGTCACAAATAGAAGTGTTCTGTTAGTGCACACGTTTGAGGGTCAGATGAGGGCTGCATTCCCAGGCTTGCACTGTGGCTGAGGCAGGTGGACCCTTGCCCTGGTGTGGAGCCCAAGGAGTGCTGCAGGTAGGTCTGGGCTCAGCCTCTGCCCCAGCAGCTCCCATGCTTGGATTTGTCCTCCTTGTGCCAGCCTCATCTTGCCAGGGAACCAAGATGGGATTTGGGATATAGGAAACAATTATTTTCTACCTCTAGTCATGTTTCTGTGGGTTTTGCTATCCCAGTGTTGGAATGGGGCCTCTGGAAGAAGCAGTAGTATTGGTGATTTTAAACAAAATCCAGCCTCTCTCAGCTCGACAGATCTTTCCTGAACTGTTTGGTACCTTAAAGTTAGTTTGCAGTTTCCCGTGTTCCACGGGGGCTCTGTAGAAGGAACAGTTATTTTAATGGAAAATGACAAATTTTTCTTATGATTAAAATATCAAGCCTATCCATTGACTGTTAAATCTAATTTGCTGTGACTGAAATGTTCTCCAGTGAGATAAGATAATCTCCTGTTATAGGTCAGAGGGCTCCAACTGATTTATGGGGGAAAACCTTGGTAGAAAATACAGAGCTGTGTTTTGTGCTCTTATTTTTCAGCTTTTCTATCATCACCTAGTTAGTCATTCTTTATAAGATTTCCATTTAGCAATCCATAAAGTGACTTCAAAGCAGACTAAAAGTTTATAAGCTGTTGGATAAGCAAGGCTGGAGCTATCACATGAATAATGGAACATGCTTATGGAACTAATTGAATTCATATTAGATGAAGATAAGTACTTAGTAGTGATAAATAATGAGATAGGAAAATGAAACTCTATCAAAAGAACACACCCCTTTCACTATCTTATTTTCTGCCTGTGCACTGTAGGCTGTTTTAGTCTTCAGATTGTATAAAATTGCCCTTTGTGTCAGAAGCTGTGTCAAACTTAGTTGCAGCCTTTTATGTTTTGTCAGAGAAAACGATTGTTTCTGCAACTGCTTGTGTAGGAAGGTTATCAGTGTGATGGTGCTGATGGAGGGGGAGTGCCCTTGACCTGGGAGCTCCCTGCTGGAATTCGGGCACATGTGGTTTTGATTGACTGCTGGGGATGGCTGTGCTGGGCTCTGGGATGTGGAGCTCTGGCAGCCGACTCCAGCGTGCCGGGATCCACTTAGGAGCACATCCACCCTTTCCTGCTCTCTTTGGGGCACAGACCCAGCATTTGGAGTTAGAATTAGTCATTGGAAAAGTATTTAGTATCTTTTTTTATTAATATTCCAGCTTATTCAAGGACCTTTTCTGGGACTTCAGAACTGTAATTCTTGCAAGATTATCCAGGATGAATTTGTGTGTGAAATTGCACATTGCATTTCAGAATGTTCTTCTAACCTTTTTCCTAAGGAAAGAGGACACTGGTGTATATCATAAAAGCTATATGAGTAGATTTTTGTTTTACTTCAACGTGATATCAGTAAAAATGTTCATGTGAGGAAAGAAATGCTCAGTGAAATTCCTGTTGTGTGACTCGTGGTAGGACACGGAGGCTGATCTCACCTGGTGTCAATAATGTCTCCTGTGCAGCAGTGGAGTGGAGCTGGGGCTCTCAGAAACGCCCCCATGCATTTGGGGAGCACTTTTGGGCACATTGCCCTGCTCCTGTTTGGGGTGAGGATGCCCTGCTCGGGATCCAGTGTCACCACAGCCCAATTAGCATGCACTGAGTCTGAGCTAACGAGCCCTGAGCACGGGTTCTGTGAGCTTGGGCTCAGGCCTGACCCTGCCATGGGGTCCCCTTCCCAGAACACACCCTGAGAATTCATTGACCACTAGCATCTGCCACTGGTACTGTTAATTGTTAATTATATTTTCAATTGGGGTGAGAGGCGTTAATTAGCTTTTCCCACCCATTTATACTTAGTAAATCAATGCTTTTTCTACCTGTAACTGAGGAAGTGCAGCTTTTCCATGGGATTTTAATGAAGGGTTATAGATTAACTTAAATCCAGGCCTTAAACCCCTAAATGCAGTTTAGCCATTCACAAATATTCCCAATATGGCTGTGCGTGGTTTCAGGAGTATTGATAAAAATGCATTTAAAATACGGCAGATTACTTATGGAATTGTCTTTTATCTAGTTATTGGGGAAATGGAAATAAGAACCACGTTTTAGGAAGGGATTCTGGGGGGATGTGTGAGGGTGAGTTTCCAGAAGCCAAGCCCTGCAGTACCAAGCAGGCTTCCCCAGAAGCAGAGAGGTTTTTCTCGTGTGCCACAGCGCCGGGGCAGCACGGGTGCTGTTTGTCACTCAGTTGGCAACAGCTGCTTGTGATAAGGATCTGGGGAATCACCTGTAGAGGCTCGGGGTGCCCGGGCGGAAGGGTGGGAGATGGGCTGGGGGGGCAGCCCACCTGCTGTGCCCGGATCAAAGGGCCCCGGGGTCAGGGGGCACATCCCGCTTAAGCAGAGCTGTCTGCTGAATAGCCATTTCAGATTGTAAATCTGGCCGTGATTTCATTAAGTCCTTCTGGCTGCTCTTGGGGCATGAAATAATAAAATTTTATATCCGCTGCCTTTCCTGCTTCTGGCAGCCAGATTGACACATTGTTGTCTGCAGCGTCGTGGTGTTTTCCTTAAGAAAATAAATGGAAACTATTAATTCAGTAGAGACAAGTCATTAAGCAAATTGATTTTAGACTTGTTTTGAATCATATTTTCTTTACAATTTCAAACCTAGTGCACAGGCTCGCTAGAATGTTAGTTTTTGTTAGGAGTTCTGCCTTTCCAAAAGAATCGGTGGAAGGTATCACCCTTTTACTGTTACAGCATTTTTTAAGATGCTGATCACGTTTGTATCTGGTTATAAAACCTCATGATCGGCTTGGTTTATGTTTTGGCAGCAATTTAGCCGTGAAGTTACGCAAACCTGGTTTGTGGGAGGAAAGGCAGGGGGTGCTGGTGTTTGATGGTTATGGAGGTTTTATTCTTGTTTTGTTTTAAATTAAATTAATGAAACAATAAAATTGTTCACCTGAAAGAAGTTTAACTTGGGATTCCTCTATGGCAGAAAATGAGGAACCTGCCAAGTGTAGCCAGTGCTGATAAAATAGCATTTAGTGTAAACGGGTGTTATTGTTATGGATGAACACTGCTTCTAGAGTGGGATGGAGAAGCACCCCTTAATTCTTCTATTAGAATATGGTTTCTATGTTTTTGTGAACTTCCACATAAAACATTTAAATGACTCAAGTGTTTGGCTGCCTGTGAGCAGGGCAGGCACCCGGACTGTGCTTATTTACGGACCTGGTGTTTAAGGCCCCCCGGAGTTTGTTTGAAAAGTTAAGAGATTTTCACAGTAAAGGTGCCATTTCTGAAATTTAAAGTGCTCTTTTCACCAGGAGATAAGTTCTCTCTGATTAAGTCAGTAATTCTTACTAAGCCATGTTTATAGAGGCCATAAACAATGGGTTCAGTATGCTTGTTAAACCAGCTTTCCATACCTCTCCACTCTTTTAAAAAGAGACATTTAAAATAAAAGGCAGGTGTAGATGTTAGTTTGATTTAGATGGATTTTAGGTGATTAATTATGGCTACAAGTAATTGGGCAAGGATGGTTGAGAAAGGTTTGCAGGAGTGGGATGTGATGCACATTTTCACTGAATCTCTCCTTTTGACTCAGTACATCCCTGACCTGTGGGAAAATGAGATAAGGAATTTGTAATGTTCATATTTCCTCTTGGTCCTTGCTTATCCACATTTCTTTTCAGCAAAATATGAACCTACTGAATACAGTCCAGTCTGTTGCGCAGGTATCACTTGTAAAATTTTATTTAGCTCTTCAGGAAGTTGTGAAATATGGACTGGGGCTGTGTGTGGCTTGTGGCTGTCCCTTCCCATTTCCGAAAATTATGACAACACACAAACTGTACTTGGGAAAATGATCTGCGTGTTTTTGTGATTCACAGAATCCAGTGGGGTTTAATGTGAGAATCGCAGCTGAATGATGGGAATTTTTGCTCAGTTCCAACAAGAGAGTAAATACTGTGATTTCCATGTTGGTTGGGCTGATTCGGTGCCAGGTTTAGTGAAAGAAGCGTGTGATTATTTAACAAAAGCCCTTATACTGCCTGATACCAGCTTTATTAAATGTGGTAGTGACAGGAGAAATAACAGAACCAACTAAGGATTAAGATGAACTGGTCAGTCTGCATTTCTGTAGAATGAGCCACATTTGGACCATCAAAAATTCTATGTTTTTGAATGCATTGCAAGACAGATGCTATTAATCAAGTCAGTCTCCAGTGTTTTATTAAATCTGAGGGCTGGTCTCAAGGGAAGTCCACTGCCTTTGTACAAATATTGCAAATCTTTACAGTGAGGTTGAGCTCTTGGTGGTGCAGAGTTTGACATCAGCGTCCTTTTGGATACAAGGATTTCTGGGCCAGGTGTGGGGTGATCACACTGAGCAGCATTTACAGTCCCTGTACCATGAGGGCATCCTTCTGGGTTATCCCCCCTGGCTGAGCCCTGCTTGCACAAGCCTGTTCTGTGCTCCAGAAAAACCCACATTTTGCTGAAGGGGAGGTGCAGATTCAGCACCAGAGGAACACAAACACCCCTGGCTCGTTGACCACGTGTGTGCTGCTTCTTCAGCAGCAAACAGGAGAAGGGTTTCCTTCCTTCTGTCTTGTCCTGCCAGCACTGAGGCTGACAAGCTTCTGGCTTTGGTTAAGTACTTTGCAAGACCTTTTTGTTGGAGGTTTTTAGACTCCTCTGAGTATAAGTGAGATTTTTAATTTTCTGAAACAGGAAGGAGCAAATCAGTTTGTCTGGTGCTTCCGGACTCCTAGAAGGAGCGAGGCTCCTGGATTGCTTTAGAGTTTATCAGATGCAGCCAACGGGGTGACCTTTGGTTCCTGCAAGCAAAGTACCTGCTTTGTCAGGCAGTGCTGGTGCTCTTTATATGGAAAGCATTAAATGTAATATTCTTCTATTTAAGTTAAAGAAATGTCTCATGAAGACCTAAACTTCAGTGTCTACAAAGTGGGTTTTATTGTTGTTGGGTTTTTTTTAAGCCCTAAGTACACAGCAGTTTGCTTTATAGACAGAGGACTGAGCCTTGAAAACTGAGGGTAATTATTTAGCTGCCTAAGGCTCAACTTTGCCATTGTTTTAGGACTTGAGTTCCTTTCTTTTAAAGGAAACAATTCCCTCCACCCCACAAAACCTTAATTAAAAATTGAGTATGTTTTTGTTCATTTTCCTGCTCAGTAACTTTCATTTGGTCCTGCATGTAGGTAGGTAGGTACTTAAACATTTTTTACAGTGTCACTGGGAAATTTCCTCAATTACCCTATTCTATCATTCCAGTTTTTCTGATTTTGAATTTTCAAGTTTTATTTGAAGAGATTAAACTGTGTGATTAGTCAGTCAAAAAAAAAAAAAAAAAAGATTCGAGCCTCCTGTTAGTGGAAGAAGCATTACGTGTTTAAATGCTGCTCTGTTTGGTATCAGTGACTCATTTACTGTTGATTAGGCAGGGAAATCAAGTCTGGCAATATTTAAATTTGCTTAGACCACAGATACCTTTCAACACTCAGGGTCACAGGTACTGATGATCATTCTTTTGAGAAATAGGTTCTTCTTTTCTCTTTAATGTGTAAGTACTGTTACAGAAGATGTGAACTTCAGACCAGATCAGAAACTTTCCCTCAATTCATGGGAACAGGAGAGAAATTTCAGACTTGCTGACCAGGATATGGTGGAATTTAATTTGTCTTTTGTTTTTTCCCCTCCATTTTAATTATTTACTGATTAGGCTCGTATAGCATCCAGTTTACTTAAATGCAGTTGTAAACTTGTCTTTATTAGACTTCCAAAATTCAACCTGGAATTTGGAAACCAGTTCCCATCCCTGACTTAATGCAACTCTCAAATCCTGGAAAATCCACTCTTTATTGTTATTTAAATGAATTTCCAAATATAAAAAGATTTGCTTGAAGTCCTGCCTTGACTAGGAACTTTTAAATGTGCAAACAGGACACCAAGACAAACATTAGTAGAGGTGCTTGAAATAAATCTTTGCTTGAATAATCACAGACACTCTGGTTTGACAAATTTCAGTGTGCATGTTGTTAAGAACTTCCGTCTGCCAACTGAAGGTTAATTTTTTTAGCATTGCAAAATGAGTAAATAAAATAAATGATGACAGGAAGTCAGGAATGTTGATTGTTTTTAAAATGGTTGAGGTTCTGTAGTGCCATGTTGTTCTGCCATCACTTTTGTCTTTTATGCATAAAATTTAATTTCCCATACTTACATTTTCCTTTCCCTTTTCCTGAATTTGCTCACATACAGAAAGTAAGAAGCATGGCCCTGGAAGATGTGGTGATCCTTAACGTAGACACCAACACACTGGAAACCCCTTTCGATGACCTTCAGAGCCTCCCCAATGACGTGGTATGTATGGAGTGACTTAGCCAAGGGTTCTGCTCCTGACAGCAACTCCTGGTGTCACCGAGGGCGCTCGCTGGGAGCACTGAACTGCTTTCCCTCAGTTCTTGCTGTCCCAAAGCGTTGGGGGATGTTTGTTTCAACATTTGCAGACGTGCATTGAAGCCTCCCAGTGAAAATCAGCTAATGCTCACATGAGCTAGAAATCCTGCATCTTTAGTTAACTGTTGTTTCCAAATGAAATTGTGTGAGTTTTTTTCCTGTGATTGTTCCAGGTGAGCTTTAAGGAATTTTGTTCATTTTATATCCTGAGATATGATATGAAATGGATGCCTTTACATTCACTTCAATCACTGCTAGAATTCAGAACTCATTTTCTTTCTCATTCACCATTTTTATTGGTAAATTATTTCATGTTTTTAATAACTTGATAGTAATGGTGTATAAATACTTGACATTTAATGGGATGCAAAGACATCCCACTTGCTGCTGCAGTCATCTCCACTGAAGGAGCTGAGAGGAGAGAGCAGAGGAGTGAGAGTGTCAGGAGCTGTTTTCAAGACAGAGAGTGAATGTTTAGGAGAACATGGCAGGGGAAAATCTGGATTTCCTTTGCTAGTTGGGAATATTGTGCTGACAGTCAGATCTGAACACTTTTATGTGCAGTTGAGAAATAGAATTGATGTGCAGGGAGCTCAGTGTAAGCTGGTGTGTGAGGAGAAGCTGCAGTGACAGTGAGTGCCCAGTGCCTCCTGCTGTGACACCCTGGCATTCCAACAGGATCCCTTCTTCCAAAACAGAGAGCTCAGGAGGAAAGGGCCATCTTGATTGTGAACATTTTGGCTTTAGTCAAACATTTAGTCTGTAAAAGTTGATTCCATTATTTTTTCTGGCATTATATAGTTTTTCATTTTGATTTCACTCCCAGCATCCAAATCTGCCAGCTGGTCACTGCTCGTGCCATTATCCACAACCCAGGAATAACAGACTTGTAAATTTCATGGAATTATGTAAGAAATGTCTGGATGCAGTGAGCACGGGGCCTCAAACATGTATATGATTTGTCAACAATCAAGTATTATATTAGATTTTATGAGACTTCATTAAAGGAGCTGTTGTGGGCATACTGTAGAACATCAGAAGAGACTTCTCCAATAAACACAGAACTTCAAGCTTTGGAATGTAATAAATTTTAAGAGACTTCCTTCCTTTCATTATTTACTTTTACTTCACTTTTATAACAGTAGAGAGTTGTGTTTTATTAGTTCAAATTTCTTGATTCAGTTTTCCACAGGTCTGTTTAAGAGCTCCATTTTATCTTGGAGGATGTTGAGAGCAGAGCAGAGGAAGTGCTGCCAGCAAATTCAATTAACTGGCAGGGCTCACCAGTAGCATATATGGGGTATTTTTTTTTTTTCACAACTGCTATATAAATACAGCTGGGATTAATATTTTTCACAACAAAGCTTTAAGTTGAGTCGTGTTGCGTTGTGTAATTAATGTTTGGGCTGGGGTTTGTGTGGGATTTAGCTCTGGTGCACTGTTGCAGTTACCTGGATGAAGCAGTTCCTCCTCCAGGTCTCTCCCTTCACACGGTTCCAGAGTTGGCTTTGACCACTAGAGAGCAGCTGCTCTGCTGTGCAAGAATTGAATTTCTGTCAGTTCTTTCATGCATCATGTGTTTGGAACTGTAAGTGGATCAAGTTGTTCATCTCAGCAGGGAGATGCTAAAGCCAATCCATTATACTTTTTTTTTTCTTTCTTTCTTTTTTTTTTTTTTTTTTTTTTTTTTTTTTTTTTTTTTTTTTCCCTTTTTGCTTCCCTGGGAGATTTTGGGAGTGTGTCTCCCCACTTGTCTTAGTCTAAGTAGATGCATTTCTGATCTGAGAAACTAAAAATGTCTTCAAGAGTTTCCTGATCATAAATGCCTGTTATGTCAAACTACTCTGCCAGTTTTGCTACTTAATGTGAGCGGTGAGCAATTAATGCACTGCTGAATAGACAAAATTTACTTTGCTAAATTAAATCTATCTATATTCATCAGTGAGCAAAAACATCTTCTCTGTGGTGCATTCACCATCAGGTAATTAATCCAGTGGAAAATTTCTAAAAGCTGTTTTCCTTCTCTCCTTGAACCGCTTTTTAAATCAAGTGAATGAAGTCTTATGATTATTTTAGAGCCTTGGGTAGTGAGTTGTTCTTGAGTTTCATGATAGTGATGTTGCTACCTAAACTGGTTCTTGGAAATCAAGAATAGACTGTTCTTTATTCTTTAATTCTTAGGATCCAAACAAATACAGGACCCAGTGAAAGGTCTTTCCGGTTAGAATTTGTGTCAGAGGAGCTGGACAGAATTGAGGCAGTTCCAGCAGAGTCAGCTCAAGTTGTTCCTTTGCCCCAGTTTACCTCAGCAGTACCTGCTGGCTGTCAGACTTCTGAAGTGGTCAGGTCATGTCCCTGAAAATCAAGATTTGTACTACTGTGCTACTGATTAACTATTTGAAATGTGAAAACCTGCCCCTTCTTCACCTTCTGCTTCTGATGTATTGCTGGAAATCTGGCAGCATGAGAGCACCCTGGGAAGTAACTTTCCTTTTAAAATAATCAATATTAAAAAAAGCGATTTATTAAGGACTGTGATTACAATAAGTGCATCTGCTGCTGACAAGTCTCCTACACCACCGTCTGTGTTGCAACGAATAGCAAAGAGGGGGTAGTAATCTTTTTTTTTTTTTTAATGCAACCCGTATGGATTTTTCATGTATTTCCAAATAAGTGTCATCTTCTAGTCATAGTTGTAGTCAGAGCCCCACGTTACAAGGAATGAAGTATAAGCTTGCTCCGTCAGCTCGTGGCCGTTGCTAAATGAAGGCCTGGGGGTGGCTGGGGCCTCTGCGTGTCCCGGGCTCAGCTGTGGGGCTCCTGCTGCCCCGTCCAGCGAGCCAGCACGGCGAGGAAGCCAGGGCTGCTGGTTTTCACACAGGCAATGGGCTGCTTCCAGGGCAGCCAGGAGTGCCAAACTGCAGCTCTCTAGCCAAACCATTTTCCTGAAGGTGAATCCATTTTTGTTGCTTATGCCGTGTAGTAGAATGTTTCTTGCTTTATTCATGTTGACAACTGAAAAGTCTTGGACCTAATTAAAAGAATTTCCACTAGCACCTTTACTGAACCATTTCATTCTGCTGCATTGCACAGATTGCATTCTGAAACATGGTGAGAGTTGAAATTGGACCTTTAAACTTCAACTGCCAGAAGTATAAAAATTTTCTTTAAAAACACTCTCAGGGTAGACTGCATGTATATGTGTCTGTTTGGCTAGAAATAATCCTCATTTTCAGTGGTCACAATTTGAGGTTTTTTTAAAGTATCACTGTCTCTGTAGGCAGGAAACCAGCCTAATGCTGTTTGTATAGTGTACCTTGTATTACATACTAGTTTTTTCCAAAGAGTACACATGAGGGTGTTTTGGGGTGGATTTTTTTGCTACTTGTGAGAATATTTAAATATGTTGTTGTTGTTAACATTTTTTTGGTTAAAATATTGACATGCCTACTGCAGTAATCCCACATATATAAAAAATGGACATCCTACAGTGTTTGAAGAAGTAGAAAAACACCAGTCAATATTGTGCTTCTGTCCCAACCAGGGGAGCTGAAGCACACAAAGGCTGTGACCAGCCCTCTGAACTCTTGGTTTGTTTAAAACAAAGCATAGAGCTTTTTCCTTCTCTACAGATGGAAGGTTCTGTATCTTCACATGAGTGTTTACAGAAAACCCGTTGTAACAATGTTGGAGGTGGATTTGAAAGCTTCTCAGAGCTCTGGATATTTTATTATACTTTTAAGAACTACCTTTAAATAGCTTTTATAAGTTAATATAGAAAATAAAAGCATATTTCAACATTACAAGTCTAGACCCCTTCAAACATGAAGTATGCTGTTTGGGTTTGAAAATCTGGTGAAGCTTTTATATTTAGAGGATTACAGAACTCCTTGAGGAACGTTATTTCACTGAATAGGAGTGAGCTTATTTTACGGGCTTCAGGCTAAATCTGGTATCATGTGTTATGTTAATATGGGTTTGTGGGCTCATTAATGCGTGGATCATTGGCATAAGCATTCAGATTTATAAACAGTGCTGGACACGCTCTTGGTTATTTCTGTTACGCTAAATAATGAAACGCCTTTTACAGCAGAATCTGCAGAAGATTTAAAAGGAAGTGGCTTTGCAACTGTTTTAGTAAACACAAGTGCAAAAGATAACTAAAAGAATAGCGAGTAGTGCCCAGCATGGATTCTATATTTAACACCTCTGGAGCACGACAAGGAGTCCTGGTGCCCTCCCCAAAGCCTAGGCTGCTGCAGGAGGAAGTTAAGTCAGGGATGTGCTGCGGGAGGGATGAACTGAGGCACTTCGTTCAGGAAAATCAGCCTGCTCTGGGCGACTGAGGCAGGCTGGTGGCAACGCCCCAAGGCTGAGAAGATTCGACTCATCTGCTAGGATTTTGGAGATACGGATGAGGCCGCAGCAAGCCTTCGTCGGGAGCTGGAGGATGGGAAGAAGGTCTTGAAAGTTGATTTGAATATTTGAACTATCAGCTTATATTTTATAAGGTGTAATTCATACTCTCCAAAAACAGTTAGTTATGGTCGCTACTAGAGGATCTGCTCACTCTGTCAATAATATTCCTACAGCATTTCTTGCATAGTGTGAATGGAGTACACAGAGCTACCCCATGGAGATTTTCAGTATGGCATTTGGAAAAGGAAGGTTTGCTAGTTACTGGCTCTTTCTGTTAAATTCATCATATGGATATTTATGGAGTCAGTCATGTTCTCCTGCAAATCGGGTTAACTAGGGATTTCCTGCCGTTCTGCTTTCCCCCTGAAATGGTGGCTCCTGCCTGTTTTCTGTGTCAGGTATCTCACTAAACTCGGGCTTTGCGCGTGGCACGGCCTCAGCCTCTAAAAGCACCACCTGAATTCCTTTCAAGAACCAGTGCCCCGGGAATTTGGGTTTGTCTTGCTCTGCGTTGTGTGAGGTCTGTGTCAGAACCTCAGCGTGTCCCGGTTCTGTCTGCGGCGCCAAAGGCCGCGAGGGGCCGTGAGGGAATCGTGAGGGGCGGCCGGGGCAGGACACAGCGGATCCCGGGCACGGCCGAGCCCTCGGCAAACAACTCCAAAAATGTGTAAGAACCGGCCAAAAACCCCACATCACAGCGAGGAAAAGTGTGAGGAGTAACAAACGGCGGGAGGAGCTGTCGGGACTGACATCAGAGGAGGAGAGGCGGGGCTGGGGCGGGAGTTGGGCCGGTAAAAGGCGGCGGCAGGGGAAGGTGTTTAAGTTTCTGTCTTTGTTTCTCACTCTCTGACTGTGTTTTAACTGCCAATACATTAAATGAATTTTCCGCACTGGAGCCTGTGGCTCATGGGTACACATCTCCGTGAGCCCTCGAGCCTGGTGTGCGTGTTTGCCCCGAGTGCTGCCGAGGGGCAGCGGGAGGGCGGCTGGGCCGCGCTCCGGGAGCCTGCTGAGGGTACCCGCACAGCCCGAAACACGGCCCTCGCGGGGTCATGGCTCGTTCAGGCTCCGAAATGCGAGGGAATAGAACTTTATAAAACCCTTCTATTTGTGGCGAATAGATTTTTCAGACCTTCAGGATTTGTTCCTAGCCTTGGTGGTGATGGATGGCCTGGCTGTGTGGAGCAGTTTCTCTTACTAATCTGATGTTTGAATTAATTTAGCTGCAATTGTTTCATGGATTCTAATCAAGAGTGACACAGTTTAATGGACTACCTTTAGAAGAGTACTCAACAGCGTGTTAACAGTGGATGTTAAGTAGGAGGGAAGGTTCAGTGAAGCTTTTAGTATCCTATTGGTTTCTGAATAGAATCCAAACATATCTTAGAGAAGCAAAACAGCTTGAAAAGTAATGCTCTTAGAACTGAAAAATTCATCTCTGAATTCACAATGACCTTTTGTCATAACTGCTGCTGTGGTTAGCACATTTTTCATTTAGCTGTGCCCCAATGTGTTGCGCTTTGTGATATGAGAGTGATCTAGACCTGCTGTGTGATTTCAGGTTTCTGCACTGAAGAACAGATTGAAGAAAGTCTCTACAACCACTGGAGATGGTGTTGCAAGAGCGTTTCTAAAAGCACAAGCAGCTTTCTTTGGGAGCTACAGAAACGCCCTGAAAATTGAACCTGTAAGTAGGCAATTAGTTGGCATAAAATGTAAATGTGCAGCTGTGATGGAGAAAAAACCTAACAATTCAAAGTGTAGTATAACCTACTCTTCCTAAGGTCAGCATGGTGGCTCTTTGGCTGACTAGTACTGAAAACAGTGTTCAAGTCTCCAAAATGAAAGAGGTGCAACAAGCGTGATCCATCACACAGGGAAAAACCTTCACATGGAAATGTATGTTGGTTGGTTTTGAAGGCAGTAGAATTAGAGGAGAGATGGCAAGAAAGAATAAATTAATGATCATAGAGGTTAGTGCAGAGCTGACCGTTCCCTTCTCTGCAAAACCGGTTTCTTCATTGTGTTTTTGTGTTAAAAGGTGATGTATTTGGCATTCTCCTGCTCTTTGAAGATTAATGAAAAGATCTGGCCTGCAGACATGTGATAAATTTAATTTTAACCATGATATTAAATGGTTACATGGCCAAAAGTTGGACTATGGGTATAGTGTTTCTTGAGGATTTCAGTAGCTAAAGCCTCTCCAGTACTATCATTTGTCTTGTTATTTTTAAAGCCAGGAGGAAAACATAGCTCAGCCTGACTTCTAAACCCAGTTATTGCCATCAAATAAGTATAATTTCAACAGTTCATCTTCAGGTTTTAAAAATTACTTTTCAAGTCAGCACAAGTCCTTCCACATCTTACTGGGGGAATCCGTGTGTGTGTAAAAAATAAATTGTATTGACTTGTGTGTGTATGTCTGAGTGTAAGAACTGGGCTTTTAAAGCATCTCAGGTGAAATCGTGGAGGTATTTAAAATGGGGGCCATACAAATGACAAAGATGGAAGCAGCGAGGCGCTCTGGCTGTGAGCCTCCTTTATCCCTGCTGGGGAGACACTGACTCCCCTCCATCCCTGCAGCCTTCCTTGTTCTCCAGTGCTCCTCCCTGTAGTTGCCAGGCAACTCTGGGAATATTGGTGTATGCTTTGCCTGGATGTGTGTGTGAGATTAACTAGTTAAGGGATTTATGAAGGAAAATAAAAATTTAAATTGCTGTTCTGGAAATACCATCTGGTATTTTGAAGGCTGAATGTTAAAGATGAACATTTGAAATGAGTTGACAGTGGCACGCCCCTAGAAAGTGCAACTTTGAGGGACAGCTAACCTGAGGAAGTTACAGAAATGGTTTAGTTTGCTTCTCATTCCATCAAAGAAAACTTGTAAATATAGCTACACAAATATGTCTTAAAATTCACTTTAATAATCAGAAGGTGGAAAAATTCAGGGCTTTCTTTCCTAAGGCTTTTTGTAAATCAGCAGTTTGATTTGTGATTATACCTTTCAGTGTTAAGATTTAGATAAAGCAAATCTGCAGGTGTTTCATGTTCATGTATCACCTTCACATGGAGTAAGTACAGGGCATAAGCAATACCAAACATGAGATGGTTCTGTGCATTTCATGTACTCTAACTCCAGAAACCTGACTGTTCTTTTAAAATCATCGATAATTAGAAAATACATTCCAAGAAGTACATACAGAATACATTTTCCTCTTTTCTGTCTCATAAGACAATTTAATTTCATAGGCTATCTCATTGGTATGAGCTGACTTTCCGGGATAAATGGTGTGAATCCATTTTTCATTATTCTGTGTAGGCCCAGAATGTGTCACCGAGCAGGCTCTACATTCACATTATTATACTTCAGCATAGTAAGATCTCTTATTTTGTTCAGAGGCTTTTACTTTAGAGATGCAAGGTTGTGTAATGCACATATAAACAGAACACTGGCAATGAGTTTCTGTTGCCATGAACTTTCTGAGGCCTTTGGTAAGTAGAAATTGCATGAAAAAACATATCCAGGTATACAGTTGGCAAGCATAATAATATTTACTTGACAAAATAACTGCTGCAGTGCTGTTTCCTACGGTGTTTCCCGTAGCTGCACTGAGGCAGTTTTAAATGCAGAGGAGTATCTGCTGGGTGTGATGTACTTACAGCCCCGCCAAGCTCTGTTGCTATTACGTCCAGTCAAACCCAGCAGTAGCTGGGTGTTCACTGGGCTGTACTGAGGCAGATTATCCTGATGCATATGGCTTAAATGTCTACCAGTGACACCAGTGTGAGCATTTTGTTCACTTGAATGACCTTTTTCAAATGCCCAATTTTTTTGTTGTTTGCAGAGGGAATGGTTTTACCTCTTCTAAGTATTTAATTCACACAAGTAGGTGATCTTCAGCAGAACAGTCTGTGTGAATACGAGGTGTGTGTAAAGGTGCTTGGTAGGACTGAGCAGTTGGGGGATGTTGGGAAGCAAGGCTCAGATTTTCGGGATGGGAGCCGTGGCCGTGCACTTTCTTCTGCTGACACCTAGCGGCTCCAGGCATTCTAGTCGGGCTCTCCCAGTGTTTGTGAAGAACAACCCCTCCCACCTGTGGGTCGAGGTAAGCTCCGGGTGGGCTGGCCCAGAGCAGTGGGGTGTGAGCGTGACCCAGCAGGATGTGGGGGCTGCGGGGCGGTGCTGCTGCTGCAGCCTCAGCCCTGTGGGGTTTGTCCCCATCTGGCGTGGGAGCTGCACTCCAGGCTCTGCTGGGACGTGCAGTCGTCCCAAATGGCAAGAGTGTGTTTTGCCTGTTCTCTGGCACTGCAGCGATTCTGACAGGGCTGGTACTTGTAGGAAACCACTGGATTACCTCCTGTTACTGTGTTGTAAATACTCCTCCATGAGGTACACCTTTCACATGGAACTGGGACCATGACTACTGATACCTCCTTGCATGCAGTGGGAGCTACTGAGGATAAGTGAATCTCTGCAGTGAAGCATCAATTAATTCTCTTGTCTTCTTATTTAATTATTCAGTCTTATTCAGGTTTATTTGCCTGAGCAACCATTAGTTGTGAACTGGATAATTTCTGGTTATTTGCATTGTTCTGAATTGATTTGGGTTAAATTTAACCTTAATATTCCTTGGATACATCCACTGAAGAGTAAGCAGGAAATCTGAGGCGGACTCTATGTGCTTTTCTATTTCCATGCTTTTCGTGTGCTTCCATTGCTGAAGTTACTTTCTAATTTGTCAACTGCTGATCTTAATATGAGACTACTTATTGAAACTCACAGATGTTTTGTATACTCCAGTTTTCACACTGCATTAGCTGAACTACACTGGTGGAGGAATATGCACATTGCTGCCTAAGTTCTGTTGTCCTGTCAAAGCCTGTTGATTTATATTTGAATTAAATAGAGAAGACAATGTACTACCCATTTTCATAACTGTAACTTTGATACAAATTTTCTCATAATGCAATGCAATTTGAGCAATGGTGGGAGAAGAAACCATTATTTATTGGAGGAATTAAGTTTTTTTTTTTTCAACATAACATTCAATTCAACTTCAGCAGATAATTAAAGCATTAATTATTTTACAGGAATCTGTGGAACAGACACAAATAAATGCCTTCAACAGTTCCAGATTCATGAAATCAGAGTCAGAAAAGTATATGATATTTGATGAAGAGTAAAAAAGCAAATGCCAGATGAGTCAAAAAGGAAATTTTGTTGGAATGTGTGTGCAGTAATATAAAGCAAGTGCATGCTACGTACTGGTGCATAATTCATTTTGCAAAGGCTTTGTAGCATTCAGTGCTTTATCTACTGTGAAGTATGATTGTTGCCATGGTGAATTATTTTTTTAAGTTATTCAGTGGAAGAGTAAATAGTCATTTCCAACTCCCAGTAATTGCCACATCCCAGTTCCTTCCTCTCCATGGCCATCTTCTGCCTAGCTTCTTTTCCTTGCATGTATATTTTAAAGGCACACACTGCATGCAGAGTAAATACTTCCCTGTCACCAGAGCTGTCTCCACAGTTCAGAGCTTTAGGAGTGTTTGTCCATCTGTAGAAAATATGAAGAAGGATGATCCCTAATGCTTGTATAACTTGTGCACAGACCTGTTAAAATGAACCCCAAGCTGTAGGGGAAAGTGAGCAGAAGCTGGTTAAATAGAACTTTTTGTTTTACTTGCAGTTTTGTTGTGTTCTGTTTGAAGTCAATGCTGATGTATAGCATCAGGAATTTTCTCCCACCCGTCTTTACTCTTTTCCTGTTCAAGTGCTTGAGCTCTCAAATCCATCCCTGTTGAGACAGTCTAGGAATGCCTCAATGACAGTAATTTCTAAATGTCATCCTAGTGACTTTACTGACAGGTGAGAGTAGACAACGAGAATGGTACTGACAGTGTGTAAAATCTGATTTTTTTAATGATAAAAATGGACATAAATTGAGTTTCTGTATATCCTGGAACTCAAATTTAAGGCTTTTTTCTTCCTACTCTGAAGATTCTGTGTTTTGTGACATTTTAAAGACCCAAGGTTTCAGCAGCTTCCCCTAGAAGCCACCTGTAACTATTGCTGTGTTGTACCATCTATGAGAAGTGCTGAATTCACAGTCATTGACTGGAAAAGATTTAGTGGGGAAACACAGTTTTGTTTGTTTTCTGTGTAATGTTTGTTTTCATTTCAATTCTGTTGCTGTTTCCTCTCTGAGCCTTACTGTTGCTATAGACAAATTTCTGCTTTTGCTGTTTTAAACCTTAAAAATGGCTCTTTTTCTAACAAACAGTTACTGTTCTTCAGAATGGCATTTATTATTCTACATCTAAGTCTGTTGAGATATACATATGTTAATGAACCTGAAAAGACATTTTCTTTAATCTCTTCCAGCAGTCTGGTATGTAGTAAATAGAATTGTTTTGTAATTTCCAAACTGTTGTAAGATCCTGTGTTATCTAATTCCGTATGCCACGCTAAAGGGAGGGGGAAGCCAGGATTCTGAGGGGAAGGTAATACAAAGTAATATTTGAGAAAGTTAACATGACCCTCTGCTGATTGTGGTGTTTCTGCCCAGAAAGGTGCACACAAACTTCCCTGTCCATCATACATGTTAAAGTAAAACTCCAGCAAAACTCAAATCAAAGCAAAAATAGCAAAAAAAATCCATCGTGGGAATGGTTTTGGGTGTAGGAACTTTGCCCAAAGGGATGGGGTGCTCTGCATCTCGCTGTGCAATAACAGCAGAAATGTGAATTTCCTTCGAGTGTGGTGCTAGAATGCTGATGTGCATAGGTCTGCTTTGAGATTATTAACATTTACCTGCTTCATGCTGACGTTTAGGGCTTTGTGGTCACGTCGTTTGTGGAACCTCTGAGCAATTGAGAACTATCTTTGGCTGTGTTGTGTGAGTAACTTTGCAGCCCCCATACAAGTTGCGTGTTCAGCCGTCAGCCTGGATCAGGTCACTCTGCGTCTTCTGTGGTGGTGCTGCAGAAATAAAAGGAGCTTTGTTCCAAAGCCTCTCAATCTCCCTGTTACAGGGCAGGCTGTGCAGGGAGCAGCACTCTGTGCTCTGTCAGCTTTGCTGTGCGAGGATTTGGGTATTCACTTACTTGGCTGTGCCTCTCACACCTGATTCTGGGGTTTGTGCTATTTGATGCACTTGTTCTTGCTTCTTCTCAATTTGTTTCAAGCCTTTGGTTGTTTGTTTTGGGCTGGCTCTTGCCTGTGTTTTCACTGCGTTGTCTCCTGATACTTCAGTTCTAATTGTGAGTGCACAGCCTCGTGCAAATGCCTCCATGCAGGAGAACTTGGAGATATTTCCTGAACTAATAAAGCGCAGGGGACTTGGAGGGAAACAAGGAGGCACATAAACAAACACCAAGCAGAAAATAACATCACCCTTGAATTCAGCTTCTGTGTGAGGCACTCAGTGACTGTGTGTTTTTTCAAATGAGCTGTTGTATCTGGTATTAGGAAAAAAAACCACCAACACACACAAACCCATGAAATACCCCACCCCAAGGACCTTTTAGGCAGGTGTCAAGAAGTGAACATACTCAGTAGTGTGAGCAGCTGTACAACTGAAGAGAAAGTATCGCTTCCGTTGACAGAGATGGTGGAAGAGATTTTGGGATTTGGATTTGTAAAGTGGCCTTCAGTGGCAGATAAAGTTGATGAAATTATGATAAAAATTAAAAGATTGACTCGGGCTAGAAACAGAACAGAGAAGCCATGCTGCTCTGGGCTTTCACGGTGTATGTTGTGTATGAATGGGAGTGTACAGTTTGTACTGGTGTGGTACCAGCGGAGGCAGGGAAAGGCAGTAAATCCCAGTTAGTTGTAGGGATTTGCATAGCTGGGTGATAGAGCTCGTACACTGACACCTGGAATGCAGTGGGGCTAGAGGCAGAAGGAGCCCTCTGCTCATGAGCCAGGACTGACAGTGGAGTGTGGGAGATCCTGGCACTGCCCTGGGGCTCAAGGAACCCCATGTGTGCGCTGGGAAACTCAGAGGGGACCAAGGCCCCTTGCTGGCTCTTGCATGGCATCAGAGAGCTGGGCAACTGCTCTTCACGTGGAGCGTTGATTTGCTATGGGAAGGCATTAGTGACTGACAAATTCTGGCTCATGGCCAAAATGCTGTATAGGCAAAACTTAGTCTCACACTGAGGAGCACTTTTTTTCTTCCTTATTCTAATTTGGGGAACACAAAAATGTAAACTCTGCAGAGGGCTGATAAATACGCTGTTACTTAAAACACACAGTCTGGTAAAACATCAAATGAAAACATTCTGTCCTTTCTTATCTTTTTCTAATTTAATTCATTGTTTTCTGAGACTTTCATTCAGTGAGTAGCAGCTCTGGCAATGACAGATATTCTATTGTGACTGAAATATGTATTTTGTAAGTCATAACTTTGCTTGGTATTTAAATAAACTGTGTATGTACAGCGTGCAAGATTTATGCAGAGCACAGCTGGAGGTATTCTGCTCAGAATTCCTATGGTTTAAAATGTCTCTTTCAAGTTTGAAAATGTGTTGTGAAGTAGATACCATTATGATAATTGGAAGTTCAGCTTCTCTGTCTTGCTCTATTATTTTTTTGAATACAATTAACACATCACACACATTTCACCTGGTCTCTTCTCATTTACCTCTGACACTTCCTTGATATTTATTTAGACACATGTGGTGTCTCTGCTTTGAACTCAATAGCTGGTATATTCACTAGTTTTTTTTTTTTTTTAATAAACATTTTTCTCATTTAAAGATATACAATTAGTTTGCACTGTTAGAGAAAGGTATACATATTGATGTCAATTTAAATCTTTTACTTATTTGTTAGATGATCAGGACGTAAATTGTATAAAGATTGTAGAGAAAACTGTGATTACACTCAAATCAAAATACCTGCTGTGAAGTTGCAGAAGCAGCTCATTTATTATAGTTCTCATGAGAAAACAATACAGAGCAGATATGCACAAAGCTGTCTAGAGAAGAAATTAAAAATATGTATGAACAGTACATTGAATTTAGAATTGCTATTTTTTCTTTCAGGTAGCATAAAGGTGAAGCACATATCTCAATGTTTAGTTTGAAATAAGCTTTATTCTTCCAGAGTCAGTAGGAATGCTTGTGTTTCTGATGACAAAACAAAGACTAAGTTTTGGTTTTAAAATATAATCAAATTCTTAAACTACATACTGTTGGCATAGTTTTTAACTGAAATAATGTATGTGGTGTGCTGTGTTATGTGATATGTATAAAACTGTCAGCAACATAACGCCAGTGGCCTCCAGAAGACAATTACAAATTATATCAGGTTTATAATTTTGAAGGGAAAAAAAAAAGGGATATGACTCATCACAATTCAGTGGTCCAGGAGAAAATAATATGAAAATATCATTAGATGCATTTCATTTGTGGAAATTAGGCCTGGAGTTTTCTTTATTATTTCTTTTTTTTAATTTCATTTTGGTTTTAGGAACACTTCTAATGCTTGGAGTTTTAATAAGGAATAAGCTTGTTCCTCAAGCCTAAGCTTGTTCCTCACAATAGCACAGGAAATTTCTCTGGATTATTTAAAAAATTTTGGCTGCACTTTGGAGTGAACTGGGGCTGTGATTTTGCAGAGTTCCTGTTCACTGTCCCTTTCTTTGATAGCTGTTTCCGTAGCATTTTCAGTAACTGTATTTCTGGAGATGTCTGAGATTTGTAAATTAGTTTACTATAGGAAAAAGGTATCATCTACCAGCTAAGAATTCATTTGCTTTGTCTTAAAATTGAAGTGATCAACCAAGCTTTTCAGGTCCAAGGCTTCTGTATGAAAGTTTACAAGATCCTCCCCAGGGGGAGTTTTTTGTTGGCTTGGTCAGGGCAGTCAGGGGCCTGGCTCAGGCCTCGCTGTGCAGCTGCCTCTGCTGGGAGGCCGGGGTGCAGAACCCACCAGAGCAGGCGTTTGCACAGGAGATCCAGATCCAGGAGTGCTAAAGGAAATCAGGGGCTTCTTTCAAGGTACCTTGCTCTTGGACTTCCAGTTTTCAAAATGCACATTGAAAATTATCTCTATAAAACACTCCTTGGAAGAGTGTGTATATTTTTTTTTAATTTTTTTTATTTTTATGAAATCATTCTGTAGTAAAATATTTCAAGTCCTGGCTAAGCTGTAAAGCTTAGGGCTGATAAACAAAGCATCTGAAGCCAAATGGCCCCTTAGCTAACCCCAATTAAAATAAAGATTTCATTGCGCTCTGTCCTGACAGAGAGGGAACATATTGTTGCCTTTAAGGGAGTTTGGTTTAGTTAATGAAAGAATTTATTTCATTTTTTCAAATACAGAACCTAATTAAATAAGTTTCAACTTGACTTGTAGTTGAGGACATTTTAACTCCTTAAAGGTCTTGTGTCCAAGTATAGCTGTCTTTTGAATAATTTCTGATTCAGTATTTAGTGATTTATATAATAAGAAATTTTATAGTAGAGCTCACGTAACTGTTTGCCTGTTAAATGTATATCATAAATATATGTTGTTGATTCCAAAAGTGTTAAAGTTGTTATCGACATTACATTATTTTGATGTATTACATTAATTTGGCATCAAGTGTTACTCTGAGCTAGCAACTAATGCAGGATTCTTAGAAATACTGTGGAAATGAAGGTGCCAAGAGTTTGCTTTGAGTGCCTTTTAAAAGCTGTAGATTATATATGTACTTTGCTTACTCCTGGTGCTCAGTGAAAAGAAAAATATAGCAAAGAATTATGTAGGTGAAGCTCTCCAAGCAGTAGTTAAAGTCTGTATGTCCAGAACATTTTTTCTTAAAGAGGATTAATGGTGAAAATGAAAGCAATTTGTGAGGATTATATGTGTGATTAGTTTGCCTTTCCTTAGGATTTGTCGGTACTTGTATGGATAAAACTCATCCCCCCATTTGGCAACCAATGATTTATTACATATTCTCAACATAGTCTCAAGAATATACAAAAAATAAAGAACACTTCTATCTAAGGATGCTTTCTTATTACACATGAGAATATTTTACTTGAAAGCAGTCAAGAATGGGAATGCTGATGCTTACCTAAATTTCTTGCCTGACACTGGAGGAGTGTTGAATGGTTGCTGTGTGTCTGGCAGTAAAACCAGAGGAGGTCCAGGCTGTGCTGTAGGACAGGGATGGTGCTGCTTTGCTCTGCTGTTTAAACTTGGTCACAGGAGTACCTGGAATTAACAGCACCTAACCAGCATTTACACAAAGGGAGGGGGCTTCTGAATTATTTGTTACTGAAACTGAGGCCAACCGAGGGAGTTCATGCTTAAAGGAACATTTTTAGTTGGAACAAGTATGTCAATATTTTCCCCAAATGTATCTATCAAACTCTAAATACGTTTTGTTCTGGAGCAGTGGCCCCCACTGCGCAGGGAGGACTGCTTGATTTAAGGACATCCATATGTGCCCTTCATTTGGGGATTTTAAGCTAACGTTGGAGTGTGTGTTCTCTTCCAAATGTCACTCAATCACATGCCCTCCTTCACATGTTCAATGAATTGCAGTTCAGCTCTCTTACAGAGAGTTTTCAGGATGAGCAGTGAAGCTGTCTCCAGTAAAGGACGATTGATTTCCCTGAGTCAGGGTCATTCCTAAAGCTCTTGACAGTTTCTACTTCAGGTCTGTGTGATTGTTGCCTTCAACTATGGAGGTAAATGATACGCAAAGAATTCCTGCCTCTGAGAGGAAATTAATAGTTTTATTTATGGATAAGTAACAAAATATTAAATTGTTTAGAAGGGGCTTGCAGGGGCTTTTTAGTTGAAAAAGAGTGTTCTTTGGTGTGGGTGTGAACATGAATGAAATTAAGGGTTGGGTGGTACTGGGATCCTAAAAATCTCTGATGTAACATATGTTACAGATCCTGAGGTGGCTGAAATGCAGTGCTGTTCTTTTCTCTTCTGTGAATTTCTGTAGATCATTCTAATTATGTTGTGTTTCAGAAATCTCAATAGTTGCCAAATGTAACCAAAAATAAAGCATCACATCCAGCCAGAGTTCCAGATATCCTCACTCTGCCCTAAAGCCATGTTTCCAACCATTATCTTGTCATAGCTTATTGGGCTCAATTTTAATTAAATGTTAATAGCAATTTTGCAGTCAGAACTGACATGAAAGTTTTCCAAAGATTATTATACCCACAGGATATCTTTTATTATGTGTTTTTCTTAGTTTTTTTTTTGTTTTTTTTTTTTTTTTTTTCCAAGCCCTGTTCTTTGGGAAAGTCTTTGGTGATGGAGAACTTGAAACAGAAAATGGTGCAGTGTCTTGACTAACAAGCATCAGTTTACACAGGCTTATCAACTAAATTTTGTATTCTTCAAGAACATCAAACTTACATGTTTGATAAGAATCTTGGGCTTTATTTGATTTTTCTTAGTGTGGTGTATACACTGAGTGTTCTACATTTAGGTTTCAACATACAGATGCCGAGTCTTTAAATACAAAAAGGGCTTTTGCAATGCTGCAACCTGTAGTTCTTGTGTCTCTGCCTTTAAGGATGTTGTGTTCACAAATGGTAGGCACAGCTTATACAGTTGGATGTTGGATCACTGGTTCTTACTGCTGTATAGGAAGCCCTGTAGTATTAATTGGTTGTCAAATCCCTAAGAAATAACAGATTAATGTGCTTGATCACAATGCCCTGTTTAGAAGCTGCAGTTTGCCCCCGTCCCCAGCCTTTCTGTAACACAATTACAGATGTGCATCCAGGACATTTAGTGGATTGTGTTTCATTAATACAATTTGAGCAGACAATACCAAGTTGCTGTCGGGCTGTGCTGACAGCTAATTACTGAAATGAAGGGTGTGCATGGCTAAGGAACAGTGGAGCATGTCTCAGGAATTGGAAAGCAGCACAGAAATAGTGCCACATCTTGGAATCACTCCTCTGGACAGTTTGCTGTCTCTGCAGACCAGCTTTGTCACATATCTGATCATGGTGGGGAGTTAGACTTCAGGGAAACAAAGGTTGTTACTGTTGATGAAAATGCAATGTAGTTCTGGTTTGCCCTTCCCTCTGGTTAATTCAGACACTTGTACATACTTACCCGACTGCTGACCACACTTACCTCTTGCTTACAGACATCACTGCACGTTTTCCCCATAGAATGTCCAGTCTGCTTATACGAATACCAGGGATACTGTCAACGCCAGTCGATTTTGTAGCATTATTTATAGGGAAAGCTCTCGCTGACAGTTTGAAGGAGGAAGATCAGGAGAGACTCCTCATTGTTTCTTCCAGTATAAGAAACCACAGGCAGTCAAGTGGGGTTTGTAACAGCAAAGGTTTAAAAGAAAGGAGGAGTGTTCTATGTAGGATAGGCAATAATCTTGCTAAGCACTTGGTCAAGTGATACTGAGGATGTATTGGTTTGGGGAAATTTGGAGAGATACTTTGGAGAAGCTTTGGTTCAGATTTGTTTGATATGCAAACACTACCTTCACCAAGTGCTTCTGGACCTGTCCAAAAACTCCTTGGCTGTTGTTCTAGAGCAGTGGAAGCTGAAGCACAAGGTGTTCACTACTGGGCAAGGGGCTTAGCTCAGGACATTTGTAAAAACCTCTATTGCCTAATGGACTTTGGTCTTTACAGTGTATCTGCAGATTTATTAAATATAATGGGATGCTGGCTACAAAGAAATTTTATCATCCAATTCATTCATCTGACATCTTGTATTGGAAAACAAGGTGCTAGTTATCGTTGGAGATATTTTTTCTGTTGATGCTCAGAGAACTCTTACATTATCAGTGTGGCTTATCCGTATCCTGATAGTAACAAGAGCCAGTGGCACTTCTGAGCAACTTATGTTATTTATTCTGTGCATCTCCAAGTCCACAGGCAACATGGACATAACAAATAATCTATTTCTTGTTGAAATGGAATTGAATCTTAAAAATTTTTGGTTAAAATATGCTGCTTAGTTGGAGAGAAAAGGTACAGTAGCAGATTGCCAGTAAAGGGTCTATTCTGCCTGATGAACTCAAAAATCATGTTGAGGCGCTGCAATAGTTTGCTATTTTTGCAATTCATTTTACGAAACAATTTCCAGATTGAGCTCTGCTTACATGTATTCTCTCTCCATGGAAATTATGTCCTTTTTCTCATTTCAAATTAGGTGAGTACAATGAAATCCTTATTTTACATATTTATTAACAAGACTTTCATCCCTGTGGTATTGTAACTGCCCTCAGTACTCTATGCAAAGAAATTACACAGAGAACTCATCTTCAGGAGATATACGTGGTCACTCTTTTTCAAGCATTACTGCTTGAAAAATTACAATTACAGTTGTGTTATTCTTATGTGTTGCTCTATCAGCCCTTATTTTGTGCCCTACCTTTCTGGAAGCTGTCGGTGGCATTGATTTTTTTTTTTTTTAATTCTGAAATAAATCACATTAAAGGCCTCATGCCAAGTCTGAATCTCATTAGATATTCATTGTTAGAAAACTGATGAGTGAAGAAATGATATCAACTGTGCTGTCTGGCACATAGAGGGTTAAGGGAATTTTTGGTCTCACCAAAAAGTATTTGGTCAGGTACTCAGGTGCTGGAAATTATCTTAGCAACATCAGTCACCTAGGAACATGATCATCTGCTGTTCTGGGGTAGAGATTACAGAGCTTAATGATTAGCTTCTATAAGCTGCAGCTGATGCCAGACTCTACCCCCTTTACACCTAATTAGCCTCATTAATGAGCTCTTCTGCTCTCCACAGAGAGGGCTTCCTCCTCAGAATAGGAGGTAAAAAATACTTCACCCAGGTAGATGTGCTGAAACCTTTAATTATTGCCCACACCTGCAAGGCGTTGTGTGTCTGACAGCAATATTGCTTACCCGAAACTGCTTATTTACAGTGACCACAGCACCAAGCATTAACTCTTTAGCACCAGCAGAACTGTTTTGAACCTTTGCCAGTATTTTTAGAGGGTGGAAAGATAGGCAGTTGCAAATTTAATGCTTAATCAAGTTGGATGTGATCTGGGAGGAGGGACTTTGTATGTGATGAAAATGGTTTTAAAAGTTTCTGTGTGTTTTGCTTAATGCTGAAAAATGAGCTGAAATTGCTGTTGCACGTCAAATCTAGCAGTAGCAGGACCAAGAGCACCGTTAGGCAAGTTCCGGTCTTTAAATGAGCAACTTCTGTGTTTGAAGCAATGTAATTTAGTACTGCTAAAATGGAAACATGGAAAAATACACTTGTAGTGATCAATGGAGCAGGCAGTAACTGGCTAATGAAGTGTTCAGGGTGATTCTGAGCCATAGCAGTTCCTGGTCAATATCTAGTGTGGACTTTGGGAAGTTTAGAGCACTGTGCATTACTGGTTATTAGCTGTGCTGCTGGGGCAGCTCTGTGAGGTTTGGCGTGTGCGTTTGGGTCCCAGCGTCGTCCCCATGTCCACAGCCGGAGCTGGCTGGTTCCTTAGGAGCTCTTTCCTCTGTAGCCAACATTCCTGAAGCTTCTGCAGGCAATGAGCATTCCCAGCAGCCATGGTGCAGGTTCTCTCTGGCACTGCCAAGAATTGCCATCGGGTTGCTTCTGTGGAGTGCTCTGCCTTGTGGAATATGAATATTGTGCTGCAGGATTCTCTGAGGCTGCAGGCAGCTGCCCTCACAAGCTGGGCATCTTTCTGAGGGAGTTTGAGGCAAGAAAAAATGTTTTCCTGGAAAATTCATCTTCTAAAATGTGTAGATGATGATGTGCCTCCTGCAAGGCATGGGCAGTGCCTGTGTGAATGAATGGGATTTCCAGGCAAAGTGATGAGTTTTCATTCATTTTAGTCAACTCTGTTTCCCTTGAAGATGCTCTTAGCAGGCTGCTGAGCTAATGTGAACAGAAGCCTTTGAGTTAAAAAAGGAATTTAGAGCAAAAACCATGCATTCACATAACTGAAAATTATTAACAGAAAATAGGGTCTCCAAGCTGTGAGGTCACTGCAATAAGAGACATCATTATTAACAATTCTTTTGCATGTGTAGGGGAACATTTGTTTTACTTTATTAATAATTAAAACCAGCATTAAACTTCTCCAGCCAAGATGAAATCATGCACTGTGTGAATCACAGAAATTCCTGTGCATTTTTTCAAGAATGCAGTTTTAACTGAATGCCAAAATAAAGCATCAAAATGAATGATTTTTAAAATATTTGCATCACGTTTTGTCAGTTGTTGCAGCTTCGCATCATCGTTACATAAATGGGATGCATGCACTGCATGTGGACTCCTCTGGTGGAAACGTTGGCATGTTCAGTTCCCTTTCCTTGGTGGAAGCCGGAGGTTCCAGGGCAGATGAGAAGGACTTGTACAAGCTCCAGCCGATCTCTGAGGGCGTGTGGGTGTGGAGGGGAGCAGAGCCCGGCAGTCCCTGCCCATCTGCTCCCTGTCAGAGCACGCAGCCGTGCTGCTGGCCCCGTGCCCCGGCCAGCCAGCTCCGGGCGCTCCCGCCTGGTCTCCACGACAACTCCGGGAGCCGCCGAACCGCTGCTCCCAGCCAGATGCTTCCCTGCACATGGGCTCTAATTAGATGGCGTTCTCCCCTCACAAAGGAGTTGGGAATTTTGCGTAGTTTCCATGTCAGAAATGTGTTGCGGTAGGATGGGAGTTGGGAGGAGCCGTGTGGCCCAACCGGACATGATTGCACTTGCTGCAGACTGCGGCGTGCGAGCCGTGGGTTTGCAGGAGTGCACGACGCTTCATGGACAGAGCAAAACGTGTGGGGAGAGCAGAGAAAGGAAAAGTCTGCTTCCTTTTTTGTCCTCACACTGGATGCAACTTCCTGTTTGTGAATGTACCAGGGTGGAACTGGGGGACTGAGGCAGGTTACAGATCTGGCACTAACTGCTTGGAAGACCCAGCATTCCCAGGCTCTCAGAGGCGAGGTTTCTTTTTTTTATTCTGGTTTCTTATTTCTTAAAGTATTTAAATAAGAACTACAAGCTGTGAGGTGTTGTACAGGAGAGCCTGGGAAAATGAAATCAAACATAACCTATAAAAATGATACTTTGTAATATGTCTGATCCTCAGCCTATTATGGGATGAAAGTGATAGAAGATCAGCAGCTTTGATGATTATACTGATGTGGTGTTTTCTGTGTCTTGCCTTCTCATGAGGTAAAATCTGTGCCTCTTTCTGACAATGGGTGAGAAAATGGTAAAAGGACAGTGAAAAGTTCTCATTTACTTTAAAAGGGAAATGCTTTCCTTTGCTCTCCTCCATCCCTGAGGAAAGGCATCTTGAGTGGTTATGTCCTGATGGCTCAGCTCTCTCCGTGGAGTGCCTTGGCAGACACAGAACAGACTGATGCTCTGGGACAAGCAGTGCAAATGCAAGTGGCTTTGGAATGGCAGGTTCCAGCTGTCCCCAGGAGTGGATGCTGTGGTGTCTCTAAGAGGACCAAAGTTACTGAGTTACAGTCTCACCTCTGTGATAAATAACAGTGAGTATACACGTGTGTGCATATATGTATTCATCACTGACCACTTAAGTTTCCTCAGGGACCTGTACGTGGCTCGGGCAGGAGGGAATGGAACCTTTTCCCAGTGCTCTAATCCAGAGCCCCTGGTAAGCTCTCTCAGGGGACAGGATCTGCTCTAAGATGAACCTTTTCTGGCTGTATTTTTCCGTGGCAGTAGCTGAGGCTTTGTCACCAAGTTACTGAGTGGCGTAAGACGAGGACAGATCCTCCCTCAGTGAGTTCTGCTGTAGCATTTCCTTTGCCAGTTACTCTGTGAAGGAGGGGGCACTGCAGGCCATGTTCTTACATCGTGTACGTCAGTGGATCTACCAGAGATCAGGTGTGTCTAACTCAGTGCAAAATTAAAGTTTCATTCCATTAGATCCATTTTATTTATAGAGTCAGGGGGTTTGTTACTTAGCTAAGAGAGTGGGATTTTATGACCTCTCTTTATGACTAAGGCTTCTCTCACGTTGCTTTAGTGAAGTTAAAAACAGTTTGTTCTCCTTCTGCATCTATATCAGCATCTAAATCTTATAGTAAAACACCTTGCTCTTCAAAATAGCTGTTTATTGAATGTGGTTTTGGGGATCTTGAGACAAAGAAGTCATTTACATTGTGCACAAAAACATATTTTCAACATATTTTTCTGGAAACCTCATTGATTTGGATGAGTTTGGACATTTTACATGTATCTAAGAAATCAAAGGAAGCAAAATATTCACAGTTGTGATCTTGAGGCATGTTGGTCATTTGTAAATCTCAGCCAATGATTTGTTATTTCTGCGGAGATTTTTTTTTTTCCTATTTTAACAAAATACTTTGTATTCTATTGAGTTTTAATAGGGGAAGCAAAAATAGCTCGTGGTTTATTCTGATAGGCAATACTTTGTGTAGATTGTTTTTCCCAGCACACTTTTATATTTTGTCATAGTATAAAATAACTCATTTAAAGAATTGCACTGCAATTTTTCTCCTCCTCTGTATTGTCACTAATATTCCACAATAGTTAAAATAGAAAAAGGCCTTTTCATTGCAGGGACCCTGAATTGGCAGCTGCTTTGCATGCCGAACGTCCCAGCTTCAATGGGAGCATTGCTCATGGAATGATTGCAGAACCAGGCCCTGAAATTACCTTGCCAGCTAATGATAAAATCGCATGCAGGCCACAGGGGTTTTTGTGGAATAAATATAAGAGTGGAACAATATCCAGTACACATTATACCAGTAATTTAAAGCATATTCAGGACAAAGAGAGAGTTCCCAGTGCAGGCAGCATCATAGAGATTTGCTGTATCTGATAAAGATTAGGTTTCTCAGCTCATAATACCATACTATTACTTTCCTTTTGTTAGTCTTTCAACACCTACACTCCTGCATTGACACAATATCAAGTAGGAAGAGGAAGAATAGCCTTGTATTTAAGGGACTGAGCAGGGATTAAAGAAATTTCGGTTCTTTTCCCTGGCTCTGCCAGAGACTTTTGTGACCGTGTACAAGTTACTTATTATTTTCATGCCTCTATTCTTGATCTGTGAAATGGTGATTTTTTTTTTTTTCCATTTCTTTTTCTTCCCAGCCCTAAAAGCTTTCTTGCTGGCTTCTTTGCACTTCATGTGCTAGGCTTGTTGCTTGAGTTCCATCTAGGAAGCTGTAGCAGTTGCATAGGGACAGGAAGTGTCTGGCTGCTGTAGGTGATGAAATCAGGGCAGGCAATGGCTGGAATTAGCCATATGAACACTTGGAAAGCTGGCTGGCTCCATTACAGTGATGTCCTTTCATTAGTTGTGGGTATGAGTGTGTGTCGTTTTATTTGGTCTAACATGAAAATGTCAGGCATCCTGATGAACTAACAGAGTTTGAAAGAAGAAGCAAAACCATTGCTCTGCCATGAAAGTTTTCTCTGGTCACACATTTTTTGACAGTTTCATCTTTTATTTGAAGTTGATTTTGTGCCCTCTTGCTGTGTCTCTACCAGAGTCTGTATTCTGTAGTGAGGAACTGAAAAAAAGTCTGAAATTGGGCTGGTGAAGGAGCTGAGTTCTTAGGTGAGACACTGCGTGTTTGGGCAGTGCAGTCTGCATCCGTAATACACGGCTTTAAAACGCTTTTCAAGATTGCACTTGGCAGTAATAATTTATCAGAACTGGTAGTCTCTTATTGAACAGAGCCTGAATGTACTTTTCTTTAGAAGGCGTGTGGTCAAACCTCTGAACACGTGATTTCTTTGTTCCTGAGCTGCATCTTGAGATGCTAATAAAGCTCTGGTATCATTCACTTAATGCAGAGAGTTTGATCTCTGCTTTCTGGATCCCATTATGACTGAGGTGGATGCAAAGAGCTCTCTTGTGCTGAATGTATGGACTGGTTATGGGAGGTTATTCGTCAGTGCAATTGCAAGCTGAATGAGCTAATGTCCTATCAGGTGTCTGTCACCAATTTCAGGTTTTCTTTATGGAATCCTGCTGGCTGGCTGATGATCCTTCTTCAGCTGTGATGAGCTAATCTTTCCCTGACATTGCAATCACAGTTCTGGAAAGGTCTGCAGAGCAGTGCCTTGCCTTTGGTTGCTGCTGTACTTGACATAGACACATGTATATCCAGATCATTCTCCTGTCTTGCTTTATCATTCTGGATGGAATTAAGGCTGATGAGTCCTAGAATATCCCTAAAACCTACTGGCTTTACTTTGCCATTTGCAGCCTAACCATTGTCAGTACAGGATGGTTATTTGCAGCATCTGGTGATAACAAACAGGTGATACATGACTGGCTTGCACACCCTTGGTTTGCTGTGTACTGGGGGGTGCTGCAGTGGCACTGGGCTTGCAGCTTGTCCGCTGCCACATGGGCATCTCGTGTGCCTTGAGCCCCCGTGCTGCAGAGCTGCTGCAGTGCAGAGCAGCTCTCGAGATGCTGTTTGTAGCGAGGCTGTGCCAGGGCACCCACAGTTCAGTGGGCACAGAGTTCATCAGCTGCCCCACGTGCTGCCCGTGCTCACGCACACACAGCCCTCCTGCCTTCCGTGGCACCACTTTGAGAGCTGTCTAAACAGTCTTCAGCTGTGCCTTCTTGGGCTTGATGATCTTTTTGTTGGGTTTATTTCCCCCCTCTTAGAATTGAGTATTGTGAAATCTTTGCTTGTATGAGGGATTCTCACTGTTGACCTAATTTGACCCCACCTCTGACCCCTGTCTTTATTACCTTACTGTTCTGTCCAGCACCCACGTGCTGCCCTCAAAGCACTGGTATGGAGGTGCACACTCCTGCAGGAGTCGTTGGATTTCCAAGGCTTCTCTGAGCTCCTGTGGCTTTCCAAAAACATCCTTTGTGTTTGCCTCTGTCCCTTCCTCCATGTCGTTCTCTCATCTGAGCTGTCTTCTGTCCCACATGTTTTAATCCTTTATACTCACTCTGAAAGTTCCTGCCATAACCAGTGAGCTGAGGAAAAGTGATTTCCTTAAAATATAAGGGATGGTGAATTTTTTTACAGTGTAACTAAACAAAATTGGGCTTTATCTTTTAAATTGTATTATGGATTCTTAAAATAAAACAGCAGGATTCCTGAAACTCTAGAACAGTCTGAAATAAGTCCTAGATTCCTTTTATTTTCCAATTGCTGCCTTAAGTAGTTTTAAACATTATTTTAGAATGTAACAGAATTCCAATATAAAAATAGGTCTGGCAGCAGATCAGATGTGGGCTGAAACTTTTCAGCTTTTTCAGGGGTCATGAGATGCAGCACTGCCCTGATGAACTTCATTATGCCAGATGAATATAAAATAGTCATATAAAGGGAGATTTGCGAAGACATAAAGAAAAGGCACCTATTTTTTCAGTGCATCTGGGAACCTTAATCTTACATTTTAATGTTGTTTCTGTTGTGTTAAGATTGCAGATTAAATGTGTACATTTTTGTAATAAAAATAATTCTGTGATACAATCTTGAAATAGATGTGAATTATCTGTAACATTACAGATCAAGTCAAATTCCTCATCGAGTCATGATACTTCAGTCTCTGTTAGGCATTTACAGTTCAAAAGGGGATTAATAGATATTTAAGGTGTTGATGAATCAAGTCCTAAATTTTAATTGTTGGAACCAGCGAGTTTAGGAGTTGATGAGTTTTTCAGGACAAGTTATTTTACTTGTTTCACATGCAAACAAGACCATTCATTTCACACCAGATCTGCAGTTCTGCGGGTGTCCCCCCTTGTATAATGTCATTTGTCAGTAAAAGCAGAGCTGATTAGCTTTATAATTTACAGTTAACCAGATCTGTCAGGAAAATGGTCTTATTGTCCAGCTTGTCTTTTTGTCCTGAAGCTGTGGCTGGGGGTGGAACAGTGTAGGCGCCTCGGGGAGGTCAGCGAGGGTGGAAGGCACTAATGCATTCTGAGCTGCAAAGCTCACGCTTGACCTCGATGATTAAAGTTTTTTTCTGTCATCCAGCAGCCGTTGAGCCTGAAATGTCTCTTAAGAAGTCAAAAGGTCTAATCAAGCTAATGAACAAACTCAATCATTAGTACTTCGGGAAGGAAGTGTGCTAGCACTGCTGGTGCCCCAGCTGCAGGGTGTGTGTTGCTGGGGTGCAGGAGGAGCTGCTGGAGGTGCAGCAGGGCACAGCCGCCTCCCCTTCGCAGGGCTGAGCTCATCCCACGGCGTCCACGCTCTGCTCTGGCCGTGGGAGAAATTTCACATTCTTGTAGGGGATTGGAAGGGATGCTTGTTTTCTTGGACAGGTTTTTTAAGTGAGGATTAAACAAAAGCTAAACCTTCCTTGGGTGAATGTCTGTGCTAGTGAACTAATCTCCATTTCTCTTTACCCATTCCTTCCAGCTCTTTTCACTCAGATTTCTCTGACATGGATAAAATATTTTTCAGGGATCCTTTGTTACGTTCCAGTATCTGAAGTTAAAAAAGCCTTTTTCACACTGGTCAAGTAGATGACAGCTGTTAGTCATTTAAATGCAGTAAAACCTTTCAGACAGTGCACACCTTGGCTTTGGAGCCAGAACCTTTGTCATGTGCGTCCTGGAAACTGGCACCAGTGTCTTAAATACACACACATACCAGCCAGACCTGTTTTTCCAAACATTTTCTCTTTGTTTTTTTTTTTTATAATGAAGTGTCTTATAATTTTTTATTCTGATGAGAGCAAAGCCACAGCAAAGAAGAATAAAGTAGTTTTTTCACACTCGGGCTTCTTGCCTGGAAAGCATGTAGTGATTTTGGTTTGCCCTGTAAAAAGAGTAAATCAAAACCAGGTGATTATTTTTAAAATAAATTACCCTGAAACTATAACTATCACATAAGAAACCTGCTTTTTTTTCCAAATCCATCGAAATTCCCTGGTTCAAGCAAGGGGTGATAAAAACTCTCCTAAGAAAGTAACTTCTTCCCATCCTTAAACAGACACTTGCAGTTGATCCTTTCCTCAGTCATTTTAGCTGCCCTGTTGTCTCATTTTACACAGCCAGTGGTAAATATGAGATTACTAATTTAAAGCTTTCAGAAATAGAATGATATCATCTTTTTAAAGGGGATGCTTTAAGACTTTTTGCTATCTAATGTTAATTTTGAATACTCAACAGATGAAGAGTCCAAATATTTTCTGGGTTTTTATGAGCATCCATAAGCATATATATGGGTTAGTATGAGCATCCATAATAATTATACATCAGTTTAATTTAGTCCTTCTTTGTTATATTTTCAATAAATATATTTGCTCGCTATGTTGTGTATTTGTAGAAGTGTGGAAGAAACTGGTGCCCTTATGGCAGATACAGAGCAGACTTCAGCATTACCATAACTCATTAAAATAAGATAAAAGTAGAGCTTCAAAACAATTTCTGTCTTTTCCCGACAAAATTGTGAAAAAAGGAAATTCCACTCCTCCAGTATGAGTTTTTCAGAGACGTGGAAAGAATAGAGTGGATGTTCCTGACCCGTTTGTGCTGGCTCTGCTGAGACAAATAAGCAGAGTATACAGAATTCACATGACTGTGTCATATTTTGGGGAGAGTAAGTGATATTAGCTTTTTGAATTATGAAAGTTCTTCAGCTTTAGCAAAATGTGTGCAAAGCTACTCTGGTTTATTTTGATGATCTGCCATTTTCCAGCCTGTTTTTCCTTCCTGTGGCTGGGACCTGCAAATAAAGTGCAGTTTACTCAATGCTAGGTAATGCCCGTGTTCCTTACCTGATTACTTTGGAAGGGAAGAAGGTCAGGTGCAGGCAGTGGATTCACAGGGACTCAGTCAAGGCTGTAAGAGTGTTTAATGCTCTGAACTCTCCAGGGTGAACCCATCACTTTCTGCGAAGAAGCATTCGTGTCCCACCGTTCGTCTGTGATGAGGCAGTTCCTGCAGAATGCCATCCAGCTCCAGCTCTTCAAGCAGGTACTGCCTCCAGTGATCCATGGGGAAGCAGATTCTGTAACAATTCAGGTGGGGCCTGGGGGACTGTTTCAAAATCTCTTGATCCTGTAGTGCAGCACCTCAGTTCCTGCTTGCTGGCTTCTCTCTGACTCAGGTGCTTTCTGTAGAGGTGGATGGGTTTTCCCACTAATGGTCTCTGAGCTCAAGGCTGTTTCTTAGCTGAGCATACCTAGACCCAAGATATCTCCTGTAAACTTTGTCCAGGAAGCATATTACTGTTGAACATAGAACCACTGCTTTAGGGCAGCTGAAAACGTGCGTGTAGCCAAACATGAATGCTAGGGCACACCTTAGGGCAGTGGTCAACATTGTGTCAGTTTGGGTGGTATTTTCATTCTGAGTCCCTACCCAATGCAAACCTTGAGGTTATTCCAGCTAATGAAGACTAAAGTCTTTCTGAAAAGATGAAGAATGGGATGGTTGATGTGTTTCTGTCTTCTAATGCTGATGCAGTTCATTGATGGGCGTCTGGATCTGCTGAACTCCGGGGAGGGCTTCAGTGACGTGTTTGAAGAGGAGATAAATATGGGAGAATATGCAGGTAAGAAATACTTTAAGGTAATTTCAGACACTTTTGTTGGCTTACCATTTGTGGGTTATCTTGATGGAATTGGTCATTACTGCTAGGTAAATAACTGAGGCTTTGTGATCTTGGCAGCCTGAAGTGTCTTAAATTTTTGTTCTTTCCTCTGTCAAGAGCTTTGAATAATGTATTGTAGTCTGAGTAATGCTTGTTCAGTTTTCAAAAACCTCAGCACTACCACTTTAATAAAGTACAAATAAAAGAGTTCTTGCATTGGAGGAAAAAATCTTGGCTTTACCCAGAACCACCTCAGATTTCTTTTAGTGAACTTAAAAACATCTGTCTTCTCAAATGTCTGAGACAATGCAGAGAAAACAGGAAAATGTAAATCTTTCATCAATGTTATGTTTTCTACTGAAAGAAAAGGCTGACTGTCCTGTTCTGTCCATGCTCCAGAACCACTAAGTGCCAGCACTTCACATTTTGAGCTTGTTTTCTGTTCAGCAGAAGGTTACAATTTGTTTGTTTGTGTGTTTGGTTCTCTGTAGGTAGTGACAAACTGTACCACCAGTGGCTGTCCACAGTGAGGGTAAGCACACGAGATCCTGCCAGACTCCCTGAACTGGGGTTGGCCCGTTGAAGATTTTCATGCAGTGACAGAGACAGTAAATCTTAAAGCTGTTTACATCTGATTGCATATAATCAAATTTGATTTCTGGAAATGTTATTTTGCACTGACAACGTTAGCCAGGGTTTAATTCCTTGGATTTTGCCCTTCTGTGTTTCTCAGTAAGGTGCTGTACAGCAATAGTCCATGGGGTGTGGCAGGGGTGTAGAACAACCACCAGGTGAAGAGATCATTGCAGTTGATGTATCACTGGCTCATCACTTTGATTATATTCATCACATGAAATTCAACTGTTCTAGAGTTAATGTTTGTGACTGGAGTTAGATTTCATTTTCCCTCAGTTTATCCCTTTATCAACTACTTGTATCTTAAAAAGGCACCATGTGTGTGATAATCAGGACTGTGGGATGAGGAAAAGGAAAAGAGCAAAGTAAAACCAGATCTCGTCTCTTCAAATTGAACATACAGACTGTCCTGAGGCAGTCTCTGGCTCAGACACTGAGTGTTGCTCAGGATACTTGTGTCTTAAACTTGGTTAGGATTTTAGTGGAATGTACAGAACAGCCCTGAGGTGAGTGGAAGCACAGGACACAGTTTGTGAGACGTGTAAGACAAGGGCTCTTGGGAGGCACCCGTATTGTCTCTTGGACAAGTGCTGTATTAAACAGAACTGGGCAAAACCAGAGCGACATTCAGAGTGGTTTCCTTGGGTCTTTTTCTTTAAATCTGACCTTTTCATACTCAGCTCTGCTAATAAGGATAGTTAATGCTCTGTTATTTTAAGTTAAGAATGGTGGATTTTAGATGGCTGTTTGCTTTAAAAAGCTTTGATAACATTTCTTCCCTTGTTACTATAATTACAGAAAGGAAGTGGAGCCATTTTAAACACAGTAAAGACCAAGGCTAACCCTGCCATGAAGACTGTCTATAAGTTTGTAAGTATTGAGTACTGGCTTACTACTGAGATAAGAGTCTAATTGCAATTCTGTTTTAACCTTTCAAATGAGACTCAAGACTTACATCCATTTTTATTGGACTCACAGAATTACTCAAAATATACATTCATTCAAATTTCAAATTTAAATGAAAAAGTCATTTTGAAATTTAAACTCAATTGAAATGCAAAGTACAATGGGAACTTGTGATTTCTTTTGAAAGTACAGATGATAAATTCCATTTATTACACAGAACTCTTTCTGAGAAATAGTGCCTGTGTTCTCTGCTAGGCAGCTCTACCATCTCATCATTACTCTGCTGGAAATCATTGTTACCTTGGCTTTCCCTGCTTGCAGCTTTATCGAGAGAAGGGAATCCTCTCATTTTCCAAATTGTTTCCATCTTTTCTAAATGTCAATTAATTTTCCCTAGAGATTTCTTATACCTGCTTATTTAGAGCCCAACTTACTGAGTTATTCTTTAAATGGAAGTGTTTTCAGCACTGTTAACAAACAGCTGGTGTGTTGCTGTGCTGTGGTGTGTGGCTGCCAGCTCCACTCTGCCAGATCAAACAGCACAGAAACAAGTGAGAATTTCTTATATGCTCAGTTCTGGGAAATAATGCTATGAAAATCATTGAGATAACCATTCAAACTTGTTTTTTTTCCTGCCTTCCTCCAGCCTGAGAGAGAGGAGTAGGATGAGATTGGCTCTACTAAATGGAACTGGCATCCAGAGCACTGTGAGGAGAGTTTGCAGGCTCACTGCCAGTGTGGAAGCATAGAAGTTTATAGCAAAGATAAATACTTACTGGGGAACACTGAAGGTGTGGAATGCAAAAAGATGAAAGATGTCTGTGGCTTCAAAACAGAGCAAACAAAATTTTTGCAACAAAGATGGGGTGGTGTTTTTTGTTTATTTGGGATCTTTTTAGCTTTCTGTTTGTTTTAACGTGTTTTCAGTATCCTGTTACATTTTTTCTTGCCATTTTTGTTAACTGAGAACAAACTTAGTCACTGCTGGAAATAGAAGGGAATTTTAACTTAAATTATTTTTCATGCAGGCAAAAGATCATGCAAAAATGGGAATAAAAGAAGTGAAAAACCGCTTGAAGCAAAAGGTACTTGAAGTTCTTATTCAAAATGTATAAGCACCACGTCTGAAATCCTCAGCCACTGAAAGCATGATGTGATCAATAGGAAGCTGTTTGATACAGTGCTGTTAGCACACTTCAAAATGCATTACCAGCTGTCCTGGATTTTTCACACTTATAAATATTCACAGACAAAAAAAAATTGTCTTCAAATACATGAAAGCTCTGACTTAAACCCACAAAAGCCAGAAAATTGAGTGTTCTGCTTGGAGTGGTCCTGCTTCTGTCTTTCGTGCTGGGGCACTGTGTGAGGGGACTGCATGAGGATTGGGAGCACTTCCCTACAGTTCTGGCAGTGAACTTTTTGCAAATGGCAAATTGTTGTTATTTTTGCAGTAATCAGTCAGGAAAAATAGCATCATGTTTGTCTGCCATTGGGAAGGGGATTTCTGCATTTCTTGAATGTCTGCTGCAAAGTTCAGACAGGAAGGAATTTATTAGAGTTGGTGTCCACTGCCAGCTGGAATTATTGCAGGAAAAAATACTCAGACTGTTGTTTCCCAAATCTGTGTGTGTGTTTGTGAACAGCACAATTCCCAGCTGCTCCGCTGTGTTCGAGGGATGTGTTATCCAATCCCAGCTGCTCCTTTTCAACCACAGGTACAGGCACACTGGCACACACCTCATGAGTACCTGGGTACCTCTGCCCTGGGTTATTGCAGATAATCCCTTTATTCTGTGCATCAGAGCTCTCAGAGTCACGGAGGAAGCCAGGCAGCTGACCTGCTGAGAGAACTGAAGTTCTCATTCAGAAATTTGTATTCAATTGTTGCATAGGAGTTCGGGTGTTTTTTTTTTTTTAATCTGTGCTCTCTCTGTACATTTCTTTTCTAAATCTCTAGACCATCCTCTTAAGTTAGGGCTACAAATGTTGGTGGGCAGACAGAAGTGCTCCTGAGCCTGTCCCCAGGCTGTTCCTCCAAAGGGGTTTCTGCGCAGCCGGGCTGCGAAGCGAGGATTTGCCTGTGTCCATTCCAGCTGCTGCTCCCTCTCTGCACTCTCCAGACATTGCTGCAGAATCTCGGGGAAGATAAAGTTGCTTCAGATGCTTTTATGTTATTTTATTACTCTACATTATATATGACCACTGTAGGTATAATTTGTAAACAATAGAAACATGAAGCAGTTTTCTTGTACATGGATTTTTTTTTATGTCATTCCGTGTGTTTAACTTCTGGACATAAGGTTCTGCCTTCCCGTGTGTGTTTCTAAAGCAGTTGGAGCTGTGTAACATGACCAGGTTTTTTCCTGCATTTTAAATGCTAATAGAATTGTGTGCTGTTGTGTGACATTTGTATATGAGGCTGAGAAAAGCCTCATTCAGTCATTGCTTTGTTTTATTATTATTGTTGTCTTCCTGGTCTGTCAAGCAGCAAGCTTCTCTTTAAAAAAACACACATAACATTTACAACTAAATGGCCCAGTTTCGTTTCACCTTCTTTATGTGGTGTATTTGTAAGGGAGATGCTTAAACATGATTGTTCAACATAGGCTTTCACAGGAACTTAAAAGATAGCTGTGAGTAGTTGTCACACACTGCTCAACCTCTCCTTCCTTTATTATTCTGTCCTTTTCTATCCCATCCTCTTCTCCATGTGAAGGAAGGTAGGAAGGTAACTAAAATTAGGGATTCCTCTGTTAAAAGTGATAAAAATAGCAAATGTTGCTTTGGTCACCCTCCTTTTTAATCTAAATGTCTGTGCTGCTCCATCATGGGTCTGTTATGCACAGGTCTATTAATGCATCCTCCCCAGTTTTTATGTAAGAGCATTGTATTTATCCTGTTTCCTCACTAGCATGTGTGTTAACTGTCTGACATTCCGGTATCATTAAATACTTACTTTTTGCCAAATTTGGGATGCTAGTCTTTCATCTTCTAAGAGTAACCTAAGGTTATTTTTAAACTGAACTTACTGTCCATTGCATTTTAACATACTATTTTCCATTATTAATATAGAAAGTATGCAGGCCCCTGGTAAGGAAAAGTCAAATATAAACATCCCTTTTCCAGTTTTTGCTGCCAAATCTGAGCAGCTTCTGTACAAGATATAATTTAAAAATGCAATAAAGCTGGAGGTTCTGCTTCTTCCAACTCTGCATAGCAATGGTGACCTCTTAAATATAATCAAGAGCCCATTTTGCCCTTGGTCTGCTCCAGTCTTGGGTTTGAATTGCAAATGAGAAATGCAGGATTGACCTGTTGAGAGGTCACTGTGGTGTGTGTAAGGTCCTTCTTTAATATGATAGTGGAGATTGAATGGTGCTCCATTTCCATCCCTTGTTCATTTGTGGTGCAGTATTTCAAAGCAACAGAAATAGTTTTCAGAGGATTCTTATGAGTGAGAGCAAATAATTGTTAATAGATACAGCCTAGTAGCTTTATTTTATATCTGATACAGGTTTTTTTCTTTTTTGTCCCTCTTTTTTCTTTTTCATTTCCCTTTTTTTTTTTCTTTTTTGCAAAGGCTGCCTTTTTCCATCTCACAGACGGACCATGGTGGTCAAGTCCCTCCGTTAGTGGCTCATTTGAAGCTTAACTGCATAGAATTAGGAAGAGGGAGGAATATGAATGGTACCGTCCTCAACTTTCAGTCAGGAGAATGGAACTTACTGAAAGCTCTGGCTAAGACAATTTATATAAATGGTTGGGCACTTGGCATTAATATATTCAACATTATTTTAGTTACTAGAGCCCTGTGTGGCTCTAGTTAATGCCTGGTATTCTAGAAACAACTCATTTAGAGCTTTATAACGCAACCTGCACAACGTTCAAGACACTCAGAATGTGTTTTGCTCCTCTCTAGCCAGTGTTTGCAGTCCATCACAAAATTTAAGATCAGATTTCACTGTAACTCCAATGTGTTTTCATTGAAGATAGAAAACAAACTTTTGTGAAGCAGATTTTGCTTTGATGAGTGAAGCCATTTTGATGATTTGTTTGCCTTTTGGGAATGTTGAAAAAATAGAGAAGAATCAAATAATTTAAATCTCATATTTTATTAAGCAGTTTAAAAAAATATATTGTGGTTTCATTAGAAGTCTGTGCACCAAACACAGTGGAAGTAGGCTTTAGGAACATGCTATCTTTTATATGCAATTATATCATCAGAGAAGTAGGGGCAATCTATAGCAATAAAAGCTCAAGGATTTGCAGTGATCGTTACACATCTGAGGGGATTTTGCTTAATGGCTTAATCTCTCTATCTTTCATCTCCTCCCATTCCCCTCGTGTCCAAACTTTAGTGTCCTTTTTCTGGTTTTTTGGGGATTTGCCTGGCAAGGTGCTTTGCTCTCCATTGCCTCCCAGCTGTGTGCTGCCTTGGTTGGAGCCACAGCCCCAGGCAGGGCTCTGCATCCCCTGCTCAGAACAGGTTGGGTGGCCCTGGGAGTGCTGGAGCTTTGGCAGCTCCAGGCACCTTCAGTGTGGCTCCACCGCACAGAAATATGTAAAGAGGGTTTGTGTTTGGTCTCAGTGCAAGGAATGGTGCTGCCACAGGCTGTGTGAGTCCCAAATGAGGAGTCCCTTGGCTGCTCAGTGCTATCTGGAGCTGGAGTGGGAGTTTGACAGACACTCAGCTTTCTTGTCAATGCCTTGCTTTGGGGCTCTTCGTTGCTAATTCGGAGGACTTTGTTGTACCTTTTCAAGACAAGGTGGCATTGTGCAGCTGAAGGGCGAGGGGAAGAAAAAGTTTTTCTCTCTAGTTTGACCTTAACAAGTTGTTAATTCCCCATGATCCTTATGCCCTATTGGGGAACCACTGCTCTACCAGCTGGATCTAAAGAGGGGTCTCAGCTTCTCTGTGGAGCAGACAAAGCCCCTTAGAAAGTCCATCCAGCTTTTTGTTTCATTTGACCTAAACACATTAGGTCAGTGTGTGTCCAAAGGAACCATTTCTAATTGGCCATCAGCTTACACGGCTCATTATTGTACCTGAGCCAGCCGGGGGCTCACGGCCGTGTCAGAGGTCAGGGAATCAAAGCCCTGCCGGTGGCAGCAGCCACCCTCAGGTCAGCCTTGCAGAGCTCCAGCCTGTGCAGCCTTCTCTCCATATTTACCCAACATTATTTCCTTGGCATTGTTGCAGAGATGTAAGGTTTGGGGCCCACTGTGTTACAGACTGTTTCTCAACTCACTTTCAAACTCTTTGCTCCTTCTCTGATTCCTGGTGTCTGCAGGCCTTTGTCTTTTTCAAAACCTGTGCTACACACCCTGCACTTGCCAAGTCCTCTAACCTGGGCTGGTGGGTCACTTCACTTCTGGAGATGAGAACTAATGTCAAAGCAAACAAAAAGTGTTCTGCCAGGCAGCCCTTGGTGTTGTACCCTCTCTCGGAGGCACATGCAGTGCACACAGACTCCAAGATGAAATGCAAAGCTAACTAAGCTCTGAGTTCCATCTCTCCTTGCCACTTCCACCAATAATTGTTCTGCTATGGGTAATTCTGTGCAGTACGTTAATGGAATTACTGTGTTCATTTAGGTTTACAGTAAGCAGAATGCTCTGTCCCTGTGCTTCTGTTGAGTTCATTTTGAAAATAGAAAGTCTGAGCTATGTTTTTTTTTCTCCACATGCACTTCCTGGCTTTTGTGTGCTCAAGTCAGACATTTTATTGAATATCCTGTTTGCACCACTGGTACTGGGAGGAGAGAAGGGTTGTGTACAAGCTCTGATGGATGAAATGTTCTATTCTAATGATGTTTTCTTTTCTGTACTTTGGTCTTTTTTTCCCCTAACATCCAAATTGTTAGTCAGCATTATCCTCTAGTGTCTCCTTTGTGCACCTTCCTCTCACTCAGGAGTGTTCCTGGCCATGCTATTCTCCTTTTCCTACCACACAGGACATTGCTGAGAACGGGTGCTCGGCAGCGCCCGAGGAGCCCCTGCCAAGGACAGCACCATCGCCACTGGTTGAGAAGAAGGACCCGAAATTAAGGGAGGACAGAAGACCAATCACAGTACATTTTGGTCAGGTAGGTCTTAGTGTAAGTTGTTCTCAATCATGTGACTCAGCAAGAATAGTTCAGAGAAAAGTCATGATAACAAATATGCCAAACGCTTCATTATCTTTAATCACCGAACGGTGCCATTTTAGTTTTATTTCTGTTCTATCTGTTTAAAGGGGATTCTAAAACCTGATTTTTGGGGGTTTGTGGATTCCTTTCGTTCAGATGATGATTTTGAGGAAAATAAATGATGAGTGAATAAGGGGGAAGCATAAATATTGTAGCAATTTTATAAACTATTATGTGGCTGTTTTAGCATGCAAGGTGCTACAGCCCTCAGAACTGAGGGTGTAGAATTTAAAACATCCCCTGTTATCTAGCCAGATCATTAGTGTCAATATGGAACGTCCAACTATTAAAGCATTTGAACATTCTCTGAAAATTAAATGCGATGAACTAAGATGGAAAAATCAATTAATAGCTTGTTAGTGTGCTCTGTATTCAGTATTGACAGCTGAGCTGTTCACGTTAGTTACTTGTGTAATGCTTCTTTTGATATGTCTGCAAAACAGAGAGTTTTGGGGGTGGGGTTTGAAGAGCTAGCTATTTAGAAAATGTTGTAGTTGCTGTGATTTTCATGGAAAAACATCCAGTGTTTATTATCAGTTTGCCAGTGTTCCCCTATTAAGTATAGACTGACTCAAAAAATGACATGATTTGTGTTCACAGTTCTCTTTTCTTTTGCTCTGTCTATTCTTTACACTGTTCTGACCAGAAAACAGGAGGGAATATCTGATTTCTTCTAAGGAAGCAAAGTGTAAATTTAAAGCAATTGTAAAGCATTATAAAATGTGAAACAAACCAGTTTTAGAGAAGTGTCTATGAATAGAAACCAGTTGGTGTGGCTGCATTGACTGTTCAGGTATTAGATAGGGCTACCCAAGGTCTGATCAGTGCTCAGAACAATGTTGTCTGCATAATTTCAGAATTAGATTTATTTTTTCAGTAGTTTCACCAGTGCACTAAAAGTTCTTGGAGACTTTTAAAAAATCATTCTCTTCCAATTAAGTATTTTCTGTAGAGGTCTATTTTTCTGTTACTTTCAGTGCCACTACAGTTGAGAGGAATTGGGGCTACTGGAGGAATGCAGCCATCTAGCTCCAGCAGGGACATGTTACATTTCATTTGAAGCAGTCAGAAATCAGATAATATTACAATTAATTTTCAGTTTTTCCTTTAGATTTTTGTGAACAATGGATGGTTCAAACATGATAGTAGAATAATGAAATATATGTTTGAGTGGTAAGTGCAAATTTAAATTCATGAGGTTTTTTAACAGTCACTTTCAAATTTTTTAATGATCACTTTTCTGTGTTGAAAGAAACACACATCAGCTTTCCTGGCTGTGGGGAGAGGCTTGCTGCCTAAATGCTTATTGCTGTCATCACATTACAAATGTTGGTTTCCAAAAACCGATCTGACTTAGCAGTTGTAGGGGCTGTCTGACTCAGCCTTCGTCCTGGCACGGGTCTGCTCTTCCTGATAGCCCAATGCCAAAACAAAAATGAAATCATACGTTCATTCAAAAGGAAAAGATGTTCAGGTTTATGAAATATAGATTAAGGCTTTGGGGAGGAAAAAAGCAGCAACATTTACTGTATAAATGGGAGATGGCTTCTAACTCGTGATTAAAGGCAGAGATTTTAATGTCACTTTTAACTCTGTCTAGAATACAGAAGGTGGGAACAATTAAAAAGGCACAAGAACTCTGAAATAAGGGCTGTTTGTGCATTCACAGCTCTTCTAAACTGAAGAGGATGAAAGAGGCTTTTTTCTCATTGTCAGGGGCTCTCTCGGAGTGCAGCATTGTGCGGCTGGCAGCGAGGTTTAAAATGCATGCATGCGCTGGGGTCAGGGCCCGGCTCGGGGCGGGCGGTGCAGGGAGCCCGGCCGCAGCGCTGCAGCAGCGCTCCGCCGCCGCGCGGGCCTTTAATTGAGACGTGCTGTCAAAGTGACAAACACATTTGCATACAGTCTATTTATTTTCCTCGGAAAGGTCTGCAGTCTGCTGTTGGTTGAACATTCTTAATCAGCTCGCTGTAAGTGAGCCGGCAGCGAGCTGTCCTGTGCTGGGTGCTTCTCTTCATTACATGACAGATTAGCTAAAGGGGGATGGGCTAGCGAGCCAGCAACAACCTTTAATTTTAACTCATTATCTCTCACCCTAGAGTGAGGGACTTGCTGGCTTTTCCAAACACAGTTGTGTATCTGCAGTTGTTAGCCTACAAAAAATATCAGTAAAATATCTTGAAATGCCTGTAAAAGCAGAGCCCCTCAGCTGATGGCTCACCAAAATTTGGCAGTAATTGGCTGACTGGGGGAGATTCTGTATGTCCTGGCACATCTTGGTGAGTGGTGATCAGGCATCATTGGAGAGCCTTGTTTGTTATGGAATTGTTTCAATGATGCTTTCTGTAATACTAAGACATTGTGGGGAAGCTCCCCTTGATGGTGAAAAGAAGGATTTTAGCCAGATAGCCTGGGGCAGTGAAATAAAGATCTAAACAGTGTTCTTAGTAAGACACCACTGTGGGAGGGTGGGACCACTGCTTTTCCTGCGCTGGGACTTTGCATGCTTTACCCAGAGTGTACCTTTCTTACTGATCCCTGCATCAACCAATGCAGGAACTATCACCATGGGCTCTGGGACAGCACAACTGTACTCAACAAGTAGCAGGAGCAGTACAGGCAGCTCGGGGTTTAATGGGTGGGGAGAAGAGGGAACCATTTTCAAGCCAAGGCCAAGATTCAAATGGAAGGTTTGTAGTAGTGAGTAGTGCTCTAAGTTTGGGGGAAGAGTAAGGTTAATTATTGTGGAAGATCCAGTGCTACAGAGAATATCTCTTGTGGTGCTGGGCTGATGGTTGGACTTGATGATTTTTCCAGTCCTTTTCAACCTTAATGATTCTATGAATGTCCTAGTACTTCTTTCTTCTGGTTTGTTGTCTTAAAAGCTGACCAAAATGTCCTTAAAGCATCGAACACATGCTGCATATTCAGTTGCCAGAGCCTGTCCTCAGGATCCTTCACAGTGTGCCAGGCAGGGCAGCACTGGGAGCCCAGTAAGCCCCAACCAGGGCAGAGTGGGACACTAATGCAGGTGATTTGTGACTCGGGAGTTTGGGCTCTTGTTTCCATGCCCACACTTATACCTTTTAGGTAGAACATGTGTCTGTGTTGTCTTTGAGCTGTTTGGAGAATAAACACTACACAGTGTCATGGTGACTGTTTTGAACAGGTTCCTTGTCTGAGCAAGCAGCTGTTGGGGCTGCTTTGGCAGGACCCACGGGCTTCATACAGGATTGGTACCTGTGCCCAGTTTTCCCACCAGTCTGGGAGAGGTGGTGTGAGCACACAGGATGAGCCCAAGGGCTTCAAAATCAAACCTACACTTAGGAACATTCCTCCTTAGGAGCTTTCCCACAGTCAGTAGCACCCCTGATTTAGTACAATTAAACCAGCAAATGATAAGCTGACAGAAACATCACTTGTTGGGAAAGGGAATAATTTCATTAGAAGCAAGTGATCCTGGCAGTTCTGTACAGCTCTCTAATTGTGTCTGTTACAATTAGAATGTCTTTTGTCAGCTTAGCTGGGTTTTTGTTTTCTATTGCTTGTTTTTATTTACCAGCAAATAGGATATTTAATTCCATATATGCACCAAAAGGTGTAAAGCTTAAGAAAATATAAAAGATTCTTCCACATATATCTTTAGTAGAGAGATTCAATCATGTTCCACTCTTGATGCAAACTACAGAGAATCAGTGCTCTGGGGGCTAATGTAAATAGCTATGAAACAAATGGAAAATGCACTAATGTACTGAAGCAGCTTGTCTGACTGTGGAAAGGCTTCTCTGGGTTCTCTCCCTGGCTCATTCTGACTGCTCTTAAACTCTTGCAGGCCACAGCATGGAAATTGCCACCTTATTTGCTATTTTGAACCCTTTTGCTGTAAATGAACGTGTTCATTTTTCCTAGTCACAGTCTGCACTTGGACACACAGAACAAACAACTCTGTTTTGTAGGGCAGTGCTCTTCTTCCAGGAGATTAAACGGCATTAAGAGGTCAGGGGAAAGATGGGGAGAACACCAGCCAGCTACATTCCAGGAATGCAGAACAGGATCACTGAGGCCAGAGGCAGCAGAGGAGGGATTATCACCAGGGTAAAAGGGATGAAGTAGGGAAGAGAGGAAGGCTCCTCTGCCAGACCCTGTGACTCCCTTCACACCCAGGTGCATCGGAACAATAGCAGATTCCCCTGGATCACAGCAGGCATTGTGTGGCACTGAGGTAGAAACCAAAGGGGAAAGGGGAAAACAAGTTCATTTGCTAATATTCGTGTAACTGTATGCTCTGCTTGCAGAGCCAGCTCCTCCTCTGGCCACTCTGAGCTGCTCGGACAATAGCAGGACCTTCATTAAGAAAGTGAGCCTCCCTTCCACTCCTCCCCATGGATGAGCAATGTGGGTTCCCATTTCCTTTCTCTGGAGCCACATGGGGCTTCCTCCCTCTCTCCATTTGATTCTTTATGGATTTAGCAAAAGTATAAGTTCTTTAAAATGATTTTGTCTTCAGAAAGCATATCTTCTGCTCCTTTATTTGCCTGTTCCTTTCAGGAAGGAATTCAATGTTACTCAGTAAAAGTCACCTCAAAAGAAAGACAAATGTCTTGGCCCAGAAGCACTTGTCCATCTAATGTCTGCTTGAGACCACTCAAATGTCCCATCAGGTTCTCAGGGGACAGTGTTCTTAGTCAGACTAGTAAGACCAACGTCAGTGGACAAGACAATGATGCATTGGATTGAAGTTGCACTTTGTGGTGTGCAGGATTAGCAGAAATGGCAATCCATGCGGTGGGAGTTAGGGAATGCCTGCACTGGCCATGTGTGCCAAAGTGGGACAAATGTGAGCAGCACCTGCAGAGCGTGCCCAGGGTCTCTGCCCCTCCTGCACCTGCTCCCCAGGGCTTCCCAAGGAGCAGGCACAGCTGGGTTCTCTCCAGCCCCTGCAGCAGGGGGCCTGGGGCCATGCCATGCAGGAATTCATGCTTTGCAGTGAGATTGTGGCCCCAGACTGCATCCAGCACATGTGTTCAGCCATGAAAAAGCACATTGCAGACCATGGCTTTCAGTGTTTTCCAGCTGTCTCGGTATTTGAAGTGCTCCTTACACAGGGATGCTGGAATCACGGGGCTGCCCTGAGTACACCTGTCAGGGGCTGCAGTGCCTGGATGTGTGAAGGGAAGGCTGGCAGAGCCGACCTCCCAGGGCTTGTGACAAGCGACAGCAGCTGTAACGTGTCTGCAGAGTCTCCTTGTTAGACCTGTTCTGCTGAGGAACCCATAAATATCTCGTAGGGAGATCTTGGTCCATCACTGCTGGCATGTGGAAGGAGAGTTGTGCTTTATAAATAATACATACATTGAAAATAAATACATCAGTACATGCAAGGCTACCCAAATCACCTAGATTGACAAGCTGGGGAGAGCTCCCAGTGTCTTATGGGTGACTTGCTTCTCTATCAATGTAGATCAGCATCCAGAGGCTTCTTATGTATTACTTAGGAAGTTGATATGTACAGTTAGGCCAGAACTGTGTGAATTGACCTCTGGGTCACTGGATTAGACCAGGAGATTAAAGAGAAAGAGTATGTGAAACATATAATTCTACTAAATGCTGACCCCACTGTGAGTGCTTGTTTGGCCAGGCATTTTTTAGATTTGCCCTTCAGAGCTGGGCTGATGAATACCACATAAAACAGTTGTGAGTGCCAGGCTGCAGATGGAGGGTCTGTGTCCTTCTGTGGGTGTGTGGGGAAGAGTGTCCCCCCAGTTATGCAGCCTGGCTTGGTGAATGATGAAGGTGAGTGAAGCAGAGAGTCATTGCTGTTTATAGAACCCCTTAAATGAGGAACATGTCTTTTTTCTTTTTCTTTTTTTTCTGTGCAAGTATTCCACTTGCTAGAGAGAAATAGCTGTTAAGAGATAATAAGGGATATGTCCATTTTCCAGCATTTTAAATCATGTAGGTTACATGATCTCTTTGATTTGAATTCCAGCATCAGGACCACAGAAAGCCAATGTAAAGCTGGCAAAATGACCTGTTAAAAAACACACACAAACCACCGTGGCTTTTTTCTTTAAATTTGATATTGCATTGCTGGATTTTCTAGTATTTTAAGTGAAAAATATATGTAGTTAGTTCCATGTTGATAATGTCCTTGAGGATTTGACAGTGAGATTTTCCAGCAGTTGCTCTTCGTTAGAATCCTGGTGGTGTTTAATAAGGCAGCCAAACTGCTGGCACCTCGGGCTCGTGTTTGTTCTCCGAGGGCTCGGGGCTGCTGCAGTAAGCACATCGACCAGGGCTGATCATTACAAGGGCGTACGCCACCATGAATAAAAATGTCACACGTTCTCCCATCTCACAGTGGTACAAAATGTCAGTCCTGTCAAACAGACATTGCAAGTAGCACTGAGCAGTCAGTACAAATTGGGAAGCTGAATATTCCCCCAGCTTTCTGATATTCTTCATCTGAAGCAGAAGAAAAGCAGTTGTTAACCTATTAGCTGTGGTTTTAAACTCTGCTGAGGTAGTAGATGGTTAGGCTTTAACACATGGGGATAAATATATTCCTGGGGTCTGGGATTTTTTGCAACATGTCTCTCCATCCATGTATGTTAAGGAATAGACAGAATGAAAACAAACCACAGCAAAATGAACCTCATATTGGAAGAAATCCTCTGGAAAAATTATCATCTCAGTGAGATTCTCTTTCAACCTCTTGCCAGTTTTACCTCTGTGAATAGTTGTACAAAAGCCCTCCTTGCTGGTTTGCTGTAATCCACAAAGGGCCTGCTTTGATGAGTTAAGGGAGTTTTCCTTCATGGCCCTGTCATTATGCAGCAACATCACAGAGAGCTGGAGTTTTATTCTCCTCCTGGACAAATGAAGTTGTGCTGCTTCAGGGTGAGGCCCACCGTGCGGTGCAGAGTCCATAGCGTGTGTTCCTTCCTGGCTTAGTGTAGCACCAAGAGCATCCCTGTGTGTTCACAGAGTTCCCCATCTAGGATTGAGGAGTGGGTATTGTCAGTGCAGGATTCTGCTGTTACTGCTGGGTCCAGAAAAAAAATCTGGTGCAAAAGGTGAAGTGCAAAGTGGTGCCAAAATATCAAAGAAATAAGAAGAAATTATACAAAGTCAGCAGTGGTTGCTCAAGAGGACAAGGAGAACAGTTCTTTGTCACAATGAGTATTTCAAAGAAATGGACTCAAAGTCCATTCTTTGTGTAGAAATTTCTTTGGTTTTTTCTGACACCTTCTCAGAACAAAAAGCTTGTGTGTGTTCAGAGTAGTGAATCATGATAAATGAATCCCCTGCCCAAACAGTGGTGAGTGCTGGAGCAAATTGCCAAGGAAGGCCCAGTGAGGATCAGGGCTGGGAAAGCTCTGCAGGGCCAGAGCAGAGCAGGTGGAAAAGGGATCAGCAGAAGCCATGCCTGCTCCTGCCTTGGGTAGTTACTGTCTGCAGCATGATCCTTTGTTATCCAGGGCCTCACTACATGGGAACAAAATGGAAACAACATGTGTGAGGCTTCTTTGAACCAGAGTGACTCTAAATTGAATTAAATATTGTGTGCTCTGTAGGCACCCGTTTGCTGTGGGAAGAAGTACCTACTGCACATAGCTCAGTGTGCAGTGGCTTTCAGACTGTGGTCTGCAGCACCTGGGCTCTGTGCCAGGTAAATAAGAGGCTGTTGACAGGCATCTCCTTTGGAAAATGTCAGGAGTCCTCAAACTGCAAAGTGCCAGATAATATCAGTTTAATGCTTCAGGGGTGGTTTCCATTTTTTTAGAACTGAGTGCATGTATAGATGGGAGGAGGTCAGCGTTGATGCTCTGCAGACAGACAGTGAGAGTGGAGCACTAAGTGGTCACAGTCTCAGATTTTCCTGAGACTTCACCTTCTGTGGGTTTTACTGCTGGTTTGCATGGGACTGGGACTTTCCTGTTACTGGAGCTAGGGAGTCACCAGAAGCCTTGACAGGTCTTTAAGCACAGGTACCATCATACTCCTCCTATCTACATCACAGAACAGCACATGCTACTTTGGGCATGGCCTGTCTAAGGCTCCTGAACACACATAAAAAAATAGATCCATGTAATTCTCAAAATTCTTCAGATTTTTTTTTTTTAATTACAGAGAAAAGAAATAAAATACCATTCAGTTCTATAGCCCAGAAGTTTATTGTTTAAGGCATGTGTTTTTAGAATAACATCAGTTATCAACAATAATAATCCACAGCGGTGTTCTCATGTTTTGGGATTTTAGCTTTAGGCATTGCTGCATTTTTGCCAGATTTGTTCTACCTTCCCAATCTACAAATGTGGCTTGAAGAATGAGGCATCCCTTAAAACATGGAGATTATTTTTATCACAGGACCCAGCAGATTTCCATTGAAGTATTTCAGAGTGTAAATTAAAAATATATGCTGTAAAGCATATACTGTTCCTGTCATCCCAGTTTGTGAGCTGTACATATGGGAGCATGTAAAAAGCAGAGTGTGCTGTGCAGGGATCTGGCTGGATAATAAAACAGCTGCCTCGTAGATTCTGTCTGCTTTCTCTACTGAATCTTTTTAGGTACCAGACATTTTTCAGTGTTGTTATTTTCTCCCTTTTTTTTTTTTAATTGAGTGTACAGTTGAGTCCAGCATGTTCTCCCAAAGTCAGCACATCAGGTCTCCTCCAGCCTGGTGTGTGTGAGCCTGGCTTCATCCAGGCATCTCTCTCCCATGGCTGATTGACTTTGAAGTATTTTCAAACCAGTCCTCAATTTCAGAAGGAAATAAGATATTCATCTAGAAGAGCTTTGCTTTGGAAGTTTTTGGAAACACCCTCACTGCTAATTGAGAAAGAGAAACACTTATTTCTCCACATATTAACAAACCAGTTCTCATCTGGTTGTGTTTCCTTTAAGCATTTCCTTCCAGTTGCACTTGTTGCTGCACATGAACTAGCACCTCTGATTTACTCACAAGACTCTGTTTTGAATACCACTTAAAAAAACCTCAAAAGACATCCACAGTTATTTTGAGATAATATTCTGCTCACAAGCTGTTATGTCACAGACCAAGAATTATCCTTTTGTAATGTTTTCTCTGGTATAAAACTCTGAATAGCTGTATTGGGAAAGTTCCTTGGGTATATAATAGCTATTTTATGAGATGTGGTATCTATCATATTTAAATAATATTTTGATAGTGTAAAAGTGAATGTAAGATTTTTCTTGCTCCAGCATCTCATATCTCACTTGTCTGATAATTAGCAAAGCAGTGCCAGATCCGCAGTCATAAAAATGGCTTTCTGCAAATTTCCTGTCTTGTTGCTTCAGAAGTATTTAGAACAAGACAATTAAGCAAATATCCAGAGGGAAAAGGTATGCTGGTAAACAGCAATTGGTGAGAAAGTGCTAATTTAGACATTTCTCCTCTCACAGAAAAAGCTATAGTACATATATTTAGGACCATACCTGGAATAGCAATTTAGCAGCTTTTAGCACTGCAGCCATGTGTTGGTTGGTACCCATTCCTCTCTACAGCCCAGGTAATTAAGTTGATATTCCAACACATCTTCCCCTGCTGACCTTTAGAAACAATGTGTTTTGCTGCATTAACAAATTAACTTCATATCAGTGGCTCTCCCAGCAAACACAGAGAGTTTGAACATTGCTTATCCCACTGTGGTGACAGGCAGGAGCTCCAGCGCTGGCAGTGCAGCTCTGGGAAAGCCCCTGCTCCCTGCGGGTGCCTCCCCTCCAGCCTGGGCCTGCTCCTGCCTGTGCTGGAGGTGTGCTTTCACAGCCCTGCTTTAACCAGGCCTGTCCCTGCTCAGTGCAGAGAGCTCTGCTGGCCCTGGGCCGTTCTGTCTTACCCCGCTCCGAGATCTCCTGAGGCTCAGCAGTGCACTGTGTGGTGCAGCACATACAAACCTCCCAACAAACTCCATTGCTGGGAGCACTGCAGTGATAACACAAACTGGAATCAGAGTGATGGGTTTGCCTGTGTTGTTACTGAGGTCACAGTTCTGAGAGTTAACACGATGCCTGGTTAGAAGTCCAAGAGACAAAAAAGTTTCTGCACCTTTAATCTTCTCCCAAAGCAACATTTGTATGTGTCTTTATTGTGGAAATACATAGAACTATTTTTTGATCAGAGATGAAAGCTTAATCATATGTGATATTTAAATCTCAGCTGGAAAAATAATCCAGTGACAGGATAAGGATATGAAAGTATTGGCTCCTGCAAAGGAGTAGTTTATTGTAATATAAATATGTAGAATATTTGTATTATGTTCATTTTCACTTACACAGAACTAAAATGATATTTGCACAAGTAGTTTTGGGTTCTAGGCCATCGTGATGCTTTAAGGCCTGATTTGTTATTGTCAATTGTAATTGTTGATCACTTAGGAGTAAAATCCAGGACAGGATCTGAGCATAAGCTCACCTTTAAGTGCATGAAAAGTTTAACTGAATCGGGGTTTTTTTCCATGCTCTTCCAGTCTGGTTTGAGGCCTTCTCCATAAGTTTTCACAAGCACTACAATCACTCGAGATTTTAGTGAAAGTGTTTTTGAGATCCTGGTTTCCATTTGCAAAAATGTAGCCTAGAACACTTGGACCTCGAGGTCCAAGAATCCGCCCTGAACATCTTTGATGTGTCAATCCATTTGGGCTGTCTGGTGCTGTCCCTGCTGCTTTTGGTGTGGCAGGAGCTGAGTTCAGCCCGGCATGGGTACCTGTGCCGCCGGGGCGCATCGCAGGCCATGGGGTTTGTCACTGCTTTGGAAAAACAAAGTAAGAAAAACAGCGTTTTGTGAGGTGAGTATGAAGGTAAATCACGTGCTGTCACATGCTCATGCTGCTTTTGCCAGGACATCAGAGGTGTTTCCATGCAGGTGACTTTAATTTAGTCTCCACTTTGCTGCAGCAGCACAGACTCCGCCCGCCGCGCCCGCCGCCCCCAAAGATCCAGCGCTCCTCCAGGCCCGTGAGTAGCTGGGGATTGTTTCACTGCCACAGCTTAACACTGCCTGAGTTACGCTCTTTGTAGCACTACTAAACCCTGGTAGTTTGGATTGTCAAACTCTGCGCAGAAGCCATGTGTGAATTTTGCTCCTAAACTGCCTTCTCTCTGCTGCGGCACAGCCCTGGGACCCGCGGTTGTTCTGCTTTTCTCTGGCGAGCCCTGCAGCTCTCGGGCAGCTCTGCAGGTAACTGGGGCTGCTCTGGCCACGTCTGGTTTGACTTTTGCGGTGGTTTCTTACACACAAAGGCCTGCTAGACTGGCTGGTGGAAGTTTTTAGCCAGTGAGCTTTTGAAGACTTGCACTGAACTCAAATATGAAAGGAAGCAGAAGTCTGAAGACATAATATTTATTCTCTGCAAGTTATGCTTTTAATTAATTTGGGATGCCTAATTCTTCTCCATGTGTGAATAGACTTGAAGAAAGCGAGGTTGATCTTTGGTGGTAGAACATTGGTGCCGTGTTATGGATGACATACACTGGGTAATTCCATGGTGTAAAAGAAGACCCAGCAGGTTGGCCAGAGGAAGGGACTCTTCCATGGAAGAACTGCACAGAAATTACTGGCAGTGCAGTGCCTGTAGTGTTAGGGAAACCTTATCTCAGCAGTTTTTCCCCAAAACCACTCGCTATAGGACAGTTTTTACCTATGGACTATGCAGGATGGCATTAAAACTGGACACCCTGCTGGGTCTGCACCAGATGTTTATTTTTTTTTAAAAGGCACAGGCAAGAAGTATTAATTTAGGAGGGCTGTTGGTTTTTGGCACAGCATTGGAAGATATTTTTGTGTATTCAGGATTATATTCAGCTTTATGAATATAGTTCCCCCCAAGTCATCTTACTTCTTGCTTCCTTACCCATACACATACATGCATAAGAGAGACAGATATGCAAGTTTTCAAATCTGATCTTGCTAAAACTTGTTAAAATGTGTTTTGGATGAGCAGGTAACTGGTTAACAAGTGCAACTGGGTGTGTGTTTTAACTTTTGATCTCTGGTGCATGTTCCTGTGTGACTTTTCAGTGGCATGTGTTTCTTCTCCTCCGTCTTTTTAACTCTGGGTGTTTAGCTTAATAGAGTCATATTTATGGATTTTTCCTCTGAAGATTTCTGTTTTCTGTGTTTAAAAAATAGCATTGACTATGATTATGTGTGTTCTCTTGAATGCAATGGGCATGGGAGATGTGTTTCACTAGGATCAGACTTTCCATGTGCTGTGGGGTTCCTGTAGTGCTCCCATGCCCTCGTGTTCCACATTTGGCAGGTGTAAGGGGGCATGTTGTGATTCCTCTGAACCAAAGTTGCTGAACTGTATTGTTCAAATGGAGTAATTTATTATGTGGAGGTCTTGTTAAGACTGTTTAATCTCCCAGCTGTAGGGTATTAATAGTCCTCACTGTAACATGGTTGGTTCAACTGTCTTTGCTCCCAATGTGATTGATAAAAGGTTGGAAATGTAATAATGAAAGCTCCTGTTGCATTCCTCTGGCTGTGTCAGTAAGTGGAACAGAAAGGCTTCATTCATCAAGGGGAAATTCAAGATAAATGTAAATTATTATAATCAATCCCAAAAATATGCTTGTATCAAATATACATAAATTTGTTGTTGTTCAGAACTGTTATTTGGCTTTTAGTAGTTGCAACACATTTCTGTATGTGTAAATAATACTTCTTGCAGGCTGCTTTTTCCCTCTCAGGCTTGGCAGCTCCTACAGAGGTGGGTATCAGCAAGTGGTTTATCCTGGCCTTGTACACAAGCACTAAAGGGGGTGACCAGGTCCCTCTGCTCTTCCAGCCAGGGCCACAGAATACCAGAATTCCTGAGAAATACTTTATGCTGCAAGGAGGAATACATGGTGCTTGCAATATGAGTAATTGCTGATAATAAAGCCAAAAACACAGACCAAAGAAAGGTTAAGGAAGCAGAACAGAGATGTTCTTTGCATTCTGCTGCTTTGGAAATAAGTGGTGGTGGTATTATGAAAGAGAGAGGGTTGTTGCTTCTAATTAATGGAGGTCTGTTTGGATTAATAGTGGTTGTTTGGAAACTTTATTCAATTAGAAAAAGTTAAAATATAATAATCATGCATTAAGGTAATGGGGACAGTAATAAGCACATTCAACCCTTCTGTCCTGGAAGTTTACCTTTTTTCTTTTGGCTGTGTGCTCACGTAATTGGATTTCTTTGCTATTTTGCATTTGATAAGCATTTAACCTTGCCTCTGCGGCTATGTGAGACTCAAAATCCAGCGAGGAATTGACTTGATTCCTGGCTTTTCCCTGCAGTTCCCCAGGAACAATGCTCTAAATCCCGCTCAGCTTTGTCACCTTGCACCGCACTGGGCTGGGGGCCCCTGGAGCCACCCCAAACTCTCACCTCTCTCCCTCCTCGGCAGCACACCCACCCGAAAGGTGAAAGTGTTCCCAGCACGCTGACAGGCCAGCTTTACACATCAGCTCCCAGCTCCCATTTAATTAAGCAGCTCTGCTTTCTTCCTCTCTTTCCCTCTCTCCTTCGCGCTCTCCTCTCCCGTTCCTCCTGCCTGTCGCCCCCCTCTCCCGCACTCCTCTCTGCGGTCTCTCCCTGTTTTATCAGCCCTAATGAAGCAGTATTCTTCATCGATCCTGCTGATTGCCAGCCCATTCCTTTTGTTTGTTGGCACCGAGCCATTCTGCTGCGCTCTGACAGCTCAGCTCCTCTAATTAGCTCTGTTGTTCTTTTCCCCATGTTTCACCACGTTGCAAGTTCAGTTGAAGTTGCCACAAACTTAATCCTTCCATTCCTGCCATAAATTCACATTCTTAAGCTGTCTTTATTGTAGAGAGGAGCAGCCTTGTGTGGGGACTGATCTCCAAGACCTTAACATCTGACCTTTTCATAAGCCCTTTTTCCTAAGAAATAGTGGCAATACAACTCTGGATTTCTTCATCATATCTGCTGTGCACCATTTCCTTTGAAATGAAAATTCAATGCAATAATGCTGCTGCTATTTTCTGCATATTAGTGTGTAGGGCAGAAGCACTACACGCAATTTGGTGGCTTTCTCCTGGCAGGAGAATTTGAGGTTTATGTACCTGAGAAGAAAAATTAAAAAAACAAAACTAAAACAAACCTGAAAAGCCCCCCTCCCCCAACAAATGATATTTTTTAAAAACTTACATAGTCACTCCAGTGCACTCAGGCTGTAGGCCATGAACAGCTCCTTTCTCTTGCACCTCTTAAGGGAGCACAAGCTCTGGGAGGTCAGGAGCTGAATTGTATTCCCAACTTTATTTGGGTGTCTGGGCATTTCTGTTGAGATTCGCATTGAGCTGAGCCAACAGATCCGACTCTTTTTCAGGTAGAGTTGTACTTTCTTAACAAAACACAGGAAGCTGGTGTGTACAGTCTGCCCTGATGCTGCAAATTCCCTCGTTTGACTCGCAGGGACAAGTTCAGCACAGGATTCCTCAGCAGTGTAAGCTGGCACATACTCAAACTTTGAGCACAAGTGCTTATTCCTTTCCTTGAAATAAGGCTTGTTTGCTTGTGGAGATCCTGGGCAGAAATCAAGCTGAATTTCCATACATTAGAAGGTGATGGATATGTATGTGAGACTGGATTGGCAGCAGCATCATCTTCCACAGAAAAGCTTTGGATTTTACTTACAGACAACAGAAGTCTGACTTAATACCAGGAGTGATAATGACAATATGGCTGGTGAGGGTTTGTGTTCAGCTGCTGGAAGGAAGCAAATTTTTAATGAAGAATGAGCTGAGTTTTTCATGTTAAAACATTTATCCTAAGTACACATTTTCCAGCACAGCCTTGCACAGAAGTCCTCACCTGAGAGGCTGGGTTCCTGGGAGTGAGTGGGCAGAAGGGTGATGGTGTCAGAGCTGAGCCCCACTGCCAGTGCAATGTCCAGAGCACACGGACATTCCCAGCTTTTCTCTCTCCACTGACTGCTCGGGGAAGCTCACTCCTAGGGAATCTTTCTCTGAAATTCAGCTGTACCAAACAGGACAGGGCAAATAGCAAACAGTGACAAGCACGTATGTTTCATTTGCAATTCATTTGCAAGTCGTGGTTCATATGGTTTATACAAACCACATGGCCAGGTGGTTTATATTCATCCTTTAGATTCACTGATGTATCCACACTCGTGTGTAACATTGTTGTGGCACAAAAGCCTAAGCAAGGCCCAGTGGAAGATCCCTGCAGGATACTGGTGGCTCTCCATGTGTTGTCTGTGCCTGCTGTTGGATCAGGGGCAGTGTTTGATGAGATGTCTGTGTGCATGTCACAGGTTCGCCCCCCAAGACCTCATGTGGTTAAGAGGCCCAAGAGCAACATTGGTGTGGAGGGCCGGAGGACCTCAGTTCCCAGCCCAGAACAGTAAGTACTGTGCTGCTCTGCTTCTCTCTGCTTGCATCAGTGTGTTCAGAACTGGGACTCACCAAAGGAGTCATTAAAAAATACTACAGATCAAAGTTAGGTTTTAACTAAGATTTTTTTTTTTTTTTAAATTTTGGAACATTGTAGGGGAAGTGTGAAAAATCAAGTAACCAAAGTTTGCTTATGGAAAAATTGTGGTTTGCCAAGTTACACCTACTGTGATCAGCCTCTTCAGTAAAAGTTTTCAGGTTTTGGAGGTTTGTTAATTTCTTTGTTGTTTTGTTTTGCACTTTTCTTTCGAGGAAATTGTCAGTTCCAGCCCTGCAGATGCAGTGTTCTTGCCAGGCTGTAGCTGGAGGGTGCAGAACTGTTTATTTGACAGTGATGGCAGAAGGGGCTGTGTCTGACTCTAGACTGCATTAACAGGATTGTGATGTCTGTGTGAGCTGTGTGGTGAGGGCTTGTAGGGCTTCACTTTGCACAGTACCAACAAATTTATCCCCTTTAGCTGTGCCAGTGAAGGGGGAATGTTCCAAATCATCTGTGCTGCTGCAGCCCACTGCTCCTGGACAAAAGGTGTTGGTTTCCAGTGTCTCACTTGTGCATACCAGTACAGGCATGTTCTGTTGCCTCAGGGAGGCTTTTTCAGGCACTTTCACTAATGTCACTTTTCCAGGGATTTCTGCAAAGACAACAAGGGGTGTGTGTTGCAGATTCCTGACAGTGCCAGAGTGGAGTTAGCAATGGCCCCTCAGGGGTGACCCTGACCAGGGAATGGATGTTCTGAGCTGTGGATGTTCTGAACTTGCCAGCACAGCCCAAACATACTGGAGGGACATCAGTGGGCATCAGTGCACGGATAGCTCTTTCCAGCCACGCCAGGGTAGGGGCATACTCTGGCTGTGGCCTGAACTGAACGGTGATTTCTCCCCTGTACAGGAGTATTTGTCCATTTTACAGTGGAATTTGGTTGCCCTCTTGTGGAGCAGATGCAGCTCCTGCAAAGGGCCATGCTGGCCCTGCACAGAGGTTGTGGGGATTTTTAAACTAAAAGCATTTTCTTAATATTTAATTTGATGACTCACTGCATTTAGGTGGAGGGTAATTGAATCAATTTAACATTTATGTGTGTTCCTATGGAGGATTCTGCATGTTTGGGTTAAAAAGCTGTTGACATTCCAATATTGCTCTCTGCTAAGGTGTATCTTCAATTCCTGCCACTATCAGACTGCAGATAAGCATAAACATGAACGGTAAACATCGTACCAATGCTGGAAATATATTGTATTTTAATTATTTTATTTGGGTCTAGTTTATTGCTGCTAGTTTTAGTGAGTCTTTACAGCTCAGCTGCTTTCACAAAATACAGAATTTTCATTATGTTTCCCACAAACTTTATTTTTTCTGTCCCAGTAAGAAGTAATCTTTGTATAAGCGTTCTGAAATGGAAACAAGAGAAGTGTTGTCTCTTTAAAAAACTCACTCTTTTCTCTCTCTTGGATAACACTAGAATCAGTGAAAACACCATAAAATATATTTTACCTTGTTTTACCTGGTAGCATTGAAGGTTAGGGAATTTATGTCTTTAGTTACATGAGTTAATTCTTTTTATGTGTGTAAAAGAAATGCATTGTTTTGGGGATGTCTGTGCTCATTTTCTAATCAGTGTCCAGTTAAAGCACAGGGGATCAGGAGCAGTGACTGCCGAGAGCACCCAGTTGGGATCATGGCTCCCATCTCTTGTTAAAGCAGTGTGTTTACACGAGCTGGGGCAGCAGCCCGTGCTGGGACAGGTCACTGCGGCCCTGCGGCAGCCCCGGGGGCTCGGCAGCGGGCACTGCCCGGGGTTTGGGATGAGCTCGGTGGGGCAGTGTGGGATGGGACAGGCTCGCGGGCAGTGCCAGCGGGAACCGGGCAGTGCCAGCTGGAGCCGGCAGTGCCAGCTGGAGCCGGCAGTGCCAGCTGGAACCGGGCAGTGCCAGCTGGAACCGGGCAGTGCCAGCGGGAACCGGGCTCTCAGGGCCCCGCCGCGCAGCCTGGGGGCACTGAAGGGTTTCCATGGCCTCGGCAAGCCGGGAGCTCTGACACTGAGCGTGCAGGACCTGCAGGAAGGAGTTCCAGCGTGGGTCTGTGCTGTGGTCACAGCTGCCGGGTAATGCCCTCAGTCCCAAGCCTCCTATCGCATAGCGGCAAGAAAAAACCCGTGCATCCAGAGCCCTCATTCTCTGCATTTCACTGGCTAAGAGGGACAAATTCTTTCATTCCCTAGAGCTCTTGTGTAGCTGTTCTTTAAAAACCTGTGTCAATAAAAAATAATTCTTCTTCAAATCTGCGGAGCCCTTTTTAGGAGAATAATGACAATTCCATACACCCCTTTGTACCACAGTCTCAATATTCAGGAAAAAGCGATACCATAAAAAATAAACAAAATTAATTTTCTTATAAGCAGAACATCCTTTAAAATTATTACAGAATTCTCCTTACTAATTCCCATATCCTGCACTCCCATTTTCTATATATTTGTTGCTTCTATCTCAAGTACATTTAGGTGTCAATTAAATTTGAAATATCTACATTTGTCAGCATTTCATTTTTGGCCAGCGTGATGTGCTGCTGGTTTGTCCATGCATCCTGACACATGAAAAAAGCTCCCGAGATGCAGATCTTCCTCATTAAAACGGAGCCCCCGCTCTGCGCTGCTGCCGGCGCCGTGGAGCGCGTCCCGTCCGCGCGGCGCCGGGGCTGACACGGGATTTACCGGAGCGGCTGTGAGCCCCGTGATACCTGTTACAGGAGAGGGGAAAGAAAGCAATGCACTGCCTTTAACTGGAATAATGCAGACTGTGATTTACCACCACTGGCCGGAGCCGCTGCCACCTGTTAGAGACTTTTTATTAATTACCTCTAACCTGACTGTGAGTAAACACTCATTGGCAGTGGCAGCTCGGGCCATCTTGGGCTGTTGGTTGCAGCATCCAACTTCTCTTTTCCTGCCCTAATCTTTAAGAACTGATTCTCAGTTAACTGCTGAGGAAAGGAACATATAAACCTTACTTGACAAACTGCATTTCATACCAATCCTTGGACGGCTTAGGTTTTATTCTAGACTGAAGCACTTTCAAATGTGAAAAATAGATACAAGTAGGAACTGGTGCCCTGGAGTCAGCTCCTCTTGTGCATCAGACGAAATGTCTGTAAAGCAGAGAGGGAGATCTAATGTTTGTCAGAGCTCAGAGAGCCTGAGGAGCAGAGCTGTCTGAAGAACAGAGAGGTGCCCAGCTCTGTAGGGAACATGGTGGGGAGAGGGGGTTTCTGTATTGTCCCCTGCACTGTGGGGTGGCTGCAGTCCCTTCCCTTGAGCACCCCACAGCACCCTGCCCTGGGCACAGGGGTTGTGTTCAGTGCCTGGGCAGCAGAGCTCAGCGTTCCCTGCCGAGCTCTCTGCTGTGCAGTCAGTCGGGGTCAGGATGATCTGGGTCTCTGGAGCCCCTGGTTTCTCCCCTCAGGAGCTGTCACTGTGACTCGATAACTTCCTTTTCTCTTCCTGTTCCCCAGCCTCGTAAAGCCCATGCGACACTATACAGTCTTCCTCTCTGAGGACTCCTCTGATGATGAATTTCAGCAGGAAGAGGATCCTGTCTCTGGCTTCTCTGAAAACTTTTTCTTCTCTGCTCCTTTCGAATGGTCTATCCTTTGCTCTTTTGCTGTGTTCATGCCAGTTTCAAACAGTGGGGTTTGCCTTGCTCAGGGCATGTGCTCCTGTACTGGGATTTTGGAAATGCTCCTGGGGTCTCTGTACAGTGCTTGATGAATGACCAACATTTCTCCTGCTTGTTTGTCTTGATGTTGAGCAGCATGAAAAAGCATCCTCCTGCATGAAACACTGCAGCACCACACAGCCTGTGGGCTTCCATCGACTCGAGCTCTGTGGGATGTCACCCTTCCATTTGTCCTGTGTTCCAACATGCTGCTTGTGCTCCTGTCCAATGTTCTTTCACCATTCATTCTTGTGTGGTGTTACTGTGCTTTTGGGTTGTCCTGTGAGCCATGTTCCAGTGCAGTTACTAGCCTTTTGCAGTGTCACCTGTTTGATCCCAGCCTGTCTGGTCTGTCAGGTATCACATCCCTGCAGGTGTCCTCTGAGGGCATTGAGTACAATCTGACCATTATACGAGAAGCAGGAAGTTTGTTTGGTCTATTTGTATCCAGCTTTTGATTTTGTAACTTGTACCTTCCCAAGCCTCTGTAACTCTGTCTTGAAAGACGGTGTTGAGCAGCTGGGCCAGAACTGCTCATTGGTGCTGTGGCTGGAGGGTTCTGTCCCTGCCCACGGTGCCTGTGGTAGGGGAAGGAGCACAGCCTGCCCAGGGTGCCCCTGTGAGGTGAGGGGAGCCCTGCCAGCTGTGGGCTCAGCTGCACTAAATCCCTTGCTGCCTATTTGAATGTCCCAATCCCAGCAGGCAGCTCTGAGCTGAGCCCTCACTGAATGTCAGCAGAGGATTTGTTATTTCCTAACCTCACCTGCTTGAGGATTTCTAGAGGATGAAAGGTAGATAAATTGCATGGAGTTGCACTCATTCTTTTAACAATGCAGCCACTGATTTGACCAGAACCTGTAGGAAGAGGGGCCAGGGTACTGTGAGCTGCTGCTTCAGAAATCCACGTGATGCCACATCCAGGCAATCCAGGGTTTGGAGATGGATGATGCCCAGTCACAGCTGAGCAGCTGAAGCCTGGCAGCCACAGCTGGGTAACACCAGGCTGGAGAAGGAGGCTGCCAGTGTGACAGAGAGGTCTGCAGTTGCTGAAATCCATTGTGTGCTGCAGACACAGGTTCAGAGGCTGACAGGGAAGAGATCTGACTGCAGGCAGGTGGGATGGGGAGGATCAGTAGGAAAGGGCCAGAAAATGTTCCCACGCTCATGTTTGGCGTGGAGGAGACCAGTTTAGTTTTCAGATATCCCTTGGGGGGTTGCAGTGTGACCCACAGTGATGTGAGACTGAAGCCACCGAGGTTTGTGAGCTCCCTGCCCTGAGGCCATGTGCTGTCACTGTACCTGCAGTGTCCCTGTCCTGCTGCAGGCTCAGTGCCTGCTCTGTGTGTGCTGGGGAGGGAAGCAAGCTGGGCTCTCTGAATTTGCATGATATTGATGTATTATGATAAAATATGGAAAGGGAAGAAGGGTTCTTCCATAGGATGTGTTTTTGCAGGTCTCACAAATATTTTCTTTTAATTGAAAGCTTGTTTAAATGCCACAGTACAACTGGCTGCCAGTCAAGTGCCAATCCCCACAGCCATGTCTGGCACTTGTTGTTATTAATTGGATGCACATCGTGCTGCTGTTCTCTGTACACACACCAAAATGCAAATGTGCTGGTAACATTTTTTGCTGAGGTATGTGCAAGAGAAACATCCTGCTAACTCAGCCTTGGATGGTAATGTAAAGGAGGTGTCTCCATAATGGATTGTGGTGTTTCTTGATAAGATGACACCAATGAAATCATTGGAACCTGCACAGTGTTCCCAATTATTGCAGTTCTGATATGTGCTGAGTTAGCTCGAAGCCCGAGGATGTCAGAGCCTGCAAACACGGGGTGCAGAGGCCGTGCCCAGCCTGAGGGGAGCCCAGACAGTCAGCATGGGGAGCTGGTATCCCATTATCCCTGCCCTGAGAGCTCCCTCCTCAGCCTGGCTGTGCCTGCATGACCACAGCTTTCCTCTGAGCACTTCCCACTCGGCTCTTGCCCATCCGAGCACCCTTGGGTGCCAGGTCCCCTTCTGCATGTGCCCCTGCCCTCAGGCACTGCTCACAGCCTGCTCTGCATGGAGGGTTCTCTGAGCTATATTTGCCACTGGGGAGCTCTTTGTAACTCATCCAGCTCCTTAGGAAACTGTGTTCAAAACAAAGATTTAGAAATACGGTCATGTGCAATGTGGTTTTTGGTTCTGTGCCAGGCCTCAGCCGTACCGGGCGCTGAAGGAGTCGGACAGTGCCGATGGGGAGGACGTGGGCAGCCCAGAGAAAGTGAGAGAGCCGCTGCCCCCGAGCCCTCTGCTCTCCAGCAAGGCCTCAGAAGTCAACCTCCTGGAAGACATCTTCCCCAGCTTGGAAGTAGGAGCCCAGCCCCAGCCCCTCAGCCAGGCCAAGAGCCTGGAGGACCTGCGGACACCCAAGGAGGAGGCAGAGCAGCGCTGCTCCTTTGAATACCAGGTCAGGGGCTTCCTGTGCCCTGGGGGTGGCACAGAGTTCATTCTGAGGATCTTTTTCATATTATTGGGTAGATCATAATCATAATCATTGTCATCATCATCATCTGTTTTCCAGGGATTTACTTACGTGTTTCAAAATTAATTCCTGAATTAAGAAATGGCTTAAACGGGACTCAGTGATAAGTAACTGTTTGAAGCCTTTGCTTCTGAAGGAGGGGATATTTGCCCTGTTCCTCAGAATCTGTTTGTCCAGTGGCCATCACACACAGTATCTTTGAAGATGATGGTTGGCAGTGAGAATGAATAGTTGATCATTTTCAGATCCCCTCCAAACTTTTTTTTTCTTTTAATCTGGCTATTTTGGTCTAAGCATCATTTGAACAATCCCCCTCTGAAGAAACGAGATTGTCTGTGAAGGACCATTGCTCAGAAAGTGTTAAACTAAAGCAGACTCCAAGATCTTCATCTGACATTAAAGAAGCAAATGTCATTTCTACCTTATAATAATATTGATTTTAGTGTCACATTTAGATATTTCATTTGTCAGCTTATTCCATGCAGCAGTTAAGGCTTCTCAGCTTCTGTGCCTTGGACACAGGTGTGTGCTCCTTACTGGGCTGTGACAGATGCACAACATGTCCCAGCTGAGCAACCCCGTGGTGGCAGAGCTGGAATTGGAGCTGCAGAGTCCTGGCTGGTTCCTGTCTGTCCTTCCTGGCCACACGCTGTTGTCCCTCTGCACTGCTGGCAGCCTGGGGACAGATCCTCTTCCCTTCACAGCAGCCTGAACTCACTTCCTGCTCTGTGTTGTGAGGACATCAGTAAGAGTAAATGTTTGTTCTGCTCTCTTGCAGAGAATGGATCTTGGTGCGTCTGAGAGGAACAGGATTGTGCCAAGCATGAAGCTGTCCCACCCTTTCAACAAACTGTGGAGTATGGGCCATGATGATATGGCTATTCCCACCAAATACTCCCAAAGCTCACCTGAAAGACCCTTGGCTGCCCTGAGTAACATGCCCCCCATCACCAGGAGACCCCAGAGCAGAGACAGTGGTCTGGCTCCTGCAGAAAAGGATGAATCCAATCCTGCCATTCAAGGGAACATAACCATTCCTAGGCCACAGGGAAGAAAGACTCCAGAACTGGGGATCGTGCCGCCACCACCAGCACCCAGGGCTTCCAAGCACCAGGCTCCAGCTGGGTCAGCGGAAATCCTCACCCCTCATGGGCGCAGCCACTTGGTTTCAGATCTCATCCCAGAGCCCTTTGGGGCTGGGAATGTGTCCTTAGACCCCGAATCGCAGCAGTGTGTAAATGCCTGCTCTCACCCGTCGCGGCTGCTGTGCGGTGCTGCCGGCAGCGCTGAGATGCTGCAGCCCGTGCGGGTGAAGGCAGAAGGTGCAGGCAACGAGAGCGAGCTCCTGCTGAGCCTGCTGGACCCGCTGAGAACCACGGCCTGGCCGGGCAGGGCCCCGCAGGGCTCGGCCCCCGCGCCCGCCTTCGGCGCCCTGCCCAGTGACTTTGTGCCTCCTCCGGCTGCAGCGTTTGCCCAGCCCCTTGGCTATCCTGCCCCAGCTCCAGCACCTTTTCTACAGCCCTCCCCGAATCCGTTCACCCAGACACTGCCAGGAGCCCTTCCAGTGTCCCTGGTCAGACCCCCGAGGGGCTCCTTTACCCCCTCCTTAGGTCACGCGTACAGCTCCAGCTTCATAACCCCCACTGCCGGCTTCTACCCACCACAGAGACCTCAGCCCCACATGGCCACACTCTCCATGCCAAACCTGTTCAGCCAGGCTCCAGCTGTGCCAGCAGCTGGCTCCCTGCTCGTGCAGAGCCACAGCCCTTCTCCCACCAGCTCCCTCCAGCCAGCGTGTCTGGGTGGTCCTTCCAAACCCCGAACGTTACAGGTGAGCCAGCCCAGCACAAAGGTAGATCCCAAACAAGCCCTGGCTCTTCTGGCCAGTGAACCCCCTCTGGTCCCTGCCAGGCCAGCCAAGGGCTTGGAGTCAGTGTTACTGTCCTCAAAATCTGAGGAGACAAAAGATCCATTTGAAGATCTGTTAAAACAGACCAAGCAGGACGTGTCACCCACACCAGGTAAGGTGGAGCAGCTCAGAAAGCGATGGGAAACCTTTGAGTGAAGTGTCCCATGGCCTTGGTGTCCTTTTGGAAGTGACAGAGGGATTTTTTGGTTTTTTTGAGCCAGCATAAAACCAAGCATTTCTTTTAAGGAAGGCTGAGCCAGGACCTCTGCAGGACCATCGCTGAGCTGCAACCCAACACGAGAGCTTTTTGCCCACAGGTCAGAGTCCCCGTTGTCCCAGTCCCTGACACTGCTCTCTCACTCCCCGCCACTGAACCCTGGGATTCCTGCACTGACCAAAGCGTGAGGGGAGGTGGGTTGGGTTGGGTTGGGTTGGGATTTCCACACACAGCTTTTTAGGCAGCACTACTGATGCACAAGTTACTCCCTCCCTGTATTTTCAGTCCATTTTCAGTCCTTGGCACACCTGAAGCGTGACACAGCCCACTCTGCTGGGGTTCATTCCTGCCTCTGGGAACGGGCGTCAGTTTTTCTGGCATTACACAGAGAAACAACGTTTTGTTCCCACATTCAAAGTGCAGCAAACCAGCCCACAAGTCACTGAACTCATCTGTTGGTTTCTGTTTGTGCCCGTTGAACCCCAGCCACTCCTGGAGCTGTGCTGTCAAATGGACTTTGGTGGCACTTTTGACTCCCCCCCACCCTGAACACCAACAGCCAGGGCAGAGTTGTCACAGGCCTGCAAACCACAGCACAGAGCAGCTGCTCAGGGATTGGTCCTGCATCTCTGTTGGGAAACTGGAAACACCAGCAATTGTTTTCATTTTTTTGACTTTGTTTTTGTTAAATGCATCAGAAAATAGAGGCCATAAAGAGTATCCTAGTTCTTATATATGTGTATCTTAATGTTATCTATCAATATTATAAATTGCAGTATATGAATGGAATGTAACAATAGCTTACTTGATTATGACAAAGAAGAGAAAAAAAGTGGGGTATCGAGGTTCCCAGCTCCTGAGTGCAGGTGAAGGCCGGTGTGCCGAGGGGCTGTGAGGGCAGGGCGTGTCCAGGAGGGGCGATCTGGGCTCTGTGGCCTCGCTGGAGCCTCGGGCTGGCCCCGCCTGGCCCGCGAGGCACCGAGGGCAGGGGATGCTCAGCTGGGTGTTCTGAGCCCCCTCTGTGTTCTCCAGACATTTCACACGAGCCTCAGCATCCCCAGGAAAGCTGCTGTCTCTGATCATTTCTGTTTCACTTCCGTGGTGCTTTTTTGGTTTGTTTTGTATCTGGGCACACTCTGGTGTAAAACCTGTCACTCTCGCAGAGGGAATCACATCACCATTGAGCCTTTGATAAAGGAAATCATCTTGGACACATGGGGAAATTCTTGTAAAGCTTTATCTGATTTCCAATGTATCTATTTTATTCATGTTATCTTGAAAGTTTTCTTACTCTGGGGAATGGGAATGGCTGTCTCTGTGTTCGAGTCTGGGCAGTACAAAAGAAAAATAATATCTGAAATGCTGCCGGTTTTGGGAAGACCACAGTATTCCAGGAATATTCTGTTTCTGTACAGTGCTGTTCCTCTGACAAGCCATTCACTTGGATTTGTATTTTCTTTTTGTGTTGAAAGACAGATGGGTTTAGTATTGAATAGTAAAATATTTAAAGTCTAAGATACCAGTTCCATTTTATTTGATAGAGTTCAGAATCCTTTAACTGTGAAGAACCATCAAAGTTTGCAGCTGTGCAGGGGGTGTGGCACAGACCATGATCATCCATCCAGACAGCAAGGTGTTCTTCGGGGAAAAACAGTCACCAGTCAAAAACCGGGTCTGTTTTTAACCAATTTTTATTGTAAATTTCTTTTGAAGGACATTCTAATTATTTACAAATTATAAAATTTACAATTAAAAAAGAAATCAGGATCATAATAATTAACTACAGCAAGTCCAGTTTTGTGAAAAAATATATTCAAAAATTAAATATCAAAAGAAAGTTAAGTTCATGATTGAAAAAAAAAAACCACCTTCCATAAATTATTTTGCAGAAATGCTCAAGACACTGACAGAGTATTTTAACACCTTTGCTAATACTGGCTTTGGGTGCTTGGAATGCAGCCCTGAGGAGCTGCTGCCGGGGCACGGCCGGACCTGCCGGGGCTCCAGGGATTTGTACCTTGCAGGGAACTGCAGGAGCTCAGGGAGCTCTGGGAACACGGCCTGGTGTTCAGCACCCGCGGGCTGGAGGAACAGGGGCTCCTCTGGATCCTGCTGCTGCCTCATTTCTGTACAGAGCAACACCAAATGTGGAGTGGAGTGAAAAAGCAGGAGCAGGACCTGCCCTGGGATGCTGGGATAGAGGTGGCAGAGACCCCTGAGCCCCCCCGAGGTTATTGCACCCCCCGGGCTGCAGGAAAGCACAGCAGCTTTGCCTGGCAGCACAGGGCCCCAGGGCTGTGCCCACCCCTGCTCCTGCCAGGAGCCCCCACTCCCCTGGCCTCGGCCCAAAGCCACAGAAAACCCCCTCACCTGCTCCCAAAGCCCCACTGCCACAAGGGGACCGGGCAGTGCCACTGCCTCTGTTCCTAAAGTGTGCTGGACCCCCCGAAAGAGCAGCTGGAAAATGCCCAGAGAAACCAGTGACAGGAACAGAGGAAAGGAGGCACAGGCTCCCACCTGCAGCCAGGGCATCTCTGTCACTGCCAGCTCCAGCTGCCTCCCAGACACAGCTGGGCTCACACCTTCGACTCTTCTCCACTACTAGAGGGAAAGTGATCTTACAGACAAAATATTGTCTGTCTCCCACCCCTGTTTTTTTCTATTTTCTAAAGTTTTAATTCTTCTGTCAGCAGCTGCCTGTTGCAGAGACCTGTTCTTACACAGACACACCTGTTCTTAAACGAACAGATGTGAGCAGCAGTTCCATGCCCCTCCCTTTGCATGGAATTACAGAAACATTTACGGCTACAGCAGAAAAAAAAATAAATCCAAAAGCAGACCAGAATAAACAGCATTTTCTTGTGGCAATGAGCTACAGTGGGCAGGTTCCCACCCTGATTTTTAGTAGTATTTTGGAGATTAAAAAGCAGACACTGTTCTAAAATATTCCTTATTGATAGTTGTTGTGATTATCCTGAAACACTAATGACTTTAGACCTTACCTGGCCTGCTGTGCTGCATTTCCTTCCACAGCCTCTGCCACATTATGCTAAAGAAGAAACAGCACATTCAACAGCTAAAACAGTAACACAGGAGAAGTGAAGCCACAAAATCAAACCCCTTTTTAGTGCAGTGGAAATCAGATGCTGTGTCACTTACACCAACCCTTTTGGTTAAAAGATTGGTTAACTAAATTCCACTCTCCTGTACCAACAAGCCCAAACCTGTCAGTCCAGAGAGGTCACTTCTAGAACTCTTTCTTTCTCCCCTCCTCACCCCAGCAAGTACCTCCTGATGCTCAGCCCCTGGCTCTCACAAGGGTCAGTTCCATGGCCCAAGCTGCTCAGGGATTGGTGGAGCTGGATCAAACAACACGGAAACGTTCTCCTTTCACAAAGGTTAAAACTGTAACTGGCACCTCAGGATCAGAAAGGCACTTCAAATATTCCTGTGGTTTGGTCTAGTCTCAGGGAAAGCTCCAGCAGCCATGTCCAGCACAGCCCAGTGGGACTTACTCTGGCCAGCTGGAAGGGCAGCAGCAGCTCTAGGAAGGATTTCCCAGCACTCACTCACCTGGCTTAGCCTTGCAGAGGAGCCTCAGGTATGTGTCTTTTTGAAAAAAACCTTATTACTCACATTATTTCTGAATACAGTGGTTTAATTCCCCTTCACTGGACCTGCCTCAGGGTGGTTTTTCTGCTGCCTGCAGAGCCCAGCCGGCTCCGGCTGTGACACAGCCTGGTTTTCTGTCTGGTTCCCTGTCCCCTGTGCCACAGCCACTGCTCCCTCCCCTGGCCCTCAGCAGTGGGGTTTTTGCTCCCCAGCGCCGCCGCTTTCGCCGCCAGAGCAGTTTGCTAGGAATGCTTTGTGGGATGAGCTGCAGTGAGCAGCCCGCTGGGGCAGTGCCCGAGGCCGTGCAGAGCTGTCCCCCCCAGCCCACGGCCCCGGGCAGCGCCTGCGGCAGCTCCGTGACCCCGGCTCAGATCAGCCGCTCGGTCGGGGGCATCTTGATCACGTTCCACATTTCCACTCGGGCCCCGTCCTTCTCCTGCCGGCTCGGGCTGTAGGTTCCCTGAGTCGCTCTCCTCCTCTTCATGGCAATCGCCGTGGCTACAACCAGTGCGAGGAGTAGGGCAGCCCCCGCAGCCCCGACTGCTCCCACCACGGAGGAGTGGCTGAGGTGCGCCCACACTCGCTGCTGTGGTAGAACAGGGAGTTACTCAGAGCTTCCACCAGGACGCTGCTGCATTTCACACCCCTCAGCCCCCACAGCTGCGCTGTGCTGACAGCAGTGCAGGGCAGGAGCTCCTTCTTCCCCCGTCCCCTCCCTGTCCCACGGAGCCCAGGGAATGCACAGGAGGCCAGTGACCCTTTTCCTGCTCCCCTCTCCCCTCCATGCACACCCGAAGTCCAGCATCTGTGGCCCAAATCCCCAGCCTGTCCCTTCCCTGCATGGTACCCATGGGAATGTCTAACAGCGCCATGGCATTCAACACTGATTTATACAAGGATTTTGATCATTCCTGACAATTCCCTGTAACACAGGGCTGTCACAGGGAGGTCACAGCTGCTGTTGCTGTTGAAGACTGAAAACCTCACACACCTGAGCTGAGAGAGTTTGAATGTTTTTCAGCTGTTGACAAAACCAGAGCAGAATACACAAAGCAGTCACGACCTTCCCAGCTCCTGAGTGGGACTCAGGGAGCTGAATCTGCACAGGTGCCTCAGGTCACCCTGCCTTGGAAAGCAGATTTAATGTGCCTCTCCTGCCTGGGAGGGGACAGGAGCCAGAGCCACTTCAGCCCCTGCTGAGATGAGCGAGGGGCAGCCCAGGGCAGGGCAGGAGGGAGGGCAGAGGCTCCCTTGGAGCCACTGGTGTGCAGCAGTGCCGGCCCCGGCCCCGCTGCCCCGCGCGTGACGTCCGTTCTTCTGACCGGGCCTTAGGGGAACTGGGATGGGGTGGATCTGCTGCTGCCAGTGCTGGAAGAGCTCCAGGTCCAGGCAGACCTTGCAGGTGCAGGTCCTGGGCACGGCAGGGCCTAGATCAGGCGCTCTTCGGGTGGCACCTTTAGGACACTGTCCATCTCCAGCCGAGCTCCTGCCACCTCCTGCTGGCTCGGGCTGTAGGTCCCCTCGGACTGGCGCCTCTTCCTTGCCGTGAGAACCATGAATATGAGAGCAATAGTGAGGAGCAGCACAGAGCCACAGGCTACAGGGACAGCTACTTCAATTAGTGGGGAGGGGAAGAGAGCACCTGGAGTCCCTTTCTGTAAAAGAAATTAATGGAGAAACAATGAAACCCCAGTGGTTACAATAACTGCAATAACTGACCAAAATGGTCAGATTAGAGGGAAAAAGGTTTTAAGAAAAGCAAAAAAAAAAAAAAAAAAAATAGCACTTTTCCACAGCAAGACAACCCCTTAAGATGTAAATGCCAGTTTACTCAGCATCTACAGTGGGAATCTTTAAAGGTGACTTCTTATGAATATCAGTCTAAAATACACAGGTGGCACTGACAAAGTTGTGACCAGTGTTGCCAAAAAAAAAACAAAAAACAAAACAACCAAAAAACTTTAAAGTTAATGCAGAGAAATGTGGATTTTCAGTAACCCCAAAAAAATTCCCAAAAAGCAGGGGAATGATGCTAAAAAAAAGTTCAATGATGCCTGTAATGGCAAAGCAGAGAATTGATTAAGCTGTTAAACTGTGAAACAGAATTGCAGGACTTGCAGCAGGAAGGGGAAAATGTTGAAGAGGTCAGGACATGGATGGGAGATGGAGATGATATAAAGCCCAAGTACTGAGGAGAAAAATGAGAATTCCCTAGATTCTGGTGGAATCAAGGATGGCATGGAAGACAACAACATAACTAAAACAACTGTGGAATTTTTGTCATGAAACAAAGTTTTTAAATTACAATAAGCTTAAAAATAAGATATTTCTTATTGTTAACAATGGCATTGGCCACCTTACAGCTAAAACCAAAATAATTCAAGCTTCAATATTTACAGGTTTTGGATGCCATTCAGTCTGTGCTCATGTCACAGAGCAAAGAAGGAACATTCCCAGGGGATCTGGAAGCCCTTCTGCCCTTCTCAAATGCCTGAAGCCCAGGTGGATTCCCTGAGCCTGTCCAAACCCGAGCGCCGTGCGGGGTTAGTTCCGGACCATGCGGGTTAGTCCTGCACCACCAGGGCAGCCCTGGAGCTGCTGCTGTGGGAGGAGAGAGCCAAGGGAGCTCAGCTGAGCTCCAGCTGTCCCTGGTGGTGCCAAGCACCATCCCCAGCCCTCCCTGCCCCACCAGGGGCCTGGCTGTGCAGGAGGGAAAGGAAAGAGTGAAGAAAAGCAAGGGGAGGGTGATGAAAATGAATACAAGGAATCCACAGAAGTGTCCTGGGACAGAAGAGATAGAGATGCCTGAAGGAGTCTGTGCATGCAAACTGGAAATGTCAGGGTGACCTTGGCACGTGCATTAGAGCCCTGGGTAACAGCAACAGCAGCAAACCCCGCCTGGCACAGAGCCCTTTCCATGCAGGATGGGTTAGTACATTCCCAGGTTACCCAAAAAGCTGCCTGTCCATGCAAGAGCTTCACAGAGAAAGCAGGGGTATGGATCCCATCTCCCCCCAGGAGTGATCCCAGCCCCACCCCAAACACTTGGATTATGCACACGGGGATGGCTCAGCTGGGCCGGGGCAGCAGCAGCTCAGGGACAGGACTCGGCTGTTTCACACAGACCTGAACCATTCTTGGCCTCACTTAATCCAACTTCCCTTCTCCAAACATCCATTTCTACTCAGATCATCTTTGGAGAGGGAAGGTGTTTAGTAACTCTTATCCAAGATAAAACACCAAATGAAATTCCACTCTCCAGGAACTTGGGTCAACTACAGGAGTTGGATTTCTGTCCAAAGAGTTGTGAAATCTATGGAGATGTGCAGAGACAGCCCCAAAAGCCATATGGCAGCACATGCAGATACTGCAGATATTTACTGCAGTTGTTTCTATGCTGGAGACCAATAAGCAGCAGCACTGCAGAGAAAAAAAACCATTCAGGATTCCCCAGCTGTGCTTTAGGCAGGACAGGAGCAGGAGGAGCCCCAGCAGAGCAGGAGCCCCGCTCAGAGCGCAGGGACAGCAGAGCCGCGGGCGCGGTGCTTACGTTGATGTCGCAGCGCTCGCCGGTGTAGCTGGCGCTGCACACGCACTCGTATCTGTTCTCAGAGTCCTGGCACGTGCCCCCGTTCTGGCACGGGTTCGGGTCACACTCGTTTATGTTGATTTGACAGCTGGAAAGGAAGAGTGTATTAGAAATGTCATATATATTCTTGTGCCATAGAACACAAGATCACCCGATCTAAAAAAGCCTCTTTTGTTTGAAAAGCGCCCATTGCAGCTTCTCCAGGTGCTTTCTCTGGAGTCAAACAACTTGAAATTCTCCCCCGTTCACACCAACCCTCCTGCTGTGGTTTCTATGGGACTGAGGCCAGCACAGGTCTCCAGCACAGGTAGTGTGCTTGAAAAAACCTGGAAGCACTTCTCGCTGCAAAAACTGGTGTTGGCAGCTGGATGATCTGAAGCCTCCCTCTGCTCCAAACAACAGCTCATGTTCCCATTAGGAGCAGCTGTTTGGCAGAAGGACATGGAGGAGGGTGAAGCAGTGGCCCTGCTCTGCCACCCACTTAGATCAGGACTGGAGCACTGGATCCCAAAGCAGCACTTACTTCCTTCCAGTGAAGCCAGGCCTGCAGGAGCAGTTGGCTCCCCAGCTCTCGGTGATGCACCTGCCACCGTTCAAGCAGGTGAAGTTCTTGCCACACTGCTGAGGGGGGAATGGCCACCTGGGGACAGCAAGGGACAGCCTTTAGAGCACTCAGGTTTTGGGGAAGGGCAGAGTGTTCTGGGGCTCAGGGGGAATGGGGCTGGCAAGGGTCATAAACACAGTCCTTGGTATTTCTAGGAAGGAGTTTGACATAAGTGAAAAAGGGGATAGTCTCAGAAATCATCTGTAACATCAGAGTATTCCTTGGATCATGCCCTGGAACAGACAGGAGCTCTGTCAGTACTCAGACAGGCCTGTTCTTGCTAATGAAAATATAGGCAGGGACAGGACACTGCTGGAACAGTACAGCCAGGCCCCAGGAAGGATAATACCAGTACCAGGTAACTGTCTGTCCCAGCATGCAGCAGGAACAACAGGAAAATCATCCTGGATAGATCAGATAACTGAAATGCAGCCATGTCAGTATTTAACTCGGTGTTCCATTTGAACTGGCAAAAGATGTTTTGTTTTAAATCAGCACAGGAATATGGCAGAGGGGGATCAAGTCACAGAGAAGATGGACATCTTGGGGAGTGCTAGAGGGAAATGACAACAGGCCAGAGTATGCGCCCTTCAAACAGCTCTGAAAGGTAGAAGGGGGATACCCACATCAAAAGGAAGGATCCTTATCCTGTACAAGGCTGAACCCCTGTCAGTGAGGGTTTGGACCTGGACAGCACCTTCCAAGTCACAGCAGAATTTAGGTTCTTTACCTACGAGATGCTTGCAATGAAAAATTTTCCCAAAGTGTCCCAAAGTAAAAGTCCAGTTTATCTGGAGGCTCCTCTGCCCCCCGTATCAACGCAGCCCCAGCACTTACTCGCAGCGAGGTCCGGAGTACTGAGGGGGGCACTTGCAGGAGTATCCGTAAACGCCATCGACGCAGGTGGCTCCGTTCAGGCACTGGTGCCGCACGCAGTCGTCCACGTTGATGTCGCACCTCTTCCCGATGAAGCCGCGGAAGCACTCGCACTGGAAGTCTGCCACGGCATCCACGCAGTCCCCGTGGACGCAGGGGCTGGGCTGGCAGTCGTCGATGTTGGCCTCGCAGCGCTGCCCCGCCCAGCCCGCGCTGCAGCCGCAGCGGAAGGCGTCGAACAGGTCCTCGCAGGTGCCGGCGTTGAGGCAGGGGCTGGAGGCGCACACGTCGGCCCCGGAGCAGCCCAGCTGGACACTGCCCGGGCCGGCCCGCTGGAACTGCTCGGCCTGCGGGTACGGCCGGTGGGGCGGGAAGGGCAGGAAGATGCCCCCGATCTGCACCCGGCCCAGGCAGCCGGTGAAATTTTCAGCCAAAACGACCAACGCGTTGTTCTTGAGGAAGTCCAAGTTGCCGGCGCTTCCCTGCAGAGTCACGTTCACTGACCCATCCAAGCGGAGCAGCCACCGGGAAGAGAGCGCGGCCGGCTCCTCCATGGACACGGAGACGCTGTGCCAGGCCCCATCCGTGACGGGCTGCGGGCTCAGGAAGCTGACACCCTCAATGCTGTTCCCACTCCTGATGTCAACAAGCAGGGAGGAATTCTTAATGGCTACCTGGAGGGAATCCACCTCTTCCACAGCCTGAAGCAAAACAGCATCTTCATCTCTGGTTCTGAAGTCCACGTGGAGGCTGCTCAGAGTTCTGGTCACTGATGTGTTGGTGGTAAATTCTATGGCAGCATAACTATTAAATGTTGCATTAGCCAGACCTATAAATAAAGGGGGAGAGCACGAGGGATTTCAAAGACAGTTGGTGTCCTGTTTGAGCCAGACCAATGGCACACCCCTGGCAGGTTCTCTCCCTAAGAACCCCTAAGCTTAGTGTGAGCAGGATTACAGGCGAGCTGTTGGCAGCCTTAAAGCTCTTCCTGTTTACAACTGCACCTCCTATAATAATATCCAGCTCTTAGGCAGCAATTTTTACTCCTCAGCCGTGCTCTGTCACCCCCGGGGCAAGCCCACAGAGCCCATGCTGCCTGCAGCAGTAGGTACCTGGGCACCACTCCGTGCCCTCCTTGCAGCATGTGTTTGTATTGTTTTCAACAGCACAAACTGGGAACATTGATTATAGACAGGGAATGGGGGGGGGAATTTTACCAACACACAAGCAGGAGAACAGAACTTACACACATATCCTGCCACAACGTCTATGCAGGTGGTGGCTTCAGGACATGGGTCACTTTCACACCAGACTTTTTCTTCACAAAATTTCCCAGTGAAATTTGCTGGACAGCTGCAATGGAAATCATTCCAAGTGACAATGCATCTGCCACCATTCTGACATGGCTCAGACTGAAAAACAAAACAGGGGAATTTAGGGGCAGAGTAATTCATCTTGAGGTCTAAGAAAGTTTGGTAGAATTGTGACAATGAAGATGAGCACAAGCAGTATTTGAATCAAGAGAGGAGGGAAATGGAACAATGACTCAAGAGCAGTGAGGGAAGCACAAGGGTCTCTGTACAAGAAATTCCTGAGCCCCTGCTCCCCCCTGTGCACAGCACTGACCAACAGGAACTCCAGCAATTTGGCAAAGAACAAGGCACAAAAGCACAGGTGAGAAATGGATGAAACAAACTGTGGTGCTCCCAAGAAGCTCACAAAATTCTGTCACCAGAAGGACACCCCTAACACCACAGGTGTGACAACACTTCAGAGCACCATAAGCAAGAAGGGCAAGATTAGGGGGCATGGCCTCCCCATCACCAGGTGTGGCACAGAGGAGAGCCAGGCTCTGATCCAAGGGCACATGTGGTTGAAATGGCAGATTCTTGGGGAAGAGGTTGTTGTGCAATTGGAACAGGATGAAGGGAGGGGCTGGCAAGATTACAGGTTAGGGAGGGGAGTCTGGAACCTATGTGGGCTCAGCACAGTTGAGCTGGGCAGCACAAAAGCCACTGCTCAAGCTCTAAGACCACAAAAACTACAGGGGAGCTTGAGAAAACTCAGTGTTTAAATCATATGTGGCATATTGAGTGAGGTGGGAGCACAGAGAACCATGTGTTCTTCAATACCTCCAAAAACCTCCTCTTTCTGGTATCAGCAACAGTCAGACTTTTGTGTAATAACAGAACTACAATGAACCCCTGCACACACAGAGACAAGCAGGACACAGCACATACCTTGCAGGTGTCATCAGAGATGCAGCCATTCACAAGATTTCCAGTTTGAGTCCTATTGAGTTCCTCTGGCAAACTGTCGTTCTCCACCTGGAAAAACTGTATCTGGTGGCTGTTGAGTTGGATGTCCTGCAAACAGCCCTTGAAATAGCCCCCCCACAGCCCAGCACTGTCGGGGTTCGGGTGTCCCCCAATGAACACTTCAGAGCCAGCTCCCAGGGCTTGTGCTGGCAGCTGCCCCAGCTCCACAAACGTGTCTGACTGCAGGGCACCAACAGAGCCTCCTCGGAAAGACAGGGCTATCAAATGTCTTCTCCCATCAACCACATTCCCTGGAAAGGTCACGGTGTCCGTAGGTGACGTCTCTATGCTCAGCTGGCCATCCCTGAGGTACAGGGTGAGGCAGGGGCCTGTCCCATTGCAGACCTGCAGCAACAAACCATCGGGCTTCCGGCTCCGCAGGAAAAAGGAGAGGTTGAAGTCTGCACCAAGGCTGTCAGAAAGGGTGAAAGAGGCAAAGCTGGTGGAATTCTCTAGGCCAAATGTTGCTGCTGGGCGCTCTGGAAGAGGAAAGAAACAAACTTCAGCTCAGAGATAAAGGGAATGCAGCTGGCACAGGGATGCAGCTCCTTAGGAATGGGGCAAAGGTCTCTTCTCAACGTTTTCCATGTGAGCCAGGGTAATGATACTCCTCCCCATAGGTCTGTGACACTAAGAAGTAGGTGAATGTGTCCTTGCTTCCTCTGGAGGGCACAAATTCAAGTATCCAGGAAATACAGCTCTAAGAGCCCTTGCCAATCCAGCAGATTTACTCAAGGACTTTCGAGATACAGAGTTGCTTTTAAAATTTGTAAATTTGGTAACAGCAGTACATGTCATATTTAGGGCTCAGAAGAGTTGAAAAAAACCCCAATACTAATACAAGCCTTACAGGAGCAAAAAAAGCAAATAGATAGGATTTTAACTCAAAATTGTCAAAGAGCTTCCTTCAACAAAGCAATACATTCCTATTCATCTTCAATTCAGAAGCTCAAGATCAATTTTTCACAGTAAAACAACTTCCCTGCTCCCCTGCATTCACACAGATCTGTTAAAAGGTGAAGTCAGAGCCTCTGGCTCTACCAGGAATAACCTGCATCACAAAACTGACAGTCATTCCCGCAGGAGCAAATAACAGGAAAGGGATCAATGAGAATTTTATTCACAGAGGCTTTTGCTTTATCTTTCCCCCTGGTCAAATAGAAAGTCCTGCTTCCAGAACTAACATCCAAGCTTCTCCAGTACCTGCGGAGCTGGCAGGTGTCAATCCCGTGGCACTTACCATATGAGCAAGCTGGGCCTCCATAGGGCCTGGCACAGTCACACCTGAAGGTGGCCCAAAGGTCCACGCAGAGCCCTCCGTGGAAGCAGGGCTGGGAGAGGCACCACTCGGTGCGGTCACAGCCCGGCCTCGCCGGGGACGACTCCCCCAGCGGCAGATCCGCCGGCAGCACGGCCTCAGCGTCCACCTGCAAGTCCTCCAGGCAGCCCACAAAGCCTTGCTGGCTCCGTGTGTTGTTGGCCATTGGATCCTCAGCACCTCCAATATACAGATTCAGGAAGGTTTGTGGGATCACAGCAGTGCCTGGTGGGACAGGAGAGCTCTGCAGGCAGACCCCGGCCTCACAAGAGCCATGCCAGAGCTTCAGCTGCACCGTGCTGTGCACAACAACTTCCACTTTATGCCATTGGCCATCGTCCACTCTCAGCCCCTTCAGGAGCAGCGGGTACCCAACATCCTCCCTCTTCAGCTCTGCATGCAGGATGCCATCCAAGAGCTCCAGGAACAAGTACTCAGCTTCACGGCCTCGGTAAAAAAGGACAGCGCTGGGCAAAGTGGTTCGGAAGCGGAGGGACAGGCTGGCTCCTCCTGCGCCCCTCCCGCTCGCACTGTTCTCGGGCAGCTCAATGAGGAGATACCCTCTGGAAGCAAAGGAAAACGTTGTTGGTGTTGAGCATGTGGCATCAGAGAAACCAGGCTGGCACTGGCACAGGTGGCCGTGGCTCTCAGCTTGGTAGGTTGGGATGCACAAGGCCTCGTTTTGGCAGTCGTGCGTCTGGCACCCAGTGAGCTGGACAGAGCAGTTCTTCCCTCCCCACGTAATGCCATCCTGGCCAGGGGCACAGTGGCAGGAATAGTCAGCAATGCCATCCTCACAGACAGCTCCATTCTTGCAGGGACCCTCCTCACACTCATTGATGTTAACAGCACATTCCACACCTGCGAAAGAGATTTAGAGATGGGATCTCACCGTGGCACTGGGACGCCCTCCCAGAGCCTGCCGGGCACAGCCCTCCCCAGTTCTCTCCAGGGAGCAGCTGCCAGCAAGGAGCCCCACACTCACTCAGAGGGTCCTGCTCGTGATGCAAGAGCAAGAAAACCAAACTTCTGTGTCCTCCTAGGTGCTATTTATAGAGCTTTGGCCTGTCAGCCCAAATCCCCCCACCAACTGCTGTCCTGTCCCAAGCTCAAACCCCACAGGCAGTCAACGTGAAGAAGGTATGGAAGGACCAAAACAGCACAGACAAGGAATTTATGCCTTTTTCCTAGTAGATTTGGTATGTTGAAAGGCCAGGTAGGTCTATAGATCTGACTGGAGCATGTTCCAGGCACCGGTGTTGCAGACAGCAGTAAAATGGGAAGTTACTGGAAAGCCGCAGTTAAAAAAATCCAATTCCAACACGACCCATCAGTTGTAAAACTCACAAAACCCAATTCATTACCAAACAACAAACACAACATGCTCCACAGGCACTGTGCCATGCTGGCACTAAGCTGATTTCAGTTCTGCCCAGTCCTGCACTGCCGTTCTGTCTCCTGGCAGCACATGGATCCCAATGGGGCTCAAGTAAATTACCAAATCTGGCTAATGAAAATCTGCTGTCATTTTCCTGACCATCCAGGACTGACAGAGGAGCCCTGAATCAGTTCACTTTATCTAGCCTATAACATTGGTTTTCACTAATCTTCAGAGACAGTCCCACAGATAAACCAAGCATGGATTATCCCAATCTAATAGCATTACACCCGATCCAGCCAGCAAGCACAACGAGGGCAGCAGGAAGAAAAAGAAGGAATTCACACACAAAGGAGGGGAATCAAAACACAAAGGACATTTGTAAAGAAAAGCCACTAGACAGAATGTGCATGTCAAAGAGATTAGAGAGCTGCCTGGAGCAGAGAGATGGGGGGAGATGGGGCACTAGGAGCACTGGAGCTGGACTTGATGTGTGATTAAAAATAAAAACTTAGCAAAGGTACAGGTTCTTGAATATTTGCAGTGATGGTTTGTCCCCTGAGCTCTGCAGAGAGATGAGCACCAGCTTCCAGCCCCAAACTGTCAGGTTGTGCCAGTGTATGGACAGAGCTCTGGGAAGCACTGAAAGAGAAATGCAAGGCTCTAGTTCTGCACTTTCCAGATGTGCCAGAGCTGTTCTGTAAGCAAGAGTCTTCAGCACAGCCCTCTTCCTCTTCCTCTTGGGTTTGCTCAGCAAAGGAACACCAGGGACAGAATTAAGACTGCAGCACAAAGCTATGAAGGAAATGTGTTGGAATAAATAGAGTATAAGGGACATCACTGGGTCTGGAGAATCCCAAGGAGAAGATGGGGTGGGTTTTCTTGGAGGGCTCTCCAAGCTGCAGGAGGCAAGTCCACAGTCAGATTTAAGGGGAGAGGCTGTTGAATAAGGAAAGACAAGTTTGGTTCAGTCCCAAATCCTCGAGATGCTGCTGTTTCAGACCAGAGCTGCTGATATTTACCAAGACAATGAGGGGAAGATAACATTGGTTTGGATAACAAAAGGAGAGATGCCGTGAATTTTTGCATTTCTGAGAAGGCTGGGGGGCAGGAGAGGCCCATTCTCCCATTTCACATTCCCAGCCTGAGCAGGTCTCAGCTCTCTCATGGCACCAGGAGCACCTGCCTGGGCTGTTCCTGTCCTGCAGCCCCCAGTGCCTCACACCAGGTGGGTCCTGAGGCCCCAGGGTGGGTGCACAGCCCCAGGCTGGCAGCTGATCAAACACCAGGCTTTCCCAAGGGATGCAGCTGGTTTGAATTCTTAGATTATTTGTTTGAAATGGGTGAAAAGCAGATTGCACAAGAGTTCTAAAAATCTGGCTAATGACAATTTTTTCCCTGGAAGACTTACTAAGCAGTTATCTGGAGCTACATCACTACAGTTTCCAAAAGTACAGATCATTTCCTGGGTATCTGTTATTCCAATCTTCTCCAAGACATGGACAGTTGTGTCTTTGCAGACCCATTGGGAAGTAGATATTAAGAAGCTGTTCAACACTAATTGTTTTTTTCTAAGAGCGGCATAGGCATCCCTTTTCAGGTTTATTTAAAAAAAAAATTAATTGGGGGACGTGACTCTGTTCAACAAAAACAAGTAACAAAACCAAGTTATTCTCCTTGTAAACAAGTAGTACTCTCCTCTGTTCACTCTAAATTTCATAGCTGAAATGTTTACTTTTATTTGAGCCATCAATAGTAAAAGCAACCTGATTCATTACACCATTAGGAGACTTTAAAACATTTAATGAGTTCCTTATCTAGTTAAAGACTAACAATAGCAAAGCAGTGGAACTTGTTATCTGAAAATCAGACAAGTGGTATCTAAAAGGCTGCTATCTGGAGTCAAGGATTTCAAACATTCTCTTAAGTCAGCAGTGTCAGAGGTAACAGTCCCAAGCCACCAACCCACAGGGACTGGGTCAGAAACATTCAGAAGTGGCTGAGTTTTCACAGCCTCCAGTATATTCAAATACAAATCCTCCACCACGTTCAGAGTGCTACTGCTGTAGTGGGAACAGTCCTGTTTTGTAGATGCAAGTGTGATTAAATCCACACAGCTCACCACTGCCTGAATGGAGGGAATGATTTACTGGCTGCTATTAATAAGTAAAGATTCATTGTATACAGCGTAAGAATCATATACTTCAATAGATACATAAAATGTTAAAAGAATAAGCACAAATGAAGTGAAATATTCTAATTTAGCTGTCAGATATCAAAAAACCTTGAAGGACAAGGTCTATTCCTTGAAACACGGGAGTTCAGCGGGGCTGCCCGGCCAGCACCGCCTTGCCCTCTCCTTAAGGCAGCTGAATTCCTAACGACCTTTCCCTGCTGCATCCTAATTAGGGATTGTATTATGATTATCAAAAGGAAAAAGGAGAGGAGGGAGAGGGGGTAGGCAGAGAATTAGCCGCAACAAACGGACCCCGACACAATTATATTTGCACAATTACTGCCATTTCCATGGCAACCCCTGCTCTGCCGCTCCCCCACCGCGCTGCTGCTCGGGGCGAGGGAGCGGGCGGAGCTGGGGAAGGCACTGACCACCAAAGGGTTTGTCCTGGGTTACAGCCACAAAACCTACTTCTCAATAAGGCAGCCTTCAATCAATAAAGGAAAAATGAAAACTGCAAAAACATCAGTAAAAAGCAAAAGTAACGTTTCCCAGAAGTAGCCAGGAGGCACCTGTGTGTCTCCAGAGCTCACCTGGGCACGGACCCGGTGCCTCGGAACAGCCGGCTCTGACACTGCACCACAAGGCAGAACTGCAGCACAGTGACTGTGGAGCTGTCAGCCAGACCCGTGCAACAAGGACATTCCTCGCCTTAAAGTTTCCAAAACACAACTTTAGGTCTCTTCGAAATAAAAACATTCTTCCTTTCTAATCGATTCTGGTTCCTCCTCATGCCTCCAGCCACCACTCATCACACACCCAGCCCCCTGCCCTGGGCAGGCACGCACACAGGCAGGACACACTGCAAGCACTGCACACATCTCATTACCTGCTAGCAGAAAAATTCCCTTCAGGATCACGCCAATCAGCACAGATTTCATGGCCGACTCCTTGTGGACATTGGTAACAGTAAAGGAAAAAAAAAATGGGGGTGAAGGGGGGGAGGGATGACAAAAAAGGCTGGGCTGACAGGGCAGTGTGTGCAGGCGCTCGCTGGTGCCAGTCCCACGAGAAGGGATTGGAGCGGAAGAGCCGGGGGAGCAGAGCCCTGCCCTGCGCCAGGTCTAATCCAGCCCGGCTCTGACCCTCCCAGCTGGCCCCTGTCCGTGCTGACACCAGGAATGTGTGCTCCCAGCATATTCCTGCTCCGTGCCTCCCGCAGTGCCCGGCAGTGCCCACGGCCTCAGCCCAGCAGGGCAAAGCCAGGAGACAATCTCCTGCCCTTGCTGCGGTCCAGGTGAATCTGCCAAATTCCCTGAAAATGTTCTTTTCATAGGCTAAGCCAAAAAGCTGCATTTCCACCATTGTGCAATATCTAAACCATAGGAACAAGGGGAGTTCCAAATGCAGAGTGAACCTGGGCCCTGCTGCACATTCACTACTGAGGGAATCAGGGTCCATTGGGCAGTTTTCCTTCTCCCTGTGCCCTGTTCCAGTGATCTGTGAGCACAGACATTTCCACTCTGCTGTATTCACTAAGAAAAGTCTCAGGTTTTAATGACCATGATGTTTCCCTGAAGTCAAACTGGATGGAAAGAAATTCCCTGCATTACGCTGAATGTACAGGTTCAAACATGGCAGTGCACAATCAGAACTCTCTTTCCTCATTAGCCACCTTACTAAATTAGCTATTGCAGTCTCCTTTTTCCTCTGTGGTTCTGGGGTTTGTTTTTATTTTGTTTTTTAATATAGTTACTTTCACATTACAAAATTTCTGGAGGCATAGTTGTATTTTTGTGCTGTAAGAACCAAGACAAGTGTCTTATTTCTATGAAAAAATGTTATCTGAGAGCTTTTCCCCAAACTTGGAGTCTCTGTTTGTATCAATGTCAGGTCCAAGCAAACAAAACCTCCCACATGTCACTGTCTGGAATCTCCATTAGCAGTATCACTAAGATATTTAAAAAGCGTTCCAACAACTCCTCAAGCTATTTCACTTTTGTAATTTTACTCAATCCAAACATGCCAGTCACTTTTACAGATACTTGAAGTGGGAGGGATATGGTGAGTGTTTGTTTGGAGTCAAAACTTCTCAGAAAGCCACAGACCTGTGCACACACAGACCTATCCCAGCACAGATTTGGAACATTATCTCTGACCCTTCTGTTATTGTTCAGGAGAAAACAAACAGGCAGTTGTGCACATTCAGCCACTACTGCAACAATAAAGTGTAACAACTGTGAAGACTGCAGAACATGCAATGTCTTCAAAAAGGTGCCTATTTTGCTTTATGCACCCACACATTTAGGCCCACATACACACACAGAGTCTACCTGGACACTACTGCCTGGAAATCCATCACACCCCAATGCACCCAGCACAGATTCTGCTCTCACCTGGCACCAGGCACAAGCAGGCCCTGGACTGCAGCACTCACAGCCTTCTGATCAGATGACAGGGAAGTCAAAAGGTCTGATTAACATGGAGCTGTGATCCAGCAGGGAGAAGAAATGTGGAGCGGAAGGGAAGGGGGGGAGCCTCACCAAGTGCTGCCTAGCTCCCTTCAGCTATATTTACCAAAAGGGATTTGGTTGAAGGTGGAACAGGCCTCTAATCTCTTTACTATCTTAACCTTTTAGCTGCCCTTGCTCTAGAGGCTCCATCTCTAAAACAAATCTGACTTAAGAAATACCTGCACAAAAAAATTAAATCTATTCAAAGGTGGTTAGAAGGAAGAAGCATCTCCCATTTATTTCCTGACCCATGACCCAGGAATTCAAGCCCATTTGATCTGGGCTGGCACCCTTACAAGAGTCACCATTTATAGCTGCTGCACAGAAGGTTTCTACTTTAAGGAGACAAAGACATGGCTGAACAAAGTGAGATGGTCAATAAGCCCTCCAATTATACTGGGACACACTCACACCACATCACCTTCTGATTTCTCATGAAAGTAAAGTGCTCCTCAGCCATGTGCAGAAGAGCTCAGAATGCTCCCATGATCACAAGGTGCCAGTGCCCGGGGCTGGATGGCTGCGATGGCAGTGCCGTGCTCAGCCCCCCTCACCAGGGCTGCCCAGTGCCACAGTGCCTGCTGCAGGACACGGCCTCCTCTGCTGAGCACAGCTTTAGCTCCAGTGGGAGCACTTAGGCCATTTGAAAGTTTTTAAAGAATGAATCATCCAAACTTCAGTGATAACATTTTTGCAGGTTAAGAATCAGTGTCCATGTCAAATGGAGGTACCTGTCTTTTTCTCATCCTGGCCTAACCTATTGCCTAATAAATACCTGATGGACTGAAACCATTTCTGGAAAAAAAAAAAAAATCAGAATTCATTTTGTTGGATTTCTTTTCCCCCTAAAAGACAGACATTTCCTAATATGCTTTGTCTCTTGACCACAGTTGACATAATTTCCAAGAGCATGCAAGTTTCCTCTCCTTTGCACCTCATTTAGTACCCATGCAATCTTTTGATTTGTACTTCTTGTATCCTCTCAGGATACCTATATCCTCTGCTAAAGCACAAACCATGTGCTGAACAGACTCTTCAGGACCTGTTATGTTGTTCTCTCAGGAATCAGGCACCACTTTAGCAACAACTACATTTCAGAGAGAAGGTTCATCTGCCTGCACTACACTGAGACAGCACTGAAGCAGTTAATTTGCAAAGAAAGAATTTCTCCTGACTTGCATTGTTATCCCAACACTCCCCAAATTCCTCAGACTGAAGAAGCAAACACACAGAAGGAACCCCTGCTGCCCCAAGAAAGCATTCTTCATCAGAGTAGCAAGTTCACTTTAATCAGCAGAGGCAGCTAAACCCAAGTTCATGGCAGATCTAAGCTGCCACAGAAATGTGTTTTGAAGAGAAACATTATGGGAAGCTTCACAAAGTTGTTCTGTGATCCTAATATGAAGTAATAAGCTGTTTACCCAGCATGAGTGTACTGGGATTAATTGACAAAGGAGGGGAGATTAATTGCTATTATTTCCCTGTCAGCTTCACTCCTCCACATGCACTCACTGATCTCACAGACTGCTCCCAGCCTTTCGCTGTGTTGATGTGTCAGAACTACCTCAGCTGAGACAAAGTCCTTTACCAAAAGTAATATCCAGAAGAGCAACCTGCTTCTAATCCCCTTCAAGTACTAATGAACCCAAATTTGATGCAACAGAATGAACTCTAGCACTCCTTTGCCCATCAGTCCATGCTTCTGTCAGCTTTTCTGCCCATGAGCATGCTAAGAATTGGAAAGGATTAAGCAGATCTGCAGTTTGGCAAAGTACAATAAAATTCTGAGCTCTGTGTGGGTGCTGGGGCACTGCAGGAGGAAAAGAGAACAGGGCACAGATGTGAGTGGGAATTCTGACAAGAAGCATAAACTTTAAACCATCTCTTTGGACAAGATCTCAGTTCAGAGTACAGCATTGTAACTGCCCGAGAAAGCAGTGATAACGAGCTTAGATAAAAGCTGATTTTCAAAGGCCTCATCTACAAAAGCAATTTTTTCTTGATCTGGCCTAAATTAGCAAATGAGATAGGCCAGAAAACCCCACAACTAATTCAGCCCAGTTACAGAAGTGATAACTAGATGAAATTAATAGGTCTTCCCAGGAAAGAGTTGGGCAGAATTAAACCAACACAACTCAACCACTGCAACCACAGAAGGAAAAGATAAAATTTTCCCAGGCCATAAAGGCCTGAGAGAGTCTCAGGAATGTTGTTACCTGCTGTAGCAACTTAAGGGACAGAGTTTTCTTCTGGCTTCAAGTGTTTCTTTTTCCCACGAGGTGGCAGCCTGGTAACACTGTGGAGAAGTTACCCTTATCTCAAATCCAGAAATCCAGGGTTGTGCTGGGATCACCTTTCTTATAAACTACTCTGGTGTTAAACTGCCCAACACATGTGGAATTTAAAGATGAAGAAGACTGAGAACGAATATTTTAAAGAAAGATGAGGTTAAGTACCAGTTAGCAGAGGACCTTCCCAACAGGGCTAACATTCACCATCTCCCAGATTCTCAACCAGCAAACTGAACCCTTAGGGTCAGGCAGGGCATTTGGGGAAAAATCCAGACTCCTCATTCCCTTGTAAACAGAGAAGGCTTCCTTTGCTCAGATCACAAAGACCTTTTGACCTCCTAACGTAGCAGATCACTGCTTTCAGCCAAAAATGGCTGGTTCTTATCATCCCAGGGTGTTAGTGAATGGAGATGTTTTACAGATGCTTATGTGCTGGTGAGCCAATCTGCTACAGCCAGTACAACCTGTGACACTTAGAATGTTAAACACCCCTTCTTTTATTTAAAGACTGCTTTTCTATATATTTCCTGCATGTACAGAAACCCCCACAGTTCTCCCAGGTAACTTTCACTCCAGGATACAGATGCCCTGAATAGTCTGATCTTAGACTCTATGCAGTTGATCTTATGTCTCCAAATCTAGTTCATGGCCTATCAACTTACTTGCCCACACTCACACAGCTTTGAGCCTGAACTGCAGACAGCCTGCTGCACACTCCCAGTCCAGCTTGGTCCTGCCCTCTCATCCTGGAATCCTGCAGCCAGGCAGCAATGCAGCAGTTCAGCATTAGCCAACCAGAAGGCTCTGATTCCAGCCACCCCTTCCCCAGGTTACCTGAATAACCAGGTGGGCACTGACAGAGGAAGCCATTCACCAGGTCCTGGCAGAGCCCTCCGTTCTGGCAGGGCTGGGACTCGCACTCGTTGATGTTGGTAAAGCAGGTGTCCCCTGCAAAGTGAAAACACAAACACACCTCGGAAGTGCACTCGTGCAGCAGTGAAACAAAAATGACAACTGCAGTCATAAGTTTTGCACTTCTTTTCTTTGACCTAAAAATGCAAAAGAATTCCTTGAAGTCTAGCATGTCTCTGCAGGCACTGGCACACAAAAACCAGCACAGAACAACGGGGGCAAATGAAGTATGAAATGATTTCCCAGTCTCAAGCACTGTGAAGATCAGAACTTCTGAACCATTCCCATCTCTGCAACAGTGGACCAAACATTCATATTTCTCTCATGAGATAATAAAGTATTATTGTTTATACCTTCCCACTAGGGAATTTCCCTAGCTGTTAAATCCAGCATTTTACACATATCTCCAATCCATTGAAAGGGTGATATTTCAGTGGAACATCCATAGAGCTTTTAGCTCCAAGAGCTCCATACCAAGAAACTCCTCTTGTCCCACTTTGATTATACAGTTGCTGCCATGAGAGTAGTCTCACCAAGAAAACACCTAGAATAGGAATTAGCTTCCTCTGATGAGGAATTTCAGAGATATCACTAGGGATGCATCCTGCCATATGCATGAGAGACTGACAAAAGGGAAAACACCCTGGCACCTGCGCAGCCAGAGGGCATTCATGGCAGCACAGGGAAGTGCACAGGCTGCTGCCTCAGCCTGGAGACAGTTTTGGACAGGGAATGACATTCAGCTGTCTGTAATGGGAGCAGAAGCACATTCCTGATGCATCAGGCTGCCAGCCCCTCTGAAGTACCAGTCCTTAAGAGATTTCTGTTGCAGAGATAACATTGCCCATCTCCTCAAACAGCAGTACCACCCAGTGCAGACAGGATGAACATTTGCTGTGCAGCTCACCTGTAAAGCCTGGCTGGCACTGGCACAGGAAGCCAGCTGCTTGGCTGTAGCTGAAGTTGCTGGGGAAGTGGGGCTGTGTCCCATAATGGGCTGGGTTGGAGCGCTCCAGGCACAGGCCACCGTTGTGACAGGGCTCTGTCACACACTCATCCACATCCTCCTCACAGTCCTGCCCAGTGTAACCTGCCACGAGACACTGCTGTCAGCACCGTGCACAACTTCACTGGAGCTCAGCTCCCAAATGCTGTGGCTGACTCAAAGGAGGGAATAAGACCCCCAAATCTCATCTAGCAGATTCCTGGGCCCTTTAATTTCTCCACTAAGTCAAATACAGGAACCAAAATCATCAATTTACAGGAAATCATCACCTCGTGATAGAGGAATTCATGATGGAAAAGAAAACTTTATGGTTGGGAATCAGGGTGATTTTTGCAGGTCAGCTGGATTTTGGGATGACCTGTAAGGGGCAGCAGTGTGGCCTCACTGTTCCAGACGATGAAAACTCACACGAGGCCATGCAGTATGATCATTAATTTTCTACTTCTGCAACACAGCAATCAAGCACGTGCTGTCCATGGCCATGTGCCCACACACACACAAGCAGAGAGGCCCAGCCCACCTGGCCAGCAGGCACAGCTGTAGCCCTTGATTCCCTCCAGGCACGTGGCACTGTTGTGGCAGGGGTCAGAGGCACACTCCAGGATGTCCAGCTCGCAGTGGGTCCCCTCAAAGCCGGTGTCACTGCAGTCACAATGGTAGCTGTGGGCACCAAACAGAGCAAGGCATCAGCTCAGCCCTGGACAGCAAAGCCCCGGGTGAGGAATGGGCAACAGAGCTCAGCTGTCAATGCTCACACCACTTGTGTTCACACCTTACCCGTGGAAAGGTAAATTTAGACACACAGGTGTGTTCTCAGCAGTTGCCTGTGCTGTTCATGCTCTGCAAACCACTTCTCTATGTTTGTTCCTCCCTTCTTTTAAGCACCCCTGGAGTTCTGCTGCTGGGAGGGGGCTTCTCCCTTATTGTCACAAATCATTGTTACTGCCACTCAATGTACAAAACACTAAATCCAATTCCCCCCACAGCTTTCTACTCTGATTTTCACAGGCTGCACTGAGTAGACCTTTAGATCAGTCCTGGTGTCTAATTGCCCCCCACCACTGGTTTCTCACCTGTTAATGAGGTCGTGACATGTCCCATTGCCCTGGCATGGCTGGCTCTCACATTCATTGATGTCCACCTCACACTGGGTTCCTTGGTAACCTGGTGCACAGGTGCAGGTGTAGAACCCAACATGATCATTGCACAGGGCCCCATTCTGGCAAGGGTCTGAAGCACATTCATCTATTTCAGTATCACAGTTCACACCTTTGTTAAAAAACAGAAAAATATCTGTGTTATGAATCCACAGAAGTGCATATGTGCTGCCTGGAATTGTGAGATGAAATCACAAGAGTTATCTTGTTTTGTCATCAGTTATCAACCCCAGCTGGCTACCAGAGTGATCTCTACCTGCTTCTCTGAAAATAAATTCCATTGATTTCAATTGTTTGTAACTTGCTTTGTGATACCCAGGAAAAAAGCACAAAGGAGTGCAAAACACAGGCTACAGGGATACCTGATGTTAGGAAGTGATTTTATTGGGAAATGTAATTAAAAATACAATGTTAGCTCCACTACTGGTCTCAGCAAGTAACACCTGTTTGGTACAAAGTCCCAACCTCCTTGACAGAACAAGACCTCATGAAAGATTTCTATGCAATTATCTTATCTATATTCCATCTCTTTGAGCTGCCTGTGGCCTGGCATCACCTCCAAACCTTACTTATTACAGTGCCACCTATCAATCCATCTAATCTGCCCTCCTTGGCAAAGGCTCCCCACAGAGTGGGCATGGCCATCCTAATCCTGGCGGAATGTGGGCCCCCTAATCTGGTTCAAACCCCTCAATACCCACACAAAACTTTCTTCACCCAAATTCCAGCTGCAAGCAGCAGGAAACAACCTTGCCTTGCTGGCCAATGGTGTTCAAACCTCTGGATGAAGAATTAAATCCCAAGGCTAAGCCTCATGATTGACATCAGAATAACTTGAAGCACAACAAACTCCTCCAGCTGCCTGGGTCACTTTATTGCTCCTTTGGCAAGGAATCCCACAATCCTGAATTGAGGATTCAGCATAAAGATAAAAAAAGAAACTGATTTGCAAAGACAGAATTATGCTTGATACTCAAAATCACCAGTAACCTTAGGGCCCACATAAAAAAAATCTGTCTTGTTTCTCCTTCATCTCTCTTCATTTTTTATCAGAGAGTGAGTCAGCATCAGGGACTACATTCCTAATGTTGTAACTTCTCCTCATTCCACTGGTAATCAGCAGCATTCCTTCACAGCAACTCAACTCCTTAAACACTTCGGTCTGTGAACAGGAGGAAGGCTGAGAAAGTTCATGTGCGAGGTGGTACCAGGCAGACACGGACACATTCCACCCCATTCCACTCCGATAAGCAGGGCTGGGGGAAGGAGAGCCCCCACTGCCTCCTCACAGATAACCCACAGGTGTGGATTCCTCTCTGAGTCACCATTAGCACAGATGCACAAAAGAGAAATGCTTAAATCATATGCCAAATAAACATTCACCAGCCATGAAAGAATTGGAAGTCTCCAGCTAAAAGACATTTTTTTCCAAAAGACAAGTACTTCCCTTGAAAAAATCCTGCTGGACAGAACAAAGACATACAGGCCAGGTCAGCAGAGCTAAGCTATTCCTGGAAACACTAAGTGTCCATTTCCTGATGATAAATATCTTTTTATGTTATCTCCCTTAATTTTATGCTGAGAACTAATCACAGCTACCCTGTGCCTATACCTGTGTCCAGCCTCACTCTTGGATCCCTGTCTCTCAACACCTACACCACACATGGAATTCAAGGCCTCTAGCGCTGCCTGGAAGCTGCTGCCAGCAGCCCTACAGCATTACTCACAGCCATCCCCCGACGCTGCGGGAGTGCAGAGCCGCAGGAGGCAGTGAGGCAGCCCCTCAGCCCCGGAGCCCCGCGGAGGCAGGGCGGGCCGGCCGTACCTGCATAGCCGGGCGCGCACTGGCACTCGTAGTGGTCCATGTGGTTGAGGCAGGTGCCGTGGTTGCGGCAGGGCCGGGACGCGCACTCGTCGATGTCGATCTCGCAGTTGGAGCCCTGGAAGCCGGGCACACAGAAGCAGCTGTACTCGCCCGCGCTGTCCCTGCAGATGGCCCCGTTCCGGCACGGCCCCGACGCGCACTCGTCGATGTCGTCCCCGCACGTGGCCCCGCTGAAGCCGGGCCGGCAGAGGCAGCGGTAGCCGCCCGCAGCCGCCACACACGTGCCGTTGTTCAGGCAGGGGTGGCTGGAGCACACGGAGCTTTCTGCCGGGCAGCCTTCTCCACCGGGGCCCGGCTGGCATCTACAGGTGTATCCACTTGGGCTATCCACACATTCCAGTCGAGGGTCTGTGCAAGGGCTGCTCTCGCACTCGTCAGCGCTGCCGCAGTCGGCACCTGCAGAGCCAGGTGTGCACACACACCCATATTCCAGGAGTCCTGGAGTCCGGGTGCAGGTCATGTGGGCAGGACAGCCATGTTCAATGCAAGCATCATAGAGGAGTTCACAATTTATGCCCATGTAGGCTACAGGCTCCACAGGGCAGGTGCACTGGTAACCCACTTCCAAATCCTTACAGCTCCCCCCATTCTCACATGGGGATGAGGAACAGCCACTGTCATTTTCAGAGTATGAAGTTCCTGATGAGGAAAGAGACTTTTTGTTAGTCAGCATTTGTAGCTCTAAAGAAAAAAGTTCTGCCAATCCCCACATACAGCTCGGAGACTGCCCACCTAAATTCCACACAACAAAGGGCTGCGCTAGCCAGGAGATGAGGATGATACTGGAGAATCAAACATTTACTATAAAGAAGACAACAGCCCTTCATTTGGTGGCAATCAAAAATCTCTTGCCAATTTGGGTAACCAGCTACCTGATTTTTTAGGAGACGCTCACAAACCAACTATTTTACTTGTGCTTATTCATCCATGAGTCACTTTGAGAGCAGTGACACATATCACCTTAAATCCATTCACAAGATTAACTTAGTGTAAAATTCCATGACCCCTTTCACTGGCAGGGCACAGCATTTGTGCCTGGAAATCCAGAGAGGCAGGATGAGTTCAGGTATTGGCTGCAGCTCTGTATGTTCCAGCTGCTCCTTCCGGGGATACAATTTTTTCTCAGCTAACCCAGAAGTGATTTGAAGATGCTCCCATAAATAAGGCAAGGCAAACTCCAAATGGGCACATTTCACAGAGTGTCTGATTACATCAGGCAGCTCAGGTTGATAACAACTGACCCTCACCCTCTCCTCATGTTAGACATGTAAATTTACACAGCAGGACAATTTTAGCAAGGAAGAGCAGAGACTGCTGAGATCACCGTGCTGATGGCATTTTGGATCAGTACCTGCTGAGCCAAAACACCAGTCTAACAACCAGATAACCAGGACTATGTTGAGACGAGATTCCCCTAAATCTGAGAGCATTAGGATGTGATCAGTTAATTCACGCTGAGCCACAATGCCTTGCTGTCCCCTCAAAGGCAGCGTTTAAAAGGCTCTTGCCCCATTAAGCAACTCCATCATCCGGAAATGTGATGGGACGTGCCCACTGAACTGCAAATTTAGTTCATATAAATGAGATTAAGTAGGATACACGATATTAAAAAAAAAGCGTTCAACAAAAATATTTTAAATGGAGCAGAATGGAACAATAGAAGGAATCCTCATTTCTTTTCCAAAAGAAATTTTAAATTTACTTTGTAAAACAAGGGGCAGATTGGCCAAAGGGTAGGACAGCCCAGGGGACAGGAGATAACAGCCTTTATGTTAGAATTAGGATATATGTCCTGGATTCAATGCCACAATTAAGCACTTTCCAAAAGACATAAACCAACAAAAAATTAAATAAAGGGACAAAGGCAGTGGAAACAGAGAACTTTGACTTCTACAAAGGCAATAGTCATTAGCACCTCATCCCACTGTGGCCTTTTCTGATCAGAGCTTTTCATTCTGCTCAATTCCAAGATAAATAAGAGAGAAGCTGTGTGGTAGAGATAGCCCAGCCTGATTCCTGTGTAAGTGTAATGAAACATCCAGACTTGGAAGTAACTCTGCGAACAACTATATAGCAGATGTTTGGAAAATGTCTATGAAAAATGGTCTCAAAGCACAGATAAAGCTTATGAAGGAGCAAATGCTCCTGAGAAATTGCTACTGGTGAGACAATCCAGACTTCCCTGGTGTTGGAAGTCAAGCCATCACTCCAAACCCTTGGGCAAGCAGCTCTTCACCCTTTTTGCTGCCCTCTCTATGTAGCCGTGGCCCAGGTAGTGACAGGCCTCAGTCTCTGTAAACCCCACAAAGCTGCAGGTGGAGAGAGGGCAGGATCCCAAATCCCTGCAGCTCCCCTGCTCCAAGAGGAATGTTGCTTTACCCTGCCATGCTCCATGCTAAGGACTGGCCAGGATCACACACCTCAGCACTGCTCCCCAGCTGACCTCCACATCCTCTCACTGGTGCCAGCACTATCCTGGCCCAGTTTTGGGCACGTTTGCCTTGCTCTGGTGCACCTTATCCACCCCCGGTAGTTAATCTGTGTCAGTGGTGCTCTATCAACTCTGCCCCATCAGCTCCTCAGTCTCTTTGTACCTGAAGGTGGAGGCACCGACTTCAGGGCCTGAAAGGGATTTATAGGAGAGTTTGGTTTACAAAAGCCTGCCCCTGCCCTGACCTCCCCCGAATTCCTCCCACCAAAGACTGTAGTGTTTCTAAGTCTTCTTTTAAGGGGCAGTGCTGCTGGGGGAGGGAGGGTGCTCAGGGATTTAGGCAGCCCTTTCTCTTCCCAGCATCATCTCCATGGCCCACCCCTCCCTTCCCCTCTCATGTGATGCTGGGGAGAGCTGCTGAGCCCTGCACTGTCCAGCAATCCCATTATTCTGCCATCAACCCTTTTATTCTCAGATTCCCAGTCAGGCAGAAAACAAGGATGACGGAATCTGCCTGGAATCTCTGTGGCAATTAGAAACTATTCGCAAAAGAGCTTTACTAGGCAGGAGATATGAGCCTTTGTAGGCTTAATGAGTAACCGGCCCCTGCCTGCACTTTCCAGAGGCCAGGAGCACACTTTGGGACAAAAAAGGAGTCTGGTGCATGTTGGGAAGGAGCTGCAGCACACTCCATCAGCAAAGAAATTCCCATTTCCACAGAATCCCCAGGCACTGCTGGCATAGCCAGGCTGAGTCACTGCCAAGGCTCATGTGTGGCTTTCTGCTTCCATGAGAAGAACACAGGCAAAATGTTTTTTTTGCAAATAAAGCTAAACATCAAAGCCCTTTGCTATTTCCTGCCTTTCCCAAAGTTCTTTCACAACAGACACACCTTTTTGTACCTTTTCTGGTTTGTTCCATCATATAGCTCAACCACAGACAACACAAAGCTTCCCAAATAAGTTCAAAGGCCTTCCTGGCTACCAAAGACAGCAGTGAAGGAACAGGGAGAACTCTGGTCTGCTCAAAACTCACTGTGACCATGAACAATAGCACTGCTATAATAGTACTGCTACATGTACTTCAGCAGGACAGCATTTTGGAGGAAAATGTTCCTTTTCTGGAACAGATACCCTGAAGTAACACAGTGATGCTCACAGGGCATGCATGGAGCAGGCTGAGGACAATGCAGTGTAAATCACAAGAAATACAACTTATCTAAATAACTGCAAATTATTCTGTGAACTGCAGCTGGCAGAAAATCCCCCACGTGTTTGACCGACTCAGTGGAGGCTTCAGGCACACTAACAGCACAAACCCCACAGTGTATCACACAGTCCCCTGTACCCAGCACACCTGTACTAATATGGAATATTTCCCAAGGACAAAACATGGCCCTGTGTCAATGTATTCTAATACCCTAATACCCTAATACTCCTTCCATGGCAGTGCTGAACGTCTGGCTTGACAAAGAGCACATCTGATGATTTTATTCTTTTCAGCCATCAGTCCTAGGGCATACACTTACTTACTCAGTTTTGGAATAGATTAATATATGAATGTGAATAGCACATGAATATGCACCAAATGCTAATAAGAAAAATGAATAAATTAGCTTTTCCTGCTGCACAATATAACAACCATGAAAACACGTAGTTCAGACAATGCTGTTTCATGAATACTGTGAAAATCAGGTCAAGGAAATCACTGAATGACAAGAGTTTCTAGTTTTTCACCAAAGTAGTTGTTGCTGGATTAACAACGACATTCAGAAGTTTTCCTTTATGTTTCACAAGAAAAATACAAATTAGTGATATTTGTAAGGGAAAAAAAATTAGAAGTGTATTATAATCATACCACCCTGCAAGCCTATGCTGAATTGAAACTGAAGGAGACCACAGCTCCTTTGAAGAACAGTTCCAGACATTTAGGGGTGGATTAGGAGGAACTTCAAAGGCTACCAGAGTCCCATATAAAGCATTCATTGAGCTCTGGCAGGACAGGGCTGGTTTTACACTTTAAAGGTAGCTGACAAAGATTTTCCCCAAACGATGAGGTTTGTGACCTTTTGTAACACTTTAAGGCAAACAAGCTGTATTACCAGGCTCTGTTTTAATAATTGACTTTAATAATCTTATACTTTTACCTGAACTATGTGATCTTGTCGAAGTTGCAACAGAGAGTTTTTTGACCACAAAAACTCAGAAATTAATGAGAAGTTAGGCAATTATTTATGTGATTGGAGATGCTGCTTTAGCATTACTCACTGGCTTCTATTTTGGGGGTTTGCTTTTCACAAGTTTGTTTTCTCAAAGTCTTGGGTAACTGATAGAGGATGGATGTAGTCAATCTGCAGACACTCCTGACCTTGTGGAAGCTGCTCAATGCTGCACTGATAACTACCTTAAAGGTGTCTTACTGATCACTTAAAATTCCAACAGGGAAGAGGCAGCATTGGGGTTGTCAGCTCACAGTTTCCTTTTGTACTGAGGACAGAAAAAAAATCTGAGCCGAGGCAGCGGTACCTACGGGAAATCCCCACCCCTGAATACCTGTCCATGCCCATGGACATGGGGAAGTGTGAAAATGTACCATCACCTGTGCACAACTTGTGCAAAATGGTCACAACCACAGACACAGCTCCCAGAAAAGTCAGGCTGCCAGAATGTTATTTCCTGGCCTAGCAAAAACTGAATATGAGCTTGGACAAGCCAGATCCACCTCAAGTGGAAAGGAGCTTCCCTCAGAAGTTTTTCACCTGCCCTACTCACTATAACAACTGAAAAAACCCAATTTACAACCAAGAGGTGAGAACAGCAGGAATCCCAGAGCACCACAGGTCCCAGCTGCACCAGGACAATGACGGAGTTTGAGGGATATCCAATTTCCAAAACCATGACTGGTCAAACCCCAGCCTGGGGCAATTCTCACCAGTCAGGCTGTGCTCCTGCTGCTCATCCCAGCACACCTCTCACTGGAGAATGATCCTGGGGCCAAGGGTAGAAAGGGAACCCTTCCACCAGAAGGAATTCAGAGCAACACAACTACTAAATAAACTCTGAATAAAGGAATGGAGAGTTAGGTCTCCATGACAACAGGAAGGCATGTGCTTATATTAGTAAATCCCTGCTGACCTCTGCTGATCTTTCCCTATCCTGGTCAGTGTAAAGGATTAGTGAAAGGGGACACACTTTGGCCTGTTCCCAGGATCCACACAACCAGAAAGGGAAATGGACAGGCTTGAAAAGGGGCTTTCATATTCACCCTCCTCTTCCCCACCCCTGCTCACTTTGGAAGGACAGCTATGGAAGAGAATGGCAGGATAAAGCCAAATACTTCTTCAGGAAGCACCTTCCATGTATCTGCTCAGGGTACAAGGCCTCTTCAGGTGGCTTCACACATCCCTAGGGCTTTACAAGCCCCATTTCTTTCTTGACACACAGAGATTAAAACCTTTCTATCCAGACCTGAGCTAAGCATCTCCTCTGAGTAATACCAGCACCAGCAAACAAGGCTGGGACTCTCTGAGACTGCTGACGAGCTCATGACGTGCTAATTGGCAGTGATATTTCACCTAACCAAAAATATTCCATAATCTGTATTCCCTGTCCTGTTTAACACAGTAGTGGCACTTGTGACAGCTGCTTTAACAGCAGGCTTTTCTATTTAGCCTCAGAAAAGGGGATGTGGGAATGGGAAACCCTCCAAAATACCAATGTTTGATCACAATTGCTAAGCCCCTGGGCTGCAGCAGCTTCCCATCACCCAGCTCTGCTGGAGTAACTTGGTGACTCTGGGGCCCAGGGTCAAGATCTTCCTCCTCATTTTTTAAATGGCAGAAAGGATTCTGAGATATATCTGCTGGTTGAAATGAAACATTATTGTTACTGTCTCAGGTTATCAACTTATCAGATCTGATAATTTATGTGAAGTAGGACATGGCACTATGACCAAAAAACCACAAACCCTGAAAATAAAGATTGGCTAATCCAAAAGTAGCATTGGCAATCAGCAGACAGGACTTCTAAGACAATACTGAATAAATGGCCTGACAAAATGCCAGGGATCCCAGCAATGCCAAGAGTGCCTTTTGGAAAAGTCAGTTTTAAAAAGAGCCTCACTATTCATGACTTTGATGTCTCTTGGAGAGTTTTGGTGGGTTAAACACGCAAGCCCAGTGCCTCAGCCAAATACCAACTTCAAGGCATCTCCTCACATCCCTCACACAGGCCAGATTACAGTTTTACCCAGATATGGTGTGTCCATCACTTCTCAGACTGCTTCTGACATTGTTTCTCTTTGTTACTTGAGACCAACAAATTCCACATCACATTTGTACACGAGGTTTTTGTTGTGACAGAGTTTTTCATGACGGATATATGTACACAGTCTACTGGTGTAAAATATTTATTTAGAATTTACGAAGGCTTAGACCTAGACTTTCATTCATTCAGGCACGAGAAGTGTGGCTCAGGTTGTTCTTGTGAAATATGCAGAATATTTACCCCCTCAAAGAAGGAGGATGGTGATTCTTGGCTCTCTGCCCCCCAGCTTGCCCAGTGAATTGCTAAAAGGTGCCAAACAGTGGGCATCAATCCACGGGGCCCAGCAGTGCCAACATCATGGCCCAAGGCATTAACAGCACTAGTCAGAAATACCACTTCAGGGAACTGAACTCATTCTTACCACAGAACAAGAAGCCAGCTAGCTTGTGCTCATTATCTGCTCACAGTATTACTGCAGATTTGAAGGTGTAACTCCTATTGTCATGCTTCTAGAACTGGGGAGAAGACAGGAGCTATGAATCCCTGGTTTATGACAGCGTTGAATATATTGCCACCGTAACTCTTTGATCTTCTGTGCTCAGGACACCCCAGTATTCTCCCTTAATGAACACTCCTCCAAGCTGACCTTCATGTTTCACATATTCTCTGATCTTTCAGCCATTTCCACAGATCAAACACTGGGACAGGGACTTTCCTGTGTATTCAGTTCACCAGAGTGAGTCACAGGCTTTAATTTCCAATTCTTATTTAAATATACTGACAATGAACAAAACAGCTGGAAAGATTGGTTTTGTTTGTTCCCCGGTTTTGAAGTAAGCCTTAAACTGTCCCTGTGTCCGAGCTAATCTCAAGAGCTGGCATTAGAGCTGATAACAGAAAAGGTTTGTCTTGCACATGCTCTCCCTCAGCAGGCGTCCAAAGCATCTTCCAGGCAAAAGGTATGTGAATTCCTGTGCCTGCTGACGGCTGGAGCTGTGGGAACAGAAGTGAGAAGACACTCCTTCTGCCCTCCAGAATCTCTTTTAAACACAAGGAATTAGCTGGGAGCTATTCTATTGTGTTCCCATTACACAGGCAGCAGCAGTAAAAGGGGAGGTGCAGGCTCTGCCCCTCCGGGGTTTCTTTTAAACAACTGGAGATTGTGAGGATCTGCCTGCAGGATGCTCTGATGGGTACAGATTGCACCAGGTCAACTGCATTCTCAGGATTTCCACAAACATTTTGGATAACTAGCTTAGGCACTCTCTGCTTCAATGACATTTAGACTCAGTCAATTGGAAATAAAAGTAGTGATATGGTTTATAAGGGCAAGAAAAGACATTTCTTTATGGCCTTAAAAACCTGCAAGTGCAACCTAAATAGCACCATTCACTCCAGTTAAAATCTGTCAAGATTCCCCTTGCAAAATAGGAGTAGGTGAAAAGACTACGAAAATCAGCACTTCCCTGGAGCTCTGCTGGCTCCAGCAAGAGTCATCCACCTGCACTCAAAAGAGCACCAAGTTCTCACTAAATCAGTGCTCCAGAGAAGAGCTTTCTCCAGGAGTGAAAAGCCACAAGTGCAGCGGGCAAAGAGCACCAACCCTCCGAGGCACGGCCTGGCAGCACATGCGGGAGATCCCTCCATGCACCCGGCCTTGCCTCTGCCCAGCACAAAGCCACCGTAATTGCTTCACACTCCAAACCAGTAGCTATGGTTACTAGATACAAAGACAGTCCTGCCGCTTCCCTGTGGCCAGAGGAATTCCAGGCACTTGGAGCAAACACACCAGACAAAGAAACTGGTATAAGGAAGAGAAAGGGAAAAAAAAAAAAAATCACAACATATTTTGACTTTCACATTCGTGGTCTGAGGTGGTCAGAGTAACAGAAACTTGGGAGGCTTCAGAAGGAAAAAAAAGAGACTGTTGGGGAATCAGATGAAAAGCTGAAAACTTTATCCAAATCTCAAAAATTACATAAACATCACCTATTAATGCAAGAAAATGCCAAGTGCCACGTTCAGCAGACACAAGCAGAGAAAGGCTCTGACTGTATTTTCTCATATTTTACATCTGTTTCTTCGTGTTGTGGATCATACCTGTACTTGCTCAGTGGAAACCAAACCTGACTTGCACCTACAGGTAACTGGCCTGGCAGTGCCGAGGGCAGGATAAGGAGACCAGTTCAATCCCAATCATACTTTCCAGTAAAAGGCTGGACGTGTTCCTGACATAACCTTATAATCCCTAGATGACTAAAACAGATGTCTAGGCCCAGCAGATCTCTAGGCACCTACTCCAGAAGAAACAGAGATACCTACTTTTCAGGGAACATAAGATATTTTAAACAAGGGTGTCAATGACAAAGACAGGGTCTTGGGAATTTGGAAAATCTCAGCGTACTCAAGCAGATTCTTTGGCTATAAAATAAGTTTTCAGTGTGGAAAAAAACACAAAACAAAACAACTCCCCACAGACTCATTTGTTACCTTATTGCTTCTTGCACTTTGAGGATGGATCTGCTTTTTTCAAATTCTAAGTGGAGACACCCCTGTCCTGTGATGTCCCTCCACATTTTGTACCAGATGTATCTGGCACTACACTCCCCTGGGTACCATCCTCTTGTGCTCAGATGTATTTCTTGAGCATATAGGATGGAAATAAAGGTCTGTGTTTCTTCTGTGTGGGCACAACCAAAATATTCAGACCTTTCCAATGGAGAAAATGGTTACTACAATAAGTGAATATTTAATTACATGAATACTTGATTACTTTTAGTTTTTGTTAATAAATGCAAACATACATGTGCACATGGAGAGAGATGAAAAGAGACAAGAAATAAATAGAAGGAACAACACGTCTAAAATGAAATGCCTATTTATCTTCCTGACAAAAGTTTTCAGGCTACAAATCTAACTGTAAGATGCCAATTTGTTCAATATAAGGGCAGGTCACAGATTTGATCCAAAGTTACTGCATAGTAGCTGGGTAAGAATCAGGCACAGAAGACAAAAACTTACCCCAAAACAAGAGGAAAAGTGGCAGCAGGAGAGCAGCATTGTACGGCCTGGAGGTAGTTTTCTTTAATTCCATGACAAGTATAAGAGTGGCCGTTCTAAAGCCCTCCGGGGAGAGACAGGAGCTGGAGGCCAGCAAGCCCCTCCTGTGGCCACATCACGGTGCGGGGCGGGCTCTCCCCAGGCCGGGCGCTCGCCCCGCGCTCCCCGGGCCGCAGCAGCACTGAGCCCGCGGACAGAGCCCGCGGACAGAGCCCGCGGACAGAGCCGGGAGCGCCGGCAAAGCCTGCCTGGATCGCGCGGAGCGGACTGCGCCCGCCGCCCGCGCTCGGGCTGCCGGGGAACGGCAGCGGGCAGCGGGGGCCTCTCTGCCCCCGTAACGCCGAGAACACACCTGGGCTGTCCCCCACAGCCGCGACAGGGCTCACCACTGGCTCGGGACCGAGGCTCTTTGGAGGATGCCGAGTTCTGTATCGGCTCACATTGACAAACTCCACTGTGGGATCGAACAGAGTTTTCTGAGAGAAGCTGCTTTGTTCAAAGAGAAATAAGACAAAAGCACTCTGTTAACCCCAAAAAGCAGAGTTAGTCCACATTAATCTTTACCACTGTCTCATCAAGGTGGGTGATACCACCGGTCAGGTGAACTCACAAAATGTACAGGAACCCTCTTCCCAATTGAGGAACAGTTACAGAGATCAACAGAGGTGCAAAACACAGGCACCAAATCACACCACCTTTAGATACATGGGTTCAGTTTTAGAAGTGGAAAAAGTTATCAGTGTGCATTGTTTAATGACAGTAACTGGAAAAAGACAGCCCATACTCAGCTGAGACCTACTAAGTCTCTCTAAATCCACATTACAATTGGATTAAACCAACTGTAATGAGAATTAAGTACATTGCCTCACCCTTCACTAGCAGCTAAAAATAGAACACAGGTAAGATTCCAGACAAATTCCTAGTTTAAACAAGAAATATGCAAGATAGCAATGAATTGGTGCAAACACACCTAGGCTGCACATGAAGAAAACAAGAACAAAATTACAGCGAGTAATCTGCATTATCCCTTGCAGGGCAGCAGAGGCTGCTGGGATTTGTGCATGGAAATGGGATAGTTACTGCAGGGGTTTTACCTTCAGTGCAGAAGCAGAACAGCCACAGCAAGAGCCTTTCCACCACCCAGACTCTGCAGCCAGGAACAAATGGTTCATCTCACTGTCCTGCCTTGGAATGCTCCAAAGATGATATATCATCTGTTATCAACCTTATCTGGACCACCCTGCCCCCTCTTTCATCTCTGGTGTCCTCAGTCTGTTTTCTCAAGATCAGCCTCAGTATTAGTTTCTTGCCAGTTACTACAACCATCTGGAACTCATTTCTGTCTCCTTAGACTCTGGTTTTGCTGTCAGGGGATGTAACCAAACACTAACGTGTGCAGAATCTTTCTGCTCAGAATATTTTTGCCTCACCTGTGTGAATTATGCTCTCAACGATCCACCTTTTCCAAATCCCAGCAAATACATATGAGTCATTGCACAATTAACATGGCAACAAAGCACCATTCTTAGCCAGGCACTGCTGTAAGTCGAGTAGTGCAACGCCTCACAACACCTGGAAAACACACCTCATTTTGGTCATTTATGGCTTCTAGGACTACCTGAAGGACCTGCTCAGCTTTCATGAAACAGAATGAGTATGACAAACCCCCACACACAGAAAGTGGAGGTTGTCCCACAGAGGCTGAGGTCTGTGCAGCCCTGCTGATCCTGCTGTGCTGTGTGGTCTGTCACACCCCAAGCCCTGGACAGAGCCATGACAGAGTCTGTCACACTAGGCAGACTGAGGGAAGAGGAAAACAGTTACATCCAACTTCCTCATAATAATCAAAATACCTTAATCCATTGTCTACCTGTGAGGACATTAGAATTTAATTTTATCAATGTTCATGGTTGCAATTTTATGAGATTTTGCCAGCCTAAACAGCAAACCATTCCTGTGCTGGACCCCTGGGCATACGAAAGCCAATGTGGGTATTAACCAGCTTAGTCCAATTAAAGGACCCTAATGCAACTCTGTTAAGGCCCTGATTTGTTAGGCTTGACTACATTTGCAAAAGAGCAGAATTGGGTGGATTTGTTATCTAAAGCATAAGCTCCAAGTCCTTAGTCATCCTTGCTAAAGCCTTCCCCAAACTGGTCATGGTTTGTGCTACCTCCGCATCGCTGCCATCCAACGTCACCATAATCTGCTCTTTAACATAGCATTAAAACTAGAGCCAAAGGACACAGCTGCTTTCCTTGGTGTAACACTCATTATGAGAGATTTAAGGACAGCATAACAGCAAGGCTTCTATTCTCAGCCTGAAGCAGGAACCTTCGCAAGCCGGAAATGCATGCCATAGAAATGGGGCAGCAGTGGGCAAGCTGGATTAGAGGAAAAAGGAGAAAGTAGGTTGGGGTACTCAGCAGAACCTTCCTGTCCACTTATTCTATACCTTTCTGTACACTTGTAATAAAACAATCTTCTACATCTTTCTACAAAAGTTCAGAGAGAATCATATACCAAAGTACCTCAGAAAAAGTCTGCTTTTCACTCAAAGAACAATGTACACTCGCATGAGTTTCACAATCTTTCCTCACACAGGGCTTAAAATAATCCTAATACTGCAGATTGGATACTGGAGACGTGTGACAGGCCAGCAAATATCAGAGTACAAATAAAGCCATTCCTCTCTCCTGTCACGTGCACACTGTAACTGCCACAGAGGACAGAGCCTCACCTTCCCTCCTCACTGTCCTGGAACCACTGGGCACAAATCTATTTTACTGAATTGAACAGTGGAAGCCGACAGCATCAGTCATGATTTTTTCCCCAACTTTGTCCTCTAAGGGGTCATTAGGCACAACATTACACAAAGCAGTCCATACTAACAGTGGCTGCAGGCTTTGGAAGTTGAGTCAGTAAAGAAAAAACCTTTCAGTTCCACCCAAACACTGTGCCAGACTTGACTGCTTCCACACACTCTCCTGTTTTCTGACAGTGCTGAAAAGTGCCAGGAATATTTTTAAAAACTCCGTAAGTTTTGGAATTTCAAGCCTTCAGACTCACAGGCCAGTTCCATACACTGAAATGTTTACATACAATTTGGTGCTGTAAGGCTCAAGGGCTCCCCAGAGTCCAATCTCTAACTGGAAATTGGCTCTCTCCTGCTGCCCTGAACAGGCACTGTCCCCACTCTCCCATCAGCCCACTAGATGTCCCTTCTGCACTGCCAAAGTTGCCAAAGGCCCCCGAGGGAAAACAGGAGAGCTGGAAAGAAATGAACGTTCCAGCAGCACTGAGGAACCAGAGCAGCTGGACACATCCCAGACTGCTGCAGAACTGTGCCAGCAGCACCCTGGACACTGCAAGACCTATTGCAACATCCCCACAGCGGAGCAGCCAAGGCAGAGTTTGGGCTGTGAGCCAAAACTTTAAAGTTGCTATTAAAATCTGGCAAAATCACACAAAATGTCCAGTCTTGAGACATCCTAATTGCATTTTTTAGACACAGTAAATTTAGTTTCCTATCACTGCTAATCAGAACTGCTGGCAAGCAAATCATGCTGCCTGGTAAACGCCAGAGTCCTGAGTCTGTGACATTGGTCAGTCCTGAGAAATGGCAGTGGAAAAAGTGGGCTCACAAGGCAGAGCAAGAGGGTCATTGTCTGGGCACTGGCATGGGTGTGCAGAGCTCTGGCACAGCCTCACTTTCCTGGAGCGTGATCAGATAAAATTGCAGTGCTGAGGAAGAGGAGGGGGGCAGTCCAGAGGACAAGGGCAGAATAAACATGTTTGCCTGAGGTCTGAAATCACCTCCTCTGCCTGGCAGCACTGGCTGCTTGTTCAGAGACCTTCACGACATGCTTCATTCCAAAAAAGAGCTAATTGTAAGGACCATAACAAAGATATCCAGCATGTGCCTTCCTCTCCAACAGATAAACCATTCAAACACACACAGACGAGGCTGTGGTTAAGACAGGGCCACACTCCTGCCAAGCTATCTCTCGAGGAAGTCACAGAAGTCAGGCTCTGACCATGGATGTATCCTTTGATCTACGTGAGACCCCACTGGACTGCTGCAGGTCAACTTCATGCCCTTTGATCCTCTTCCCTGCTTACAGCTGCCCGGTGGAGGTGAATCCCTTCCAAAGGGCCTCTCTGGCAGAGGGGAAGATGAGAATGTTGATCACCTAACAGGAGGCAGCCAAAACAGTGTAAAAAGGGTCTTAGGCAAGATGTTCTGCAGTAAAATGTTATAGCAGGAAGGATGTGCCCAGTACATTGCCAGGATCTGAGGGTGTTTTGAAGGCGAGATGACTATTGAGAGGCCGTTTTGCTGCTGTTTTTGTCACAAACGATCCAACGCGCTTGTAAATAGCCGCTTCCCAGCGGGGCTCAGGGAGGCTCTGGCGCCGCTGGAGGGCAGGTCTGTGCTCCCAGCCCCAAAGCAGCCTGCAGAGGTTGGATTAGCCGTGTTTGCTGCAGAGCTCCGCATTGCCAGGGCCCTGGAGCCAGGCTGGGCTTCAGGGGAAAACCAAAGGGACCGGTGCTCTGAGCCAGAGGGAGGGAGGCTGCCCGGCAGCACAGCCCGGCTGAAGGAACCTCCTCCTGCTGAAGTTTGTATTCCAGGAAGGCCAAACAGGGGAGTGGGAGAACAGAGAATTTTGGACCTGAAAAACAAACACATCCAGCTGCACCGTGTGAGCTCTGAAGATGAGTGTAGCCTCAAAATCCTGTCTGACATCTATCTCTGCCATGGAAATTTGGAACCTTTGGATTCTGCATAAAATCAGCAAGCTCTGCCTCATTTTCCTTCCAGCTGCAATCTCTGCTTTTCCTCCACAGACTTCACACACAGTCTGCTCAGTAATAAAGCCTCTGGGAAAACTGGACCTTGTCACCACGTAGGTGGCAGGAACTAAAATGGATGCAGATCACGAATGTGCCAGATGTTGAGGAATGAGTAATGTTCTCCAAGATGCCAAAGATGCGGAGCTCACTTTTGTGTATTTGCACCTCAATGAACACTAAACACCTCTGTTATCTCCAAATCTAATCCAGTCAACTAAACACAGATTTGTCAATATGAAGTCAAGGAACAACTATAAAGAAACAGTCCCACATTCAGTTTCCTGACTCAAAGGTGGGGATATTGTCCAGTACTTCCAGTATTCTGGGCTGGCACACTCCTGCCTTTCTAGGAAATACTAGAAATATTAGAAAAATACTGAAAGTACTGTTTCACACCAGTATTAGCATAATTACTTCACAGACTGGATCTCCCATGTGAGTCAATTGTTTCTAGTTCACAAATGCCCCAGAACAATGGCCCTACCTAAAGTGGGTGAGCACGAGTTGCTGGATCTGCTCTAGCTTGGCTGAGAGGCTCTGGCAGCACACACTGCCATTTTGCTGGGATGCTAAACCCTGGTGTTTCCATCACTAGCCATTAGTCAGACTGCTTAACAAACCTCTAAGAATGACCAATACAGATCTTCACATAAGTGTCAACAGCATCCAAGCTTGCTCTCATGGTCTCCAAATGAGTATTTTTGTTTGCTTCTACTTGCAGAACTGGACCAGAGACAAAGGCTTCAGCACTCCCTCTGCCCTGAGGGAAGCTCTGTGCCACTCCTCTTAGCCAGCATGGTTTATGCACATTTTCTACTTCATGTCTCACAACAGCAGGCAAACCTTGCTCCTGCTGGGCTTCTGTCAGAGGAGATATTGATCTGCAGCACAAATGCTTGAAACTCTTGCTCTGCTAACTGGTGTGCTGAATGTGCACAGGAGCTCATCAATATGTCTGAAACAAAATCTGCTCAATGGCTTTTGGGAATAAAAAAGAAAAACTGAGGTTTCTGATGAGGTTGTATACAAATATTCAAGTGGATGGATCTAGAAACTTCCCAAGAACTGGTAAAAGCACCATGAAGCACCACTTCATCTGGTTTACAACCATTTCAGTACAAGCAAGAATAAGCACCTAAGCATCTCTCTGATGAGGCACACAGAAGGTTTCCTATGAGGCTGTATACAAAATATTGAAGTGGATGGATCTAGAATCCTCCCAAGAACTACGGGGAAAAACATAAAAATAATTATAATACTTAAAATCAACTATTTGATGTCACTCTGGCCTTGCAATTTACCAATTATATGTATAATTTCTGGAAAGAAACATAATTGACAGCGTATTGGAACACTATCCATTTTATCCCCAAGAAACTTCACTGCATCTAAGCCAGCTTTATATATACCCCAGTAAGAAGCAGCATCTTGTATATTTAAAGAAGTTTTCCATGCCAAGGCCAGTGTGTCAGCACCATTTGTTATGCTTGAATGCTTTATGAGACAGAAGTCACAAACCTGACAATTTAACTCTCATTAGCTTTGGGAGTGACTCCATATGCCAGCCCAGCTACACTCTCTGGGCAAATTATGAACGTTTTTGCTTCCAGTTCAGCTTTAGGTCCCCATCTATTACAGGACTTTAGTAAAATTTCCTCTGCTGTCTCTAGGAGCAGAAGGGAAGCCAAATACAGATGGCTGAGCTTCCCAAAATCACAGAGAGCAGCAGAAGCTCAGCTTTGCTCTGTGGTGTCCGAAGTGATCTGTGGCTCCTTGGCTCTGCTAACCCACACCTTCAGTGAGTCACTGGAAGGTCATGAGGGCCCATCAGTGATTTTCAAAGAAAACCTTGGCTGAAGGTTTAAACTCCATTTGATCCAAACCCTTTTTTAGTGCATGATTCTGAACTTTGCATATTTCTGCCAGTCTCCCTTCGCAGGAGGTCACTATGGCAAGCATGCTGGAAAAAATAGAATCCAAGAAGAAAGAAAATCTATTTGGGGTATGTGTGTGTGTCTGTGTGTGTTCTGAGAAAATGACAAACCACTGCCACTTGTAATACATGAGACTAAGTGAAGATTTCTTCAATTCCATTTCTGCCTCCTGTAAAGCTTGTTAAAAACATAGGTTCACTTGGCTTTTGCATTTCCTTTGATTCAGGCCAATGGAGATTAATCAGTAGCCAGTATTTCTGAGATTTTACAGCTTTCTTTCACTTAGGAAGGTAAAAAGTCAACTTGTATGGGCTGTTATAACACTTCCTCTTTTAACCTGAGGAATCATACAGGCATTTCCCTGAAATCTTGGATGAGCAAATGATTACCTTTAATTTTATTTTGGCTGTCAGAGTTAACCCTAAGTAATCTTAAGCACATTACAATCTGAACTAACCTCTTACTATAGCAACCAACTTTTGGGAGAACAGCAATGAGAAAACCAAAGCAACCAAAATGCAGGGGGGGAAGCCAGCAATGTCAACACATTGTGTTTCCCCTTGAAACAGTTTCTTTCCATTCATAAGAGGTTACATCCTTCAGACAGGATTTTAAAACAGTGAATCCCATTCGTGGCTATTAACTTCCACACTGATATACACTTAGCTCCAATTTCCTTGTTTCTTTCCCCTCCTAACTTAACCCTATTGCCACAATCTGGTACAATCAGAAAGCTGACATTGCATTCCCACCACTCAATATCCACAGAGTTATCACTGAAGTCAAAGCCACAGTTCATCCTCTTTCTATGACTTTAAAGCTCATAATCCTCTGTTACATCAGCCACAAGACATTGATTTGTTGAATCTGCCCAGCAGACTCTTGTCTTTTTCTATTGCTTTGCAGAGGTGGTGCTTCCATTACAGGCACATCCTCGAGGGCTGCTGGAATCTCACTGCTAGGTCAGAACTGGCCTCTACAATGTAGGAACTAAAAAACTTATTTGGGCAGTAACACAGAGGAATTGCCACAGCAGCAGTGGACACAACGCTTCCCAGTTCATTCATCCATCTCCAGCTGAATCGGAGCTTCCGGGGTGAAATGAGGTCAAAACAAAGTAAAGGGGGAAGTGGAATCTGCCCAACAATAAACCAGGTGTCAACATCTGTTGCACAGAGCCTGACCAAGGACAACACGGTCATTCTCTGTTAGCTGTGCTGGGATGTTGGGAATTTTGAGCAGATGTTAATAGGATGAATACATAGCAGTCGTACCGTCTCAGAATAATAATGCCTGTGAATGCCAACAGCATATTGATCTCCTGAAGTGCATGGTCAGAGCATCTAATGGCTCTAGAGAGAGCAGGGCAACACTCAGAAGGGGAAAAGAAATTTAAAAAAAAAAAAGAGAAGATGCTTCAGATTGGAGAATTCTGTCAGCTTAAACTGCTGCTGCACAGACACATTCTGAGGGACCCAAGAACACACAAATTTTGCACAGGAATGAAATAATGAATTTACAGAACTTGTATGATTATAACAGGTCCAAACCACTTCTTTTAGAATATTAGAACCAGGAAGAACCTTAAGAGGAAAATAAATCCTTACTGCACTGTCCTGAGGGACCAGAACTGTGGGAAAAGAAAAGCTAACACCAGTGACACAGAGAATGCAGATACTGTTAAAAAGAAATTAAAAGGGAAATTCTTTCAACTTTAATACCTCAGCTGTTATTAGTGATGCAGATCAGGGCTTTGTTCTAAAAGGAAATCTCGTAGCTAACCTGTGCTGTCTTTTTCAAGTGGGAGACATTGAAAGCTCCTTTTTACACCAGGGCTATGTAACTGGGAAATTCAATTCATTCTCTTTGCTTTGATATGTGTTTAGTTCAACACTACACACACTGTGAGAAGCAAAATGTTATCCTTCACTGCACCTGAGGGCCAAGTGGTCCAGTGTCATATGCTCCATGGAACTGATCTAGTGTTTTCACCCTCTCACAAAGACATGCAGCTCTTTGAGGAAGGACAAGACTCCAGGACAACAGGACTGCAAATTACCAGCTTAGTCAGAGGGGATTTTCATTTTTATGAGCTACAAACCAGACCAAAATACACTAACAGAGATATCCTTGTAAAGTTCACTCCCAGCAGTGCCACCATAGGAGCATATTGGAATTCTAGCAGCTCTGGTCAATAGTATTATATATCCCATGAACCACTGAGGACATTAAGCAAACACATTGAAGAGATAAGAAAAGATTCCAGTTATCCTGAGCTTCCCACTCTCTGACCACAAAACCGCACTCTCACATCAAATGGGGAATGCAACTCAAGGGACATTTTAATCCTACACCCCTATTCTAATTAATAATCCTACTTTATCAATATTTGATGGAGCTGTTATTATGTCTGCTCTGGCCACTTCACTTTTCAGAGAATGCTCTGAATGACACTGCTCGATAGCAATGCAAGAGCAATGTGCTCCTTTCAGGGTAGTACAGATTGGAACCACGGCACGTCCTTTCCTAAGGCAGTGCCTCTGCAGAAGGTCCTGCTTCAGGAGCAGCCTAGGGGATGGACTGGCAGCTGCAGCATCTGCAACTGAGCATCAGCTGATGCACAAAGATCTATTGACTCAGCCTTAATGACCCCTCCCCACTGTGGCCCACTAGGCCACCATCCTATGGGAAAGAAAATAAATGCGTATCCTGAAAACCAAGCCACAACAGAGACCATGGTGAGCACAACAGAGCCCAGTCATTATGTATGTTGGCACAGAGACTAACAGTTAATAAGGCACAAAACCAATTACAACAAGAAAAGCTCACATTTTTTTGCAGACAAAGTGTTGAAAAGAAGGAAGCAGACTACACTGTGCTAACCATGACAAACATGCCTGGCCCTCACCACAAACCTTTACTCATGGCACACAGCCTCACTCACATGAGTATCTGACCAGGGCTGCTGTTGGGATTGCATTTCCACAGGGTCAGGAGGTTATTGCTGCTCCCCAACTCCTCAGCAGCACCATCCATATGACAGTGTTCCCCCTGTGCTCTGCCACTGCAAACACAGGAACTGCCCCAACAGCTGCCTTGACATGAGCAGCAACATGAACTCAGCAATTGCAAGTGCTTCAACTAAAGTCAATTGCTTACAGAAAGGCACTCAAAAACAATTACATGCTGCTACAGGAAAAGTAAAACATTCCACAGTCCACATCACATCTCTTTAAGGATCCTCTTTGGGAAACAGAATACTCAAAATTCTCCATCAGTGCAGAACCATTAAGATCAGACCTTGCTGCGGAAGAACTGAGACCCAGGGAAAGGCAGTACCAACCCCAGGATGCAGAAAGGGCTTTTTCTGTACGTTCCTCAGACTCACAGTTTCTGCATCCTGTACCTTCCACCTGCAAGTGCGTTTTCTAAGTGCTACCCAGCTTGTTTCTCTACAGCACAAGTGTTCCCAAAGCAGAGGTAGGGACTGAACTATGGAAATACATTGGTGAGCTCTCACTTTCCTGTCATATTGCACATTTGCCCAGTTTCAGGATTTTACTGTGTTATACAATGTAGTATCATAAATGCAAGTATCAATTACTATACAGTGAAGGAGCAGAGCAGCAGATGAATTCATCCCAATTCAAAGGCTGGGAATGATGGCTATTCATGGGACAACAGGTAGCAGTCAGAGTGCCAGAAGAAGCCAGACAGATCCCTAATTACTGTGTGCCTTCTACACTTAGCATCTGACTCAAAGCCCAAAGAAGCAATTAAAGACAGCTAACAATTGCAGGAGGCTTCTTACACTTCAGGCCAGTGGAGAACCTGCTCCTAGGGAGCTCTGTCCTTCCACATTCCAGCAGGTTGTGATGGTCACAAGATTGTCAAAGGTCCGAAAACCTATATAGAGAGGGAATAAATCCTGAATAACAGCTGTCCAGTGAGTCAAAACCACTGGATCATGCAAGCTTTGAGGGAAACTTTATGTCATCTGTTCTGTCTTTAGAGAGAAGAAAAGATGCAATGGCATTATCTTTTCACAGCAATGATACAAGCACAGAACAGCAAACAGATGGAGGTGTCATAACGAAGTGTGAAACAGAAAAAAGAATAAAGTGAGAGCCCCTCTGTTTGAGATCCTGGTGCTGTGAAATCCTGTTTGTAGTGACCTGTCAGAAAAATGCCTCAATTACTACAGGCTGGGATAAGCACAGGTACTTAACATCAGAGACAGAGGGTCTGACAGCCCCCAGGGATGGGCTGGGGATCCACACCATGGAGCAGGGCAGGTCCTGGCACTGGGCAGGGTGAGGGCTACAGCAGTAGCACAGCAGACCCTGGAATTAAACTGCTTGCAGGAGTATTCATGCAAATTCTGAGTAGTGGAGCTCTTCAGAGGTGCCCAAGTGACAGAATAATGCTTCGGGCTGTTTGTTTCCAGAAGGAGGAAAAAAAAAAGGGAAAGTACAGAAGAGAAACATTGCAAAACTGGAAGGAACTACATGTTATCAAGATAAAATGGAAAAGGCTTAATACAGTCTATCAAAGGCTAGGTAACCCCATCACAACACATGCTACCAAGGTTTAACTGAGCAGTGTGGATTTTGAAGGACACTGTTTCATCTATAAAAGGTTTGGAGATGTTACAACTTAGTCTTTTTGCCAGGAGATACTTTATTAAAATTGCTGTAAACAGTAACTCATTCAAGCAAAGAAAAATTGCTGTAAACAGTAACTTGTTCAAGCAAAGAAGAGGCTCTTCCTGCCATGAACTTAAAAGCATGTTCGCCTTCAATTCTGTTTTTGAAGAATGTTTCAGATATTAATTTCTACCTCATACTCAACATAAGTTTTCTTCACAGTTCTGGTGCGCAGAGGAGAGAGCAGCAGCATTTTTCTGAATCTTCTGAATCTTTAAACAGATCTTTTCTAACACCAGGTTTTCTGGTTAGATCTTCCCAACACTTCTCCAGCAGCTGTAGCAAATCAAAGTATTTGGCAATACTGAATTACTCAAAGAAATCTGAGCCTTCTCTCTGTTCATAGGTCTTCCTCAGGGCCCTGAGTGGGTTGCAACAGCACAGACACTTGCTCTAAATAGCTTAGATCCAAACACTCTACTTGATGGTGATTAAATATATAAAATGTTACACATCCAATCTTTGAAATGCAAAAGCCCAGGGCACCTCAGCAATTCTTTCCACTCAGAGCAATTACAGCACTGGAAGTACTGGAAATACCATCATGTGATCCAGTCACAAACTACTGATCTAAAGAGAAGGAATCTAGAACAGAAAGGAACAGGGAGAAAGTTCAAGATGTATGATTGATGTTTTCCCTTTTGTGTAAGCCAGTCTTTATTGCAGACCTGTATGAGAAAACAGATGTTGTACACACTTAGCTGCCACACAGACACTATTCCTAGGAAGGATCAGAGTCTAGGCCATTCAAGGCAGAGCTTTTTTGCTGCTACTGTTAGATCTGTACTCTTCAAAAATTAGGGTTTTTTACTTTGAAAAGGCTGTGCTTTACAAAGATGCTGCTAACAGAGGAAGTGAATCTATGATACTGCAAATTAATTAGTCTTTGTTATATAGTTATACTTTTTTTCTAACAGAATACTAATCCTGACAGCACTGATTAGTATTTTGGAAGTGGTTCTCAGGAACTGCTGACTCACTGGGCCATGGTCCTCACTGTTTCAACAAACTACAGAAACAGGCAAAGCAAAAGCACAGACCAGGCAAAACCCATCTACGGCTCATCAAGGAATTTAAATACATGAAAGTAAGTGTGGCTTCATAGTCCTTTAATTATGCATTGCATCTGAATTATGTATGGAGCAGAGGGCACACAGGAATTCTGGTGGAAGGAAGCAGCACTGTGCACTGGCACTTCCTCCCAGGGTAAGACAAGACTGTGCTCTGCACCAGGCTCTCTCCAGTTTAATGGAAGCCTGCCATTCCCAGGCATTTTGCACACCCATTCTCACAGCAAGGAGCTGTCTCACCCTGCTCAGCAACCCCTGCTGCCCCCTCAGAGGAGCACATTTCCATTGCTGGTGAGCAATTACTTCCCCTAGATCCTGCTGTGCCCTTATTTAGCCCAAGTACTCTTCAAGAATAATGTAATCCATAGGTACTTTAAACCTATAAAACCTAACTTACTTAATGTCAAGTGTTTAAATACAGATCACACCTTTCATATCAGTCAGTGCTTTGTAATAAAGTATGGCATTTGTCTGATCTGCAGTTTTACCATTCTGTTGACTGTAATAACTGTTTTTGCTATGCTAAGTCAATATTTACACCTTCACCATTTCTGTGAGGCACAGACATTAATTGTCTCTTGTAATGCCATATAATCTGGCTGTAAGGTCCCTTGGAAACAAAAGTCAACTTTAATCATTATATCATTAGTCAACACTAACCATTATCCCAAGTTCTGCCATTGCTACTTATAGTGGATCTATAATAAATGTACACATACAGAAATCATGCATGAGCACAAAAACTCCACTCTCAGTCCTTACTTTCATACTCTTCTTTCCATTTGCTTTTGTATTCTATTTACTATTTTTCACTTTAAATGCACAGTTGTGTATTACACATGAATAAATAGAGACTATTTAGAGAAGCGATAGTGGATAAAGTATTAATCCTCTGAGACAGTTTTACAGGTTGGTCTGTCCTTATGCATTTCCATAGCCAGACATCAACAAAGAACATCTCTCCACCTCCACCCCACCTCCTCCTTAGATTGTGCCTCACACTGGGCGAAACACGAAACCCTGCTCCCTGAAGCAAGTTTCGTGCAGAAAACAGACACTGTCAACTTCAGATACAGCCCCCCACACAGGCTGACATTTGGTTAGTGCGGGGAGAACTCCTGAAACTCCAGGTGTGATTTTGCAGAAGGAATATTTGTGCTTTTGTCTTTCCCCGAGGCACAATGACCTTCCCTCGAGCGGGAGCAGCGCGGCTCTGCAGCCAGCCCCGGCCCGGCACTGAGCTGCAGCTGCCACGCGGTGGCAGAGGTTGGGTACCGTCACCACAGCGCTGCTTCCCAGGAATGCACCAGGAATGCTTATCCTCTGCTCAAGGTGACTCTCAAGATGATTTCTTGCCTCCTCATTAGTTACTATACATATTTATAGACAAATTAAAGACTCAAACAAATGTTTATTCAATTAATCGCTTCGAGTTCTAGTGGAACAAACAGTATCAAACCAGTTCATCAGCTCAGGGGCTTATGACAATTTAACACAATTTAATTTTTTTCTGTTCCCTCTCTGCGGTATCATGTCTCACACAAGAGTTAAAACACCAAACACTGGCAGAGTTCTTTGTAACAGAAGGAGCATAAGGAGTTCTGAACCATCAACTATTTGCTTGAACTCACAATGAACAGAAAATTGATTTGATGCAATAATCAAGTTAGGCTTGCTTCTACACCCCTCTCCCAAAGACATGGTGTCTAATCTTTCAATATTTATCTCATAATTCAATTACCAGCTTATTGAGAGCAACTACAAAGACAGTGCATGCTACTCACTGTGATTTGGATCATGTGAATGGACAGTATTCCACACAAGGTGCTTCTGAACGCCTGCTTTGTGAGACCCTGCCATCCTCCCACTTCAGAGGAAGCTGCATATTTTATCCTTTAAAGATGCTACAACAGCTATGACTCTGTATAGCACATTCTATGTATTTTTAGATCACACCAGGTCAACCAAGCCCCTTTCCCCCTCTCTGCCACATCATTCATGAATCCTCTAATAATGCAGCACAGCTTTGTTCTGCCCTCAGTATTCCAGCCCTGCCTTCACAGATTTTGGCCCATTTCCTTTATTCAAAGCCTGTACAGTCTTCAGCTTTCCAAGTAAATAAGCTGTGCCAATGCATGTTTTTATTTGCAGCTCTCCCTGGGTTTGCTCCCTGCAGCATGGCACCCAGCTGTAAGCCAGGCACGCAGAGGCCTGGGCAGGGCTGCGGGAGCTCTCCCTGCCGAGCACAGCCCCGGCCCTGAGAGCCCCACAAAGGCCCTGCCCTGACTGACAGGGACTGGCACGGGGCTCAAGGAGCGACACCCGCACTGCCACACTGAGCCTGGGGGTGGTGCTTGTCCAGGTTTTTTAACTCCAAATTCCCATCACCTTTCTAACGGTAAAGCACCTGAACTAACCAAGAGTCAGCTCTGAGAAAGGAGCATGAATGATTGCAAGCAATTTTGCAAAAAGAAAACAAAACCCAAACACAGGAATGCCTTTCAAGGCCAGCTTGACAAACCTTCTGCAAAGAAAAAAATGTGAGAAGATGACACTATACTTGCTTAGGAATCATTTTGCCTTTACAGGATCTGAATAGAAATACTCATGCTGTGTTCTAATAAAAATGGAAGTGGAATTACAAAGTGAGAAAAGAGCAATTTGCAGGATAGGGTTCACTCACAAATTGCAGGAACAGGTTACAATGGACAATCTTCTGCTTTCAGTCCTTTCCAAGTTTCAGACTTCTGCAGAAACAAAATAGAAGATCCAATAAATTGTTTATGAATTAAAAAAAAATATATATAATCCCATCCTCAGTACTTCTACTCTTCCCCTTTAAATTTTCCACAGAACACTGTTTTTGTAGCTGCCAGCTCTGTGACCTTGCTGGAAGTGGCCAAGCCAGAGATCAATTAGTGAGCACAGAAGAGAGGAGCAGCTTTGCCTTGGTTGTGCTGTCCCTTGGGAGAAGGGCAGATCATTATCCAGAGGGAGTGCTAACACAGGTTGGGACTAACTGCAAGATGCACAATGCAGCAAAACTGAAAGGAAATGGCAGAATCTCTTTTTTCCTTTGGCTTTCACATTTTACATTCCCTATAATTTAAAAATACTTTAATTTTGCAGATAACAAAACCTTGTTACACTAAATGATATCTACAACAAACACACCATGCTGACTTCAAACACAAATTATGAAATAAGCTTTCTAAACCCTCAGGAAATCCCCACCATCTCCCATTTCATAGCTAGGATGACCTAAAGCACAGAAGAATTTAGAGATTTTAGTGTTACACACTACAAACCACAAAAACCATAAATATTTCACATAAAACTTAGCCTAAAATAAGCCACCTAAAATAAGCTGGTTACTACAGCATTACTACAGTCTGTCTGCTTGCCTTAATTTGCAGGCAGCTATAATGCTGCTTGTGAGACACACTATTCCACAAAAAACCCTGAGAGATCAATAGTTCTTAAATAAGTAATTAGAACAGCTGAAATAATTTAGGTCATCAAAGAACAAGCAGGATAAATAAAAAGTTATAGCGCTGTGGACACTTGCATCTAACAGAATTTTTACATTTATTTGAGTTAACTGATAGAAAGGCTGAACACCAGAGCAAGAGGCAGAACTGCTGCACAGCATCTGTAACAGGAAGGCCAAGTAGGACAGCACTAGATGCACATATTAAAATTATTTGGCAGGTGAATTAAAATAAAAAGAACAACCAGGATACAAGATACACCAACAGTGCTCAACTTCCCACTCTTAATGCAAGCAAGCTTAGATGAACATGGGAAAGTACATGTAAAATATACTTTCCCCAAAATACAGGTACATTTCTCTTCAAATGCCTAATCTGACCCTTTTGGACTTGCACTGGGGTGAGAAAACCCTGGGAAATCCTTTACTGTAAATGCTCATCACAAGGATAACTATTTGCCCAAACATTTGGGCTGTCCACCATCTTTACAGGCTGGGCTCAATTTTCCCTTTGAGAGAAATGTGATACACTTCAAAACTGATGGTCAGCATTGCAGTCTCCATACCTCCTACGACACAGGCATCCAAATCTTTCTCAGTGTCTCAGCAGACACACAGCTCATTTGCTAGTCACAGCTCACTGACATCTCCAGCTACTGAATATCCACATTTAGATAACATTTTGGCATATCAAAGTTGATGAAATTTTGAGGTACATGCCTGAAGTCTGGAATATGACTTGTATCTGTTGCAGATCTGTTTTCCATTTATCATATTACGTGACAAAACCAGTCAGCTCAGCAGCAGCTTCATGGGTACACAGAGTGAAGAGTCTCAAACATGGAAGGGTTACTTCTGGCTTGTGCAGCGTGAGGGGACAGCACATCATCAGAGAGGAGACAAAGCAGACTGCAAAGAGCCCTTGGTGCTGGTCAACTCCCATTTGTCACCTGCAGGCTTCAGCATGCTGGACTTTGTGTGTTTGCTCTGGAGCCTCAGCCACTTGGAGATGAACCAACAGGAGGCTGACAGTCTGCTGCGAGCCACATGCCGTGCTGGGGTCGGGTACTGTGGCTTTAGGAAACACCCTCACCAGCTTCAGCAAAGTCAGTGTTTTATCCCAAGGGTACTGCCTGGGAGCAGCTTCCAAACGCCATTGAGTTCTGGCTCTAGCATCACAACATTTTTGATGAAGTTATAACACTAATTAATTAGAAGCAAAATTCTCATTATAGCAAGATTTTTAGGCCATATTTCTGACCACAGTTCAAAGTGAGACAATTACAATTATTCCTAAGAGTACCCCACAGTCTGCTGATGAAAAATTAATCTTGGTAAAGCTTTTTTTTTTCTTTAAATTATTATGACTGTGCTGCCAGCTGCACTCAAACTCTGATTCAAGCTCTAGGCTTCAGGGTCATTGATAGACACTCAGCTACTGCGTCCACCAAAAAAATACTGATGACCAAGACAGAAACAGATATGGGAAGGAGAAAACCTGAAGTTAAAAAACCAAAGAGGGGAGAAACCAAACCCAGTGAAAACAAAATTTTTTTGTACCAGAAACAGATTGAAAACAGAAAGGAAATTAGCATTTAGGAATGAAAAAGCCTATTCACTGTTGATGTTGAATACAACACCCGGGGAGACAGAAGCTGGGTTTATTTTTGATAGCAGCATAAACATTAAAGATAAGCCAACAGCATTTAGAAAATATGGGTGCAGTACAAAGGCTCATGTGATGAGAGCTGTTTTGCTTTTAATCTTGACCTGAGAAACCTTTTGTATGACAGAGCCTCTTTTCAGTGGAGTCAGTCCTGCCTAGTTGCTCTGATTATTAGTGATAAAAAGGTCACCCAAGTTGTTTCTGCTTTGAAATGATGGCAGGTTTCAATCTTAAACTTCAAAGGAAAAGGAGAAAACCCACCCTAATATATCTGTCTAAGGACCTGCACCAAACTCCTGTCATCCCTTATTTGGTTCAATCACACTCTTCCCTAAAACAACAATTCTTACAACTGTATCTCTGTTTTTCTAGAAAGGATGTACATATACCCCCAAATATTTACCTACTTGCCACTGATACAAATGAAAATACTTATCTCATATTGATGTGAGATAAACAGAGATCATGTCCTACCCACAAGCAGAAAAAACCAGCTGATTTCCAGATTTGTTCAGCATGTCTACAAGCCCAGTAACCCGGAAGTGCAAACCACATCAGCCACAGTCATTGAGAGGGCTCAGTGATCACAGAATCTCAAATGTGTCTTAAGAAATATGAAGACTGAAAACCGTGAAGCTCTGTGAAGTTCAGTCCTGCTTTGGATGTCTGTTCACATGGTCTGGGCATGTCTAGAGAGCAGAGTTACAGACCAGTGCTCAGTCTTTGCAACTTCACACCCTTAAACTGCAGTGTGCAGCTTGTTGCATACAATACTGCCAACCCCACAGGCAGGACCCCAGAAGCTTATTTCTGCCCCTTTTGCTTCACAGCTCACACAGCAGAGATGCCCTGCAACCAGCTGCAGTCTCCGTTTCCATGGGCACAACAGGCACCTGCACCTTCATTCACATCAAAAATGTTGCAGTGCAGATGAAGTACCAACACCCCATGTTGATATGTCATGTTACACCATGTTACAGATCAGGAGACTTCACATGACCATTTAGGGCATCACCTTAATTAGAAACTGTAATTAAATGCCCACTGAAGGTTGGTAATATCATTTGCTTCCAGGCCTTCTTATTTCATGAGGAATGCTCTGCTGGGTCAGATCAACTCTCCCGTGGAGCTTGGTACTGTCCCTCAAAGCTGTGTTTACTGCTATGAGTTTTGCCATGACCACCAGAAGAAAAGTTTTACACATTCAGCAGTTGCCAGATGGGGTGAGGACACAGCCAGAGAGAGCACTGAGGGCAGCACAGTCTACACAACTGAGCTGTCAGGAATGCCGAGCGCTGCCCTCTGTCCTAAAGAGCACCTATAAAAATAAGATTAAAGCACTCGTGTTTACAAATGTTTCAGGAAGGTGCTGGCCTGCGGGTGAGCACAGACACTGCCTTTGGGCTGGCTCTGGTCAAAGCAGGTAAGTGTGGGATGGTGTGACAGGGCCCCACCACAGGGGCTGGCAGGTGAGCGCTGCTCCGCTCAAGAGCAATTCACGTCCTGCTTTAAGGAACACTCTGTACCACGACTCTGCAAGGCTGAGACACCTCACACAAGAAAGTGAAAGCAGAAAAGTAACAAGTAGAGCAGCACATATTGAGACATGCACTCTTCTTTTTTTAACCTAGACCTTTGTTGTTTTTAATAATTGATATAAAGTAACAGGTAACTCACTAATTGCACTTCTAAATTGTAACCCAACCTGGAATCACTCACACATGGCATAACTTCCGTTCTTATTTGAAGCTAAATCCACCACAGTGCCTTCAGTAGCTGCTCTAATAATTGCATTAGTCATAACCTGAAAGTATTTCCCATTTCCTTAGTTCCAGTTTTGCTTGCTTTTCAAGCTGATCCTCATCCCTATTGCTTAAAATATCTCTGAAATGTTACCCTGCAGAGCCTGCTCTGGGACTTGAGGAGCTCAGTGCAACATTTCGTGGTGTGATTCCTCCTCTCCTGGCATCTAATTTTCCTCCAGTATGATTTTATCTCCTTTGCTCTAGCTCAGAGAATCATTCACAGTTTCAACAGATACTAGCAAGCACTGTGTAAAACTTGGTGAAGAGTTAGATACACAAATGACTGCCAGCATAAAGCATATAATCTTTTGTTTTGCAGCACAAATTCTCAGTTTTTAAGTATCCTCTACACTGGATACTTACCGGCTTGATTCTCTCCCTTCTATGCCTGAGATACACTTTAAAATAAAAATTAATACATATCTTGTAAGGATTTTTCAAAATAAAACTCTCTGCTGTATCAATCTTAGACTAATTTCCCATGTAAAGAGAGCTTTTTCTATGAAGATTTTTAAAAGACATGCACATGAAGTTATTTTTTGCAATTCAAATTCTGTCCTCAGCTATCTTTGCACAAATCCCATTAACTTTAGTATATGTCTAAAGGCAGAATTTGAAACCCATAAAGAACTGGGTCACTGGACAATGGTAAGTCTCAAACAGAGATTTCTGAGTTACAACAAGAAAAAAAATCCCTCTTCCCTCGGGCACTACAGGAGCATTCCCATTTGTCTGTAAACAATACCAAACACTTGAAATCTGACAGGCTGCATTTCATCCTTGCTCACTTAGGGGTATTTTGTCCCAAGAAAGAGCATAATTATTGTTAATTACTTCAACTTTCACCAAGGTGACTCTTAATTCCATGTTGCTTTTGGTACAATTCAATCCCCATCTTTTATTGACTATACTTAGAGCTATGAATTCAATTTTCTTCCTTTTTATTCCATGAAGCCTAAAGACAGATTTTAACTTTTTTCCAAGCCTCAGATGTTCTTTTCCTTGTTAAATGTATATCCTTGTACTGCAGTGCCAAAGCTCTTTCTATCCCCTGTATTCTAAATTAATCCATCAATCCCCTTTCCTCTGTGCTTTTGCCCTTAGCAAATCATTAACCCAAGGGAAAACTCCACAGAAAAATTCAAGATTTCACTCAGACAGACCACAGCTGAAAACATCTTTCTTGTACCTCTGCAATAACTTCACTACCTGAGGTGCCATCTCTTGCAGATTTTCCCTCCTCACTACATTTCCAGCTCCACTGCACAGCCACTCATTTCACAGCTGCCCCTTCCCATCCCACCATCCACCCAGCAGCCTTTCTCCACGCTGTATTTATGCTGTGTCTCTATTTGATGCAATTAATTTCAAATAAAACTGTTCTTATGTTAAGTCCTTGGACCAGTCCTTGATTTCCAGCTATTATCTTCTGCCTCTTTTCAAGGCCCACACTAATATTTTAAGGTCACACAGGAGATTTGGCTAAATTCATTCATCGCTTTGAAATCTCTCGATCCAAGACATGAAAGCAGTAACTGAGATTCCTCATATTTGTTTCTCCTTTCAATCCTCAAACATGACGAGATAAAAGTCTGTTACAAAGGCAGAGCAATGTCTGACTGTTCAGAACCAGGGTGACACTTCAGCCACAGGCTTGCAAAGGAGTACACAAAATGTAAGTCTAATTGGAACAAGGCAGACCTCTCCCTGCACATAAAGTTATTAATGCACACGTGCTTTCCACTTCCACTCTAATGCTGAAATCACTCTATTGAATGAAAGTTACTGTTTCACTTCAGCACCACAAATCTCCTGATCCTACAGTCTCTGGCCAAAGTTCCCTCAGGGGTTGCTTCAGCACAGCATGTTGTGTACTGATTATTTTGGAATACAGCTCCCCAGTCTTTAATCTTCACAGCCTGTATAAAATCAGTTTTGAAAAGTATAAAAAGTGATATTGAATATGATTGCCATGCACATGTATGCTGGAAGCTGAGTTCTAAAAGGCACTTAACCTAGAAAAGCTGGCAGAAATTCTGAAGCACTCAAGTGACTATTGGCCATTTGAGTGTTGAAGCACATGGAGTGCTGGAGAATTATGGAGTTCTGTAACTGTGCTATGTAACACACATACAAAGAAGAAAGAAAATCCATCAGACTCAAGCCTCTCTCCTCATACCTAAAGGTTCTGCTCATCAGGGCTGCTCTGGAACGCGATGAACATCAGCTCTGGGAGCTCTCTCCACCTCCACTGCAGGGCCCATCTGCTCTAGAACAGCCACCTGTCTGGGATTGGGAAGAACTATTGCAGGGAGCTGAAAACTCACTTAAACCCATTTGTCTTCATCTCTAGAAGAGAAAGATGGAAATCCTTGACTGCCACACTCCTTCTGCAGCCCAACCTACCCAAACGCACCATAAAAGTGCCTTGATTTGTCCTCACCCACTGAGGATTCCACAAGGAGCTCAACCGCTCACATGGAAACCCTATTGCTCAATTCAGTTTGGGAACCTGCTCTTTCTGCACTGCTTTGGATGTGGCAGCGGGATGTTAAACCCTGTAAGGTCGGGCGGTGCGTGAGGGGCCGAGACCCTGCCGCACCCCTGCCCTGGCCCCCTCCCCTCAGCCCTGCCCCCGGGCCCGCCCGGCGCCCCCCTCAGCCGGCGGGGCCGGGGCTGCCGGAGCTGTTCGCGGCCGGGGCTGGGGTCGCTGTAGCGCCGGTGCCGCCGCATTGCCGGTGCCCGTCGCGGAGCCCCGAGCGCGGCCGGGGCCGGGCCGGCGCTGCCCTCACACACCTGCCCAGCCCGTGCCCTCAGCGCTGCGCACTCTGCGCCCGGCACGCTCGCGCCTACGCCGTTAGCGCGGCGGGAGCCCTCAGGTGCGGCGCCCGCGCTGACGACATTACGGAGAGTCCGTAACACACACCGACCTCTCGGAGGGGCTCTACGCAAGCGGCGTTTCCAGGTGCGGCTCAACCACTGCCGCTCCGCGCGGCCACGGAGCGCTCCGAGCGGCAGCGCCGCTCCCCAGGCGGCGGGCGGGACGGCGCGGGATGCGCGGGGAGCAGCGGCCGCAGGTGGGGAGCCGGGCGGGCCGAGCCGCCCTACGCCGATTCCGTAAGGCTGCGCCGGCCTGCAGGAAACGGCCGGGTCCGCGGCGCTACGGAGCCGGCGCAGGGCGGCGCGGCGCCCCGTACGCAGTTGGCGTAGGGCGCTCTCAGGTGCAGGGAAGGGGCGGGCGCGCGTTGCCCGGCAGCCGCAGCCTATGGGGGCGCGGGGCGCGGTCACGTGCGCAGCCCCGCTCGGCGCTGCGGAGCCGGAGGAGCCGGACGGGGCCGCGGAGCCGGGACGGGGCCGCGGGGCAGCGCCGGGGCCGGCGCCGAGCGGGGTGAGGCGGCCGGGCGGGCGGCGGGGAGGGGTCGGGGCAGCGGGCGGCCCGTCGCCGGGCACCGCTCCTCCCACTGCACCGGGCACTGCGGGCAGGAGGCAAGGGCAGGACGCGGTGGTGCGGGGGGCGCTGCTGCGCGCGCGGAGGGGCGCGGTGGGGCGGGGGGGGCTCCGCGGGGCCGCGGGCGGGGGCGGCGGGGAGGGGTGAGGGGCTCGGCGGCGCCGTGCGCGGGCGGCCGCCCCTCCGCCGGCCGCGGGGCGCGTTACCTGCCGGCGGGGCGCGCACCTGCCGGCGGGGCGCGTTACCTGTCCGCGGGGCGCGTTACCTGTCCGCGGGGCGCGCAGGTGGCGGCGGGACCGGGGCGCAGCCGGGCCGCTGCGCGCGGTGTCCCCGGGCGGTCCCGGCCAGGTGCGGGCTGGGCGGCTCCCGCCGGGGTTCGGGGCTCGGCCCCGAGTTCGCTCCGGCGCCCTCCGCGCCCCGGCCCCGCGGGGCAGGCGAGTCCCTCCGGGCCCCGGGCGGGCTCCTGGCTCCGGGCGCGCTCATCAGTGTTATGGTCCATGGTTTGTTTGGGTTTTTGCTCGTCTTTCATGCTGTATTTGCTTTGCACTGGATTTTGTAATCATTAACCCGCTATCCCTTCTGGAAGTGAGAGCGTGAAAGGGATAACCAGGGAGTCACATGCCTGCCACTGAGTAGAGCAAAACTTGAGTTTTGAGTCAAAGTGGAAATATGCATTATCTGGCTAAATGTCTTATTATTTATTTACATGGCTCTGAAAATGGTGCCTTTTGATTTACAGAGAGAAGAGAGTGAGCAATCCAAGCAGCTTTTGTACAGGGTATGGCAGAAGAGAAAATTTATAATGTGGGGGGTCCTAGATACACTGGAATTAATTATTTTCTGTATCTGTGTCCTCTAGTTTGTTAACAGTTTTTAAAAGTTTTATTGTACTTTGTCGTGACAACTCAGAAAGCTAAACAAAGAAAGATTGAAGTGGGGATTATTGTGAAGAATATCACATGTTTCAGATCTCCAGTTCCAAAAAATGTTTATGAAACTGGTAAGTTAATTAAAATAGCTGGGCTGTTTAACTTAAATTAAAATACTTGTGTTCTAGCAAACATTTGAAGCCTGGCCTTCTACGGTAAAGACAGAAAATTAAAATAATTTCCTCCAATCATGCAAAGTACTTTAGCATCTTTAGAAAGAATAGAGAAGAAAGGACTGTTTGCAGACTTGGTCTAGACTTCTTTGACTTTTAAAGACATGGTAACCATTTTTGAGACCCAAAGGAAGCAGCCGTGATGGCAGAGAGGAAGGAAGGAAGGAGTATGGAGCAGTGCTGGCTACTTGGAGGGGAGGCCTTAAAAGAAAACTTTTGGAATGGGAAGCGAGGCTGGCCGTGTCTCTGGAGAGGTTGCATTGCTGTACTCCTGTGTTTGCTCAAGGTCGTTGTTTTCTCTCTGAAGAGCAAAAGCGTTTTCCAGTTTAACGAGCCCACCTCTTCCATGGAAGGTGTGCATGCTGGGTTGTAGTTATTTCCTGCCAGTGCAGAGAGGAAGGAGCAATCTGTGTCAGCAGACTGCAGCTGGCTGTAGCTTCTACTAAATTCCTGGTCATTTTTAGGAAGTTGGACTTGTCTCTGCAAGTTCTTAGCATGTATAATTTTCATCTGTCTGGAGCTTTCCAACCATTTCCCTTTGCTTCGTGTTGTGTAGAATGCAGGGGGAGATGTGGAGAAGAGAGGGTAGGATTGCTAACAGTGAGGGTTTAATGTTTTCAGTGCTGTGTTGCCCAGAATCTCATCATGGATGGTGCCAGTCTGGTGCTGCTTTGGCATGTGTAGTTCAAAGAGAATCTTTAGTCTTGTGAGTTTGGTTAGTCCTGGTTTTACAAAGAGCTTTCTTTGCACAGGGCTGTTCATCCAGACTCGTCATTTCTCCTGAACTACTGGCAGTATTTCTCATCTCTGCACAAAGAAGATGCTGATAAAGTGCCAGTTCTTGTTCTGTGTGGTTGACAGACTAAATACGAGGTGGAAATCTAGGACTTGATTTCTTGGGGAACTGGAGGAAGATTCCACATAGAAATACCTGTGTGCTGGGGAGCCCCAGGGGTATCTGGTGTCAGTGCTGCTGAGGGAGTGACCAAACCCAGCTTTGTGGCTTGTCCTAGAAGGAATTTCAGACACAGCTGATTTCAAAACAAAGATTCAGAAGTAAATGAGAAGACAGTAAGCAGTTGGAAAGGTACATAAGTGGCATAAGGCAAGCCATGGCAAACCTAAACATGGGAGAAGTAGTTTAAACTGTGGTGGATATGTGGGTTTTGGTGACTCTTGTTTCTGACTTGTACGCAGTTTTCCCATGGATGATCATTCAGGATGCAGTGCTTAAGGTCGCAGAGCTCTCTTCTTTTGAAGCCCCTCTGTTAGTGTCCTCAAAAGCCTGTGGGTGGACGGAGTTGTTTTTTTTTTTTGGTTTGTTTTTTTTTTTTTTGAACTGTGAAATCTTGTTTGGAAATAAAAAAAAAAGTAGTCTAAAAAGCTGCTTCATGTTGTGAAAAACCTCACTGTAGAATCATAAAAGCTGCAGTTTTTCCACGTTGCTTTGTAGCTTGGCATGTAAACAGAGCTCTTTGAAGAGCATATCCATGGCTGGAAAGGGGGAGTGGGAAAGGCTCTGGCTGGTTAACAAGCTTCTGAGTGTGTGAAAAGCCACCATGAACATGCTTGGCCAAGTGTCTGTTACAACATGGAACTCTGTCCTGGGCTGGGTGAGGTACATACACCTAGAAGTGGCCAATGTGTCAAAGTCTCAATATGGAAAAGCAGAACAGAGGCAGTTTGTGTATTTACAGACTGGGCTGGGTGAGGGCAGTGCTCGGGGCAGGTAGGAGGGAGATGCTGGGATGGTCTGGCTGCTGAGGGAGATGCTGGGGGGTGAGGATGCAGAGGGTCAGCCTGCACCTCTCTGGGCTCCCCTCCAGCTCTGGTGAGTTCGGGTTTATGGTGTCTCTCACCATGCCAACAGCAGACTTCAGCGTTGTGGGGTCTGTGCCTTACCTTGTACTGGGCTGGGGAGAGCCAGGGCTTTTCTGAACAGCCACATGAGGAGCACTTGGCTGGTGTGGTGTCCTGGATTTCCTGTAAGCCAGCAGTATTGGCAAGTGAGGATTGCTTCGCTGCTGAATATGCTGCAGTGAGGAAATCAAAAGGAAAATTCCTGTTTAAAGCAATATGAAAAAAACTGTTAAGAGATTTAAAGAACAGAAGAATACAAGTCTCAAACCCTTCTATAGAAACCATGCATTTGACTACGTTTGTTGTAGTTGTGAAGTGATTTGACAAACAGAAACTTTGTACTTGATATTTATGGAAGGAGAAGCCTTACCTGAAAGGCATTGCTGGTATCTTTTGTTAAAAGCAATAATTGTTTTAAGCTACAAGGCCAAAGACAGTATTTTTTCCAGTTGTACTTCTGCAGTTCTTGGCACTTGTGTAGTTTTTCCCTCTTATGTGCAAGTTTTTCACTGAGCACTGATGACAGAAAACTGTCACAGTTCGTGTCAGTGTCCGCTCACAGAGGGACAGTGTTCCTATTTAACTTCTTTGAAAACCTCAATTCATGTCCTTTAACAAAAAACCTGCAGAGCAATTCTTATGAATGGCATGAGCAAGTAAACATCTTGCACTCTGGATTTTTAGACTTTATTTAGTAGCTAAATTACCTTATGTTTCTGGTCCTCTTACTCTAGTCATCATGGAATAGGCGGGGACAGAATTCTTGGAGCCCACCCCACGCTGGTCTGTTGCCTTGTGCTCCTAGCTCTGCTGTGCACTGCACATCCTGACCTTTCTACTAATTTCCTGTGTGGTGTCAGAATGTGGACAAGGTGCTGGCTATAGGGGAAGCCCCAGAACAAAATCAGGGTATGTCATTTGTTCTGCTGTTTGTGAAGGGTATGTAAGGCATGGTCCTGGGCTGCTCTGTCCTTCCTTTGCTGCTAAACCCAAGAACTCTGGGACTAACCCAAGGCTGGATTTTGCATGCAGCTGAGCCAGGCTGCTGTTTCTGCTGTTTCTCTGGGCCACCTGCACATCTGCCCATTGCTTTCTCCAGTAATAAAGACCAGGGATTAATTACTAAACCCCATGCCCTTGTGGTCTTATGTCGTTGATTTTTCTATAACTATGCAAAACTTTATAAGTCATCTGTAGTAAAATATTGTCATAATCTGTTGGTAACTTAAAGGTGTAAGTGGATGTTGAAGAGGAATAATCTTATGAAATCCATTTTATGGATCTTTTGGATTGTGGAAACTTGGGTGATCCTGCCACATGTGTTGATTTACATTAGTTCCCTTATGTTGTGGTTTGGTGTGCTATTTAAGAGCCCTAAGATGCTCCTGGTGATTGACATAACAAAATGTAAATTATATGCTGTTTTCCTAAGGTCTAATTTATCTGTCGTAAGGTTTGTGTACCAACAGTACTGAGCTCTTCTTACAATAATGTTTCTTTTTCATGTAATGCCTACACAGGGGAATTAAATTACCCTTAATTGTATGCTTAAAAAGAAAATAAAATTGGGGTGTGTATGGCTATGCCAGTAAATTAAATTTTGCTGCTTCTTGTTCTTTTTGTGCATTTAGTTTAAATTGTCTTTATTGAAAAATTTTATGTTTGAGTATCTGGTTGGGAAAAACAGTCTTACTCGTGGGTAGCTGTGAGATGTCACAAACTTGAAGAAATCTTATGAACCAGAATTCATTTAGATTTTAAACCAGAACCTGGCATTTGGCTTGGCAGTAAATGAACTCCATGGTGAGAAACTGCTGCTGCCCCACAGAAATTGCCCCCTGGTAGGAGCAGAAAAGGGCAAGCTGAGTTTAGGGCCCTGCACCTTTCTCTTTTTCCTCTGATTCTTGTGAGGGAAGACACTTTGAACACATTTCTTGTTTTACTTGCAACACAGCAGATTGGAGTGTTGGCACAGCATCTTAAGTGTTGGGCCCTCAAGAGTCTTTAGTATTCCCTGAGACACGGGGATGATGTTCCATGGGGGAATGCTCCTCTGGAGCTACTGGGCTGCGTTGATGATGACCCCAAACCTAATGTTCCCAGTTCTCAGCTGGCAGGACGTGCCTTGTGGAAAGGCCAGCACAGCCCATGGGTGTGTGGGAAGCCCAGCCCCACAACCTCTGTGCAGCTGCTTTGTGCTTCCAGAAATGAGCTTTGGCAAAACACTCCCCCGAGAGGCTGAGGAGGCCTGAGGCTGTGACAGGGGCTTTTTGGGCACACAGCAGCTGATTCCTTCCAGCAAGATTTTGCCAAAAAATGGCTTACCATAGTTCCACTGACATTGTGAAATGAATACATCTTTTTTAGTCTATATATTGCAGGGGATGGGTCCCATAACAGGATTGTGGTAAATCATGGTTGATCTTGAAGGAGGCATAAAATTTTCTTCACTTGTTGCAGGGATTTTTTTTTTTCTTTTGTTTTTAGGATGTAGCAGCCAAAGCACAGGTTCCAATTTAACCCTTTCCATAAACATGGTATCTTCATAACATGAACTGACATGAAATCATAAACGTGATATCTTGCTCACTAAAGAAACAGTACAAAATTCAGCAAGGAAACAAGCTGCACTCCACTGAATTGAGTTGCCAGTGTTGAAATAGGTGATGTTTTAAAATTGCTGACTGGCATATATCTGAGTAAAGGTATTTGATTGACAAAGTCTTTTTACAGCCTGCTTAGCAAGACACTGACCAGCTAGACCAATCACATGATGTGGAGACTACATGTCAGGAGAGTATGAATAGATCTGTTCAACAAACAAATTATAACTTGTATTAAGAAAGAAAATAAAAAGCATTTGAGTTAGCTGCCCCATGGCAGTCAGCTGGTGCTGTGTTTCTGACAGAGTAGGAGCATGATCATCAAGGGTCCAATGGTGGCACCTTGTGTGGGGAAGGTCCATGGGACTGGGCTGCAGGTGTTTTTGTTAACCATAAAACAAATCACATCAGTGAATGTGGAAGTGCTGACTAATGTGTGCTAGGGTTTGATCAGTTTTGAAGCTGAATGCACCAGCTGTTTATCTGCAATAGCTGAATAACAGCTATTTATGTGGCGTTCATTCCCTGGCCGTGGTGGGAGTGGTGGCAGTGGCCCAACCTGCGTGGCTGGTTTTCCCAGCTGAGGAAGCTGTGTGATGTTCTGACAGGTGTGACTGATGCTGGGGCTGGCTGAAGACAGCCATCTTCCAGCATGAAGACAAGGAGACAGATCAGTAATTTATTCCTATTTTTGATACAGCTGTGCTGAAAGGGGCAGCTCTTTGCATATGGAAACTTTTTCTCCAGGTATGAGGGCTGAGTTTGCTCTGTGACCCTCCTGAGGCACTTCTGCTTTTCCTTCTCTGCTCTGCCTGATTGCTGTATGTCTGATGTGACAATCTGGGGGGATTTGCTTTAATGGAAAAGACTCTGGAATAGAAGGGGAAGCTGTGGGTGTACAGCCTGTGACTCCAGGGAGTGAATTACTGAAGAACAGACACTGCCACTGGAAAGCTGAAGGCTGTGCTATGATGGAACAAACAGCAAACATGGGTCTTTAAGTAGGATACTTGATGGAATTTCAAGGAAACAGATATGGAGACTCAGAACATTTGGATTCCTACTCTCTGATTGGACTGCTCTTCCAATCCCATTCTCTTCCCCTTTATTCTGATAGCTGGTATAGCTCAACAGAAGGGGAAAACATAAATGTCCAAGAACTGATTTCTCCCACCTCTGCTTTGAAGGATGCCTTTTCCATGTCATAGGCTCTCAGTGACTGTCATCTTTTCAGAGAGCTAAAACTGTTTGGTGAGCAGTTATTCCGTGTCCTAATGCTCCACGATCTCTTGATTTGATGGCTAGGTAATTGGACTTGGCAAATAGATTAGGGCTTCTTTGGTTACCCAGTCATGCTCTCCAAGTCTTCAATCATGCAGAGACTTAATCTGTTCCTTTAAAGTGCTCAGCTGTGCCTTTTGGGTGACCTTAAAGAGCATCACCGGGGCTGAACTGCAGCGTGTGGTGCGCGGGGATGGGGCGTAGGAGAACTGGGAGCACTGCTTCCAAAACTGGAAATGGGTAAAACTTTTCAACAGCAGGCACTGAGCAACACTGTGTTCCAGAGAAGAATGTCTGGCAATTAACCTGCAAGTATTGATTAGGGCAGCATTTGGCCCCTTTTCAGGTTCTGCTGCTGACTTACCACACAATTTCATTTCTTCGTGTCTGAAGTTCTCCCTATAAAGATCTGAAATGTTTTCCTGTCTCACAAAAACTGTTATTTTAAAACCCGTAATAAATGTATTCTGGTAAATATGGTGACAAGTGTTCTAGAAAAGCCAGGAAGAAAGGCAAATACTGGGAAAAGGGCGGGGAGACAAAACTGATAACTTCTTTGCTTCTGGTGGGTGAGGGTGAAATTGGTGACTGCCAAAAATATGAGCTCAGAGAAGTAGCTTGTTCTGCTCTGAGCCCACATCTGTACACACCTCCTCATCTTTACAGATGGCCAGAAGGCTGAAGAGAGAACACAGTTGTCTAAATTTGTGTAAGAGAAAAGAATCATGACTCCCACCTTGGAGGCACATAAGAACCTCCTGTAACGGGGGGATTTCGACAATTTAAAAAATTTGGTTGAATTTTCAGTCTTAGCAATTTTTGTAGAAACTGACACTGTTCATAGTTGCTAAATAAATAACTTCTAAAATTTTAATTTGTGTTAAAAGATGGTTGTTTGGAACGGCAGTCTTTATTCCTTCAAAACTGGCCTGCTAAGGAATATATTTGATCCAGAAGTCATCTTTGCATGCTTATACTTTAGTAACTTCATAAGATGCTTTTCCACTTCAGATTTCATAGTTCTTCATATTTTAGAAATAACAACTGTCACAGTCACAATAGTGATGGTGCTATTTGGATAAATCATGATAAAAGGCATGAAGATAAAACCAAAATATTTTTGCTTTCATGTTTTTTTTTCCTCCTACCATTAGTGTGGGAATGAGATTGTCTTTTACACTGAATATATTAATATGATGGTCTGCTTTATCTTCTGGGGCAATTCAGTATCTTTCCTTTTGTTAGCTCAGGAGATAAAGGATTTTTTTTAAAGCAGGTAGTTGGGAGTCAGTGCTATAAAAGTAGTGATCTCTTGACCAAAAAAAATGGTTTTGTGGATGTGGCCTAATGTAGTAAATTAACAGAAGAGAGCAGCTTACAAAGTGCATCTTTGCCAGGTCTCTGATCAAGCCCATTCTTTGCAGAGGGGTTGAATACTGAATGTCCCTGAGTTGTGACTGTAGAAACTGTTCCCGAGGAGCCTGAAACTGGAAACCTCCTGACCCTTTTAAAAACAAACGAGCAGTTTTGTTTAACTTTTTGCTGCGGGTCAGGAGCCTGAGCTTCATGCCAAGTTTCAGTGTGATCCAAAGTAACACTGCAGACTTATGGAAAAACTCCTGCAATATGGAACTGATGAAGCTGTGACTGTTGAGGTGCTGTGATTTATTACAGCAGATTCTTAAAAGGGAAATAAGAGATGTCCTGCCCCAAACATCCTTCAGTAAATGACAATTCTTAGGTGAGAACTTACCAAGTGTATAGGTGAAATATTTTGTGTTCCTTTATATGGCTTGTACATTAGTGTTAAAATAGCCACGTTACAAATGGATCTGCGCTTTCTGTGCAGCTGGGTGGTTACTGGCCTCTGTTTTAGTTCCCCTTGAGATGCTTCCAAGTGTGCTTTTAGTGGTGCAGCAGCAGCCCAATGCCACTGTCATAACAGCATTCCAGCCTCCATGAGGAGTTGCAGCAGCACCACACATGGATGCATTGGTCTCTCCCTTGAAGGATGAGCACTGTGTCTACAAAACTTTCTCTGGTGGTTGTTCCATGAAGTTTTGAAGGGGAGCAAGTGTGCTGAAAGAATATTAAGGGTAAAGAGGATTCAGAAGCATTTGCAGAGAAATGGGCAACTCTGGAGTTGAACTGAGCTGATTGGGATCAATGGATTGTCCAGGGGAAACTGTCAAATATTTCTTCTGGAGTATCCATTTACGGATGCTTCTGCAGTTACTGCAGGGTTTGAATATCATTGAACTGGTGCTTCTGCAGTTGCTGTAGAAACTGTTGGCTCAGGCTGTCTCCTTGCAGCTCTCCTTCAGAGGAAGGACTGCTCGGGGAGAGCTTGGCTGGGCATGGGACTCACTGGTACGTTCCCGGTTTCTTCACACTGCGATCTGCAATCTTTATTTTAATACAAATCCCTTGGCTAGCTTTTCTGTTGCTTATAAATGTTTGATCTGTATGTGGTACCCGCAGTAAAGGAGTCCTCTTGTGCCAGAAGAACAAAGACTTGCTTTCTGTTGGTGCTGGGCACCACGGATTTGCAGTAGCTGCCTGGTTTTAGTGCCAGTTTTAGCAGGTGCACCTTGTCTCAATGAGTTCTCTTTGCCCTCATCACACAGCACAGTAGCAAGTCTCATGCACAGTCTATAGAAGACTGAATTTTGGCAGAGAGCTGAGGAGTTCAGGATTTACTGTACTTCCCCTCTCCTTTCTTTCCCTTGCTCTGCTTTCATTATTTGTGCTCCTCTTGTTACAGTTGGACTAGCTGATCGATGTAGCTGACAATATTCTAACAAAGTTTGAAATATCTCCTGAAAAGATCAAAGTAGCCATCCTGAAAGAACTCACAGGAGTTATAAACTGCTGTTGGATGGCTGGAGCTCAATGTGGAGCAGTCCAAAGGGATCTTGTTTGAGGGATGTGGTTTGGGTGCAGGCAGGGGAAGCCATGCACTCCTGGTCATCTGGGAGTTCCCAATGGTACTTCTGGTTTGTAAGAGAGATGCTCTCAGACCCTCTCCATCCTTCACATCTAATTTGGGGTGTTTTGGATGGTCACTCAGTATCTAATGTGAAAGCTGGGTTTTGACTGGTTATTTTGTTGTTTAAGAGAGAGAGCAAAGAAGGTCTCTTCTGCTCCATGGCCTGCTCCTAAGTCAGTTGGAGCTTTAGAAAAACCAAGTGGCAAAGAGAACCTTTGGGTTTTTTCCTCAAAGCCAATGATGTGCTAGAATGTGGTGTGCAGAGTGCTTGGTGCTGAGGAGCTGCCTGCAAAGCTTCCCCTTATCTTGCACAACGGCTCAGGTCCCTCGATAGTGTTCTGAAGTGTTCTTGTTTTTTGGCTTCTGTTCTTCCTGAGAACAGACTGTATGTGTCCTGCTACCTGACAAAAGAGGGGCTCCATTGGCCTCTTTTGAAAAAGACACAAAGTTCCTGAGTCCTCATCAGTTTGACTTTCAAAAGAGCACAGTGCTCAAAAAATTTGATGCCTGAAAGTAGGACACACTGTGAATTAGGTTCCTGAGTTTAATCATACCATATTCAGATATTGAATTGCTAATTTGACTCTCCTGAATGGACAGGTAATTGTTTCCTGGGACAGTTTGCCAAGCTGACCCGTGAGGAACCCATGATCCTGCAAGAGAGATTGAATAACAAAAGCAGCCAGGAATGCAGTGGCTGTTCAAATTAAACTAATGAAGCCTAAGGAGGTGGAAAGCTAGAAAGGGGAAGAGGATGCTCCATGCTTGGTGTGTGTAGTAAATTAAAAACTTACACTCTTCCAATGCTACCACTGAGTTACTGTGGCCCTGGGCAAGTCACGTGAATTTCTGGGCAGTGGGGTCTCTTCCCCATGCAAACAACACAACATTTATACCTATCACAGCAATTAGAGAAGTGATGTTTGAAGAGTTGTGAAATTCTTGTGTATCTAAGGTCTGATTTTGGCTTTTTTTGCTAATAAACTTGATAACTGCAATCAAAATAGAAAAGACTGAGTAATGTTTTTTCAGTCTCCTTTAAATTCCAGCATGGAGGTTGCTATCTCCCCCACGTTAGCAAGAGGAGGGTGGGCAGTACTGTCTCGTTACTGGGAGACAGAGAAGTAATTTCCAAGATTTCTTTGGTTTGCTAACTCTGAGCTGTTTCATTCAATTACTCTTCCTGGTGTTGAAAAACACACTTTATCTCTTGAGTGGCTGCAGAAACTTTGCAGAGTTTGCCAGTTCCACAAAGCACCTTGGTGACACCTGCATGCTTTGCTATCATATTGCAGAATTTAGGAATGAGATCAGTCTAGAAATGCAGTATATTCTCCCCGTGGTAAATGGGAAGAAATGGCCACAACCACTTGGACTGCAGTTCTGTAAGTGGTGTTATTCACCAAACTATGCTTATCCTTCAGTGGGGAGAACATTGGTTCCTCTGTTAGCTTTTAACTTTCATGGCAATATTCCAAGAGGAAAAAACAGTACTTAAGTTTCATTCCTAGCAGAAAGATAAATTGAATATCTCTGTCATTTGTCTGAAACCATGTGGTGAAAGGCATGATTTTTTTTTCTTAAGAGTTTCGCAGAGTAATAGGACTGACCATAACTTGGATTGCACAAGACACGTGCTGGGTTATTTTAAAGTCTGCCAAGTTCTCATTTGCAATTTCTAGAAAACTTAGAACAGAAACATCTGAGTGTCTTCAGAAATCATGCTTCTAAATTTAACTTCTGGATTTTGTGTTGATAAAGCATGAAATTGCCTGGTAATACTTGTCCACTGAATTTCAGGGACAGCTTTTCCTTATGTTGACAGTGTTGCACTGGTGGTTTTGCTGTTCTGTTCCTGGTCCTGCAGAGTGTGAATTATAGATGCTTTGGAGCAAAATGCTCAGTGAAAATGTGTTAGCTAGGTTTAATTATTTTTGTTTCTTTCAAAACAAGCAACAAGCCTTTGCAAGAATGTTCTTTTACCTTGTTATTGTTTTCTTCAATGTATTTCTGCAGTTAATAAAAAATGACCTAACTTTCCCAGGCCAGTAAGAACTGTTTCTGAACACCCTGTTACAGCAAGTGTAGGAGTTTGCAAATATCACTGAGAAAGTCCAATACAAGGACTTTTGTTTCCACAACAGAGGAGCTGTACAAAGTGAAGAACTCATAAACCAGCAGAACCAAGTGCTCTTTCAGTGCACAAAGTATTTATGTACTTTTTTTTAAAAAAGGTTTTTTTTCACTAACACATAAGCGTCAGGTTATAGAGATTAATTCTGTTTAACTGTGGAATAAGATAGATTGATGGTATTATAATCTGACATTCTTATATCACTAAAAGTATAGTTTTGGACTGAAAACAAGGCAGGTTTGTTGTGATGACAAGAGCAGAGTTCATTATAATTATGGTGTTGACATGGACACAGATTTCTACAGGTGGCTAAGCAGGCAACAAAAACATTTACACTCTAATCTGGACTGAGGGATGAAAGGGTTTCTATCTCTCTGCCCACCTGAGGAGAACACCCCCAGTCTGTGGCAGCTGGTTTTTAATCCTGGTTTTGATCCTGCCTCTGCATCCGGAACTGTGTGCTCTCCTACCCTGTCAGGTTGTGGCTTCCCAAGTGCAACTCCTTTTGAGAATTAAAATAACCCCCATCAGTGTTGCATTTAGGCACAGCAGGTTTCCTGTTACTGGGGGAACTGAAGTGGCCAAACACAAATTGCAGCTAATGGCCCAAAATAAACTAACTTTGATTGTTTTTCTCTAGTCTTTCCCTGGACAGTAATTCCAAGTGTTACTTTTAGCAGCTCTACTAAAGGAGCTTTGGGGAGAGAGAGTTCTGTTGTTGGGAGCTGATGTCCTTGCAAGGCTGAGAGTACTTGGAATGCTGGCATTGATTGGCCAGGCTGTTTGCTCCTCCTGGAGAAAGTGGGGTTTGCCCCTGCTCCAGGAGCTGCAGCAGCTGCGCCACACCGCCGTGTGTGAGCCAGCCTGCCCAAGGGTTACTGACCTGCCCAAGGGTCACCGACCTGCCCAAGGGGTCACCCACCTGCCCAAGGGTTACTGACCTGCCCAAGGGTTACTGACCTGCCCAAGGGGTTTCCTGGGGCTCCTGGCAAGTGTGGTGCCTCCCAAGATGTTGATCCTGTTTTGCTGCTCAGACATTGGTTGCTTGATGCTGGTGGGAGGATGGGGTGTGATGTCTGGTGGAGAATGCAAAGGCTGAGGAAGTTTCTTTAGCAAATGAAGAGCTGGAAGTGTCTTTGGTGCTCTTGTGAGTGGCACAATGGAGATGACATCATTATCTATAAAGAGAAATTAAACTAATTCATAGCCCTGTAGGAAATGTAAAGGAAGAGGCCAAACCAGCAAAGTTGTGTTTGTGGTTTAAAAACACCATCCACCTGAGACTGGTGCATTTATCCTGAGAGCTCCTTTTTCTCCCCCCACATTTTATTTGAAATTCAAAAGATAAAAAAATATTAACTGTAGCTTCTCAAGTTTGAGATCAAGTGCTTAGCACAGTTCTGTTCTCCAAAGATACTGGAGAATACAGTATTACAGAAGCTAATTTAACTTTTTTTTTAATTTCAGTAATCTATTAAAAATAAGCAAATAAGAAAAGACAGTGGAATTCATTACTCATCTCAGGATGTTCTTAAGGATAAGACTAATATATAGAACTTAGGCTGAGAAATTAATTTTGTAACATAGCTTATGGTCTACAAACTGAGCATTTTCACCAGTGATGGTCCCTGCTAAAGTCATCCTTTTTTTCATTTCCATGGCTGTACTGTACCGTGTGAACTGGAGAGAGGAATAATAGATGAGTGTTGCAAGTGAAGTTGGCAGATCTGACAGCACATGCGTGCAGTGGAGATCTGCTGAGGCAAGAGGATGCTGGATTGAGCCCATCTAAAACATTTTTAGACTCACAGTTTTCCAGGGAAATAGGACTTTTGTTTTTATTTACTAATTATGTACATTTCTAAATATGTTTATGGCTCTTTTTCTTTCTCTTAGCCAAGCTGGGACTTCCTACTACAAGATCTTGTCCAAGGCAAATGGTGGACTTGGGTCACACTTCTTTCTCTGCCATCTCAGGCTGGTGTGGTGTTTTACTTTGATGGATATTGTTGCTACCTTTCATGCCTAACTAAGCTAATTCAAATCTTTTGGTAAGGCAATAATGCATTTGAAGCAAATAATTGTGTTCTGAGGCTAAAAAGGGATGGCAGCCAGGGTACCCTTCCCCAGAGACAAACCACAGTGCTCTCTGTTGAACGGGTGCTGGTGCTGCGTTCTGAAGGGTTTCAGAAGAGCCAGTTTTGTTCCCTAAACAGCCCAAGATTTTAGTTACAAATTCTGTTTCAGACCTTCCTGTGGCATTGCATGTTGTGACATTGAGTCAAACATAAAATAACCTGGTTGGATGGACAAGAGAAAACACTTAAAACCTTAAGCTTTTAGTAACCCAGAAACTTTGACAATGTGTCCTTTGACAAAACAGCCAGTTAGTCAGGAAGTAAAAAATTAACCTGAACTTGTTCAGGAGTCAGAGTGGAACCAAAACACGGGAGAAGTCATGGAGGATGTGCACTGGCTGGGAGCACAAGAGCTTTTTACACAATACTCACAGAGTCTAGTGATCTTCCACTCCAAATCCTTTTAAATCTTCTCTCTTTAATTAAAAAAAAAAAAAAAAAAAAAAGTCACTGAAGCAGCAAGACTGACATACTAGAAAATGCATTTCAGGGTAGAGTCATGAATGTTTAAACTGGCTGAAAGGCAGCCAGGCACAGTAACCAAGGGGGTTTGCAACACTGCAAACACAGGGTCTGTATAATTGACATCAGGGAAGAAATTCTGGGGAGAAACTTCCTTAAACTGCACCGCTGAGGGTTGCTGAAATTTTAGTCAGAAGGAGAGCATTTATTCTTAAAAAATTCTTAATGCTTTGACACTTCATGTAAACACTGGGAAAACACAACTCTCAAACACGTATTTGCATTGTGTTATTTGTAAGAATTACTAAATTTGCTTTGTGTATAACCAGAGCTTTAGAATCCATGTTGCTCTTCTCTTTCCTCTTACTAATTCCCAGGATATGCATTGGCTTGGGCTGCAGAGCAGGGCACAGACAGTAGAGCCAAAGTGTTTGACTATTCCCTCATGGAACTGATGAAAAGTGCAAACCAATACGAGCAGATCCAGTGTTGCTGTAGGACAGTTTGGGTTCCAGCTTCCTTCTTTTTGTTGAAATTGTACTTTATTTATTGCCAACACAGAGGGAATGCCATGCTTTCCAGCCCTTTCCATGAGTGTGCCTTTGCCTCCTTGGCAGCAGTTCCCCCATCCTGGCTGAGTTGCTGGGCTGCAGCTCGGGTCCACCTGCAGAATCCCATATTCTATGGGATATGAATCACAGCAGCAAAGAAACTGGGGCACTGCAGCTATTTCAGTGAAGCTGAAGGGTGCTGGGGAAGGAATGTCCCTGTTCTGAATCTCCTCAGCATCGTGGCTGTTTCCTGTGGTGCTTTCTGGACCAGCAAGAGCCGTGCAGGTAAAGGCAGTGCTCACAAATCCAGGGACATGGGGAGTCTGGGAGTCTTGAGATTCTGGAGAGCAAGGCTTTAGTGCTGGGTGTGATGCAGGACAGGGCTGGCGTGGTGAGGACCCAGCATGGCATAAACTGGGTGGAGGAGGTAAAACTGTGATTCTCTTTTGGAGAATGTGATGTCATTTCAGGCATAGATCCAGAATTTTGCTTAAACCAGCTCTGCCTCTGGGAAAATGACATTGCAGATGGCGAGTGTCATTTCAGTGTAATGTAATCCTGTTATTAATTTAGTTAATTTTTCAACTGTAAATGAATGCAGTCTGAGTTAAGAATTTCAGATGATTCTGAGTGTGGATGTCACATTATGACTGCAAAGTACCTTCATGTTTCCTCTGACCAGTTTAGTCAGGAAAGCAGGAATGCAACATTAGGGTGTCTCAAATCACAAATCAGTTCAGTGTTTCACAGACTGAGAATCCAGTGGTGGTTTCTGCCTTGTCTCAAATGAATACTTTGCTATTCATTATTTATGTACTATCTAATCTGTAACTTTTTAAGGCACCTGCCAAGAAATGCACCCTTTAAGATATTTTGTCTTCTGTAGTGCTCAGTTTTAGAGGCAATTCAGTTTTGCATATTTCTTACTGTTTGAACAGGAAAAACATTAAACTGGTCATGTATCAATTTTTTATTCAAGTGTCAGCAGCCAGTTTTTAAAACTTTTTGCACTTGGTCTGTCTCTAGTCAGTCTTGCATCTTGATACCATACCAGGAGGTGAAGGCAATTTCAAAATTATTTCATTAGAGACCCTCTGTAGCCCTGGCTCTGCTGGGGGTTGTGCAGATTTCAGGGAATGTGAAGCCAGATAAAAATCTAGAGGGAGATGTAAAAAATTGATGGAAAAAATACCTTGAGGTCTGCAGCTGGTGTGCTGCTCTGAAGACCACCTGGTGAGTGTGGTGAATACATTCCTGTCCTCAGGAGTCTGTAGTAGGTTCAATCCCAGGAGGATTTATATTCTTTCCAAAACTCTTATCTTTCTTATACATTACAATTCAATAGCTGCAGTTATTTCTACTAATGTCTATTTCTTTCTGAGACTGGATGGTGTGATTCTATCTGAAATAGAGCATTTTTTCCCCTCAAATGATTGCATATGTGCTCACACAGAGCCTCTGTTGTTCCTTTTTTAACCTTCCTGTTAGGCTGGTAATGATTTCCCCTTAGACCATCTTTTCACCTTCTTTCCAGGAGCTAAAAATATGAGCTACACTCTGCACATCCCTGTTTCCTTTACCTTAATGCATTAATTTAGATTAAGCAATTGCTTGCCTTTGATTCTTCAACTTCTTTAATTACTGTACCAGTGTGATTTCTTTTGGCTCTTTTTTCATTCCTGACTCCAGAGTGGAGGGGACTCCATGTGTTCACTGACTTTCAGTTGCATCTCTGACCCGAGGGTCCCGCCTTGGCACAGATGGATTCTCTCCAGGAGCTCTCCAGCAGCTTCCTGCTCGCTGACAAGTGGGCAGCTGTGCTCCTTGCACTGTGAGCCTTGTCAGGGCTCTGGAGCCTGGAAGGTGACTTTGATTTCTCTGTTCTGATGGTTATATGTGCTGTGGCTCCAGATCTGGTTATCAAGTTTGTGCCTACCCTCTCTTTGGCACTTAGAGCTGGGTGTGGGGGCTGCCTGGTAGGGGCTGCTCCCAAGAGATCTCTGAGCACAGGAGCCTTTGACTGAAATATTATGAGAACTGAACAGGCAGGAGTAATCCCAGACTCCAGTATTTGTTGTATGAAGTGTAAGAGTTTGCCAGAGGAAGTACTTTTTCAGCTTCTAACTATAGTGTTGCTTTGTAATTATTCATTTGGGTGGAAAATTCCAGCCTTCTAAAGGTTATCCCAGATGCAACTTTGCCAGGAAATGCAGTACATGGAAAATAATAAAACTCCTATGAATACACAGTCTCCAGGTGAAATTGGATGCTGAGCATACTGCTGGAAGCAGTCTGAGCCTTGTTAAATATGTGTTCCAGTGTTACAGGGCACTGCTGTCCACAATGCTGCTGGGACTCTGAGTGGTCAGGATTTCTCTTTGTGTGGGGAAGGGGAAGTTCCATACAAGGAGCTGGGATTTTAAGTAGTGAATATCTGCACAAGGCACAGGTCAGTCATATTTTGCAGATTTCTCTGTCCCGTGCTCCTCTCTGAATCTTTATGAATTGTATTTCTTATCTGTTCCCCCTGGTCTGTTAATACTTTTAACATGAGGGAAAACTATTTTGATATTTCTCTGTCAGTTATTTTGACATTAATCAACACTGCAGATCTTGTTTTGTTTGGTGTCTGGGTACATCATAAAGAGAGTTGCTGAAAGAGTTCAATTACAATATCAGCATCTCTGCCAAATGTATTGAGCTGTTCTGAAAAGCGGCTTGTCTTTTCTGACCCAGATACACAGTTTCCAACTGTGGGAGATGCTGCCAGAAAGACTCTTGGCAGAAGGCCAGCAATAAAATTATACTGCAGAAAAACACAACATATTTTCAGCAGCACTTTGTGTGGTGTGATGAAAAATTACCTGTCTCCTGAATGCAAAGCAGAGGCAAAAATAAACTTCCAGTTTGAAGTTGCAAGCCTCTCACTCTGACTTTTGAAGGTAACAAAAACCGGTATAAATTCCAGTTATTTTCTATTGCTGTGTGTGATACACCTTGGGCTGTGTTAGATACTCATTGCTTTGTTATCAGCAACCTCTGTTGTTCTTGCTGCCCTGTCAGTATAAACTGTCTGCACACTGCAAACTGCAGTTCTCCTGGGCAGGTACTGCTGTCAGGGTAGATTTGGAAGGTGGAGGGTGTTTCTAATGCTTCAGCTGAATATTGTTAGCGTGTGCCTTCTTGATGGAGCATTTAAAACCAATTTTCATGGTGTTCTACTTGGCATGGCCAGGAGCCTGGAGAGCAGCTCACTGAAGTGAGGGGTTTGGAGCTCTGGTGTCCAGTGACCCCAATTTCCTCTGTTGCACCAGTAACACTTCTGTGCAAGGTGCTGCTGCAAGGGGATATTGAGTTCATGTCTCCTTTCCTAGAGGCTCAGAGTAGCCTAATTCTGGTATTTCAGTTTCCATGGAATGCAAGTACCTGTTTTTCCTGCCTTTTCACCTCCGTGTTCACAGGCACTCGGAGGTAGCTGAGCAGATTCATCACCCCTGGCTGTTTAACTGTCTGTCCCCTGGGAATGCAGCTGCAGATGCAGGAATATCTCCTACTACAAAAGCCTCATCTGAAATTCTTTTTGCTTGTCTTGAGCCAAAGCATAAACTTCCTCTGTGAAGGATGGGATGTTTAATGGAAATGTTTCTACACTGTCATGGTGTTTTAATAACATTTCTAATGTGTCAAATCTCCAGTGATTTTAAACCACACTGCAGACTCTGCACGGCTCCACTGTGACCTGGTTTGGAGACAGGGATTATTTACTCTGGTTTTACACTTCAGGGGCATATGATGCAGAGCAGAAGTGATTTTTTCAAGGTCACCAAGGTCTCAGTGGTGCAAAGAGCTTCCTGTACAAGTTTCCTTGCAGGTCTGGGTGGCTGCTCCTAGGTAAGACAGCCACACATTTAAATATTGTGCTTTTTAGCCTGAGCATCAACTGATACTTCCCTGAAGATGCAGAAGCAAATATCCTGATATAATCTGGTAGTGGAATGAGACTGTTGGATTTATGGAATTGCTGCTCACTTCACATAATGCTTTCTGATGTATTTGGTGCTGAGCTGTGTTATGCTGCCTTAGTCCATATGGTTGGAGCAGATTTGATTTTGGTTTTCCTTAATTTAATTCTCTGTGCTGTCAAATGTACTTTATTCTGTATATTGTGTCTGCACTTTTATAGTAAACTCCCTCCTGTTTAGTGCTTTTGTTGAAAATGTTTTCTCAAAGTCTGAACTAAATTAGGGTTTCACTCCTATGCGTGTTTCTGAAATATTCGTAGGATGTTAATGACTTGGAAGACATCGTATATCAGCTTTGACTGAATCTTCAGGATTTTTTTCCAGCTTTCTGAATTTTATAATAAAGATCTCTTTGTAATTCATCTGTCTGTGCCCTGACTTCAGCCATGCACTGCTGAAAAAAAGGGCAGGTAAAGAGCTCATAAATACCTTCATCCAACAACCTTTACTTGTCTTGAAAACAAGAAAGCAGGTCACTGCTCCATACACTGCTAGGGCGGACTATGGAGAAGTGTTGGTGTTTTCACTTCATCAGCCCAGCAGAGCTTAACCCCCGTTGTGGCTGTGACACATTCATTTCCAGCCTGTTTTGGATTTTCCAAGAACCTGAGAAGCACCCGGCACACACAGTGCTGCCCCTGAGGAGTGAGTGTTTGCAGACTTGCCCTCTGGACAGCAGCCTGCTCAGCACTTAGTGAGCACCAGAACGTGTTCAGACACCTATCTCTGACCATCTGCTTGCCACGGCCTGGGCGAGCTGATAAGCAACAGCTTGCAGTAGTCTTGGGAGGGAGGCCGGCCTGGAGTGTTGCTGGAGTCTGGAGACATTGTACTGGGCATATGCTGAAGTCAGCAACACATTCCAGTGCCCTTCTCTCTGCCTGGAATTGCCAAGTTACAGCTACCACAGAAGATTAACAAACTGAAATTGTGAAATGTGGGAGTGACAGGGAAGAAGAATAGGTGAAGATAGCTGGAATTCAGTTTGGAGAGAGAAATAATTTGAAATAGATTATCTAGAAATGTGTCTCATAAAAGTCTCTCTAGTTTGCTATTTGCTGACTCAAGTTAATATTATTAAAAAGCAAAGTGACCTTGTAAAGAGTCTGGCTGGTTCTGGAGATGGTGAAAGGCTGTTGAATGTGGAGGAGCTTATGACTAGTTCACAAAATAAATACTGCCAAAGCAGTGATCTTTGCTTAGTTTTCCTCCCAGCTGCCCCCGTCTGACTTCCGGGATCTCTTAAGAGAAAGAACATCCCCTTTGTTGATTGCTTCTGGGAAGCAGTTTGGTGGAGTGTTAATACACCTTGGTGGGCACAGAGCCTCTGTGATGAGAAGTGGGGTCAGTCAGCATTTTCATTAGCTTGCTTTTCCCAAGTATTTTTAGTATGACTGCACTTAACTCTCTCGGGGTTTCTTCCTTGGCAATTTTCAGCTGCCGGAACAGACAGGTCCCTGCACAGTGTTCTTGTCTGGCTTTTAGTTTTACCCAATTCTACATCCTCAATTCAGTGGTGTGACTTACAAACAACTATCAGGCCCTTGCTGCCAAAGCTATTGGTCCTGTAAACCTGCTTAATTTGTTCCTAACCAGGGAAATAGGGAAGCAGGATCTGCTGTTACCTTTTCCCCTGTCACATTCAAATCTCTGTGGGATGCAACATTTTAATTATTCCCTGTCACATCACAGGTTTAAGTATCTCCTCAGCTTTCAAGTCATCTCACCTATCCTTCTGCTGTTGCCAAACATGCTTTTAATTTCTAACAATGTCAGGCTTCTCTGACACACAATATGCAAAGTGTTGCTGGAGAAGGGGTTCAGCATACAGGAGAAAAGGAAACATTGTGTGTGTGTGTCAATCTGCAGAAATTTACTGACTGGATTTCCAGTTGCTTCAAAATGTTGCTGGAGAGCTGATGCAACAATATGTGTAGAGAAAGGAAAACAGGACTTTCTGCAAGGACTGGAGTGTCTTGCTGTGCAGTGAGCTTATGCTTCCCTCTCTCACATTACCTGCTCTGTTCTTCTGCTCTTCTCTCACAGAGCATTTCCTTGCAGTTTTATGGTGCCAGTGCTGGTGCTGTTTCCCAGTTTAGTACAAGAAGGCTGCTCTTGCAGGATCCTTTCCATGCTGTGCTGGGAAAGGGAGTGCCTGGGCAGCACAGGCGGTGTGGGTGATTTCAGCTCCTCGCAAGTCTGACGTCTGCAGTTTGTTAGAATGTGCTTGTCTGCCTTTAAATAACAACTTGCAGTTATTGCAACCTGAGGCCTTGGTTCCTGTGCAGCATCTGACACAGGATTGAGGGCTGCACTGAGGATTTCCACAGAGAATTACCTTCTGGTAATTAACATACTGTGTTTGATTCCTAACGTGCATGCAACACAAAACCAGGCTTTGTGAGCTGGTTTCACATGGAACATGGTTGCCATGTTGGATTTCCTGCCTTCCTCATCCCAGAAGCTGGGATTGCCAGGTGGCTGACAAACCTCCCTGGGATCAGCTCTAACTGGCATGCAAAAGTCGTTACATGTGTGTGGGCACATCACAAATAAGTTGCTTTCCACAGTGACATCTGTTTGCTCAGATATAAATGGATCAGTGACTGTCCCATCTGGAAGCTGGGGTGCTTTGAGCACTGGTTTGCCTCATGTGCTGCATCCAGCACTTCTGGAATCAACATGCCTTCACTGCTGATTTCAAGTTGTTTCTCTCTTTTTGCAGGTGAATTAGAGAAAGTGACTCCCAGAGCACCTTGGCTGTATGAACTCTTGAGCTGTCAAGGGACTGAGAGGCTTATGAAGAGGTTCTGTCAGGCAAAACAGTGCTTAGCAAAGACACCAAGGAGGAGGGAAAAGGAGAAAGGGAGGGAGAGAGAGCTGAAACACTAACAAACCATGGTAGGTATTTGTTGTCTTTCACAGGGGTGCATTAAAAGTGCTTTCTGCTGCCAGGCTTGCATGGGGCCAGATCAAACCTGAGAGAGGGGATTTTCTGACCTTGCACTAACTGAGGGATGGTACTGTGTGCTTTGAGCAGAGCAAGTGAGGTTTGATGTATTGTCAGCCTCTTAAAGCCAAAGAGTGTTCTTGTGAGCCTGCAGTACATGAATTATTAAATAGGAATGAAGGGGATGCTCATAAGGTTTTCTAATAAAACTGGCATTAGCAGGCTGTAGCAAACAGCATCAGTGACCTTGAACTTGCAGATTTCATTACCAAATGCTCACATTCCCCTTCCACCTCTACCTCACAAAAGCAAGTTTTGATTATTCACATCCATGTGTGTGTGATTGAAAGTGCCTCTGTGCACATTTCGTGGAAGTGTAGATGAAATGTGTGTACCAAAAACGCCTGGTTTAAATGAGGAGTCACTCCTCATTTGCCTGGGTTTGGCTGCAAATAGAAATGCCTGAGATGTGGGATTTGTAAAGATGTGCAAATATGAAGTATTGTGATGGTGAGATTCTGAAATTTGTTCACAAAAAGGCAATAAACCTACTCAGTTGCTGAACAATATGAGTGGAGAGCAGTTTAAACATATTTATATATTTTTAAGCCCTCTAAGGTTATTATTGAGAGAATGGAAATGAGAATAAATGAAATAAATTTTAAATACAGTTGCTAACATTTGAGTGGCTGGTTGCTGCATGTAGGCTGTGTGTTTATATTTATATTTATATTTAAACAAAAGACCTAAACAAAGACTTTTAACAGTTACAGAGGGAAAGGGAGAAAGAACACTTTGCAAAGCAGAGTTGTTAACGTATTTAAAATAGTGTCCCACTCTGTCATTCTTTTCGGCCTGAATTGTAATGAGGAGTTGATCCTGCCAGCCCCTCTTCATTAGAAAAGAAAATGTGTCTCATAATTAGGAATTACCAGTTTGTTTCTGTTCCACTGCTGTACCTGGCATTTCGTAAGGTAGAAGTCGGTGAGTGAGTTGGTAAATGCAGCTCGGCGTTTCCCTGCAGCCCGGCTGTATGCATGTTGTGGATAACCACAAGAGGGACCTCCTGGAGGCACTCTGCAGCCTATCAAACTGCAGGGGATAAAACCAGCCCTTGACGGATGAATTGTTACTGCCCAAATTATCCATCTGCGTGTAGGAACACAAAACTTGGGAAGGGAATGATGTCATGACCTTCAATGGAAGAGATACAAGGAGTGCAATAAACCAGGAAATCATGGACAGTTCCTTAATAAGGATCTAGCCTAGAAGCCTGTGAGGTTGTTCAAAGGCCCTTTGTGTCCTTAGGAGTGGGTACAGCTACAAACCCATGAAGTAGGGGTGAAAATGACACCTAATTAAGGTGCTTTATGTGTAGGAGGAAGAGAGGGGTTTGGTTGGTGATTCTGTTCTGGGAGGCTTTCAGCAGTGACTGATGTGTCTGTAGAGACCAAGACTTATTGCTGCCCTTGCTACAGGTCTGTGCTGTGATCACAGCTGGTCTGGGGCACTGCTTAGATCAAAAAAGTCTCACCTGAATAGTCTGCAGCAAACCCAAAACTTCCTAGCATAGGTTTCCCAACTAGTGAAGTTTACCTCCCTCAGCAGCATCACTCAGGACTCTGAGATTCGCTGCAGGCTTTTTTAATTAGCACTCAAATACCTTCCTATTCATTTGAATGTTTTTAAAAAAGAAATTTCAGTCTCTTACCGTTTATCTTTATTCTCATCTTCACTCATGCCTTTGCAAATCCCTGTGCAGTGGCTGAGCCTCTCACAGTTCTGTACTGCCTGTGACTTCATCTGCAGCAGCAGCAAACCTGTGAGGGATTGGCTCTTTGACTGCCTGTTCCAAGGTGTGCTGCTCTGGTCCCCAGCATAAACAGAGGAGAGGTGGCTGCACTCAGCACTTCCAGAATATGCAAAATTGAATTTGGAGAGTATCACTGCCTTTTACAAAAGAATCATGTCTCCTTGCCCACCCTCCTTTCCACATGCTATGCCCAGTCTGCACCCTCCTGCCAGGTAGGATTCCCATTCAGGCAATGTCCTGTCAATACATCCATAACTTCCTTCTCTTTTCTTCCTGTTTCCCACTCTGCAACAGAGATCGATCCGATCTTTTGCTAACGATGACCGCCACGTAATGGTGAAACATTCAACCATTTATCCATCTCCAGAGGAGCTTGAAGCTGTCCAGAACATGGTCTCAACAGTAGAATGTGCCCTTAAGCATGTCTCTGACTGGATGGATGAAAAGAACAAGTCTGCAAAGTGTGAGGGTGATGTGGAAGCCAAGGAGGAAGCTGCAGAAGGCACTGCCAAGTGAGTGAAGCCTCAGCTCACAACGTGTCCCTGTGCTGCTCTCAATGACTCCTTTCCTCCAAATAAGAGTTGTAGTGTTACCTGGGTCTGCTGCAGTCATTGAATGTTCATAGAAGGAGGGGGATATATTTGGACTTTTTGATGTGGGAGCACGTGGGGGGAGTGCAGGGAATGGCAATAAGCCCAGTGTGGGCAGCAGTTGCTCTATATTTCTTTGCTTATTTTACTGTGATGTTGTGAAGTTGCATTTAGCAGACAAACCTTTCAGCAGTTTTAAGCAAATCCAATTCCCTGGAACACACCAGTGCAAATCGACAGCCATGTGCTTGGGGGCTCCTGCAGTCTAATACACAAAAATTTTTATAATCCAGCAAACAAAGTTTCCAAAGCCTCCATTACTTTCCATTATCGCCATAGTTTAACCCCAGCTGGCTGGGCTCAGCCCCATATAGATGCTGATTTTTTATAAAAAAATAATCCAAGTGTGCACTAAATGCTTTGGAGACAATTGGATGAGACAAGAGCTGGTGCTGGCCTCTCAAAGAAGCATTTCTTGCATTTTACTCCACGTTTTTAAGCAATCCTAGTCTACAAAACTGGCTCTTGTCACAGTCTTTTTTCTCAGCACTCAAAAATTAAGTATCCCTATGTTGCTTTGAAAATTCTTTACTGTGACTCTGAAAGGTTCCCCTAAACTGTAGCTGGAGAGTAAAATCCCCTTTAATTTCCCTAAATTGTTTCATTTCCAGGGATCAAGGTGGTCGGACGTTATGTGGCGTTATGAGAATTGGCTTGGTTGCAAAGGGCTTGCTGATCAAAGATGATATGGACCTGGAGCTGGTTCTCATGTGCAAAGAAAAACCCACAAAGACCTTGTTATGTATCGTTAAAGACAATCTCCCAGCTCAAATTCAGGTGAGTTCATTTGCAGCAGTCCTCCCACAATGGCTGATAGCACTGCAAGGGCTATTTGGGGAAAGGCTGGAATTTGTTCCAACAAGAAAGACAAGTGATGTAAAGGAATATACTCTGAATCTAGGATGGCATCTGGGACATGTGACGTTTAATGTGGTGACATGAAGTCCTTACTCACAAAATGTAACCTCTTCCTGCTCTTGTTGCCCTACTCGTGTTTGTGCTGTCAGTTCCCTGGGAGAGCAGCTGACCTCTGTGTGTGCAACTAACCCAGGGTGGGTTTGGGTGCTCTGCTCCACCCAACATGAGCTGAACTGCAGAAACCTTTCCTGCTCACTCAGTCCCTGTTGTTGTCCCCTGCCTGAACCTGCAGTTCCCCATTGCAGCTGCTTTGCTTGGGCCATTCCCACATAAATTCCTCTGTGCTGCCAAGGTGAGAACATGTCACTTTAGGTGGTCACTCATTTGGGCTCATGTTAATCATGAGCTCACATTATTTTTATTTATGGCTACTTAATTCTGATGCTGGCATCCAGTGGGCAGCAGTTGCAGCTTGTTTAGGGATGCCACCTCTGTGACAGAGTTCTGAGGCTGAGGAATCAGTCCACCTTCCAGACTCACCAACACTGGTGCCAAGGAATTGCCCTCTAATGTTCCACTGTAAGTGCCCCTCTCCAAACCACAACCAAACTCAATCTTGCTTTTCTTCTGATCTGCTTTTCTCCCTGTGTTTTACCATGCTTGACAGCTGTTAGTTCTCACCATTCATTTTCTCACACAAAGGGCTTGTTTTAATGGGCTGATGTTGTTCCTAGAGATGTGGCCCTATCCATAGCTAAAAATGCAAAGGATCTTTTGAGTAGTAAAGAGTAAATTTTACTTGTTTGAAAATGATAGGGATGTATTGAGTATTAAAGAATAAACCTTGTCATGAGGCATGAAGTGAGGAGGGCTGGAAGTGAGAAGAAAAGTTAATATGTGCTTCAAAAAAGTGAGATAAAATGAAAGAATAGACATAATTAAAATATGTGAAGATTGAATAAATTCAAGAGACAGGCAGGTAAGATCCTGTGGCGAAGGACTGTGAGGGATTACAGAAAAGATGAGGGAAGAGGACTCTGACTCATTAAATGCTCCAACTGTTGTGGGCATGGAAGATAAGGAGAGGCTCTGCAGAGGGATCAGATGCTGGAAGTGAAGGAGGGTTTAGGTCCATTAGTGGACAAAAGGAACAAGTGAGGCAGAGACTCAGGAGCTTCTGCTTTGCTGCTTTGAAGGCTCATGGTGAGCAGATGCTCAGCCATTTTCATCCTAACGATAAAGGAGCTGCAGAGCAGATTGCAGCAGGGAAGGGGTCAGAGCAGATATCCTGACCATCGGTGTGCTGAACCACTCCACACAGAAGGGGTGGCTGGAGGCCTCTGAGCCATCTGTGGCTGCCCTTGTGCTGCTTCTGGAGGTGCTGAAACACCTGCAGAGAGATCACTGCACAGAACTCTGATACAGTGCATGTTAATGGAGCAAACTGTAAGGCAGTGGCAGCACTGGCTACAAAAGAAATGTTTTAAATTGCTTTTAATGAGAGAGGCAAGGCCGCCTTTGTTACTGCAATGCCCTGTAGCCTTCTCATTAGCTGAGGCACATACACAGGTTCTTCACTTTTTCAGTCTATTGGGAGAGTCTTGAAATCTTTCTTGGTGACTTTCAGAAACTTACAGAAGAGAAGTATCTGGTGGAGGAGCATGTAAATGAGGCAGCTATTGTTATCCATAACACAAAGGAGCCCAAGCTCACTTTGAAGGTGATACTCACATCCCCTCTCATCCGAGATGAAGCAGAGAAGAAGGAAGGAGGTACACAGAGCGTTTTAACTTGGTTTTAAGACTGTTCTAGCTAAATGTCCTGACTGTGCAGCACAGGGTTAATTGGCAAGTAGGTTTTTAATTGTGCATCATGTATTGACTAGACTGGCTATTGCCACCATGAGTTACATTATTTGTGCCTTAAAAAGACAGCAGTCACTTAAATTTCATGTAAATATGTGTAGTTTTCCTTTCAAGCAATATTCCTACAGTGTTAACTCTGACATACAATTAGATCTTAGTTCTCCTTTCTTTCAGACTTGCTATTTAATTCTTGAGCACCTGGCGCTGCACAGTCTTGTTTGCAAATTAAGTCAGTCAAGTGGGATTGGTTTATAGTTTCTTGAAAAACTCACAAAAATGTTTCTCTTTATGTAAAAGCCCTCTCCTGCAAAGCTCGCCAGTGTGTCGTCCTGGCCCTCAGTTTTTATTGATTGATGATGTGTATGTTTCTGGCTTTAAGAATTTCCTAACTGGGATACAATTGAAGTTATGGTGCTGTGATACAGCACTTTTGCTTCTGAATTGAACGTTGTACCTCATGTCCTTAGAGCAAAATAGTTCTAGAAAACTGTCACTTAGTCCTTTCCGTTCCTTCTCCCTCTCCGCGGTGTCCTGCACAGTTCCGTGCCCGTGCTGCAGGAATGGTGTCTGTAGTACCAGTGAGGCTGGAAACAGACTGTGAGCAATAGAGAAGAGCAAATGTAGCCATACTTTGTTGTATTTTTAAAATCTTTTCAGTAATTTCTGCTTCCGCTTCCCAAACCTATCCCTAGAAACTTTGCCACTGGATGATGTCAGACCTTTGACCAACTGGCCACTCTCTGTCATGACAACTGAGGCAGCTGGGCCCGTGTGGGCTAGGGAACTCCCTGTCGCTCTCTTCCCATTTCTAGACTTGCCACAAGTCCTTTGCTTCCTCCCTCTCCCACATGGAATACCAATGGGGTGAGAAATGTTGGTCAGTTTCTCCTCATTTTGTTGGAGGCGATGGCAGGAAGGATCCCTTTCCAAGTGACATGTAACACTTTGGCAGCAGTTGAATGTAAAAAATCTTACAGAACAGATGAATGGCAAAGATCCCTTAATTACACTGGCTGTTTATTCTGAAATTAGCAACAATGCTGTTTCCAAGACCATTAAAAATAAACTGCATATTGCTTTAGTTGTTCAGCTTCCCACAAGATGCTGAGACCAGCCCTGGAGCTGCTGCAGCTCATCCATGTTCATGAGAGAGCCCAGTGTAGGACGAATTCCGATGGTGAAGGATTTGTGAGATTCCCACCAGGGAATACGGTTTTACACAAAGGCTTCTGCCCAAGTATTTTCTTGAAAAAATTGATGCTGTAATGCCAGCGAAGTCCAGGAATTTCTGAATTCATCTCAAACTAAAGGAGGGTTGGAATTTTTATGTTTTCTCATGCTTAAAATGTAGGTGGTCTATGTTTTTTTCCATATCTTAAAATATTTTCAAAGGTCTCTACTATATTTTTGAAATTTAAAATGGTTTTACCACCTCTCCTAAAGTGGTTATACACTGTCATTCTGTGCAGCTGCTGAGAACAGGGAATAGGGTCATGGATCTCATTTTAAAGTCCAGGCTCCTTGGCATTGATTCATCACAAAGAACAGAGACATTTATCATATTCCTTTTCAAGGTATATGGAGCAATTTGCAGATGTCACTAAGTAAGTTGGGAAGGATACATTTTTTTTTTGTAATCTTGCCAACCATTTAGATTGGAATCACTTAGATTCAGACCAAAAAGTTTCATGTCTAGTGAATAGGGAGAATAATTGGAGAAAACTGGTGAAAACACCTTGATCTCCAAAGCACTGCTGTATTTTTTCACTACCACTGAACAGTGTCAAGCAAATGTAAATAGACTTCCTATGCAGTTTTAAAAACCTGTCAGTTGGCTCCATGCATTCTTTTGACTGAAGGACCTCAAAGTGCTGCTGAACTTGCCTTTCATCTTCCATGTAAGATAGGCCCAGACTGCCTGAGCCTGCGGAAAACTGACCAAGGTTTCTGTGGTGGGATTAGCACTAATCTGTCCTCTAACAACCCAGGTCAGGCCAACGGCCCTCGTTACCAGTGCTCCCATTGTTCTGTAGGAATGCTGTGTGTGCCTTCATGCCCTGATGTCAGAATGTATCGAAAAACATTCCTGGATTTCTCTTCAGTCCCCACCTCTTTGAAAAAGTGTTCATGTTTAAGATGTGGTGTTTGTCCTATTTGTTTTTGCTGCTCCTTAGCAAAAATAAATAGTGGCCCAGTGTGTGTGTGCATTTTGGTGTTTCTCACAAACAGCTACCCATAAAGCTCTGCTTTCTCATGTTGAGAAGTCAAGCACCTAAATTTGTCTGCATTTTGCATCAGTTTACATTTTAAACTTCTTAAGAAACTGAATTAGTCACAGCATCAAATATAAATTGAGCTTTCCAGACCAGAACCTTGTATCCTGAAAACCAGTTGTTGTTACTGAGCATACAGTAACAACAAATTATGTAATTACAAACAAGCTGGTTCACCAAAGTGGGGCTGAAGTCCCGTTGCTCCTGGAGCAGGACATGGCCAATGATGCTCCCAAGGGGCCAAGTGCCTCTGAAGGGGCAGCAAGCCCCAGACTGCCCTCCCCTCTCTGGAGAAGAAAAGGCTCCTCGTACGGCTCACATGAATGGAGTTGGCAGCTCCTGTGTGAAGAGAATGCTACAGCAGTGGGGAGAGAATTCCTGAGGGATTGGTTCTGCGTTGCATAGTGTGAGCTAATGTCAGGGCTTTAGAATTTACTCTTTACTAAACTCCTTGGATCACTGCCCTTGTTAAAACTACAAGGAAAAAAGGAAAGCTTTGCAATCCCGTTTGAAAATTTTGATTTGGTCTCACTTTCCTGACTGGCAGAGCATGAAGAAACATGCCATTCTCCCGAGGGGGTCTGAAGGGAGCCCACTGCAAGCTGCTCGCCCTCTTCACTGCCTGTTCTCTTCATCTTTCTGTTTAATAGAATCTTGCACCTGCAAGTTGGCAGACCGCAACATCAGGACACTGGGGCTGAACAAGCAATTGGCAAAATTCTCCAAGATATTTGTAAATTAGGCCTTGGAAAATGGTCTTAATCCTGTAAGAAAATACATTATTCTAAATTGCTGAAACACATCTTAGGAGGTTTTTGGTTCACCTGAATGACAGGTGACATGTATCTGTTTGATTTGTGGTTTAAATGAAAAATTAATTTACTTTATCAATGGCTGCAGCACTCTTTAGCAAAACCTCATACAACACTGAGCCTCAGTTCGTTGCAAAAAAATGATTTTGCAGTCAGTCACCTTTGCCATTTCTAACGTTTTAAAATAAGATTCTGATCATTCATTGACAGTACTTGTTTGATACAGTACTTGAGCTTTAAGCAGATGTTTATATTGTCTGCAGTGAAGTTTTCTCAGAGAACTACCCAGATGGATGTTGAGTAATCCTGTGCCACAAATGTCACTCCTGAAAACAACAAAACTGCAAAGGAAATTTAGAAGCAAATCTTGTGTTCCAAAGTGACCTTTTATGCTCAAAGAAAGACAGAGCTTTGAGACTTTGCAGCTTTCATTTGGACACTGATTTGCAAAGCAGACAAGAGGAGTGATTAATCCCAATCCTGGAATGCTGTTGATGAGGGCAATAACAAACAATGCAAATATCTGCTGTGAAGTTCACAGGGGTTAGAAAATAAGCTTATAGCACTTGAGTCAGCAGTTGTTAACTGCAACCATCACCTGTCAGACAAGATACTGGTTCTGTTCAGTTTTACACTGGTGGGGTTTTTTTTGTGCTTTGGGCTCTTTTATTCATCATAACATCAAGTACTTTTACCAGAGTAACCTTCCCAGGAAATGGCTTAGGAGAGGCAGCCTTAGCACTAAAGATGCAATTGCTTATGCAGCCAATCCCATTCAATGGAACCCATGAAAATGTCCTTGGAGATGGCACTAACAAACTGATGGTACTTTTTCTTCATAAATTGTCCTGGTATTTTAGATGTCTTGCTTGATTTTGCTCATCTAGCAGAGTTTTCCGTTTGGAACGGATTTAGTATTTCATTCATCTCTGCAAAGGTCTCTGAAGACCTGGAGAATTAACCACTATGAATAATGAAAAGAGTGCATTTCCAAATTATTTATTTTTAAGTCAAGAGTAACTATATATTCATAGGAAAATGTCATGTTCAAGGCTTTAGTTAAGGCATAGATTAATTTTGTTGTTCCAGTTGTTCTCATCAGCTAAAACCAGTATCTTGTAATGTGATTTCACAGAAGTGTAGAAACCGTCATTTATAGAGAGTTTCCAGAGAATCTGGATGTTACAAACTCCCTTGGATTAAAATAAAATAAATACAGAAGAAAGGACTGATAGAGAATTCCCCTTAATGTAGAATTGGATGTGGCTGCTAAAAGCAGTTTGTTACAAGTTGGTTGATAAAGCGGGGAAAGGCAAAAAAAGTGTAAACCTGGACAGAAAATATCAGTGTCTTGTCTCTCAAATCCATCTTTGAATTTCCTCTGTTGGTTTCAGTTGCTGTTGGGAAGCTTTTACACGAGGGCACTTCCTCTCAAATATATTAATGACCTGGAAGTTACCAAAGCCACTCTTTCATATGCTCTGGTTATATGAAAGATGAATCAAACTAAAGTATCATACTAGCATTTCCTGTATATTTCTTTCATTGAATTATACTGGCTAGTACTGTTCATGCAGTAATATTTCAAATATATTCAATGTTTTTCTTTGGAATTCTCAATAATTGCATGGATGTAATTTAACTTTCTACCTATTAAATTTTTTTTTATTACCCCCTGAGAATATCTTCCTCTTGTCCAAAGAAGCTTTGAAATTCTGTGCCACCTTTGTGGAATAAAAGTCACAAAGAAGAAGAGGAAAAAAAAGCCCAATACATCCCAACAGAAAAAAAAAAAAAAAGGAAAAGTGCTATAGAGCTATTTTCTGCCCTGAAATGTGTTCTACATTTTTAATAAGATCCCAGATTGTCTGTAGCAGTGGCCATCTTTATTATTACTATTATTTTACAAGGAGTGAATGCCTTTGCTTCTGTTGCACATGTGCACATTTACTATCTTTAATGGCTTGTTTAAATTAAATAACACCGTGCACTTAAATTCTGGGAGTCTTATTATCTCATTGAGATGCTGCCGCTCTTTTTGTATTGTGACAGAAACCCCTTGGTCAAATTGTATCTGTCTCTTTTTATCCCATTTTTACCAGTAGATAATGTTGCGATGAAAGATCCTCCGGACTTATTGGACAGGCAGAAATGCCTGGAGGCCTTGGCGTCTCTGCGGCACGCCAAATGGTTTCAGGTTGGCTCTTTGTTCTTACCTTGTTGTTATTGTAGCCTTGCGAGGTTTAATTTGAGATAGTTTTAATTTTAATGCCTCTTTAATTTCTGACTAGTCCCTCCTAGAGCAAAGGTCTAGAATTCCAACCCAGTGCTGTACTGTGCAAGGGCAAACGTGACAGGGAGACAGTCAGCTGGTCCAGAGTTGTCATGAGGCTACAAAAGCAATCTTGACATTTCGCTGCCTTTTTTATACGTTTCTCTAAATTCAAGTGTACTTTTATATAAGTGTTTTTATTTTGCATGAAGCTGATTAAGTATTAAGTAATAATAATTTAAAATTTATCCCAGGACTCTGTGCATTTAAAAAGAAAAGCAAAATTGACGACCAGGCTTTTGCAGGTGTATTGGAATCATTTTGTTTGTTTTAGGCCAGGGCAAATGGACTAAAATCATGTGTAATTGTTCTTCGTATTCTGCGGGATTTGTGCAACAGAGTCCCCACATGGGCACCGCTGAAAGGCTGGGTAAGTACAGAAAGAGCTGAGGTCATGTCTCAGATCTCCCGAGAGTTGTAGCAGTGTCTGGACTGGGGAAAGCAGAGTCTTGTATGAGACTCTTCCTTCCACCCCTGTTCCTTTGCTCCCCATTAACTGCTCCCTGTGTAGAGCAGAGAAGGCAAGTAGTTCTCAAGTCTGTGACACTGCTGCCATGGAAAGGGACACACTGCTGTGGGCCTCGCATATCCAGGAGGATTGGCAATAGACTAACACTTGTTGCCTTCCAGCCCTCTTGTTTAGTATTCCAAAACTATCCTGCTCCCGTGACAATGCCACTCCTGCCAGCAGCTGTTGCCCTTTCCTGGGACAGGTTTGCTCTGCGTGCCTGGAGAGGAACACTCTGTAGGGCAGCAGAGGTGGTGTTTCTGTTGTGTGGAACTGAAAACCCTTTGAGAGGAGAGAACATTTGTCTGGCTTGACTTTAGAGACCCCTCCTTTTTGACTTTTTGGGCAGACAGTGGAGAGCAGTTGGTGTCCTCAAAAGGTGACTCAGACCAGGGGGGACAAAGATGTGCCCTGCACAAGTACATGGCCTCCTCTGGGGCAGGTCTCTGTCCCTAAGACCTGTAGTGGATTACAAGCAAAGTGTCCTGATGTGAATGTTCATCCCCTCTGCCCCACATTTTTAACTTTCAGTCACAGTTACCCTTGTGTCCATACTAATTGTAATTTAATGTCTTCTAGCCACTCGAGCTTATATGTGAAAAATCTATAGGTACTTGTAATAGACCTTTGGGCGCTGGGGAAGCGTTGCGACGAGTGATGGAGTGTTTGGCATCTGGAATTCTGCTTCCTGGTAAGGGGCCAAATGAACTCCAGGAACACAAAGGGATGGTCAGCCCACCTTAACATTTAGCTGTTGCTGTAGGATTACATGAGAAATACCTGCTGTGAACTCTGAACCTGCCTTGGAGTGAAATTGATGTTTTTTGATTTAAAATACAAAATTAAAAGAAAGGATTTTGCATAGTGGTAACTGTGTGAATGATACTCCTGCCACTGCAGGAGAAGTTAGATTGGTTATAAATTAAACTCTACCTCATTAAGGGGTTGCAGGTAAATAGACTTAATGATTATCTGGTTTTTACAGATTCCTTGAAATCTACATATCTGTCCAAATTATGTTTTCTTCCATTTCTACTGATTTCAGTTAATGTTATCACTTATCATCCATGTGCAGTGTTTACCCTGATAAGGTCTGTGGCCACTGCAAGGGCATAAAACCTCGGGTCAGTTTGCATTGTGTGAAGGATGACTCCCTGCTGGAGAAGGGGTGCTGCCCACTGTGCAGCAGTTGGGCTCAGCTGCTCTGTCTGTCCCTGTTTGCACACTGCTGCTCGTTCCCCTCAGTAATCCCCGTTCCTCTCCCTGCCAGGGGGCCCGGGCCTGCACGACCCCTGCGAGCGCGAGCCCACGGACGCTTTGTCTTACATGACAGTTCAGCAAAAAGAAGCCATTACACACAGTGCTCAGGTAGGGAACTCTGTGTGTGCTGCAACAGTGAGGAATCCAGCTCGCTAGCACCATTTATTCTCTGCCAGGATGGCTTGTTTTCATGGCAGTCCTGACAGTTCTTGTGCTGCACTATCCTGGAAAGGTTAAACCATGGTTCAGGAGTGCAAGAGTTAAATGTGTGTGAAATCTTATCCTTGCAGAGGCAGTGGGATGCCTGTGCACCCACCTCTGCTCCCAGCACAGAGCCCCTGGGTGGGCTCCCTGTCAGTGTGCCCTGCACTCTCTGTTACAGAAATTCATGAGGTTTATGTTTTTAGACATTAGCATTTTCCACAGCTATTGCAGAGGCCAGCTGTAAAAGCTGTCTTCTTGTCTGTCAAAACCACAGAGGCAGTTTTGTGTCTAAAGACTTACTAAAAAACACTTGAGCAACTGAGGTGAGATCCTGCTGTGATTAATATGTGTGTCTACTGTCCCTTTCAGCACGCGCTCAGATTATCAGCCTTTGGGCAGATCTATAAAGTTTTGGAAATGGATCCCCTCCCATCAAATAAGTCATTTCAGAAATATTCCTGGTCAGTAACTGACAAAGAAGGTAGGTATTATTTGTTCCAAAAGTCACTAATTGGTTAGTAAACTAGGAGTTAATTTAGAATGGGTGAAGTTTTGAATTATGTGCTGTGAATATGAAGTAGAAGCTTTTCTTTGTTATATGTGGGGTGATTTTTTTAAAAAAATATTTCATTGTGAGAATAAAATCTGGAAGTTCTGGTCTCTAGAAATACCAGGAGATGAGAGGCAGAACAGCCATAATATAGCTGATGATTATCTTTAAGCACAAAATCCCTTGGCATCCAATGAGCAGAAATGTTTGATTCTTATGCTGCCGAGGAGAGATTGCAGACATGTCAAAAAGCATATAATGAATGTCCAAAGTAAGAATTACTCAAAATTTCTTCCTAGAAAACAAAATATTTCTAATAAAAAAAAATTCCATGTATATTTTTTTGTAAAAACAATACTGTTGGAGGTCTTGCTTAGACTAAATGTGGAAAACAGCACTGCAGGTTTGCAGTCCTTACTCCACACCTGGTATTGGACACAGAGATCCTGCCTGGCCTGGTAGAGTGAGCAGTAAACCAGTATTGGCTTTCATGTAGCAATAAGAAAGCTGTGACTGATGGATGAGTTCTGTTCTTTATAAACAAGCAAGGAACAGTGTGGGACTAATCAGACTCCTGCTGTGGGATCGTGTTTTCCTAATGGCATATCCACATTACAAGGAACTTTATACCCTAGGTACAGGCTCATCTGCTCTGAAGAGACCGTTTGAAGACAGTGTTGGGGATGATAAAGATCCAAATAAAAAGATGAAGCGTAATCTGAGGAAAAGTAAGTGTAGCACTTCTCCACTCTGTTTTCAAAGATCTATTGTACGGGGGAGCTGCTTTAAAGGGTTCTCTGTGTTGGTGTGGTAGAGCATGTGAAAAAGTCTTTGGAACAAAATTGTTGTCTCTATCACCCCGCATTCAGAATGTCAAACACATCTCTGTGCATCTGAATTTCCCCTGACATGCTTTACTAACTGAATGATTTGCATTTTTAAATGGGATTACCCATCAAGTTACACCAGAACTGAAGTTGCCCAAGCAGCTGAGGTATTTTAATGGTAACATCCCTGTATTGTGGGGTCTTTTTAAAGTACTGCAGTGACTTTGCTGAGTGAAGATTGCACTCTCTTCACTCTTCCCTTTCCTGAGTTAGGTGTTGGTCTCTCAAGATTTCCTACAAGGAAAATAAGATGTGTAATCTGCAAAACATTAATGTTGCACATATGCACAGGCTAGAAATCTCTTGGCATTGCTGGGATCCAGTCATTCTGGGATCCAGTCATTCTGGGGACTATTTTCATTGTGCTACTTGGATGCCAGTTCTGGATGTGGTTCCCCATTAGTTATAAAACTTGTTACTCCTTTTACAGCAGGCAGGAGGAATACAGCTAGCTGCAGCAGAATGTTGTTAATATAAAACCAGGTCATTATAGTTGTTACCCCGAATTAGAATGGCTTATTAATGACTTAACAGTGTTATGGCTCTCCTCACCCTCTTGAGAGACTGAGGGATGGTTTTGCTCCTTGATACAGACAGAAGGCACTGAAATGCAAACTGTTTCATTTTTCTGTTCATCTTGTTTTGTTCATTTTCCTTTCCCCTCCTTCCCCCACCCCTTCTACTCTCTTGTACTAGTACTAGATAGTAAAGCAATAGATCTCATGAATGCTCTGATGAGGCTGAACCAAATCAGGCCAGGGCTTCAGTATAAGCTGCTGTCACAGTCTGGTCCAGTCCATGCCCCAGTCTTCACAATGTCTGTAGATGTTGATGGTACGACTTATGAAGCATCAGGACCTTCTAAGAAAACAGCCAAGCTCCATGTGGCAGTGAAGGTAAGGCAGCCTGAAATAATCTGCTAACCCAAGATCTTGGGATGGAGTATGAAATGTGCTTAGAGCTAATAATATGCAAGCTCAAAATTAAAAAAAAAAAAAAGAAATTAAGCTGAGCTGCTCACTCTGTGCTCTAAAGACAGCTGGGCATGGTTCAAAAAGCATCACTGGTTTTGTGCTAGCAGGGGGGAAGAAATTCCCGGGGCTCTACAGGTCAGCTCCTTTGCAGTGGCCTGAATGTGGTGGTCAAATTCTGGATGGGAGGGGTTTAGTTGTGTTCTGTTCTACTCCTTCCTCCTGTTGGTTTGGAAGTGGCATGTTGGTGGCTGCTTCTTTCTCCCCCTCTTTCTCTGTGTCCATTCCTGGCTTGTGAGCTCCTGGAAATAGAGTTCTGTGCTCAGTGCCTGAAGAGTACCTCTGTGTACTGGGTAAACCATGTCAATGATTTATCCAGTCAAATTTCCAGTAGGACACTGGTATCATTCAGAGACTGGTCAAGCTGCTGTTGCTTCCTGTAGGTGCTCTACATGACAGCAGGACAGACTGGAATGCTCAATGTGAGCATCCACCAGATGTGGTGCTTGGGGACATGGCTCAGTGGAGGGCGTGGCAGGGCTGGGGTAGTGGACGGTTGGATTCAATGATCTTAAAGGTCTTTCCCAACCTAAACGAGTCTACAAAAGAACACCTGTTAATAGAACTGCTCTTCTGACAGGAACAGGCCCATCTGTCATTCTGTGCCTCGTTTTGTTTTGAACAAGAATTTCCTTTTTAAAATCTTCATCTGGCAACCTTCTGCTTTCCTTTGATTTCAGTTTTGAAAATCCTATTGTCCTATGTGCTTTCAAGTTCAAAGTGTCCAGAAGCATCTCAGGGCCTGTGTTATTCCTTCAGGAAAAGTAGCTCTCTGCATGTGTGTCCTTCCAGACCTTCTGCCTCATTCTTTTATTTTGCCTTCCTCTCTGCAGTTTAAAAATAAAAAAAAAAAACAAAAAAAACCAACAAAAAACCCAACAAAAAAAAAGCCCAAAAAACCCACTTGCTCTGAAAAACTCTGAAACTCTGACTGCTCTGCCCTTGAACCTCTCTGCGTCAGCCAGATCTGTGCTGGTGCCGACCCAGCTCTGTTTTCTCTAGATTTACACATCAAAACATCCACAATTCAAGCCAAGAGGAAATGGGTGGTGTGGGTTTTTTTTCTCTTTCTTTCTTTCCCTTCTCAGCAGACCAAGACCCTGCCTTCCAGTCTTATAAGAGGGAATAATGTGAGATTTCACTTTCTAATCTGACCTTTTTAAAATGCAGAAGCCCTGAAAACACAGCCAGATCTACCCCAACTGCATGGCAGCTGAGCCAGGGGTTACCCAGGCAGTTCTCAGCTCAGGGTTTGAACACAATCATTTTTGCAGACTTTGATCTTGGCCCTAAATTTTCAGCAGACTTTCAGGTTCCTTTCAGTTTCCCTTGCCCTATGTGTGGTAGCTCTGTGCAGCTCAATCAGGAAGCTGGTTAAGGGAGAGGCTGGCCTTGCTCATGGAGGATGTTTTTGAAGGAACTGAGCTCCAGAAGTACCATCTTGTACAAGGCTTGAATTCTCACAAAACTGTTTGTCACGTTTGCCCCGCAGTCTGTCTCTTGATCTGTCCATAGACACAGGGGGAAATCATGCACAAAATTATTTCCTTATAAGGCTATTAAACAGTGTCTTTGATTTCTTACTTTACAAGGAATTCTTGAGATGATGAATGATGCTCATGAGTATCTTTGAGACTAAAATTCTGCTTTGTGTTGATTCCACTTTTGGAAACCTGAAATTATTTTCCCATTGATATTGTATTCCCTACTGATAACCGCTGAAATGGATCTCTCCATTTCAAATAGGAGAAAACTAATATTCTAAGGAATCTGCATTTTTTAAGTGTACGGTGGACTGTTTGTTGTGTTGTGATCAGCTTTGTATTTGTTCCTGTTCTGCTGCCTCTGTCACAGTTCATTTCATGGGGCTTTGTTGTAGGTTTTACAAGCAATGGGGTATCCAACAGGTTTTGATGCAGATGTGGAGTGTGTAAGTTCTGATGAAAAATCAGATACTGAAGGTAAAAATGAAACAACGTCTTCAATCTCAAGCAATAATAATACTGGCAATTCCACAGCTGACACCTCCGCTACCCTAGAGGTAAGGATTGCATTGAAAGTACAAAAGATAGAGGTGTGGGGATTGGGGTTTCATGTTTCATCTTTTTTTTTTTCTGTTCTATTTGTCAGAATGGTAAAACATAAATTTCTTCAGCTGGGAGACAATTTCCAGACAGTGTGTAATTATGGATAACTCAAACCATGTACATATTTAGTCCACTGAGAAATTTCTAGGGAAATGCAAATGGAGTATTTTTAATGGAACTGCCCTGTTTTTATCCATAGCTGAGAGAATTCTATTGCAGACTGATCTGGTGTGCTGAGATCTCAGCTTTACCTTCCTTTCCAAACAGTTACAGACATTTCTACTAAAACAGGTGACTCAGGGCATGAGATTTCTTCAGTCTGAGTTTGGTAGTGCCAGGACATAATTAGGTGGAATAGCAGAGACGTGTGCAGGGCTGGGAAGGCCAGTCTCTCCTTTCGGTGTGAAAGCCTTCAATTTCAAGGAACTTGACACCATGGCCCCACCTTCAGCTTCGGATTCTCCCAGGGTTGCAATTCCAAGTGCAGTTGGTGTCGTGTTTAGTTTGTGCAGGCACCAGACCAGGCCATGAGGATAGCAACCCTCACCAACAGAAATAGATGTGTGTGACTTCTGTGGCACCATTGTTTGTCCTCCTGCCCTTCTTTAGAGACTTGCCCTTTGCTGTGCCAGCATCGCAGGCTGTGCTGCAGCCAGGGCAGCATTACCTGTGATACAGGTGTGCAGAGGTTTGGCTGCCTTTTGAAGAGAGAAAGGCTCTGAAGTAACACCCTGCATGTCTCTCTAGGTAAGAACTCAGGGTCCCATACTCACAGCAAGTGGCAAAAACCCAGTGATGGAGCTCAATGAAAAGAGAAGAGGTCTGAAGTACGAGCTCATCTCCGAAACAGGGGGAAGCCACGACAAGCGCTTTGTGATGGAGGTGAGTGGGGCAGAGGTGCAGCTGGGGAGGGGTTATTAACGGTGTAGCAGAGTCACTTGCTGCTGCAGCTCACATTTTTGCTATTTTGCCTTTTGCAATGCACATCGGTGGTGGTGATTTCTCAGGTTATGTATCTCTTTGCTGCTGTGATGATTCAGCTGGGGAAAGGAATAGCCTTTCTACTTTAGGAAAATACAGGGAGAATTAAAACTGGATTCTGACCAAAATTTCATGACAAGGAAGACTCTAGGGTATGGGCTAAATCCAGTATCCAACAGATATACCGGTCCTCTTTGAGTTGCAGTTGTGATTTCCAGATTCCCAGTATCTGTGACACACTGGTTCCCAGGATAACCTTGATATCCTTTAGCAGTTTCAAATCTATAATCAATAGAAATTTGTCACATAAAACACTTAAGGATGTTTTTTCCTACTGAAGTTCTTTATGGGTCAGCTGAGTGGGTGCAACATGGTGTTCCTGTGGATCAATACTAGGCATAAACTCATGTCTTAATTTTCAGGTAGAAGTAGATGGGCAGAAGTTCAGAGGTGCAGGCCCAAACAAGAAAGTAGCAAAAGCAAGTGCTGCATTAGCAGCACTTGAAAAACTGTTTTCTGGGCCTAATGCAGCAAATAACAAGAAAAAGAAGATTCTTCCTCAGGTAAGAACTGTAACTTGCTTTTTGGACCATTATCCCAGGTCTGGGTTGGTTTTTGATACAGAAGGCAGCATTCTAGTAAACACGTTAACACAGGCTGGTGGTGTTGCAAGCTGATTGTTTGGGGGTGAAATCCTGGCCCTGCTGCAGTTAAGTGGGTTCAGGAGGGTAAGGGAGATGTAAAACCAGTGCTGTAGGTTGAAGGAAGTTGTAAACAGTGGGAAAGACAGCAGGGAGGAGCAGCAGAGAGAGGCTCAGAAGCCAGCAATGTTCACTCATGCCCAAATCGGAGGTAAATAAGGCACAGTCTGAGGGAAGGGACTGCCAGGGCTGAGCACAGGGAACGTGCTGGGCTCTGCAGGCAGTGGCAGGGCCAGGGACCCGCTGCGTCCCTGTCACTCACATCCTTTGGCACAGACTCTCCAGTCTGTGCTCAGCCAGCCTGGCACATCAGGCATGTTTACAGAGCCCTCTCAAAGGGGATGATTTAATGCAGGTGGCCTTGTATTCCTGCAGCACTCACTCTCTGAACTGCTATTTTTTGTCACTCTGGGCAGACTAAAGGGGTTGTCAATACAGCTGTTTCTGCAGCAGTCCAGGCTGTTCGAGGCAGAGGACGAGGTGCTTTAACACGAGGGGCGTTTGTTGGGGCAGCTGCTGCTACTGGATACATAACACCAGGTAAGGCACCACACTTGTAGCTGACAGTTTAGTATTTGTCTGCTGGGGTGTTCTTTTTCATGTGTGTTATTCACCTGTGCAAGTGATTCCTTTAACCATCTGACATGGAGCAGAAGGCTTCATGGGGGTTTAAATAAATGAAAGAGCTGGAAAGCTGGCAGAGTATATCCTTTATGAGTGTGCAGCTCAAAGCTCTGTGTGCACAGAGCACACAGTTATGGGCATAATGGCTTTCCTGGCTTTATTATTTTATGATTTGTCTTCACAGTTCACTGCCATGGCACAATTCCCAAAGCTCTCTTCCTACCTAAGAACCTTCTGGATTATGTGCTGATTTAGCATTAGGAGTGCCTTTTCCAGGAATCCTTTGTGAACATTAAGTCAGCAGGCTCAAGAGTCCCTGAGCTCCCAAAAACCCTCTACATGAATTCCACCTGGAAGCATCTAGTAGTAGCTTCTGTGGTGGCCAGAAATAAAAGAATTTCTTTTCATACTCTGGCTGATGGGAAATCATCGTCCGCACTGCATTGTTCTGATTAGCAGAAACAGCTTCTGAAGTTCAAGGGCTTCTGGTTCCCATTTCACATTTTCACAAGAAAATGTTCATGAAATGATCACTTTCTCCATTCTCAAATTACTTTTCAAAGTGCATTTTCTTTGTGACTCTACAGCATGTCTGAGGTTTGTGGATGACAAGAGAAAGGAATCCAGACATTGTTTTCACTTGTTATAAGAACCACAGATTTGTAAGAAATGAGATGCTGAAGATGCCTTAGTCAAAGCAAATCCAGCAGCAGCTTCCAAAAAATAACTCTTCCAGTCCTCATGCTCAAGTTTTCAGATTACAGCATGAGCTCTAATTACACCCTCCAGCAGCTCGCACGTGCTAATAGCACAGCCCTGTTGCTTGGGAGCCTTCCTGCCTGGCACCATTGGCAGCATGTCCTCTTCATTGTTCCTGTATGGTCATGTCATTTTAAATATTAAACCCCAGTAATCCATTTTTAATGGCTGTTAACATTGTTTTTGGAACTGTCTGTCTGCCTGAGGAGTCATTTAAGAGACACTTTAACCTGCCAGGGGCATGCCTCTTGCCAATGTGGAATTATTCCAGAAATAAGTTTAATTTCCCAGTTGCTGTAGTTAAGCTTTTACTGGCCTTGGCCTTCACAGATTATTTCTCTCCATCTCCTATTCTTCTCAGAAATCTCTTACTTTTTGGAGTGACACCAGCAGTCTCACCAGAAAAAAAAATCCTGTAAAGCCTTCATGAACTACTGACATGTAGAAACCAATGCTGGTGTTACCTGTGTTGCTTTTTCTCTCAAGTACTTCAGAGTCACACTCTGCTCTCTGGGGAAAAACAATCTGTTTGTGTGGAGGTGTTCACATGTCTTCTGTGGAACTCTGTCTGTTAGAAATGGCAGAGAAAGCTAGGAGCTTTACTAAGGGGGGCGTGACATCTGCCACAGGCATCCACTGTTCTCTTTTTAAAGGAAATTTAGAAAAGTGACTGTTCTCTGCATAGACTGCATTTGTGTTTTAAGAAGAACATAAGCAAATATGGGATATCTGTGTCACGCCAGCTCCATGCTCTGACAGTGCAAACTCGAGGGATTCAGTGGAAAAGAAAATGCTGAGGAAATGAAACAGGGAATTTTAACTCTCTGATGCTGAGGCTTGAGAAAGTCCCTGGCAGCTTGTCCTTCTGGCCACTGCATAGGAACACTGCAGTGCTTTCAGCAAGATTTGTATGTATTGGTGTGAGTTTGGTTTTGCTGTGCTCCAGCTTCAGGCACAGGATCCCTGCCCGTGTGCAGGTGTGCAAACACTGACAGGCAGGGCAGGGAATGACCCCCTCCCTCCTCTGTTTCCCTGCAGGCTATGGAGCACCGTATGGATACAGCACAGCGGCACCAGCCTACGGTACGTACAGCCCTGTAATTAACACGTTAGAAATTATGCAGAAACTGTTGTGGCAGTCCAAGTGTGGCAGTCCAAGGAGAAATTCAAAGAGATTTAAGCTCTTAAACCATGACAACAACACCACTTTTATGCCATAACCTTGTGGTTCTTTTTTGGTTGGAGTAGCTTTTTGCCTCTGCTTTGCCTGGTCTGTGGAAGGACTGCTTGTTCTAATTGCCTGTTCCCTTCATACTGGAACCCAGTCAAAGTAGTTCCCTTACTTTTTACAGCCAGTCTGTGCTCCATTCAAAGACTACCGAAGGGCCTATTTCAGCATCTCTGACCCAGATTTAGCTAAATGGCATTACAGTAACATTGGTGAAATGTTTGTCCCCAAGTGTAAGTGACTTGTGGACAAAGCTCCCTTAATGCTGTCAACTCTTTGAAGTCTATGGGCAAATACCCCCCACCCCTGCAGGCTAAAACACCACTGCTTGGGACACCAGGATGGGTTTTGTGTAGTCAGTGCTGGTAGCAATCAGTCTGTGAGGCAGCCAGGACACGGTCATTTGCCACAATGCTTTTCACTATGAAACATGTTCTATTAGGCTGGCAAAGCACTGGTTTCATGGAGATTGTAAAATGAGCTGATAACCAGAGAGCTGTGATGGAAGGTTTTTCCTTAACTCGGCTTCTCCCTCCCCACTGGCTTGTTTTATGCTGGACTAACAATGCATTCCTCTAACCGGCCCTTTTGGTTACTTTGAATGAGGTTTATGTGGCAATGGGAGCAGGGCAGTTTGGAGTCAGTGATATGTCCTGGCACACACAACGTGAGCCCACCAGGACCAGTCCCACCAGCCTGTCCTTTGGCAGGGGCTGGTCACAGTCTGCTGATCAAATGACTGGCATGTTTCAAGGCCTGGAGTTTTTCATATGGGAAACTTCTGCTTTTTAGCATTTGTAATAAGTCATTCCTCCCAAATCTGTCTAACTTGGGCTATACCAACTCCCCTGATATCATTATAAAAGTTAAAAATATTTTGAAATGTCAATTACATGACTTTTCTAGAGGTATGAGCTCTAGCAGGGCAAAAATGCTGCTTTATGGAAAATGTTTGCTTTGCCTGACTGGGACCAGCTGGTCCAGTTCTGTACTGAGAGGGAGAATGGGCCCACAGGCTGTGTTCAGTGTGGAATTCTCCCACAGAATTGAAGAACTGGTTTTACTGGAGAGTAAAACCTCTCTAGTTTTACACCTGCTGACTGGCCCTGTCCTCTGACAGAAGGGCAGCTGCCAGCAGGGCTGTCCCATGGAATGTTGTCCTTTGTGGTGCATCACACAAGGAACAGCAACAAGTTTTCTCAGAGAAAAATGAAAGGGAATTTAGTTTGGGGTATGGATTTTTTAAAAACTCCCTTGGTTCTTTTCAAGCAACAGTCTCAGAGTATAACTAGGATTACTGGTATCTGCATGTCTGTGTTTTTACAAGCAGTGACACATTGTGACATGAGGAATCCTTTCCCTGCTGAAGGCAGGAATACAACTGTTACCAAGTTTCCCTGAAGCTTTTTTTTTCTTGCTTTTTTCATTCAGTCCTTCTGGTATGGGATTTTTTTCTCATTATGCCTATTTTGTGAGCTGGATTTTAAGCACTTAGGTGTATATATGTGACATATCACTGACTTCAAAGCATTGTGAAATTGGATGCCCCCATTTTTCACATAAAGAGTTTCTGTTCTTAATGTCTTATGATTGTGATGCAAAGTTCTGGGATAATGCTTTTTGGCTGTAAGGTAAACATGTCTCTTTGCCTTTGTAAGCTGTTGCATGTTGGGAAACTTCACTTTGATCATCTGGTGCTCTGGAATACCTGCTGTTGCTGCTTTGTGATTTCTAAATGGATACATAGGTTAAATACTAGAATTTAAATAGGCAAGATTAAAAAAACAAACAAACGTTTAATTATGCAGAAGTTTGTGAGGCCACAAGAACTCTAAAATAATAATGAAATCAGGCAGATGTCAATCTTTCCAGATTTACTACTTCAACACAGGAGAGGAAGTGCAGAATAAGGAAGCAGATGCAGAATTTACTGTAGGTGCTTGATTTTTGGCTGACCTACCTGGATGCTGATCAAAACTGCTGAACAGTTTCCCTGTGAGTTGTATTTTATGCACAGCAGTGCCTGTCTAGAATATCTGCAATTGCAACTGGCCTGTGAAATTACCTCAATGTAGAACAAACTAGTAGAGATTAATTACCATAAAGATTATGAAATAGAGCTTCAAGTCCAAATACACACTCTGCTTTTGAGAATATCACTTACTTAATTTTACCAAACACCAGGACAAAAATAAAGCAGACTTTAAGCTATAACCATCTGTCTGAAATAGTGCAAAGTGGTGAAGCGTTACTGTTTATGGGACTCTGCACCCTGACATCACATTGACTGACTGATCTGGAAAAGGTTAATGAGAACATTACTGTAAGCTCTTATCTGACTTTCTTGGATTGCTGAACTTATTTGGAGTCCTCTCCCTTTCTTCTCTCTGTAGGTTTACCCAAGAGAATGGTTCTGTTACCAGTTATGAAATTCCCAACTTACCCCGTTCCCCACTACTCATTCTTTTAGCAAATGGCAGAAGCTAATTCCTATTGATTGAACAACACAGTACAGTACAGAATGTTAGAAGAAAAAAAGCCTTTTTATCCTGTTTTCTTTGAACACATACTTGAGCAAAGTCATTTGTAAAGAAACATCTTTTTCCTACTTTTTGATTTTAACAAAATGCAAATTTAGTTCTCTAAAACTTGAAAAAAATGTTCTGTGAAATGTTACCTCATTTTCAAATAACTTATACCAGCCTTCTGTTATAGGGAAGAACTAGAAGCTTAAATCTTACGTTTTAAATGAAGTATCCGATTATGTAAAATTAAATTTGTGAAGGATGTATAGAATATAAAACACTGATCACAAATAAACTGTTTTGTTGTAACACAAGAGTACTGCCTGTTTCCTAATGCAGTCACACAGACTCAGTTAATGACCTGTATTTGCTGTAGGGTTATTAAATGCAGGGCATAGTTCTTTAAAAAACAAAAATAAAATAATAATAAAAAAACACAATAGAAACTTTACAGTTAACATTTAACTTTGTAAATATTATGGTGTGTAATAAACTTAGTAAAATATGGGTTAAATATTGTTTTATCTTATTTTTTATAGTTAAGCATCAGTACCTGAGTTTCCTTATAGATCAGCATACTGTAACTGTGATTTTAGACACAGTCTTAATTATCCAAGAAGACTTTTCACTCATACACAAAATGCTGAAAAACAAATGAAACAAAGGGAATTAGTCTGTCTCTGTATAAGGCTGCATTCTGTGAAACAAGTATTAAACAAGTATTAAAGGAAGTTCCCACAGAAGGATGCAATTCCAGGGATACACCTTACACCCGTATTGCCCAGAGAAAGGACAACAATAATGTTACAATCAGGTTCTTTAGAGCTCAAAAACTACATGTTTTCCTTTCTTTTCTGTTTTTACAAAAAAAAAAAAAAAAAAAAAAAGAGAAAAAAAAAAGAAAAAAAATCCACTTGTTCTTGTGGCCTTCTTCACTTTTAAGATTGTCTGCCCACCCTTGATTTTCCATCCACCATTTCTACAGAAAGCATTTTATTTGTCAATTATATATTAAACCAAAGGTTCTCCTTTCCCCCTTATATTTATAAGAATCTAAAGCAGCAACAAGGTCCCCATGAAAACTTGCTATTTAATTGTCCCAGTTCTTGTTGAGTGCTGCTGTGAAAAGTGACACACTTCAGCCATAGGCCAGTACTTTTTTATGAGTTGGTGCTCAAACCCAGTCCTCTTTTTGATGAGGAGTGTGTGCACCTGTCTGAAATTCCAGGATAGGCCCCAGCTCCACGATTGGAGTCTCCATGGATCGTGGACTGCTGTGGGCTCTAACAAGGGATTCCAGCGGTCTTTATTAAGGTATCACCCCACAAATAAGCAGCACTGTTGGTTGCACTCTCTCCTCAGCCCTCTCCCGTTGCTTTTCCATAGGCTGGCTTTAGTTCCTGCTCTTCCAAAGATTTGCCTTTATCCCCTGTTCTCTAACAGACGCTGCTGCTGAGGCAAGGGGAGCTGTATCTGTGTTGAGGGTGTTGTAAGAGCGGTGCTTAAAGCAATGTAAAGTTCCTCCTCCCCACAGCCCCCTCAGAGGGAGAAAAATATTAGAAAAGCTGAATAAGGGGTGACTTATAGAACAAGCTGCTTTCCCTGGAATTAACTGCAGCTGTTATTCTTAAGCTAAGTATTTGTGCTTAGGAATGTGTTTACATTTCCACGGTTCTCCTCCTGCCGTAGCTCTCGCTTCCGTTTGGTGTCGGTGGTACTTTAATAAAACGTAGATGATGGCCCGGGAGGGTGAGCCTGGTGTCACCCACGGAACACAGAGCAGGGCCGGGGATGGAGCCAAATTGAGAGGGGCTCAGAAATCACTGATCTGTTTTGCTGGCCTATGGATGAAAGGAAGCCATCACGGAGCAGAAAAAGCATGGCTGATCAGAGCCCATTTTGTTAATCAAATATTCATTAAAGGAATCTTTCCTCCGCACACATTCCCCCCCCCCCCCCCCTTTTGGAGTTCTGATTGGCAACTGTTTGTAGTTTCCTTTTTTTCCCTGAATCCCCAGTTTTGTAAAATTCCAAACAAAATATTCTGTGAACCAATTCTATACATCAAACATTTGTAAGCCAAAAACTTGTTCTTATTTCAAAGACATGAAGGGCGCTATGCTCTTTTCCAACATGATGGCAGTCATTTCAGATGATTTATAGAAGTCATTTTTTATTTTTTGTCATTTGTTGGGAGTTACTAACCACATTGTAAACTTGCCCCCTTGCTGCATATTTTACATTTCTCTGCTTTACTGAAAATATGAATGAGCTGTCAGTTCTTTGTTTAGAAAGTGGTAACCTTGGAAGTGTTAGATGTTTCAATACCTTCAAAGAATTCAAAGTGCCCATTTTGCAATGAAAATTCCACTTGCAGCTGAAAGAGCAGAGAAATTTAAATGGAGCTTTAGCTTCAACCAGTCTCAGAAATTAACGTGAGGTTTTTGCTTCTCTGCTCTTCTCCCACTGTAGGTGGTTTTTTCATTGACAGTCCCTATTGCCAGCCTCTCAGCATCGCACCTTTTATTATTCACTTGGGCCCTCAAGATTTCTTCTCTGACTTCTAGAACCATCAGGTTGTGTGGCTCCAAATGGCATTTTGTACATGTCTTAAAAGCAAGAAAAACGTGGCTCGTTTTGAGGTTTCTCAACTTCAGACATGGAATCTGAGCTTTTTTCCTTTTTTTTTTTTTAAAGTGTTTTTCTCACTTCTTGAACTTTGCTCCATGTAATGAAAAGCAATACTTAGTCCAAGCCACAAGTCCTCTCTTTGGGTACATAGCAATAGACGTGTATATACTCCTGGTTATTTCTTTACACTAGAAGGGGAAGGACTGGTGTGTTGAGGGGGGAAAACCAAACACCAAACCAAGGCACAACCCGGGTCGAGTGCTGCTTCAAGCACTGAAATCTGCCTTTACTTTCACTATTGAAGTCCTTCAGAATTTTGATACTATACTGTATTTGCATGTTTCCTATAAAAGTTGCTACAGAGCTGTGCAATGGTCACTCCTGAAGCAGCAGTGCTTTGTACCATTGTGAATGTCAGCAGACATGAAATGTAGCAAAATGGCAGAAGAAAAAATATAGAACATAGTATTTTTTCCCAAAATATAACTGAATGATATATTCTCTCTCTCTCTTCCCCACATCATTGATATGAGGCACAAAAATGGTAGGCCTGAACTTGAAAAACAAGTGGATTGCTTTTGTGTCTCTCAAAATCATCACCAAATGATAGGAAAGCACAGTATTTGGGAAACATCCAGTTCAAAAACCTTTGCTGCTCTAAATTTACTGAGTTTTTTCCCTCTTGAATATTTGTATGTTGCTATTTTGAGATTGTCAATCAGCAATAACTGAAAGGTGAATGTTTTTTTAAATGGTATTGGAACATCTATATGTTGCAGCTTAAGACTTCTAAGCAGTTTTCAGCAGGTTAATTCCACTTTATTCTCATTCTCTCCGGACCTTCATAGCCATATGCACTTGTATAAAATAAGCAGAAATGTAGTGACTGTAAGCTGAGATCGTGATATAAAAGGTAAGAGATTTTATTTTCAGCTTATAGAATATTTTTATTGCTTTTTTTCTAAAAATCTCATATACCTGTGACAATCTTGTATATGGCACGTTTTTATTATGTCTTGTTTACTCAGTGTTTAAAGAGGTAATACATAGGTCTGAATCCCAACTTTGTATTTCTCAAGGCCAATTCAAATACTCCAGTTTCAGTTAAAAAATATTACCTAACACTTAAGAAATTGTTTGGTTTTATCAACAGACTGTTCTCCTTCAAATATTTTGTCTCCTGTGTAGCATAAAAAGCTGTGTTGATACTGCTGTGTCAGGCACTGCATTCCTTGCATCCCTGTGGACACGTTTGGGTAGGTACCAAAGCCAGGCCATGGCCTGCTCTGAATGCACACATTGGTTCTGGCTAAGTGCAATGGGTGACACTAAGAATGAGAGAAACTATTTCCCTAAACTATTAAAGCTGAACTCCAAATGAAGAATTAACAACTTTGATGATACTGCAGTTAAAATCTGCAGAGATCAAATTACATTAGGCCAAATTAATTCAGGAAGCAGCCAGGTTTGCTTCCCTCCTGTGGGTGCAGTGCAGTGCAGGAGGGCAGGCAGGCAGGGATTTATCTCTGCGTGAATCCTTTGCTTAGCTGTGGTTTTCTACAGCTGGAAATTAGGATACAGCCATCCATAAATAATTGTTTTCAGTTCTGTAGTGAATGTTTTAAGAATATTTTACTTAGATTTAAATGGGTTTGAATTATGACCTGTTGGTGCACATGATATGTGTAGTTTTAAAATACTATTTTTTTATTTGTCTTTTAAACCTTGCGTTATGCAAAGTTGCATAGTACAGTACTCCAGAAGTGCAGTACTTGCAGTACTTGAAGTTGCTGGAAACAACTCTTTTTATATAAAAATGGTTAAAAAATAAAAAAGCAAAAGGGAGCAAGCTGATAATGATGTATTAGCGTTTTAGGGTCTCAACTGAGAGATGAAAACATGAACAACCCCTGACTGGTAACAGCTGACACTGGTGTCAATCAGAAAACCACTTGGTACAGAATATGGAATGGTGTATCAAGCCCAAACACTAACAGCAAATATAAACTATATTTGATTTTAATATCGAATCATCAAATTCACTAAGTAACTGCATGTACAGGTTATCCATTCCTCAGGATATTTCTGGATATAATGCATAGGCTGGTAAGAGAAAAAGAGCTGCTCAATAGTGTCAGCTTTGCTCCTGAACTTGCACCTGGGAAATGAACTGCGGAACTGTTCAAGGGCTGGCCCTGGAAGCACATAATCCTTCCATGACATCTGCAGGACAGCTGATGAGCAATCAGAACGTCCTTCCTGTTCAGGGGGCAGGTTTCCATCTGCTGTTGTCTTCAAGGTGCAAACTCAGGGCTGGATCTGCAGCTCATCTACAGTTCAGTCCCTTTTTAAGCCTGGCAGGCCCAGCAGTGCTGATCCTGGAGCAGCAGGCTGCTCTGCTCCTTCAGATAGGATATTATATGCAACAAGGTGCATTATAATGAACTTCTCCTGAATATTCCTTTCCTAAGCTTAACTGCTGTCAGCCTGACAAGCACTGTCCACTTCAAGGACTGATAATAAACATCTTGCTGACTCTCATTTGAATTGCTTTTTTGTGGACTCTGCTTGGCAGCTTAATCCCTGTGTATTTCTTTCCAGCAGAATTGCTTTAACTGTGAATTTCTGTGTTTTTCTGTTATCACTCTTTTTAACTCTTAAAATCCTAAGCTTGCCACTCTCCTGCTGTTTTTTTAAAATGATCTCAACTTCCTTGCATATTTTTTTCTCTAGATTTCTCTAATACCCTGCTGTTTGTAATGCAGTAAAGCATTGCAGTATTTATGTCTGAGATGGCCCCTTGCCTTTGCTGCCTCCCTTTTCAGTAGGAGAGAACCATTTTCTGATATGTGAAACACGCTAAGACTCCTAAATCTGGGTTCTGCAGCCACCTGGAATCAGAGATAGGGCCCTAAGGTGCATGATTGCCTGAGAACCCCTCTCATTCATGTGGAACTTGAGCAAAATAGCTCCATGTATTGAAGGGTCACAGAGTAGGCTCTGAAGTGCCTGATGTATTCATGTTTGAGAGAGCAGCCAATTCCATCAGTAGGTTTTAGCCTAATATCAGGCTATTATCTGATCAGTAATCTGGGTAACATCTGCTTCATCAGTGTTGCAACAAGCATAGTTTTGCTAAAGCAGAAGTAGAAACTAATTTCTTCTGCATAATACTTTTAGGTTTCCTTTTAAAAGCCTCCTCACAGGAGCTTGGTCTGAACTGCCTTTTCTGTGAGGTTGGAGGTCTGTGTTACAGCTACTGAGCTTTGCATTTCTGTATGTACCCAAGAGCCAAACATGAATCTGGTTGTGTATGCTCTGTGCAGCTGCCAGTAGCGTTACCAATTCTGGAGTACCTTTTCAGTGGAGCAGAAATGGTATTTTAGAGTTCGAATTTCTGGTTTATGGAAAAGAAATCTGAAAAGTTCCTTTCAATTAGTACATCTATAAATAGGAGACCAGGGAAAGTCTGTGCCTATACACTACCCACCTTAAAGCTAGTTTTAGCTAACCAGATGATCGTGTGTATTTTGGGAGATGGTGTCTGGCACTTAAAGGATTAAAAGCTGGAGATGTACAATGAAGAACCAGACTGTTCGATGTGTTCTCTATACTGGAAATGAATGGCATCACCACTGACTTTGCAGTAACACCTGTGAGTTTAGGGGTCTGCTTCAGTACTTTGCCAGCCACAAGAGATTCCTCCAGGCAGGCTCTACCTAGAGAAGGGTTTAGAGTAATCAGACTGGTTTGGAGGGCTTGGCTAGCTCAAAGCATGATATGTGGTGCTTCCTGCCATCGTGTTCTGTCTCTGCCAGTGCTTGCTGTCTTCCTTAAGCACACATTCAGGAGCTGGAACACGGTGACCTTATTCCTGGGCGTTTCGCCAGTTGGATGGAGGGAGGCCAGCCTATGCTCCTGAAGGGAATGTGTAACACGAGGCCTCGGCTGCCCAAGCAATTTCTGTTGGACACGGTGCACAATCCAACCCTCACAAAGGCAATTTAGTGCCTGGGTAGGTGGTTCCTAATCTGTCTAATTTGCTGTTGTGTAGCCAGTGTGAGCTAATTAGATGATTCAGCAATTGTCATGGCTCCCCACTTAATGTGCTGTAAATGCTGCTGCCACGACTTTCACTGCTGTTAAATACCTTTGCTTCTGTGAAGTCTGTCCTCCTGCCCTGCCTTTTCTGATCATCTTCTAGAATCCTAGGAAATAACTGATTCTCTAAAATTATGAAACTGTTACATGTAAGTATCTAGATTCTTAAAAACTTTTAATCAGACTGTGAAGCACTTCAGAGAAACCAGTTTTCCTACAAATATTTCAACTTATTCATGTGCCAGAGGACTATTTCTACTCATTAACAATGATCTGAAAACTGCTCCAGTATCTCTCCTCTCTGGAGACAAGGATTCTTTCTTTGAGAACACTTGCCTTCTGGTAAGAAAAAAAGATTTAAAGTGTGTCTTAATAAAAAACTGTGCCCTCAAGCCCCTGAAAGAACTTAACTGGGGGAAAGTGCACAAATCTAAATTATTTGAGGCTTTTTGTTTTCACTGAGCTATTGAGAACAATTTCCCTGACAAGAAGTTCCTCAGATTATTAGGATGTAGAAAATACAAGAGGAGGGGCATGAAGATTTTTCAAGTAGTATAGGAAAAAAAATCTTCTGTTTGTTGGCTGTTAGCTATGCTACATCATTCTCTTGTCGCTTCTTTATCTCCAAGACAGCAATAAATGTGAGCAGCTTTAATGTACCATCTCTGATCCAGCTCTGACAATGTCCCTTGGAGAGTGAGAGTGGCACTCCCTGTATTTTCTGCCACCAACTCCCTGAAATAAAGTCCCTTGCTTCATTTGTAATTCTGCATCTGTACTTCTGAGCCAGTCTAGAGGTGGGATAGCTGAACATCTCTCCAAATCCGTGTAAAAGACAAGACAGTATTTCAGTCTTTACTCAGACAAAATCACAAGTTTCCTTCTGCCTCTTGTGCTTGGTATACCAAGATATGCTCACTCAGTATTAGATTTTCTTGCCTTTAGCTAAATACTAAGACAGTTGCCTCTTACTTAGTGAAGGGAAAACTATGTCCCAGCCTCACTGAGTTCCAAGTCACAAAGCAGCTTACAAAAACAGCTCCTATTTCCGGTGGCTCTGGGAAACGGCACAGGAGCTCTGCTGCTGTGGATTCCTTTGGATACATGATGAGATGTATAAACATGAAATTCAGATTGTTGTTCACAGTCATGAAGCTGACTAAGACCTTGCCTCTCTGGCATCAAAAGAATGAAAATGAGCTCTGTGCTGGGCACACTGAGGAGCTCTGTTAGGAATGGCTGTTCTGTCTCAAAAACCAGTAACTCAGCTCAAATGTTCAGCACACAGACTCTCTTGGGCTTCCTGCTGAATAATCCAGTGAAAAATGAGATATTTTATTGACTTGTTTAAAGCAGAGCAAAGAGGCAGTGTAGCTGAATCTGCTGTCTTAGTACAGGAGACAGCTTGTCTAACAACTTGTTGGTTTCATTCTACTGGAAGTGGAAATTCTGCTAAAGTAATTTTAGAGCACTTCACCAGAGAAACCCAGCACTGAAGTCCTGTGCCTATGGACCACAGCAGCAGTTTCACATGCACTTTCTTTTGAACATAAACCATTTAAGCTAGTGGTTAAGTATTTGGCATTAAGAGAATTGTCACCACTGAACTGTTTTATTGCTTAACCCAGAGTGATGCCTTCTTAGCTTTATTTGTGTCATCTGAATCCACACCTATTCATGCCCAGGTATTGGGGTGCTTGCCTTTTCTGCTCACAGATATGAGATTCACTTGTTGGTTTGTAACTGATATGTGAGATAATACAAAAGCACAAGTAGGACACATCTGCCTGTTCCTCTGTCTGCTCCTCTCTCTGGGATTTCCTAGGAGAAAGGGGGCTCTTCCTCCCACACTGGTCTGATGCTGTGTAGGCAAGGCAGTGCTTTATTGTGAGTGCTGTGAGTTAGGTAAGAGAAAAGTTCATCAGACAGTAAGGTTTAAATTCAGTAAAGTGGGTTTTTTTTTCCTCCAGTTCCTGAGATTGCATGAAACATTCAGGCCACATTGTTTACCTTGATGTTTTTGAGGAGCTGAATGTCCAAAAGTGGTGTGTGGAGATGTGCAGTTCTAAAGCATATCTCTTATTTTGGATGTTGTTTTATCTTGTATTTGGTGCCTTAACTCTGTACAATTTAAGGTCATATATACTGTACCACAGGTAGTTTAGTAGTTGTGTACTTGAAAAGAACCCATCAAGCCTAGTCTATAGAAACTCTTGTACAGACCGAAGCCTTCTCAGGGGGAGTACTCTTCCATGTTTAATTAATAATCCACCTTAATAAAGTTCTTAATAAAGAAGAGAGTTACAAGAATGTAAAGAGCATTTAAAAATTTTAACTGTAGAGACTGAATTTATCTGAGTCTGAAGTTATCTGATTTCTAACTTCAAAGGTTTGGGGCAGTGAGATAATTAAAGCTGCAGTCTCTTCTATGCTTTGTAAGTAAACAACTTCAAAATGTTTTCTCACCAGCCAGAACCGCATGTTTGTGAAAACCTCTGGACTGTTATCTCTAGTAGAATAAATAACACTTAATTTTAAAAGGCATTAATTGAATGTAACTGGCTATCCATTGGTTAGCACAAGAGAGTTGGAATGAGTAAAAGCTGCAGTTAATTTTTAATTGATTAAACTTAAGCCTCATTCATACCTCTAACCAGGATCTAGAAGCTCCAGCTGCCTTATGCTGCTTTGCAGTTCATGAGGCTTTTGCAGCATCAGCTTGAACAGGATTCCTGAGTGTATCTGGTTCTGGCAAGAGAGACAAAAGATAACAATGAAGAAAATGTCCTTCTCTGGTTTTAGAGGGTAGAGCATCACAGATAGAAGTTGGAGGGAAAGTTGCACTGCCTTTTCCATGTCCATTAAGACAGTCTGTGGTAAAACCAGGAGGTTTATGTGTGCTGGGGAAAGCCAGCAACCTTGTGTACTATGAGCAGGGGGAGCTGGGATTGCTTTTTCAATAGTTAGCGAGAAATTATGTAAGAGGTTTAAGCTGTCCATACAGCAGGCTAAAAGCTGCTAATGATGTTGCTAAAGGAGATGAATTTATTTTTTCTGTTTAGTAAACAAGTCCAGGATTGCTGGTTTTCCAGAGGAGGAATGCGAGAAATCCAATGGACAAATTTTGTTTCCTGATGCAGTCCTACCCAAAACAGGGAGATAGTTCCAGGCAGTGTACAGAGCATGCAGTTGAATTTTGGGAGGAAAAGGAATAATAGTAATTTCCTCGGAAGGAACAGTAGTTAGTTATTTCTGCAATGCCCACAGTATTCTAGACAAGCTACCTTTACACAGAGGAGCATGGCAACAAGGGAAAGCAGATACTGCTCCCACAGTGACCTGTGTAATGTACACATTTTAGGTCACCAGTATTGGTGTAACTCCTTATGACAAAGTAGGTTCATCTTACCAGCAAAGTGTATTTTGACATTCTATCCACTTCTATTTTTTAAGCTAAAGGGGAGTTAATCATAGCACTCATCTGTTTCGATGGGAGTAGAGCAGAAGGTAAGTTTTAACTTCATACTTTGAAGGTGCTATGAATAGATTAACAGTGTTCCATGGAAACAACCTGATGTACTTCTTTATTTTCTTGGAGTTTCATTTCTGTGTTCTTGCAAAAGCACAAGCTTGCGTAAGCATAATCAATACAAAGTTACTCAGGGTACTGCATCATCTCAGCAGTGGACACTAACTGCATCTTAAGTCAACAGGCACACATAAATCAAGCTTAATTAAGAGGAACAGGACATCTTGGCAAGTTTTGCTTTATTACTGGCACTGCTACAATTTAATGATCTATGCATACTGAAATGTGTGTATTGCTGCACTCCCAACAGAATGTGAGTCTTGTAAGGGTGTCCTGTAAAGTAACAAAGTCAGAGTAAGAGAGACAGTATTTATTCTTCTGTCATTATTTTCACAAAGAACTGTTTCTAAGCAGATGGAAAGTCATTCTGTTCAAAGGAGAATAACGGTGGGCTAAGAACAGCATTCAGAGCAGTACAGCTTTTGAAAAGTTAGTGATCCTATGAATTATAAAAATTCTGATTTGCAGTACAGATTCTTTCCTGTGTTTTTAAACTCGTATCACTGTTTCCTTGCTCAAAATAACAGGATAAAGACAAGTGTAGTTTTCTAATAACATCTATGGTGTGGAAATCCACATACACTGGAAGAAAAGGGAGGCTGTACTGCAGAGAGCATATTCAACTACAGAGCCATTCTCTGGGCAATGCTGCATAATTTAGGAGTGGGTAACCATGCCTTCAGGGACAACATGACACAGAGCAGATGGTTGAAAAAAAAAATCACAGAAAAAAGCCTCCAAGCTTTGTCCAGTCACACATTTACCCCTCCCTGCAAAAGGGGACAGGTACATTCATACACACATAATGAGTTATCTGTCAGGCATCACAGAGGTCCTTAAGGACAAATGTTTAGGAGCTAGTCTCCTTTTGGACAGAAAAAGGAGGAAGTTGACTCTGTCTTCCAGTTCCAAGGTGCAGTGTCTTATTTCTCATCCTAACCCTAAGTCAATATTTATTGATCAAACTGACTAAGCTTTTTAGGCCGACCAGCTCTCTACGAAGCAATTCTGTTCTTTTGAGCCTCTGCAGGGGCCAGTAACTGGTGCTTAACTACTGCTTCCACTCTGGAATGTCACCGTCCTCCAGCTGCCCCAGAGCCAGGCTGGGACACTTGCACTTCTCAGAGAGCAACACTGCTGGGGGTGGGGGCTCTCCAAAGCACTGAAGTACTACAGCAGAGCAAGTCCCAGTGGGCTGTATGCTTTTTAAAGTCCTGTCCAGTTCTTAGTGACAAAGTTGAGCATGAAACCTGTACTGCCAAATGTATCAGCCCCTTGCTGAGAAGGGCATCAATGGGAAGCAGTCTCAGAAGCGGAGATTTTGACGAAAGGCTGGTGCTTTCCAAGGCCAACTCACAGGTTTTTTTTAATGGCTGAATTTCCACCTGCCAAAAATCATCATCAACCAAATCAATTAAAATTGCTGCTAATTTGGGCTAAAATATCACTTTTGTGTAACCCTAACCACCACCATCCATGCATCTGAACAATTCCTAAGCAAAGACTCCTCAGGAGGCAGAGCCCTTCTGACAGGAAATCTGGCAGTGCAGTCTGATGTGACTCTTCTGATAATAATTACTTCTCCAAGACAAGGCAAAGACAGAGGCAGTGCTTTGGGGCAGTGTTTCATGCTCGGCAAGTTTGTAGAGGGAAGGAATGCAATTCTATAAATCACTTGTACTGTATTTGTTTCTAGACTTGAATGAATTTCACTTTTCCTTTGTGAGTCAGCGTATTAAACGTTAAAGAAAAGGTCTATTTTTCTAAATCTCTTTCACCAGTAGAGGTCTGACCTGCAGCCAAGAGATGGATTTATTTATCCACAGAGGATGGAGTGTTTATTTATGAACTAAGATTGGATATGGCATTGAATAAAAAGAAGTATGACCTATAAACTATCTAAACCTTAAATACTATGAACAAATTCCACAAATGAGTAATTTGGATGGTGGACGATTCCATCTTTCTTCCCAATAAATCTCTCTCAAAGAAGTTACCCAGAATTAAACTTCCAAATGAAGTACAAGAGATCCTTGTGGTCTAATTACAGACTACTTTCAAAATACTTCCGTTTTCTCCCAATTTGTAATCACTAGAGAACAATGATGACTGAACTATTCCCAACTATAAATAAAGTAATTTCAAATAAAGTAATTTGGCAACAACCATGGCTATCTATAGCACTAAAAATGTAATTTGAAAATTCAAATTTTCTTAATTTGGTAGCAGTTGAGTGGGAAGAAAAATAACTGCACAGTGAATTTTAAACCGAGCTGTATCTACTCACTAGCCAAAAAAAGCGTACAGATGTAAAGGGAACGCTCTTTGTAGCTTCAGTTGCTTCCTCCCGTGCTGCTGTACCCCGTACACTTGGCTTCATTTGGCTTCTGTGCTGTGGTTTGTATGCCAGCCACTGTTACTGACTGTACACAACACGATCTGCACTGTAATCTCGGGTCATTTCCACTGGTTGTAACCCAACGCTACAGACGTCTCTGTATATAGAACTGGAACCATGTCCCATTGCTTCCAATAGCTCCAATAAAGACTTATCTCTGTAAACACGAATTATGGCCTAATGCTTGGCTGGGGGGGTTGGTTACAGTGAGCAAACTGCCTCCAAGGGGGTCCTGAAGCCTGGGATGCCAAACCACAGAGGTCCATTGTGCCTAAGTCAGGTAACAGGCTCAGCAGAAAGGACCGACAGCCTCCCGAAGGCTGCAGTGTTAACAGAGATGACTTGAAGGTGCAAACATAAAGCACATTTATGCTGGAACAAGCAGAATGCATTCCTTCACAGAGGTGAAAGTGAATAGAGCATTACTGGATTTCAATTTACGAGGGCTGCTGCAAGTACCTCTGGGGGCTTGCCTTGGAAGCAGTACCAGAAAAGCCCAGAGAAGGCTGCAATAGCCATGATCAGCCAGGAAGGCAAGTTTCACTCCAAAAACAAATCTGGACAATTCCTAGTATTTAGCTAATTAGAAAAACTGGATGTTTATTTTCTTAAAAGATAAATGATACACATAAAGAATAAGTAAGGTTCTTTCAAAGTTCTCTCCACCCCTCCGATTTCACTGTGTTTCTTAAATTCCTGTGGTCCCAGTCTGTCCTCTAAGGTCCAAAGCAAATCCAAGCAATTTCCTTGTCCGGAGCCACTAAGGGCATGACAATTGTGTGGCTGGTGTTGTTTGCTTGAGGTTGCAACTCATGGCAAGATTTACTGGAATATACACATATGTCCAGCCTGGAGCTGAGAACCCAGCTGTACTCTAGAAGAGAAGTCAGTGAACATATAGTCTTTACTTTTCTTAGAAGTGTTTTTCTGATCTTGAAATGCTAAATTGAAGTCTGAGTGCAGAGGTCATTAATCAAATTCAGAGCAGATCAGACTTGAGAAGGGATTACAAACTGTTATGAGCTGACTATAATTGAGATTGCTCTTAATGAAATGAGATATATGAAATCCCACAGCTTAGAATGTATGATAACTGGACCAGGACTTGGTGTGAGACTTTTGCCCTCAACAAGCCAGTGTGCAGCCAGCCCAGTCTGCTGGCATACTGCAAACAAGTCAGTAATGCACAAAGAGCTACTCAGGGACAACTGTACCAAACACAACGAAACCACGCATCACTTAAAATTTAGAGCTGTATCAAATATTTAGCAAGCAAGATCCGCAAAGAAATAGAGTCGCTTAAGAAAACATCATTAACACTTAACTGAAACTGAAGTCAGTCTTACCTACTGTATTAGCGTAACGCCTGTCTGTGCTCATGCCTGATGTTAGCTGGCTCACTAAGAGGTCATTCCAAAAGCTGCCTCGGGATTATCATCTCTGAGGTGCTGAGAAGGCTGTCAGCTCTTCGGCAGCAGCCTGGCAACTGCTGGTCAGCGACAGCTCAAAGCGAGCTGGGCCCACTCCAGGAGCTGGCGGGCATTCTGTGGCCTCGCAGGAATGGGAGAGGGGCACATACGGGAGTGGGACATGGGAGAAGCCACACAGCACTGAGCCTAGACTGGCAAAGGAGGTTGGCACATCCTTCTTTCCTCCTTGAGAAAATGCTTGGCATCTCCTACTCAGTTTTACTCCCATCCTACCGTAGCTAAGCTAACTTTGCCCAGGCAGTTACAGAGTATCTTGCTTGGAAGAACAGGGAAGCTGTGATTTGTGGCTCCTGTCCGCCCCCCACCCCCTGCAAACCAAGAAATACCAAGTCCATCTACTTTTCTCAGCAACCTGCAGTGCCTCTCACTATGAATCTGCAGCTGAATGCACACAGTGAAATCTGCAGCAGAAAGCTCCTTCATTTCAGGCCCTCCCCAACACTGCCTGACTGCCCCATCCCCTGCTGGCACAGCACCGAAGGGATCCATGCAGAAGGAACCATCTGCTTAACAAGCAAGATGCCCCATTTACCTTGCTGCAATCAGCATCACCTTGGAAAAGTGTATTTGATTACAGAGGAAGCAGGAAAAAAATACTGATTGACTGATGCCCAAGTGTGATGTTAAGCAACTAACAAGCCAGCCTGTAACTTCCATGTGCAAAGAACTGCTGCATCTATAAACCTGCCCAAAACAGCACCCCTCTTTCTGCAAGAAGTGTCACCTCACTTAATTGCTCACGACATAATGCTGACTTTGGTGGTTTGCTGCAGGGTTGAGTTCCAGCAAGTCAGCTAGAAAGACTTTTTCCCATTTGCTAAGCTGTAAATTATCCTTCTCTTTTGTGACCCCAATCCTTGGTAGAATCAACTGAAAGAAACTGGAGCTGCCACTGCTTTCAGGGCCCTGAATTCATCTTCACATTGGGCTATACATTCCAGCACATTTATTTGCAATGCTGTAAAAAGCCTGTATATACTCTTGTTAAAGTTACAACAAAAGGCTCACTCTTGCTCCAGGCATGAAATGAGGCAAAATCCTAAAAAGGCCTTTAGATCCCAAAAAAGGGTCACATACCCTGCACAAATAACACTTCCCTCTTCCCTTTGCTTAGGTGCTGGCACACACCAAAGGTGGGATTTCCTGCCTGCAACAAAGGCAGGCTCAGCGCTCTGCTGGTTCTGATTCATTCAAATGGACTTTTTGGTTGTTTTTTTTTTTTTTAATCTGGGTAACTTTGGATTACAGTAGAAGGGGGAAGGCTAAACCAGGGCAAGATGGCAAAATACAGCTTAGTAAATCCAATTATGTTGCCCTGCAAAGCGGTTCCACACAAACTCCTATACTTCCAATACTGCAAGTCTTGAGGTAGCCACAGGACTCCTGCATCCAGCACAAAGCAAGCATATGGCCAGGGGTTTGAGCTGCTCAGGCCAGTTTCCCTGGGTTTAAAGAACTATGCAGCTTTGAGAAAGATACGGTTACACATAGAAGACATGTAACTTCTGTCTGTACATTAAACTATTCTCTCTGAGATCAAATGAATAAAAAATTGAATGGAATTTAGAGCTTTCCGGTTACAGTAATTGCTCGTCTCCTCACTCTGTCCTAACCACGGGAGTGTGCAGCACCTGTAACTTCTAAAGATATTCAGAGTTTAGGCTACTCCTGTAGTGCTGAAGCCGGGGGCACCCGGGAGCTCTAGTCTGCTGTTCGTGTCTACAAGCAGCAGCCATGTCATCTACAATTCACAGCAGTGTGGCACAGGCTCCCACAGCCCCTCTGGCTGTGGGTTTGCCTCGTTCCACAGATAAACCACCTCAGGGAGACACATAAACCATCCTCGTGCAAAACACCCCTTCCCTTCCCAAGATCTTGTTCCTCAAGTGATTCCCTGTGGTATTATGCAGCAGTTCTGCCATGCCCTGAGTAGGTGGCAAGCTCAGATATACGTTGCTCTGCAAGCAGCCAGCCTTCATCCTCCTCCTCTTTCCCACCCATTCTCTCTGGTGCACCAGTATTAATTACCATCAAACCACTTCTCTAAGCTAGCCAAGCCTCCAGGACCCAGAAGGCATTAGATCACTCCCCTGTTTTCCAGGCAGCCAAGACTTGTGCCAAAGCCACAGTGGTTTGCTGTGGTGTTCTTAAAAGAACTGATAAACCCCTTTTGCTTACACCATGATAGCTGACAGTGACACAGCACTGCCATCTCAGCGAGTCCTTTACTAGCCTTTCTCAGGCACAGCAATCGAATAAAATCTGCACAGCAGTTTTCTTTTCCCTGTGTGGCATAAACTGACCAGCCACAACAGAAAACTGCCTCAGGAGTCATTCCAGTGTCCCCTCCTAAATGACATTTATGAATGTGGCTCCAAGGCCCCCTTTCCCCATCTCACTGCCAGCTCTGTGCGTGAACAGACGCTCACAGCAGGGAGTTTAAACACACAGCTTGGATGTTTTCATGGCACACGCTAACTGTGCTCAGCACGAGGAGGGCTTCTGCTCAGAGCTGGCAGCCTGCAAGTCTCATCTCTTCTGCACCTTCTGGAGCCTCAGAGCCCAGCGTGGCTGCGATTCCATCTTAAACACTGCAGCACTTTCCTAAAAATCATCACTTTTGCCACACAAGCTGTTGATTAAGATGGACCTCTGCAACTCCATAACTCCAACTCCAGAACCAGCCTGCTCACTGCACTTGGACTCCTGCTCCCCTCCATGTTAAGCCGCACATCAAGGGCCCATAAGGTGAGATCGTGAGAGACCAACTCACGTCACCTTCAGCTGTAACTCAAGCCACTAAAGCTGATTAAAAAATACTTTTGCCCTAACGTTTTAACCAACAAACATTTAATGTTTCTTGTATTCTGAAAAACTTCTGTGATAAACTTTTGCTATAAGGTTTGCTACATCTCCTATCTCAACAATTATTAATAAGCAGAGGATCAGTACGATTTACCCCTAAGTTCAAGGTGCATTAGAAACACATCCCATAGATTTACTTCCAAGACCCTTCAATTTTACTACATTTCCTCCCAGCAGATCATTTTAGTACAAGGACATAATACAACTTTCTGATCACATTTGTAGGAGGAACCCATGAATTACTTAACCAGCAGTCAGTGGTGTGACTGGCTTCTCTTGCAGATTTTCCACAGGGAGAACAGCCCACGGCAGCCACTCATCACATTAGAGATCAAACAGCTCCACTTTATTAGATCTCACAGCCTATTTCAAAGGTTTCCTCCTCAGGAGGCCTCAGCTCAGACCTGCCTGTGACAGGTTGCCATGAACAGCACCCACCTCCCGCTGAAAGGCTGCTGCTGCTACCTGGGAAGAGCTCACTGCCTGCCTCAGCCTGAGGGGCCTGGGGGGTGCTGCACGGGGAAAACAACATTTAAACCCCGTGCAAATTAAGGCAAAAATGTTACACCTTCTCCACAAGGGCCATTAATGCACTGCAAGTTCTGTACAGGTTTTCCCCAAAGTATCACTCATCTCCAGCGTTTATTGTTTGGATCTAATGATCTGCTGTCCTCCGCTGCCCTGGTGCTCTTCGAACACCCACAGACATTGGAAGAGCTCTGGGAGGATCTGCATGGTTCCCTCAGGAAGCACCGCCCCGCCCGAAGGCCGCTGCTCCCCTCCAGCCCAGCAGCTCAGCAGTGTGCCCGCACTCCGCACCTTCTTCCCGCCGGCCAGCCCCTGCCCGAGCCCCGCTCCAAGGCTCCTTCCCCCGGCACTGCGCCTCGGCTTCCCCGGCCCGCACAGCCAACAAAATGGCGCCGCTGCCTCCTCCACGCCCAATGGCTGCTCCCACTGCCAATCAAGCGCCAGCCTATCAGAGCTCCCCGCGGGCCCCGAGGGCCCTGCCCCCGCAAAAAGCGCGGGAAGCCATGAGGGCTCTGAGGAGGCGCCCGGCGGGGCTCGAGCGGCCGGAGGGTGTGGGGTGGTCTTCGAGCCCCTCCTCGGCTAAATCCACCTCAAACAGCCCGGCTCTACTTCAATTAGCTCGGTTCCACTCATCCCCCATTCAGCAGGAACTTACACCACCATGAGGAAACACTTGACTTCAATGTTAAACTCAACATGGCTCCTGAGCAGAGCCCTCCTTCTCACTTCACAGCCCGAGTTTCCTACTGTGCCTGTGGCCAGATTATCCTGAGGAAAAGCCCTCAGTCCCAGATTACACTGTCGCGCTTGTTAGTATGCAGATAATGCAGCAAAACCAAGCCTTTGTTGCTCAAACACATTAGGATGTGCAGTGGTAAATTCTAGCAAAATCTCTGTGTGAAGAGGTCTTTGGCAATACAGTAGGAAAATTACTGCACAATAAAGTGATGGGAAAAGGAGGAAAAATTAAAACAGAAAGCAACCCCCTGAGTGTCCACTGATGGCTCATTTCCAGTATTTTTTTTTTTTTTAAATTTAGGAAGGACTTTCCGTTCGGTTTGTGGGCTCACAGGAGCTCCCCTGATCCATCAGGGCTCTGGGCACGAGGCTGGGTACAGAGCTGCCCCCGCACCCGCCGAGGGCTGGAAAACCTCCCTGGATTAAACTCTTATGTTAGGCACCTCCAAAGTGTCTAAAGTTAGGCTGGATGAATGTGAGCCAAGCTGTTGAACAGATGGAGTGAAATCCTCCTCTAGATAACAGGAACTTTATATCACTGCCACAGATAAGAAGGGCAGCTAAAAAAAGTCACGGAGGTAGTTATATAAATTTCAAGACGGCTTACCAGCAATGCTTAAAGGTAAAACTTTCTGATAGCTCCTGAATATCCACTTCCAGACGCGGACCCTGAGCTGCCAAGAAGTTCTGCAACACAAATGAGATTGTGACACTCGAGCCCCCACACTGAGACCATCGGAACGCAGTGATACAGCACAAACACGCAAAGCATTTGGAAGCTGGAGCCTGGGGCACAGGAGATTAATCCCAGCATCAGCAGACTGGCACTGAACTGGAGTTCAGTACTCAAACCCAGCTGAGGCACATGTGAACAGAAAAGTTATTCACTACCAGAGAATAACCATCTCATTAATGCCCCAAATGCTACCAAACACACTCATTCTTTTTCTTTCACAGGGCTGTAAAATACTCGTGCTTACAGCAGCTTTGACTCTATGTAGTTTTCTACCTTCCTTATTCATAGTTTTAAACATCTGCAAATTCAATTTCCTCATCTTAAAACTGACCTGCTTCCTTGTTTTTCACATGTAATTATGCTTCCAAAGATGCACACCTCAGCACTGGATCCATTTTTCCTAGTTAGCTGTGGATATTTTAGATGGAATTGGATGTGAAATACATTGGTAATATTTATTTCCAAGCACCAAAAACCTTCAGGTCGGCATCTAAAGTAATCCATGACTGGAAACTGACTATGAAGTGTTTTGGATTAAATGCTGTGAACAATTATGTATGTTCTGCATCCATACTAAAAGAGGAGTATATGCTGCATGCAATTTGAAGGTAATGTTTATTTAGAGAGTGGAAGACATCTGAACAATAAAGCAGCTTTTTCTCTTCCTTTAAGTACCTCATCTTTGGAGGAAAATTACACAATTTCCCAGTCCCTTTGAGGAAGACAAGTGGATGAAGGGTTCTTGGGTTGCTTCCTCCTGTCTCCTGCTTACCTTTAAACTTTCTCTAAAGGTTGCAATTATCGAGAAACTGCAGAGCTGACCTTGCCAAGGGATGCACCTCTGGGAAGACAAAGCAGCAGAGACCACACACAACCACATGATGCCATTCTCTTAAAGCAAAATATGGCTGGGAAAGTGACATCACAGCAGCCTCCTAGAGCAGGGCTGCTTTCCATCCACCTCTGGTGGTTTTGGTGACAAGAATCCATTTGTTGTCCTGGTTATCTCTGCAGAACACAGGGCTGGGGAGCGGAGCTGCCCCGTGACCCAATTAGTGCAGCCCTGAAGTCGTGCAGGCTCAGCCACAGCTACAAAACCCTGCTGAAGATGACATGAACCACACTTGACCCCACAGAATTTGTTACTGATGGTGATAAGCAGAGATAGCCTACATTTATTTTGCAGATTCAAGCAGAATTTGGAGGGCCATGGGAAAAAAAAAATGTTCTAAATTGGACATGTTTGAGAAATACTGAGTCACAAGTTTCAAGCTGCACAAGGTCACTTTTGCAGTTTCTTTTTTCAAAGCAAACCCTAGATTTTATTATATAAAACCAGTGTTGGCAGCACTCAGAACATGCAGTCTTTTTTAGCAAAGCCCTTTGCAGCATGACTGTGGTTTCAGTCTTGGAGAAGCCTGCAGATGCTACTGCTTCTACTTTAAGAAGAGAATTAGCTTTATATTGCAAAATATTTAATAATTTCATGTTCAAATGAAATGAAACAACAAAATAGTTATACAATTTTACTAGTTTATATTTCAATTCATAAAGTATACACACTGCAACTATGCTACCACAATGTCCACGCATCTAATATTGATGGAGTTACAGGTTTTTTTTTTTTTGGTATTAAACAATAGAGATAATGTATGCAGTTAAGGAAAAAAGCTTGGACATAGCATGTTCTATCCTGTAGTTACAGAGTACATTAGCTAGCATTAGTACAGTAAACAAGAAAAAGTTAGAAATACAAAATAAACCAAATATCTTTATATACAAACCAGTGCCTCATATTGTTACCAGCTTATACTCACACTGCACACAAAATTTATCCACTGATGCAATAGATACTTCAGCATAACACAAACCATTATAAATTAAAAAAATTACAAGGTGCAAAACTCCATTCTACAGCTTTCTGGTGAGAACTCAATACAATCCAAGGAATGAGAACTCCAAGCACGTTTAGCACCTACCAGTGCAACTGCATCGAGTGTGAAAAATGACCTACACCACCTCAGAACGCTACCAGGGAAGCGAGTTGGACAGCTAGAGATGCTCGCAGCTACACTCACGCTGTGATTTTTGCCTCATATATAGCTCAGTTTATTGTTTCTTTGTCCCATTCATACCTATGTGCAAAACTAAAACCTGCGAGCTCTGTCGGAGCTCCGCAGAAGGCCTGCTACAGCCGGGTAAGAACAAACAAACAAAAACAAAACAGAAACCTGACAAAACCCAGACAGACTCCATTGAATGTCAGACCATCCACATAATTCATATTATCAGCACTCCTGGTGCTGGGGGTTTGAACGCTGTTGATATGTGGATCAAACAATATGACACAAGTGAAACGGAAATTCGCCCACAATTCCGATTATTCTTGTCTAGCACTTCGACAAGTCTCCCAGCCTCCGGTGGCAAATTGGTTTGGCAGCCCATGCCAAAAAAGCCCAGAGTTGCATAGAATTGATTAGTAACAGAAAGAAATGCCAAACACAGAGAGATGGATGCTGCATCTACTAAAACAAAGTGGGGTTGCTCGACAGGAATGCTGAAATCATCCCCATTCATAAAGCAAAACATGTCACCTCCTACTCTCCATTTCCTACCTCTGGGGACTGCTTTCTGGCACTGATGAAGTTCTTGATAAACTTGTATTTTTTTGTTGCATTTTTTCCTTTTTTTCTTTTTTTCTTTTTTAACTTTGTTAGTGACACTTTTCCTTTCAAATAAAATATTAAAAAAGGTTATAACTGTAAAAAAACCTATCATATGTAAACTTAACAATTAGGGTTTGGTAAGTTCTCGTACCTAGTCTGTGAAAAGCCTCCAGCCAGACGCAGAATGGAGTGTTTCTCGGAAGAGCTTCAATCTAGCTACATCACCTGTTAAATATCAGTAGTATGAACATCCCATGTCTAGCAATAAAACCTCTCTTGTGTTTCCATCCTCTTTATCACTGACCTATTGAAATCCTGACATGCTGTGTTTCTATTATATTTACATTCTGGTCCTCTCATGTCACAGAATTAAACATCTGGCCAAGGAAGGCAACAAAAGGTGTTGTGTTAAGAAGGTGTGTTTGACAGAACTGCTTTTCAACAAGTCTCTTTTCCTTGGACTCCAGTCACTGTTTTTATAGAGCTTATTGTTCTGTTGAACCACGTTTTCTTTGCAGCTTGTACTTCATTCAGGGCCAGACCCAAATGGTGCTCCAAATCCTGCAAACAGAAGAGTAATTTCCTTAATTTGTTATGTATTCACAGCACAGGGTTATAGGAGTTAAACACAGAAGGCTCTAGAACATCTACAAACTCTTGACCACTTCAGAAGTTAAACAAGTCTTACATAAATTAAAAGCAGCACAATAAGCTGACAAAGAGAAAAAAAAAAAAGCTTTGAAAAGCAAAACAAGGCTTGTGTCATTGCCCTTATGAAACATTCTGCTTTCTTTAGTACATCCAAATTCTTTAATTGTCTTCCATCTGAGGAGGAGCTATTCCCAGAGGAAGTGGACTTTCTACAAACTAATTTTTACCTTTCTGTGAACAAGCTGCACTGACATATCAGTTTTAGGCTAAAAGTACAATGTTGTCATATTTTACAGAAATACTTCAGGTACCTGGAGCGCTTTGCAATCGTGTTTTAAGAAACATGTCTAACATTTGTCAATGTTACTTCTTCATTTAGCACTGATTGTGAGATAAAGACATGCATGATTCAGTACTCTGTCAGAGCTTGGGCTCCTTCCAAGCAGTTGCAGGAGATCAGGCAGCCAGCACTGCACTGCAGACAGGCAGATGTCTGGAAGCTGTAGTGGCTGCTAAATACAGTTCATGCAATTTCAATTATATCGTCTGCACACAGCAAGTTTCAGACGCAGTGTTTGGTTAAATAACCCGTGCAGGAAATAGCAGGTTATGGTTTCAACCAACAGGATCTGTTCCAATCCCTCTGCAACTCACACGCACATTTTTCTAGGAACGCAGACACGCCGTACAGACTACAAAACAAACTTCCAGAGCATTACCTGTATTTTACATTCCGCCTCCACAAGCTGCAGCTTGGTCTGGGCCAGCTCAAGCTCCATTTCCCTCAGCTGGTTCTTCAGTGTTTCCTTCTCCTCATCCGTGTCCTCGTCTGAACCATCCTTGGCAGTGCTGGCAACCTTCACACGGCCTTCCTTATTGAAGAACTCACGGCAGTGCTCGCAGTCATCCACCTTTTGCTGAAGTAAACACCTGGCTGTGAGTGACATGCTGGGATGTGATCAAAGCCTGTTCCTGCCTCTGCTCTGGGAGAGCGACTCAACACCAGAGGAACCACTAATGGGAACTTTTGGGGAGGCACAGCCGAGCGGGAGCTCCTGCCAGCCCCAGACTCATGGCTTTGGAAACACTGCTGTGTTGTTTTGCTACAATAATGGGCTCTGTCCCTCCCATGGTTACTTTAAGGTAAAAGCCAGTCAGAGAATCCCTTCCAGAAAAAAAGACCCCTCAAAAAACACCCCAGCATCAACATTAGCATGTAACCACTATGGCATGAGAGGGCTCATCTTTTCTCCCAGCTCTCCTCCTTATATTTCATCTATGGGGACTCTCAGCCCCCATTTTAGTAATGAAATAAATTGTGTGTTTGCTGCTGTGATTTTGCTAAGAGATTGAAACATTGTAGACTGTAGATCTATCTGGTCTCTTACCCGTATTTTCTCAATTTCAGCTTTATTTGCTGTTTGTTGTTTTTCCAGTCGCTCACTCAGCTGGGAACAAATCTGACAAGCAAAATTATGTTACCAGACCATTTATAAATGTAAATTCCCTCCCAAATGAATGCTAAAGCACAAATAAATGCTGCTGCAATATTAACATGGATAGTCTAAGGACCCTTAGAAAGCTAGAAAAATTGGGATGCTGCATTAAGCTATCTCATTGTACATTTTCCCATTCTCTACATATTCTTCTACCCCCACAGGAAAAGGTGTAGTTCCAACATAAGTTATTAACAGTTTGGCCTTGCTAAAGGAGCCAGAAAAGGTTAGGAATAGCATGGCCCTTTTGTTGCCTTTGGGAGAAAAGAACAGGCAAGACAGAGTAGTAAAAAAACCCCTAATTCATTTCCTGAGACCTGATATGGGCCTACTAAAGAGACACATGAATCTGCTCCCTTGATACCTTGTGATCAGGAGCTTGAATGCCAAAGCAAAGCTTTGAAAGGAAAAAGGCATCTCTTTTTTTTATTTCTGAGGTGCATTTGATTGACAAAGCAAAGATGAAAGAGAAGCTTTTTATGGCACAAAGTGAACCTTTGATATCCAAAGTCCATTTGAACAAGGTTTGTCTGTAACTGAAGCTGTGGTGACTGCTGATCTACAAATCCCCACATCAGGGGCAAACAGGACTGACCACTTCAGGATCTCGGCCAAAGAAAATGCAAAACCAGCCAGAGGCTTCCCATTTAGAACAGCTGAATTGTGTCCTCAAATGCATGGCACAGATGACATTGGTTTCCAGAAATCTCCTAAGATACCCTAAAGTCTTGTACTTTGATAGCAAACCACATCATCATGAAGTTGTACTTACCTGTTTGTAGTCACCAATAATAGAGCTGTTCTTTTTGATCTCTGACTCTGCCTTATCTAGTTCCCTACGACACATTTCCTTCAGCTGTTGGGGGGAAAAAAAAAAGAAAAAAAAAGGGTTTATATAGGTGTAGTCTGAAAAGTACCCAGGTGGTATTTCTTCCTTCTCCTTAACCTCACTGCTCTGCTCTACCCAGGGACCCAGAGTCCAGCTCAGCTCCGTGCAGGCAGGGTAAAGCCAGGCTTTGGTGGCCATCACTGACACAACAGTGGGCTAGCCAAGGAAAGGAAGGATTCAAAAAGTGCTGACAGCTGAAGTCCTGCACTGCCTCTCTGTGCAGCATCTGGCACAGGCTGTGACACTGTGATTTCAAGTTAAAAATTCCCCACCCTATGAAGCACCTGGCAGGAAAATGCCAAATTCTGCTTTGCTGACGTCCTTTACACCACAGAAGAGGGACAAACATGACTTAGAACATTAAGCCCTTCCCACACGTCACTTTTTATTTTTATCATTTCTGTACTGTACAGAACAGTGAGAATGCCAGAAATGCCCCAACCTGAGCAGATTCTTCCTCCAGGCGCCTCTTTTCTTCTTCTGCATCAATCAGCTTCTGTTTGGTCATTAGCAGCTCCTTATTGAGGGCATCTGCCTTCTCCTCTGCCTGAAACACAGAGTGGAGGCTGAGCAGAGGCTTCCCTGCTGTGCCTCCACCAGGACAGAGCTAAGAGTGCCCCCATTCCAGTCTTATTAAGGTTTGGTTCATTGCTATTAAAAACAATAAAGCTTTATTCTGAACATTATTTTTCTAGAACTTCCTATCTGCAATAGCAAAGCAGCAACACATCAAAATTAATGGCATGTACCACTATACTCCAGCCCTCCAAAATGCCTCTTGAATTCAGTGATTAATTTTAGTAAAACTGGAGTAGGGATTGCTCCAAAGAAATCCAATACCAGAAATAAGTTTCATTTTCTTGTCCACTCTGGAAGTTGACCAATACATTCTGAAGACAACCAAAGGCACAGAACAGCTCACAACGTGCAAGATCAATAAAAGACTATAACGAGCTCAGACCTAAGTATAATTTGCAAACATTCAACCTTGCAATGAAAACAGAATTAATGAAAAATGCCTCTAGAACATTTAAAAAGCCCCCAGAACTCTATGACACCTCCCAATGGATGTAATATCATCCCAGAAAATACTGCATGAAAAAACTGAGCTACCAAAGCAAACATAAGTCAGGCCCCTCTCTCCTTCCTCCTTAAGGGAAAGAAATGTCCCACCAGAAACCAACAACCCTTTTTTACTGCAGTTTTTAAAGTATAAAAATATATTGTTGAAAAATTTCAAGCTCTTTATAAACCACTAAAACTCTGCAAAGTTAAGACATCTTTTCCTGTCTCATACACACAACACAGCACTTCCCAATGGGTGTATGGATTCTACATAAAAATAGATCAATAACTCAACTGATATATAAAATCTTCAGAAAGTAGCTGTACCAATTCCCTTCAAAGGAAGAAAATCAAAAAGTGAATTTTAGTCCCTTAAAGTCCTGCTGATCCTTTAAAACAGACGGCAAAGGCAAAGAGAACATCTTTTCATTACAGATGGGGTTTAAGCTGTTTTAAAGTTAAAGAACACTGGGATGTAGGAGCCCAACAACAGGAGAAAAACGAAGCCTATTTTCTGGTCTAGTGAAAGGATATTAAGGAAATTCTTGTATTTCCAAATGCTCTGTTTTGATCTTTTAGGTTGCAGATTTCAGACATGCCATGTAGGTATCAGAAAAGGTGTGTTAAACAATGTCCTTTGGTACTTTCCTTTCAGGACCTCAGGCTGGCAGAATGAAACTTATCACTTCAGGATCCAATTAGAAGAATTAATCACGTCCTGAAGTAGGATCAAACCTACCTATCTCCTCCCAGGGGATAACCCAAATACTGCCAACATCATTTGCCATCTTTGAATACAAGACTATTATATATCAAATTAAGCATATCAATTTTGCCTAATTTTGTTCCTCTCCCAGCTCTCCGTTTAAAAAAAAACAATGTAAAAATATAACCATGTCTCATAGAGGCTCAAGCAGCCACAAACAACAGTTAAAATTGATAGAAAAAGCTTCTTCAGGACAATTTTTGCTGGAGTCCACCTCCTGTGTACCACTGCTGGGCTATCACCAGTATGAAGCTTCTGGAAGCTTCACTAATGAAGGGAAAAAGCCCAGGTAAGAGGAAGTGAACATAGCAATGTGTGGGGAAAACCTGCTTCTAGAACATTCTTCTATGATCCCCATTTTAACACCTAAGAACAGAAGATGTAATAAACCCAAAAGTCCTGAACCAAACCTCATTAAAGCAACATTCACCCAGTAGCATCAACGTTTACTATGAATAGTTTTCCAACAGCAAGTTTCCAGGAGACCGTGGGAAACCTTAAATTGTCAGAGGCAGATCCAATGAAACATTTGAAAGCCTGTCAGCTCCTGCACTGTGCAACTTTCAGAAGTCATTTTCCTTTGAGATTTCAGAAATGCACTTATCTTGGTACAGAACAAGAATGGCAAAACATGAGCACTTGAACTCTTCCCCTCACCTCCCCAAGCAGACAGACTAAATGTGGTGTAGCCTCCCCTGTGCTAGAAATGCCAGTACCTTTCTGTCTCTGCATGTCCTGGAAAAAAAGAAAAAGCATATCCTGATAAAATCTCCCACAACTGAATATGTAAAGAAGGGAGTGGGACAAGGTGAAAAAAGGTGAAAAAAACTTCTGTAACACAAAGCAAACCTGAAGCTTCCTCCTGAGAGCTCCACTGATCTGGAAACAGCCCAGGATGAGGAGCTCACACAGGCAGATTCCAACAAGCCAAATGGAAACCACAACAACACTTTCAGAGTTGCTTGAAGTACCTGAGAACCTGATCCATGCAGAGCCAGACAGACTCAGACTTTCAAGTTTATCAGGCATTTGCAAAGCCTGTCTGCTGTGAAATTGTATTCATAAAAATCCCAGGAAAACACAAGCTAGCATCCATGTTATGATCTCTGTGATGGTTCAAAGACTTGACGCAGCTCCTGCTAGACTTCCTTAGAGAAAAGAAAGCAACTACTCAAGTACAGGCTCTGCTTTCCCTCCAGTCACTCTGAATGCTTTTCAGAGTAATGAGTATTTCAGCCAGCACTCCTGTTTCCCATGGACCTCCATCACAGGCCTATACATTGTCAGGGTGCAATAGGATGTGGAGGAAGGAATCCCGTCCCACACAAAAAAAGTACTCCATGTCTCTCCTCTGCAGTGAGAGAAGGAACAAGGAGTTAGCCCTTGTCTGCCCTAGACAGCCTGAGGACATGACTTACATTGTCCAAGTCCTTCCTCAGTGCAATCTTGCTGGTGACCAGCTCGTGGGCGAGGTCGTCGTTCTCCTGCTCCAGCCTCATGTTGGCCTCCTGCAGGCGCCGGTTCTCGCGCTGCGGGGACACGAAGGGGCTGTCAGGGAGTGTCTGACACACACAGCTCCCTGTGCCTACACACAAATGCCCACCTTGCACCTCCAGCTGCAAAGACAGCTCTACCTGCATGAAATTCCCCGGGACAAAACTACAGCCATCGTGCAAATGTAAAATAAATACAGGATTAGCCTAGAGAAGACAGGAGGTATAAATAATTTTGCTCAGCCATTACTTGTTGAGCTACAGAAATGTTTTTGAAGCCTGCAATAGTAGGGGTATCATTGTGCCATTGATACCTTGCCAAGAGTTTCCTACAAGTACTGCTTTTCTTGGTTCAAAATTGAATTTGCATGCTAGGAACAGGTAAGAGAGGAGAATACTGGAAAAAATACTCAATTTTCTCTTTCCTGTTACAACTCCCAGCACACAGATGGATACTAAAGGAAGTTTACTTCTCTGTTTAAAAGACATGAATTTATTGTATCTATGTCTCTGTGTGTATATGGTGGTATGTGCATGCATACATAACTTGACATGTGTAATTTATCCCTGTATTATGTTTATTTGATAAATAAACTATTTATAAAATTATATGCTTACTGCAGTATACATAATTTGAAATTAGGAAGAGGAGTAAAAGGGGGAGTACACCCATTGAAGGCAGAGTTAGAATCAGTCAGGCATTTCCTTTTTGTTCATGGCTTGTGGTGCAATCAGCACGTTGAACAGGCTCTACTGAACCAGTTCTATAAGCCCAAATAAAAATTCATACTTTTCCTTTTCTTGCACAGCTGGGCTCACAACAACCCCATCCTGATCAGCGTTGCCAATAGAGAGACATTCCCTTCACGTTCATAGAGCTGATTCCCCTGCTGCATCCAAATTGGTCAGAAAACAAAACCAGCTCAAAAAAGTCAAAAGTAGCAACTTCCTGTTTGCTAAACCAGACTGGAGAAAGTAAAGTATTACCTCAAATCTTTCTATAGGATCCTCCTGTTGGGCCTGCTGCTCTCTCATGGTATGATATTCCTTTTCATATTTCTTCAGCTTCTTCTGGCTAATCTAAATTAAAGCAGCCCATTAGTTCCTGCCCAGAACATCAATAAAAGAACACAACACACACAGAGTTATGGAACAAGCTTCAGGCAACTCCTGCCTTCTACAAAGCACAGCTCATGGCTTCACCCAGTTCTGAGTGTCAAACCCTCAGGTGTGGTCAAAACCAGTTCCACTCAATACAATGACAGCAGCCTCTTCCTGTGCAATGCAGGGAAAGTTTCACAAGGCACTCAGAGCATCCTGCCCGAGCTCCCCCTTGGTGCTGCACAGCTCCCTGGTGCTCCACACCCTGCAGAGCTTCAGCAGAACAGAACCCCACGAGACGTGGTTCATTTTAGGACTGGCCTGATGCTGAGCCTTCTTCAGCTGCTTTCTCAGCTGTAACATTTATCATCACACAGAAGCATTTGGTTTACTTTACATGAGACTGTAAATGCTGAAAGGGCAAGTGCAGGCTCAGCTGACATTTCTGCCAGTGTCACTCAAGCCCAGCAGAAAACAGCCCCGTGCCCGAGCTGCCGCGCTGTCTGGGCAAGCAGCACCTCAGAGCACGAGTGCTCTGTCCCTGCTCTGACACACACAGCCCCAGCAAAGCCACTCTCCCAGGGCCCCAGATTCCCCTTCTGTGAGAAGGGACAGAAAGGTGATGCTGAATTCAGTATTTTGTGCCCAGAGTTCAAGTCCTGCAGGGACATGGAACACAAGGGAAGCTGTAACAGATCCTGACCAGCATTTTCCTGGTGTCACCTGTGCCAGAATGGTTTAGCGACACAGACCACACCAAGATCATTGTGAGCATTTCACATGCAAGACATTATGCAGCAAAATGAAATCTCTAGCATTAAAAGTTGCACCTAAACATTTATTTTTATCTCAGTAAACCAAATAAATTTAAAAGCTATAGCTAAGATTTCCTCTTTAAAAAACCCATCTGAGAAACAGGTTGAATTTTACACGCATAAATGACAGGCAGAATGGAAAACGTGTTTGGTTTCCCTGAAGTCTGCTTTTCTCACTAACAACCTTCCTCGGAAGGAGCTGCAGAAAGCAGTGGCCAAGCTCCCTCTAGTGAGAGCTGACCAGAAACGCCTCCCCGCACTCGGGGGAACATTTCTCCGGAGATGCCACCATCACCTGGAGTCGTCCAACCACACCACAGCTGCAGGAGTTTTCCCTGCACCCCAGACACCCACCTAGAGAATTAACCCTTCATGGACAATGGAGCCAGCAACTTGAGGAGATTATTTCACTGCTCTGCCCCTGTTCAAACACTGCCCAAATTTTGGGGTTTCACACCCCAAACCTCCCGCAATGTAAAGTCAGATCCTGACAAGTGAGGCATCCACCATGCCAGAGGAAAGGAAGGCAGGCACACCATTACCACTGCATTTTCATCTTCTACTTTTCAAGTGCATTGAGCCAGTTTTGCCTTTTTTAGGTGATCTTGAGCAGATTTGTCATTGTCATAAATTCTGGGCATGGGAGGCCTGGGGAAGTCAGCAAGGATTCTGGGTTTGCAGAAATGAACACTCATGTCCCACCACATTTTTTCAGGAGGCAGCAGCAGCTCTGCTAACATCTGTTGCCCAGAGAGGTGAACTCCCCATCCCTGGACGTGCCCAAGGCCAGGCTGGATGTGGCTTGGAGCAATCTGGGAGAGTGGAAGGTGCTCCTGCCCATGGCAGGGGTGGAATGAGATGGGCTTTAAGGTCCTTCCAACCCAAACCATTCTGTGATTCTATGACTTGATGGCAACACTGAGGAGTGACTTTAAGAATCTGGTGCTGTCTCCAGCTGATGAGTTCCTGACCTCCTTTCCAGCAGAATGCTGTTCTAATCACAATGCCTTAGCCAGGCTACTTCTCCCTTCCTATACATTATTTATTTTGATATCAGGCCCTTTTCTGCTCAAAGAAACACTTCCAAATACAGAGCTGGAGATTTCTACTGACAGCAAAGGACTTCTATTTTAGGTCAAGGAAAGCAATTACGTGCAGCACTCCCATCAAGGAGGTGATACAGAAGTGTTCTGTGCCAAGCCCAGCAGTGCTTCCTCCACAACCTCCCCTTTAATGCCCCCAAAGCACCCCAGGACACCAAGGACAGCCTTGCCATGTCCACTCAGAGTCTCCTTGTGCCACTCCACACAGCACTGGGAACACAGGGGATTTTGGCAGAGTGGGAAGAGGAACAAGTTGTTATTTGACAACACAAAAGGCAAATGCACTCATTAGGATGATGTGAACCAGATGCATGTGGAACATTTAATCTGTGGCTAATGCTAAATTATTAGAGAGATAAAATAGCTTTATTCTTGATTATTCTGTAATTTCTACATTAGTTTCACACAAGATATGCTTGAACTCTGTGTAGAATACTGGTATCAACACTGCTACTACACCTGGATCACAAAATGCCTGGAATGTTAACACACCAGGGAAGTTGTGCACTTCCACACTGACACTACAAAGAATTCCTCTAGGGAATTTAAGGAAAAAGGACACTTTGAACCACATCAGTGTATTTGACTCAAAATGAATCTCCATGATCATAGCCAGTTAAGCTGCATTTGCCCTTGGAGCTGGAGCCAGGAGCTGCTCCCAGGCTGAGGCTGCAGCAGTCCCTCCTGCTCACCTTCATGTTGCAGGCCAGCTCCATCAGCTTCTTGGCGTTCTCCTCGGAGCGGTACCGCTTGGGCAGCTGCACTCGGAAGAACTTTAAAGCCCCTTCAAAGTCAGTCAGCAACAAATCATCCTTGGTAGTCTGGAGACAAGGGAAGAAACACCAGGAAAAGCCAGGTTTTTTTAGTTATTGAATCCCAGAAACAACAAAGCCACAACAGCTTTGGAAAGCTGCAGTAACATTGCTGCTTCTTAACCTTCAGCAAAGAGTGTTTGTTTCTATTCCTGCAACCTTCTATTCCAGCCCCCCAAAAAAGCACTGTGCTGCACAGGACATGCCAGATTACAGCACGTGTGCCACAGGCAGTTGTTAGCTTCTCAAAAAAATGACATATTTTTGTAACAGGCATCTTCATTTTTATACGGTGCATGAAGATGCATAAACCACAGTGTAACATTGTATACTCACTTTTAACAATCCCAGTGCAACATTGAAGATAACACTTATTCCCTGGAAAGAAAAAAATAATGACAAAATAATTTAATTTCTCAGTATTTACAAGCTTGGATAGGAATTTATTTGCTGGGTTCTGTTGTTTGTCTAGTTTCTGTGAAAAGGAAAACCAGGATACATGTGTAACCAGGTGTTATATAAATCAAAGGCACAAAGAACAACTTTGCAAACAAGTGGCAAAATATCTTTACTGGAGAGTCATTATAGAGAGCAAAACAATCAACACTGGTTTTACTGCCTCCTTAGCAGTCTGAAACTCCAAAATTATGTTGTGCATTTTATTTTTTAATGAGTAGTTTGGTCAGCTCAAGATAATTTAACTTTCATACAGCAACTTCTAAAAACACTGATTCAAATGCAGTAATGTATACACAAATATATTAAGTTCTGGTCTTCACAAATTCATGGGATAATTCATGCAATGAAAAAGAAAGTGACTCACTCCAGGACAGAGTCCCACAGCATCTATTCTGCCTCTATTCCTTAGAAGAGTTCTATTCATATTGTCCAATTAAATTAAATACAAACAGTTCTGTAGTCAGGAGTAGCTCACACCTTCTTCAGGGGTCCCACTCATAATCATGACACATTGCTCATCTTATTTCAAGATCCTGCCTTTCTTCTTCCCACCAAGTTATTCTTTCACCATTACTTTAAAATGATGAAAAACCCCTTAAAACTTCTCTGTGATCACATTTACTGTTTATGAAATTAAAATGTGTTTCTAAACAAACAGAAGTGATTTTCTCCATACCATCTGCTGCTTTCTATTCCACTGGCACATGGACAAAGCAAGCAGCAAACATGGAAAGGGCAAAAACATTGACCAGGTTTGTGAATGCTGAAAGCCTTCAGTAAAGGAAAGGCAGGAAATCAGCCACTTCACAGGAACAAGAGCAGATCCAAGAAGAATGGATGCATAAAGTTACCCAGCAAATCATTAAATAACTCAAGAATGTCCAGTACAAAATGGGATTTGTTCACTGATGGTAATAAGTGCTGACTGTAATTACACTGCTTACCCACACACTTACACTCTTCCATACATGATTACAGACAATGCCTCAATATAAAGAATTTTGTTCTCTAAATAGAAGTTGTGAAATACAGAAAGACTTCAAGTTTTCCAGGAGAAAGAGCTTCAACCTTGTCAGATTACCAGCATGAGAGTTAGCTGGGCCATTTTATACACAACAGCCTCCATGCAATAATATGATAGGGGAAAAACAGTCATCATTGTGTACAACCTGACTGCAGGAGAGAGGAACCCACATATTTGTAAATTAGCTCTCACCATGCTGTACAGAGTCTTCTCACATAGATTCACCAGTGCCATAGGGAATAGGAGATTATAACCTTTTAGATAGCTATTGATTCCTAATTTGTTTCTTTAAAATGCTGAGAATTTTTGTCATTGCAGAAATGTAACACTTCTACATAAAAATATCACATGCCTTGCTCTGAGAGAACAGATAGTAACAAGGACATGAACCAAGATAGTGACAAACTGTCAGAAGCTGGGAGCTGTGCAAGTCTCCAGTTATAACACATACCTCACACAGGAGTAAATCAATAATATGGAAGACCATGTAGAGAGGGAATTTTGCAGTGAACAGGGTCAGGAACCACTGGGAAGCATACATGTGTGCTTCAAGGCTGATGTCCAGAAAGTGGTTATACAGATCAGGAATGTATTCCTAAAAGTAAAACACACAGAAGCACTGAAAGTTAATTTAGGCTACTTTGGAACTGAACCCTCAAGCTACAGAAGGAAGCTGGGTAGTGACCATCAGTGCAGGGTCCTGCATCCAGCAGGTGTGACAGGAACGGGCCTGGGGGCCCCTAAGGATGCCAAAGGCTTGTCCTGGGCTGGATGCCCAGCAGGACCCTGGGATTTGCCTCAGCAGGGCTCAGCAGTGGCTGTGCTGACACCAGAGCCACTCCAGCTGTCAGGCACATCTGCCTTCAGCAGCACCACACTGCTCCCAAGACCTCTGCTAGAACACCTGAGATAGTCCTTGCTCTCCACCCTTCCTCACAGCTTACAAACACCATTCACCCTTCCTCACAACTTACAAACACCATTCACCCTTCCTCACAGCTTACAAACACCATTCACCCTTCCTCACAGCTTACAAACACCATTCATGCCACGGGAAACAGCCAGGGCTGAACTGCAGGCTCGGCCTGTTCACCCCCCATGTCAGCCCCCACCTGCATGAGGCGCTCCAGCTGATAGAACTTGCAGTGCAAATCTTCAAAGTTCTGTTTGAAAAGTTCCCTGAGTCCATAATCAAACATGATTTTGACCAGAACACTGAAAGCTTGCTCCTCAGGCATCTGTGAGACAGGAAAGTGGATTTATCACTGAGCATTAAAACCTTTCACATCAGGTCAATCTGCCTGAACCTCCCTTCTCCCTCTGACTGAAAGGCTGAATTGCCACTAATTTTATCCAGTATAAATGCAAAGAATATTATTACACAAAATGAGGTTTAGTGTTGCAAATGACATTTCAGTGGAATAAAACACCTCTCAATCACTCAACTAAAAATGCATCTTCCAGACATGAAGACCAGAGCAGTTTCCTGCTGTCTTTGCTCCAGAACTCATCAGAATCTGAATCTTACAGATTTTTGACCAGCCTAACCCTTTGTCACCCACACAAAAAAAGCCAGAAGCAGTATTACTAAAGGACGTTAAACAGGATCTTTCCCTTTTTCTTAATGATATATTTCCCTTTTTCAATGACATTATTACATTTGATGTTTATTTATTAGATGATAGGAGTAAGAGAGACCAGTAACTGTTAACAGAAGTTCCACACCTCAGCACTAGTTTGGGAAGGTTCAATGTCCCTTTTCTGCCAAAAACTGAGGGAAAACTCAAAGCTCATCAGTGTTTTGACATTTCTCCCTGTCCTTAAAATTCAGTTTTAATATTTCTGTAGAAAAGTCTGACTTCAGGTCAATTGCTGGTTTCTATAAAGAAACAGAACATCCATCTCAAGTATTCTATTATTAATCTGCAGATGGAGTTTATTAAAACAGAAAACTTTGCTGAAACATTCCAAAGTGGTAGTGAAGGACTCGCAGAAACTTAATTTCCTTTTCTGCAACATTTGTTTTTATTACTTATTTTCCCTAGCAGCCACACTTCAAAGAGAATCAAATAAAAAGAAACTTATTTGAAATTTAGCTTTTCTTTAAATGCATACATTATTCCCAGAAGCCACAAGCATTGTTAAAGAGAGGACTCTGGAATAACACAGGGCTCAGTCATGAGAGTGAATCTCTCTAAGGCAAGGGACCCATGACAATGAAAATCTACAAGCAAGCCCATCTGTTTCAGTGAAAGCATTCAGTTTTCTAGCAGGAAGCATTGCCCTTCCCTATCTCATTCAGTGAGGAAATAAAGAATTAATTGCTCATCTAGGAAATATTTCAGATTACAGTTACAAAGAACTAAAAGGTTGTTATCATTAATCACTTGGCTTTTGTTTCACAAGAATGGAGTTTACAATCTCTTCTGTATCCTCCCCTGACTTTACAACAGTATGGAAAATCCTCCCCTGAAGGCCAGACTTCCTCTTCCACCAAGAACTGCAGAGAACTCTTCATGCTCAGCCCTCAATGGCAGCAACAGCTGGGGAAAAGAAACCTCAAAGCACTGCTGGGCTCAGGAACTCTGCAGTTCCAACTACCCTTGCAACAGAAACACTGACAAAAAGCAGACATTACTTTGAAACAGAACAGTCTATAAATATACAAATACAGATTTCTAATGCTCTTGTATTTCCCAAGCGTGAGCGAATCGAAAACTTTTGCTCCTGAGAACCATAAATCTCTCTCTAGCTTCTGAACACACCAGCAATTAAAGGATATTACACTGATGAGATCACTTCTATCAACAGCAATTAAGTTTAAAAAAGCATAATACAGTTTCTTTTAAAAATATGAAGGTATTATTGTATCCTTCCCTAACCTCTGAAACCAAGAAGCACAAAGACCTACAGGACAACAGCCCACAGGCAGCACAGCCTGCACTGAGACCTAATGAACTGACATCCCTCCAATGTCCTCTGTACTCCTCTGTGTATACAGGACATGGCAAACACCATCTGTATGTCTGACTGATTCCAATAGAAACATCTTATAAAAAGCTAAAATCTGACCTTGAAACCCTGTAAGAAAAACATTTACGGTGTTGTCTTATACACAAATTCCATGCCTACTACTGCTCAGGAGTGCAAGCCTGAATGGAAGGGGTCCTAGTGCAGGAACACAGGGGCATGAACGCTGAGTCCTTACAAACACCACAGCAAGTTTCAAACAATGTACTCCTCCTGTAAAGTGATTTAAACAAATCACTTTATTACTGACCAACATGTAAGTGGATGTGTGCCCTGCAACCCTATTAGCTCAGAAGTCTGCTCTAGACAAGTGGAGCAATATTTATTCTGAAGTCTAAAACAGCTGAGGGTAAAGGCACCACTTACATGTAACAGCAGCACAGCAGCGAGGAACGACTGGCCCTGGCAGTAGCCAATCTCTTCATCATACACAGAGTAGGCCTAAAAGAGGAATCAACACTTTACTGGTACCTGTCTCAAGATAACAAACACAAATGTAACAGAACAATGCATTGAACACAGCTCCATACAATTCCCATGGATGGAGTGCAGCCGTTGTCATTCTAACAAAAGGAAAATCTGTATGACAGCCAAACTGGGATACACAGAGGCAGTGGTTGGTTCCAGTGATGCACCAACGTTGCTGCAGCCTATTAAACCACTTATGTGAGTGCTTTTGTATCTAAACAGGTCCCACAAGGATGTCAGGAAAAGGGAGAAACCCTAGGAATTCAAAGAAAGTGCTGGAAGCTGAAACCATTCCAGCTGAGCTACCTGAATACACTGAGCTGTCCATTTTTGCTTATTTCTTCCTTTAATAATCAGCTTCAGTGCATGCCTATGGCTTTATAACCTCTATGGAGGTACATGGTCATCTCCAGTTACATCATTTGTCCAGCTTGATCCAGGCTGACAGGTCAGGAATGATGTGAAGTCTTTGCACCAAACACTTCAGTGCAGAGAAATCCAGAAGGGCTTTAGGTCTCTCCTGTGAATAACCAGACACAGCCCAACAGCTACCATGGAGAAGAGCCCGAGCCTGAGCCTGGCTGTCTCCATGACAGACAATGCTAACACATCCCCCTTCTTCTCAGCCAACAGTCACACGCTGCTGATGATGTTGAATACAAGTTGGCAAAACCAGCCCAGAAGAATTTAAAGAATACCTTGCATATTTTGTACAGGGAGTCCTGGCCATCTCCCCCAGTATCTTTAAAGTAATCATGAGCAGGGAACGTTCGATTGATGTCTCGGGTGATGGCACTGTCCTGTGGAGACTCCTATCAGAAAAAGGAAATAACATGCAAATTAAAACACATCAAAAGAATATAAATTACAATATGCTAGGATTGAGACGTGGGAGATTAGCAGTGGGTTCTGTGCACTGTTCTAAATTTAACAAGACCCAGTGTACCCCAGCAGAGCTGGCAGCTGCAGATTACAGTAGGGATAGGTTTGGGTACCTCAGCACATCTGGGGAGAGTGGAGAAGGAGCTCACACACACACACCCACACCCCCCATTTGTGCTCCAGGCCAGGGCAGTGCAGATGCTGCCATCCCTCAGAGATTCCAGCACTGCCCAGGCACACTCCTGGTATCTCACAACTGCAGTCAGCTGTAAGCAGCAGCTGTCCAAAATGCTTTCCCTGAGGTTCAGCTGGAGGAACCACTCCTCATCCCCTCAGAACTCAATTAGAGAAAGCAGATGAGTATGAGCCCTAGGGAGTGTCACACAGGAAAACATGAGGGAATGCAGGGACAGGTCCTGTATGAGCTGGGATTTCAGCATGAGGAAGATGGAACTTTGTTCTCTACATCACTCTGACACCATCAGCTTCAGATGCCTTGGACATTTGGAAAGCTGAGCAGTAAAAAAAACTGGGGTTTAATCTATCCAAAAAGTTATGTTTCTGCTAGGCAAATGGAAAAAGGTTAGAAGTAAAAGATGGTAAAAAATGTGCACAACATAATCAGTGTAAGGAACATTCAATACAGCTTGTAGTTCTTTTTCTTCACAAAATTATTTTTCAAAGAACAACAAAATTACCACAGTGTGCTTCATTTTCAGTGTGCTTCATTTCTCTTCTGATTTTAATCCAAGGTTAATGCTCCTCTCTGGGGCTTAACACAGACATTTCATTAGGAAAGAAAGCATTATGCTGCTATTAGAATCAAGACCAGATTGTTTTGGAAATTATATCAAAAGTACTGTTCAGCATTCCAATTTGATAATAATTAACATGGTAAAGAGGTCTGTCTCGTTATAAGGAAATTAGAAACAAACAAAATCCAATGTTCAATAAATTTCATATAAATAAACACGTTTTAAGTCAAAGACAATTATGCTAATGGCTGGCTGTTTGCAAACAGGGGAAGACAAAGCTCAGAAACCACTCTGCAAACTTTGAGCATGTGAATAGAGACTCAGTGATAACTTTTAGTTTCTTACAAGTTTGCAGGACTGAATTCCAGTGAAGTACTCCCAGGAGCACAGGTTCTGGCCACTGCCAGCAGCATCTGTGCTCCTGCACAAGTGCCTTTCCTGAGAGTCACCTGTGTTCTGCTGCAATGGCAAAATAATCCCAAATCCACTTGCCTTTTAATCCACTTATTTAACAGCAGAGACAAAAGCATCTGGTAGGAAACTCTTAAGAGAGGATTCTCAAACGAATCACTCGTTATGGCTAAAGAGAACTAATTAGTGGCCTCTCTGGCTTTGCGTGACTTGCTCAGCTCCCGACTCCTGTGTCTCAGCACAATTCCTCAAGCAATCCAACGTGAGTTCCTGCAGCTGAAACACAGCTTGGGAAGAGAAAAATCAACGGAAATGATAAGGTTTAAAAAATGTTTTTCAAACCGTGGCTTTGAAATCTCCCCATTAGTACAAACTGCTGCAATCCAAGCATTGTGTAACCTTTTCTTTACTCCTATTTTTATACCTTGCTGTGAGAATTGGCTCAATGGGCAATTTCTCATGCTTTCAGGGGACTGGGAACTGAAGGAAACCCTTCTGAACCCACACCCTTCACAAACTGGGATTGAAAAATAGAAAGCTAAGAATGACAGGAAGAAAAAGAAAGTAATAAAGAAAACAGAGTGGAAACCAGCCATGAGAACTGAGGCAAGTGTAGGAAAGATTAAAATTCTCGTAACAGTTTGCTGCTCTGAAGGAAAGCAGGAAAATGTAGATGCTCAGAGTCAGAATATGCCCTTCCTCCCCCTCTTTTATGGACTTTAAAATATTAAGGGAGTTATACTGAAACTTTCCTCTCCAGTTGATTTAAGCAGAAACTACATGAGTAATTATGGAAACCAGGATGCAGTCCAGCTGGGAAAAGCCCATTTACTCTGTCAGGCTGCATATAAAAGCATATTGGTTCCCACCTCTTAAACCTGACACATTTAAAAGATATTTTCCATGTATTTTCATGATCTTGCAGGGAGCATCCTGGGATCTGCAAACCATGTCCTGGAGTTACAGCCTTGATCAACATATTCAGACTGAGACTGTTACTTGAGAAGCTTTTTCTGTAGCTTAAGGCACAATTAAAGAGCTGGAGTTTCCTCTTCCTGGGACTGCTCTACTTGCAGTTTTCAGCAGCTCAGGTTTATTCCTCCTAATCCACTACATAAACCCGAGAGGATGAAGAAGCTGCAGCAAAGAATTGCTAAAGGACGAGATTTATGATGAAAAAGAAGAAATAAGAAACCTCCAGAGAACAGAGGAAGCTGCCTGCTGGAAATGGCTCATCACCCAAAGATCAGCTCTTGTAGCACCAGGCTCCTGGAGAAAATCCCCTGGGATTATAAAACAACCCTGACTTGGACACAGGCTGGCTTCAGAACTACCACAAAAATGGAGAAATTGGAGGGGACCAAACTTCAAGTTCCCCCTGCCCCAAGCCCCAGAATGATTCCAACTGTGGAATTTTGCTCACTGGTGAGTTATCTGACACACCCACCACCAACCCAAGCTGTGCCTGACTCTCACTCTTGCCACATCCATTTCCACATTCCAGTTATTCCTTAGGAAGGTCCCACTGACTGCAAGAATTCCGCCACACGGTCAGAGATTACTGTGGGAAGGGTCTGGAGTCTCAGACCACCCCTGGAATTTTCCTTGCTTTGCCAGCGTGGGACCAGCACGTGGTGTGTTGCTGCAAGGCATGGACAAGCCACCCTGGAGTGCACCAAGCCAGGGCCAGATTCCAGCAGATCCAACACACAGAGAGAGCCAAAATTCTGTGCAGCTTTCATGGGCAGCAGCAGGGGTAATATTACACGACGGGGATAAGTTATTTTGAGCAGATCTGTACGTTTTAAGCCCATTCAAATACATTAAATGGTCTTTGGACAGCTATTTTCAGTGTTAGCAGGATCCTGTGCCACCAGGTCTATTTTGCAGGCTGATGGCATTCCCATAATTACTTTTATTAAGCAATATTTACATTCATTTCTACACAGAGTGCACTTCCTGCATTTGTTTTTGCCCAAACCACCGGAGAAGGTTTTGGTAGGAGGAATTACACCTGCTACTGAGACCTCAAGGAAGTGACACAAACCACAGTTTCATGTACTTGATAACTCCCCACAAGGAATGCTGCTTGCAGAATGTGTTACCTGGAGTGAGCGCTTGTCCAGAACGTTCACAGATAGAGAGTATTTGTAGAAAAAAACTGAATAATTTAGACAAATTTGGACTGGTTAGACACTGCAATTGGATACAATAGTGCATTGATACAGCATAGTTTCAGGCCAAATATGGCAATATAGTGCAATTCTAAAAATAAAAGTGAATCCCTTGTGATATGCAGCCCTTTCGCTCTGTTCGTTTCCTTTTAGGGCTCAAGTTTCCCACAGGAAAATTAAAGCGAGGAGTTTGCCTACAGTGCCCTGCAGCATGTATGGATAAAGCATAAACACCAACCAGGCTGGAAGCTTCTCCTGCCCCTGCACTCACTCCAAGACTATTTAGAGCAATGGAGGTAAGGGGGAAAGCCCCAGCCAGTGCCAAGGAACACACCTTTAGCAGCACAGTAACAGGAAAGCCATCCGAGACAAGCCATGAAAACATGTGACGTATCATTTATTTCTTAAATGTATTTATGATCCATTCAGACCTTTCAAATAAAGTGTACAAGTGCATTTCAGAATAAAAAACTACACTCTTCACACAGCTCTGTAGAACACTACATTTCATCAAGAAACTTGAAGCAAAAACTTCCTATTAAATCACCCATGCATCCTTTGGCTACAATAATATCACTGATCAACAAGTACTGCTAGTCAATTCTGAGTTTCCCTTTAAAGAGAAGGAGCATCCTAAAATATGCCACCCCTTCCAGAGACCTCTCTTTAAAGAGAGAATATTAAATAAATTAGCTAGGCTTTTAGGCAAAACAGTAAGGCTACTTAGTACTGTTGATGCATGATCCATATATTTGGAGAACAGGCAATCCCAGGCTATGTGAAATGCGTCAACAGCCCTTGAAATTTTAGTAGTATCAAGATTACATCAATCCAGAACAAATGGCAGACAAAAATGTAACCAGTGGAACAATCACTGAAAAATGTGCAGTTTCTTGTAGGATGGGAAGTGCTGATAACAGATTCAGAAAAGTGTTTATAAAATCCGCTAAGAACCACATTGACATTCTTAAAATTACATATTGTACAAAGCCCTAAACTCTGTGAGCCTACAAGCACTGCCCTGTTAAACTGCTTCTTTGGGGATACACATACACACACATGTAAAACACACAGATATACTCATTTGAAAGCAATCAATTTAGCATGGCAGTGACTGTACGACTGCACAGCACACAAATATATATATGTATGTACACCTACAGCAAAAAGGAAACAAGCCAAGAGATGTATGACACGGCTGGGGTGCACACCATCTCAAAAGGGAATAATACATTTCTTGGAGTTTTAATAGCTCTTAGCAAAATTACCTCTTGGAAATAATTATGCAAAGATTTACATGCTTCCGATTTATCTAATTCCGTTTAATAATTAAAAATATGCAAGTATTATTTTAACTCAGTAACATTTGTCATTTTTGGCTCAACTGTAGTTTTTCTTATTATTAGTCTTAGTTGAAAAATTAGCTACAGAAATGTCTATTAAAACCATGGGGTGGAAGAACCCCTCTCCCCTGTACTTTAACAACAGTTCTGACTTGGCACAAACCAGGTAATTCTGGAGCCCCAGCATAAATCCTCCTCAGCTGCCTTGTGCACGAGAACACCCTTCCCTTGTCTGAGCCAGAGCAGACCCAGCAGAGCCAAGGACCATCGAGGAACCCACCCAGACAGTCCCCACTGTGTCAGAACTAAACCAGAATTAGAGTCTCGAGGGTCACACTGCCTCTCATTCACCTGTCTGCTTTTCTAATCTGCTTTGGTGGAGGTTTCCCCATAGTTCTTCCTAGCAGGGGTTCCACACTCACAGCTCTTCCTCATCTTTTAATACAAAACAATTTCCAGCATTAAAAGGTGCACAAAGTTCTTACAAACACACACATACACATTCTCACCTGTGATTTCATCTACTCTTGGCCTTTTCACTGACATTCAGGAAAAAACTATCACTTGGAACACTGCTTGTGTGAGGAGCTGGATAGTCTCCCAAACAGAACTCCTTAAAACAACCTCTGACAATGTCAGCTCTCCACAGGACACACCAGAATAACCCCACTGGTGGCTTCTGCTGTACCAGGTACTGTGAAAGGTGCAAGGAGACAGGTGGGACACAAGGAAAAACGAGCATCACAGAGCCATGGAATGGTTTGGGTTGGAATGGACCTTAAAGCCCACCCAGTGCCACCCCTGCCATGGGCAGGGAAACCTTCCATTCTCCCAGGTTGCTCCAAGCCCTGTCCAGCCTGGCCCTGGGCACTTCCAGGGATCCAGGGGCAGCCACAACCTCTCTGGGCAACAGAGAGGTTTTAAAGTAAGATCACTCCACTGCATTCCATTCAGCAAAGCAACCTAAAAGCACATGCACGCACAGCCTCCCATGCTCGTGGTTTAATTGTAAACAGCATGTGAAAAAAACAATTAAAAAAGGTACGAATACAATTCTGAAATCCCTGAAGAAAAGACATACCCACGAGTATTAAGAACAGTAAAAAAGCTCATCATTAGCAATTGCAAACGTGTTTCCATCCTGTTGCATTCATTAGAGGAATACAAAATTGAATCTAGTGTTTACATGCTAGAATTACAATAGAAACTAGATTTCAAAGGTTACATATGGAGAGAAATGTATCAGCATAGGAACTTGCAAAAGACTGTGCTGTACAGCATTTCTAAAGACGTGAGTCTGTCAAGACAATACAACGACTGCAAATCCTTTCAGACAGTTCAAAAGCGTGGCTGGAGGTAATTCTGCTTTCTGATCTCTGAAAGGATTAACTGCACCAGTATTTTTAGTAGGTTTTAATGACAATTCAACCTCAAGAAATACCTAACCCCTCAAAAACCGAGGTGATCAGAAACATACAGGTACCTTACAGCCCTCAGGTTTTATTTCTTTGTACACTAAACATCAATTCATTTGACAGCATCTACAGAAAATGTTTTAAAAACTGTTTTTATGAAATACTTTTCATACTCAGTAATGCTAATATTTAAAAATACTTCACAGTGTGGTACTAATGTAACTTCATAAAACGAGCAACTTGAGCTCGCTAAAGCTCAAAGCCTTACATTATATTAAAATAGTCCAAAGATCCCACACACACACACACAGAATCACTAGCACTATAAATATACCTAAGCCACTTTAGTGCAAAGTCTGGTTTTGCTTCCCCTGACAAATCCCTCTATATTCCTGCCAGCATATTAAAACGTCATCCTTTACTAATCTAATTATTGACTTTCAAGGATTCATTTACAGTTGAAATCCCAGAAGAACTTTTTTCAATTTACCATAAAAGTAATGACTTGGTTTATTAAGCATTTGATTGCTTGGTTCACGTGGTCTGTGTAACACTGAGAATGACTCGCATATGCACAGCAAGATTTGAGTTCATCTTTATGAGGAGCCACTCAAATTGATTTCACCTTTTAATGGAAGGATCTCCAGTAATGACCATCAGAAAGAAGCCAAAGCTTTGAATTACAAAATTGCTATCCTCATCTTAGAAGTTCATAAATGGAAGTCAGAACAGAAAGTCAGGACTGCCTGCTCTGTTCCAGCCCCCTGCGCTGCAGCTCAGGCAGGTGGAGCCTTCCCCAGTCACTTCCTCCCAAACACAGGTGTCCCTCTAAACCCCTGCTCTAAACATCATCTAATGCAGTGTGCATCCACTCAGCACTTCTTAAAACTTCTCAGCCAATAAAGCTACTGGTTACCAACCCACCAACAGGTCTGTCCCACAGGGACCTGCTGCCTCCTGGGCTCTCCTGCACATGCTGTGATCAGCTCAGGGAAGCTGCCTCTAGAAACAAACATTTCACCTGTCTAGAAAACAATGTCACAGGGAAAAAAACTGAAAAGCTGACCAAACAAAGTATATCCCATCAGATTAACTCCCTGTGGCTGGAACAGCTCAGACAGACAACAGTGACACGGACTGACATGACCTGAACTGAAATGAGGGGCTGATCATCACCCCAGGTCTGCAGGGAATCCCTCTGGGTGGGTGTGGGGGTCCCCAGGCTCAGAGAAGCTGCCTTCAGGGAGCAGCAAAGCAAAAGCAAGAAGGTTAAACTCCATATTTAAAAGTGTGTATTGTAAAGAAAATGACTCACATTAAATACTCCATTGTTTTGACCCACCTCCAGCAGGTTTCCTCTCTTTGTTCCCATCCACCACAACTTTCAGACTTTCAGTTTCTTTCTCTAAACACAACTGCACCTAGTCCTACACTTACTAAATTTTAATTTTGAAGACCTATCCCCTTCCAAAAATGTAACTTTAGTATTAAATGCCTTTGCTTATGTGCAGAAACATCTTTTGAAGCAGCAAAGCACAGGCAGTAATGGAAACACCAACTTCAAGTAAGACATTGGCCCAGAAGGCAGGAGAACACACTTCTCTGCAGGGAAAATGGGACATTCTCCCACCACCCCAAAAGAGGGGCTGCTTGCTTTGATGGGACAGTCTGTAAAACCCAACCAGCTGCAGCCTCCCCAGCTCTGGCCTGACCACAGCCCCATACACACAACAGCATTCACCCTACAGGGAATATTAAAGGTAATATTTGGATACACTTGGATTAAAATCTGAGCTTTATCTTGAATGACACCATGGGGAGGATGTGTTGTATTCTGCAAAGTCATGGAAGGGAAGAAGAAACATTTCGAAACCAAGCAATAAAATAAGGGCCAAATCAGGCAAAAGTTTCAGCAGGTGATTCAAAAATTCACAGCCAAACATGTGCTAAAACAACAACAAAATAAAAGCCTTTCAAAACCTCCACCTCCTCTTATTCAATTATCTAAAACAGATGAATCAGAAAAATTCTAGAAGGGTCTGTTGTTTATACAGTCTGAAGGCAGATTCCTGTGCTCACATACTGGTTCCTAAGAAATATTTTTTAAAGCACCAACCTGACTTAGAAATTCTGTCAACTTCAAACCCTGATGTGAAGTAAGATCAGACTGAAATATTTCAGACTTCCTGCCTCATGGAGTTACTGCCTTGATCATCACAGCACTTGGGAACACCACGATAGATAGCAAAAAATCTGCATATTGAATTTGCACACTGTTTCCAGCTCGTATCACATCCAGGCCTTGGAAGTGTCTTTTTTCAGAAGAGACAAACTGAAATTTAAGGTTTTCACACATGAAGTGTTTATATGAGAGAGAGGGAACAATGCCATTGGAATTCTCTGTCTCTTGCAATTCTCTGTGCCTCGGTACTTTGTAGCCCCTTCTTCCTGTCAAAGACTTGTGACAAATATCCAAAACTGCCCCTTGGCACTCTGACACTGAGCCATGTCAGAATTCCAAGTAGTAGAAACATATTTCTGAGTGATAAAAAGCTTAAAAACAAACTCCCCCAACAACAAATAAAGACTGTAGAAACTGGTAACATTTAATTAAAAAATTAACAGTTGATAATAGCAAAACTTTTGTTTGACACAAAAGAAGATTTCTGTTGAGTTAAAAAATACTGTCCCTTGATTGAGATAATAAAAAATAATATTTCACAGCTATTTTCCCAATATATTTGGAAAATGACAACATAATCACAACCTAACTTCCAGTAATTTTTTTTTTTTAAAGGACTTCTACATGAAGCAAATTACCATCTTCTGAGAAGCTGTGAGTATAGAAATCCTTCCCAGGGCACTAAAAAAAGCCACTGAATTGCATCTTGCAAATTGAACCTTCCAACAGCTTAATTTGAAAGTGAGGCAGATAACTCTAATAAAAAATAAATTTATAGTCTGAGATGGAACTTCAAAATTAGTTCATTTAATCATATCACAACCCCATTTTTATGAAGATGCAATTTGATTTCTGTCCTCTCCTCAGCGTGGCATTTATCTGTGCAATGCTCTCACCACTGATTTCCAAAGCACCCAGACACAAACAGAGCCAGAAGTGGATTCATTTCATATGTGGAGGATGAAAATGATCCAGCTGGAAAGTTTGCTGCCTGACCATCCCTAGCCTGGACTGTGATGGGAAGGACCTCTGTGCCTGTGCTGGGTGCATGACAAAAGGTGTTCAATGCACTGCTGAGAAAAAAAGTCATGTTTGTCAAAATTATTTTTCCCACCACTGGCACAGTGAACAGAATTCACCCCCTGCAATTTCACTGAGGACAACAGACTCAAGTGCTATAAATATCTAAAACATCTAAACACATACTACATCAACATTAAATTAAGAGGGAAAAAACGTAATTTAAATCTTTAAAATAGCAATAAATTAACACAGACAAAAAGAGAAATATTTGACACTAAAACCAAGCTAATGAGGCAACACTAAAAGTGTCTGTACAGTGGATGAAACTTGAATGTATCAATTGGCTGCAACTCCTCTCCAGCCTTATCTCTTAGAGACTTCCATATTCTGATTTTCACCTCTTACAGGAAATGTCTGAGCTGAGGAAGACTTGGAGATGAGTAAGGCAACTGAAAACAGCCTGGCTGTCAGGAATGATAGAACTGGACCTCTGCTGCAAAGCAGCAACAGCTGCAAGAATGCATCTGCATCTGGATCAGCCACCACGCTCCAAGTGCAATTCCAGGCTCAGGGCTGAAGGAGCAACTCCTTCAGCTCCAGTTAAATCTCTATGCCATGATTTACACCCCTTACCAGTTTCAAAAACTTTCACAATTTTCAAAAACTAGCACACAATGCTCCTATTTAAACCCTCTATTTAGCCATAAAAAACCCTAAAAGCAACAATCTTTGCTTTGCAGCTTCCACTTAAACCTGAAACTGCCACTTCTAGGGTTTTAGGCCCCAGCAGATTCTTCTCTTCTGTTAAGTTCAGTCACATGCTATTTCAGTGATACACAGCATCATTTCAAAGATTTGGAAATGTTAGATAAGGTGAAGAGTCAGAGAAAGGCTACAGGGAGTTTACCTGAGAGGCTGTTCCAGAAATACCACACACACACACACAGTGTGATATTAGTGACTAAAGCCCTTGAATTGTTCCCCAAAGCCCACCTTTGCCATCACACCCACAGAGAGCCCGAGACAATCAGCCAGGATGTGCAGGAGCTGATTATCCCACTTCTTTTGCAAGTGAGTCACTCCACCCCTGTGCTCCCCCACAGCTGTCTGTGTCTAACCAAAATTCCGGCTGCCAGGGCTCTGCCGAGCAAATCACGCCGGGCGTGTCTGCCAGGACCCAGCACAAGCCCCTCTCTGCTCTGTACTACAAAGAGAGCAAGAAATGGTGGTGTGAAGGCAGCAGGGTTTAGACAACCTGTGCTCTTAAAAATTTCAGATGAACTGAAGAGGATGTTTATCTTGAGAGGTTTGGACTGACTATGGATGAAATCCATTCTAGCTGGAAGCTGATCAAGATGCCACTTAAATGCTTTGCCCCAGGGCCCTCCAACAGAAGGAGGCAGCAGTAGCAGGGGGTTCTGCCCCATCCTCTCCTGAACAGGTACACACACATCCAGGAGAGGAACTCAAAGTGTACCAGCACTGAGTGCTGACAAATACATGCCATGCCAGGAATGCTTCATCCTGCGGCTCTCTCTCCTTCCCCATTTCCTCACTGGCAGCCCCACGAGACTGTACTGGAGCAAATGTGGATGGGCAGCAGGGTCGGGCTGTAGCAATCGTGGCACGTGATGGGGCAGAGACAAGCTGGTACCCTCCAGGGCAAGGCATAGAGAGGAGAGGCCAGGGCTCACAGCACAGCAGAGAGGAGGGGGGTGTTTGCAGGAGGGACAGGGCAGAGTATTAAAAATATGATCTCGATCTAGAACAACACAGACTTGAAACGATTTAACAAAAACAAAGCCTTCCCTTTGGCCAAGAGAATTACCCCAATTCTAAAAATATCACATTATTTTCCCTATCTTTTTTTCATTCCCACTGTGACTAAGAGCACACCAGCTGTACCAGAGGAGCTCAGGGAATTCCCCACTCAGCAGCCCAAGGCAGTGAGGGGAAGCTCAAGGAGGGGCACAGAGGGCAGATGGTCAGGGGTACAACCTGCTCTCAGAGCAGGACAGACAGAGGGACAGCCCTGCATCAGGGACAGGGTGACACTGCAATCCACCACTACAGGAATACTTGGTTCACTTTCACTTCCAAAATGGCATAGTAAAAAGACAAGGATATTGTTTAGGAAAAACTCAACAATTTGAGGGCCATTCTGCCTTCTTAACAGCATGACAGTACTCACAACATTTAATCTAGGCTAGCTTGAACAAGCTGCGGTCAATGAGATTTGGTTCCTCAGATATTGCCTTTGTCTGACCAGTTAGATATGCTTTTGCCAACAGGATTTAGCTCCTGCTATATTTGAACCATCTTTAATCCCATGAAGGCTAAAGAAAAATGCCTCTGATTTAGCTCTGTGCACTTATGAATAACTCAAATACTACAGTTAAATTTACAACATAGTTCCTTTAGCTGTTTAGAAGACAATTGTTTTCTTTCCTTTCCCCTTAAGTTCCAGTATGTAAAATATCAGAAGAATTTAGATTAAAAAAAAAAAAAAAAAAAAAAAGGGACATGTTATTTTTAAAGTTGTTCTTGAGAAAATTTCCACATACAAACCCACGGCATTTCTCCACTGGTTTGAGAACAATTTTCACATGTTGGCATCATCCTTGAGTGGCTGCCACAACTCTGGTATCATAAAGCAACACGTATTTTCTCTCAGCTTATCAAAACACATTTTATTTAACTGCTAAATTTGGTCTGATCCAAGTTTTTCTTCTAACTTCACAACAAACAGGAAAACGCAGATGCCGCACTCAGATCCAACCATGCATCCTACCAGGGAAACGGGGCACGGAAGCCAGATCAGCCCTAGGGGTACGACTGCCCAGACCACATCGCTGCACTCACGGCTCATTTACAGAGCTCACACTGAAATGTTCACGTTGTTCACTCCTGTTCTACAAGTCCTGTCTAGGTAGCACTGAAAAACAAATTGTTTGGCCCCTTCTGTTCTGACGCTGGAACATTGTGTCAATATACTTTGGCATGTATTAAAAAAATCCCTGTAATATACCATAGACTGTGACATTTCCACTTCAGATCTATCATTTACATGTGAAGCACGAATCTCCAAAGAACCCAGTAAAGCTGTAAGAAAGACTACATTTTGCCGAAGCTCTCAGACACCCACTCCATTCAGTCACACCAGCTGGAGAGGTAAGTGTCAAGATACAGCTTTATTCTTTAAAATGAATGTGGAGGTGAAACTCCGCAGCCTCCTCCACAGCAATCATTTTTTAAACTGAAACCACAACGATATGTGCTCCTGATCCTTCTATGTCAGCAGCATTTCTCAGAAACCTTTTTGCAAATCTGGTTATTTTAAAATCATATCTAAGTTATTTTGCAATCTACGCAATTGTCCCTGCACTTCCCAGTCCAGCTGACAGGCGTCCTAGACATGACATCCATTGGGAGATCTTTTGCTCCTAGAGGTAGAGGAGTCCTTAGCTACCCTCTGTCTAGCACACGAGGCACAGATGGCCCCCGAGAGACGCTTCAGCCCCTTCTGAAAGACACTGTTGGAGAGACTGTAAATGACACAGTTGCAGAAACTGTTGCTAATGGCAAGCCAAGTGGTCAAGAAGGACGCGACGCGGTTACTGTAGACATTGGAGCTCTCCAGCAGGAAATAGATGATGTAGGGCAACCACAGGATGTAGAAGACGCTGGTGATGCGGAAGAGGACCATGGCATAGCGCTTGTCCGGGCAGGGCTGGGCCTCCCCGGCCTCCCCGTCCTGCGAGCTGAAGCGCACGCGCCGCTCGTTGATCTCCTTGGTGTGCTGCTGGCAGATGCGGAAGATGTTGAAGTAGGTGAAGCAGACGATGAAAGCGGCCGGGGCGTAGAGCATCACCACAATGAAGAGGGTGAAATAGGGATCGGTGTTCCAGGAATTGGCGCACCACTGGAACACATCCCCGTGATATCCAGGCTTTCCCCAGTGAAAGGAGGGTAAGAAGACCAGGCAGGAGTAGAGCCAAATGGTCAATATGCAGATCCGCAGCCTCCACGGGGTAACCAGCGTGTTGTAGGTCAGGGGCTTCGTGATGGCAATGTATCTGTCAATGCTGATGCAGGCCAGGGAGGCCATGGAGACGCTCTTCAGCACTGATACCACATAACCAAAGATTTGGCAAACCAAGGACTCACTTAAAACAATAGGATAGTGCAGCAGAGACAAAGAAGGCACCAGACAGCTCACGCCCACCAGGAGGTCAGCATACGCCATAGTCTGGATGAAGTAGCTGGTGGTGTGGTGGTTCAGCAGAGGTGCACAGTGAAAGACAAATATCACAATAATGTTGCCCGAAATAATCAGCACCATGAGGAATACAATAATAACCACTTCCAGGAGGCAAAAATTGATGGTCTCCAAATAGCTAATGGCCAGGAGACAGAAGGGCCGGCCACTCTGGTTGCCAACCAAAGAGGAGTTCATCTTGAGCACTGCAGTGATCTCTCTACTTCATGCTCCTGCCTGCTGCCTGCAGCCACTCCAGGCAGCTGCTGTCATTGCGGCTGGTGCTGTGTGTGCAGCAATGTCAAAACCGGAGCTCCAGTCCCCAGGGCTGCTCCAGATGCTGCTGCTGTGCATTGTCTGCAGCACAATTCCCCTTTAAATCCGGCTCCCCGCCGCTGCCGCTGCACCGGGACCCAGCGGCAGGCATGTCAGCAACTTCCCCGGCGCACCGGAGAGGGCTGATACTGATGCCCTCCTGGGTGGGCTGCCGCGCCGAGGAGGGATGAGGGGCTGGGGGGAAGAGGGAGAGGAACCTCCACCGAGTCAGGACGAGAGTCCTCCCAAAGGCTGACAGAGAGAAGGGGAAAGTGTTTTACAGAACCGCCTCTCCCCCGCGCTGCCACCTCCGCCGCTCCCCTCCTTCCCCACGCCCTGCTCAGCGCTCCCCGTCGGCCCCGGCTCCAGCCCCGCTCCCTCCCCACGCTCCGCCGGCGGCAGCGGGAGGCGATGCCGCCTTCCCCGGAGCCCCGGCAGCCGGGCGGGGGGATGCGCGGCGGGGAGGGCGGGGGTCCAGCCCTTCTCCGCTGGCTCCATTTTGCACGGCGCTTTTGTTCGCCGCCTCTCCCGGCCCCGCCGTCGCCGCCCCGGCCCCGCCGCCGCCCCCCGCCCGGCCCGGGGCCAGCCCGGCCCCGCCGCCCCGGCCCTACCTGCGGCGGGGGAACAAAAGCGCGGAGCATCCTCGGGCGGGCGGCGTGCGCTCCGGCCGCGGCGATGCGGAGCCGGGGGCGGGGAGGCGGGAGGAAGGGGAGGGAGGCGGCGGGAGCGCGGGGGAGGGCGCGGCGCGGCGGGGACCCGGCGGGGAGCGGGGCCGCAGCCCCGGCCCCCATCCGCCCGGCCCAGCGCGCAGGGAGCCGGGCAGCGCCGGCCGCAGCCTCGGCAAGGCGGGCTGGCACTCCGGGGGCGCTCGGCGAGGCGGATCCGCGGGCGGCCGGTGGCGGTGGGAGCCTCACCCGGCGCGACCCCGCCGCCCCCGGCAGCGCACGCGGGTCCCGGCCGTGCCGTCCCCGGTGCCGCAGGGACACACACCCAGCGCAGGGACACACACCCAGCGCGCAGCCCGCTCCTCCTCCCGCACCCTGCACGGCGAGCGCCAGCCGTCCATCACCGCCCTGAATTCACGCGCTTCGTCGTCACTTAAAGGCTTTTCCATCCCAGCCCTTTTGGGGAAATACCTGTTCTGGAATAAACGTGCCTTTCCTAGGTGCACTGTGTGTTGCCCACAGGAGACACCTGAAACCAAGGGCAAAGCTGAGAACGATGTCCCACCGTTAATGCTCCAGGTAGGCAGGCACCTCCCTCCATACACAGAGACACACACGGAATGCAAAGGCATAGCTGTCCCTGACATCGGACAACAAAGCAGAAAACCCAGCGACATTCCAGCCAGCAAAGACACGAGAGATTCACAGCACAGCACTTAAACTTGTATTCACACCCTAAGTTAATACCATCTCACTATTTAACCAGAAAAACCTCTTTGAAGGCAGAGAGGCATAACAAGGTGCAGCTCTTGTTTATTGTTTGTCAAGAGCTTCAACTGACAGGCTGGAAAACAGATTCCCAGGTATGTGGCAGCTCATTCTCTGACCCTGACACCAGACTGCTCCACTGCCACAGCTTAGGACAGGCCCTTGCTATAGGAATTTGTATTTGAATGGATCAAACCAGTAAAAAACTGGAGTGAAGTTCTTCGCCAATCAAAATCATTTAGTCAGATATCAAAGCGTGCAATTGGCATCTTTACAAGCTTAAGTCCACACTCTGAATTCAACCAATACCAACAAACCCAAGGTTTTGGTTAACCTAAGGTAAACATTGGTCATTCTGCGGAATACCTAATGGGAAATTAATTGTGGCCAAAGGAATAGATGCCAAAGCAACTGAGCCCCAACTCTCAGGTTTTCAGCTGATCAGTAAGTACAAAAAACATTTCATGATACACTTGTGTTGGCCAAAAATCTGTGCTGGACAACAGCATGACTTGGCAGATTTTTAGTTAGTCTCGTACAAATGCCTGAAAACAAAATCTTGGGGGTTCTGTCCTATCTTTAACCCAAAAAAGATCTCCATTACTGTCCACTTTTTTTTTTTTTTTAATTTATGGTGTTTCTACTCATGGCAACTGAAGTACCAGAACTGTAGCTAGGAAACATAAACTTTGAATTAAATTTAGGCCAGGGTATTGTGGATTTACAAAAAACAAGCTATGATTAAATTACTGCTGGAGAAATGATCTCCTATCTTTTCAAAGCAGAGAATGATTTACATACCGATTGATTCAAATAGAATTTCTGGATCCTTGGGCATGAATAGACACATTATAAACAACCCCAAGAAAATGTATGTTGATACATTGAACTTTCTATGTCAGATACATAAAAACAAGGTAGCAATGGAAATACTGAGCCCAACCAAAAGGACATCTGTTTGCTGAAATTGTTAAACAGAAAATGCACCATGAAATCAAAACTCCCCAGTTTTTATGAAAAGCTTTACGCCCTTAGAGCCGAGGTATTCTGCAGAAGAACCACGTCTGGTTTTTCCTTTAACTGACATTCTATTGTTTCCCTGAAGCTGAGAGCAATGACTCCACTCACTCAGTGCTCTTGCCAGCTCACTCCTGCTTGCTTGAAACACCCAAACCAGCAGTAGCTCCACCTCCTCCTGCCCCTGCACCTGCAGGCAGCCCAGAAGGTGAAGCAAACTGCACCTGAAAGGTGGGTACAGTGCCTGCTCCCCAGCTCTCTGGCTGGGTGCACCACCAGCCCAGCACCAGAACCTCTCCTAAAAACACCAAAACGTGTGGCTGAGGTCAATGAGACTGAAAATACTGCTGTGGTGTACAGACTTCTCCCACTCTACACCATACAGCACCACCTCGTCTAAGGCAATGAAAAGTACTCCAGAAATTATTCAAAGTCACAATGACAGCTCCTGGGAAAACTGCTGCGTGTAAAAGATAATTAAAACTTTTATCACCATGTGATCAAAACTAATCAAACAAGGAATCTCAAGGTTCAGGCACACTGACAAGGCTACGTCATCGTACGCTGCGATGCACAGATGCATGGTAAGTTCCATTTCAGTTGATTGCACACAGTCATGGCCCTCTGTCCCCAGGAAAATTCAATGTATTCTTTTTAATTTATGGGAACATATGGAAATATGATTGTGATACAAATGGAAAATAAGTGTTAACCACCCACACCTAAGGTTCTGTCACATCTTATGCTACTGATGACAACACATTCAGTCAAATAACAGTAGTGACATTTTAATCTATTTCTTCATTAAAAACTAGCATCATTTGCACCAAGACAGACAAGTATATTTGGTAGAACATCTGTGCTCTATAATCCTCGTCTCATGGAGACAAAAAGGTGGGAAGATGAGAAAGTGGGTAGCAGGAGCCCTGCTATAAGAAAGACAGGAACAAATTAATCTCTTACCAGGCCTGGGATTTCTCCCAGAAATGGTGACCCCGGGGTAACATTCCAGGATACTCCTCCTGACACTGGACTATTATTTTTTATTTTAATTGTGCCACAAGATGTCCCTCTCATGTTGTAATTTTCTTAATATAGTGTATTTATCTGGTACAACAGTTCATGGCTTTTTCCTTTCAACATTACTTCCTCCCACACAGGCCTGTATCCAAAAGCTTTTTATTTTCTCCTCAATATTGTAAATGTCAGGTTTTTAATGTTGATATTATGAAGAACTTCTCCACTGACAGATTCAGTAGTCGTATTAATCCTTTCTAAATTTTGTCTGTTGTGGCTGTGGTCTCCTTTGCTTTGTATCATGATTATTTCTCTTTCTCAGCGTGTCTGGCTCACTTTATGCGTTTTCTACTCGACAACACTTTCCATCCACCTATGTCTGTCAAGAACATGCAGCATTGTTCCTGCAGGTGTCCGTTAACACCTGGAGTGAGTCCCCATGTGTCTTCTGCTACCTTTCAGTGGCTGGAAGCCTGAAGAATAACAGCCCTAACTGTGATTGCCAAAGTGCTACCAGGACCAGATGCCTCTCCCAGGGATTGTCTAGATCGTTTTACCTAGAGCTTGCTTTCTGTCCCCAGTAGGGACATGACCTTAATTCACTGGGCTGGCTTTCATCCACACTCCCCACCACCAGCATGGCAATCTGGAGCTGCTAAAAGCTTTATTATTGCACACAGATGGTGTGCAAATTCTCAAAAGTAATTTGTGGAAGCACCATGATGGTGAAACTTCAACCTTCCTGCAATAACAAAAGCGCAGAGAACAAAACCCCAGCCAGTGTGTGGCAAAGAAAACCAGAGCAAATAATTAATATAGGCTGTCATGATGACTACAACACAATGAGCACACCTTGAAACACAATTTCAATGCCATTTTTAAGTCATATTCAAGAAGAGAGCTAGACACAGCTCTCCTGAATGGTAGAACATGACACGAGACATTTCCTTTTCAATCCCTCAGTAGCCACAACTGAACAGTGAACAGAAAACTGTTCTTTCAGCAATTAATTTGCAAAGGAAATAAGAAACCAGAGATTACCTGAGCCTGCCCAGGAAAGCAACCAGCAGAATACTGGGGTGCTGCATCCAACGTTCTGTGCACAAGGAGAAAAATATCCCTGAAACGGGCCGGAAGGTTATGATCTGTCAACACAGATCCTTATTAATTTGGGACTGTGCTGCTGCATGGGGTCAGGAAAAGCCTGGCAGAAATCAAATGCAGCTACAGGAATAGAGAGGGCAACATGAAGACAGAAGGGGCACTGCATTATGAACACAGGTTTCCTGCATCTCCTGCTCACATTCCAGGGCATAGATTTTACATGGACTCCTTGTGCTCCTGCACTACACCACAGCAGTTATTCTCACATAAACCCCCTTCAAAGCATGGTAATGCAAATAACTGCAGGCTTGCCAGAGAAGAATTGGCATTAGTAACATGCAAAACATAGCAAAGCATTACAAAGATGGGAAAGCAATGTAATATAATGGACCCTTGTCTTCTTATAATTAGCAATTTTTTTCCCAGGAACATTTACTCCTATACATTGCTGCATACTGACTGTAACTGAGCTGCTATTTTAAGAGCAGTAAGAATTAGTCACATTAGAACTCCAAAATTATCACATTTCATGCCTAAGAAAAGCATGAAAAATAATTTAAGGCCAAAGTGCAGCCCAGCTTTATTATACTCTTGGCATAGACTACGTGCAAAGGGTCTGCAAACGTTGTATTGCTGGGCCTTGAATTTATGTTCTCCTCAGCCTCCCAAACAATCCTTGCATTTTTTGCCTGTTCTCCTCTTCAGTACCTCCACACAACCACTGAGAGGTAGCCCCATTTAAAACCTTGCACTTCTTCCACTGCCTGCAGACTGAAGAAGTCCCAATTCCCCTGTGAACCAAGCACACATTTCTGTCCTCAAACACCAACCTCTGTCCTTTCTACAGGAATAGTCCCAGCCTGTTTCCATATTTAAGACACAACAAAACAAACAGCCGTGGCACTGGGCTAATATGGCACCTCCAGATTAGGGAAATGTCATTTTTATTTGCTTGAGCTGGCTATGGCAGCATGCTGCTGATACACCACAGACCTCATGAGACTACAGCAGGGCCTGAAAACAGCCACTCAGGACCCATTCTCTCTAATTCCTTAATTAGTTTCTGTGCTGAACGACCACTGCAGGCATAGCCAGTGCTTTTGAGCAGAACACAGTGCAGGAGCAGCCTACTCTCCCTTACACTTGGACTCCAGAGATGCTTCCAACACGAGATGCAGGTTACTTTCTTTGTCTCAGCCAAATGAAAATGAGTGAAAAGGTTTCACAGGTTTAAAAATGAAATGTTACACCATCCCCTTCCAGCTGACAAAGATAGTAGCAGAACGTGTCACCAACTGTGCCACAAAGACATCATCTTTTGCATTCTGATACCAAAACACTGAAACAGAGAAACAAGTGAGGCTGACAACTACTCACCAGGCAATTAAAATAACACAACAGGATAGCTGTGATCACTCCTTGCCAGAGCACTCAACCTCCACATTACTTATATGATTTATTCACCATAAAATCCAAGTTTCAGCTCTACAATGCATAAACCAGTATTAAGGAATTTGGATCAAGTTTTTTCCATATTCACCAAGTATATGAAAATACTTATGACAGAACATTTTTAGCTGATTTAATATGATTCACATTATGTAGGATCCTTCCTGCATGACTCCAGAAGAAACTGAGGTTAATTTCAGAAGCCCTCCTGCCCTCAGACTAAGGTCTTTAATTGCTCCTTGTGAATCTGTGCCATCAAAATATAGAGATACAAAGGCTGATTCACTTGTTTTGCTTTTTAACTGGTGAATAATTAATTTCTGTTATATTTGTACTAAAGCTGTATCATTAATAATTTCTAATATGGTCCTTCTAGACTTGCATGTTTGATGAAAGCAATAAAATCCAATGTAGCCATACAGGTAATGGTCAAACCCAAATGAACACATCCGTTTTCTGGATAAGAAGGTGACATTTCATTTGGTGACCCATTTGTTACTTGAACTTTGAGAACCACTGAATGATGTTTGTACATACAATTCTTATATCCCTTTGCTACCTTACTGGGCTCAGCATTCAAGATGAGAAGTCACAAAACTGCTGTCCAATGCAAAAACATCCACATTGTTCTGTTTTCTTTGTACCAAAAAAGGCTGCAATTTCTACTAGTGTTGGATTTTTTGCATAAGCACTGAGACAACACAACAAAATTCAGCTTCCATTCAGAAAAGCCGAACAAGCAAAGAAAATTAATCTGTCCATTATGAAAGCAATTAATAGGATACTTATTTTTTTTACAAACTCGGAACGCTGAGTGAAACAGGACTATAAAAGGAAAGCAGTGTAATGCCACCAGCAGCTCTCTGTCAGGGTTTTTGCTGGAGAATTGAATCACAGCCACTCGTTGATACATTCAGGTACACACAGGCAAGAAGCCTGAAGCCACCTTATTCCCATTCTTTAAGAAACGGGGGGGTGGGGAAAGAGCTGAAAAAAGCCAGGGTACCTTTGTGATGAGGATCCTGTACTTCTCCACCAGGTGGTCGTTGTTGTGACACCCTGCCAGCAGCTGCCACACCTCGCCCCGCAGCGCCTCGGGGACGCCGCTGCGCACCAGCGCCGACAGCGCCTTGGGCCGCACGCTCAGGTTCAGGTGCCTGCACAGGGGAGAGCCCAGTTACTGCCCCAACAGCCACAGCATCACACTGATGTGGAACACCACACACGGCACAACTGCCACGCACCCCAGACCTCCGAGCGAAATTCGAGTCATGAAAAATAAATACAATATGGAGAACTACTTCCCAAACTATTTTCTTGCCTGCCATTAAATTTATACATATATATATATAAATTTATTATATATAAATTTATATATATATATATATATAAAATATATTACATATATCTTATATATATATTATATCTATAATATATATATATTATATATATAATATATTATATATATTATATATATTATATATATTATATATATTATATATATTATATATATTATATATATTATATATATTATCTATTATATATTATATATAATATATATATTATATATAATATATAATATATTATATATATAATAAATTTTTATATATATTCATATATATAAATTATATATTTATATATATTTATAATTATATATATTTATATATTTAAATATATATATTTATATTTTATTATATTTTTAGATATATAAATATATAAACTTTTTTATATATTTATATATATAAAAATTTATATTTATATATAATAAATTTATATATATATTTATATATAAATTTATATATAAATTTATATTTCAACAAATCAAAACACTCCATTAAGTACTAGAGGACAGAGGTCACAGCGTGTAAATTCCAAGTTCAAACTACCCCAAAATGAGCAGTTTGCAGAAGGCTCCCAGCAGGAGGTGACCTTCTCAGGGAGGGAGGGAGGGTCAGTCAGAGCTCGGAGAATCACCTCTCATGGTTATCCAGCTGCATCCCTGCATTAGAGCAGCCTCTGCTGCACCAGCCAGCCCCAGCTGAACAGCTCCTTCCACCGAGACCACTGACAGCTCATAAATTACAGCGCTGCAAGTTGTAAAAACTAAACCTACATATAATTTATGCACTTACAGCACGTTAAGCTGAACAGCTCATTTGTGGCTTATATATAAAAATCCCCAAAAGACACATGCCTTAAATCACAGAAATTACTATTTTTCAGCAGTTACTAAAAAGCAAACTTCTGGATAAAATGATCAAGAGAACTGACAGACAAAGCCAGGCAGAAAAATGAACTTGTGTCACATCAACTGCATTATGTTCTTAATAAACTGGCATTTATTAATGTTTGTAGGTCTAACAGATATGTGGATGATAATTTTACATAGACTGGGACTCCCTGTGGCCTTTCTCTAGTCTAGAGTGTTCTGACAATAATCTAGAGACTAACAAGGTAGACATTTAAATCAGTATTTACTGCATAGAACCCAGGACCATCATGTCCTCCTTCACTGTGCTTTCTCTAAAAGAAATCAACTAAAATAAAAATAATATTTATGCAGTAGTTACATTTATATCAATACACAGTCACACCTATAGACATATAGAGCATTTATTATGCTTTTATACTTCCTATATACAAAATACTCAGTGTTTCTGTAAAGGCCTATAGAACTGCTTTGCCTGAATCTAAGTACAGCAGTATTTCCAATGAATACAGTCATGAAGGCTGTAGACTAAAGGCTACACACTCCTGGATTCTTCCCAACTATTTTTGAAATGAGAAAATTGTGTGACTCAGCAGTTATGAAACATCAGCCAAATATTCTTCGGTATCACAAAATACCAAATATTTAATTACTATGCAAATCTAATTACACAATTCTAAGAAACTAGCATGAAACTACCTGAAGTCTGATTTTTATGATTTTCAATCCTCTTATGTTAAAAGCTGGAGGATCATTGCTTCCAAATACGCATTTTTAGTTAAGAAGGAAAGCCCTTTAACACATATTAAAGCTGTTGCCAGCATTAGCACAGAAGCATTTCATATCCTCTTAGAGCTGCCAAAACATTTCCAATGGGAGTCAGGTGGCTTAATTATCTCTGAGCCCTTGGAAGAATTACAAAAAAATTCAAGTTGAAAGAAACTTTCTCACAGTAGCAGATGCAGAGAGCTCATCTGGGAAAGATGTTTCTCCAAATCTGGGAGAGGGAAAAGGGACCAGGTATCATTTTAGTACAGCCTTCCCCTCTTACAAATGTGTCCATCAGTACAAAACCAAAGTGGAAGGAAAACAACAATAACTGCAGAAAATACTGAACAGTTATAACCTTAATTTAAAGAGATTCCTGTCTGAGTGATGACATCAATACCTTTTCTCATCTAAGCTGCATGACTGACTCCAGTCTCTGCTGTCTTATTCCTTAGATCCAATACCCCACTCAACCTCTGACCTTCTGTACAGCCCCTGCCCTCTTCTCATTGACTTCAGGAAGCAAAAGGCCACAATTAAAGCCAAAATGAAGCCTGTTTGAGCTCAGTCTCATGCTGCCCACCACCCCGCTTTGTGGGGAAAAAATAAAACCTAACAAAACCCCTGAATTTTACAACAATCAGCATCACTTTGGAACTGCTCAGGCTACTTCAAGATGAATAAAAAAATCCCTCATCAAAGGAGGACTGTGTTGCATTAGCATTTGGACTGTCAAGAAACACTCTTCTTGTACACTGACATTTTCCAGGGAAAAACAGCAGAGCTCATGTACTTCCTTCTTGGCAGGCTCTGGAGCCTTCCTTTAGATAAGGGAGGAAAAACATCTTCTCTATCCAAGTCCAAATCTCCCATTTCTTAAGCTACAGTCACTAAGATGTGACAGCTGCAGGAAAAATTGGCTGTGAACCCAGTCAGAATTACAAAGAGGAATGGAAGTGATCTGTGCAGAACAGACAAAGCAAGAGCTGCATTTTCTTTAGACTACTTAGTTTAGGTTTTCCTTTAACAAAATCCCAAGGAACCTGAAGATAAAGTAGAATTTTAAGACAGAACCAACTAAAGACACAGCATAAGTGAATTTTTATACATTAAGCATGCACTCAAAAATTAAAATATTTATAACACCCTCTAAAGAAATCAGAAAACATCAAGCCAGAGAATAAGGCGTGTTGTGGGGATGGACAGAGAACTAAACCCAAACTAATCTTATATCAAATGGCCTCTGGAAATAGAAACTCCAAGCAGAAGGGGCAAACAGAATGAGAATATTCACAAGTGTAATTTTCAGAATGTGATTTTGACACTTACCACTTGGACAGCAGATCTCCCCACGTTTCAAGAATTTTTTCTGCACACTCTTTGGAAACATCTCCAGAACCACTTAAGAGTGGTTCATCATTGTCTGCCAAGAGAACAGAAGGGACACTTCAGCCAAGGCCACGTGGAAGACCAGCAGGAAAAGCAGAAACCCAAGTTATCTCCATTTCATCTCACAGCTGTAAGTCCAGATGTTTCTATACTCAAAAGTGGCCATGGTTTGCTTTAAAATAGTTTTTTAAAAGTAGAAGTTGCTCTTGAAAATGCATTAAGTTCCAAGCTGGGCAAGTCCTGGTGCAGTTTCATCTCTCCCAGATGTCTGACTCTCCACTAAAACACTGCCTGCTGACACTTCCAAATAACATCAGCTTCTCCTTTCTGCTCTCAAACCTGTTCACAGCTGCTCAGGGAGGGGCAGAAGCTACATGATAATCCCCAGTTTTTAGAAGCTCTTTTTCACATTGTCCCAAATACACCACACAAGAGGCCTGGGCTGAGAAAAGTAGGGACACTGACGTGCCAGACGAGGGAGAGGCTGACCAGGAATGCCAGGACACTGGGTATGGAATCTTGCAGTATTCCAGCAAGAAAGAACCCCTCAACCAGGCAGATTCTGACTGGAAAGGAGCCTACATCTTTTATAACCACATTATTCACCAACTGCCCTTTCTGAAGGCCCACAAAACACAGGAGCTTCTTACCTTCCTCTTCATCATCCTCAGGAGGAGATGGGATCATGGAGCCCTGCGACCCCGACTGGGGCAGGCGGAGAGAGGGGCTGGCTGTGGTTTTCCTCCTCTCCCTCTCTGACTCACTTTCCAGGCACACAACCTCATACAGAGTGTCCGAGTTGTTCTTCCTGTCCTTTTGCTTTATCTAGGAAACAAGGTTCATCTCACTGAGGAAGCTACACGAATGTCAGATCACTTCTTAAGGCTCTGCCTTCTCTTTCCAGAACAGGAGAGCTGAGGAACAACTTCATCCCATTCTACAGTGAGGAATGTTCATACCTGGAACACACTTAATGCAGGGTGCAGGCTGTCAGTGCTCCCTGAAATGTGCTGGGAGCGTGCTGCACCCAAAGGCACAAAGTGTCTGCCACAGGCAGAAGTGTCACTTGGATCTGCCATCCACAGGGAGCTCAGCTTTCCAACCATAAATGAACTGGACACAAATGCATAGATTTTTAAAGCTATAAATGCATCTGTGGTCTAAGAGATGAAGGTCCCTCAATATGCAGCAACTTTGCCTTTATTTAAACAGTAGTGGAAAATTGAAAGCAAAAACTTTAAAATTATGTCAAATTCTTCTTCAAAGAGAATTTATAAAATGAGCTAAAATAGAAAAGGTTTCTGGGGATACTGATGGTGGCAAAAGTAGTCTTAAAAATTTGTTCATATTTATTTGAACAAGATGAGATGAGTTTTAAGGTCCCTTCCAAACCAAACCAGTCTGGAATTCCATGATTTTCCCATGGCAACGGTCTTTAGCAAAGCTTCCAACTCTGTGTATACATTGCTGCAGGAACACAAATTGCTGAGTCCCAAAGTCTACTCTGTGACCCTGTTTCTCCATAATTTTCAATGCTTTGGTACTTTCCTTTCAAGAAGGATTTTCTTTGTGAAGCAGTTCTAAAATTTTAACACATTTTAAGGACTTAGAATGTCTTTTTCCTAAATGAATAAAAATAGAGAGCAGAAAAGAGGGAAATAAGATTTATAATTATACTCCACACCAAGCTCCCAGTGCTCGATTTTATTCTTTGGAGCATTAAAAATGAAGAGAAATACATCAAAACTAAAAATGACTAAATCACTAAATGTAATCGGAGCAAATAAAATCCCTCTGCTTTCACCATTTCCGAATAAAGAAACCCTGCCAAAGTAAGATAAGCCAATTCTACACAGCTGTACTTTTAATAGGCTAATCATGACTCCAGAGAAACAGGTTTCCCTTCCAGGCTTATCAGGCAGTACATTCTATATTTGTTGCTTCCACTACGAGTTTTGATAATCTTCCATTAGTAAACACTGGAAGTTGGATAATCTGACAGTGTCTGTGGAAAAAGAGAATTGGCCAAGATAAGTCACAATGTCTGTGAATTTGGTAAGACAAAAGATCCAGAATTAGCTCAGTAAGATAAGCTTCCTTTAAGCTGCCAAACAGAAAAGGCACCTTTTGGTGCTGTAGAATATTTATAGCCCAACAGCCTCTACATGCTCCACCTCAAAAATATTCTAAATAAAAAGGCTGAACTCATCCATGAAGATTTTTTCCACCTTAAATTTTGAAGGAAAGGGGTTTTTCTTTACATAGAAAAAGAATCCTTGGTGAACTTCATCTTTGCTACTACCCAGATGCCATTCTTTGTTAGCACTTAAAGGCAAGTGTAAAAAAAATGAAGAAAAGCCTCTTGCTTAACTCAAAACCTCTTGAAATAAGAACACTTAGCAAGAAATTAGGACTCCAACACTGCTTTCTTTTTGGGCTGCACCCAGAATTGCTAAGCCTTGAGAGAGCAGGTACATCCACATTGTTATTTGCTTTCATACATTTCCAGTTCTTTAAACAGGACTTTCATTTCAGACCAAGAGTTTCTAGAGCAGAAGAACAGCAGTTATTTCAAGTACATGATCTCTTTAGTGACTTGGACTTTCAACTTATCAGCCTTATTTTGAGACTAGGTTATTGTCTTGTACTGTTATTAGGAATATCCTGGACAGAAATAATGCTTCCATTTTTAGGAGATGGGTAAAAAAGTAAGTTGGAAAAAACAGTAAAAATTTTTAACAAGTTCCAGGGATTTTTTTGTGGTTGTTTGAATTTTTTTTTCCCCTGGGGCAAATTTGGGGTATGTGTGAAATCTCAGTTTCCAACCATGCAGAAGGGGAAAATAGACTTTGACAAAAAATAATTTCCTTTGGAATTTCACGTGGATGTTTGCTCATCTAAAAAAGCTTCAAAAGAAATGTTCAATTTACATGATAAAATGAGTTTAGTGATCTATCAGATACCATGTCACCAGGACTACGGTAAGGACTTCTTTTTTTTCTCTTAACCCTTAATTTTACACAATTATCCCTCTATACTCTTATGGCAGCAAGTCTCAGCTTGCAGATAAATTCTCCCTTCCTTTTCTTACTGTGGTTTGGCTGGAAAATCCATAAGCCTCTCTGTAACTTTGCAGACTCATCAAAGCTATCAAAAAAGCTATTTCAGGCTCTCTATGGGAACTGCAGATAGCCAGCAACAATCAGCACAATGAAGGACAGCTTTTCTAAAAGTGAAGTGCATTTATTTTACCTCTCTGAATCAGGAGGAAAATGTTGCATTATGAACATTATATTAGTAAAGGTTTCAGCAATCATAGGGAGAAACAGCCTATTAATTGTCAATTTTATTTCTGTATTTTCAACACGTTACCTGTTTCAATTTTAAGAAAAAATTTTCAGTTGAGCTTCGTTTGCTGAAGGGCCAGAACAGCCTCTCATTGGGTGAGCAAACTCTGACTTTAGTCTCCAGGATGAATCGAACGGGCTCCTGCACCTCAGTTATGACCAAGTCCACAGCAGTGGTCATGAACAACACTTTATCTAGAGAGAGAAAATGAAGCCACAATATGAAGAGAAGTATTTCAAATAAAACATTCCCTAACCCCTTTCCCAGTAACATGGAAGAACAAAGGAAACTTTCCTTTTCAGAATCGATTTCCCCCCTAATTTCACATCTCAAAACTCTACAAGTTTCAAAATAGGGAAATTGGATCACTATGCACTATCCACCAGAGAGTAAGGAAACCACAGCCTTCAAGCCAAGAAAATGATCTTGTTAAAGAGAATAAAAATTCTGCTTTTCCATATCTCACTGAAATGTATCCAAAACCTTCATTAAACATTAGAGAGGATCTGTGCACTTAACAGCACAGTGCAGATCTCTTGCCATCCAGCCTAACTACACTTCAATTCTTTTTGGTTTTAGGAGTTACTTAAGTATTTAATACCATGATATTAAAGACATTTAAGACCATCTCAGCTGTGACATTCCAAAAACTGACTACACATCCTCCTGCTCCAACAGAAGGCAAGAGAGCTCAGTGACCTACGAGATCTCTCTGGCAGGGAATGATAAATTGTGTCCTTCAGGCAGGATGGCATCCACTCCAGCACCAAATTGTGCCAACAGCTGACTTTCATGACTTTGCCCAGTCAATTCCCATTGACTTCCCAACCTCTGGCACGCAACAGTGACAAGAGATTGAAAAGATGATAATTCAGCTGACATCTTAAAAGAAATAATGGCAGTCTCTTTCAGGACTTGAGAGAGCAATGCAGTATCAGCTATTTTTGGATGACAGTTGGAATGGTTTGCTTTCATTTTCACAGGTATAGGAATCCTTCTGTTTAATTAAAAACTTGGGTTTGGAAAAGTCTGAACTGACCACAAGACACTGAGCAAAGCAAGTGCCTGCAAAAGTCATTTAGTGCAATTCTCAATGGGATTCTTGAAAAGCTCCAGTTGTGCACAGAGCACCTGCATCCTGCCCTACACCTGCAGAGCCTCCTACTAGGACACAGTTCCTACAGCATATTACTGAACACAGTTTGCTTTTATTTGTCTTTTTTTTTTTTTTTTTTAATTTCATGTGGTATTTAGCACCCTACTTTCTGAGACTATATCCCATCCTGCGAAAGCCTTTTGTGGAATTCTTCTGAAGAGAAAATAGAACTGATCCAATGCCCACTATGGAAGTAGCTTTCCTGCCTAGGGATAACACCTGGCAACATCCATACCTTTTGGTGTTTCTTCATTTACAAACTGGAAGTGTGGAGACTTTTGATTCCAGCTCCCAGTGATCACGTATGATTTCCCATCAGAACTTTTACCCATGGACTCCTGGAAACAAGGTAAGTTTATGGTTTTGGGTTTGTTTTGTTTTTTTTTAATTAAAGAAGTTTCTACATTATGTAGTGCCAGCCCTGTGAGAGAGCTACTGCACTGGTAAGGAAAGGGCAAGTCCATGTGACAGAGTCTGCAGCTGAGATAAATTCTGAAGGGAATAACAGAGCTCCCCTGCAATCCTTGGTGCTCATGCTGATAACATAGAAAGGCCAATTAATACTAATGATTCTATTAGTACATAGCATGACCAGTAGTTTTGGAGGTGGCCATTTAACAGCAACTTTCAGCTCACAGATGTGTAGACAAGAACATGTGTTATTCAGTCATTAAAAACCAAACCAATATTTTATCTAATGTTCAGCTTGTCTGTCTTCCTAACAACCTTATTTTCTGGGCAATCCAAAGCTTGGTAGAAAACAAAATTATTCATGTAGTATTAAACCTTTTTGAGCAGCCACTATGTACAGCATAAATACTAGCACATTTGTTGTCACTTCACACTTGTGAAGTCAAATGATCTCTATCATTATTTTACAGAGAAAAGTGAGTCATAAGAGCAAAGCACCCACTAGTTCTCAGTGTTATATTCGAAGCCCCTCAGGCCTCAATTCTCACACTAGTAACTATGCTGGAAAACTTTCTGTGTTCAAAGCACAGCACTTTAATATTCAGCATGTCTAAAAATAAGGTTCTATGTTTCTTATTTCAGGCCCCTGAATGAGAACAATGATGACTGACTGTAAAACTGGGCAAGTCCCTTGACCAAGCACCAGGTCATGTTCTCACTGAGCAGCAGAGGCAGGGACTCAACTCAGCTGCCCAGTCTCACCCTCAACAGTGGAACCTACAGCATCAATTCCCATCAACAGCTGCAGAAGTGTTCTCTGTCCATCCTGACATCATGCACAATCATAACCAAAACTCTCACTGAATTTTGTTAAGAAAGATCCTTACCAAATCCAAAAGGTGCATGTCACCACTCCGAACGTCTTTCCCACGGCTAAGGAGAAGGCCAAAACATCTGCAATGCCAGGCAAAAAAATGTAACTGCAAAAATTAGACATGCTCATAAACAAACCATTAGCATTTCTTATCTAAGTACTTGCTGTCATACATCACAAACAGCCCAGAATCCACTGACAAACATCAACAAACCCTGACATTTGAAATCAGCATCAAGCTTGTCCAGCAAAACAATGTCAAGTCAACATCAAAAATGTCGAGCAAGATTTCAGAAGCATATTTACAATATGGTTCTACCCTGTTTACAGCAGCCTGGGAATTGTTCTATTACCTTCATTTTAAAGTCACTGCTAACAAGGGTTCCTTATACCACAACAACACCTGGCCTGTAGTCTTCTGCCCTTCCTTTGGTGGCTTTTTTTTTTGTTTTTTAGATATATTTTCATAGAATTTACCCTTCAGTAGAGACAAGGATCAGATGAAACACAAGGACCTCTTCTATGATTTCATTTTGGCCTTTTCACAAGGACTTTTGGCCGAGACAGGTAAGTTCCACTTCATCCTCTGGTTTACCACACTCAAGAAAAGTGTGGCACTAAATCACACAAATGGAGCATCCACAGAATAATTACTAACCTGCTCCCTCAGAGGCAAAATACTAACATTAAACGGATAAAGAATCTTTTAAAAGCTGATGACATTACCTTTCAATAGCAAGTTCTTTATTCGTTGTCTGTTGCACATAAATCACAATCTTCTTATCAATCCCTTGGCGGAGTTTGAAGCATTGCCTGTCCTTGTCTTTGGGAACTGCACTGTTATTCATCAGGGAAGAAAAAAAAAATTCTCAATTTATCTGCATTCCTTGCATATACCAAACCCAGCATCAGACACTGCTGCAGCTCCTTGCACCAAAGCACTCAAAAATCTTTCTTCCTTGCATGCTGTGATCAGTAACATGAAAGAAATGGCAACAGATTTAGGTGAAAACCAAGGACACAGTTTACAAAATAAAAACTGGGGACTTATACTGTGGAGGTCAGTATTGTGAGGCTTCCAGCTAATTTCAACAGTTTCTAAATATTGATTCCCCATGTAACATACAGTACTACCTACAAGAAACTGTATATTGCTTGCTCTCACAAGGGATGTGGCTGCTGGGGTACATGACACCAACGAGCCAAGGAGTGACCAACCCTCACACTATTTCCCCTTTTTATCCATTGGAGAAGCCCTTCTAAATGCTGCAAAAAGAGGGGGAAAACATAAAACTACACTTGAGTGCCAATCACACACTGAAACCTCAGCACCAATATTCCCAGCAGAACAGTGACAATGATGCATTTTCAGCGTCAGCAGCAATTTTGCTGCTGAACAAACAGCAAAATTGTGGTTGTGCTTTTAAGCACAACTTAAAAGGCATTGAAGACAATAAAAAAAAATAGAAAAAGCACATTGCAGGTAGCACCAGTGTTCAATTCAACAACCAAGATTACCCAGTCCAGAGGTTTATCACTGTATTATTTCCCAAAAATATTTATGTCTGGGATTCATTTAAACTAGAATAGGAAACTCTCAAAAAAGGAATTTAACGACCAGCTCAGCCTCACACTCTCTATTCACTCACTTTCCAACAGAACCATAGGCTGCACGAGAGAAGAATCTCTACCTGAAATAACCTTTCCCATCATCTTCTTTGATTTCCAGAGACACGGAGAAGGTGAAGATGTCACTGTCGGGGGTCTGGGGGGTGGCAGTGGCTGAGAGCGGGGTCTGTTTGGCAGAGCGCCGGAAGGCAGTGGCAAAGCTGTACAGGATTCGGCTCACCTGCAGCCAGAGTGCACAAGTGTCAGCTGAAACCTACCTGGATTTTACCTAATTCACAACAAATTGTACAAAAAGAATTCCATTTTAGCATCTAATTAACTGGTTTTCTGCGCTTCTTAGGATAAACTGTTAACCATGCATTCTTACCCCATAACTAAGGTTTGTTGATGGATGAATTACATTACTTCTGAAGTGCCTGAAAAGCTTCACTTAAATTTCAGTAATAACATTTATATGTACATAATTATCATTTGACAAAAAGCTTGCACTTACAGCCTCTTGGATTTCACATCGGAAGACATGAATCCTGAAGAGTTCTGCATTGTAGTGGCTTTCAGTGAAAGCAAAGCAATCACTTTCAGGGGTCCCATCGTGCCCTCGTACACAGAAAAGGATTTTATAGATTGGATAATTTGCTATTTCTGTGTTTGTCTGAGGATCTAAAAGTCTGTTAAAATAGAGAGAGGGGAAAAAAAAGCAAGCTTGCATCTTTAGAAGAATTATTTCAGCCAGACATAACTTGTAAGCTTTAACAATTTCATATTTCCTAGAGAAAGTACACCACAAAAACTAGATCCTGTCATTTACTGCAAAGCATGACCACAATAATGATGTTTAAATTGAACAGCACAAAAGAATACAAAGCCACAAATGTTTCCACCAATAATTTCCCCACGGTTTTCAGGGATTAGTCTTCCAAAAGTTACACTAGTATTTGGCAGTGGACAGCCCCACCTCTGTTAGGCCTCGTGTATCAGACATTTTCCAAACTACTTTCCAGGCTATTTCCAAAGTGTCCATCAATAACCAATCCCACTATGGCTTTGGGGATAGCTTGGATCATCACAGTACTTTCTGGCAGAGTGTTTGGTAAACAAATTCAAAGGATCCCTTTTCACAGATGTCTATTAAACCCACTTCTCCCACTAAAGAAAATCCAAGTTGCTCAAGTCTCCTGGCAGGTAAACCACCAGCTTGTTTGCTTTCCAAAGGAGCTAAGACGAAGGCACAGCCGCAGAGCAGCGAGCCCCGTACCTGACGGTCCCTTCAGAGACGTTGGGCACGGACAGGGTGACGTCCAGGGAGATCTGGCACTGGCCGCGCAGGATGGACATCATGCGCAGGGCCTCCACCTCGCTGCGCGGGGCGTTCACCGAGGCGCAGCCCAGGTAGGTCAGCTTGCTGAACACCACGCTGTCCTCGTCCGTCACGGGCGTGAACGGGCTCAAATCCTCACAGTCTAGGGCAGCACACGAGGGGGAACGTCAGAAACAAGGCAAGGCACCCGCACGGGAAGTGTCAGGCACTGACTGCCCACTGAACAGAACACTAAAGAGCCTGAGAACAGCTAAGTCAGGCCACGTCAAAACACTATAGGAAAGCCCTGTACTTATATTTTATACAGCCAGGCAAGTAAGCTTAATATTTGTGCACAAATCTCAGGGCTGGTACAGCAGTGTTTTCAGAATACAGGACAGTTCAGCAGATATTAACTCTTGCATCACATACATAACCTGGAATTTACTGCACTAAGTGATTATAATGTGAGACATGGGGAAAGGCTAGTGGCCACACCTGTACCTAAATTCTCTTCACCTTCCCCACAAAAAATCATAAGATACTACCAGGCATTCCCCTCTTTTTTTTTTTCTAACCTCCTTGGGATGGTTTCACTGGCAAGCTCATTTCTGGTTTCTGGAGTCCTGCCACCGACACTGGGTTAATGGTAGAGGATGCTGATGCTTCAAGGACCACAGGTTCTTCCCCATCTCCATCAGTTCTGACTTCTCCAGGGTCCCGGTCACTGGACTGATCCTCCATGGGTGGATCCATCAGCACGTCTTCGAGCTCCCGCTGCAGCTGCTGTTCACTTCCATTCCCCACAATCTGAGAGCCACAGAGTTGGGACACAAAAAAGAATAAAAGACTGTTCAAACAACAAAAAACACCCCTCAGGCACAGGGTCATTCATATTGCTTTTTATTTACCAGTCAAAGCAGCAGTCAACAAATTTAACCCAGTTACAACCATAAACACAAACTGCAGGGTGCAAATGCTCACCAGCATGGATTATATCCTCCCTGCTCTAATAAATCTACAAACTCAAAGTGGGAATTTTCTAACACTAGAAAAAGCGAGGAGATTACTTTCAAACAAGTCTTTAATCACCAACTACAAAGACCACCTTTGACAGAGAAACTTACAGATGCCCACAGTATTGGCTGTAACAATTCTCAGATTAGTACCAGACAGGGACAAATATAATTAAATATGTTACATGGTTTATGGGCAAGACAGCAAGGTTTGACAGGAGGAGAAGCATCTGGAACAAGATTATGCCATCATGCTGAGGAGAAGTAACAGCATTGCTTTGTTTCCTAGCGCTCAGCTGCAGTCTGACTTTGAGCTCATTGAAGTCAACATGAAAGCATGAAGCCACCTCAACAGTGTGAAATAAGGTCCTGAAGTGGAAAGGGAATGAAGGCATTCATTTCAGGAAGCTCTTAGATACTGCTTCTAAGGAAACTCTTTGTCCATTCCTCTGCAATTAATAGGGAAGTGACCAAGTTTACAGAGTATTTACCAGATGCCATCAGCAAAAGATACTTGCTTCTAACACTTCTGCAGCTGCTGGTTATTCCTGCTGACACCAAAACTCAACCCTAGGAGCACTTCCATATTCTTACCTCGCTGTAAACTCACTGATTTAACAGGCTACACACCAGCTACTAAAATCCAAATTATTCAACTAGCCCAAAAAGTAATAATCTGGTTACTGTTTTGCTACAGAATCTAAACAGTAACAACAAGAGGCATTTATGCTCTTGAACTTGACATAAACAGAATGTCACTTTTTGTACAGATTAAAATACACTCCTGTGCTGTGATCACCTGCCAGGAGCAGGACAGGGAAACTGCCTTACTCAGCTGTACTCCCCCAGAGTGAGGCATCTGTAACCTGAAAGTAGTTACAGAAATCCACAGATTTCCATTTTCCTCCCAACAATTTTAGTATTATTTGTAGGATTCATTGTGGAAAAATCTTGCACAAGCATGGGGTCATCAAAGGCAGAAGGTTTTCAAGCATCAGGTTTGTTGTTCAGGTCTTTACAGGCAATCCTCAGAAAGATGAAGATGATGATGATGATGATGATGATGGAGGATGCACCATGTTCCTTTACTGTATGGAGTTTACATGTTTTGCAACAAAACAGAATTAATTAATTATAGTGCCCTGTCAGCCCCTTCAAAGGCTATGTATTAAAAAACCTAGAGTAACTTCTAGTTTACAGAAACTACTGCAGCCCCAAAACCAGAGCCAGCCTGGCAGAACCAAGGGCAGAAGGGAACAATAACAGATGCACCTGATCAATGCTTGAGGCTGAGCAAAGAAACCATTACCCTAATCATGGCTTTCTCCATTTCTCACAAAACTCAAAACTGATTTTACTTAACCTTTAACTAGGAGGTAGCAAACTTCCTTTAGCACACCAGGGGGTTTATCAGAACTGTGATTTACTCCCTTCTCCTGACGCATGTGCTGCTGGCCTCTGCTGGGAGAGGTCTTGCTGTGCCCGGAGTTCAGAACTCCTGCTCCACACTGTGCTCCAGCAGCAAAGCTTTCCTAAATCCAGCCCAGTCCCACTGCCAGTGGGCACGAGCAGACACAGGAACAACACTGCAAAGCAGAGACAGCAGGCAAACTGTATTTCTGGAAAACATTCACTGACAAGCCCTTTTTAAACTGAACCAAGTATTTCAGCACTGACAAAAAGCAAAAACATGTTTATGAATTACAACCAACTGAAGAAAAATATGGTTCCTAATTATATTATAATATTCCTCTCTCTGGACTTGAGGAAGAAAAGAAGTGCCAAACAGAAACTTACATTAACTCAGTCCATTGCACTATTACTTAAAAATGTAGCATTATCAGCAAATTTGAAACGAGAGCCTTAGGCCCCATGTACAAATTTCAGAGCCTGTCACATTCAGCAAACACAAACCTGAACTTCCAGCACCATCCTCAGACTGTGCTCATCAGCAAATGAAACATCCTCAAACTGCTTTTCTACAGAAACAGAGCACCAGGAAGAGATACCTGCTCAAACAAAAACCTGAACTCAGTTTTTGCTTTTCTTAGAGGGCACATGAAAGAAAATGGGGTTTGACACCTACAAATTAACTTAGTTATAAGTACCAAAACAACTGCTTCTGCCTGAAAATAAAAATCTCATCTGTTCCTATGAAATACATAACCTCAGGTCTCATGTTGTACTATTAACATTCATTTTTCATGCACTACTGAAATACTTTCAGATACCACAGTGACAACACTCTTAACACACCTCTGACCATCTCCACTACTCCACCTCACTGGCAACTGAATGGCTATTTTCAAATTGAGGAAAAAAAATACCAAGAATAAAGCCATAGGCTATGGCAGAATGTCTCTTTTCTTGCAGAACAATACCAAAATACCCAAATTTTTGTCCCTAAGAACAGCTAAAAAGTCTTCCCATTTCCTCTGCTGAAAGTTTTCTCCTCCTTAAGCAGAAGGAAGGAGGTTAACAGGAAGGTCCCTCTATGAGAGAATTTAGACTGCACATTGAGTGCTTGTTTAAGGTAGAAAACTGCCATTAATCACTCAGATTGCAGCCAATAACCAACAGCACATGCTCTCCACACTGGAATACTGAAAAGCTGAAGGTGAATCACTTTGTTCAAGGCTCGTGCTCAGTCCTGGCTCCAAATTCATAAAGAAGCTTAAGACCTGGAAAGCTCTGTGGCATTCAGTGCCAAACCAGAGACCAGCATAACTTTATTTTACAACTGATGATCAGGAGGCAGCAGGGCTCATGTTCTTCCTTCCTCATCAAGAGAAACAGCACACCTGTAGCCAGCATTTCATAAACCACTTTGGGGGCAAACAGTGATACAAATAGCTCCCATGTGGAGCAAGAAGTGTTGCAGACGCTCACATTTCATGCTTCCAAATTTTCGTTGGGGATAACAGGATGGAACAGAGAAGCTGGTTGACATGAGCATGTCTGTCTCCTGGGCCCTCAAACGATGCTTCAGGAGCTGATTGCAGACACTGCCACAGAAGCATTCTCAAGGTAAGTACCTCTATGAGACTACTCTGAATTCCTAAGTAGTGATGCTGATACTGATCTTGAAGCTGCTGGTATTTGCAGCATGAAGAAAGACAAGCATGAGGATACAACCTTTCAGGTGATTTCACAGATCACCAGGCTCCATGCTTAAGAAATGTTCACATTTTTTAGACTATTCTATGATGTGAAGTGACATCTTCTACAACCATAAAACATACGTGAACTTTTTTGCCAGATTAAGCAAAAGATCAGTCTTGAGACTCTTGACTGACAGAATTTATTTGAAGTCTTGTGTAAAAGAAAAGAGCCACTATAACAGCATGTCTTGCCCAGGACTCAAAGGAACACAAGAAAAACAAACAAAGCAGTTGGGAGGTAAAAGCAAGAAGAGCAAAAGCATCAAGAAATGTTCAATAAAGTCTCTGCTACAACTACTGCAAAGGAAAAGAGGAGCACCCAGTCCAACAGGCAGAACACAGGATTTCTTATCATCTTTAAAGACATAGATGCAGCTGTAGACAGACATCAGTTTCTTCCAATGGTGGAGTATTTCTTTCCATCTCCCACAAAGAACACACTAGCTCTACTCACTCTAGGGAAGATCCAGTTTTCAACACATTAAAGTGATGGAATTTGGAGTGATTACCTTACTTGTGCAACTTTTCTTAAAAACTGCTGAAATACAAATTGGGATGAATGTTGCTCTAAGTAGCAAAAAAAAAAAAAAAAAAAAAAGCAGAGGGCAACAAGGGTCTCTTTTCAGAACAGCGCTTTTACAAGTGAGAAGATGTCAGTGCCCTTCCAGCTCTCACAAGCCTTTCACACAGAGCTCCTGTTCTCAGATTCATGCCAAGTTGTTAGTTATAACTACTCTTCCTCATTTCTTAAAGAGAAGATTTCACATTGGGGAAAACTTCAGCTTATCTCTGAATTAACAGATACGGTCAAATCCATGTATGCTAATATTGCTTTCCACCTGAAAGCTGTGATAAAATCACAGTTCCATGTTCTTGACAGTCTGTTTCATCTTAAGCACTTCAGGAAGGATTCTGCAAAGTGGGAAAAAACCTACAGCTAGTGATGGAGAGAGCTCTTACCCAAAACCTAATTACCACCTCTGACATCAGCAGTGAAGAAATTACTGACAAAACTGGTTCTTGAATAAGTTCTCCCTTTTGTCAAGTAAAACAAAGAAGTCCCTCTTTAAGCTCTCTATGGTTAGTTTGAATTAGAAGAACAGGGAACAAACTCAGGTTATTGGTTCTTACCTTCAGTCCTGTTTTTTCATCATCACTACCATTATTTGTAGATGGTGTTTCATCCCCTTGCCTGGAAACCAAGACAAAATCTTCACTGTTAAGAGTGGATACCGAGTCTGAAGAGACACTGATTTTTCCAACAGAAGCCTTGTCATCCATGACTTAAAAAGGAAGTTCGATTCATGAATGAGATTAAATATGTTATAAACTCCTGAAAAACAAAAATCATAAAAATACTTATATAAAACTTCATGCTAAAATGCTCAAATGTTTCTCTTCAGAAACCTGCTGACTAATTATAAAAACTAACTCATCCGACAGCACAACCAAGCTCCAACTCCTCTCTCAGTGCACACTCAAAGTCCTGCCTTCATCTTGCTAAGCAGCACATGCTATTACAGCACTGGTTTCCGCAGCTCACAAAAGGGAAGTTAATAAAACTCTTTGCAGTATTTCATGGTTATGCCAGTCACCACTTTCTACACATCACACAAAACAGGGCCCTGGAACATACACTCTACTTGCTGACAATTAAGGCCAGCACAATAAAGTCCATTTACTTCCTTCAATTAATACCTGCCTTCACCTATGTTCATGCAAAAATTAGTTTTATCTATCAGAGCTCACTGTATGCTGTAGTCACATTCTGTTCACCCAAACAAGAGTTTGACGTAACTCTTGATATTTTTTTCTGAAACCTTGGGACATAGAGCATTTCATGAATCTATGCTGAATCTTCTGTACTATAAGGAGCAATAAAAGCAAAGACTTCCAAGAAGCAGGAAGAACAGCGTAGGCTGGCTCAGTACTGAGAAGCAGAGCCAACAGAGGATTTTAAAAAGCTGGAACTGGCACTGAGAGGCATTTGAAGAAAGGAACAAAAGGTGAAGTTCAGCTGCACACCTTGAACTCTACAGCACAGATTCCCAGAATTCATGGCTCAAAACAGACTGCTGTGATAAAAATGGGTGATTAAATTTCCCAGAAACCCAAATATACCCTTATCTCAATGGCTTGGGTCTTTACAAACTCCCAAGCATAACCAAACTCAAATGCTTTTTCAGCCTCCAGTTTTGCCTTCCAGCCTGGAAGCACCATTCCAACCTGGCTTCCAACAGTACAGCCAAACAACAGAGACCTGGCACAGCTCACAGCATTCCTGCCTGAACCACAAACAAAACACCAGAAATAGCAAAGCCTGCTTTTATTCCTATCAATGCTCTCCCCACAACTGCCAATACAACATGAAGGCTGCCAGGAGGACAACTTCTAACCAGTTACCAATCTAATTACTTCATGATCCTGGAACATGTTTCAGAGAACAAGTGAAGCAGAGTGTAAGAGGAAGAATGGATGTGGTTTGTTCATGAATGACAACACATCTGTGATTATTTGATTTATTTTCAAAATCATGTGTGGTACTTAGATATCCTTTTCAAAACCATTTTAAGATCCCCTTTCAGTGTGAATTTCTGGCTGGGAAATGTAGGCATTTTGGGAAGTTCTGCACACTCTATGTGTCTATCTGGTATTATTCACATGTATCTTAAAGGTAGGGCAGAGTTCTTAAAGATGCTTTTGTTTTAAGAATTCATATTAAGACATTTCTACAGAAGTTCTGTATTGCGCCATCTATATAAGACACAGATCTCTGAAAATACCTAAATCAAAGATCTTGAAACACAGACTAAAAATAAGCATCAAACACTAAATACCCCTTTGGCTTTACTGTTTTCATTCAAACAGAGCAAACTCATCTTCCACACTGACAGCAGGAGTAGAGGAGCAGGCTTTGATCACAAGCAGCTGTAAAGATCATCCAGGCAAGGATCACTTTAGCACTTTATTTTGGTATAGTCTGTCTGTCTTCAAGTGCTAATTTCTCCTATTTCCCAAGAGTTTCAATCCAACACCTTTCCCCAACATTACCTTCAATTCAATAACAAGCTTGCCGTGCTTTTCCACGCTCCGTGTCTGGCGTAGCGTGGTGTAAACAAACCCCACGCGGATCCTGGGGCACAGCTGGCCCAGCCTAACCCCACAGCAGTGTCACAACACAGAATTGCAACACCAGGACGTCCCAATCAGCCCAACTTTGCCAGTCGAACAGTGAGCAGAACTCTCATGAAATTACACAAGACAGGAGAGCACAGGAAAGGGCACAGTGGAGCAGGCAACTGAGAGAAGCTTTTGATGTAGCAGCAAGCAAAGCTCAGATACCCAACTGTGCTGGAATCAGCCACAGGGGTTCACTGGATTAATGCTCAAACGCTGGAGGTGTTAAAGTAGTCTTCAAATATTAAAATATTGCCTGAAGTTAATCAAAATTTCTATATCCTCACACTTTGCTTTGCATGGATTTAATTTCCTCCATTCCTGGCTATCACTTTGTTCCATATAGGTTACCACATGGATTGTTTTACCTGAATCAGAAAGCTCACAGTGGCAGAATCACCACCAGAAAGCCTCCAAGCTCATTAAAATAAGGGCCAGCCTAGAAGGGCACACATCAAAGACCAGCAGAGCAATTTCGAGTGGCTTAGGAATCAAACCCCAAGAACAAACAGCAGCAGTGACAGTGCTCTTCAGCAATACCTGCAATTGAACTCAGACCCAAAGCTTTCTGCTCTCACAGCTTAGGACCAAAAACCTCAGCCAAGCACAGAGCTCAAGTTTTGATGTCCCTCAGAAAGCCAGTGTCTCATCCCTATCATGGAAAGAGGCTTTGGTTTGTTTAAGCATAAATAAAATAGGAGCTTTTGAATTCAGCACAGTTGAGCTCCTGACACAAAACTACGCCACAATAAGGCAGTGTTTGCCTGAAGCTTTCTTTACACCTCCACGGGAGACAGAGTGTCTGGGTAAAACACGTACAGAGAGGCAAACTTCTACCAACCTCTTTCCTTGCTCATCTGTGTAATTAAATGGGTGTTCTGGCCTCTCCTCACACAACAAACTGTTGGAGAAAGTTGGAAGATGAGAAAGTCAACACAGCTGGCTCTTGGGTCACTGCTTTCAATTTTACTTAAAATTCTGGTTCTCTGTGAAATTCCTCTTCATTGCTGTTACACCTTACTCTCTACTCAAGATAATGTGCAGAGGAACAGCAGAGACCCCATTGACCATGACTAAAATCTTAACCAACTGGAAAACAGACCTACCAAAAGTTCAGATTAGTTACACACACTTATAAAACATTTATCTTTTACTTTCCCTCCCTTTCCCAAATATTTGACACCTGACCTGCAACTTGTGATCAAAGCTTTCCTTCAAAGTTCTGCCAGAATGAATTTAAAAGAGCTTAAAGCAAACAGTATATAGAAAAAAAAAAAAAAGAAAACCAGAAAACCTTCAATTTTACATTACTGGAAGAGGCTGAGGCTTAAATGCCATCTTGAGACATGTGCAACAAGTGAAGCATGGCACTCCTAACTATGGCTGGTCTCACTCAGTTTCCAAGGAACACCCATTTTCTGGTGCTTAGAACATCCATGACCACACAAAAAGACAGAGAGTGAATGGAAAAATCAATATTTTGGGCATGAACTTCTTCAACCTGGGAGTCAACAGCGGATGTAGCATCCTTAGCACGGAATTTACAGGTAAATACAACACAAAAATAAGTTCTGGGTTTCCAGGGCAGAAAAGAGAATAAGCATGAGAACAGGTATGCAAACCAGAGAGGAAAAGGTTTTTTCCCCCATTCATATCTTTCTCAGCTTTTGTACCTCAGCTACAGTTCCTAAAGTGATTCCACAAAGTTCCAATATATCTGATGCAGAATGCACCAGATAAAGAACAGCAATATTCAGTAAATCACTGAAGAACAGTAATTCATTTGTCTTAATAAGCAAACTCAGAAAGCTTGGCATGCAAAACAAACTTATATCTTCTATCCTCCAAAATATGAAACCACTAAGTACAGCGTTAAAAACCATGGAAAATGAGAAGGTGACATGCAGAAAAGACACTGAGGTGGCTGAAATACCTAAATATAATGTATTTTCTGTTTCTATTCCTCTGGCTCTATGCACAGCTTAACAACAAATCCAGTATGGTTCAATTTAAAGATACAAAGTTCTGCTTTCTGAGTGTTCATCATTAGCATCTTAGTGTGGGTGAACAGTGGAATTTGTGGCAGAGTTCAGAGGCTTTACAGTGCACTTTGCAGAGCTGTGTAATGACAAAGAACCCAACATTCTGTAAGACTGAGCTCCTACAGCCTTGGACAGCTGTGGGTTTTTCTACCTGTACAGTTCACCTAGTGCACACTTGTTGTTTTAAAATACATTCCAAGTCCTGAAAAAAAGCCTGGAAAACGCTCCAGGTCAATGCCTGTGTTTTATCACAGCTCTGGGAAAAAAACAAAAACCAAAAAAACAAATAGCATACAAGCAATCAGTAGCAATCTTTTTTCTTCTCACGTATCACATGATTAGTCTGCTTAATCATGTCTGATCTTTACCCACCTTCCCTGTGCAACACATACTCTCAAATGCAACAAGAAGTCCTTGGCATTCAAAATGAAGCAGGAAAGCCAGAGGAATACTGCATGTGAAAATACACACTTAGGATGACTAAAGAGTAATCAATAAAAAATAACAACTACAAGTCTAACTTTTCCTTTCATTTTGCAACACACTGACAGCCACAGATGTTCCCACTAATTTCAAGAGCCAGAAAGAAAAAAGATATTGTTATTTGGAGATAATGGTGTCTCTAATTCCACCCTTCTCCTTACAGAGAGGGGAGAAGAGTGAATCATGACACACTGTATGCAAAACCAGGCATCAGAGAAAAGACAAGAGTTAAGCTAATGCAATCTTTGTTAACAATCTTTAACAGGTTGATAGCTATTGCCAACATAACTTTGCTTTCAATCCGAATTTGAACTATCTGCCAGAGAACAAAACCCTAATTTTAGGCTCTTGTAATCAGTAAATTCTCCATCCCAGAAACAAGCAGCCCGTCCTGGGAAACTGCAGTTCATAAAAGAAATGCTGACACTGCCTCAGCCAGCCCAGCACAGGAATGCTGCTGGAATGAATTAACTGTGAACAGTTGGTTCATCCACGCGCCGCAGCTGACGCTGCCCCAGCACCAGCCCCATCTCGGAGCTGTGCAGCCAGGACACAGCATGGGCTGGAGGCTGGGAGGAAGCCAGTGCAGCCAGCAGCTAAACAAACCCTGGGGATGATGCTCTACCTATTGCTGGAGCTGCTCTCTCATTAGGATTCAAACACTAACAGGGAGCTACGCTCACCAGACAACCAGAGCGCTTTAAAAACATGCTGTGGAAGAACCAAGAAAAAAGGAGTTACATTTGGTGTGTGCTACTAAACACTGTACTTAGGGCTGGAAATTGGAAGGAAACCCCTATGCCAATCTTCATCGCTTAATTTGTTTACTGTGTACACAAAAATAAGTTTGCTCAGGTCCTTGACCTTTAAAATAGAGGCCTTTAAAGAGAATACAGTATTTCTGTAAGTCAAACAGCAGTGGGCAGTTCCTGTAATAACACGTTTTCCAGGTAGCCAAAAGTCTCAGAAATCCTATCGAGTTAGGCTTTAACAGAAACTGTAAGTAAAACAAAATCTGGAACACAGATCAAGCCATACCTGTATCCCCTACCTGTTCTCCAGCTTGTACTCAAGAAATAAACACAATCTTTTTCCTCTGCAAACCTCTCACATGAGTTTGTCCTTCTCTCCAAACCTCTCCTGAATACTTTTTCTACTTTTCCTCCACTCCCCCAAAATGATCAGGCAAATCTACACAGAGATAAATCACCAGCTTTACTTCCAGCAGTTCGATTTTCACTTAATTTTTGCTGATAAGCGTTTTTAAACCAACTTTGCACAATCCGTTTATACTTAAGTTTTCACTCCTAACTGACACAACCAATCCTTAAAAATTATCTACTAGGGACATTTTAACTGAAAGAAACGCTTCCTTGACAACAAGAAGAATAAAACCCGCAAAAAAACATCGAAGTTACGGTACACGAACCAAATAAAGATGCCTGCGCGCAAGGAAACGCCACATTTTAGGATCCACCTGGAAGCGACAGGCAACAACCCCGCGACACGGAGAGGGAAAGCGGGTGGCCGGCCGGTCCCTCCGCGTCAGTGCCGCGCCGCCCGGGATGGGACGCGGGGGGAAAGCCGGCGGCGCCGGGACGGGCTCGGCGGGGTCCCGGGGACACTGGCGCGGTTCGAGGCGGGTCGTCCCTGTCCCCTACACCCGCACCTGGGGAGGACGGGCCCGGCCCGGCGCCCCTCGCCCGCCCCACGACTCGGCCCGGCCCTGCGGGACCTGGGGCGGCCTCACGGCCCCGCTGCCGCCGAGGCCGCGGCCCTTGCGGGCAGAGGGGACGGGGAGGCACCGCGCCGGGTGGGAGACACGGCCCCGGGGACGAGGGAGGGACCCGGCGGTAGCGGATCGCAGGACGGCCCCCAGCTCCCGCACACCGGCAGGGAGCGGCGGCGGGGCAGCGCCGCCGGAGCGCAGCGGGGACGGGGCGGACGCGCCCCCGCGGCAGCGCCAACCGCACCTACCCCGGCCGCCGCCGCCGCCGCCGCTCCCGGTGCCGGGCCTGGGCCGCCGCCGCCCCACGTGACCGGCGGAGGGGCGGCCCCGCCGGTCCTTCCGGGCGCGGCTCTTCCGGCGGGCGGACAATGCGGTTCCGAGTCGCGGTGCTGGGCTGCGGTGGCGCCTGTAGGTCCCGGCGGGCCGGCGGGGCGCGGGCGGCGGCCCCGGAGCGCGGCGCGGAGCGGCCCGCGGCTCCCGCTGCCCCCGCGGGCCGCGCTCGGAGGGCGGCCCGGCCCGGCCGGGGGCGCGGCGGGGCGCGGGGCCGCCCGGGGGGCGCGGCGGGCGGCCGGGCCCGGCCCGGCGCCGGGGCGGCGGCTCACGGCGGGTCTCCTCCCCTCTCTAGGTCCGTAGCCGGAGGCAGGAGCGGCCGCGGGTGCCAGCGCGGGGACGCGGCCCGACGCTACAGGTACCTGCTCCTTCTCTCCCTCCGTCCATCCCGCGGGGCCGGGCCTGGCGCGGACAGCGGCTTCCCCCGCTCTCGCAAAGGGCATTGCGTTTACATTGTTTTGGGATGCTGCGCGGGCTCCCGGCTGAGCTGTGCTGGAACGTTCTTTTCCCGGAGCCCGGGAAGTAGATGTGAGGGGCCGGGGCGATCCGCGGTCGGTAAAGGCCGAGGAAGCACGTGCTTCCAGCGGGGAGCCCTGCGCGTCCGACGGGAGCTTGCCTTGGTCTGCCACCCTGCCGAGATAGCGGGTTTGGGATTCATTTAGTGCTCTTTTCTCCTGGGGATCGGTACTAGTAGAAACTGAACGCGTGCCAAGGCAAGTCACAACTTTTCGATATACAGTTTCTCACGATGTGGCTTTTGTAGTCTGCCAGAGACAGGCTGAATGGCTGGAATAGCTGTGGTTAACAGCACAGTGTAACTTTAGCATGGGTGCTTTAACTGCATTCATACTGTATACATTTCCAAGGTGGAAAAAACAGACTCACAACTGAACTTCCCTCATCCTTGTCCAGAGAAAACACATAAAGAACCAGTTTGATAATGCCTAAAATTCACTGAAGATATATCAGGATGATCTGTTCCTGTCGTTTATATTTGCCAAAGGCTGTTGCCTCTTAAAATTACACTTTCAGCCCTAGAAACAGGGTCAGTCAGGCAGCGCTGAAGGTGACTGAGAGACTGGGTTCTGCAGATTCAGCAGAACCAGTTGTACTGCAGAACGATGCCCCCCCCTGCTTCCAAACTGTCCCCGGTTTTTTAAGTCTTCTGAAATCCTTCCCTAATTTTTGCATGCCATACACTGGAAGATATGCTTGATGGGTGTGATCAATGAGGAGGTTGTGTCTCCAAATGCTGTGTGAGCTGCAAACTGAAAAAAGCCCTGATTATTGACAGATGCTTTCAAAAAACATTCTTTGAATACTTGTCTTGTGTGGGCACAATGCCATTCCTGTGTGTACACCCAGCTGACACTTCATGCCCCAAGAGAGCAGTATCTGCTTTTATCTGTAAACTTCAAAGCTTCCTTCTGAGCTTTATGTGGTGTTTGTAATAATTGGGAGGTGTAAGTTTTGCTTTGTTTTGTAATTTTATCTAACCAAATCTTGCATCATTTAGTCTCCTGTTATTTCTTCACTTCCTGCAATCCTAGTGCTTTGGCAGGATTGTGTGAGCAGTGTTTCGTCCAGAATCAATGTAGTCTTATAAATTCTTAAAGCAACTGTTGAAAGACAAAATAACAGTACTTGGTTTATGGAAGATCCACTGTTCTTCATTCCAAGTCCTATCAAAACAAGAACAAACTTCCTAGAGAAGTGATCTTCCAAAGAACAAGACTAAACACAAGGCTTACTTTATTTCCCAGGTATTCAAAACAGGGAGCCTAGCAGAAGCCATTGTGAAGACTTTTTCTGTAATCTTAGGAAAAGCCAAAACAACACACAACAAACCAACTCCTGCAGAAGAACTTGAAAGACAGTCTAATGTGATAAACCCAGTGCTGCAAAACGCAAAGCTTGCTTAAAATACAGTTTCCCTTTACACCCTAACTCTTTGGGATATTGCTTCAGGAGAATTTTTGTCATAGCACCTCTACTTAATATTCAGGCTTCATTAAGTTAAAAAAAAGGTAAAAGTTATTGTAATGTGAGATGTAAACTTGAATTTGGTCTTACTTGCAATGGACTTCAGTGTGTACCTAGGATAAAAAATATAACGGCTGATAAACACACACTTTGTATATTATTACTTTAAATCTTTCTAACCTACCTTTTAGAAAACAAAAAGTACTCATTGTTTGTTTTTTTCTCTGCTGCTTTTCCTTAGGTGTGCCAAAATGTCAGAAAGATCAGATATTCTTCATTTCAAGTTTGACAACTATGGAGATTCAATGTTACAGAAAATGAACAAACTGAGGGAAGAAAACAAGTTTTGTGATGTCGTGGTCCATATAGATGATGTTGAAGTTCACGGGCATAAAATTGTCTTTGCTGCTGGCTCTCCTTTTTTAAGAGATCAGTTCTTGCTGAATGACTCCAGAGATGTAAAAATCTCCATCCTGCAGAGTTCAGAAGTGGGGAGACAGCTGCTTCTCTCCTGCTACAGTGGCACTCTGGAGTTCCCTGAAATGGAGCTGGTGAACTACCTGACTGCTGCGAGCTTTCTGCAGATGAGCCACATCGTGGAACGGTGCACTCAGGCCCTGTGGAAGTTCATCAAACCCAAGCAACCGCTGGAGAGCAAAGAGTGCGAACAGCAAAGCGACTCTTCTGAGCTGAAGGAACATCAGGGAGACGATGACTCTCTGCAGCAAGACTCGCCTTGTATTCAGCCTTCAGAAGACAGCATGGACATGGAGGATAGTGATATTCAGATCATCAAGGTGGAGTCCATCGGGGAGGTAACAGAAGTTAGGAATAAGAAGGATCAGAATCAGTTTATTTCTTCTGAACAAACTGCACTGCATTCCTCAGAGCCTCAACACTTTCTTATCAACTCCACTGTTGAGAACAGAGCAAGTGAGATAGAGCAAAACCACCTCCACAACTATGCCCTTTCATATGCCGGCAGCGATAACATCATTCTGGCCTCTAAAGATATGTTTGGGCCTAACAACCGAGGGATAGACAAAGGCCTCCAGTGGCACCATCAGTGCCCAAAGTGCACAAGAGTATTTCGGCATCTGGAAAACTATGCTAACCACTTAAAGATGCATAAACTATTTATGTGTCTGCTCTGTGGCAAGACGTTCACTCAGAAGGGCAATCTCCACCGGCACATGAGAGTGCACGCAGGCATCAAACCATTCCAGTGTAAGATCTGTGGGAAAACGTTCTCTCAGAAATGTTCCTTACAGGACCACCTCAACCTGCACAGTGGGGACAAGCCCCACAAGTGTAACTACTGTGACATGGTCTTTGCGCATAAGCCCGTTCTGAGGAAACACCTTAAACAGCTGCACGGTAAAAATAGCTTTGACAATGCCAATGAAAGAAACGTGCAAGACATAACGGTGGACTTCGATTCATTCACATGTAGCGCTGCTACAGACAGTAAGGTCTGTCAGCAGGCTGATGCCAGCCAGGTACTGGATGCAGGGAAGCTGCCTCAGGCTGTGCTCGGTTTAAGAAACGATAGTACCTGCGTCAATTAAGCAATTAAAACTCGCCCTGTGTAGGGATCGTGACTGAGAGGAGCAAACCGTTGGTTTGGCTTCTTCCCTAAACTAGTGGCGTGCCCTGCAAGGCTACAGATGGTTGGATTGCAAAACCTGGCAGGTCTTCAGCCATCGCTCTTAGTCTTACTTGATATTTTCTGTGAATAGCAATCCTCCTTCAGGTTTCTATGTCTCTACTGTGGATTAAGGGGTTAATTGTTTCATTTCTCTCTGATTAGGAGACTCAAGACTAACACCTTTTGAAAGACTGTTGCTGTGGGCTGCAAGTAAACCATCTGCTGTGCAGTTAGAGGCCTCTCTGTGTCTGGGCAGATGGAGGAAAGCAAAGAGGACAAGTGTGTGAGATAACCCGATATTTTTTTTAAAAAGCACTGGATAACTGAAAACACTCCATATACTCAAATTTAAACTTACCTCTTAAAATTACCTTTCTCTGATCTTACCCCTAAACTCCTGCAGTTGAAATGAAGTATTTTTGTGTCACTTTTTTGCCCTTTCTAAACCTATTTCAAGAACCTTCTGCTGCCAATCAATGCTCTCTTAAAAACTCTCAGGGTTTTTAACCTCAACATGCATTATGAAAAGATGAAACCCTAAATGATTTGGCAGGGTTAGCTGATCATTGCATAGAGCTGTTCAAACTGAGGATAAATTGCAGCTCTGGAATGTGAGAGGCTGGTGCCTGGAGTGCAAATGTGACCTGTTCTTACGCTGGCATACCTGGGATTTTTAAAGGGCACTTACCAGTGCATGTACTGAGACAAGCTAAACACTTCAAAGCTAAGAGTTATCCTCCATCTTCCGTAAGTTTTGCATCACAAACCACAACAGCTGTTGGGTTTAGAGCAAAGCTGGAGTGGAGAAATACTGCTTTTTGACACTGTGAAAAGAATCTTTTTAAAGCTGCAATGTGTAACAACTCCATGATTTTATTTTTTTTTTTTGCTTTTTCCCCCCCTTAGTTCTTGTACGTCTCTCCTTGATGTCTAATAAGGGCCACTTGTCACTTAACTTTAAACAAAAATACCTGCTATAAGAACTTAACATAAAGTTTTTTGATTTCCTTAATTTTTTGAAGTGACCATTAGTGTTTTACAGATCCTAGGATGAGATATAGGTAGCACAATTTCTATAGGTTAATAGATCAGCTATTGACTGTACTCAGCAATACCTCTTGTATACCGCCTTAAACATCAAATGTAGCGGGAATGGCATGTTAATTTGGATTCTGGGATTATACCACACTGCTTCTCAAAAGTGCTGTGGAATTATCCGCATCCCAGTCAGGCTGAAAGAAGCTTAATTTATCTGAGGCACACCATTCCCAGTAGAACAGCACTGTTAGTACTGAAGTGTAGCATAGACTAATAATCAAATGGCTGATCCTCGGCAGAGAACTGCTGTTTGTGTTTGAAATAAGGATTTCTTCCAGTGCAGCTCTTTTCCACAAGGTTTGCCATGAGGCTGAGATTATGCTTCCTACCTAAACGTAGTACTGTTGGTGTGTTTGAATGAGGGGTGGGGGTGAAAGGCTGCTACTGTATGGTTAAAAATGCTAAACAGGTATGACCAAAGGTGTGTTAGAGCAAAAAGTGTTGTGTATGTCATTATCAAAAGTTGGTCTTGCTCTTCAGTTCTGTGTGTGTAGAAGTCAGGATTTCCTTACGCAGACATTACACTGATGGACGTTAAAACTCGTTAATGTTGCAGAACGTTTTCAGAAATCCACATACTTTGAAGTAGAAAAAGAAGGTGATTCTGTGAATCAGTTTTTGCAATTGAGTTCTTGAACTACTGCACTTGACTGTTACACGAACTCTTACATGGACAGCTATGAAGTAAGCAAAGGAAATTACATCAGGGCATTCATCTTTCAAGTTGTAGCAAATATATTTAGGCCTAAAGTCTAACTATTTGAAACTTTTTAAATTATTGTTCAGGTTGCTGGGGTAGAAGATAGGTTTGCATGGGAAGAACTGTTTTTCCTCTTGAAGCCACCCACTTTCAGAGTTGTTTTGAACTAAATTTGACTGTGACAGTTGCATCTGACGCTTGCATTCTGTCTTCAGGCAAAATCTTCTGTATTGTTCAAACATTTTGATAATGTATTATTCACTAAATGGAAATAAGTTATAGTGCTATGTCAAAATGAAGACAGACGTGGAGAATGAGAGCTTGCAGAGCCAGGTCAACGTGCTGTAAGGTACTAGTGAACAATCCAAGGCAATATGAATATGGATACAAAAAAGGTCTTCTGCCACAGAAAGGAATAAAACTGCACAAATGCTAGAAAACATGGCAGCAAAATGGACAGTATTGAAAGTCTTGTCTATCTGGAAAGTTCTGGTTTTTGTGAAGTTATGAAGCTGTAATGTTACTATAAGGAGAATACAGCTTGTTGAAGTAGCTGTGGGTGACTTGAAGCTGATATGAAGAGACAAGGGGTTTCCTAAGAAACAAAAGAAATCATTTGGTCAAGATGCATAGGTGTTCAGTCCACCCTGTGCTGTGGTGATTTGGACGTCTGAGAAGGCCAAGACTGCTGGGCTGCTCAGTTAAAGGCTGCTGTGGTCGTTTGGCAAGAGCACAGCATAAATAAATAGGAAAAAGCAGAAATGCAGAAGACTTTCTTCACTGAAAATGGACACATCTGTTGGATGAAAAGTGACTTTTACTAATGTCTGCTTTTGGCCTGGCAAAAGGGTGCAGACCAAAAGATTTATGCAGGAGATGGCTGCGTGACTCCAGAAACACTGGAGCTCTGAGGGCAATACGCCGATGCAAAGTGCACTGGTGGTAGAGTTCATCTAGGATTTGCCCCTATATGGAAAGACAAGTGAAGAGTATAGAAGAGGTAATAGAAAAGCAAAATCTGGCTAATGCTGCTTCTCTGAATTACAGATTAAAATGGAGTGAGAATTATGATAAATGGAATATGCAGAGGCAGCTCAATTATAGAATAAGGTGAACTTAATTGTCCATGTATGTAAAATGTTGTCTTCATTGCAATGTCCCGAGTAGTGAAAGATTAGATCCGTTGGTTGTTGCTACTGATGCTGCATATTCAGATGAGGACTATGGCAGTTATCATAATCTGTGTGTTACTGTGTAGAATACCATTTGCTGGTAAGTGGATAGTCTCACAACTTAATGTGCTGTACAACTTCCTGCATATCCTAAAAATAACTGAAGTCTATTACAAAAGTATTTTAATAACTCCTCAGTATATTAGGAATTTTTTTTTTAAGTTGGCATTTTATTTATTTATATTATATAGAAGAAGGAATTTTTAGAATTTAGGTTTGCCAGAGGTTTGGGCTCACCACTTCTCTGAGTGATGGTAGCTTGTGTGGCATGTGTTCCTGCAGCACATGCTGCAACTGCACAGCCTCCTGCGTAGATCAGGGATGAGTCTTTCCTTAATTTATTTTTCTTTTAGAAGACATGTTTTGCAAGTTAGTAACTGATGAATTTGAAGTGTCAGTCTTTCTCTCCCCTAGCTTTTTGGCAAAATTTAGCTGCCGCTGAACTTTTGTTGAAATAACGTAGAAACTGTGTGGGACTGATTATAGTTTTGGAGTCACTTGGGAGGAGGAGTAAAAGTGAGGAGGGAGAATCAAAATGTGATGCAAACTGAAACTGTTGAGAAAACTCTAAAGTCACGTTAAATGTTAATTTTTATAAACAAAGAGGGGGACATAGTGGTGCCTCCAGACTTGGTAAGGGGTGAGAAGGCAGGACAGACGCCTTTCCTTTGAGATTGTATAATCGATGGACTGAGCATTAGCTACCTCTTCACTGACTGGGCAAAAGTCTTACACTACGTGTGATAACCAAAGCAGGCGGGTCAGCGGCTGCCGGGCGATGTCCCGTGGCCGTGAAGAAGCCAGCAGCTCGTCCCGGCGGCGTTCGGGGCGGCTCTTCGCCGTTCCCCCGGCGCGTCCCGGCTGATGGCGAGGAGGAGCCCCGGTAGCCGCTCCCCGGGATGCCTTACGGGGGCGGACACGTCGCTACCTCTACCGAACGGTGGGCGAGGCGCGCCCCGGCGCCGGTGCGGTTTCCCCCAGCGGCAGCCGCTGTAGCAGTGCCAAGTCTTCTAATAAACGTGCTGCTAACTCTGTCTGCCGCCGCCTCTCATTTCCACCGCGGTCACGGCGCACCGGGGGCGGGCGGGCGGAAGGGGCGGGCGGGGAAGCTGTTCCGGGGCGCTGCGGCACCGGCGGCGGAGCGGCACCGGCTGCGGGGAGCGGCCGGGGAGCGGAGCGGGATCGCGGCCGGCGGCAGGCGGCCCGGGAGCACCGGGACAGCGGGTCCTGCCGGAGGCGGGGGTGGGCTGCGCCCGGCGAGACGCTCCGGCGGTGCCCGCGGGTCCCGCCATGGCGGCGGACTCGGAGGTGCTGCACTTCCAGTTCGAGCAGCAGGGCGATGCCGTGCTGCAAAAGATGAACCTCCTGCGGCAGCAGAACCTCTTCTGCGACGTGTCCATCTACATCAACGACACCGAGTTCCAGGGGCACAAGGTGATCTTCGCCGCCTGCTCCACCTTCATGCGGGATCAGTTCCTGCTCAACCAGTCCAGGCAGGTGCGGATCACCATCCTGCAGAGCGCCGAGGTGGGCAGGAAGCTGCTGCTGTCCTGCTACACGGGCGCGCTGGAAGTTAAGAAAAAGGAGCTGCTCAAGTACCTGACGGCCGCGAGTTACCTGCAGATGGTTCACATTGTGGAGAAGTGCACCGAGGCTTTGTCCAAGTACTTGGAGATCGACGCTTCCATGGAGAGCGGTACCCAGGCTGCTGAGGGGTGCCACTCCTCGGATGCTGAACTAAGGAGCGGGGGGGATGAGGTTTTAGATAAAGATTGTGAAATAATCGAGATCTCTGAAGACAGCCCAGAGAATGAAGAATACCCCGTGAAACAGGAGGATGGGGATGGCGATGGGGATGGCCCACACCCTGCAGCGCAGAGCTTGGTGTCGGAAAGGAAGGACACAAAATCCCCAGAAATATCAACAGTGGAAATCGGGTATAAGGATGATGAAATCTGTATCTTCAGAATGGATTCCATGAGTGTGGCGAATGTAGAAAATGATCATTTTCCTCAGCCTTGCACTTCCTCTAAAACAAATTTATATTTCCCAGAAACCCAGCACTCCTTGATAAACTCTACAGTTGAAAGCAGGAATACAGAAATGTCAGGAAATCACTTTCAGGCTTTTGTTGGTGATAATCCAGAAGGAACTTCTAGTGGGGTGAATGGGTTCCAGAGCCTGGAGGATTCTGGCAGCTCATGGCGGCACCAGTGTCCAAAGTGTCCGAGGGGCTTTCTGCACCTCGAGAACTATCTCAGACATCTGAAAATGCACAAACTCTTCCTGTGCTTGCAATGTGGCAAAACATTTACGCAAAAAAAGAATCTCAACAGGCACATCCGGGGGCACATGGGGATCCGGCCCTTCCAGTGCATGGTGTGCTTGAAGACCTTCACGGCCAAGAGCACGCTCCAGGATCATCTCAACATCCACAGCGGGGACAGACCCTACAAGTGCCACTGCTGCGACATGGACTTTAAACACAAGTCTGCTCTTAAGAAGCACTTGACTTCTGTTCATGGAAGGAGCAGCAGCGAAAAGCCAAACCTGAACACTATTACAAAAGTTAAAATAGACTATGATTGATAGCTGGGCAATTGTGGAGTCAGACTCCACAAAAATCTCCTGGCTAGTGAAATTCTACATGCAATTCCAGTTCCAGATCCCCGTGTAAAGGAGAGAAGCACAAACAGTGACTGGTGATCCAAGACAGGCCTTGGAGCAGGAAACCTGCCCGCTCCGTTAAGGTTGCTATTGCTGTCCGTGAAAAAAGGTGTTTCCTAGTTGAAAGTAAACTGCAAAATACGGGAAATTATTTCATGCTTCTCTTCTACTATACTGAGCATATCCTGGTTCCCCGATGATGTTTTATATTCCTTGTTTCAAGGGCAGGCACTGCTGACTTTCAGACTATTACTGATACTGCAATAAGCTGAAGCCTGAGCTATGGTGTTGGTGACAACAGCTGAGGGAAGGGGGTGTTTGTGTTTATTCAACGAGTCAGTTGTTCCCGTCCAGTTCCTGGATCGTTCATGGTGAAATCATCTCCTTCCTTGCCCAAACTTTGCTAGATCTTCCAGAAAGAAGGTGTGTTTTCATACTCAAGTCTGTGACATTTAAAGACACACAACAAACAAAAACTAATCAAGGAACCTTTCAGTTTGTTTCTTGCAAATAGAGAATTTGTAAAAGAGAAAAAAAAACAAACAGTATTGCCTTGCAGTTTATTTGTAACTGGACAGTCCCATGGAAAGGACTTGCTTTTAGTTTTATCAAGTTCTGAATTTTTATAAACTTCTTTCTTCTAATAGTGGGGGTTTTTTTTCTGTCATACCAATGTTTTGCACCTGTATTTGATAAGTTTAGTCCTGTTTGTTGCATCATAACATCTGCCTTCATTTTTTTACAGATATTAGCTATATGCACTTGTGTGAAATTCAGCTGTGTGCTGTTGGGTAATCACAGTTTCAATGCTAATTTTGAAAACCTGGCATTTCTGTCTGACTAGCAATGGCTTAGACATAGAGGTCTCATACCCTGATTCTGTGACACGGTAACACAGTGATGATGTGTGTTTGCAGAAGTGTGTTTGTGCTTTGTCAAAGGTCATTTTAGTTTCATCACGAGCATCGCGCGCCCTGTGATGCAGCCTGTGTCTCTGGCTGGTACCCGTTTCTTCCACTTAATGTAATATGAATAAAGAGTCATTTCAGTTCTTAATATGAGATAATGGTACTTAAAACTAGCAAAAAGCAGTAGTTCTTAACTCCTGTCTGTATCACGCTTTCCTTCAAGTTTCAGAAGTGCTGTTCCAAGTTCTTGCTCCGAGTCCAGAAGTCTGGCCCAAATGCTTCAGAATCTGGCTGGCTCTAAAATCTAAGACAATAGTTTTTAATGTCAGTTCACTTTCCTTCCCTGTGTCTGTGAGTGCCCCAGCCTGTTTGGGGTTTTATTGATCAGCTGCGTGAGGGGTTGGGCTGTGTACAATGTCCACCGTGCACGTTCCTGTTACTACTTGTTACAGGCTTATTTTATCCTGTTACTTGTTACAGGTGGGTTATTTCCTTCATGAGCACTTCCCTGTGTGCCAGAGGGGAAACACAACCTGATCTTTTGAAGTGTATCTTCTGTGGGAGCAGGTTCCAAGTTATTTCGGCCGTGCATGTAAACATGAGAGGGAGCTGTGTTGTGTGAGGGGCCACCAGCATGTTCTGTTCAGTGGCTGCAGTGTCTCAGTAAGCTTTGTGGACAAACCCTGGTCTTGTGCACATGTTCACGTTAGAGGAGTTTCCTCTCCCCTGTCTGTACATGTAACCATGCCCTGTCACAACACAATAAATGAAATGCAAACAAAGCGTTGTGTCAGAAATACACCTTGTTTTTTCTGATCGCAATTAATAATGCTGTGCATACCTTAACAGTATTTTGGCTTGCTGTGTTGAGTAAACAATATGTAGTAAACAAAACACGGTGTTCCAGTGGCGGTCATTTAGTAACGCGTTTTTCTGTCCTTCAGAGGGGTCTGTCTGACCCACTTGTGCCATGAATTCTTCCCCCTCAGCAGTCACAGCTCTGCACCGCCGCGACCTTGGCTAAGGCTGTGTTATCTCTGCGTGACCGGAGAAGCAGCTGCAGCTCCCGGGTGTTGCCGCGGGGGCTGCCGTGCTGGGGCAGCAGCGCCAGAGCTCCCCACACCTCACGGGGCCCCGCCGGCCTGAGGCGGCTCGGGGACAACCGACGTGGGCCAGAGGGCGCCGCCAATCCCCTTTTCCTCCTCAGCGCCGGCAATAATTAAGTAATCAATTGCAATTTAGAACGACAATTAATAACCGACACTAGCGGCGAGAGTTCCCGATTAATTTTTAAAAGGACAATAAGTAATCGACGCCAGAGGCGAACGTTGCGCACCGCGGAACCGCTGAGGCGGCTCCTCCCGAGGGGCGCCGCAAGGGGGCGCTGGCGGCGCCGCCCGCCGCTCTGTCACGCCGTCTCGATGACCCCCCCGCTTGCCCCTGGCGGCGGGGCCCGTGCGGCGGGCGCATCCGCACCGCCGTCTCTATGGTAACTCCCCCTCCCTCCCTCCCTCCCTGCGCGCGGTCACGTGCGGCGCGCGGGTCTCGCGAGAGAGAGAGAGCGGCGTCGCGGGGCGTGGCGGCGGGGCCGCTGTCAGCGCGATGAGGCGGCGCCGCCGGGGCTCCCGCCGCTGCCTCCGCCGGGCCGCGCGCCCGCCCCATGGCGCGTGAGGCCGGCACCGCCCGACCGCGCTCCGGCCGCCGCCCCCGCCCAGCAGGTACGGACCGCACCGCGCGGCTCGGACCGAGCTGGGCGGGGGCGGCCGCCGCGGGGGACGCGCTGACCCGCCGGGGCCCCGCCCGGCCGGCCCCCCCCCCCCGCCCCGCTCCCCCTCACCTCATCACCCCCACCCCCGGTCCTTCCTCTGCCTCCCGGCGCCGCGGGAGCCGGGCGGGAGCGGCGTCGGGCTGAGCCCGTCCAGTGCGGCCCGTCGGGGACCGCGGGGGTGTCGGCGCCCGGCGGGCCCCGCCAGGCCGCGGGGCCGGCCCGGGGACCCGGGCAGCCATTTGGTGGCGGCTCCGAAATGACGGCGGGAGCAGGGCCGGGCAGCGGGTGCGGGAGCGGGAAGCCAGGCCCGGGCCCAGGAGCGGGAGCAGGGCCCGGGCCTGGTGCGGGAGCGGGGCCGGGCTCGGGTGCGGCTGACAGCGGCCTGCGGACGGGGCGAAGCTGCGGGAGCACTCGCGGGGCCGCCCGGCGTTCCGGGCACCGGCAAACGGAGGCAGGAGCTCCCGGTGCCCTCCCTGGCAGCCCCTTGGGGAGCCGCAGCACCGGGCAGTCCGCGCTGAGGTGCCCCCGGCACCGGGGAGAATCGCACCGGAGCCATGAATAGTCCCAGTGTGGAATGGTCACGGAGCTGTGCGTTAGGGTAATGGTGGAGGAGAGTCGTGGTGGGAGACTGCGCCCACCGTGTCATGTTTGAAGTGTCTTGAACACAAAAACACCAAACAGCGGAGCAGGAAAAGCGTGTCCCGGTTCTGCTGATGCTCGAGGTGCACGGAGGGTTCCCAGTTAAGTGTAGGAGTCAGCACAAAGCACAGAAGGGCAGCAGAGTGGTGGGAGAGTGACGAGTGTTCAGTTCATCCAGGGTTCAGAGCGGAATAGCATGGATCTGTAACGAGAGAAAGTAATGACAAAGTCTAGGCGGGCAACCAGGAGATTTTCTGATCTAGGCCTGTTTATTTTCCATGCCAACTTAGAATTTTGTTTGGGTTTAATTGTAGGTCCTGTAGCTTCTTGTGTGGTTGTTCTCTCATGGCCATTATAGCTACATCATAATAATGAAACTAAAATTAAAAACAGTCCTTTGGATTACAAGGGTGTAAATTTGCAATTGTGGCAGAAGAGATCTAATTCTAAATGGGAAGCAAGCAGTACAGCTGTAAATCTTCTGAATCAAAATACTAATCTTTGACCTTTGGTCTTTCCTAAACATCTGTGGAAATACTAGAAATTGAAACTTTTGTTGCTGGTATAAGTATTATTCCATGAAACACGGAAGTCTTAATTTTTTTAGTGAATCGTTTTCCCAAGACCTTCATGCCTTTTTTGTGAAGTTCTTCTTGTTTCTGCATTGTAAGCAAAGCTTTCCCCAAGAAAAGGTGTTTTTATTAACTTGTATTTCTGTCTTGTTTGAGGTTGTGGCCATTTCTCTCAAAAATACTAAATTCTAACAAATTTTAGTGTCAGTGCTTTAGGTATCCCAAAGTGAAGTCCTGATCCTGAGTGTCGATCTCATTTATTTAAGAGAGATCAACACTCAATTTTGTTGCTTTAAAATAGATAAAATATTTACAATATCCAGATGGTAATAGCTGATAGCATTTGTTAGTAGTATGTTACATTTCATTTGGTGATATTTTATATATCCTTAATGGGATGAATGGTCAGGGAATCTCTCCTTGCTGACTGGACAAACCTAAGGAAAGGAAAAAATTATTTGTCCACGGGCATCTCAAGTCATTCTGTACAACCTTTAAAAAGGCTTTCCAGCTCCTGTGGAGCCCTGTGTTTTCTTGCCTACATCTCAGAATAGAATTGGTATTTCATTAAAATGGTTTACAAAATACTAAAATACAGAATTTCTCATCTAAAAAAAATTATAGTTTAAACATGGAGGTCACGTAAAAAAAAAAAAAGCTTGGAGAACTAAGCCATACGTGGGAGTCCTTATTCACTGAAAATATTACTGAAAAGTTAGGAGTTCTACACTGTATCTCTTCTTGGAGTAACTGTGTCAAAGTAGATCTGCTTGGAGAGAGTTCAACTGATTTGGGTGGCAAAAAAAAAAAAATTCATTTATTTGCCCTTCAGTTAGTCCTGAAAAGTCAATACTGTTACAGAAGCTGAGTTGGTATCAGGCTGGTGGCAAGGACAGGCTCTCCTTTCAGGGACACCTAGGAAACACAAGGAAAAACCCACAGTGGCATTACATAAGTATTTAGGAAACTTTTAAAATCTGCTAACATGATTTGTGGTAGGAAGGATTGAGCTGGTGAGAACTGCTGAGTACAACACCCTGACTGGTGTTGGTTTGGGGTCAGTTCACCCTGAATTGAGAGAACTTTGGCAGTCACTGAGCAACCACAAGCATAAATTTATATGGTAGCCCTGTTGATGGGAATTACTCTTCAGCCACATGTTTTAAGGAGGCAGAGGGGATTCCAGCTTTGATTTTTTAACCAGTTAACAAGAGAATCCCCTAAGCATTTCAGCAAAACGTAGTCTGGGTACATGTAAGTGTTCAGATCTATGTTTAGGAGACGAGGAAATGGAGTGAAGCTATCAGGGAAGTTCAGGTTGGACATTGGTGAAAGGCTCTTCCCCCAGAGCGTGGCCAGGCACTGGAACAGGCTCCCCAGGGAAGTGGTTGTGGCACCAAGTCTGCCAGAGCTCCAGGAACGTGTGGATGACGCTCCTGGACACGTGGTGTAGTGTCAGGTCCTCCTGCGAGAAGCAGAGCTGGACACGTGTCCCTTCCCACCAGGACTTCTATTGGTGACTTTTCTGGAACTTGAATTGGGCTGGAGGCACTCGCAAGAGCATTAATGTTCAGTGAAAGAATTGCATTGAAATGCTATATCTAATGGTCATTAGAGACTTTACATATGGAATTTTCACATGATGTAAAGAGATTTGCATGTGACAGATATTATGGAGTGTAGGCATAGAAAAGGCACCTCAGTAAAGAGGATTTATTTCAATTTCGGGCCATCATAGCTGAATGATGCAAAGCTGTTACGGGGATGGTCCTTCCCTAAGCCTTTAATGAAGCCAGTTTTTTAGATCTGTGGATGATGGCTGTTGAAGAGAGCCCTTCCAGAGAATATGTTAATGCTGATAATTATATTACGTGATATGTAAGTTTTTGACCCAGTCAGAATGCTTTCAGGAACTACATAACATAGGAAGGAAAGCTGGAAAAAGCTGCCTCCTTGTAATGCAAACCAACCATTCATCTTCATAAACGAACAATTTTAATGGAGATTACTTTAAAAAAGAAAAGAAAATTCCATGATCTCTGCAGTCAGCATTAAGAGCAAGTCAATATCAAAGACTCTTTAATTTAGTGATTCAAAATCAATTGAATTCTAAGATTTAGGCTTAAATCCACAGTAGGATTGTAATTGAGCCTCAGTTGTGAAAATGCCGTATAATTTCACAAGTTTTCCAAGCGTTTCCTTCATCTGTGGAGTAGACTTCCCTTTGTTCAGCACTGACAGAATTATTCCATGTCTCATTTTCACCCAAGCTCTGCTTATTTGTCTTTGCTCATGGCCCACAAGGGACCTGATGGAGGCAGCCTGAGCCGAGCTGAGCTGACGCTGGGGGGAACTGAGTTAAGCCATCAACCCTTTCTGTGATAAGGAGTGAAACTTGTCTGTCTGCATTTTGGCAAATGCCCTGAGCGAGCAGTGTGGGAGAGGAACTGACTAACAGAACAGCATGGTCGCCTAAGCTTGGTTTCTTCAGGAAATCAGAATTGAATTCTGTTTATCATGTCCAGAGGTTGCTGAGTAAGCATAATGATTTAGATTAGTTGTAGAGAATGTCTTGGGATTAGGTAGTTAGAAGTTAATATAAAATTGTTAAGGACATCTAAATCTTACAACTTTGATCATTTGTAAGTGGTACAGCTGTTTGAGGAAGGTCTTGAGGTTTCACTTATCTCTCCTTCCCCCCCATGTTCCAATTTCATCAGATATTCTGGTCTAAAATGAGAAAATCAGTCCATTATCATTGTTACTCTGATCCATTGCAGCCATTACTGCAATAGGAAAATACTACTGTTTTAAAAACACAACATTACTCAGCTGTACTGGTTTTTATTATTACATAATTTCTGAACTTGGGCTTGTACGATTTTCAGTTTGTCATCTGAAGTATCGCTTCTGGTAGTAATACTACAAAACTAATTGTAACTTCACTATGTAATGATCTGTTAAGTAACAACTGCCATGAATTTTCAGACTGCTTCCTTGTATGTCTGGCCAGTTTTGTATCATGGCTGTATGTATAGTTTTGTATAAATGGCTGTTTTGTATCATCAGCCATTTCTATGGTTTTTTTGGTTTTGGTTTTTTTTTTTTTTGTTTTTTGTTGGTTTTTTTTTTGTGTGTTTTTTTTTTTGTTGTTTTTTTTTTTTTTTTTTTTTTTTTTTTGGTTTTTTTGGGTTTTTTTTTTTTTTTGCAGGGTGCTTCTACTTTGACAGGGAAGAGGAGCCCTGTGTAGTGTAGAGATAGAGAACACATCTGCCAGAATGAACAGATAGACCAAGGGTAGTTGTTCTAATGGAGTGTGCTGCCTGTTAAAAACAGAATCCAAAGGATTTCTAGTTTACCTTCTTTTTTTTTTTTTTTCTCTCCTCCTTGTGTTTGCTCTGTTTAGAGTGCTGGAGCAATTTGTTCTTCAAGAGGACATCCCTGAAATACATTGTTTCTGACAAGGAGCAAGAATCTATTAAACATTTGGCTTATGCTTTTTGTAGGAGTTGACATGGTAATTAGGAGATGTGAGATTGTTTTCCTACACACTGGGGTGTAAGAGTGGCAGCAGAGCTGGCAGGCTCAATAAAGTATGGAGATTCCTCCCTGTATGGCTGCTTGAAGTTTTGGGAGTCGAGAGCTTTTCCCAGCTGTTTGCTGGCTTAATTAGATTTTTTTTCCTGTCAAGCAATCTGAAGGTCAACACATGCTTAGCAGAATCTGTCGTTTAGGATGATTAAACACCCAGAGATAGATTTTTAAAAACTGGTGCTGCACACTCGAAGAATCTGTTGTGTTCATTTCTATGCTGGTCAGGAAAACAACTGTATTTTTTAAAAGCTCATAACCAGAGAAGTAGTTTCTTGCAAGTCTCTGAAGCACCTGTGGAAACCGAACGTGGGTATTGTCTCAGAGCAGAGATCCCTGCTCTGAGATAATTAATGAGCAGTGTGGACACAGGGACTGTTTATTAGGAGCTCGTTAGTGACATACCAGCAGTTGAGCTCTCTGTGTGCCAGCCTCTTAAACTTTTCCCGGTGTGAGTCATGACAGTCACACACTTCCCAGAGTGTTTGGTGCTGTTACCTGTGTCTTGCAGTCAAGTGAAAAAGCACCACTATCAGCCCTAGGTCAGCAGTAATGTTGGTGTCTTAATGTTTCTGGTAGTGCTGCAGAAAGCTTTAAGGGAAGTGTTTACAGACAGGTTCTGCAGTTCTGTACATCTCTTGTCTGGCTGTTTCAGAAGGGAAGCAGATGTGCTAAAGGAAATGGTGGGATTTTTAACAGAGGAATCAGAAATCTTTCTAGGCCTGTTGGCTCAGTGTTTGGCTTTATTCTTATTTATTTTGCTTTTAAATTTCCTTGGTTAAAAGACATGTAGCAATAGCATATTAAAGATGACTGGGTTTGTTCATCCCTGCTAGAGCTTCGACTCTGTTTTCATAGAAGCTGGAGGAAAATCTGATTTGTCCAATACATGGGAATTTTCTGGCTTATGTTGGAAGTGTAACCTCAGCAGTTTGGTTTTGAGAGGTTCAACTTCCAGTTTGGTGTGTTTTACTATGGGAATTCATTTGATGCAAAAATTGCTGCATAATATTGAAAAGCTCGCTGAGATAAGGACATCTTGTACAAGTATCCTGTTACTTAAAGGGCACTGAATGTTCATAGTACTAAATAGGATTTCTAAACAGATGGTCATAATTAACATAAAATACATCCACAGATAAGATTCTATTTGGTCTTCTAGTAATTCTTTGAATGGTCTGGTACTTTGGCATTAATTAAACCATAGCACAGCCAACAATGGAACTTCAGTAAGGAGTTTCTGAATTTGAACACAGAGGGGAGATCTCAGCTTCCTCAGAACAATTACCTTTTTTCTGTCATCAGAGTAAAAAAAAATAGAATGCTAAACATGTAATTAAAACATTTGTGTATTTGCATTTGTAACAAGCTTGTTCATAGCCTTGAAGTGACCCAACTGGTCTGTAGGTTGCCTAGAGAGCAAACACGGTGGCAGATCACAGCCCAGGGTGGGGCTGCTCCCTCCGGGGTGGAGCTCTGAATGCAAATCGTGATGATGGAAGCTTGGATGAGAACGGTTTCGATGAACTTCTTAGGCCCGGTACCTTTTTCAGGAATGTGACTTATAGAAGATACAGCAACAATCTCCAGAAAGCCATATTTTCTTTGAAATACACTTCTGTAAACAATTTATTTGGTACTACTGCACAGAGTGAGACGTTTCAAGAGACAAGGAAGCCATCTGAAGCTATTGCTTGCCTCTTCATAGGTTTTGTCCTAAATACCTGGGTTTTACATACATCAAAGATTTTCTTGCTGCGAGTTCATGGACATAGTTATATGTAAGATAGAAACATGAAAAGCAAAATTGCACGCAGCAATCTCTGCCCTTGAGTGCTCCAGTTCTTGCAAGAAAGGTGGAAGTAACATGAGAATCATAAAACTAAAAACTGGTCTCTCACTCTTTTAGTGTTTTCTTATGGCTCTTGATATTTGTTAGTTGATTTGTATTTTACAGAAAGAGAAAATGTGTTTTTAAAAAAGCAAAGCTTGGTTTGGTGTCTGATTAAGTCTGAATAAGATCTGCAGAAGGAAGGTGTTGTTTTACTTAATTTCAAATGAAAATAACATTCTAAACCACACCCCTCCCCCCCAAAAAAAATTAATGCCATTTATTGGGAATGAGGTAAACTTAGGGTAGTCTGCATTTAGTTCATGAGCCTTTTTTGATACAGTTGTTAAACTAACCCAGAGTTGGGTTTTTTGAGTACTTCAGCATAAGTACTCAATTTGGTTTTGTTCTTGGTAATATTGAAATTGTGGTCTGTTTTTTTAATTAGAAGTTATTCTAAATTGCCAGAAAGCATGTTTTAAATACTCTGTTATTCACTTACAGCTGCCAAAACATAGTACAGTGAAATAATGGTCTTCTAGCCTGCTAAACAAGTGTCCAGCTTCCAAAATGCCTGTGCAGGCAGCTCAGTGGACAGAATTTCTGTCCTGCCCAATCTGCTACAATGAGTTCGATGAGAATGTGCACAAGCCCATCAGCTTAGGTTGCTCTCACACCGTGTGCAAGACCTGCCTGAACAAGCTCCATCGCAAGGCATGTCCTTTTGACCAGACTGCCATCAACACGGACATCGATGTGCTTCCTGTGAACTTTGCACTCCTCCAGCTGGTTGGAGCCCAGGTATGATTGAAGCACCTCTTTGTTTTGCCACTTGGTGTTGTTGCCTTCTCCGTGCCAGTTGCAATATGAGTGCTGCTCTTTCTTCCTCATTTTAGCCCAAATAAATGGTAAAGCTCAACTTTGGACTCTCTAGGAGTCCATACATACTCTAAAAGCAACTTCACCATTTCAGGGGCATCTTCTCATAAAATGAAAACGTGTTCTAATTGTAACCTGAATTCTGATTTTAGAAGGCTCTTGAACTGTGACTGGAGAAAAATTCCCATTGGGAAGCAGACAATTATCTTTCCCAATTGTCAGTAGAATGTGTGAACCTGCAGACTGCACTCGTTCATCTTAGCCTTGTGAGAAATCTCATTCCTAAATGTCACATGTTTGGAAGTGGCTGTTTAACCAAGTTCCAGAAGTGTGTGTGTATAATTTTTTTTTTTTAAATATGCTTGATGATGGCTTTTCAGTTGCGTTTGCAGACACTGGCTAATCAGGCCAGGAATGTTCCCTGTGCTGTCTTGTAGCAGTGGCAAAACAGTGATTATATAATCAGTACTGCACTTTATGGAGACTAAATAAGTCTCTTCCCTTATGCTGATTCATGTGCTTTTTCATGTTACTCTCTCTCTAACACCTTGGTGAGGCAGTAAGAAGATGTTATTTACTTCGCTTTTTCATGTCCTATCACGTGCCTTGACACAGCTATTGGTAATGACATTATGTCAGAGTGTTTTTGTTTCTCAAGTTCACGTGATCCTTTCTTCTTTTTTTATGTGTCAGATCACTGGTGTAATCTTACAACATTTATTTTCATGGTCTCCTAACTTCTTGCAATGTATTTTTAACAATTTATTATGACTAGCACTCCCTCTGTTTTCCTTATCTGACCTTGTTACTCTACTTCAATTTTTTTTCCACTGAGTTAAGTTTCCTGCTTCTTCTCTGGGAAGATTTCAGTATACCCAAATGATGCTTAAATAATTTTTAATCTTTGCTTTATTATATTCCTGCTAGTTCGTTTTGTCCTATAGTTTTTTTTTGAAGTAAATCATGCTGATCTGGTATACTGATCACCTTCTCAGATCTTGTGTTCTTCATCTTTTAGACGTTGGTTATTGTTTTCTACCCTACTTCTGTTTTTAAGGTGTTGAGTAATAACAAAATCCATCTTTCATCACGCTAATCCTCATCTTGGGCCCTTTTTGTTGTTCCTTATGCCATGTACGTGCCCTGGGTGGGTCCTGTGTTTCCCTGCTCTCAGAGCAGTGCACATCTGCAGTGTTATGTAATTAATGGTGATGTGGGTACCATCGGAGAGGTCAGCCAGGTGTATGTAATTCTGCTCCCCTTTCCTCCCCCTTGCATTTTTTTAGGTACCTGATCATCAGACAGTAAAGCTGAGTAATGTAGGAGAGAACAAACATTATGAAGTAGCAAAGAAATGTGTTGAGGATTTGGCACTCTACTTAAAGCCATTAAGTGGAGGAAAAGGTGAGTCTCTGCTGAGCAGTGGAATTTTGATGTAGCTTGCTTTTAACAGCATTGTGTTTTCAGCACTGATTCTAAATGTCAGTGAGATAATACTCTCATTTTTCTAATAAAATTGCCTTGTGTCTTTAAAAGCTTATTTATACTTGTGACACTCGTTTGTGGTTTTTTTATTTTAAGTTTACAAAATACTCTAATAATATTGCCTTGGGGCTAACTTTGTACTGAAACTGAACTTTCCCCAAAGGATGACTTTGATGTCAATTTAAGATTTTAATTAAAGTTCTTTTTGATAAAGAATTACATGGAGTTGCCTAAGAGAAGGGAAGATACCTGTGACTGGTATCGAAGTCCTAGAGAAAGACAGATACTGTTAGACATTTTTTTGTCTCACTCAGATGAATTTGATGAGAAGCACTGCTTTGCCTTTTTCTCCCTCTCTCTGAAGGTGTTGCAAGCTTGAATCAGAGTGCACTGAGCCGTCCCATGCAGAGGAAGCTGGTGACGCTGGTGAATTGCCAGCTGGTGGAGGAGGAGGGTCGGGTCAGAGCCATGAGAGCAGCTCGGTCGCTGGGAGAGAGAACTGTCACAGAACTCATCCTGCAGCACCAAAATCCTCAGCAGCTTTCTGCCAATCTTTGGGCTGCTGTCAGGGCACGAGGGTGCCAGTTTCTAGGACCAGGTAAGGGACCTGTACATCTGCAACAGAATATGTTTAGCTGTACCTTTTCTTGACAAAAATGTTTTGAAATTTCTTCTGTTCAGTTGAAGATGTTCTGCCAGAAAGAAAGGAGAAGGGGGAAACAAAAATAGTAAAATCTTTGGGCATAAAGTTTTTGGTTGTTTCCCCTGCTGGTCCATTAAATCTTCTTTGAAATTGTGAGGAAGTATTTCAGAAATCCTGGCAAAGAGGAGTCAATAAGCACACGCTGTGCACAGTTTGTAATGGAGTGTAGCAGGCTGGCTGTACTGCTGCCTGTTAGTGGAATTGAATAGCTGTCAATGCAATCAGCCTAACCTGAGCTGCAGCACACTTTTGAAATTTATAATGATTTATATTTCTGATAGAAAACAAATTCATGGTTAAGAATGCAGCTAAAGCAAGCGCAGGAACAAGGAAATTCTCTTTAAAATAGAAGTTGTCCTCTCTTGATTCCTGTAACTGTTGATAGCATTCCAGTACAGTTCCCATATTTATTTTATAGTTTCATGGTGTGGCATTGAAGATGTGTCCAAAAGAACAATGGCTACAAGACTGCACAGTGGAGAAAAGTATAAAAACTGATGTGCTTATTACTGGAAGTTAGTCTTAGCTCTAAGTTTGCTGTGCTTAGAGTGGTTCTAAATATTTCTTCTAAACTAGCAACTTTCTCTAAAAGCTGGTTTTTTTTAGTAAAATAAAAAGCAATAAGGAATTACATTCAAGATGATTTAGATGTTCCTGCTTACCTGTTCAAATACAGTAACCTTGCTGTTTTCTGGAATATATTTAACTCTCATTTTTGTGTGTTAAAGCTATGCAAGAGGAGGCACTGAAACTTGTATTACTGGCACTGGAAGATGGCTCTGCACTCTCAAGAAAAGTTCTGGTACTTTTTGTTGTGCAAAGGCTGGAACCAAGATTTCCTCAGGCCTCTAAAACAAGCATTGGTCATGTTGTGCAGCTACTGTATAGAGCATCATGCTTTAAGGTAAAACACCACTATTGTGGTTTGTGCTGTGCAGCTGTTTTTTATGATGAACATGGAGATTTTTGGTTAAAGAAGGAATGTTTAACTATTACCTTTTATTAGGTCACTAAAAGGGATGAAGATTCTTCTCTGATGCAACTTAAAGAAGAGTTCCGGAGTTACGAGGCTTTGCGGAGAGAGCACGATGCCCAAATTGTTCACATTGCCATGGAAGCAGGACTTAGAATATCACCAGAACAGTGGTCTTCCCTTCTTTATGGAGACCTGGCACATAAATCACACATGCAATCCATTATTGACAAGGTTTGTCAAAGGGATGATTTTAGTATCTTTGTAGGATTAGTTTTGACTATTAAATGTTACAAGAAAAATCAAAGAACTCCATGAATTAACTTCTTGTTCATAGTCCTATCAAATATTAAGTAAAACTAGATTGAATTTTTTTCCCTGATGTAGCATATTCATCATATGAAGTACTTTAATTAACTTTTTGGTGTCTTATGATGAAGCTTCATAGGGCAGATTCTGAGTTGAGAAATAAAATTTCTCTCCACTGATCCTCTCTATATGCCATCTGAAGACACTATAATATTGCATTTAGGAACCAATGTCATGAATAGCTTTTTAAGATTAGTGATTGACAGTTGTAAGATGCAGCACACTAATGCTCCCTTTATTTTCAGCTTCAATCTCCAGAATCTTTTGCTAAGAGTGTACAAGAATTGACAATTGTCTTGCAGCGCACGGGGGATCCTGCAAACTTAAACAGGCTGAGGCCTCATTTAGAGCTCCTGGCAAACATAGATCCAAATCCAGGTATGCAAGCAAGCTTTTTAAACCTTTCTTGGTATTCTTCATATCTAACAAAATAAATTATTCCATTCCTGGTTTTGAAATTCCCATTAATAAACATAATAAACTCTTCTTCAGGGCTCTCTGAGTTCGGTCCTAGTACTTGATGTTGTAAAGTAATACAAGATGTGGCTCTTATTTATAATACTGGAATTATTGACAGAGTGACAACCCTGCTTTTCATCATTTTAGATGCAGCATCTCCAACATGGGAGCAGCTGGAAAATGCGATGGTGGCTGTAAAGACTGTGGTCCATGGGCTGGTGGATTTCATTCAGAATTACAGTAGAAAAGGCCATGAAACTCCACAGGTAACCAGACTTGATCATTGCATCATGTCTTAATGTACATTTACTGGGAGATGTGACTTTGAAGAATTACTGTTGATTTGAAATATTTATGGCCTTTCTTGTGGGATAATTGATGATACTGTTATTTACTGCATTCAGATTTTGAGAACCTAACGTTTGTGAATATGGAATGCAGCAGAGCTGGCCATAGAGAAATCCATACAAGGACAACTTAGCCCCTCAACAAGGAATGTCCTTGTTTTTCTGATTAAAAATGCAAAATGTAAAAACGTGCCACGGATGTATTTTCTGTATTTTAAGCCTGCTTTTATGTGAACGTCTGATAGATGGTAAGAGGAATGTCCTGTGTTTTTTGTTTGTTTTTCTTTTTTAAGCCACAACCAAATAGCAAATACAAAACAAGTATGTGCCGAGACCTTCGACAGCAAGGGGGGTGTCCAAGAGGAACAAACTGTACATTTGCTCATTCTCAGGAAGAGCTTGAAAAGTGAGTGTGAGAGACTTTTTCCTTATTCTTTTTTTCCCCTCCTTTTAATTTAAATCCAAGCAATCTATAGAGAAAACATTCTCTTCTGTACATTCATTCATTTGGAGGGACTCTTGACATGACAATTCTTTATATGAAATTGAAGATACAGCAAAGCAATGTCTGCAGACTAATTCCAGTTTTATTTTTTATTTTACTCCATATGAGGTAAAATTTCCTTTCCTGCAACTGAGTCTAAGCTCAATGTCTTTCAAGGATTGGTTATATTACCTACAAGAGAGAATGTTAATTACACTTTATTTCATTAAGGAGTGAACTGAGTTACTGAACAATATGCAGCTCTGCATTCTTGAAGTTGTTTTCACCCAAATGCATTTTCAAAGAACTGCAGAATGGCTCCTATAAGAGGAGACATGACTTCGGGTTCCAGTTGTTGAAAATAAGTTTGTAATTTTTTGGTGTCATGTTCCATGTCAACCTCTTCTTTTTGCTAGTTTTGCAAATTCATTAAAAGCACTTTTTGTACCATCTTGTCTTTTGTGTGTTTGCACGTTTGTTTGTAGATACCGCTTGAGGAACAAAAAAATCAGCGCAACAGTGCGAACATTCCCCCTTCTAAACAAAGTTGGCGTAAACAGCACCGTCTCAACCACCACGGGAAACGTGATCTCTGTCATAGGAAGCCCTGAGGCAACGGGCAAGATGGTGCCAAGTACTAATGGAATAGCTAATCTTGAAACTGGGGTTCCCCAGCTGATCCCTCGCTGTGCAGACACCTCCCTGAGAGCTCTGGACAACACCAAGAAGGGAGGCAAGACTGGAGCCAATGGCCAGAACGCTTCCGGGTCCCCCACAGAATCACTTCCCGAAAAGTAGGTGACTTTTTTACATCAAGACAATTCAACAGAACATTCTGCTTTTAGTTTATCTAAAATAATAAATGGAGTTTGTGGGTGGCCAACAGATGGGGGTCCAAGTGTGGTCCTGGCTTGCAGTAATTGCTGGTGCTCAGTGGCTGCGGAGCTGTGTAAGGTCTTGCACTGCAGTGCATTGTTTTAGCTGTTCAATACTCATGTGCAATGTAGACAAAATGGTAAATCTCTCCTTTTATCTCTTACTCAGTTGCTCTCAGCCTGGGATCTTAATTACTCTTGGGTTATTACATAAAAATGATGGCATACAAATAAATTATATACATACTGCATAGTATTGGGTTATTACATACAAGTCTGTTATTGCATGCAATAAATTGTATTCAGAATTTGACATTTCGTAAAACCAAGAAGGATGCACAGAGTGTGCGCTTTCTTGAAACCTTCTAGTTTTGGGATTTTCACTTAAAAGTTTTTAGGTAATTTTGCAGGAAGCACTGAGTCTCTAAACAGCTTTTCAAAGCATTTGTCTTTACCAGAATACACTTATAAAGGGTATCAAAACATTTGTGTCCACTTTTGAGTTCTCCTAGGAGAAAGTCTAAAATGTAGCATCAGTTTGGGGTATGAAAAACAAAATTCCAGAGGAAATGTCAAGGCCCAAATTTCCATGTTACGTGGGAGTGTACACGAAGAGGTGACTGACTGAAATAAGTGAAGATCTGCTTAATGCTTTCTTGGTAATCCTTTTCAGTAAAATTGGTTCTCCACCCAAGACTCCTGTAAGCCAGGCAGCAGCTACCTCAGCTGGTCCTCCTAATATTGGAACAGAAGTTAATTCTGTGCCTCCAAAATCCAGCCCGTTTGTTCCCAGAGTACCTGTCTACACTCCACACTCTGATAATGTTCAATATTTCCAAGATCCCAGGACTCAGCTGTCATATGAAGTTCCACAGTACCCACAGACAGGTGAGTGAGATCAGCACTGATTAAAAAAATAGCTCTGAACTTTTTTCTGGAAAAATAACTTTTATGAGAAATAACTTTAATGTCTGTTTTATCGATGTCTATTTTATTTTATTTTTATTAAATATCAGCTGAATGTTCTCTTAATGGAATACTAATCTTGTTAATTGCTGGGTATGTGAGGGACTTGCAGTTTGCTCCCAGTGTTAGTAGTTCTTGCCTTTGTGTGCTGTATGTTATACAGGTTATACTTCAGCCTCCAGAAGAACTTGAACCTCAAGGTCTTTCATGTACTTCTTCCTTTGGTAGCATTTAATTGTTTTTATTTAGGCTTGCTTTTGCCGTGGCCTATCCATGAGGGTATCCATGGGTAGGATTCAGAGGCATAGCACGCTTCTGCTGGGAGGCTTACACGTCTTTGTGCTTGCTCTAATGTTTTCAAAAGATTCCAGCTATCTTTTTAGGTTATAAAATAATATAAACATGCATGGTTCATGTTTATATTCAGGGAGACAATTGTGGTTTACAGCACTGAGTCATTCACAAGCTCTCAAAAGGTAGAGATGTTCAGGCAATCCTTTCCAAAGAAAGAGCAATAAATCAAGTGTGAAATGGTTATTTATAGGCTTTTTATTTTTAAGCAACATAGATTTTTATTTTAGAGAGAACTATTTTAACTTCCTGTATAAAGAATTGCTGAAGATTCTGTGTTTTCAGTTACATAGTTACACCACAGTACATAGGAGCAATATTTTCCAAACCGGGTCCAGCTGGTGAAGGGCCAGCACTACATCTGCAAATGTGGTTGTCATACATGAAAGATATTTAACAGAAACATGGTAGGGTCAGTAAGAGATTTGTAAAGTGTGACTCCTCATTCTCTAAAGGTACTTATCAATGCTATTTACAGTTTTAGAAGGCGTCAAATTTTGGGTTATTTGTGGTTGCATTAAATATGCCTTTTTCCAATTTTTCAGGGTATTATCCAGCACCTCCAACAGTACCAGCTGGTGTGGCTCCCTGTGTTCCTCGCTTTGTGAGGTCCAATAACGTTCCAGAATCATCCCTCCCGCCTGCTTCCGTGCCATATGCCGATCATTACAGCACATTTCCCCCTCGAGATCGACTGAATTCTCCCTACCAGCCTCCTCCTCCGCAGCCGTACGGACCAGTCCCTCCTGTCCCCTCTGGAATGTACGCTCCAGTCTATGACAGCAGGCGCATCTGGCGCCCGCAGATGTACCCACGAGATGACATTATTAGGAGCAATTCTTTACCTCCCATGGATGTGATGCACTCATCTGTCTATCAGACATCATTGCGGGAGAGGTACAACTCTCTGGATGGGTATTACTCTGTGGCTTGTCAACCTCCAAACGAGCAGAGGACTGTGCCTTTACCAAGGGTAAGTGAGAGCCAGGAAGGGAAGGCTCTATGCTGACTTGGTTCTGAAGGTCATTACTGGAATGTTAGTAAATAATTAGCATAGACCTGTTCATTACAGTGATCGAGACGTGTGACTTGGACAAAGTTCTTGTTTTGTTTTTAACCTTAAAATGGGCTTGCAAAACAGACCACTGTAATCTGCATTAGGACCAGAGCCCCTTTGCCTCTTTAATGCCCATCTATGTTGCTTGAATTAATTGCGTATCTAAGATTTGAGTTGCCGTACATGGGCCTACAAATTCTTGTGAAATTCTTCAAGTGATACCAGTAGAGGGTTACAGACCCAAGGAAATTTGGGGACCCAAGTGTGTCCCATGCAAGTATTTGCCTTCTCATTAGAGCATGATGGGATATCCAGTCCTGTATTTGCTCTTTCTAGGAGCCTTGTGGTCATTTGAAGACTGGTTATGATGAGCAGCTGAGACGGAAGCCAGAGCAATGGGCACAGTACCACACACAGAAAACTCCTCTGGTATCATCAACCCTTCCTATGGCAACGCCGTCTCCAACACCACCTTCTCCTCTCTTCAGTGTAGATTTCAGCACAGAGGTAGGAAGCCAAAATACCTCCTTATTTTCCATTCCTGTTTCTGTAAGATGCCATATAATATTTCTAGGAAAGATTTTCTACCTGCCATTTATTGATCATAAAATTAAGTTAATCTTCTAGCAAAAGTAAAGTGATATCTAATAATGATGCAATTCAGTTTGCTATTAAGGTGATGCTAAACATGACTGCGGAAAAAAGGTCAAGAAGTGAAGTGATTCAATTCAGCCTAACTAAATGAAATATAATTTTATTTAACTTTGTGAACCTCCAGGTTTTTGTGTAGGGAACAGCAGTTGTGTTTTCCATTAAGAAGTACATTGCCTTTGATACTCCAAATGGCTTTGACTTGATGAGTAGCCCGAATCAAACTTCAAGTGCTTGTCAAGTCCCAAAGAATGCATTCCCTTAAAAGTGGCAAAAGGCATTGGTAGGACATTGTGTACTTCTGTGATAAGTCCTATAAAGAAGAAGGGGAACTGAAGAAATAGCAATAGTGTGCTTTTGAAGAAAAAAAAAAAAAAAAACTTAAAATACTTTATCTCTCTAAATGAGATGCATCCAAAAAACTAGTTTGAAAACCACTGTGCCAAGCAGTCTTAGCTGTGGTTTGAGTTTTGTTGGTGATATTTGAGATGTTAAGAATTATTATTCAGATCAGATCTTGTAGGTGTACCTGAAGTGCCTTATGCATGCATTCAAGGTGGATCAGGATTTAGTAATTTTCACCCAGGTTGGAGGGTGGTAAGTTGTACTGTTATTTACCACTGGCTAATACATTAAAGGAAAATGGATGGCTTCCTCTCAGTTAAGTTACTGTAGATATTTGCCTAAAGAAACCTGACACTTAACACAGATTCCAGTCTCTCATCTCGGTGGGCCAGGCAGTTATTTGTATGGCAAAGTTTGCCCTCTGACAGCTGCCAGGGGCACTGGTTTAAAATTTGACAAAACAGCTTATGTTGTCCCCAAGTCAAGTCTTGAATATGGCTGGAACTCCTTGACTGACTTTTGAGATACATTTACTGCTATTTAATTAAATTATCTTCTCATTTTAAAACTGAATTCCCTGTTTTTATTATTCACTGCTTATTTATTCCCTTTTCTGTAGTTCTCAGAGAGTGTCAGTGATTTGAGTGGAACTAAATTTGAGGAAGACCATCTCTCTCACTATTCACCGTGGTCTTGTGGCACTATTGGCTCTTGTATAAATGCTATCGACTCAGAGCCCAAGGATGTGATTGCCAATTCCAATGCCGTGTTAATGGTAGGGGTTTTCTGCATGTTCTCTCATTAGTGTGATGATGCTGAAGTGTCTTCTGTTTGGTTAAACCAGCCTTTATTAAAAAAAAAAAAAAAAGGTCATAGCTTCCATTATTAGTATTTTAAAGTAGTTCTGCTCATTTGAAGTTGTTTGGAATATCCTTTCCCAGTTTTGTAAATAGGCAACAATAATGAGAAAGTTACTGGCCAACTGAGGAATGTGCATAACCTCAAATGAGTGCATGTATTTCCTGTCTCCTGAATATGTAGGATTTGGACAGTGGGGACGTGAAAAGGAGAGTGCATTTATTTGAAACGCAGAGAAGGGCAAAGGAGGAAGATCCTATAATCCCGTTCAGCGATGGACCCATCATCTCCAAGTGGGGTGCAATCTCCAGGTCATCCCGCACAGGTTATCACACAACAGATCCAATCCAGGCCACTGCTTCCCAAGGAAGTGCTACTAAGCCCATCAGTGTATCAGGTACAAGTTCAGGCTTTGTGTGACAAGAATTCATCTTTTATGCACACCATGAGCATTTCATCCTCTTTGTGCTTACTGCAGCTATGAAATGCGAAGAGCTAAAGAACGTGTATATCCTACTGAAGAGCAGAGAAGATAGTGAATGCTATCTTAACTCTTTTGCAGATTATGTCCCTTATGTCAATGCTGTAGACTCAAGATGGAGTGCCTATGGCTCAGATTCTGCCTCCTCAGCACGTTATGCGGAACGGTACGGACTCCTTCCCGAGCTCTGTTCACAGCTTTTCCTGTAGCTTGCAGTTCTTCAAAGTCCTCTGTGTGTGTGGGGAATCTGGAATGTCTATTAATAGACATTCTTAATTTTAAAGTAAAAGACTTTTTTACCTATCCAGCATAAAGCCTTGGAAAAAACTAGGTTAAAACTTGTGTAATCTTTAATACTTAATGCAGTTAATAGTGCACAATTACAGGCAGTGTATCCCTTGAGAGACCTATCAAAGAACTGGAGTTGGGTACTGCCAAGCTGTCATGTCAAAATCTTGAGTAGTTTCAGGTTTTCTTGCCACATCTTACCCATGTGTAAAATAAGGATGTTTGCTTCATACAATGCCTTGAAGTACTGTGAGCCACAGTGAAGATGAAGAACGCATTGTCTAAATCACATCTAGTTTCTGTTCAAAAATTTAACATTGATAGACTAATGAAGTTATGGGATGTTTGATTTAGAGAACTTGCTTTTAATTCCTAGTTTTGCCTTCTTTCTTTTAAAGGGACAGGTTCATAGTTACAGATTTGTCTGGTCACAGAAAGCATTCCAGCACTGGAGACCTACTGAGTATTGAATTACAGCAGGTAAGACCAGTTATTATACCATGAGGGTTTTTTAATTGAAAAGAAATTGTTTAGTAAAGTGCTTTAAAATAAATTTTCTTAGTGTAGCTGTCTGACCGCACATGGTTTAGGTCTAGTGTTTGGTAACTGAGCTGTTTCTTTCCACAGGCCAAAAGCAACTCCTTACTCCTTCAGAGAGAGGCAAACGCACTTGCCATGCAGCAGAAGTGGAATTCTCTAGATGAAGGCAGTCGTCTTACTTTAAATGTTTTAAGCAAGGAAATTGATTTGAGGAATGGTGAGGTAAAGAAAGGGGTAATTGGGATGAAATAAATCTTGGAGGGTGTTTATATATATATATATATATATGTATGTATGTATGTATATGTAAGTGCATGAATTTTAACTAAGAGTTGAAACTTGGTTTTAACACTCCCAAATATTTATAGCACATTGCATGCAAGCATAGAAGTCTATAGAAGTCTAATATATAGACTTCATAGAAGTCATATAGAAGTCTAATAACTGCACACAGTTATTTCCCTGAGATTAGGCAGGTGCACCTGCTATACTGCTGCTCCAAAGATGCATTTACAAAGTGGGAAGAATGTGACAATCATTTTCATGCAATCATTAGTTTTTGTCTATTTGTACGTGTTATAAATATAAACATTTTGTCAATGGACTCAAATTTCTTTAGTATTCATTTTATCTCTCTGTTTCAGTACTTCATTGTGATTTGATTTAGCTTGGTATCCTATGTTGTCTATGCCTGAAGTTCATTTTTGTCTGACTAGCTGTCTTGTATTGTAGAAATGTCGTGTGCTAGAAATGCATCTTCTGTTTTCACTTTAATACTCCACTGTTGTGTGAAGCCAGTGAAAAGCCAACTTGATATTTAGAGAATATATTCATTCTTTTTTAGACTGATTATCCTGAAGACTGTGCAGACACGAAGCCAGACCGAGACATTGAACTGGAGCTGTCAGCCCTCGATACAGACGAACCTGATGGGCAAGGGGAGCAGATAGAAGTGAGTACAAAAATCTGTGTGCCTAAAGAGGTCACTGGGTCTTTTCATTAGATTAGTATGTTGATAGCAAAGCCTTTTGGTTTTAGTCCTAGTGATGACGTCCAGCATTTCCCTTATTTAGCACTTGGGGTCTTGTACTTCTCACTCATATACCTGGCAGTTAATACTAGTGAAGTTAAAAACAGCTCGCAGCTTATACTGCTCTTGTCATTCACAGCCATCTTTGAACAACTGGCTTTTCCTTTAGTGAAATGTGGTAGACATTCTAATAGTATGACATAAAATGAAGGAGTTTTATGACCAGACTCCTGTTTCCATTAGCATAATGTAGTGGAACTTAATAGGAAAATGTAAAGCTGGTAGAGGCAGGGTTGATGGACATTTCTCCTTCTGTCTTGTAGGAGATTCTGGACATACAGCTAGGGATTAGCTCCCAAGAGGATCAGCTGCTCAATGGAACAACCGTAGAGAATGGGCATCTGCTAAAGCAGCACCAGAAAGAATCTATGGAACAGAAGAGACAAAGTTTAGGTGAAGACCTTGTGATTCTGTGAGTGTTAGACAAAACAGCAGTGTCTGCCAGTTAGACAAACAGAAGCATCAGAATAGCAGAAGCATGGTTGTGTAAGGATGAACGACGTACCTGCTCAGACTTGGATTAGACATCTGCGTTGTTTGTACATGGTGGAGTGAGAAGAACCTGTTAAGAAATAGAATTAGGCCACAAAGCTGAAAGTCCCAGGCTGGTACCATTGTTCGTATGCATCGTTGTAATCGTACACACTGAAACGTGTCACAGCTGTTCAAAACACCTTTCACAGTCAGTAAGCAAAAAATGCAGAATATTTTTATAGTTAACAGAAATTAAGAAAAACTTCAAAAGGTAAATGGCGGACTGTTTGCACAAATCTCCATGGAGAGGTAGATTTTGAAATACACTATTTTAGGTTTATATGTTCTGTAGTCTTTAATGAGTAAAGCAGCCTTTGAAAATGAGGCAGACTACTTTAACATCTCGAGCGTACCATTCCAGAGGAAGATGTTTAGCCTGTTGCTAAAAATGAGTTTGTCAGTATTTATTTAATGCACACAATTCAGTTCCGGATACTTGTGCATGTCCTTGTTTAATATTTGTGTAACTTATTTTTCTCCTCAGGGAGGAGCAGAAAACAATCCTGCCCGTAACTTCTTGCTTCAGTCAGCCGATCACAACATCTGTTAGCAATGCAAGCTGCCTGCCCATCAGCACATCAGTCAGTGTTGGCAGCCTCATTTTGAAAACTGCTCACATTATGTCTGAGGATAAAAATGACTTTTTAAAGCCTGTTGCAAATGGCAGGATGGTTAACAGCTGAAAGGCATTCATCTTTCCAGCTTGTGACCACACCATGGAAGCATTTACACTAGCTTTTTATATATATAATATATATTATATAATGTATATTTTTTTTAAAAAAAATAATATTGGGGTCATGCATTTCCTGTGGACTCTTTGATACTTCAAGCCCCTCTCGCATTAGCATTCTGAAGAAAAAAAACTTACTTTAGTAGGGTAAGGCGTTCACTTTCCACAAATGAATGGAATTTGGACATTGTTTTACTTAAGCTTAAAGCAGCTTTTTATGAGTTTGTAGCAATCCGGTGCGGTATCTGAGCCATTCTTGTTGAAAATGGCTTCTGTAGAAAACTAACAACTCAGTTATTTAAACTAGCAGGATCCTACGATGATACATCTAGTGAAAGGAAGACTAACTTATTTGTCTCTATTTTGTTTCACGAGAGAAGAACTTTTGTCTTGTTGCAGCTGCTTTTTCTTTAGTTGTGGAACTTTGCATGGAGTCTTGTTTCCTGTTGGAAGACTGAGAGGTGGAGATTTGGACTTGAGGCTTTTACAGGGTTAACACACCATTAGCTTTGCACTGCTACGTTGTTTGCAGGTCCGTGGGGCAGTGCTTTGCTGCAGCTTTTGGTTTCCATTCCCCCAGTTTATGCTTTAGTACTGTAGATACACACACACAGGCTACTTGTCCAAGTAAAGTTACCAGAAGTAAATCAAGTGCCTAAGTCCTCCAGCAAATGTACTAGGTGTTGATTTCCCCAAGATACACATGAAACAATTTTCAACAGTTTTGAGAGGTTATGCACTAATGTAACAGCAATTTTGGTTTTTTTTCTTATTTTTCTTTTTTTTTTTTTTTTGTTAATAGTTCTCAACTTGGAGATTATAGGATCCAGATGACTTGGCAAAAAGTATCAGGTGCTCTTGGCTTTCCTTTGAAAACCCTGTATCTAGTGTTTGCACTGACTAACAAGATGGTATTGCTGTTTTTTGTACTGTTTTGTTTTAATTTAAACTAAGTATTGGGAATTTAAGGTGGTTGTAATTACCTTTGTTAAATGTTGCTAATCATAATCTTGTATTCAGGTTTAATTTTTGTTTATTCAGTGGCAACTTATTTTCAAAGACATTGAAAATACAATGAGATAGCATTATCTGATCTTCAGAGTGCTGAAAACTGTATGAATTTATGCCCTGTTAAGAGGTGACTGAGAATCATGTTAGACATGTCAACTGAAAATTGGTTTTCAAAAATACACATGAACTAGAGCCCTGGGCATATTTTTTTGAGAAGCTTAAAAATCCACTTTTTTTTTTTTCTTTTAAGAAAGCAGGACTCTCCCTCCTGATGATTACTATTTTCTTGTTTGTCCTCTTACTTTTCTTTGTGACAAGTTTTACATTTTTTTTTTTATGTTTTTATTAACTTCTGTGAAGTTGTTTACTCTGAAAATTGTACTGGAATATTTTAAGCCAAGCTGATCTTTCACCAGGTGTACTGCATGTAAGGGCTTTTCCTGCTAGCAAAATGCTTAAAGAGGATCATGTTACTGGTCGTCTGAGTTGTTATTTTACAAAATCACAGCTATGTGGTCGGGTAAGATTTTGATAACTGTTTTGTGCACGCTTCTGGGGGGTGGGGGTTGGCATTTCCCTGAGGGTTACTGATTAGACTAAGTAAATATTGGTGTTTGATATCTCTCCTAACGAACCTGTCCATGAAATAATTATGTTGTAAATATACCTGCAAATCCAAGGGTTAGTTTTGATATTCTGGTGTCAGTATGGAAGATCTTACACATCTATTTAATACTCCAATGTCAAGGAATGTATGTAGAAAAAGAGTCAAGTAGTCTTTTCTTAGTTTCCTTTGGCTGTTGCTGTACCTTCTCCAGCCAGTGCCACCTCACTCTAGGGTTAGACTGACGCTTCTTTCACTCGCTACGTGAAGTGAATGGATACAAGAACCAGACCACCTTTGTCACCTTAACTTATTTCCTATTGATGTTAACTTTAACTTAGAATGTTAGACATAAATATGATTGTTGTATATTTTATACCAAGACCATTCTGTAAATATGAATTTATATTACTTTTGAAATGCTTCTGAGATACTATTATTTGCTGTACAATGTAATTCCAAAACAGATATGCAAACAAGTATGTCTCTTTCGTGGATATTTAAACAGTGAGATCTTCCATGTTGAAGGTGATGTAATTTTTTTAAAAGATTTTTAAATTTTAAATTGCTATTTTGTTACAAAAATAGAGAAAATATAAAGGTTTGAGAAGTCCTTATTTGCCCTCAGGGAAAGAGCCCTCTGTGCACCAGAACTCCACAGAACATCTTCAGCATGATCTGAGGGTGAATATATACTACATAAATTGATTGTGTATTTACCTTAACTTTTTAATTTTAAAATGGCAATTTTAAAAACTTGGTTGTGCTCTGCTGGAGGGGGTTGGGATAAGCTGCTTACACACATTTGCCTGTTTGTCCAGTGAAATAAGCCTGACATACTCCTGCCAAGGTCTTGGCATATTTAAGAACAAGTGTATCTCTAGACTCTTGTCTGCAGCAGGAGGTCCCGTGATAGAGCAGTTCTCTAGGATGACCATACACTTCATATGGAAAGTTGGTTCTCAACTGAGGCTAGAGTTTTCTAGTTGGATTGTTAACCTATAATGACAGGCAAAAGAGGGTTTAACAGCATGCTGGCTTTGTCTTACAGTTTTAAAACTGACTGTGTGGTTTTTGCCACCAAACTAATGCCCTCCAGTGCCCTGCCAGGGAGAAGCTGCAGGTGGGGACACCTGGCTCTGGCTTCCTTCTTTGTTGAAATTTCAGCCCTTGACCCTTTACAAACAATTACGTATTGATTTGTTAATTGTAAATCAGGTGCCTTTGGGCTATGGAAGGGCTTATTTTCTGACACTGAGAGAGTGACTTACCTTTGTGTGTCAATAGCAGTGATGCCCATTTAGGTTTTGGCCTAATTTACTGTGCTGTCAGAAAAGAAGGCCCAGAGCAGATCGAGGAAAGAGATTGGCTCTTTTGCTTTGCTTGGACAAGCATTTTGGGTTGGTTTGGTTAATTTTGTTTTTCCCCATTAGGGGTACAGCAGGGATTTCACATGCAAGAGAGACAGGAATTATTAGTATCTTAAGTTAATTGTGTTGCCTCATTACCTGGATTCATTCCTTGGTTTGCCTCATTTCCCACATAGGTCTTAAAAAGAGACTAATGCTTGTGCTGGGAGAATGCTTGTGTGAGAAAGTAACTATCTGTACATTCTTAACATATACTTAGAGCAGAGTGATTGCCCTGCTACTGATACTTTGTTCCTGTAAACAGGTGACAAGAAATGAATCTTAGTGTTTATGCAGATTTTGCATTGTAGAATGTATACTAGACCCTTCAAAGGCAAGGTTAGACTCTTTGCAAAGCAAACTGGCGTTGGTTCTTGGTAGTCTAGTACAGGGACACTAAAGTTTGGCATTTGATTTAGGAAAAAGAAAACAGTTTCACACAGCTGATTATGTTAAATAAGCTCTTAATTAAGCTCTTTGTAGAAGTCTAATTTGGAAGGTTTTAGTGCTTTGATAACTCAATTGAAATTTTAATTTCTCCTGTACTCAAGAGCTGAATGCTGTTCTTGTATAATAGTGTACTAGGCTGGATGAGGTACAAAATAATGCACAGTGGTCAAAAACAGCTGAGGAAAGAACGCTTAAAATAACTCAATCTAAACTCAGAATAGTTCCAAACATTGGTTTTATTTGCTTTTTTAAAGCACAAGTTGTCAAGTTGTACCTGTTGCTGTACATAAATACTGTATGCCAGCAGCTCCTTGATCATATTTGTGAACAGACTTTTCATTATTGGACTGGTATTAAAGGAAGGTGTTGAATTTGAGAGTGTAACAAAATGAGAAATGATCAGATGATCTATAGGATGTAAAAGTCCATTTTTATGTTGTAGTTTAATCCCTTTGTTAGGAAGCTCCCTCTCATTGAGGGACCTCTTCTGCAAGCAGAACACAATAAATGTGCTTTTTTAAATGACCCAATTTCCCAGTATAAATGAACAGCTGACTTTGGCAGTAGTCATCCCCCTGCATCTCTTTGCTGGCAAGGGAGCAGGACAAGGGTGGGGATAAAACCCCAAAACGGTCACTGATGAAATGAAACAAATCTGAATAATCAAAGTGCAAAATGCCCAAACATAATTCTACACTCCATTACTTAAGGATGCTTGTGGAAGCTTTTAATCACTCAAGATTCTGCTGTAAAAGCTGAAATAAAGCAGAGCCTGGCTGCGTTTCTTACTGCCAAAAGCCAAGGTCATTTGCACATAGCCCATGGATTTCTCCAGAGTAGATCTCCGTTACCCAAGGCATGGGAATGCATGCGTTTTCTTAGCTGGGCAAACAAGTACATTATACAGTAGTTGTGATACAACACACGTGGCTTTGATTTGTACTGCACATACCCACTGTACAGCCACTCCGAAGTATTGTGGTTAGCTTGCAGCATCTGCTGTCGCATTGATACTGTTTACTGCGTATTCTTTTCCCTGGAAGTTTTAAAGAAAATTTTTTTTTTCTTGTTGCATTGATTACATTTTATAAATTTGCTTAGCTGGAAAGTTTGGGAAAAGAGGCCTGTTTGTCAATTGTACAACCGATTGTGAAGCTCTAGTGTGAATATTTTTACGTCTGTATTAGACATTTTCTTTGCAAATCTATTGTTCGATTGAAATGTAAATGAAATAAAAGATGGTGTACACCCATCATGTATAAAGCAGGCACCATCGCTACGATGGATTTAATGCTCATTTTTATGGCGCATTCTCAGCTTCTATTTAAAACTATAATTTAAAGAAAAAAAAAAATCTGTAAAATGAAATGGGGATATATGGGGGAGTAAATTCTATTCCGTTTATTTCGGTTTTGATTCCCAATGGTAATGTTTCCCTTCGTGTTAGAGTAGGGGGGCCCCGGCGGGGCCCGTGTGTCGCTGTAGCACTGACGTGCAGAGGTTGTAGCTTTGGCTGGGCACGGATAGAGCATCCCGGTTCGGTGTTTGAGAGACTCGATGGAAGAAGTTTGCAGTATTGACATGTATTTGCATGCACGAATAAAAATTATTTGTCCACCTTAACGGGCTGTTTGTCGTCCGCGGGGGCTGGGGAGGTCCGGGGGGAGCGGAGGGAACGGAGCCACTGCGGGCTGGGGGGAGCGGGGCCGGGGGCGCGGCCGGTGCCGTTCCCGTTCCAAATCCCTGTGCGGGCGGTCCCGCCGTGCCGCTCCCGTTCCCGTTCCCTGTACGGGCGGCCCCGCCGTGCCGGTGCCGCTCCCGTTCCCTGTGCGGGCGGTCCCGCCGTGCCGTTCCCGTTCCCTGTGCGGGCGGTCCCGCCGTGCCGTTCCCGTTCCCTGTGCGGGCGGTCCCGCCGTGCCGCTCCCGTTCCCGTTCCCTGTGCGGGCGGTCCCGCCGTGCCGCTCCCGTTCCCGTTCCCGTTCCCTGTGCGGGCGGTCCCGCCGTGCCGTTCCCGTTCCCTGTGCGGGCGCAGCGGGGCCGGGCCCGGCTCCTCCCGCGGCCGCCTCCTTCCCGCCGTGCCCCGCGCGGCGGCCCCGGAAGGCGGCGGGAGCGGTGAGGCGGCGGGGCCGGGCCGGGCCGGGGCGGCGGGGCCGCTTCGCTCCGCTCGGGAAGCGCCGCTCGGGCCGGTGCTCCCGGGCCCCGCAGAATCCCGGGTCGGGGCGCGGCTCCCCGGGCGGGCGAGGGGCGGCGGCGCGGCCCGGGGAGAGCCGGTTCGCTCGGGGCCCGCGGGGATCACCGGCCCCAAGGCCAGGTCCCGCCCCAGGCCCGGCCCCGCTGCGGGGCGGGCCCGGTAATCCCGGCCCATCTGGCGCTGTAATCGGCTGAAACTGGGGTTAGCTCCCGCGGAACCTGCAGCGTCCGGAAGGAAAACCGGGAGCTGGGCCGTGTCCGTGGGCTGGAAAAGCGGGAGCCGGGCTGGAAAAGCGGGAGCCGGGCCGTGTCCGTGGGCTGGAAAAGCGGGAGCCGGGCTGGAAAAGCGGGAGCCGGGCCGTGTCCGTGGGCTGGAAAAGCGGGAGCCGGGCCGTGTCACACACACGGCCTGCGCTGGCTGGGAGACCCCTGCACCGCCGAGCGTGAGCCCACATCGACTGATTTGATTGAAATTTCTTCTTCCAGGTCTTGGTAGAGGCTTGTCTCTGAAAGACTGGAAAGGGACACAGGTCAGAACGCTTTAATTTGCTTAATTACATGGATAGGTTTTCAGCTCAAATAAATTGTTGCTAAATAATGCAAGTAATACTCAGTAGCTGGGAGTTGTGGTCTGATGGAGCTGTCGAATGCGGCTCTGAGGTTTTAAACTGAGTTTTAAATTGTGGCTTAAGAATTAACCCAGGTGACTGACTGCATGGAGGGCTGTTTGAGGGTGGGCTGTGTTCTCCTGGGGTTAAAAACTGCCCTGAGGAAATAAAGGAACTTCGTGATGCAGGTTTGATCAGAAATGCATCCTCGCTTTTGTTACTTTATTTTTAGAGCACAATGACTACTGCGGATGATAAATTGCTTGGTGAGAAGCTGCAGTATTATTACAGCAGCAGTGAGGGTGAGGATGAAGACAGTGAGAAGGAGGATAAAGAAGGGGAGAGCAGCATTCCTGAAAGTGTGGGCGAGGTGGAGCTCAGCAGCGATGGCAGCGCTGTCAACACAGGTATCATCATATCAGTGTTCTTCTTTTGTAAATCCTTTGTTTATTGGAAATTTTGTATGTTCTTCTAAAACTCATTTTTTAAAATTAAATTCCTGTGTTTATGCATATTTGAGTCAGAGGGTGATCAATTCCTGGCTGTTGTCTAACCTTATTTTTAATAGCTGTTTTTTTTTTAATGTTTGACTTCTCTTCTGAGAGAATTCAAATTCAGCATAATATCTGAAACAGTCAGGCTTTGGACAGAAAGCTGAGGCAAAGCTGATTTGTACAATTTGGGTGATAATAGATCATTATTTTTGTTCTGATGAAAGCCATGCTAATAATAGGGGAACTCTTGTGGGCTGGTGGCTCTATTTCAAGAGCACAGATATTAATCTTTGGGACAATTACAAGAGTAGCCTAGTTAAATAAATTGTAGTGTACTTATTAAAAAAAAAAAAAAATAGATAGAAACTCAAGGGCGTGCAAATGGCAAATGACTTCAGTGTTTTGCATAGTTACAAAAACATTTATGACCGGGTCACTGTTTTACCGATTTATAAATTATTCCTTGATTGTAAATGGTGGGTAAAATTGTATTGTCTTTTTTACACGAAATGGCTCCACACCTAATTGCAGGTCCCAAGGGAGTGATCAACGACTGGCGAAGATTTAAGCAGCTGGAGACGGAGCAGCGGCAGGAGCAGCGCAGGGAGATGGAGAGGCTCATTAAGAAGCTGTCCATGACGTGCAGGTCTCACTTGGATGACGAGGCTGATCAGCAGAAGCAGAAAGAGCTTCAGGAAAAAATCAATGGAAAGGTAGGATGGCACAAAGGAATTAAAATGCCACTTAAGTATCTAACAGTTTTGTTTGCCCGTGATCATGAATGAGTGACTTAGCTGCAACACCAAAGAAGTCTGAAAGCTTTCTCCAGATTTCTCATCTGTTGATCAAGTCAGCTTCAGGGGATTAATATGAAGAGTTGTACAGCAAAACTATGAATGCTGCCTCCTCTGCCTGAATCTAGGAGCCCTTATTAATTTAGTATTTAGTAAGTGGGTGTTGAGAATTCAACTCTGAGCTCCCAAAGTTGAAGACATTGGATGTAGTGAATGGTTTTAATCAGCTGGGCTGTTACCTAGCCCTGGGTTGTGACCAGAGAAGTTATTAATTTGCAGCTATATCTGTGCCTTCAGATGATGAAAGTTAGCTGTGCTGTCCTGTGTCTTGAGTGATGCAGATAAGTTTAATGAAGAAAGTGAACAGATACAAAATACATAAGATCTTGTTAATTTCAATTCTGCTCTGCAGGCACGATGGTGCCAGAAAATGTTAACTGAAAAACTAAATGAAAAGCTGATGAGAAAGAAGCTCATCTTAGGCTCCAAATCAGCGCTCCCAGCTCGGTGAAAGCACATGGCCACCATTAACCTGGATTAAAGTGGGAGCATGGAACAGCCACTTGTGTTATTAGTGCAGCTTGTGGAAACTGGAATACCCGGGGCTGAAATCGCTGTTCCCACTGGACATGGTTTCTGATTGGATCAGAATGGAGTGTAATACACAGGGTGCTTGAGCCTTCATGGCTTGCACTCTGCTGTTATTAAAGATGAGTGACCCACATTAATCCTCTAGATTTATGTTCTCATTATGTAAGTGACCCATATCGTGGTGCAGATGTTTTTCAGGAATCTCTGTGTGTTTTTTAGATGACTTTACAGGAATACAACATGATCCACAATGATGAGGACGACGAGGAATTCTTGCAGCGCTACAGGAAGCAGCGGATGGAGGAGATGAGGCAGCAGTTGTACAGTGGGCAGCAGTTCAAGCAGGTGTTTGAGATCACCAGTGGGGAAGCATTTCTGGACACCGTGGACAAAGAGCAGAAGAGCACACTGATCATGATCCATATTTATGAAGATGATATCCCTGGCACTGAGTCCCTGAATGGCTGCATGATCTGCCTGGCTGCTGAGTACCCAACAGTGAAATTCTGCAGAGTGAAGAGTTCACTCATTGGTGCCAGCACTCGCTTCACTAACAATGCCCTGCCAGCCCTGCTGGTCTACAAGGCAGGGGAGCTCATTGGCAATTTCGTGCGCATCACTGACCAGCTTGGAGAAGATTTTTTTGCTGTAGACCTGGAGGCTTTTCTGCAGGAGTGTGGTTTGCTGCCAGAAAAAGACCTACTGCTCCTGACTTCTATACATAATCCATCTGCATGTTACAGTGAAGACAGTGATCTGGAAATAGACTGAGCCATTCATGCCAAGGGCCCGTAGGTGTAGTTGTGCTGTGGGATGTTCTTGTGCTAGGGATTGTTCTCTCTCCTCCATCGTGTGGGTATGTATTCCTCCCCTTCATGCACTTTGACTTTTGCTCATTAAAAATAACAACAAATTCCTGACATTTTCTTAAATTAATTCCATGTCTACAACTAAAACAGTCTCATTTCTATGCAATTGAAATGTGTTTTACTCAACACAAAGTTCTAACATGATTCAGTCCGTTTAGGAAATGGTCTGTTGCAATGTCTCAGCGTCCTTGCACGTTTCAATTGAGATGTGGCCACCAACTCCCTAAGACAAGAACTGAGACTGCAAATAAAAGAATTTTTAACTTTCAAGACTTATTAATTTGGTGCTGAACTGCACCAGTTAAAACTGTGAGGTCCCATGTTCCACTCCACAGTTTGCAGTCTCCTTCCTGGGAGTATCTTGTTCTAACTCTTGGCCTTAAATTTTTGTTCCTTTCTCATTTACAAATAACGACAACCCCAGGCTTCATCCTGAAAATTGCTTTTCAGCTGGAGAGAGTTCTTCCCTTAACCTTCCCTGAGACATAAATGCAATTACAGCTTTTAATACATTCTTGGGTTCTAAAATACCCATCCTTGGAGTTCATAGTAGTCACTTGATCAGAAAATGAGCTCTGCCTCTTCAGAGAGACTGCTGCTACAAAGAGCTCCAACGTGTGTGCTGAACAGCAGCAAGGAGAATTTTGTTGGCAAAATGCAGAATTAGGACTTGAATAACCTCAGAATTTCATCCCATCCTAAAATTACTAAATCAGTGGTAAAGTTCTTTTCTGTCTGCCTTCAGTAGTAGTAAGTAGACTGTCATTACCTAAATACATGACCCAATGTAATGCCATGTTTAATGATTAAATTTAATTGCAATTTTTATGTAAAGCACTTTGGAACACCAGGAAGAATTGCAAATGTGTCTGTGGATCCTAACAGGATCTTAATAAGAATGGATCTTGGGCTAGAAAAAGAAGAATTTTTAACTGTATCTATTTGAACTGTGTTTTAAAAAGTAGTATGAGCAGAAAAATAAATAATCTGTAATTTAAAATGACTGAGTTGGCACAGATTGTAGCTCTTTTAAGGAAACTGGCAGAAATCCAGGTTTTCAAATGTGGTGAGAGATTATTTCTTTTCATCCGAAAATTGCAGGGAAAAAAAACCTCTGTAAGTTATATGGAATTAAATCATTGAGTGTGGATATCAGCACATGTAAGGAAAATATCAAAGTAACTGTAACTCATATCCAGGGTGAGATTCAGTGAAGTCTGTTGTGCAGACAGGGTGCATTTTATCATCATAAAACCTGTCTTGGAGAGGGGATCAAGGCAGAACTGTCTGCTTGAGTTGCTTTGAAGTTTTATTTTTATAAAGTGCTTTTTTTTTGTTGTTTTTTTGCCCCCTATGGCAGCAAAACTGTAACAGGATCAAACCCTCTCCTGCTGCTGTGTCCAATGGCCTGGAGCAAGGTGACTCCTGGTGAGGAACCTCCTGTGCTCAGGTAGGGGAGAGGTGGTTTGCAGTGCCAGTAGCAAAAAAAGGAGAAGAAAAAAAGGTCTGAATCCAATTAATCATTGATCTGGAAGAATATAACAAGCACAAGGGAGTGAGGGGAGAGAAGCTGTGCCCTGACCCTGCTGCTCGTTCGTGCACAGGCCACACGGCTGTGAGCAGGGAGAGGAGGCTGAGCTGGGAAAAAGCTGCTGCTGCTCTTGCCCTTTCTTGAAGCTGAATTTTCAAGGAGTTCTATAAATAGGAGTTGAAAAAGCACTTGTCATGTAGGTGTGTTGCCTCTGGGAAATGTTCTGTGTTGGAAGGAGCAGCGCAGTGCAGGGAGGCAGCCAGGAATGGTGGGTGTTACAGGCCCTCGTCGTGGCATCACCTGGGTTTGCTCACAGTTCATGATGTTCCAATACAAACAGCAGAGCCTGGGCACGGAATGTGAGTGCACAGGGGAGCACGGATGGTTGCTTGGCAAGGGCAGGAATGAAATCCCAGGATGAGCTCAACATGGACATTTAATCATGGTGCCAGCATGAGTGCCAGGCAAGATTTAGCAAAGAAAAGATTACACTGAGTTTTTCTGGCCTCCCATCTGCCTCTTCTTTGTAAAATGTTCGAAATATAACTTTGCTGAAAATCCAAACAAGCTTTCCTGTGCAGTCACTGGCCTGACTCCTGCTGGGCGAGTCCAGAGACTCCCTCCAAGGGGGGATTGCTTTTCTCCTCCTGCTCAGTGAATCATCGCCTCTGAGGCCACACAACTCCAGATGAATGTTTTCATTGTTGCTGCAGGAACCCAGGCAGCCCCATCCTCCTGTCCCTGTCCATCCTCACCCCAGGCAAGCCACAGCTGAGCTCCTCAGAGGCCTGTTTAAAAACACAGAGGATGTCCTACGAGCTGTGTTTACCAAGAGCTCCAATAGAGGGTACTTCTGGCAGCACTCCCCTGTGCACTGGCCCCAGAGCACAGCAGGGAGCCCTTGCCGTGGTTGGTGATGCTGGTGGCCACACCAAACACCACCATGTGTGGGTGCAAACACTGCCTTGGATGTGGCTGTACCTTGTGCTGGACAGACTGGTGACGGTGGGACTGATTTCTGCAAGCTGCCATGGGTGGAAAACCAGCACAGAAAACAGAAGAGCTCAGCAGTGCTGGGCTGGGGGAAGCTCTGTGTGCGGGGCTGTGGGTGCCTGGGCTCCTGGGGGAGATTTCAGTAGTGTGTTGGATGCTGTGCCTGGGGTTGGTCCTTCAAAGAAACTATTTCAAAGCTTTTCCTGCTCGCAGGAGGGAGATGCTTCGCTGTCCTGGCCTGGTTGGAAGAGGTGCCAGGTTTGCTCAGCTGAGCTATCCCAGTGGAACGTTCCTCCTTGGTGGCAGAGAGCACCCAGGCCGCTCTGGGTGTGCCCAGGGGCTCTGGTGCAGTTATCAGCCGGTCCCAAAGCAGCGCTGGCAGCCGCCGATAGCCACGAGCAAGCGCAGGATGTTTGTGGTTTAACTGAAAGCAGCCGAGCTTGTGCCTGTCGCCAGCTGGATGGGAAGGATGCTCGGGGCTGGAGCAGCTCCCTGCTGGAAGGGCGGTGACGCGCAGAGCTCGGCTGTCCTGGGGAAGGACCGTGTCCTCCTCCTGCATTGCTGCTCAGCACTTCTGCACGACACGGTGGGACTGGGAGCACTGGGCTGTCCACGTGCCAGGACTGGTCAGGGCCAGCCCAGGGCAGCACAGAGCAGGTGAAGCTGCCTGCTGTGCCTTCAGGGGGTTGTGTTGGCCTCTCTGCCTCCCCACATCCCGTAGGAAACTAAAATCCAGATAATACCCTGGTAATTTCTGAAGGGTTAAAGAGTGAGTGAGAAGGCTCGTGCCTTGGGAGTCTCTGCTTGGACATGTTCCCTTGCTATGACGTTCTCCTACTGCATCTCTGCCAAGGCACCAGCCCTTTAAACCTCCCTAGTTTAAAATTCCTGTAACACATCCCTGGGAATCCTGCTGGGATGGAGCAGAGGCTCAGGAGTACTCCCCTCCTCCAGGGCAGCACAGGAAGGAGCTGCAGCTGCATGCTCTCTTACAGACAGGGGCTATTTCGTGTCTACAAAACACTCAGGGCAGCCAGATTTATGTGTGGATAGTTTTTGTGTGAGAGAAATACACAATGTTGGTCTAAGCAGTGTCACCATGGAATTACAGAATATCCTGAATTGGAAGGGACCCACAAACATCATCACAGCCCAACTCCTGGCCCTGTCCAGGACAACCCCAACAATCCCACCCTGTGCCTGAGAGCATTGTCCAAACACTCTGAACTGTGGCATTTGAGCAGCACAGGGCTGGGAGGCGGCTGGAGGGGAGTAAAGTTCAAACTGCCTCAGGACACTCAGAGACCCCCACAGAAGCTTCTAAGGGAGAAGTTGCTGCATTTATTGCTTCAGGTGCAGTCAGCAGTGGCCCAGCACAGTGCTGGTGGGCACAGCCAGAAATAGAGGAGTTTTTAAAATCATTTGTTATTTTAAATGTCCTTTTTCCTGGAGCTTAACCAGGATCTGATGGAGATCAAGGCCAGTGACAGTGGCTGCCAGCTACTACATGGCTGGGCTGGGCAAGGGCTGAGCTCTGTTTTGGGAGGAGGACAGAAGCAGGCTCTGTGTGCTGTGAGGATGTGTTTGCTGAGCTGTTAGTGCAGAGAAGGGTGATGGTTTTGGGATGGAAGAGACTCCATCCCTTTGTGTGCACAGAGGTAGCATCTCTCTCAGAGCAGCCCCGGGTTGGCAGCCAGCGGCCAGGGTCCAAGCCAGCATGACACAGGAGGTCTGGGGATCTGACCTCGTGCTTCTCTCTGGTCTCCTCCAGGAGAGACACTGTTTAGGTTCCTTCTCCCAGCTGTGCATGTGTACTGGGTAGGCTGTTACAGGAGAATTGGATCAGAACAGGCTTCTGCTGCAAGCTCAGCCACCACTGGGCAGCACAAACACTGTGTCCTCCCCATCCCTTTGCATGCTGCCACCTCCTCTGCATCCCTCGGGCAGCTCATCGCTTCACCAGGTGCAGCAAGGGAGGAGGGAGTGCTCCCTGGGCTCTGGGCTTCTGTTCTGAGCAGGAAAAAGAGTCTCTACTGGAAATAGATGTTGTGTGAAGAAAAATTGGATTCCTGGTGAGTAAGGATTAAGTAAGTGCTAACCAGTTAACTAAAATGAAATTTTTCCAGTCTTACACTTTTCACTAATTCCAAAAATGGTTTTCAGGCATAACGTGGATATGACCCCTCTGGAAGAGGGGCTGCTGGTGGCCTGGTGCTGGGAGGCAGCGGGGATGGAAGGTGACAAAGCACTGGGGAACTCCAAAACTCCAAAGCTTGCATGTTTTGTGCAAGGTATTCGCTATCAAGAGAACTGGGTCTGCTGAGGACAGAGCTGGCAGCCACACTCCTGAGGCACTCGAGTTTTTCAGAGAGCTGGGAGCAGCCTCTCCTGGAGGGCTGGCATGGAGGACACCCAGGGTGGGACCATCTCCTGTCCTGTTTCTGTTTGGCACGGGCGTGGCAGGTTCCTGCATCCCCACCGTTCGCTGTAGGGAGGGACAGGATCCTCAGCAGCAGGCTGGGAGCTCAGCTCAGCCTGCACCAGGGCAAGGACAGTCCCTACCTGGGCAGGTCAGCCCTGCTAGAGCTCTGTGGATGATCCAGCAGCCCGAGGGCTGCCGCGTTCCGCAGCGTCCGGCACGTGGAACGCCACGTACGGGCACTTCTTCACATTGAGGCACACGAGCTTCTCGAGGGATGCCGTCTTCACAATCTCAAAGCCAGTTGCTCCACCAAAGGTACTGGGTTTCCAGTACTCTGGGGAGCAGATGGGATTTCCAAAAAGCCCCTTCAGGGAAAATGGAGCTCCAATCTCCACCATGCTTTCCCCAAAAATGCCGTTGGGTTGGGGTTTCTCGAGCAGCAAGCCTGGGTAAAACTCCAGAGCATCAATGTCTCCATACAGCTCTTCCAGCTCCGCTGCCTTCTCTTCCTCTCCTGCACCAAGTGAACATCAGAGTGCTTTAGCAAGAGACCCACACCTGGCAAAGGAAGAGTGGCTCCCTCACAGGCAGTGGCAAGCCTGACACCCAGGCCAGGGGCTGTCCTCTGGACCAGTTCTCCAGCCCCCCAGGAGGAAGGACCCCTGCATCCTCTGCATCAGCCCAGGCTGCCCCACTGTGGGGCCATGAGCAGGCGGGGCTGGGATGGGCAGGAGCAGCTGCTCAGCTGCACAGAGCCCCTGCCCTGCCCCAGCAAAGGCCCAGGAGCAGCGCTGCAGCCCTACCTGTCAGCTCCTGGAAGGACCTGTAGGGCTTCATGCCAAACCTTTTCCGATACTCGTTGAAGGGCTGTAGCCTCAGCTGCCGGGACTCCTGGATGACCCCAACGGCCACGTACAGCACATTGGCATTGATGGTCTGTCCCCCACCGATCTGGAGGGGAGAGCACAAGGAGGAGCACACATCAGGCACAAGGCAGCACCTGCGTCAGCTCCAGAGGGCCACCACAGTAAAGCATCCATGTCCTGGGCCCCTGTTGTGACACCAGCACATCACTGCAGCAGCAAGAGGAGGGGGAGGCGGTGGGCAGTGCAAATACCAGCTGCAGAGCAGCTTGGTCAGGACAGCCCTGCTCCCAGGGCAGGGCACAAGGCAGGAGAAGTCCCCGATGGACAGTGACCCAGTGACTTTGCTGGACGAGAGAGATTTCCGGCTCACTGGGAGAACCCAAATGCCCAGAGGGCCTCAGGCTCAGCCTCCTCCTTTGCACAAGCAAAGAGGGTCAGGAATGGAGCCGCAATCGCTTGGAAGAAAACATCCATGCGATGGCAGCAAAGAACAGTGCCAGACGATGCTCCAGGCCCCGCTGCTGCACAGCCGGGCCGGGGAGCTCCCGGCTTCCACAGGCTCCTGGCATCACCAGAGTGTTTACTGCAGAGCACCAAGGGCAAGCAGCTGGGGCTGCCCGGGCCAGCCTTGCCACAGTGGTGGTGGGAAGGACTCCTGATGTGCCCGTCAGGTGCTGCCCTGGGCAGACTCGGTGTGACATGGGCACCACGGCATCAATGGACCTTACCCTTCCTGCCACCTGCTTGGAAAAGGACTCCACCAGTGCCTCCACACCATAGTCCATGAGCATGGAGGTGTTGTAGAGGAACTGCTTGTAGCTGTACTCTTGTCCCTGGATGATGAAGGAGTCGGGCATCAGCCCGTGCCAGTGATAGAGCTGGTTGAACTCCACCGCGATGCGATTCCGGTACTGGAACTGTGACCCAAACAACAGCTCAGGGTCGAACTTGAGTCTCAGGTAGTACCCACTGAGGTGCTGGACGTAGTCCTCAACAACGATCTTGATGGTCTCCCCTGGGCAGGAGAAAAGCAGCAGCTGGCAGCAGCAGGAGGCACCAGCTCTGTACCTGAAATGTTACCCACCTCTACCACAGCAGCCATCCACCTCCTCCTGAACATTTTGGATGGATCAAAGCCAATTTTTTTGCTATGTGGACCAAACCAAACGATTCCCAGAAGGATGCCAGAGGAACTGCCTCAAAGGCGGTTTGGCCATCACCCTCAAAAAGAGGCCGGCCAGCGTGTGAGTCCCTGGGGGCCGCCCAGGGGGGTGGGACGGGGCGATGCCAGTTCCTCACCGATGAGGATGAGCCGCGCGGTCTGGAAGAGCTGCTCGTCGCTCCAGGTGGGGTGGTCCCGCTTGAGCAGGTCGCAGACGCGGTTGTGCTCGCGCAGCCAGAGCGTGGCGTACACGCAGAGCCCCGGCAGCAGCCCGAACACCTCCTGCCCCACCGCCAGCTGCTGCTCCTCGGGCACGCCCGACGGGTACACCATGTGAACCGGAGCCTCGCTGACCATGGGCGGGTACACCTCTCCATCCACCACCTGGGGACACATCAGCGACAGGGGACAGAAGCATCCCAGTAAAAGCCTGCCCAGCCATGAGCTGTCTCCCTAAGGACACCACATCTGCTCTCCTGCAAGAGGTGAGTGGAATGGAAACACCTCCCTCCTACAGCCCCAAACGCCCCTGCTGCCATCAGAGCAGCTGCACCCCGAAGATTGTCCCCCGGCCAGCAGCCACACAGGGCATCAGGGCTGGGGTCTGCCAAGAGCTGCCAGAGGAACATGGGCTTCAAACAACCCTAGCTCACAGGGCTGGGATGTATTTCAGTTGTGCTGGGTGGTACCTGGAATTTCAGCTTCCCATCTCGGAAGAGCCTCAGCTGGTGCTGCCGCTGCAGATTGTCCCCGTACAAATGTCCCAGGTCCACCTGTGGAGAGAGCAGGGCATCAAGGCTGCTCCGAGAGGCATCCCAGCACCCCCTCGCCTCCGCTGCCCTCACCCCGTGCCCCAGCGCCTTGGTGAAGCCACGTCCCATCTTCCCAGATGTCTTGAAGAACTGGTGGGTGAAATGCTGGGCGAAGAAGGCAAACATCATGTTGGTGCCTCGGGGATCAGCCTCAAACTTCTGCCGCAGCAGGAACCTCTCGGCCAGGAGCTGGGGGTCAGGGAGCTGCAGCTTCCCTGCAGAGGATGGAGGTTGAAGGAAGTGCCGACCCAGCCAGGTACTGGTGCTGTCTGCGGGGCTGCTGCTGGTGTCTGCTGCAGCATCAGGCACAGATTCGTCTGCACAGACACCTTGCAGCCCTCTCACACAGGCCATGACATGCCCCAGCAGCTCAGCTCAGCCTGAGCTGTCCCAGCAGCAATCCAGATGCCATCAAGCTCCTGCTTGCAGAGCCAGTCTGGGCAGGACGGTGGTAGCATGTGGCACTGCCAGTGGTGCTTTGCAGATGTGCCCATGGCAGCAAAAGCTTGGCCATGACTGGGTGGGAAACACTCAGGGTGTGGGTCCCCTGGGCCAGCCACATACCTTTGGTGCCCATGGGCGTGGGGCAGTTGTCGGGCACGGGCGGGAGGATGCGGGTGTAATAGCTGACGTTGGCATAGGCCTCCCAGCTGATGTAGCCGTAGTCAGAGTTGAAAGTGGGGGGGCTGGGGATGAGATTGGCACGAACTGAAAGGAGAGAGGGGGATCACCACTGTGGGGCTTGAGGCAGCAACCCACAGGCTCTGCCCCTGCTGCCTGTCCACCTGCTCTGTGCTGCCAGACACCCTCCTGACACCCCAAAAAACAGAAAGGTACCAGTGGAGGCACGTGGGTGTCCTGGGCTTTGCTCCGAGCCTTTTAAAGGCTGCAATTCCCTGCAGAAAAGGAGGGCTCATGCTAATGTGCTAAGTGGATTCTTGGATGATGAATGAGATGACAAACCCATAGAAATGGTGAAACCAACAGCCGGATCCTTGTAAGCGTGTCGCTACGGCTGCAAGAGCTGGAACCTAAATATTTATGCAGAGTGATGAATATGGGGACATGAGTAACAAGGGCCATATTTCCAAGGGCTGCTTTCTGTGCAGCTGTGAAACAGCTCCTTGGCCTGGGGAGTGCAGCATGCCAAGAACTGCTCGTGTTTTCCAGCCATCTGGCAGCTTGGCACAGTGCTGGGGACCCCCTACACCCCACTGCAACCTGGCTGGGCAGCTCCCCCAGGCACAGTAACGGGTGATGGAAGGACAGGGTGACAACCTTCTGGGTCTTCTGGTGAGGTGACTCAAGCCTGATGCCCACCCTGCTCAGAGGAGCTGCTCAGCATTGCTGCAGCCCTTCTATCCCCACACATCTGTCCATGCCAAGGGGTCCTCATGTCCTGCTGAACCCCAAGACCCTCTCCAACCCCTCACCTGTCAGCACGAGCCTCATGAGCGTGCCCCTGATGAAGGTGCTGTTGATAATGTCCCAAAACCACTTGAAGTGGGTCAGGATGAAGTGGTAGAAGGCAGGACTGGGCTTCAGCAGGTTGTGGAGACGTGTCCAGAACTCAGCTGGGAGAAACAGACCAGTCACTCTCCCTGCTGAGGAGCCAGCCCACCCACACCCGCTGTCAGTGAGTGCTGTGGGCACGGCGCTGCCCTGGCACCCACGGGGGCCAGGTCCCGGGACAGGGACTCACGGGAGGTGCAGTTGACCCCGTAGTACCCGGTCCGCGTGCAGTCGCACTCGTATCCTCTCAGGCCGACCCTCACGCACACCCCTTGGTTCTGGCAGGGGAAATAGCAACAGGGATTCACTGCAGGGGGGGGGGAGAGAGAGAGAGAGAGAGAGAGAGACATCACCATCCAGCCAGCACATCGCTGCATCCGCTGGCTCCCTGCCCCTCAAGAGGGGACAGCGCCTCGGACGCAGCCCAGCTCAGGAGAGGAGGTGCAGAGCTGCAGGAGCCAAGCACTGCCCTGGGGCGGTGGTCTCCCCCATGCCTGGGGGTGTAGCTTCGTGCCTGGGGGGCTGCTGTGCCCCCGGAGCCCCAGCAGGGGATAAAGCCGTGCAAACAGCCAGTGCCTTAATAATAACAGCCATTGTCAGGGCCGTTTGCTTTGGCAGGGGCCCCTCGGCCCCCGCCGCCCCGAGCGGATGGAAAGGGCCTCCCTGGGCTCACTCCCGGCTCCCGCCCGGCCCCTTCCTCCACCACCTTCATGCCCAGCCTGCAGGGACGAGATAAGGGCCCCTTCCAGCCCTTCCCAGGGCTGTGGGATTACGTGGGACAGGGAGACCCCCTGGCACAGAGCGGCTCCCACGCTGCGGCAGCTCCATCCACACCAAGCCTCTCCGGGCTGTCCTGGAGCAGGAAGAAACTTGTAACTCCACCATCTGCAGCCCCTCCAAGAGCAGCAAACATCAGGAGATAGGGAAACACAGTCCTGGGTGGCCAGAGACTCCTCTCCCTTCCATCAGCCAAAGGAGTGCTCTGGAAATTGGGATGTTCTCTGTCACAGCTGCCTCCTGAAATCCTCACCAGTGGCATTCTCAGCTCACCAAGCCAGAGCCTTTGTGCCAGGAGGGAAGTGCCTAAAGCCCAGGCCTCCTGGAGCACACCTGGCTTTGTTCAGAGCACACTGGAGGCCGCCAGCCCCACCAGGACACACAGCACTCATGGACGAGGTGCCACCAACCCAACCCAGTGCCCAGCTCTGGAGCTGCTGGCTGCGGGAACGGGGGGCAGGCAGCGCACCCCGAGTGCTCAAGAGACCCACAGCCACTGCCAGTGAGTGTGCCCAGTGCCACAGCTGATGGAGGAAGGTCTCCTGAGCCCATCAGCTGCTCCGTGTGGCTCGTGAGCTCACCAGATCCCTGCCAGACCTGCTTCAGGTTCTTCTGGAATTTGGGAACAGGTTCCATTGTTGGGGTGGTGGGATGGGAATGCAGAACAGAAACCACATTTTTTTCCATAGGAAATTGCAGCTAAAAATTAACATCTTTGGAAAGTAAAGGTAATTTTGTGAAGTTGCTCAGTCTTCCAACAGGCACATACTCAGGGCAGGGCAGGGAGCCTGAGGCTCAGCCAGCAGCTCTGCCGAGCATTGCTCAGCCCTGTGGTCCCAAATCCCTCACGGCACAGGGCCTGACTTGCCAAGACGTGTTCAGCTCCCAGCACTTCCATCAGGCTCCCCTTTCATCTCAGATCTTTTCATGTCTCTAGACGGGAGGCAGCAGGCAGGATCTTATTTATCTCAGACAAATTAAGGTCAGACCACCCGTTCAGATTTTTGCAAGATGGGAATTTTTAGAAAGGGGGAGGTGTTGCAGCACAGCTGGAGCATCCTCTGGGCTATTCCCACGCCGGTAGCTCCACACGTGGCTCTGCTGCAGACCCGGTAAAAGCCCCGAAGAGCAGCCCCGTGCCGTGCCCGGTGCAGCTCGGGGGGAGCCGGGCCCCTGTGGGTGCCGCAGCCACAGGGCTGGGAGGATGCTCCGGCACGGCCCGTCTCCTCGGCTGATGTGGGGAGTCAGGAGAAGCTCGCTCCGCCGGGGCCCTCCCCGGTGCAGGGCTCGATGGCACGTCGTGCCGAGCCCTCCTCCGAGGCGGGTTTGGCAGCGTGCCGGGCCTGGCCGGGCCGCCTCCTCCTCCTCCCACGGTTCACCGTAGTGTCAGTGCCGCCGGGTCCCGGAGGTAGGGTGGGAGCGGCATGTTCCAGCCAAAAGGGTGGGAAAGGGGCTGGAGCGTGTCCTGGCCCGCGACACCAACCCCATCACATCCTGACGGAGCCTCCCTGTGCAGCAGCTCCGTGCCTCTCCACACCCCGGCCAGGAATCCTGCGCTGGCCTTGCCAGGACGGCTCCAGGTATGGGGAAAGGCGCTGCCAGCGCGCACGGGGAGCGCGGCTCCTCCGTGCCGGCAGGGCTGGTGCACACGCTCCATCACCGCTGAAAAATGCCAGATTTCGGGGACAACATCCGCTCCACAAACCGCAGCCAAAGCAACCTGGGGTGAATCATGGCTGGGATGGAGCCGGGCTCGCTCGATGGGACATGGCCCCACCGCCGCAGGCTTTGAAGACGATGGAACGCTTACGCACTTGTTTTTCTGATCCTGGAAGGTTTCTTGGGCCCACGAACTATTCACAGCACACAAACCACAGCCAGATTGTCATCTGCAACCACTTCTGGCAGCACCATGAGCAGGAGCAGCGTGCCAGGGCCACAGCTGTGTTCCACGTGGGCTCAGTGATCCTCCCCCTGCACCTGAGCCAGGCTGCCTGCCCGGGATGGCCTGGAGGGGTGACAGCCCCAGGGCTCTCGTGTGGTAGCTGGCCTCACTCTGCAGCCCGGGCTGGCTCTCTGTGAGCCCCACTGCGGAGGGGATGCGCTGGGAGGAGGCACAGAGGGTGGTGGAAACAGACACGAATGCAAAGCAGCTCTGCCAGAGGTGCCCATCTGCCTCCACACAGCGGGGCCTGTGCCCGACCTGCCCCGTGGCTGGGGCTTGGGCACACGGTGATTTTGGGGTGCTGCCACCGCTCCTGTCTGGCAGCGTGAGTTGTGCAATGGCTGCTGAGAGGACAGTTTAGGTTTACTTTGCAAGAACGCTTGAACAAAACTACACCCCTGAAGGCAAGTTAGCAGCCAAGGGCAATATCTGCAGGGAAAACTGAGAAACACCTTGGGACCAGCCTGGCTCTGCTCACAGCCAGAGGAAAAGTCTACAGAGAACAAACACCATGGCTCAGAGCCAAAGTGCAGCCCGTGAGGAGTCAAGTAGAGTGCTCTGAGCAGCAAACATCCAGTGAGCAGGAGATCCCAGCCTCAGCCCAACATCCTGTTATTTGGTCTTCGAGAGCAGATCCGAGGACTAGATTAGGGCTGTGGTCCTCCTGGTGCAAAGCTGGGGAGGAGCAGAGCCCTGACGCTCTGCTGACAGCACCTCGGGGCACAGCACAGTTCCCCTAATCTCTCAATCAGATATCTCCCTCCCTAATTAAGGCTTGGAAAAAAGCCGTCTTTTCATGTATGTCATGTATCCCAGGTATTTTTTTTTTCCCCCACACAATGAAATTTGCTTTGATCATGCTGTGTAGCAATCAGCTGCAGGGCTGCACCATCCCAGCGTTGCATCTCTCCCAGCTGCTTCAGGCACGTGGGTCCTCAGCATGTCCCCAGGCCCTGTCCTGTGATCAGCAGGATGCACAGACACTGGCCCCAGCTGTCCTCAGCGCCCAGAGGAATTTCTCAGGAAGATAAGACACATGTAAAGAGATGGCCAAGCCAGAGAAGGAGCAGCGCAGAGGCTGTCCCTTGTCTGTCCCCACCACCCGTGGTCCAGCCCAGCCAGTGACAGCCAGGTCCATCCCCTGGGGGCTCTCCTTTCAACAGATGTGGCTGATATGCCCTGCAGTGGGGTGCCTGCCACCTCCCCGGCCACACTGGTGTCACCCAGCCCCACTCTTTCTGGTGGCTGGACCTGTCACATCCCGCCAGGTCACTCTCCAGCTCCTGGAGTCCCCTGCAGAGCTGACATGGCTGCCCTCTGCACGGCCATGGGATCCATGCAGCCATGGTCATGTTCCCTTCCTGGAATGTTCACAGCTGAGACAGGAAAGTCTGCACCTTGAGGTCACTGCTTTTGCAGAGGACCAGATGCTCCAGCACAGAGAAGTCCCTGCTCTCCTGGCAGGATGGGGTGGGAAGGGGGGCAGGCAGTGGAAAGGCAGCACCCCCTGCTCTGCACCAGCTCTGCTCAGCCCAAACCCGCTCGGTTTGGGTCACTCCTGCCATGGCCCCGCTCCCCCTGTGATGGGGGCTCCTGCTGCACTCCACATGTTCAGCCTGCACTGTAGGGGCTGGGGACAGAGCTGATGGGGTTTGAGAAAGGGTTTTATTTAACCGCATGCTCCATGGGTGCCTGCCATAATCAGCATTATTCCTTGACATCTCCTGGTGTGCCCGCGGTTGGGCAGCACGTGGTGAACTCCTCCAGCTCATGGGCATGGGAACGCAACGATGGCTGAGGCCACCAGAGCTGCTCCCAGCCGATCCCAGCCCTCCCTCCTCACTCCCGGCCGCAGTGTCACCGGGCGTGTGTTTGGGGACAGCGGCAGGGCAGGGGCATTGTCCCCCTCTCCTTCGAGAAGCCCGGTCCCGGACGGGGGGCACTGCCCCTCAGCCCGGTGCTGGGGCCGGCCCGGGGTGGCCGCGGTCTTGGCGGGGGTCCAGCCCTGTCGTGCGTCCCCGGCCGCCTCGGGCCAGCGATGTCTCTCCCCCGGGCCCTGCGTGTGGTCCCTGCGCGGTCGCTGCGGGAGGCGGAGGGGAAGTTTGTTCTACCCGGGCGCTTTTGCTCCCAGCCGGGCGTGACGGGCCGAAACCTGCGGGCACCCTGACCCGGGCGGTGGTCGTGGGGCTCCTGCCAGCCTGCCCACCCTGCCTGCCCTCCGCCCCGGACACGGGGGGCACCGGCGGGCTAGGACGAGCCGGGGGTGACGAATGCGATCCCGCCCGGGACCCGCCGGACCGCGGCCCGGTCCCGCAGCGCCCGCCCCGCAGCGCTCCCCTTCCCCGGGACCCCCGGTACTCCACCCTGCGGGACCAGGTCCCCTCGCGGCACCCGGTGCCGAATGTCCCCTATTCGGGATGTCGCCGCTCCACCGGTACCGAGTCCCCCGCGTCTCCCTCCCTTCCTCCCTCCCGGTGCGGTCCCGCCCCGCGTACCGGAGCCGGTGCCGGCGGCGCTCCCGGCGGCGCAGAAGAGCACGGCGTGGGCGAGCAGCAGCCGAAGCCCCGCGGCCGGCGGGGCCCGGGCCCGGCACCCACCGCCCATGGCGAGAGGCAGCTCCGCCGCGTCCCGCCGTCGCACCCGGCGCGGCCCCGCCGCCCCCGCCCCCGCCGCGCTGCCTCCCGCCCCCGACGGGACGGGACGGGACGGGGCCGCCTCCGACAGCCCGGCCCGCCGGGGGACTGCCCCAGCTGCGCTCCCCTCCCCTGGTCCGCTTGGCCACCCCTGCATCCCCAGCCGTGCCCCGATCCGTGTCTGTCCCGGGAACCCCAAGTTGCCTCGTTTCCCTCCCAGTTCCCACCTACCCGAACATCTCCATGCCCAGCTTCTGGTCCCCACATCCTGCCGCATCCCCACACCCACGCCCTTGTTCCCACGTCCCCCTACATCCCAATTCCACACCCCGATCCCCGGTCCCCCAGGACTCCATGCCCACCCCCTGATCTCCTTGGCCTGGCTCAACTCCTCCGACTGGCCGCAAGAGGCTGCCCTGGCAGCGCTGCCCGGTTGTGCCAGGAGCCCGGCTGCCCACGGCCGCCAGCGGCCAGAAAAGCTGAGTTTATCGGTGAAACCATCGCTGGGTGTTTCCTGCGGATGCTTTGTTCCCAGCACCAGCCGCTGGCAGCAGGACAGGATTCAGCCAGCCCGGCCCGGGCAGGCACCAGCCACCCCACAGGAATCGTGTGGGGCTGGGAGAGGCTCTGCAGGGCTCTGGGGTAGGCGAGAGCATGGTGAGCTGCAGACCCGGCTGGGATGTCCCCGGACTGGTGGAACCCAGGGCTCAGAGCCTGCTGACCCTTGTCCCGTGCTGCGCTGTGGAAGCGGCGGAGACCCCAGCGCAGGCCTGGCTGTGTGAGAGGATTATCGCGGGTTTTGCTGCGCTGCAGGAAGCCCTGGCAGGCTGGGGGAACACAGTTCCTGCCTGGATCCCGCTTGATTCCTCTGCGGGGTTTCAGCAGCAGGGAGGGAGTGTCCTCGCAGGGCAAGTGGCTTTCACAGGTGTCCAAAAATGAACAAGGGCCTCAGATCCAGCTTCAGCAGGCAAATGCAGCAGCCATGACATAAACATGAGCTCAGCGGGCTCTCGATGCGCTCACGCAGGGTGGGGACACTGCCTCTGCTCCCACTGACGAGCTCACACGGGGAACGGGGGCACGTTTTACTCTGTGTGTGCGGTTGGTGCAGTCAGCGTGTGCTCCTGCCCCCTGCCAGCCTCCCCAGGGTGTCACAGCCCAGGGGAAGGCAGTGGTTCACCCTGTGGGTGTGTGTGTTTCCCCTCCATTCCCTCTTGCAGCACCACCAGCCCCAGCTCTGGCCGGTCCTGCACCCGATGCTTGACACTGTTGACCGCAGCACGTGTGACCTGGCACAGCCTGACCCCCTCCCCCTGCGGGCCAGCCCAGCAGCCCTTGGGGATGTCCCGCTCCGTTCTCACTGCCCCCTCCTTTCCCTCTCACCAGGTTTCAATAACCACTCTCTTGCACAACACCGGAAACGGTTGCAACAGCCCGGGGCCAGCTGTCTCGCCAGGGCTGCCATGGAGGGGCTGTCCCGGCACTGCTGGGTGAGGGAGGGGGCTCTGCTGCCGGCTGCAGCGCGTCCTGCGGGCTCCCATCACTCCTGGTGTCTCTCGAGTACCCAGACTCCTCACTCCGGTGCTCAGCTCTAAACCAGCAGCCGCTGAACTCCCTGGTGCCAGCCCCGGCTGCCAGCAGAGCTCCCGTGACTCTGTCTGAGCTGCAGCCCACGGTGTCTGACCTCAAGTGCCAGGGTGGCAGCCAGCCCTGGGTGCCCAGACGAGTTCCTGTCCCGGCCAGGGCAAAGGAGGGTGGTGCTGCTCGGGCGCTGTGTGAGACTGTGGTCTCACAGCGCTGGTGCCAGGCCAGGGCCACCTGAGGCACAGAGGGCACATCCGGGGATTTGCCACAGCCTTGGCAACCTGGGCGCTGGGTCTGGCCAGCAAATGCCCTGACACCACTCTGGAGTAGAAAGGGGATCTCCAGTGCGGTGCTGCCGAATCCCACGCGTGCCTCGCTGCCGTGTGCTGGGGAAAGCAGGAGACAAAGAGACCCCGCTGGGGCCTGGCTGCTCCGGGGCTGCTGCTGCTGCCCCGGGGACCCGCGGGATGCTGCGGGAATGGCCGCGGCCCTTCGGCTGCGCTGTAGGACAGGACGGAGAAGGCAGTTTCGGAGCCGTGCTGGGGTGCACCAGAGCCCCTCCTGAGGCACCGGTGAGAGGTCACCGCCCCGGTCACGGCACCGCGTGTCTGTCCCGGCGGGGGCGGCGGGGCCCCGGTGCTGCCGGCGCGTCCTCCGTAGGGAGGCAGCAGAACACCGCCGATGGCAGCGCGGCGGCGGCGGCAGGAGGCGCTGGGAGGCGCTGGGAGGCACTGGAAGGTGCTGGGAGGCCCGAAGCATCACTGGTCCCATGCTGCTCTGCCTTGGGCCGCCCTGCATCTCCCCTCCGGTCTCCCGAGCCTCTCATTCCCCGTGTTTGGGGTGGTGCTGCCCCCGGAATGAGAAACGTAACTGGAACAGGAGAGCGGGGCACAAGAACCTGTGGTGGTCAACACCCAAAATCCTTCCCCCCATCTGCCCAAGGATGCTGGAGCCATGGGAACACCCGTGCCACGGGGACACCTGGTGCTGCGGCCCCACAGCCGTGAGATAAGGGGCAAAGGAGCAGCTCAGGGAGACCACCCACTCTGAGCCCCACGCAGGGAGCAGAGCTGTGGGGCAGCCAGGCAGGAGCACCCCACAACTCCTCACCCCAGGCCTGCCAGGACTGTGTCCCTCTGATCCCAGGGGATCTGCATGGCCGTGGAGCATCCCCGGGCTGACCCATCCTTGTCCATCCCTGAGCAGCTTCTCTGTGGGATGTGGTTCAGTGGGGGAACATTGACTGTGGGCTGCAGGGGACGGGCAGAGAACACGGAAGCTGAACCTCACGTTTTTCTGCTTTGAGGTTAAGAGGTCACCGGTGGCAAGTCCCCGTGGGGAAGGTCCCTAATAGCCACAGAAACAAGGGCACAGCAGATGCTGGTGGCTGGAGTCCCCTCAGGGGACAGTGCTCAGGGCTAGTCCCCTCTGGCTCAGGGAGGCTGTGTGGGCACAGGGCAGTGGGGCAGGAGTGGGGCCAAACCCTCCCCGGTGGCTGAACAGGGCTGGCGGCCCCTTCCCCAGCTCCGCCGGGCACGGCAGAGAAGGACCCAGCATTTCCTCCGGCATGGGGAGCTGACAGACAGTTTGGGGGGCTGCAAATCAGAATTGAAAAGCCGGAGCTGGACAGGCTGTCTGGGAACTCGTAACCTGAGCCCCAGGAAAGGAGGACTCAGGAAAGCGCTTTCAGCAATCATATTCATCATCTTCAGCTCAGGCTCATTAGGCTCGCGGAGCCCAGCCCCGCCACCGCCAACGCCTCCCGCACGCAGATAGAGCCGCCGGCTCAGACAAATAAATGCTTCCAGCTTCCCGGTGGATGCGGCAGGTCAGGGAGCATCTGATGCCAATTACCCGCGGTGTAGGGTTCCCGGGCAGCCCCGCGCAGCGAGGCGGTTCCTGCGCTCCGACCCTCCCGCCCGGCTCTGCCCCGGCCACAGCCGGCCCGGCCACCTCCGCGTCCCCTCCCGTTCGGGGTGGCCCCGCGGATCACGCTGTGCTCCCAGTGCCAGGAGCGATGGGGGCAACCGAGGGGAGAATTCCCTGCCACAGGGGAAGAACAGCCCCGTGCCCCGTGCTTTGGGCTCCTCCATGCGGGACCGATCACCCCAGCGCTTCAGGGCATGGTTGAAAAAGCCGTCCCCACCAGCGTGTCACTGCTGCCACTCCCTCTCAGGCTGTCCCCACACACGTGCTCACAACAGGGACCCTCCTCCCTGCTCCCTGGCACGGGGCAGAGGGTGGAGGGACGCCCCAGCTGGTACAGCAGGTTTGGAGCCATCCTGGCCGAGGGGCTGGCAGAGCCCCGAGCACTGGGCCGCCCTTCACCGAGCAGGGGGAAGCGTGCTGGGGCTGTGCATGGCTGTGTGACAGCACGTGGGTGCCCCACACCCCGCTGTGCCTGCTGTGTGTGGGTCCCACGGCATCCCTGGGGCAGCTCATGCCCACCTCAGGCCCTGAGCAAAGGGAGCTCTGAGCTCTGGGAGTCTTGTCAGATTCAGGTTCAAAATCACAATGGGACGTGGGAGCCCATGGACAGCGCTGGGGAGGGTCCAGGTGTCCTTCCCGAGGGGTGATGGCAGCCAGCACAGCCACGCAGCCTCGCCAGGCACGGTGGTGAAACGGGCACAGGTGGCCCTGCACACCCCGTGGCTCTTGGGGACAGCAGCACGTTCCCACTTCTCCAGGCTCGGGCTGGCCTGGATGTCCTTAATTGCCCAAAGGTCGGTGTCCCCGAGCCCGGGGCCACGTGTCGGAGGGACTCCGGGCAGGAACCTGACACGGACACAAGTCATTCGGGATCAACGCTGGGGGTCAGGAAATTACAACGGACACGAACCTAAATATGCTGCACGTCCCCCCAGGTAATCAGGGGCCGGGCCAGATTCCAGCTGACAGCTTAAATGCCTTAATTCCTCAGCCGCTGTGGTTCGAGGGGGTCCCGCGTGCCGTGGGCTTCTCCCAAATGGTCTCTGAGCTGGAGATTTGTCTGTAATTGGAGGCGTGTTGCATTCCCCTGAAAGTAGCCAGGTCCCGCTGGAGGGGGGCTGCGGGAAGGCAGCAATTTCCCTTATGGCATTATTTACCTGATTAGAGAGTTTATTTTATCAAAATTGCTTCAGAATGGGGCTGCTCAGTGTGTCCAGCACAGGGAGCTCCCCGGTGGGGCTGGCGGCCTGGAGACAGGTAATTTGTGTGGTTAATGGGACTAATCCACCAGGCAATTACACCAATAGATTTCACGGCTGCAAAGTGCTCTGTTCCCATTAATTAAAAATCTGTTAAGAAGATTAGCACGTAAAGGTATCAAAAGAAATCCACGAGTTTCTTTCCCCACAGGCCCCCCGAAGGCGAGTGTGGGAGTGCTGGATTGCTCGCATTAGCACAAAAATGATTCTTTTAAAGGTAAGGGCTTCACATCCAAAGTGACTGCTGACAGTTTACCCCGACTTCTCTACCAAGAGGTCCTTTATTTTTAATTACAGTTTTTTTAAAATTAGCCCTGATTGTTCGTGTGGAGTGTTAGCTTAAATATATTTGGAACGTGTGGTTCCTCCGTGTGTGGTAGCACAGGGTGAAGAGGGCAGCCCCTGGCCCAGCCCAGCATCCCTGCACGTGTCCCCACTGCTGGGCTGGTGCTCGGCACTGCCCGGGAGGGGTCAGGGGTCCGAACTCAGCATCCCACTGAGATGGTCCCACCAGGGCAGGAAATGGGATGGCAGCACCACCCATTGGTACCACCACAGGGAGAGCCACCAAAGCCAGCTCTGCAGGCACTGGGCTCTACGGGCACCTCCCCAGCGTGCTGGGGGCACACGACCCCACCAGTGGCTTCTCTGTGGCAGGGGACCTGTGCCACCACACTGCACCCCACGGCCACCCCGCTCCCATCCCCACAGCACCGCTGCCGGCCAGCCTGGCTCTGCTCAGCCCCTTGTGCCACTCCTGGTCTTTGTCCACAGCCAGACACGAGCAAAACAAAAGCAAATTCCCCAGCAGCTGAAGGTGCCATTTTTATGGCTGGGCTGAACGAGGAAGTATTTTTTGATCTGTTAAAAATCCTGAATATTATCTGACAGTTTATCTTGTTTCTCGAATCCGTGTCTTTGCAGCAACGCCAGCTCATTTACATGTGTATTGCGCCTGCCTCCACGGGTGCTGAGGTCAATTGAAACTCAAGAAAAGAGGAGAAATTTATGCAAAACTGTTGATTGCATTTGTATGTAATGAAATCATCCAATATTCATCTGACTATAGACTCTAATCTGAAAGGAGAAGTGAAGGACATAAGAGTCACTGGAAAGCAATAATGAGCTTCTGTAGTGATTAAAAAAGCACTTGAGCTTTCTGAAAATCCAGCCAGAAATCGTGTCTAATCAACACGGAATATAGGAGGCAGAGATTACATTGATACATTTTGCAAAGCTCACTGTTGAAAATGTATGCGCGCTGTAAACTCTGACATGCCATCCAGGGCCTGTTGGATACAAATCCGGGCGGCACAATCAGCGCCCGGCTCGTCCCTGGCACAAAGCAATCTTGGTGTCTCTGCTCGATGACTCACAAGGAGCGCAATCACATCTATTTTGAAGAGCAATGTTGTTTTTTAACTATGTGGAGAGCTTCCAGCTTCCTTGGAGTTTTTCCTTCCCTTTGCGTCCGTCTCGCGTGTCCCTGCGGCCGCGGGGCTGGGTGCAGCAGCTGGCAGGAGCCCGGTGCCTGCCCTGCTGCTGTCCAGCTGCTTGGAGCACTGGGACATCCTGGTGGAGCTAAGAGTGCCTTTGGGCAGCTTGGGAAGGGCACAGGTCTGTCCTGAGCAGGGATGGGCGCAGGGATGGGCGCAGGGATGTTGGGAGTGTGACCCCCCACCCCTCCAGGCCACAGCAGTGCCCACCAGGTGGGAACCTGCCAGTGCCCCAGGCTGGCAGGTGCTGTTAGCAGAGGGGTCCCTGCGAGGGCAGCAGGGTGTGGACAGCCCAGGGCACAGCAGGGGGGTCCGGCCATGGCCCTCCCTCACCCTCTGTCCTGCCAAGGCCAAACCATTTGGTGGCTGATGCGGCGCCACTGACGCCGACCCACATTAAAGCAGCCCAGGCGCTTCCTGGCCCGGGTCCCTTCCCCTCCTGGGTTATTTGGCACAGCTGGAGCTCCTTTCTCACCCGCCAACAGCATCAGCTGCAGCTTCTTATCAGCTCTGGGTGCAATCCAGGCTGGAACCAAGTGAGAGGTTCCTGCTGGTGCCAGGGGAGGAGTGTTTGGAGCAGGCAGACCTCGTGCTGCAGCTCCTGATGTGGAGCAGCAGGTGATTTGTGCTGCAGAGGGAAAGTGGGACCTCTCCAGGGCCACTCTGTGAGCCAGCCAGTGGTGAGTGCCCATCCTCTCTTTTCCTGAGTGGTTCTTCTCTGGTTCTGTGTGACTGGGAGGTGCTGGGCTGTGCTTTTTTTTTTCCTGTTTGTCCCACGGGGAGCAGGATGGACAGTGGGGGCACAGTACCCCAGGTTCATGTCCTGTCTGCCCTGCTTTGATGGTACCAGGGCTGAGAGCAGTTTCTGTGGGCCCTGTGGCTGCTCCTGGCTGATGCAGGGCACAGGGGTGAGAGGAGGATGCAGGTAAATGTGTTCCCAACCATCCAGGCAGCTCTGTGCCCAGCCCAGCACCAGGATAGTTTCACCACACATTTTATTCCTTGTGTAGTGGTAAATATTTGGGGAATTCCCATGTACATGGCCTCCTGTAGCTCCACTGCCTGCCTCCACCAGCCTGCTGCCACCACCCCAAGGGCTTGGAGAATGGGGAGAGGCTGGAGAAGCCTCCATGAGCAGCAGCAGTTCCCCACCTGCCCTGGCTTTGTGGAGCTCCCAGCCCAGCAGCTGCTGCTCCTGGGCAGGTATCAGGGAAACCCTTCCAGCCCAGGCTGCTGTGGGGATGCTGAGGCTGCAACAATGGCAAAAAAAAAAAAAAAAAAGCCCAGTTGATAAATGTCAAAAGAAATCCAGTAATCGGCTGAAAGCAATTTCCCGAGCTGTGGAACCGCCCTGGGCTCGCCATCTTCCTTTATTCATTTATCATGGTAAGGGCTTTGGCCAAAATACACAAAGCAGAGAAATTGTTGACATGTGGGGCCCTAGCAGAGCAAATCCTTCATCCTCCTCCCCCTCCCCACGGCACACAAACTAACTTTTGGGGAGTTGTTTATTTAAGGAGTGCAGAGCACTCGGTGCTCTTTGAACCCAAATGCCTTGGGAGCAGGGCTGGGGGCTGCCACCACCTTCCTGCTCCTGCCACCGCCGAGGCCGCCTGCTGCCCTCGGGAAGTACCTGCTCACGGTGAGGAGCTGAGCTGTGTCATCAGCTCAGGACCTGCTCTGCTTGCACCTCCTCCAACCCCTCAGCTGTGGTGCCAGAGACTCGCAGGCGTTTTGTAAATGGCTGGGGAGGCAGATGCTGCTTTTGGGAAGTTCCTGTGTTGGCTTTAGGTCGTCTCAGTCCTGACTAAAGCAGCTGTGCTGACAGCACTGGTTTCAGTTCTCTCCCCACAGAGCCCCTGCCCACCCTGTGCTCAGCTCCCTCATCCCTTCCCACCCTGCTGCCGTGGCACGGGGCAGATGCTTTGGAACACGTGAGCCAAGGGAACACAGCAACCAGGACCTGGCTGTCGTGAGGCTGCTGCTCCACACCTCGTTTTGACTTTATTTCAAGCAGAAATAAATGCTGAGGTTTGCAGCAGGACAGGCAGGCTCCTCTCGTGGGTGGCCCTGGCTCCAGGGGGCTGAAGGTGTGGGGTAAAGATGGGGCACAAAAGTGAGCAGGGCAGCCCTTCCTCTGGGCCTCCAGCAGTTTCCAGTTCTCCTTCCTGATATTTTATTTTCGATCTCACTTCATCCAATTCTGTTCCCAGCTGGATAAAGGACAGCAGGGAGAGCTCCCCCCTCCCTGCAGCACACCCCAAGGCTGCTGGCCCCGGGCAGGGGTGGGTGCTGGGGCTGTGGCAGTCCATTCCTGCTCCAGGGGCAGTGTGGCCATTGGGATGGTGTTTATCCAAGCAGCTCCTTGGTCTTTGCTGCCAGCAGCTTGTCCATCTCCGTGGCAGCTTCATCTGCCATTTGCTGGATCTGTGGCAAGACAGTACAAATCAGAGCTCTGTGTAGGTGATGCCACAGTTTAAAGGGAAAGGGGGTAACCAAACCAGCCTTTGGAACAAAGCTTGAAGTGCCAGCAGACCCCCAATAGTGCTGGGGCAGTAGCTGGCTCTTCCTGGGGGTTCCCACCAGCCCTCAGGGAATGTGTGCCAGCATGGCACCTGGACTGTGAGCAGGGACAGGTCCAAGGCTCTGAAAAGAGATGCCCACACAAACTCCTGGCTGAGCTGCACAAGTGGCTTGGTCAGGTTTAACAGACAGCCTCAGGGCAGAGACAGAGCTGCTGGTGCTGGCAGCAGGGAAGAGGGGCTTCAGGGACTCACAGGTAATGTCTGTGCACATGGCAGGAATTCACACATCACGTAACAATCTGATTATTTCTTGTAAAAAGAAATAAAATGGTGATTGCACAAGCCCTGCCCAGGGATCAGCTCTCTTGGTAACAAGAGATGGACATGGCCAGTATGCAAAAGGGATGAAAACAGGCAGGTAAAGGCTGGAGCACACTGTGTTATGCACTGGTTTCATGGGATCAAGATCTGCTTGTCTGGCAATGACCTTTGCTCATAATGAAAAATCTGGGTACAAGAAAAGAATTCCACTGGAGCTGTTACCTCTACCAGTGCAGAACACCATCTGTGTGCTCTGGGAGAGAGGCTTCCTGCAGGGTTTGGTTACAATGGCATGGCCATTTTTCCTGCTTGCACAAACGCTCTGTATATCGATGTTTATTTTTGTGAGCACACACAGAACTGTCCCAGAGCATTTGCAATGTATCTAACTTTAGCTGTTAATAAACAAATAGCTAAGAAGTAATGGCCTGCCTTCAGAGGCATCAATTCAGCAGAACACTTAGGCTTGTGCCTGAGTTTATGCCCAAGTAATTGACTTTAGTGACATCTGCTCTTAGGGAATTAGGCATGTGCTTAAGTATTTTCCTGAACTGGAGCCAAAAACTCAGAACAGAGATAATCTTGCAAGCCTTTTCATTAATAACAACTGGAGCAATGCTCATTAGCACATTTGCAGTGGCCAGGCATGGCACGAGTGGTGGTACACCATGGTCATGGATTATTTTGCTCCCTAAATTCTGCTGGTTTGTGCAACAATCCCTCGTAGTAGAAAAGCTTTTGGGGAATTCTTTTTCCCTGTGTTAGCTTACAACGGCTCATATTCTAAATCTGGCTTTGAGATTGAAGCCCCAAATTTCACAAATAAAAGGCAGATATAAATGTCATTGCCAGCTCCAGAAATTCAGCCCAGGACTGTCCATTGCCCTGCTGGATTCCCAGTGCTGAGGATTTGTCAGCAAGGGCTGGGTCAAAACACTGAGCTGTGGGACACCAAAACATGGCAGGAGGAAAGAAAAATTACCTGCTTTTCTAGCAGCCAGATGGTATCTTCTGACACTTTGTTCTTGGACTTCTTTACTTGAGTGATGCTTTTGCTTCTCACCTTTCTCAGGGCCTCTTTGGACTTGTTGGTGAACTGCTTGGCCAGCTTGGCCAGGCTCTCCCTGTGCTCCCTCGTGACCCTGGGAGAGAGAGGAGAGGGAAAACACCGAAAGGAAAAGCAGTGTCATGTGTAGCACAGCCAGATTTATTTTTGTGAAGGACTCTGGGTAAATGAGTGATCCTCTCCAAGTGGTGCTGTCCTGCCCAGGGACACACAAAAGCTGCTGGTTTTAGATGGAGCTGGCTCTGTGTGGAGACACTGTGCCTCAGGGCAGAGGGACTGAACAGCTCAGGACGTTTTTGCTCTGCTTTGGTCCACCTGAGAAAATCTGCCAGCTCTGCACAGCATTCCAAGGAAGCAGTCTTGAACCTAGAATGGAAAATTTCCAGCTCAGCCCTAAGCTGGGGATCTTGGACTGAATCTTGCTTTATAGTTCTTGCTGCAGTGCCTGAAAGTCATCTTGAAATGTTCAGACTTTCCTTACTTCCTGCTGCCAAAGCATGTGTGGGAAAGAGGAAAAATCCAGCTCCAGACTTGAAAGATCAAGTGAAAAGTGTCATCCTAAAAAGCACAAAACTGCAAAGCCAGGAGGAAATGTCTGCTCCTGAAACTCGGCTTTGCCTCCCCGCAGCTGAAGAGCCTGAATTATGTACCTGGAAGCTAATGAGCTTATCTTTCACTCAATCTCAATACAGCTCACCATGACCAGGTTTTCCCACCAAGATGATATGAACACCTGGGTTGACAAGAGGATGCTGCTGGGCATGGTAAGCCACAGGTAACTCAGACCAGGAGAACTTCTGGTGAAGCCTCCCCCTGATGTGGGGCCAGTTCCTGCTGCGGTGTCACAAAAAATTGTTCAACTTTCTATCCCAAACTAAAAACTGGTGATGAGGGGGTCTGGGATAAAAGGCTCAGGAGTGGCTAGTGTGTCCCCTCAGCTCGGGTCATGCTCCAGCACCTAGAGCTGACCACTGTCAACTGCTAGTGCTTAACATTAATATTTTAATTATTTTCATAGCTCTTGGAGTATCCAGACTGCCTGGAGAAGGAAAAACCCCGGTGCACTCCCTGAGTCTCACTAGCAGGAGAATGCGTGGGGGTGATACTGCAAAATAAACATTTCACAGGAGTATTTAGAAATTGGCTGCAGCAGCCTGGGTCACCAAAACCCTGGGGCCAGGACTCTTTCCACAGAGAGCTCAGGAAATGTGGGGTGAGTGCCTGGGCTCTGCCCCTCAGTGCGTGTGGGTTACGGGGGGCTCTGGGGGCACAGTTGGACCCTCAGCCCGTCCCCACAGCCAGGTCTCTGGCAGCCATCCCCACTTCACAGTGCCAGAGGGAAGAGGTTTCCCAGAAGCAGTTAGTATTTACAGGAATTTGGGATGGCCAGGAAAGCTGGCAGACCCAGAGAGCAGCGCCCCAGCCCTGGCACCCAGGGCACCCCGGCCTGTCCCCACCCTGGGGAGGGAGTGGGCCAGGGAATGTCATGTGGAATCTCAGAACAGCCTGAGCTGGAAGAGTCCAACTCCTGGCCCTGCACAGACATCCCAACAATCCCACCCAGTGCCTCAGAGTGCTGTCCAAGCGCTCCTGGAGCTCTGGCAGCCCTGGGGCTGTGCCCATTCCCTGGGCAGCCTGGGCAGGGCCCCACCACCCTCTGGGGGAAGAACCTTTCCCTGATCTCCAGCCTAACTCACCACATGTGGCAGGAGGCCTGGCCCCAATGCCTGACCAGGAGGGAGCAGGGATCCCTGTGGTTCCCCTGCACCCCAGCCTTGATGCCTCTGGGGATTCTCACGTCCAACCTCCCCAGGCAGAGCCCCCGGCAGAGCTGGAACCCCCAGCACCAGCTCACAGGCACAGCTCTACGTGAGGTCGTGTTCTCAGGCAGCTTTTTGGGGGGGAAGCAGGGAGTCAATCCTGGCTGCTCAGCCTGCAGGAGGGAGCTGGGAATCTCTCCCAGCCCCTGCTGGGTGGGAGGGAGCAGCTCAGCAGCGGGGCTGCTGGGCTCTGGGAGCCCGAGCTCGGCTCCGGGCTGTGCCGAGGGTATCGCTCGCCTGCCCAGGGCTGCTGAGCCTTGAAGGAAATGTTTTTGTTTATGCAGCACTGCCAGATTTCCTCTGCTTCTTGGCACGGGGTCACAGCTTTCATGCCTCCTTGTCTGTCTTTATTAACACCAATTTCTTTTTATCACCGCGCAGCGCCGGGGAGTTTCTCAGCGGGTTTTATGTTCCAGCCAGACTGTGTGTAAATTCTCAGCAATGCTACCAATAATGCCAGAAACAGACACTTTTCCAAGCAGATGCTGTTTCTGGTTAAGGAATCCATCAACATGAGCCAGGCCCCAGGTTTCTAAGGACAGTTGTTTTAATCCTGCCCTGAGATCTGGGACTTCTAAGCTGTTCTTAGCTGTGTTTTCTTTTCTGTCTAGTAACCATTGTCCCTACCCCCTCTTAAAGCCAAAACAAAGTGTGAAGTGAACTTGGGGAAAGGGGGTCAGATGGGGAATGAGGACAAGGTCCCACCCAGCTGCCCTCCCCAGCAGCCCATGGAGCAGCAGGGTCAGTCCCTGCCATTCCCCCAGGGACAGCCTTGTCCTGCCTGGCCCAGGGCAAAGCCTGCTGAGTGACATGTTTGGGGGGGGGTCACATCTTTTTTTTCTGAGAAATATCTTCTTTTCTGCCTCCCCCAGCCCTGCAGCCCTCGATGTCCCACCCCTGCATGTGGCAGAGCAGACCCTCAGAGAGGACGACCCAGCTCAGCTCAGCACAAGACATTTCTCAGGGTAAGAGTGATTCCTGTACCTCCAACAGCAGGAATTTCCTGTGAAGGAGAGGGATCAGTTAAAGGAAAGCAGGCTAAGCTAAACACTCTGCATTCATAATTGCAGACAAACACAGGGTGCAACATTTATTGCTCAATAAAACACAGGCTCCTGATGATGAGCAGGAGCAGCTCAGAAAAGCTTTGGGGTGTTTTCAAGTGAAATTTTTTGGTCCTCTCTCCCCACAGTAGGTGTCTTTGCTTATTTCTTAAAGGGCAAAGGGAAAAAAAAGGCTCACAATGAGTCATTAAACTTTCAAATGAGTCATCTGGCTTTCAGTAAAGCATGTGTAAAAATATTACTGATTTACAAACAATATCCAGTGTAACACAATAGGTCCAAAAAAGATGAATCTAAAAATGAGGCAATACCATAAAAGACACAAGGTCAGGTCAAATTCGGCCAAGAGATCAACCAATACAAATGTTCCCATGGATGATTTTCTTTCTTTTTTTTTTTTCTTTTTTTTTGTAATTTTTATTTTTAAACTCTCAGAGGCTACTTTTTATACAAATAAATATTGCCTATGGAGTGCTAGCCACACAAACAGGAGAATGCCTTGGGGAGCAGAGGGATCCTGGCAGGCAGCAGAAGTAAACACCAACGACACGAGTGTATTTTTTCTGTTAAAGCTGCACTGAAAAAACTAAACTGATAGAATAAATACTGAAAAGCAAACTCCATTTTTGAGTGCTCTGTTGAAACACTCTGGAGCACAGCTGGACCTGCACAAGGCAAAATATGGCACATGTGTGTCCAGCTGATAGGTCAGACTGAAGAGTGGTTACAATAGCAGGTAAGGGCAATTTGGATTTGGTTTTATTTTTACTGTGCCTCCCTTCATAAAGAACCAAAGTCTACAGAACCAATATTAGTATTATCTCTTCATTTCTGATTTGTTGCTTATTTTGCATACCTGACGTAATTCTGCAATTCCACTGCATCTGTCTGTCGTATATTCTCTCATGAACTGCTGGAAATAATGCAAAACTTCAAAAAACTATTTTAAAAGCAAATGAGGGATATAATTATCTTTGCCCTGCCTTTTTCATTAGGGGGTTTTAAAAGGCTGGAACTGTTTGTCTCTCTCTGGTCAGTGGCTGAAACTCCCACAGCCCCAGACATGGAGCTAGAGAGCACAAGAGACTGGAGTGCCAGTGAGGGCAGGCCCGCAGGGCACAGCTCCCAAGCCAAAATCCTTCACTCAGGACTTCCAGGCTCCCCAGCAGCCAGGAAAGGACCAAGAGCTGCCACCCTGACACAGGAGGGGAACACAGGAGCACACGAGGCAGAGCTTCCCTGGGAGGAGAAGCCTTGCTTCAGCTCTGCAGCACCACAGAGGACAGTGACAGACCGTACACATTTGTTTAAAAACACAGGATTTTGTTAAAGCTCGGGATTTGCAGTTTTGGAGTTTCCTCCCCAGCAATTCGTATTCAAGGATGACCCAAGTGCCCATTAACAATCAAACCACTGTGCAGCAACCCGGGAGCCTCAGCAATTACGAAGATAATGGTGCCCTCCTCCTCCTCTGCCTCCTCTCCTGAGGAATGGGGGAAGGGCAGGGAGCACAGGGAAGGAAAATCAGCAAATAGAATGATAATGTCATTCCCTCTCACCGACAGCAACGGAAAGCTGCAATTAGACTTCTCTGATCAAAATGCTGGGTAAAATTCCACAGAATGTTTAAAGGAGATTTACAGCACAAGAAATACCTGGTTCATCTTTACCAAGAAGTCACCTGCTTGTGCAAGGCAGTGCCTGTGCAAGGGGTTTGTGCATGCCCTGTGTGGGAGCTGTTTGTCTTTACCATGGTGTGAAACCATGCCCAGCCACACCTGCCCAGGGCATTCAGATGCTCCATAAGGTCTGAGCACCCACAGGAACTCATGAGTTTCCCTTGTGCCACCCAGCCCTGTGACAGGCTCTGTGTGCTGGAAGGTTTCTCATTTCATCAGAGTGGACCCCCCATTCCCAGGCAGAGCCAGGATCACTTCTCCTGATCCAAACTGAAGCGTGGATGCAGCAGCACCTCCTGCCTTGTCCAAGGTCTGGAAGATACTTGTGTTGGCTAAGGGAAGTGATGCTCAGCCCTCGGCTGGGGCAACCTGCTTTTCCAGCCCCATACCAAATTTTCCATACAGCCACCAGTTACACACTGTGTACACAAAAGTGTGAGCAGATTTTTTGTCAAAGCTATAAATTTCCTTCCTCTCACTTTCATCAGCTCCTTTTAGTGCTCTCTGCAGCAAGGTGCTACTCTCCCCTACTACCACTGGTTGAACACTGGTGTTCTGGTGTAATTGCAGGAATTTAGAGCAGGGTGGCAAAGAATCAGCCCCTGAATTAAAGCAATACAGTTTCAAAAGCTTTTGGCACTCTCTTTCAAAGTGCTGCAGCCAGCTAGGACCAAGTTTCCTCTGCAGAGAGAAGATGAAAAATAAGACCAATCATCAGATGCCAAGATGTGATGACAGAGCTCAGACACTCCCAAGAGGTTTCACAAGACACTTCTAAAGGCGCAGATTTTTTCCCGAACCTGAACTACAGCTCTTTGGAGAGCAGCTGCATGGGGATGTACAGCAATCATGCATGTTTACCCTCTGAAGGGCACTCACTGCAGTGCTCTGTGTTATCCTGCATGATGATGAGCTCAGGCATTGATACTCACTTGGGAACTGGCACCCGAATCACCGTCCCGTCCACCTCTGGGTTCAGGTTCATGCCACTCTCCCTTATAGCCTTTGCAGCTGCAGCTGTGCTCTGTAAAACAGATCAAAAGGTAAAGGGAATTAGGAAATAATCATTCCCATATGCCAGAACTCTGTCAATAGTTGGCAATCCATCTCCATGGAACATGGAAACATTTACTTCTGTTACCAGCGAGATCAGGAAGTTACATTGGTGCAGAGAGCTTTGATCAAACCGAATGGGAAACTACGGCCGCTTGTATTGGGGTAGGGGGGCACGGAGGGAGGAGAGGGGAAGGGAAGCAACAACAAAAGAAAACTGTTTTGCTTCTCTGAAACTATTTGAATGGTTTGAGGCAACGCAGAGTGAAACCGCAATAAATTCCCAAGGCAGGGCCTGACTGTGGCAAAGGAGATGAAAGATTCTGAGCATTTAAAAATTCCAGTTGAATGTTTCCCCCTAGAAATCACCCAGTGCCAATTTTGAAACCCTAACGAACTTAACCACTTACTACAACCTGACCACAGGACAGAAGGGCAGTAGCAGACGGCTGAGAACCAGTGCTTGTGCCCAGCTCTGTTTATTTTACAGCTTATTTTACTGAGGATTAACTTCTCAAAACTCCCTCGCCGCTGGCTGGCACTCTGCTGTGCTTGGAAGGTGGGGTGGCAGGTCTGCTTGGTGACTGTAAGGTGATTACGAGGCTTCACCCCGGTCACAAGGTGTGAGTGCACCTCTACAGAGTGCCAGGCCTTGGGGTTAAAGCAGAGTTTGGCCAAGAACACCCACAGGGCTCTGCCAGGTCACTTCATTCTTGACTCTGACAAGCCCCAGGAGTCTTTTTTTCCTGTGGCACTCACATTTCCTACCAGGCACGGTGCTATTTCTGATACTCTTTGCCATCATTAACTTTAGCTCCAGGCTGCTGCAGTATTTATGTTGCTCAGACTGTATTTTTAAAGCTCAGCTTTTGCCAATTGAGGCACAAACTAAAGCTCTGCAGATTTGTTCAGGTCCCTCATGTGTGACATCACTGAATGAAATGAATGCTCTGCTGGTGTTCTGCAAGAGACAACTGCTGTCCCCTGAAACTACAAGGGCAGAGAAAATGCAACCAAAATGATCTCAGCACGTTAGGAATGTCAATGTGTTATTCCATGGACAGCGCCTGTTCTGCAAGAAAGAAATACTCAGTAAAAACTGTGTTGTTTAACATAGATATTGGAGGAGATAGAAGAAGAGGAAAGGGAGAATGAGAGAAGGGAAAATATTGCAATATTGCCTCCATCCTCTTGTAGCCCGTGAAAAAAAAACTGTATTTAAAAACCTAGTGTTGTTTGGTTTTATAACTCTTGGGAAGACAGACTTTGGCTCTGCAAGTCCTTTTTTATGATTATTTTATTTCTCAGACTCTTCAGGCAATTTTATTTGCTTCTCAGTGTCATGAACTACTGGCTGTATGCTGTAAATAATGACATCAAGTGATTGTGTCTCTAATGGTTTTAGTTCAATCTATCACAAAACAGGTATGGGCATAAAGCAACTGTAGGGAGAGAAATGGTTCAAGTGGTCCTTTAGCACAGAAAGCAAATGTAGGCAATGCTATCTAGAGGATATTTAATTTCTCACATGCCCATTTCTCAGCCTGAGCTCCTGCCTGGACACGGGATAAGCCATGGAGGGACTTCCCTGGCCCTCTCAGCGCCGACACTCCGCGGGACCTCGCTGACGAGGGGCCTCCATTCTTCAGAGCCTTTATACACATGGGATACACTCTAAGAAACACTTAGGCATCAAGTGCCTTGCACTGACCTCCTCTGAGACTTTGCTGACTTAATTAATTGGGGAAAGCCTTTGCAAAATAAATAGAGATAAGCCCTGGCGCAGCTCCAGCCCTGGAGCAGGATGAATTGTTAACCTTGCGCTCGCTCCTGCTGCCCTGTGCCCGGCTCTGTCGCTGGGACCTGCTGCAGGGCACCACCAGGGCTTGATCTGAGCTGGGATTTGGATTTGCTGCCTCGTTCAGGGGCAGGTCTAAGGCTCCTGCAGAAAATTAAAAGGAGTTGTCTCTCACAGAAGGTAAACCAGAGCCCTTAATTCGGGTTCTGACCTGGAGGTGCTGCCAAGGGAGGAGCTGGCCAAGCTCAGCAGTGCCCAAGTCGAGCTCTGTGACAGCACTCAGCATGAGCCAGCTCAGTCCCACCAGGGAAGCTGTTCAGAAGGTCACAGGCTCCATCACAACTTCTCTCATGAACTCTCAGGGATATCACCAGCCCTGGTAATACATAATCAAGTTTCAGAGGCGTCTGATGAAGTTCCCAGCACAAATTCCAACTATACATCTGGTTCTGTGCATGGCCACGTCTTGACAAGGAACTGAAATGAATACAACACGGCTGATGCAGCACTGCAGCCGTGTGTGCAGTCCAGGTGAGTGTGTGCGTGCTCACACTTCACAAAAATGCATGGGAAATGGGGAGGGCTGGAGAGCACAGTGAATCCAGGCACCTGGTCCATGGTGCTTTGTGCTGCTTTGCAGATCCAACTGAGGGAAAGCGCCTGCAAAGCAAACCCCTGTAACTGTGGCACTCCTTGGATACAACCCTGAGGGCAACCACAGCACTCAGGAACTCTCCTCTGACCCTGTGCTGCTGCAGGTGAGCTGCTCTGGGAGCCACATGGGGCTGGGGAGCTGCTGTCAGCAGCAAAATGCCCCTTCTGCTCTGTGTCAGCTCAAAGTGACACAGCCCAGCCCCAGTCTGCAGCCCTGCCACGTTTGAGTGATTTTGTCTAAATGCTCCTTTGCTCAGCATCAACCTGTTTGTTCCCGTGGCAATTATCTCCCCTCCCAGTGTGTCCTCACCTCAGGAAAACTGGTCATGTTCACTATCATGAGCTGCGGTGACTTCTGTAAGATCTGCCCCAGCTGGTTCAGCGGAAACTTCCCATCTTTTGTCACCACAGTTATGTGATCCAGGGCCCCTCAAAAGAACCAAACACAGGGAGCTTCAGCGTGACAAAACACTGTGCAGTGATGCCGAAGAAAAACGCGTCCACAGTGTCCCGCTTCCCTTCTGCCATGCAAAATGCAGAGGTTACAAAGGAAAACACAGTGTTTATTCAGACTTCAGGTGCTGTTTGTGTTCAGGCATCCCCTGTGTATTCACAAGTTAAATATTTCAAAGCTGCTCTAAAGCACAAAAACGTGAAAACAAAACTCCTGTTTGTTTTTGCTACTAGAATAGGAAAACTAAGCAGGATGGTTAAGAATTTAAGGGAAATGGTTATTTTTTAATTCTTACAACTTAAAGAAAATCAAAATGTTGCTATAAAAATCAAGACAAATATTGTCTTTAACTTAACAGCGCTGTCCTAAACCCCTCTATTTTTTCCAGGCCCCCAGAGGGGTGTTGTACACTGCCTAATTTAAAGTATTCAGTTTCTCCCTGAGCTACTCTTAATCTCCCTGAGCTGCTCTCTGCTTTCTGCTGCAAAATGTTAACAGGCCAAAAGGCACATGGGACAGGAGGTACTTTATCAGTGCAATTAAAAAAAAATACCTATGGTTAAAATAAATAGTTAAGAGACTGAGCTACGCTTCCCAGCCCCATTAAAGACAGAAGTGCCCCTGCCAGAGCTGGGGTGGTGAATGATTCAAATTTGGTCGTTGTTTAATGTTAAATTTTATCCCTGAAACTTGATCCACTTACCAATGCCTACCTTCAGAGTGTTATAGTAACTGCAGCTTAGGCAAACACATTCACATTTCTTCCTAAAACACAGAACCCATCAGTGAGGCTTGTACAGGTTACTGCCCACAAAGATGCACAGCAGGAAAAAGTTTGTATATGCCAGACACCGGCCCAATGGCAATTTCCAAAAGGATAATTTAATGGCAATTGGATTTTTCCTGCCCTACTGCACCATTAGCTGACAACCTGCTTCTTCATCACATCTGCAAACAGTTCAGTTAGACACTTTTGACATCTCCCACTTAAAAAAGCTATTTCCAGGAAGCTATTAACAAAAATGGATCCTTCCTGGTCAAGCTCAGGGTGAAGAAAGCCTCTAGCTGGGATGTCGGGGTTGTAGGAATTGGATGCCCAGTGGATAGCTCCAGAAAAAGAAAACTGATTTTGAAAAAATCTGAGTTGTCCATTACTAGGATTTGTATCCTTAGTTACAGGCTACAGAGCATCACACAAGGAAGTTACCAACCTGGTGAGGTTCTAACACTGAGATTTCTGCTGAAATCTTCTTTCAGAGCTTCTATGACTGCCTGCATGTCTTCATTGGTTTCCTCCAAATTGATAATATCCTCAACTAGGGCAGCACTGATATTCACTTTGGCTTGACTCTGCCCTTTACCTTTAGCTGCAGATTACACAAAAAATTAGTTTCTATTTCTGACAAGTTAGTTAGAAAGTAGAAAGGAGATATTAAAGTCCTGGTCAGATTTAGAATTGAGTCTAAGATAAACTGAAGTAAAACCAAAGTTATTGTATTTTTAATGAGTAAAGAGCTCACCACTTGAGCACATCAGCCAAAACAAATAAATATATAAAAATGCATACAAATATTGAAAGAGAGCTTGCAAAACCGTGAAAAAAAGCTGCCATTTTTTACCTTTTTTGGTAGCCAGCTGCCTGCTCAGCAGCATCTGCTGGACACACTGCCTGCAGCCCTCCAGGAGAGGGGCTGGGCAGCCTCCGGGAGCCCGGGGCAGCCCCCCGGCCCCGGCAAAGGAGGAACGGAGCAGCAGGGACGGGAGAGGACGGAGGCAGCGCAGCGCCACAGCCATCGCTCACAGCTCCTCTCTGACCCACCTGGAGGAGAGAAAGGCAGCCGGGCAGCTCGGCGGGCGAAACCCAAAGGCATTCAGGTCTAAGTGGCAGCTCTGGGGACAAGGCGGCACCTGCGTGATGCGGGCGGCAGCCAGCCCTGGGGATCTGCCGCGACCACCGGGCAAATGCCACGGGAAGGGCTCGGGGGCTGCCAGCCCGTGCCCGCGGTGTCAGCACGGCCTCTGCACATCTGTCCAGATGTGCCCGTGACACCAACCCACCGAGCAGGAGCGGCTCACCCCGGTACCGGGTGTGCGCACATCAGCGGGGCTGGAACTTCAGTTTCTGCCTCACGAGCTCTGACACCCCCACATTCACCAGCCCGGCCCGTTCGGGGCTCCGGGGACTTGCAGCAGCTGCGGATCTGCTGCGCTCAGAGCTGCGGCGGCGCCGAACGGGACTCGGGCCCCGCGGAGCCGGCGGCGCGGGCAGCGGGGAACCGCCGCCGGCGGCCACCGGGGCAAGCGGCCCTCGCTGCGCCGGGGACACGGGACACTCCACCCCTGCCCCTGCTCCCCGGTCCCGATCCTAATCTCGGTCTCGGTCCCGGTCCCGATCCTGATCTCGATCCCGGTCCCGGTCCCAGCCCCGCGCAGGTGCGCCCAAGCCCCGCCCACCCAGCCCCGCCCCTCGCACGGCCCCGCCCCCGCCGTTCTCAGGGCGCCCCGGCCCGCTCGCCCCCGGTGCCCCGTGGAAAGCCGCGCCGAGGGCCGCGGACCGGCCCCGCCGATCGGGAATCGCGGGCCGGGATCGGAGCCCGGGGGCGGCGAAGGGGGAAGGGGAGGGGAAGGAAGGCGGGGGAGGGGAAGGAAGGCGGGCGCGGGCGGGCGCCACCGCCTCGCTCACCGTAGCGCAGCCCCGCGCGTCCCGGGGAACGTCATCGGCCGGGCCGCGGCGCGACGTCACTAGAGCGGCGCCGGGGGCGGGGCGAGGCCTGCGCGGGGACGGAGCGGCCGCGGCCCCCGGGGCCGCCACCGCCGCACGGCCATGGAGCCGGGCCGCCAGGCGCTGCCGCTGGAGAACGCCTCCATCCTGTCCGAGGGCGCGCTGCAGGACGGGCACCGCCTCTGGATCGGCAACCTGGACCCCAAGATCACCGAGTGAGTGACCGCGGCGCCGCCGGCACCCGCGGAACCCCCCCCCCCCCCCCCCCCGGGGCACCGCCCCGCAGCGGCACCGCCCCGGACGGGGCCGTGTTCCCGCAGCAGCTCCGAGCCCTCCCGGGCGGTGCCGCATCGCCCCTCCCCGGCCCCGGTAGCCCCCAGGGCCAGCGTTAGCCCGAGCGCTGCCCGGCCTCCGGTGCCAGCGGCTCTCCGGGGTGTTGGCGGTGCCCCCGCGCCCGGCAGGCGGCACAGGCTGCTGCAGCGCTCCCGGTTCCTCGCTCTGCCCCGCGGCCGAGCGGATTGCCTGCTGCTGCTGCGGGCAGGAATCGCTGTGGTGTGTCCGTGTCTGTGAGCGGGGTGTCCTCCCTGGACCGAGGGGCTCGGAGGCAGGTCCTGAACTCCCCCCCTGAAGCACCCCTGGGGCTGGGAGCCCCCCGGGGGCTGAAAACATCCCTGTTCTCCAAGCTAGGGAAATGTCGAATATCTGGAGACTTTCGGGGTGACAGTGCTGCAAACAATGGTAAAGCAAGGCACAGCCCTGGAAATTGTACCCAGAGCGGTTGGGGCCGGTGGAGAAATGAAGGTGGGCAGGGCAGACCTGACAGGGGCGTCTGTGTCAAACCACAGCTCTGTTTTGTATTTTGCTGGGTGTGAGTTCACGCTGCAGCAGTGGATGGTGAGGAGGTGGGAGTGGCTGCTGAGGGGGGGTAAATGCATGAATCAAACGTGTGTGTGAGCATTTCATGTTTTCTCCAGGCTATGGATAATTATCTCCTGCGCAAGCATAACATTGGAACAGCTAAATTGTCAAGGGAATGTGATGTGCTGTCCAATATTTGGATAGGGTGCTGTGAAATCACTAGGTTGTATAAAAAGGAAAGCAAACCAAAACAATTTGGGCTTTACACACTCACAACAAACAAGCATTTTTGATTAACTATTGTGTATGCCCGTCGTGGAATACTTTTTCTTCCTGGTTCTTTTTGTGTGTGTGCAGGTGCTGGGGTTTATTCTGAGCGTGGTTCATCTGAGCAGAGCGGCTCCCTAATAGCCTCTAAATGGAATCATTAATGCATTGTGATTTCAGCCATTCAGCTTTGGGAGGTTTCTGCATTAATTACCACTTCTGTCCCACAGCTCTGCCGCTGTGGTTTGTCCACATTCACTGACCACGTGAAATTAGATACAGGAATTCTCGAGTGTTGTTTGCTGGGTCCTCAGGGATTCAGGGGCTGGGTTAGGGTGAGGGCAGGAGAGGAGGGTGTGGGTGCATTGGATCCTTCACTGCTCAGGGTGATCCTCAGTGCTGTAGATCCTTTCAGTGTAGGTAGTTCCTTTTAGTCTTGGCCAGAGAAGTAATAGGTTTATGTGGCAAAATTTGCTGTTTTCATCACTTGGATGAAGTGATTTTGGTGGTTTCTCCAGGGTTCTCAAACCTAGAGTGCTTCCATGCTGCTAAATGTTTAAAGTTTGCCCAGTGATGAGTGACAGTGCTTGGTGCTAATTTCAGGCTTTATAATTCTGTGTCTTGCTTTTTGTTTTGCTTTAAAATGTCTCTTCTCTCCTGCAAATGATGTTGTATCTCCATTTCCTTGTGAATAAAAGAAGAGGAAGCTCCTTTTCACACATTGTCAGTGTAAAGAAAATATGTGGTCAGTAAATTTCTATAAATCATCTTGACCCTTATTCTCTCATGCTAAGGGCTTACATCTCTAGATCTAGTTGTTCCTCTGAATTATTCCTGTTGAGGTTGCTACTCACATGCTAAATCAAACTCCTGAAAATGAAATGTTTCTGCATTTGCTGCTTTTATCTGTTTTTTAAAGAGCTGCCTTTGTTATTTCTATGTTGGATTTGTTTAAGACAGAGTAAGGTGGATTGAGTCGTTGGCAGAGTTAATAAGTGGTTGTGACACTCTCGAGCAGAAATGAGATCAGAAAGTCTTGAATCAATCCAAGACTTCCATTTCAAGAGCAAACCAGAGCTGCAGTCAAGTGCTGGGGAGTTAATAGGCAATGTACACATTGGAGCACAAGCTGCAGGAGCAGCATTTATAAATTACAAATTACAGCCTGGAAGCTGGTGCTTTTGGGAGGTTATTGCACACACCGAGTGACTGTGACTCAGCTGGGGTGCTGACATGCCCTGGGCACTGGGTTGTGGTGGCTCTTCAGCTGGGCATTCCTCTGCTGCTGGTGGTTGTGGGTGGCTTCTTTCATCCAGCACCCTTAAAACATCGTCTGCCTGTGGGAGCAGGTGGTGTTGGGAGTCTCCTGAGTGTGTTCTCGGCAGCTGGAAGGAGGACACCTGGCACCAGGGGACCTCACAGCTGCTTGTGACACAGGATGGTGTCTCCAGGTGCTCTGGAAGCCGTGAGATCCCTGCACAAGGATGGCAGCAGGTGGTTCCTCGTGGTTTGGTGTCACCACCATCATTTGTGCCCCAGCTGCACGGCAGGGCAGGGCATGTGCTGTGGCTCAGCTGTGTGATCTCCTCACCCCTCAGTGCTCCCACCCCATGGGGCAAAGCCACCTAGTTCAGTTCTGTCTCCGTGTGCCAGGTGGGCTAGAATTGCCTCCTCTGCCCGTTCCTGTTCCTAAAGCTGCCTGAGACTTCCCAGCGCTTTGGCCAGGCAGAGATTTCATTTTCAGCTCCCTGCTTCACATGATCTGGTTTCCCGTAGCCTTTCAATGCTCATTCATTTTCCACGGGTATGAAGTAGCGTTGAACTTCCTCAGCCGCCGTGCTGCTTGTCGAGGATCCCATCTCGATGAGTCTCACCTAGAAAACAATGTGTGCACAAGTTGTTGTCACAGCCCCCCGCTGGCAGATCCCAGTGGGGCAGAATTCCTCGCAATAATAGGTTTTGCATGTGGCCCGGTCCCCGCGCGGGGTCCTTGGGACAGCATTGTTCAGAGGAAGCCTTGCCTGCGTCTGAATAGCGCTCGGGGTGCCAGGAGGAAGAGAGGAGGAAAAGGAAACGGGGGAGCTGCAGGTTTGTCTCGCATCCACATCAGATGACAGGAAGTGGAGATGGAGGTTGGCCCTGGGGCCGCAGCGGTGCCAACGACTTCCAAGCTCTGGATGACCCACGTTGTTGCCATAGTAAAGCTTTTTACATCTTCTCACCTTTTTTTTTTTTTTTTAAATAAGGCTTCAAGTTTTCCATGACGGTACCTCTTGGCCTGAAGAACTACTTGTCAAGTTACTGTTAATGCCCTCAGTATTTTAACAATAACAAACCGTAATCACAGCCTAAAACATTAATTATACAGGATTTCTGAGCTGCTCCACGGAGAGGAGGTGACCTGCAGTTGTAAAATTGCAGGCACGGTTGGAAAAAGGGTTCTAAACAAAATAGATGACATAAGTTACTTCTAGACTGTTGATGAAAATTGTTTTAAAGGAGGAACTATCACCTCACTGCTAGGAAGGTATTATTTGAATGCAGATGCTCTCAGGAAAAAAAAAAAAAAAAGAAAAACACCCACAAAGAGTTCCTTTTGGCAAGGCAGCTGCCAAAAAAGAGGTTTTTTTAGTGCAGAATTCAGGGAGATTCCTCCTTGCCCTTCCCCTGCCTCTGTAATGGCCAGAAGGGGAACAGCATCCTGGTGGTAAGGACTTTATTTCCATACTGCTGAAATTCCGAGGGCTTTTTGGAGCAGTGTGTTTACAGAAACAAACCTGAGGTGCGTTTACATATTTTGGAGGCTCTGGAAGTCCAACATGTGGAGTTTTTTATACATCACATCTCCAAAGTCAGTGTTTTCACTTGTACATCTGTGTCTGCTTTTTGGAAGTGTGAGGTGGTGAAATTTGGCTACTGTGTAATCAGCTCCTTTTCTTCGCCCTGCTCTTCCCAGTTCCCCTTGCTTTCAGAGCAGTTTGAGAGCTCATAGGTATTCCAAAGGATGTAGGAAGCCTTCCATAATCAATGACAATGTGTGTGTTCCCCTGGGGGGTCACTTGGCCCTTCTGCACTGCTCGTCTGTACACACGCTGCACCTTCACCTCTTTAAAAGTGCACATCCTGAATGTCCACTGTGACCCATCCTGTGGGATGACTCACATTCCTGGAACTTTCTTGCCTGGCTTCTGAAGCTTAACAAAGGGCTAAGGCTCTTTTCAGACATCCTATCAGGCTTTATTAGGAAAAATGTTGTCTGCCCTTCCCATCTGGACAGTGCCTGTAGTTGCCTTGTGCACTTGGCTGTCTTGGGCCACTACTGGCCGTTCATGTCTGGACATGGGAGGTTTCCTCTGGTGCCTGGTGTTATCCTGGTAGGTTCTCTGAGCACTGAGTGTTACCTTAAACACTGAAAATTGGGGTTGGACTGTGTGGTTTGCTAACAAACACTATACAGCTGCTCGGGAGATGAGTCCTGACTAAGACACCCTTATTAAACACTTAAATAATTCTTCAATGTCAGGGATGGGGTCAGGCAGTGAAGGTCAGAGCAATAAGTGTCACTTTTCTCCTAGGTCAGCCAGTGTTGTTAAACACTTCAATCCCAGGGAACCAAAAAAAGCTGCAAAGAACTTTCAGGATTAGGTGTGGCCTGTACAGCATGTGTGCTCCTTGTTTTAAGTTGCTCAATGCACCAGATACTAAGCAGACAGATTTACTCTGGCTTTCCCCGGTTTTATTGGAAACAGCACACTCCCCACTGGATGGCAGGAAGATAATTGGCTACAAAAGTGTCTGACTTTCATGAACATGTCACTGAAAAGCTGTCTGAGCCAGAAGCACTGGCAGATTTAGGCTGGATGATACTGAGGGCTGGCTGGTGCCTTTTTTTGTTGAGCCCTCCTGGCAATTCCTGGTTGCAGGTTGTTCTGTTTATTCTTCTGTCTTTCTGCATCCTCATCTTTTCCAGGCACATGTCTGTGTGCCCTGGGGTGTCCTTGCCAGAGCACTCACATAGGGCAGGGGTGGGTTTGTTCTGGGAGAAGGAGGGCAGCAGGAGGAGCAGGGTCCTGAGGGATGCAGGTGCTGTGGGCTCAGAGTGCTTGTGCTGGGACAGGAGTACAGGGGATGGAGCTTCAGGTGGTCACATCAGGGCCAGAGAGGGGGAGACAGGAGGGTTATACTTAAAAGTAGGAGTTACTTAGTGAGGCAGGAGGCAAAGCCCTCCCAAACCCCTTGGGAGCCATTGCATAATTGTCCAAAAGGCAGCTGTTAAGAGATCTCTCTGCCCTTCAGCTGGCACTGCTGGGAGGGAACTTTGTGCCTTGGGCTTTTGGAAAGTCACTGATAATGCTGCTCAGAGCTGTGGGTGCTGAAGGGGTGCTGCACAGGGCACCCACCTCTGCAGGGATTTGGGAATGTGTGTGTGACACAGCTGAGTGTGAGCTCTGTGTGTGTCATGGGTTCCTCTCTATCTCCTCACTGTCAGTGGGATGAAACATGTCATAAATGTTTTTTCTTCCCTTCAGATACCACCTCCTCAAACTCCTTCAGAAGTTTGGCAAAGTAAAGCAATTTGACTTCCTCTTCCACAAGTCTGGTGCTCTGGAAGGGCAGCCCAGGGGTTACTGTTTTGTCAACTTTGAAACCAAACAGGTAAGTTGCTTTTTATCTAAAGTTCTGATATAAATGACTGACTTCTCTCCCATTTTTTTAATGCTAATCCAAAACTACAACAGGAAAGGTTAAATTCAGTACTTTGTCTACACAAACCCACAGATCCTAGCAGCTTTTCTCTGTCACAGCCACTTTGTGACTGCTCCTGGAAGCAGCAATAGTGATTTTCTTTGTCCTCTGCTGCCTTCTCCTGAATCCTGCCTTTTAATGCTAAAAAGGGCCAGTTCTTTGGTCCATTTTGCAGCTGATAAAGATGTCAGAAGAGCCCTAACACTGTGCATCTACAAAATTATTCACAGCAAGGTGGAGCAGCCAGGCAGATAAAGTCTGGTTGCTGGGAGCCTTTCCAAGGTGTCCCTGGATTGGGATACAGTGCGATAAACTTTCTGTGCTGTCAGTAGGCTAAATAACAAAGGAAAAAGGGCTCTTTCCATGTGAGTGGGTTTTGACTAGAGGCTTGGTTTGTTTATGGAGCTGTCTTCCTGTGCAGGAAGCAGAGAAGGCGATCCAGTGTCTCAATGGGAAGCTGGCCCTTTCCAAGAAGCTGGTGGTGCGGTGGGCACACGCACAAGTCAAGGTAAGCTGGCTGCTGCAAGGAAGAATTGCTTTTAGTTTGCAAAACTCAAAAGCTTTAATAATAAAGCCTTCTTATCAAGGCAGTCTTGGCCTGGCAAAATAATTTCAGTCTGTTCTAGGAAATAACTTGGAGAGTTGATGTTTACAATCTGCAGCTTTTGCTGTCTACCCAAGCTGTGCTGGATTAGCTGTGAGTGAGGACAGGCCCTTTAACCTGGGGTTCTTTGGGAGGGGGTTTCTGCTCAGAGCAGTGTGAACAGATTACTTCTATAAATGCCCATGTTTTAACTTTTCCCAAACTTAGTGAGTAATTGGCTGGAAGTTTGAATCCTTCCCTTTGTGGTTTTTTTGCATAGGAGAGGTATGGAAATTCCCAATTACCGGTTACTGTGTTACTTGGTTCCACTTCTGAAAGCACTTATGTGGCAGCAGCTCTAATTAGTTTTGACTTTAAAGTAACAGACTCTGCATCTAAGCTAAATATCCTTTTATTCCTTGCTCCATCACATAAACAATCAAGTTTTTAAGATTGACTTAGGCAGTTCCTTCTGGAACATCCTTATTTTCATTTTTTTAAATTCTTGTCTTGTTTCTCCTACAGTTATTTACTATCTTGTATTTGATAAAGCAATGTATTTTCAATAACTTTTTTTTTGCAGATAAACAGATTTTGGGGGAGGCAGAGAGGAGATGCCTGTTGCTATTTTCCTTTGGGTAGTTTTCTTTTAAGTTGATTATCCTTCCAGCAGCTTTCTGCTTTGTCTTATCAAGTATATTAGTGCATCTGTTTTGGATGCTTAAAAACCCAGACCAGGTATCTTTGTTGAAGACCACATTGTTTTAGTTACTGACTTCAAGGGCTCTTGCCAGCACACCCAAGCTTGTGCAAATCCAGTCTCCATTTTCTGTGTCTCTGGAGCTACTGGAGAGCCACGTGCTTCCGGATGCCTGAGGAATGATCAGGCCACGAAAGGAGTCTGAGCTGGAGGAGAGAGTGTCTGCCCAGCTGCTCTGGGGTCTGGGGAGGAACATGCATAAATAATCACCTCGCTTCACGTGGCATTTTCCAATCCCTGAATGGAAAGACTTAACAGCACAAAACTTTGGCTTATTGTAACAGGAGTTTGTTTTAGACAAGACCAGCACGGTGCTGAGCAGCTCTGAGATGAGTGGCCAAGGCTCACCAGACGCTGTCGGTTTGAGCAGCTCTGCTGAAAAACAAACCTGACTCTGTGCCAAGCGAAATAAGGAAGCAGAACACTGCAAATAGTTCAGGAGGCCCATTGCCCACAGAGATGACAGACTCACAAGCTGCCTTCTACAGAAAGGAGGGGGTTCCTAACTGATTTTTTTTTCCTTCCCATCTTTTCTGCCAGGACTGCCCAATTCTGTGCAGCCGTGTGCTTGGGTTACCTTCTGGCTCTGCACATAAAGAGCACAGCAAACAGTGCAGTAGTTACCTTCAAGTTTACCATCTGTGCTTCCTGCCTTATGTAGAGGGGAACAAGAAGTGACAGGATAAGGTTTAAGGATCCACAGTACAATGCACATAACTGTTCAGTATGCAGCCTGCATTCCACGTTGGTACTAACCAAATATTGTGGTTGGGGTTTGTTTCAGTGTTTGGCCACCAAAATCTTTCCTAGCAAAAGCTCCACAAAACCTGAGGCGATGTTAATCCAGCTTTAAAGTCCATCTGTGGGAAATGTTTCTTTGTTCCTAATTGCAGCTGACTCAGTCCTTGGTCTCTTGCTTGCAGAGATATGATCACAATAAAAATGAGAAGATCCTTCCAATCAGTCTGGAGCCATCTTCCAGCACGGAGCCGCCCCAGTCCAACCTAAGGTAGGAGATGGTTGGGTGAGAGGTGACCCTGCTGTGGGACTGGCAGGGGATCAACTTCTTCCATTTCAGTAAGATTTAGAGTTGTTGGCATTGTTGGTGTTAAAAATCTAGCACAGCAAAAAAGCTAGATTTTGAAAGGGTAATGTTTGTGAAGTCGCTCACTTGATGTGGGACACTTCAGACTGGAAGTTTATTTTCTAACGTGCAAAGCCAGTGGGTTCTAGGAAGGGTAGGAGGTGAGGTGGGGGGTTGGGAATGTATAGCACTCCAGCTCCTTTGGCCAGAATCTCTGCACTTCATGTGAATTGGGTTTTTACTGGACTAATTTGATTCAGCAAAATGCTTACGAGCAAGAAGTTCCAAAATAGTGGCAGAAGATTAAAACAAAGTCACAGGTAGTACTTCACGTAAAACTAATTTTAATTTTTTTTTTGCCAGTGTTTTTTTGCCCGTAGGTCTTGTCTGTGGGATGTGGTTAAATTCTCCAACCACTGCATTTACCTAAAGCATGTAGCTGCTTTGCTAATTCACAGTTTGTTTGTGTGGTTTTCCTCTGTCTTCTGTCAGTGGAACCCTGTAAGGAACCAGGACCAGATTAATGCACTTGCCCAGAGATAAAATGAGCTTGCAATTCAGAAGTAACAGGCTAGGAGGGAAAGAGCAGAGGGGTTTGAGTCATGCAGATTGTTAACTGCATCAGTGGCACAAAGGGGTTGTTCTAGTGAGGATGGATGGTGCAAGAATCCACAGTGGGGACAGGAACATTCCTCCCCGTCCATACCCAGTGGAGGATAGTGAATAACAAAAGTCCTAGGAATTTGGGGTGTAACCTAGGATAGCTTCTCCCTTTGGGATAAACCCTGCTAATGCTGAAATAATGTTTCTTCCTGACCTAATTAGAGTCAGGGGTTTTCCCATCCCGAGCAGGCTGTAGCTGGGAGGAAGTCTGGCTTTCATTTCTCTGCTGTTCCCAGCAGCCTGCTCCGAGCTCTGCTCTGCTGCACATGCTCAGACCTCCTGAAATGACATCATTTCACATGAAGTAGGAAGCCTTGCCGTGTTCTTGTCTCACTCAGCGTCCTCAAGAAAGCACTGAATATGTGCAGGGGACATTATTTTGGGGTGCTGAGGTGTCTCCTGGAGAAGCAAACCAGTGCAGAGGTTGCAATGCAGCAGTGTGGGCTCTGGGCAGTGCATTCCTGCCTCGCTCTGGCTGCAGCAGTGGGGGCTGCCTGGCCCCTCCTTGTGCAGGGAGGATTCTCATGTCAGCAGAATCTCTGGATTTCTGTAGTTGGGTTTCATGCTAAGATCAAGCTCAATTTCCCTTCTGCTTTTTCTCCTTCCAGTGTCAGTGCAAAAATCAAGGCCATTGAAGCCAAGCTGAAAATGATGGCAGAAAATCCAGACGCAGAATATCCTGCAGCACCTGTTTATTCTTACTTCAAACCACCAGATAAGAAAAGGACTACTCCTTACTCCAGAGCTGCCTGGAAATCCAGAAGATGATGCTTATGAATGGATGATGGTAGCAAGAAACACTGCTTTGTATACCTGGAGTCCTCCAATGCTTTTGTACTTTTGTAGAGTGGGAAGGACAATGCCACCTGAGCAGGGCACGGCCAGCACAGCCCTCTGTCACACCTGAGGGTCTGCATGTTCCTGCCTGTGCAGCTCACAGCTGAAGGCTGTTCAGAGAAATAGGTTCCCTTCAAAGCCTCTGATGAACACAAAGGCAACCTCTCGTTAGTGTGCATTCATTAGCCAGATTAGAAACAGTAACCAGCGTTCGGAGTAAAGCACATCCAAAAATACTCCATTTAACTGATTACTTTTTAAAGTATTTTTGAACAAAATGTATTCCAATTCATGTTTTAATTGAAGGGGAAGCACTTGGTTTTGATTAACATGCTGTAGTTATAATGGAAAAACTTTTTCATCTCAATAAAACTCATTTTAAATAGATCTTGCAACACCTTTAGTAACTGTGCATGCAATATTTTATATGCACCAAGGCAAATTTATTTTTGCATTTTGATTTGCACACTCCACAGTGTTACTTTATGACATGGTAATGACACAGCACAGGTATTTTCAGTGTCATTTAGGCTGTAGGTGTGTGCCTGCATGTAGGAATCAGTGTATTTACACCCCACTGAGGTCTGTGCTGTGCCCTGAGCTTTGGCTTTTGTGTTCAGTGATCCCTGGTGGTGGCAGCTCCTCATGAGCCAGGTGTGGCAGTGTGGGAGTAACTGCAGCCTCTGAGACATCTGCAAGCCATGAACTCGGTGTTTGCCCCCTGTCCTGCCCACCTTTGGTTTCCACGGGCTGGTAAAGGTGGTCAGCTGCCTCTGGTGTGAGGTGGCACCAGTGTTTGTGGTGAACTGGGACTGCTCCAGGGGCCAAATCCACAGATCTGATGGGAGGCATTGCTCTGAACCATCAGCACATTTTCCCCCTAAATGTCTGCAAAATAGAAATCTAAGGAAAAAACATTTTCTGGCAGCATTTTTCTCCTTTGTGCACACAGTGCTGTGACTGCATGTGCCAGGAGGATGTCAGAGATCTCATGTCCTGGTGACACTGCTCTGATCTTCCCTCCCCAGTCCTGTCAGACCTCATCAGTCACTCTTGAGCTGCTCCCCCCAAGCTGGTTAATGGTGGTCTCAAGCAGGAGGAGGAAAACAATTTGGGAAGAGCCCCAGTTTGTGCAGGAAGGAGTTGCTCAGTGGCACAGCCCGGGGAGGTTTGTATTCCTGCAGCAGCAGCACACCTTCCTCCAGGCAGGGCTGGCTTCCTGCTGCCAAACCGAGCACCTGGAACGGAGCCGTGCCTGTCTGTGGCAGAGGATTGTTGAAAGCCTCAATTGTTCTAAAGTAGGTCTTGTGCTGTTAATGTTTGTTTCCTGGTTTTTGGGTACCTGAGTAGAGGGAAAAGTAGTTTTCTTGGGAGTTTGTACCCCTCTAAATGTCAGTGACACCCGTTTGCATTCCTCTGTGAACAGCCTGTGTTTGTTCCGGCGTGCTCTAACATTTGTAGTTTCCGGGTCTGTATCTGCGTTGTTTAGAACAGCTCTGAATTCTGTTCCCATTAGGAAGATACCTGAAGATACCTGGCTTCAAATGGGTGTGTGGCTGTGCTCCCATCAGAAACATCCTTTGGTATTTATTTGTATTTAAATACAATTTGTTGAAATTCTTACAGCTCTAAATAAACATTTAAAATGCATGTTTTCCTCCAGGAAAGCCGAGGGTGGCAAGCAGGAAGTGAGTGAGGGTGGTAAATGCTTGGCATCAGCCGAAGTCCACTGACAGAACCCGGGTACAATAGCATCAGTCTTGTTTTTTTTAATTATTTCTCTGCACTGCCGTGGTGGCTAACAGAAGTGCCTTGTCTGTTGCTCGGCCGGGCTCAGACCTGGGGGAGCTTTATTGCAGGTCGGTGCTTGTGTTGGTCATTCCTGCTGCCGCCGGCCTGGCAGGCGCTGGTGCTGCCTGCGGCTTCCCGACAGCGCAGTGAGCCCAGAGTTCCTCACCCTGGAGCTGGGAGGAGGGAAATGCTCAGAAACGTTTTTTTTTTTTTTTTCATGAGCATCAACCCTGGGACTTTGCATAAGACCGTTGTAAAAGAGACGGGGAGCGCGGCATCGCTGCGGCCGGCGCCAGAGCCGTGAGTAGGGAGGGTGGCAGCTGGTGGTGGGAAACAGAGCTGGGCTTGGTGCCTGGCTCCTGTGGGGAGGAATTGGGCTGATTCTCACCTCCAGCCTCCACTCCTGTCCTCTGAGGGAGTTCCTTGCTTCCCCTGTATTTCCAGCAAATCCATGTGAGCAAGGTGGGGTTACTGAGGGCGATGTTCACCATGGCCACAGTGTGGGTTTTTCCTTGGTATTTGAACCATTCTGCCTGTGGTGACAGTCCCTCGCTTGGGACAGGCGTGGAATCTTCACTCTGGGAGCACAGAACATTCCCAACCCCAAACTCTGGGATTCTGGCCGAGCTGCTGCTTGACACGCTGCCACCTTGTTGCTGCCTTGTACAAACTCCAGCACTGGTGGAGGGAGCACACAGGGGTAAGAACAGGGATGGACTCAGGGCTGATACCTGTTAGCTCCAGTGCTTTGCATTCCCCAGTCACTGCCCAGGCCCTGTTCCTGGTGCAAGATGCACATGTGTGAGATGTGTCTGCTCTCAGCAGGCAGTGAGAGCAGGACACCGACCCTGCAGAGCCAAGACTTACTCCCAGGGCTGGAGAAGGGCAGAAGCTGGGATGGAGTCACCCCATTCCTGAGCCTGCTCTGGCTTTGCAGGGACTGGAGAGCTGGGTCTGTAATCATGAGAGCAGTGCAAGCATCTGCTTGGCTGCGTGGTGCTGAGCCATGGCTGCCAAGCCCAGCATCGCTCTGGGGGTGCAAATAAACCCCACACGGCCCTGCCGCGACCAGTGCTGCGTAGGGGGACAGACAGCTCTCGTGGCTGCGCCCGTGAAAACTCCTACGTGTTTCTTCTGGAGCAGCCAGAGCTAATTCAAACCCTACCACTGAGAACGAAGGGTTTAAATTGTCCTTTCTCAGCATCTCGCCTCTGCACTTGTCTGTGTCCCCCCGCACTCGGCCTCTGTGGAGCTGGGGACAGGGGAGGACAAGCTGGCAGGCCTTGGGTTCCGTTTCCTGGGGGTTTCTCGGGCTTTCCTGCAACCTCGATGTTTAAACCTAATGCCTTGTATTTATTCTAAAATGGCTTTCATCTGATTTCCCTCTCGGTTAACAATTTAGCTGTCACAATCAATAACGGCGAGGATCCATCCCCGGCCGCCATCAGCTCACGTTACCGTCCTGCAATTACCCGGCGGTGGCACCGCTGCCGGGGCTTTGCTGGGGAATTATCAGGTTACTAATGAAGCCCGGGCAGCGGCGGGCGGCCAGACGCCGCGGCGGTGGGCGCGATCCCCGCTGCCGCGATCAGAGGGGGGGCTGCGGGGCCGGCCCGGACCGTGCGCCCCGTCGGGGCGGGCAGCGGCGGGGGAGGACCGGGACGAGCCGGACCGGGCTGCCCCCTCCCCGCCGCGCCCGCGGGCGGTGCCGCCGCCGGTGCCGCCGCCGCAGGTAGCGGGGCCCGGCGGGGCGGGCGGCCCCCGGGGCGCGGCGGGGGGGCGCCGTTTCCTGCCCGGCCCGCGGCCGCCCCCGGCGGGGGAGCGGGGCCGGCGCGGTTCCCCGCCCGGCTCCCCGCCCTTCCTGCCGCGGCCGCGGGACGCGCCGCCCGCGGGCACGGAGCGCGGCGGCGGCGGCGGGCGGAGCGGGGCGCGCCCGCCCCATGCACCGGAGCCATGGGGGCGGGCAGCCCCGGGGCCCTGGCCGCCGCGCCCCGGCCGGCGCCCAGGCGGGCAAGGTGAGCGCTGCCGCCGCCGCCGCTGCCGTCGGGGCCGGGAGCGGGGCTGGAGCGGGGCCGGGTTCCCCGCGGCGGCCGGTACCGGGGCTGGGGCCGGGCCGGGGCCGGGGCCGCCCGCTTGCCTTCCGCGCCAGAGGGGTGGATTTTTCCATCCCGGCGTTTTCTGGGGCGTTTTGTGCTCGGCGGAGGGAGAGGGGGAAGAATTTCGATTTTTAATTACTACCATTAAAAAAATCAAATTTGCAATTCTTTGGGTGGCCTGATGGATTCCCTGATTGACAGCCGGAATTGACACTCTGGTACCTCTTATCTCGGGCATTTACGGCAATTTCTAATTGCAGGTAGTTTGGGGGGTTTTTCAGCGCCTTGGCTCGCATGGGAACCGAGCGATTACTTCAAGAGGCCCGGGTTAAGTGCAGGCAGGGGGAGAATTCAATCCACATTCAAATTGCTTCATTAAAGAGACGCAGCTTTTGTTGCAAAGGATTTAAATGGCCACTAGAAAGTTCTTATTTATTGTTTTGAGGCGGTTTATATAGAGTGCCCCGCGCTCGCCCGGCGCATGGAGCCGCAGCCTCCTTCTCCCGCTCTCTCCATCAAGGTGATGCCGCCGGAGCCGCTGCCCAAGGGGAGCGCCCGCTGTCTGGACCCGCACTCCCGCGCCATGGTAAGCGGGGCCGGGGGCTGCGGGTTCCAGCCGGGACCCACCGGGCCGGGAATGCGGGGCCGCACTGGGCCGGGGGTGCCGGGAGCTGTGGGGACCCGCCGGGATGCGCTGGGCCGGGGGCAGCGCGGACGCGCGGCACCGGGGATTGCGGGGTCCCGCCAGGGATGTCGGGGGTTTGTGCGTACCCGCCGGGCCGGGGATGCCGAGGACTGCGGGGACCCGGCGGGACGCTGCGCTTCGGTGCTGCGGGGAACGGCGGGGCCCCGGCTGACGGCCCCTCGGCGCTCTGCCCGCAGTCGCAGCCCGACGGGGAGCCTCTGCCTGGAGCCCTGGAGAAGGAGGACGCCCGCTCAGCGCCCAGCACCCCTTCCACGCCGTCCGTCTGCTCCCCTCCATCCTCCTCCTCCTCCACGCCGTCGGCCGGCAAAAACGTCTGCTCCAGCTGCGGGCTGGAGATCCTCGACCGGTACCTGCTGAAGGTGAGCGGGGCGGAGGGCCGTGGGGGCGGCGGGGGGCGGCGGGTGGCCCCGGGTCTCAGCCCCTTCTCTGCCGCAGGTGAACAACCTCATCTGGCACGTCCGGTGCCTGGAGTGCTCCGTGTGCCGCACCTCGCTGCGCCAGCAGCACAGCTGCTACATCAAGAACAAGGAGATCTTCTGCAAGATGGACTACTTCAGGTAGGGACCGGGCCGGGGCCGCTCCGGGGGGCTCAGCCCTCGCCGGCTGCCGCGGGGTCGGGGCCGCTCGGGCGCTGCCGTGGGGAAGGTTTGGAAAACCCGCCGAGCTCTCTGGATCAGCCGGGTGGGAGACGACCCTCGGGAAACGAGGAGAAAGGAAGGAAGGGAGTTTGGGGTGCAACTGCACAACCGCCCGGAGGGATTCCTGCCCTCTGACCGGGCTGTGCGGGCCGCCCCGAGCCCCTGCTCCTCCCGGCTCGGCGGCGACAGCGCCGGCTCCGGGCGTGCGGCGTGGCCGGGATGGCCCCGCGGCGGGGAAACGGGGCTCGAACGGCCTCATCCCGGCTCCTGCCGGAGAGTAAATAAGTGCTGCCAGCCTGCGGTGCCCAGCGGCTTTCGGGGAGCCCCTGTCAGCGCTGTGGGCCCTCAATGGCCGGAGCGTCCGCGGCGGGAGCGCGTTACGGAACGGAAACGAACGACGGGCGGCAGCTGCGGCCGGCCGGGGCTCGGCGGCGGCCCCGGGGCTCGGTCCGGACCCGCACACGCGGGACAGCCTGTCCCGCAGGGAGAATGTTCTGGCTTCGAAAGGCTTTCTGTTCTAAACCTTAAACCACTAATTTTCCCCCAATTTGACTCGCACGAGGGGACTGAGTATTTTGAGCTCCTCGCCGGGGTTTAGCCAAACATTGGAACCTCCGCTCTGACTTTCCCCATCCTACCAGGATGAGGGAATGCTGTTTGACCCGGGAGGAAGGCGAATGGCGGGCAGGAAATGGGAATGACCCCGGCGGGGCGCGGGGGGCTCGGAGCATCCTCCGGCCGCCGCAGAGCTCGGGGTTGCCCCGACGCCAGCGCGCAGGGGAGTTCGGGGGGCACCTCAGAGATTCCTCCGGTGTTTTTTATTAAAGGGTCTGCGATTGCCCGATTTTTTGCAGCTCAGCCCCTGTCCCCGCCGGGCTCGGTGCGGTGCCGCGGGAGTGCGGGGCTCGCGGAGGCGGGTAAGGGGCTCGGAGAACCGGGTTAGTCCCGAGGCTGCGGTGCTCTGCGTCCTGCCCTGTGATGGTTTTTTGTTGTTGTTATTACTATTATTATTATTGTTATTATTTTCAAAACGTAATTTTCGGTGATTTCAGCGAAATTTTCCCCACTCAACACAGAAAGGCACAAGGGGGTCCCGGGTCCGCGGTGCTGTTTTGGAGCACTTTGAGCGTTTTCATTCATTTATCACCGTTCTGGTGCCGTTGATGTTTGGTTTCCTTTTGGTTTGTTTTTAAGAGCGTACCTTTCCAAAGGCGGTTTTAAAGTAGCCCCAGGATCTCGAAATGACCTTTCAGCAAATATGGCAAATAACAATGTTAAAATAAATCTGTTTCGCGACCCCCAGTCCAAGAAGCTCCGACCCCCCTCCCCGCTGGGAGCAGCCAGGCTCTGCCCGCTGGCACCGGCGGGGCCAAGGGAAATAAAACGAAAATCGCGGAAGCCGCCGCAGGACGCTCCCGGTTCCTGCGGCAACCGTTCGGGGGGCGCGGGGGCTTCCAGCCCGCGCTCCGCACTTGTCTTTTGCAAAGAAAGGTGGGGGTTTGGAGAGATTTTTTGGTTTGGTTTGGTTTAGGTTTTTTTTTCGGTTTTTTTTTTTTTTTTTTTGGGTGAATCTCTGAGCGACGGCAGCGGCGGCGCTCGGAGCCCGGCGGGTGCGGAGCTGCGTCGCTGCCCCCGACCCCGCGGGGATCGCTGCGGCCCCGGCCGAACCCCGGGCCGGCCCCGGTGCGGTGCTCGGGGGTGGCGGGCGGGGGTCGCTCCCGCCGCCGCCTCCCGCGGCAGAACCCGCCGGGCTGAGCCACCGCCGTCGGTGCCGGTGTGCGGCCGGGAGCCGTTCAGCAGCGCTGCGATCCCTCCTGCCACCCCTGGCAAACTCGCCTCGTTGTCCACTCTCTCGGCTACCTCCTGCACCCACCAGCCCTGGGAGCATCCTGGCTGGCATCTTGTTGGCTCCAGCCAGTGGAACCTGGTGCGTGGCACGGGCTAAACCTGATCCTTGGGATGGATTTTGAAGATTTTATTTATTATTTGAGGCAGATTAAATGTGTGTGTGTTTTTTGGTTTTTTTTTTTTAAGCAAAGCAGAAACCCCATCCTAACCCGTGTGGTCCTTGGAGCCAAGGCAGATGGAAGGGGCAGTGAGATGCTCTGCACGGGTCACACGGATGCTCTGCTGCTGCAGAGCTGATTCCTCTGACACCAGGGCTGTTGGGGGATGCTGAGGATGAAGGCTGTCGGGCACGGGGCTGTCATGCCACAGCCCCACTGCCCACGGGGAGTGTGGTTAGGCCTGCTCTGTCCAAGTGTCCCTTCTCTATCCCCATGAGAGGTTGTGTAGGTGCTGGCTCTGCTGTGACTCCATGGCCTCAAGTGCATTTTTTTAAGCAAATGCTGCTGTTTCCTGTGTCTTGTCAAATAATTACATTTGGCATCCAAGTCTCCAGTGCTCCAAGGAGAACCAAATTAAGATTGGAGCTCATGGAGCAGAACACCGTGTTCCCAGCCATGAAAGGGCTGCTCACAGCCAAGCTCCCGTGGCTCCGGTCACCTGGAGGCTCAGCACGATCCTGCTGTGATTCCTGCTGTGCCCTGCTGTGACCTCGGTGGGCAGTCTGCAGGCATGTGACCTTGGGGTCACTGGCCTGGCCGTGGTGGCTCAGGTGGCCTTCATCCCAGAGGTTGCATCCCTCCAGGACGATGCTCCTGCTCGGGCATCGCAGTGGCGCAGCGTGAAGATCCTCGCTGCTCTGCTCTGAGCCTGGGCAGATGTGAGCTGCAGCTGACCCTGAGGGCTGTGCTAGAGGCTTCCTACAGAGTGGACCCAGGAGGGGACAGGAATGTTTGGAGCTGTGCATGGCCCCGGGGCTGGGTGCCCCTTGCCCTTTCCCCCCCGGCAGGGATGGACAGGAGGGCTGAGGGAGCTGTGGCACCTGGGTACAAGCAGCGTGGGAGAGACAGGATGCACCAGGGCGTCCTCCCGCCTCTGCTCTTCCTGCGCCCCAGATGATGTGGCCGCCCCTGGGGGAGGTGGGATGAGTCTTCCTGGGATGAGTCTCTCTGGCATGAGTCTTTCTTGGTAACGTTGTTGTTGGTTTCCATCTCCCAGAGTTAACCTTTGGGGAGAGCATCTGCTCACCTGACCACAAACCATGCATGTAGGGCACGAGTCCATGGCTCTGGTAGTGTTTGGTGATGCTCTAGCTTGTGCCACAGTTCTGGGCTTGGACAAATCCTCTGGCTCTGTGTCTCTTGCTACAGTGTGGCCCTGTCCCCATTCCCATTCTGTCCCTGCCAGGCAGGTGGCAGGAGTCCTGTGGAGCTCCTCTCCTGGTGCTCTACTGCCCCGAGCAGATGGGGCTCTTAGGGCTCTCACTGCCCTGTGAGCTCAGTGAGCTAAATCCTGTGTTGTGTTTGAGCTGTTACTTGCAGTGGTGACGGTCAGGGCAGATTTCTCTCCCCGTTCCTGTGTCCCTGCAGTGGTGGTCCCTGCAGTGTGACCCTCTGTGGGGTGACAGTGGGTGCTGGTGCCTGGCCCCAGCCCTGTCTCTGATCCGCAGCGGTGCCGCAGACGGGAGTTGGCCGAGAGCCGCAGGCACAGCGTCAGTGCTGCTGCTGCCGCAGGCTGTGCAGCCCCGTGCCTGCGCTGCTGCTGAGCCTCAGCCTCCCTGCAGGTTCTGCTCGTGGCGTGGCCCTGCAGGGACAGCGGCATCAGCCTCTGCCTGTGCTGCTGCCACGGCCACACGAGCCCCCGCGCCTTTCAGCAAACCCTGTCCAAATCCCTGGGTGCTGCTGCCAACCTGGGGGTCCTGCCTGGTCCTCAGGAGATGCCTGGGTGTCTCCTCAGACCCCAGCTGATGTGTGATGGGGATGTGTGACCTTTTCTGTGTGGTGCCTCAGTTTCCCCGTGCCCGTGCTGTGCTCCCCCCTCCTGGGCTGGGATTGGAGCGGGGAGCGGCGATCACCACGTGCCATTAGCTCCGTACGCCTGCCCCTCGCTTGATACTGTTCAGCAAGTACGACTGTTTACATAGCACATTGTTCAAAGTAATTCAATTTACAGGAATGATCTTTATTTCTAAATAAAAAATTAATACAGTTCTTTTGTTTGTGCGTTTATATAAACGAGCTGGCACAAAGTCAGTTTACAATGTTCCCATCTGAAGTAAATTAGTGAAGTCTCTTAGCTAAGTCTCTGTATAATTTCAGCACAGAAATGTCCTCTTTTTTTTTTTCTTCTTTTTTGGTCAGCTATGGTCAGGCTGAAAAATGTAGACCCTTCTTTTCCTCCCAAATAGTTTTGCTATTAGTAATCCCAGCACAGGACAGTATTTCCACATCTTGCTGGGCCCATGGTGGGCAGCAGTTCCTCGGTGTGGGGTCGGGCAGGGGCAGCACACTGGCCTTGGTGGCCTGGCCTGGGCCCTGTCTCTGCCTGTCTGCAGAGCTTGGGGCTGCTCTGGCCACTGAACCGAAGGGTTTGTGCTGCGGGGTCTCTCCTGTCGCTCGCTGTGGTCGTTTCTTGGCGGTGTTTTGTGCCTGCCCTGAGAGATGCTGGAGCTGCTTGGGCAGGGCTGCCAGTGGCTCTGCTTCCCACCGTGGTGAGGGGCTGGCAGGAGCCCTCGGGAGCTTGAAGTGACAGTGGCAGTGCTGGGGCTGTGTGGGGAAGTGCACGGACTCTGTTGGAGCCAGTGCCACCTCTGCGGTGGCAGAGGAGATGCTCCCTTCTCTACTGATGCTCTTGCTGCTGTTCATTGCATTTTTTATTTTAAGCAGCAGTAATACTGAAATGCAGATATCAAACCAAGGCCATGCTTGGCACCTCATGTCAGACACTGACCTGGGGGTTCAGGGCCATGGGGGCCACATCTGCTGCTCCCTGTGAATCACCTGCCCTTGACCATCAGCATCCTGACAGGAATGGGGGTTTTCACACAGTCACCTGGTGAGGGGATCCTGGCTGTCCTGCTGCCTCTTGACTGTGCTGAGCTACCTTCCAGCACAGTCATCATCTTCTCACAGTGAGGAGACCTCCTCCACGGGGGAAAAAGCAGATGTGTGTGCCTGTACGTGTGAGGAGAGCACACATGGTTTGATTTATGGCAGCGGGAGAGAACCAGCTCTGACACAGTTTCCATCCGAGTGTCACACTGGCTGTTATCAAAATAAAAAACCCACGGGCTTGGAAGCTGATTCACGGCGCTGCGTCACCTCGGGCCCCTCGGCCGCGTCTGGCGCCGCGGGGCTGCAATGAGTTCCACCCCACTGCTGCCCACACCGCTGCCACTTCCACAGCACAGGCGCCACTGGGGCGGCCCCGTTGCACCTCTGCATGCAGGGGTGTTGTGGGAGTTGGGGTGTTCGGGGTGAGCAACGGGGTTGGCAGCAACACCTGCAGCGTGGCATGGTGCTGCCTGCCCTCCCCTGCCTGCCCTCACCCTCCTCTTCTCCGCAGCCGGTTCGGTACCAAGTGTGCCCGCTGTGGCAGGCAGATCTACGCCAGCGACTGGGTGCGGCGGGCGCGGGGCAACGCCTACCACCTGGCCTGCTTCGCCTGCTTCTCCTGCAAGCGGCAGCTCTCCACCGGCGAGGAGTTCGGCCTGGTGGAGGAGAAGGTGCTGTGCCGGATCCACTACGACACCATGATAGAGAACCTCAAGCGAGCGGCAGAGAACGGTACGGAGCGCCAGCGGTCGCGGCCTCAGCCCGGGAAGCGGGCAGGGTGTCACTGTCCCCCGCGCTGCCCCTTAGCACAGGGTGTTGGGGTCGGTTCTATCGTAGCCCAAAAGGGGCGATGGGTGGCCCCGGGGGGGTTGAGCACAAGGCCCTGGGCTGGCAGAGGGCTCAATGTGCCGGCAGCACCTGCGGCTCGTGGCAGACCCGTGTGCCGTGGGCACTGCCAGGGACAAGCGCCTGGTCGTGCACAGCCTGGAGTGCAGAGCGCGAGGAAGCCGCTGGGATTTGAGGCTGTGAGTCATAAATGTAGAAGGTGGGATTGGCCATTCGACAAAACCTTCCCATCATTTTCCACCCGCCCTGCCCATCTGGGGTCGTGGCACTCCCAGCTGGACAGCGCTGCGCCACGGCCAGCCAGCCTCCGGTGACACCAGGGTCACGCAGCACTGCAGCTCCTGTCCCTTCCCCATCCTCCTGCACAGCAGTGCCCAGAGAGATGCTCAGAGCAACAAATTTGTGGGGTTGGTCCAGAGTGGGGCTCGGGGAGGCCAGGCAGTGCCAGGGCCTGTCCTGTGGTGGAAAGTACTTCAGCACATGGTGGGCACAGGGAGTGACACGCCATGTCCCGGCCCATGCAGCATGTGGAAACCATTAACAACCTGACAGGAAAATAATATGGTTCAGTTTACTGCGTTTGAGAAAGAGGATGAAAACAGAGTGCCCAGTTGGGCTGGGAGGGTCCTGGCTTGGGATGTGGCTTGTGACGTGTTGGTCCATATGGTCAGCTGCTGCGGGGGCGCGAGGGAGGTGATGGGGAGCAAGGATGGAGGGGGAGAAGCCACGTGTCCTGGGGGAGCAGAATGGTGTGAGGACAGCAGGGGCTGGCACCGGGGAGTCCTGCAGAGCTGTTGCCCCAGCTGAGGGCTGGGATGGTGGGTTTGCTGCTGCTGCTGCTCAGAACAACCTGCTGGTGTGGGCTGAGCACCAGTGTTGGGCAGTGCTGGGGCACCTGGTGAGTGTCAGGTGTCACTACCTGTGTCCAAGGGGTTTTGAGAAGGGGGTGGGATCACTTTGGAGAGCTGTAGTTGCTGTGGAGTTGCAGGGCCACACTCCCCCCTCCAGTAATTACCCAGCAATTTCTTCTGCACATGAGGTTTTACATACAAGAAAAATAAACAGATGTTGCTGAAGTCAGAGTCCCATTCATCATCCGAAAAGAACAAGTCAAACTATATGAGAAAGTCCTTCAACTCAAGCCAAGACAATCACAGCCTGGTCCAGCTTGCGGAGCGATCGCCGGGCTGTGCAGGCGCATCCTGGGAGCGGGGCGAGCGCCAGCCCTGCTCGCTGCCCTCCCCCACCCATCCTCGCTCGCCCCTCCCTCAGGGGGGCTTCACCTTCGCTGCCCGGAGCAGCCGGGCGTGGCACGGGCTGCAGCAGGGCCCTGGTGAGGGGCCAGGCTCTGGGCACCCTCTCTGAGGCTGCACAGCAGCGTGAGCACGGCTGGGCTCGCCCCGACGCTGTCCTGGGCAAGGGGAGGTCAGTGTCCCCCTGGAATGTCCCCCTTAGTGCGGCTGCTGCTCACTCATGGCCACCCCAAGGCCGTGGGGACGGGGCTGCTCCTGCTGCTGCTCTGGGACCCGGGAGGAAGAGGAGGTCAGGGTGCTGGGGCAGTTTGGGGCTGGGGAAAGGAGCAAAGAGCCCATTGAAACGCTCTGAGCAAATGAAAGGACTGATGGAGGCAGCGCCCACGAGGGAAAACGGAGTCACAGGGGGCAGCAAGGGGCAGGAGTGATGGATGTTGGTGAGCCTGGCAGAGACAGGGTCCCTTCCGAGCCACTCCCTGGAGAATGTGGCCAAGTGGTGATCAGGAGTCAGGGCCAGAGGGACATCAGTGCTTGCCCTCACACACCACCTTGACCCTCTTCCTTGCTGCTGTCTCCCCTTATTCCCTGCGGCTTCCACCACTTGCTGCATTTTTCTTAATTCCGCAGTAAACTCTTGGGGAATGGCTGTTTCTCCTTCCCCATGTGTGGAGGAGCTCAGCAGCCCAGGGCAGCTCCGGGGTGGCAGTGCTGGCTCCACTCTTTCTGCTCCCACTGCAGCAAGTCCCAGGCTGTGATGCCAGGGCTGTTGTCCCTCCCTTGAGGGGATGCCCTGGGTGTCCCACGCTGTGATGCCACCAGGTGTGGTGTCCCCCAGACCAGCAGCTGCTGCACGTGGTGGGGCAGGCAGGCTTCTGCCCTGTGGCTCAGAGGACTTCTCTCTGCAGGCAATGGGATCACGCTGGAGGGGGCTGTGCCCTCGGAGCAGGACAGCCAGCCGAAGCCAGCCAAGAGAGCCCGCACCTCCTTCACCGCCGAGCAGCTGCAGGTAGGGCAGGAGGGCCGGGGGGGCTGCAGGGCCCGGGACTCCCCAGCCTCATGCCGAGCCCCTCTCTCCTCTCTCCACAGGTCATGCAGGCACAGTTTGCTCAGGACAACAACCCCGACGCACAAACGCTTCAGAAGCTGGCGGACATGACAGGGCTGAGCCGGAGAGTCATTCAGGTGAGGGCAGGGACGGGCAGGGGGTGGCCACCGCCGGCCGAGCAGCCCCAGGCAGGGCAAGGAGGGGACACCTGAAGGCTGGCACCAGGCAGGGCTCGCACTCAGAGCCCCGTGGCTCCTCAGCCCCGGACCTGCAGCATCCAGCAGCTTCGTGCTGCCTCCCTGCGTGCCGGCTGCTCTGCCGTTCCTTCTCTGTCTCGCTCGTGGGTTTTCTATTTGTTTTTCCCTCTTATGATGCAATGAATCAAAACCCCAACAGCCCCAGCCATCCGCAGAAAATCACTGGGTGGGAAAGCTGCCGTAAGCACCAGGTCCTGGAGCTGTGCTCTGTCCCAGCGCTGACAGGAGTGCGGGCGCTCCCCCGGCAGCCGTCCCTGCCACGAGCAGGCAGAGTCGGGAAGTATTGGCATTGAGAAGTTTAAAGAAAAAGGAGTTTTGCAGCTCTAGGGGACCCCGTGGCAGGGAAGTGCCCACCCCTGATCTGGGAGGGGAGGGTGGGTGGTGCCGTAGGGACTGAGAAATGTCCCCTCTGCAGCTCCCAGCTCACAGGCAGCCCAGCTCTGCCTCTTGGTGACGTTTGTACTCATCACTTTAACGTTCTGCTCACATACTTTCTGCGTACAATGAAAACACGAGTGATTAAAATAAATTTGGAGCTTTCATCCGAGATTGTTTTGCCAATGACACATTTAAATTTCGTGTGTGAAAATCTGGCTTGAGCCTCTGTTATTGAGATTCTCCATTTAGCTAAAGATCAAGCAGGCTGCACACCGGGTGATTTTTTATGTGGATATTTTTTAAAGGTGCTTTGAACAGGAAACAATTTGTCAAATGCTTAGACTGTTTCCTTCTCTATGGTCCAGTGTGCTCTGCCTTGGAGAGCTGATCTTCACTCAGTCTTGGAGAAGGTTTTTACTCACAGCTATCTTTCAGAAATTAAAGTATAAGAAACAGATCATCTCTTTACATAAGAAACCCCTTCCATACATGTTTTAACTCTAGGATAGAATTCCCAAACTACTCCTTTAATTAGAGGCGGTGAGATATGATCAGAGATCCCATACCTGCTGTTCACACACATGGCTGTATCCCACCACAGCACCCTCCTGTCTCAGCTTTAATGTTCTGCTGATGGGGTTTTTGAATATGGTAAACCACAAGTGATTAAAACAATATTGTTTTCAACATTCCTAAAGTCACAACTTATCCTAGTTTAAACTTCTACTCATTTTTGTCCCCTCTTGTTTCTCCCTTTGCTACTGCTCAAGTGTCCCAACTGATCTCAGCTGGGATTGCAGATTAAAATTTACATGAGACCTTGAAAGGAGCTCCCATCATTTGCAGGGAAGCTGTGCAGGGGCAAAGCTTTGTGTATGCAGCTTCACTCTCGCTCTGGTGAGTGTAAAACAAACCTGTGGAAGCTGGTGAGGTGCAGATTTTCTCTACTTCATTCCTTTTGTAAAAACTTCGAAGAAACACCCATCCAAGGACCCTGGTGAAGGACCACATTTTAACCCAATTGTCCCTCAGCTGTCACAGCGTTCGCTGCTTTCTTTTCAGGTTTGGTTTCAAAACTGCAGAGCCCGCCATAAAAAACACACCCCGCAGCACACGGTGCCGCCCTCGGGAGCGCCCCCGTCCCGCATCCCCTCCTCGCTGTCCGATGACATCCACTACTCGCCCTTCAGCAGCCCCGAGCGGGCCCGGATGGTGACGCTGCACGGATACATCGAAAGTAAGAGGCGGCAGGGCTGGGGCAGGGCTGGGGCAGCGCCCGGGAGAGGGGCTGGCAAAATCCTCCTGGTGCTGCGGGTGCGGGGATGGCAAAACCCTCCCCGTGCTGCTGCTGCTCCTCGTGCCTGATAAACTTTGCCCTTGGGATTAACTCGTCCCCAGGAAAGTCAGTGCCTGGCTTTTACTGACTGGTCCTCGGCCCTCTTGTGCTCTCTGTGTCATGGAGAAGAGGTGTGAGTGTGCCCTGTGGGGCTCGGTGGTCAGTGGTCTCCTTCCTGCTCAGGACAGCAGAGTTGCTTTGTTCCCGGTGCCAGTGAACGATTTGTGAGTCATGGGCAGCTTTGGTCATGCCCGGACAGAGGTTTTGGCTCTGTGGCTCTTGTGAGGCTTCTCCTCCCCTCCCTCTCCCACAGGGCTCTGGCTGTGCCCCTGCCTGACCCGCCGGGCACCTCCTGCTCCTGCTCCCCGCGTGTCCCGGGGAAACGCGGCCGTGCCGCACGGAGGGCGTGTGTTGTTTGCAGTAACAGAGGCTGAAGCCTCTTCTCATCCACAGGTCAGGTACAGTGTGGACAAGTGCACTGTAGACTTCCCTACACTGCTCCACCAGTGCACCTCAAAGCAGACATGGAAGGACCACTATCTAATAGGGGTGAGAAGGTAAATGTAGTCCCTGTTCCAGGCTCTGGGGCCAACCCTCGCTGTAGCAAAGATTTGTGTGTAACGTCATTGCCACCGCTGTCTCCTGTCAGCATCACTGCTTCTCCATGACCTCCTCAGCTGCCACCCACCCATGTGTCTTCCCGTAGTTTTGGGGGCCCTAAGGTTGATGTACCCACTGTTGGTCAAAATGGCACCGCTGTGTTTTCCCCTGGACGCCCCTCGCTGTTGTGACATGCTGGGACTCTGTATCCACTGAAGGCTCTCACATCCTCCTGCCTGGATCCTCCCTGGTTTCCCCTTCCCGGTGCCCTGAGCTCTGTCCTGCTCCATTCCCCAGGTGCCTGCAGGTGTGGTCAGTGTGAACAGCACCTGGTGTTAACAACGGAGCAGGGGGGGGCCTCTGGCACGTGCTAACTTCCCAGTTTTCCATGAGTTAACAAAAAAGATTAATTTCTTGTGGATTGCAGTATTGCTTAAAAATAATAACAACTGGCTGTTACAATATCTGAAGTAGGAATGTTATTTCACAATGTCTGGCCAGGAGACAATATTGCATGTTGATATTTTTCTGTTCAGCTCTTACAGTATCTGTTCTAACACACAGCTTCTTGTGGGCAAGACTTCTCAAACATGACCCTAGTTTCAGTGACTTCCTTCTGAGGGAACACTGAGCCTTTGGCAGTTCTGAGTGGTTTTAATTTCTGTCTTTAGTGTTAGAAGTTCTCAGCACCTCTCTTTTCAGAGCTCTCTCAGTGCAACAACTTATTGAGCTCTGTTTCAATGGGCAGAAGCAAGAGCACAGCAAAGATTCTTTTTCAGTCTAAATTCTACCATTTTGTCATATGTGCCCAGCAAGCTGCAGATTTTTCAGAAAATATTATATTGTCCTGGTGCTGTTGTTAGAGAGGCTTCACTGCAGCAGGCAGCTCCTGATTCAAATGCAATTACTGGCTAGCAGCTGTTGCAGAACAGGGTTCTCAGGACACGGAGCTGCCCCCCAACCAGCTCCTTTTCTAAACAATCACTTGCGTGTTGAATTCCTGAAAACTGAAGTAGCTTTTTTTTCCCCACATCCAAAAAATTTTTAAAAGCAGAGATAGCCGAGATCCTGGGAAAACACATTTCAGAGTTGAGCGTGTGTTTCCCTCTGCCTGTGGGGCAGCCCCACCCTCCTCTCGGGGTGCCCAGTGCAGTGGCTGGTGAGAAGTGAGCTGTGACCAGCTCAGCAGCTGCTTCCCCTGAAGGCCGGGAAGGGGCTGGACCCGCAGAGCAGCGAGGTGCAGTGTTTGAGGGGAGCCCGTGCTGGTCACGAGTGAGGTGGACAGTCAGGACCGCTGGTCATGGTCTTTGTCCTTCTTGGTAGCTGCTGTATCACGGAACAGATGAATGAAGCGCCGTTTTTGGGGTGCTGCCCGGTTTCGTTCGGTTTCACAGCCGAAGGTGTGGTGCACCTCTCCCACCTGGGCTCCTCAGTGGCGGCTCCTTCCCTGGGCAGGGCTGGCAGCTCCTGGGCAGCACTTCCAGAGAGGGTTTTCCTGCGGGGAAGTGGCTGCCCCGGCAGATCCCGTGTCCGTTCTGCTGCTCCCTGCAAGCACATCGCCATGGCGAGGGCCGTGCCTCCGGCTGACGCTCCCGTTTCTCCCGCAGGTCATCCTCTTTCAGTACTGACTGCGCGGACTCTTCCTCACCTGCCCGTGGCCCTGCCGGCACCGCTGCCCCTCAGCCGCTGACAGCGCCCAGCCCTCGGCAGCTGCCACCGGTCCCGCGGGAGAAGCTCAGACCCAGCACTCTCAGTTCCTTCCATTGACCAGCGCCTCGCGCCCGCTCTGATTTCTCCAGCGACACTCTGTGTATGTGTGTGTTGAGTGCACAGTTACATTTTACACTTGTTTCTTGTGGACTTGTAGAATGACCGTGAGTCTCTCCAAGGCAGTGCCAGACACAGTCAAAACTGGTGACTCTACTGTGCTCGCAAGTCTTGCTCCCAAACCCACGGGAATATGAACAACCCAGAACATGCTGAGTCTCAGGGGGGTCGATGATCGCCTCTGAACACAAAGGAAGGAGGAATTTACGTGGTTTGGCCTGATTCTCTTTTTGCACCAGTGAAGCAGTTCCTGGACATCCCTCCTTCTTTCCACTCGCGTGTGTGAAATCTGAAATTGGCTTTTTGGCTCAGCGACTCGTATACAGACAGACCTTCCTGAGCCAAACTCGCAGGTAGCTGAGACTCCACTGAGTGGAAAACATGATGCCAGCTGGAAATAGGCAGTTTTTCTTCCTCCTCAAAGTGCTTTAGAATCACATGTCCTTTGATCACTCAAAGGTAAGTAAATCTTAGTGTTTTTCCCCCCGTTTTATAGGAGGGGAAGCAGAGATGTCCTGAACTGAGAGGAACCATGAGGGTTGGTGGCAGAGCCAGGTTTAGCACCCTGAAGTTTTTGATTGCTGACTTGTTCTTAGAACACTGAATATCTTTCTCCTCTCACAGCCATCTGCCAAATCTTTTATTTTTTTCTTTTTTTTTTTTTTTTAAGTTTTTTACTCTTGTTCTTTATTAACAAGCTACTTTATTTCCTTGGAGTCATATTGGATCACAAATGGGTGATTTCAGAATGTACCTACAGAAAACCCTCAGACAATCCATACTCTGGGACTGGGAAACGCTCGATGGAAGGTGGCCATAAAGGTGTAGAAATGTTCTGCCCTGCTGTGGACTCAAGTTCAGTCGGTGGAAAGAGTTGGGTAGAAACTGGAGACCAGTTAAAAAGGTGAAAGCCACAGTAAGGCCAGCAGGAACCGTCGCTAGCCAAGTGGACAGCAAGGGGATGGCATCTTCCTTTGTCTGCCAGAGATCCCCTCTGCCCTCCTGGTCTCCCCTGCTGGGGTAGGGCTGTTGGTCCTGCCAGGCCCTGGGATGAGGGTGCATTCCAGGAGAATGGCTGGGCTCACGGCAACAGCACAGGAGGTGCTCAGCAGTCTGGGCCCAAGTCAGGAAAAGGACTCCAAAACAATCCTATCCTTCATTGATGGTAATAATGAAAAGTAAACAAGAGACCTCTGCCAGCCCTCTCAGTTTGCACCGAGCCAAGAGCAGGTCTGTAACAAAACTTCTCTCCACACAAGCACATGGGTCTGTCCTGCTGTGAAGTGTCTGTGAGGCTGCTCTTCCAAGAATGTGAAAGCCTACCCTGAGCCACAGCTAGTGAGGGATGTGACTGAGCCGTGCCCGAGGAGCAGGAGATGGGAATCCATCTGTTACATAGCCTGTTTTTAATTGGAACTGTAGATACACGTGTTTTCCTCTCCGGGACATCCTGGATCAATCCGTGGCATGGGCCAGGTGGGCAAGCATGCCACTGCTCTGGCCAGCCCATATTGCACACGTGGGGAGCTTCTCCTGCCCGTGTCCCTGAACTCCGTGTGACACCAGCAGCCAGACACGTGGCTCCAGCTGAACCACGAGGAACGCTCCGGGAGTGGTGTGGGGAGATGGGGACGTCTGCTGAAGTGGCCACCGAGATCTCTTGGCCTGAGAAGTAACTGAGTACAGCACGCTTTGATATTGGTTGGAACAAATCCACACACGCACCCTCTCCCGTGTGTGTGCCCGTGTGTTGAGAGCGATGGTACTACCTCGGACAGCTGGGCCAGTATCTGTCAAATTGCAGCCAGCAGCTCTAGTCCCAGCTCAAAAAATAACATTTGAAAGGAGACAGGGGAATTAAGTCCACAAAATGTTTTTGTCACCTGCAGATGTGTGAGTGACCATTTCCAGAGTGTGACCAGTGACAAGGTGCTGTCACACGCCTGGCCTGACTGGAACCACCGCTGCAGAGGTGTCCCCCCCTGGGGAGGGGACAGTCACCAGTTGCTCCAGTTGCACCAGGTGCATCCTTTTTGTCCTTTTCATAGCAATGAGGGAAGGATGAGTGTTCCCTTGGCTGGCTGTTGGTGAGTGTTTGTCATCATGGGTTGAGGTGGTTGCTGTGTCCATGTGCCAGCCTTGAGATGCTCGTGGGGGCCGGGGGGGTCACCGAGGCCTGACTTTGTTCTCCATTTGTGCTTGCACATCCTAATGACCATTTAGTTGTGGAATTAGTGCCATAAAGGAATGGGTAGTTGTTCCATTTGACACTGGAGGAGAGATTCAGGCTGTAACTTGCCCTGATATCCCACAGTCTCAGAGATTGCCACAACTGTTCTGTTGAGGGAGAAAAGGGTTTGATGTGTTTCTCCCTTCTGTCTTGGCAATGCAGTGAAAGGGAAACTATGAAATATGTATCTGCTAAATACCAACTTGATAAGAAAAACCCCACTTGGGAAATGTCCTGGATATCCAAGGGTTTGTAAGCGATGCCACGGCAGGGCCGGAGTGCGAGGCAGGGCCGAGGGAATGTCGGTGTTTCTCTCCAGGGATGTGGGCTCACCACAGACTGTGCTCGGGGCACTTCCCCCCATAAGTAGCCAGGAGCAGCTTTGCTAATTCAGAAATCAGGCTCTGTTTATATTAAGCCCAAATTGTTTGCAAAAACTGGAAGCAATTCAGCTTGTGCAGTTTTAGAGCTAATTATGTGTATGGAAAATACTCAACTGTACCAAGAATGTAAGAAATCTTCTAATTTATTCAATACATTGTTTCACAACATATTTCACACTGACTGTTGCCACTGAACCAAACCTTATCTCAGGTCATTTGCATTCATCTCCTGTCTGTGGATTAAAAAAAAAATAAAATTAAAGTCATTCTCATTTTCTTAGTTTATTCAGTAATTGCCAGATGGGTTCTGGTGCAGCAATGCAGACTCCACGCACTAAACTTTTCCAGTTGCTATTTACAAACCCTTTTGCAGACAAGAACCCACTGAAGACAGCCAGTGAAAGGCTCCTCACTCCAGTTTAATAAGGTGACTAACAGAGCTCGGCTCTGGAAGTGGGATGGTTTCAGGTTTTATCAGCAGTGATTTTTTCTGGCTCATGCTGGTTAACCCAATGCCCGAGCTAAAGGTGCTTACAGAACTCACTCGTTGGGACAGGGAGTGGGAACCAATCCTGAACTACTATCGGTGATTTATCTCTAGGATGCCAACTAAACACCAGTTTTATTTCATCTGCCAATCATTTTGTTGTAGCATGTTGCAATTCTGCATGTCTTGGCTACAATGGTTAAAAATTTTTTTCTCTGAATGAGTGGACAGTCAAGACTAATATTTATTTTAAAAAAGTAAAACAAAATTGTAAGCACTTTTTGTAAAACCAATGTCTGTTTTGTTACATACTTTTAATGTTGTGCTTTGTAAATGTCTTATTTGTGTAATAAATAAAGTTAATGCAAGTAGAAGTGCTGGCACTTACATCCAGAAAATGATGTAATTCCATTTTATTTTATTTTTAAATACTTTCTGGCTTACTAATCAAGCAGCAACCCACCCAGTTTTCCTCTTTTATTATTTTGTTAAACTCTGGCTTCAGGAGAGTTCAACAAACGTTCGTAGTAAATGGATATAATTTCCTAGTTAGCAAACCCGTCATTAAAGAATACCTCTGGTGTACATTATTACAATGATCAATCAATATCAAAGTACTGAGCAAAAAGAGAGGAAAGGAATTCACCAGGACAGCTAACTAAAATCTGGGAAAATAATGTTGATTAAGATGGATTTGAATGACTTCAACACCGAATCTGAGGCACTCTTTTTAACAAATTGTTTTCAGGCTTAATAATGTTTATACATACTACACTGCACACCTCTCAGGAATATTATTGTGAGTACAGTCGGCTTTTTTGCTGTGGCTTTTGCTCAGCATGACTGATTAAATGATTATTTCCATTTTTCTTTGAGCTGACAAAGATGACAGAAAGATTATATTCCTGTCGAGGGAAAGGGTGAGACAAATCCACGAGGACAAATTGCATTTATTGTGAATCAGATTACCTGCTTTGCTGGAATATTGTCTAGGAAAAACTGGTTTATGGTTTTGGTTTGTGCTCAGTTGTTACATCCCAGGCTTTCCGGCAGGTCCGAAGGATCCATTCATGCTCTTCATCGTCTGAAAGGGAGAGAAAGGAACATTAAATATCCCCGTGTCAGATCTGCTCCTTGCACCCCTGGGCTCCAGCCCAAACAATCCATTTTTTCCTTGAAAAATAAATCCACTTTTTAGCCCCTGGCGTATCTTAGAACACTTTTTTTTGTTTGTTTGTTTGTTTAAAATATCGTGTGCTGTCGTGTGGGAATTTGTCAAGGCAGGAGGCACTGGCTCTGTGGCAAGGACTGATTATTCATCTCTTTGATAAGCTTGGGTGAACCACGAGATTTACATGTATAGATTTTACATTTTGTCTTTCTGGGCAAAATACACAGGAGAAATGTTGAAACTATCAGAAATGAAGATAGGCATTTTTAAAATGGCTGTGTTGCTTGTTGGTTTATAGAAAGTGAAGGTAAAGAAAAATTTCCAGTGAAATCCCAGGTTCTTGTCTTGGAGCTTTTCTTTCCATGCTGTTTCTGAGATGTATGTTGTGGCAGGTATTGATAAGCTGATGTAGTGGCTGAGAGATTTTTTAGACCAACTCCTGTGTCCCTTGTTAGTATTCATGTCTGTCGTATTTATTCTGAGAGCATAATGACACTGTGGAAAGAAAATAAAAGCAAAGACAATGTAGGAAAAAAAACAACTGACCAGCAAAGTTTGAATAGTAATTTTCTGCATGATTTACAAAAAAATAGTTTGGTGAATGTTAAGTTGTGGCTTCTTAATTTCAGGGATTTAAATTAGTCTTGTCTCCAAAAACTGTTCTGCAGCCTTTTCCTTTGTGTTTGTGTAGGAGAAAAGAGATCTGTGTAGTAAACCAGGAAAAACAAACTTCAAAAAGCCTTGGGAAAAAAAAAAAAAACAAAACCAAAACCAAAGTATTACTTACAACAATACCTGTATTTATTTTTATACTAATGACATATATTCGAGCTGCTTCTTGTGTTTACCACTGTCTTAGCAAATTCATATCAGCTGCTTGTGATGTGTGTAAAAATCTAAATGTTGAGGGTTTGTGGCAGCCCTTGTTACGTGCAAGAACAGATGACTGGGGGGAGGATGGAGCCGAGGGGCTGTGACCATCCCGGTCCCATTTTTTCACCCTGCTGAGCCCCCTGCCCAGGCAGGTCAAACAAACTGGAGGAAGAAGCATGTTGCTTCTCTAGGAGTCACATTTTCCTGGAGATCTTCTGATTGTGGAGTTGTACCTTTATGCTAAAGTGACAGAGGAACATTTGAAATGCAAAGGGAGGAAGATGCTGGGAATGAAGTGTTAAGCAAAGTCTCCAGAGGGGTATGTGACAAATTCTGATGCACAAGCCTGGGGGTTAATCCTATTGGCCGTGGTGGTTTGAGAATCAAGCTTTGTCTTTTCTTTTTTCTTCCCCTTTTTTTTTTCAGGCTGCCCTCCCTTTTCTCTCCTTGCTGGCCCAGCGAGTTGGGTGCACACCCTGAGGTGCTGCTCACTGCCAGCTCTGCTGGCATCCTGGTGCAGGAGGAAAGGTGCCAAGGTGCTGGCTTTAATGACTGCAAAATAGTCATAATTTGGATAAAATAGCTAAGCTCAGCTCTTTCTGTGTTTCACTGATTTTTTTTTTTTTATTCCTTAGAGATCCACAGATCCATTACAAAATATCCTGTTAATGGTACATTTCTAATTTGGGTGTAAAGTAGGACAAAATAGATGCTGAAAAAAAAATGCTGAAAGGGAAATTAAAAACACCAGCACAGAACCTTGCTTAGAGACCGTGCAATCCTCACAGGCAGATTCCACCGAGGGCTGCAACAGGAATGCAAATGTGGTCCTTAAGCTTTCTTAAAAACAACATCCAAGCCATAATCAATGTGCTGGCTTTTGTTCTATGCAGTAGGTGTTGCAGACGTGATCACGTGAGCCTTGCCTGTGACAGACATTGTCCAGTCTGTGTGGCTCTGTGGTTTTAGCTGGAATTGCCTCAAATAAAAAAAAAATCTAGTTTAACTGAGCTTGTAATAATTGCATGAAAAGGAAACTTTTGTCTGTTTCTGTCATGGTGAAGGAATAAGAAAACTTAGAGATGCTGTGCATCACCATGTCTGGCTGGTAGCTGGGCACACCTGGCTCACCTGAGTGCTAGAAATAACCAGCCTGAGTCTGTCTGAGCCCTTGAGAGTGCTCACTCAGCTGAGCATCAAGGGCATAAGCACAAAGAAAGGCAGATGCTAACTTGGCTTCACAGTTTCCAACATACCCTTGGTTTGCCCAGACTGTCTCATTCTGCACTCTGTTGGTCTCCTAGGAAAGCACCCAGGACAAGTCACTCCAGGTATCCTAGCCCTGCCAGACTGATTCCAAAATGTCTTGCTTTGTGCAGTGATCTGAGCCCATGCAAATTAAATACATGTTCATAAGCCCTGCTTAAGCTGCATGTAGTTTAACCAGACGTAAAAACTGAACGAGAGATGTGAATTTCAACTTTGTGCATGAAAAGGAAAAAAAAAAAATAGATGTAATGACTCAACATGAAGTAAATCCCTAGAGCTGCCATCCAGCCCAGTGTGATGTACAGCTGGTCCTCGGTCTAGGAAAGGGGAAATGAAAGAATTGGTCCAGGATAGGAAGAAGAACCACAGCCCAGGGATGAGAATGGCTCCAGGGCTGGCTATGGGAGAGGAGGCAGGGAAATATTAGAATGTAAAGAGTTAAGCTATGGTAAAACATACTTTTGCTACACTAAAGAAGACTGGTTGATAATTACTGTAGTTTTAGGGCTATTTGAATCAGTGCAGCTGCAACCTCTTCAGTAGTAACCCCTGAAACAAGACAAACTGGGTTTATTGTACTGAACAAGTCTTAAAGCTCCTCCCTGATTGTTAGTAATTGGCAGCAATGGACTTAACAGCCTCTTGACTACCCTTTTTACACTCTACCTGACTGTGCAGCTAACAATTTAAATCACAGATGCCGATCCTTCTTTGTGGCAGCTGCTTGTTAACTACACGTTCCTCTTTTTCTGCCACTGGCTGCTTCCATAACCCTGCAACACCAGGGTTAGATTGGAGAATCACATTTCATCAATATTTAAAATGGAATTAAACCTTGAAGTTTGATTAATGCTACCAGATAGTGAGTTGTAATTACTATTTTGCAAATTACAATTGTTTGAATATGTTAATATGATTGTCTAAGCACATCTTCACCTTCAGAAGTAATTTTCCTTTTAAAAAAGATTTGAAAAAAATACAAACTCTTTAATCAGTGCTAAATTATCACCCTGTGCACAATTAGGTAGAATGGGGTTCTTCGTGTGGTGTGCTGAATTTTGTGTCAGCATATTTATCTTTAAAAGTTAATCCATTTTTTTAGATTTTCCTCAGTAGAATAAACAGTGATGGAACAGACTTTGCTGAGAGAGGACTAACCATGCTGGTGTTTGAAGGTAAAGGAAAAAAGCTTTGTCTGAGCATTTAACTGCAATCTGGTATATCCCTGTGCAGTTAGTAAATATTACCCAGTCATTTCTTCCAAAGTCAGTGAAATATTATCATTATTGTCATGACATATTATTGGAATCTTGAAACTGAAACAGCAAAAGATTGTAATGGATGAGCTCTTGAATTATTTCCTTGTGTCTCAATCAAAAATTAGATCAGTTTCTAGCACCCACTAAATATATCTTGAATTTTGGGCTCCTCGGGCAGCCCACCCTGAGACAGCTCTCTGTCATTTTTGTGATTAATTCAGGCTGTTTCCATTGAGCAGGCAGAGGCACATGGAGCCAACCCTGGCAGCCACCTGCATGACTGGTCCCCAGAAACAGCATCAGCCCACAAAAGATGACTAAGCAGGGCTGCAAGTGTCCTGATGTCCTGCTGGACACTGTCCACACAGCCAACAGGTCAGTCTGGGGAGTCTCTTTAGGTAAATAAGACCCAGCTAAAGCTCCAGGCTGTAATGTGTTCCTCTAAGTAGCCCATTTCAGAATTGGTTCTTCTCACCAAATGTTGCCTGGCTAGTTTCTGCCTTGTTTTGGGGGGCTTTAGGGGAAGTTCCAAATCTTGGCAAAGTCCAAAGAGGTGTCACAACCACTGTTAGGTGTATTCCACAGTGAGCTCAAACTGCAGCCCACTTAAATCAGTGGATTTCTGCTCTCTGCAAAATGAAACCACTTGCCTCCTTTCCAATGCTCAGGCTAAAAGTAGTGGCAGAAGAGATTTCCCCAAGTACCACACTCCAGATTTATCTCTCAGCTGGGATTAGAAACAGCTGAAAATTCAGGGTGGCCTTGCTTCAGGGTGCTTCCAAGGGATGACATGAGAACACACTGTAATTTAGGTGCGTTTAATCTTGCTATATTAAATGCATATTGCAAAGTTTAGAATTATTTGCTTCTAACTATCATGTTTCTGTGTTGCTTATGGAAACCTCAGCTGTGAGAGACTTCTGAGGACTCTGCATGCTTAGGTGCCTGCCATGGCACAGGGCTGAGGCTGACAGCACTGGCAGAATCCTCACGGAGGCTTCTCTTAACTATTGCTTTCCCAGGAAAACACCTAGAAGTTTGCTAAAATTAGAATACCCAGTGGTTTGAACAGGGGGAAAACAACATTATTCACCTTAAAAACCTTGTCTGACTGTGTTAGGCCTTGGTAGCTGTATGTGTCCCTGATGTCTTGGAGGCTGTGTCTGCACTGGAGGCCTGGTGCCCTCTGAAATTCAGCTCCGTGCCTCCCTCCCCTGCCCAAGGGCAGGTTGGGGCTTGATGTGCGTGGCTGTCAGCCCCTCTGTGTGCTCTGTTAGGGCCCAGGAGGGGAGGCAGTGTCCCTGGGATGTGCCACCACCGGGACAGGGAGCGCTGGGAGCGGGCCCTGCCCGTGCCCACGGTTTGCAGGGTGTGTTTGGATGGTCTGTGTTTACAACAGGCCATCCTCCAGCAGCAGCCGAGCTTCCTCCCCGCTCGCAGAGGGCCAAGCACACGCAGCCCATTGTAAACAACAATATCACGGAATTCTTTCACATCCCTGGCTCCTCCCAGCACCCGCAGCGCAGTTTATCATGTTCTTCCACTGCACAATCACAATGACATGTGATAGCATCTCAGCCATGGGTTCTGCCTGGCACACCCCTTCCATTTCCACTGCCCCCTCCGCGTCCCTAGCACCCCTTTCCTTACTGCACCTGACCCCACCAACATCAAGGCTGGCAAGAAAATGGAAAATATGTTTTCAATTAACCTTTGCTTCCACCCACAGATTCTCACCCTTCCATTCTCTTTTAATTACTGTCATTCCAAAATGGCCCCCAAATGAACTTTCCATCTCTTGTAAAGGTTGTTTTCACGTGAGCTGTATATTGAATTTAAGTGCCTATAAGACTTGTGTGGAACCGGTTTAATGGATTCACAATAGGATGGTTAGCACCCAAACAAAGGTGTTATTCTTGGCATGCCACCCTTTGGAACTGAAACTTCCACAATTTTCAAAAAGATAAGGCCAGGAAACCAGAAGGAACAATATATCTGCAAAAGCTATAGCTGCTGAAATTACCGTAGTACTTACATCATGATGCAAATGTTAATATTATCACTGCTGGCTATAGTCTGGAATATAAATTATGTTGGTTCATAATCTATTTTGCTGAATGGAGGATGTTTCATGTTAAAACATGTAAGCCAAATTTAATCCAGAAATGTTCTTGGTTGCTCAGATGAGAAGTCCCCAAGTATCTCTGTCTGTCACCTGAGCAGATTTTGACACTGTGAAAGACATATGTATGAATTTTGTAATGGCATCCAAAATGTGCTTGATCTTCACACATTTCTATATAAAAAAATACCAAAAGAGCATATGATGGGTAGGAAAATTGGTCCAACATTTTAAAAAGTGTTTAGGGTAGAATAAGAAAGAAAAAAAAAGGTAAGAAAACCCCCTCAACTTCTCATAGGAGTCTGGGAGTGTAATTTTAAATGAAGTGGACTCAATTTCTCTCTGCCATCATCACTGCTCAGCCATTTGCCTTGCCCACTCAGCAGCCCCACTGTGATACTTGCCAGGGTTCTGCCTCTCCTCCTGCTGAGATCTGGCTCCTCAATTAATTTATTTGTTAAGCATTGGGGATTATTTAGATCCAGAGCTCTGACATCAGAACAAAAGCTATCTAACTAACAAATAGGAAGAGGTAGATAAGTGACACTTTGAAGATCCAGATCAAAGAGTTATAATACAATTTCTGACCTGCTTCTGGATGTAATATTTTTCAAAGCTTTTGACTACCACAGAGTCTGGAAAGCAAGTACCAGAAAAGTGGAATTGTATGAATGTGGCTAAAAACCTATGTCCTGGAACTAGACCCAAGGGAAAAAAGTATGTTGGCAGATGGAGGAGACAAGACCAGAAGGTGAATTTGTAGGTAGCTCTGTAGAGCCTTGTGGGCAAAGAGAAGAAGCAGAATGCCATGGCAGAGAGAGAAAATATTTTTTGCAGTGGTATTTTGGAGGAATATGAATCAAAGAGGCCAGAAGGAGGAACTAGCAGTAAAAAGGACAAGCACTGCAGCTGTTGCAAGAAAAGCAAAGGGCTACTCACATTCGTATGCTCTGCTTGTGTAAACGGAGAGCAGCACTGGCTCTCTGCTTTACAACCCTGCTTTCAGAAATAAGTTTGTCAGCCAAAGTAAAGAGAAAAAGATCAATGGATTGCAATAAATGGCATTTAACATAAAAATGAGTAAAATTTACAATCCAGTTAACTTGTTAAATGTTACAAAATCAGCAAACAATAGACACAATTTGTTTTGTTCAGAGCCCAGAGGTAGAGACCAAATCCTCTAAATTAATTTCTGCAAAAGCTGGGGTTTTTTTCCAAACAGGTCTGGATCCTATTCGTTGTAGAATATACTGATTACCAACTATTTTTAAGAGCTTTACACAAACATTATTTCTTTTGTTGTGTGAAATGCAGAATCAGCCATCTGGCAAATGCCCCAGAGCTAAAATCTTTTACATGACATATAATTCAAAATGATTAAATATACAACAGAAAATAGCTATAGCATTGCACTTAAAATAGCATGAACTTTTACTGCCGATCAAAACTGATTTCTTTAGCCTAACAAGTATCCAAAGAACAATTATTTGAAGAGCTTTTAAGAGTTTCAATATGTAGGAACTAAACCTCATCTAAATTCAGTATCTTAAGTCAAATAAAAAAGAAACAAATGTACAAAAGATTAAATGGTCCTGCCTTATAAGTAGACATTTAAATCTATGGGAAGCTAAATTCATTCGAACAAAAATACTATATTCCCTCTGTATGTGTATTGCTGGGGCTTTCCTCTCCTTGCTCAGGGCATCTGCCAAAACAACTCGTACATTCTTAGGCAATGACATGGGGACTAGCCTGGAATCAGGCTGTTCATCCACTCCCTCCATCATCAGAACGGGCAATTTCAAAGAAGAACAGGGAATAAAGCTCCGTGCGTGATCCCTCAGTGCAGTCAATCTTTTTTCCTGCACTGCAGTTGACTCAAAGTTAAATTTGCTGTCTTTTTTCCAGAAATACTCCAGGCCTGAAAAATTGCCAGGTCCTCATCCCACACCCAATTCTCCAGTAGTTTCTGAGAAAGAGCACGCAAACATCTGCATGTATTTGGGGTACATGAGGGTAGGTATAGAAATATTACCCTGAGCGATTATTGAGTGGTTATGGCTGTTTCTCAACTGCATTTTTCAGACAAGTCAAAGTCTACATTTCCCAAAAAGCACTTGGTGCAAGTCAGATCTGAGTTGTGAGGGGAAAAAAAAGTCCAAATGTAGGAGATTTCTCTCATGGATTTGTGTACTTGGATAAACCTGAAATGGTTGAACACATCGTTGCCGACTGTCCGAAATATTTGTGCTGCTCAGTTCTTTCAGACCAAGCATGAGAACCTCCATCCCAAGGTAACAACAAGAGGAAACTGTAAGTCTGTGATTAATAAGGCTTAGAATTAAAATGGCTTTGCCCCCTTGCCTGGGGAGTTGGGCCAGCCTCACAACCTCAGACGTTCTAACCCCAGACTTCTCTAAACTAAACGACAATAATGTTCTTGAATCTTGACCTTTTCAGCTCATAATGACTCCTGAAGCAGCAGGATTTTTCCTGCTGCTTTTCACGAGACTTTCAGGCTTGTAGAAATGCTGATTGCTGGCTGGCTTGGGACTGCAGCAACACCAAAGCCCCTCTTAATAAGACACTTGTCCTGGTCTTCTAGGCCTAATCCTGCTCTTAATTCATCTCTCTTACTGAGCTCTGAGCGAAAAGGCAGATTTTGTGTCTTTCTGCTCTTGATTTATAGGAAGAGGTACAAATATTTTTCAGGTAATACTGACTGCACTACAGAAAGCTCCCCTATGCACCATGCTAATTAAACCTGAAGAAATATGAAAATAGTAGAATAAATATTCTCATATTATAATGAGGAAAAGCATGTCTTATATTATTTAACCCATCCCTGTGAAAACCACAGGAGAAACAAAGCAATTTTCATCAGAAATATCTTTGCTTTTCATCAAGACAGGTGACCCAGGCAATCTGCTGAGATCTTTTCAATCTCAGCATAAAAAATTTCCTGGTTTTGATTGTATTTTCTCTTTGAAAGTTACGGGCTTTTCTGATATTCAGAGGGCCTAAAATCTGACTGTCACAGCTCTTCTTGTACCTCTCTGCTTTGCATTAAAAATAACGTCTTGTAGTTTCTACTTTTCACTGAAAAACTGGGAAATCTTCCGATCTTTCTATTGACCAAACTCTGTTACAAAGGTGCCAGGAGTCCTATTTCTGGGGAAAAAAAAAAAAAAAAAAAAAAAAAAGGAATACTCCTGGTGAAACAGGAGCCTGGTCCCGGTATCTATTAAAAATAAACAACGTATCTTCTTACAAATGAGCCTTCCCATTCTTATTTATGTGCTCAATTTTGCGTACTTCGCAATACTGGAAAAAAGAAAAACTTGAAGAACACATGGAGAATCAAGAGAAATTTGAGCATCCCCAAGGAAACAGAGGTTTAGGGACGAAGTAATAACTGAGAGGCTGTAATGAGAATTTGGAAAACTTTGCTAGATAAAAACGTATAACAAAGCTGTTGCTGTCATTTCATTCCCTGGGCCTGATTATGTTTTCACGACGGGCCTTTGCGCTGCTCTAGCAGCGAGAGCTCTCCGAGTAAATGAGGATCAGACCTCCGAGCTCGAGGAGTGCAGGGCTTGCCAGGCTCCTCAGGAGCCTCCGTGGGGCTCCACATCCTCTCATGTCCACGGAGAAGCGCTGGGAGCCAGCTCAGCAATTTCCAACAGCGGCTGCCCTGCGCTGGAGCTGTTCCTGGGTGCTGCCAGCCTGGGGCCAAGGCCGTGCCAAGGCTCAGGGATTCCTCCTTCTCTTCCACAAACAGCCACCAAACAATTAGCAATCGCTTCATAATAGGGCCGGGGTGAAAGGTGAGGGCTGGAGTATTCTGAAGCCTGCTGCCAGGGCTGAGGAAGATAGTGTCATTTTGGTTAACCTGTCAAGCTGTTGTAAGAACTTCCTGAATGCTTCCTACCATCTGCTTTTGATGCTTTCAAGACTTGGCTGGAAGCCTGGAGGTTTTCCTGCTCTTTCCTGCCCAACCTATAATGGAGTAATTCTGGATCTGTTCCCTGTCATCTCAGCCTCTTCCTCAGTTTCTTCTGCTTACAGCTGGGGTTTTTTTTTTTTAATTTTTTTTTTTTTCTCTTTGCTTCAGTGGCCTTGTGTCCTGAATCATCTCTCCTGGGGCGGCAGGAGTTCCTCTGATGTTGAACAAGTGCCGGGTTTTTCAATTGTGTTCATGTTCTTGAGAGGAAGGGTCTGGCCTACATGACACATTCCTTCTTCACGCTCACATCAACAACTTTAACTTTGTGTCCAGGCCCTGGCTGGAAGGGCCACACAAAGCCCATCTCCAGCACTGTCAGGCCGCACGCTGCGCCGGGCTGCTGGGCCAGTATTGATTGGTATAATTTGTAGGGTTTGAGATAAATGTCATAAAGGACAATGAGTTCAAAGAACAGATTAAAAAACAATAAATTGAATTCCAAGGCGTTCCCTCCTGTACTAATCTGTGTAGGTTCCTGTGTTTTTGGAAAGCATGTTGCTTATCTTCCTCATCAGTAGGCCCACTGCATTCCAGTATTTTGGATCAATGCCATTTGTAATAATCTAGATCAGTTTTTATTCAACGTTTATAAAACAGGCCATGTATCACAGGGTATATTTTATAGCAGATGGTATCTCCAATTCATTTAACCCCTCCCCACTTCCCTCCTCCAATATCACAGTGCACACTCACAAAAGCTCTTGAAAGTAGAGCAGAGCAGAATTTTTTTTTCAACAAATAGTAAATTTGCTGAAAAATGGAGTTTCCAAGCAACAAAACTGTTAAACTGTAGCACGCTGAAAATGAAATGTTCTGTTTTCTAGGAAAAAAAAAAAAAAAAAAAAAAAAAAAAAAAAAAAAAAAAGGTTTTCCAATTTGGACATTTGAGGGGGGAAAAAAAAAATCAGAGTCGGTGGCTGCTTTCAGAAATCAGTTGCATTTTAAAACCCTCTGCACTGAAAAGGCAATAAACACAAAGATTAAATAGCCAGAACACAAAGTAGGTTTTTTTCAGGTCAGACTACATTTTTTTTAGTTATCCCAGTGTCAACTGTTTGGGGATCATCCCTGGCTTTTAACTTGAAAAGTTTCTCTTTTGGCTTGGTAAGAACTAATTTTCCCCAAGGTTAATTAATTTGAGGACCTATCCGTGTATTTGCCAGACTCTACTCCAAACAGACCTCTCCAAGTGAAGGTTTCCTGCTCAGGAAGGTAAGACCCAGACTCATTTTAATAAACTGGACTATTCCAACATGTAGAGATCAGCACATGCTTAAGCACTTTGCTGGTTGACAACATGGAGCTTTTCAGCTTCCAGGATCAGAGATGTGCCCCTCACAACCACTCCCTTGCTTGAGATCATAACAGGAGAGACTGAAGATTTTTCTGAGATTAACATACCAAATGGTAATAAAACATATTTATTCATATATGCTTGGGAATACTTCATTGTAATTTTGCAAAATATGATTTGTACAGCTCTGGGGATACATAAATCACTGATAAAATAAATAAGTTAAGGATATTTTAGCTCAGTGATAATAGAACTGAGTCATGGAGCTGTTTATGTTTTGGCTTTAATCAGGCATCCTAGAAGATATAATAAACCCTTCTTAGTTTACCTTGCAGAAGAAGTTAAATCATACCTGCATTTCTCAGAAAATTGCGTTTGTAGTCAACAACTACTCTGGTTTTGGGGTTATAGAATCCATCACCACAGTCATAACAACCTTCTGGGATTATTTTGGGAGGATCCAGATTTGTAAGCTGAGCAATGCCTGAAGGGAAAAAAACAAGGTTTGATTTTTTTTTTTTTTTTAATTTATGCCTTTGATCAAGATAACTAACATACATCTCCATGGTGTTTGCTACAAAAATAACAGAGTTACCTCACGATAAACTTTGTAAAACATTTCATCAGTTTTGCAGATGGGGAAAATGAAAATGGAAAAATGCACACACAAAGGTTGTGTGGTAAAAAACGATCACTTTGATTTCCTCATGCACAGTCCTGTGATTCAGCCCACCAAGTTAACATTACGAGTCCAACCCTAAAATCCAAAATGGGGCCAGGAGAGAACCACTGGCTTCACAGAACTCCATGTCATCACTAAAATATTCTATGTATTGTGTGTATTAAGTTACAGATTTTACTCACTTTTTTTCCCTATAAACCCACCTTTTGACTACAATAAATAACAACATTATAAAAGTCTTTAGCAAAAACATAGACCGAACAGAAATGTCTGTTTTGGTATCTACTAAAAAGCTACGTGGGGCAGATGCTTGAGACTTCATTTGGTGTCCTGGATGCAAACTAATTGCTTTTGCTGGACTTCTCTGTATCAAAAGCACCCGGCTGATGCCGCGAGGGTGAGCGGCATGAAAGGGTTAACCAGGATGCCAAAAGCTGCAGATAACAAAGGGCTGTCCTGCTCGCAGAGAGCCGCTGTGGGTGCAGAGCTGCACCCCAGGCTGTGCTGGTGGAAGGTGGTGTCCACATTCTCCTGGCAGCATCTCAGGCTTGTGTGAAATTAGCCAGAGCATTTCTGCTCCATGTTACTCATGTAGCTGAATTAATCTTTCTTAAGCAAAGTTGTTAGTTTAATTCCTTCCAGACTCTCAGGATCGCAAACGCAATTTAGTACCTGGCGGTTTAAAACCAGAACAGATTTCTGTGTAGAATCTCCTGTCGTAGCCGTCGCAGTAGAGCCATTTTTCCTCGTCGTATTCGAGACCATCTGTAAAAGTGTATTTCCCCTGCAAAACACGTTTTGAGTGCAGAGTTAATAAACGTGATGGATGGACGGAACGCCAAGGCCAGGTCGCACCGGCAGAGCCCAGCGCGGCTCCGCTCGCCCTTTGTCGGGAATCCTGTCCGTGGTGCCCGGCCGCCAGCAGCCTCCCCCCTCCCCGAGGGGTCGAACGCTGGCTTGGCTCGGAAATCCGCGTGTTTCACCTCCAACCTCTGCCAGCGGAGGCCCCTCGGGGTGAATCCCCCCCCCCCCGGCCGTACCTGCGTGGGCACCCCGCGGTCCCAGAGCGCCCGGTATCCGCCGCCTCTGCGGCTCAGCAGCTGGCCCTTCCCGTGGAACATCCCGTCCCACAGCGAGCCCCGGTACTGCGTGCCCGTCGGCAGCGTGTAGTAGCCGAATCCTTCCATCCTGGAAGAGACGGCGGGGGTGAGCGGCGGCAACCCCGCGCCCCCGGCGTCCCCCGGTCCCCACCAGCCCCCTGCGACCCCTCCCTTGTCCCCATGGCCCATCTGCAATGCCCGCGACTCCCCTGCCCTGCCAGTACCCCCCTGCCCTCCCTTCGGGCCCGCCGCTCCCACGCGAACCCCGCTGTGCTCCGCCGTCTCCCCGCGCTCCCCCCCGCCCCTTCCCGGACCCCCCCCGTTTCCACCTTCCCCCAGCACCCCCCGTGTCCCTTCCCGTTCCCCCCGTGTCCCTTCCCGTTGTCCCACCTGCCGCGCATGACTCCCCCCAGGTACCGGCCCCGCACCAGCTCCATGGCGGCCCCGACGCCGCGTCCCGGTCACCACGGCAACGGCCCCGCCCAGGCCCCGCCCAGGCCCCGCCCCCCCCGCGCGCGGCCGCGCGTGCGCGGTGCGGGCCGGGCGCTGAGGGCGCTCAAGGAGAGCCGCCATGCCCGGGGTGCTGCGGGTGCCGCCGCTCGAGGAGCTCGACGTGCAGGAGGTGAGTGCGTGAGGGCCGGCGGGACCTTCCCCGCCCTGCCCTGCCTTCCCCGCCCGCCCTCACGGCCGCTGTGCCCCGCCGCAGGTGGCGGTGAGCTCGGCCGTGCTGAAGGCCGCGGCGCACCACTACGGCTCGCAGTGCGACCGGCCCAACAAGGAGTTCATGCTGTGCCGCTGGGAGGAGAAGGACCCGCGCAAGTGCCTGAGGGAGGGCCGGCAGGTGAACCAGTGCGCCATCGACTTCTTCAGGTGAGCGGCCCCCGGCCGGGAGATGCCGCCGCAGCCGCAGGGCCTGGAGGTGACGGGGCTGCGGGGCCGTGCCCGGCAGTGTCATTCGAGGCTGGCGGTCACTCGTTCCACACCTCTGCTGTGGAGACAGCCTGGGAGAGCTGCGGCTGTTCAGCCTGGGGAAGAGAAGGCTCCGGGGTGACCTTAATGCAACTTTCAGTACCAGCAGCGGCTACTAGAGAGCTGGAGGGGCACTTGTGACAAGGGTGTATGATGTGACAGAGCAAGGGGAGATGGCTGCACGCTGACAGAAGGCAGGTTTAGATTAGGTGTTAGGGAGGAATCTTGCCCTGTGAGGGTGGTGAGGCCCTGGTACAGGTTGCCCAGAGAAGCTGTGGCTTCCTCATCCCTTGGAAGTGTCCAAGGCCAGGTTGGATGGGGCTTGGAGCGACCTGGCATAGTGGAAGGTGTTCCCTGCCCATGGCAGGGGGTGGAATGAGATGAACTTTAAGGCTCCTGCCATCCCAAACTATTCTGTAATTCCATTATTCTACTTAAAAATGCTGCCGCCATCACGGCCTTCAAAACTTTTACACTTTCTTCTTAAACTTTAACTCCTGGGAATAGTGGCCATGTGTCTTATCTTGCTTATTTATACATGGATTTATCCTGTCACTTGAAGCTCTTTTGCCTTTGTTCCAGAGCACGCGGCCTGGGTTTTTGTTGGGAGCTCAGGGCAGTGGTGTGAGGCTGCTGCACCTTGCAGCAGTGATGAACTCCAGGAAACCAACCTGAGCATTGCATTGTCTGTCCTCCCTGTCTCACAGGTGAACCACTGAGAAAGCTTGAGCAGGTGCACCACCTGCCTCTCCTGACCAAACATGTAGCTCCAAGGCATGTGCCAGCACTGTTTGTGAAGGGCCTAATTTAATTACCTCAAGGCATGTCCACCTCCAGTGCAGCAGCTAAAACCTCTGCTCTAAGCATGGCTTTTTGAGCTTCCAGTTATTTGGAAGCGTTAGGGCACCATATAAGGTAACTAAATTATTTGGCAAAACAAAGATGTCCCGTGGAGGAGCTGTGAACATCCACCCAGCAAAAACCTCCTCCACATACCAGCTAAGTCATTGCTGCCATTAACTGTAGCTGCAGCGATGGAAATTCCACAGGCACCTGTATCAAATACGGACTTGACTCACGGTTTAGACGCTCCTGAGAACTTAAAGCTGCAAAAACCGCTTGTCCCCCACTGAGCTGAGGGTGGAGTGAGAAGAGGCTGAGCGGTGGTTGCTGAGGGGTTTGTGCTGTGCTGTCCCCCAGGAGCATCCGGACGCACTGCGCCGAGCCCTTCACCGCCTACTGGACGTGCATCGACTACACCAACCAGCAGGAGCTGCGCCGCTGCCGCAAGCAGCAGGCGGCCTTCGACTCCTGCGTGCTGGACAAGCTGGGCTGGGTGAGGCCCGACCTGGGAGACCTCTCCAAGGTAACTTCTTCGCCTTTGGGGCGCACAGGCACGTCCTGCTCGCCTTCCTTTATGCGCGTTTTTGTCCAGACCAGGTCTCCAGCATCTCACGGCCTGATGGTGTCTCGTGAACTCGGCGCTGGAAGTCTGTGGGATGGTAGAAGTCAAGACTGGCGGCATTTTCCAGGGTTGCTTTTCCAGAAGACTTGTGCTTTTCTTAGGCAATGAAATTCTTGCTTTTTGCTGTTCCTGGTGGAGGCTTTTCCTTTAGGAATGAAGCTCATGCTCACGTGGAGCTGTTCTGTAGTTGTGATGAAACAGCCCTCCTTTCCCTTTTCTTAGAAGTATTGAGGAGCCCTCATCAGCTGAACAACGTGTCCTTACTATTGTTTGCTTCTTGGTGGTCCTTCCTTGAAGTTCTGACTCAAGCTGGCTGTTAAATGCTGTGAGAAGTTGTGTCACTTCTTTGCATTTCTTTCCAGGTGACGAAGGTGAAGACAGACCGTCCTCTGCCTGAGAATGCCTATCACTCTAGACCCAGACCAGAGCCAAACCCACCCACGGAAGGGGAGCTGAAGCCCTCTCCCCTTGGCAGCAGGCTCTTTTTCTGGTCCTGGTGAAGTGGGCAGGCTGTGCCGTGACTCAAGTGCAGAGATGTGGCACTTGCACATGTAAATTGTGTGGTGTGTGCTGGGTATCACTAATAATTAAAGAGCCCAAAACTATTACATGGCTGAGCAGACTTCTTTAAACTCATAGCAACGAGAACAATGCATTTCCCTGTTTTGCTCAGAGCTCTCTGCAGTCACACAGCCCTTGGGACCCTCTGGGCACCAGTAACGTCAGCTGGTTGATCATGATTACCAGGATTGTCTGTGATGTGTGCAAACGCAGTTCCAGTCTTTGACTGCTGGCCCATCCATCACAAACTGGCGTGAGACTTGATTTACTTACTGAGAACATTGCCTCATGGATCAAGGAAACTCTGGGAACAAACAAGTCATTAATGTTTTCCCTTAGTCTTGCAAGTGATAATTGTGCATTCTTTCCAAGGGGCTCCTGTAGAGGTTTAACCTAAAATCTGTCTTGGAGCAAGGAGTTAGTGGAATCTGGCATTTGCTAGGTATGGGGGCAGTGCAGTTGCTGCCATAAAGATCCCTGTTGTGCTTCCCATCTGCTCATACAAAAATGGTTAGGGACTTCCACTTTTTGGACTGTTCTATTGGGGGAACACAAGCTACTTTATCAGAAAAATATCATATTAAATTTTCAATTTTATTTCAGGGAGAAATTTCTCCTAAAGGATCTTGTACCCCATTAAGCAATGTAAGAAAGGAGCTTTTATTCTGTCTCAAGGCCATGACTTAAAGGGTTTGGGGCAAATCCTTCCCATTTTTTCACTGTGGTGGTCTTTTTGATGGAGGAGTTAGTGAGCTTTTTAAAACTTATCTTTTCTACAATATATGAAAGTCATGTTTTTCACAGGAGTTGGATCTAGTCTTTCATTTGCCTCCATCCAATAGCAAAAACCTTTTTATCAAGGTCATAAAAATTCCAGTGAACTTGTTTTTCCAAAGCAATATGCAGTTTAACTTGCTCTGAGTGAGATTGTCTCACCTGAACCATGGCAAAGATTGGAACTGTGCTCTGCTTCTTGAGTAGCCTGCTGGTAGTAGGATCTGAAGATTTACCATCTCCTTGTTTGAGGTGGGATTAAACTGTAATGGTTCTATAGCTGCAGCATATGTTTCTGATCCATGGAGCTAGGGGGAAAATTGTATACCATTTATCTAAAAACAGCTTGTGCACTGTGTGGCCTCTGGGTTCTTGCTACTTTCTGCTGGGGTGCATGGACTGAAACTCAAGGCAGGTGCTATGTTTCCATTTAATGTGCATACCAGGCTGTCTTAGCAGCTCCTTGCCTAAATCCGTGAGCTGGTGCTGCACCTTTGCCGTTTCTCCTTGCCCATCACTGCCACCATCTCTTGCTGAAGGAAGATAACCCTTCTCTGCAGAGGCTGAAATTAGGACTAGCTTGGGCTCTAGTTGCATTCAGCTGAGTGAGTGGAATGAGGTTTGGCCGAGTGGAGGATGAATTGTTCTGGGATGTTAACATGTATCACATCAGATCTTTGCTGACCCACTCCAACGGTTGATCAGGAGTTTTTAGATCTTACCATGTTCTGTTAATAACTTACTATTGTCAGCATATTGTATGAACCATTGCACTGCTGAACATCTACTCTGGAATTAACGGGCATGGGCATTCCAGTAGCTAGCCCCTAATCACAATTAAAGAGTATTTTTTCCTATTAGATTGCTTCTGAAAAGAAAGACATTCGTAAGTAGGGGGGCAGGTTTTTTCAACAGCCTGATAGGAACCCCACCCTTTAGTTGGCTAATACTGTAAGAAAAAAAAAAAAGTGATTTATGCTGAGTCTCAAAGGTTTAAGATCATTTTCTGTTTCTTGACAGCTGAATCTACAGCCTCTTGGGTCAGAGCTGTGGGATCCAGTAATGATCATGGTTTAAATGTCAGAATTAACTGTCTGCTGGCCTAGATTCCCTCTTCGGTTTCAAGCAGGAGTGGGCAGGTAAAAGTACAAAAGAGATCAGCAGAGGAGGACAATGAAATGATAAAGTCAAGTATAATTCAGCTGTAGTCTGAGCATTTCCTTCATTAACCTCTCTGTAATAATTGTTTCTTGTCTTTATCTCTTGGCTAAATCTCTGGAAAAGTGTTGCCAGAGGCTTTTCATGGTGTTTTGGACAGTGCCTGAAGGCAGCTATTTCTGCTCAAAATCCTGTGGCTTTACTCAAACCTGGATGCCCCTTTGGAGCTGTAATGGAAACTAGAACAAGTGGATGTCGAGATTCAGTAAAGACCATAAAAGTATTTTTGAGGAATGTGTCTTGACAATTTTTTGGCAGATGGAGAGCAGACACAGATTCAACACAGATATTTCCCTGGCCCTGTGAGAAGTGTTATTTGTTGTGCTGTGGGATCTCAGCTTTGCCAGAATTTCTAATCACATGTTAAATTAACAAAATGTTAAGCCAGTGTTGTAGCTTATTCCACTGTGGGTCAGATTCGGCAGAACCTGCTCCATTCTTTCAGACTGTGTGTGGGAAGAGTAAAACCTGAGTGTAACTTCAAATCTCAGTAAGGTGGGACTGTGCATTTCTGGCGCAGCAGATTTGTGTGGCAGTAGCACAACAGCATATTTCCGAGAATGTCTCTCTTCAAAACATCTGGCAGTTGGAGATGCCCTGGTTTCAAATGGTTCTGCTCAATTCAGGACTGTAGAATCCTTTTGAAGCTCTCTCTGTGCTCTTGTACTGGAAGAGTTTAGAAGCCAGAATCCGTCTGGGCAGTAACAGATTTCAGACTCCCTCTTGTGGCTGCGTTAAGCTGATTTGGGGCATCTCTGTGAAGACTTTGCCATCGTGAAAATCCAAAGGCTACTTAAATACAAAAACTTGATTAGATCTTTTGTCTTTGCTATAAAATTCACATTGTCTCAACTTGATTTTTCCTACATATAAAAACTATTGAATATTAAGGGAGAGAAGGAAGAAAAATGATTTGAAAACTATTGCCTCAGTCACATTTGGTGTGGTTTAAGGAAGCTAAGGTAGAATCAAAGTAGATGGAGGTGTCTGGGAAGTCAGAGTGTTCATTATAGTTCCTTCTCTGAATCCAGAAGGGAGATGACCCTGGTGCTGCAGAGAGCAGGGTGGTTCTACACTTATTACTGGTGTGAAATGAGCAGGATGGGCAAGGATGGGGGAGCAGGTTAATTGCAATATTTACCTTTGTATGAAAACACATTATTTCTCTTTGTTAGGAACAGACATGGCCTCACCAAATTACTAACGTTAATATCTCTGTTCATAATTTTATGGTTTTTCATGTGAGCCCTTCTACCTGGGGACTTGATCTGAATCTAAGGCGCCTTCTGCGTGCCTGAGTGTGGTGCAAATAGTACTTTGGCAAAGGGAGGAGGTCTGAGAAAACACAGCACAGCAAACTAGAAGCAAATAGTCCGTGGTGTGAATTTGGCTTTAAAGCAGTAAATCAGCACTGCAAGCAGAAGCAGATGCTGGGTGGCTCCCAGACCCCCAAGGCAGGTCAGCAACAGCTCACTCACTGCTGAGTGGGCTTGGTGGGCTTCCTGGGCTTGGTTTCTGCTTCAACAAATTTCTCCACTCCCACGTGCTGCCAGAGCCTTGGCAAGCCCCACACAGGCACGGTGCAGGTTCCTCTGTGCTTGGCAAGGGCAGGCAGTGAGGGAGGAGAGCTCCAGTCCCCTGTGCCCCAGGCTGTGCCTGCCTGTGGAGAGCTGCTCCAGGCTGTCCCAGGCTGAAAGACAAGCAGAAGCTGCTGGGACATGAAGCTGAGACATATCCCGAAATAGGGGCTCAAAGAACAGAGTGTTTAATGGGGTAAAAGCTCTTTTTTGCATCCCAAGCATATCCCCAGTGCTGCTGCCTGAGGAATATCTTAGATCACGTTTGTCTGTTGCTGGTGCCTGAACAAAAGGATTCCAATCTGCAAGTTCCTGTGCTCTTGGCTGGGCTTGGCAAGTGCAGGTGGTTCAAGGGAGTGTTTGGTTCACACTGTGTTCTGCAGCACAAAATGGCAAACAGCTTTTGCAGTTTTGATAGGGTTTAAATTAATTTTTCCCTTCTCCCCGGGGTAAATGAGAGCTGGGAAGAATGGCCATGCCTATTGCTTTGTTAAGCTTGGCTTTGGCTCCAATTCTGGCACCAAGAAAGGAAATAAAATACAGGGAAGGGGAGCTCTATAAAAAAGCTATGGGTCTGCTCCCAAGTTGATAGGTTAAACCACACAAAACCCTGAATCTGAGGCATTGCTCTAATATTTGTAAAATCAGCATGGCAGCTCTTTTAAGGGCTATGAGTCAGCCTGAGGGTGGTTCAGCTCTTTATAAGTAGTAGCACAGCCTTCTGCTTCCATGCAAACAGGAGCGAGGATTTTAATGGAGCCAGAATTACCCCTTTGGTTAGAGCACTGTCTGACCTCTGCTTTGTTCTCGCTGCCTCCCGTGTGCAGCCGTGCCGAGACAGGAACCTGACCCAGCTTTGGGAGAAAAGGGCTGGATGGAGCCCCTAAATGTGGGATCGATGCAACCCTCTCTCCCCGCCGCCCCTGCCTGCCCAGCCCGGGCTCTCTCCGGGCTCTGCCGCTCGGCTCCTTGCGCTGCTCCCGGGGGCCGGGGCGCTCAGGTGTGGCCAGGCTGAGGCTCTCGGGAGCCGCAGCCAGCGGGGCTGACCCGGCCGTGTGCGCGCAGCTCTGCGCGTCCCCTGGCGCGGCCTCAGGCGCTCGTGGCCAGCCTGCGCTCCAGGCTAAACAGAGGAAGGTGAGGGTCAGCCGCAGAGAGCTCTGCCCAAGGCTCAAGAAGCACATTTTGGCAGAGGAAAGAAATACAATACAAGCAGGGAGGGAAACTCGACTTCCATCCAACCCCCTCCAAGCAGCTTTTGGCTCCTTACAGCTGCTGGAGTCTTTACTACCAGTTACTGGGCTCTTTATTTTTACAGGCTTTCATGTGTTTGTTTTCTGTCTCTTAGACCAGTGTTGCAGAGGGGACGGAGCAGAGCAGAACGGGAGCAGTGGGGACTGGAAGGTACAGCCCAGCACAGGGGGACAGGCAACCCAGCTTCCCTTTCCTGCCTGTCTCATTGTGTGGCCTTGGGGCACTGTCACTTCCCTCTCTGCCCTGGCTCCTCTGCGATGGGGTGGTTCCACCCAGCACAGCTCTCTGCTTGTTTACCATCTTTGTCCTTGTGAAGTGCCTTAGAGGAGTCTTGGGGGAAGCTCTGCCTGGGCAGGGCAGGCACAGCCGAGGCCCCGTGCTGTTCTCCTTGCCCAGAGCAGCAGGAGCCACACGGTCACAGGGTGTGGGTGGGCAGAGAGGTGGCTGTCACCAGCCCCAGAGCCTCTGCCCTCTCTGGGCACCCAGCTCTGTGATCAGAGAGGTAGCTGGAGACCTCACTGTGGAGTAGAAGATGAGAAATGTCTCTCTCATCACTCCTGGAGGGGTATGTCCCAATTCTGAACTGCTCCTGCCTGTCAGAGATCACAATGGCAGCGCCCTGCCTTCTGCTGGGAGCCGTCCTTTGCCGGTGCTGGGAATGGCTTTGTGCAGGGAGCTGAGGAGCACGGGAGCAGGTTTCAGCAGAGACAGTCCCCAGAACACGTGTAGCATCCAGCCCTTGCACACCCCTCTCTGCTCTCCATCACTGCTTGCTCAGAGCCTTTGTTTCTTCTACCCATGAGTGAAACCAGTTGTGGGAGGTTGTGCTCAGCCATGACATAATCTGAGTCTGGGACTCTACTGGAGGAATCCTTTTGAAGATTTACTAGTCTGGCTAATTACAATAAATCTGTGAAGGTGCTGTGCTCCAAATCATCAGAAATTAATAAGTGGAGGTTTCTGTTTTCTTGTGCTTTTTGCTAGGACACAAACCAGAGCAATTCTGGCTACATCAGCAGTGTTTTCTTTCAGGAAGGTCTGTCAGAGGCACATTAACATGTTCACAGAGCCATTGTCCATCTTTGGTTTTGGTAGCAGATAATTTGATTAAAAAGATGTCACTTCCTTTTTCCTTTCTCTGCATTGCCTTTCTGTGTTTGTTTCAGCTTGAGCAGCAACAAAGGTCTGCAGGATTTATCTGCTGTTTATTGACATTTTCCCTTTCTGAAGCGCATCCTTACGTTACCCCACAGAGTTCAGCTTGTGTCAACCACAGATGGGTGATTTGAGGAAAGGCAGCAGTAGCTGGAAATGCCCCTTCCAGCCTCATTCCATCACAAAATACCCACATTAGCAATGCACTTAAAAACTCTGAATTTGAATATCTGCTTCCCTTTTAGCTGTTGTTGACCTTAAAATATGTATTTGCTATTTTCATCTGTATTTTATGTATTCTACATTTTTGTCTGTATCCTACTTTGGAGAGGATGTGCAATTCCTTGTCATCTGGAGTAAGCCTGTGGTGTCTCATTCTCTGCTGGGACTGTCTGCTCCCTCTCGGTGTCCCTGCCAGGCTCTTCCTGCCTGGTCCCTGCTATTTCCTCTCCTTTTTCTCCCTGGGGTTGGAGCCTGGGCCACAGAGGTTGGTATCTCACCTGTAGCTTTCACATCCACGTTCACAGGTGAAATCCTGTGTTAAACCAAGACTCTGGAGCTGTGGAGAACCTCGGGGACTTCAAGCCCCATCTTGGTGGTTTTTTCTGCCACCACAGGCCACCTGCCCCACGGATCTGGGGGAAGAGAGGCTGAGCCCCTCAAGCACTGCTGGAGCTCTGTGTCCACCTGTCTCCAGTGTTTGCAGAGCACCTGGAGCAGCCCAAGCTCCCGGGTCCTGGCGCTGGGCCGAGCCCGTTGCTGGGATGTGGGTGGCTGGGCCCTGGTGGGCAGGCAAAGCGCTGTCGGAACAAAACTGAATTGAAGTGATTCTTTTCCTCTCCCCTTGGCCTGCGAGGAAATCTTTTTCCATTTACTATAAAACATGGTCCTTAATAGTGCTGAAGTGTTCTACATATTTTAAATAAACATGAGTGGATTTGAGCCCAGGAGGACATGAAAGAATGCAGCATTTGCGGGGTACCGGCCCGGCACACATGTCAGCAATTTGGCTGCCTTGTGTACTTTGGCTTTTAAAAAAGCATTTAAAAGTAAACAAATGAAGGAAAATCTGGCAGCTGGATTTCAAAGTAAATTGCTTTCAGCTGATATACCCTGTTTCCAGCTTGCTTGGGTAGTATCAAGCCATACACATCCAGCAAGAAAAGCGAGCGGCCAAGGAGAAGAGCGGGGGTGGGAGAGAGAACAAAAGCAGGGAAGTTCTGTGGATTTAATTCTTCCATTTCCTTCCTTTGCACCAAACCCTCCCTGCCTGTCAGTGCCCTCTCATCAGCCAGGCAGGTTCATGCTTCAGACAGCAAACTCTGCTCCATCTTCCCCTGGGCCCTGTTCTGCCAGGATCTACCTCCCTTCCATCACGTCTGGAGCAGCAATGGGATGGGATGGGAGTAGCATCCATAGAATGCTGCTCAGCTGTGACCTGTAGTGCTGCTTGAGCTGCTCTATCAAACCTTCATCCCAGCCACTGCCCCACCAAGCATGGGGACAGCCCCATCCCACAGCCCAGACCAGCGGGATGAACCCGTCCATGAGGGGTTTGGGAGGCGTGGGCTGGGATGCTGCTCCTTTGGGACTGCCAGGCTGGAGGGGGCATCACCCCTCTGCCGGTGGAGGGAAGCAGAGGTGGAAGTGACAGAGATAACAAGAGATAACAGAGTCATTAGAGGAGCAGGGCTGTGGGGAGGCCCCGCTCCTGCGGAAGGGCCTGGAGTGTCCCCGAAGGAGGAGATTCAGCAAATGCTGACAGATGACAGTGAGGTCCCGGGCTGGACAAAGGGGAGGTTGCTGAGGTCACACTTCAGCTCAGCTTTGGGCTCCTTCTGCTTTGACTTGTGTTTCCTCAAGTTTATAAAACTTTCCACGGGTTGGTTCAGTGGAAAGGGCAGAGGAAACTGGTGGGTCTGAAATCCCGGTGGTGCGGGGCCAGGGCAGGGCTGCTCCAAGCCCTCCAGCAGCCCCTGTATGCACAGCACTTGGGCTGGGGCTGTGGGCTGGGGCGAGCCACCAAGTGTCCCCAGGGGCTCCCAGAGGTGACACAAGGAGGGTGTGATGCTGTGGGCAGGTGCCCTGGCTCAGCACCCCTGAGCACCCCAAGGGCCCAAGCAGAGCACAGACGCCTGGGGTGACTGTGGTGCAGGCGTGGTGGCCCCATGGACAGAGTGTGAAGGTGGGACCTGTTGTTCCTGCACAAGGAGCTGTGGCATTTGTCCAGTCCCTTGGGGACTGCAGCCACATCACAGGCAATGCCAGGGTCACAGGTGATGCCAGGGTCACAGGCGATGCCAGGGTCACAGGCGATGCCAGGGTCACAGGTGATGCCACGCTGGCAGCGTGCCCCCGGTGCTGCAGTTCCCCTGGAGCACCCAGGAGCCAGGAGAGAGGCAGCCAGAGCAGAGGGGGCAGTGTCCCTGCAGCTCCCTGAGAGAGCCACTCTGCTCCTGGCTGTGCTGGGCTGTGGGCACGGCTCTGTGTGATGCTCTGTGCAAAGCAGCAATTATTTAGTGTGCGCACCTCTAATGACTCTTCTCCTCCCTGGCACTCAGCACATGGGCTCCCTTTCCCAGTTTAGAACTAACTCCAGGCTCCTGGCAGTGCAGAGGTGCTGCCAGCTGGAACCTGCAGGGCAGAGCCTCAGGGTGGGAGCTGGAGGCAGCCGGGGCTCAGCCTCTGTCCTCGGCTCGTGCTGCCAGCAGGGCTGACAGTGCCCCTGTTCTGGCGTGGCTCCCAATATCCCTTGGCACAGGAGGACCCTGGCACCTCTGTTGGGAGCTGGCAGTGCCCACACACACCTGCCAGCACCAATGAGCTCACCAGCATTTCCTTGTCCCTCATTAACATAATGGAAAGTCATTTTTTGGGTCCTTTCCCCACTGCCACCCCTCCAGCCTCCTGTCCTGACTGGGGGGCACACTCTGGGTGGCTTCTCCCTGCAGGGAAGGCAGCCTGTCCCCCCTGCAAAACAGGTGCAGGGAAAAGGCCATGCAACACAAAGAATCTTCTGGCCACCAGGACAGCACCACAGCTGGCCACAGGGCTCGCAGGAAAGCGGCCGCAGTGCTGGAGGACTCTGGGTGCCAGCAGCTGCCTGTGGCACCTCGGGTGGGCAGGGAGCAGGGAGCTGCCCCACACCAGGGGCTGCAGGGAAGGAGTGACACAGAGGATTTGCTCCTCGTGCAGGGGCAGCTGTGGGTGCAAGGTGGGGAACACTGAAATGTCCTTTGGTGGGATGGAAACAACCCCACGAGCACAGTTGCTCTGGAGGTCCCTGTGGTGGAGGGAAGGGAATGTAAATGTGTATGGCCATTGTCGTGGCTACCACGAGACTCCTGGGGAGGCAGAGCCCCTGGCCCAGCCCGGGTCGGGGCTTGCATTTCCCATGCAGCAGCATCCTGCACACCCCGTGGTGCTGGCACAGGAGCAGCCACATTGTGCTGACCCTTGTGCCACTGTCACATCCCCAGCACAAGCAGGGGACAGTGATCCCTTTTATGGCACCGCCTGCCCCATGGCAGCACGGCCTGAGCACTGCAGCCTCTCACCAACACGGGTGCGCCCCCAGCCTGGTGATGGGAGAAAACACCTCACAGGAGGGATGTCCCTCAGGGGCCAGGTCTTGCCATGCAGCAGCAGAAAGCAGCAGCTGGATGAGGATGGGTATGGGAATGCCCAATGTGCCCATGACCCTCCCACCCCAGGTGCATAAACTCCCAGCCCACCTCCCACCAGGCCAAGGAGAGGGAGGCCCTTCCCAGCAGCTCATTTTTGGCTGATTCCATAAAGGGAGGGAAAAGGGCCTTCCCCTGTGTGGAGCATGTGGAGTCTCCCTGCCTGCAGCTCTGGCGAGTGCTGTGGGTACTGGGTTTTGGGTGGGATAGGTTGTGCTGTGGGTCAGGCTGTGTCCCACACCAGTGTGGCTGTCACAAGTCCTGGCAGGAGCTCTTGTTGGGCATCTCAGGTGCTGTTGGGGAAGTGCCTGTGCATGAACTCCGTCCCTGGGATGTGCCAGGTGGCTGCAGCTGGAGTGGAAGGGTGAGACCCTTGGTGTCCAAGTGCTCATAACCCAAAAGTTCCTGGTGACCCCCGTCATGTGCCCTTCTCCTCCCCTGTGGGATGGGCAAAGGGTGTCTAAAGCTCTGTAGAAGAGACAAGTTGCTCCTATAAACCAAGAAATGAGGGAAGGAGGAGAACTGAGCCTGTTCCCAGTCCCTGGCTGTGGGAAGCACTGCCAGACCCTGCCCTTCTGGGTGCCCAAGCCCCTGGGGCACAGGGACCCCTGGTCCCACAGCCTCTCCCTGCCCATTCCCAGGTCTCTCCACAGTCTGCAGGCTCAGCGTGCGAGGCCAGGCTCTGTCTGCTGTTTCCTTATAATTTAAAAGCCTTCCTCACATTAATCTTTTTATTTTTATTTTGACAAATGTATGTTTCCAGGAAGTTGCTGAGGTCAAAGCAGCATCTGTTGCTCGTTATTTTGGGGGATGCAGAGGGTCTTTGTGAGGGTTTCCAAAGCAACAAGGAATTAAGTGGTTTGTAAAGTGGAGAGGAGGAATGAGGAGCAGGCTGGGGCTTCCCGAAAGGCGGCTGAAGATGCTGATGAAAATCAGATCAACTCAGCTCTATTTTCTTGGAAACTTGATCTATTTTTCTTGTACAACTGTCAGCCTGACTCCCGTATTCCAAGTGCTTGGCCACTGCCAGCTCCACGTTTCAGCGCTGGGATTAGCGTGGCCCCGGTCAGACTCACTTTCCCCGGCTCGTGCCGGGCGCTGCGGGATAGCAGTGGAGCTTTTGGGAGTGGCAGTGCGTGTCCCCTGGTGTGGCCCTGACTGGGGACACAGGCCAGAGACCCCTGGGATGGGCACCAGGCCACTGTCCCCTACCCGAGGGCTGTCCCTCACTCCCCAAACTCACACCATGAATTGCCCAGTGCACCCCACAGGGGGCCTGCAGCCAAAAGTGCTTTTTCTTACAAAACAAGCTGAGGAGAGTCTGGTGCCAAGGCGAGGGCTGCAAGGAGCCCAGGAGATTTATCGCTGAGGAAATACTTTCTCCAGCGAGGGCTGACGGCCGCAGCAGGAACAATGGGAGATTCGCAACGTGAACAAAGCTGATTTCGTTCTTCTTTTTATCAATGCTTTTTCCTTGCGGATCCTCCCTTCCTGGAAGTGGGAGATGCAGCTTCCCCCGCGCGCCGGCCGTGTAATCAGCAGGAATGGCCATATCCTGGCTGGGAAGCGAGCTGTGAAACGCTGTCGCCCGTAGTGATTTATGAGCCCGTGGCAGCGGCCAGCGGCGGGGCTGGCCCGGGGACAAGGTGCCAGGGCGCGTGCAATATCCACGTATTCTTTCTGCTCCTCGCCGGGTCCCCGGGGAGCCGCCGGAGGAAGTTAATGGATTAGACACACACGTTCCACTTGATTTTTATTTTTTATTGCCGTGTCTTTCCAAATGCCTTTAGCAGATGTACGAGCACAATGGAGTCGGGCGATGAGCATCCCGGCCGGGCGGGCAGCGGGGCAGCAGCCAGGCTGGAAAGGTCAATGGGGAGAGTGCTTGCGTGGGGACACCAGGACAGCCTGTCCTGGCGGGTACAGTCCTGCCCCACCGGGGCCGTGCTCGGCACCGGCTCCTGCTGCGGAGAGCAGGGAGAAGGGGATTGCAGCTCCTCCGCAGCCGGTGCTGCCCGACAGCCTGAGGCCGCACAGCCCCTCGCCCGCACGGTCACATGTGCCGGTGCCGAGCGGGTCTCTCGCCGTGCCTGGAGCCGGGATGTCCTTCCCTGGGGGCTCACGCCTCTGGGAGTGGATCGTTCCACCGCCAGGCTCACACTTCTGCCACATTATGCAATCTTCACCCGATACTGGGAATATGAAATAATTATTCCAAGTGATCAGATTTTAATTATGCAACACAGAGGATGATTATTGTACACCAAATTGGTGCCGAGTGCTTAGTTATGTATATGCCAAATTTAGTCTATAGTATTATACCCAGTGGGTGGCCGTAGACAATCAGGAAGTAATTAGTTTTGCTGGAGGTTGTTCGCCTGCCTGGTTCGCTGTGCTGTCTGGGGAGCGTCTTGCTGCGCTCCGTGAATACCGCGGGCTCCGAGTTCAATACCGTCTTTTTGTGACAAGCTAATAAGCTGTCTGCATGGCGGCCTGTAATTAGCGCTGTCGATATTCATTTGGAAACCGAGACCGCGCTGAGCGGCTCCGCCGACGGCGCTTCCCTTTGTCGCGGCTCTGGGCCGGTCCCCCCTCAGCTCCCGGGAGGGCGATGGGTGCTCAGGGATGGGGATGGGGATGGGGATGGGGATGGGGATGGGGATGCGGGCGGGGGCCGGAGGCGCTCGCCTGTGCGCGGCACCCTCGGGTCCCCGCTGAGGACAGCACCGGCCATGAGGGCGCTGAGCCCCGGAGAGCAACACCTGCCCCTCACCCACTCCTGTGTCACCCCGGCCTTGTCCTCCATGAGGGAGCTGCCACTGGCCCCAGGTGTGGGATGCCCCCAGGGCTCTGTCCTGGAAGGCTGAGCTGGCGTGGGGTGTGCAGTGTCAGGGGGATGGGGATGTGGAGGGGGCTTGGGCTGGGGTGGCCACCCCCTCCCCAGAGTCGTGGGCACTCAGGGAGCCCTGAGCATCGCTGGGGATGTGCTGAGGAGCTGCATGTTTGCACCTTTCCAGGCAGCCTGCTCCTATGGGATCTGGGCTCTTCCGTGGAGGTCTCACATGCAGAATTCCTGAAGGGCCTGGGGCTACATGAGCTGGGAGATCACTGGAGCATCTCCCCCCTGAGTAGTGTTTGCAGCTGGTCAGTGCTGTGGGGGCACGAGGAACCGTCCACTTCTCTTGGAATGGTCTGGATCTGCCGGGTGGGAATTGTCTGAAGTATGGAGCAACTTTTACCTCTGTTACACAAAGGAAACTTTCCTCCTCTTTCTGTCGGAGATGCTCACTCCATTGAGATGATTGGCATACTGGAGAGCTGAGAAACTAAATTGTTTATACACTAATGAATAGAAGCTTGATTGCAAGATCCTGTTTGGAAAATTATAGTGCTGAATTGAAGCCGTACAATTACATCCAAAATGCTGCATATTCATTTCATCTGCTTTGCATAGAGATTAACAAGCGAGCCCTAAAGCAGACTCTGAAATTAAAGCTAACACCAGATTTAGTCACAGGTTACAAACTAAATAGCATTGTTTGATGGATATGAATCTTTACCACCTGCCTGCCTGATGATTGCTAGCAGCTTAGCAGACAGCAAAGGAAAAAGTTTCTTCCCATGAAGGAAGCATAATAAGGCTCTGGGCTGGAAGTGCCCCCTCCCCACGCAGGCAGCCCCCCGGCAGATGTCTGCAGTGGGCCTGGGGAAGGGGCTCCCTGCTCCCCACTCTGCCATTCTGCAACCACTCCATGGAGGGATGGAGAGTGGCCCTGAGATGCCACAGAGGTTCTGGGTGCTGGGCCCCTCCATTTGGGCCTCCCGTCCTGCACGGGGGAACAATCTCACAGGGTCCTTGTCCCTTCTGGAGTCTCTGTGCTGAATTGCCCCTGGATTTCCTTCCTCACCTTGCAAGGGTCAGGAGTCTGCAGAGGGCAGGGGTCTCTTGCCTGTCCTGGCTACAGGCAGCCCGGTGCTCTGGCATGCCACTGGTCCCATCCTGTCCGGCTTTGCCATCTGCCTTCTCCCGCCCTCCATCCTTTGTGCTGTGGCCAGGATTTATTTCAGCAGTAGAAATGGGACCAGGAAAGAGCAAAAGGAGTGTGTGGGAAGCAGGCCCTGCCTGGTGGTGCCCATCCTGGCAGGGGCTGCTCAGGGAGCAGCTCAGGGGCTCAGCCATCATTCCCAGCAGGAATCTCTCCTCTTTGGGAATACCCGGGAGTTCTCAGTCCACCCCACATGCTCGGGACACCCTGTGCATGGGCCCCATGGGGCAGAGACACAGCACTGGCTCTGCAAATCTGTTTATTTTTTTCTTTAAAAGTCCATTACCAAACCGCAGCGTCCTATGGAGGGGCTGGGCTGCCGCTACCGCGCTATGGGACAGCCCAGCCGAGCTTTACAGCCCCCGGCCCGGTCCCCAGCCCCCTTCCAGCTCTGTCACTGCCATGGCTGGCTCTGGGTGCGTGTCCTGTCACCCCCCTCTCCCCGTAGGAGCAGCACCATGCCAGGGACAGGCAGCACGGCTGCTCCAAGTCTCCATTTCTGCTTGACACTTCCCAACTCGACTCTCCGACACTTTCCCAACACCCTCTGACAAACAACCAAGGTGGATGAGCATCACCCCGCTTCTTCCTTAAACCTTAACTCCTCCCAGGACACTCACATTTCTGAGACCAAACCCAAACCACACCGTAACACCCTAAAATCAGCACAAGGAGCAGCCTCCTGCCTGCAGCCACCAGCAGCTCGGGGGGCACGGGAGAGCTCTCTGCCCTGACCCCAAGACATGGGGCGCACCCTTCCTTAGGGGGTCACTGCTGCAGGCTCCCAGGGCCAGCCCTGCACCCATTAGTGGCCTCAGAGGGGTGGCCCAACCTGTGTGGGCAGTGGGTGCTGGGGAGTGGGAAAAGGCACCTATGGAGGCAGTGGTGGCTTCACTGCGTGGGGACACAGTGATGGGGCTGCTGTCCCCAAAGGAGGGCTGGGCACAGCATGGGGCTGGTGGACACTGGCAGCTCTGGAGAGACCCAGCGTGGTGGCAGTCTGGGACACACCCTGGGGAGCTGGGCAGGAGAGTGACACCGTGGCCGTGCTGCATGGCCCTGCTCAGGCTGCCATGGGTGGCAACTGATGAACCAGAAGAGCCTCTTGTCCCACAGCGCTGCGCCGTGCCCTGCCCAGGACTTCCACCCTTCAGCTCCCTGGGAATTCCCTGCTGTGAGCATCCCTGGCTGTGTGAGCAGGGACAGGATGGCAGTGTGACAGCAGTGTGGGCTGGTGCAGACTGAGGCAGGGCTGGCCAGTCCCATCCTGTGGGGTGGCCCTGTAGGTGGTGGGAGAAGCCGTTATGTGGGACAGGGACAGTAAAGGGACCGGTCTCGTAGCCTGGGCACAGGGACCCCCAGTGCCAGAGTGGGGTTGTGGACGGAGCTGCTGGGGCTGCCAGCCACCAGCTACCATTGACCATGGCCCCACTAAGAGGGGACTCTGCTGGGCCCCACAGCAGTGTCCAGCTCATCTTCAGAGAAGCTGATGTGCAAGCAGGTGTCATCTGCAGGGGAGAAGGGCAGTGAGCTGTCCGTGGGGCTGCCCAGGGCCACTAACTCCTTGGCCAGGGTCTCGCTGGCTGTTGGGTCATGGATGCTGGCCAAGGGGGACATTGGCCCACTCTCTCCAGTCCTGTCCTTGCCCAGAGTGTGCTGGCAGGTCCCGGCAAGGCCAGGCTCCATGCTGGAGGCAGCGCTCCTTGCAGGAGTCCTTGCCTCAGGGTCCAAGAGGGTGAGGGAGCTGGCAGTGATGCTGGTGAGGCTGGAGATGCTGGCACTGGGTAGGCTCAGGTGGGCAGTGCTCTCGGGCTTCACCTCCACTTCCAGGCTTGGGGAGGTCTTGCTTGACCTTTTGCGTAGGATGGGCGGTGGCGGGTTGAGCTTGGGAATGGGCGGCTGCCGCCTGCGGAGGGAAAGCAGAGAGAGGAGGTGATGGGCAAGTACATCCCTGCAGCACTCAGGGTGTTCCCCCTGCAGCTGGCAGGAGACAGAGGTGGCACACTCTACCTGTCCTCATCCCCCCTGGCCGTGTCGTCCGCCTTCGGCCGGCCGCTCCCGTTGGGCAGAGCGAAGTCGCTGACCTCGGAGCCCTCCACGCGCCGGCTGAGCCCATCCTGCCCCTCCAGCACTGCCAGACACTCGTCCCCCTCCTTGCTGCCGCAGCGGTGGCTGCCCCTGTCCAGGCTGACGAGGTTGAGGTAGGAGTCCCTGGGGCCCAGGGAAGGCAGCGAGCCGGGGGCCTCTGGGCTGCCCAGGATGCTGGCGGGGGTGGAGGTGGACGGCAGGTGGACGTCCAGGCTGTAGTGGTTCTTCAGGTTCAGGGAGAGGGACTGGGCCAGGGACAGGTTTTGCAAGGAGTGGTCAGCTGTGAGAGATGGACAAGGGGCACGTGAAAAACTGAGGATCTCCAAACCAGCTGTTTCCCTGCACTTTGAGGGGTGCAGAAATGCCCCAGACCCCCAGAGCCTGCTGGGATGGTACTGGGAGCACTCCAGTTGTTTCCTGTGACTGCAAGGAATGCAGTGATTGTCCAGGGGGATGGAGCTGGGGACACGCCAGCATCCAAACAACCCCAGTGTTGTTGAGTGTGTCATTGTCCTCACCCGGCTGCCGATGCTCATCCCGGTGCTCCTCCCGGGCCTCCAGCACTGTGAGCTGCCGCACCAGCAGTGAGACGTGCTGCAGCAGGTCGCGGTTGGTCAGCAGGAGCTGCCGCACCCGGGCCTGCGCCTCGATCCGCGCCGCTGTCTCGGCCGCCAGTTGGTCCTTCAGCAGCTGCACCTGCGAGACGGGACGGGGAGATGCCAACAGGGTCGTGCGGACGGGATGATGCGGGAGCGGGCGATGCGGGACGGGAGGAGCATCCCCGGGAGCGCCCGGTACCGGCGGCGCCACAGCGCCCCCTGCCGGCCCCGCCGCGCCACCCCCGAACGCTCCCCCCGAGCCGGTCCAGCCGCGGGCGGGGAGGCGGCGGCGTCCCGGGGGTGTGTGGGGTGTCCTGCTGTCCCCCCGGTAACGGGAAACGCGTACGGGATGTGCCCAGCCGGGAGGCACCGGGCTCCCCGCTCTGATGCTGGATTGGGGGTGGGATGGTTTCCAAAAACGGGATGAGATGGGGTGAAACGGGAGTCGGGGGCTCTACCGGGCCCTGCAACACTCCCAGAGCAGCCTGGGGCTGTGTCAGCAGCCAGCTCCGTGTCTGGGGGAGCTCAGCTGTGCTGCAAGCGATGCTGCACGTGGCGCTAGAAGCAATGCTGCGAGCTGGGCTGCGAGCGATGCTGCGAGCTCTGCTGAGAGCCGTGCGACCGGGAATGCTGCCAGCGCTTCTGCGAGGGCCCCGGCCCGCTCCCACCTGCCCCGCCGTCAGCCTAGCCCGGCTGGACGCTGGCCCACGGGGAGGAGAAGGGCTGGTGCCGCCTGAGGGGAGGGCAGGACGTGTACCTGGGCCACAGCCACCTGCGTCTGCTGCTGCTGCTGGAGGAGCTGCTGCTGGAGCAGCTGGAGGCAGTGCTGGGAGGCCAGCGGGGTGATGGAGGCCGAGGAGCAGGGGCTGCTCGGGCTGAGCAGCTGCTGGGAGCTGGCCAGGTGGAGGGAGCAGCTTTCGGCATCCTGGGCACAAAGAAATGGGCAGGTGAGCGGATTGACTGGCTCAGGCTGGGATTTGGGTTTTGGTTCCCCACGCAGCAGAGGAGCCCCTGTGCTCGGGGCACGCAGGGGGTGTTGAGGGGCAGCCCCGGGCTGTCAGGGGATCTGTGGGATCCCCAGCACAGTGTTTCAGAGAGGATTCTCCCAGAGAGCTGGCAGAGCTGCCTTGGCTGTGTCTGGGGAGGGGGGTCCCCAGGGCTCCCAGGAAGGAGACAGCAGGGAGTGACCCAAACACTCCACACCTTTCCGTGCTGCCCAGGCTGGGCGGTGTCCTGGTGCCTGGAGCATTTGCCAGCGCCTGCGGCCACTGCCCTTCCTGCTGCTGCCCTCCCCTGCTTGGGCAGTGCCAGAAGGAATGCAGGAAAGCCCGGCCTTTCCAGGCACGCAAACGAATCCCATGGATTCGGGGAGTGCCTGTCAGTGCAGCTGTTTCCAGGCGGGCCCTGTGAGCATTACTGTTGTGTGAGCTGAAGCGATGCCATTCAGGCCTCCGGGAAGTGCTCCCAGAGTCTGTGGAGCACCCATTCATTAAGGTGGAACTGCTGCTCGAGCTGAACGTGCCACGGGTGCCTGTGCTGCCGGGGCTGGGCCTCCTGGGGACATTGCTCCCTGGGCCTGGAGCACGAGGCGATCGCTGCCAGGGCAGTCGGACAAGCAACTGCTGCAGAGCAGCACTGAGGGCACGGAAATCCAGCCCAGGTGGGGTGTGAAGCCTGCTGAGCCATGCGCCGCAGCCCCCACCCCTGCCTCTTACCTCAACCCCCACCCCAGCACTGGACACAGCCTCTCTGCGGGTGAACTGGGAGCTGAGCAGGGAGCCAGGAGGGAGGGCTGCAATGGGGTCTCCATGAAAGCACCTCCAAATCAAGCCATGATACAGTGACCCCGAGCAGAGGGCCCTCAGCAGCAGCAGAGCACATGAACCGTTCTCCAGCCCACCCCCCATTACCTGGCCGTTCTTTTCCTTTGAGGCTTGCCCAGGTTTCAGCATGCCAAGCTCTCCCCTAGCACCTGGCAGCTCTCTGGGTCCCCTCTCGGACACACAGATGCCACCAGTATCGATGCCAACCTCATCCACATCCGTGATCTTGGAGCCCTTTATCTGGTGAACTTCAAACAAGATGGACAGATGAATCTGAGCCTCCCTTCCCTGCCAGGGTCGCAGGCAGAGCGGGGGCCCCGTGCAGGGCCGGGAGCTGGGGGAAGCTCAGGGACAAGGGCCAGGACTTGCTCCAAATCTCAGCATGCTGTGAAGGGGCAGGAGGGAGGGAATGGCTTGGCCGAGGGGCTGCAGACTCAGCTTGCTGAATGAGGGGGCTCAGCCTGCCCCTCCCAGCGCTCAGTAGGAGCGGGCAGGCAGGGCAGATTCCCCGTGCTCCCCATCGGGAGGGGCCCAAAGCTCTCGCCCGTGAGGGAGGTGCCACCTCGCGTGTCCCCACCCCAAAGCATCCCCGCACCGCTGCCTTAAGGAGCCGCGAGTCACCTTCCAGCGGCTGCTCCTCGGCCGATTTGTCGCTGGCGCCGTCGGCCTGCCCGTCGGCGTTCTGCAGGGCGTGCTGCAGGCTCAGCTTGTGGCACACCTCGAAGGCCTGTCCCACGGTGCGCACCACGCGCATGGCCTGGCTCTGCGGGGCAAGCCCGCAGCTCAGCCGCGCTGCCGCCGCCGCCCCAGCGAGCCTTCCCCGCTTCCCACCCTGCACCGCCGCCTCTCCTCCTGTGCTGGCTGCTCCAGCAGTGCCCTCCCCGTTCCCCACTCAGGATCTGGGTGCTCCTGTCCCTGTGTGGAATGCGCCGCTGGGCAGGAGGGGACAAGCACCAGGCACGTTGTTTTGGGGACGCCCAGCACCGGCGCTGCCTCGGTCGCTCCCCAGGGATCTGCACCCTCTGACCCCGCAGTGATGTGGGTGCACCCCCAGGAGCATCCTACCTTCTTCTTGGATTTGAAGACGTTGCACCTGAAGGAGTTGTTTGCGCCGTCCCTCGCGATGTAACTGAATATTTTCAGGTCTTGCGAGTCATGAGAGACGTAGAAAATTCTAGGTGGGAGAGAGACAAAGGGAATTAATTAAACACCATGGGGAGTCTGTGCCCTCCAGACCACCTCTGCTCCTGTGTGTCCCCAGGGTGGGCCGGTTTGCAGCCCCCAGGACTGGAGGAACGAGGCAGTGCTGGTGCATGGCCCCTCCTGCAATTTTCAAGGCAGGAGGTGATGGATTTAGAGAGCGTTTCAGGCTTGATGGAAAACCTTCTGGTTTCTGAAGTAGGCAAAAGCTTTTTAAAGATCCTGTGGGAAAGCGAAAAAATCTATAGTCCTGGAAAGCGAGTGGCTATTTTTAGCCTCAGCAATTAACCCCTGCCCAGGCTGCAGCGAGGCAGAACTGCCTGCATGGTGGTGACTGCCCTGCCCTGGGGACCCAGAGGGTCCCTCCTCCACAGTGGGCAGGTGGCACAGCACAAAATCCTCTCCCAGGGATGCTGAGTGCACTCTGAGGATTCCTGTCTCTGCTGCTCAGGCTGACTCTCCTTCTACTGCAAGACCATTTTGAAGATTTTTATATATGTTTGATTTAATTAGGTGAAAATGTGACAAGTGAGCTCAGCTCTGAATAGAGAAGAAACCAAAGGGATTCTTGAAATGTTTTTTTTTTTTTCTTCTGCTCTTTCTGTCACTGGAATTTTTTGGGTGTTGAACTTTCAGTTAGAGCAGTTACTACCAATGTACCACGTGTAGTAATCTTTAAAGAAAGCCAGAGGTGAGAAGTGGGCACAGATAATGCATCAGCACATCCTCTGTTCCTTATGTCCTCACTAAGGGCTCTGATCCCAAAAATCCGTGTTGGGGATCCAGTTCTTGGGGCTGTGGGCTCGTGGTACAATAATTCACTTTGCAGATCCAACAGCCTGGAGCACCCTGTGCTTTTAACCCGTCCTCAGGCCATGCACCATCCCTGGGGCTGCTCCCCATCCCCAGGAGCTCCTGAGGCACCAGGTTTATGCTCAGTGTAAACCTCTGGGTGGGGCTTGTGGTCTCTGGAATACCTCCATGTCCCATGGAAGGTGCTATGGCAAGTCAGTGCTTTCTTGCCATGTCTGTAAGGGTTAATTCCCAGTGAGCACTTACTCCTTAGAGTAAGGCCGTGCTTCAGAAGCACAGGGAGAGCCATGCTCTGAAGGCAAGCCATGGGAAGCCTGTCTTCAGAGGCAGAATCAGAGAGTAATCCAGGCTGAAGCATCTCCAGGGTCACCCAGTCTAACCCCGTTCAAAGCAGAGCCAGCTTCAAAGCAAGATCAGTCCATCTCGCTCTCCCAAATGTATGAAAAGGATTCTCCAGCAGCAGTAACTTTGTACCCTCGTTAATTTTAGATGCTCCTTTGGAAAGCCTTGGTGGAGGGGTCTCAGCAGGTGGGAGGAAGGGCACTGATCCCCCAGGGCTGACTGGCCCTCCCTGGTTGAATCCCCTGCCACATACCTGTACACGGGATCGTGCATCACCACCATCTTACTCTCGTCCCAGGTCCACTCCTTTCTCTGTAAGCAGAGACAAAATCACACTAAATCAGGTGGAAGTGAAACTCCACCAAACTGAAGGGCAGGAAACCTGGGGAACAGTGCTTTTGTCCCAAGGCACAATCCAGGCTGCAGTGTGACTAGATGAGCCACGGCTGTTTCAACAGTATCTCAGATAAAAATAGATTTTTTTTTTTGATCGTTTATCATATCTGATCACAGCCTTCAGGGCTGAAAATGGTCCCTAAGATTAATTTATAACATCAAATATGCAGAAGAGTTACATGCTTTGGGGAAGAAGGCTTGGAGCTGGGGCTTAGGAAATCTGGATTCTGTGACTTGGTGGAAAGGACAGTTGGGCAAAGAGGTGAGGGGTGCTCAGACCAGGAAACCTGGAAAAAGCTTTCTCGTATTAGCAAGAAAAAATGTATCCCCTGAGAGATACATTTTTTTAATAGAAAAAAATCCTCTTCCCACAGTGTAATATTGCCACTCTCTTTCCAGCAAGGTTTTGTTATTAGTTGGATGGAAACTGGAGTGTTTTCTTGTGCAAATCCTGGGTGTTTTTTAAGGAAAGGCCAGTTTGGGTTAGCAGGGTGACTATCCCTGGGCTGGAGCAGCCTCACCTTCTGCTTCTTGCGCAGGATCACCTTCACCCCATCCACAGACACGATGATGCTCACCTTCTTCTTCTTAATGTTCTTGGCTTTGAATTCATACTGGGGGGAAGAAAAACCCAAGTTGAAGAGGGTACAGGGGGTACCTGGGACAGTGTGTGATAGCCGGTGTCTGACAGGAAAATGTCAGGTTTTGGTTTAATCCCAGCTGCTGAGGGAGGTGGGAATTTGTTTTGTTCTGTTGAGAAAAACTGTTTTGGGAAGGACTTGGTGCAGTAGCTGGGATGCCAGGCAGGATCCTGGCTCTGTCAGGAGCATCCCTTGGGAGAGGACAAGTGGAATTTAATCCTCTGGACTACATCCAGACTGTTAATGTGGATCTGGGAAGAGCTTTCCCCATGCATTGGCCATGCCTGGTCCAGCAGGACTCTGCTCCAGAGGTCTGATGGGGAGGTGGCACCTGCAGCAAACACCAAGCAGTGACATCTCTGGTGCCCTTGTGTGTCAGCACTGCGCTGCACGGGGAATACAAAATCACTCAGGAGCTGCAGGGAGGGCCAGATGGGCGGCAGTAACGCAATTATACCTCAGTCATTTGCATAATCACATTAACCTCTGTGGGATCAGGATCTCTGGAGAAAAACCCTGCAGGTGTCTGCAGCCTGAGTTCACCTCCATTTGTGTTAAAAATTAAACACTGACTTTTAAATGTTGTTTTAGCTGACAGTTAGAAGCATGGCAGAGCCCTTCTACTCTGGAGACCTTTGTTTACAGCACTCATCCTTCCTGCCCCCATTTGAAGCACCATTTTTAGCTTCCAAACTCAGCATTTTGATACTCCATATTTCTTGCAGTCCCTGTTTGAAATCCACCACTTTGTCACGTTGCTTTGGTGAATCAGTGCAGGCTCTGATTCGTGGATGTGGAGGAAAAGGCAATGCCTAGCAGCCTGAAATCTACCTAGGCCCTGTAATTAGACATCTAATTAGAACTCTGATTTCTTTCTACAGTTGGGGAATGCAGGGTGCAGGTGAGATGCTAATGGAGTCCAGGCACCTCTTTTGGGATGCTGAAGTTGGAGGACTGTGTGTGGCTCTGTCACCCAAGCTCTGCAGAGAAGATACATCCTCCCCACTCCTCAGCACCCAATGTGAGCCACGCCAGCTTTACAGACAGAAAATTGGGTGGCTTTCATTTTTATCAGGCTTTTGATGCTGCTCATTGAATTCTTAGCACTCTGCAAGGTTTATGGTATCAGACAGACCCCGGATTAAACCACAGCCTTTTGATCTCCCCATGAATTATTACTTTCAGACAAGCTCTTTTAAAATCTATCTATGGCGCTATTGCGTGTGAAGCTGGAACTAAATTAGCTATACCCGTTTTTTATTTATGGGGAGGAGTGAGAGGAAGGGTGAGGTGGCGAGTGCATCCTGCAGGCTGCTGGGGCCCACGGGGATGCAGCAGAGCCTGCGGGTCTGGGGTCAGGCAGATGGACTCGCCAGGCTCAGCACCTGAGAGGGCTTCCCCACCCTCTACCCCTCATGCCCAGTCCCCCCAGCCCAGCTGCTCCCCCTCCCCCGTGCTCACCAAACTGTTTGTCCTTGTCTGCTCCATGAATGTCAATAAACCCGGGATAGACTGTTCTGCCCGCTAAAGAGCTGTTTATCTTTCTTTTACACAAATGGCTGGGAAAATACTAGCTGTGCTTTCCAAGAAAGAGCAATACAGTGTATTTTCCCATTGTAGCAACAGGGGTGCAATTACATTCAAACAAGGCTCTTTACTCAAAGGCTTTAAGCAAAGTCCAAGCCTGGATTTTGCAGAGATGCTTTTTCTTTCTCTCTTGGACAGAAAGGAACAATCAGGAGCAGCAGCAGTGAATCTGTGGGTGCTGCCAGGAGTGATGGCAAGACTCTAAACCCAGGGAACTCCAGCCAGCTCCCACACAGCACCACCCCAGCCTGGCTCTGTACAGGGCTTCAGCTCCAGGCAGAGCTGTGCAGCACCACAAGCTGAGGAAGAAGTTTGTTGGTCCTTCCCTCTCCATGGAGCCCGTGGCCACTGCTGCATCCTTGCTGGAGCTCACGGCCAAGGCACAGCCCAGCCATGGCCACAACCAGCTTGGCCTGAAAACAGTTAAAACTCATTGGTACCTCAAATCTTTTCTCAAGGGTGAAACCCCTCAAGCAGCAGAAGCTGCAGGATGTCCCCTGTCCCAGCACAGGAAGCAGGAGCATCAGCTGGGTGAGAACACCGTGCCCCAAGAGGAGGGCAGAGCCCCACGCTCACATCGCACCAGCTCAGCTTGGACTCTCTCTCCATCTCTCCACAGAAGAGCCAGGTGGAACACAGCTTCAGTCATTTAATTGCTTCCTATCAAGCAGGAATCAGTATTTTAATGAACTGTGATTTATATAAGGACAGGAAAGCACATGGGAAAAGGCACTCTGAGACAGCTGACTTTTCTCCTGTAGAATGTTCATGCATAACCCAACCTTTATCCTGGCACGAGGCTCCAGGCTGACCTGTCACTGCTGTCATAGCACAGACTAGTCACTGATTTTCTTCTTACTGTTGAATTGATGGGATTTTTTCCCCCCAGATTTGTCAAGGTTAGCAACAAATCCAAACCCACACTGCAACATTTCTCTCTGCTGCCTTCCACTATTCAGTTGTTATTCTCCTGTTGTTTGTGCTGTCCTATGGGGAAAAGCTTTCTGGATGCTAAAGGATCTGGAGTTGCCCCTACAAGTGGCAATACAGCAGCCTGGCAGCTTTCTTAACTATGGAGACAAGATAGGACATTTTATAAATAAATGCAGGTCAAACAAGGGTAATTAATTTCATTTATTTTAGCAGTGTCATTAATTCTGCTGTGTTTGACCTGGAATACTTTCCACTTCTGCTCTTAAATCCCTGCGTTCAAGACTTTGCCTTTCATACGGTCCCACACACTGCTGGCATGAAATATTAACTTACCCATGAGCTAAAGACTGTATGACTAGAAATGTTAATGGCACCGTGTGATGCATATTTCATTGGATAATTCCACCCAAGCAGATATAAATTACACATGCAGTTACCAGCTTCCATCTGCTGATGAAACTTGGGCTAATGCACATTGGAAATCATATGCAGTTTCCAGCACTAGGAACAACCTGCATGAATACAGTTATTCAAGGAAGCAATTCTTAATGTGATTAATTACTGAAGGTATCAGGGCCTTCATTATGCAAATGAAAACTGTCATAAAATAGAGAGTTTGCAGGTCTTGGAGGCAGTCTCTGCTTCCAAAAAATGCATCTTCTTCATTAACAAGGAGCAGCAAGGCCGGAACATGCTCCTGGCCATGGTTCAAATGGTGTTTTAAGTTGTATTAAGGGAAATCAAAGCAGAGGCTCTGCAGGTTTTTGAAGCTGGAGTATGTCAATGCCCCCACTCACAGCTGGGTATGGATTTATTTGCATGCCCATAGGAAGATGCCAGGGGCTTGGAAACCAGCGACTTCTTCCTGTGGCTGTAAATTCTCCAGCCAGCCCTCAGCCTGCTGTCCTGCCCTGGCCTCCCCTTGGCCTCCCCTCGGCCCATCCCTGCCTGGCAGGCTGCAGGATCTATGTGTCCATAAACAACCCCCAACAATAGCCTGTCCCAGCCCCTTCCCCAGCCTCGCCTTCCAGACAGACACAGGGAGCATGGCAATGAGGAGGTGGGAATGAGCTCAGCTCTGTCCCCGGACTGACCGGCTCCGGGCAGCGCCACCCCAGCAGGACCCCCAGTCCCTGCCCCCACTGGCACATGGCTGCATCCCACTGGGGAGGGGGGCTCCCTTCCCTTCCCTTCCCTTCCCTTCCCTTCCCTTCCCTTCCCTTCCCTTCCCTTCCCTTCCCTTCCCTTCCCTTCCCTTCCCTTCCCTTCCCTTCCCTTCCCTGTGCAGCCTCTGGTATTATATGAGTCCCATTTTAGGATTTAGAGCCATGATGAATCCAAGTAATTCCAGCTCAGGAATGTAATTAATTTCAAACCAGCTGACCTACACGGGGTGAGGACAGGGTGTTATCTCGGCTTCTGTTTGAACTACCCATGCTTGCAGTGCTGCCCTTGGAACTGATGCTCCGGAAAACTCCAGAATTCTTGCAGCCAGTGGGGCCCAGCCGAGCGCTGCCCTGGAGCTGACAAACCAGCAGTGTCCATCCCCACAGCCTCGGACCACAGGCTGCTTGCTGTGCAGCCTCTGATCCCCCCTTCAGCATCACATCCCACCTTCCCGAGGTCACTGCCGGCCCGGTCAGCGCAGCCCTCGCCGTGGCTCTGTCTGGAAAGCGCCTTCCCTTTGTGCCCTTGGGCAGCATGTGCCTGTGGAGTGCTGTGAGCCCCGGGGCTGCCGGGCCGGGCATAGCCTGGGGCTGCGCTGCAGTAGCTGGGCAACACGGACACAAAAGCGACGCAGGAAGCAGCGGAGACCAGGAGTGCACCTCCTGCCCAGTGGAAAAATGAGAATTTATGATCCTTGGAAACATAAAACTGCTCACTGGAAAGCACAAACCAAAAAGGGAGTACAATAGGCAAGGAGAATGCTGGCAGCGTACTCAAAGTATTTTTTTCTCATTTAAATGAGCTCCTTCCACCATCCAGCAAGCTCTCTGTACATGCTGCAGACTGCTCCCCAAGCTATCATGGGCCTGCTGGGTTTCTGGGAGTCCCTGGAAGGGCAGCAAGGAAATGTGGCCCCGGTCCATCCCAAAGGATCCCTGGCTGACCTTGGGCAGGGGCAGTGAGGATGCTGCCCTGGCTGCTGCAGCTGGAGGATGATCACACAAGAGGGAGAAGGAGAAAGAGCTGCGTTTTGTGCAGGTCTCCTTTGACACCTGAGGAGTCCAGCTTCAGAGCATTCTGATGGACATGGTAATACAGGAGCCTTCCTCTGCATCCCCCTTCTCCTCATTTCCAACAGATCTTATCCTTGGGAGGTCCCAGACTGCTGAAGTCTCAGACAGCCCTTAAGGATAACTCATTCTTTCCACCTTTCGGTGACATGGCAAAGGATGTGGCTGCAGTTCAGGTATTTCTCTGTGCCAGTCAAAAGGATGTGGAGGGAAAAGCAGAATTACACTCACAGGGGTGAGTAGGGCTTCTGCAGGTGATGGGAGCTGGTGGGAGCCCAGGGCTAGCAGTGGCTCTTTAATTAGTCTTTTCCACCTCTGAAAAACCTAATCTCTTGTCCTAGAACAAAGCTTCTTCGCCTGCTTTTAAGAAAGGGTGGGACAAAAGCAGCCTTTTCATTGCCTCCTCCCTGTGGAAGAGATAGTGCAATACTGCTGAGCTCCATCCTGAGAGGCACAAGCAGCCTCACAGCCCAGCACAAGGTGACATCATCTGGCCTTTGGTGCCTCTCTGACAAAAGCCCCATTGTGTGTCTGTCACTTCCAGGAGCTCCCTGCTGTCCCCAGGTTTAATAGGGAGCTTTCCCACACACGGCCCTTCAGTTCTTGTCTTGCCAGGCCAGGCCAAGCCCAGCTCATGGGGAAGTTGGATTTTATTTTCCTCCCTACTTCTATTCACTTTGCAGGAGGAAACAAATTACCTTTTCCATCTGCAGTGCCTTGGATGATTAATTAGCATCAGTAATGAAGTAGTGTCTCGGGACCCCACCCCAACAGGAGCATGAAAATGTCCCTACCTGAAAAAGCTGCTAGGTTACTGCAGATAAAAAGTGCTAATTTCATTAGAAGCAGGTCAGATTCACCTGAAATAACCCTGAGAAGTGAAACTGCAATTAAACACTGCAATATCTTCAAGTAATTCCCTATTTCCTTACAAACATCTGTGTCACAAGGCCCTGCAGAGAAGGGCCTGGTTTAGTGCATGTTTCATATCCTAGCTGCCCTCCAGTCTGTTATGTAGGACAAGAGGCAAGTTAGGAGTTGGGATTGCTTTAAACCTCGTCCATCAAGGTTCACACAACAAAGCTCTGAAGAGCAGGAGCCAGGACTCTGCAGCAAGCTCAGAGCTCCATGAAAAAGCCCCCGACCCCCTGCATGGCTGTGGGAAGGTAACAGAGTATTTTCTATGTCTGTTTCTCACTCACAAAGCAAGGATATTCATTTTCTACTTCATTCACTTAGTTGTTCTGGTTACAGCCAGCCCCTGCCAAGTGACAGCTACCCAGCACCTCGCTGGCAGGGCCAGGCCACCAGACACTGCTTGTACAGACAGGAGCAGGAGGCAACTGAGGATTTCTGCTGCCTGCTCCAAAATTCCTGCTGTACTTTCAGTCCCTACCCACCCCTCTCCATGAGCCTGGCAGGCCACGGCAGGGGAGATGCTCCTGGCTCACTTCTTGGTATTTTGGCTAGGCTGTGCAGAGAGGGAAAAGAGGAGCTGGTGTCCTCAGAAGCAGGAGGGGGAGATAGGGCAGGGGTGATTAACAGGGCTGCTTTGCTCTGTCTCTGCGAGGTGGTGTTTATTGCTTGTTTGGAGAGAAAATAAAAGGCCAGTTTTGTTCTTCTGTGGCTTGTCAGAGGTGTGTTTGTGATGCTGCTCTTCAGGAGAGCAGAGCATTGTTCAGAGCAGTTTGTGGCCATGGGAGCCAGGCAGGGCCCACCATTCAGAGTGTGGGGCAGGGGCTTAATGAGGGTCCTGGCAGGGACTCACTGGCACAGCACAGAGATGGGGAGAAAACCTAATCCCACTGCCATGTACAGGCTCTGACAAAGGCAGGTACTGGGATTTTAGGCTTCTAAATAATGCAAGACTTTGTGTTTATGTAAGGATGCTATTTTAGTGCAGGTAGTCCAAGGGAAGGGGGTGGCAATCCAGAGGGAAAGGCAGCCAGAGCAGGCTGGGAGCCACGCTCTGAGTGCAGGGATGGAGAGGGAATGTCAGTGCTCCTGAGACCTGGGGCAGGCAGGGGAGGCTCAGAGGAAGAGGCAGAGAAGTGCCCACGTGTTCAGCCTGATAACCAAGTCAAACCAGCCCTGGCTCCCAACAGGGCTGGGTGTGACCTGCTGGGGTTCTCCATTTCCAGCACTGTGCTGCCCTGCAGCCGCCTCCTGAAAGCCTTGGTGACTTCAGGGTGCTCAGCATGCCCTCCCAGGGTGGATGCCTATCCAAAGGAGAAGGAGCTTTTAATGCCTTTAAAATAGCAAGCAGGAGTTTGCTGTTGAGAATCTGGAGAAGCTACATCTGCATGATGTAGCTTTACACCTGCTCTGGGGAAATGCTGCAGGGAGGGAACATCTCCTGGCTTCCAGACTTGCTATCACACCCCATATGCATCTCGGGTGCTGTCCTCCAGCTCTGTTTTGCCATTTCTCCTAGCCACCTACTAAGGAAATTAGCATTTCCTTTGCATATCCACAGCAGAGTCAGGAAGCTGGACTTGGCACCTTTATCTTTGAGCAAGCAGAATCCAAGCTAGAACGAGGACTTGATCTCCATTTGCATTCAGAACCAGCACTTGATTACAAACTAGACCAGAATGACAATGGGGGGATGCTGAGTGTGCTGCTGTGTGCAGACCAGGCTTCAGGACTCCTTTGCTAGGTGCAATCCATCTTTGCTCTCCTGCAGGGCAAAGAGCTCTTTGTTAGCTCAAGCTCTGGGTGCAGCTGATCCTTTCTACACCTCAGTGCCATGAACAGCCTTGCCATGGACTGGTTTGAGACACTCAGGGACAGAAATAATCTGCTTTATTGCCAGGCAAGGAGACTTTTTCTCTGGAGCTGTTAATACTATCGATCTGCAGCAGTTCCACCTGAGCAAACATTTCTTACAGAAAACTCAGTGACTTATAGTCGACCTCCAGGTGCTGCACTGAAAGGATGAGTATTACCCAGATGTGCAGCCCTGAGCAGAGCCAGGCACAGCACAGCTCCCATGCTGCTTCTCTCCAAGTGGGCCTTGCTTAGAAATTACTGAGTGCTAATAAAACTGCAGCTCCTAAATTTAAAGGGAAGTCTCTGGGTTCTCCTCAAATTGTCCATGAAACTTCACTCAAATTTGGAAACAAGACTGCTACTGTAAGAGAAAGAAAATTCAGGTCTAATTGTGTCATTTCCAAAACTCCAGAATATTAAGCAGTTCAAGGACTCTATTAGCCTCAGGGGAGCTACTGAGATTAGTGAATCATGATGAGAGAAAAGCCTGGGTTTAGATATGGAAATTATGGAAAAAGAGGATTTTATGCTCTCAGTATTCATTGTCACTGAGGTCTTGTCACCAAAACTGTACCAGAACATCACAGGCTCCTCTCTCCCCCCAGTGCTGTTCCCTGTGTCCCTGGGCTTGCAGTGGTGTCAGCAGGAGGTGTGAAGCTCTGGACATCAATGCATTCTGCACTGCTCTCACACAGGTCAGTGATTAACCCCAGACAGAGTCCCCTGCCCCAGCTCACAGCTCCTGCCACCAGCTGGGATTCAAGGAAGCGAGACGAGCAGGAGATCAGCACTGCCCTGGGGGGCAACAACATGAAAATAGGAAATGTGCCTGGGATGGAAGTTTATGGCCTGTAATCATTAACAGCAGGAGCACAGGCTGCAGCAGGACTGAGCAGGTCCATGGTGCTGTGGCATCACTTGAGTGCTCCGTGAGCCATGTGTGGCTCTGCAGCAGGTGAAGGACACTCAAGAGGTGCCATCTGAGCCTGAAGAGTACCCGTGTGCCTTACACCCTCCTGGAGCAGCTGTGACTGCCTCATCCTCCACCACACTGCACCTGGCCTGAACATGTCCCTCTGCTCTTCTTCATCTGACAAAAATAATTTGATTTTTAGGAAGAAGAGCCTGGAACTCAGAGGGTTTGGTGGCTGTGCAGGGAACAGGGTGATTTGGGGCCTGGGATGCTCCTTCAATGCACAGGGCCACATCCTGCCCTCCAGCAGATCCAGCCAGGCAGGAACTCTGCAGCAGCAGTGACAGAAGGATGGAGGAAGTGGGAAGTGACTCAGGTGTCCTGAAATCTGTCAGGCAGCTGCCAATTAGTCCAAATAACCCATCTGGTCCAGGGAAAAGACATTTAAATAATGTCTAATCACTGCTGCAGGAAAAGAAAGAAAACCATTCCATAATGCCTTTAAAAAATCCCTGCTCCCTCATCAAAGCATCCTTCCTTCCAGGGAGCCATTCAAGACTTTTATGCTTTAGATTTACCACACTGTTATTTGGTCAAAACATGAAGTAGCTTGTCAAAGTACTATGTAAAGTAGCACGGATTCTGTCTGCCTTCAGGCCTCATTTACTACAGAGCAAAAGCAAATTGAAGAAAGCAAGCGTAGAACCAAGCTATTGTGAGCAAATCTTATTTTACTGGGCTGGATTTGGCTTTGTGGTCACAGTCCCTCAGGGTCCCTCTCCTCAGAACACTGATCAGTGCAGTACAAAGGGCCCTTGCATGTGACAAAATCAAGACAACATCTACAGGGGCACCCACTGCTGTGCCCTGGCTGCCTCCTCCTGTGCCCAGCACAGACTCAACCTGAGAACCAGAGAGGCTCAGTCAAAGCAGGAGGATTACACTGTAGCCACAGGATCTTTTTTTTTTTTCAGATTTTTCCCTGCACAGAGAGAGACTCATGGGACAGATTTAAGTGTTTGTATCTTCATGGGCTGGGCTATTCTGTTTTGTTCCTGAAACACATCACCCTGCCCTGGTGGAAATCCACCTCTGCACTTGTATTGGCTGTACAGGGAGGGTCTCTGCTCCACCCCAGGGGCAGCCCCAGCTCTGTGCCCCTGCAGCTGTCACTCAGATTTAGGCAGCTCCTTGTTACCAAGCCAGTCCAATGTGCTCTCTACACTCTGGTTACCTTCTCAATTACATTTTTTCAGGCACCAACAAAGAAGCAGCTTTGAGTCGTGGCTGAGTGTTCTTCACCAGAATGTAATTTGAAAGCCATTATATTTCATCTCTGTAACACTCTACAACCAGTAACATAACTGGTGAAAAAGTCTCTTTATTTCAAACTAGATAAAAGCTTTGCAGAGATCTCATATGGTGATATTTTAGCTAGTGAAATTAAATGCTTCAGTAATATAATGATAATACTGTTAAAGCCACTTTATTTTACAATTAAAAGGTACCTGCTTCATTGCCAAGATTCAGCATCAGACAAAAACCTCTGTCTTGTTCTATTTAGAACTAACATTTTAATTTAGCTTTTATCCATTTAAATGCTGCTTTTATTAGCCTTCAACTCAACTCCAATCCACCATGACTCTTATGCAAAACAGAATTAATGTGCCCGACTGGTTCCATCCCCTCGCTGGAGAAGCCATGGAGTTCTGAGGGCTCTGAGGAAGGCACTAAAGGTCACCCTTGCCTGGAGATGACACATTTCACTGACTGATCCCTCCACCCATCTGTTACCAACCCTGCACCGTGCACTCTGAACGGGCTGGAGGAGCTGAAGCATCTCTGGTCACCGGCCACTCCTCAAAAAGTGGGTCATGAAACGTGGCCACCGAAAATGCCCTCAGCTGTCTTCTGGCACAGTGGCCTGTATTCACAGCTTGACCAGTCCCACTCGTTCAGCTCAGAGGTTAAGTGACAGAAGGTGACTAATTATTCTGTGGCAGGAAGTCCAGAGGTGATTTAGGGTTGGAGATGAGCAGGGTGGAAATCTGCAGGAGTTTCTAAGTCAGTGGGGCAGCTCTATTGTACGGTGAGACCCCCCAAGCAGTGAGCAGAAGGTTGGATTCCTGTGTAATCTCAGAGGTGTTTTTTCCTCTCCTCCCACTCAAGATGCACAGAGCATAGTCAGTTCTCCACCACAGTCACACAATGCTGCCTAGAAACACTGTGCATGATGCCACTGCAGAAACAGCTCATTAAGAGCTTCTTCCCTTTGTTTCAAGATAATACAAACAGCAGAAAATGGGTAAAACAAGCTTGGGTTTGTCTGAGACAAGGCAGACTCCATTTTTTTAGAAAGCCAGCTTCCACATTTTAATTAGTCTTTTGTAAGGCTAGGAAAGCAGCATGTGCATGGAGCACACCAGAGCCTGTCAAGGTGACCAGAGAACACCTGGAGAGAGGCCTAAGGAGCTGCACCTGCATGACCCACCCCTCCTGGGGCTTCATGGCAGGGGATCTCAGGGAGATCTTGTCCCACCTGGTGTTTTGGCTAATTGGTGCTGTAGGGCAGACTGGGAAGGGGGAGAGGCTGCAGAACTCTGTGGCAGGATGGGAGCAGGGTGAGGAGCAGTGCCTGGGAGGTTTTAGCTCCTGCAGTCTCACACTGGAGCCACTTGTTTTGCCTGGAGAAATGGATTCTTGCCAGACATTCTGCCAGAGGGCTCAGCTCCTTCAGCACCCTGTGCTGCATGCAGGTAAGACCCATAACGTGTCTGTCCTCCCTTAAGGTAAGGTGACATCCCTGTCATGCTTTATCTTCCTGAAGACCAGGAAACAGACTGTGGGAACAAACCTGGGGGCCATTTGCAGTGTGCAGCAGTAGAATGCTTTGCAGTAGGGCTGTGCATTGAATGTGGTGGTTTCAGTGCTGCCTGCCCGGGGCAGGAGCAGGTAAGAACTTTGTGGCAAGGCTCAGAGACCCTCAGAACACATGTGGGACTCCTGCCTCCCGGGAAGCCCAGCCTGATCCCCATCCCTGTGCAGGAGACTCTGCTATAGATGCAACAAACAGGAAAACAAACTAATGAGGCATTAGGGCTAAACTTAGCTGCAATTAACATTTAATTACTATCCTGAAAACACTTGCTGTATTTTGCCAGGGCCTGGAAAGGTAAACCCAATTAGCTTAATCTTGTGTGGTAGGAACCTTAAACTGGTTCAGATGCCTGATCTCATGGATGGGACCCTGAGAGTAACTGGTGTTTCTGGGACCCAGAGCTGAGCAGCCCTGTGGGCTGATCATGTACTGCCTGTGTCAAGCTGCAGAGCCTTTCTTAGGCCTCTGCTTTGGAGAAGAGTCAGAGCTGACACCAGACCTTCTGCAGAAGGTGCCAGAGCAAGTTTGTACATGCTTGTGTATATTGGTTTTGCTGCCACAGCTCTCTCCTGGAGGCCACAGGCTGTGTCTAACACTTAGCAGGGTAAACAACCCTTGCATGGTTCTCCAGAGATGCAGGGAAGGTATCCTAGAAAATGATGCTCTCTTGGAGCATACTCTGGGGTGAATACAATGTCTTCTTAGTGTGGGGGAGAAGGAGTGTGTTTCTCACTCTAACCTTGTCACAACTGTCATCTGTTTCTCCTGCATCCTCCTGTAAATTAAAGGAAGGTGCATGGTGTTCTGAGAACTAAAGAAAGGTCCACCCCAGCAGTCTGAGGCTGCTGAAATATTTTAAGATACTAGGCTTGTTGTCTGTCACAGCCCAGGGCTATCATTAGCTGAGCATTTGGATGCTCTTCCAAAGAGGCTGAAAGGGAAAACCCTCCAGGAACTGCAGCAGAACAAACTCCCATCCAACAACAACAGCTCCTGGTGTGCAGCTACAGAGGCCTGTACCCCAGGGCAAGTGCTCCAGCAGTTTGCACTTCCATGTTTGAGTCTGTGCCTCAGCTACAGCTGACCAAATATCTTCATTATAGAGGGAGAGGCTGCAGAGACTAACCAAGAAACCCAGCTGGGAATTCAGCTTCTCTCTTGTTTGAGTTCTGATCACAACTCCAGCTCAGATTAACATGAAGCTGGCAGGAAAACACAGCTCTGAGCATCATAACCCAGGAAGGGCTTATAGGCAGAATATGTCAGAGGAATTTATGCAGCAGTTTTCTAAGTGAACTTCTGCCTGCCTGGGAAAATTGAGGGAACTGTATTCTAGAACAATCTCCTGGACAAGCCCATGAAACATCTCTACCTCTGAAACCTGTCACCCAGTAATAAATTAAACTGAGAGGGCTGAAGGTAGTCTTCCTGCCCTCTGCCATCTGTCCACCTGGTTCCTCTCCTTCTGTAGGAAGAGCAGATAAATCACACCCATATTTGCTCCTGAACCGTTGGAATTTACAGCCTGGCAGGGCTTTAAGTGCAATGTGCTGTGTGAGCCAGCCCAGCTCTGGGGCTGGGAGCTCTGGAGTGCAGAGGCAGGTTCCCTGCAGCTGTCCCTGCTGCCTCTGCTTCACAAGTTTGTGCAGTAGGACTGTAACTTACTCATCCTGATTTAAATTGCTGTCATGTCACACTTCAACACTACCAGCTGATACTTGGCAGTCAGTCTGACGTACAGTGTGGCTGGATTGCACCTCCTCACTCAGATACTGTGTGGAGAAACTGCAAAGTGCTGAGGCTCTGCTCAAAGATGGATGCAGCAAGAATGATCAGGAGAAGAGGGAGGCTGAAGTGAGAACCCAGTTCTCGTTCCAAGGAGAGCTCAGGCATTTCTCATGTATCCTGCATTGAGATTTATAAATGCTTCTGTTTCTCTGGCACACTGGCCTCTGGGGAAAAAGGCTTCTCAATTAAATTAAGCTCAAGAAATGTGGAGGTAACAGAAGACACATTAGTCTGGATGCCTGCCTCCTGTTTGCTCATCCTGGTGTTTGGATGGGCACAGCACCAGCTGGCTGTTCCCTTATAGAAAGATTAAATAATCCAACATCTGGCTCCTTTCTGAGTGTCAATACCTGCATAGGTCCAAGCTAAACCTTCCAAACAGAACTGGAATTTGTAGGCTTCAGAGATTCTTAAGTGCAGATTCCAGGGAAAACTGATTCTGTGCCTTGAAGGTAGATAAATGGAGTGTCTTGGGGAATTGCTGGCAGCAGGCTGTCTGTGGGGATGACAGGCTTTGTCACTTACTCCTACTGTGTCCCTGTACAGCTGCCCACTCAAAATAGCAGCACTAGGCCTGCTCAGCTGGCTGCAAAGTGCTGGACTGGGGGTAGAGGTGCTCTGGGAAGGGAACAGCTGACCTTCTCCTCTGGTCAGTGCTGGCTCTGGGGAATGCATGCAGGATGTGTGGTGATGTTAACCCTGCACTTGAAGCCATCCCATTCCCTGGCTAAGATTTTCCAAGCAACTTCAGCAGCTTCAAGGAAGTGTTTTGTGTTTTACAAAACCCATCTTCACATTAGCTACTGCTTGAATTGTGAGGAGGAAAGATCTTGATTTGTACATAAACTCCCTGGAGTGCTGAGAAGGCTCCAATACCTGCAGAGGGATCCACTCCAGCAGAAGCCAGCTCCACCAGAACGCTGATGGAGCACAGGAGCTGCCAGACACCCAGACCTGGATGGCCTCGGGCAGGTGCAGGCAGCAGATGCTGCTCCCTGGGAGGTGGGGGAACACCTGCCCGGGGTGCTTGGAGCTGTGAGATGAATTGGACTCTCCTCAGCAGGCCCTCGCTGTGCCTGTCAGGGTACAGTGTATTTATCCAAGCTGCAAACTCATTTCATCACCTCCCCTGCCAGGGCAAGAGGTAGAGGGATTAGCTTGAACTCTGATCATATAATAACAACATGGCAGCTGTAGGCAGCTAATAATCCACTGTGAGGATTAGCAAACTTAAAGTTGTCTAGCTCTGCATAATGGAAAGCTAAGAACAGCAGCTTCCCTGTTCTACCTACTGCATTTGCATTCTCTCCAGTGGAAGCATAGAACATGATGAGACAAGGCTTTCCAGTCTGTTATGAAATGGGATCTAAAGTGTGACTAATGGAGTATTGCTAGCAATTCTACAAGCATCCATTCAGCCCAGAATATGGATTTAAGCTTTACTAAGAGACTGCCCCTCAAATACCTACTGCCAGAGAGCAGGTCACAATTTCAGCAGGCTGATGCTAAAACTTGTTATTTGAGGCTCTCTGGGAGTAACATCCTGAAGTCTGCAGGCACGCTGCTCTGCTTATGCATGGAGAATCCCACTGATCCAGAATCCCTGGTATAACTCGTGTGTGACTGGTAAAAGAGCCCAGTACAGAACACAGAACACGCCAAGGAGCAGACTCGTCACCTGGTGCTGCTGCTCTCCTTAGGACCCTCTCAGGACATTTGGAGTCCTCAGCAGCTGGAGACTTTTCCCCCAAGGCAGTTTTGGCACTTGTATCAATTTGCTGATGAGTAAGCAGAGTAAGCAGCTCTGACACAGCCTGGGAAAGAGAGCTGTGACTCCTCATCCTCCTCCCTGCTCGCTCTGGAGCGGCACAAGCGCTGAGTAAGAGCCCTCCTGAGCTGTGGCCCGGCTCCATCAGCACTGGGATGGCCCCAATCCTCCTGTGGCACAGGAGCAGCACAGGCAGTGCTGTGCTGGGGCTCGTACTGCACAACTTTTCTGCTCCAGTGGAGAATTCCAGTGGAACACTGGAGTGCACAGAGGATGAAAGCTTCACCACGACATGCCCCTGCCAACACTTGACAGGGCTGTGGGACCTTACTCACTCTTGCACTGCAAACAGGCACTGCCACTCACAATAACATAGGAACAAAATACTCATTTCCCCCAAGGGTTTCTTCCACTGTTTCCTCCCAGTTGTAACTGGTGCTGCTGAGAGTCCATGGGAAAAAACTCTAGTACAGACAAGGCCTCTGCATGCAAATGAATGCTACATAAATAACCCCCATCTTCCCTCAGTTCCTAGGTTGGGTACTCTATGCACCAGAATTCTCTTCAAAGACCTCCCAGTTCATTCTTTATGCTCTAATTAAGGATCAGTGCCAATTAACTATCTTCAATAGAGGAGCATCTTCCGCTCAGCAGCCAGGAAGTGTCTGAATAAGATCCTGCTGTACAATGTGCACATGAAAAGGGAAGCCCTCCCTTTTTGGAATGGGCTTCCAAGATTAAAAACTCAGTATAGATTACTGGATGCCTACTTAAAAATCCTGTGTGACAAGATTAAGTGACGGCACCCAGAAATGCAGAATGGGTTTTTTACATGTTTCTTGTGGTACTCAAGCATGCTATTGCACTGCCAAGGCTCTGAGCAGGGTACCACTGTGGCAATGGCAGGTGTGAAAACAGAACGTGACACTTTATTTTAAGTGATATTAAAATACTGTTTGTTTTTTTCTTACAAGGGTGCCATAGATCAGCAGAAGTGCAGTGTCAAATCTGACGATAAATATTGATTGAAATGAAAAATTGCCAATAATTATGCCAGCACCTAAACTGCCCTGGTAGTCCTCACCTATTGCTTTTACTTCCTACAGATATTCACCTGTTCCATAAATAACCAGGCAATTTAGACTGCTGCTGAACTGTGTTCTGAGCAAGAGCTGTGCTAATAGTCTGAGCAGGCAAAGGGAGGGGAATGTCATTTCTAAGCTTGGCTGGAGATGAATACATCAGCTTCCCAGCCACTTACAGGCTAAGTTTAAAAAACACTATTCTAAAGGAAAATTAGATGGTTAAACACTGTGGGGGAAGGGGGGAAATAGGATAATCCCTTCAAAGCTTTAAATGGAAGATTCTCAAACTTGCTTCAGCTGATGTGAGACATATGAACAGCCTCAGAATTAAGACCCCTGCAAAACTTCAGCCAGACACAACAGCTGCACTGCCTTTTGGGGGAGATGCACTTGAACTGGTTATACATGAAGCAGATGTAAGCCACCCAACCCTGCTAATCACAGCTAAATCTGGGGACCATTCACAGGCTGCTCTGCAGAATAAAGGGGCAGAACAGGAAGACAGCAGGCTTGGTGATGAGAAACAGGAACTGTAAAACTGTACTGGAGCATGGGGAAAGCAGCATATTATTCTAGGAGCAGCAGAATCCACAAAGTCTAGTCAGATGGGATTTACACCAATCACACCTGCCAGGGCACTGATATTTCAATATATAACACAATATATTTGGAACTGTCAATGAACTCAAGTGCTTTTGTGAAGCACATTGTGTCTAGCTTATTTTTCACGGACACAAAATTCCAAACAGGCTAAATAAATCTCCCAGGTTCAAGGAGAAGCCCCATGGCTGCTCAGCACAGGAGAGGGCTGTTATCAAGACATTTGAGTCTTGGTAACAGATCCCTTTGCAGAGAGCACAGGATGGGCCTATGCTAAGATGCCTTGGGAATTCCTGGAGAAGCTTGTTGCAAACCTGATTGGGCTGAGATTTGAGCTCCAGATAGGAAGGGCTGGAGGGAATGTGGAACAGTAGATTGCAACCAAGTCACTCCAGGGAGTGTAAGCTTTAACTCCGTGTGGGGCTCAGCTCTTCTGAACTTACCCGGATCCTCCTCATGGCTGCCACGATCTCCACGCGGCTGTTGGGCCTGGGGACATCCAAGCTCCCAATGTACTGAAAGACACAACGTGAGATGGCTGTGCAGTAAGGCACAAGTTCATGGTGTGGGCTTCTTCAAAACAGACAGCCTTTCTCATTTATTTAGTCACTCCTTGCTTGGACTCCTTCGACCCAGGACAGGATAGGAATAATCTGCTGTAGGCAATGTTACCAAGTTGGGGATTTCTGAGGTTGGGTGTGAGGCTCTGACCTCATTCAGGTTCTGGATGTGCCTTTACCAGTGCTCTGCAGGGCAATGTCTGCTGCTAATTGAGTCATGATCTCTCTGAAGATGAGACTGTCTATCCATTGTTCCTCCTGCTCAAAATTGAAAGAGCTGTAAAGCTTCCAGGATGTGCAACAAACACCTTTCCTGGAAAAGCCTTGTGATTCTAGTTTAAGTTTTCAGTCTGGACCATGCTACCTCTTGATACTGCTGTCCCTGCTTGGCAGGACCAGCTGTCTGCAGAATCCTGATAAACCCACCCAAATCTGTGTCCTACAACCCTGCTTAGGGGAGCTGCAGCCCTAACCATACTGCTTGGGGTTGCGTGTCTGCATTCCAGTGTCTATGCCAGTCCTAGCAAAGTCTCTTACTGGGGTCTGAGACATGGCAGACGGCAGGTTCCCATCACCTCCACCCCTGCACCACAGCTACAGCTCCTCGAGCTGGTTGCCTGTTCTCCTGAAAGGAACGGCAGCACACTGCCCATGCTCCACAGGTAATCGTGGAACACCCACGAGCTGCATTTCTTCCTCTTGTGCTGCCTGCACTGTCCCCTCGTGTGCCAAAGCAGAACCTGCTCGTGCACCTGCTGGCAGAAGGCGGCAGCTGCTGCCCGGTGGCACCGGTGACAGCACACGGTGACAGCACACGTGGCACGGCTGCACAGGAGTGCCCGCGCTGCCGAGGGGAGGAGGCACAGAGCTGCCAGCTCAGCCTTGGGAACCAGGAAAACACGTGGTGCCCTGGACAGTCACAGCGCGTGCGGAGCAAAGGCTGCTGATGCTGTCAAGTGCCGTGGCTCAGCTCTGAGGGAACACCTGCACGCCCAGGGCACGTTGGTGAGCACGGGGAGAATGTCACCGAGCGAGAGGGCGATGACAGCACGTGCTGGGAGTGGCCCTGGCAGCTGCTGGGTTTGGTGCTGCTGGGGGCCCAGTGGGGCCCATCAGCTCCCTCAGGGTAACACAGCCCATCTCTGCTGTTAGTGGTGGGGACTGAGGGCAGTTCACAGAGTTTAGTGACCCTCCCAGGAGCATTTGGTTCACGAACTGTGTCTGGTTTTTAGCGCGTGGTTACAAACTGTTGGTTTTTTGGAAGTTGTTCCCTTGTGGAGAGGAAAAGGAGCAGCTCATCAGGAGGCCCCTGCAAACATTCAGGGTGATATTATATATATGAGCAGAGACAAAATAATTCCCCAGAAGAGCCCCATAAGTATTGCTGTTACTGACACAGCTCTGGATTTATTTCTCCACTGTACTACTTGCAGATTGTAATGGGTTTTATCTTGTAAAATGTCTGCTTAAAAGGGCTTTCAGAGATGAGCTCTCCTGGCTCAGTCTTTAGTGCTCTTTCTCCTGCTTTGAAATAAACACCACAAGCAATCTGAAAGGTCATCTGGCTTTGCTGCTGCTTCTGTAAATGCCTTTGCAAAATGGCATTTTTAAGAGCAGTTAAGTTCATCTGTAGCCTTTGGTAAACCACAGGAGAACCAAACTCAGAGCACAAGAGCTTGAGGGCAGCAGGGAGGGGAGCAGCAGAGCCAGGGCTTCCCTCTGGGCTGGTGGGGAGGGCAGAGCTGTATTGCTGACATCTGTGGCCTCTTTGGGGTGCAGATCTCCTTCCCTGCTCTGCTGGCTGTCAGGACAGTCACTGGTAATCCAGATGAGCTCCTTGCAGCTGGCTGGCCTTTTGTCTGCCAGCAGAAGAGCTGCAGTGGGGAACAGGCCATGCTCCTAATGACAAATTAATTGGGGCAAGAGGACAGCTGGGACTGCTGAAGTAGAGGAGATTCTTTCAAACTCCCTGCTCTGGTGTGGCTGCAGAGTTTGGGTACCTGTGCTGCCACACGGAGCCATGAAACTCATGAAACAGCACACAAAGCTCTGCCCAAACAAGCAGCTCCCAGTACTGACCTCCAGAAGATTATAGGGGGAGGAAGGCAGTTTTGGAATGTGGAGATTAGAGAGCGAGTGTGGTCAGTAGGATTGCCTGGTGCGAGACACCTGCAGCCAGCTGCAGCCTTGTCATTGTCAGCGCTGCAGCTGACTGATGTGCCCACAATGAGCAGCATAATTGGAAGAGACAGGCTGTAAAGCAGAACTGAGCGAGCATGTTACTAAGGTAATGCAAACCCCATCCCAGACCCACACTCCTAACAGGGTGTTTATCCACTCGCCAGCTCTGGATGCCTGGAGCTGTCAATCTGAAAAGCCAGTTTCACTCAGTTAAAGGTACAGTTGCTTCCCATCTTTTTAAAAATCAGATTAAGAATTTTTCTTCTCCTCAGCACAGTCTGCAGCACAGCAAATGCTAATTTAAATAGAGAAATCACAGATTAAATGTTTTCTTCCCTAAGGAATATAAATTTTTTAAAATACATGATTAGCTGTCTATTCAGATTCATCCTGTATCCTGCTTAAATCTTGCAGCTCTTTCAGCAGGAAAACCAAGAGGCACAAAATCCGTATTTCAAAGCTTTATTGGAATGTATATGCCCCTTCTTTCCAGCTCAGGAGACAGCAGGCGTGAATTCCATTTCTAATCTGTGTTAGGCCACCTGCAAAGAGGGGAAGGGAGCCTGTGAGTTGCTCCAGCAAAATGCAATTCTTCTTGTCAGCTGAATTATAAACCCATTCCCCATGCTGTCTACAGAATGCCAATTCCAATGGAGTCACTTTCTGAGAGTGCTGCTGTGCTGCCAGGCTGTTCTTCACGATCAATACAGAATTTCTGACAATATCAGTATTTCTTTCTGATGCCTGAAGGCTGCAGACCTTGTCTATCCAGCTTTTTATGCAGGGAAGGGGTCAGCTGGAGTAAGGCACTATTATTTGAGCAGCACATAGTCTGCTGGTTTCCAGGAGAATAAGGAGCTGTGGCAGGACAGGACAGGCACTGGATCAGGCAGGGATGAGCACCTGGGACAGCATCCACGGTGCTGTCAAGAGGGGTCATTCCAGAGCAGCTCCCAAACGCAGCACACAAGGCAGCGTCTAAGGGTTACACAGCTGCAAAAACGCTAGGAAAAGAGCAAGAACCTGTTTGATTGTGCTAATTAAATGTAAGGCTTTCATAACTGATTGCTGTTTTCTTTAGACTCCCTCAGCGTGGCCCAGGGGCACTTCCAGAGCTGAGGAATAACCGTGGCAAGGTTGGGGGGGGGGGGGGGGGGTGCACGGCGAGCCCGGCCTGAAGCCACGGGGCCATCGGCCCGCGGCCAGTGGGGGCCACACCGGCGGCTGCTGGACAGCACCGGAGCCCAGCCCGCAGAGACCCGCAGCCCCCTCTCTGCAGCAGCCGAAGCGGGGGAGCCTCCCGGGGGTTCGCCGCCAGGCCCCCCGAGCGCGGCGGCCGCGGGGCTGTGGCAGGCGGGGCCCGGGGGCTGCGGAGGGGAGCGCGCCCGGGGCTCACCTTGGCCTGGAAGTGGATGCCGTGCTGAAAGGCCTCCTCGTTGTGCAGCGGGACGCGGGAGTCGCAGCCATCGTCCACCAGGTTGTACCGGTTCTTCACCGGCATGGCGGCGGGCGGGCGGCCGCCTCAGCCCGCGGCCCCGCCGGGCATCGCGGCCGGCAGCGCCCGCCCCGCGGAGCCCCGGGCGCCGTGCGGGGCTGCGGGCGCCCGAGCCCGGCCGCGTTTTGAATGAGCGTCCGCGGGAGCGAGCGGGGCCCCGGCCCCGGCGCGGCGCCATTGGCCCGAAGTTCCCTCATGTGATGCGGGGGGCGGTGGAGCCGCCCGGCCCTGCCCGGCCCGCCCCGCCCCGGCCCCGCCGCGGAGACACCGCCGGGGCCGGCTGGAGCGCGCGGCGTGCTCCGCTGGACGGACGTGAGGGTGACGAGGGGCTCTGGAGCATCTCGCTTGTGGGGGGGGACGTTGCGGGAGCTGGGCCTGCTTAGTGTGGAGAAGACTGAGGGGGGATCTCATCAATCCATGCAAATATCCCCCAGGGGTGTCCTGAACGAGCGGTCACCTACATTATGTATGTCTCGTGTCAGTGGGAAATCTCTGTTAGAAATTGGCACGCTCAGAATCCTGACGCACAGTCGATGCCCACTGTGTCACTCAGCATGCTCTCAGGATTTGTGGCACCCGTGTGCTCATGATGTTCTTCTCCTCCCAGCTTTGTCTCGGTGACAAGGCACTGCCAGGCCCAGGATGCCACTCTGGGACACCTGGCGCACCTGAGCGTGACATTCCTCAGCGGGCACCAGCACAGGGAAGGGATGAGACGTGCACAGCTGTGATGGCAAGGCCCAAGTTTGTCTTCTGACTCTTAGTTACGGCCACACTCCATTTACAGGGATGATCAGAAATATGAATTGTGTAGAATCCAAAGGGTGGAGGGTTACATGTGTGCCAATGGATCTCATCTGGGTTCCCCCAAATTAATTTTTGAGTCTTAAAAGTAACTCCCGGCTAGCTGTTTGAATGTTTTTGGACACCACCTTTTATGTGGCTTTTGCATTAGCAAGAAAGGAAAGTTTGACCACAGGCAGACAGTGCACAGTTCCCAGTATCCATCTCAGGAGTGTGATCACCCTGAGTGTCTTGGCATTTCTGAGTACTTGTAAGTCAGTGGGAGATGGGCAAGAGCCAAGAATCCAGAAACTTATACTTAAGAGAGGGAGAAAAACCCCAAGGAATTAATATTGGTTCACAGACTATGACCCTACATGTTCAAATATTTTGAGGTATTAGCAGCTCTTTCTGGGGAGAGTTCTGTGGTCAGCCTTCTGTCTTTGTGAAGTTTTTCTGTTTCCAGACAGACTTCTTTTCTTCCAATCTATATCACTGCATTGCCTTCTCATTTAAATATTCACAAGTTTATGCTAATCCCACTTTTATACAGCGTAACTCAATACGGGTTTTGTCAGTTGGTTTCTGTCCAAGATGCTCCTCTAGATACACACCTCGCCTGCAGATGCATCAGTTTAGTTCTTTGTTGGTGATTTTTTGTGTGGTCTGTGCTGATGTTTAGTGTGTACTCAGAACATTTCGTGGCACTTTTCTTATCTTGTACATATCTTGATCAAAAAAACATCCGTTGACCTGAATGAACAACCTAGATTTTGTGTGCAAATGTCCTTGGACTGATTGAGCAACATTCAAGTCTTTGGTTCTCCTAAGCCCAAGGAGGAGGAGATGCCACCCCGTCAGGCTATGCTCATGCTTCCTTTGATGCTAACGCCAGCAAAGCTCAACTCATATGGGGAAAAAACCTAACACAGCCACTGCTGGTGAGTCTCTACATTGATTCTGCAATACTGCGTTTCAGCTGAGGCGTGCAGGAACCTGCCATTGTGCTGAGCTGCTCAAAGCTTCTCCTCGTTACCCTCCCATTGCCACAAGAGCATTCCTATATACGTGGGAGCATATGGACTTCACTTGGGATAGTTAAATTTTTAAATCTGATAGAAAGAACAGGATGAAGTAACAAGAATGGTCTTCTTAATTCCGTTCTGGTCCTCTCCAGTATCCCGCAGATTATGAAATCCTTTGGGTAGGAGGAAAGAAATATCTCATGGGAATCCTGAGAAAAAGAAAGCAACTATTATTTAATAAAGCTTGCAGTGCCAGTTTCTGTTAGATCACAATTGAATGGAGGTGTTTAATGCTCCCTGTTCATGAACTCCTGTGAACTTTTCATAGGGCTTAAATCTCCTGACCTTAATGGTTTGGATCTGTGTTTGAGAATTGAGTTTGAAGGCTGCTAAACTTAAAAAGCAGTTAATTTTCTAGTTTGTTCGTTGGGCAAAGAAAATTCTTTGACTCCACTGGAAGTAAGAAAGCTGTATGCCTTTTCTTCTGGACAATGAAGCTGGGCAAATATGTGGAATGAAGCATTTACACAGGACATCGTCACGGTTTAGTATAAACAAGCCCTGAGTAGCATTGAACAGTTGGCTAAACCTCATGGTGGGTGTTTGCATCACATGGAGGTACTGAGAGAGTTATTCCTTTGATGTGCAAAGCGCTCACAGAAAGTCCTGATTCTCTGAACACAGTAGGAGTGAAGCCCCAAGACAGCTTCTTGGCTCGGAGCTGCAAGTGTTTTTGCAGGGACCAGGTTTGTATCAGCTTTCTTTCTCGGTTGCAGGATCCCAAGATTTCCTTCCTTCTCTTTCTCTCACATGGGTGCACATTTCTGCCCGCCCCAGGACTCTGCAGGGAAGTCCCTCTTCTTACATAGCTTCATCTTTTGAAGAGACCTTGAACGTGGTGGAAATGGGGTGGTGGGTGTTACATGCAGGGTGTTCTTTAATCGGCTCCTTGGTTGGTTTGCAGGAAAGGGAGATTTTACTCCTGTCTGATCCTGTCAGATTTTTCCTAACCCACCTTCACAGATAAAGGAGGAGACCTGGTCTTGATGCCATCGAATTTTCCTCCTTTCTGCTAACCCTTTTAAGCACTTATTTCTGCACAGCAGAGTTGCAGAGATTTTGAATAATAAGATGTGATATGGGAAGAGCAACCAGACAGACATCCAGTAATGGCAGACAAAACCTCTGTTACAGGAGAGCCCTTCCATATCACACATAAGAGCTGAGAGGTCTGTGCATGCTTACTGTCCTGGGAGATCTGGGTTTGTCATGTCACTTTATCAACATTATTAATATGTACTTGTGCTGGTGCAATTTTTAGAGCAAAGCCTCCAAGTGTACTAACACACCAGCAGACTTCCTAGAAATGCTGCTGTGGGATGAAATGTGGGGGCCAGAACAGATGAACCAGCTGCTGTTGACTAAGTTGTGTGATGTTACCCCCGATGCATTGGGCATTTCAAGAATACCGAGAAAACTCCTAAACAAAATCTTTGAGTCTCTTGAGCTGCCCCGTGAGGGGAACTCAGAGGTGACATGTGGAGCTCATGGCTTCAGCCCCCGCAGCGAGTGTCATACGTGTCCTCTGCGAGCACAGGGGCTGCTTGGTGAGATGATTACACCAGATTTGTGTTGCTCAAGAAGGAACAGAAGCTCGATGTCTCGGCGGTTCAGCTCCGCAGCACGGCCAGGCAATCTGCCCGTCAGGACTGCAAGCCTCTTTCATGCATGGCCAGCTCCAAAGGGCTGTGCAGCAGGACTTGGCAACGAAAAATGTCATCTACAATTATGCATATTTTCATCATCTTCTATCATGCAAATCCCCCCAGCCCAAATATGCAGCGAATGTTTTGTTTGCATATGTAGGTCAACCACAAATCTTCTGTGGTCGAACATAAACATGGGCAGCACGGAGTGATGTATATGGATTTAAATCCAGGCTGAAGCATAAGCCCACCACAGACGTTTTCCAAGTGGAGTCTGTTTGCTGGATTTGTTTTCTTCTGACTTTTCATTTTATAGAGCATTGCTTTCTCATGGTTTTGTGAAAGAACAACTGACAGGAGATACTCACCATCGGTGCAAAAGGAACTATTAGCTTCAGACACAGATGGGTAGTTCTTCATGAGTAACTTTTCTTTTTAACAATAGCTTGAGGAATGTGTTCTTTTTCAAAAGGGTACACTGAAGTATTTCTACAAATTTGCATTTGGCAGGAGGCCAATTTTATATATTTTAAAAAGATTGTATGTTCTTTTTGCAAATTACATGCTACTTTGTTTTTCTTGTCTTGGCTGTCTTTAAAAAAGAAAAGTATAGAAAAGGATACAGTTGTTGCCTTTATGATGCCACATAAAAGCTAAAAATGTTGATCCCAACTTGGAAACAAAAATGCTTACTAGAAGAAGGGAAATATATTAGTGAAGAAAAATGTTACTTGTTAACCTCATAAGCTTGACACGTTCACGTACCCCACTCATGAATTCCATATACCGCAGGTTGGCAGTACAGTGCCTCAGTGTGAGCTGCTGGGAGCAGCATGTGTCATGATGGAAAACTGTTCAATTTGCTGCATCTGTAAAACTGCTTTATTCCTGGAGTCCTCCTTGGACCTGGCACTTGCCTGTGCACACACAGGCATCAGGTAAGTGATGATTTTGGGTAAATGAGAGTGAAGTTGTTAGTCTGAGAGATGAGTGCTGTACAATCGAACAGGATCCTTCCCCACTCCCATTAAATTAGGCCAGTACCTCTGCTGTCTTTGATACCCTGAATTTAATTAATGAGAGCATAGGGACATTACAGTTCTCCTGGATGGAATCCACATTCTTGTTCACTTATCACAAGATAGTAACAGTTTGTTCTTATCAACAACTCCCTGTGAGCAAGGGTCACTGGAAACAGCCTTGTGTTAAAGAGCACACCGTAACTAAATTTCCCCTCTCCTCACAGGGGACAGATGAGCTCAAGTTTCCCATTTCTCTCCTGCTGCTAGACCCAGCTTGCTGTATTCAGCAGGATATGCTCTCCTTCTGCATCACCCTGTGCCTCATTACTGCCCAAGCTATACTTTACTCCCCACCTTGCTGTACCTGAGTGCCACGTGCAGCCCGACCCCACGCTGCACGCTGCAGCCCATCTCTATTTATCCCAACAGGAAATGAAGGTTTCATCCACACAACACAGGCAAACCAGGCATCGGATCTATTACAGCTTCTCTGGTAGAGGAACAACTAGTCTGTTATTAGCCTGTAAGAAATGTGGATATATGATAATTAGAGATAAAAATATTTCCCCTTTGCAATCATTTTGTTTGGTATTTCCCATGCTCCAATGCCTCTTAATGCTTTGGCCCATCTTAACTCTTTCCCTGGCTTTCTTTCAGCACTGCTGACATTGGGGAGGATAAATCTCTGTGTTAAAAATATTCATCTGGGAGCCTGGCAGTAAAATAAGAGACAGTCAGAGTCAGGTCACCACTTTAAATCACACTCCAACATCTCTGAATTGCTTTTCTTACAACTGAATTTTTATGCCAATGTTGAACATAAGCAAAATATTAATTATTCTTTCAGATTTGTACCTGCCCATGGAAGAGGTTTGGAATGAGATCATCTTTAAGGTCCCTCCTAACCCAAACATTTCTGTGATCTGGTGGTGGTGGTGAAGCCAAGGATGTGCCTTCAGTGGTGGACATGGAAAAGACACCACCCAGACAGCTCATCCTGCCAACATTACCAACCCCTCTGAGCTCCTGCTGGAACATGGAAACGCTCCCAGGTTTTTAATTAAACACTGTCACAGCTATAAAGAAAGAATGTACATCTTTTAATAGCAACATGAGAGCAGCCAAGAGCGAGCTACCTGACCTCAGCCTTCCTGGTCACTTCACATTGCAAGACACAGCTCTGTTTAATTAATTAATTTGTTTCTTCGTTGCCTGCAAGGGTAAATGATGGAAGACTGGTGAGGCACTGAAAAAATAAGCATCTTGACACGACCCTGTTATTTTATCTCGCAGCTAACTGGCAGTGCCAACTTTCCCTGCATTTATTTAAATTTTGCTGTAGTTTAAATAATTTCTGCTGATGTCCTGTCTCAGTCCTGTTCCAGATGACGGCTCTGGCGATCGCTCCTTCACACAGAAGCCTGATTATTCCTGGTTTTCCCCCGAAGTCCCGGCTCTCAGCCCGAGCTCCTTGCAGCCCGGATTTCCCAGGGCGCAGCGCCACCGCCTGCCCGCAGCCCTGCGGCCCCGCGTTCCATGAACCCGGCTCCTGCTCCAACAGCCGCCTGGCTGCCACCTTCTCCATTTCCCTGCCTCATAACTACATCGAGAAGGACTCGCTTCATCACGGAGTTCTGGAATGGTTTGGGTGGGAAGGGACGTTAAAGATTATATAATTCCAACCCCGGGAACCTTCCAGCTTGCTCAGGTTGATCACGGAGCTGCTGTTAAGGTTATTCATTCCATGACTGACAGTGTAAAAGCCGCTTTCGTATTTTCCTGCTGTGCCTGCGAGAGCTCAAAACCCGCAGATGGGCTCTCCCAGCATCGACGCAGCTGAACCTGAACGGTCCGTGGGAACGCCCTTTGTGGCAGGCAGCGCTTTGTAACGGCGGCGAGAGCCCCGTCTCGCACGAGAACCTCACGATAAGGAGCGCACCGAGTGCCGGAGCCACCCGGGCGGTTCGGCGGCCAAGGGCACGGCGGGCGCCGCCACAGCCCGGCCTGAGGCGGGGCCGCCATGGCGGGGCGGGGCCTCGCCCGCTTCCAACATGGCGGCCGCGCCGCCTCCGGAGGCCATTTCGGACTGCGCGGGGCGGGGCCTGTGCCCGAGCCCAAAATGGCGGGGGCGGCGTCAGCGCCTCACGGCGGCGGGGCGGGGCCAGCGGGTCACCGGCCGCGCCGTTGCCATGGCAACGGGCGGGGAGCGGGGGCGGGATGGAGCCGGCGGGGATGGAGCCGGCCGGGCTGGGAACAGGGACTGAGGGGATACAACCGGCGGGGACGGGGACTGAGGGGATACAACAAGCGGGGACCGGGACAGAGGGGATACAACCGGCGGGGACCGGGACAGAGGGGATACAACCGGCGGGGACGGGGACGGAGGCAGTGGAGCCGGCCGGGCTGGAACCCGCCGGGCTGGGGACAGGGACAGAGGGGATAGAACCGGCGGGCATGGGGACGGAGGGGATAGAACAGGCGGGGATGGGGACAGAGGCAGTGGAGCCTGCCGGGCTGGAACCGGCCGGGCTGGGGACAGGGACAGAGGGGATAGAACCGGCGGGGATGGGGGAGAACGGAATAGAGCCGGCCGGGCTGGAACCGGCCTGGTTGGGGATAGCGGAAATGGAGCCGGCCGGGCTGGAACCGGCGGAGATGGAGGCGGAGGAGCCCCCGGGGTCCCCGGCCCTGCCCGCTGAGGCCCCGCAGGACGGCCCGCCTGCCGCGGCGCTCTCGGGGGAAGGGGCGCTGCCCGGCGCTCCCGGCCGGGAGCGGGAACGGGAACGGGAGCGGGGCCGGCGCGGGGCCGGAGCGCAGGGCTCGGCCGGGCGAGCGGCGCGGGGCAGGGCCCGGCGGGCCCCGGGCCGCCGCAGCGGGGCCGAGAGCGTCCGGCAGGCCGGGGTCACGGTGGACAGCTCCAAGGCCAAGACCTCGCTGGAGGCCCTGAAAATCAGCCTGCGGCAGCTCCGCTGGAAGGAGGTGAGCGCTCGCCAGCGGGACCCCGCGGGGCCGCGTCCCCCCATCCCTGCCCCTGCTCCGGCCTAGCGCCAGTCCTGCCCGCACGCCCCTCCATGGCCTCGGGTCTGCCCCCGGCAAAGCCATCCTCCATCCTCCTCCTCCTCCTCCTCCTCCTCCTCCTCCCGGCTGTGGCCCCCGACCCTCGGGCTATTTCTAACCAGGTGCCGGGTCCGGAGCTGATTTGATTCACGATCACGACTGCCACGGGCAGTTATGCAAGCCAGAACAGGGGTAATCGGGTATTGCGCTTCCGAGGTTAAACTGCTCGGGGAAAGGGCAAGAAAGAAGCCTGCTGTCACGGGGAAGCGTTTGACGTGTTGTGGGGATTTGCATTTCTTCCCTCCCACCCTTCCCTCGGGGCTTGGGGACGTGGGTCTGGCCCGGCAGAGCCGCTGCCCTTGTGTCCAAGGCGTGTCGGAGAGCACGGGGCATGAATGCAGTATTAAGCCAGCTGATAACGCACACATAACGGGCTTTAGCCTGCTAAGTTACTTTATGTAGAGCAGCTATAGCTATTTTTTTTCTCCTGCTGCTCGAGTCATGTGTTTTCTCATTGCTTTGTGAGGATTTCAGTGACTGCCAGTATGTGCTGAACTGGAATCAGGACAGTAGGGGAGCTGGCACAGAACTGGTGCTTTGCAACTCCTTATTTAAATCCTGGAGAGATTTCTCAGATATATCTTACTATAGATGGTAAATTGTTCTCCAACTGTAAAGATTTTCTTTACCTAACAGGTTTATAAATGGCTTTATAGACGTTGAGATGGCTTCTAGGAGCTTTGTGAGGAACTTGTATAAGAAAAAGGGTACTTGTAATCCATTTGTAAGAGGGGAGTTAGAGGGAGAAGGATGAATAAAACCTGAGGATGAACTGTTTCTCACAGTCCCGTTCTGTTTCTCTCTGTGTGTAGCACAGAGCTGTGTGATCTCTGACCTGCAGCTACTTTACAGAGCTGCCTTTGGGATTTCCACTTACAAGATTGTATTTTTGTGCACCTGATGCCTTTTAAACAAAATCTGTACAGACTTGGGGTAGACAGTATATTCTGTGCCGTTCCTAACCTCAGAGTTAAATACTGCAAATTTATTTTCTGGAGGACTGAGTGGCAGTAAATGTTGTCCATGTTTATTCATAATGTCCTGCATACCTAATCCCACAAGGATATGTATGTGTCAGGAAGAGTAGTGCTTTCTCCTTCTCTGACTTCATAAAATTCTATTTCAGTAGTTTTGTTATTTAAATCCAGTGGCAGGATTTCAAAACCTCTTTGCACCAGCGCCCCAGTTCTCAACTCCTGCTTGTACAGCAAAATAGTAACAACATACCAGAGCCTTGAAATTCAAACCTGCTACATTTACCTCTCTTAGCCCTCAGTGCACCTGTGGGGTGTCTGTCAGCAGCCTTGCTCCATGTTTTATGCAGTGACATGCAGAGCAGGGGTAATTCACATTTAATTTTTAGGGTTAAGTTTTATGTTCTGAGGGCAGGGAGCCATTCCAGAGAGGGTTTCTGGATCACTAATATCAGTTAGCCTTGCAGATTGTGCTGGAAATGAGCCACACTTAGTGGTAATTTTGTCTTTATAGTTTCCTGAGACTTCACTGTTTTGCATTTGTCTTGCACTTGATAGTCTTTCCTACTAATTGACTTGTTTCACAAGCTCTTGTTCCTCTCATGAATCTCTGTGCTGCATTAATCAGCTTTTTCCTTCCTGCTTTGCATCTCCCAACAGCAAGTGCTGCTGCCTTTACTTCATCTCTCTTTGTTCCCTGTCTCCCTCAATATCCTCTCTCCTCCATCTCTTTCTTGGGTCAATATTTTTCATTTAGTTTGTTGCTTCCTCCTCTGGCTACTTTGTCTCTTAATAAAGAAGAGGCCTAATACAGAATTTTGTGATGCTTGACTGCACCATCTGGGTGGCTGATAACTCATTCCCTGTAAACAAGTCACTGTCATGTATTGCTGTATATCTTCAGCTTATAAATAGGTTAATAAGATCTGGTCGAGATTTGAAGAGAAAAATTAACAAAATTGAGAAGATAAATCCAAGTAAAAGTCTTTATTCAAGCCACACGTAATTCTGAAAGCTCTGCCTTTCAGACGTTTAGAGAAATAACAGTAAAATACTTTCTCAGACCACAGCCAGGGATGGCCAGAGCCCTGGAGCTGGTTGCACTGTTACAGCAGGACCAGCAGAGGGAACACGGGTGTTGCTTCTAGGATCCATGAAAATAATGCAAAAGTCCTGGAAGTAGTAATGCAATGCATGTATTTTACATACTGATGTGTCAGGGACTGCTATTCTACTGTTATCCCTTGTATAAGACTTTTGATCCTTTTCCCTCGCTACTTCTTTTACATTTTCCTAGTCTTGCTTTTGTTTCATTTCTGCTGTTTGCTGCTGGATGTGTTGGCTGGAATATTTTGTTGGGAGGAGACAGTATAATGTGCTTTTTCAAGCGGGCACTTTTTGATCTGTAACTTTTTCTATCTAATGTATAGCATTCTTACTGTGTCACATATCCATTTCTTGGGTTTTTTATTATTCATTAGTGAACTGACATATGGTAAATGTCATTATAAGACACAAAAAAAGGGAAGAATACTCTAAGCAGTGGCAATATTGGTGACATTCTGTGGCACTGATATGTGGGGAAGAGGTGAAGGAGTGCAAGACAGCAAACTGATCGTTGAGATTCTGTTCTCAGAAGCAAAAGACAGAAAAAAAACCCAACTTTTTTTTTTTTTATTTTTTTGCTGGGGGAATTTTGAGTAAATGAAACACTCAGGTTTGATAGGGCTGTGTGGGTGGACCTTTTAAGAAGAACTGCAGAGTTCCCATGTGTGTGCCAATTCCTGCGCTAGGCAGGACCATCTGATCCAGCGTGTCAGATTCTTTAAATGAACACGATATGCCAAATGAAATAATGGGCACAAATTGAGCTTGCATCCCGAGTTTATTCATCTCTTAATAAATTATTTCTTCAGCAAGCTTTCAATTACCAGGAAAATGGAAGAAGCAGATGTCCCAGGCATCAAATATCCCAGCGTTGAGCGTTTCATTTGTCTCGCTGTTCCGGAGCTGCACAGAGGCGTAGGGAGTTTCAGGTTTTATGCTGGGAAAAGCTGAGTGGAAAACGAGTCATTTAACTTGTCATTAAACATGATGGAACAGACTGATGTGACCTCTGAGACAATTTAAATTATTGGCTTCTAATCCAAAGGTAGAAATGACCTGTCACACAGATTTGACTATGATGGATTATTAATCATGTCAAAGCTGTGGAAACAACTCTATTCTCTTTATGGCTCCTTGTTTATTCTTTTCTGACAAATGTTGCCCAAATCTGACTAAAAGAGATTTAAAAGATTTTAAAAAAGGATGGCTCCAGCCACCTTTCTTTTTCAGCCACTGTCCCACACCAGGAGCTGGGAATGTGGTGCAAAGGCCTCTCCCACCACTATAAGATTAATTAATATCTGCCTGGCACTGCCAGAGGCGCCAAATAATCGAACTTGTTGGCTCCTCTGCAAACACCACTCTTATGTAAAGTGTAGTGCAGAGGTTACAGAATCCAGCCCAGCTCATTCAGGAAGTGAGTTTGATTCCATTGTTGGATAAGTCCAGATCATCTTGATTTCTCAGGAGCAGGGCTCTTGCTGTGCTGTCCCAAATTTCCAACAAGGGGGTGCAGTGCTTCCACCTTCCTGTCCAGAGCTGCTCACTCCTCATCTGTTGTGAAATGATTTCTGTGCAGTGTTTGTAGAGAGCTTTGATATCCTCTGTAGATGAAAGGTGTTATATAAATGCAAATTTTGTTCCTTTCATTTCAATTTCTTTTAATAAATAAATAAATAGTTCAGGTTTTAGTGGGAAGGGCACTCTGAGACCGAATGCTGCATCTGTATTCTGGATACACCTGTGGAGAGAGGTTAAGGCCATTGATTGTCTTTCAGAGCCCAACAGAATTAATTTTCACTTGTACAAAAACAGATTTTGCAGGCTGAATAATAATGAAATAAGTGCAGAATCCACTGGCTCTTGTTAAATTGGATTTCTCATCCCTGCAAGTAAGGAAACAGAAAGGATGCATTGCTCAATTAGCATTTTAAATTAATTTTTCAAGGCTATTTACTGAGGAAACTGAAATTTTAATTAAAGTAGCAAATAAAGTAATGCACTCAAAAGGTTTATGCAATTCTTTTTTCTGTCATGCTCAAAGCAAAATGATCCAGTGCGTAAAGAAATGTTTTAAAATAAGAAAAATTATATATCAAGTAAAGAACAAGAAGTTTCTGCAAAATACTGTGGTTCTTTCAATAAGTAAATGGCACTGGGTGATGAGGGTGGTAGATATTTAATGCAAATGTGTCCTAAGATGCTAAATATAGCAGATTTATTTGAAAAAGATGTAGCCTAGTAATAGAAGCTATTCCTGTGACTGTATTCCATATGGTAGTTAAATGGCATCTTCATGGAGCTGCAGATAAAATGGGGTTTTTGGGATTGATAAATGGGGCCATGTAAAAGAGAATAAGCACGAAAAAGAAGAGCACCTTCTTTACACAAAACTAATTGGGCTTTTTATAAACCACTTTACTACTATTAGAAACTTGCTCTCAATAATTGGCAGTGCTGCTTCTGAGCTCTTCAGACTGCTTAAAAAAGGTGATCTTTTTGATAATAGAAAACAAACTGCAGTTTTCTAATTTATGGTGAAATCTTGTGTGAATGGGAAGAGAACCTGGAATACTTAATATTGTTGAAATAATCGCCTTAGTTCTTGATAGTGGGAATATATATGCTCAACTAATGATTAATTGAATTGCAAGCTTTTATTTCAATTACAGGCTATTAGTACCAGAAAGGAATGAATACTGTAGAAATTAATACATATAACTGGATATATATGAATGAATAATGAACTTACTGCACTTAAATATCCTGCTTTGAGTGTCCACTTTGTAACTTGACTGTGGTTGATCAGAAGCTCGGGGGTTCTCAGTACAGCCCGTGCCTCAGTCATTTGGGTTTGGTTTTTAAAAACCTCTCTGGGCTTGTTCACTTTAAAGTCTTTGAGCTGATCCAAATATTCTCAGTTTTGCAACCAATATACAGAGCTTGTTTTCTTTTGACAGTCAGAAGACTGTTCTTGAGTGATTTATGCTTAAGATGAGTGTTTAAAACAGCCAGGAATGAGGAGGCATTCCCAGATTGCTCAAAACTTGTCTGCTCTCTTTTGCAGTTTCCGTTTGGCCGCCGCTTGCCGTGTGACATCTACTGGCACGGGGTGTCATTCCATGATAGCAACATCTTCTCAGGGCAAGTCAACAAGTTTCCAGGTACTTCACTTCTCTTTCTGGTTTAAACAAATGCTTTAAAAACAGGATTATTGGACCTAGTTCTGTCTTTTACTGGTTTTTAATGTGAATTATCTGCCTAATCAGCTGATAGTATATTTGGCACATTACTGGGTTTGGTGATGGGGTGAGGATGTCAGAGTGGGTGTCTTGAACAATATCTGAAGTGAAATTTGTTTTGGAGAGAGAGGGGTTTTGTTGAGAAGAATATTTCATACACATGAAGTTAGGAAAAAGAAGAGTGTTAGGCTGTAATTTAAGTGAAGTATGCAATTACTGACTGTTATCTGGCACTGATAACAGTGCTGTATCTTTGGATTGGGTTTTGATTCAAAGTGGAAAGAATCTGTTTTGTTTCATACTCTGGCTTATCTCAGGGAGAAGCTTGGAGCAGAATTCCTTAAATGGATTTTTTAATATTGAAGAGTTCATGTCAGTCCTCATCTTATGATGACTCTTCTATTTTTTTAAGCTCCTTTTTTTCTCATTTAATCCCTGTTGAGATCTCTCTAAATAAGAGCTAAGAGCTTCAGTATTGACTTATCTAAGCCCTTTACTTCAGATTTATGGCTGCTGTTAGTGTGCTGTGAGCGTAAGAACCTCAGCTATCGAACTCCAGGCTTTATTTACCCTGAGTTTCTCCTGCCTGAGGGAAGTTCCCACTCAGGTGTAGGATGGTGTTGTTTTCTGATGGTTTAAATCGGTGTTAGATGAATGTTACCTGTCTGTATTTTGGCTTCTACCTGGTGAACAAGTGGCTGCACAGGGATCAAACCAGAGCCCTTCAGAACTAGACCTGATTTCCAGGAATGTTGTGCTAATTTGATGCAGGGTTTTACCAGAAACTTTTCAAAAAAAAAAAAAAAAAAAAAAAGCTTTTTAGCGATGTTCCAAATGGACCTAAGACTTCAGCAAATGTTTGTTTGGCTGTTCACAAAATAACCTGTTCTTTGTGAAGCAGATAATTAAATAACTGCAAAGTAAACCGAAGTGGTTGATTACATTTAAGTTACATTTGTACCTACTCCTGGAATGATAGATTAGAAAAATAATTTTGGCTTATGGCAAAGGCACTAGTAAATATTTGTCTAAAGCTGTCTTTAATTCTGAGCTATGTTTTTGAGAATTATTTTTTTCTAATATTACACAGAAACACATACAATAGTAACTATGGCAGGGGAATGCCACAATTATTGTATCAGACTTAAAATCTCAAAAGATGTTCATGCTTTATTGACAGCAATGACCCAAGTGCCTTCCCAGCAGGTGAGTAATGATACTCATTTACTGTTAGGATGAGGCTTCAGGGTGGGGTTTTGTAACTTTGTTCTCTTCCCAGGCATGACGGAGACGGTTCGGAAAATCACCCTGAGCCGGGCCATGAGAACAATGCAAGATCTGTTTCCTCTGGAATACAACTTCTACCCTCGATCCTGGATTCTGCCAGAAGAACTGCCTCTCTTTGTGGCTGAGGTACATAACTTTGAGAATACTGTAACTTGTTGGATATTGTACCCATGTCATTCTTTAGTCTTCTGTACCTACCAGATTATTTAAAATCACACCTAGGGACTGTGGACAACATCTTTTCCAGTTTGCCTGGGATCAGTCATGGTCTGGATGTCTGGATATTAGCTTTGTTTGTTATGTTCTGGAATAAACTTCAATTGAACCTGGTAGAAGCATCAGCCCTTTCCCTGCATGTTCTGGTGCCCTGAGGAGGTTCCAGTACAGTGTGGGCTCTGTGGTGCTTCACCAGGTTCATTGTCACTGAAATCTTATCAGTCCACTTGGCCTGTTGTACCCAAACCCTTCTGAAGAGCATTTGGCTTTGTTCATTGTTGAATACACTCACACCATCTCATGTCAAACTGCTATTTTGATTAAATATTCAGAAGGTAATAAAATGCCATTATTTTTCAGCTTTTTTTTTTTTTAAGAATGATGCTGTGTGTTGCTGTTTGGTTCTGTTATTACAAATATTTTAAAATATTATATGTGTTTGTTTAACTCTGTCTGACTTGCCCAGGGTGCTCTTGCATCCTAGAGTGTACTGTGCTTGGAAATATGAGAGAAGAGAGGTCTGAGCTTTAATAGACTCTTGCACTGAGTGCAAATTTTTAGCCAATTACCATATCCATAATCCAGTCGAATTCATTAACATATTTTAATAGCTGCTCTTCAAGTGGGCTGGGTCAGTGCCATGGCACTGCTGTAAGACCAGTCTGTAAAAGGAGTGTAAACAGCCCAGGCAGTTTAGCAAGGCCAGGTAGAGGAGTGCACATGACTTGGAGGCAGCGTGTGAGGAGGGTGCAGTGGGTGGTGGGGTGAGGGGGGTGCAGTGGGTGGTGGGATGATGTGGGGTGAGGAGGGTGCAGTGGGTGGTGGGGTGAGGTGGTTTGAGGAGGGTGCAGTGGGTGGTGGGATGATGTGGTGTGAGGAGGGTGCAGTGGGTGGTGGGGTGAGGAGGGTGCAGTGGGTGGTGGTGTGAGGAGGGTGCAGTGGGTGGTGGGGTGAGGAGGGTGCAGTGGGTGGTGGGATGAGCCTTTGGCAGCCCAGGCAGTGCAGGGCCGGGCTGAGCTGCAGGTGACACGCTCAGCTGAGCTGGCACCAGGTGGCACTGCGAGTTAACGCTGCTCTGCTCCCACTCCCTGCGCTGCGAGCGAACGCTGCCGCTTGTGTTCCAAGAGGAACAGATGTCCACTAACACACTCCTAGGAGTTTCCTTTGCATATGTTCTTCCATCTGTGTTGGAGAAAAGCATAGTTCTTGTTATCAAACATTATATTTTATGTTGTAAGAGTTTATGTTCTACTTAACACAAGTTTGGAGTGTAACCCCTCCAGAGCAAGAGAAAATACAACCCAAAACATTCCAAACCCCCTGTGAACCATAAAAGGTTCAGAGCACTTTTCACTTGCAGTTTGGTGAGTTCTCAGCAGGAGTTCTCCAGTCTTTTCTGTTGTTTATTTGTTCATATGTGGTTTTGTTTGCTTTGCAACCCTAATGCTGCCAAAACCATCAGCTCTCTGAGCCTGCCATTTCAGCTTGTTCACAACAGACAAGTGGGGAGAGCTTTGGTGGTGCCTGCATGTCAGACATGTTCCTGGAGGAGCTGGAACACTCTGGAATATGTTAATTATCAAAAGTCAAATTGTGTCAGTGCAGATTAGACACAAGAAGATGGTTTGGTGCTGTTTGTAGTGTAGGATTTTGTTGCAACGGGGTGGATGAGAAATGAACACCTGTGAGATTTTACCTGTAACAGAAATGATTATTGAAAGAAACTCCCTGCGAATTTAAATCTTGCTGACTCTCCTGATGCACTACAACATTTCAAAACAATTTATCTCTCAAATATCCTTATTGTGCCTCACTTCTGTAGTCATGATAGCAAACTTTTTCATACAGATCTGTCAATAATGAAATCAAATGCTGTCAGCTCTCCCCTATACCTACATTCAGGTAGAAAACACTACAGGTAATCTAATATTAATCTTCTGTGTTTTGAAAGCCAGTAATTGAGAAAACTGCACTGGAGTTGTGGTGGATGAGCTTTGTACTGGAAATACCAACAAAAAGGTGGTTCCCTTAGTGTCATTTGTATTGACATGAGATGGTGATAGGCATTTTCATCAAGGGCTTAAAAGTTCATTTTGCTAAGTAAATATCTATTTAGCTATTCTCAATATTCACCAATTTCTTATTCTCTAAAATGTTTTGTACTAACATGTCACTGTAACAAAAGATGAAACTACAGATAAGCAAATCTCTCAGGTGCTGCAGTCATTGCTCCTTCACTAGCAGGGAAGAATCTGTTGGCATGTGTGTGCTAAGGACTTACTTCTAACATGAAATCCCAATTTCTGAAGAGTAACTAGCTTGGGATTCAAACCAGGACCGTGATTGTTCTCATACTTCCTTCTTTGTGTTGTCTGTGAGGATGATGAATAGGCCAGTATGATTAATTTTTAATAAGAATCTAATTTGGATGGTCCGATTTCCAGCACAGCATATTTTTTGGTGGTTTAATCAGGTTTTCAGCTTTTGGATATCTCTTAGGCATTATCATGAATATTCCAGTCTTTGTGCTGTCAGATCTTATAGCCCATTATATGCATTTTTTCCAGAATACTGTATTCATTCAGCCTGTGTTTCCTCGTGAAAGCCAAACCTGCAGATTTTCACCAAACTCTTCTCTTGCTGTTAACTGTAAATGGTTAACATGTTTTTTAAAGATAATTTCCTTCTGTCAAGCAAAGGACACAGAAATGTCTCATTTCATATAAACTCATTTTCCTACATGACTGAATTTTCTAAGTCTGGACAAGCCCCCTCATAATGAGAATTTGAAAGAATATAGTTGAGGGGATTGTGGTGAATTTGAAGATGACTGTTGGGAATTTCCTTGAAGATCAAGAAACCATCTGTTTTCTTCAAGACAGTAAATCTGCTGAAAAACAGACTGAGACTGACTCTGGATTACTATTCCCCCTTTCCCTACCAGCCTATCTTCATCTGCCATGTGTAGGTTTTGGTGGACTAGAAAGCCTGAATAATATCCAGGCCTTTTAGTCCATTTAAAAAATGGAATAGAAAATGATGGAGAAAATTATTTGCTTCCTATTTTAAGAGAAGAGAGATCTCAGAGACCAATGATTGTTAGAATGCAATATTTTGAAAGGCAGGTTCTTTTTCATCTTCAGCAATAGTCCCTGGAAAGCATTGTCTCTTTTGGAAAGCATCATCTCTTTTGGAAAGCATCATCCATCTCTTTTGGAAAGGTGCTGCTGGAGCAGAGCAGATGTAGCCTGAGGGGTGAACAGCAGATGTGGAACTGGGGGGCAGATTCTTCCTCCTGGTGTCACAGAGGTTCTTCACTATTTTCTGCCCTAGGAGGGCAGGATTGGCACTTTGTGTGTTCAACAGGAGTCACGGCAGGGTGTGTTTGGTCGCGGAGGGTTCAGATTAACCAGGTGTCTCTCCGTGGTGCTGACTTGAACAACAGTGAACCAGAGCACTCCTCTGCTCTGCAGGGTAATGTCACATCGGGGAAGATTATTCTATAGTGCTAAAAAGACTAGGACATAAATCCTGCTTTCCTTCTTTGCTCATCTAGGCCTGCTGATCTACTTGGACCTATTTATCCACATGCCATTTATGTAAGCCTGACCTTCACTGAGGCGTTTTATCCCTCAGAGTGACCTATTTTGAAGAAGGATCTTTCACTGAGTCAGTGTGACACCTGTCTGTGAGAAAAATCCTAGTCTGGATAATGGATCTTGAATTTCTGCTGCAGCTGATAGGAAGGCTTTTAGCAGTGTGACTCTCAGTGAAATAAATAACTGGCTGGGGTGGAGCCAGAAGTCCTTGAGGCCTTGGGAATGTCACTGCTGACAGAGCTGGGCCTCTCCTGGGGGTCAGCAGCCTGATATTACAGCACAGGTTCTAGCTCTCACAATGATCTGACCATGCTCAGCCTTTTCCTGTGGGCTGATTTTTTCCTCTTTCATTCTCCAGGGCTGATGGTGGCAAATGATTTGTTCTTTCTTTGTTAGCTTTTGTCCTCAGGCTTCTAAAAGTTAATCTCCAGTTGTTGCTGGTGAGCCACAGGGTAAAACCAGATCTCTGACTGGGCTCAGCACATGCCTGGCTGCAGGGAGAGGGAGAGCAGCTGCAGGGCTGGGGCCCTAAAATGTGGGAGTGCAGGAAAGGAGTGGTCAGTGCTGGGACATCCCTCTGTTTTGGAGGGAAGAGGTTTTGAATGCTTTATTGTCCTGAATCCCACGAGTAGCTGATAAACCTGCTAGCCTGCATCCTGCATTTCTTCAGCTGCTTTCTTTGTTAGGGCTCCCCTTTCTTTCTCGATTTCATTTCTGATTGAGGCATCCCCATGTGTGCAGTTCTGAATTTGCTGTACAAGTAATAAATAAGCTAGAATTTATTTAGGTAGTGGGAAATAGGCATGTAACACAAAAGCTCTGATCTTCAGCAGATATGTCAGTGACATAGTTATACCTGTACATGGTTCAGTGTTCCCCAGTTTTATTAACACTGGGTATCTGATGGTGAAATATTTTCAGTGGTGGAAAAAGGTATTGTTAGTGACAAATTTTTACTTCAGTTTTCCTTCTTCTGGTAGCATTTGCATTCATACCTCAGTAAATAAGGCACCTTTCCTTAAGTTAATGATTGTCTTTGTCAGTAGTTGTTCAAAATGCAGCATGAAAGTTTAACTTTGCAGTTTCATATACATTAGTGATTACTAAAATGGATCTCGTGAGATATACCCCATTTCCTTCTGTAAATTGGAACAGAACATGAAAAAGAAGTTCCTGAAATGATTTATACAGTGGCTTGTTAAATAAAATGACCTTTTATCTCTAGTAGTAATTCCCTACTTGTGCTTTTTTGTTTCTCCTTGTGCTTGTCAGCACTGTTCATCTTCTGCCATTTTTGCATGGTGTTTACTAGTCTGGTGATGTATTCATGCTATTTTTATTTATTTTTGTTGACTGGCTTTCACAGTACCAGCCCTTCTTCCCTTCCCCAGTTCGTGCCTCTCACTGTAATGCTTTTCCTTCTAGGTTCGTATGATGAAAGACAGCAATCCATCCTGGAAGCCCACTTTTATTGTAAAGCCTGATGGAGGCTGCCAGGGGGATGGAATCTACCTCATCAAAGACCCAAGTGACATCAGGCTGACGGGGAGCATCCAGAGCCGGCCAGCTGTGGTGCAGGAATACATCTGCAAACCGCTGCTCGTGGACAAACTGAAATTTGATATTCGTCTCTATGTCCTGCTGAAATCCTTAGAACCCTTAGAGATTTATATAGCCAAAGATGGACTTTCTAGATTTTGTACAGAGCCCTATCAAGAACCTACTCTCAAAAATTTGCAGCAGGTTTTTATGCACTTAACCAACTATTCACTAAATATCCACAGTGGGAATTTCATCCATTCTGACAGTGCAAACACTGGCAGCAAGAGGACTTTTTCAAGCATTCTGTGCAGACTGTCTTCCAGAGGAGCTGATGTCAAAAAGCTCTGGTCAGATATAATTTCATTGGTGATTAAAACAATTATTGCACTGACACCAGAACTGAAAGTTTACTATCAGTCTGACATACCAGCAGGAAAGCCTGGGCCAACTTGCTTCCAGGTAAGTTGGAATTTCTGCCAGGAATGCAGTTACTTCTGTGCACAGATTAATTTTCTGGGTGTTTAATGCCTTTTCTGAAAGTTTTCTCTAGTTACAGTGCTGCCCAGAGAGCTCAGAGCTCCTCAGCCAAGTCAAACCTCAGTCTCCTGACCTGTGTTACTGCCAGCCCTAAGCAGATACAGAGAATTTTCAATGGGTGTCGTTTGTTAGTAACAGTTTTCACTCCAGATTCTATCTTCTACATGTTAGAAGTGAAGCTTTGCAGGTTCCTAACACAGTTTTGATCCTGGCAATTTGAAGACCCCCCTTGTCACGGGTGCCAAGATTCCATGTTGGCAGATGCAGTGTTTAGGGATGGGGGTGGTGTGAAAGGAGCCATTAGTATGGGAGACAAGTGGCTTCTGGAGTGATTCAGCCCTGTGGAGAGTTTCTCAGTTTCTTCTTTTCTGCCCCTCAAATGTTTGTTCCTCCTCAGTGTTGCCATATGGACAAACACTGCATTCTGTAGAACACCCTGAGTGGAACTGAAGTAACATATTGCTTGTTCTGCACAGATTTTAGGGTTTGACATTCTCCTGATGAAAGACTTGAAGCCCATGTTACTGGAAGTAAATGCAAACCCCAGCATGAGAATAGAACATGAGCAAGAGGTAAGAGTTCTCAATGTGGTAGTGGAATGAAATTGCTTAGGTTGGGTTTTCTGGGCTTTTTTCCTTGTTTGAAAGATGAAAGCTGTCTGCTAATATGAAACCTCCAAGGTTCTCTGTAATTTTCTGCTTTGAAATCATTGCTAATCTTATACATAGGAAATATGACTTATTGGAATTGTGAAAGCTCTCCATCATCTCTGTCATAAATGCATTTATTCATCATCTCCTGCAGTTGTTAATTGTGTTTAGGGGATTGTTAATAATCTTTTTCATGTTTGTATACATAATATAAATGATAACATCGGCAACAATCTTTTCTTTAATATTTCAGTTTACTAGAGGAATTTGTTGTAGCATCATACTCAAATGTGAAGGTATTTGTGCATCCTTGAAGAAGTATTTTGTAATCCATCATTGTGTATTTAAAATACAGATGAAGGGCATGAAGTTTGAACAAATGTGGAATAAATCACCCTTAGTTCTGTAGTGAATAACTGTGTCCCTCTGTGATGTAAAGCTTTCTCCTGGAGTGTTTGAAAATGTCCCAAGCCCTGTTGATGAAAAAGTGAAAGTTGCTGTCATCAGAGACACTCTGCGACTGATGGACCCTCAGAAAAAGAAGAGGAAAGATACTCAGTAAGTCTGTTGATTTGCCCTGGTTTTGCATCATGCCGTGCAATAAATAGAAAAAGGAGATTGTTTTTTCACTGAGAAGGTCCACAAGCTGATAGTAAATCAGGATATACTGGTTTCCCTGGAATATCTTACTCTTAACATGGTGCAAACAGTTTAGTAACTCAGATTTATTTATTTATGTTTCTACTTGAGGCCTCTTTTTTATTTCAAAACAGTAATGAGACATAAATTTGTGTATTAATTTGCTTGAAAGTCACAAATTACTCTGAATGAATTGCCCCATTGGAGCTGAAAAGTATGAATATTGTATTTAAAAATTGCTTCCTTAATCTGTGATAATAAACAGAGTTAAATCTATGATCTAGAAATGAGAAGAACTGCCTGCAGCAGCTTGCACAGGAGTGCCTGTGGTGGGATCAGGCTGAGAGAAATCATAACTTTTTTTTTGATGAAACACTTCATTTTAAGCAGTTCTTGAAGACATGAAAGGGTGAATTTTTTTTCCTCTTATTTTTTCCCCTAGAAATTCTTGCTCATAGGTCTGCCTCCATGCTAAAGTATCCATTTTGCTCTTCTCTTGGCACTTAGTGGTAACCTGAAATGTTATTCACATTCTATAATGATTTCAAGTGCAATTTTGCTGTCATTTTGTAGACAGAGGCCCGTGAACAAGACATGACTGATAATACTAAAAAGTTCTGTATTACTGCAATATTATTATGAGATCAAACTCTTCCTTCAAAGGCAGTGCCACACAGAGAAGTTGCTGTGGTCAGTGTACAGAACATTTTGCAAAGCAATTTATACTCTGTGTTGCCTGTACTTAACCTCTACCCTTAAAGATTACTTCAGTGCATGGAGCTGAAAAAGATCATTTTTTAACCTGTAATTATGTAACTAGTCGTGGTGGTTTCTTCTGCTGAAGTTATGTCAGGCATTCATTAACTTCATATTAGATATGGAGAAAAGGCAAATGATAATTACAAATAAATTGCTAGAGGACACCAGTGTGAGGGGAAGGCTCATTCAGCTGAGGATTCTTCTCTGATACATTTAGAGTGCTAAATAATTTCTAACAGGATTAGTTGGTGATGAGATAAACCACTGGCTCTTCACAGCAGGAATTCATCAGTGGTGCAGCTTTTCTTCCAGGGTAATCTGGTTAACAGAGCATCTTGGAGATGAATATTTGTGTCTGCACCACGAGTCAGCCTGGCCAGGGCAGTGCCCTGGGTCCTGCTGGTGGGGCTGTGCAGGAACTCGTGTGACAGCTGCCCTGACATCTCCCCCTTCTGCCTCCAAGTGCTTTTATTGAACTGGGGACACTGTGTGGAACTTCTTGACCAAAACATGGCCTACTGATGGAAAAAAAAAAATCTGAAAGAATTGCTGTTCTGACAGCTAACCAGCAGCAAGCCTCACAGACTCAAATTTGGATGCTAATTAAGTAACGGGCATTAATCTCAGTAAGGTTTTAGCAATATATATAACATAGAGTTTGAACACACAGGGGAAATACTGAGAAGTCTGAGCTGCATCTCAGGTAAATATTCTGCTGTGGAAAATTTGATTTCCTTCTAATTATCTCCCAGATTAAAATAAATGAGGCATCTAAATGAAAGTGAGTTTTAGAAGTCATGCTGAAGTACTTCATTATCAGGAAGGATTAATAGCTCAGAATTTTTTTTAGTTTAATTTTCCCTCATCTTCATGTTGTTTTGATATTGGTTTCCTCCTTCCTATCATGTGAAGTATCATACTGAAAAAAAGTTAAGCTGAATAAGATCAGTTTATCATTCCATACATATCTCTTAATTTTTCCAACACAACTCCAGTCTTTACATGCAGGGATTGCTCGGAACCATCTTGGCACTGCCAGCAATTAGTGTTTGAAAATCTGCACTGATACATGTTCAAATCAATGTAATTAAATATACATGGTGCCTTTTCTTCCACAGCAGAAGTGATCTTTTCCTAGTTTTAAGTCACTTAATGTGGAACTCAAGTTTCACTCGTCATAAGGAAATTAAAACATTTTATAAAACACCATGCCAGGTACTGATCTTTGCTCTGTCTGTGTGGCAGTGCTGTTCTCATGGATTTTAAGGCTTGAGTAGATGATGGCAAACATCCAGGCCATTGACATGCTGGAGCTAACCCAGTGATTTGTGTGACTGAAACTTGTCTGAAGCTTGTCTAGTAATTATTAAACCTGCTCTGGATTCACTCCTTACAACAGAGGTGCTGTTCACAGCCTGCTGAAGGTGGGAGAAGGCTTCAGCTAAGGGAAATTTGCACAATTAAATGAATGGTCTAATGACACTGAACAACATGTAAAGTAAATCAACGTTACTTATGTAAACAGCAGTTTAATTAAGATAATCACTGATGCAAATCATTGTGTATGTTGTGCCTCCAACAGAAAATCCATTTCAAAAGGCTTTGCAAACTTCTATTTTTCTGTGCCTAATTTGGAATCTTGATAGTAATAAAAAGGTTTTAGTTTCACTATTTGTTTAATTATTAGCAATTTATTCTTCCTCAAATGGCATTCGATTGGAGGAGCAAAAAGGAGTCTCAGTCTCATGTAAATGCTGTGTATTCTCCACTGCATGTCAGATGTTTGGAGGTATAAAGGCAAGCTGGCAGCATCATTTGGAGCAGGAGTGCTCAGCATGTTGTAGGAAGAACATTTATATCATCCCAAAAATGCTAATGACCTGCTTTCCTGTCCTGTCAAAAATATTTATGCCCTGGTTTATTAATGCTAATTAATCCAGCAATAAGGACTCCTTTGTATTTTGGTTGCTGTTGTTTACTCTGTGTCCTAGTGTGATCTCTTGCATTTCCATGCCTAGTTTCTTACATATTTCAAGACAGAAAAGAACCATTTTATTCTTTTGATAAGAAATCATAGCATTATGGCATGCATGTCATTAGAAATATGAGTTGCTCATGGAATAAAATCTGCTTTTTTCCTGCTAGAGATGATGAAGGTGCAGCCCCCTAAGTAATATAATGACTTTTATTCAGCTCTGAAATAGCCATTGACAGAAGAAAGAATTGAAACACTTTGGAAATGAAATGTAATTTAATCTATGGCTGTTACAAAAACAATCAATTCCTTGTGCCCTCCAAACGGAATGCTTTTGGTTTATTACCTATCACGCCCTTGCTGTTTCATTGCTAGTTTATCTTTTCTTGGGTGCTATTCTCTGTACATGCCACTGCAGTGCTTTTTTTCCATTTGAAACCAGCCTTGAAATTTATTTGTGATGTTCTGATTATTTTTTTTTTCCCCTTCTTTTTAAAAGACGTCAGGTACAATTCTCTTCTCTGGGTCCTGTGGCTCTAGCAAATGTCAAATATGATTAACGAATTTCCTGAGCAGGAAGAACCCCAATGTGGTTGCTCTCAAATTTTTGCAAGATCAGCATGCAAACACTGGCTAATGTCACTCTGTTCCGTGAGCACCCCATAAATATTAATGTCTGTCAGACTGACTTTTTTATTTTATTCTTTTGGTGTTAGGAAGAAATTCAGTCAAAACAAGGACTTGTAGAACTTGCTGCACAAAAGATCTTCTGCTTTTCTTGCACAAAAAGTGGTTCATTTTTTCCACTGTGTTGATTACACAACTTCTGTTCTTGAAATGATTCCTTTCCATGACAGAGGAAAAAGTGAACAGTTTCTAGGAGGAAAACGGGATCTGTATTTAATGAAAAGATGAATTAATTTCTGGTCATTCCAAAGTTGTTTTCCAAATCCTAATGCTGTTTTTAATTTCTTGATGTTTAGGAGCAATTTTGGACCTTCTTAAGGAAAGTAGGGAAATCACCTGTTCACATGTATTCCATTTATTTTCCAGATATTTTTCTTCAGTTTCATAACCTCCCCTGATGTTAGAGTCATATTTAATGGAAAAATGAAAATACACTGTGCAGAGATGTCTCGAGAGTATGATTAGCCTAGATTTTGTTGGTGATAAAGTCATTCTTGCCATTTATTACTGTGTTTATCTCACTCTCCGCATTGTAAGGTTATGATTGTGTGACAGGGGTGGTTGAAGAGGGTCAGAAGCTCAGTGCACAGGTGTGTGGAGATGCTGGATGGGGGCTGCTGGTGCTGCAGCTATCACTGATCAGAAAATAATGACTGTTCTTCAGGCTGCCTGTAATGTTTCTTAGTTTCCGCTGCTGTGAGCAACTGTATTATGTTCCTCAGGGATTCATTACTCAGGGTTGCCAGTGCCTTTTGCATTATATGGAGTGAGTTTAGTGCCTATCAAAATAAGCATGTAATAAACCCAGCTATGGAAATATCAGTGTTTGGGTTTCCATTTGCTAATTGACTTTATGGGCTGACTGCCAGAGCTTTTGGTTGATTCCTGCGTCCCTTTGCCTGCAAGTCTGCTCAGGTTTGCAGCAATTCAAATGCCTCTCAAGCACCACCTCTTCACTCCAACTCTTATTTCTGCCTGAGACTGTATAAACTCATATGTGTGTGGCTTTCTTGAGATTGATCTTTCTCCTCTGGTTCATTTTGGAGGCTGACACAATTCTTTTCTCCATCAGTCAAAACGACCCAGCGTTCATATTCAGGCTCATTCTGCCAAAGCCCTTTGGAAGCACATTGAATTAGCCCCTTTCTCTTTCCTGTGGGGCTTTCTGGTTCAGTCCTTCATCAGGCAATCTGCCAGCTCCACTATCAATTCGTGTCTGTTACATTAGCCCGGGCAGCTTTTGATGAGTTAGACATGTGAGGGAGACTTTTAAATGTGATGTTTGTCAATGTTCCTTCAGTTCAGATTACTGAAATGTTAACTTGGTTTTTCTGTAGTAGAGAGTATTTATTTCTACTGCTATTTCTCATCCTGCTCAAGAGGAACTTGCCTCAATGACTCTTTTCAGTGTTCTGAAGCAGATGTTGTGGTATCTTGATCCTTGCTCTCTGTTCTTGCTTTTCCAATTATTTATCTGCTACATTCTTAAGAGCATTTAACCTTTCTCCTATTGATTAGGACAGGCCCTGTTGGAAATTCTATGAACTACAGTGTGAGTTGTCCGTCCATAAAGGGAAGGATCTGGTAGTGCTTGACTGACAGAATAGTTCCACATTGGTTTTAAGAGCCACTTATGTTGTACTACAACAACAAAAATTACACTACTGAGTGCAGAACATTGGCAAATAATTTGAATGTGCTGTGGCAGAAGTCCCAGCACAGAAAAGATAATTAAATCTGATGACAGATCTTTTAATTTCTAAGTGGCTATAATCTGGAATATAATCTGAAATGTTTTCATTGACTAAAAATGGGTAATAATGGGTAATAATATTTCGTTAAAAATAGCTAAAACCACATCCCTTGCATAGATACAGATTTAATTTATGATTATTCCTATTTTAGCCTTCACCACTGCAAAAAGTGCTGTTATTCACAGTCCAGTTTTGCAAGCAGGTCTGTGTTTGCTCACACAGTGTATTCAAAGCACTCACATCTTGCCTGGACAGGCTGTACTTTAACTTGCACATAAAGAGTGAATTCACTCTTATCCTGAGTCTCTTGCAATGACCCCGTATTGAGGGACTGCTGGAAGTGCTTACAATGTCCCCAGCAAGTGAGTGGATGACAGGCCCAGCTCATTTGGAAATCTTAATGGACAAGAACTGATATGGTTGCAGGATTTGAAAAGGTTTCATTTTCAGCTCTGTGGAATTAATTGGCCCAAGCCCGTGGTGTGCTTTAGCAGTAATTGGTGTGTGCAGTGCCCCCAGCTCTGGGGTGAGCCCAGCTCTGGGTCTGTGCTATCAAATTGGGAATGGAGACTACTTTGGCCAATTAGACTTGAATCACAGTGTTTTGAGATGCAGCTAATCTAATTAGTTTTTTATTGACATCTCTTTTCTTTCTTTTTGCTCTCTCGTGAGCAGTAGAGGAAGGAATGGCGATAAGCTAAGGAATGTGACCTGTCACAAATGTCTCCATAAAACCTGAACTTTCCCAACATTTGAATGTATCAAAACATGCTCTAGCAATTACATCTCTTAGATATTCACACCATATTACATTTTAAGTTGATCATTAAGAAGGGTTTTTTTTTTTGCTTTTTCCTGCCTTACAATGATTCTTACATAAAAAGAAAGCCTTTGTGATAAAATACAGAGAAAAGGAAAACTATGTCACTTTCCTCAAGTTTTTGTAATGCAGCCACAGGAGTTGCTGTAATCTCCAAGGTTTGCCCAACAAGAAGGGAGGTCAGGAATAAAGAGGTGGCTGCTTCATCTCTTTCCACATGGCCTCAAAATGAACGTGGAGGCCGCAGGTCTAAATACATCTTTGGATTCAGTAATTTGATTAGAGATTGTCAGCAAGTCTTGATGGTAGGAGAGCCTGGTTTCAGGCAGGTTTAGGTGCAGTTTGTGTCTCTCAGCACTGTCCCAGCAGCTCTGGCTGGGGCCAGAGGAGCAGCAGCTGATGGCTCAGCTCTGCTGTCCGAGCCTCCTTCCCAAAGTGCCACGTGGATCTTGGAGCTCCTCTGCTGTCTGCTCCTGCTTTGGCTGAATTCTATCAAAGTAAGCTGCTTTGTGTTGCTTTGCTTTGTTTTTTAAACCATGAAGTCAGCAGGACTTCAAAGCATCCCTGGGAGCTGTGTTGCATGCAGATGTTTGCTGTATCCAGGCGTTGCTGACGGGAAGCTTCAGCTGGAACCAGTGAAAATTCAGCTTAAATATGGTCAGAAATGTGCTCGAGTTACATTGGACAGGATATAAAACAATAGCAATTCTGACCTTATTCATCGAGTACTGAAGTGTTTACTTAAGTGTTTGGTGGAGTCAGTCTTCTGCTGGAAGGGACCTTTAAGATCATCTCATTCCACTCCCTGTAATTTCCTCTTTATTTTTCAATACAAGAAAGCTGTTGTAGTTTGAAGTTAAAGCCACTTTTTTTCCCCTCTCTTAAAGCTAAAGGCAACATCTGTGTGTGCCTTCCCTGTCCAGGGGGGTTCACTGAATTTTTGTGTTCATACAGGGAAGGACATTAATAGTTAGGTTTGTGTGCAAAGTGTTTTTTCCTGACACTTCAATATGTTAATCATTTGAGCTGAGTTTCTGCTATCAGCAAAATCATCTTCACCTCTAGGTAGCCTGTAGCTTGCTAACATAATCTAATTTTTGGGTGGTATCTTACTGCAGGAGCAGTGATTCAGCTGCACTCTTCGACTGTAGAGTTGTTCCCTGGCGTTTGTATATGCACAATTTCCATTACTAATCTTCAGTTAAATGCTTCTTGAATGAAATTTGATTTTCAGAATATTAGCTTAATTGCCATGTCTAAAATGAAAGCTATATGTGTATTTAATTTGACATTTTTTCCCCTTTCACCTTCTTGAGTGTTTGTGCTGCACAGAAGCAACCCTGCCTTTAAATCAATTTTCCCAGTTGCTCTGTAATGTAAACGCCAATAACTTCTAATTTTCTGTAATCTCTCTTATACTGAATTGCTTCCCACCAGACAGTTTTCAGAGCATAAGTGGACAGGTATATACTACAAACAGAAATTGTAGTTACACAGTGTGTATTTATGTCTGTATGTACAGCAGGGCTATGTGTATATGGTATAAAAATGTCTTATTTCTTACCTGTCTCCTTGACAGCTTTACAATCTCTGTGTTATGTGTAACTAAAACTACAAGCAGCTGTGAGAGTTTTGCATAAAATATCTGGGGGAGCCTTGAATGCTTTGTCCTGATCTCCAGTTCCTCATGTGACTCCCGAGTCGTGGCGTGCACTTTGTGTTCTCTCAGGAATGGCACAACCCATGAACAAATTGATTTCAAAAAAATCAGATTTCATGCAGCCTAGAAGATGTTAGAACCAATCGATCAGCCAAGGGCAGGCTGAGGTGCATCACCTCGCTAAGAAAGAAACAAATCACTCCTTGGAGTGGGGCTCCTGGGCCCCATCACACACTTGGAGTGGATAACAGTGAAATGGAATAAATGAATGTGCACAAATGCACATTAGCCCTGAACACCAGGGCAAAGTTCTTACGTGCAGGTGCCTTGTAAGAATTAGAATTTAAAATAACATGGATATAAATGACAGCTGAAATACCTATCTTTTTTTTTCTTTGATGGTACTGTGATTTCTTGGGACAAAGTTGAAAATGTTATCTTTTTCTGGCAAGATGTTTACATTTCAAGACTTTTTTCCCCCTGTTATAATTATGTGATAAAGGCAAGAATTTATTTTTGCTAACATTAGGTTTTAAATACACACGGAAAGAGAAGTGAAGGAAAAATGGAGACCATTTCACAGATTTTTTTTTTGCAGGAGGTTTATTATTCTCATTAGCTTCAGGCTGTCAGAAAGTTACATGTCTCAGGCACTGCACATAATGAGTGAATATTGGATCATAAACATATTTGAGAACTGTTTGCTTATTGCCCTGTTCATACTCAAATAATGGTGGGGGAGTGCAAAGCAGGATTTTAAGGGACAGCAATATTAAATGCTTGGATTTTGGTTTGACTTAAGCAGAGGCATTGAGCAGAAAAATAACATTTTCCCTCTTACAGATATCCTTCAGGTGTCAGTTCAGCAGCATCCTGGTTTTATTACATCAATCACAAGCAGCTTAAGGCTTCCAAAAACATAGTCAGAGACAGATGTTGAGCCTGTCTGGGGATTAGAAATATCCTCTTCCATTAAGTATAAATTAACTTAATCACCAGGTATGAAAGATAAGCAGCATAAACATCATTCCCTGAAGCTTTCATTAAAATTAAAATTCTATTTAAAACTAGGCTTGTACTTTCTATGACTTGATCCCCCTTCAAAGAGATTGTATCTGCTGTAAATTTTTACAGTGACAGAGTGACAGAAATTAATGTATTGGGGGCAGTGATGTTCTCTATAATTTAACTTCTGCTGCAAGTCATCTTTCAGCAAGAGAGATGATTGGCTTATTTTTAAGTAATAATTGGTCTCTAGTCTCTGAAACACTGAGAAAGCAATAAAACTGCCTAGCACCCAGTAGCCACAAAAGGAAAGCATGAAGTCACATGACTTAATAGCAGTGTAATCATCAGGAGTGTTATTTTGTGTATGAGAATTCACCTGCTTTAATAGGAGGATTAAGGCTGATAAAATGCAATTGCAGTGCTGCTTTCTGCTCCCTTGGCTGACAGGGTAAAGCTCCTTTTCTGTCCCAGCATAAGCACAAGTGCTTTCTAAGAATAATTTCCACATGGGAAGAAATATCCTGGATTTTTTTTTTTTTCCCTCCTGTTCTAATGTAAGACACTTGGTGGTCTAATTTCAGTATATTCCCAGGCTTTACAGCTGGTTTGCCTTTGCACTATCCTGCATTATTATTTTTCATGCACACTTTTCTAAAGAAACAAAAGAAACTCTGGAGAAATAATGAGGCACATAAGTACCTTGAAAGCAAATAGTGAACACAAATAAATCTACTAGGAATAATAACAGCTACCTCCACAGAAAATAAAGTATTGGGGACTATATTTAATGATCTTTGTTCTGTAATAATTTTTTGCTACAGTGGAACAAAGTCTTTGGATGCAGGATTTGCATTGCTTATCCATTATTTCATTACAGTAATGCCATATTTTCTGCTGCACTCATAGCTGACAGGTAATAACATAAGCATTCACTGCTTGTGTTACATTAAGAGTAATAAATCTGTAGTGAATACAGAATGATACCACCATTATTCTTAAGAGCAGAAAGTTGGAAGTAAAGAATCTCAGTTAATAATTAGGAAATAGCAGTTTTTTTCAGCACCTGAGACTACTCAGATGCATTTCTCCTTTAATTATTTAAACTATGAATTAGGGAGGGCTACAGAGATCAAACCACAGCTCTAGACTTCTCTGCATATGAAATGAAAATGTCAGTAATGTTCTCTTGCCTGGCTTTGTGTCCCTGGTGTGGAGCAGAGCAGGATCCCTGCCAAGTTTCTACATCTTGGAAACACTCATTAACACTATGTGAAGGCAGCAAACTTTCCACTCTTCTGTTTTCTGCCAAAAGCTATTTAATCTTTAATGAGAAGTGTTTATTTTTATAATAAATCCATCAGTCTGAAGAGGCAGTGAACCATCCTTCTCGGAAGGGGGACTGATGGCTGTGGCAAACAAACAGCACTCCAGGGACAGAGCGGAGAGCCCGCAACGGGCGGGAGCTGCGCCTGAGAGCTGCTCTGATGGCTGCTGACAGGCTGCAGGGGCTTGGCCTTCACTTCTCCAACTGTCTCATACATTATTTTGGTTTTCTTAAGCCAGTGGCAAAGCTATGGAGTACATTTTACCCGTGGATTCACCTAAAATGTGTTTGCCAGCTCTCCAAAACAAGCAGCGTGCTCCGTGCCTTTCACCCTTCTACAGAGACACCATCGTCAGGCCTGGAAGCTGCAGGTGAAGTTCAAAATCTAAGTGAGGTGATTTACCCAATTTATTTCTTTAACTGAGATACAGTTTTTTTTTTGTTTTTTTTTTTTTTTTCCTCTCAGAGAGAGATGGAAATTCTGCTTTCAGCATTTTCTGCTTCCCAGAGACAGGACAGCTGCTGTGTTTTCAAAATGTATTTGGTGTGATCAGACTTTTGTCTGCCAACACTGTGGTGATTATCAATCCTTATGTTTGATTGATTCTGCTCTTTGAAATATGGACTCTTTACTGGGGTTGCTTTGCCTGCCTCAAAGCATTCTCCAAAGTGTTGAATAAAGTCTATATAAGAGACTTTTTTCCATAATTTTTCCAACATAATGTCAAAAATCTCTTACTCTGTGGGTTTAATATTCTTTTAATGCTTCTATCTTTGTGCAACTATTATTATTATTTTGAAAAGTGGAAATTCTTGTGCTATTGGTGTTTTTTTTTAACTTTGCCAGAGGGTGAAGAGGGGATGAATATTCATTTTCTTCAAATGACACTCAGAGTGGCCAGAACAAAAGCTGATTACTCACACAACATGCAGGCAAACCATGAAACTGCTTGCTGCAACATCCTGGGAGTGCTGGAAGTCTGTGTTAATAAAATAATGGGATTAGTTCATAAAAGCAAATTCATGAATGGTTGATAATGCAGAGACAGTGCTCTAGCTTGGCCTTAGTTCCCTAAATGATTTATTTCTGTGAATGAGCACATGAATATATTTCCTTCTTACACACTCCAGGTACAAACACTTACCTGTTCTTTGGGAGGTCCATATTCTGTGGTGATAAATGGGTGGGTAGATAGATTTGTCATGCAAAATATTCTCTTCTTTTAACTATGTTAACATAGTCCTTGCTTGGAGAAGAGAGGCTCAGCTGAGGGAATAATTATAGCTTCAGAACTCAGAACATAGTATTTTCTTTTATTAGGTAAGCAGTTGTAAGCTGATACTGAAATTGCTTAATTTATACTTCTAGCAATGCCCTAAATGTAAAATACATCAACTCAGCATTCTTAGAAATATTAATATTGTGATTCTTACCCCATTTTACTCTGAATTTGACAGCTAAATTTTATATACAAGCATACAAAATGCTGCAAATTTTGAAGCCTTTAATTAGTAGTTGCAAATTTGTTTGTCCCTTAGCAACTTGTATTTGCATAAAGATTAAGGCTGGTCAGAAAGAAAGGAATAAAACATAGATGGAGGAAACATTAATAAATTAATAATCATGCAAAAAAGATAAGTAGTCTTAGATATAATTTCCATAAGCTTTATTAAAATTTAAATTTTTTTTTAAAGCTGCACCACAGTTGATCATTTCTAAAGAGTGATCTTTCATAAGCTGCAGAATTAGACAAACTAATGTATTGAGGTCAGACATTAGTATGTAAATGAAGCTTTGCTTTTTTCTGTGTGGCAACAGAAGCATTACCTTATATTTGACCTTTCATTCATTTGCCTGACTCAGCTGTGTCAGTCAAAACAATTAATTCTAACGAGCAGCTTTAAAGAGTGGGGCTCAGCTTTCTTCTCCTCCCTTGGCCTGCTGGAAACCCCACGGGAGAGGAGCAAATGGAGGGAACGTGGGCAGGGGTCTCTGGAGATGGGGAGTTCCTGGTCCCTTCCCCACAGCCCCACTGCAGCACTCGGTGAGTCCGTGGGGTTTTCAGCACCCAGCCCTGGCACAGGGAGCCCAGAGCAGCTGTGGCTGCCCCTTCCCTGGAGTGTTCCAGGCCAGGCTGGACAGGGCTGGGAGCAGCCTGGGATAGGGAAAGGATGGACCTGGATGGGCTCAAACTATTCCATGATTGTGTGAGATTCAGGTGAGATGACAGACATGAGTACGTCCGTATTTTCCAGTTGATGGCTGAGCTAAAGGCAGACACAGAGGTGAAAATCCCCCTCTCATTTTCACTGTTGCTGGACTCAGAGCTGTATTTCTGCTCTTTGTAGCTCCTTCCTCCTGCACTCTTGGCATCATCTTTCCTTCTCTCTGCTTGTTTTTTTCCCTCCTTTTTCTTCCTTCTGCTCTGCTCTGAGGAAGCTCTGCTCCTGTTTTTGGCTGGGTGACCCCTGGGGAGTTCAGCCCCTCGTGGTGTGGTGCTGGCAGGTGGCAGCCAAACCCTGGAGAACACGAAATGGGGCATTGCAGGGGGTGAACTTGTCTGAGTGCTGAGGCAAAAAACGGGCTGTGCACCCTTTCTTTGGAAAATATGCAATCACAGTAAAATTCTGTATTTATAGGCATTGCCCTTGGCTGTAGGGACCTACCCAGGCTGCTTGTCTTAATTAGTCACGTTGAGACCACACCGAGGTGGGGGCACACAGGTGTGTGAATAATACAGAAAATAAACTTTTATTGAGATAGTGTCTGTGGTAGCAGTGGAGAATTGTACCCTGAATATAGTCAGTGTAAATCAGGGAAGGTAAGTGTGCAGAATAAGCAGGTTTGTGGATCAATTCATAGTGCAGACACAGGCAAGCCCTTGTGCAGGTTTGCTTTGGAAAGTCTGAGTTTTATTAGAACTGCAAAATATATCTTTCAGTGTAATTGAAATTGTATGATCATATTAATTGGGCTCTAGTGTTTTAAAAAATGAAAAGTAAGGAAATCTTGTGGGGGAAGCTAAAGAATGAAAACAAATCATTAAACTTTATAAAAGTGCTAACCCTCAAAAGCAAACTAAGAAGTATATTCCCTTTTTTTTCTTTTTTACCGAATGGCAGTACAACGTTTGGCAATAAAGGCTAGATTAAGTTTTCTTGTTCTGATTTAAATATTTTACAGACTTTCCCAATGTATAAGTAGAAAGGAATGAGACATGCAGTAGCATACAAAAAACCGCTGGTTTTAATTTTACAATACTTTTCCAATAAGAAATGTGGATTTAAGAGCTCTCTCCAAACTTCAGTAAAAGTTTGAAATGGGATGCTGGTTCTGAGTTTTATACATGACCTCAAAGACAGCTGTGGGTTTTTCTCCTAGAAAGGAGGGGAAGCAGGAAATTCTAGGTGGTAGTTTAGAGCCTCTGCTTTATTGCATTCCAGAAAATTTTTTCTTTGACTAAAATACAATTTTATTTTTATGCTCTAAACTAAACCAAAGACATTTTAGTAATTTGACTATGTCCATTCCCCCTTAGCCAGGGAGACAGAGTCTTCTGTGGCTCCCAGCAGGGATGATGTGTCCAGAGCACTGGTTCTGGTTTGGATGTTCTCTGTGACATTTCTCATTGCTATGGAGGATGGAGGTTTAAAAATGAAGGGCTGGGAAAAAAACTCCTTTAAAGTACTTCATCAGAAATTCCAGGGACTGCTGTTCAGCAGGGAAGAGGCGTGGTTTGGGAAGGAGCTGCAGGTTTGCAGAGGAGGAGATGTTGTTCCCAAGCCCTGTTTCAGGGAGTTGGGTGGATGGACAAGGCTCCAGCCGCGCTCCGAGGAGAGCGCTGGGCACAATTCAGGGCTCTGAAGCTGATCCCTTTAGTAGTCTCTAGTGTTTGCTATAAAAAAATGAAATGTCCTCAACTCTGCTTCTGCCTTTTAAAGTAAGGATTTATATTTTTTTAACTAAAAACATTAATGATGAATGAATAATGTACAATCCAAAACACTGTTGAATTTAGAATGAGAAAGGGCTTCCAGGCATCATTAAAATGAGAGTTGTGTTACAAACAGCACAACGTCCTCTCTGCTGAGTACAAGGTTTCACATTTGGTCAAGGTCTGGTTCAACTGGCTGAAGATTTGAATTTTTAAATTCATGAACAGACCTTAAAAGATTAAAAATAGAAGCCTGTGTGCTTGTTGTTTCTTGCCTGTACATACTCTTGCTCTTTTGGCAGGTTTTCAACAGCAGTGACACCACCGTGCCATCTTTCATGAGAAAGAACAAAACTAATAACTAAGCTTTACTTAACTAATGACATTAGTTTAACTAATAACATTATTTTTCTACTTTGCTATCTGCAGCAAAGAGGAACATTATCAAAGCACTGCCTAAGCTTATTTATTTTTAAAGACTTTTTAGGCTTTTATAAAAACAGTGGTCGCATTTATAGACATTAAACCTCAGCGAACAGAAGTGTGGATACAAAAGAATATAATTATTTTAACATTCTGCAGCAACAGTCTTAAGAGTGCTCTGTAAACCTCAGTGTGACAGTGCCCCCCAACAGCAGTGCCTCAGTGTCCACCCTGGTCTGTGGGAGGTGTCCCCGTGGCAGGGGCTGGACGGGACGAGCTCTGAGGTCCCTCCCAAGCTGACCCCTCTGCGGTTCTGCTCTGCAGGTGCCAGAGCTCGGAGCAGGCGCCGGGAGCGAGCGAGGAGCCGCCAGACGCTGCCCCGGGCCCGGAGGCTGCTCTGCCCTCGCTGTTCCTCAAGCAGGTGTTCCCCAAGTACGCCAGGCACTTCAGCTACCTGCGCCTCGTGGACAGGGTGGCCGCCCTGTTCATCCGCTTCCTCGGGGTCAAAGGGACCACCAAGCTGGGGCCAACGGGATTCCGCACCTTTATAAGGTCAGTGGGGTAAAAGCTGGCCCTGTTAGTGGTACACCCTCAGCCTGCAGGCTTTGTGATGCCTTCCAACGTGGAGCCAGTGCCTGTTCTGTTCTAAAATACCTTCCAACGTGGAGCCAGTGCCTGTTCTGTTCTAAAATACATTTTCATCCATCCAAGCTCCTGAAATGCCTGACCTATGAGTGTGTGTCTGGGAAGAAGTTGGGTCTTTGACAGCAGCTCAGAGATACTTTGGTAGATACAATTTGCCGTCTTCGTCAACATGTCAGGTTCCCAGTAAACGGTAGAAATATCATTGTGAGGAAGTGACAACTGAAATTGGGTCACTTGATGTGATTCTGTTGGCTGTGGGGGCACCGCCGGCCGCCCCAGGCCGCAGGAAGGATTCCCAAATGCCAGTTCCTGATGCACCGTGCAGGGAGGATTTGCATTGTGAAATTGCACCTTGCAATGTCAAGAAACTCAATTTATTTTTTCACATACTTTTTATTTAGGAGGGTTTTTTTCCATTGTTTTTTATGGCTATATCTGTTCTAGTCATGGTACAAATACCTCATTTTCTGTCTTTCATTGACTATGACAAAAGAAATGAGCAGCAGCAGCAGATGTACTCTTAAAACACAGATCCTGTTTCTATGCAGATGCATTTAGCATTCAGGAATGAATATAAAACACTTGGTTTATACAAATTATGATATATAGAAAATGTCTGAAGGCATCTGCTCTATCCACAGACCAGCACAGGATTGCATCCAGTTCTGTATTTTTTGTAGTTTTATCCAGCTTTATTTTGGCACTTGTCAGAGGAACATAGAATAAATGCCAACATTTTCTTTCAAGAATATTCAGATAAATTGCTATAGCTCAATGAAATAGCATTTGCAGTTTCTTAATGCATGTTAAATTAAACTTTTTAATACTGGCAGATATTTTTGTTTATTTTCTCCCAGAGCATCTATGCCAGCTATAAGGCCCTTTTTTGAAGAGCTGTCATTGCTGTTCATTTCAGAAGGAAGGTCAGGTTTCCGTGTGTTGTATCACTTTTCAGGAACAAAATGGTACACGAGTGGGATTTCGTGTGTGGGCAAGTGCTTGCAAAGACTGTCCACCCAAATTCTGGCTCATCAAAATCTGTTCTCCTTTAATATTTTCTTCATTCTAAAAAAGTGGCTAAAAAGGAAACACTGCCTGTCTCTAGTCCTTGCTTGGATGCTGCCTGGGAGGTTTTGGGCTATCTAGGCAAGGCCTTACTCTATTTTAAGGGAGCTCTGTTGAGATTACTAAAGAGTGAGATTTGCTTCAATTGTTTGAGTTTGGGGTGGGCTTTTTTGGTTTGTTTTTTTTGTTTGTTTCTTTTCTGGTGAGAAATTCTGGCCAGCTCTTTGGCAGGTGCAGTGGTGGTGCCAGACATCTGGAAATCCTGGACACAGGGCTGTTGCCAGGGCTGATCAACACCGCACTGCGGACTGGGCCACACAAAGTCCCAGCTCCACAGCCCCGCAGCCCGAGCTGCATCCAGAGCTGCAGGGTTCCATTCCACCAGGGCAAATCCTCTCGGTGTTCAGGCATGGAGAAGCAAGGCTGTGCCTGAAAGCTTCCTCCAGCCCTTTCCAAACGGGATCAGTCAGACAATAAAAGGGTATTTCTCTGTGCAAATCCTGCCTCGTGCAGATAGCCTGTGCTGATTTGTGGTGGGTTTTTACCAATTCATTCCATCTCTTACAGCCTCAGAGTACTGGCAATACCCTGGGAGAAAGCTCTGTGTAACAGTCAGGTCATGTTTTTAATTGAAATATTCCGGGTTTGGGCCTGTTCCATTCAGATAGGAGCACTTAATGAATGCTGGTTTGTTTGCTCTCTGCTGTGTGTGTTTTATTAGACTGAGCACGTTACAGTGGGTCTGTACACATGACATGGGTAAACTTTTCTCCTGCAAATTGCCCTTGCATAATGTTTCCTAACTTGTGAGTTTGGATGTAATGAGAATCTCATCTTTATTTTGTTTCTTTGTAACAGAAACTGCAAACTGAGTAACAGCAATTTTTCAATGGCTGCTGTAGATATCCTATATATTGATATCACAAGGAGGTGGAACAGCATGGGCATTGACCACAAGGACTCAAGTAACCCAGGTTTGTATTCAAAAACTATGAAATCTGACTTTTGGGATTATTTTTTTCACGTTTAGTTGCTCAAGTACACCTCAAACATTTGATAGAAATGGGAAGAAGCCATGTACACCTGAGGCATGCACATACACAACCAATTCTCCTGGTTAGTGCTGTGGCAGTCACCCTTCAGGGTAGTATTACTTCAGGTACATGAGGGTCACCTCAATTTCACAGCTACATAAAATTAGAGTATTTGCATTTAGCTTTTCAGGGTGTAAATCACTTATGTGGTTGGCTGGAACCTCCAGGCTTTCAAAAACTAAGAGATTTGTGTATGGTGTCAATGAACCAGATGCTTTTTAGGTGTTAAAACGCAAACTATCCACCTATTTCTGTTGGCTTTATGTTTAGCCCACTCCCAGCTGTAACCAAGACATGCACGATTCTGTTGTTCCAAAACAGCTTCTAACTTTTTTCATAATATGCTTCACATGAGTGTCACTTCTGGGGAGAAAGTGTGTGTGTTACCAGAGGTGCTTTCCCTGCCTGCAGCTCACCGTGACTGATAAAATAATTTACTGAGCTGGCAGCTGCTGCTTTCAGATAACTCAACAATTCCTTTGCAAGCTGTTTTACAGCCAAGATCGTAAACGACCCCAGCTGCAGCCTTGGTTGAGAGAAATTATACTTCAGAATGTAATTGTCATATTTTGAAAAGGTGCCTTTCCTACAGCATCAATAAGCCAACACAGTTAAAAACCCCAAACCTTTCAATATCTCCTCCTAAAGTAATCTTCTTAAGTGTATGTTCAAACTGGGAGAGCTTGTGGCATTCTGCACAACCAATTGGGGTCTGGCTTCTTAATTAAGAATTTGAGTAGGTATTACATCAAGGTTTTAAATACAATAATTAGTGTTAATACTCAGCTCCTCTTCCCCTTGGCTCTGGTAATGTGCTGTTAGGGAGATGTGATCGAACAGGAGCTGAAGAGTCTCCCCTGCAGCATGGGGCTTCTGCAGGGGACTCTTGTGTGGGGAGGGGTAGAGCAGTTGTATTATAGCAGAGACATTTTTTTGGCACTGCACTCACTCTTCAGCTGTTTGTTTTTCATTCAGTTGAAACAACTACTGTGGAGTTGTTTGGTATGACTGAAAAAATGGCCTCTTCACCTTCAGAAGGGTTTGTACCTGGTACAGGCTGTGTAGGAGGGAAGTAGTGCTTCAAATAAACTCATATCTTGCTAAGGTGTTACTTAGTAATGGGGTTACCTTCACAGTGCTACAGACTGAAATAACACACTGGTGTGAACTTTTGGGTCAGATCCATCTCTAAAAGACTCCATTCGGCTGCCGACATAAACTTGTTTTTCTCTCCAGCTGGATTGTTTTCTTTGATGCTCAGTGTGTTACTGTGTGCCTCATTTGGTTTCAACTTAATAATTTTGGCAGCAGAGATCAAAGCTAATACTACATCAGTTTAATGGTGTGATATCCTAAAATGGGTCCTTGCTGTACCACTTTGCCTCTGGATTGCAGGCTGAGGTCTGCAAAACCAGAAGCTGCCTCAGTGATAGAGAATGTCACCCGTCTGTAACCCAGCCTGGGCTTACCCTGCCCTGAAGCACCCAATGAGTGTGACACAAATAAAGCCTCGGCTTTTGGTCTTTGAGGGATAGACAATTTCTTTGCTTTCTGAGCATTCCAGATTGCTGCCATTTAAATGAAAAGGTGTGAACCAGCACGACTGTTTGTGTTCACACCCACCGCACACACATCTGGCCTTTCTGCCACAACAAACAAGACATAGGATTATCCCTAAGGAATGCAGGCTTCTAGAAATGCACTCCATCTCTGTGAGCACCTTTTCCTTGCAGGAATGTGTCTGCAAGCCTTCGTGGAAGCTTTCTTCTGCCTGGCCCAGAAGAAGTACAAGGCGCTGCCGCTGCACAAGCAGGTGCTGTCGCTGATCGAGCTCTGCGAGTGTCGCCTGGCTGCCCTGCACGGGAAGCGCCTGGTCTGGGGCTGCGGCCTCGCCGAGCCCCGCGGGGCCCTGCCAGCCGCGGGGACCGCGCCCGGCCCCGCCTGCACCGGCCCTCCCCAGCCCCACGGCCACCAGGTGCTCAGATTACAGAAATCATCGCAGCTAAGGGCGCTGATGTGCCGGGACAGAACTGGGAGTTAGTCCCCAGCCAGGTACGTGTACTGCTAGAGGAAAGACTGGCGCTAGAATCCTTTCATTTCAGTGACAACGACTTATTTCAGCTGTATTTTTTATTTATGCTTTTCAAAAAGTCTACTGCAACCTCCCGTTTTCAAATAATGACTCTGGCGGTGGCTGTTTCTTCACCTCTCTGTGGGATTTACCGTGCACATCCCGTGACAAACTGTGCATTCATCCTGAGTGTGTGGAAAAGAAGGAGCAAACCACAGGGGATGATAACCAGCGTCATGGGATTGGCTGCACTGACTGAGGCACACTCGTGTCAAAGGAATTACATCGCTTTGTGTGCACAGGACATGTCACAGCAAGCAAGGAAGGAACTGCAGTCACAAATACCAGACTGGAGATCTGAAATCTGAAATTATACTTGTGCTCAGGCTTCAGGCCTTGACTCTCTTTTTTCCATGGCTTGGACTGTAGGTGTTGGAATCAATACAGATTTGGTCAGTGTCTATGTACTTATTTTTTAAAGTCAGGCTTAAAGCACTGAAATAATATTTTGGCTTCTATTTCTTTGTACATGTCTTTGCCATGACAAGTACTGTTAGTTTTTTAAAGAAGAACTAAAACTGTTTATCCTTTTGCTTCCACAGAACCAATAAGCTCACACTTATTCACAGAAAAAGATTTACTTTCTTAAGTCAAATTTGGTGAATCAAGTGGTGGTTTTGTCTTCAGGGATTCAGCACTGCTTCTGCAGAAAGCTGTACAGTGTAAAGGCCTAAGAGGTCATCTAAATTCCACTGGAACCAACCCTGTCACTGACTTTAGCCTAAACTAACCATATTCTAGGTTTGCTCATTTTTTGTCTTTTGCATGTTTGTTACCCTTTTGGGACCTGCAGTAACACCTGGAGCAGATCTTCTTTGTGTCTTTGCTCATATCCTTCGTTTTTCCCTTAAATAACAGTGTAACTCTGTACAAATTAGATCTAAGGATGTGTCAAAACTGCTGGGCTGTACAGCTGGAGTTGTACAGAGGGGTTTTATTATCCAGGAAATGAACCATGACTTCCATGATCACACTTCTTGTGGGGGCTAAGCAGAACATGAGACTGGCTGGAAGGAGAGGAATAACTTGGAACTTCAGGGGTGTTGAGTGAAATTCTTTATGGTCTCCCATTTATTACAATAATGAATGGCTGCATCTGAGCTTGATTTTCCTCCTTTGTTCTACTCTTTAATGTTAATGACTTGGCTTATGTTTTAGCGTCCTCCGTGCTATCAGAATTGGCAAAGCTGTGAGATGGGCACTGAGCTTTGGGTTGGAGAACATTCCCTGAGCTCCATGTCAAAATGTTTCAGTGGCTGGTGCCCCCGAAACGTGCTGTGTCACTGGGGGGAGTCCACCTGTCTCGAGTCAGGGACTCAGTGCACACATGGTGCATCAAGTGAGTTTTCACTTCAGGGAATGTTTGTAGAGTTTTTTTTTCCTGATTTCATCTTTAAGCAGCATGTGTTTTTTCCCAAGTGGCAATAGCAGCATGGCAATGCAATGCAGGAGTCAGGCTGAGCCCACACAAAACTAGTCCCCAGCATGTGTTAATCTCAGATGTGGGCATCCCTTCTCCTTATCTTTTTCTGTAACACAAATAAAACAGTAGTAGATGATATTTTTTAGTTCAGCGGCTGGACTTTGAAATTTTATGTATTGTACATAAGAGGACAGTTGTAGACTAACTAATGCCACTGCCCTCAGCCTTGTTCAAATGTCATAAAGATTATTGCAGTATGAAGATAAAATGCAGAACTCCAAAGTCTGGCACCTGTCAGAACAAATGAAGCTGAAAGGGTCATTTTTTTCACACTTTCATTGTAATATATTTGAAGACATTCACAGGTTGAAAAATGGTTACTTCTCCTTTTGTGACATCTGACATTTGTCTTGCGATTGGCAGTGTGTTACTGGAAAATAGCTTACAGTTCCTCTCATCTCATGATTGATGTCCTGTAAAGACAGAGTTACAGAGGAGTTGGATTTGAAATGCTATGACTGCGAATGCCTTTCCCTGCACCTTTGAAGTACTACGATGTGTGGCCTGAAATATCCCAGTTTTGCAGTTGTATAACTTACCCTGATATCAGTGGAATAAATTAACTATTGTATATTGAACACTGATAAGATCTCTCTCTCTATGGGAGACCTTTATACTCTCTGGATCTAATAGAGGTTTTTATAGCTCGTGCATCCACAGGCTGATGCTGTATGCTCTATTCATCTCCCACTTCAAATATGAAAGGTCCCTTGTAGAATAGTCAAAATATTCAATTATCTGCCTCTACTAATCCACTGTTCATGTAGTTATATAATTGGAAAATTGAATGCTATATTATTCTCGGGGGGTGGGAGGGAATAAACCAGGAACGTACTTTAGCGATTTAATGGCAGTCACATTTCTCTTCCCTCCTGTCTAATTCAATTTCCTCTGAATATTATTTAGCATCCAATTGCATAGAGCCTTTAAGTTACCAGTCTGTGCCCATGCAAATGACCAGAGACACTTTATCCAGGATATGAATGCTAATGCACTGATAATCTGTTAATCCTGAGGTACCTGTCTAGCTAAAGAAACAATACAGGAAAGGCGTTGGATTTTTAACAGCACTTTTGTATATATTCTCTTCAGAGAATACCACAGCACTGCGCTCATGATTCTATTTATGACATATATGATATGAATATTGTACACCGGTGAAATCTTTCTTGTTATCAGACACACCGGGTCTGGTATTCCTTTCTGAGTAGAAATCAGAATAAAACAATATCTAACAAAAATTTGAGTCAAGTGAGTCCAGAATTTTAACCCTCTTCCCTGCAGGCTTGTGTGCAGCCTGAATGTGCCCTGATCGCTCAGTGATTCCTTGTCGCCTTTGTGTTCTTTCTCTGCACCAGGCTGTTACAGGTAAGTCCCCTAAAATCTGCCCTGGGCTCTGGACACTCCTTGTCCTCTGTCCCACACGCCCCATCCCTGCCGAACGTTCTGGAGCTCTGCACAGACCCCACTCCGATCCCGTCGCTTGCCGCACACCTGTGGCCACTTCCTAAAAGGAAGGGCGGGGCAGGTGCTCGCTAATTACAGAGTTAATGACCAGCTGGGAGACCCCAGCGCAGCTGTGCCCGGCTGGTGCCCTCAGCGCGAGCCCCCGCTGCTCCTGGTTACGGGCTGTGCCCTCAGGGCCCTCGGGAGGGCACGGTGGACGGTGAGGGAGTTTGGAGCCCTGGCGATGAGGAGGGATCTCGCCCCGCTCCAGCCCGAGCCTGGCGGGGTAGGTGCACTCGTCCTTGTGCTGGGTGCTCGGTCAGGCGGGGATTTTGGGGTGACCGGCGCGTGGCTCCTGCACTCCTTTATGTGGGAGTCCCCAGAGGCTGCCGGAAGATGAGGGCCGGCCAGCCCCGCTCTGCTCAGCCCGTCTGCAGGTACGGGACGGGGTCCGGTGCCTGGGATGCCCTTCGGTTTCACGGAGCAGAACCGTGGGGCAATTCCTCGGTCAGATCCTCCCGATGGAGCCCCATGGGCTTCCGGAAGAGCCCTGCGCAGGAAAATGTCCCCGGGAGGATGCCAGGCGCGGGCAGAGCCCGGCGTTTCCAGAACCTTCCTGGCGGCGGGGCCGTGAGGGCGGGAAGGGGCCGTGAGGGGAGGGACGGCCCGGGCCGCGGGGCCCCGGTGGGTTGTCCGTGCACACCCGGGGTGACGAGGGGCGTTTCTCCTGTCAGTGGCCCGTGGTGATGAGTGTGAAGGAGCTGGTACGCGCTGCGCTTTGTGCTTTGTTCCACCTCCCGTCTCTGTCATTGCGGAGGTTGATTGGAACCTTCTGGAGCAGGGAGCGCTGCATGGCATAGCTCTGTGTGGGGGAATCTCATCACACTCCGTGCCATGGGCAAGGACACCTTCCTCTGTCCCAGGTTTCTCTGAGCCCTGTCCAGCCTGGCCTTGGACACTTCCAAGGCTGCTCTGGGCACCCTGTGCCAGGGCCTACCCACCCTCACAGGGACGGATTTCCTGTGCTTTCTCAGAGGTCCTGCTCCCTCTGCAGACACCTGGCTGTGCCTCACGGTGGTCCCGCAGCTCCTTGTTTTACCCACCTGAGCAAGAACAAAGTGCTCCAAGCAGAAGCTGAGCACTTGATTTTCTTAGGTACTGACTCTGCTCATGGAGCTGCCCCTCTTTTGGCTACACTGACGGGCACTGCTGCCACACCTCAGCCTGAGAGAGCACACTGGGTCTGTCCCTTTGCCCACTGCAGATGTCCTGGGTGGATGAGAGGTGGTGTTCGGGCTCCAAATTCCTGCTGAAATAGCAGTGAGGTGTCTACATCTGCCCAGCTACGCTCGACTTGTCTCACTCTGCCCTCTGGTTGTTCCTCCATAAGGGGAAATTGATAAAGTATTTATTTTTCTCTGGCTGTTTCCATCTGTACTGCCTTGAGAGCATCCTCCGGCTCGCTTGGTTTGTTCCAGCAGGATGAGGTCCCGAGCTCCCGCTATCCCTTCCCCAACCACACACAGCCCAGCTCGTGCTTTTCTCTGATTATTTCTGCCTTGCTTACCTTCACTTCACCTTAAGCACACACACAAAAAATCATCAGCGCTACCCAGATAAATCCATCTGGTCTCTGTCTCAGCCTCATTTAACCTCCCATTGAAGAGATTATATCACATGGTATTCAGCTGGAACCTATTACCTTGCATGCCCAAGCATATCACATTGAATTACCCTGGCCCACAGGCCTGCGGTGTTTGCTAATAGCTAATGGCTGCTTTTAACTTAGAGGTGATTTATTCGAGCGCGTTTCTGTTCGCAGTGCAGTGGTGGGGGGTGTGGCAGTGTGTTAAGCAGAGCTCAGCGAGGGAGCGCTGGCGGGATGGCTGAAGGCGGCGTGGCTTCACACCTCCGCCAGCTGCTCACGTTTCCCGGTATTCCCGTTCCCCACCGCTGTCCCAGATGCAGCAAGTGTTAGGGAGCGGGAGTGAGTGCTCCTGGCTGCCTGCGCGCAGCAAGGGATGCGGGAGGGCACAGGGCTCTGCCTGCCTGTTGTCACCAACCTGAGTGCCAGGGGGCATGTGGCACCTCCGTGCGCTCAGGAATGGCCCGGGAAGGGGGCAGTGTCCCCACACCATGTCCCCTGCCCTCTGCCTCAACCGCCTCTGTGGGAGGCTAATATTTTTTGCAGTTCTGATGGCAGAATTAAGTTCACTTGTGTCATTGCTGAATTTATTGCAGGTGTAGTGTGAAAGTGGTATGGAATTGCAGTAAAAGACAAAATTCATAAGCCTGTTATGGTGATGTGATGCAACTTCCCCTCTGCCTCATCAGTGGAAATACAAAAGCCCTTCTGCAGGTCAGGTTCAGATACATTGGTGAACAAGCAGGAGAAAGGGAGAATGCGAGTTTTGGAGGCAAACCCAGCTCCCTGATGTGTGGTTTGCTGAGTCTTGAGCCTCATGTTTGTCCTCCCATCAGCTCAGGTTCCCCACCACACTGCTCTCCTCACTCGGGGTGAGGAGGGACCGTGGCTTTCAGGAGGAAGAATAGTTAGTGACTCTAATAAATTAAAGTCAATCAGCTTGGGAGCTCTATTATTCAGGCTTCACTCCTTGATGATGTAGCACAAAAATCAAATGGTTGAGGTTATTCAGTTATGGCTTATACCACCAATGGGGAAATGTGATCATGTACGGGGCCTGCATCAATATTATTTATGTGTTGAGGGGCTGTGCTGGCTGTCAGGTGGGAAATGGCAGAAATCCTACATGTGTCCAAGTCCTTCTCCCTCTCACCTTACTTAATAACCAAGTAACGTGATCCACTGTTTGTCTAAGATCAATAACAGCACAGGGCACATTGTGACAAGCTGGGAAACATTTTTCCTGAGTATCTCAGGACACTGCAGGTGCTGAGGTGACGGTGGGGAAGGAGGTGCTGCCTGGCATGGGACACAAACCAGCTCCATCCTGGCCTGGCGTGGGCGGCACTGCTGGCCCTTTTGGCAGGATATAGATGAGTGTGGGCAGTCAATAGACATGGATAAAATAAAGTTGTGAACAGCAGCGGGAGCTAAAATAGCAACATCAATAGCAGTTTCCAGATAATGATCTAATTAGCACAAACAACAAGTTTCCACTAATGGCTCTTGTTCTTCCAGCTCCTTCCTTTCTGCTCGCCTGTTGTTATTGACTCTCTGGCAGGGAGCGGCTGCACTCCCATCTCTGGGGCCAAGGCTTTGGAGGTTTGTTTACTGCCAGGCTTTGAATTACTTCTCCAGAGGATGTTTGCTCAGGAGCCTGGGCTGCCGTGCGTGGGATGGGATGGCTGCACGCAGAAGGTGGTGGGGGCGGAAGGAAAATCAGCTGTTTGGCTTTTGTAGCTTTTGGGAGGCCTTGGGAAAGTTGTGCTCCTACTGCACATCCCTGTTGTAAAAATAAGGATGCTGACGTTCACCCACTGCAGTGGAGTGGGAGCTGACTGTTTGTGAAGGGCTTGGGAAGCTGTGAGCGAAAGATGCTTGTCAGGAGCAGATTAGAGACTGTTATTGGAGGAGCCAACACAAGCTGTTGCTGTCCTTCCCTCCCTAGGTATGAGCCTCATCTCTGCACCTCCCAGCCTTCCTCCCACTGAAAAAACAAACAGGCTCTTCTGTGCTCTTATGGCCCCAGCTTGGCAAGTATTGCCTTAATGCCATCACTTCCTCAGTTGTCAGTGGCCACTGTTCTGCCTGCTGCTTTGTCCTCAGTTGTGGTGAGCAAGATTCTTGCATTTTGAGGATGCCCAGTTCTGACATCTCCCAGGTGCCAGTTGCTGCTGGGACAATGGAGTGGGACCACAGCCGACACCACCTCAGCGTTGCCTGAGGTGCTTACTGGGCTGTGCTGGAGGGTGCTGCCTGGCACCAGGAGCAGCTCACGGGCCAGTGATTCTCACTTACTGAACTCAGAACAAACCCTGTACTTGTAAGGGTGCAATTACTGGAACATCATTATTGCTGATGAGTCCTGTGCTAAAATGACTCTCCAGACTAAAAAGCTCAAGCAAACGCATCTATGCTCCCCAGCCTCCCAGCCCCGTATTCCCGTGGCTGTTCTGGCTGCTGATCTGCAATTCCGAGTCTCACTTCTCCAGCCCTGCCCGTCTGCCAGGGCCCACTGGGATCGGCTGCAGCCGGGCTGTGGAGCCGCAGATGCTGAGAGCTGTCAAGTGCACAGAGACGTTCTGGGTGTTTTCGGCTGAGAATTCAGCTCTGCTCTAATGAAGCCGAACAGCCGCTAAGGAGGTTTTATTCAAGTCAGGGTGGTTTTGACTAATCCCTCCTTGCAGCATTTTCGGAGGTGCTCTGTGTTTCCAGGGCTGCGTTTTTCTTTCTATTAGTGCTCAAAATCAACAGTGTTGAGGGGGATGGCAGAGCCTTGAGAGAGGATTTTGGCCTGGGTGGGTTTTGGCTTCCCTCCCTGGGCAGGGGCCGGTTTCTGACAGGAACAGGAGGAGCGTTGTCCCGGCCGGGCGGAGCCCAGTGCCCAGTGCCCAGCCCGGCTCCAGCGCTGCTGAGCACAGGAATAGCCACAGGTGCTCTCCACATCCCGACTCATTTCGATGCAGCCAGCCTGTCTTCCACCTCTCCCGGAGGAGCTAATTATGATTATGTTAATGAGGCAGAGGTGCTGATGCTGCCCAGGGTTTTAATGACTTTCCTCCAAGTTTTCTGCTACTTTTACTGGAGGTAGAAGGGTGGTTTGTAAGGATTGGTGGGGACAGGAGCAGGCCTGGCTGTCAGACCCCCCCAGCATATGAAGGAAGAGTGGTGGAGCCAGGTCAGGGCTAAAATTCTACTGGGAGCAAATTTCAATGATGTCTTTGGGGAGGCAGATAAGACAGGTTTGTGTGTGCACATGTGGCATGTGCCAGGATGCTCTAAAAGCTGGAAATGACTGAGTAGAGGTGCTGGAGCACTTATGTAAAATATCTAAATAAATCTTTAATATTTCTAATTGCAAATGTACATAAATTGCACAGCCACATCATTTCTTTGAACACCAACAACTTTCTCTGTACATTATTACATAGTTTAAAAGGAGCTGAAGGAGATTCAGCAAACACTTCCACTTTGCATTTTTGTTTTTTAAACATACTTACAAAAAAAAGATTTGTTTTTCTTTATAAGAGGATATAAAACATAGCGACTGCTTATCAGGAACAAGTATCAGCCTAGCAGATATACAGAGAGAGGTATATCTTAAGACACAGTGATGTATGATAAAGGAATATGTGAACATGGAGGCTGCACTCTGGGGTACTGGTAGCTGATGCAGAGCCACATGGCATTTACAGCAATGTCTCAGCTCAGGGGACCTGTGAAAGTCAATGCTTGAATGTGACACCCTTTTCAGAAGCACGGTTGTTTCTGGATGTTGTGCAACGCCCTCAGGATTGGATTTGGTTTGGAAAGCCCATGAGCTGCATGTTCTCATGCTGCTGTTGTCCTCCCGCTCCCCCACGGGTGATTTTCCCCAGGGGAGAAGGAGAAGGCAGCAAAGTCTGTGCGGGCTCAGAGCAGGGCGGGTGCCACTGTCTGAGCCTCCTGGCTGAGCAATCTCCTCTGAAAGGGCCCTGAGGCTCAGAGACCTGCATGGGCAGGGAGTGTCCCTTCCTGTGACCACTGCAGGGAGCTCCTGGTGGCTGTGAGGCCGTGGCTCTGCCCCACACCAGGTCCCAGTCCTGGCCAGCCTGGAGGCCTGGATTGCTTTGAACGCAAACCTTTGGGAGGAGGTGACCCCAGCAGTCACTGCAGGCGGGAAGGACGGAGTGTCCACCCAGGAACGGTGTCACAGGTGTTCCTTTGGGCTTTTGCTTTGCACTGTCCAGGCAAAGCTGTGTGAAGGACAGGGCAGGGACCGTGGTGGAGCTGCTGGACCCACTGGTCACAGGCTGCTGTCAGAAAGGCCTCACCCCAGGGCTGCTCCCCCTGCACTGGGATTGCTGGGGAAAATGAGCCCCTTTCAGATCAGATTCCTGGGCCACAGCCTGTGGCTGTCCTGGCTGAACACATCAATGTATCTGCCATCTGTGACTGGAAATCCTCTCCTTGTCCATCACAGAACAGACCCCAGCACATTTTCTATTGCATCTGGGTGTGGACCTTAGGAACAGGAAAAAGCTTATGAGCTATCTAAAGTTTGGGAATGATTGATTCCTTGCTGATTGCTTTCCTAGGAGAGCCTGTGACACCTCACTGAGGTCCAGCAAGTCCCTTTGCCCTTTAGGAGTATTCATAGTAGCAGAACCTGTGTCCTGCAATCTTGCAGCAACCTCTGGGACTGGCTCCCAGACCAGAGGGTTCCACGTGTTCTCACAGTGCAATCAGTGCTTTACAGCTGCAAAAGCAGAAAACAAAACCAACCAGACTCAAATGACAATGCAAAGTGACACTGGACTCTTTGGATGGCGGCAGGATTTGCTTAAACTGGTGCAAGAGGGGCTGGTGACTACACTGTAGTATTAGTTGGCATGGGGAAGGACTGGGGTCCCTCCCATCTTTTGGCACTGAAGCCATAATCCCTGTCCAAAATGATGATACTTACAGTCTGCAGAGACCTTGGGATACCGGTCAGTCTGTTTCATCCCCCTTCACACAAAACCACTCATTTTTTCACTACAGTTTAACAAAACCCCGAATCAAAACTCTAAAAGCAGAATCTTTGCGGTGGGCCCACCACAAATCTGGATCCATGGCTTTGCTCCCTTCCCTCAGATCCCCGAGGGAGGAGGCTGGAATCAGAACATGGGTCCGGATCCAGATTTGGCAGCCCGAGCCCACCTCTCCAACACAGCAGTGAGATACAGCCAAATCCCGACTGAATAAGCAGCACCAGAAGTAAGTTACTATATACAACTGTTAGTGAGATAGATACGGTACAGTAAACACTGAGAACATTTACAAAAAAATATTAAGACTCGTATTAAGATAAAAATTGGAGTGTTTTTGCTTTGTTTACACTTTGATGAGTTTGCACTAGAACAGCCTCTTACTGTAGAAAGCGCAAGAACCAGGAAGGAAATGGAGCTGATCACCAAACCTTGGGGACAGCGGTGGTTTGCTCTGGTGCTGCAGCACCTCTCGGGATCCAGGTATTGCTATGCCAGGTACCAGCTCCGAGGCCATGGCAGGGAACACGCGGGGCTCCTGCACTCACACACGCACGCACACACACACAGAAATGTACAGCTTATAAATAACAGAAACACAAACTGAAGGAACAGAACAGAGCCTGGGCCTGAACACCTGTCCCCAAACCTTTTTAGGGGAGGGTCATGGTTAGGTCCAGTTGTTGACAGTTGCAGGAAAAGGAAACAGGGAAAAACAGGGGGGAATCTCTATGTAATGAGACTTCATCCTGATTTAAGTTTCTTTTTGTACTGGCTCGGGAAACTAAGCATCAACTCAGAAGGTGTTGGCACTGGAACTTTTAAGATTTTAATAACTGGCTGTGGAAGGATTTAAGCATTCCTGCTATTTCAGCAGAACAATATGTTCAGTAATTTGCAAGTTTGAGGGCAACCAGGAGTTTGTGACAGATCGGGGTGGGGGGGGAGCAGTGCCTTGGCTTGTGGTTGAGGAGAAGATTAAGATGTACTGTGCTTAGCTTCAGCACTAAACAATTGGTTTGTGGGTGTTTCTTTTTTCCAGCTCTTACGGAGAGCACTGACTGCATCCCAAAATTACTTCCATGTATGAATGGAAACGTCGCTGGTGGGGCGCCCGCCCCATGCCCTGTTAGCGTTTCCATTCCTCTATGTCACTTCTGTCTTGAAAAACTCCAGTCTCTCGCAACACAAATACTTAGAATTCAAAACAATCAGCTCTAAACAGGCATCTTAGGGCAAAAGCGTTTAAAATAGTCTTTTTTTGCAGGGTTCTTATGTATTTGACTCTGAGACAGTGGCAGGTGTAAATCTACGTACCCAACGGTTCACAGTACCCTGTATATTCCTAACCTGTCTGGGTCTTTCTCCAGTTGTAACCTTGTCAGATTTGTGAGGTTCTTCAAAGCCATCTGTGCTAGTCTCCAAAATTCAAAGGTGACTGTACTTGCCATAAGTACTGAGTTATGACATTGCTCTGAGGAGCTCCGTTTGGGGTCTGCTGTGTGCTGCACCCCTCGGCAGGTGTTGGCGGGGTGTGGAGACCTCAGTGCAACACGTTCGCTCCTCCTGGGCTTGGCCCAGGGCTTCCGGGGACCAGAAAAACGTGTAGGAAAAAGAGCATCTTTAATTTTGCAAACGATTGCATGAGGAAGAATGCTGTTAAGGAGCCTTACAGCTGTGGGGCAGCACGGCAATGCAGAGCTTACTGGCAAAGTGTCCTGCTCGGGCAGCCTGGGAAGTGTGAGGCTGGAGACGGTACCTAAGCAGAGCAGAGCTCAGGGAACGTCCTAGTCCCTTGGGCTGTACGTTTACACATGGCAGGAGGAGCTAGGACAGGCGTTGAGCAGTGTGTTAACCTTTAGAGGGAGCATAGGCAGATGTCCTGTACACTGTACACTGTCCGTATCTCAGAGAAACCTCTGGCTCTCGGTACGAGGGACCTGCTCTGAGAGTGGGACTTGTGAAGGACTAACTGCAAGAACCACGAACCCACAAACACACCGTGGCGGCAGGTCAGCGGCACAACCCCCGTGAAGGGGTGCCCCCTCCGCTGAGCACAACGTGTCTGTGCCGAAGCTGCGCGTTTCGGCGCTGGGAAAGTCTAATCCTGGCTTATGCCTGCACAGTGCTCCTGACAAGGGGCCTTTCGGTGGTGGCTGCTGTTCTTGGTGGTTACTCCCTTATGACCATGTTTTACATTCTTCAAGCCGGTTAATTTCCATGCAGTGCTCATTCCCAATTTAAAGAGGACAGTATTCCAGAAAATGGGATCTTTTTTTTTCTAATGCATACTGTGAAAGAAAAGAAATACAATTACCGATCTTCATGGTTCTTCAGGGCTTTTTCTTGTTTCTTTGTCTGTTTTTCTCCCCAGAAATAGCAAAACTCTCAGCACAGAGCATTCCATCCCCACAAAGAACCCTTGATCAAGCAGGAAGCTGCCACTCCACGTAGCCCCCTCACTCCCCCTCTACCACAACAGGCACCAGCAAATCCAGCCCCTGTCCCTCAATCACAGCTCAGGGACCAAGCTCAGGCAACATTCACTTTATTCTGTGGCAGGAAGTGTGCGTGGGACAGTGCCTGGGGCTATTGCTTACAAAACTCTTCCCCTTTATTTGTGAGAGAGCAGAAGCTGTCCAGAGGAATCGAGTTGCCATTCACCAGGTGCCAGCTCCTCCCTCCACTCCTGTGCCAGAGCCTTGGCCTTGCTCTGTGCCCCTAGGTTGCCCAGGGACCCCCAGCAGCACCAGTCCTGCCCCCCTGCCAGCGGGGCTCCCCACACAGCACCCCTTTGGCCACCACACCGCCCTGACCTTCCATCTGCACTGTGCTCCCTGTATGGGCAGAGTTAATTAAACACTAATTAGCTGCATAAATGCCCTGTGGATGCTGTAAAAGTCAGCGGCCTCACAAAAGCCCCCAGGAAGGATGCTGGGCTCGGCTGGGGTTCACTTTGGGAGGGCTGTGCTCCGGGGGGAGTCACAGGAGGAGCGGGCCAGGCTTTGCTGCCGTCCCTCGGACGCTACATCCAGCAGCACACTTGAACTGGACTTACTGGGCCCCTGCCTGCTGCAGGCTCTGCCCAGCTCCCTTTATTTCGCTTACTGCAATGACAAGGACGTTACTCCTTGCTGGGAGGGGTGAGGCATATCCTTTGGGCAGTTTAGAAGGAAAAGGTTACTTTTGTTTAAACATTAAACACTGACTCAAATCCAACAGTGACAGCGATTCTCAAATATATGTTATTTCCTTATGCCACTCATCTCACACTCGACATTCCCGTCCCTCAAAGAGCTGGCAGGACATCTCCCAGCAGGGTCAGTCGGCGCCGTCCGCAGTAAGGAGCTGGTGCTCGGGGAGCAGCCGTTCTCTGAAGCCGCGGCTCACGCCTGCTGTGCTCGGTCCCTCCGGCCAGGCCTCTCCTGCGGCAGCGCCCTCCGCGCGTTAACAATTACTGCTGTTTCTGAATTCTCCATTCTCTGTAATCTGCAATTTAGTTGGGTTTGTGGGGGAGATCCCATTACGTGTCTGCATGCTGTACCTCTCTTTCAGCTGAGTAAGGGCACTCATTAGCCGTGCGTTGGCAGCATCCAGGGAAGCAATGCGTTTCTCCTGCAAGCAAACGGGCAGAGGGCACAGTCAGTGGAAAGGCACGAGCCCTGTCCCTCTGGGATGTCAGCCCAAAACAGTGACCCAGAGGCCTTTTGGACCAGGACCTTTCTCTTTGGCATTCTTAGATGGGGGGTTTTTAAGTGCTACACAGCACTTTTTGAAATCCGCAGGGCTACAAATATCCCCTGCCTGTGCAATGTGAGCTACATTTATTTTAGCATCCTGTTGAAAATGTAGGTAACATAGTTGCTCTAATTATTCAGTTATACACTGTACTGTTTGTTCTAACTCAGCTGTTACAAAAGATGGTAGGATTCCATTTCTAAGCCCAAACTCTCCCAAGGTAGTTATTCCTGTCAGTATTTAATTAGTATAAATTAATAGTTTAAATGACTTGTAGCCTCCCAGCTGTCTTTGATGGCAGCTCTCACCGATTACAGCTTTGTAAGGATGGGAGCAAGCGCTTCCATGTTGCAGCCTGATTCTACCACTCCTGTTCTTTGCAACACCCAACAATGTCATCTTTCTGTGACTGCCACGAGCAGAGGAACAGAACCAGCTCAGGAGACAAAGCAGTTGCATGTGTGCAACTCTGAAAGTCCAGCAGTGAACACGTCTAACACATGTACAGCCTGAGGTGACCAAAAGAGAACAGCAGAGAGCGTGCAGGGGCATGGTCAGAACCTCACATGTACCCCACCAGGTGCAGGGGACAGGAGAAGGTCCCAGAGCTGCTGGGAGGCTGCAGGTACCACCACTGACACCTCAGGGACACCCTGGGTCTGCTCACCTCTGCTGGAGCATGGAATAGAACAGGATGGACGATTTAGCAGCTTTGAACAAATTCCTCCCCAGAAAAGCTGGGGTTTTTCTTACGAAGTTACTACTGGCTCCTTTTTAATTAGCTATACAGTGAATTACTCCTGAGTAGTGTTGTTAAGTGTAAGGCCAGAATATACTATCACTTCTAAGCCACAAGCTGTAGGGAGGCCTGGTTGGTGAGGACATGGTGGCCTCTGTTAGGCAAACTAAAAGATTATGGGCTGTATTTTCATGTTCTCTTTTCCAAGCACAGTGTTTGCATCCATCATGTGATGCTCCTCTTCCACTGTAATTGATTGCAGTAACTGAGCTTCCCAATCCTGCAAATCACAGCCCAAAGGCTTAAAAAAACATGTTGGTTTGGCTGTGGGCAGGCTGTGTGTTCCTTGTGTCCAGGTTCTGATAATCCAGGCATTACTGGGACATGAAGCACCAAGCAATGCTCCAAGGGATGTGATCCTTTCACTGACTAAGTTGTGGGCACGATCCCTCTCCAAACTGCCACCCCATGCCCTCTGTGCCACACTCCAAGGCTGCACACAGCTGTGACAGACACCGTGTCCTGCTGCAGCTTGGTGCTGACTCACCCACACGGTCTGACCATGGGCTGGCACTGCTGCAGGAAGGACTGTGTGTTGGCAAACCCACCCTGAAAACTGAAGCAGCCTTTGGCATGGGGCACTCACCTGTGCATCAATAATCTTCTGCTTGGAATCCACAGCAGCCTGCATTTCAGCATGATCCTTCTTTAACTCCTCCTCAACTGACATCAGTCTGGGAGCCAAGCACACAAGAAAAAATTACATTGGCTGGGCTCTGCTAAATCCAGGTATTACCCTCACACTCTGCCTCCTCTTACCCACAAACCAAGCTTTTTTTCTTGGCTCTTACTCTTCCCTGGAGCTCCTTCTAGCAGAGTGCCCCAAAGCTGAAGTGACAGCACAGTGAAGGCTGACCCAGTGGTGAGGGCTGACTGAAAGTACTAGGTGGGCTAGGCTCAGGTAAAGGTGAAACCAGCTGCACTGAAGCAGTCCTGGACAAATGTAAAACCACTTCCCACTGGGTGGGAGAAAGGGATTTAGAGTTACAGGTAAGGGATGGTGATGAGAGCCATAGCTATATGAACAGAACAAGCCTGCCAGAGCCTCCAAGCTCTCCCCTCCTGAAGTTCTGCCCTTGTGCATCAGGAAAACATTGGGGTTTTCCTTGTCCCAGGTAACACGGAGGGGAAAACCCATATGTGAAACCTGCCTGGACCTCCAAAGAATTCTGATCGTCCTGAGAAGGGGCGAGCTCTAATGCCAGCCAGGCTGCTCTGCCTTACTGCCATCCCCAGCCCTCCCATCCCCCTGTACCTGCTGATGATGCCCTTCATCTGGATCTCCTTATCCTCCTGCTGCCTCCGGAGCCGCTCCTCGCTCTCCTCCAGCCTGGCCTGGTACTCCAGCACCAGCTTCTGCGTGGTTTCCTCCTGGCATTTGAAGCGAGTCTCATATTCCTCCAGCTTCTTGTTGGAGATGCGGAGCTTGTCCTGCAGCACCACCAGGTCCTGCTGGTACTGAGCGTGCAGGGACAGACACAGGAGGAGAAAACACACGTGGCACGTTACCTCGTAGGGTCTGCCCTTGCCAGGGTTTCCCCCAAACCCGCTCGCGCCCCTCTCCATGTATCAGACTATAGCTGCAAACCCGTATCAGACAACCCCGCTCGCCGACACCTCCTCTTCCGTCTTCTCCGCGGCGCCAGGGGCGAAGCCGGGTCCGCGGGGCGGGCAGGTCGCTGGCAGGTGCAGAGAGTGGGCTGTTAGCAGAGTCTGGCATTTCACAGGGGAAATGCAGGTTAGAGCGGGCCCATGGCAAAGGCGGCGGGCAGCTTCTCACACTGACAGCGCGGGGCTCGCACAGGCAGGGAGGCTGCAGCCGTGGGATTTGGGGTTCACGCAGGAGCTCTTCAGTCTGCAGCAATAAACGGGGGGGCCAAGCACGAGGGGCAGTGACAAATGCAGGACACTGCTGTCTCAGCACCTTTCATCGAGCCGAGGGCACCGTGCTGGCTGAGCAGGGCACAGAGCACTCCTGCCTTCTTGGGGCCAGCATTTAACGCAGATCTCAAACCAGGGTTCAGGCCAAGAAGAGCTGCTGCATGAAGCCAAGACCCCACGGTTGTACTGTTCAGTTGGGGGAAGCTATAAATCAGCAGCAGAATCACATAAAGCAATTTAAAAAATTAAGAGCTTTTGAACTCGCTAAAACTGGGTTCAGCTACTGCGGCAGCACAGCATTCAGTAAACTTGTTTTGCTAAAGGAAAATCCAGTGAGTGTGTGCACAAGAAAACTGCTTTAACTTCAAAAAATTATATTTGGACATATGCTTTTTTAAAAAAGCATCTCAACTGGAATAACTTTAGAATAATTAACATGCAGCTGATAATGTGGCAAGCTGCTTTTAAAGTCAGAGACAGGAAAAAGGCTTCCATCTGAGTCATGAAGGCTGTTAAAGCTACAAGTGTTATTAATGAACTGAGAGAAGTACACTCTGTTGTGTCTTGACTTGGCCCTTCCCCTTGGCCATCACTCCTGGGTAGGCACTGCAATGACAGGCTGGGTCATGTCCCAGGTCTGAAAGTCCTGGACCAGCTCTAGGGAGAGGGGAGGGCAGCCAGGCTGCTGCTGGGGACTGGCCAGCACTCCACTCAAAAATAACTGCAAATATTTTTGCAGCACTCCACTGCAAAAATAACTTCAGCTCCCAAGGATTGAAAACTTAGGAAGCTGATGGTTTCCTGAACTGCCAAAGTACTGGAGCAAGGTGGTTTTCCTTTAGCAAAGCTCTTACTGCAGCACAGGAACGACACGGTTTGCACATGGAACCTGAAGCAATGAGGGAACAAAGCGCCCGTACAGCTGCACAGTAGCACTAAAGTCAGACAGCAGGGAGTTGCTTGAACAGGAAAGATTAAATACCTACCCTAGCCTTAAAATAGGAGCAGCGTAAGTGAGCTCAGAGGAGAGCAGGAGAGGCCTCAGAGCCTGAAGGAGTCGCTCCTGTCTCTAGAACACTTGTCTCATTCTCAGTTACCATTCCGGTCTTACAGTAATGGGGAGAGAGGTTATGCTAATGGTGATCTTGAATGTCAGTGACTGATGGGACAGCAGAGTAAGGATAGATGCTGCATGGCAATGAGACAGCCTGGGCTGGAGCTCTGCTGGGCTTGGGGCAGGCACTGGGATGTTGCAGTGTCATCGGGGTTTGTAACCCCACCATTGCCTGCCCTGCGCCCAGCCAGGATGGGCTAAACCCACAAAACTGCCCTGATCTTCCTGGGGCAGCTGGGAGCTGCTGCCTTGCACCTCCTGGCTCCTACAACATCTGCCCTCAGCATTTTCCTTGGGTTTAAGAGGTGACAGTCCCCAAATAACACAGCACAGCAGAAAGAGCACAGGAAGGCTATTGGAACAAAACCAGAAACATGTCTGTGCTGGGAAACAGGACGGGGGCTTAGGGAAGGATGTTGTCTGCAGTGCTGGTGTGACAGAAGAGAAGCACATTGAGGAAACATCCCAAATGCTATTGATGCTCAAGTGCCACAATCCCAGCAGAGCCAGGCTGCTGAGAAAGAACCTTGCAGAAGCAGCAATCGGCAAAGATGGGATTTTCCCAGCTTCTGACTGTTGGATCCTCATTTTTATCCTTCTTTTTCATCCTAGCCAGGCCTACTTTGTCTTTTCCCAGCTTCTTCCACTCCAGGAAGGAGGGGAAAGGAGTAGCACCCCTCTGCTTCAGAAGCACAGGGCCTTTGTGGGCCCAGGGGCTGAGACTGAATACTCTGCACATGGCTTCCTGGCAGACCCCTGACTGGCCAGGCCCTGATGTGTGTGACACTGCCATAAGCTTGTGAAAGTGCCACAAAGTCACCCCAGGCACCAGTGCTGTCTCTGAGACCAAAATTTGGACTTAATTTTTAGGTCTGTGAACAGCTTTTTGACACGGAAGCTGCTTCCTGCTCCATGTCCCTGGTGTGAGGCATGAGGCTGCTTGTGCCTTACTCCACCTCTGTTACAGGTGTGCTTAATCCCCTTTTTAAGCTTTCTTCCCAGCAGCTGGGTGAGTTGGAATGGGGAAGAGTAAGAGGCACTGGCTGGCTGAAGAGTTTGTTTCAGGGCAGCATCAGCACTTGATTCCTGGCTCCTGTCCTTCTTTACTTGCTTTCATCAGAAGGTGATTCCAGTCACTGACTGTGTGAAAACCTCCCAAACATTTCCCACAAGCTCCCTGTGAGGCCGAATAGGACACGGAGAAACCTGGTCCCTCTCTCCTGCACACAGCCCACCTTCTCCCCAGGGTGCTCAGGGAATGACATTCAAGGAAATCCTCTCTCTATTCAGAAACTTGTTTCAATCCAATCAGGTTTTACCTTTTCTGCTTGGCTGAGCTCGTCCTTATTCCTGAGCTTATCCCTGTGCTTGGAATCTGGGTCAATGCTTTCATCTTCTAAAAACTGCATGTTCATATTCAAAAGCCAAGCAGCAGTGCGGTCCAGGGCATTGGGGTTCACAGGAGAAGGGGCCTACAATGAAACAATGATACAACCATGACAAAAGAAAAACCTGTAACACAAATGGTCATGAAGCCGGAGAGAGAGAGAGAGTTTCCTTCCAAGCAGATCCTCTCCCATGCTGCTCAGACAGCAACGAGCCAGGCTGAGCTACCAGAGCAGCTGGGGCTGGAGCAGGAGCAACTCCTGTTCTGCAGTTGGATGTTATTTTGGGTCAAGCAATGGAACCTGCTCAAAGTGTCCCGGTGTCTGAGCAGATCCTGTCACCTCACAGGGACACAACCTGTGAAGGTGCTGAGCTGCAGGTGAGCAGAGTGGCTGGATGTGGTTTTTTCACTCCATGAGCAGAGTTCTCTCAAGTCTTCATCTTGTTATGAGCCATCTTTGCTTCCGTGGATTCCATAAAACAAGATCTGAAAACTGAAATGCTCCTTATGATCGTGCAGGCGCCTTCTTGGAGAAGAAAAGTTTCTTTTCAGCTGAGGCTACACTAAGGATGCTGAAGAGGTCTAAATGCTCAGTGTCACTTATTAGCAGTGATGTTCCATGGTCAGTGAGCTACAGTCACATCTGCTGCCTTTCAGTCCTGGCCTGGGCAGGGACTGCCAGTGGCACTGCCTAAATATTTTCCAACTACATTACAAGGAAGTCACTCTTCAGCTATTTCCCCTCCATCCTGCCTCGCTATAAGCTGCCATAAACAGTGAGATGAACTCATGGGATCTGCATGACTTGGTCATTTGAGTTAATGACTTGGGAATTCAAGTAAAAAAATTGGAAATGTCAGAAACTTTCTCCTTCATTCCAACCTCTGGATAGAGAAACCCAGTCACTGTCAGCCAGCATAACAGGAGGTTCTGTGTCAGGAGTGGGGACTGGTTTCATTTCCCCACTGGGGTCAGGGGCTTTCCCATGCCATCTTCCAGTCTGGTCTTCTGCCTCCAGAATTATGAATCGGAGGCATCAGACTTGGCTCATGAGCATTGCTTGCTTGAGCATTACAAATCCTCATGCTGCTGACATGCAAATAAAACGTGCAGAGTGAGGGTGGGAGAGGCATTCTTAGACTTCAGGTCTGAAGAGAAACTTCGAGAGGACCACAGGGATGGGTGGAGGAATCTTCTGTGAAGAGAACCTGGCCAGGGCTTTCCGATGGCCACCTGGAGAATCCTTGTCTGTCTGGAAGAAACCCTGCTACAACCAGGCCTCCGCTCCTTGCACAGCTCTGTGCCCTCTGTCCCTAATGAGCATTGATTGTGTTACACAAAGGCTGCTGCACGGTGCTGCTAATGCCAGCGCTTCCGGATCGATACTGGAATCATGGAGCAGCCCTGGGTGGGAGCATGAACAACTTTCTGTGGGCAACACTGACCAGGCTCCACAGCTGCTGTGTGGGAGAGGCAGACACAGCAACACTGAGGGCTGGAGAAAGGCCTGAGCTAGCTCAGGGTCTGGGTGCAATGGGCTCTTGCTGCTTGTCCAGTCTCTGTGTTTGCTTTTCTTTTACAACTCTTCCTTCAGGCACAGAGGTCTTACTGTGACAATGTTCTGTAGGGCTGGTTTTGAAATGCAGAGTGAATAAATGAGCACTATAAAAACCATTTGTCCATGCCAGGACACCCAGAGGGCCTTAGGCCTATGACCTACTGCCTTCCATTTTACCTCCACGGACAGTGGTATGGAATTCTGTGCAGCCCAGCACGTGGTCTGGGACTGGGATCACTGCAGAGCTCTGCACAGCAGGAACGTCGCTCTGGGCTCCTTCCTCCCTGCTCCTATGGGAGGGTCTCACAGAGCAAACAGGAACGTCCAGGAGCGCCACGGCCCCGCTGGGACGGGAGCAGCAGCAGGCAGGCTCTTAGTTACAGGAGATCAGGGTCTGTTCCAAGCCTGGGAGATGGCGCGGGGTTGGCTATGGCATGGGATGAGAGCCTGGGCATGGAGAGGCAAAGCAGTGACAAGATGGTAGCGCAGGACAGTGGCATGGCTGCCACTGCCCTCGAGCCTCTGCCACCTACCGCCGTCACGCTCCAGTGTGCCGCGTGACGGAGGGACGCCAGGAGTGGACGCTGCTCTGTGTTCCTGTCCCTGGAGGGTCTCTGTCTCAGGCCAGGGGTGCCAGAGCCGAGGTACATCCCCACATGCGATGCCACTATGGGGTTGGCACTGATGTGGCAGCTCAGAGCCACATCCCCTCCCATGGCAGCAATCTCCACGGGCTAACCCCACCTGGCCCCTTCAGTGCCAGGGCCCGGACAGCCCGAACTCACCTGTTTGTGCATCGTGCGCTGCTTCATCTCGGGGCTGTCACCCTTGGAGGAGGAGGACTGCTGCCGGAGCCGCGCCCCGCTGCCGGGCCAGTCGGGCGACGAGGACATCATGCTGCCGCTGGAAGGTCGCTGGTACTGCACCGTGTTCAGCAGGGAGGGCGGCGTGCGGCCGCGGGTGACGGGCGGGGGCGGCGGGGGCGGCTGGTCGATGCGCCGCTGCGGCCCCGCGCTGTTCTGCCGCGGCATCGTGGGCTGGCCGCCCTTCTCGGTCAGCGACAGCTGCCGCCGGGCCAGCTCGCCCGGCCGGCGCGAGAAGTCCTCGCCGGCCGCGGGGCCGGCGAAGCCGTGCTTGTTGGCCGTCAGCTCCTCGCTGTTGCTGTGGGAGCTGAGCGAGCTGTGGCACTCGGAGCCGGAGTCGCCCAGGCCGCGCGGGGACAGCGGCAGCCCGGCGGCCATCTGGTACACGGGGTTCTGGAAGGACAGCGGCGCCAGCAGCTGGGGCCGGCCGGGCGCGCTCTCGCCGCTCGGCGTGGTGGGGGTCTGGCCCACCCGGCGCACGGTGGCCATGCCCGTCACGCTGTTCTGCTGAGTCCGTGTGGTCCATACGCCCTGCAACTGCCCCAGGGACGACTGACTGTCATTGAGCGAGTCGGCTGTGCCGGGCGCGTTGGCCCCACTGTCCAAGAGCCGATTGTCCTGCAAGTCCACCATGGACAAACTCTTGCTGCCATTAGACATCTGCACGTCGGGCTCATTGGCCTCTGAGTAACTGGAGCTTCGGGCAGGCGAGGGCTGGGCCCCAGCAGACCTTGTGACAAAAAACAAGTCCTTGTTTTCAGGGGTTGGAGATGGTAACCGTGTGAAATCTATCAGACTGCGGGGAAGTCAGTGCGTAAGAAGAGGAGAGGAAAACAAAACAAAAAAGAAGAGTTGTGAATGCTGCACCGGAGCAGGAAAACAAAATCACTCAGAAATCAGGGTGGTGCAGCTGTGTGGGACAGGGATGGGGACAGGCACAGGACCCAGCCCTGGCAGGAGCAGGGACAGGGCTGGCCCAGCCGGGAGCAGTGTGAGGAGTGGGGAGGGTGCTGTGGAGCCCCGGGCTGGCCTGGGAACGGACAGGTGAGGGCAGGTGAGTGAGGGCAGTGTGTGCACGCAGGGCTCCCAAAGGCTGTCTCCATGCCAGTCCCGTGTCCCTGCTCTGTACCTGGGCAGCAAGCTCCTGTGGGAACACTGGGCAGCATTTGGACAGCACAGAACACTGTGGGGGCCGGGTAACACCAGGCCTCCCAGGTCAGTGAGCGCTCACACAGCAGAGCTAAAGCCTGGCAGCTGAAGGTTATCCCCCCACTCCTGCTGCAATGCACATTCATGCAATATTGATTTCTTGGGGATAGGAAGAAAGAGCTTTCCAGTAGCTTCATGTGAATATTCTGCTGATCAAAGATGGTGCATTGTAAGCAAGTATGGGGGGGGGAAGCATATTGTCAGAGATCCTCCATAGCACTGGATTTAAATAATTGCACCTCATGCTGGGAGGCACTAGAGATGAAAACTGATTAGAGCAAGTCCAGTGCCATTGCTGCCTTTCATTCCTAATTAAACTGTTAAATATTACGCAGTTTCCACTTACAAGCTATTTTACTAGCACAGTCTTTCTGTTTGTGTGGGCTCCATTTCGTTTTCCACAAACAGGTTATTAGAGGTCTGCAAAAGCCTCATCCTTCCCATGAATGAAGCTCCTTACTTAATCAGGCCAGAAAGTACATAGGTGACTGTCTGTGAATCACTGCTCAGCAGTGAAAACTCCTAGTATTATAAAACCTGGACAGAGTAGACTGAAATTCCTTGTGAGGCCTCTACAGCTTGGATAGTTCCAGAACTATCCAGGTTTGCATGTCAGTGAATTCAGCACACACCCTACTTCGTACAAAGGTGGGTGAGGCCAATTCTGTACATCTCTCATAGCCCTTAACAGCACTAACAGACCCTTGAGTCCTCAAAGGATGAACACTTTGCTTCTGCAGCCACATCTCAACACCTGAGACCAGAACCATCAGGTTTCTCATTTCCCAGACCACATCCCCGGTTTTGGCTCTCAAGGGGCCCAGGATGGAGCCACAGACTGGCACTACCACCCACTGCTCTCTCCAGAGTTGGAGCTGAACTACATCCAGCACAGTTCTGTAATGGGACAGCCCGGTCAGTGGATCGGGCAACTCCACACTGCACCCTGTCCTGCCTGTCCCTGCATGACTATTCCGTGTGTCCCTGGTGTGTGGCCAGGCTCTGCTGGTCTCTTACCCAGATAAGTCATTCTCTATGACCATTTTCTGCAGCCCTGCAGAGATGCTGTTGCCAGCACTGGGCGTGGAGGCGGCGTGCTCGGCCGTGACCGACACCTGCACGCAGGCCGGGTTACTGAGAGCGGCGTTGACGTCCCGCAGGATCCGGGGCAGAGGCCCCAGTTTGGTGGCAGTGCCCTGGGCAGAAAAGAGAGAAGAATTACCACCACCATCTCGTGCTTTTTGCTAGAGAACTGTGGGCTTTGCCAATTGCTGGACAGTCTCTTCAGAGAATCACATGAACAACATTTTCTCCATCATTTCCCACCCTCAAAGCTGTCCCTGTCATCCCCTGGATACCTGCTCCAGTTGGGAAATTACTTCCCAGAGTAGTGAGTGCAATGTGGACAGTTCCCGGCCCAGGTCAATGTAGCCCTCAAAGCCAGCTGTGTTTGAGATGGTTTCGGGATTGGAAATCTCCAGGAGAAATCTCTGCATGTTAGTCCATTCATGTTCCAGGAACTGATTCATAAAGGACATGTATTCCTCTTTGCTGCCAAACCTATTGAGAGAGCAACATGGATTTCAGCTAAATCCAGGGGAAAAAACTGCAGTCCATGGAAAGGGCAGGTACAACACAGCTAAGAACCTTCTTCTGGCATCTCAACCCTTCCAAGCCTTTGGGATCTCTGGGCTGTGAGCAGGCACCTGGGACACCTCATTGACCGTGGAACCAAAATTAACCCCAGCCTGATCCAGCTAAGCCCTCATCAGTGTGGGATCTGCACATCAGGAACAAAGGTGAAAGCAGGAGAAACAAAGGAGTTCCTGGTAACCCAGTGTCTCACTGCTGGGTCAGGGCACAGCCTCCAGAAACAGGACCTGTCACTGGAAATCAAGATGCTGTCACAGCAATTCCCCTCAGCTGACTGGAGCCCAGTGATGGATGGGGCAGGAATCCTGCACTCTCCAGCAAAGCCAGCACAAATGCTCTGGGATCACCCTGGAGAGCCACCCCTGCAGCTGGGCTAGCCCCATTGTCCCCTCAGGCTTCCTGCCACCTCCTTCTGCCCTCCAAACTCTTCACCCTCAGTATTTTGTCTGATTTAGAGCACAACAGGGAGGGCCTTGTGGTTGGACTGTCCTGGCAGCAGCTGGTGCTGTGCCAGGGGTTCCATGGGACAGGCTCGGCCCAGTGCCATGCACAGAACAGCTTGGCTTGATCACTTCAGCTTGAATAATGTCAGCTTAGTTAAAGAGCCTTTCCTGCAAAGTGCTAGAAATATGCTGAAAACCCTTTAGTTAGGGATTGGTCAGGAATACAGAGAATTTCTGTCATCTAGTGTAACACACTTGTACATCTCCTGCCGGTGTCCGCAGGCGCGTCTGTGCGTTGCTGACTGTGAGTGTGAGCACTAAGCCAGTTTCCAGATCTAAGGAGCTTTAGATAGAAACTGTCCATTCATGTTTCAGAAAGCTCATCATTTTGTTATCAGAGCTCAGGATAAGTAGCTCACAGCTACAGCCAGTGGAAAGATTTTCAGAAATCTCTCGCTTTGTTTCCATCAAACCAATGGGCTTAGTTAGAAATTGATGGTGTCTCTGTTCTCAGGCCTTCCCAGTTCAGTCAGCTGCATTTTAATAGCAGGGAAGGTCCCAGAGCTCAAAGGAGGGATGGAACAGTTCCTGAGCCAAGCACATCCCTGCTGCTGATTGGGTTCTGGTCCTACACCCACAGGACATCACAGAACAACGTCCCCACTGCCACCCCACTGCTCGTCCATGTGGTCAAAACAGCCTGTTTTCCTGCTCATAAAACATGTCCTGTTTTGGAAACTTGAATGATCTCCCTGACCTGACAGTGAGGGAACGAGTCCCGGAGAGATGTGGGGAAAAAGCCAACAGGAAGCAAACAGGCCCTTTCCAGCGAGGAAAGGAGTGGCCGAGTGTGGGACTCTGTGCCGGCGCCGTGGCTCTGCCCACGCACCCGGAGGTTCTGTCCCCTCCCCAGCCCTGCCCACAGCCCGGCTTACTTGGCAAAGTTGGCGAGGTTCTGGGTGACCTTGGCGATGAGGGTCAAAGTGCGTGCGGTGCGGTCGTCGGGGTACTCCTGGAGCAGGCTGAACAGGGACGGGGACATGATGGCCGGGCACAGGAACCGCAGGAACAGGGAGGCGCTGATCAGGCGCTCGCTGATGTCGGGGCGGCCTCGGTTGCTGCACTCCTGTCTCCACGAGGCAAAAACTTCTTTGAGCTCTCTTGGGAAGACACTGAAATGACACAAGAACAGGTAGTGTCTGTCAGGTTTGGAATGTCAGGAGTCTCACACCATGTAGGGGAAAAAGCAAAGCTGCTCTGTAAAGTTATGAGAGAAGCAGCTTTTATTGGTCCTTATGCTGGATGCCAAGACCCCAGAAAACTGGGAAGACTGGGATTTGAAACAAACTGTACAGAAGCTCTTCAGGACTCGGTGGCGGTACCATGGGGTGCTCTGAGCTGGAGGCCAGCAAGGAGAGCATCTCCTGAAGAATCACCAGCAGCACTGGAATCTCTGGCACAGCTGGAGCTTGCAGGGGGGGCTGTGCAAACTGTAATACTCCTGTTCAAGCACCTGGATCAAATCCCACTGTGCCTAGTACAAACACAGAGCCCCACCGGAGTTACTCCAGCCTTGTAGCTGCACAGACCTCAGCCTGCCTTTCCCGGATGCCAGAATTCCCTGGGGGCCAGCAGACACTCACTGCAGCAGCCCTTATCGCTGGAGAACTGCTGCCTGTTCCTGCTCGGCCCTCCCCAGCTCCCTGCTCCCACCTCATCCTGTTCCCAGCATGTGTTATTTATTCAGCTGGAGACTCCCACTCGGAAGCAGGCTGGCAGTGGGCTGGCCACTGGTCCTGGTGTCCCTGGCACACCGATCCCATTGCCCTGGCCAGGAACCACCGTCCTTGTGTCACAGGACAGCGGGGGTACCACAGCAACTGAGGGGGGTCAGGCTCCATTTCAGGCCATCTGACCTTCTGACACAGCAAGGACACTCCATGGAAGTGCCTGAAGAATGCTGCCATCCTGTTCAGCTTCTGCTCTGTGCTGCCTTCATACTTTCACCCCCATGAACTTTTTTACCCTGAGCTCTACAAATAACATTAGCCAATATCTTTGGCTGGATAAATTCTCCTCTGTCTTTGGCTTGATCCACACAATTGGACAAAACCCTTTTCCTTCATGGTATTTGCCCAGAAACAGGAGAATCCTTTAAGCAATTTGAGGCTTGAATGATCAGGACAGGTTGTGCAGTGACTGGAGAGCAAAGCTCTGAAATGCAGCAGCCGCACGTTCCCGTCACAGGCTGGAGCCCGTGGAAGTTTAATTGTGTCACAGCGGATGGAATTCGGATCGTTGGCTTTATGTGACAAACGGGCCCGTAATTCATTACCCAACTTCCCAGTAACGAGCTTCCACATGCTGAAATTCTGCTTACACTGAAACTTTCCAGATGTCCAAATTATGTCATAATTATAACAATTTTCGGTTATTGTGAACCTCTTTCCTCTCCCTGACTCTCTGCACAGATGAGCACACACACTCCAGTGCTCTATTTAAAGCAGGATCCTTGGCTGTTGGGATACCTTGGCCAATCCCAACACTCATCAGCCCAATTAATCCCCAAGAACCGCTGAGCTCAAAGGACTCAGGGGGAACCACTCAGAGCAGCAGCTCAGCTGCTCCAGCCTTCCTTGGAAAGGCAGGATGAGAGGAACAAACTTCCCATGCATTCCTGACTTTCCCTGGGTCACTTTTCAAGCCTATTTTTAGAGTGACCTTTGAGTGCTGCTTTGGGTATTTTTAGGAAGACATTAATTCAAACCATTATGATCCACTGCTGACTAGAAGTGGTGAATCCCTCCTGGGAGAGCAGGTAAACACCATTCCTGAGTCAGAGTTATTAACTGGCCAAGGATAGGGAATAGGATACCTGTAAAGAACCTGCCCTTGGTGTACCTGTGGTAAATAATGGCAGCCTGAGCAAGCCTCTTAAGAGCTCCTTGCTCTCCCCCTGAGCAGGGTCTGTTCCCTTCCTGGCTTCCAGGAGGGCACACTCAATATCTTGGGGAGATTATTTATAATAAGATTTCTGACCTCAGCACAACAGCTAGGAGAGGAGAGAAAATGAGAAATCCTCGTTATCAAAGACCTCCTTATTCCAGTATTATCCCTTGTTGATGCTTTGCAACAACAGTGTTGTTACTAAATACATTAATAAAAACAAAGCCCAGGTTTTAAGCAGAAAGGCTGGAAATCCAGCAGTGAGACAAAAATGTTCCTTCTCTCATGATCAGGACCAAAGACTCTGGGTATGCTATCAAAAAGCAGAAAGAAAATATTTTTATTTCTCCAAGTAAAGAGAGTCCCAAGTCCATCTTTTTCCCCTTTGAGGTCACCTCTGCTGGCAGCAGCTGTCAGAGACCCAGGGACTCCTGGCTCCCAGCACAGCTGTGCCCAACAATCACCTCCTAGCAGGATCTAGTGCCTCACACCAGCCTATTTGGGATATTCGGGCCTGTCCCAACCAGTTGCAAGAACTTTTACCCTGAGAACAAACAACTCGGAAATGCCTCCAGCTGCATACCAGGCCTTGGGCCAAGGAGGCAAAGGGCTCCCTTCACCCAGCAACCGCCCAGGGCTGGGAGAGAGAGGGGTTAATCCAGAGGAATGTGGGATGCTGAGCCAAGCAGGGAGAACAGCATCCTCCTCCCAGCTCCAGCACTCTGCAACCACAGAACATCTGCCCAAACAAAAGCTGCCTGTGCTGGGGCAGCTTCTCACAGGTGCCACAGCCCCCGCCTGCTGCAGGATTTCCGAGCTTTGCCGGATGCTCCTGGAGGTGTAGATCTGTCAGTCCCATCCAGACTGACTTGTTCCACGGGTGGAAGATCCAGGACATGCATCTCTGCCCTTTATTCCAGAATTTCACATGCATTTGGCATCAAGTACCTCACTGAATCAATCACACTTGGTTTTCCTTGCCTCCACTGCCCTGTCCCTGTGCCCCAGTGACCCTTCAGCACCTCTGAAAACAAGGGTGCCAGACAATCTGGGAGGGTGCCACATCCCCAGAGCAGATACTCCAAACTCTGGCAGCTCCCCCTCCACAGCTCTGCCAGAGCCAAGGTCCCAGCTCCTGCAGACACAGCACTCCAGGAGGAGGGAGTGCCACTCCCGGGATACCCACCAGTAGGAGTTGATGATCTTGCAGAAGGCCAGCTCACAGCACATCTTCAGGTTGCCCTGATGTTCGGGGAGGTCTGAAGATGAACATTTGCTGGGATCCACCTCACAATTTTCATCTGATTCATACAGTGCCTTGATGAACTCGCCTGTAAAACAGAGTTGGTGATGGGTTTGGAGACATGAGAAGTGCAGCCTTCAAGCAGCTCTATTCCTAAACCCCAGTGCCCGAGCAGCTCCCTGGCACTCCATCACACTGAGGGAAGACGAGAGGGATACAAGAGCACATTGGTGGCCCCTGGGGCAGCTCTCCATGTCTCCAAGAGGACCCAAGAGAGTTCCTGGCAGTTCCTTGGGAGCTCACGACCAGCAGAGCACACCCAGCACCCTGCACATTCCATCCCTGTTCCCAGCTGGCAGCACTGTCCCTGTGGCTCTGGGATATTGCATCTGGGCTGCTCTGCCCAGCACCCACCTAACCCCCTTACACCAGCTCCAGAGACACTTCCTTGGGCTAATCTGGGAGGAAGGATGCTGGCAGGTCCTGTAATTATTGGTAGCGTGGCCTGCTACTGCAGCCTGTGCCCTGGTGCTGACAAACCACTGTGATTCACAGGAGAAATAGGTAATTAAAGGAAAGAAACAATTTGCTTGGTTTATTTTGAGCTGAACATCACATAAAATTAAATTAAAATATTTCCTTGAGTTTTCCTGTGCTCCTCTTTGCTGCCTGGCTGCTCCTCCCTCACCCTTGCAGAGGCTCACACTGAGCTGCTCCACCAGCTTCTGCTCTTGTGCCACCTTTCACTGCAGGGTAGCTGGGCACAGCCCCTGCACTCAGGGTTGGAGGGTCAGTCCTTCATCCCAGCAGTGACTGGGAGATTTGGGACAGGGTAACAGGGATGAGGACACAGCGTTTAGCTTGGGAGACGTTCTGGGAGAAAAGTTTGGTTTGGTTTTCTTCTAATTCCAGTTGGTTTGCTCCTAATTCCTGACTGTCTTGGATTTTCCCATTCTGTTTTTTCCCCACTCCAATCTGCATTCCTTCCCTATTGCCAAAACAAATTTTAATTACATACTGGAGAGCCTCTCCAGTGTATTTTCAGCTCTGCCAGGGAGCTCTGGAGCTGCTCTGCTCGCCTGCAGGTGATGCCTGCTGTTCTTCCCTGGCCCCATCACCTGCTCCATGGTTCCAAGGACGGTGCCATGCTGCCCTGGGGCATCTTGTGACACGCAGGTGATTCATCTCCCTGGGAAAAGGTCACTCAGAACCAGCACCCCACCATGAGCAGGAACCCCAGGCTCCTCCTGCACGAGATGGAACTGGCATTGAGCCCCCAAAAGGAAGTATTTCAAAATTCTCTGATATCATTAATCTCCTGGCTTGTGAGAATTTTTATGAGTAATCTACTTACAGACTTGCCTTCAACCAGAAAGCATTACAAGGCAGAAATAAGTAATATTCCTTTTGCTATTCTTGTGGGCTCTCTGCCTGAATTTGTTCAATTATTTCCCTTTCTTCAAGGTTTTCATTATTATTATTATTATCTTAATAAAGTATTTATGCTTCTTTGCTCCTTGCTAAAATTATACAAATCCACTAGCAGGAACCCAACATACTTAAAAATTAACACCTTAATAGAAACTCTGCTCATCCTGCCCTGGAATGTGGATCCAATGGAAGCTCAGAGGATCCAAGGCAGCCTCTCCCCATCCTCATGTTGTGTTCCCTGCATGCAGCAATTCCTTCCTGACCTGCCCAGGAGCAGAAACTTCTAATTATTTTCATTTGTATCAAGAGAAGTATTTTTGGAGCCATAAACAGAGCCAGCACTTGGAAAAAAAAAAAACAAACCACCAGGAGGGTTCCCAGTGCTGGATGCTCCGGGAGGCAGCGCATCACTGCGACTTGGGAGATCTCATCTGACTCGGGAGCGCTGCAGGAGCTGGGCAGCATCTCTGGTGGGGGTGCAAGGGGGGAGATTCAATCAGCCCCTGACAGCCAGCGCTGAGACAGGAGCCCTGGCAGGCAGCAGAATGCCTTCAAACCTCCACGGGTTATCTCCTCTGAAAGCAGATGAAGGTGCCAGCCCTGCAGTCACCTTCACCTGGCAGCAGGGAGCTGCCCACTGCGGCCACAGCCGTGTCCAGGCTGCCAGGGAAACCCTCCAGCAGGAAAATGCTGAGGGCTCTGATGGCCATCAGGGCTCAGGTGACGTCCCCACCATGCAGCCTGGAGAACTTCTCTGGACAACACCTGCCAATGCTCTGTACGTACCTAAGGCATCTTGTAAGTATTTCTGCCCCACCAGCTTCAGGTATTCTTCGATTGCTTTGGTGGCCAGTGTGTTCTCCCTGAAAATGAGATGCTCATTCTCACCACAGCGATCAACTTCAGACATCATCAGGTCAGTCAAGAAATCCTGGAAAGCAAAGCCCATGGTGGGTGACCACGCACTGACACTGGTTCCGCAGAGCTGCAGCTCCCCAGCCCCGAGAGGTGCCACCTTCGTGAGGCACCCAAGGGACTGGAGGTGCTGCAGGTGATCCTGAACACACTGCCTCACTGCCTGCCTGAACTTCCTCAGAGACAAGGAGAAATAAACCTCTGGAGAGCCTCAACTCCTGCACCCCGACAATGACTCATCCCAGACCCGCATCTGCCTCCCCATCGGTGCTGCCCTTTGGCTACTCTCGTGTCAGCTTCACATTCTGTGGGCAAAACCTTTTCTCTCCTGTTAAACACGGCTGTGTTTGGTGTCCAACTGCACTGGCTGCAAACCAGGGCCATGCTCCAATGTCATGAGTTGTGCCCAGTTAATGGCTGACACACAAACCTTAGATATGCACTGAGATACTCAAATTTCCCATTTCCTCCCTATTCATGGAGATAAACAGCACTGACAGTGCCTGTTTTGGGCATTCTTGGTCTGATGTGCACACAACCAAATCCATGGGATCTGATAATCCCTTGTGCTGCAGAGTAATGGAAGGGGTGAGCAGGAACAGCCCCCGACAGCTGCCCCTGCATCAGTCTGGCTTCAACTGCAAATTCCAGAGGAAAAACAACGTTTTAGAGTGAGCTCTGTGTCTGCTTCAGCCACTGAGCAGGGGGTCAGGAGCTCCTGGGCACGCTGCTGATCCGAGTGTGCTGCAGCCAGGCCTGATCCAGGAGGAATGCCAGGCACCTGCTAATGCTGATACATGTTCTCTGCACTGCTAATGGACAGAGCAGCTCTGCCCAGCTACTCCTTGCTGCACCAGGCGCTGAGGTGTCACCACTCACCTGAGTGACAATGGAAGGAGGCCACTGGCACTGTGTAAATCACCCACGTTAACTCTCTGACTGCCTCCCATGTAGGAGACAGAGAAATGATGACACACACATTCATTCAGCTCCACAGCCAAGGGCACCTTCTTAAACTCTTTCCATTAAAACAACATCATCTGCTTCGTAATAACCTTCCACTAAGAAATTCTTCATTTCCCCTGATGGTCACAGCCTGTTCCTGGCAGGGGCAGCAGGAGCACCCCAGGTCCTTCCCTGATGTCCCCAGGCACAGCAGAGCTGCCATGGTCCAGCTGGTTCCAACCCACACTGGGGACAGGGGACATCAGGTCGGACTCCCTGCCAGTGGCTGGATGGGGGCTTTGCACCAGATGCAACTTGCTCTGTTTCGTTTTTCACATGGAAATCTCTGAATTAAAAGTGTAATCAAGGTTCAACAAACTGCTTTCCCTGAACCCAGAAGACCCAAATAATTTAATCCACAGACCCTCCACCACTGTGCTCCTGTCCCAGGCAAAGGCAAACCCTGGGGCAGGCAGCTACATCCCTGTGTAAGAGCACAGGAGAAGGGGAGGTGACATCCCTGCAGTACCCAACGACCCACTGCTCCCACCTTCCCACAACACTCTGACTGGGACCAGCACACTGCCTTGACTTTCCCCCAAGACCCTCCAAAAAAGCTAAGGAGGAGCTTTGGGCTAAAAAAATAAAAGTAATTTCCATTATTTCTTTAGCCAGAAGATGCCCTTCCTCAAATCCTGCTACGTCTGCAACACTCTGGCAGCTGCCGAGGCAAAAATCCCTCCTGGAAGCAAAGCACGTGCCTCCCTCTGCTATTTTCTCTCATTTTGCCCTTTTTATCAGCCAAGCTGGAATGAAACTTTAAACCCCGCTCAAATCCCGTTAGCTGCTATCTGGGTAACTCTATCACCTTTATCTTCCCGGGGCTCTCCCAGGGTACGTTTCAATTCCAAGCCACCGCTCAGGCTGACACAAGGTGCTGATTCTTAATTAGCAGCCGCTGATCTTGGCTTTGCTTGATTCTCTTTCCTGTCACTTTCCCAACATACTAATTATCTCAGGAACACTGAGTTTTACAGCGTCTCTTAGCCAAGTGTTTGCTTTTCCCCCTCTTGTCAGCTGAGCACTGGCTGCTGAGTCCTGGAAACCCAGGGCCAAGTGGGAGCCAGAGTTAATGTGAATTTGGGTGCCTTGGGCTGATCTACAGAATCCACTAGAATTTAAAACGAGGTAAGATTCCATGGCAGGACTCAACACAAAGCCAGAAAAGATCCCCTGGAAATCTCTGCTGCTGTTAATATTCCCTATGGAACATCTGCAGCTCAGCAGCTGGGAAAAGGACCCCTTGTCTCTGAAGTGGAAAGGAAAGCTGCTAAAGTCCCAGAGAATTCCATTATGGCACAGAACCCAAAGCTGAGGAGTAACACCGCAGAATCTGGCCTTGCAACTGAGCAGGGAAGGAGGGGGGAGCCAGGACACCCAGCAGCATCCCACGGGTCAGGATCCTCCCTGTCCCTGCAGGTCTGGGCTGCAGAGCCATCCAGCTGGGCTGTAGGACCTGGCCCTGGGATGTGTCAGGGCTCAAAATTCCCCCAGGCAGCGTCCTTGGGCGAGTTCCTCTGCAGGGACTGCTCTGGGCAGCTCTGCCAGCCGCGGGAAAGGCTCCTCGGCCGCGGGTCACTTCCCATGACATCCTGCCTTCAGCCAGACCTTCACTTCCTCCCTTCCCTCCATGGAAAAGCCACATCGGCTCTGGATCACACTTCTGCTATCTGTGCCTTAAGTACTCCAGCAGCCAGCACTCAGAAGACACAAATGGAATGCAAATACTTGTGGAATCCCTCCGGGGGCCTCACTCACCCACATACAAGGTCCTGAATAAAATGCAATAACTAAAGCCAATAAAACTCCCTGTTTCTGAGCAGCAGAGATCAGCAGGGGGTTGTTTTCAGTTAGGGCCCCTGGCAATGGAAGAAAATAAGATGCTTTATTTCATTACATCAGAGTTGAGAGGGGAAGGAAGAGGTCTACAGCCAAAATTAAGGGCTGTAGCAGTGTTCTTTAGGCTTGTTCCCTTGTTTATTTTAAGGCTTTTTGCTTCAGACTGGACGGATCTGAACCTGTGCGACCCCAGTCGCTGCACGTATGCTGATAAAGAAGAGCAATTCATAAATAAATAAATTCAGAGCATGACAGCACAAGGCTGCACTGGTCTCCACTTTGCACATAAACTAGCCTGTGCTATTCCAATGCAGCTCCTCCCAAGGCAGGCAGGAGCTGGCAGCCCCAGTCCCGAGGGGTTCCAAGTGCTGGTTGGTCCCTGTGCCTGCAGGGTGGCACTGGCAGTGCCTGGCCCTCCGGCTCCTGAGCCCCTGAGGCAGAAGGATGAAGCCAGCCAGGTGCCTGGCAGGGCTGTGGTGGGAGCAGGAGCACTTCCAAAGGAGCTGACAAACAGCACAAGTCTTGTAGGACGCGTCCTGTCCAAATCCAGAAAGGATTCTGCACTTTGCCAGCCCAGGAAGGTGCTCCCAGCCCAGCCTCTCTGGGATGTGTCCAGAGCTGGAGCACGTGGGGTGCCAGGGAGCTGAGGAGACCCACGGCGCTGCGCTCCCCGTGGTGGTCACACACCCTCTGGGCTGGAGCTGATCATTCCTGGTATCGTAACTGACTGATGGGCAGATTGACTTTGAAATAATAAGGTTCTCCAAATCACAAGCCTGATTAATAGGATTGACTTAACCTTAAGAGGATTGAATTGATAAAGGTAATAAGATTATTGCTTATTTCAAAGACTAGCTCAAGAGTCCAGCTGGGCCCTTATGCAAAGGTGAAAAACACCAGTGGTCGGTAGGGCTGTAGGTTTCAGGTGCAGGAGCACTGGGACACACCCATGGGGGAGGGAACTCTGGCACAGGAGGCTGAGGAGTAGGAAAGGAGAGTGGCAGAGGGGCAGCAGCTGGGTCCTGGACAGATGGTGTGAAACCAAGGACCCCAGCCCCAAGTTCTCAACTCTTCCATCACACGGTTCCTCTGAGGATCTGCTCCAGATACTTCTCTGCCAGGAAACAGAGCGATGGTCCCTCCTTCAAGCCCTGCAACTCATCCATGGCACTTTTGGCCTTTTCTAACTCTCCTTGGGAAAAGGTGGTGAATGGCAATGTGAAGGTTAACTCACGGCAATCTGTGTCCATCACCTTGCTCGGGGAAATAAGCAAACCTGAGGATCCAACACGAACATACTGAATGACCTCTCATGTCCCTGCCTGAGCCCAGCAGTCACTTTCCAGCCCTGTGTGGTGTCTGCAGGTCCCAGAGCCCTGACCCAGCCCTGGCTCTGCCACTGGAACGTGGGGTTCCAGCAGATCCACCCGGGGGGAGCAGCTACATCTGCTCAGCTGAGGCACATCCTCTCAGCACAAACACACAGGGACACATGTTTATCCCTCACTCCATTCCCAACACCATAAATATTTATTTCCAGTGAGCAGCTGGCTGGTTAGAGCTTTGTCTAATGCTGGGTTTGATCTACCAGTGCTCTGGACAAGAGAAGTTTTTTGTATATTTATGGTCATGAACTGAGCTCTGGGAGCTCTGAGACAGCCCTAAAACAAATCTAAGCATGGGAAATATTCCGGAAGCATCAGAAGTCCTTTGGGAAGGATGCAGCCACCTATCCACAACCACATCACAGGGGCCACACCAAGCCCTGTAAGGCAGGACTGAGCACTCCTGGTAACTCCAACCCTGGCAGCAGAACTGCTTTATGACTTTGTGTCTTTCATCCTCGGGTTGCAAAACATGTGAAAACCATCGGGCATCTCCACATCCTTAAAGGGAACAAACACTTCATCAGTGCTCTCACTAGGAAGGTGAAAACAGGTAACAAGTGAAGGACTGAGCTGAGAGGCCACATCTCTGCTTCAACCACCAAATATCTCTCAGCCTTTCTTGCCATAAGAGACAGGGGACATCTGTGTGTGCCAAGAGCTGAAGGATGTCTGTCAGATTTTCCAGCGGGCTGGGGCAGCTCCCTCCCTCCCTGAGTGCCTGCACTCAGAACCTTATCAAAACCCTCTTCCCCTCCCCTCCACCCACTGCCTTGGCAGCTGCTCAGGGCTTTCCAGGCGTGCCCCGTGCACACCAACCCAGCACTGCAGGGATGAAGTTCTTCCCTTTCCCACACGGAGATCAAGGGAAGCACGGACTTTGACTCCAGAGGGGACTCTGCTTTCATGCTCCACCTTTTAATCTATTGTGATACAGCTACAGCCCAGGAAGAAGCAGAGATTTAGGGAAAGAATTCACAAATTCAGCTACAGCCTTTGTCCCCCTTCCACCTGCAGCCCCAGGCATCCTGCCCCCGTGGCAGGAGGGACTCTGGGGTTTAGCAGCTCCAGGTAACCACACCTGGCTGGCAGGGTGTGCCTCGGTATGGGGTGTCTGCGGGTAGGGATGGCCCTGCCTGCCCAGGGACCCGGTGGCTGGGACCTGGCTGTGTCTGGCACGTGGCACCATCACACCTCTCCTGCCCGGAGCTCCGGGCAGACACACGGCCGATCCCGGCCTCATTAAGGGATTACCCCGTATTTACAGCAAATCGCTGCAGGAAAACAGTAACAGCCCAACAGCAATCAGCTGCTAACGAGTCTTCCAAGATAATCTACTGGACACTTGTTTCACAGTCCATAATTGGTGCTTTAGCGCAGCTACAGCAGCCAAGAGCCACAAAAGCCCCTTTATCACAGAAATCAATCAGTGGTTACCGTTGGCCACAGCCACGGGGCAGAGGGGGATTTTGAAGGGCTCACTGGGAAGGCTCCTGGTGATGCACAAGGATGAGGAACCCACCTCTAGCCTGGGCAAGCTTCTGAGAGTCACCAGGGGACAGAGGCCTGGAGAAGGGGGACCCTGCCCTGCTGGCCCTGCACTCAGGGGTCAGGGTGCTGGGGCAGCCAAAGGGAGCTCTCCTGAGGGGTACCAGGGTGCACCCACATCCGCCAAGCAGGGCTGAGGGGGTGCTTTCTTCTCATTCATTATTTTTCTACCTTTCTGCTGCCTTTCCCCCTCCCTGCTTGTCCAGCCCAGGATGCAGCACCTGGCTCCCATGCTCCAATAACTCCTGTTGCTCTGACAGCTCCCCAAACCCTGCGCTAATGCTGATGGCAGATGACAGGCAGGGAAAGCAGAAGCTCCATTTTAGGGGAAAAGTCATCAAGTCTGTTTACTGTTTGCTGTGTCCCCTGTGTAAAGCCTCTGGGATCTCAAGCACTGATGCAGACACATGTCTGGAAACACACTTGCTCCCTCTGGAGCCTCTCCAGTACTGAGAGGCAGAGGAAAAAGGCTGGAGCAGTGACAACCACTCCGCCATGCCCACACATGATCCATGGTGATCAAGACTGGGATGGCACTTGAAGCCTTTTGCACCAGAACTGTGTTAGCCATGGACAGGGTCTTCCATGGCAATGTTATTCCCACAAAGCCCTGGCATTAGAGCTGCAGGAGCCACAGCGAGGGGCAGCAGAGCCCCTGGTGCCACCATAAGGCAGGGCTGTGCCCAGGAACCACGGGCTGACAGCTCTGGAGCCCTGGCACAAGGAGTGAGCAGAGACACCAAGCACAGCTCTTGTGGAGCCACAGTGTTACTCCCCACAGGTCCTTCCCTGCATTCCCGGGATCAGGAGGCTTTAACAGGGCTATTTTCTCTGCTGCTGCAGCAGCAGGCCCCCGGCTCCCAATCCTCTCAGCGAGCTTTGCCTGCCCTGAACTAGATCAGGAAGCCAAGCCACTTCTCTGTCCAACAGATGGTAACTAAAGCTAATCCACGAGCCCGGCCATGGGCCCTGGCAGCAGCAGCAGCTGCCAAGGAAGCAGAGCCTTGTGACTGCCCCTCAGGTGAGGAGCTCCTATCTCCTCAGCACAGCAAAAGCTTTGGACATCTTGCCCTTCCCCAGCTCTCCCCTGATGGTCACAGAAAATCAGTGGTGCTTTAACTCCTGCAGCCCTGCCACGGGCACTGCCTGCTGTGGCTGTGCCAGGTCACCAGGGATGGAGGATGCTCTGCAGCAGGGCTCACTCCCTGCCCTGTGTGCTGGGGACCTCAGCAAGGAAGGGCATTCCAGCTCTGCTCACCCTGCCTGCTCCCTCACGGATCACAACCAGGAGTAACTCCTACTCTCTGCCTCCTCCTGGCCTGCTTCTTCCCCAGACCTGGCACGGCATTCCCAACCAGGAAGGAGGCTCAAAGTGCTCCACAAAGGCTGAACTTCCACCACGTGCAAGTCGGTGGCATCAATCTCCAACGAGCACTGCCACGGGAGCACCCCCGGACCCCTTTCCAAAAGCAGTAGCACACACCCTGAAGACCAAGAGCTGATCCAGAGACATGCCTGCCTGCAGGCACTTTGGTCTGGAATTCTGGAGAGGCTGCTCACTCCTGTTCAGCTCCACTGTGCAGGGTGCTCAGCACAGAGGGAGCAGAGCATGGAACCCAGGAACAGCCAGCACACACAGGCTGCACAGCTCAGGCCAGCACTGCTTACATTCCATCCTGGAAAACTGCCTTCTTGCTTACTTTCACAACTGTGCCTGTTTATACAGAAAGAGCCTGGCCCCTGAGCCTCCAGAAGGAGAAGAGTGAAGGAAAGTGGCTCAGTTGGTGTCTCGTGGTCCCACCAACCTCTCTGCTAATTAAGTAACTCGTGCTGTGTGTGCTACCAACTTGTTTGCAATCAAAAGAAAAACAGAGCACGTTAACGATGGCCCGAAGCCCAACTGACGAGCTTTCCCAACCCAACCCCAGAGTCTGCTCCTCTGTCTGGGGGGGCACAGATGGCACAGGGTCCTACCTTGGCCTTGCCCGTGCTCTGCAGGATGTGCACCAGCGCCGACGCCATCTCCTCTTTGTTCTTCACGCTCAGCGAGGGCTCCAGCACCGAGCACAGCACCATGTAATTGTTGGTGATGTACTCAGCAAACTCCTTGTACATCTCCATGGGAAGGATGCTCATGCTCTGGTAGCGGGACTTGATGCGGATCATGGGCCCCGGGGACTTGCCCTTGCCAGGGTTGGGGCTCACCACTGGGTACCATTTCTCCACGAACTGCCGGCCCGTCACCGAGCTCACGGGGATGTTCACCTGCCCAATGAAGTTGGTCTTGTCCTTCTTCTTCTTCTTGTCAGTCTCTTTGTATAAGTGCACAGTAATGTTTTTGAGCGATGGGAGGTTATTAAATTCAAAGTGCTCCCCCCAAAAGACATTATCAGTTTTCAATTTACAGGTAGTTCGTGCATAAAGAACGTCATCCAGGCATAATTCACACAAGTACTTCTTCTTAGCTGGCAGGTCCTTCGCTTCAATAATCCATAACTTTAACATATTCTCTACCCTCCTGCTGTTGTCCTGAAAAAAAGATGCAAAGAAAAAAAGGTCAATAAAAAACCCCACAAAGCCAAGCACAACAAAACTGGAGATATGAATTAATTATTTCGGATGTGCTAAATGAGCAGAGGCTTAATTACACTTTATTTTAAGGAAATACTGGATCTCAAGAATTTGCATAATAACACTACTTATGTTAATTTTCCAAAATATCATCGTGCTCTCCATGTCTGTTGGTGCCAATTAATATAAGGAACAAGGAAGATAAAACCCCTCCAAATCATAAATGTACCATTTCCCATTCCCTGCCAAGAGGGCCTCTGAAGAATCCAAAAGAACCTCACTGGTCCTGAATGGTTTGTGCAAAGCAGAAGCTGTTACAGGTATCTCACAGCCTCCTCTGATTTCAGCAGAGCTGCTTTACAGCAGCACTGAGTTCATGATATTTCCTGTAACACAGCAACACAAAGGGACCTGAACGCACGCCCAGGGATCACCTCATCCACGTGGGAATGCCACCACCAATGGCAGGGAAAAAACTCTTTGTAAAACCTCACCATATTTTAGGGCAGAAGTTCAGAGCACCCAAGTTAAACACTGAGAGGAATCACAGGAGAGGGAGTCCCATGGGAGAATCATGACAATTCAGAGACAGAAATCTGCCCTGGATATCTTTTAAACAATAACAGAGACAGGAATCCTGTGGATCTTTCAGAGCTCCCTCGTGATGCTGACCTCATCCTGGAAGAACATGCAGGGGTATTTGCTGCAGGAGTGACTCCAAAGATAAAGCACTGCCAGCTGCACCACTGCTGGGATTCTGCAAACCCTGTTTTGTTTGGAAACCCCTCACTGGAACAGCAGCCACAGCTTACTCTGCTCAGCTGGGGAGTCTGGGCAGGAACATTTCTGCTGGAAGTCCACAATGGGGTACTGTAGGTTCAGGAAGTACACACAGGAACTGCACAAGAACACTGAATTCCTGACAGAAATATCAAGCTGGATACTGAGAGTTTATTGTCTACAAACTCAAACAAAGATGGAAACTCAGCCATCAGTTACTGCAGGTTTTGAGATGATGGAAATACTTCCAAATGGATTTCCACTCAACACTGCACCTTGAAGCTGTAGTGACGTGCCCAGCCCCAGCTCGCATTCCCAGGAGTTGTCTCATGCTAAGTGTGACAACACAAACCTTACACAGCCCTCTCAGGCCAGGATCACCAGGAAAAGCCCTGGGAAAGTACTGGAGCAACTGAACTTCACTAGAGGAACATGCTGCCAGAGGCAGAAGTCCACCTCTCCCCTCCACTGCTCACACTCTGATATTACAGGAAATCTTTTATTCTGACATTTGGCACTGTGCTGGGAACAACAAACTCTGACACTGAGGGCTCCTTCAGAACCCACCAGGCCTGGACTGAATTAGTGTGCACAGCCAGGAGGAGTTCACAGGATCCCATCATTTGTGTCTTCTCTGACCAGCAGAAGAAGACTTGGTTGAGCTCATCAGCTGTGGAATCCTGCATTAATCCTGACCAATCTTTGCAGCCAACTCCAGCACAGCAGGGAAGAAGCAGCTGTATGTTTTATTTTAGGATGTACTTAGTCTTAGTGGGCCATAAGAATGCATATTGGGCGTCCCTGTGTTCCAGTGAAGAGAAGGATTTGTTCCTGTAAATCCCAGGAGATGACTTTGCACCTCGACTGGCTGGAGAAGGGAAAGCTACATTCCACTGTCACCTCTGAAAATGGACATCTGAGCTCCTCCATCACTAAAGCAGACTCTGTGCCAGGAGCTGACACGTGAACTCTTCAGACTGTTCAGTCTTGTGACTTTGCTGGCAGCTACCTGACATCTGTCCCAAGGCTTTTGGGAGGTGACAGTCCTGTGGAAGTGGCAAGTACCATCAGTAACAGCAACACTGAAGATTCTTCAGGTCTGACCAATTCTTAGCAAGAGCTGAAGCAGCATGTGCTGAGAAGAGAGGGGAAGGAATAACTGGCAGTTGTCTGTAAATATAATTGTGGAAGAAAGCAATATGGAAAAAGGCTGACCCCGAGTTCTACTTACTCACTCCAATGACAATACATCCCCTGCTGCTCCCATGCACTGGGCTATGAAATGTGATAAGGAGGAACTGAACTAGAGCAGAGGCAATTCCAAAGGCACTACCTTGTTGGGGTGCACGGCACGCCGCAGGTTCTCCATCCATTTATCTCGCTCTGCTGCCGAACGACACGAGAAGCACTTGCTTCCTGATGAAGTCGTCACCTACAGGGAAAGGAACAGGATTATATCTTGGCCAGCACACTGCAGAGTGTGGCTGTGGAGAGAGGGGGGCTTAGGGAAGATGCTACTGGATTTTGGGGTTTTTTTTTTTAAGTAAACAGCTTTACCCAAGCATGAAGCAACAGCCCCTAAGGCTGGTGGAAAAACAGGGCAACTCTGTATGTCACAGAAATAATCATAGAAGCAAACTCCAATTACTTCTCCTCTTCCACACCAGAAAACAGTAGATAATGGGCCCCATGCATGTGATGCTTTAAACCACCAAGTTCCACAACTGAGAGAGTGCAAATCCTCAGATGAACTAAAGATAAATTGGAACTCTGAGTGGTTACTTGGCATTCCTCCAGGCTCAGCCCAAAGCCTGTGACAGTAACAACCCATTCCTTGTTTCCAGCAGAACACTGGGCTCAAAAAGCCTGCTTTCCCACCTTCCCCCTTGGTGTCCTGCAGCTCCAGGAGCCCTTGCTGTGAAGATCTTGGGGACAGGTCTGTACAGCCCATTCCTGGCCATGGTACAGCTCGTGCCAGCTCATGGCCCAGCCAGGGCACTCAGAGCTCACAGCACCCATCCCCAGCTGGGGAGAACCAGGGGGGCTTCCCAACCTGGACATGGCTGGAAGTGCTGCTGAGCCCTCCTCTCACCTCTCATGCCTCCAGGTTCATCCCAAGGGATTTTCTGCAGTATTTTTGTGACTTTCTCTGGCCACTGGGAGTTCATAGCCAGGGTTTAAGAATCACACTCATAGCAGTGACATTTCCAGTGGTGCAAGTGCCCCTTACTCCTCATCACATTCCTGCTATCCCAAGGAAACTCAATCCTGCTGAGCCCATGGAAGCACCACTGTCTGGCAGCCCAGAATGACAGGCACCAAATTTCCTTCCCATGCCCCCACATCAAACTTCCTTGGCATCAAATCCAATAGCTCCCTGCGCCTGCTCCTCACACACAGATATTCCCCAAGCTGCCATCTCCTCCACACGAGCTGGTCCTGACCACCAGGAATGTGGCTCCAGCTCTCTGCATTTCTTTTGCCCAGCAATATTCACCATGTACAGCTCTGCTGGGAGGCTGAATGGACCTGGCTGGTACTTTAAATAACTCCCCTGTGAGCTTCATTTCCGCCAGTCTCAACCTGCAGAGTTATTTGTGAGTGCTTTATCATCTCCCAGTGTTTGTGTTTACACACTGTGCACTGGGTTATCAGCTTCTGGGAGACACAATCTCTTTTAATTTCATGTATCTCCCAGAAGTCCAACCTGTTCTTACAGCAGAGCTGGCACTCGCTGAGATTTGTCATTAGCAAACCTCAGTGATAAGCTGAACACATCCCTTCCTTTGAACACAGACCAGGGCAGAATGAGAAGAGGCCTGTTCTGTCTTTACATAAAAACACAAAGAATCTTCCAACTCTTGATATTCCAGAAGCTCTCCTCCAGACAGACATTCTCCCAGTCCTTGCACACTTTTGTACTCTGCCTGTAAAATACATTCTGCTGAGCACAAGCTCTCCTGAAGTTTTAAGAACAGACTCCATACCAGCAGGCACAGCAGTGTGATCTTTCCAGCTCCTTTCATGCTCCAGAGTATTTCCAGCTTCTTCAAAATCTCCCATGACAAACCCTCTTGCCTCATCTCATCTCCTCTCTGCTGCTGCCCATGCTCCTGTAAACCTCCATCCCTGAGCCTTCCCACACAGAGTTCTGCTGGCACACAGGATTGTCACTGTGTTTTCTTGCCACACTTAGGTAAACACATGCATTATCATGGCTAAATTTGTTATTCAATTTTAAACCAATTATAAATTAATCTTTCAAAACCTAAAAAATCTGTAACTGTCATACTGAAGTAAGAGAAGAGGAAAATCATGTGTCAGATATGAAGTGTGTCTTGGTCTGATGGGAACTGAGGATCACACCTACCATGTGTGAAAAAATGTAATTTTCCCCAGATTTGCAATCAGATCCCAGCTTTGAGTTCTGACTTAAATATCATATGGCATTAATGTCCTTTATGAGATATTAATTATCTTTATAAAGAGAATATTCTGGTCTCATCAAGATTTTGGACATGCTGGAAGACTGTTAATATACAGGACAAACTCAATTAATAAAACTCATTAATTTCTGCAATGTTACTTTTCCTATTCATTATCCCCAGTCTTTGGATGGGCAATCTGTCCAGATAAAATCTTGTCTTTTTAAGACAGTCCTAAGGTACAGGGTGGCTTCACTTGAAGGGACATGCATGGAGTAACAGGGTGATAACTGAGCACTGAGGGTGCTTCACTCAGTGTCCAGAGGGTTTTCCAAGGAGCAGTCAGGGCTCAGCTGCACCCCCGGCCCCGCAGCCGCTCCAGGCACCCGAAGGGCCACGCCAGCAATGGCCAACGTTTGCACAGCTGGATCAAATTTAGTGCTGCTAAATTTAGCTCCACTAAATTCTCCCTTGCTGAGGCAACAGGCTCAGTTGTATTGGAGCAACCACAGTTTGTCTTTCTCTCAGCTGTGTCCTGGGATGGCTCAGGCACGACTGTGCAAGGCTTTGGTCTGCCAAGACCTAAGAGAGCCCCTCAGCCCTAATGGCCCTGCCTGGCCCAGGACCCTCCAAAAACCAGGGCCAGGAACAGGCTCTGGGAGCCCGGGCTCCGAGCCTCTGGTACTGCCTGAGATGCCCACTGTATATTTAGCACACGCAGCACGTGCAGTGGCACGGGATGATTTGCTGACTGAAGAGTCTTGCAAGGAGAAATAAGATGATGCTGAGTAATTTAAAAGAAAAAAAAAAAAAAAAAATCAATGAAGGAAACAAGTAAACACCGACTGCCAAGTACTCAGCGAGTGAGAAAAAAGCAAGTTTCACAAAACTAAGTAAGCAGAAAAAGCCAAATGCAGCCTGTGGAAAAGCCCTGCTCTGGTGCTGACTGTGCTCCCTGGCAGAGCATGTCTTAATGCAGGGTGGTGGAGATAGAAGGGAGGAACAATTCCCTGCACCTTCATCCACCAGCTGCCTCCCAGTGAGCCACTTGGTTGTTTTCCACTGCAGATGGCTTTGGCACCTCTCGCTTTTGTCTCCATCTGGGTGTGCTGCCAGTTCCTCTCCGAACCCGCTCTCCTCCATCTGCAGCCGTGTCAGATCTTCCTGGCCTGTTCCCCGAGGCTGCTCGGGGGGAGGAGCTGTGTCAGGTGAGCACTGATGGCCCCTGGCCAGCTGGGGATGGGAACAGCTCCCAGGCACTGTCCCTGCCCGGCCACCCCAGTGCCGGCAGAAGGTGAAGGGCTGAGCAAGGCTGGCACTGCCCAGCTGGAGACACCAGCCCTGCCTCTTCCCAACACATCTCCCGAGGGAGCAGGTCCTCAACAGCCTCGAGGGGCAGGGGTGAGGCACCACCACCAACTGCAGCACCTTCCCCATCCAGTGCACAGAAAACACCTCATCCCCTCATCCCTGTGACTCTGGCAGGGCCTTCTCACCTGGCATTTCTTGGTCAGGGCTGCTTTTCCAGGACATCCCCTGAGCTCCTTTGTGTCCATCAGTGGTACCCAAGTGCTGTGGGCTGTAGTCACTGCCTAGCCCCCAGCTGGGACCCCAGGAGATCTGCAAACTCATTCCAGGGCTGAGCTCACTCCCAGCTTGGAAGAGGCTCTCAGGAGACACGAGAGCAAGGCATTGACACAAAGTGCCATTTAGCTCTCACCTCGGTCCCTCCCGCTGGAGCTTGCTGGTGAGCAGCCACCAGTGACAAATCAATGTCCCTGTTGTTTCCTGGCATTCTTCCTCTCCTCTGCAGGGTTTGCAGAACACCAATTAACACGTTCTTTTTTTACAGTGTGACTTCTCTTTATCCAACTCACTTAACCCCAAAATTTTCTTCCTCCTTCCAAGTGCATGGCTTGTGTAACTTCCCTCTCGCTCAGCTTTCTACAAGTTCTGTTCATATCCCTTCCCCTCCTCTTGTGCGCTGAACAGAATTGGTAAACAACTCTTATATTATGGATGTCACATCTATTTTCCATCTAGCTTTATTTTATCTTTCTTGAGTGGAATATAATAGAGGACACATAATTTACAAAACTGTTCCCCTCCCGACCCATTGCACTTGCTCAATTCCACAAAGAATGAACAGCAATGCAAAATTTATACCTCAGCCAACTACAGAGTTTATGTTTGAGGCTATTTTTTGTAAGACTGTTTTCATGTTACCCTCTTACATTTTAAGAAATAGATCTTTCAACTCACTTATTTCAAAATGTGCTGATTTCAGTAAAGAAAAATGTCTTTATCTTTCCAGTCTGACTCCTCTTGAACACTGACATGTATTCTCACCCAGCACTGCCCATCCAAGGACAGCCTGCAGCCCCATCACCCCTACAGCACAATCCAAGCACAGCTACACCATTTATCTGCTTCTCTGTGTCCAAGCACAAACAGGTGTTACCTGCTCTTCACAGAAACACAAATATCCACTGCCTTATTACTGTAAGAAAACCATTTCCCAGTTCTGTACCCAGCCACTGCCATAAGCAATAATACTTTGCCATCCACAATTCAGGACAAATGATTCCCAAGATATCCTGTACTGAATTATCCAGCTACAGCTTGGGTTGTACATGTCCTACTGCCTCCTGCTAGCACAGACCTTACCACATGCCATAACAGATGTCAAAGTAATCTGAAATGCTCACAGATTTTTCTATTTACCAAAACAAGGGAAGCTTCAGTTTTCTAGACAAAGTCCTCCACACTCCCACTGACAGCAGCAGGCTGGCTCTGTGACCACATGTAATGTCTCTGGGAACACTGAGTAGGGATTAGCACTTCCCAATATCTGTATGAACATAAACTGTAGGGGCATAAACAAATTCATGCTCTGCTGATACACAGCCCTAAGCAGTGCAGCACCTGTGCCAGCAGCTCTGCTGCAACAGCGCTTACAAGGAGCTCACTGCTCTGATTGTGTGGATATGATCCTCCTTGGAAAGATGGGAGCAATTTTCTGCCTATGAAATGGTCTCTGTGTAGCAATTCTGAGCAGCAATGTTTGGTAACAGCCAGGCCCCAGATGCCAGCCCACACCTGGCTCCCCAGGAGCAGCCCCAGCGTGGCTCCTTACCTCAAAGCAGTAGTCTTGTCCCAGGATGCTACTGTGGACTGGCTTGATGACCACTTCCTCCTCCATACTGAGATCCAGAGCCTCAACAGCACTACTGGGACTGAGCAGGGACTCGTGGGAGCGCGATTCTTTCAGCCTCGGCATTAGATGGGATCTGGAGGAAAAACGTAACGGTGTCAGTGGATGCTCTCCTTCCCAGAGAAATCTGTTAGCAACATCTGTTAGCAACAACTGCACAACATTCCCGGGAATGTTCTGTCATGAAATAACTGAGGGCCCTGAAGAACAAGGCCTGCTACACCGTTCCATTTGTAATTTCTACTCTAAAGGTTCCACGACAGTCAGTATGAGCAATAAAGCAATTTTTCCCCAACTCTGATGCAGTCAGGAGTCAATTCTTTAGAGGTCTGCACACTGTGGGGGTCTCTGAACAACTGGATCAAATTCTAAATGGCCACCACACCTGCTGTGGGAGGCTTCCCAGGTGTGGGGTGTAGCAGTGTGGGTGCACTGGAGGCCAGCTGGCCGCAGCACCACCAGGTCTACAGCCCCTGGTGCTGAGCTCTGGTGGTGCCAGAACCTCACCAAAACACCCACAACTAGATGTGCACTCTGTCACCAACAACTCTTGGGCTCATGAGCTCTCTCTGATTGTCACACACATCCCTGGGATGGGGAGTGTGGAAAATAAGGCTGTGATAGCCCTATTGATTGATCTAAATGCTCTGGAGTCCCACTGGCAGCATTTAGCAGCAGGGAGCCCACAGACACTGAGCAGAGCACCATTTTTGAGACAGCCAATACAATCAATGGTGCTGTAACTCTTAAAGCAAAACCAGAGAGCTCAAGGGAAAAAAAAAAAGAAAAAAAAAAAAAAAAAGAAAGATAGTTAAGTACTCCCAGGGAAAACACAGCAAACCCATGAAGTGGCAAGGGAAAAATAACTTGAGTGCAAAGGAAGCAGCTGCCTTCTCTATAGCCTGCACCACGTCAGATGTTCCTATGCCAGAGCTCCGATCCCAGTAACTCTGACCTTTAAAACCTCTGGCAAGCACTTTGGGGGCTCCCAGAGAGACCAAGTGTCCCTGTCTACAAAGGGAGTGTGATGCCTTCTCCAAAGGCATGGAAGGACAGCAATAAAACAGAGCCTGTGATATTCTCAGCATGGTCTTTCATGAGCCAAACAACAATGCTCCCAGTATACTCCCAGCTTGCTCTGATGTGTGCGTTGGGTTTTGTTGTTCTCCAGAATGAAGCTGACCAAAACAAGAGAGAAATGTCAACAGTGCATGCAAAATTCATCGCTTCCAGTGAATCACACACCAGGCTGGATCCAGAAACAGCCCAAGGAGATTCTCAGATAAACGGCAGCAGCAGATAAACAGGTGCTTCTCTAGATTTGCCATTAAGATTCAGGCCATGCATGAAGCCCCAGGTGATAACGGAACTGCCTGTGGCTGGTTCCCTGCCTGAGCTGCTCCATGGACAGCTCTGAGTGCCAGGGCTGCCTCCTCCCCAGGGACAGCCAGCCTGGGGAGCGCTGCCCGAGGGCTCCGGGACATTTCCCTGCACCCACGGGGCAGCAGCCAGGACCAGCTGTGGTGACACCAGTAAAATATCTGCACAACAGCCACCAGCACAGGCTTTCTGAGGGGACAACCTGCAGCCCTCAGTGCTGAAAGCCCTGCTGGGGTTGGCACAGTCCTGTGCTGGCTCAGAAGCCCTGAGCTCCCAGCAAAGGCTCTCCATGCCATTAGCCATTCTCTCAGCTGCCCACTCACCCCACATCTCTGTGGCGAGTAAACTGATCTTTAGGAACCCAGCACAGTCATTTCCCAGTACTTTGTGGCAATTTTACACTATTTTCAGAGAAAAGGGTCCCTATCCTTTTCCTCTGAATGATACTGTAAATTAACTCTAATACAGGCAGATAGATGAAGTTACCTCTGGATGCTGAGTGCAGAACTAATATCCAGCAGCTCAGGAACTGACAGTACAGACTTCTCACCCAGCCCAGATAAGCCCAGAATCAAGGCATTTCTGGTAAATCTTATTTCCATATTTTACAGATGAAATTAGAAAAGGTAAATAACCAAGCTGAGACTTGCATTCTTGGGTACACAAATATAAATACTGATAAAATAAACCACAACTCAGTACATCACTGAGTTGCATTGCCTCATGCTGGCCTAAGAATTTTTGTAAAAAATTAAACCAAAACAAGTCTATTTTTCATTTAAAACTACTGCAGCTGGATGGCCCCGGGTGGGAGTGCAGATGTGCTATTTGAAGGATTACCAAGGAGGAGTTTCCCAGGACATACTACGCTCTCATCAGATTCAGCAAATGTGTGTTTATATCCCTCCACACTCTGCTGAATGCCTCTGGGAATCCTAAAATGAACGGGACTTTTTCAGGGAGGTTTATTTGTCAGGTCCTTGCCTCAGCAGGACCTGCTCCCACGATGTCTCTCGCTCCCGAGTGGCCACTCGGATCCAGCCCAGGTCAGCAGCAGACACGTTTCTCACCAGATGCTGCTCCGTGCAGGGGGAGCGCTGCAGGTCTCAAACCAGCCCTAAAAACCCAGCATCTGTCTGTGCATCCAGGGCTAAGTGGGGAGATGTCATTAATTAGAGCTGCTGGAAATCTCAGCAGCAGGAATGAGGATCTCTCTGCCAGATCAGCCCTGGCAGGGCAGGGCGAGCAGAGCCTCCCTCCCAGGGCTCTGTTCCACGCCCCTGCCTTCAAAGGGCACATGGGCAGACAGCACTCGTGTCCCTCGGTGACACGGCATTGTGGCAGGAGCTCATTGACTGGAAAACACTTGCCAGTCGCCGTCGCTGCTCCCACAGACTTCCCCTCGTACCAGCAGTAAGAGAAGGGCCACAAGCTGCTCTCCTGAGCCTGAGAGCAGCACCCACAGCGACAGGGACACCCGAGTCCCTGCAGACCTGTGCTGGCCACCAGCCACCCCCAACAGGCAAACGCACCTGGAACACCATTTGCTGACGGTGAACACACACCTCCAAGATGACAGAGGTACTTTGTTCACATCCATCCCCCTGCCATCACTGGGAAGATGCTGCCTGTGGGGCTGTCCGATCTCTTGCTCCAGTAACTCCATGCGTATTCCAGGTCCTGTCCCGTTTATGTCAGCTGATCTAATTCCAATCCTACACCTTTGTTTTAATACGCTGGGAACGGCCAGCTGCCCAGAGCCATCTCACAGCGGGAACCCTCTTTCCAAACAGCACATTCAGTTCTTTTTGCCAAGGGCCTTTTTAAAATCCCTTTTTACTTGCCTAAAGTTCAGCTGAAATGAAGGGGGGAGGAAAAAAATCTCATAAAAGACCACATTAGTTCTAAAGAGAAATAACATTACTGCTACTGGCACTGACCTGGCGAGTCCTGTGGAGCAGCAGCCAGTCTCTGGTTATTAAAGAAAGAGCTCTGCTGCCCGAGAGCAATCAGAAAGGATTGTTGTGCTAAATAATAAAAGTCATAAAGCATTATCATGTGAAGGGATGTATCCCCTCTGCCTGTGCCCTCCACAGCCACCTGAGTGTCACCAAATCCAACCAAGACCACGCGGACTGCAGGGAAGACTTGCAAAAACAATCATGGAGAGGAAATCCATCCTCTCCTCACCCAATTCCAGGGCTGGGTTTTGAGCAACGGAGGCAGCAGACAGCACTGCAAAGAGGCAACTCTGTCAGTCCTCATTTCAGAACCTCACCTGCCTGAAACCACACGGCTGCTGCTCCTATGGTTTTATGATGAAAACGTTCCTGATTATTTCTGAGAGACAGAAATGAACAGAGAACCTGGTGGGTGGCTGCAGCAGGATGGAGCAGACACAAAACTTAACACTGAAACAACGAAGGGGGGAAATGAAGATCCTTTCTTAAATCTCCTACTGTTCTGCTCTGAGAGCATGAGCAGATTGGGGAATTCTGAAGGAAGTCCAGGCCCTACACTGAACAAGCCCCATTGACACCAGCTGCAGAGCTGGCAGTGTGCATGCTTCCCCAGTGTCAAAGGATTTATCTCCCAAATTACATTTGACTCTGTGACACGTCTCCTGGCCAGGAAGGATTCCCTGTGTGCAGCTTTTTGAGGCTGACAGTTCTTTTCTGTGCCCAGCTGGGCGCAGGTTCTTTAGGGCAGCCCTGACCCCCTCCCCTGCACTCGCCCGCTGCAGGAGTCCTCTGTGCCCAAGCGCAGCAGAACAGCCCGGCAGATCCAGCACAGACAGAATCTAAATCTGTGTCCAGCCCGGGGATTAGGGGTTTGTTATGACTGAGAACAAAGTGCACAACTCCAGTAAATTGATTTTCAACATCAGATGGGAGAAGGATTTTAGCAGTCGCAGATGGGAGTAAATCACCCCCCGTGCTCTGCCAGCTCCACCCGGGAGCTCTGCCCGGTGCCACTGCCCCTCCTGAGCCTCACTGCTGCCGGCTCACCCTGCTCACTACGCTCTGCACGGCCCAGACTGCTCCGATCTGCTTCCCACTCTCCTCCACAGCAGCTCTCCCCAGGGCTCAGCAGCGCCGGTGTGACCCCCCCAGCTGGGGCCGACTTCCCGCTGACCTCCCACCACTGCTGGGAGTTCTCATCCCTTCCTCCCCTGTGCCTCATCCTGCTTCAATGTAACAAATAAATATGAAAGCGATGTTATGGGAATAACCACCACCAACAGCACACAAGAGAACTCGCAGGCTTCCAGAAGATGAAGAATGTTTTGCTCGCTGTAGAAGAGGACGTGGGGATGAAGTCTCAGCATGCAGCAGCACACCCTTCCCCATGTTCTGCTGCCCTGAACTTTCTCCTGCCTTTCCCTGAACCCCAGCTGCTGATCTCTGCCTGGGAAACTCTGCTCAGCATACTCAGGATGGGAACCTGGCATTACAGGTTGCCCTCACTAATGCAACACCTTCCCCGAGCAACACAAAGGACATGTAATTAAACTTATTAATGCCTGCCCTTGTTTTCAGACTGTTCTCAGTTTCAACTGGCAGCAGGATTAATTACATTCAAAAGGACTCTGTCAGCTCATACCAGATGCCAAACGTTGTTTTTGCCAGAGCAAACCTGAAGAATGATTTTAACCTGTGACATTCACCTGAGCATGGGTATTTGTTTAACAACGTGCCACTGCAAAGTTTGGCAGGGGCAGCCTGTAAGCCCAGCACAGGACAACCAGCAAGGACACTGATGGCATTTGTGACATGCAAGAGGAGAGGGCATCAGGAGGAAAAGGGCAGGATGCAAAGGTGATCAGAAATAGACATTAATTTCGATCATCAAAAATGTTTTCAAGGAGCCTATTTTCCATAAGCAGAATGGCATCAACATGACACTTTTAACAGAAATAAACACTTACATCAAAAAAAACCCTTTTATCACATCAGCCTAAATAGTGCCAGAACTGGGGACATCCAATGCAAACAGCAGTGACAGATCCACCACTCCAATTTGGAGCCCGAGCCACAGCACAGCCCTGGGAACCAGTCATTCCCACAGCACCGGCCTCTGGAGCGAGCAGGGACCGTAGGGCCTCAACAAACACCTGGGGCACGTCCATGGCAGCAGAAGCAAAACCGGGACGCAGGGACCGAGCCAGAGCCCCCTGCTCCCTGCCAGCACTCAGGGCAGAACTCCCGGGCTGCTTCCAGCTGCAGCCCAGAACCGCCACCTTCCACGGGGGGAGCAGGGTGGGGATAAGGGGTTGGATTTTTATCACCTAAATTCTGCGTAACATCAGCCTGGAGGCAGAATCCGGACGAGGCGGCAAAGGCGAGGCAGGATGCGTCCTCCTGGACCAACCACACGGAAATGGAGCCGCAAGGCCCATCTCCACAGCGCGGCTGCCGAGCCCGGGCACGGATGATGAAACGCCGCCCAGGATGGAAACAAACCGCGAACGCACGGAACGAGGGACGGAGCGCGGCCGCACATCGCCGCGCCGGGCCGGGAGCGGCTGTCAGCGCCGGTCCCTCCAGCGCGGCGGCCTCCGCGCCCCGGCCCCGGCCCGCTCCGGCCCCCGGCCCGCCCGGCCCCGCCGCTCCGCTCCGCACCGGGCGCTGTGCGGGATCCGGGCGCGGGGCCGGGCGCGGAGTTGGCGCTGCCCTCGCAGGACCGCGCACCCGCGGCACGGCCGCGCAGCCCCGCACTCACCCGCCGGGCCCGGCCCCCGCCGCGCCGCCGCCGCCGCCGCCGCGCCGCCGCCCCGCTCGGGCTGGGCCATGCCGCGCTCCCGCCGCCGCCACCACCGCGGGCGGGGACCCCCCGGCCCCGCCGCCCCCGGCCCCCGCCCCGGGCCGGCCCCGCCGCCGCTCCGCCCCGCCGCGGCCCATTGGCTGCGCTGTAGCTGGGCAGAGCGCCCCGGGCCCGCCGCCCCCGGAGCGCGGGCTCGGCTGGGGGGCAGCGGGTGTGTTTCGCTCTCCGCCGCGGCCCCGGGTACCCCCCCTCGCCTCCCGCCGCCGCCCGGCAGCGCTCCGCGCCCCGCGGTCCCCGAGCCGCTCACCCCTCGCCTCCTGCCGCCTCTCCCGCCCGTCGCCCTCATTCTGTCGTGATAAACCGGGGTACGGCGCGGCTCTCCGGGAGCCCGAGTCGGGCACTGCCCCGGGCACCGCTGGCCCCGCCGCGTCCCCCGGCCCGGCACCGGGAGGGGAGGGACGGCGCCGCCCGCCCGCCCGTCCCTGCCCTCGGCCGCGCAGCGCATTCCTTTCCCGTTTCGGAGAGCCGAGTCACTGACCTTTGCAGCAGCGCGATCCACAGCAGGGAGTAGCGCCTGCAGCAGCAGCCGGCGGCCCCTGCGTGAGCCATGGTCCGCGCCCCGCACGGAGCGCGCCCGCATCGGCGCGGAGTTCAGCGGGGGGCTCCGGGCCGGGCTCCCCCGCGGGCTCCGGGGGCGCGGGGCTCAGGCCCGGGCGGCCTCACGGAACGCGGGGCCCGGGGCAGCAGGTGAGCGGCAAAGATGTGAGGCAGCGGAGAGGAGACGGAAAGGCTCCGCGGCATGGTCCCACTGTCCCGACTGCCACCATCCTCAGCCAGCCCACGCCGACACGTTCCCAGAGCCAGACTGCTGCTGTCATCCTGGCGTATTCAAATGCCTCCATTACTCATCAAGAACAAAGTAGGACTATCTAGTAAATGAAAAACCACCACATGGCACTGTCCCCTGCCTCTTACTGATGGCTGCTTCCTCTTCCACTTTTCAAAGGCTACTGTCCATGTCTGCAGCAAAGCACAAATCCTGCAGCTCACGCGGGGCAGCTCCGGATCAGCGGAGAAAGCCGGCACCTGGGCTGCAAACGCTGGTCAGCTTTGGAGGGGCACACGCCAGAAGCAGTAAACATTCCCCGGTGGCAGGAATACTCGGGGTTCCCCCACAGCACAGGAGAAGGAAGCAGGTCTCAGAGTAGGAGGTCACCGGAGCAGGTCCTGCCTGAGGCAGCAGGCACAAGTCTCGCCTCCTCCAGGGACACACAAGCCGGATTCCCAGACAGACCATTCCTCCAGCCAGCGCCACCGTGCTCGGCACTGACAAACAAGTCAAAATTCCCAGGTTCTCTGCTCAGTTCCAACACAAACTCTCTGCACAGCCTCCCCTATGTACCCTCTCCTCCTCAGCTAGAGAGGTGGCCATGACCCTCTCACTGCCAAAGGATCCAGAAATCATGAAGCAGCATTATTACTGGGCTTGACTAACAAAGAGCGTGGTCACCTAAGGCTGGTGGGGTCCCTTTCTTCCTTCCAGAGCAAGCTGGTTCCCAACGTGCCCCGGGGACAATGGCACCAGCTCACCAGCCACGCTGGCAGCAGAACACCCCAGTCTCTGCCTGTCCCACCTTCCCTTAGTGGAGGACATGCAGACCCCCTTTCCCTTGAAGTGTGCAAACAATGCTCTGGATTTAGCACATTTTGCCTCATTTTTGCCTCCCCCATTCCCCCCACCAGCAGTTTGAAGTTTTCTCACCCTTTGCTGGCAGATGCCATGCAGAGAGACAAGCTCGCTGTCCTTGATCTGCTTTTCAGGGCTTCTATAAAGTAGGGCACCAGCATCAACCCAGCGTCAGGTTTTTGATACATTGCTGGAGTAGCCAAAAATAATAACAGGCAGCTTCAGTCAAACTTCTCCTTCTCAAAGCTGCAGCAGCAGCAGCACAGGGGTCCTGTGTGTGGCAGAGCAGAACTACAGTGCCCGCCAGCCTGCAATACTGGTCAGCAATCCAGGGCCATTCCCGCCTGCCAGCCAGGGCTGCCCGAGTCCCGCTCGTGGGTCTCACACGGAGCTCTTGCCTTGGGGGGTCCCCTTCTCCAGAGCCATCCGTGTTTTGCTCTCTGTATTTCCTTCAGCAGCTTACCTCTGTGGCTGCTGTGAAATGCTAAGGTCAAGTTACAGTTTTACCAACCCTTTTATCTTCCTGGCAAGGCACGAAAACGCAGAACCTGAACTTTGGAACGAGCCTTCGCACCTGCAGTGGGTGGAGAGTGGAGCAGACCCAAGGCAGTGGGAGAGGGAGAATTCAGGTTCTCTCTGCAGCCCAGCACGGGAGCAGTGTCTGTTGCACATTCAGACACTTTATTGGGACACTCTGGAAGGAAGTACTGAACCCACCAGCACTGGCTCTGCTGGGAAGTGTGGCAGCTCCAGCTGACATAAGGACCCTGCAGAGCTCTGCTACAGCTTCCACATGACAGCAAAGAGCAGCAGGATCCAGCGAAAAGAGCTCTGTCTGCTGGGAACTGCCCAGTTGAATTCCCCCTGTCCCAAACCTGAAATTCCAGATGGATGGTTGGCTCACTGGGAAGTGAGCCAGGCATCAGGGGATGAGGTAACGTTTGACCTTGCAGCCTGTGGGGCTGTTGTGCTGCTCACTGATTCTCCACACTCACCTCAGCAAATGACTACTGTGTTTTCCCAAAGTGACATGGGGAGTGTCACTGTGCCCCTGTCCCATTGATCACTCTGGGGTTGGGCTGGTGTCTTAAACACACAAACTTGTTAGGATACAGATCCAGAATGCACAGGCCATTCCTTGCCCTCTCCCTCTCTGTGGTCTCTGGACTGAACACTGTGTGGCTCAGGAGATACAGAAAGAAACTAAACCACTGCAGACCAGGGCCTTGGGGACTGCTCTGTCCCCAGGGAGTGCCAGGCAGTGAAGGAGCCACATTCCACTGACTCAGTGTTCAAATACTGCTGCAGGGTGCATTTACTGCCACCAAGAAGAACTTGTACATCGAAGTCTCAGCTCATTTTGTCCAAGCCAGGGTTTATCCAGCTTCCTTCCAGCGAGCTTGCAGCTCACTCCTTGTGTGCACAAGGTGTTGTTTCCCTGCAGACAGCTGTTCCCTCTGTGCAGCAGGTGATACAGAGGTGCATGGCACAGCCAGAGCTGTGACTGCCCCTGCAGTGCTGGCATTGTCCCCAAGCTCTGTGTGTGACCTCCACCCCACCCCTTCTCCACATTTACACCTCCTGTTCCCGACAGGATCCCAGCACCACCCACCCTGCTCACTGCTCAACAAATGGCATTTCTGAAAGGAAAGCCACTGTGCCCAGTCAGGGCAGGTAAAGAATATTTTTCCATGGGTTATTAGAGGAAGTTTTCCATTCCCAGTAACTATTTGTATTATTTATAGTCCCCTTTTCTTGGGTCATGTTTTCTCCTCCGGTCCCAGCCAGGCCTGGCTGACTCTGTTTCCTTGGCTGGGCAGAGGAGGATGGTCACAGCTTTGTCTCCAGCCCTCCAGGCATCAGCCTTTCCACACTCCAGCCATGTTTGCTTTTCAGAGCCATTAAACCCAGATATCTCTCACTTTTTATTGACTGTGAAGCCAGTGCTTTGTGCTTTATGACCACGCTGCCTATCACTGGAAACAAACAATTTCCTAATAACCTCAAGGAGTTAGCAGTGTCAGGGATTGTGATTATCCACATCTACTCCAAATTTACAGTTAAAATCAAATAGCTGTTGATGTCATAAATGCACTTGTTTTATAAATTTGAACAATCCCATATTCCAGCACAATTAACATTACGATACGTGGGTTTGCACAGCTGACTGCCTGTTTGTGATTGCTGCTTCTCCACCTGCTGCACTGACCCCCAAAGCTGAGCTGCAGTGATGGGGCAGAGCTGACTCAAGCACCCCTGAAAAACGGGGCACTGTTTCAAAAGTGTTTACATTGAAAGAATATTTCACTCTGTCTCCATCCCCCTTTCACAGCACCCAGACAGTGCATCTGACTGGCCAATTTCTCTTTCTGCTTATAATTAGCTTCACTTTTCTGCTCTCCTGGATAAGCATTAGACTTTCCTCTAGGAATGTAATCCCAGTCCACAGGAAACCTGTCTTTACTGAGATGCCACTCATCTTTTCTGCAGGTTTTATTTAAAACAGAACATTGTTATTAGCAGCAGATTTTTCTAAACCTTTTTGTGAGGTCCCATTCCTGCAAACATCCAATATCATTCTGTGCGATTAGTCTCGCTTCAGAGACACCACTTAACATTCAACCACAATTTGAGCCAAGGCATTTGCAGGAGTCAAGTTTTGAATTTCAAATCTAAACTACACAGGGGTACCAGTGGCGAATGACTTTGAGCCTGACAAACACAAATAGATGTTTTAGCATCTAAACTACATTTTCCTGTGATTTGTCCCTCTGTCTAACAATACTGGCCTGTATAATGGCTTCAGATTAATAGGGAAGAGCTGACTTTGGAGGCTGAATGATGTTCAACAAAATGATGTTCTTAAAAAGCAATAACCAAAGAATGCAAAATTTATAATCAGAATAAAGTTGGGAAAATATCAAAATATCCTGCTGTTGCTGCTGAACTTCCCTTAAAAAAAAAAAAAAAAAAAGAAAAGCTCAAAGCATTTTTAAGTTTGTGGTTTTTTATCTATAGCTGGCACCAGGATATAAAGCTAATTTCTTCCAATTGCTATCTGCTTTTTAGCCAGATAGGTTTTAGTGTCTTCTAGGGATGGATATAAAGCACATCATTCTCATGGGAGCCTTCTTTACAGATGGGATGAGAGGTTCTTTTTCTGTGGCCTTTTCTGGGAATGACCCCTTTATTTCCCTTTATTTCCCCCAGAGCAGTGTGAGGCACAGCTCTGCACCAAACCCAGGCCAGCCCCAGGGACCTCGCTGGACCATCCTGACTCTCACCATTCCAGACTCCACAAGCAGGGATTAAACTTGGCAGTACTGGGGTGCACTGCATCACTTCTCCAGCTCATTTTTTTAAGTGCAAGTATCATTACTGCATTCTCCATGCAATGCCAAGGGCTGCTACTTCCAGAGCTGATGTAAAAATTGTTATTAAAACTTACAAACTGTGAAAAACTCTTAAAAAAGTCCAAATCCTGGCACTGCCCTAAATTAAATTACAGCCAGGAGCTGCCAGGGGTACCTGGATAAGCACAGAGCCAAGAGTGCGTGCAGTCCTTATCCACAGCCCACACCTGCTGCTCCCTCCTGGAAGTTTCACTAATGAACACAGTGTACAGCCCAGAGGATTTCAGATAAGGGAGAGGTCAGGGGGAAAGCTCAGGAGTGAAGAACAGATTGAGCGGGGTTCATAAATGAAAACCCCATTTTAAATGTAAAATTAATTTTTTCAATAAATTAGGGCAAGTGAGCTTTCCTCCAGCTCAGACAATGCAGCTTTCCCTGGATATGGACCACTGGCAGGAGGAGGAAGCACGTGTGCTCAGGAATCAATGCTAATACCCTCAAAAATTAATCTCTGAAAATTGCTTCAATGGAATAGATACGATTTCATATAAATCTCTGTATAGCAAGAGCTGACAGAATATCACAGTGATACCTGGAGTACGTAGAGACTGAAAAAACCCAGGCTTTGTCTTTTCTCACACAGGGTTGGTGTGGTCGCTCCGCCTTTGTGTGCCTCAGTTTCCCCACTGCAGACACAGGCAGGCGTATGAGGGAGTGTGTGAGAGGTGCCAGGGTCTGTAAGAGCCAGCTGGGGTTACCCAGGGTGGAGGTGGCTTCCCCAAGATGGAAACACTGCCCGTTCCACTGGAGATGGGAGTCGTGGCTTGGCTTTCAGCACACAGCCAGGACTGCTCTCTGTGCACTCTGCTACCTGCAGGACCAAGCCAGCCACGGTGGCAACAAGCTTTGCAGATCTAAATCAGCCCTCAGAAGAGCAGAGTCTCTCAGCCTGGCTGAATAATGCATTAATTAAAAGAAGACAATGAGCAGTGTGTCACAATTCACCCGGGGAGCTGCAGCCCCCCCTTGGCTCCTGCTGAGCTTCCAGGGGCTCCTGTTGCTCCTGCCCCGAGCACCCAGCCCACAGCTCGCACAAATCCTGGGAAAAGGGACCCAGAGCCTGGCTGCCAGCAAAAGGAGAAGGAGCTGCAGAGCCATTCCTGTAAATGCCAGGCAGTCACACCCAGTAAATCATCCTGACCAGAAACACTTTTTCCATTTTTCACATCTTCTGGAGGGGACCTGGAGATTCCTGAATGAGTTCTCCCCATGAATATCTCCACCCTCATCTTCTAAACAAGGGAGCCAGAGGGGAGCTTGACCTAAAGCTTCACCCTGTGGAAGGGAATGGAGGCAGGAGCAGGGGCAGGTGTGAGCCCCAATTCAGGAGCTGTACAGTGGAAACAACTTTCTTTTCTAGGCAAGCTATTTTAAATCAATCTAGTTAGACAGATGCAAAGCACTGACACAGATGCACTGAAACTGGTTTGATCCTTGTCTGAACAGGATTAACTTGCCTCAGTTATTAACCAAATTAAACCCAACTCATCATCATTGCAAAAATGACTTTATTTTACACTCACAGTTGTGCAAAATTTTTGTAGAGAGAACCTGGAAGGATTTTCTTTTGTGATGGGTGTTCAGGGTCACCACAGAGCTCCCCACAACCCAGCCCGGGCTCAGTTAACTCCCTGAGGTAACCTGTGCTTGCTTCACCTGCAATTTTTCTCCATTCTTAATGTCTAAACCTACATTTTAGGCCATTAGCCTGTACTGATCACAGGAAGAGTTAAAGCTACTCAGACACACTAAGAGCCTGAGTTGATGTAAAGTAGATTGAGTTAAAATAAACAGAGTTGCACAGACACTTTCCTTTCTGCTGGGGTTCACTCCTTACTCCCAGTCCTGGCTCTGCCTTTTCCACTCACCACCACTGGCATTGCTTTGCAGTTCCCAACTCTGCAGGGTTAAATCTGCAGGGCAGAGCCCAAAAATTCTTATTTTACTTTCATCTGAGAAAATGCAAAATGTTTGGATCTGGTTTAGATTTTGTTCTTGTATTTAATTTCTCAAAACACCAATTTCCATGAATTTTTTCCTCTTCCTCTGATGGAATATAAAACTACCATCCAAGTGGGAAGAGCCAACAATCCCCTCTGCCCTGCTGCCCATCCGCTGAACCGCTGCCATGCCACTGCACTAAGCCACTTTTTCTTATCCTGACAGCTGCTAAGCTTAGGTCAAATCCCTGGGAATACGCGGGGCCAGCGTATGTTCTCGTAAACAAAACTGCAATCTGCTCCTGAGCTGATGAGCCTGCCCTGGATTTACACTGTGGCTGGAACCCACGTACAGCTCCATGGTGGAGCCTGCACAGAACTTCCAGGGGCTGTGGCCAGCGAGGAAGCCAGAGAGGGGAGTAGGGGGTGCTGGCCTGGGTGGGCACAGCCCAGGAATGCCCCATCCCAGAGCAGGGATGAGCGTGGCTCAGCTCCCTCCAGTGACAGGGCCTGCTCCTCCTGTCCCTGCCTGGCTGCAGGAGAGGGCCAGGCTGCCTTTATCTTCCATTCCAGTGCACCAAAACTGAAAGCACCGGGTGAGTTTCCAAACGAGCAACTGTGCTCTAAACACAGCGAAAAAGCAAAGTCCATCCTGGTCTGAGCAGCCCCAGCTGCTTCCTGCTCCATCACCAACAGCAGCCCTGAGCCTCTGATGTCACCATCCTGCACCAGCAGCATTAAAGCCTAAAATGGCTCCATAAATCAACTGGAGCTGTTTGAAAAGCACATTCTGTGTGGCCCTGGACTGTACTGTCCTCTCCAGGACAGGACCCCCGGCCATCTCCTGATGTCACAGGGTGGGAGGCAGAGCAGGATTCACCTGGGAGGACACAGGCACAGCTGAACACCAGGGATTCAGCTGAAGCTCTGAAACCATTTAGGTGAAAGGAGAGTTCATTTCAGCAAGAGCTGTGCCACCTCCCCAGCCAGGAGCCCTGCAGACAGGCATCCCCTGCCCAGGGGTACGTGGGGCCGTACCCCATGCAGAAGTGTGGGGTACCCACACTGTGCCCCAGCCAGAGGCCACGTGGGGCTGCCAGGGGGAATGGTCCTGGGGACCTCACCCAGTGCCACTCCTCCTGTGCTCCCCAGGAGCAGCAGGTCTGACCTTCCCTGCCCACTTGGTACAAAGTGGCACAAAGCTGCATTTCTGTGGCAAGCACATTTCTCTCTCTCTCAGGATTTTTTATTGAGGTGCACAGAGAGAAATGAAAGAGAAAACAATTTCTATTTCTGCTCCTTGTTTTTCTCTTGTGGAATGTGTTTGGAGAATTGTTTACCCAGAGTGAGTGCTTGGTTGGATCATGGTGGATTGTTTGGTCCTGACAGCCAGTCGGATCCACCTGTGTCTGGGCTCTGGAGAACAGGGTCACGAGTTGTGAGTTAGTTAGATATGATAGTTAGAGAAAGTAGCATGTAGTATTTAGTATCCTCTTTTATATAGCATATTAATGTATTATAACATAATTATAATAAAGCAATCATTCAGCCTTCTGAAATGGAGTTAGACATCATCATTCTTCCCATTGGGTTCGCCGACATCTACAACACATTTCCTGTCACCAGCCCCGGTGTCCCTGCTCTGCCCCGCTGTGTTTGCAGCTCCCTGGCTTCACTCCCCCAGCCCAGGCCAGGGCTGCCAGCTCCACAGCCCAGACACAGAGAGCCAGAGCCACAGAGGGGAATGGGAACGGGCTCCTGGAGCCCAGCACGTGGCGTGTGACTGACCCCGGAGCTGCCAGCCCTGCCAGGCCTGGCTGTCCCCAGGGAGGCACCAGCCTGTCAACAGCAATGACAGGGACAGAGGCAGCTCCTGGGGAGTGACCGAGCCCGGGCTGGGACTGAGTCACCTCCAGTCCTGTCTCCCTTACAGGGCACGAGGACACTCCAGACTGCCGGGCTCAGGGGTGGCACAGGGACAGGGACAGGCCTGGCACAGGGCACACTGCTGAGAGATTAAAACGATTGCCAAGTGAGAAAAATGTTCCTTGATTTCTTCACTTCTTTGGACACTTGAGAAAAGCACAAGTGATGAGGATCTGGCTGGCTGATGTGAGGATAAAGCAGGAATCTTCCCTGGGATGAGGGATGGGTTAAATGCTCAGTGCTCTCCAACCTACAGCTCTTGCAAAATCCAGATGCACCAGCAGCTGCCACACAGAATACAGAGAATTTGGGAAAAGCTGCCAAGTGCCTTGTCTGTTAAGTGCCTACAACACTCACATCCATGTTACAAATGATGGGATAATAACTTGAGACTTTTTGCTTATGGATTTTTTTTTTCTTAGCTTTGTTTTTTTTAAAGCAAGGAATGTGTTAGCCCAGTCCCTCTGCAAAAATCAGTTTCAGTTCTGGGAGCTGCAAGGATGCAGCAAAGGACTGAATGTTATATCCAAGTCTGAACATTGTGGTTTGGGAGAAGGCAATAAAAACCTCCCTGCATTAGGTTGATGTGCAATTCCTGAGTACAGTCTTGGCCTGCCTTTGACACGTGGCTTCCCTTATTCCATCCCTTAAACACTTTACTACTTTATACACTTTAAGAAACAAAACAACTTTTAAACTTCTTTGCCTATAGAAGTGCGAAAGCAACTTTTCCTAAATGCAGTGAGATCCCAAGTGGAGCCAGGAAGCCACTTCAGTTGTGCACCATAAACACTTCCACAATGTGAATTAATAAGTCTCTCTGAGGGTTGAGAAGTGTGCCACATGCAGCATTTCTGAGTCCACAGCCCTTTTATCTAAGTTGTTTTTTTTCCTTTATCCTTGTCTCCCTCCATGACAGTTTGGAGATTTTTGGCATCCGAACTGCAGCCTGGCTTGTCAAGCTAAACATCAACTGAGCCTTTATATGTACGTGAGAAATGAGAATAGAGACGAAAATAGTTATTAACTCTGCTTTTAGAATACTGAACAAGCAAAATGGCTGTGTGCCAGTAAAGGCAGGCTTCGGAGCAGTTCTGATGCACATCTGTTTGACAGTGGCCAGCAGAGCCACTCCTGGGGCTGGGTGGGAGAGTTTCCCCCTCTCACGGTTCTGCCGCCCTGAGGATGCCGTGCTGGGGCAGTGACCACACCAGCAGGTGGCAAGGGACAAGTGTCACACTGAGCACTTGGTGCTGCTGCACTGTGTGCACCCTGAGAAGAGAGGAGGCTGCTCCTGGAGCACAGCAGTGGGTCCAGCTCCTGCCAGGAGCGCTCCAGGCGCTGGGATGGCTCCGTGGTGCAGATGCAAGCACGGTACATGGGAACAGTGGGGAGAGTCACCTCCCAATCCACCTTGTGACACTGGCAGGGGTCCACTCGGAGCCCTCAGCATTCCAAGGAAGAGCCAAGCCCATCCCTTGGCTCTCAGAGGGCTGGAGTGCCCTGCAGGGTCCCTGCTTCCAGCACAGTGACGTTCCTCCCCTCAGTCACATCCACACAAACTGCTTCTCAGAGATGATCCCAGCTTGCTGCAAACTCTAAAACAAGTTTGGAAACACTGGGAACACTGGACTCCATTAAAAAGAAGTGATCCATGCCAAGGCTGAGAGAACAGGAATGTGACCCAGCAGGACAGCCTTGGCTTGCAAATGGCTCGTGGACAAAGCTCGCTCTCTCCCTTGCTTTTCACCATTGCCAAGCAGTGCCTCACTCCCTTTGTTCTGGCAAGTGTCTTCAGTAAAATGTACAAGAATTTCTCTCCACGGAGGGAATTTCAGAGGAGAAAATGGAAAACGGTGCTGGGTGACCAGCTGGAGTTCAGCAAGGTGCTGGAACAAAGTCCTGCAAGGCTGTTATGGCTGGCAGAACACCCAGCCCAGGACTGCAGGATGCTGCAATACCTGTGCCACACTTCAAATGGAATTTTAATTATAAATAGGAACAATAGACATGGCCCAGATCCTCACTCACTGCCTGGTGTCTTCCCCACATTTTGAAAAAAAGCTACTAAAATGCCCCATTACAGGACTGCTAAAAACTCCAGCTCCTTTAGTAATTACTATAAAATACTTTCAGGCAGTTTTTAAAGGCATTAGTGAGATAAAATGAAGAAAAGAAATACTGCTGTTAAAGGTATGTTAACCATTCCCCTTATCATCCAGCCACTTTATTTTAATGAGGTTTGTTTTACTTCTGCTATTTGCTTTGTCACACAGTGCAAGTCTCTGAGTATTTCTGGGTGAGATAAATGACTTTGGAGCAGGTGGGGCTGGCAGAGCTGTGGGCTGGTGGATGCCAGCCAGGCTGGGCATGCCGGAAATGCAGTTGTCACTCATGCCCTGTGTCACAGTGGGCAGGCAAAGCCTCTGCTTCCATCCCAGCACAGCTCTGAGGGCTGCAGATCAGAGGGCTGGGAGAGAGCCTCACGCCGATCCCGTGAGGGGAACACAGCTACAGGAGCTTTATTTATGGTGATATTAAATATGCAACAATCATTCCCCAACATCAGAGTAATAAACATCACTGCTCCATCTGATCTGGAATCAGCAAGCATGCTTCTCACATTCACAGGGAGAGACAAAATGCTGAATTATTTATGCTTTGACTATGAACAAATATAGAGAAAATAAGTGAGTTTGGTACAATGCAGCAGAGCAGATTCAGGGCAGATTATTGTACATCCTTCAATCAAAACATTACTCATTACTCTAAACAGTTGTTTCTCCTCCAAAAAAAGTGAGTTAAGGAAGTCCAATTAAGGGATAAGCGGAATAATTTTGGGTAAGTTTTTTAGATCTGACTACCCAGGTACAACCATCACCCCTCTCAGTCCCCGTGTGTAAATTGGGATACAGCACCAGCCACAGCAATTCCATAGGAAGGCAGGGGCTGACAGACTTCCCAGGACATGGGAAGATCCATTTAGTTGGTAGGACCAAACATATTCCCAGCTGTGTTCTACAAACTCCTTCTAAACATAAAGAATTTGATGTGGTCACCAAGTACCAAAGCAGCAAACACAAAATTGGGCCTTTCTGCCTCATCTTTGCACTTCTCATCGTGAACCATACTGTGACAGGCTTCTGTGGGAAGCAGAGGAGCTCTCTGAACGTGGAGTGTGTGGCTGTGCTGAGCCTCAGCCCTGCCACAGATGGCTTTTAAGTCCCAGGAAGCTCTGTCATTAAATGAATGAAAGGAGGATACTCCAGAGTTGCACAGACACCTTCCTACTTTCCATATAAATGCAGGATCACTGTTACACCTTCCACTGCCCTGAGACCTGCAGCAGCCAGAATTAGCTGATGTTTGCCATGCCCCGCTGACATTTCAAGCTTGGCAGGAATAAAAATGCACAGTGGTGCAAACTGCAGGAGGAATGACAAGAATTCTGGGACAGGAATGCCCTCAGAGCCTGATTTTCAGCAGCCACATCAAGCCCTTTGCTACCCACATGTGTGTGCATGTGATAGGGAAGGGGATGAGATGGGAAAGAGGGGATGAGAGCTGTCCTTCAATTTCTCAACAGTTTCTTAACTTAAATCCTTCATTCTGAGCATAAGTACTAAATCAGGCTCAAGGAAGGAAAAACTTAATTAATCAGAGGTAGCCAAGTTCAAAGTGCGCCTGGGGTCAGCTTTATTACTCTCCTTCACTTTGGAGGTACAGGGTTTATGGATAATCCCTGTCTGCTGCAGGATGACAGCTATGTGGTGCTGAGTATTATTTCCTGGCAGTAACTAAATTTGAAGGTCTCCTTTCCTTCCACTCATCTTTTTAAAGTTTAATATTGTCACTGCAATATAACTGAGGGCCATACATAGCACAAGGGTTTAAAATGTTGTGCCCAGCCTGGTGACACCTGGTTCCAGCTCCACCCGTACCTTGCAGACTCCCCTCACCAAGGCTTCTGATCCCAGTGAAACTGGGAATTACTGGAGATGAAAAAGGGCTGCGTGGTGCCCTGAGGTAACAGGCCAAGCAAGCCCTCTGTTATCTGCTTGCTGAGTGCCTCCACATCCATAACTCTGCTGCTCAGTCCAGGGAAGTGTGTCATCAGAAAAACCACTTGATTATCTCCATAACGAACACTTGATTTTCTCCATGCATGGAATCACTCCAGAATTTAACCAATACCAACAGCCACCCATTGCCTGATTAAACACCAGCAGTGATAACACCATCAAAAGCAGAATCAGGTGTTTGTGGAGCACCCCCTTGGCAGAACCAGTCTGCAGAGCTGCCCACACACTGCACCAGCCTCTGATCTGATCCCTTCCACTGAGCTGCCCTGAGCTGGGTGTTCCCTGCCCCCAGTGCTGGGAGAGAGCAGCCAGACATTCCCTCAGTATGGAACAGCCCCAGTTGCTGTGGGTGGAGCAGGGGCACAGGGGTTCTGTGCCCAAAGCCCATTCCCCCATCAGGGAAGGAGGATTCTCCCACAACACACTCAGAACTGGTTCTTTCCTTATTCCCAACCAGTTGGCAGCAGACCTGGATATGTTTGGTTCACACTGGACAGAGAGCCATCAGCACATCTGGACAGAGAGCCATCAGCACATCTGGACAGAGAGCCAACTGTTCCATCAGCCCCACCAGGAGCACAGGGATGGAAGGAGCTGGCTGGGCCCTGGCCAGGCCTGGGCAGGTGCAGGAGCTCCCAAGGCTCCCTCAGTGCCCTGAGGTGGGATCTGTGCCAGAGACCAGCAACTGCCAGGGAAGCATTTGTTGAGCCTGGGATGGGGAGTTCCACCCCATGCCTAAATAGTAAAGCCAGCATTTAGTTCCTTCATCTCCACACGAAGTATCTCATTTCAATTTAATTTCACAGTTGTAATGGATTTTTCAAAAATATTCAAGAACATATTTACTTTCCAACATCTTATTTCCTTTCACATTTGAAAAAAACTTTCTATCTAATCCCTCAAGTCATCCTACAGTCTGAATAATTTCAGGTTTTTAATCAATAGCTGTCAGACTTGTCAAATTACTTTAGGGACCACAAAGCAATTTTTAAACATTCATAAACCCTCGTAGAACAGTTAAGTGCACTGAATTTTAAAAGAAAGAGGAACTGAATAACACTGATCAAATAGGATTATATTCTGGCAAATTATAAATTAGTTTTTTTATGAATCTTCTCACAGCTACTTATCTAGTGTCAGGCTTCTTCTACTGCAGGAAGAAGTGACTGTTCACCTCTAGAGAAAGATGACTTTTCTCTCCTGTCTCCAAGCCTCCTTAGCAGGAGAAGGGTGCAACGCCTTTTTTGTTGTCTTTGTAAAAAGCAACATCATTACCCAGCCAGCTACCCGGGGGTTCTCTCCATCATCCTGCTGCCTGGGCCAGAGACGTCCAAGCTGCTGCTCCAAAGTTCTGCAAATGCATCTTGGCTCCTGGCATCCTTCCCAACACAGTCTTTGCTTTCCAGTGTGCTTCTGGCATGTGCATCTGTCTGACACGTCAGTCTAGAAATGAGGGTCGCCAAAAGTTCCCAATTTATTGGACATCAGTACCAAAGCACAGCTTGAACCTTTTACGGGGCTGATTTTGCACATTGCATTAAGTCAAACTCTGAGGTGACTGTGGGAGCCTGTGCTGCTGTTGCCTGTTCTGTGTTTGTTCTGGGAGGAGAGATCAGGAACAGCTGAAGAAGTCAAACATGTTTCTCCAGAAATGACTTTACACACCACAGTCCCGCGTCACCATTGCACGTCTTTCTTAAATTTGAGGGATGTGGCCTGAATAGGGAGGAAAAAAGGGAACTGCATAGCTGCACTGAGAATGCTGGAAGTCTTCCAGGAAAAAGTGCAGTTCAGATCAAAGAGGAGCTGAAGGATGGTGAGAAGAAAGGAACGTTTGGTGAGAAGAAAGGAACGCTTGGCTGGCCACGTTTGGCTGGCCACATGCAAACGAACAAGCCCAAGCTCTCCATCCTCCTCCTTCCAGCTGAAGTGACTCCTCTGCTGCCTCAGAACCTCCCCAGACACACCTGCCCTGCTCCTGTCCCCGAGGGAGGCTGTGTCCCTCCGTGGCAGCACCCCTGGACACCAGGCTCAGAGCCCAGAGCCCCGTTTGTGGCGCTGGATCCACCACAGCAGGGACACGGGACATTCCTGTCCCTTGGCTGCTGAACCCAGCATGGGCAGGACAGGGCTTTCCTGGGGAAGAGCTGCTGCCAGGAGGGATCACTGCTCAGGCAGGGCTGAGGGAGCAGGACACAGGCAGGACAGGGGGGTGCCCGAGGTGCTGGGACTTGCACTCTCTGCTGCTGCTTCACGTCCAGTGTGGAGAGAGCCAAGAGCCAGGGCCCAGGAATGCTTTACCTTTTCCTGTGCCTTGTTTCAGCATTTCTGTCTCACTGCCCTTTCCCAGTGCTCCTCACAGGCAGATTTGTGGCTGGTCAGCTCTGTCAGCCCTGCTCCCAGCCCTGCTGCCAAGTGAGCATTAAACACACGCCCCGGCTCCCTGCATCTGCTGGAGATGTCCTTTGCCAGAGATGTGCAATTTTGTCTGCAAAGCCCCTACATACCAAACAATGGCTGCTTTTAACCTCTACACTGGTTTCTGGTTTCCAGAAGGACTCTCTCCATCTCCATCAGCTCAGCACTGACAGCAACAGGGGAGCCCCATCCTTCCGTGGTGCTGCTGCAGCTGCCTGCCCAGGCACAACTGCCCTGGAGCTGGAGATCAGCAAACACAGATTTCTGATATGCAGCTGACCTGGTTTTGACAGTGCTCCTATGTCTAAAGCACTGCCCTGGGAGCTGAACGTGTCCCAGCTTTGGGAAGCCTCGTTCCTGGAGCCCAGGTGGCCAACATCTGCCCCAGCTGCTTCCTCAGCCTCCAGCCAGGGCCTGGGGCTCATTAACACCAACAGCTCCGAGGAGCTGGGGAAGGGCACTGCAGGAACTGCTTGTGAGTTCAATCCAGCCAGAAATGTGGGATGTCTGGCTGATTCACAGTTGCTCTTTTTTGTAGTTCATGTTGAAGACGCAAAAATTTTTCTCAATGAGAAAATCTCGGCAAGTTCTGAGGTTTTTGAGGCTTGCTTTGCTTTTCTTAGCGAGGTGCTTAGTGGGTCTGTCAAGCTTGACATCACAGACATCAAAAATGTGATATTCTCATTCAGGTTTCTCTATATTTAGCTTGTTTTCCTGTATTTAGCTGATTGCTGTTTGCGCAGTGAAGCAGAAACCCAAACCTCAGAGCACTGTGATCAACAATTTGATCTCAAGACCTAAAAATGCAGTAAATAATAATAAATCTAAATAAACAGGAGCAGGACACTGAGCAGATGAGTTCAGTAAATGATGGAGCAAACTTTTCCTTTTAACTGAAATGATTAATCCCCCTGAATTACACTTGATAAGGATTCAAGCATATCATTACTTTGCATTAGTAATAACAGTAATAATAAAATCCAAGTACCTTTTGTGAGATACCCTGATCAGGCATTTGTTAAAGATCATTTAATTTCAGGGCTATTTCATTAAATGTAAAAATTAAACTGAAGACAAGAGGCTGTGATTTGTGGGGGGGGGAAAGTAACTGGGAAAGAGAGGCACTTACAGGATCTAAAAGGAGATAAACACCCTAAAAGAACCACTGAAGAACAAATTCTCATGTTCAGAGAGCGAAACCTACCTGGAACCCGCCAAGACAACAAACTGAGAGAAGCCAACTGAATAAAATACAACCAGACAAGGGGGGGAAGCTGGAGAAATGGAGTAGAGAAAGTTGAAACAATTACTCCAAAGATGCATTTTAAGTTGTGGTCAGTGCCCTCAATCTGTTTCCCCATCCTCTGGGTGCATTCCCTTGCCCAGAGGGCAATCCAGAGGCAGCAGGGAGGGGAGGCAGGAGCTGGCCTTGCCAGCACACGGGTGTCCCTGCTCCCCCACCACTGCTGGGGCTGCCCTCCTGCACCCTCACTGCAGCCCCTGCAGAGCGTTTGTTTTCCAGCAGCTTCTCCTTATCCCTATTTGTGAAGCATTTCACAATCTCCATCAGTGCCTCGGGGAGCTGTGCCTTGGTCCACATGGACTGGGAGCTGGGAACGGCGCAGAACTGGCTGGAATGGTTCAGATCCTGCATGTGGAGGGGTGGGAGCTGATCCAAGGTGGGTGGGAAGAGAAAAATGATCAAACGGAAAAGCTTGGATCTCTCTGAATACATCGGGTTTCTCTTAAGCCAGGCTGTATCTTCTGTTTCCAGAACATCTCCCTCACACCTGCCAATGCGTTTTTTAACTTTTGAAACAGTTGGTGCTGCTTCCAAAATGTGTCTGCAACACTTCCAAAAGTGATAGTTTCCCTAATATGAAAAATAAAGCCCTTCCTGACTGAATGCTATCATGAATAACCCTTTAGGGTCGTGCTGGCCTCCTGCTATCCCCAAAGTCCCCAAGAGCATTCACTGTGTGCCTGCCGGCTTGCGGCGCTCTCGGAGCCCAGCTGTGGGACTGGCACCACAGGGACTCCCCACCCAGCTGGGCTGCTGCGGGCACTGGTGCTAATGGACAGAAACAGCCCCTGCTTTCAGATCCCTGAGTGCTTTTCACAGCTGAGTAACTCAGCCAGCAGCCAGGCCGCAGCTGCGTCGGGAGGGAGAACGGAAAACGCCGCGCACCTCCGAAAAGTCTCGTGCCCGTCATGGCTGGTAACAGGATGCCCTGAGCAGAGATCAACTGCCAACACAGACAAATTAATACCCATTTTTTAAACTCCACTGGAATGCTCGATGCTGCAGGAAGATTTCTAGGCAGAAAAGTGGAGGAGATGCCACATGAAGTGGTAAACTGTGTGGACAGTCCTGCCGAGGAGAGCATTCCAGCACGGCCTGTGAGTGCTACTGGGCCGGGGCTTGGAATCCAGCACCACAGGAGTTATCCTGTGTTACACCTCACCCCTCTCATCAAAACAATACAGCTGCTTTAGGAGTACAGTTCCATAGAAATACTGGGAGATCTGGCCTTAATACCCAGGTTTGTAATTAACACCAACTTTAGTGTCTATGTGAGCAAAGAGGTCTCTGGGGTCCTGGATCGGGGAATAATTCTACTTAAGGCCTGGATTGATGGCGTTGTGTAGCTGTGCAGAGGGGGCTCAGGGATCCAAGATTTGGTTCCAAAGCACTTTTAGGGGAACTTGCCATGGCACAGAGGGCACTCACAGGGCTCCTGGTGATCTATGAGGCTGCTGGGACAGGGTAGGGACTGGAGCATCTTTTCCAACCAGCTCCTGACAAAGCAGGAGGAAGAAGCAGAGATATAACCCTGAGGTTATAAGATGGCATTTTTTTTAAAAAAAAGTTCCATTGAGAAGTTATTCCTGGGATTTGATGTGTTGCCATTCCCATTGGCATTTCTGGGAAATTTTCTTTTTATAAATAAAATATATTTTAAAGTAAAATGTCTTGCTTCTAGGTTTTCTGCTGCAACCCAGCGAAGAACACTGCATAATATCTTTGTAGAAAATAAAGCTCAATTATCTAATAGGCCTTGGATCTGTGCTGCAATTGTAGCAACAGGATGGGCGCCCTGAGCAACAGGAACTGTGCAAATATAGAAAGTGAACAAAGCCACAGAGATTCACTGTTTCAAACAAAAAACTGCTGCAGTAATCCAGTCACTCAGCTCTGCATCTATGGAATACGGTCTGGAGCTGCTGCCTGCTAGAGAGCCTAGAATCAGACAATCCAGAGTGGTCTGGCTTGGAAGGGCCATTAAAGCTCAAGCCATTCCACCCCCTGCCATGGCAGGGACACCTTCCACTGTCCCAGGGTGCTCCAACCTGGCCTTGGGCACTTCCAGGGATCCAGGGGCAGCCCCAGCTGCTCTGGGCACCCTGTGCCAGGGGCTGCCCACCCTCACAGGGAGAAAGTTCTGCTGTGTTTCTGCTTTCACTTTGAGCCAATTACTCCTTAACCTGTGACTACACTTCCTGATAACGAGTCACTCTTTGATGCTAGGAGGACTTATACAAGAAATTATAAAATATTATCTCTATGTGGTAGATGTTACTGTTCCAAGAGCCTTTTCCTGTAAGCTGCTGGGAGGCCTGGCTGGTTTTGTGGCCTTTGGCAAGATTCTTCTCTGTCCTTTCACTCCTGTTCCCAGCTCAGTATCCCAGAACAAAATCCATCTAACACGGGGTCCTGCCTCCAGCAGGAAGGCAATCTTGCTAACAGAGGGAGAATACAGTTCCTGATCCTTGAAGGCAGGCAGGCAGAGCCCTGAAACTTTGGATTTATTCTTCTTGCTGATGTTGGTTGCTTAGCTACAAATATTCTCAATGCTCATAAAAGCCTCTCTCCATTAGTCCTCACCGCAAGGTTTTAAGTCCAGCCACGGTTTATTTTTCTTGAAACCTAGGTGATGAAATTTCTCCATCTGAGCTGGAGAATGCCCTGTTCCCTGTCCAGAGCCTGACAACTGCCGTTAGCACGAGCGGGAGCAGAGGAGATGGCACCCTCCAGCACCGAAGATGGGCAACAGAGCCTGGCTCTGATGTAAGAGCACGCTCAAAAAAGGAAAGAGAAAGGGAAGAAAAAAGTAAGAGCCAAGACTGATGAACCAAACTGAGCCTGCAGCTCAACCAGAGCTGCTGGCAGCTCGTCCTGTGGAGCTCGTCCGAGGCAATGCCTTGAAATGTGACGGGTCTGCTCAGCATCTGCTCCCAGCAGCCTGAGGCTCCCGGGCTAAACCAGCCGTGGGCAAATCAGGCTGGATGGGATCAGCTGCTACAGGTCTGGCACAACAGGGGCACAACATCCCCAACACGACACCATCCCCACAGAGCTCCCTCCCCCCAGCCCCTGGCGTGTGTCCCTCACTGCCTGAGGAGCATGTGGCTGTCCCCAACAGCTCTCCTGGGCTGCTGGAAGGTGGGAGCTTTCCCTGACTTGAGGAGCACCAGCTCCATCCCACCCTGCACTGCCTCTGTGTGAGGGACAGGAAAAGGCCATCAACAGGTGACATGAGTCACAGGGAAATGATGGTCTGGTCTCAGGCAGGGAGAAATAAAATTACTGTGGAAACAATCACCTCGCGGAGCTGCCCGGCAGAGAACAAAGGAAGTTGGTCCGGGTAGGAACCCTGGGACAATGGTGGCACCAGCTGTGGGGACAGGGCAGGCAACAGAACTCAAAAGTGGGCTTTTTCCTGCCTGCTGAAATTAGAGAACAATGAGCAGAACCTCTGTGGTAGGAAAGGGAAGCAGCTCAGCAGGGACACACAGCCCTGGCACCCAAGTGCTTCCAGCAGCACGCAGCTCCTCCCAGCCCAAACTGGAATTCTGCAATCCCAAAATTACTGGAGAGGAAGAAACAGACAAGCACATAGACCTGTGAGTGCTGTCACATTCTGATGACTAAAAGCTGGAACACTTGAACAGTGAAAAGCACCTTTTGGGCTCACAGTGCCTTGTGCCTGGTGAGCAGGTAACAGAGGAACACACTGGGAGTCAAGGGTCTCTTTATCAAACTAATTTTTTAACGAACAACCTTGCAGTGATGCCAAGAGAGAGCAGAAAGCTCCCAGTCAGCACTGCTCTGCAATCAGCGATTAATTTGTTGCGCGATGCTTTGCTTGCTGCCCATGACAGAGCTCATAAATCCTCATTTTTATTGATGTCCTGGCCGAGGGGGCATGCTGGAAAGGGCTGGCTTGTGCTGCAGGTGTCCTGGGCAATCACCTTGCAGGATATGACAAAGTGCTTAGAGGCTTTTGTAAAGCCTTTTAATCATTTTATCAGTCTAATTCTTGTTTTTATTGTCTTTGCTGTAAATCCATGGCAGCAGCTCAATTTGCATCCTGCTCTTTCTGAGAAATGGAGTGTGAGACCCTCCCACGGCAGCAGGGCAGAGGCTGTCACCTCTCAGTGCCACAGCCCCAGCACAACACAGAGAATCTCCAGTGCCACCAGCAAGGTCCCAGTCAGGCCCAGTGGAACTGGGGCCATTCTCCCCCCCCATTCCTGGCTGCTGGTGTGACCACAGTGGAGGGGATGACATGAAGAAAAATTGTGCCTGTTTAAAAAAAGAGAGAAATTTCCTATATGGTGAAGAGGTGAAAGAAGGAACCAGTGCTGGGAGAAGGGAGACTACTGGAAAAAATTTTCAGCCGTCAATGTCTACAGGACAAGTCTTTAGAAGTATTGAAGTCTGGGTCTTAACAAGTCTTAAAATCTGGGTCTCCAGCACCTAAAATTGTGACTGAACAGAGCAGTGCCTTTACATGTTGATATCCCAGGTGATACAACTCCAAGTTCTGTGAATGTCTCCTCTCAACACAAGTGACAATTGCATCTTATTAAATCTGTCATCAAATTGCAGGTCTCTGAAACAGTGCAAGTCAAGGAGAAGCAAAGCAGGGGGGTGTTTCTGTACAGTACCCAGTGGAGCTGAGGGAGCCTTTTACATAAGAAAGGTGTTATTTCTGTCACTTTGAGCAGAAGGAAACTCAGGGAGTTACTGAGTGCTTTCTCATCCCACTCACGATCTTCCCAGCCTCCCCAGTGCACTCCAGGACAGCCTGGTGAGTGGCTGGGACAGCACCAGGCACGGGGCTGTGGCTCAGGGAGGTGAGCTCCGTGCACAGGGGTCACTGCAGGGAACAGAGGTCTCCTGAGGAACTGGGGCTCCCCTTTGTCTCCAGCTCTGCTCCGCTCCCATCTCCCTGTGCCAATATTGGCACTAACAGGGCCACAGGAGGCGGCTCAGCCTCACCACAGGCTCTGTTATCTTCTCAAGCCCCACAGCAGCTCTCTTCTCCTGAGCTCCAGTCCTGCCCAGGGACAATTCCCGCTAATTGCTGTGCAGTGGGAAGGGGGATGGTGCCAGGAGGTGCAAACAACCCGCAAGGTCACACGTGCTGCTGGCTGGGCCTCTCCAAAGATCACCCAGCCCCAACCCTGCTTCATCAGTGCTGCTCAAAAGAACTGAAGTCATGGCTGGGAATCAAGAGGAAGCAAGGAGAGTCCTATCAGCTTACCTCTGAGCATTAACACAACCATTAATTACCACTTGCTCATCAAGCTACAGCTTAATGAGGACCAATAGAGATGGGGCCATGACCTTTCCTCCCTCCCTGCACACTCCTTTCCTTACACCCATGCTCTGAGCTGTGATCCCTGGTCCTGCCTAGGGTAGATGCTCAGTGTCACTGCTGGGACAACTCATCAGCAGTGACCAGCTCACAAATCTGAATGAGGCTTAAAGCAAGCATTCCCTGCTTTCATTATATTTAGGTGTTCCTAGTGTAGGCATCACAGAATCCCAGAACAGCCTGGGTTGGAAGGGACCTTAAAGTTCATGTAGTTCCAAACCCTTGGCACAGGCAGGGAACCTTTCACTAGACCAGGCTGCTCATATTATTATAAATATGCTTTGTTTTTAAGCTTTGCTGGGGTTATTATTTGCTGCATTTATTGGCCAGTGCATGGCTATGAGGGCTAAGAGGGATTCCACTGCTGTTTTTGGTACTGCAAGTGATACTGGCCACCCTGCAACTTTTGGGAAAAAGGAGATGGGAGGGAAGAAATGTGTCTGAAGCCTAATGAGGACACAAGCACTTGCCAGATTTTAATTTGAAATTCTTTCTTTTCAACCATATCCTTTTCCACTGGGCTCTGCAAAGAGCAGAGCTGGACAATCGTACGGGAAGCTGGGAGAGGCTAACAATAGAGGAGGAATGGAGAGGGGAGTGGAACCAGCCTGTCTCCTTGTACTCAAAATGAAACATGATAAAGAAACAAATTGCATAAAGGATGACTAACAAAGACAGCTTTAAAAATCGTTTCAGGGTTAGTTTTCTCAGGTTGACAGCAGGGACAGCAGGAAGGGACATTCCGTTTCACACATTATGTAAGTTTTAGTCCATCTCCCTTTCAAGTTCTCCGTCTGCTCCTCCCACGTATCCAGCCACCCACAGCCCCCGGGACTGCCTGCAGACACCCCGACCCCCAGGCACGGCCACTTCTTTCTTTACAATCACACAGATCTTTTACAATGGCTTTGGAAGATCTGTGAATTCTGCCTGGCCCCTCCGCTCTGCTCCGCTCCCCATGGATGTGAGGGCATTGCTTGCCTGCTATCCGTGCTCCCAATCCACCGGATCCTTTCTGCAGAGCATCAGGGCCCAGAGCAAACACCTTCCCAGCAAACCATGTCACCATTTGATTCCTGCATCCTCCTCTCTCCCCGCGAGCGCCGGACGCTGCGCTCCTTGGCGGGTGATGGAATACAGAGGCTGGCTCCAGGCGCAGCTGCCCCGACCCCCACAGGCTGATTCCACAGGAAACAGCACCAACATCTGCACCACCGAACTGCCTGACAGTGCTCTGCTCCAGCACTCCAACCTTTGGGAATCCGGCACACTGCAAGCTGCCGCAGCCCCGGCAGTGCCCACCAGCTGAAACAACGCGCTGGAAAGGCTGTTTGCTCCATATCTGCTCCCTGTCCCTTTTGAAAATGCAGTATATCAATTCAAACGAGTGTAAAGGTCCAGCTTTTCCAATCTGGATCATCCACTTCCAGAGCAAGCTCCCAAAGGTGCAGGGAACACTTTGTCACTGCAGTGCCATTGCACTTTGGCAGATCCTGGTGAACCACCGAAGAGAAAGGTAAGTGGAAAACTACCAGGCACTTACCCAAGCCTCCACGGGACAGGGAAATAAGATCAGGACAGAAGAATAAGATCAGGACAGAAAAGCAATGCTGAGGTCCCCAGGAAAGTCAGCTGCTCCCGGAGCAGGGCGAGTCCATCCCCCGGCTCCCTCCCTCGGCCGGCTCTGCCCGCTTTGGATCCGGCTGCTCTGGAACCGCTCGCAGACTCCCGGACTGCGAGACTTCCTCTGCAGCTGATAGTGGGGTTATGGAAGTAAACTGACTGCTGCCCTTTGTGAGGGGAGGAGGGGGCTGGGAAGCTCAGCCCCTTCCCTTCCTTTGTAATTCAAACCCTTCCTCGAGGCTCGGTGTTTTGGAGGAGAGGCATCTGCTCCCAGCCCCGTCCCTGCTGCCGAGGAGCTCTCACCGGTCCCGGTGGCGAGCCAGGCTTGCAGACTGCGCTCGGGCTTTACATGACAAAGCAGCTCATTCCTAACTAAACTTCATCCTGCACTTTTCTGTCTCATACATAATTAGCGCGGAACAACAAACACAGAGGTGAGAAGGGAGAGTTTGAGCGCGGGTTGCTCTGTCTGCACCTCTGATTAATTTTAAGATTTCCTCTTTATTTATGCAGTAACTATCTCCCATCACTTCCAAAACATTCGGTATCCACCATCCCTGCTGGCGGCACTTGGGCTGACGCCACTGCCAAAGACTGGGCAGGGCTGGGAGGAGGGATGGGAGCATGGATTCGAGGGGGGGTGGAGCAGGGATGGAGGAGGGATGGAGCAGGCATGGAGGAGGGATGGAGAAGGGATGGAGGAGGGATGGAGGAGGGATGGCAGGAGGGATGGAGCAGGGATGGGAGCAGGGATGGAGAAGGGATGGGAGCATGGATTCGAGGGGGGTGGAGCAGGGATGGAGGAGGGATGGAGCAGGGATGAAGGCGGGATGGAGCAGGGATGGAGCAGGGATGGAGGAGGGATGGTAGGAGGGATGGGAGCAGGGATGGAGGAGGGATGGAGCAGGGATGGGAGCAGGGATGAAGGCGGGATGGAGGAGGGATGGGAGCAGGGATGGGAGCATGGATTCGAGGAGGGATGGAGCAGGGATGGAGCAGGGATGGAGCAGGGATGGGAGCAGGGATGGAGCACGGATGGGCACAGGGATGGAGGAGGGATGGAGAAGGCATGGGAGCAGGGATGGAGCAGGGATGGAGGAGGGATGGAGCAGGGATGGAGCAGGGATGGAGGAGTGATGGAGGAGGGATGGAGCAGGGATGGAGGAGGGATGGCAGGAGGGATGGAGGAGGGATGGAGGAGGGATGGAGCAGGGATGGAGGAGGGATGGGAGCAGGGATGGAGCAGGGATGGAGCAGGGATGGAGGAGGGATGGAGGAGGGATGCTGGTTGTGTCAGAGTGCACATTCCCCACCCTCCCTGACATGGCACTGCTCCCTCAGCCTGTCAGTGCAGTGTCAACATCTTTCCACAGGCAACTGCACCCGGATTGGGCAGCTCTGATCTTTATTTCTTCCTGAAGACAGTTAATTTTTAAAGCTCAAACTGTAACTGCTGTCAGCTTAGCTCGCAGCCCCCTTCTATTGGTATTTACAAGTTACATTTTAAATTATAAAGAAGTCCAGGCACACGGGAGTTTGTCCACAAACCAGACAGACAGGAATTAAAGCACATTCTCCTCAAATCTGCCTGAAATCTAAACTTTTATTATTAGCCATCCCCAGTGTGATAATAAACTCTAGTCCCTGACAGCAACATATGGATCTCATCTCCACTGTAGTCCAATATTACAGTAATCCACAGTGACCTGGTGAACAGGCTCAATCCAACAGATTTTACTTCACCCTGTCAATGAGAAAGTTCTGGTATATGACAGAAATAAAAGAAAAAAACGTGGAATATTTTGTTTCATTTACCACAACCCCCTACAACTCCCAAATATATGTGTCTGTATTGTTCTAAGACACAGGAGCTTGTTTTTCTTCTAATTACACTGGTTTGAAGTGTAATTATTCTCATTTATTCTCCATGTACATGAGCATATCAAAATAGGAATTGACCCAGTATCAAATATTCCCTGTTTTAGGAATTATTCCAACTGCTTGTTACACTGAAGGTCCATGAGAGCCTGGGAGAATGTATCCACATGCAGGCTTATCTCTTCATTTCAGATCATTCATCATTCCTTGCCTGGAAGCAACAGTTAATTTCCAACAACTCAATGTCAAGATGGCAGTTTAAATCCTCGTGAGGATTGCCCCAGGAGAAGATTTTGTCCCAGTTCTTTTGCAGCCACTGTAGAGTCAGCCTCTTTTGATGTCACTCAGTTTTAGAGTGTGATAGAAATAAAGAGTGAAGATCTACTGGTGACCATCCCACCCCAAGGAAGGATCATCTCTCCAGGGATTTCCATAGGGACAGGAATTGAGAGTCAGAATGGTTTGGGTTGGAAGGGACCTTAAAGATCACCCATGTTCATCCCTCCTGCCATGGTCACACCTCCCACTATTGAGAAAGGAAAAATGTGGCCTGGCAGAAAATGCTGCATGTCATGGAGAGGGTCTCCTAGGGTTTATCATTTTCTCTGGATATGGATTAGCACAACTCTTGCACGAAGTAGGAGATAATTCCAAGTTAGAGTGGAGGAGAAGGACCTGAGCTAACACCAACAGGCTGGACCTTGCTGAAAAGGCCACATCACAACCAGAGCTGTCCCCCAGACCTCCCAAACAGCAGCCCTGATAAAAGCCCCAGGAAGAACCCTCAGAGCAGAGCAGAATCTTGACATCCCCTTCTCCCCTTTCCTGTCTCTTACATTTATTTGGATTCAGCTTTATCTCTTCATTTCAAGGACTCTCTCAGCACGTTTTACTGGTGTCGCTGGCCCTTTTACCAAGGACGATCTGCATCGAACGTTTTGGAAAGCAATGATTTAAGAAGCTGCCGGTAGCAGGGCAGAGTGGCTGACGAGCCATCTCTGGAAATCAGAAGGTGTCTAAAGAGGGTGTTTACAAGCAGAATGCTGCTAAAAGTCTGCCTTGGTTGCAGATAACAAGGCTGAGACAATGACAGATTTCCTTCCCCTGGCAGCCAAGAGCAGCTCCCCGTGATTGCCTTGCCGTGTTTATCCAGGATGCTGGGAGAGAGCAGGCACCAAATATGCAATTAATTGGCAGTTTGCAAGAGCATATTGCCTAAAGATAAACAGAGTGGGTGATCATGTCGTATGGAAAACGGCTGAGTGCTGCAGATGTAGTGTTGACCCAGTTTAAAAAAAAAAGAAGTTTTTTTTTGTTCTCTTGGAAAATAAATGTAGTGAAATGAATACTTTTCTTCTTTTTGCATGGTCCCTCTGGCCTTTGAATATTTTGTGTACGTAAACCATTCCAGGTTCTTTCTTAATCTGGAAGTACATAGTAAATTATGGATTAGCTGCAAAGTTTTCCTGCTGACATCAGAGGAGCAGGGGGTCCACTGTGACACGGAGTCCATGGCCTTCCCTCTTCACAGAGGGGGTTTTGTGAGCAGGAGAAGACAAGACTGGATCTAAGTAGGAATCAGGTGATGTGGAAAGGAATGGAACTGCCCAGGGCAGTGGATGTGGAGATCAGGTCCAGAGGGAGGAATGGTTTTTCACAGAACTGGGAATCACAGAATGGATTGGGGTGGAAGGGACACCTCCCACTCTCCCAGGCTTGGAAACCAAGCCCTGTCCAACCCGGCCTTGAACACTTCCAAGGCCGGGGCAGCCACAGCTTCAGGGAGGATCTGGACCAGGATCAGGGGCTTGGCAAATGGAGAGTGCTGTGAGTGGGAGGGACAGGCTCTGGTTTCCAAATACAGATATTGTCAGACAAAAAGGCACAAAGATGACATGAAACCCAGAGTCAGGGAAGGAAGAAGATATGGGAGAAGACTGATTGCTACTGAGGAGCTCAGGATAGGATACACACTGTGGAAAATATGCTGAGGCTGGAAAGGGAAGGGGTAAAGCAAGCTAAATGTGATGCTGCTCGAGCTGGGAAGCTGGAGAGGCAGAAGAAGGGATATCTGTGACACCATCAGGGCAGCAGCACAAAAGCTGCGGATCAAGTGCGAGGCACAAATGCTAAAGTGAGAAGCTCTCACTTTCAGGAGATGGAATTCATTAGGAGGAAAGTCCTCGATGCAGAATTTCAGACTTAATGTTCTGCAGCTCCTGTGCAACAGTAGCAGGCAATGAAAATCAGCGCCCTCACAGGACAAAAGGACACTCTCCTCTCTCTATTTTTATATTCAGTGCTATAAAACTCAAGCCCAAAGCATGTGACAGATCTCTCACTTCATTTTACTGTGACCACACTGACCTTACCAGCACTGGTCAGATCCAACAGGAAAACAAGTCATGACCTGGCAGCTTCTTTGCAGGGATAATGCACCGAGATCCTATCTGGCCTGACCAACGTGATGACACCAAAAATGCCTTTACAAGAATTCCTGATCCCATGGGGAGATTGTTACAACAGGCTTGGACTTGCTGTGTTGCTGGATCCTCTCCCTGTGCCCTGGGCCCAGGCTCTGAACAGAGTGGATGGGGTGCACTGCACACTCCACAGGTGAGGACCTTCCTCCTTCTACACCGAGGTGATTCCAGGTGAATTCTTCATGCAGGACTCAGTCCAGACTTCCTTTGCATTCCCCCAAAGGCCAGGCCTCAAGGAGGAATTGGAACACCAACACAGGAGCTTGGTGTTTCAGAAGCATGGCAAAAATTCAGCAGCTTTTTAAAAATCTTTTTCTTTTAGATCAAAGTTTCTGTATTTGGGTACCTAAAATTAGCTAGCAAAATAAGTGACATTTTATTCAGAGATGCAAAAATTCCATTGATTTTAATGGATTCAGCATCCCAGAAAACTAGGCCACTTATTTATGTACCTACAGAAGCATTTGAATCCTTAACTTGAAGGAGCCAAGTTTGTAAATGATGACCTTATGTTTTAAAAATCATGAGACAACTCTGCATGCATCAGTCTGTTATTCCCTTTATTTCTGTCAGCAAGGCTCATTCAGAGGTAGATTTAAGCTGTAAAATGTGCCTTTAAAGTTTCCTGCAATGAGGTCTCCTCTATTTAGCAAAACACTTAGGCACAGCTTAATGTCTTCCTGAAGAGAAGCACTTGAGTGAATCAAGGCTAACAGCTTCCTCACAGCCCTCCTTGAGATGAGGAACGAATCTCTGTCTCCCCACAGAAAATTGCTGATCCTGATGGGAATGGCTCAGCAGCCTTGAAGACTCTTTCTGCCTCATCACTTTACCCTAGGAACAGACTAAAATCGCACAGTGCTTGGGTCTACAAAGCACAGCAAGGTAACAACACTGAAAAAACACTCCACGGGTGTTCCAGGCCAGGTTGGAATGGGCTTGGAGCAGCCTGGGACCATGGAAGGTGTCCCTGCCCAGGCAGGGGCTGGGACTGGGTGAGCTTTAAGGTTCCTTCCAACCCAAAGCATTCTGTGATTCCAGGATTCTGCAGGGATGTGTGTTTTGGGCAGGGCCGGGGTGGAGGGAGGGAAAGGGCAGCAAGAAGCAGCCAAACCCCAAGCAGGAGATGTCCCTGGGGAGGGAAGGTGTAAAGCAGTGAGCTGATGCAAAACCTCAACCTGTTCCTTACCTTGTAACTTCTCTCTGATAATCCTGTGCCACTGTGTGCCCCTCAATAAATTGCCATGTGGCTGCCTAAGGAAAGAGCTGTATAATTTACCTCTGATTGTTTCAAACACTTGGCAGGCAACAATAGATAAAACTGACAGGACCTTCACAGTTAACAATGCAACCTAACGAAGTGAAATACTGCTCAGAGAAATATTGTGACAGGTATCCGTGGATTCAAATAAAGGAAAAGATGTGGTGGGGTAGATTGGGCTCTGCAGTCCTTCAGCCCTGACTGTGAAGAGAAGTCATTCTCAAGATGATCTCTTCCTTCCCTCTGTCTCAATTGTGTCAGGCTGGTTTGGTTACACAGCACTGAATGTAAGTTTGTGAAAGCACAGAAGTTAAAAAATTTCCCAGAGAGGAGCTAAAACGAGTTGAGCTCCATTCTGCCACATTTTCACATTCCTGCAGCTGTTTCCAGCAGGATTTCACCACTGGAATGACACGGGCCATGGGAGGGAACGGGGGAAAGGCCTGAGCTTGGGCAAACACAGGAGCAGGAGTGAGCTGCCAGCAGGAGCATTTGTGTGCAGGTGTTCACAGGGACAGCGCTGCAGGAGCTCCGGCCCAGCTCACTCCTGAAGGCACTGGCAGGACATGGAACCTCGGGAGGAAGAGTTTCTGCCACTGCACACAGCCACAGGCACTTTCTAGTTTCCTTTATCTTACAAATTGCAGCTCAGAGCCTGAATAATTCAGAGCAGACTCCAGTGACAGCTCCTTGGAGCAGGGGCGACGCAGGCACAGATGGCAGCTGCAGTTTTCCCCTGCGCAGGCGTATCCCGATTCCCAGGGGCTTTGGCTGGACAATTAGCACCATTTGTTAAGCAGGCAGGAGGCAGCGAGGTGGAGCACACCGTGCTGGGCACGCAGAGGGGCTGGAACCCTCTGCAACCAGCCCCTCTCCTCGTGGTGTCCTCAGAACAGAACAGAACAGAACAGAACAGAGGATGCTGCAGCCAGCCTGCCCTGCCAGGGGACAGACCCCAGGATGGACTGGGCTGCTTATCTGTGGTGTCACCCACTGGCTGGGCTAAAATGACCTTAGACACTCCAAGGTCTAATGACCAAAAGCACTGCCAGGGAGCTGCTCCCGGCTGTGATCTTCCTGTAGGCAAGGTGTGATTGTCTCGGTGTGCTGTGAGGAGGCTCTGTGCACAGAGCAGGATCAATCACTTGATGATAAATCTATCTATATCTATATCTACACACTGCTGACTGTGACACAGCCCTGGTCACCCCTCACAACAATGTTTCTGGCTGCTTGGTCACTCTTCATGCTGCCAGCCTCCTTCTGCCTTGGCGACAATGGAGACAGACATTAGGCTGCAGCCTTCCCAAAAAATCAGGGGCAAACAGAGCATCTGGACTTTGAGGCAAGTTAAACACTGGGAATCAATTTGGTTTCCATGGTGAAGGACTTCAAAGTTTCACTTACCCTAGGAAGAATGGGAGGTTTCCATTTGCTGGCCTCGGGTAAAAGTATAAAGAAAATTACATCGGGATGGGAGTGGAGACAACTGACTGGGAGAAAAGTACAGAAGAAAATGAAGGGGGGGAATGGTGCAGCTCCAGCAGCACTGCCTGAGTAACACCAGTGTGAAGCATCCTGGCCACATTTTTGTTACCTGTCCAACTCTTTTACACAACTCAGCAAGGGACACCCTGACCTATGGTGGGAATGTACTCCAGCAGCTCTGAGGAAACAAACAGGCAAATCCCTGGGGAGGCAGGAGAATGGGAATTGTGGCTGTGGAGGCACACAAGGCCACGCAGGGCTCCGAGCCCACTGTGACCCCTCTGTCCCGGCCCCTCGGGCCCAGGGGGGAGATTCTCTGCATCCATGGGCACTCTCCCTCTGCACACAGCGAGTTTATCTGGACAAACCTAGAGAGGGAGCATTTTAAAAAGCATCAGGTCTGCTCTCAGCAGTCCCTCCCAGCACCAGGATGCAGCATTCCCCAATAATTTAAGCTAAAGCTGTTCAAGGAAATGTGAGACGTGCCAGGCTCCCTGTTTCTAATGGGAGCTGACACTGCCAGCACTGGAAATCAGATGGGAAGCAGTCCTCAGACAAGGAGACTGATTAAAAAACATAACTGACAATGGCAAATAGCTTAAAGGATTTAAAACCCCCAAAATGAAATCCATCCTCAACCCAAAAATAAAACATACAGAACATCTTTACTTTCATACAAGTCAAAGTTAATTTAAAGGCAAGGCAATACTCTAAAGGTCACATGGATCTTTTCACGTATCCATACACCTGACAGTCACGGCTCTGTTTTTGAACTGCACTTGAAATTAATTTAAAATTCACTGATGTTTCTGACCTCATTAAACTAGAACTTCACAGGAGAAGGCAAATAGGGGCAACTGGATCAGATCAAACATCATTTTCTGGGTGGCAAGAGGGAAGAATTCTCCTGCCTGGAGCACTGAAAAGATACCAGGAATTCTTTGGAGCAGCTGCCCCTGTGCCCTGCCCTGAGGGCCCTGCACCCCAGGCCCCAAAGGCTCTGCAGATGTGTCTCCACTGCCAGGTCCACTGCCTCACCACTCCTGCATGGCACAAACCCACCAGGAATGGCAGCAGTTTTGTCTTTCAGTGTTGCTCTCTCTGGGTTAAGCAGAACTTATGTTCCATTCACAGAAGAAAATCATTCTCTGTGTGAGAAAACACACAGCAGGCTCGAGTGTGACACTGCTGTTACCATGCCCCAGCAAAGATGAAAGAAACAATAATAATAGTAACCAAAAGTTTAAAAACATCTCTATGCATATTTCACTATGACAGAGATTTGCATGTTCATCTCCAAAACTGGGTGAAAAGAGTCTTAAAATATTGTTTTTGCTATTTTAACTGTAAATACAGGAAGCTTTTTCTGTCTCTACCTACTCAATGACACCATTTCAAGAATTTTTTCTACATTTTTGTTACACAGAAAGGGGAAAAATAGAAGTAAGGAAACAAATAAAGTCCTGGCTTTTAACTAGTGAAAACTCAAAGTAGTCAAAGTTATATAATAATCCTATGAAAGTGGGGGATGTTATTAGCATGGAGTGAATCAGAGGAGGTTCTGGAAAAGCTGCACAGGGCAAGTGACCCTGAGCTGTGGCTGGAGCCAAGGACAGAACTGAGAGGGAATCTCTCTGAACCAACATGTTTGAAGGCTGCAAACAACCTGGATGTTCAGTTTGGTGACTCAAAGCTTGTGGCAGCCCATAAAGACCTTTGTGGGATTAATCTCTCAGATACAGTCCCAAAATCCAAGTTTCAAAGGCCCCTGGCTGCAGCATTGCTGGGTCCCTGGGGAATGAAAGCCCCAAACCTGCCCCTCCTGCTGCTGTGCCAAGGCTGCCTGGAGTCATCCAGGGGATTGTCCCTGGCCAGGAGAGCCAGGGGCTGTTCCCAGGCAGGAGCTGGGCAGCTGGGAGGGATCAGGGCTCTGCAGCTCCTGCACTCATTCCCTCCCAGCACCCAGCCTGAGCCCGGAGTTTGCTGCAGCCTCCACAACACAATCCAGCAGTCCCGTGTCCTCCGGATGTCATTAATAAATACTAAATGAAACCACTTGGAAAGAGGGAGAAGAAAACCTGTCTCCAGTGTTTTAGAGCACACTGAGAGGCCAATAGCAGTGGCAGGCCCAAAAGGAAAAGTCTGAGTGGCCGAGCTCTGGGGAACAGCAGCTTTGCAGTGTCACACAGACAGGTTTGCTGGCACTCCTGCTTCACTAACATGCCTTGTTTCACTGGGATGAGGGTGGAAGAAATCTGCTTCCCATCAGTTTTCCTGTGTTTGGGCTCTGGTAATTATTATTTCTTAGAGGATGAGGCAGTTTATTGGCCAGGGATATTTCCAGAGCATTTATTTTGTTGTTGTTGTGAATTTGGATTAGAGGCATCTCCTTCCTCCCCACAATTGCTGGCAGCACGCTGTAAAGATATGATTAATTAAAGTGTGACTATGAATCCACTCAGAGGCTTAGAGTTTTCCTCCTCTTAAGACTAAATAGAGAAAGGGCCACTTAACAAAGTTCAGACCTTGAAGCAGATTTCAAAGTACACTCAGTTTAGCTCAGCAGTTTAGCTCAGCACAACGAGGAGGTTCAACCTTCAATATTTAAAACTATGAGCCCTTGGAGAGAAGAGACTTCTGCTTCTATTCCACTCCCAAACAAGGAAATAAATAAATAAGAGCTAAATAACCAAGCCAGGCTCAGAAAGGACTCCAGCAGCACGGCAGAAATACCCTGCTCACATGGGGAACTCCTCCTTAGCCTACGTGACATTTTTACCTTTGTAGGCAGCTCCGCCACGGAACACACGCAGTCCTGAGGTTTTAGATTAAAACAACACATTCTGGCTCTTGCTCTGCAAGAAGCCACTGGAAATCCTGGAAGACCTTCAAAACTGAGCAGTGTAGTACTTGAAAAGGAGACACAGCTTGACTAAATTGAAAAATCTGAATTTCCTAACATGGACTTAAAAGGTGCTACTGAATCTTTAATGACTGCAAGACAGAGTTGGCTCAATCTGAGCAGGGCTCAAGGTCTTCTTTTGAAGAAGTCAAACTTAAAAAAAAATAAAATAAGAAAAATGTCTGCTACATTCTAAGGTCACAAAGGGTTCCATGAAACTCTGCATCTCTCCCAACTCCGACTTCCTAAATGACAGTCACTTGTGATTCCGGAGCACCCACTTCAAACGAGCTTAATTAGCTGGGGAAGGAAAACACACCAGCCTGAAAGAGTCCTTCTCTAACAAGAGGTTGTGAGGGGCAGTGTGCTGCAGAAACAGATGGAAAATGGGGCTATTTATTTATTTCAAGAGCACAGAATTCCTATTCATTAAATGATACTTTTAAGCTGTTTGGTACCCACATTTTCTGACTGATGGATGGCTCGGGGGGACGGATCGAGTGGGAAGCACAGGTTTTGCTGCTTACTGGTACCCATGGGGTCATTCCCAGCCACTTTTCCAAGCTCTCACACTAATTTCCCACCACCAGTATTATCTTCAACCCCCACAGTCAGTTCCTCTGCATCACTAATTCTGTTTTAGTCAAGAACTCTGGCTCTTCTGTTTTAGACAAGACAAGGCTACAGTGAAGCACCTAAACAGATGAGCTGTTAGGCAGAGCTGTAAATTTAGATGGTACAAGACCAAAAATATAAATTTAAAACTAAATATTTAAAGTTTAGGTGAGGGCAAAAAACCAGATAAACTCTTTGAAAGAACAGCCATTATTAGAGATTATAAATCTGCATGCTAATTTGTATTATTGACATTTTCTTTCTAATTCAGCTTTTAGCCCTTTTCTTGCATGCAGCTAAATTCCAGTTAAGAGCATTGTGATGTGCAGAAGGCTTAATCCAACAGAAGCCCCCTAATATGCAATTTAAGGCTCTCAGGTTCATTAATAGTCCTAGGAGCAGCTTGTTTAACAGATTATTTCATGGGGCTGAGCCCATCTGAGACACTGGAGACGGGAATTGCCTTCCCACAGACACCCTTTGGAATGTCCAGGCTCCTGTCCAGGGGATGGAGCTCCTTTCAAGGGCATTCTCCACCCTCAGTCCATTTACTGGACAGGTAAAAACTGCAGAATCCTGGAGAGCTCTGTTTCCCAGCAATCCCAGCATGATCTTTCCTCTCTGCAGGCATTTTCATAAGAAAATGAAATGAATACCCAAACACTCTGCTTCTCATCAACCATCGATTCACCTACTGGCAGTTTCAGTAATGAATTAGATCAATGTAATTATTGTGTGTGCACACAGATGTCAAATCACAATCACTGTGGTCAGATCAGCTGGGTGTTTCCTAGAAAAACAGTATTTATCCATATTTGGTAGGGGAGAGAAGGTTCATCTGCCCATCCAGAACCCAAAAGAGACAAGCTTCCCAATGAGGTTTTGGCACTGTGTTTCATGGACTAAATCCTGAAAATAATTTACTCTGGGAAACAAATACATTATTTTTTGTAGTTCTGTGCTCTATCCAACCACTTCCTCTTCAATAGATCCAACTATTAGAAAGGCCAAAAGTCCCCCAAACTCTGTAGCTCTCAATGTCCTGGAACAAGTCAATATTTTGTGGGCACAGTGCCCATCTCTGGTGTTGGCAAGCAGCAGCTGAGCTGCCACAGAGACCCCAAAGGAAAGCACCAAGACCCCCAGAGAACAAAGCCTGTCCCCAGGCCAGGATATCCCCACAGCAGGCACCCAGACATCCTCCCCCTGCTCCCCCATGAACCTCCCTGCTCTCAGACCTGCACTGGGATCCTCTGGTGCCACTGGGAAGCAGAAGAGACCTGTTGGGTGCTTGACTCCTCCAGCACATCCTCCGGGCAGGGTCAGGGCTGGGCAGCTTTCCCTGCTTCTCCAGGAGCCTGCTCTGACTGACACGTGGGTGCAGGCAGGTGAATGCCCAGTGCCTGGGTGCTGCATCTCCCCACCTCATCTCCTGTTTACCTGTCAATTATCCACCTTAAATTCTTCCACCTCCCCCCTGTTGACAGCTCGGAAGCACAAGGTTATGAAATGCACGCTCTGTTATCTGTCAGCGACCCAGATATCAGCAGTGCCTGAGCTCCACGCTCCTGCAGCATCTCAGAGCTCCTCCTCAGCCAGCCAAGCTCTGGCTCCGAGGCTGTCAGGGCTGTGTTCAGATCACACATCAGGGCCTCGTCAGAGCCGTCCCGAGGAGCAGCCACCAGGGCCCGAGCCTACTTTGCTGCCTCCAATTTAGCTTGTTAACCATTCCCAAAAATGAGTATATTTTAATTACTGTTTTCTGAGAATTGGGATTATTTTCCTTCTAAATATATTCGTCTGATTATCTCCAGGATGAAATTCATTTGGTTAATTACCATCTTTTTAATTTGTTTAAGACTGTGTTTCAGTTTCCTGTGCTGTAACACCTCCCTGCCAGCTCTGCCTGCATTTATTCCGTGTCTGACAGATTCCCATCTCAGGGAACAAACAGAAGGTTTCCATAAAGAACATGCAGTGCCCCGGGCCTTGCAGGCAGCCTGTGATCACACCTGAAATCCAGGGGAAGCATTCAAACGTGGGACCCTCTCAGCCTCCAGTTCCACTTCCAATCCATGCACTCAATCCAAGCCCCTCATGTAACATCTCATTCATCAGCCAAACCACAGCAGTTTGTACCTGGATCATTCTATTGTCATCTTATTACTACCCTAAAACAGCAATAGACAAATTCCAATTTCATTACCAAGATCTTGATTCCAGTCACTGATGCATTTACTGGAAGAACCCAAATGTAATTTTATTTCCAGTTTCCTAGACTGTCCCAATAATAAAAAATAAAATCTTCCATGGGTAATGCAAACGAGACCAATGGAGACATTAGGAGAAATTTGAGATATTCTTAAGCCAATAGGAACCCCACCCACAGGGAAAGGTCATGGCATCTAGTTAAATTATATACATGGGCTTGAACAGCAGGAACACCAGGAGAGCATCCCAAAGCTTGGGAAAAGATGTTTACATGGAGAACAGTGACCTTCCTTTCCCCATGACCTCAGCCAGGCTGATTCCCACCTCAGTTTGCAGGGATTTTGCACAGCAGCTCGGGAGGCTCTCCCAGGGCTGCCTCGAGTCCCTGGCTGTGCCCCAGCACAGCCCCTGGGCTGCCCCAGCCTCAGCTGCACCCACGTTTCTTTTCCATGCCAACATATTTCCATCTTACTCAGAAAGCTGTTTGTCCCTTAATAGGGCACATTTTCCAACCAGCTTTGTTGTTCTGCAAATTATGGGCTTTAAAGAATTAATGGTGGAATATAAATCAATTTAGTTCACTGAGAGAGTGTGTGTTTTATGTGGTAGAGGTTTTCAAAGAAAAGTAATTAGTTGATTTGGCATTTTAATCTTCAGAAAAATAAAGAAGCTATTTTTCTCCTAAGAGGATGTGTTTGAACACATAAACATATGCTGCATTTTCTGAAACTATATTAAGAAATATTATTTATTGGTTAAATGTGGCTGGTAACTATTTCTATTGTCTCAGAAAGGTTCTTTGTAGGAATCAGGAAGATTTCACTACAGGGACTGCATTTCACTTTCCAAAATACCTGACCAGAGGCTTTAAAAAAAAAAAAAAACCAGAGAGGTCCAGTTTGTTTCTCTCCCAGATATGTCCCTTTCCCAGGGATGTTCTTTTCTCCAGGTGGCCCCTTCTCTGTTTTGTGGAGATTCCATGGCCACAGGGCTGACGTGTCCCAGCAGCTCATCCCTCATAGCTGTACCAGGCACTGTCCATCTGGCCACATCCATCAGCAGCAAACAGGCACCAGGGAGGCTCAAATCCTGCTCTGGTGCCTGCGTGTGTGTGAGGAGCAGCCAGCGCTGCCCGAGCAGCTCAGGCAGAGCTGGGCTGATGGAGAGCAGCAGCCCCCTCCCGGGGACTATTGCATAAGATGCCTCTGCTTTGCAATTTGTTCTCTCCCTGGCTGCAGCCCGAGTGTCTGAAGCCAAAGGGCTGTTTTGTGCTTTGTGAGAGAATAAGCCTGTCCCACTGGTGAGTGTCATTTGCCCTCTTGATGTCTGTGCCACACAAAAAAAAAAAGGATTCCACCTTCCTCCCTTTGCTGAATTTCCCACATTAACACCCTGGGTGTGTTCAGCAGAGCCAAAGCAAAGCCAGCCGGCCACGCATCTGAGTTTGCTTTCCCCCTGCTCCCCCAGAACAACTCATTTAACAGCAGCACAGCAATTAGAAAATCGATATTGCATTCAGACATGACTGTTCTGGCTGCAGCATTGCTTAAGGAACTTCTCTGGCAGGCTCATCTTTGCCTGGACAAAGGATAAGGCAGGAAGGACACTCTGGTGTTGGGAGAGCTGATTGATTTAAGATGATTTCTCTTAAAGCCCACACGGTATTTGCAGACTGTTTCAGGTACAGGCAGTGTGGAGATGACATTCTCCTAATAAGCAGCTCTGTGCCAGGAGTGTGTGTATAAATACAGCTGCAGAGAAATGCAAGCTTGCTTTCTTGTTTAATATCACACCACCCACCTGAATAAAACAGAACCTGACACATGTCATAAGGAATTACTGGAAGAATGCAAGGCCCTTAGGCACCAGAGCCCCATTTGTATTCCAGTCGTATTAACCAAAAATAAAATAAATAAGTAACAATCACATCTTTGCCATGAAAGGATTTTCCAGCCATTCAAGCACTTACTACGATGCTGCTACACATTCCCGTGCTGGAAGTGCAAGGGCAGCAAAGGGGAGGGAAACAGAGACAAAGCAAAGAGCAGAAACCACAACGGAGAAATTAGTGAGATTTGCTGCTTTGGAGTTCATGCTGGAAGGCTCAGCCTGGCCCAGCTCAGCCTGGCCCAGCTCAGCCTGGCCCAGCTCAGCCCAGCCTAACCCAGCTCAGCCCAGCCTAACCCAGCTCAGCCCTGCCATCTTCCCCGAATTCTATAATTAGTATCAGTGATTATTCCAGCAGGATTCAGAGCCCTGCCCATCTGCAGAGTGCAGGGTGGGAGCAGCCTGCTTTGTTTTCATGTTATTTAAAATAAGAACCGTAATTGCCAATTGTTGTGCTGGAAAACCACTCCCTTATGGAGACAGGCACGATGGAAAGCACTGTGTGGGCTCCACCTTTCCGAGCCACTAGGGAGAGTGGGAAAGCAAAAATTCCCCAAACTCTGAGCAAACCCACCCACCTTCCCCAGAAAAGTGAAAATCAGATATGTGGTTACTAAATTAAGGAGCAGGAACTCCTTCTGCAGGGAACACGAGTGCTGAAAGCCGTCCAACGCAGGCTCCCGAGTCCATCCCACATAGCAGTCGCTGGTTTGTTTGCCTGTGTGTGCTGTTGTGTAAGCCATAATTATGCAATCTCACAGTTTAGCACTGAGGACATTCCCAGCTTGTTCCAGCTTGGCGGCAGCAGCTCGTGGCCATAAATGAAAAAGCCAGACTTTTCCCACAAATTTACTGGCATGGAATAATGTGACCTCTTGTAGCACGGAAAAGGGCAGTGCAAAGATGAGCTCTGGGAAAAGGGGGCACTGCTGGCCAAAATTACCAGCAGTGGACTTCCAGTTAATGCAAAATGAAGCCAGCCGTGGCAGGGACATGTGGAACCTTTAAACTGGTTCCTGATGAGGCTTCCATAAATTGGACGCCCTGACACAGCAAAGTGGGAGATCTGTGACCTCGGGAGCAGCACAACAAACAGCTACACAGAGAGACACGGCACTGAGAGAAAGCATTTCCCAGGGCACTTTCTGATGGAAATGGTAGATAAAATCTCTGGACAAAACAGCCCATCCTCAGTCATCACCACAAACTGCTGCATTTGATGACTTTTTTTGGGTCGTTAGTCACCCAAGTAATTTTTCAATAAAAAAAGATTTCTCAGTTGACTTTTTCAGGCAAAATGAGTCTGATTTTGAAGACTCACCAATAGTTGTAAATAATGGTCAGATGCCAGGAACAGCTGTAATCGCTGTTTCAAACTATTTCATCTCCAGAGGCAAAACAATGGGTTTTGAGGATCTCTTTATGTTAATTTTAGAGCTGAACACACTTAGGAGGAGTCGCTTCCTCCAACGGATTGTACTGACACCCAAGTGTTTTCTTTATGTCCCAAACAGCAGGAGCACAAATCAAATTGAATCCTGTGCTCTTTATGCACTGATTTATAGAAAGAAAAATGTGTCAGAGGAAGAGAGGTGCCCACAGAACCACGCAGGGCTGAGTGATGCTTTCTCAGCTTGTTGGTGACGGGGCGGTGGTTCCACCACACCACAGGCAGAAATCCAAGTGCCAAGATGCAGGTGACAGGAGCACAGCAGTTCTGGGAGCTCTGACACTGCTCCAGCCCAGGGCTCACTGCAGCACTGAGAATGCCATGGGCTCCTCTGGAACAAATGGGTACTGGGCTGGGAGACATCAGGGGCTGTGGAATTATCACAGAATCCCAGACTTGGGTTGGGAGGGACCTTAAAGCCCCTCCAGTGCCACCCCTGCCATGGCAGGGACACCTTCCACTGGCCCAGGTTGCTCAAGCCCTGTTCAACCTGGCCTTGGACACTTCCAGGGATCCAGGGCACCCTGTGCTGGGTGTCCTCACCCTCACAGGGAAGGATTCCCTCCCAGTATCCCATCTAACCCTGTGCTCTGTCAGCCATTCCCCCTTGTTCTATCACTTGTGAAAATCCCTCTCTTAAATGTTTAAGGGAACTTGATATTTCCAAAACCTTCAGACTTACAATTGGACTGGTGGAATTATTTAGGTCAAGTCATGCTTTGCATGTTAATTTGAAAAAAATAATAAAATCTAACGTGAGTTTCAGAACACCAATGCCAGGACAGTCAGCCCAGGAAATTATTGATGAGCTTTCAGACAGGACTGAAGCAATTAAGAGTCACTTCTGGTTGCCTGAAAGCAGCTTGGTGACCTGAGTCCAGCTGTGAGGCAGAGAGAGGAAATCCCTGAGCTGTCCTTCAGGGCCACATTCACACACAGGATGTTTTTTCCCCGTTTCTATAAGTTGTTATTGGAAAATGTCACTGTTCATTGCTGAGGTTCCCGGGATGCAGCAGCTCTCATTACACCTAAGCCTTCTCAGCACAAAGTAGCCACAGATAACCTGGATGTATTTGCTGCAGCTGCTGTTCCAGAGGCTGCACTCCCATTCCGTGGGGGGATTCCCATCATTATTGGCTCTGTTATTTTATATCTCATTCCTCTGTGTAATGCTGACTCCAGATCCCTTCATTTGAACAAAAGGATGTGTTCCTCTGACACGAGCAGGGATGAGGAGTCTCAGGCATGGAAAGGGATGCTGGAGGAAAGGCAGCAGGTCATGATGTGCCTGGGGTGAGGGCATGGAGCTCTGGAGCTTCTGTCCCTGTGGGAGCCCTGGAGCCTCTGTCCCCTGGGAGCCCTGGAGCCTCTGTCCCCTGGGAGCCCTGGAACCTCTGTCCCTGTGGGAGCCCTGGAGCCTCTGTCCCCTGGGAGCCCTGGAGCCTCTGTCCCCTGGGAGCTCTGGAGCCTCTGTCCCTGTGGGAGCCCTGGAGCCTCTGTTTCTTGGGAGCCCTGGAGCCTCTGTCCCTGGGGAAGCCCTGGAGCCTCTGTTTCTTGGGAGCCCTGGAGCCTCTGTCCCTGGGGAAGCCCTGGAGCCTCTGTCCCTGTGGGAGCCCTGGAGCCTCTGTCCCTGGGGAAGCCCTGGAGCCTCTGTCCCCTGGGGAAGCCCTGGAGCCTCTGTCCCTGGGAGAGCCCTGGAACCTCTGTCCCTGCTGCTCACACATGCCCAGATCAGACTTGCCAGTGCTTTCAAGGAAAACAGGTGTAGAAAAGATGTTTCTTCCAAGAACATAATACTGTACATGAGCAAACACTGAGTAGGGAATGGCTCAAAGTGATAAAAATGGAAAACAATTCAAGTGGAGTGTCTTTAGCTGGAAAAGACAAGGAGACACAACAGGACATTATCAGCAAGTAACGCATGGTAGAATCAGGAATGAATTGCCTGTTTCTATTTACTGTCTTTTCTAAAACGGCCAATGAATAGATAAGAAAGATGAAAGATAACTGACTTTATAAGATTAAAAACTCTCAGTGCTCTAAATTATGTATCAGACAGTGTCTGTCTGTGGAATTCATTGATACAAGATTTAATTGAGACCAGAAACTTCACACCACTCACACAGGATTATTGTTATTTTTTAAGACAATGGAACTTTTTCTGCCATTCAGAAGAGAGAGCAAAGCTCCCAAGTCAGGGAATAGCTGGCCCTGGCCCATTGGCCACCCCTTGGACATGCTGGAGTCCCCGTGTTCCTCCCTCCCTGCTATCAGTGATACCTGAGGGTGTGTGGAGACTCTGCTGTTGTGTGAGAGGTTGGGACTGTGATTAATAAAGTGAGGGAGAGCTTCAACATGAGTGACTTTATCTAACGAGGGTGAGACACCCTGTACAGAGAGAGAGCTTCAGAAATAAAGGCATCAAGGCAAACTTCTCTCAAGTGTGTGTCAGAGCAGGTACAAGAGGGCCGCGATAATGAAAAAAAAAGACAAATAATTCTTTGCCCTTTTCTTGCAGGCTTCACTCAAGGACTGGAATTGCCCTATGAATACATATCACAGAGCTGCCAACAGGCTTGGGAGGCAGCAGTGTTATACAAAGATCATAAGCCACGCTTAAGAGATGAGAGTTAAAAAAGAAACCAATGCTGCAGTCAGCTGATGATTTTTCCTATCTTATATCTTCTGTTAGAACATGTTTAAACAGAATCAAAATTATTACCTGCTCTGTAGGGCTCAAATGCCCGTGTAAATGAAGCTGGGAGTAACTAGTTAGAAGAAGAAGGATTGAGGAGATTAATGTGAGCTACACTCACTTCCCTAGATGGCTCAGAGAGCTTATAACAGAATTGGGATGCTGGAAAGCAATTAAAAGAACTAACTTAAATAAATCTCTAGTGCTGAAGGTTTGCCAGCATATACCTCTAAATTCTCCTCTGATGCAACCAGGCCCCTTCCTCCAGGGATGTTCTAACAAGCTCTCAGACATCAGGATAATTATTGCAAAGTGTGACCCAGACTGTGGTTACTGGTATAATCAAAAAAACCCTCGAGGTTTCAGAATTAGACACAGTCTCCCCGGTGGAGCAGAGCTCCCAACTCTTGGTAACTGTTGTAATGACTAAACTTCCAGTGGCCTTCACTGTCTGTGAGTGGGACAGCCCTGGTGGGCTGGGGGTGACCTTGGGGCTGTGGGGCTGCTCACCCTGATGGGTTTCCCCTCTCCCAGAGAGGATTCCTGGCAAGGAGCACACTCCAGGAGTGGCAAGGGAACACGAGAGATAAGGGCTCACAGAATCACAGAATATCCTGAGCTGGAAGGGACCCACAAGGATCATCCAGTCAAACCCCTGGCCCTGCACAGACATCCCAACAATCCCACCCTGTGTGTGTGAGAGTGTTGTCCAAACACTCCTGGAGCTCTGGCAGCCTTGGGGCTGTGCCAATTCCCTGGGGGAGCCTGTTCAGTGCCCCACCACCCTCTGGGGGAAGAACTTTTCCTGAAATCTGGCCTAAATCTTCCCTGGCAGAGCTTCATGCCATTCCCTCAGGATGGAGAGAGACAACATCTAAATGCTGTTTTTGTGAGGGTAGGGTATGGCTGGTGAAGCCCCTGCTACAGCAGACCAGGCACTGCTGTTCCCCCACACCATTTTCTAAGCAAAACATGTTCCCCTGATATTTCAACTTCTCAAACTGAGTGTTTGATCCCTTGGGGAAGCTTAAGGACTGCAGTGGATTTGCTGGTTTCTGGTGCACGGGGAACTTCCACTGCTGGGATGTAAATCCTTGCTTGGTGCTAACACGCAAACTCCAATTTAAGCAAACAGGGAGCGAGGGAAGAAATGAAATACTAATTGCAATCTAAATTGCTCTATCTTCCATCCACCCCCTGCCAACCCTGCTCCCTAATCCATAAGGTCTGAGTGATGATCAGTGAATAATTAATTCGGGGGAGCTGGAGAGGTTCCTGCAGAGCCCCTGTGGATGAACATCCTGTTCAGGGAGGGCACCGGGAGCATCCCGCAGAGCCCCGGGGTGCCCAGCACCCTGCAAGGCTCCCCCTGCACGTGGCCCTGTGGCACTCACTGATTACACCTCGTTGGACAAGGCCTGGCTCACCCACAAACAGCTCACACTGCCACCTTCCCCGGGAGCACTGGGGAGAGGCAGGAGATGCCACGACCCAGGGAAATCACGGACACTGCCGTGTCACGATAGAAACCATTCACATCCTGATGGCACTTGGCCTTGCTCGGTGCCCAAGGGGATTATGCCCAGGCAGAGGATAAACACCAGACTCCAAGATGAGCAACAGCAGCCCTGGGCCTTTCATTCCAATCCTCAGAGCCAGGCATTGGTAAAATCTCTGCTCTCACCAAAAGAATTTAACATATAAATCCTTCTCTCTCTCTTTCTCCCTGGATTCCCATCATCTAAAGTGCTACTATATAGCAACAAACACATCCCTAATGGAACAAATCTCCCCACACAGCCAGGACAGCAAAATATTAATAATTCAAGGTACATAGAGCTGAGTTATGGAAATCGTTTGGGATCGGCTGCAGGCCTGCTCTGCACAGGGATTCCTGCAGAGAGGCAGCACTGGGGGCTGGGATGGGCATGTGGGAAATCCCCCTGGACTGGGGGGGATTAATCCCAGAGATATCTGTAAATGTGAGCAAAGGGCACAGCCTGATAGAACAGCTCTGGCTTTCTAATTCCTCCTGCACTTCCATCCTTTGGAATGAGGGAATGCCGCCCTCCTGCACATTATCAATCACACACAAGGCATGTCACAGCCCTTTCTCATAGAATTACTTATGTAACACTCGTGGATTAAAGCTAAATTCATATTTCTGGCTTTAGTTCAAATCAGTTCAGTATTTTTAAACAAATTACATTTTAATTCCAGTGCAAATGCATTGGTTTAATTCAATTAAAATCAGTTTTTGCTTTTTTTTTTCATCACACCAGACCTGAATTGTGTGGAAGAGAACCTAAGTGAGACATTCTGCAGTTGTACTGAAGATTTGAATTGTAAACACTGCCAAGCAGACAAGCATCATAATATCACTATCATAAGATATCCATAGGTGAACAAACTACTTGAAATCTCACTAATAACCATTTCAGAGGCCCTATAGCCTAAGGTTTTATTAAAGAATAAGGTAAGGAGGAAGCATGTTTTTCCTCAATCTGGTTTTTCCTTCCCTCTGAGCTGACGGGTGAGCTTGACAGAGTTATTTGGTATTCACAATTCTGAGCATCACTACAGGCAGTGCTCTGTACAAGTCAGAGCCAGCAGTGAGCTCCAGCTCCAGCTGCTGCCTCCAGCTGCAATCAGTGGATTTCAGGGCCCCAGCACTGCAGTAAGAGCCGGGATAACAAGGAGCACACATCAAACATCGGAGTCTCCCAGCTCTGAGCAAAGGCTTGGAACCCTTCCCCACCTCACTTCCATGCTCACTTGCAGCTCTTTATCCCTCACACAGATTTTCCAATCGAGGTCTTGCAAGGTTTCAATAAAGAACAGAGCAGAAGTTGGTTTGAAAAGTTTTTTAAAAACATTCCTTCCTTCCTTCCAAGAGAGAAAACTATTTATTGCTAAAATGAATTGTCACTAGAAATGACAGAGGACAGCAAAGTGTGAGCCAACATGCAATGGATCTCTCCTAGGAGATGGGAAATTCCATGGAAGATGGAAATTGGAGGCAGATGCCAATTGGACATCCCTCCCCCAGGCCCACACAGCACGAGGGGCAGAAACTGAGGGTACAGCTACATCCCAGAAACAGGGAAAGTCCCTGCTCTGCCATCTTCCCACTTCTCTGCAGCTACTGGAGCTGGTTCAGTGCCCCAGCCAAACAGAAAATCACCCCTTAAATAATCATTTCCCACTGAATCCACTTGCTGCCCTTCCCGAGATCATGTGATGGGAAGGGGAGCGTGTGGGCAGAAGGCAATGGCCTGGGGAGAGCAGGATTGCTCCTCTCAGTGTACAAGTGATGGCTCCATCAGGAGCAGTTTTCACTGCATGCCAGAATCACAGAATCCTAGACTGGTTTGGGTTGGAAGGGACCTTCAAGCTCATCTCATTCCACCCCCTTCCACAGACCACGTTGCTCAGGGCTGTGGGAGGTGTCCCTGCCCATGGCAGGGGGATGTTTAAGCCTGGGATAGAAATATCTCAGTATCTATTGTAAAAGGATGATAATTAGAAAAACAGAGAAGAGTCTAGAAGGAACAGAAAGCATCCTCTGGTAGAAAAGCTGCAGTGATGGCATTTTCTTTCTCTTTTTTTTCCTTTGAGGTTATTGACATGAAGAGTAATGCTAATGTAATTGCACTGAAATTCATGCACATGAAAACCTCACCAGGGCAAAGTCAGAATAAATGGTCTGTTTGGAAACAAAATGTTGATGCAATGGAGTAGCAGTATCTGTCTTCCACCTGAAGAGCATCACGACACCACGGGCCACAGCGCAGCGGAACTGTCACCCTGGCTCAGTCTGTGCTCGAGGGACACGAGCAGAGCTCTCTGCTCGTGCCCCTGAGGTGTGCACTGCTGCAGCACCACATCCCAGCTGCCAGGCAGTGGCCACACGAGTCAATAATGTGCATTCAGGCTGGGAGAGCAGCAAAATGAAAGCAAGCATCCTCGTATCCATTAATCAACCTGATCCTCGGCCGCGCAGACAATGCCTCGCGATTGTCGGCATTTCCCAAACATCCCTCACGCGCTAACCATCTGCAGCTGGAATACAATGCTGTGATTACAAACGTCAAAAAGATAGAGCAGAAAATTAACTTCTCCTTATTTAGGAGGTTTGCAGAAATGTGGCTTCACGCTACACTAATTCAGTGCCCTCGGTATGAAAACTCCCCATTACGATGTCTCGTCAAATTAGAGCCGACGATCCAACGATGTCATCTCTCTCCTCACACAACGCTCTATTTTGTAATTAAGCAGGACAGGGAAACAATGGCCTTGCATATAGAGAAAAGGTCAGGGATGCAAAACATATTTTTGCAAGCTAATTGTAAGATGCATGAAGCCAATTATCCCAGCAGTGCCGCATATGCCGGAGCAGGAAGGATTTTCTAATTTTGCTCCGTGACTCCGAGTGGAGTCAAGGCACCGGCTGCACCCCGTGGGGCACGGGGCTGTCAGGAACCAGCGAGTGCAGGACTGGGGAAAAGGCTGTGAAAATTCTGCCATGATTCTATGACTCTATGAAAATCATTCCAGCCTCTTAGCCCTTCCTCTGACGTTTATTATGACTTGAAGAATTACCAGGAGCTAATACAGTCTTTACTGAAAGCTTTAGGCACGACCCTCTGTTCAATTAGGAAGTTGGTTTGGCTGCGTAGGATAAAGGAGAGAGTTTCTGTATCCTTTGAGAATGGAGAATGCATCTATCTCAGGCAGCTTCTGATACAGGTTCACAGGTACCTGCAAAAGTCAAATTAACAGGAGGAACAGTTGGACCTTGCTGCTGCCGTGGGAGAAGCTGAGAGGCCCCACATTGCTTTCAATCCATCTCTGTCGCTCTTCTTTCAATGCCTTCCAGAAAAGTCCTTTCAAAATGCCCTCTTTCCATTAATAACATTCTCCTTTTTAAAATGTCTAAACTTCCTGATACCACGAGAAGAAGATGAGGAACATCACAGTTTATGGAGAGAAATGGTAATTTCTTCCTGTATCTCTCCTTCAAAGCAGCTCTCTCTGATTTTACTCAGCCTCTTAACACAGCCACTAATTAGAGATCAGTAATTAACTTTCTGGTTCAAGAAATATTTTGCAAAGGAACCCCATTAAAAGGCTGATTTGCTTATTCCAGGACAAAGCAGCCTTGGTATAAATGCAGGTACTGCATGAGGCCAATCTGAATTCTGAGACTGTCCTTTAATCTTGATTTTTCTGCTGAAATCTGTTCCCTGATGTGGGGGGAGTGGGGACAGGCACCACCCCTGGCATGAATGACATGGAGTGTCACACGAGGGACTGCTGGGTGTTCCTTGCTGTGCAAGATGTTTTATTCTGCATTTCAGTCACTGCTGATGGGGCTGGATGGCTCCCCGACACAAACTGCACAGTGTTTCCTCAATATCTTCATTACAATCAAAACCAGAGCCCGGCTGTCTGTAGTGAGGTATCAGTGCCACCCTTCTGGGGGTTCCCTCTGGTGTAGGTTTTCCTACTCAGCCAGCTTCCCTGGATAATGCCATTTAAGCAGGAGCCAGAAGAGGCAGCAGCTCTCCAGCACTTGTGCACACAGATCTGAAAGCCCTCCATGGTTCTGGGGTCTGCCAGTGTCCTGCTTCTGCAGCATGAGTCATTCCTCTTTCCAATTCCAGAGGAAATAGAGCAACTTCTTCATCCTTCACCATGCACCAGATTCTCAGCAAACTTAACCAATTTCATCCTGCCTAAAAATATTTGGCATATCAGGTTTGTTGGGAATAAACAAATTAGATCTCCAAGAACTCCCAAACTGAGTTTGCTGCAGGAGCACAGACATTCATCAGTTCCTGGTGCACCAAAATAAGCTTTGTGCACATGGAAAGCTCCTACAACAGACAGCATGGGCGCTATAGTCGGAACTAAATGTGTTGCAGTATGACTTGTACAATTCCTCTTCCCTCTGGGGGTTAGAAGCCAAAATTTTGGATGGCCTAAAGACAAAAAGGAGTTTAAAGAGGAAGTCTCAGTAGTGCAAGTTGCTGCTGTTATTAATGCAGGGCTGTACCCCTTCCAAGGCTGAGGCTCATTTAACAATCAACCATATGCTCAGGCTTTTGTAGTGCCAATAAAAGCTTAAATAGAATGTTATCTCCTGGAATTATAAAAAACAAAACCAAAAACCTTGCAGAATAATCACAACTGTTGGTACTCCAGAGTACACTGAGGAAAGGTGTCTCCAGCAATCATCAGTTCAGGGATTCCATCAGAACACAGAGCCACCCAGAGTACCCATTTTTCACCAAATCAAGACAATCCGAATGCACTTGTCCACACAGTGATACTGTGACCCTGCCTCTCAGTGCTGGTGTAAAATCACCTTTGCCACTACCAGAAAATCATCAGCAATACATCCCCACCAATAATTAACAACTGCAGCAGAACAGCCTTCTCTCTCTTCTCTGGCTCTACGCCCTGTGCTCCATGTCCTACCCAGAAATTTTCTCCATCACAAATTTTGTAGGAGAAATGTGGGTCCAATTAAGAGAAATCCATCTGCCAAATGCTTGATTTGTGGCTGATTCCAGAGGCCACTACAAAGCCAAGCATTCAGTGCTCCATGATAAAAACTTAGTGAGCTGCTGTAATAAATCAGGAGGCAGGAGACATTGTTAGCAAAAAGCCACTTCTTGGAACCCTTTTTAGCTCTAACAAGCAATCTAACCAGCCAGCAAATTGAAAGGAACACTCATTCCACAATCCTCCTTTAGATCTCATATTTACATAGTCTGATTGTATCACATTAATGCCCCTCTCATACAGAAGGGGAGTTACACTTGCTGTGATTTTGCTTCTTTTACTGTCAATAATCATATTACTGTTACTGTAACAGGAAAAAAACGGTGTGCACAAGACTGGCAAAATTTGGCCAAATCCATCCGTGTGAACCCCACAGTAATTTAGTGAAATATATTTGTTTACATTCTCTGCACCACACACAAGCCACGTCCATGTCATTATCTGTCTGAAAATGCATGTGCACAGTTCGTGTATTTCAAATATTCATCTGCAGGATAAACAGGACATGCAAGGAAGTGAAAAATAAAGGAACTAAGAGGCAGGAGCAGTCCCAATTTAGGTACAAAGAAGCCAAGTAACAGAAGCATCTCCTCTAGTTCAATATTTCAACCTGGAGTGTTTTGACTGAATTTACTGCACTATTCATTTTTGCTGTGGCATTCCCACAAAAATTGGCCCACGCTCCAGAACAGAGCACTGTTATAATGGTGACTTCTACGAGCAGAGGAGTGGTTCCTGAACAATCAGCTTCGATACAAGATGGAGTCAAGAATCAAATATTTAAGAGGCGAATATTCCAATACCAAATGCTTCTCTGAAACAGTTCTTGGATTACAAGCAAAACAAGCACAGCAGCAAATGCACGAGAATGATCTGAGAGACCTGAGCTCTTTCATGTACATTGTGCACAGACAATGAGATGGGAATGTTCAGAAAGATAAAATTGTAACCAAAGCCTCGCTGCATGACTGAGAGGCCCAGCTGCTGCTTTGCTTTCACCTCTCTGAGAGCAACAGTCCCTAAGGCCAAGCTCTCCTGCAGAGGACTCCTGCTCACCTGACAGATCTGACACCACGATGGCAGTGAGGGACTAAGAGCCTGCTGTCAAAAGCCTCTGAGCCCGAGTGTCCTGCAGCTCAGGGATGTGTGTGCATCACAGAGGAAGTGCATTTTTGAGAGATGCCTGCCTAACAGAAGGTCTAGTCTCGGGTATGATGAAGGTATCATTCATTTTCAGTTTCTCATACTCATATAAGCAAATCCTTGGTTATTCGAGGCTGCCAAGAGCCACCTTTCCTCTAATCCACCCTTTAAGCTCTACACTGCAAATGCACTACAGGATTCCCCGAGCCTCTTTAAGGAGAGCCTGCAGTACTTCTGGGTCTCGGGAAGCCCAGCCAGCTCCCGGGCTGGTGTGCTGGGAGGGCAGGGAAATTACAAGGCTTAATTTGGGAAAATGACTCTGGCTGCAGGGCTGACCAGAACAGTTAATTCCCATGTCCTGTCCTGCCAACTCACAGAACAAAACAAAGCTCATCCAGGTAGAAGGGAAGCCCTGTCTGATCTGCCTGTTCTTGGAGCAATCAGCAGCACCGGAGGCACATTCCCAGCCACCCGGCTCCGCTCGCTTCCCTCTGGAACACAGTGCCCTACTTCGAGCGTTTGGGAAAACTGCAGCACAGGAATCAAACCAACTCTGTCTGCCCAGAGAGCATTCCCTGAAATCTTACTCGGCACTAACCAGCACAATCGCTTCACTTGCAGAATCCAGAAGCACAAAGCTTAGGAGGCTGCAATAGGTCAGGTAAGGGAAAATCCAGATTGACAATTGCTGTTTGTGAGCTTCAAAAGCTCATGGCCCCTGCAATGAATAAGTACAGCTAAAACAAAGTAAGTTGTCATTGCTTTTCAAAGTGAAGCATTTACTCAATGGGTTCTCAAGTACATCCTGGTGTATTAAACTGCTCTGCTCCAAACTGGTTATATCAGGGTATGTCCAGCCTGGCCGAATTTTCAGACAGACTTCTCCTGGCACTTCAATATTTCTGTCACTCCCCAAAATGATTTGTGTAAGGCTGAAAGATCTTCTGTCTGGAAGCAAACTACTGGTTTGTGATTGGTAAAGGAATCTGTCTTCCCCAACCATGACCTTGATCTGCATGTGAATTTACACATGAATTTACCTTGAACGGTGCCTGTCTCGTGCTCATGCTAACATAATCTACACAGACATAAATACACACAAATCCACTAAAGAGCTGTTCTACTTTCTAACCAGCTGAAGGATCTCAAAGATCTCATTTCTCTTCTATTTTACTCGCAATTTGCTCCAATACTGGCCATCCCACGTGAAATGCTTCATTATCAGATCCATCTGCACATTCCCTGCAACGCATCCCTCCTGGACTGAGCTCCTGTCATGGCTCGGGCAGAAGCAGCAGCTCCGGCCACACGCCGAGGCTCCATCTCGCTGTAATGACGGCAGACAAGGCGGGATGGAGACGGACGTGTGTGAGGGGGAGAGAGGGATTTGGGGAGATTATGGTTGTTATTGTTCCACGGTATTGTTCCTACCGTGTGTAACCCAGTTGTGATCGGTGCAGTCCAGTGCGGGAGCATCCCTCCCCTCCCTCCCTCACCTGCATCAGTCGGCTCTGGCTGCTGCATCCCTGGGCTATTTAAATGCTGGTGCCTCAATATAGGATTTATTGAGGAAGAGAAAGCAGAGCAGTCAAGCTTCTCTGCACCTGGAATTTAACCTGCAAAGGGAGGGCTTGCACCGTACCCTCAACAACAAATTAAAACTACCCCTCTTGCAATTAACCAAGTCTACTTCTATCAGAGATGCAGCCCTTGCTCTGAATAAGATAAGCAAGATCTTAACAAGAGCTGGAAAAATCAATATCCTCCTTCTCTCTCCCACACCCTCCGCGAAACGTCCCCTTACCTTTCATGGTCCACACTCCTGAAGCCAGGTAAAATGTGCCGGAAGCTGCTGTTCCTATCGAGCTTCGGTTGGCTCTTTGTCCTTTTGATGGAGCCTTTAAGCCGACGGCTGAGGAACCCCTGTGGGGTGAGACAAGAATACTAAATTACAAGGCAGAGGGGAGCGGGGAGCGGGAGCGGAGCCGCCCGTGCAGCCGGGCACAGCGTCCTCGGCAGCTCCCGCATGAGCGGCGCTGGCAGCGCCTGGCGTCAGCCAACATCTGCTCCCGGCGCTCCCAGGCCGGGGCTGCGGCGCGCCAGACTCCCCGAAGCCTCCGTTGCCCTGGCAACCATCAGCTCCCATAAAAATCCCGTCTGAAAGACAAGCCCGGCACATGGCAGCTCCTGACGGGAGCAGGGGCTGGGCGCGGGTCCGGCCGCCCCAAGCCCAGACGCCACCCACGCCGAGCCGGCGGCGCTCGGGCAGAGCGAGCTCCGCTACCTGCTCGGAGCCCCCCGGGTCCGCGGCCATGGCCGGGCTCAGCTGTTCCGGTTACGTGGATGGAGCTCCATAAAGCTCGTCCTAACACCGCCCGTGGGCTCGGGGTACGGGCACCACCTTAGAGAAGAGAGAGACCCCGGCTCGTTCCTTCTGCTCCGCCGAGCCTCCTCCCTCCTGAACATAAGTCACGGCTCCCGGAGAGCTCCACAGCAGAGCCAGCACCAAACGTTTTAATAGCAAAGCTTCTAATGTGTTATTTGCTTATTGTTAGGAGTTAATGTTCTACATAATCTGAACATTACATTTAATCTCTCCGCTAAATAAGGCAATAAAAGCATTATACTACTGTGCTGGCCGGCATCTACAGTGTATGAGAATGGTGCGAGAGGGTCAAGCACTTTGGCCAGGGAAAGTGGGGGGGCATTTTGAAGAGAAACCAGGATTTTGGGGTGAAGCCTGAAGGCGTGTTTCTTCTATGGACCATCACACTAAAGAAACAGATCAGCTCCACATAAACAGCTCAGCAAATCCCCGCAGAACATGAGGTTCTGCGCACGCCGCTTCCCTGCCCCAGCCCCAGGGAAGGGGGAAGATAGCCACGGATCAAGCACAGCTTCTGGCACGTGTGAGAGTACCAGAGCAGCATCCCGGCCATGCCCACAGCGCACGCTCTGCTCCGGGCAGGAGCCTCAGGAGTTTCTCCACTCAGCATACAGGAATGGATCCTTAGCAGCTCACTTTTACAAATGAATACCTTCAATACGTCTTGCAGGGCGATAATCACAGTCTAACTTCTATGGAGCCTGTCATTTGTTCATGCCATTTAAACACTCCTTCCCCACCTCGGATATTCACCGCTCACATTATGTCTTTCTCAAGCTGCAAAATCTCCCTGGGCACTCTGTGTGGCTCTTATTACGGAAATGACTTCCCTGTTCGTAAGTGCACCAGGAATTTCAAACATCTAGATAACCAAAGGTGTTTCACATTTATCAAGTGCCACTTTACTTACAAACGAGGTATGTAACATGCATCTGTGTGGACTGAGTATTTCTCCGGGAGCTATTTGCATGACTCAAATAGCAGGAGGGATAAAACGCAGGCCATCACATTGTACACTCCGTCATACTGCACAAAGCCAACGTGGGAGGTAACAAAGGCCTTTTCAAAAGGGTTCTGTCCCTGAGAAATACCTGTAGAGAATTTTATAGCATAGAGAAACGTGGCTGTGAAAAGCAAATGTGAGGATTTGCATTATCTAGAGCATTGTTAAGATATTTCCCTCGTACTCAGACCTTAGCCAGCCTCCCACTCTTCATATCACCATGGTATCAGCCCCACACTCGTGGTATCAGCCCCACACTCACCCTATCAACTCCCCATGCTCTTGTTCCTCTGAGTGGACCAGGCCCTGGCTGCCTGCTATGGACACTGGCCAATATTTGCTGTGAAGGGAAAATCCAAAGTACACGACTGGCCAAACACCTGATATTGCCCTAAACTCTACTGGTGAGAAGGTTCTGGCCCAGGAATGAGAGACTGGAGTTCCTTGACCACTGCCAGCCCACCCACAAATATGTCCTCATTTTATCAAGCCCCTTCTTCAATCTAGGAATAGCTTTGAGGTCTGGACAGGGCATTGGTAGGGAAAAACCCAAATGCCTTCTACAACCAATGGTGACATTTTTCTTCCTCAATTCCACATCTCCACAACTCTTCCATGATTCGTGCAGGATTTGGAAATTAGAATTTAGTGTTGCATCAAGACATTACTTTTCTCCTGTTTGCCATTGTTTTTACATTTGTTGCCACCAGAAGGAGATCAGATGGAGCATTTTCTGTTTTCATTGCCAGCTTCCTTGGGAGAACGAGATGTCAGAGATTTTAATGCTGATAAATTATGCTGCTATAGTGATACTTTGCACCTCCATAGTGCACACCAGAGATCAGAAAGCCTAATGTGTGAATTAATACCTTCTGTAATTTTTAGGTGGGGTAAGAAAAAAAGACAGAAATTTGTCTGTGAAAATACAAGAGAGAGATTCTGACCTGGGGTGTGACCGCCGAGCTTTCCTAGTGAGATCATAAGGACATGATCCATTTCTTCTTCATTTCTGACTTTAAACAACATTTGATTCTGATCTCCAGACAAACAAGGCTAATCCCACCCTCTGAGCATTGCCTGCTCCTCTAGCTGAGCTGCATTCTTGGCAGTTCCAGCAATTAAAGCGCTGCCCTTTGCATGCATGTTCTTTATACACTTTTAAGTTTATATTGAGAGCTGTCTAGGGCAGAATTGTGTCTTCCTGTGTGTGGGCAGCATTCACCACCAGTAAAAATATCGTAGCAAAGATTAAACTAGTAGCTGAGAAAGGTTTCATTCAGAAGTTAATAGTCTCTATGAAATGACAAAAAATAGAAATCTGCAGAGCCCAAGAATCCCTTCAGCTAGAATAAATCTTGAAATACCCATTACAATGGAAGCAGAGGTACCAGCTATATAAATTCATCCCTGCACAGCCTAAGCTCTGACTGAGCAAGAGGAGATGTTTTAGGGTCTTTAGAGACAATCACTGTGGCCAAGAGTACGGCCCCATGCAATCCCTGAAAGCCCACAGAGCAATGTGGCACAGAACTCATCAAGCCTGGCAAGAGAAAGGGGTGAACCATGGAATCACAGAGTGGTTTGGCTTGGGAGGACCCTCAAGAGCATCCAGTGCCACCCCTGCCATGGCAGGGCACATCCCACTGTCCTGGGGTGCCCCAAGCCTGGCCTGGGACACTCCCATGGATCCAGGGGCAGCCCCAGCTCCTCTGGGAGCACGCAGAGCTCCCCCTGAGCACTGATTTCACTTTTCAAGGGCAAGGGCGTTGCTTTTCTTGCTTTGTTTCTGCTGTTTTGCCTCTGACATCTCCAAGCCCCGAGTACAATCGCTCTAATCACAGGAGCTGACTGAAGTCATAATAAGACACAAAGAACGAAGGCAGAAGAAAACAAAACAAATCCTTTTGAGGAATGGCTTAATCACAACCACAGCAACTTCAGCTAAAACAGGATGGCACAATTCAAAACAGCACAATTAAATCTGCTGTGATTTGGGCTCTTTTCTTTCATATTTGACAAGCCCAAAATCCAATGCCATCATCTCACTGCAGACTGAGGAAGGTGGGATTCTCATTTAAATTTTTCTTCCTTATCAAATTTGGCATTTTCAATTACTCTAGAACCTGGAAATAATCTTATATTCTATTATAATGTTTGAATATTTTTGGTATTATAATACTTTTAAAGCATATGTGCAAACCCATCAGCACCATATGCCTTTGAGATGCAGGAAGTGTAGAATTCCACACGCCCTGGGGCATCACGAGAAAAACTAGAAAGGAAAGAGAAAAAGGGAGGGGGACAAAACTGAGCAGAGTGTTAATGACAGCAAAATCTGGAGCTCCTGCTTTATTAAACATAAAGTAATGATGCAAGTCTTGTGTCTGGAGCTGACTCCCACACCAATAATGTTCACTTGCAGAGAACCCATAGGATAAAGTTATAAAGGTAAAAATTCAGCACCATGGAAACACAATAGAGATAAAAATTTAAAATGATATATCAATAAATCAGGCTGGATGCCTCACGAGCAGCTTTCTTTGGAAGAGTCCTGGCAGCTCCCCATGTTCTCTAAGCCAGGAAAACAGGGAGAGGCTGGGGCAGTGTGAGGGTCTGGCCTGGGGCTCTTGGAGGGCTCTGGGAGGGCACTGGGAGGGCACTGGGAGGGCACTGGGATGGTCAGACAGGAGCACAGACACAACCCTGGCTTCTGCTCCCACCCCAAACCCACACAGAGCAACCCCTAGAAAGGCAGATCCCAGGAACTACTGAACAGATGGGGTTGTTTTTACAGTTCTTCCACATCTTTTTGTTTTAGTTCAAGCAAATCTCAACTCTGGGGGACATGAGAGGACATCAGGAATTTTTTCACTACTCATCATAAGGAAACTGCTACAAATAAGTGTTTGCTGTGAGTACAAGTGTGCAATGCAGCCTTTCATCCCAGGTCTCCATGTGTCCTGCTATGTCAGGGATAAGGTATAATAAAACTGGGAGTAAATCTTTTCTACCAGACCCATCCTTATTCTGGGCTTTGCAATTTTTATTTTTTTATATTAAACTTAATTTAATTCTGGAATTAGTTTGGGGCTTTTTCTGTTCCTGCACAGCACATGGAAATACCCTCTTATTGAGGCTCCACTGAATGGATAATTAATATTTGTGTTTGTGAAACAAGTAGAGTTGTGCCAACACTAAGCATCCTTTTATAGCCATAAATGTTCCAAACAAGTGAGTTTACCCATTTCTACAATTACCAATGTTAGTCCCAGCTTTCAAAATAAAAGAGAAATGTTTTTTGGAGAACATCTGACACCATTTGTTAGGAGGTAAAGACATCTAAGTGCACTTTTTTACCCTTCTCTCTGCAGAACAGGATTGCACTGAGCTACCCCAGGAATGCAGAGCCCTAAACAACCCTGAGGGTGAGTTTAGGCACCATTTGTGCCTCTGGAAAGCCCAAGAATAGAAATAATCCCCCGAGTGGTCCCTGGCAGTGAAGCAGGGCAGGAAGGGAATTTCTGTACAGCACTGACCTTTATGGATCAAATATTTTTCATTTGTTCAGTGTTAGAGGCACAGGGCTGGAAGTGTCTGTAGCCCCTCAAACACTTCATATATCATTTATTTCTGCCAGCTCTTTTTGATTTGAACTTTGGTGTTGTAAGTTGCTTTGCTGTCCTGCAGCTCTGCTCCTGTCAGGTGTGATGAAGGGCTCTGTTCAGGTGACCGAGCACACGGCCCCTCTGGAATTCCCTTCCCCAAAAAGTGCATTTCCAGGATACATGAGGCCTGCAGGGGGGCTGCTTTGAACTTGAGCACATGGGAGGCAAGAGAGTGTCAACCTTGAGGCTGAAGACACCCCTAAACTTAAGAGAAACCTGCAGAAACCTTAGGAAATGACACTTTTGCAAATTTATCAACCAACACCTCCACATTCTGTTTACATGGCAAACCCCAGCTTGCTCTGAAGATCTGCCCAATGCAATCCCAGGGAAAAGGGACAAGGAGAGCAACAGTCTCCCAAAGTCTGTGGAGCAGGAGAGATGTGAACCTCGAAGGAAAACCAGGAGAGTTTATCCTCCCTGGACCTAGAAATGCACTCACAGATTAAGGTGTGTTCTCCTTCTGAACCCATGACTGCTTACGTGGGTGCAGAGTCCCTCAGTGTCTCTTTCTCCATTTAATTTGATGGATCTCAGGACTGTTCCCAGTCACCCTGTGAGCCCTAGGGGCAGAAGCAGATCAGAGAACCTTGGGATTGTTAAGGATGGAAAAGACCTTTAACATCACCAAGCCCAGCTATCAAGCCAGCAGCACCACCCTGTTCACCACTGAACCAGAGGTGCCACATCCACTTCCAGGGATGGTGACTCCACCACTCCCTTGGGCAGCTGCTCCAACCCTGGACAATCCTTTCCATGAAGAAATCTTTCCTAAAATCTCATCTAAACCTCCCCTGATGTCTCACTAGGAGCAAGGAACCACCACTTGCTCTGACTGATGTCACCCTAAAACCTTATTCTAAAGGGATACGGAAAGCCCCCCTGAGACAGAAGGGTCTTGGAATTTAGGCTAAACCCCAAAGGAATGACAAAATAGCTGCAAACCCATTACGTGGCCAGAGGTAACTGGCAACAAAAACTCCAATCCTGCTGCTCCAGGATTGGAGTGGCCAGACTCGTGCTCTGGTTAGAGGATAAACACAGAGATCCAGCACTCAGGATCATGAGAGGGGCTGTCTGGGAGCCAGGCCGTGGAGCAGCCCCGCAATGGGAGAACCAGCTCATGCTGAAAGCGCTGCTTAGCAACACTGCCCTGCCACGGCCAGAGATGAATCAGATCTGCAGTGTCATTGCAAACACTCAGCTCAGCCCAGCTGAAAAATCAGATGAAGATGCACTGATGTCCCCCAGGTCACCCAGGGGACAGTGTGGGTCTGGCCAGGTCAGGAAAGCTGGAATTACATCAAATGAGAGGCGCTGGGGGTTAATTATGAATACGGCAAATCTCGCACATGTGAGTATCAGCAAATCACACAGAAGCAGCAGTAACAGAACACATTAACTCACAACATCTCATCCCTTTCCACCTCTGGCCAATAAAGGATTGCTGCTTGAGTTCCATTTTCATAAAGATTTTATGTATCTTGTTGAAACTGCCTTGGTCACGGGGTCTTCTCCCACGTCCCTGGAGAAAGAATTCCATGGACTGGCAGCTCTCAGTTCTGGACATTCTCCCTGATATTTTCAGCTAACTGCTTCTTGGCAGAATTTAACTCTGATCCTTTTCTGTTCTGGGAAGATTCCCTTCCCAGCCTTTGGTAAAGTAACAGAAACCTTGGGAAGTCTGGCTCTGGATTCTCCAATTAGCACTGATGACTTCCATGGAGCATGGACAGGGAACAGGTGGGACATTAATAAAGGATGAAGGAATTCAAGTGTCAGGAAGAACCCCGAGGACAACCACGCTTCAACAGTTGTTGTTTTTCAGGGATCACTTGGTTCTTCAATTTGGATTCTTTTGTTCTCCTATTAAAACAAACCCACACTACTCTGGATTATTTGTTTCCAGCTCCATAATTATCATACTGTCAACATTTCACATCCCAACAAGACAGATAAATATTCTTGGGAAGGTAGGAGAAGGGCAATTGAGCAATCAGGGATGAAAGATGCAGAAACAGAGACACGGGGAGAATGCAAGTAACCTTGAAGAGCAAACCCAATGATTCCCCCAAAGACAGCAGCACTGGGGACAGCCTGACCCAGGGACACTAAGCAGGGATGGCACCTGCAGGAGGATTTCAGGGGAATGGAGCAGTTTCCTTGTTTAACAGGCAAGAGGGAGTCCCCAGCCCAGAGGACAGTCTGCTGTATCCAAAACTCTGAAACATCCTGATCCAGGTCCCTTGGGGTTTTGCCAAGGGCTCAGGAGCCCAGGAGCTTTCAAGAGCTGCACTTTGGAACTGTTTCTGTGGGGCAGCACTTCAGCTCCTGTGGGTCACTGGGCTCACTGCAATTACACCAGGTACAAAACCTGTCTAGGAATAGTTGGCATCAACCATTGTACCCTTCTATTGCAGGAAAAAAAAAATGTACTTTTTCATATAAAGGAGATTAATTTAATTCTTTCCAATCTCAGAAATGAGAATATACCTTTTAAAAGCCAGTCCCCAGGCAGATCCATGCTTCAACAAGCTTACTGTCCAAGGAGGAGAAGCGAGGGCAGGCTGGTGCAGGTGGGAGAGCAGGTAGGAGATGCTGTCAGAACAGAGGGTTTGGCAGGGCACAGAGGGAGGGTGTGAAGGCACAGCTGTCCAAGTGATTTGCTCCACTGCCTATGCCCAGGTAAGCTGCAAGGCCAGGATTACTGCTCAAGTGCTCATTCCTGTGCCAGCCCTCCAGTCCTGGAGGTATCAGAGCTCACCAGGATGAGCAATAAACACACAGGGGACAGGAGAAAACCATCTCCATAAATCTCTTTACATTACTGCTCCCTTTTAAAGTCCACCTTTGGCTATGATGCAGAGTAAAGTGGTTCATGAGTGTATTTTATCCCTGCTTTCCCTACTTTGCTGTATGGTCTTGGAGCAGCACATGGATGTCCTGCTGTGTCAGGCACCTCCCTGCTCACTTCCACCTGAAAGTTCCACCTGAAATATTTGCTCTGGGGCAGAGCAAATATTGGAAGACAGAACCCCATTTTCCACAGCATTGATGGCCAGCTCTGAGTCTGCAGGAAGGTACCAACACCAAGCTGCCTCATTTTCACTGACAAAGCTTGTGTGCTTTTAGTAACACATTTTCTACAAAAACAGCTGCCAAGCCAATAAATTTTAAAAAGCAGTTGGTGGATGATGTGTTTAGAGTAAAAAAAAAAATATTATTATCTTTTGAATGTAGGGATTCATTGTGTAATTTTGCAGTAAAAGTTACTCATTCAAATATGAAACTCATGTTCCAGGCAGATGCTCTTGGCTTCAAAGACTTTCCCCACATTTCTGCAGCTTAAATTGGAACATTTGTATTCAGCAATAATTACAGCTGCAATCAAACAAAAATGCTCACTTTTGTGAAGGTGTGGGGAATACCAACTGGAATTCAGATGATACATCAGCCCTGCATTTCCCCTATCTACCTCTCTAGAAACTCACCTGCCAGACATTGTGCAAATATTGAAGATGAGGTTCATTTATCCTCATCTCAGAATTTATTAAAATTACTATTTCAGTTTGATTCACCTTACAATTCTGAAAAAAGGGAGAAAAATTACAATGGAAGGATAAATATAACACACATATGATATTTCCAGGAGTACCAGCCTGGCTTTCATGATTTCTCTATCCTTCAGAACACACAGATCAGAGAGCTTTTTGATTAAGAAAGCTCAGAGAGAAATGAAAACCAAGGAAAGACTACTGCCTGCTCTTTTTCTCCACCTTTACTCCCTTCCTTTCCCTCCTCAGCTCGTACTTTGTGTCTGATTTTGGGCTGTAGTGCTGAGGAAGGTGATGTGAGGCAGCACAACTGACAATTCTCTTAAAACACTCACATTGAAAGATATAAACCAAAAAGAATATCCTTCAGGAACTGGAGGCAAAAATTAAGTTCACTGCTGGTTTATCCCTCAAAATAATAAGATAGACATTGCAAGTGACAGATCCTATTTTTGGGTCTTAGCAGTGACTATTTCTTGCCTAATTATTAGCAGTGGATTTGCTATCTTTAAAGCAAGAATTTTGTCACCCCGCAGGAAATTTCAATTCTATAAGGCAGATTTAAGTGTCACTCACTTATTCCTTAACTATTTTTGACTTGGTTGCTAATTATCAAGGAAGGTTTCGTTGCTGGAGGGCCCGAGGGCAGGGCCAGCACGTGTCCCTCAGTCACAGCCAGTGCCACACCAGCTGGGACACTCCCTTGTCCCAGAGCCCAGGAAGGGACATGAAGGTCTCCTCCTCCACCCCCTAAGAACAGCAAAAAATTTTTTCTTCTTGTGTCTAAATGGCCTCTGTCCAGAAGCAACCTGTACCCATCACCCCTCGCCTTTTCCATGGGACTCCTTGGGAAATGTAAAGTAAATTTCTGTACTCACTCAGGCCAGGCTGTGCCATCCTGGGAATGCCATGGAGATGACCTTGCAAGAGGCAGGAATGAAGGGAGGGACAAGGGCAGGGACAGGGACAGGGACAGGTTATGCTGCTCAGGGTGAATCCCATTCTGCCATGTAGGGAACTGCACAGAGCCATTCAGGAAATAAAGACATGATTAGTTCTGGAGCTAATTTCCTCGGTGCTTTGAAAAATGTTGCAGGGAAGATATGATCCACTGTAATTATGGAGGAAGATAAAGACAAGAAAGTTTCTGGCAGAGTGCCATGCCTGGGAACACCTGAACACCTCAGGAAAAGCAGCAGAGCTTCCCCACTCTCTCTGAAATTATCCTTGATGCCTGAGCCATGAATATCACTGGGAAAAGGAGTGTGGGGAGGACAAACACAGCCTATTGCTTATCAGAGTGCAGTGCTGAGGAAAAGTGACAGCATGGAGGAGAAAGGGAATCTTGTTTCCATGGCAACTAAAGTTTGAAAAAAACTATCTAGAAATCAATGTCATCTTCCCATGTGTGCTCCACCCAGAGCCACGAATCCAAGTTGCTCAGCTGCAGTGTCCTGGGTCCATGCAATCGGCAGCAGAGCATGGGAGCAGAGCTGCTGTGCTGAGCAGCTGCACCGCGTTTGGAACAACAGTGTCACCACCTGGAGAAACGGCCTCACACGAGGCAGCCATGTGGAGGGGAAGAGGAAACCTCCAAAACAACTTCCAAACAATCCAGGCAAGGGCCATGAGCTCCTCCATGTCTGTTAAAGCTCAGCCACTTCCACGGGGAGAACAACGCGGACAAGATCACTGCCAGCTGGGATGGGGCATCTCTGCCATGATTTCCTGTCACAGCACCCTCATTATTACCAAAGGCCACAGGTGCCATGAACCATCTGCAGTGAAAACCAAGGAATTATGGCTCAAAGTACATTCTAGTCTAAACCAGAGAAAAATCTGTCTCAGAAACAAAACTTGGTAGAAATATATTGAAAACTGTTCAGGGTGAACTGTGGTAATGACACAGATTTCTATGAATTCCAGTGCAATGAGTTCAGTATTTAAACAAACCCTGAATATCCCTGAGCTAAAGCAGTACAAATCCCCAGTGGAAGAAGTTCAGAGATGAAGGTCCTGATGCAATGGGCACTCATGTTCCAGTCTCCAGGAGATTCAGATAATACCTTCCACTCTTTGACTTGTTCTCTGAAAGCACAATGTCAGTGCCACTGCAAGAGGGAGAATGGAACGTGTTTATTATCCTACCTTTCATATCTGCAGGACAATTCTTTATCTGTGACCCAGAAACAAATTAAAGGGACACTGTCATGTTGGATATTCTAATGGCCCTCTTTTCTCTGTGCTACCAGCAATGTGAGAGCTTTCAGTGCCCAGAGGTTTAAACAAATTGAAGCTTTTGTTTGTTTACCTTCTGCCTTTCACTCACTCCACAGAAATGAAACCAGTCAGGTCCATTTGCCTCCCTACAGCCTATCAATTAGTCCAGGCTGTTTGCACTTGGGCTTCCTGGGAAGAGACTGGAACACTATCAATTGTTTTCCTGTAGTAGCTTTGAAATGAACATTTCTGCTCAAATCATCCTTTGGAGATGGAAGTCTCTAAAGAATGGATACGGATCCAAGTACATTGCTGAAAAATGCAGGGAAAATCTGAGATTGTTTTTCTGTCTTTGTGGGGAGAATTCAAACAAAAATACACCAGAGCACCCGAGTGTATATTAAATTGTTAAAATACCACAAAAAAAAAAAGCCAAAAAAACATGTTCTAGAGAGTAAAGGCTAATCACCTGGCTGGTTTAAACCACTTTCACCATTTATAGTGATGCCTTGAGTTGGGTTTTGTTTCTTATGAGATGACCAGCAGCACTGCTAGACAGCCCCAACTGTTTCATACAGATTTTGAATGATGGGGAAAGTGGTATAATCTTCCCAGGCCTTAGTTTCCCATTTATTTTGAGGCATTATGGTAAATTGCAACCCCCCAGTGCCTGCAAGCCTGAATTCATTCAGATTGGCAGAACACTTTAACAGCTCCAGATGAAAGGTGCTACAGAAGTGCCAAGTACTATCACTGTAATTATCATTCAATATACACTGATCAAAAGAATGAAATGTGAATTAGCATTTCCTATTAGCCCTACTTACTGCCTAAATGTTAAATATTCCTCCCATGGGCTTTCTCCATGAAAACACATAGGAGCTGTTGGTATTTCTCATCTGGCTACAACACTGCTTCCCCAGGAATGGAGGGATGGAGGGATCTGAGGAGAGTCATGAAATCAGGAGAACAACACAGATTTATCCCACAAAAACTTGCTCAGGCTTTCTGGGGAGAGGGAGTTTGGAGCTGTTTTCTCACTCTCACTCCTTCCCTTCTCATTCCTGGCACAAGGAATCTGTCCCACTCCAAGGATTTTCTGCTGTTCCCCCTGGGATCCTGAGCCCTGCCCGGAGTCATGGGTTTCACAGAGCCCAGAGGGATCAGTCCAGTGTCCTCAGGGGCTGAGAAAGTGTAAACATCTGGAGTAGCTGAACAAAATCGATGGCATTGTGCCAATCTGGACCCTCTGCAGAACCAGGCAACTTCCTGAAACATTTGTTTTCCCTTTCCCACTCAGAATTTGACTTTATCTTCCCCAGAAGCACACATTTCCCTGTTTATCCACTGCCCCAGCTTCACACAGGGAGCAACAACGTGAGCTCCTGCCCTAGCCCAGAACACATTTCAGTGGTGTCGGGGCACAGAAATTGGGTGATTTGTGGCATTTCCCTGTCAGGGGAAGCTGCAGGTTAAGCCAGGGCTCTGCCTGGGCACTGTGAGGATCCTCACAAGCCTCCTCCTGCAGCAGCACCAGGTCATGTCCCATCCCCTCCTCACTGCCCCACACCCGAGCCAGCCCTGCCCCTCTGCTGTCCAACGACCCCAGTGTGACAGCAATCAAAACAGGCCAGAGCCCCACAAAAACTACAACAGGATCACTCATGTTTCTGTAGAGAAGTGGCCTCAGTGTGTGAATTAAGCTGTTGATGAGCCCTATGCTCTTCTTTTCCCTAAAACTGTCCTTCAGACAGCTGCAGGCTCTGACAAAGAGACCTCCCTGGAACATACTCAGTTCAAAGAGGGAAAAAATCCATATCCTGCCTTGCTGAGCCCCTTTCAGTGAAGCAGGTCATAGCACCATGTCTTTTATCCTGTCATTCTTGTCTCCTGCTTGATGCACATCGTAAATCCTCAGTGGTTTGGACTGCAGCTCTGTGCTGAAATCTGACAGTCCCTCCTGTCTCTGACCATGCTGCCTTCCAGTCCTCCCCAGCTGGAAATTTCAGGTTTACTTAAAAACAATTCAAGACACAAGGTCAGACTCAAAGAATTAAAAATATCTTTACAGTCAGGTTCACTTTCCAATCCCTGTGCTAGGGAGCATTGAGTAGGGAAAAAAAGATTCCCTTTTTCAAAATGAAATTTATCCTTCATTCCTTAACTAGAATTTATCACATGTCTCATGAAGGACAAGCAAAAATTAAAGATCAAAAATACTCACAGATTTATGTTAATAAGATAACTTAGAAAAATAAGGCAGAGGGCTCTAATTTAAATAACAAGCAATTAGAAATTTGACAACATGAGGTGTTGACAGAGAAAGTAAGAAAGTTGAGGCATTTCTGCCCTAGGAACAAGGACTTGGGAGTCCAGGAACCCACTTACTCATTTTCACATTACAGCATCAATTTGGAGAATATTTAATTCTCTTGAAACTGAGGAGGATTTCAGAGAGGTAATTAGGAATAGCTTAGCTAGTGGTTAACACCAGGATTGGGAATTACAAATGAAGAAATTCGGCTCAGGATGTATTTTTGGGCTTTGGAGAACCATCAAATTTAAGTTAGCTAAGTTTTCCCTCCCTCAATTTTCCCCGCTGGAAAATGAGGGTGGTAAGAACAAAGCACCTCTGTGGAGAGCCTGGAAATCCACCCACAAAGGATGCTCAAGGTGCAAGGTCTGGGTGCTGGGGTTGCTGACAAACCCCATGGGGGCCAGACGAGCCCTCCTGATTTCTGCCAAGCAGTACCAGGGAGACTGCAAATAACTGCAAAGGCTCCAAATGGCCTCATTTTGCTTCCAATCCCTAAAAAGCTCACAACCCCAAAGCTTCCAAGCATGTCCTGTTGCAGAAGTGGTGACTGAACTGACAGATACATTCTCCAAGTAATTTCCATATTTCTTGCTGCCACTAACACTGGTTACCCAAAGTCAGCTGCAGCTGACAGTTTAATGATAATGGCTTTATGTTTCTATATCATCTGTGATAATGTTCCTATTCTCCTTAAATTCAATCCCTGCAAAAGGGCACTTTAATGTATGCAGCCACAGACCAAAATGACAGTAATTTTCCCTTTGAGCTGCAATGGTTTAGTAAACAATTACATCTCAATTAAAGAGGGGTGATCATGCCGAGGGAAGTGCCATTCCACTCTCCACATAATACAGGAACATAAATTCTCCAAAGTCAAATCATTATAATATATATTACACAACTGCTCTTCAAAAAAAAAAAAAAAAAAAAAAAAAGGAAAATAGAGTGTAGTATGCACAGGCAAAAACTTGGGAAAAAAAAATCCTTCAAGATCTTGAACTGGGATCCCATTATTTAGGATTATATTCAGTGAAGAGGAATGGCAGAAGGGCTCTTCACTTTCATCTCTCCAGGAGTTTCCATTTACTGCCATTAGTATTTAATACTTCATTTATCAAGGATTAAAACCAGGATAGATGGAGGAATGCTGTAAGAGTAGCTTATGATGGATCACTGCAAATTCAGCTGTGTACCGAGCCCAACCAGGCAGGAAAACTGCAGGAAAACAAGTTCATGTTACAAGGAAAAGAAAAACTGTGTTTAGGTGTGGTTTGTGGCTTCAACCAGAAGAAGCACTGAAGTGTTTTTGGTGCTCCTGGAATTAATGCTAGAATTGAGGATTAAAGGGCTGGAGAAAGAAATCCTAAATTCTGTCTAGTAAAAGACAGAATACAGATGTTTCCTCAAGTTTTTTGGCAATTTGGACTCTGCTGGCCTGGGATATTTTCCTAGAAAACGAAGTAAATTGGGCTCTAACAGAAGGAGTCAATAGATGGCAGTGCTTGATGGGATGGGAGTGAGTCCTCCCCAGTGAGCCTCAGCAAATCCTCCCCTGCAGCACTTCCCTGCAAGGTGGGCACAGTGAGGGATTTCACTGGCACTCAGCAGACTTTCCCAGCTTCTGGCCCCTGAGTTTGACAAAATAACCCCACAAACTTCAGGTTTAACCCATCTCACACCTCGAGCTATTGGGATTCACTGCATTCTCCTAAAAGCAAGGCTTTAACCACGGCCATGGAGAAGGAACACTTTGGTGTCCCCAGCCCTGCAGCATCACCAGCTCTGCCAGGTGCCCACGGGAAATGGAGACTAAAATCTGAGCACCTGGCTCTGAGAGCAGGCTCAGGACAAGGGAACTGAGCTCAGCTCCAGCCTCACTTGGGTTGGAGCCTCAAATTTCTCATTCTGCATCAGCTCATACAGAGCTCTGAGAGCACCAGGTGAAGGGAGGGATTTACATGGAAAATAATTCCTTTACAGCATGAGATAACCAGGACTAGAGGAGATTTTTCCAAGTTTTAGGAGCTTCATTAAAAATTTCTTTCAGGAGAAGGGGTAAGAACAGGACTTGATTTTCAAGGTTTATACTCTATAATTCAAAAACTACCAGGAGCTCTTGTTTTCAAAAACCACAATGCCCAATTATCTGTAACCTGCCTGGCAGACTTCTGTATGGGAAGGGAAGTTCCCAAATTTCCACCCTAGTTTGCTCTAGTTTTGAAATGAAAGAAAGCAACTGGGAATGCAACACTGCCAAAATAGCTGAAACCAATGTCTCCTGAGCTTCACAGGCCCTTGGAGACTCAACAGCAGAAGGATGGAGATGTCAGGGAAGAACAATCAGCTGTAAAATATGAAAAGCTTACAATTTCCAAACCTACAACAGCAGGCTCAAAAGTAATAATCCCATTACCACTAAACTAAGGCACTAATTACTATTCCCATTGGCTGGAGTGGACTGACTGCTAATGTTCCTCTGGTTAATGAAGGAAGGTGAGGGAGAATATATTTCTAAAGTCAGACATCTGCTGAGGGCTGGGCAGCCGTGCCAACTGTACCTAATGAAGCCATTCATATTAATGCACTGACACTGGGAGGGGGCGCAAGGGAGAAATGAGATGAGGGTGGATTTGAACTCAGAGAAGACAAATGTCATGTATTACCCATGTGATGGCTGCCCTTATTTAATCCACACTGAGTAACAGAGCTGCTTAAAGCAAGGAACTGCATCCCACATCAGCTGTTCCACCACCAGCTGCTCAAAGCTGGAATAGCTTCTCTAAAAACCCAAAAAGCGGGATATATGCCATTGGAAAGGAATAAACAGCTTTTTATCTTCTTTGACTACAGGGACACTAAGAAAAATATTCCCAAATCCTCTGTCCTGTGAAGAATCCAGATTTTCCCATCATGTTTTGCTGTTTTTACCAACCAGCAGTAGTTGTTTAAGGTTCAAGGATACTCATTCACTGAGATGAATAGGTTCTGATGGCTGGAAGAACAATTTCTAGAACTAAAATAAACTACTTGTCCAAACTGCTAATCATGACTCATTCAGCACTGCAAATGTTCTCAGGTGAACTGGGTGTGCTCAGATTATTTTTTTCAGATTGCACCATTGTCTTTGCTTTGAAATTCTGGTTCTGCCTCCCTGAGTTTGGTAAGCAGTTGAGTCTGTAAAGAAGGTGTGGCCTGCAGAGAAGACCTGCATGGAGCAAACCTGCTGCATTTGTGTCTCCTCTGAATAAAAACAGCTTTGTGTGCTGAGAGCCAGCCCAGACAGCTGATGTGTGCAGGGAGTGGGGAGTGGGGAGGGGACTCTGTGCTCACATCCTCACACTGCACTGACACCGGGCAGTGCCAGCCAGGGCTCAGCACTGACAGATCCCATTCCTGGGGTCCCTGACTGTCAGTGGACACAGCAGTGCCCTTCCCATGGAGCACCAAGACCACTGGTAGTCATGCTAGAGAACAACCAGTGACATCTCAAAGCTCAGGGATCGAAGCCATGGAAAAAGTGGATGGTTCCTCCAGGCTCCTGCTGGGACAAGATCCCAGGCTCTGGGCAATCCCAGCTTGGCAGGTGTCCTGTGAGTTAATGACAGGTTCCTCCAGAGGAGATTTTCTCTCTGTAGGAGTGTGAGCACACACTGTACAGCTGCAGACAGGTAAATGCACCCAGGAATACACTGCACCAGGACTCGCCAAGGAAACCTCTCCAGGAAAGTCTCCCAAGTGAAGCTCCAGACTCCACTCAAACCCTACTGCTCCACCAGGATGCATCTGGCACCTGCTTGTTGCTAACAGTGGCTATGAGCACCCCATTTCCCTAGGCTGGGTCACTCTGCCCAGGGCCTGGCATCAGCCACGCTGCCATAGCAAGCCCAGGGCCATGGAAAAGGGCATTGTAAGCCAGTAATAAAAACTCTCCACAGTCACTAGAGGCTGAGAAAGAAATGTCTTAATTTGCAGCAGAAGATATTTGGGTTAGGCACTGGAAACAGTCCCATCTTGCCATGGACAAACAAGTGAGCAGCCAGTTTCACACACAGCACTTCTTCTCTCAGGGTGAGCAGGTTCCTTTCCCCTCTGGCAGCCCCCCAGGCCTCGTTAGGGTCCCCCGGCCCTGCTGAGAGGGGAGACACTGACCGTGACGCGGAAGGGCGTTGTGGCCGCGGGCTCCATGGCGGGGTTCTTCTCCGAGATGCCGCTGGGCATGCTGCGCCTCTGCCCGCAGCGCTCCGGGGGGGACTCTGGGGACAGAACACAAGGGACAGTTACCAACCCAGCAGCACAGGGACAGCCCTGCAGGGCCAGCAGGCCGTGCAAAATGTGGCGTCTCCCTCCGAGATGTCCCCGCGAATGAGGCGGCGCGACGACCCCACGGATTCCACTGGCATTTCCCCGAGCTGCCTGAGCAACATTCCACCAGCAAGACTTTCACCTTCAACAATTAGCATTTTTATACAACTGTAAGCTGCAGATAATGCCTGGCAGGTTGGCATTATCATTATTTCCAGCCTGCAGATGAGTAAACAGAAACTGCATTGAGATGAGTGAGAATTATATGCAAAGTACAGATCCGTGCACTTGTGGATTTGATCCTCCTCAGGAAAACTGCTAATGGAGTTAGAGGCACAGGATGCTGAAGTTACCTCTCTAATTCCTCTAGCAATTTGCTTTGGAACCAGGAAAAAAATCATTAAATCCTGCTTTTGATAAAGTATAAAATGAGGCTAGGAATACTTACCTCCTTCCCCATTGGCAAGGAAGGGAGGGGGGCTGAAAAGGTAAAATTAACAACTATGCTCAACACTGAGGAGATTTAGAAAGATGTTAGGACAGGTCAGCTACAGCATTGTAAGGTGGTGTTTTCTCAGTTCACAAACCCTTTTTGAAAGCACCATGGAACTCAGAAAAACAGATTTATTTCCAAGCTTTTTTATTCCATTCAGTGATGCTCAGACCTTGTAACAAGCTTTCCCTCCCGAAACCCCTCCAGAGTCCTCCTTAGCCAAGCATTTCCATGGATGTTGTCTCCTCAGCAAGGTTCTGCCCTTGCCAAAGCCTGACTGTAAGAAACAACTAACACCAGCAATTCCACCTGACAACTCCTGAGATGTGCCTTAAACCGTTCCAAAAGAACAGACTGAGATTCCAGCCGTGGATGGGGTGAGGTGCTGGCTCTTCCTTGGCTGCCACATAACCTGTGTGAAACTCAGCCAGCCCAGAGCAGCAGCTCACTGCCTTCCCAACTTCCAGCCGAGCCGTCAAATGTCTGGGGCACTTTCTCTGCAGAAAGCTGCACTTTGAATCTCAAGCAGTAAAATCCTTTGGTCCTTTCTCTCAGAAGATTCAGGCTCCCACCCCATTCCTTTGAGTCTTCTTTTGCTTTTGGACTGTCATAAAGAAACTACTTGATTACAGCATTTTGAAAGTGAGCTCGAGATGACACCTGAAGAAGCTGCTTTGCATTTTCTTAATGACCGGAAAAATGAACTTTGTTTAAAGCATTTCTCACACACCTGGCTGGAAAACAGGAATGATGGCATTACCTGAAAGGCAGCTACAAGAAATTACTTTCCTCACGTGCTCCCCAGCCCCAAACACTGCTCAGCACTGAGGGAAAGTACCTGTATGGGGGTAACAGCCCCCCAGCTTAGCTTCTTACTTCATCATTAAAATATACCCCAAGCAGAGCCAGCAAACACATCAGTGTGACCCCAGGCCAAACACGGAGCTGGCTTAGCACCTAAACCCTCCTATAATTATTAAACTTATGGTTCGTGAAATGTTTGGAGTCAAATCTCCATTTTAGCTTCTTTAAGCACTGTGGGTTTCACTGCAGGAGAGACATGTTACAAAACCCTCTGGAAGAAACCAGAAATAACCAGAAGGAGGGGTGGGTGTGGGTGTTGGAGGGGACGTGGGGAGAGCTGTTTGTTTTAAAGGTTAATAAAAATAGCTTACAGGTAAATTAGTAACTCCAGGAATGTACAGCAGAACAGCTTTACATGGAAAGCAGTATGAATATATAAAGGTTTAAGTGCCCTTTTTACTTCTTCAAGGCTGGAGGAACCATCTCAGGCTGGGTCACTCTGCCCAGGGCCTGGCATCAGCCACGCTGCCATAGCAAGCGCAGGGCCATGGAAAAGGGCACTGTAAGCCAGTAATAAAAACTCTCCACAGTCACTAGAGACTGAGAAAGAAATGTCTTAATTTGCAGCAGAAGATATTTGGGTTAGGCACTGGAAACAGTCCCATCTTGCCATGGACAGTCACACCCTGGAACTGCTGGAGCAGAGGGAGAGCTCTCCCTGCCCAGAGAGGTTCGGGGACAAAGGGCTGCCTTTCCTCCCCCTCTCCTGGGGGAGACAGATACCACACACCTCCTGAAATTCCTTCCAGCCTTATTTCCTGTGATTTCTGTCAAATTTGCCCGCTTGTGCATAAAATAAGCAAGCTTATTATATTTATTCAGTGTCTGATTTCGGCCTTTTCTTCCCAACCTCTCCCAAACTTCCATCTCTGTCCAGACAGACACGGTGGCAGTTCTGCGTCACCTCTCAATAGCACAGAGGGCCCAGGGCTCATCCACGTTATACAACACAGGAGAGAGAAATAAACAACAGGGCTTCCTGCTTTTCCAAATATTTACAGAAGGCAGCAATGTTTTGGGTTTCCCCCTGTGCAGAGTAAGATCTTCAAAGAGAAACTTCCTTGAAATTTTCAAGCCTCCCAAAAGCTCTCCCAGGTTATCCCCACATAGATGGGCCAATATACTATTGGCTGTGGAAGGCACCAGGAGGTTTTTAAGTTGAACATATCCCACTGCCAAGAGGACACACAGCACTGCAAACACTGCACATTCATTCAGGACCTCGGGCTTATGAGTATTTCTGAAACTCTTTCTGTACAGTAATAAACACATTTGGTTTGTTAACTAATTCAAGGCACTGGAACTGACAGAATAATTAATCCTCGCTCCACTCTCCATGCCTGTTTTTCATGCTGTGGAATCGTTATGGAGCAGCACAGCAATCTCCCCAAGGCTCCAGGGCAGCAGCAGAACAGGCTGTGAGCAGCTCCTGGCACCCAAACTCTTGTTTAACCCACCCGACATCACTGCCTCCTTTGACTCCACTTCTCAGACGCTGCTCCAAGCAGGTTGTTATGTGTAACAAACACCCAAACAACTGTTACTACTGTTTACTCTTCACTTAGCAAGTGAGGTGTTCTCTCATTTGCACTACCTGCTCCTGTGAATCCCAACTAGTCCAAGAGATCATCAGTATTACACTTTCAATCTGGAGAATAAAATACATTAACTCCTGTTTGTTCACCTCTCTTCACACTCCCCTCTCTCTCACAGAATTCCAGGGATCAGCCAGTGGAAGAGACAGCGTGAACAAAAGCAAAGTGAGGCCGCTGGACGGAATAACAACAAGCAGGCACTTCCCAGCAAGTCGATTTCCTGATAAGAACCTGCTCCAGCTCCAGGCAAGAAAGGGAGGTACGACCTGAGTGCTGGGAGAGAAGTCAGCGAGGAGAAATCGTCTCCCTGAACTCACCAGAAGGAAGCCGTGCTGGCGAGCAGCGCACATGCCATGGCACTCGGAAGGAGCCGGGAAGGAGAGGAGGAGAGGTGATGACTTCATCAGAGGCAGCGAGAAAGAGAAGAATGCCTGGAATGCCAGAGCAGGCAGCAGCACCGGGAGACACGGCAGGAGCGCAGGTTGCTGCTCCCAGCGCCGGGATGTGCCTACGGAAAGGAGACTTTGGAGCGCAACAAAACTTCACCAGATCCTCTGGAGGTGACGCAGGAAACTACGAGTTCTCCAGAGGCAAGAGCCGGTGGGAAAGGTGCCGCAGGCAGCCCTGGAGAGGTCAGGCTGCTCCCGAGCTCGGCACTGAGCCGCCGGTGGGGCTGAGCTCCTCCCTGTCCTGCCCCACCGGGCACTGCCCGACATCGCAGGTGCCCCAGCGCTGCCAGGGTGGAGTTTCTGTGAAACCAGAGGGAACAGGAATTACCGGTCTCCTGCTCATACAATTACAGGCCATGAATTAATTTTATTGCTTAATGAATTTAGGTGTTATTCCTCTAATTTCTGCATTATCTAATAAGTCCTTATTACAAACCCAAGAGAGGAGAGGAGGAGGCATGGTGACAGTGATTTGACGTGGCTCACGGTAGCATTTACGAATGAAGAACAATCCCTGGAGAACAGGCATCTGTAGTGCCTGCGTGATTCCACATACTCAGGAGAGGCTGCAGAAAAATCTACCTTTCAGACAGCTTTGGGTGGCCACAGGAGCCCAGGAGAAAAGATGGATCTTTAGTCTGAATCCAAATGGGGATTTAGAAGGGAATAGAGGCACTTTTAAAAAGCAGAATAGGCAATGACAGAAGATAATAAACACTGAGCCGACTTTCCCCTTCACAAGGTGTGAAGAACTTTGAGTGGGAAGCAGAGGTGCCAAAATGTCTGATTTCCAGTGACAAAGAGGCTGCGAGAGGTTGTGAAAGCCCTTCCTGCTCCCATCAGCTGGCCCGGGAATGCAGCTGCAGGGCCACCTTTGCGGTTCAGTTACCTGCAGAAGTATTTATTTGAATGTATCACCCAGAGCCCTGCTGGTCCACAGAGAATTCCAGCTGATCCCTTACAGCAGCGTTAGAACCATACAAATTAATTAAAAACCAAACCTTTATTAGGCAATAAAATAGACTTTTAAATGAAAATGGTCATGAAGCAGAAGTTGAGGGCAGGTGCTGGTGCCCTCTGAAGGAGCAGACTCCTCTGAAAGCAAAGCTAATGAACACAGAGAGGGCGTTCTCCAGGCTAAGGGAAGCCGTGTCACCCCTGCTTCTTATGTTAGAATAAAATTATTTCTTTTTGCATCTTAGAATCTCTGGTTTAAACATTTATAAACTTCCATAAAGCCCAGCAATCCCCCTGGCTGTACCCACAACTCTTCCACATCAGAATCACTGATTTACTCCCCAGTCATTTCATGCTCCAAGCAGAAATAGTTTCACATTTTCTCATGCTCTCATGACCTTTCCAGACAATTAAGAACACTGTTTACAGAGCTACAGCTTGTAAAAATCCCTCTCTCTTATCTGTTTACATACAGACCAAAAAAATAAATTGGGATCATTACTCACCTTCTGGGCTACACTCTGGCACCAAATACTTCGAATTAAACAACTGAGTCTATGCCTACAGTTAATGCTCCCCACGGCGACTACACCAAACTGATCCAGCTTCTTACCAGTGCCTTGTTTCCCCCACAGGGGACTTCAGTGGTACAAAAGCACCACATTCAGTGTGTCTCTGATGACTGTGCCCCTGCCTAAAAGCAGCAAAGCGCACCTGAAGCACCAATTAGAGCCACACAATTCTCTGCAGCTCCAAGAACGGTGGCTGGGACAGTTGTGTCAACTGAAGAGCCTTGTTAGAAGTGGCTGGAATACAGAAAACAAATCCCAGAAAATACCAGAACACACTGGTTCCCTCAGCTAAAGTCTGTTAGCATCTTTTCTCAAAGTGGGACTAAGATCTCCTGAAAGAAGAGCTTTTTCTTTGTTAAATAACGATTTGGAGTGACACTGACCTTTGCCACGGCACGCTGTGCACTTTAATGGATCTCCCCTCATCTCTGTGTCAGGTTCCTGGATATCATGGATTTAATATTCCTCATCCTGCTCCTGAGCCAGTGCTACTAATGGCTCTTGAATCTAGTACTGAAAAAAGCTCTGCCAGTTTTCTGAGTACTTGGTATGTATCTATTCCTCTATTTTCTCTATTACCCAGTAAGAGAACTCTTCTCCCAGAGCTGCCACGGGGCTTTTTGATGTGTGCAAGCAGCAAAGACTCTTCCCTTGACTTTCTGCGGGCTCTGGCTGCCTGCTGCCGCAGCCCCTTCTCCCCTGGAAAGCTGGGGTGGGATTTCCATCCCCCAAGGCCGGGATGAGCTGCTGTGCCCCCCCAGCAGCGGGATGTGTGTGACAGCCGCGATCCCGGTGCCTCACTAGATGGAGCTGGAGGCCCTTGGCTGGCCAAGCGCTCCCAGCCCCGGCCCAGCGGCAGCGCTGGGAATTCTCCCGCTGCGCTTTGGCTGCTGGCTCACTTGATGGTCAGTGGAGTTGAGAGCGCTTTCCCTGCACTTTCTCTGCTCTTTCCCTGCTGTGGAGCCATCCCAGCACAGCCGGGCACTCTGACTGAGACCCAGGGCAAGTCCTGCCCCCCAGAAATGCAGGTGGAACACAGCCTTTAACCTGAGGAGACAGATTAAATGTATTTGTCAAGGGAAAATCCCTCTCCAAGGGCAAAAGGGAAAGAAGAGAACAGCACTAATGGGAAAGGAAAGCTGAGGTAATTCTCACTGTGAGAAGTCTGAAAATACAGCAGCTTCTGAGTGCTACAAGCCTGGAGACCAGATCAGATCCATGTGCATGAGGCACAGCTGCAGGTCCCAGACCTGGTGCCAGGGACAGAATCCACAAGACTCTCCCCTTCTAAAGATAAACAGCAAATCATGCTGATCGAGCAGCCTGTAGTACAAACTCCATTTTACTGTCTGGTATTTTTAAACTAGATATGTGTATATATATCTGGTATTTTTATTCTTTCATTATTAGTCTCTGAGATAAAATATGTATGATATTTATCTTCCTCTGCTATGATATCCACAGAACAAATTCCTCCTCTGCTAACGGCATATCATTAGGAGCCTTTTCTCCAGGGTGGAATTGAAATCAAGCTCAGACTTAAAAAATACATCAGAAAAAGCTGAAATTCTATCCTGGTTGGGGGCCAGATCGTGGTGACTGCCAATACCCTGGCTGAAGTGGAAAGGATGATAAAGTGAAGTGGAACATCAGCATCCTCCCTTGTGATGATAAAGACAAGCAACACAGAGTGTGGAGAACAAGGAGTCAGCTCTGGGGAGATTTAAATTAGGCTCATCCATCATGCTGAACCTTCCTGCAAAGATTCTGCTCTGTCACCACGAGCTTTCTTGCAGCACTTTATCCACAGAGGCAATCTGAGGGCAAGAAGAAACTTCCATACTCTGCAATCCCTGTCACTGGAGGTGGCACCTGGACACACCACCCAGGACAGGGCTGGCTCTGTCCCCTGCCTGTGAGGGTTGGCTGGGGGCTTTCCCCCAGAGCTGACCTGGACAGCTGAGCTGAGCAGGCCAGAACAGCTCCCTTCACATGAAGCACCCTCAGGAGAAATGGAAACTTCACACAGTTCATTCCCAGGCCATTTTTCCAGCCGTGGAACAGGTCTGTACTGGTAACATGCAAATTAAATAAATAAATACTTAATTTATAAGCATGATTCATCAGAGGTTTCATCTTCTACAGCAAAGAAACAGATGTTCTATTGATGGCACTTCATTAGAGAGATAAATGGGGTCACACACGTATCTCTGTTCACATCCATCTGCATAATAGACCAAACATTAAGATTTGAATTTCACATGGTGCATGTGGCTCTCAGAGCAGCCTCAGAGAGTCTCAATGCCCAGAGCCTGCTCACCCACCTCAGATTGTCTCAACAGCCAAGAACTTTAATTCTGCTCAGAAAAGCAGGAGCCTGGGATTTAACACTGGCTATTTAGGAGACAGTTTCACTGGAAACACATAAGAATACTGGATTTTAAGTAATGGGTGGCAGTGATTTTTTGTACCCACTGAAGTGCAGGATCTGTCACGAGGAAGCAACTCAAAGCAGCAGTGACAGCAAAGTCTGGAACCACTGTTCTTCCCCCAGTTCAAGTCAGGGAGGGTTAGGATTGGGGACAGGGTTAGGGAGAGCTGAGAGGGATTTTCTGGTTTCAAATGTTGATGCAGGAGGCCTCAGATTTCCCCTAGCAAACAGAAACAAGTCTCCTGCACTTCAATAGGCATTAACAGAAGATAATGCTTATAAAAATGAGTGGTATTCTTTCCAGAGACGTTGGCTGTGCCTTTGCTGTGTGTGGATGTGCGTGTGTGCACAGCTGTGTCAGGCACAGCAGCTCTGCACACCTGGGCAATGCCCCCCTGTGCCCAAAGCACAGCTGGGCATCCATCCCTGCTCACTGCTGCTCCCCATCCATCTCTCCTCTGGCTGCTCTGACTCTCTTAGCAATTGTTTCACTATTAGAAATTGTGGAATGTAAATCCTAATTTATTGTGACTGATCCTTTTATTTCCTCTGGGGGTGGGTGGGTATTTCTGCTCCTCTCCCACAAACCTGCTCTGCAAACACTCGCAGGTGGCAGCTGCACACTCACTCTGCAGTTTTCAAGCAAACAACACCAGTGCCAAGGAGAGACAAGGAACATTAAAAACCAGTCGTGTTTTCACTTCCCAACCTATTTTTGAAACAGGAGGGAGCAGGAGAATGTTCTTACCTACACCAACACTGACATTTGCATTTTCCATCCTAAAAAATATGCCAGATCTGTGTTGGAATTTCTCCCTCCAGAACTGCCCTGCAGTCACTCTGAGGAGCAAATGGGCACTTGAACAGCAATACTGCAACCCTGCAGAACAATTCAGCAATTTAGTGACCACCATTCACCTTCCTGGGGAGGTTCATGCACCCCACCCCACTCTCTGAAATTTCATTTTGGTGTTCATCCGACTTTCAGCTGATCCTAGAAGCAGAGTTATGTAAATGAACACCAAATGTTCTCACTTCAAACACACCAGCCCCATCAAAATGTGTTCTTGTCTAAGGGCATAAAGGTAATAATTGGTAACCTTTGACTGCTAAAAATGTAAAGGGAAAATATCTTTCATTTAAAACTTGCTCGTTTGGTTACCATGGACACTGCTTAATCATGAAGGATGACTATTACTTGTTCCTATAGAAACCAAGAAGCTTAAGAAGCATCCTGTAATTTAACTCCAGACGCCAAATTTTACACCAGTCCCCCTATTAGCACATTTGGGTACTTCAGAACAAGCCCTGGCTTGATCTCTGACTTTAAAAGAAATTCAGTGATGCAGAAATGCTGTAAGAAACCAAAAATATGAGCATGTAAGGTACAAAAAAAACCTGCACTTCACATAAATTGGTTTCTTCAAAAGGAAACATTAAGTGCTCAGCATCTGAGGATTCCTCTTTCAGTGCAAACGTTAACGAAGCAAAACTCTGGTTGTCTTTATTCCTGTCAGTGTTCTCCAAGTCCATACAATTGCAGGGCAAGTTCTTTCTCCAACTGAATGCTTCAATGCTCAGCTTAAGATGAACTTCTGGAGCAGTGTGAGAGCCTGGGATTCCTAATGAGCCTCTGGGAGCCGCCTGTGGTCCCAGCCTGGCTCTCCAAAGCAGGCCTGCAATAAAAGCATGTCCCTCATGCAAGGAAAAAACCAATAGGCAGCACAAACCTGCAAAATTCAGGCCATGTGTTGCTCTAACAAGTCTTTTAGAGTTTATGCTTATTAATAAAACCACAACACTTGTCTGGCACTGCTCATCACCTCAAAGCTTTACCTTCAGCACCAAAGAAACATTAGTCAGAATCTCTCTCTTGAGTAGCTCTGGGGGGAAAAAGCTTCCAGAAATTACCTGTGGCTGACACTGCTCCTTGACCCTCACCAGCTCTAGGTGGGGAATGGATTCCGAATTTTCAAAAAGCCATCCATTTTTCCATCCTCTGATTCCCAAAGGAATCAGTGTAAAAGCCTGACCCCGAGGCTGCACAAACCAGTGACAGGAGTCGGGAGTTCTGTGCACCTTCCTCCACAAGCGTATACACAAACACACAAGCAATTAGTGCCTGACTCTAAAATATTCTCTGGAGTGTCGCAAAGGAAAGCAAACTACCCTCAGCAGTGTCTGAACTGCAAAAAGCAGAATTGATAAAGCCCAAATGAGAACGTTCCCTGACCCAGCTCGTTCCCATCTCTATTGAGAGCAGAGTGAATTAAAGGATTAGAGAGTGCCTTCAGTGCAATAACTTAGGGGATTAGTGGCACACTAGAAGACCTTCAAGGGAAATACAGGTTTAAAAGCTTTAAAAGGCAGCTCTGTGTCTAAATTGTTTGGACTGCCACAGCTGTAAGGAGACAAACTTACTCTAATACATGAGTGATCATGAAAAGTCTGCTGAAACCCCTCGAAGCATGTTTTTGGAAGCAGTTCTAGTTTGGACTCAGACCAGGGTTTTTAACCTCTTTCTCATTTAGTACCCATGGCTTGTAGATAAAAACTCATTCTGCATTACTCGAGAGCAAATCTGCTACTTAATTCCTTTCAGAGCAGTCAGCCCCTCTCAGGAACACTGTCAGGGGAGAGGGCTGGAAACAGAGATAAAGGAAGAGCTGAGCAAAAAGTGACAGTGCTCCTCAGAGATTCCCACTGGGGTTTCCCAGGGGAACTTTTACAACTTGATTCATTTTTGATCTCGTAGGAATTCCTCACAGAGAACACTCACTGAGTGTGGATGCTCCTGCATTTCTGGAGGACGTGGGGCAGGGCAGGGGTTGCTGTAGGAGCAAAGGGAGTCAAGGCACTGCTGCCACCTCGCTCCCGCTGAAGGGTCAGTCCAATAAATTTGCCTGCAATAAATTCACTCTAAATTTTTGCTTATCAAAGGGATTCTGAGATTTAAGCATTGTTTAATATCAAAACAATTCCAGAATTCCTCCATCACACACCACTTCCCAAGTCATTAAATTTAGTCTTGATTTTTCCTAGACAATGAAGCATTGAACAAACACAGCAAAGTCTCAGCTGGAGCACTGGTGCTAAAAATAGCACAGCTGCCAGTGAGTATTTCCTATAAACAGCACAGCTTTAAACATTTTGCATATCTTTTCTATGGGCATCTGTCAGCCATGCTGTTAAAATTTCAATGAAAGACTGCAAGACTTCTGTGGTGAAACAGAAAATGCCACAAAAGAGACTTGAAAAACAAAGCAATGATCATTGAAAAGTGCAAAGCAGGAAGGTCTCCTTTTCCTGGCATTTAAAAGACACCACCCTTGGAAATAAAATGGTCTGTTGCTAATATTTATTACTGGGCTCCTCACTTGCCTGCTTCCAGCCCTTAAACAAAAAACAAAGTCCTGCAGAGGTGGAAAGGGAGAAATTCCACCTGGCATTCCTTGTCCAACATCACTTTTTGTTAACGTGCTGCAGAACAGATTTTCAGCTAGGAAAGATTAGTGAGAGGTGACTGCAATTTCAGATGGCTTTAAATATAATAAAACCTCCTTAGTTGTTATGTCACTCTGGGACGTGCTGGGACAATTTTCCAGTTGCTGCTTCCCTTGTCCCAAGTGACTGCCTGAACCTCCAAGGTATTGATTATTTGGGTATAAGCTGATCTCTCCTTTATCACTTAACAGGTTTTGATTTCATCAAACAGAGAGACAAAGACTAAATTCCAGCTGTTTTCAACAGATGTGTATCTGAATAGCCTGTGCTGACCCAGCCTGACCTTGGCCTCCCAGCTCAGTGTTCAGTGCTCTGAAATTCTGGGTTTTGCTGAAGATCAATCAGTTTTCTCTTCATAGCAGCCATCAAAGGAAAGGAAGAAGAAAGTCTGTTTAATAAAAATCCTTTTCATAAAACACCTTGAAAAGCATCTGTGATAAACAGAACACAGAGCAAGACATTTATGTCTGAGGCTGACAGAGAGACAGAAGGATCAGGAACACTAAACCTTCAAGATCAGGAACTCCAATGTTCTCAAATTCTCAGGGCTTTGATGCCAGCTGATTGCCTGCAGAGTTTTGCACAAGAAAGCCCTGAAGCCAAAGCTGCATTTGGCTCAGAGATGGGACTGTGAATGGAGCACCCTGAGTGGTTTCTGTCAGCAAAGGGAATTTTCAGAACACTTCCCACTGACCCCCATTCCTTCATCGTGTCCATGAGTAAGGAGAAGTGGGGAGAGATCCTGAAGAAAGCCATGGACCCAAGTGCAGCCACAAGCAGGTGCTGCTGTCACTGAAATTCTCCTTGTCCCCTCTCTGCCTCCCAAGTACCTTCCACTACATCAGATGGGTCATCTGGGAGTAATTATAATTATTGCCATGATTCCTCCTGCAGTCCCACACGTCTCTGAGCTGAACAGATGGTCCAGGGGTTCTGCAGGTAGATTTTTATCTAACTAATGTTTACCTGCAGCACGTCCTGACCCTCTGTGGAGAGCAGAGCTGGGGGTTTCAGGCACTGTCCTCATTGCAGCAGAGGTTTCCAGTGCAGTGAAGCCTGTCTGCTTTACCCACTCCCAAACAGGCACGGTTTAAATGTGCTGAAGGCAGGAGCTCATCAGCTCCTCCGAGCAGCCTTCCCCTCCTGCTCAGCTCTGCCCTCCCCACCAGTGCCACTGGTCAGATATTCCAGCCTGGGCCTCCCAAAGGGGCAGAGTGACAAACACACCGACCTGTGATGGATGTGCTGAAGGCACCAGGGCTGACCAGAGAGCTCCAGAACAGAGGGTGCCATCACATGAACCATTGAACAAGCTGCTGTCACTGCCAACAGCTCCAAGTCCTGGACATTTTTCCGCACACTGAAGCAGGCTGGCTCCATCTGGAGTCCCAACAAAGAGCTCTCCCCTCCCTCCCCCAGATCCTTGCACAAAAAATGCAAACTCTGCTCACTTTGCCCAGCTGGAAGCACCACAGCAGCTCCTTCCTGAGGGAGTGGCTCTCTCTGTACCTCAGGAAGCAAAACCCATTTCCCAAACTGGGACTCAGCCCTCCCAGAGCTGTGCAAGCTGTAACCCCAGCCTGACTTTTCCTGCTGTTCCTGGGGCAGGATGGGCTCTGTCCCTCCATCCCTGGCAGCAGCAGCAGTGTCAGAAGGGCAGCTGTGGGTGGGTGGCATTGCCACTGGGGGGAGAGTGGGCTGTGGCAGTAGATAAATACATGTTTTCAGACACGACTCCTGTGTGTTCAGAGCCTGGGGGATACAGAGGGGGCTGGAAGAGAGCTCTGAGTCACAGCAAAGGCAGCACCTCAGACTCCTGGGTGCTCCAGCCTCAGCTCCAGCCCAGGCATTCATCATTTGGACGGATGCAGCCCAGGGAATGGTCCCACTCGGGGACAGGGATCCTGTGCCAGCAGAGATCTCCTCCTCCCTGGTAAATGTGTCAGGATTGCCCCACCCCCAGCAGGTTCCCTGTGCAAAAGCATCTGCTGAAGTGACATCCCTTGGAAAAGATCAACTTGCAGGTATCACAGCTCCTCCAGCAGAGCCACAGGCTCACCTGAGCCCTGTGGGGATCTTGGCAAAGGCTCCAGGGACTGCAGAGTACAAAAACTGCCAAGAGGATGCCTGGGAAACACACACGTGGCAAAGCAGACGTTGCCAATTCCTGTGAATTAACTCCAATCCCCCTGAATTAATGGCAACCTCCCACTAAGGATTCCTGACCTCTGAGAACCCCAGAGATGGCAAATCCACTGCGGATCAGCCTTTGGGGAGGGGGCCCTCAGCTCCCTCCTTCCTCCACACTTGCAGGGCTTGAATTCAACATTACATCACCCCCCAAAATCCAGAACCTCCTTCTGATTTCTGCATTTTCCACAGCCCCCAGACCCCTACAGTTCATCAATCTTCCAGTGGGAACAAAAACTGTTAAGGAAAGTATTCCTGCTGCATTATTCCAGTACTTCCATCACCCTGCCCAGCCTGGACCAAGCCCCCTCTGACCTGCTGTGTGACACCACCACTGCACAACAATACAGATCACAAATAGCGAGAAAATTCTCATCCAGCTTTGCAAATCCCTTTCAGATTTCCAGGTAAGAGGAGCTCAGCCAGTGCTGAGAGGCAGGGATCCCAGAGACAACACAAAATACTCCAGGAGAGATCAACAGCAACAAGATTTCAGCTGGTTCAAATCCAATTTCTTCCAAACTTTCGGACTGATTCCCATTTCCATCAAATCTGCCCGTATATTCCTCATGTTCCTGACAAATGATGCCATTAAGTTCACTTTGGGTTACCTAAATGAAACTGAACACATTTCGTTTGTCACAGTAACTGAAATGACAGTAAAATATTTTGGTTTTGCACAGCACACAAATAGAGAGGGAAAGGGAACTGGGACATGTTTGGGAGTTTACAAACACTCCTCCCTGACAGGCAAAACAACAACAACAACAACAACAAATCATACAAAGAAAACCACTGCCTGTTTGAAGGAAAAGCTGAAGTTGAGGGACTGATTTAGCTTCCTATTGTTTTCTCAGCAATGATTCAAAATCCTTAAAATCGTCCTGAGTGCCAGGAAAAGAGGAAAGAGAACACTGCACTGAGCTAAATCTTGTAGTGCTAAAGTCAAGTTTAAAATCTGCTTCATAAATCAGAATTAACTGCAGTGAGACAAGTCCAAGCCTGGATTTACACAGACACCTGACGTAAAGTTGCAGTTGTGCTTCTTATTCACACAATAACAAGAAAAAGGGAAATCTTTTCAGTTAATGGCTTTGATTAGGCTCACAGCATGATAAATACACCAGGACTGCCAGACTGCAGGGCAAACACAACCCTCTCCCCTCCTTTCTGAGAAAATTCAATAGGGAAACACTCACATATTCCCACTTTTTGGCTGCTTTAACGACAGGGAAAAGAACCAATAAACAGTTATTTCACAGTAGAAGAAAGAGAAAGGCAGAATAGCTTGTTTTAAAAATGCAACTGGGTCAGTTGCTGCCTCCAGTAGAAGGAATGGGCTGCCTGTGCCCTACAGAAACATCCCTCAGTGGACCTCCCTCCTGCTGCTGAGGACAAATAAGCCCTTTTAGAGCAGGATTTTTAAAAGTGCAAAGTGATTTGGGGCTTCAAGTCCCACAGGTTTCTGCAGTGCCTCGGGAGCCCAATCTTTAGGCTCTTTGGAAAATCCTACCCCTAAACTGTTGTCAGCTTTGTCATCTCAACCCCCTGGTGACACTCGGCTCATGAAGAACACGAAGTTCCAGCCACACATCTCTGCAGAGTGACACCATCTCCTAAGCACGGCTTTCCAAAGCTCTGCAAGCATCAACCAGGCCTCCAAACATCTCGGAGGAGCAGCTCCCTCAATGACACAAACTGCAGAGGGGTTAGCGGCACCAGCCGGGGTTAGAGCAGCCACGCCTGGCCCGAGTCCCTCGCACACTGACCTTGTGCAGAGCCCGAGCCGCTCCCGGGGCGCGGGGCCAGCGCCCCCTCCTCATCCTCACCTACCTACGGCAGCGGGCTGAGCACGGCAAGGAAAGAGCTCGCAATTACCCCTGCTAAGCCTGTTCCGGCTGCGGGATCTGCTTCGCTGTCTCTGCAGTCGGGACCTCCGGAGCAGTCGGTAGTAGTAGGACGGTCTCCCAGAACTTTTCCTGCTGTTCATGGACATTTTTGGATCTATTTTACACACACACGCACATGCAGGCACGGGTCCGCTCTCCCCTCTGGTACAGGAGCAAAACAGTCCCAGCGTTTTAATGAACTGGAGGGTGGTTCTTTGGAGGGGAAAGGGAGAGGGGGGAAGAGGAACTCTTCACTTGACACATTTAAAAAGAAAAACAACAAGGAGAAAACATAAAAGAGAGAGAGAGAGAGAGGAAAAAAAAAAAGCAGGGGGCACCGGAGTGCATGTCTCAGCCGAGGGAGGACTGGCAGCGAGCAAGATAAACTGTGCTAACAACTCCTGCCCCCAAAAAGATAAGGTTGCTGGAGAAGGAATAGGAAGCCAGAGTTGGCCCGGGCTCCTGAAACGTGAAGCATAGGCTGGAAGAAATCCTGGACTGGATCCTGTCCGCCAGACAGCAGCATCTGATCAAAGTGTCCTGGAAGCATTGCCAGCTGCTCCGGCCGCTCTGCCCTGCCCCGAGCAGCGGCCCCGGGCCGCAGCTCATCGCCGGGAGGAGGCGGCGGCTCTGCCGCAGGAGGGATCGGGACAGGCTGCGCTGGGGAAGGGGATAATGATTTCCTGGCCATGGGACACATGTTAATAATCATCATGGAGCAAAAGCCCCGGAAAATAAAGTGAAATTTGAGAGGGGAAAACTTTAATTAGAAGTTGAATGAACAGAGCTCCAGACTTCCCATGAGGCCCATTTCCTTTCAACATTCAAACTGAGTTATAGCACATCCCACAAATTAGAGAAAGGGCCTATTTACCATTTGGGTCCTGATGGCAGCGAAGATTCTGCCTCCGGCTCATATTGCTCCATAAAATTACATTTCAATGGGCAGAATTAACACTTTAAGCCATGGAAGAAAATAAACCTATATATATCTATATCTATATCTATATCTATATCTATATCTAACAGATAAAAAAATTCACTCCACATTTACTGTTCCAAAAGGTCAGAAGTGAATTGTCCATAATCTTGCACCTAAGCTCCTTCCCTTGATGGCACAAAAATGACTCTGAAGGAAGTGACAGAAAACATTTCAGAGACCCAGAATGGTGGCCAAGATCTGAATGCATGACTTCTGCTTCTCCCAGGCTGGCAGGTAACAGAGAAACCTCATCTGAGTGGGATGAGCTGCAAAACAACATCTGCAAAATAACTCTCCGTGTTGTGTCCTCAGTTTGTCATCTTTCCCAGACTTCTGTGCAAATTTATCTTTGTGGTGTCTTATGACCAGACACGGGCTTGGCTGTGGATGAGCCCCGTTCCCCCGTCAGCAGGAGCTTCAGCAGGAGCTGGAAAGCTTCCCTGGATTATCCTGTGTTGCACCTCCAGCAACAAGAGGCAGAAACTGTTCCAATTCAGCAACTGCACCGGGACTGGAGTCCCTTCCCCAGCACCAACCACGCTCCCCGATTTTAGGATTTCACCCATTTCCGCAGCCATGGAAAAGATCCGAATTCTACACAAGCCGTGCTTTCCTATTCCCATGGAGAAGTAAACCCACGCTGGGTGCCAGCCGAGAAAGGCCCTTCCAGGAGGAAACCCAAGGCTCGCTCTTCCCTGAAGTCCATGCCTGGTTTTGAGGCCACACGGGAGGAATTCGGCGCCGGCGTTCAGGCAGGGCAGGAATGAGCGCTCGGGAGGGCAGCGACAAGTTCAGGTCGAGGAGGCAGATCCCAGCTGGACAGCGGGGGCTCCCCGGCCCGGGACGGGGGTGCTGCCCCGGGCATCGCTCTGCGCTGCCCCGGCACGCACCCCGCGGCACACCCCGGCACCAGGGCAAAGCCTCCACCGAGTGCACACCTGCCCTCCTCTTCTTGGCCAGAATCATCTTCCTTTTCATATTTGGGTACATTAAAAAAATAAAAATACAGGGACAACTCTAACTGTTTACCAGACGAGCAGAGACTCATCCTATGCAGCTGATTCAATTCCAAATGGAGCTGAGAACATCCAGAACACAGTGATGGGAAAGGCTGAAAATACTGAGGCTTGGTTAAAGATTTGCTGTAGACAAGAACCCAAATATTCGGGTGTCTCTCTGCAATTTTGTGTCATAATAACTGAAATGAAAGCTCTGAAGAGAGTCTTTTACAATTATGCTTTTATCATTAGAAATGTCTTTAAAATGGCCTATCCAATTTACTTTTGTCATTCCCAATAGAAAAAAAAAAAGGCACTGATGGAAATGAAAGTTTAAAGAAAACCATTTTAAAAGCTCACCCGAATTTAGATGATCTGAAAGGGGAAGGTTTGATTTAGTTTATCTGGAGCCAGGTGACTCACGCTCAGAGCTCTGGAGATGCAGCAGAGGCGGCTGCTGGGGATCTCCTCAAGCTCTGAGGGAATGTGAGGTGGGAACGCTTGGGGATTTTTGTTTTTTATCAGCCAGGTCCCTTCAGAAACACTCATACAGGTGACAACGAAGCAGGAGAAGTTAATGAGGGACTATAAACCACATGACAAGAGAAAGCAGCCCTATATAAAATCAGAAATAAATGGTTGGGAGCTGTGTTCCAGTTTCGCCAGCTTGGCTCTGTCTCTTTCAATTAACAACGTTTTTGAAGGATTTAACTTCAGATGCTACAGAGCAACAGGCAGGAAAATGAACAACCCATCTAGGGGGGATATGACTGGGCTGGACCTTTAAAATTAATCCAACACTGCTCTGTTTTCTTCTTTCTCTACTATTTTTTTCTCTTTTGGAAAGCCACACCCCGGCACAAATGCTCTGTGCACAGCAGAATCTGCCACTCACAAACGTGGGATTATGAACGGCTCGGGAGGAAAGCTGGCAGCATTAAATCTCTGTCTCTAAAGTAACACATCCCAGTCTGGCTGCTCCCTCCAAAAGGCAGCTGGATGAGCTCAGTCACGGAGCTCTGCTGGACCTTTCAGGAAGAAGAGCAATTGGAGACAAATGTAGCAGTGATTTTTGGGGTGTCAACTCCTCCTCCCCAGCACTGAACACAAACCTAACCCGTGGAATTAAATATCATTAAATACATGTCAAAACTGTGGTAAAATACCCAGTCTGAGGCACTGCTGGGCTTTAGCAGAGAACTCAGCACCCAGGGCTGACCTGGGTGTCACCCACTGCTGTCACCCTGCCCTTAAACCTTCCTAAACCCAGAGCCCTCAGAATTTATGGCAAGGAACTTGAATTCCTTATTTTGAAGGCAAAAGTTTCTGTGCTCTGTCAGTGGGGTCCAGTCAGCCCCAAAACCCTGATCTGGACAGGTCTGAGGATGCCCTGACTTGTTCACACACAGAATTCACAGCTCTGAGTCCAGGCTGCCTCTGAGACAGCAGCTTCATGGATTTCATTTCAGTTTCCCAGACTTATTTCATAAAAAAAGTGAACTGAAGTTTTCAAAATTTAAACTTAACAAAAAAAAAAAAAAAAAAACAAACCAAAAAAAACCCCAAAACTTTAACTAACCAAACAAGAAGTAGTTTTGGCTCGGCCGACAGAGAGGAGTGGTGGGTATCAGCTTAATTTCTAATTTGCATTAGACCCATGAACTGCAGACAGACCATCAAGAAATTGAATAAAAATCAGACTACAACCCCAATTTCCCTGTCACATGCAATCCCTCTATCCCTGAAGAACTGTCATATTCCTTCCGAAGTCCGAGGGAAAAGGAGGAAAGGCAAATCTGTACAAAATATCTCTTTTCCAACCCAAGAGAAACAGTGTTTCTGTCAGTGCTCCCAGCCACTCTCAGTGTGTGCCCGCCTGCATTCTCAGACTCCAGCCCAGCGCACCCTGAGCCTGGAAGATTTCCAGGCTTTTTGCCTCGAGGTTCCCAGGGATACATCAGCTCACAAGCAGAGCAGGGAGGAAGGCAATTTCCTTTGTGTGAGGATAACTTAACTTTCAATTCAGCTGTGCCCACACCAAAATCTTCAGCGACTTTTTTGTTTGAAGACTTACAAAGGAAAGTTTCATACACACAATTAAAGTGAACTAGTTCTGTTTAGTATTTTAATGGCACATGATGATTGTTTTAAGAGTGCACATAGGCAAAGTAATTTACTTACTACCTGAGGTAGAATGCAGCAGCTTCTTCAGAGCCTGGCAACAAAATGGTTCACAGACTGGGGATCAAAATGAGAATGAGCATTTACTTTAAATTTAGGCAGAGAATTCACTGCTCTCCATTTACTGAATGGTGTCATAGCTACCACAACACTATGGATTACTCTTGCTGTGTGTATGGGGACGAAATCCAAAAGCAATCACTACACATATTACAGACATTAAACGATATTAAGGAGCAGAAAAAGCAGTGCCATATGACAAAGCAGGAGGAAGAATTAATGAAATATTAAATAAGTGTTCAGGTGGTCTCCTGGGAGTTAAACCAGGACATGAATTCTTTCAGCATCACTGTTCCCTCCATGCAGACTGTGCCTGTTGTGTACTGTCATTATGGTCATTATACACTGTGGCAGGGCCAGAGATGCTAAGGAGGATCAATGTCCCATTGTTTTGGGACCTGCATCACCACCAATTAAGAGCTGACTCCTCGTGCACGGCACTGCTGATCTAAGGAAGTGCAGAGTACTGCACACACTGCAGTAATGAAGCTCCCAAGCCCATCCCACGACTGGAGAAGTGAAGCCCTGAGTGATTTACTCAGCATCACGTGGGAAGGCTGGGGCAGAGTGAGGCAGAACCCTGCACCCCTTATTCTTGCCCAAAGAACAAATGGAGCTTCCCCACTCCTGAGACAACTCCCTCAGGATGAAAAAGTATTAAACATAATTATCTTTTTTTTTCCTACAGCATCTTTTGTCCACCAGAGCACAGACACTTCTGCATATTTGCTTCTGCAAATATTTGTTCAGTTTAATGTACCTAAAACATAAACTTCCTCTTTTTCACTCATGTAAAAAAAAAAATCCAAGGAATGTGACCAATATTAAGTGGGGAAGTCAGTTATTTACTTCTAATAAATAATGTCCTGATTTTAAGAAAGAGTCATAATGCATTTTTTAAATATGAATAAAAGAATTTCTCTAGATATCACTATCCAAAAAGGAAGTAAGGGAAACAACACCTCCAATTCCCAACAAGCTGGGTTTTGGATCACATTTAAATTTCTGCAGCTCCTTGGCGGTGGGAATTCACAAGAGGCTGTCTCCAAAGAGGCCAGCAGGAGGAGGGCAAAGCTGCTCTGTGTGTTACACAGGGGGAGCAGAGGGAAGGCTCTGGGCACGGAGAGCCGGCGTGTCTGAGAGCCCCGGAGACGTTTCCTGCACCCACCGTGAACTCCGGGAACGGGGCAGAAACGCCGAACCTGACTCAGAGCACGGCACATTTCCTGCCCCCTTCCCAGCAGAACAATAGAGCCAAAGAACATCAGCTTCTCACATCAGCTGGGGGAGACCACAACAAAATCACTCCACTTGCTCTGCTGACACAGAACACTCCACTCAGGTACACTGGGTTATGACCTGACTGCTAATGATGCTAATAAAATTTACAAAGTCAAAATCCATCTAAAGACTTGTGCTAAATTTCCACAGACCTAATGAAGCAATTAAACACATGGAGTCCAATGCAATGGAAGAAGAAACTTCTGCCAGAATCAATCATCCTGTGCCTCAGAGCAGCCTGCTCCTTTCAACAGGAGGAAAAACCCAGGAGTGTGAAGTCTCCACTGTACAGCAAAAAATCTAAATGAAAAAGAAAATTCTTGTACAAATCCCTAAATCAAACAAAGCCCCTCAGACGTAACTGGGAGCTGTACAACACTTCCCAGCACTGTGTGTCTTCCACGCTGAGCTGCTGGCAGGAAATATTTGTTTAAGCAGGACTATTCTTCCCAAATATCCCTCACTACTAAAATAAAATGTTAGCAGTGATTCATCGAGTGATTAACAGAGTAACTTCAGCTCTGGGTTTCCCAGGATCCCCCATTTCCTTCTCCAAGACAAAACTGGGGCAGTTCTCTGCTGTGATCCTGGAGGGGCTCGAAAGGGACCTCAAAATCTCCCCGGGTCCAACCTTCAGTGGGAAGCGAGCCCAGATGATGATCTTTGCCTTCCCATCTGCACAGTTAAATAAACAAAACGCACATCACCTCTAGGTTAGGAATCTAATTATTAGATGTAATAACAAATTACTGTAAAAAACGACAAAATCTGGATTGACCTTGATCAAAATATTCATATAACAAAAGAAATTAACTCCTAAAAAATATTTTGACATTGTATTTCAGCAGTAAACTTGCTGTTGTGTTGCTGCAGGGACGGAGTTGATAAAAGTCTGGCATCACTGCCTTTCTGTGCCAGATTTATGGGTTATTATTAACAGAAGGCTCAGCTATTTATCGTGAGTTCTGTTACAGTGGCTTTCCAATGTGGCATGCTGAAAGGTCAGGGAAGAAACCATGAACCTTCCAGAAAGCTCCTGCAGGGCATCACTCTCCTTGCCTGCGTGGAAGCCGAGTCTGTTCCGACCCAAGGTGGGGAGAAGAGAAGGTTCCCCAGGTGCTGCAGAGCCCAGGAACTCCTGTGCACACAGAGAACTTCTCCCAGTGGCAGGAATGCCGTGGGCTCCAGGGAAGCAGCCGCTCCCCTCCCCTCCCGATGCCATCTGGACACCTGAGGCTCCCCCTCAGCAAGAATCAGCTCTTGGGGTGTTTAATCTCATGGCAACATCCACTGACAGCAGCATCTCTGCTGGCAAGTGAAATGAAAGATTAACTTGATTACACATGCTAAGTAAAACTTATTTCCTGATTAATTAATAGATTAGGCACTTCCAATTCATGTTTAAATGCCTGATAATGATCTCATGCTCATATAACAAATCACTGATTTATATACACACAATCTAAACTTCATTTTTCATGTGACAGATTATTTTCTTCCTTTCCTTGCCACATAATTTGCAAACTCCACTGCAAATATAGTTGCTCGTTTCACTTGCTTTTTGGCATCAGATGACTCATCCAAGGAATATTTTGGCAAGAATGATCTTTAGCCATCTTCCTTATCAGGCTGACATGACAGAGTAGCACAGAAAACACCCTCTGTTTTAAAAGAATTCCCTGTTAACAAGTTGAAAAATGAAAATGTAGCTATTGTTTTTAAAGAGGGCTTTACAAAAGCGACTGGAAATCCTGCAATCAGTTTTTAAATACCATTGTGAGGGTGGTTTATTTAAATTTACGTTTTTCCTTCTGGCACAACAACACAGGGCTGCCCTGAGAGATGTTATTGTCCAAGTGCAGCTGATTGCAAAATGTGGAGAGCCTCCTTCAAACAACAGAAATATGAAAAACATTCCAAGAGCAAAGCAAGGGCTGGGATGTTTTGAAGTGTGGAAGTTTTGAAGCGTGGAAGCTCAGGGCACCAACACCTCCAGAGCCTGAGCTCTCGTGAGCCAGGATCCAGGGCTGGGAATTCTCACCCTGCTGGGTCCTCACCAGCCCTGAGCAGGGACCTGGGTGATGATCTGATAAAGGACACTCCAAATAAAAATAACAGAAAATATCTCGCAAGACACAGTGCCCAATAATGCTCCTGTATTACAGCATCAGCTCAAACTGGATTTTTTTCTGCTTCTCTTCCTATTTTTTCATACAGATCTTCCACTCAAAAGTGTATGGAGTCTGTATGTTCCCATTCCACTAATACCCCTGTTACATTTTTTTAGAGAGAAAAAGCAACTGGAATTTATATCCTTTATTCTTCTAATATACTCATTTTTCCTGGACTAACAAGTCTAACATCACATCCACATGGCAGCAGCCTTAGAGGAGCTGGCTTGCAGGGTCTGTACAATTCATTGGTCAAAATGCCACACTGATGCAAAGAAGGCAACGTTTGTCTGTTTGGTGTTTTATCTAAGACAGTGGGGTGGCCTCAAAGCGATTCTGGGAGGAGACACAAAGAGCAGCTTCTTATTGGTACAGCTCATGCTTGGTGATGAATGGCATTGCAGGAATCATCCTTCCATGTCCTTCTTCTCCACCCTAAAACACAACTTGGTTGCTGACCCCTTTGCTGACCCTCCCAAAGGGGACAGCAGGCAGAGCAGAGCACTCCCAGCACTGGGGATGGGGCATCACGTGCACTGTGCAGACATTCCTTGGGTTTTCATCAGGGAAGAAAACGCAAACACCTGCTGGAACTCCCAATGCAGGACTTCAAAACAAATGCTATAAAGAATGAGGAGTTCAGTGGGACTTTGCTACAGAATAGCAGCGAGTGTGCAGCCCCTAAACAATGCACAGGTATCCATACATGGATCTAGATCTATTTCTAGATCTATTTATCTCAGGCCCCCCCGGCACTGCGCAGCTCCCACCAGCCCCGGCAGGATGCAGCCTCCCTGCTCAAACTACACAGTCAGTCTTTGCTAATCTTGGCCTAACTCAAAACTCTACTTATCTTTTCCTTTCTAAATCATCCCCAGGACAAGACTAGAATCTCTTTTGAAATGTAAAGGTTCTATAATAAAATTTAGAAAGCACATATGGTACAAATATCAAGCGTGAACATCTCTTCCCATCTTGTACGTTTCAAAGCCTGTGCAAACAGCACTTTTCCCTGGTTTTGATCATGCAGCCAAAATGAGTCATCTGTGAACAATTATGGCTCTGGCAGGGGCCTGACTGTTGGAGAATGAAAGGAAACACTTTATTATTGAAATGATCAGTATGCCAAGCTGAGAGGCGACTGCAGAGAATGTTAAGAGTCCTTTATGCTCCTTCAGCCAGCAAAATTGAAAGCAGAGGATGCAGCACTCCCCTCTCAGACACCTGAGAACACCCGAGTTGAGAATGGGCAATGCAAAGCACAAGGAAGCTGTGGAGATGTGCAAGGGAATATATGGCGGGAAAAGAAACACAACCTTAAAGCAGGAGGCCTGGCTTAAAAAAGTGTTGGTTATTCCTGGCTTAGTTCTCCCAGGGGAGTCGTGAACGTATTAAAGGAACACAGAGTCAGAAGCCTCTGTGCTGAAATCCGAAACTATTAAAGGACATTTGTTGGGAGTTCGGGACTGGCTGAGTTTAACAGGCTCTTCTGAAAGGGGATGAATGGAATTCCCCTCGAGGAGAAAAAATAGCAACCAAACAATTTAGTAGGAACACGGATCTCCCTATGTACAGCCCATTTCAGCAGTGATGCTGCTGTGTCTGGGTTTGCTGCCAGCAGGGACTAGGTAGGATTCCCCTGGAATTCCAAGGGTAACTCGGGATCCAAGCTGCTCACTGAGGGCTGGGCAGGGCAGGGAGCTGGGCAGGATATTGGTTTGATGGACTTGGCAAATGAGACAAGCAGGAGATGATTTTAAAATTGGACTATGAACAAGCAGTGTATGAAAGAATAAGTCCTGTCCTCTTTTCCATGAGCAGCTTGCAGAGGGAGGGGGAACAATGTGGTGATCACCACCCAGAGCCCACAGACTATTTAAAGACCATGAGGGCTGACAGGATGACAAGGGAGACTCAAGTACACAGAACTGCTAATGGAAGGTGTAGGGGGGACATCAGGGAACAATCTGGGAAAAGCACATTTTGCACTCTGAAATTCAGGTCCAACTCCCAACAGAAGAGATGCTGGAGGAATTTGAGATCAATATTCTGACAGCAGGACTTCTCAGGGCTGAACATTAGCTGACAAATACTTGCTGTTTCTGAAACCCTGAGATTTGACAAAGTTTGGAACAGATTATCCCTCCATCACCACGGTTTGGGCAGGGCGGATCCAGCACGAAGTGCCCTGGCAGGCCTGGAGCCCAGGCTGAGCTCACCAGTGCAGGGGATTTGTGCTGGCCAGGACTTAAAGGGAACTTCCCTGTGATCCTGAGCAGGGCAGGGAATGTTTGCAGGCGTGGTACTTGTCTTCACAGGAATCAGCCTTGGAAAAGGTGAGATTCTGACTTCAGAGTCCCAAAGAGACCAGGAACCCCACACTTATGTGTCAGGGCAAGCAAGAGACTGCAGATTCTGTTCCTGAGGGGGTTTTGGAGGGCCCTGCTTAGCTCTTTATACAAAGGCACTTCTGCTCCTAACAGAGCTCATCAAGGCAGGGATGCAAACTTCCTCCAGATCTCCTCCAAACAAGACATCCTGGCAAGCAGGGACGCACCTGAGGTGGTAAAACACTTAGCAGCAATGCTGAAAACAGACACCAGGAATTGGAATTTCCCAAAATGCTCATTCTTTGCAATTTCAGGAAGTAGCCCATGGTTACCTTCACACAGTAAGTGGCAATCCTACATGGAAGGCTTCTTGTTTCAGTCAGGAGCAGCCTGGAATGTCATCTTGGCAGCAACTGGAGTGCTCTTTTTGTTTGGGTCATGTCACTCATAAACTTCCTTCCATAACACACTGAGCTGGGTATAAACCCACATAATACAGGGTATTGTGGAGCTTTTCCCAGCTGTGGCCAGGCTGTGCTTTGCACACATGCACTGTACACCTCTCTGCAATTTGGTTTGACTTTTCTGAGCATTCCTAGGTCACAAACAACCCCTCAGTGTCCATCACTGCATTGACTATTGCAACAGAAATGAGAGCTTTTCAATTTAAACCATATAAAACCGAGACAACGTCAGTGGTCTCAGAAAAACATTTGTGAAACACGCTGAGCATGGAGGAACCCAGGAGAAGGGAGGGAGTTTTTCCAGCTGAAAACACCAGAAACGCCAGTGCAGTGTCAGCATGTTAAAGCCTAAGGAAAACTGCTCTGTTGTGGACACAGCCCTGCTGCAAATCCAGCTGCTCACAAAGAATTCCTTCTCAAGGCAGTGCCCGGGAAGTGCCCAAGGTGTGAACTCTGCTGTGGCCAGCGCTGGTTCTGATGATCCCTCATTTCAGCACCGGCCTGGGCTGTCCCCGGGCAGGGCTGTCCCCGCCCAGGGCTGTTCCCCGGGCAGGGCTGTATCCCGGCAGGGCTGTATCCCGGCAGGGCTGTATCCCAGCAGGGCTGTATCCCGGCAGGGCTGTACAAGGCAGGGCTGTTCCCCGGGCAGGGCTGTATCCCGGCAGGGCTGTATCCCGGGCAGGGCTGTCCCTAGCAGGGCTGTCCCCGTCAGGGCTGTCCCCAGGCAGGGCTGTATCCTGGCAGGGCTGTCCCCGGGCAGGGCTGTCCCCAGGCAGGGCTGTATCCTGGCAGGGCTGTCCCCAGGCAGGGCTGTATCCTGGCAGGGCTGTCCCCGGGAAGGGCTGTATCCCGGCAGGGCTGTCCCTAGCAGGGCTGTCCCCGGGCAGGGCTGTATCCCTGGCAGGGCTGTCCCCGGGCAGGGCTGTATCCCGGGCAGGGCTGTATCCCGGCAGGGCTGTATCCCGGCAGGGCTGTATCCCGGGCAGGGCTGTATCCCGGGCAGAGCTGTATCCCGGGCAGGGCTGTACAGGGCAGGGCTGTATCCCGGGCAGGGCTGTATCCCGGGCAGGGCTGTATCCCGGGCAGAGCTGTATCCCGGGCAGGGCTGTATCCCGGGCAGAGCTGTATCCCGGCAGGGCTGTATCCCGGGCACGGCTGTCCCCGGGCAGGGCTGTATCCCTGGCAGGGCTGTACAGGACAGGGCTGTATCCCGGGCAGGGCTGTATCCCGGGCAGGGCTGTATCCCGGGCAGGGCTGTACAGGACAGGGCTGTATCCCGGGCAGGGCTGTCCCCGGGCAGAGCTGTATCCCGGCAGGGCTGTCCCTGTCCCGGGGCAGGCGGGGATCGCGGGTGCAGCGGCTCCGCTCCGCACGGCTCTGCTGCCGCCCGCAGGCCGGAGGGCGCCGGCTCCGCCTGGGATCGCTGCCACATCCCCGGGACGGGGTTACCGCTCCCTCCCAAGAGCGGGCTTCCTCTTAAAAATCCCTTTCCACGGAGCTTAGGAAACACGTTCCCTGCTTTTTTTTCCCTGCCCAAATGCTAAAGAACATTAAAAAGAATAACATCCCTTTTAGTGAAGTTTGTTACTCTAAGCTTCATTACTTCCAACCTAAACCCCAACAGACCACAAATCCTCGTGTTTTGAAATAATAATCAAATGAGGAATAGTCCAGGTGAGACCATGACAAGTCAGCTGAGAAGTAAAGTCTGGCAATGCAGCAGAGTTAAACATGGCTAGGTTTTATTTCTAGTGACACACTGAGGAACAGTTCCTAATTTGTGGTGCTGTACCCCAGGTAAATTCACCCAGATTTCACATACAAAGAGGCCAAGTGGGTTTTTTGGACTTGCATTGCATTTTCTATTTTGTTAATGAAAAAGGAGTCAAATAGATAAGATGCTGACCAATCTGAGGGCAAATTAGCAAAACTTTTACACCTTAATTGCAAGAATATGACTGAAGGCAATCTAAACAGCCCAGGTTTCATTGCTTCCATCTGTAACAGCACACAGGCCTGGGGACGCTCCCAAGCTTTCACCCAAATCACTTCCTGGCCATCACAAAGGTTTTACAGCCCTGCCTGGGAACCTGCCCAGCTTCCCCAACCTTCTTTTTTCCATGTCATACTAAAAAGCATATGTGGATTTAATAATTGCTAATCCAATGACTGCATTACTTTACTGCATACAACTAAGCTAAACGTGCCAGCATCAAATGATCCCAGAGCCCTGGACCAAAGTGCACGTCTGGAATAGGTTCTGCTTTCCGAAACACGTGGGATGCAGCCAGCAACCACTGAGGAACACAGCCAGTGCCCAGGGCAGAACTCTGACAAGGAATGTGACCCCCAGGTGGGAGCTGAGGATCAGAGAGCTGAGGTGTCCAGCCAGTCTGAGGCACAGCAGCACTCGGAGCAGATTTTAGGGAATCTTTTCCCTATGCAAAGGGATCAGAGAAGCATTGAAGAACAGGAGTTATTGCTGCAGTGCACTCCCAGACCTTGGTTTGGACACAAGAAGAATCAAGGACTTGCTTGGTGATTTGTGACCACCAGATGAAGCAGCTTCCCCTCCCTCTCAAGCCCACTGTGACGTGATGGCCGTTCCCAGGGAATTTTCCCCTCTCCCATGGAAGAGGCCCCAAGCTGAAGCACACAGAGGATTTTGGTACAGCTGCCTCACCCCAAGCAATGCTGCCACTCGCTGTGCCCTGTGAAGTGCTCTGACCCACGGGCCCAGCTTTGCTCTCCAGTGCCCAGAGCACCTCCAGCCCGTGGAAGGATGATGAAGAACATCCCACCAGGAGCACGGGAGAGGAGGTGGAGGTGGAGGAAGCTCCTGGCTATCTGCCAAGCCTCGCCACTCTGCTTTTTCATTTTTAGTTTCTGCTCTTTGCTGCAAAGTTTCTACTTATGCTCTGGTTTCCATGGCAACTGCATTTCTTGCCTTTCTTCTCTAGCATTAAATTTTTTATTTGATTTCCCTTCTTCCCAAGACATGACTCTCTTTTCCTTTTGTAAAAAGGAATTAAGTATTGTCTTCTCTTTGGTTGTTGATATTTTTAAAGGAGGTAGGAGAGACTTTCACTCAGCTGCAGAATCTGTCTAGAACAGCAGCAGAGATTTAATCTCCCAAGGAAGAATATCAGGGGATTCCCTTGCAGAAAAGCCATTTACTGTAATTATCTTAACAAGATTATGACATGTAAGAGTTCCAGGTACTGTGGAACCCAGCATTTTTTTTTTTTTTAATTGCTCATTTTTATGAGACCAGACCTGGCCATTTTTTATCTACAACTAAACATTTTAATTTCTTTTAAAGCATTACTTGTGACTCTTGAGCAGTCTCAGGAGAGTAGTTTAATATTGGAAGTGCACTAGAAATGTGGTCTTCAGTTCCACACTGTAGGAGAATTCAAACTTTTCACTGACAATGTTCTCACCTGGCTGGGAGAGAGGTGTTGGGGTGAAGCTGAAGGACCCCTCTGTCCCCTGCCATGGTCAATCCCCCACAGCAGTGCCCTGCACACCCTCACACAAAGCACACAGAGACACAACCCTCACAACTCACGGAGCTTAAGCTAATTGATTTGTCTTGCCCTTGTCATGTTGGGACTGAATCTGACAACCTGAATTCATTTGAGAAGGAAAAAATTAGTCAGAATAGCAAATCTGGACTAGATCTACCAGTTTGGTTTTTCCAAGCTTTAGCTTCATCGTAAACACAATTTACATGCTGCAAAGCCCTGAAATAATGCAGGTTTTCATGTCAGTTCACTATGAAAGAGTCTCTCCACATCTAAATTCTCCAGCACATTCAGGCCATAAACTGACCCTCCTGTACAACTGTAGATTACCAGGTTTCCAGCCTTTATCTCTGCCTGGTGGGATTTCACAGTAAATTCTTTCAGGACTGAATAAATAAAAGAAGCAAAACCACAGCATTTGGCTCACAAGGCAACACAAACAAATCTGTCCATGGGTGCTATCTTGTTTGCAGCACATGTGCACAGATTTACATGTAGGATTGAGGCTTAGTGCTCTGTTTGTTTTGATTTTTCATTATTCTGTACCCCAAGCATAAGGTAAATTGTATAAAGACTGAACTTGGAACAACTTTAAGAGTGAGCTGATCATCTTACGTCATTTTATTAACCCAATTTTGCAATTTTTAACATTCTTACTACTCAGAAGAAATAAGGGAAATGGGTGAGAAGTGAGGAGCCCAGTCTACCATACTTGGTTCACATCTCTCTCCTGCTCTTGAATTCCCTCCTCCAAGGAATATCTAGGTCAGGAATTCAAAGGATCTTATAGAAATCTGGCAATGTTCAGTGTGTTTGCCAGCCAAGCTATTTGAATTGTCAGATATTAAACATATGTGCTAGGATCTGTACTGTAAAATCCCATTACAACTTACACTGTACATGAACTCCCCATGGATTGGCTTCACTGCAGGCCAGGTCCCCCACTTCAAGTCAGGGTCAGGAGGAAAGTTTTAGACATCTGAGCATGGCCTCCCTGCTTTCTTCCCCCGGAGCTCCCAGGATTAGGGATTCAAAGAGCTGCTTTAGGCGTAGTCCCCTAAATCGCAGCCATAATGCGGCTTTTATGTGGCCACGGCCAGGCTTCGTGTCTGCACTGTTTCAATTCCCAGAGTGGGGATTGATTCAGGCAGACAGCAGCTTACTCAGCTCTCTGGGCTGCTGTGCTGAGGCGAGAACATCCAGCAGCCCCTTGCTCATCCTCGCTTGATTTAATGATTTGCTGGCCAGACTACAGAGAGCGGCTCAGGAACTCCTACCCGGCGTGCCGTGATTTGTGGGTTGCTGTTGCTCATCTGTAATTGCAACGAGAAATGCTCATCAATCATTCCAGCTCTCCAGCAGAACGTTGGGAGATACAGCAATGGGGAGCTTTCAACCTGGCCTATCTTTCTGAAAACATTCTAATCCTGCAATAAAGATCTGGATGCTGTCCCGGTGCCAGGACGAGAGCAGCTCCTTTCTGATCCCAAGGGGCACAACCATCCCTCAGTGAAAAGAAGCAATATTCCTCCCCTGAGAGCAGGGAAAAGAGGAGGCTGGGAATAAAACCTGCTGATCTTCATTGCTGCACTCATTAACACCAAGCTCTCAAGTCATGGCATCAAAACATTTTTCTCCAGCTCTCTTGGAGCCCCTTAAGGCACAGGAAGAGGCTCTAAGATCTCCCTGGAGGCTTTGGTCCAGGCTGAAGAGCCCCAACCCTGTCAGTCTGCCTCCAGAGCAGAGGCTCATCCTTCAGCATTGTCCAGAACTACAGTCTGACACGAGTGCCCCTCTCACATTCCCTGTGCCTGAGCTATCTGAGCACCATTGCAAATGTTTCCTCTCCTCTGTGAAGCACAAGCTGAAAATCATCATCACTTAGTCCTCAGTGGCACAAGAGAAACCCTGTAGGGATGGGTTTCTGAATGGGGATTCCTGGGAGGCTGCACTCCAGATCTCTACAATCCTTATCACCCTCATTATTGCTCAGTCAGATTTGAAAACACTTTTCCCAACAGCCCTGTGAGCAACACACCTTCCCAATAACGTCCAGATTCGAACCGCTCGCATTCATTTCCTGCAGTCTAATAGAACACAATCTTCACACGATTTATTGAGACAATTAAAATTCAGAAAACAAGCTTCTCCGTGCTCCATAAAGCACAGCAAATTTATTTGCTGCAGTCAGTAAAAGTCTGCTGCCTAAAGCTGTGCAGTAACTCAGCAGGGCCTGGCCAGGGACTGCGGGACCCTCAAAGCCGGGTTGGGATAATCAATTAGAGCTGGGTCTGCAGCAGGGACCCCGCAGCTCCCAGGCCCTTCCACACCTGGAGAAGCAGAAAAAAGGCTCAGAAAAGAAAAGCTTTGGAGGGTCTGTGGTTGGTCTGTGTTCAGCTGCCAGTCCTACCAGTCCTACCAATAATGGTGACCAGTTTTGAAGCTGTACATTTGTACTATCCAGTATTTCAAGTTCCCTTAACCAAAGACAAAGTAGAACGGATTTTTTCATCCACCAAATAAAAAAAACCTCCCTAATTTGGAATTATTGGAATCATTACAAATGTGTAGGAAGGCTGCAAGCATTAGGATACACCACACTCAAACCCCAATACATACATTTATGCAATGAAATCACTTAATTTGAAACAGATCACCAAAAAGCCAGCCTGCATTTAGACTGCCTCAAAGAAGAGATGTCACGCTAGAGATTTTCCCAGTTACTTATAAAATAATCCGTTCTTTAAAGTTATCTGGTTTGAGAGGTAATTATTAAGTGAATTTACAATATAATTGCTCTGAACAATGATAAACTTGTATTATACCCTGAGTAAGCACTACAGGCAGGTGATAAATTGCAAAAGTAATGCTACATCAGTTTAACTTCCTGCCGAGTCACCCTGAGCTGCTCCAGCCTTGCACAAAATAGCCCCTGCTTTCATTACTAATAAAACACAGAATTAATTACTCAAAATAAAAGAGACCTTGAAAATGTGCCCAGACACTGAACCATGCTGGCTTTTGCATTCTTTTTCCCTTTCTTTTTTCTCCTATAAATGAACCTCAACCCATTCTTAGTTATTTCTTCAAAGCCAACTGCACCACACGAGGTTTCGTTCCAGGTCTCCTCCATTCCCAAGTGGATGCTCAGGACTTGCACACACAGCAGACTCTCCAGTCACCATACTCCTCTCAAAATACTTCAACTGATGGCTGACTGCACCACAAATTTCATTTCTCTGACTGGATTATGATAAAAAATAGGTCAGTTTGGAAATTCACTCAAGCAGTGGAAATACTTTAGACCAGGATCCAAATCTTTCAAATGTCTAGTGCTGGACTAGAATTCTCCAGGGACTTCCAGGCAATTCTGCTCCAGCTTGAACAAGAAGAATCCCTGGCTTGTTATTATTAACAGCCAGGAATTTTTATTTCCTTACTCTCCTGTAAGAAGGATTCCAGCTTCTCCCAGAATCTCATCATTATAGAACATGCAGGTTTAGAGCTGTGCCTGTTCTCCAGGAATTTGCTTAAAGATGAACCATGACCCAAAGTTTCCAGGAGATTTTAGCTCCCGTCCCCTTTGTGTCACCCCCCACACGCTGACACGGGGCTCTGGCAGTGGCTGACCTGCATCCTCCTCCCTCAAAGCGACCTTGTCACGAGCAGGACCAGGAAAAGGCCATAAAACTTCAGAGAAACACAAACACAAGGCTCCCACCAATTCCTAACCAGAGCATTTAAAAGCTCTTGGGCACCCTTCCAGCCCTTCTGGCAGCTCTGTGTTCATGGAGGAAGAGAACGTGGGAGAAAGAATCCGAGCGGCACGAGGAGCCTGAGCAGCCAAACAGCTGCACGAGGAGCCCAGCACGGGCTCTGCAGGGCTCATTCTGGAGCCCAGCACAAGGCTGAGCACAGCCTGGGGCCTCACTGTCTGTGGCCGAGTCCCTGCTCAGCCTTGGGCACCTCCTCTCACCTGGCTGACCTTGAGTCCTGGCTTTGTCTGCAGAGACAAAACTCTTCCTCCCTTCCTGCAGCGCCCAGCTGGGGATGGACCCTCCAAAGGAGAGGCCTTGGAGGTTTTCTGATTGTCAGAGATGGTGTGGAAGGTGCTTCATGGGCCTCCCCTGCAACACCTCCTGAGCTAAGAACATCCCTGCCTCTGCTGAGCGACTGCAAAGTCACTTTTCCAGTTCTCTGAGGCGAAGAGTGACACATAAGGAAGGCAGGATTTAGAGCGTGGGCTGAATCTCATGTGAGAAGATTCTGACTGCAGAGGTAAAGTATTGGCTAAATTTTATAATGATGGAGTTAATTTTGTTGCTAAGAAAAGCAAAGGCACGATGAGGACTGGCTCCAGAGATGACACAGTGTGTGGTCTCTGCACTTGAAGAGCTCTGCACAGCACTGATTCATGTTACATCAATTACTTTAACAAAGTTAGATTCAGAATAATATTTATAAAGCTGAGATCCACAGACCTTTTTGCAATCACCTGGGTACAATCACCTTATTCACAAAACTGGCTATAAATTATGCTAATCAGTGAAACACTCAGAAGATGAAGAGAGGTTTCTTGTGTGATTTTAAATGGATTCCTATAAAAAAATCAGGAATATATAAAATTACACAGTTTCAGTGTGCATTTCTATTTGAATCTTGGGTGTCAGCAATATAAAGATTAAAGCACTATGATCAGGAAATTTAAAATATATCATTTTTATTGTGGGGCCCCTTCTATGGTTCCATGATGATTAAATATAATACTGGAAGGTTTTGGTGGACACAGATGTCATCTTAAACACCAATCCTGACCACTCCAATGAAGCCTAAGTGAAATGGTAATTTTGCTCTCAAGACAGTCCTGTCTCTGACTCAGTCCCTCTGCTGTATTTTATCATTACCTTGATAATAAACCCTTTCCTTTGTGGTTTTGATAACATAAAAAGTTAAACAGCACAGTGAGATACAGCTTTCTCTTCATGTCCTTTGTGGGGTTAATGTAAAAAAATATTTAACTTTAGCCTATATTTCAATTAATGGCAAATTCCTGCGCATTATTCAGGTGAGACTGCACCTGCTGAGCAGCTGGTACTCCTTGAAGGTCATCAGCAGTAGAATGACCTTGGTAAAGTGTGTGGCTCCTCCTGTAAGCCCTGGGATGTGAGAGCAGAGGCACTGCCCCTGCCGAGGGAGGGTCCTGCCAGGAGCAGGAGTGGTCCCTGGTCCCCGAGAGCTGCCAGGGGTCTGCCTGCAGAGCTGCATCTCCACATGTCCAACAACACGGGACCTCCTCTGGCTCCTGAGCAGCCGAGGAAGTCGGGAAAGCACAGCCTGGGAGGTCACTGCCTGTGGAGTGATTCCCATCTTTCAGCTCAGGCACAAGAAGGGTAATATTGCACGTGTTTTTAAACAAATCCCCGGATTTGAGGTGAAGCACAGGAAATCCCCCATTAGGTGTGACATCTGGCAGCCCTTCCTTAGGGCTGGATGCTGGCAAGTGAGGAGGATCAATGGCTCCCCAAAGCCAGGACTGGGCTGTGGGCACGGGCTGCCCCCTTAGCTGGGCCACTGCTCTTCTCCAGCTGCCTCTGCCTTTTCCAGGATCAAAGGGAAGGATCCCAGGCCTGTATCCATGCTGCCTGCCTGGCTCACAGAGCACAGCTTCTCCACACTTTTTGCCCAGGTTTCTCTTTACTCAGGTCAGATTTTTCCCCTTTCCCTGCTCTGCTCTCCCATTGCTGCTCACAGCTCATCACCATGTACAGACACAGGTGACTCCTCACCTGATTTTGATGATGTCTCAAATTCAGATTCCATGGAATTAAAATCCCCAAACAGAGGTTACAACTTAGAGAAGTTATAACTCAAACCAAAAGGTCCTTTTGTAGGACTCACACCCTTTGCAGCCCACTCCTGATGCCTGTAATGCAGCCCTAAAGGCTTGAAACCATTAAGGAATGTCCTTGTGTGTGGATTCTTCCTCGTTTCCATGAGGTTATTTGCAGACACATTAAACAGTGCTGCTACTTGGGACACAAAAGCCATTAAGAGGAGTGATGTGCTAAAATTAACTACGTATTTGTTTTCTCTTCAGTTTCTATAGAACACGAGGAGAGATGCAGATGGTTAACAGCACTGAGATTATAGTGATAGCTGTAAAATTTGATGACTGTTATCAAAAGCATCGTATGGCTTATGAGAGCAAGCAGCAATTAAAAAAAAAAACAACCCCCCCCCCCCAAAAAAAAAAACCCACAAAAAAAAAAAAAAAAAAAAAAAAAAAAAAAAAAAAAAACCAAAAAAACCCCCCCAAAAAAACCCCAAAAAACCACCCAAAAAACTTCCAAGCTTACCCTGGACAGGGAACAGGAATGGCAAAGGGTGGTTAAAGCCAGTTTCATACTAAAGGATTATTAAAAATAAGAAGATCACTACTTCAAACCTTGACAGACACAGGTTATCTTGAGCAGGTCGGATGTGAATGAAATAGAGATGCTGTGTATGAGCCTGAATCACTGACCAAGAGAGATTTAAACCTGGGGTGGGAATTTTACTGCTCAGGAAAGCAAGGCAGGGATCAGCTGCACAGATCTGAGACAAAGGCCAAGCAATTGCTCCAGGATCTCCAGCTGACACTCCAGACAGAGCACTCTTTCTCCATGGCTAGAAAAATGCTGTACTGCACCTTGTCACAGGCAGGGAGATGCCTGACAAAATAAGCTGAATCACTCACTTCCTCCACTTTCAACCAGAACAAGACTTTGTTCCACCTCTCTGGATGAAATATTAACCCAGCCTGTAAGAGAATGATACCCACAACCTTCCATCAGAGACCTCTCTGTTCAGACTCCTCTGTGGAGAATTACCTTTGCTCTTTCCCCAGCTGCAAAAGCTCTTGTATTCCTGTTTCCCCCTCCCTCTTCTGAGCTGCCATGACTGGAACTCCAGACTTTCCAAAGTTACAATGATTTATTGAAAGCAGTTCTACTTAGTGAGAGCTCTGGCAAGCAGAAGCTGTGCTAATGCACCCAGCAATCCACAGAGCAAGATAAAATCTCCCAAGAACATTTTCAAGTGGTAAAAGAAGAAACAACAAGGGAAGGGTTGGAAGTTTTCAATGTTCCCTGAAACATGGAAGATCATGAACAGAGAAATGAGTATCTTTTCTCTTAAGGTGTATATCTGCCCATTCACTGGAGGAAAATCAGGGGTTGACTCATTAGAAATCAGGACAGACAAAAGGACAGGACACACTGTTCCTTGGCTTGGCCTCCAGAGAACACATCCAAAGCATCTGTAAGAGCCATCTCTTAACCCTTAAACATTACAGTGCTCTCAAAATATCCATGTTACATCTACTGGGACACAAGTTTTTTACAGCAGGAGAAAGTTTCTTACAATCCATTGGGGAATATGTTTCTCTGTGTTGGTTTTTAATTTATATTTAATCTCTATGCAACACCAAAATATGTACATATATAATTAGCTTAAAATATTCAAGAACATTTCTTGATGAGGGATCCATTTGCAAGGAAAATGATAGTAAGAACCAGAACTGAACTGATTTACTGAGAAAGCACCAATATTTTCAAAACAGAGCTTTAAAAAATCCACCAAGTTGCTCTTAGATGGCTCAAATGTCTGAGGTCAAGAAGTCAGGCAGCATTTTCCAAAGGCACATAAAACAACAGCAATCTCAAAAGGTCTTTTAAACCTTCATGAGCAAAAATACTATAATAAGACACCAATTCTCAAACCTTGACTTTACTCCAAAGGTTCAGTTCTTCCACACTGTCCTTAAGCCATTTAATTTCAGCTCTGTTAGCCAGGGCTGCAGAAGGAAGTTTAGTACAAGTCTCATCCCACCTGACATTATTCTTTGCCTTTAGTTCTCTGCTTCTAAATGAAAAATTACAATCTCAGAACTAGGGAGTAGGAAATCAGAGTTTGAGCATTCAAAAGCCCCTCACGAAATTGCCATGAAGCTCTGGCTACACTTTTTCCAAGACTAAATTCCCAAGATGTACTGGAGTCCCTGCTCCAGTCTGTCTGTAGCTTTCCCAAAATGACATTCTGGGTCAGGGACCTAAGGACAAGCCACCCCAGGGCAGGCTGTTGGCAGAGTTTCCTGTGACGAAAGAGAAGACGTGGGCTGAAATTCCTGGAGAGAAAGAAGGACTTCCAAACTTTCCATGAGGAAATTCTAAATCAACCCCCCTTTCGCTGATTTTCACTTCCACAGCTGCTCTGCAAAATGGTTTCACATAGTCTGAACCAGAAACCAGGAATTCTCTGGTCTCCTGTGCTTGCCACTGGATTGTCCCAGTTTTTCTGAAGTCCTTCTCTCCCCATCAATGCTCCTCTTCTGTTAAAAAACTGGTTTCTGTGCTTCACCTGACCTACATGGAGGCAAAATACCAATTTTTAATCTTGATTATCTTATCTTGATTTTTAAAATGTTGATAGTCTACTGGCAAGCACCAGGATCGATGACATCATAACAGGAGGCGGCATCTATTCCAAGGAGCTCAGAGCCAGCAAAAATACTCCCAAGATCACAAAAATAGTTCCTATTACATTTTACTCCTTGGCAAAGGACTATTAGATTATATAAAAGGCAAGGCTAGCACAGATACAGGCAGAGAACTTCATGGTAATGGTAGAGCTTCATCACTCTGGGTCTGCAAACTGGAAACCTCAATTCTAGGTAGGTCAGACTTATCTTAAGCTGAAGTTCACTCGAAATGTCCTGATTTAGACTCCAGGCACTGAGTATGGCAGAAGGAGCCACATTCTTTGTGAATTAAGTGAGACTGAACTCCCAGAAAAAGTCTGGCAACCTAGCCAGACAAGAGAGTTGTGGTGGAGGAGAAGAGGAAAGGAATCCATGTGGATTTCTGAAATTAGGCTGTAAATATACAATGATGTTGCATTGCCAGAGTTGCCACTTTAGCAAAATAAAGTACTTTCTTGTAGTGAAAATGAGAATTTTCAAGGAAACAAAAATCCCAGTCTGCTGAAAAAACTGTGCTGAGATTTTCCAGACTCCAAAAGACATGCCAGGTGGATTGTGCTCTCCACAGCAAAATGGCAAATGTCCTCCAGCAATTTATAATTGGGAAGAAGAGCAAAGAAAGGGAAATGGGCAAGGAGGAAGACTGTGGAGCAAGAAGAATGGCAAAGGACTAATGGGGAACACAGGAGATGCTGTGCCACTGCAATACCATGAGAAAAGCTCCCTGTGTGTGACCCTGGACAAGGCACTTCTAACTCAGCTCCTCTTCAGAAGAACAGGATAAAAGCAGCACGTTTAAGCTGGCATGAAGTTATCTGGATTAGAGAGGGAAAAACACTGGAGCATTGCTGTGCTGATCATCAGAGCAGCACATCAGCCACAGGCAGGCAAACAAAAAGTGCTTTGCAGCTACACAGGATGCCATTAAAAGGAAATATTGACCAGTGCTAAGTTGTGCAGGGGTTTGGGAGGGATCCAGCAGGAACCCTCTGCAGAAGGGTTATAACCAGGAAACTCTACCCTTGCAAAAATATTTATCACAGACAGGCCAGTGAACCAAGGAACTGCTGTTGGATGAAGTATGAAAAGCAAAAAATAAACACACTTTTCCAACCAGCTGGTGTTTGATCTGAGCATGCATATGGACATCCCACAGAACTACAGAGCTCTGATTCCACATCCCATATTCTACTGGTCACCCTGCCAGTGGCTGAGAGACCTTCTGGAGCCAGGTCTGGAATGGAAGACATCCTCTGGAGTTCAGAGGTCAGGATTTCACTCCTCATTATAATCATCACCCATTGGCCCAATGACAGGCTGGGAAATCTGTGACTGACAATATAACTCCAGCAAGAAAGACCTAAGTGAGCATTAATTGTTGTTGTTGTTATTATTACTATTAATGAGAAATAGCTTTTCTGTCCCCAAAATCTGATTTTACTGGAGAACCCCACTTGGACTGGTGCACGCAAGACCTTTCAAAGGTTTTTGAGCACCCATAAGACGAGTGGCACACGTGGCACTGGGAGACCTTAACCCACATATCCCAGGTCCCCAGCAAGCACAGTGCCCTCCAGCTAATGGGCTGTCCTGGTGCTGCAGCTCGGTGTGATCCAGGCATTCCTTCACAGAATCATGGAATATCCTGAGTTGGAAGAGACCCACAAGGATCATCAAAGCCCAACTCTTAATTCCTTCTGTAACTTGCCACAATTTTCCTCATTACAGCAAAGTAAGTTTTTCCTTCATTAAAGGAGCTGCTTTTGATGATCTGGCAGAGGGCCAGGGAAATGACTAAGTGAAAAGATGCCTCACTGTCAGTGCCACAGCTCCTTGCTCTACTCTGGAACATTTGCTCCACAGCCTGGGTGTAAGGAAGCACAGTGGGAGCACGACCTTCTCTTGTTTATCTGAAGTTGATTTGATATGAAAAGTTTAGGTCAGATCAAGCATCAATTACATAAATCTACTGTTCCCTTCATTACAGGTACTGAACATTTGCCTTGCAGTACATATCAGTACATACAACGCACACACTTGCTGCACAGTTACCATTAACATATCAACACAAAAGAGGCTAAAAACCAGGTATTTGTCAAAAATAAATTACAATGAGTCTTCAGCAGTCTTAGAACTATTTTTCTGCAGATTTCCCCTTTGCATAGACCACAGTAAAATGAATAATGCGGCTCACTGTGAGGAGGGACAGGGTTTTACAAACCATTAATATTTTTTGCCCTCTCTTTGCTAACTTTGCCTTGTGTACATAGAAGAGTCTGACTGGAACAGAACCTGCAGAAAAAAAATGTATACCCATATTTTAGAGGTCACATGCAAGAGTTCAGGATGTGCTAACAGGGAGAGAGTGGTGGCCCCAGGCTGTGGTGTCAGCTCTGCTGTCCTGAGGTGAAGGAATGGCCCCAGTTCTCTCTGCAGGTCATTAGTGGGCAGGATTTAACAGGCTCACAAACTACATCTTGTCCTCTGCAAGAGGAAATACAGACTGCTGAAAACTAACTGCTTGGTCTGAGATAACAGAAAAAGAGACTCCATAAGCAGGAAAATGAGACCTGAGAGTTCTCTGCATAAAAACCTAAAAAAGAGCTGCTGTTCTGAATTACAATTACACTCACACTGCAGAAAGTTTGGGTTAAGACCTATTGTAAAACAATTGCTACACAAAAGAGAAAGAGACAATCATTGTTCCAACTCTGCTCATTAAAGAAATTCAGAGACAAACCCCAGTCTTTGATCCCAGGCAGTGCTAGAAGGCAACTGTACATTGCAAATGAGACACATTCATTCCTAAAAAACCAAACCCCCCTGCAAGTAGAAAGTCAGTCCCGAAATTCCAAAGTCTTCCCCTGCTTACCTTTTTACAGGCAGGTCAAATTTTTGGAAGTAGTTTCTCAAAGCAGCTCAGACATTCCACGTTAACTCTCGTGCTGCAATAAACAGCTGCAAAACTCCCTGGTTTACTTCCCGGCTTGGTGTGCATGCTGAACCCCAGAAGAAATCCCACGCAGGGGAAAAAAAAATTAAGGAAAAACACCCCCAAAACTCAAAGGAGAAGCAACTCAGCCCTCGGGCAAAGCACAAAAAAAGTTCCACAGGGAAGCAGAAAGGAAATCCAGTGACAAGTAAAAGTTTGGATAAGAAAGGGAAGGCAGGCGTGCTCCCCTTGCCTGGAGTCCTGGCTGAAGGTGCCTCTCCGCAGAATCCACGGAGGCTCCCGGCTCTCGGAGCAGATGGTATTCACACATTATTCCCGAACAGCAGCATTCCCCAGTCCAATCAGGAGGCAGCACTCAAAAGCCAAGTGCTTCCCAGACTCTGTTACAGTTTTCAATAGCTATAGCACAAGATGAATGACTCAGAAAATGAATAAGCAGGGAAAATAAAACCTGCCTCTCTCCTCGGCAGAGGCACAGACAGGCGGGTCAGCAGCCCTCAGAGTGCTCAGCACTGGGTTCAGCTTGAATGCACCTGCTTTTTTCCCCAAGTCCTAAATGCTGATTACTTTTTCTGTGCCTTGAATTTGTCTGATCAGCTTCATCTTGGGTTAAAAGTTACAATAATTAAACCTTCTTCTTTTTTTTTTCTTTCAGTCTTAAAATCAACAATCATTTTTAAGAGTCAAAATAAAGGATGAACTATGCGTGTGCTCTTCCAGACAACTCAGACAAACCCCTCATGCCATCTCCTGCTGAATACATCAATATGTATTTCTAAGATTAAGGCCTGACTTTACAGACCCTGTTGCAAATGATATGAAATAGATTAATACATCCTCTGGTTTTGCCTGAAGTTTACCAGGAAACTTTAAATGACAATAAAACAAATATCTCTAAGAATATATGAAATAAAAACGACTACCAACTTTCAGGGAAAGTAAAACCATTATCCAAAAACTGGCCAAACTGAACTGGAAACTACTTCCAACTGCTCTGTGCAGCTTCCAAACCATCCCATCCAGAGGACACTTCTAAATACAACTCCTCAGCTCAATGCCTGCTTCTTCTGACAGCTGCAACCCAATAATAAAGGACGATCTGCTGAACAAAGCAAGTTACTCATGGAAACACGCACAGCACCCGGGCTCTCCCTGGAATACCGTGGTGCACTCCTGAGCTTTCCACAGCACGCTGGAATTCTCTCCAGCTCTGCAGCAGAAGTGACTGTGAGGAGGTCGTGCTGTGCTTGGTGCTCCTGCCCCAGCTCTGTTGCAGCACAGACTCTGCTTTTATTGCTGCTGCTCAGGGCTGAACCCAGCAAAGCTGGACACAGGCAAGAGGGATCACTTACATCACTGAAACTATTTGGGGTGAGAAACATTCCCCCAGGTCCCCCCGGACATTTTCAGATCTTTGTCTCTGGCTGTAAATTGATCCTTTGCATTCCTGTCTGACACATGGACTGTGAAAAACTCTTCAGGGATATTCTCCCTGCCAGGAGAAAGGCTCTAACAGCACTTCTGCAAACACAGGGCCAGTTGGAGAGACAATAAAATTTTGTGAACTCTGGACTAACTTTTACTGTTATTATTTTGTCTTTTTTTAATTTTTCTTCATTCTGGACCAAATAAGAGAAGGCTATTTGCATTTTACTTTCCTATTTTCAAAACACCAAGTATCAGGGTTTCTCCCTAGGACTCAGAACAGGACCCACATCCAGAGGCATCGTTTTGCTCCATCAGCCAGGCCCTGCCCACCCAACGCTAAGCAAACAAACCCACACAAGCAGCTCCAGCACAAAGAACAAGGGCTCGTGTTATAACATCTGCCACAGCTGCCCACCAACCTCCAGCTGCAGCTAGAGAAGTGTTTAAAGGTGTAAAACAAAACTAGAGGCATTTCTAGATCTGCTAGGAAAACAAACATTTTCTGAAGCCTCATTTTGGCAGGTATTTTCTGATCCCTGCACTAAGCTCCATAGCAGCCAGAATCATTTTGACAACTGACTCACTGAGCAAGGCGTATGCTGGGTCTCTGAGCCTCTACCAGCAGGAGGAATGCTCTGCAATTACAGCTTTTCCTTGTGCTGGTTCCTTGGAGATGCTCGGGGAGGAAGCACATCTAAATCCAAACATGATCCCCATAATGCTCCCAGTGCTGGGATAACCCTGTGTATGCCCCAAGGAACCTCCTGGGCAAACGCCCCGTTTAGATGTCATAAAGAACACTGGCTCAGGGTAAGCAGCTCTTTATTCTGTACATCCATCCCTAGGGTGGATTTGTTAGCCAGGGATGGGAGGCATCAGCACCCATCCATCCTTCAGGGCAGCACCAGAAGAGAAGGCTCCTGGCCAGCAGCTGAGTTTCATCCGTGGCATCCCAACAACCCTTGGCTGAAGAGCTCAGAAATGCCACTGGGTCAAAATGTGGGGCTCAGATCTCATTAACAAGGGACACTTCCTTCTGGGCTCCTCCAGCTCCTTTCAGCTGCCACCAGAGTCTCATTAATTTAAAAGCTTCTCACTTATAAACACCTCAATACATCAAATGTATGCTTGCAACTCCTCCTCATCTCTGCTCCCAGGAAATGCCTTGCCTGCGCACTCTTCCATCCCATCCAGTTATGCTGAATTCACCTTCCAGCTACGGCTGATGTAGAAAGTTCTGAGGGAGACTGGCAGTGCTGTGTGGAAGAGATGGATCCGGGAGGATCCCTCACAACGCTCTGAAGTTCCTCTCTTTTAGGAGGAATATAAAGAAGCCTTGAATTTGTCTGACTATGAAAAGATCCTTTTCTTTAATTCCAAAGAACCACAAGATGACTGTGACTGTTTCCAGCACCTCCAAGTATGGATGGTTACATTCCATTCGTTGAATGTTCCTTCAGGATTCCATCTGGATGGTTCTCCCTGGATGGTTAAGTGCCCATAATCCAGTGGGATGCTCATTTATTGACTGCTCTGCCCTCTTCTACTGATTTCAGCAGGGACTGAGAGGAAGCCACTGCATGCAATGGTTGTTTCCAACTCAATTTCCAACCTGGAAATTGCAGAATGCATCTACAAATCATTATGCAGTAATCTGCTGAATCCTTGATCTCCCATTCCTCTGGAGCTTTCCCACTCATCTCTGCTACCACACATAACCTACCAAAAAATTCTGTGTTCCCAGCCCTTGCTTCTGCTTTCCTCTCTATCAGGTGTGATTTTTAATGCACGCCAAGGTGTCATTGAGGCCAGGATGTCATTACTGCCCTCAAAAAGTACCTGAAGAATCTCAATTACCAACAGCAGACAAAGTTCAAGCCTGGCTGCCATCCAAGTAATTCACCTGGTTCAATGTGTACGTCAGAGACTGAAAAAAATATGCTGTAATTATTGTGTTATTAAAGCACAATGGTTTAATTTTATTTCTTTGTGGCACAAAATCTGCATCTGTGATTCACACCTATTGTGTAGGGAATATAATTCCACTAAAACCAGTAGCTGGGATCTGGTCTAGAAGGTTGTTCAAAAAGTCTAATAAAAATCTTGTGTTCTTTAAGGATTAACAACCAAATCACAAAGAAATATTGTCAGGACACAGAAAAGAATAAACTCAGAGGTGGTTCCAGTGCTGACAAGAGCTGTACAAACTGAGATCTGAGCAATTAGAAGACACAAAGAATACATAATTCATAGATATTTTGTACTCAAGAGTTTGCACACAAATAAAACATCTTATAAATCTTATAAATCTTCAGCGGCTTGAAGAAAGCTGCTGAGCTGTCTTTTATTCATGGAGCAGCAAGTGGCTATAGTACAAAAGAGAAATCCATAGCTCTGATATGTCATCCCTCCGAAATGGGTAATTTAGGGTTATGGTTTTGGAATCAGCACATTCTTCAGCAAGTTTCTTCCAAGATTTTTTTTTTTTTTCTGAAAAGAAGTAAATCCATACCACTACATTAAAAAGAACACTTCAAAAAGTCAGAGCTGTGAGCCACCACAAAATGACAATAATCTTTCTCTACACGCCTGTTTTCCAGAGAATGGAAAGAAAAGAATGGGTGGGGGAGAAGGAGAAAATAACGTGGGGGTTGTTTTAATGATTTTTAAAATCCATATGAGAACCTGTAAGTTTCTGTGAGCCTTTATCCCATGTAGAGGAGAAAAGTTACAGAACTCCCTGCACGAATCTCCAAATGAAGAGCAGCCTGTCAGGCTGTGTTCAAGGCAGTCAAGCACTGCAGCTCCCTGGAGAATCACAGAGAAAAATCCAGTAACCACTGCACCCACAGGTGATGCAAAACCCACAGGTTTTATTCCAGGGGCTGTTACGTCAAGGCAACCAACACAGCTTAAATCTCATTTCAGGCCCCCACATAAATGAGTGGTGATTCCCTGCTCCAGCTACAAGCAATAATAAATCTATGAGGCATCTCCACGAAAAGTTGGCAACTCAATTTGATTAGGGAAAAAAACCCCCCTGTTCTAAGAAATGAGACACAGCTTCCCAGCCTTGAATATTCCACCAACGTCCTGTGAGCTGAATTCATGCAGGTTAGTAAGCAAATGTAAGGGCTGCAGGAGGCAAAAAAAGCAACTCTCAATTACATTATTGCCACAAATTCTTCAGAGCAGCTTTTTCTGTCATTAATCATCTCTTGATTGTGCTGGCAATAAGCAACACAGAAGGAACCGAGGCTGAATTTTAAGGTAGATGGTTAACACACGTGGACTCTCAGGCAGAGCAAAAATTAAAGAATGGACTTCATTTGGCTGGCAGAAAAAGGGCTTTGATTTGGCATTCTTGAAGGTAAAAAGGCACTTTTACAGCAAGCACAGGAGTTTTAAGTCATGGTCACTCTGCAGGGCATTAAGACTTGTCACATGAGCAGCCCACTTGGATAAACACAACAGTTCCCAGCACGTCCAGAGCTGCTGGATATCCAAGGGAGCGAGGAGCTGCTTCCAGAGCAAGGGAACGTTCTCAAGGGGCAAATCTTCCTGAGCAGCACTCTGCTGGCTGATTTCTGAGAACTTTCTGTTTACTGAATTCATGCAAAATAATGCCTGGGATCTCAGAACAGCAGCTGAGTCCCTCAGTCCTGCAGTGCCACAGCTCCAGCAGCAGCACAGGGAAGGAATTGACCTTCTGATCAATAAATGGTTCAACCCATTTGTTTACAATGAGATAGTTTAAATCAAAGTAATTTAAACAAACTGAAAGGAAGATGGGGATTTACATAGTTAGGAAGGGGAAGCAGTGAAGTTTTTTCCCAGGTCCTTGGTACCAGCAGTGCTTGCTTATCTCTCATTTCCCAGCTTATGAACCTTCCCAGTGTTTGCCGACTTATTCAAATATTTTGTAGGAAAATGAAGTTTTTACACAATGTGACAGAAAATACTTTAGATGCCTGTAAGAGAAGAATGAGAACCTATGTATCTTAAATTATGCATTCTAAATTCAGTGAGGAATTTAACATATTAAAGAAAATAAAGTTAAACTTGTATTTCCCTCAGAACCCAGACACTCTCTGTGACTCCTGAAGGCCAGATTCTAACATTGGGATGGGCAAAAACACCTGCTTACATATTTGTTCCTATCAGCTCAAACTATGCATGCACTTCTCTGAAAATCCTAAAACTTCCTGCTGTAAAGAAAATGAGATTTAATTCTGTGTCTCAGTGGTCTAAGATGAGGTATGAGACATGAGAGGTAGATGCTGTTCTTCTAGAGATGAATTAATATAACTACATATGAAATAGAATAGAAAAGAGAAACAAGAAGTGTGAGACTCCCCTCTTAATATTTTCATGCAAATATTATAATTTGAAACACCACTGAAATCTGTCCTTGATTATTTTAAATTCTATTTCAGCAGGGCACAGAGCCCCAAGTAAAGCAGTGCTGCCCACTTCTATCTGCCCAGTCAACTGTTCACATAGTTTAAATGTTACTTCATTCCCTTAACCACATTCTTTCCACACAGTTTTAGGTCTCTGTGATATTAACATTGCAGTTGTGTCAGACTTGAAGCTCTGTTTATCAGCAGAGAATATGCTGTGGGAAATCCATAACTACTTCCTGAACAATATTTATGTAGGAAGTGGAATATTTTTAGTGGATTTCAAGCTGTATTCAGAATATACGGAATGCATATTAAACAGTTGAGAATCAATTTATTCCAAAAATCACCATCTGAAATTGTTTTCATAAACACGAATACTTTGTTGTCCTCAATGCAGCCAATTCTCTCCACTAACAGAGAAATAAGACTTGCAAACAACTTTTCCCCTCAATTTATGCTTTTTTTTGGTGTGCTTTCCAATAGACTGGATAGCAGAACATCAGCATGTGGAATGCTATAAATCCATGGAATAGCTGCATTTTTAACCATGGACTTTAATTCCAGGGTGAATTTATGTGGTCCTTGCCTAAATATATCCTCCTAAGTAAATTACTCATGCATCTGCCTGTAGGAAAGCTTTCTGCAGATAAAGAATCTGTTCCTAAATGCTACATCTGACAGCACATACGGCACAAAGTTCCATTCTTTTCTCAGTGGCAAAAAAGCCCCCCAAGCTGATAAAGGTGGGATGCACAGGTCCCTCTTCCCTCTGCCCAGACTGCTCAGGAGACAGGTTAATTCTGCCTGCTTCCTGCTCCTTCCAGTAGAATAAATATCTCAATGTATCAGTCTACTACATGTTTGTCTCCAGACCCTGTAAACAGAGGGATTTCTAAGCTCTTGTGAAGCACATTCCCACATTCATTTCCACTTATCCATGCAGAAGACAGTACAAACACATGCCTACCCCTGTGCCTTTAGCAGGATGGGTAACTCAGACACTCTCATTATCCTTTTTTTTTTCCCTCTCTCTTCTATGTTTCCTACTTCTTACCATTGGAGTTGTCCTGGTCCAAAGGATTATCTGGTTCCATTACTTCAAATAAAAGCATCCAACATGCAGTTCTCCATGCAGCAGAGGCATAAAAACACAGCAGTTGCCTAAGCTGATTCACCTGATTTATGAATTAGTGCAGCATCCATAAGAGGCTGTGTTTCTTCTTTTGTATTACATCTGGCTCCTTTTCCCACTCGATGGCTGGGTATTACAGCATGCAGGCCTTTTTCCAGCATCCTCTTAATGCATTATATTTAAAGTAGCAGCAACCTTTTTCTCCCATCCCCCAGACTAAGTTACAGCAGTAACTAGGCTGAGCTGGCAGCAAGCGCAGCTCATTCAGAGCAGGACCTGCAAGCGTTCTCCGAGTCGTGGTGCTGCATAAAGAGGATGATTGATACAATAAAAAGTAAGTGGGCTTTGACACAGCACGGGATGCACTGCACAAAATCCCACCAAAACCAGGCAGATGTCCTGAGGGTTCGGGGAATGCCTCGCTGAAACCAACAGTGTGCACCCCCACACGCACAAACACAAATTATGTCCTGTTCCCTCCTCCTCCCCCTCCCCGCTCCAATCTTTTATAACCCTGGATCTCCTCCAGCAATAGTCTGTTCCTCCACTCAGTTTATAATAAACTCTGCCATTGCCCGTGTCCCTCGGGCTGGCATGGAGAGGAAGGAGGCTGTTTGCAGAATGAATAGCCCAGCCCGTGCCTGACTGGGCGGCAGCTCCGGGACTCTGTGCCGGGCACTCGGAGCTTGCTGCAGCAGCAGCCTTTGGCTGGGGACCTTGTCCTGCATTTCCCTGCTCTGCCAAGCCAGGGCTGCTGCTAGGCTGGCGTTGGAAACGCTCCTGCAAAGGAGCTGAAGGACGAGCCCCAGCTTGGCTGGACTCGGATGGTAAATGACACCGGAGTCTCTCCACAGAGCCCGTATCAGCTGACAGCCAGATCGCAGCACTGCAAGGCAGGTCACCTTCACTCTGCTCCTCGGGTCTGCCACTACCTCCTCGAGACCTCTGGTAATTCACAACTGCTCCCTGTGCCTCAATCTTCTGTGACAGTGACATCGAAATGTATCTTATGTCACAGGAAAGGAGATGAAACCTCCCAGCTCTACATGCTTTGAACTTCTTGGATAAATGCTACAGTACAAGGGCTGAGGAAGAAGACTCCACCACCTGGCTGAGAAATAAAAATTTCATTTTCTTTGAAGACAAGTCCACAAAATAACAGAAAAATATGTCAAAGTGCAACTCTAAACCAAGCTGCGCCTCCAAAAGGTAGATTCATATTGCTGTTACAACAATCCTGAAATAATTCTTCAAATCTAGCTTTCAGGATCAATTTTATCTTGAACCCACAATTCAAACTCTTTCCTCCACACTCCAGCTAAGGCGTTAAGACATACCTTGTTTCAAAAGAATGCTTTTCACAGAATCCAAGGCAAGAATCGCTCTAGGCACCTAGAGCAGCCTGAGTGCATTTTGGGGTTGCCGTGGCTGGGCACTGAGGCAAGGCAGGGGTTGCTATTTCGGGCCCTGGGTACCGCTCCTGCCTCAGCAGCTCCCCCTTCCCTCCCGGAGCCAGGGAAGCGGCTCTGGAGCTCCCGCTGCCGCCGGGGGCTCCGGGCTGTGGGCGGACAAATGAATGGCTGGCTGAAGGCAGCAAAACACGGAGCTCTGCCTGGAGGAATTAACAGCAGCCTGACAGGACTCTGCGGTAATTGTGCCTTGCAAACCCATTTTAGCGCTGTTCCTGAGGGCTAGGCCATATTAATAGAAGAAAGACTCATTTCCATCTATTTGTTTTAAGTATTGCACAGTCTATAGCCTGTTAAATACTGTTCTGAGATCTCTGCCCTGGGGGAAATTACAGTGCTGCAAACCTTCCATTCTCCCCCCTCGCACCCTACGCTCCTGATGTTCTTTACAACTTCAATACTTCTCCCACTCACTGACAAAACAAAAAAACCTCCCTCTTTCCACCTTCCCCACAAAAACACCTACTCGGTGACTGCAGGCACACGGCACAGCCTGTCAGCAGTGCTCCACCTGCTCCGGGTCGTGTCCACGGGCCAGGAGCAGTCCCTGATGGAAAAGGTGCCTTAACTTCTGACTGGCACATTGCATCCCTCCAGGCTGTCAGAAATGGGTATGGAAAGAATTTGGAGAGCTTTTGGGGGTGAGGAGGCCTGAGCAGGTTCCGTACCCCAGGATGTGGGGATATACAAACACAGGCTGTGACTCACTGAATCCTCGATCACAAGGGACTAAAAATGCCTGGAGAATCAGGACTGTCGACGTAAAGGAACCCATAGTTCTGCAAGGAACATCTGAGTCAAGACAAATTATAGACAGAGAAACAATTTGTATTCTGCCACAAAACAGATGCTGCATATACATAATAGAGACCATTTAGAGCCAGAAAAGAATAAACACCTGAGAAGTCTTTCCTTGTGGAGAGTCAGAAATAATCCAGGAATACTACAGAATAGCTAAGATCAAGAAATCAAGATAGGAAAGTGAAAAGTAATAGTTATTTAGACCTCAATGATTTTTTGTGACAACCAATTTGATTTTAATGACATCCAAATGATTTGCTAATCTCTAGTTACAGACCTAGTAAAAATTAATTCTTAATGTCTAACTCAGAATGATGTCAATATTTTGGCTAAGACTCTTCACAACTCCTAACAATTGAGCAATTGTCATACCTTCTTTGTTTGAGCTCAGCTCATGCAGTGAGGCAAAGGAGCTCATGCCATGACTGTGAAAAACAAGGGACAGTTGGAAGACCAGGGCTTTGATCACTCGGGATTTTAATTGCTCAGGCACTGAAAGGAAAACTGCAGAAGTGAAGAGGGAAATGATTTTCAGACAAATGGCTGGATGGTCAGAGGCTGTGCTAGACCAAATCCTAGGAAATGAGCCAAGTGCACTGAACTAATGAGTGTGGAAAGAGAAGTCCAGCGAGCACGTTCTCTGCAATACCCATGAGGTTAAGTGGAACACAAAATGGAGAGTTTTGGAAAGCTGACTCTTCAAGGAAGGAATTTAGAAATTGTTGGATGGAAATGGAAATGGAAATTAAATGTCTTCTGTTACTGTCTAATCAGAGCATCTCTGCATTCCCCTCAATAGCTGGTTTGGAGACAGAAAAAGAACTTCTATCTAATTGCCTAATGGCTGCATGATATTTGCTTCAGCATCTTTTATGTCCCAGGCTCCAGTCGTGCTCAATATGTCAGACTACACTGGAGGAATTGGGAGCTGCTACTTCCTAACTCCTATGTCTTTTCCTAACAGATGGAATCATCACTCACATTGGCATTTATTTTACACCGTAACATGAAACTGTAAACTAGAAAGATGACCCTTGCTTCTGGTTTGCTATAAAGCTTGGGAAAAATCACCTCATCTCTCTTTAATCAGCCCCACAGATCAGCACTGAATCTTTATCATGAAGTAATTGTTTATTTCCAGATTAAGCAATACTGTCTACGTTTGCAGTGTAATGCAGTGATATAACTGGTCTTGATTTTATTTCAGGGGAAAGGGTTTCCTTTGTAGGTCTGTTTGGACCAGGTTTCCCCACTTCATGTATAGCAGCAATAGAACACAGCCAGCAGAGTCTATAAAAAGCCTGTTTTCTGTTCTAGCAGGTGCCTAAAGATCTAGAGGAAAAAGTAAGTAGAAATATTGTATAAACAAGTGCAGCCAAGAGACACTGTGAGAACAACACTCCATTCTTCAAAATAATATTCCATTCATGCAGAAGACAACTCATCCTCCTCAGTAGTGTCCCGCTATGGGAGAAACCCAATTTGGCCGTGCTGATCTGAAAGGTCTTTTCCACCCTCAGTGACCCCAGGATTCTGTGGCTCTGCAAGGAGCCATGGGAGCCCTTGAGGCTGGCTCTGCAGGAAGGAGCGAGGGCAGTTCCAGCTGCCTTTCCCTGGCAGCAGAGTGGGCTCCGTTCCCTGGCGGCGGCTGGAGGCGGCTCTTGGGAGGGAGCAAAGGCTCAGCGTGGTGCCCCAGCTGCTGCCACCTCCCAGCCCTTCCCGGAACACAAATTCCCATGTAGGAGGGAGCAATCAATGCCTGCGGGTTGAAAAGCCAGCGAGGCACAGACCTGCTTAACAAAACCCTTTGCCAAGGTTACCGGGGGTGTTGTCAAAGCCTCCTCTTTTGTGAGGACTGAATAACAATTCATACCCAGTAACCAGCTTCAGTTTCTTTGGCTTTACCTGGCACATTTTCAAAGTCACTGCTCATGGCTGGGGCTGTTCCCATTGAGATGCAGCTTATCTTGCCCTGGACAGCAAGTGCAGGGATCATCTGACTCCAGAACTTCATGCCAAAGCCCTTTTGTGCTGCTTTGCTGCTTGAGCTGAACTACAGCTCTTAGAAATGTGCTTGAATATGTCACAGACACAAATGGAAATGAGGCAGCCTTGGTTACTTCATACTGGGGGGAGAAGAATTTCATTTAGAGAAGTTAAATATTACTGGGGTCTTCAGGAGGCCCCAGTTGCAGAGCAGCCCCAGCTACGAAGATTCTTTGTGTGCAAATGCTCCTGGTATTAAATCAGTAGGCTTTTATCTTAATTTTCAGAAGAAGGTGATGCTCTAATCACACATCTGAGGTGGTAACTTTTCATCCAGAACTCAGCAAAGCTCCACCACGGAGAAAAAGCATGTGCAAAAAAAAAAAGGTGTAATGATTAAATGGAGTGTGAAAAGCTGCAAGATCAGTGTTGGAGAAAAAGGCAATGTGAAAGACATTCCCCAGGATATCGGTGCAAGGACTGGCTCCTGTCACACCTTCCCTCGGGGCTCTCTGTGCTGTGAACCGTCAGGAGTTTGGTGTATCAGCATGGTCTCTGGTAGAAGAGCAGTTCTGTGTCTGGCATGTGCCCAAAACACAGCCCTTCCTGAACCCCCTTTGCCTTCAGAGCCTTTAATCTCTATTTAAATCTCTGCCACAAACTAGTAAATCTTGTAATCATTAACAAACAAAATTCTAAAGAAAAGAAAACAAAATGCTTCAGAGTTACAGACTCCATAGTAATTATAGAAAATAAAACTACTTCTATGAAAGGAGCACACATTAAATATCCTACTGTGAAAAATGCCAACAATCAAATATAGTCAATATTTTAAAGACTCCAAAAATTGATAATAACATCAGGACATTATTTCAGGGTCACCAGAACATAACATCACTTCCTGCTACTGTAAACTTCAGACTGAGGAAAGTGTCTTTGGGCTTCTTTAGTAAAACCCTACTGGCAGTTTAATGGAGGAAAATAAAACTAAACTGACTCCTGGGCAGAAATAACAAAAGGTCTGCAGCACCCAGAGTTCTGTGCCCAATTTACCGAGCTGTCTGCTGAGATTCCATCTGAGCTGACTCTACAGATTCCTCACTATGTTCCTGCAGTTGTCTCCTAGAAACAGGAACAAGAAGCATTTGCTGTTTTCTCAGCTCTTTTGAAAAACTCTGCAAAGCTTTGTTCCCGTTCCGGGTGCCCTGGGATCCGTGTGTGGATGGACAGCCTTGGACAGTGCATTTCACCTCGCTGCCATGTTATGGAAATGAGATTCTGTTGTAGATGTCGGCGAATCCAATGGGAAGAATGATGATGTCTAACTCCATTTCAGAATGCTGAATGATTGCTTTATTATAATTATGTTATAATACATTAATATGCTATATAAAAGAGGATACTAAATATTGCATGCTACTTTCTCTAACTATCATATCTAACTAACTCACAACTTGTGACCCTGTTCTCCAGAGCCCAGACACAGGTGGATCCGACTGGCTGTCAGGCCCAAACAATCCACCATGGTCCAACCAAGCACTCACTCTGGGTAAACAATTCTCCAAACACATTCCACAAGAGAAAAACAAGGAGCAGAAATAGAAATTGTTTTCTCTTTCATTTCTCTCTGTGCACCTCAATAAAAAATCCTGAGAGAGAGAGAAATTGCCACAAGATACAGCAGCAACAGGTGTCACATTGTCGCCCTGGTTATCAAGAGTTTTCTAAAGCCTTCTGAGTTTACATTCTTGTAGAGAACTTTCTCACACAACTTTCTGTAAACAACCTATTGTTTTACATTCTTTCATAGAGGTGGAGAAATTTGATGCACAGGTGGTTTGTCCAGTGTCGTTGGAGAGGTGGCACGTTCACCCTCCAATCCACTGGCATCTTTTAAGAACTATAAAAGATTGGAGTCAGAGAAAATAAATGAGTCTCTTCATCATGACCAAGGCTGTGGTGTGTCCTTTTTGCTTGTGTCATTTGGTGACATCACATCAATGTATCATTAATAAAAACTCCCATGAAAGTACCCATAGAAAGGGAAATTCATTTAAACATTTGGGTACTTACCCAGGATCCTGAGGATATCCAAACATTGCATCAGTAGCTTACAAGTGTAGATTACATGGAAATTCACTCATCTGTCCTTCTTGCACCAAGCTAAATTCATAGTGACTGGAGCTCTGAAGGGATCTTACTGACAGCAACATGGGGGAAATCACATGCAGACTCTTGAAACATGGGCAGAAATTCCACCTGATGTTTCTGTGAAGGTTCAGCCTAAAAGAAATATAATCCAAATAAACTACTAAATCCTCAATAATGTCTGCTGGAAAAGTAGCCCTGGTGTAGCATTTATAGATCTTTTTGTATATTGAATATCACCTTTTCTTCCCTCTTCCAGGTATGGCCAGTTTCATACTCAGTGTAAATGAGGGAAAAATTGACATCCAGATCCTCTGAAATCTTGATGTCCACAGAGCAGTAGATTATTCCATATATCCATAGTTACAGTATAGAAATGGACTCCTTTCCATTTGCAAGTTCTCTCCAGAAATACATGGAACTAAAAAGAAGAAAAAAAAATTCAGATAGTGTTTAGGCACATGAACAAAGCTGCTGCATTAAAACACAGTGTGAACCCTCGAAGACTGTCAGTTTGTCTGCTCTGAGCCTGCTCCTTCTATTCCTTCATTTATTGTTTCCTGTCTTTCCCTCCTTCTCTCCCTTTCAGTTTAGAGATTCAGCTAATTGTTGTCCTTCCAGATCAAGCAGCCCCTTCATTTCCCTGGCTTTTTGAGGCTAAATTACTCCATATGGCTTCCTGCATTATGTGAAGCTCCCATAGCAAAATGTAAAGGTTTTGAGGTAACTTTTGTTTGGTGCTGTCACTTGGAAAGTGATACCGAAGATAAATGATGGCTTATTCTTTCTTAGGGTTTCTAATCTGTTTCTGGTTTATAAAAAAAAGCTTGTAACGTCTCTTTTTGAGATATTACTGTCAGTCTTCCTTTTTGTTGTCCAGTAACTTCTGGTTTCACATTCACTTTTTCAATATTCTCCCTTGCTTTAGGCAGAATAAAAGTATGAGAACACAGTCCCTGTTCTTACTCAATTAGCTCTGCCTGAGCCAAGCCCTCAGAAACAGATCGAAACACCTGACAGAGAAACCAGTTTTAACCCAGTTTTTATAGAGTTGTTGAGATATTGGTGTGGGTGTAAAATACTTCCAGCAAATCTCATTTCAGACTTGGCTAGAAAATGCAAAACTTCACTGAAATCAACAGGAAGAGGAAACAGAAGGTGAAAAGACAGAAAATAAATGCTCATCTTGGCATCCTTGGGAGGTTCAGACCTGCTATTCATTACGCTGGTGAACAAAAAATCCTGATTAATCAATCATCTATCCTGCACGTCCTTTCCTGACTCGTATGATACTTCTCCAGCTAGTCCACTTGAGGCTTATCCTTTGTCTTTCCTACAGAGTATTTTGGGAATCTAAAACAGTTATTCAGGAATCCCACCCTCTTGATTCATCCTTCCACCACAGACCAGCCCTCAGGTGAGGGATGCTTCACCCATTTACCCTGAAACACTTAGCTCAGCACAGATGAAGGTCAAATTGAATTAACATTTACTTACAGCATTTTAGGCAATACAGCTACAAAGACAAGAAATGAAAGAAAAACATTTTAGTCTACTTAAACCCAAATTAAATATACAAGTTCCTCTCTCTGTGCAGGTGGCTGATTGATACAGCTGGATTTCCACATCGAGGCATTCTGTCTCTGCTCACTTTACCCACTCATTCTAGACCCCCTTTCCTGGTGGAACATGCTGGGGTTTATAACTGATCTTCCTGTATATCTCATCTCCTCTAGAAACTCCAGTAAGGTGTTTCAGCTTCTTCATCTTTTCATTAACTTATTCATTTTCTGTATCAAGTCTGCCTTGCTGCAGTGTGTAAGTGCTTTAGACTCAGCTGCTGGTGCTGTCTGTTCAGATGTGTGTGTCCACCTCTCCCTACACAGTATTAGCATCCCCAGACTCTCCAATCTTCTTGTTCTAACTGTTCTTCTTCTTGTTGTTCTAACTGAAATTATTACAATGGTTGGAAGAATTAAAAGCACTTTTTTTTCTTCCTTTTTGGCAGCCTATTTTTATCTGATTTAACTGTGTCCTCGTTTGCCTTCTTATTCTGACAAGGAGATACAACAAATTTCTATAATCAGTTCCCATCACTTGATAGAATAATTTTAGTGTCAGATGAAACTGGCTTTGCCTGATGCTCAGAAATGCCTTTCAGGCTGCACAGACTATGAGATCCCCTCTTGAGCTTCTCTTCTGCTGCAGGTTTTTATTATCAGCACAAAATCCTCCCCGTGTCCAATTCTGCAGCCACAAGGGGCACGTCAATAAAACACATCTGTCCCAGGATCCTCTAAAGCCCTCCTCAGACACTGGAGCCGGGGCTTCAAAGCTCTTGGAGCTCCTGCATCAAGCACCAATTTAATTTCCCTTTCTTCATCAATTCTTCATTCTCTCGTGATGTCTTGGCAACATTTTGTTCCCGTTCAACATTCATCATTAGCTTCTTTTTTTCCTCTTACTTCCTTTTATATTCCTTTCCCTCCCATCTGCTAATTTAAAAGGAAATTGCCTGGTATTCAGCATTATCAGCCAATCTGTTTACTGTGCTCGTGTTCCAGTGAAGACCATTTCTCACACACTGAGCTGCTCTGCCTCACCCCCTACCCACTGTTATTAACCTCAAAGCCTGTATTTTCTTCCATATGCCACCTGGAGAGCTAAGTACCCCTCCAGAGGTATACAGCTCCCCAAAATTCAGTCTCTCTTTTTAGAATTAGGATGTGGAAACCAAGATCCATGTGGAAGAAGTGAGTTTCCCAGACAGGCCTTGCCTCCGTCCCAGGCAGTCCCAGCACAGTGGGCACATTGGCACCCACAGAAAGGAGAGGTCCTGGCACCATTGTGGCTGTTGGAGCAGCAGCATTCCCACCCACACATCCCACACCCAGCCAGGGGAGACCACCTCCATGAGGATCAAGCTTTTCCTTGTGAAACAGCTTCTCATAGTCCCAAATCCTTCCCTCCCACCACATCAGCTGTTCCCAGCAGTCCCTCCTGGAAGCACCTAAATCATCTCTGTTCCACATCGCTGCTTTTGATGACCCTGCCTTGCTCAATATTGCACAGTTTGTGATTTCATTACTGACAATAACTCTGATTTTGACCTCATGCTCCAAGCCTTTAAGATAAAAGATGAATAATACAAAGTCTCTTTGATCCCTGTCACAGTGGCTAATGCTGAGAGTAAAATGCTGAAACAGTCCTTGATAGCAACGACGTGAGAGTTTTGCTTACCCTGGGCCAGCAAGCGGAACTGGTGCTAATGGCTGTGGAAAGCCAGTGGGAAACAACTCACAGGAAAGGCTTCATTAAACCTCCAAATGCCACAATTCTCCTCTCAGGGTCTACTGAAATACTTTAGAGAGACCCCTTCAAAGGAGGTTCACATTGTGAGTGATGGTCCTATTGAATTATTTAAAATATCAATATAAACAAAAATATGCATCTGTTTCTATAGAGATGAGATCAGCTGATAAAAACGATCTCCACTATGAAATGTCAGATGTGAATTTACAAAGTGATCAGATCTTTTCAAATTCATCATTACCTTGGCTTTAAGTAGAGGAGTTTGGAATACATGAGAGACGTGAGATTACACCTTATCAAATATTGTATTTCAGGTAGATGTTATGAAATATCTGTGTTGATCTGAACAGAAATTTGACATCTTCTCTCTGTCCTCAAGCTGGACTGTGCTGAGTGAGGTATTCCAGCACATCTGTAATTTTAAGCAGCTAAGCAAACAAACCTGCTTCAAAGTTGAAGCATTTTACTTAACTGGTACTTTGATAAAAGCAAATCTTGACAAAGTCAGTGAAAGCCACACAACCTCAAAACAGCTAAGACCAACTTCTCTGGGGGCAATTATGAAAAAATATTAATATATATGTGTGTATATATATATTCAGTGCTTGAAATTTAAAAAAAAAACTCAAAAATGGCTAACTTTTGTATGATTTTGTTACTAATTATACAAATCTTTATGTGCTGAAATGAGTGGATTCTTGTGTAACGAAAAAGTAGATCAGAATAATTTTACTGAATATTGGAGCTTGACTCCTTACCAACTGCAGAAGGTATCATGCTGCTGTATTGTATGTTGCTTAGCAATATAATGTGAGAAGCAGCACCACAGACCTTGACAGCACCATTGTCCATTGAAATGCTTGTGAAATATTACCTGGGTTATTTAAAGGTAGCACACAGTCACAGAAAATAGCATGAAGTTTCCGAAAGCACAAAGAAGGCTGGAAAGAAAAGGCATTGCTATTCCAATGGCAAAAAGGTCTCCCTGGATGGTCTTTCACTATCTGAATGCAGGCAGCATAAATTAAATATGGAGAAATGAAAGCTGTGAAGTGTCCCTGCAGCTGTGCTTCCCAAGGATAGCTGCAGAGCAGCTCTTCCCTCGCAGTGGAACAGCTGAGGCCAGGATGTGCCAGTGCCTCTGCATTTCTGCCCCAGAGAGCTGCTGCTTGCTGTTCCTTGTCCTGCTTTGGAGGAAAAGTCCTGTGCCCTCACTCAGGCTGAGCAGAATATGGGCAAAGGAGAAGCAGCAAGCCAAGATGGATTTGTTCTACAAACAGATGACATGATAAGGCCTTATCAGTTAGATAAATGTGAATATTCACCTCTGGAGGCCTCCCAGCACCCCAGGGTCCCAGGCACACCCCCTGCACTCCCGTGTTTGCTTTCACTCCAGGCCCTGTAGCTGGGCTTTGTGTAATTCTGAAATGCCACATGACTGAGCTGGAGTGGCAGTGCCATGAATAACTCCAAGGGAAATGGGTTGCTCTGAGCTGCTGCAGTAGGAGGTCACAAACCCAAATCCACACACAGAACTGTGTCACCAGCACACTGAACCTGAACTCAGGGCCTTGCAGTTCACAACACAATCACTGGATTCACCAAGTGCTGTCAGCTGAGCAAGCTTCAGGCTCATATTCTGACTTGGTCATACAGAACTAACCTCACATTATGATGGTTCATAAAGAAGCATAAAGACACAGGAGCATATCTGCATCTTAGTAAAAAAATATTGAATGGACATGACAGATCCTAGGGGCCTTTCCAAGGAACAATTCAATATTCCCTTTTATAGTATTTGGCACACCACAGAGTTCATTCAGCTTGAATTAACTAATGGATTTGGGCCTTCCCTTTAACAAAGAGAAAAGATGTGGAGTTGCACTGACTGCAGAGTTACAGAATGTTTTAGACAAATCTCACAAAGTGATTTACCATAAAATCTGTGCTGGCTTTTCTCTAAACTCACAGGAACTTATGCTTCATATTTTAAAATGAGAATTTATAAAATGCATTTAGAGCATTTATTTTTGCTGATAGATGAATTACAAATAAACACGGGAAGTTATTTGCCTTCATAAAAAAGTGAGGATGGACAAAGTAAAAGATGCTGTGCTGTTGAATGAAACCAAAGAAGAGAAGCACAGGGTTCAGGTGGGCCATTCCCTTCCAACTTGCCCACAAACCCCACTGCATGAACACACAGAGCACGGATTTAGAGGAGGATCCAATTCCTTCCCACAGAGCAGAACCTCATACTAATACAAGAGTAGCAACAGTGAGACTTAACCTGTAATAAACCTAACACATTTTCACCCAAGAGAAATATGATTTTGATCTCAAGGATCGAGATGACACTCAAGGGTATCATTTGCACTTGATATGCAAGACCCATTCTCCTAAATCAACACAAAGTGAGTAGTGTAAGCAGGAAGGGCACTTCAGCTGAAAGTAATTATGTTTGTCTCCATATGAAGATAGAAGTGTTTGTTTCAGAGACCTTCCTGAGCTCACAGCTACTCCTTGTAGCAAACTGTGCAGCCTACTCGTGGTGTTAAGGACACGAGAGCCCCTTCATGATGCAGGAGTTCTAGAGAGGAACTGGAGAAAGGCTCTTAGAAAGAGCTGTTCCCCTCATGTGTCCAAGACGGCAGCATTTTCTCCCTGGAAAAGAACACAGGAGAACTTCTACAAGTCCCAGCTAATCACTGGGTGGGATTGCAGAACAAGGTATGGGTCATCAGAAATATTGCATTTTCATGACAGCCTTCTTTCAGCCTTTGAATAATTTCATACTTCTTTGAATTCCTTAATTTGGTTCCTTTAACTTAGCTTTTTTAAAACTGACACATCTTCTTGGTGTTTCAGCCTTGGTTTCCTTTCACCCAATCTGAAATGAAGATCTATTCTGTGCCTCTAATGGATTTTCTGGTTAAACACAAGTGAATGTATCATTCAGCCAGAAGGTTTTTCATAAGAGTGCAGCCTTACAATAGATTAAAAGCAGTTAGCTTTTACCAATACAGGCCCCTTTTCAGGTCTGATGCTTCAGAGAAGATCTGTAGAGACAGACTTCTGCCTTTACTCTTTATTTTCATCCTGAGGAGAGGTTTTTCAAATTCACTTAAACTAAAGTTGCTCTAGGTTTTTAAGTTTAATTTGCAGCTGAGAACCAGCGAAGGTGGCTGGCATGATACAACTGCACTCTGTCTCGCTCTGTGCACAAATAATTTTAGCAGGAGAATAAATAACAGCCCTGTTTCCATAGTCAATTGCTCAGAATAACTTTCAAAGTCTGCCCTTACGTTTCTGACCTTCCTGAGCACACTGGAGGCACCCAGAAGTGGGGAACAGTTTCAGTTACAGGGTGAAGAGCAAACCCATTCCTGGCTTCCTCACAGCTGAGCCTTTCAGTATCAATCAGCATCATTTACTTGGCTTGTCAGTTCAAGGCCACAGACCCATCTGATATTCATCCCTGTGTCTCCCTCTGATTGTGCTAAGCTTTGGGACTGATTCCCTCTGGCCTGAGGGTGGAAAACACACCTGACCAACAGCTGGGGGCTGCATCTGCCCCCAGGGTGAAAGTTCAGCAGTGCCCATGCTGGGTGAGGGTCCTCAGCCCTGCACCAAGAGGCCTTTCCTCCCACACTGTGCTCCCTACAGAGCACGCCTGGGATGACAGAATGGCACCCACCCGTGTTCCAAAGGCTCCTCAGCTGCACAGCAGGAAGAGCCATCACCTTTTACTGCACAGATGACCAACAGCAAGTACAACTCAGTGACAACAGTGCACCTAAATACCGGCCCTGGAGACACAAGGAAACAGCTCTTCAACAAGACCCCGCAGCAGAAGTAGAGCAATGATGGGAACAGCTCTGCCGGCCTAGCCTGGGATTTGGGGCAATGGATATGTGTGCATTAAGTGGGATTATCTGAAGAAAGCAGTTTGGGCACCAGTGCTCATCGCGCATTTTGGTGGCGCCTTTGTTCCCCCATAGCAAAGTCTGAAACTCCCTCTTGTGGGGGATTCGGGAGGATCCCGTCTGGAACAGAAACACCACAGCGAGAAATTAATAGCATTTAAATCTTCATTTCCCCCATACTCTGTCCCCTGACCATTCCAAAACGGGTTGAACTCAATACCAGACAAGACAGAGTTTTGAGCAACCTGATTTGACCCCAGAGCTGACCCTGTCTGAACAGGAAGCAGGAAAAAGAAGCAGAGAAATACATTAGGAATTTCCTAGTACTCTATTTCATTAGTTCCAAACATAGTTGACATCATGTGTAGAAGATTTTAAGCAAATTACTTCAGGAAACATGGAAATGTACTTCACTGTCCCAGCTCCCAAGAGGAAGAGAGGCTAAGGATGAAACAAAACAAATACACAGGATCAGGTTGAAGTATCTTGGTACTGCTAAAGTACCATTTTGATTCACCACAGCTTAATTCTAAAAATACCAAAGTAGTTCTGGGCATCAATATTTACAAACCAGATAAACAATACATTTACACAATGTTTTACATCCACAAGTCTCAAAGCACTTTGCAAACTCAGAGGAACACTACAGATCCTCAGAGGTTACGACTGTTTGCTCAGAGTTATGAGCTCAGGCAAGTGCTTGGATCTTGGGCTTTGCTTGGAGCTCAAATCATCCCATGAAAGTTCAGCTCAGTCACCCTGGGCTCAACATAATGAACATTTTATGAGATGGCAGAGATAGAGACACAAGATACAAAGGCAAAATAGAATTTACCACTTGGGAAATGTTCCCATTCAAAACCTGTATTTACGAATAAGCTCATGGAAAAAAAAAAAAAGGAGTATTTGAGTCATTTTTTACAACAAAGCTTTATAACATCATGAACGAGGTATCAAGGCCATGGCAGTCCAAATGCTATCCCAGTACAGCTGTACCCCTTCATTGCTTGTATTTTTAACTGAAGTCAACTGCTTGTCCTTGAATTTATTTTTAACAACCAGCAGTCATTTCAGCTGAGGGTACAGGGCACTGTGAGTGCACACTTACATATTCAGCGTGAGTGACTGAAGGAAGGAGACATCCAAATCCTTCCAGATTGTATCCCATTCACAAATTAAATGCAGACCTCATCCTCTGAAGTTATGCAATACAAATTGGGATGGTAATTAGGTTGAGTGTTTCCTCTGGGAGAGCCAGGTTTTGCAGCTTCTTCACCTTGCTCTACTCTGCAGTTTCTGGATTGTGCCCTGACCTTCTGTTCCACTGCATTCCCACTGACAAACCTTCCACAGCAACCGAGTCACCCGGTGCTGCTCCAGTGCAAATATTCTGCACTTCCATTCTTACATCCTGCTCCACAACCCATCTGTTTGTCCTTTCAGCCACGTCAGGTACTGCATTATGCCTGCCCTGGGTTCCCTTCATTGATGCATTTTCTCTCTCCCCAAAGGAACAGCGTATTTCTCCTACTGTTTAGGGATTTCTCCCTTTTACTTCCAGTATCCAACAGAAGATCACTGCCTCTTCTTAGTTTGTACAATAATTGGAATACTGATTTTCATATGAGCATTTGAATTCATTACATTTCTTCAATGGAATTTCTCTCCATGTTTTCCATAATGTAAAGACTGGGGGATTTCCCCCTACAGAGTTCTGATAATCCCAAACACTTATGGGTATTTACACAGGCTGCAGATGTCCCCTCTTCTTCAAACTCTAACCCTCCTAAGCGCACACTTAAATTACACTAGAACTTTCAGACAGGTTTAACCTATGCACTGACATAGATCTTATTTCTATTCGTTTTTAATTGCAAGCAAGAAAATAATTTCTCATTACCAAAAAGTTAGGATTGCACCCAAGAGCAACAGAAATGGGAAGAAATCTCCATAATGACAAATTATATTTAAAATCAACATGGAAATCCAGGGATGGGGAGTGTTATGCACAGGGCAAATTCTTTGCTCAGCAGAGCCAAAATCTTTTTTACTGCAGAGGTTGTTACACTATAATAGAGAACATTTGGCTTGAAGCTGATTGAAAAGGTGGGTTTACAATTTGGTATTAAAGGACAATCTGTGACTGGAGAACACAATGAGCAAGACAGCGCCTGATATGAAATGCTACTTGTCAAGCTTGACATTTTATGTCTCTATTTATATCAGTCTCAAGGAGATGGAGTTTGCTGGCAGTAAATCCCAGCCATTAAAGCAGGATAGAACCTGCTGGAAAAGTTTGTGGCTCGGTTTAATTGGGCTATATTTATCATTAGCACTATAGTCTTTAACATTTAACCTACTGACATTATTTTTCTCCTTCAAGCCTTTGTACCTCCTCTAGTGCCATAAAGCCTTGTAAAGGTTTTTTTTTTGTTGTTGTAAATTAAGGGGGGAAAAAAATGAAACATTCAGTCATGCCCTATAGCTACCTAGGCCTAGGTAGAATTTTTAATCTGTGCATAACAGTAATAGTTTCTCATTTTTATGTTTCCCTGAAATCACAATAGAACCAAATGCTAAGCCTAATGTCCTCACCAGCAGTGAGGCTCATTAGGTACAAGTTGCACCATTTCACTAGGAAAAATAATACATTTCTCTGTGATTTATGAAAGCCAAAACTCAGCCAAGTGCTCAGGTCTCTCCCCATATGTGTTATGGCTCAAAAAATTTGCAAAGGGACATTTAAAACACATTTCAAAACAATTTGTCTGAGTGTACATCTTGTTTACAAGAACAAACTATTGAAGCCGAGTAATAAAACTTGGAGAAATGCATTTTATAGTGGAAACACTGGCACAACTTTAATTACTTCAGTGTAACTGGCATCTCTGTGGACTGACTGTTCAGGCACTTCCATTGTATTTTAAACCTACATGAAAAAGTCAAAGGACAAATCCATACAGCAAAAAATAGAAACATAAATCCCTTCCAAATGTGAGATGACTTCAGCTGAGAAAGTTTGCAAGCCATTAAGACACAGTCCTGTGGATGAAAGGAGAGGCAAGCAGTGGGATTTCCCCCATTGTCCGTGTTGATTCCAGTCTAACCAGTCACAGAGAGCTCTACAACAACTTAATAAGTAACGAGACCTCAAGTCTATCACAAATTGAGCAAAAATAGTAACTCAGGAAATCGATTGCAGGCTTTGAAACAAATGCATCTTCAGCTGCTGTGTGAGGAGAGACACTGACACCACTGCCCACTCCCTGGAGACAGCAGCAAAACAGAACAGAAACAGGTGGAGTATCAGTAAAGGGCCAAACAATCAGCAAATTGATGGACTTGTGTTGGGAGCACGGAGCATTGAGAGGGTCATACACCACATCCACCATACTGTTAATTACAGCACCATTCCTGGAGGCAGAAGCACCTTAGAGTAAAAATGCAGCATGGTGTAATAACAGACTGTCAGCCCGAGAATTCAGCAGCACTTTGCAGATTCAATGCACTCTGTGAGCTGCAGTGGAACACTTCCATTGACCGCTGGGGCACACTGCAGCAGCTGCTTAGCCAGAGGAACCATCCTTGGAGTAAAATCTCCTGTGCCAGGGATGTGAGGCACAGATGGCCCAGAGGGCTCCAGAGGGCTCTCCTGCCCCTCTCATCCATTTCCTGGATCTCACATCACCTCAGGCCCTGAGCCTCACTCACGGCAGCACCGTGGGCACATCTGACACACAGCAGGGTAATTCACTGGGCCCAGGGAAACTCTTCATGGGCAGAACCCAGACAAGGCAAAGGCCAAAGAGATGTCACAGGATCTTATGGAGCAGAGGATGGCAGGGATTGTTTTATGCTACATCTGGAATGTTTTAACTGTACCTCTACATTGACTGCCAGTAAAATCTTATCATTATTGAAATTACAGCAAAATTCCCTCCTGGCTTGGGGTGTTCCCTAGACATTTCTTCCTAAAATCAGGCCCTGTCCAATGTTTGGAAACTGATTTGAGTTAAATGCAAGAAAAGAGACGTTATATAAAAAACCACACACTTTTCAGGAATATCCACACTGCATATATACACAAAATAATTGCTTCTAATTCATCTAGTTCAACCAAAATAGCACTGAAGTCAGATTATGATGTTTTATGTAAACACCAAACTTCTTTCATGTTGTAAATAAAAATAGAATCTTATTACTTTACAGAAAATAATTAACAGTAATAAACCTAAAAAAAGACTTTCTACTAAATAAGTTTCAGAAAATAGCAAAAATCAGCCCAGTGGGGAGTCATAAAGCAATATATCTGTCACAGAAGTTTTTAAAGAATCTATATAGCTTTGTGGGGCTCCCTCGAGCTACTTTAGCTATGACTAATAAGAAAAGATGCACTCAATATGAAATTGTCCTGCTGAAGCAGTAGAAATAAAAATAAAATATTTCTTTCACAAAGCACACCAGAAACTGTTCTATGATCAGATAATCAGCTGCTCAACAAACACTGCATAGAGACAAGCAATAAAAGTCACTGACTAAAGAGTGTCTTGACAGCTCTAAAGAAAGCTTGAGTAAAAGCTTCTACCAGCAGTGCTTTATAAGAGAGATATACTAAATATAGCAATATCCTCTTGAAAAGTTTATCATCGTATCTTGTAATTTAAACGTAGTCATCAAATTTATCAGACCTTCTAACCAAACAGATCTTGTCAACCAAGTGAGAAAGAGAGTCAGAGCCCATAATGGTTTAATCATTTCAGTTTTCTTTTCAAATAATGTTACTGCTGGCCCTGGGGGGCAAACAGTTTGTTGTAACTCCCCTGCTCTACTGCAGAATATTGCACATGATATATTTGCAATGACTGTAGCAACTTCAGCTCTGCCAGGACTTGTAGTTAACCATGTTGATAGTGTGGACATAATTCCCAACATACACAGAAGATTTGGATGCTAAGGAAATGTCCTTTTGTCACAAGACAGGGAGTCTGAGCTGCTCAGAATGAAGCCCGGGTGTTAAGATCAGTGATTCTGTTTAGCACAGTCGTGTCAGCAATCTGTACAACGTGTCTGAAATCTGTGTGAATTCCTCTGCAACCACCTGCAGAATGGGCAGAATAAAGCTGACCTCTCTGGGGTTGGAGATTTCACCCAGAGCAGCAACTGCTGGTCTCTGCAACCACATTACAAATCAAGGAAGGAAAAATAAGTCTCCTCGAGCTTGGCATGGTGTAAATTAATCCTTTTCAAACCCTCTACCAGCAATTAATCTTTCCAGAACCCTGCACTGCTATCCCAAATTCTGGGGAGAATGCAGCCAGAAGTGAAAGGAGAGTGGAATGATGAAGGCCAGAAATGCACGATACTCATGAATTCATTTTTATCTCTTGAACTGGGAACACGTCATTGGGATAATTTCAGTCATTTGGTTTGAACAGCTTCACAGAGACAAAGCCAGTCATTATTTTACATTGTTCAGCTGCTGGCACCAGCCTGTTTCTGTTTGGTTTTGTACAATGGAAACAGTAAATTTTTCTCCCATTAAACCACTCTCACTATCTTTAAAATTATTTAAACCCTTATTAATTTCTCCTTTTATTCTGTGCTAGAGCTCCAAACACCTGGTATACTCCACTTGATCTATTTAAAGGAACAAATCAAACGAGCCAAAGCAGAAATATTTCATTTCCAGTATCAAACACCTGTGTCAGAATGAAAAATCCTGAACTTTAGGGTTGCCTGGTAGCTGCTGTTGGAAACAGTGCTCTTTACATTATATTCCACATTTTACTTCTGCAACAGTATTTCCCCAAAGGAAAGTAGCAGCAAACATGGGAAATAATTCAACAAAAGATGAAGAGCCAAATCAAGAGGAAAGAAACTGCAGGTAGCTCTGAGTTTTCTGAGGAGGTGGGAAGAAATAAAATTCCTTAAACTGGAAATAAATTTCTGCTCTTTCCCATACTACTCTTCCATTTAAAGCATCAATTCAGGAGTGAATGTTGTAAAAAGAGTCTAAGTAATTCCTGAACTCATTAGAGCAAAAATGAGTAAAAATACATGAGTTATTTCATTTGCTCTAACAGTCAGTATTAGAAGACAAAGATGAAGATGTCTCAGCCTCGATCAATTCTAAACATGAGCATATGCTGTGTTGTTAATGAAGCAATTTGTATGGCAATGGAATTGTGAGGGAATTAAGCACAGCCAGCACAAGGTGCCACTGACTTCTGAACTCAAACTTGATTAAGCGAGAATCAGTCTCTGCCGTGAACTACTGAAAGATCTGGGAGAAAGTGAGGATGAACGGATGGTGCATAATGAATTCTAAGGCTGTGAACTGATCTGTGGTGATTAAGAAAGTGAAATCAAGTGAATAAAAGCATGGACAGAAACAGCACAAGGGCTCTGTGAATCACAGCTTCCATCTCTGAGCTGCACGTTCCACTTCTGATATGATGAATGAATTGCAGGGCTTGTGCAAAGGCTGCTGCAGCACCACAGGGACAGGACAAGGGGAATGGTTTCCCATGGACACAGGGCAGGGTTGGATGGGATACTGGGAAGGAATTCTTCCCTGTGAGGGGCCCAGGATGCCCCTGGATCCCTGGAAGTGTCCAAGGCCAAGCTGGGTGGGGCTTGGAGGCACCTGGTCCAGTCCATTGATGGACTTTAAGTTCTCTTCCAACCCAAACCATTCTGGAATTCCACAACAATCAGAGAAACCAAGAGGCCACTGGCAGAGCTGTGGGGACTGGAGGGATGTGGCTCAGCAGGGCAAGGTGGACAATTACCAACAGAGAATGAGGAAGTCAGAAATGTGATGAGTCAGGACTGGAAATGCCCAGAGATGTGCACAGGATGTGCCCACATCCTATGACCAACTCTAAGCAAGAAGTTAATGCTCAGATACTCAGTGAAAACAATCAAACATTTCAGCAACAGCAGCTGAATGGAAACTTACACCAGTACTTCAACTGCTGAGCTGCAGCTTTTCTCCAGCAATCTGTCCTAAAAATCTCATCATTAAAGGCAGTGATTAAGACAGAAATGTCACCTTTCATTTATACAGCAGTTTTCATCCTGAAGCACTTCATTAACTATCTTTCCAAAGATCACTTTGCAACACTGATTCTGCTGTATTTCTCCTCTGTCTAGCCAATCACAAAAAAGAGGCAGATTGTACCCTTTTTAGAATCCATCAGATAAAACCTTAAACTGGAGTTTCCATAGAAACACATCATGGGGCTCTCAGTTTCTCTATCAAACCTGTTTTTAAACTTTCAGCTTTACTTAATGCTAGATTTTCAAAAACGCCAATTAGCTCTTTCATTTCATGTAACAGTTGGACTTGAGGATCTTGAAGGTCTTTTCCAACCTAAATGATTCTATGATTCTATAAACAGACAAAGGAAGAAAAGACACTACCATGGACAGGGGAACGAGAGGGAAAATTGTGGGGTTTGGTCATCCAGTAACATCTCTGAGTGCCAGTCAACTCCCATTTGCACTTCAAATCTCCTGTCAAAGGTTGTTACAGAAATCTGAGCCCCATAGGAACCCTGACTATGGAAAAAATAATGTCATGCAAATGATGAACACAGGACTGGGTCATTTCAGGAATATTCTGACACAAATAAATGACTCACCAGAGTCTACTGCCACTGACCCCAGCTCAGAGCCAATTTTGTTGTCAATAAAAGTGAATAGAAATGTTTGTCTTCATTTTCTTAACATTTCCTTTAGTTCTTTTTCTGCATCCAGTACAGTTTAATCACTGCTGCCAGAAGTATATTTGCAATAAAATACATTTTTATTACAAAGTCCCCAGAGCTTTGTTACTTTTATCATCAGATTTGGGCTGTATTGTTTGTCCAGAACTGCTTTCAGTGTCTCACACAGTTATTCTGGTTTAAAATACAGAACTATTAAATACACAGAGTGAAATGTACAGCCCTTCAGTATCTTGTTTTTACAGTAACATAATCTCTTCTTCTGCAACTAAATCCTTCAAGCACGCCAGTGTTCTGGAATGCAGCTCTGCTCCTCAATTCCAGGGATGGAGCAGTTACAAGTGCTAACCCCCCCCCAGGCTATCTAAGTGTGAGACAAACTTGTAATTTCAGTGACATATGCAGGAGGATTCCTTCTGAGCCTGGGCTTCTGGAATAGCAAAGTGACATTCCACTGCTGCTTTGAGGCACCTTGATGACTTTGACTTGTTCTAGCACATTGGCTTGCGCTGTGTGTGTTACCTCAGGCTTTCTCTGTTTTGTCAGACACAAATTTTCTCTTTTGCCAAACCTACAGAAGTAAAGAAATCATTATATTGAAAAATCAAAAAGAGCTCTGGCTGCACAGATGGATCCTGGGTAAGCCCAGAAATGACAAGTAAAGGCTCTGTGCACACAGCCAGCATAGGAAATAGGAGGAAGGTTTCTCCTTAGAGAAACTCACTGGAGAGCTCTGGGAAAGTTGGACATTTACAACTGCTACATTCTCTTCTCTTCTCTTCTCTTCTCTTCTCTTCTCTTCTCTTCTCTTCTCTTCTCTTCTCTTCTCTTCTCTTCTCTTCTCTTCTCTTCTCTTCTCTTCTCTTCTCTTCTCTTCCCTTCCCTTCCCTTCCCTTCCCTTCCCTTCCCTTCCCTTCCCTTCCCTTCCCTTCCCTTCCGTTCCCTTCCCTTCCCTTCCCTTCCCTTCCCTTCCCTTCCCTTCCCTTCCCTTCCCTTCCCTTCCCTTCCCTTCCCTTCCCTTCCCTTCCCTTCCCTTCCCTTCCCTTCCCTTCCCTTCCCTTCCCTCCCCTTCCCCAAACTGGCTCCAGGGCTGGAGGTGCTCTTAGACTGCTAGAAGTCTTGAAAACTCACTTCTCTGCCTCACTGAACTGTAAGAAACACTTCAGAAAATAAAAACTATCTCCAAAATATTCTCTGTCAGCAAATACCATCAGCAAGGACAGTTTAATTTGAGTTTGATTTGTATTTGTGGACCTGAACATCCCTTAACAGGATGTGTAGGAGAATTCAAAGGAGTTAGTTGTGTAGAATTTCCTAGATTTTTAAAATACTTGTAATCCTCATATATAGCTTGGCAGTAAAACTATTTGCTGAAAATATGACCAGATTTTCTTGATACTTGTAATAATGAAAGTATCCTAAGTCAGGAAAAAACACGCAGATTATTTTGCACAATGATTTGTTGCAAAGCTCAAATGTCCCCAGCAGCAGCAGCAGCAGCAGCACCCCTCGGGGGAGGCAGATTGCTGTGACCTCTGCTTTCTCCTGTTAAATCCATGTACAGCAGCCCCAAAACTCGGGATTCCCTCAGGAGGAGCTTTGCTCTGAATGATCTTTCATATGTATTCTCTAAGTGTAAACAACATAAAAATAATGAACCTCCCAGACTCAAAGCTATTTTAAACTATGAATCTTTTAATGTGGGAGAAATTACTCTGTTTAAAGAAACCTGATTTTAGGACATTCCTATTTTGGGATTATTATCCAACATATATGTACTCTATTTCCACTGAAAACAAATAGTCCCATGATATAAAAATAAGCAACAAAATGAAATGCAGGCTGTTATAGCGTGGGAAATGTTTGTGGAACTTGCATTCTGTTTTAGATGTTTTAGGGGAAAATGATTCAAAGCAGTGCTTTTAAGATTAAAGCCAAAATCTATGGAGACAGACCTACTGCAAATGTATAAGGGAAGTGAAAAAGCTCTCCAGAGAATTAACAATTCAACAAAATATATAAACACATATGTAGGAACCCAGTAGATGTCCTGACATACTTAAATGCACCCTTCAAAACTCAGAATGGCAAACAGCAATGGAAAACAATTGTAAGAGCTGCTTAAAATGTACTGTAAACTGGGAAAAGCACACTAAAATAAGGCACAGCACCACACCTCACCACCACACTGCCATGGCTAATCCCTGTGGGAAGCTCACAGCACTTCGTGTGTTTAGAAGAGCATGAGTAAAATTGAAGTTTCACAAAAAATTTAGTGTAATAAGCCAGCTCCAAACATAATTATGAAATCGAATATTCCACATCCAGCTACTTTTTAAGGTAAAAATCAACTACAGTTTCAGGAATAGCCTTTGCTATAATTCCATAATCCTTGGGGACTACAATTTACTGTGTTTAAAAAAACCACTGAGGTGACAAAAATCCATGCACTCAATACAAGCTTCAAACACGGCTGTCAGCAGAGGCTGTGCTCAATGCCCTGCTGACATCTAACGGCAGCTTGGTACACTACAGAAAAATCCCACTGATAAAGCACATCTGGTGAATAAATATCCCGAGTGTAGAGCACTGCCTTCGGTGTCTGCTGATGCACCTCAACACACCTGGTTTGTGCTGGTGGTGAGGACTCTAATAACTCCTCACCAGACACAATGGAATTCAAGGAAAGGTGAAATAAACCAGGCTTCACTACAGAGCAGTACCAAGGAGTTCCTGCTGCCAGAACTCCCATCTTTGAAATGACACTGACTTATGGAAATAACAAAGTCAAACTCCAATGAAATGTTCCTCTTCATAAGACGTAGAGATTAATAAATCAATTTGCAAGTCCACTGTTTTCTTCTAGGCAGGCAGAAATCAAGTTCTTAATTTCCTTTAGTTATCGAACCAAAAATGAGGAGAGAAGATATTCCCATGTTATTATTTAGCAAAGAAGGAGAGGAGAGGGGAAGGGGAAGGGGAAGGGAAGCTGTGCCGCTGGTCAATGCCCTAGAAATGCCCTGTGGAAGAGCACCCAGATGGCAGCAATGCCCCACAGGACAGCGGTGTCCTTGCCCACCCCACCAGGGGCTTGTCCAACTTTCCTGGCAAACAGCCACAGAATAAAATTAATGGAATGAAGGCCCATCTACAATTAGAGAGAAGTTTCCTCTTCTTTAAGTAAAAAGCCAACATAAATTTGTACATCACTTCACAGCGTGCTGCTGAGATATTGCTGAACCAGGGTTCCCAGCTTACGGAGGAGAAAGGTCTTAATTGCTTATTTTTTACTTTAAGAGAGGAGAAATGAATAGGTGCTTTCTCTTCCTTGCTGAAACAAGGTAAACCCATGCTGTACATCTCTTAATGAGCAAATTGTATAAATTTTCAAAGTGCCTGTAGAATCATAGAACAATTATCTTATTATTGGCACCAGCTCAGATTTTTCTAGTGGCAAATTTGCTGTGGAGGACAGGGGTTCCTCGCAGCTCATCTGCTCTTTCCACAGAGCCTGTCCCTCCCATTTCCAGCACATCCTTCCTTCCTTATTGACACCAATGCACTCTAAACCAGCCTATTTGCCAGAAGATCCTAAGGTCAACCAGCCCGTGGAATCTCACAGATTCTCATTCAATTACAGCATCGTGGTATTTACAACCCATGGTCAAATATCACATTGCATTGTAAGTCTCTTCGTGGCATTTGCGAGCTGCCTGCAGGTGGCAACTTGAGCATAGAATGATTATTTATCAGCTCTCATTTAGACAGCTCACAGGTTCTCCCTTCCTTTCACCTATGTGAAAAGTTAGCCCCATGTGTTACACACAGAGAATAGGTAAACTCACAGAGTTGTAGACAACAGGACAAAAAGGTTGAGGAATTACTAATATGAGAACAGCAGGTGTCAGCACGTGTAAATGTATTAATAGCAAACATATGAGTAAAGACAATGGACAGAAGGGCTTTCAGAAGGTCACGCGGGGATCTCGAGTCAGATTTAGTCTTTCGTTTCATGTACTGCTCATCTGGATCAGTCTGAGATCAACTGGCACAAGTGTGGCAGGAGGAGTTCACAGCAGCAACAGGCAGCGTGTTCAAGAGGGGTCTAACACTCACTGGAGAAAGTGCTGGGTGTTCTCCAGGGCTGTTCTTGTCACTTGGAGACATCAAGAACCACAACCACATTTAGCACTCAGCTCCACTCCTACCTCTGCCCCAACCAATTGTGCTACCAAACCAAAATCTTCGCTCCTCTGGTACGTAATGGACAACGTAATGGCTGTCCATTTAGGCTCTTCCAAGGAAGAGTTTAACACAGAATAACATCAACACTGAAAATAAATCTATTTTAGTAGTCTAATACCATTTTTGTTCATAGGTTGCAATGTGTTTTATGAAGAAGCAATTGCACTCAGTACACGGTGTAACGTGATAGATGCACGTTTGCACGTGCCCACTAATTACCAATGTCCCATAGAGAAATAAAGGTTAAAGAATAGCCAGGAATTATTTATGGACTTCATAACTCACGTTAATATAGAATTTAACTGGAACTCTTGTCAGATTTAACAATCTGGTTTGCAATCTGGTATGCAATGCCCGTGTGTGTATGGTGTACTTTTGGACAGACTTTATCTCTGTGGGTGGGCCTTGTAGCAGCAGAAATGGTTACTGTGGCCTCTCCCAAAAGGGATGAAAGATCCCAACTCTTCACGTGAGAGTAAGGGAGTGTGGGAAGAAAAGCAATAAAACCTCACAGAACTTTAAACGCCACACGAGGCCGGGGCAGCTGGAACTTTCCTCGCTGCTCCCCTCAGGAGGCGACGCCGGGAGCTCACTCACTTCAGGCGATGGCTGCCCGCCGGGCCCATCGCTCACTCCGTGCCTTCCCCTGCCGTCCTCCCTGCCTTCCCTGCCCTACCTGCAGCCCTGGGCCGCCCTCCGGCCGCTTCCCCGGCGCTGCCCCGAGCCGGGCGCCGCGGCCGGGGCTCGCTCCGCGGCCGCTCCCCGGCCGTCCCCCTCACGCCCTCAGCGGCGGCGGCGCCCCCTGGCGGCGGGGGCGGGCGCGCGCGGCCGCACGCGGGGCGCGCGGACGGGGCGGGGCGGGCGCGTGGCGGCGCCGTTGAGGCGGCGCTGAGGGAGCGCTGAGGGAGCGCTGAGGGAGCGCTGAGGGAGCGCTGAGGGAGCGCTGAGGGGGCGGCGGCGGCGGGACGGCCGTGAGGGCGGCGGCGCTGCTGCTGCTGCTAGTGACGGTGACGGTGGTGGGGCAGCGCAGAGGCGGCTCGGAGGGGACGCGGGACCGACTCCGAGGCGGCTCTGAGGGGACTCGGGGACCATGGCAGACCACGAAGCGGGGTACCCGTCCAAGTTCCGGCGGACTCAAGGTAACGGCCGCAGGGGGAGCGGGCAGGGGCTGTCCCCAAACGGCCCCGCAGCGGCCGCTGCTCGCGGGGCGCCTTCGTCTCTCTCTCTCTCTCTCCGCTTTTTTGTTTCGCTTTTAATTGTAGCTTCACTGAGTCGCGGAGGTAAGTTTGAAGATGCTTCACCGAAGTTAAGCCCGCGGGAGGAGCGAGGAGCGGTTGTGCTTCGCTTCCCGGGCAGCCTGCGCTTCCCTGAGCCCCGGCTCCCGAGGGGTCACCGGCGGCCCCGGGGCGACCCCAGCCCCGGCTAACGGGGACTGCTGAATCCGCTGGCCCGGCTAACAGGGCATGCTGAGCCCCCAGCCTCGGATAACAGAAGCTGCTGAGCACCGGTTAACGGGGGATGCTGAGCCCCCGGCACCGGTTAACGGGGGATGCTGAAACCCCGGCACCGGTTAACGGGGGATGCTGAGCCCCCAGCCCCGGTTAACGGGGGCTGACCCCGCTGCCCCTTCGGGTAACGAGGTCGCAGGTGGTGATTCCCGGCAGGTCCTCACACTGCCCTCCGGGACGCGTCGGAGCATCACCACGAACTGCCACCATGCCGGTGGTGTAGCTCGGGTGGGTTTCTGTGGTTTCCTTTCCTGTGCAGTAACTCGGATCACTAAGGGCAGAATTACGGAAATGATGACAAGCAGAGTCAACAGAAGTAATCTCTGGGACGCTGCACCAGTAAACGAGAACAAGGAGAACTTAGGGATTGCTTTTTTGACACTACTGTGGCTTTTCTCCACAGCCACATCCTGTCTAGGTGTGAATGGAGGAAGTGGTAGAAGTCCTCAGGTGGGGCGATGAGTTGTACTGAAGTTTTACTTCTTGGTATTGTTATTGATGTGGGTTTTGCCCTTCCAGTTAGGAGGTGTTGGTGTGTGACGTGGGTCAGGACATTTTGGAGATGATGCATTGAGATTGCACAACTGACAGGTTCACTCACTGGGAGCTGGAACGTTTTCCTGTTACTTCCATTGTTCAGAAACAGGCAACGGAAAAGTCCTGATTTATTTTATGCTTTTCTTGTTTGCAACCGGAGAAGGAAATGTATTTATAAGATTGCTTTGTGTGTGAAGCCTTTGGCTGGGTAATTTGAGTTGTTGTATTAATAACTTTGGATCTCTTTGGGCCTGGTGCCCAGTGGCACATCCTGGCTCTGGTATCTTTGGAGAGGATCTGCATTTCATGTGTAACTATGTTAGTTATTGATACCTCACCACGGTCAGTCGGTGCCAATCTTGTCTCTGTGAGCCTTTCCTGAACATGCTGCTGACGTGGTTTCTCCTGCAGCTCTCATGTGATCACAATAAAATATGGACTAAGTGGCATTAGACGTAGTTTTTGGTTATTGGATGTCGTAATTTTGGGGTTTTCCCATGTGAAATGCTCTGTGAAGCATCTGTGAAGACAAGTAGTTCACTTTGAAATTGGTGTTTTGTTTTCAGTCAGGGCACATTTCTGCTGTTTGACAGTGGTGTGCTTGTTTGGATTGTGGAGACTTTGCAGAAGGAAATAAATCACAAATGAACCATGTGCCACACCTCAAGCTGTAACGAGAACTTTCCCCTTCCATCTTAGCCTCCAGCACTAAGTGTGTGTTATAAATTCTTAATACAGTTTGATGGTCCAAGTGATAATTTCCTGCTAAAGTAATGGTAACTGTTCCAGTCAGCCTTAAAGGCATTGAAGGCTGATTCAATTAAGTTTTATTATATTGTTAATAGTCTTTCTCCTTGTGGTTTATTTCTTCAAGAGGTTGCTCAAGAAAATTTGCATTTTTTTATTGCCTGCTTAGACTTGCCCACCACAGCAGGCTATAAATCCAAGGTGGGGGCTTGCCTGCCTTTTAGCTCAGGAGAAGATTCCAGGGGCAGGTTTAGGGAGCTGTCAGCCAGCACTTGATGCAGGGTCAAGCCTTTGTTTTCAGCCTGAGGGGTGGGCAGGGATGGGGATCACCTCCAGGAGCTGCAGAACTAGCTCATCCCACAAATGCCAGGCATGTTTCTTGTATCTCATATTTTTCCACAAGACAGCATCTCTCTCCCTTCTTGTATTGTGAATAAACAACACATTGGTGCTAAATAAAGCATCCTCTTTGCTCAGTCTTGAAATTTGACATCAGTTGAGGTGTGACTTCTACATGAAATTCCGAATCTCTGGAGTAGGAAGGTGACGTTTGTGAGTGCTGGGTGTCACCCTGGGACACCCCTGCTTGGCAGCAGGCTCCTGGCAGCCCGTTAGGAGTCTTAGCTGGCAGGATAAGAAACTTCCTGTAGCTCTGTGAATGCCTCCCAGCCCACATTTTGCCATGGCTTTAGCTGAGTAGCTTTTGAAACCACCAGCTCGTTACTTGATCCCAGAGTTACCTTCAGCTGGTGTCTTCCACTGACAGAGAAATAAGGCACGAGAAGTTTCTGGCCAAGAAATTCTTTATGGAGGTTTTATTTCATGTCCAGCTAATCTCGTACCTCATCTTATCCAACTTCCCAGATCCAACGGGTCTGAGAATTGTGGTTTCCTTAGATGTGCACCTGTTACAGCTGAAGCAGAACTCAACTTCCAACGATGCTGCCCCAGAGCTGGCAGGCTGTGGGGTATTAGTGTTTCACTCCTTGCATGAAGTTCCTCTGACTTGTCAGAAAACAGACAAACACGATTTCCACTGTTGCCTGTGAGTCACTCTGCTAGAAAAACTTGGGGGAGAAAAAGGCATTTGGGAATTGAAACTTCAGTGTTGGTACACTTCTGCATAAATGCTACTTGGACAGCATTCTGCCCTCAGCTGTCTTGCACAACTTAGAGACCAGTGAAAATCAAAGCATAGTTTGGCTTTTAATTTGATTTCTGATCTAAACCGAAGGCATTTGGCCAGAGGAGCAGTGCTAACAGTGACTTATTTCAAGGAACATTCAACATAAATATTCAATTTAGGCACTTTAATAGGCACTCTTGGTTTAGAAAAGTGACAATTTCTGCTCTTTTGTAGATGATGCCGATCCTGGCCTCGGTGTGTGTGGATGGATCCTGGTGATCACCTCGCTTATTTTCACTGTTCTTACATTTCCTATATCAGTATGGATGTGCATAAAGGTAAAATCATTCACTGCTAATTTGGATTAAAACTTTCAGCAATGCAGAGTGGCTGTTATTGTTCTCAATTAGATTTACGTGTTCTAAACACAAATTAATCTAGCTCTGTTCTTTCTTGAGCTATAGCACACCCCAGCACTGCAGTGCATTCATCTTCAAACCAAAAATAAAAGTGGTATTACAATATTTGGTCAAAATAATTTCTGCATTGTTGTCTTCACTACATCTGCCCAGTTGTCATTAGTAAATAAGCTCATTTGAAGGATCAGAATAATTGCAAAGAGCCCATAACTACTCTTAGAGAACTGATATTTTATTTTTTAAAGATCTCTCCCTGTATATCACACATCTAAATATGAAGTATGTAAATAGAAATCTGTAATTATGTACATAGATGTGGCTGCATGTGACACATTTGAAGACACGGCGTTGTCCGTGATCCCTCTGAGGTTGATGTTTGCAGTTTCCAAAGAGGAGGAGTTATTTCCTCCTGGCTTGGCTGATGTGGCATTAGAATTGGAGCTGGAAAAATCCCTGCTGGGTCACAAATGCTGCACTTTGTTGTGTTGTTGCCAGGATATTCCTGATGGCTGCTGCTGGTGCCAGGACCTGCCCAGGTGCCATCCTGTTGAGAGTCTGAGGAATATTTCTTGTGGACTATTGTCCTGATGTTTTTCCATTTGCTTTTTGACAATAAAGTTATAGCTAAAATTCTCAAAAGCAGCCAGTAGAGAAATGTGTATTAAATTTGAGACTCCAGACTGTCCTAGCCTGGTGTGTACATAATTTGGAATCCATCATGTGACTTCTGGAAAGCCGTGCATGACATCCAACAATCTGTTCCAGATTATCAAGGAATACGAGCGAGCCATCATCTTCCGACTTGGACGCATCCTAAAAGGAGGAGCAAAGGGACCAGGTATGTCCTGGACAGCAATTTGTTCCAATTAGTCATCAGCAAAACAATAATGGTGTAGAGACATTGCAGCAAAGTGGCAAATGGATTTCTCAAGAATTCTGTAACTTCCAGTAAGAGGATGTGCTACAACAGGAATTTATGAGCCTCGTGGGTGTCTTCCAGCTCATAAAGTTCTGATTTGTACTCTGGATTGAGAAGACAGCAAACTTAATTCTACCCAGCTCTCCTTTGTTAATGTATGATCTGCAGGCAGAATCAAAAGCACTAAATGTAAAGGGAGGAATAATGGCATCAAATGGGTTATTTGAAAAAAGAAGTTTGATGTATCAGTTAAACCCAAGGAGTCTGAGAGCCTTGATATCCTTCAAAAGTAACAGAAGCCAGTAGAGTATTTGATAGTTTTGACAAGTTGTCTTTGTATATTAGAAACTCTGAGATCTGGAAGAATGTTATTTTCAGCTGTTGCTCCTGCTGCTCTAAGTGACAGAAAGGGGCAATGGCTTCTTCCTTCATTTTCACCCAGGCTTTGCAATGTTCCACATTGCTGTAAAGCTGAAGAATCTCAGAATAGAAGGCAGGATATTGATACTTGCCAGCATTAGGCCCCACTAGTAACTATGTGGGGAACATTTTTTAAAGTAGTTGTTAATAGTTCTGGGGCTGTTTTATTTCCAAATGTTAAAAATCTCTAAGTAAGTGATACCCAGATAAATTGAAGTTTCTCAGCATGCATTTTTGAAAATCTTACCTTGGTTTGGAAGCCACTAACAAGTGTTGTGCTGCTGAGCTCCTCACAAAGAGCTGCACAGCCACAACAGTTGGATTTCAGCTTATTGCAGTAACAAGTTTTGTCTGCTCTAATGAGCCATTTTCACATTTTCTTGAATGGATTTTTTGGCACAGGTTTGTTTTTTGTCCTGCCTTGCACAGACAGCTTCATCAAAGTTGATATGAGAACCATCTCTTTTGATATCCCTCCTCAGGAGGTGAGTTTGCATTTGCCTTTGCATCTACTAAGGTCCTTGCAGAATTTTTGCACTTTGTGTACTTTGCTTTTCCCTCTCCTTTCTCAGTACTGGGTAACGTGCAGTTTGAATACAGATTCCTTGTGCAGGTGCAGTGTATTGTGAAGAATACATATATCCCTTAGAAATGTCATCCAGTAAGGGAAGAGCACTGAAAGAAAACAGAGGATGCTCTGAGGACCAAATGAGATATTTGAATCCTGCCTGAGAGCTGAAATGGGAGGGGTTTGGAAGGAAGGCTGCTGGGCTTCATACAACATTCCCTAATTGCTTCTGTGAAATCTGGAAGATTTCCAGGCGCAGCAGGGATCTGTCCTATGCCAATTTATCTACATGTATAAACTGGCTCAATTAATGGGATGGAATTGGTATATCCATCAAATGCTATTTATAGCAACTGGGGGAATGAGTGGTCAGCTCCCTTCACTGGGTTTGTGTGCACATGGCTCCTGTGCCCTGCCCCACAGGAACATGATGAAGGTGCTGCCGCTCCTAAAGAACAAAAAAATTACTGTGATTTCTAGTCTGATTTTCCTTGGACATCCTAAATTTTTAGCAGAATGTCTCCAGAGCATTAAGCCAGCTGAACTCAGTGCTGCCAACTCGATGGATAACGAATAAAACCCAAAGGTCCCTCTAAAAATAAGTTAGTGAACAATTGTATCCTGATGGTTATAACTGTATCACTCATGCATCAGGTGCATTTTGTGACACAGAGATGCTCGGTGTAACCTGTGTGGTGCATCTGTTTTTTCCTGTCAGATCTGCTCGTGGGTTTGTTGCTCATGGTTAGTTGTAGATTGAGACAAATGGCAGCTGTCCTGGTACACTCTAAAGGGTAATTGGGAGAAACCTAATCACTGGCAGGCAGAATGTGCTTGCAGCTGCTGATGTACCATTAGTGAGGCCATCAGTAATCCAGTTTTTCTTTTGACTTGATTAAATTACGCTTATGGATTTAGGTTTGTTTGTGTTCCTTACATAGAGGCAGAAATCAACTTCTATTTGTTCAACATGATTTCTATGCATGCTACTTATTCTTTAGCTTTTGTGTTATGAAAAGCCTGCTAAAAGAGCTAGTTTGGGAAGGGACAGGACAGGTAAATCTTGAAGGTAATTGTGTACCATGGAACAGAGGTTCTCTGGTTCTCTGAGCTCCCCTGTGCAGTGCCACCCTCCTGTCCCAGGAGGCTGCAGTTCTGCAGCACAGTCCCCACAGCCCTGCTGTCAGGCTGCCTCACTCAGCCCTGGTGAAACTTCACTGAAAGGCAGCAGAAAGGGGACCTTGCCAGGATCATTGGTTAAACCTTCTCAGGTGAAAATGAATTTCAGAGTAAATAATTTCTGCCTTTTCTCTTTTTCCTGTCACTGGTATGACTTGCAAATCCCTCTGTGAATTCGAGGAAGTGGGTTAAAAATAACATTAGGGCAAAGTGAATGGAATGTGCTTTTCACTGAGAAGTTTCTAATCCCATATTTAGTCTCAGCTTTGCAGAGCTGTACTGGGAGGTTTGTGAGCACTGGGGCACGTTCATATGCAGCATATGTGTATAAGGACTTTTGTTTTCAAGACAGTGGGAAACCAGGACTTGGTGTAATAAAACAAATACATGATTGTCCTAATAATTAACCTTGTATTTGTGGAATATTCTGTACTTTCCCCACTGCTTTTCAGATCCTGACCAAGGACTCGGTGACAATTAACGTGGATGGAGTGGTTTATTACAGGGTGCAGAACGCCACCCTGGCCGTGGCAAACATCACCAACGCCGACTCAGCCACCCGGCTCCTGGCACAGACCACCCTGAGGAATGTCCTGGGCACCAAAAACCTCTCTGAGATCCTCTCTGACCGTGAGGAAATTGCACACAGCATGCAGGTAGGAGCATCTTGGAGCAATCCATCAAACAGCAGGTAAAGCAGCAATCCCATGGACTTAAAGGTGGGGATTTGTTTTATCTCTAAGTGATCAGTTGTGATTTGGAGCTGTAGGCAAAGCCCTGACAAGTTCTCTTGGGAGGGCACTCTGTAAAATAAGAATGAGGGACTAAAGCACTAAGGGCCAGTGGGGCTAGCACGTGGGAATGAGGGATACAGGAGAGGATGGCTTCCCTGGACCCTTGTGTCAGTCCTTCACTGTTGAAGGAAAGTGTGCCACAGAATTCCTTCAATACATTAATCAAGCTCTGGGGCTTTTGTTACTTTAAAACAGTTGCGCTCTTATAGCTGTCAAATCATACTACAAATACTAAAGTCCTGGAAGTATGAGAATTTGAAGAGAATTCATTTGGTTTACTGGTCATTCTTTTTGGGCATTAGTTTGGGCCAGGTGTGTGGCTTCACTTAGCTGTCCTGCCTTCTGTAGGCCACACTTGATGAGGCAACAGACAATTGGGGCATTAAGGTGGAACGTGTGGAGATCAAGGATGTGAAGTTACCTGTCCAGCTGCAGAGAGCCATGGCTGCAGAAGCAGAGGCTGCCCGGGAGGCGAGAGCCAAGGTAATGACATCAGTCTGGGGGCTGGATTTGGTTTTTCCCAAGTAAGAAATACACCATTCCCTCCAAGCATTTGTAGATACAGAGGAGTACAGCTTGAGGGAGAAAGTATTTTCAGCTATGTGTGGGGAGTGCCTCTGGTTTTGAGAGGCAGTGCTGGAAGAAGTACAAAAGCTTTTGAAGATAGAATAAATACTTGCATTGCATTCTCAAGCTGATGCCAGCTTTTGTGATCCTGCATTCTGGATGGGAGGATACCAGGCACTGGGGCCTGGAGAGCAAACAGGAGCGGCTTGTGCCTGGTGAAAGCACGTGCCCAGGGCAGGTCACTTCCCACCTGCCAAGGGCTGAGATCAGCCTGCATTCCCCGTTCCTCCTGTGCAGGATGAGCTCAGTTTGACCCGTTTTTGTCCCCAGGTGATCGCGGCCGAGGGGGAGATGAACGCGTCCAGGGCCCTGAAGGAGGCGTCCATGGTGATCACGGAGTCTCCCGCTGCTCTGCAGCTCCGGTACCTGCAGACCCTGACCACCATCGCTGCTGAGAAGAATTCCACCATCGTCTTCCCCCTGCCCATAAACATCCTGCAGGGCCTCCTAGGTGTGACAGAGTAGGGAGGCTGTGGGGGGCGAGCTGGGGGTCAGCCCACGTTTGCAGCACTGAGTTCCCTGTGTAGCGTAGCTTGTGGCAGTGTTAGCAAAGTGGGTTTGCTGAGGAACCTTTTTGTGTTACTGAGTGTGTTGTAGAACTTGTATGTAATGTTTGTGAATGTGGACAATCGCAATATTTGAAGTTGAAAGCCTCTCAGAAGGAGTACAAGCAGGTTGTGATCTTACATAAGCTTTATCCATATTGTACTGGATGGAACACCTCTAATCCAAAACCTCCTTTTCAAATAGAATAGAAGACCAGTTGCGGTAGAGGTGATCCAATATTTGGAATTATTCCTTCTACAAAATGGGTCTGTAGCCCTGCAAGGGAAGTGGAATAGTGTCCTGGGGGCTCCTGAAAATCAGGTTCATGCTCTCTAAACCAGTCCCCATTGATGAAAAACAGTTGTTAGTGGAACTTTCTGTCTTTCTGCCACCCAGGAATGGCACAAACATGCCGTAGTTATGGATACAACGTGCTTGTGGTCACTGATGGGCTGCTGTTGTTATGAGGCTGTGTCTGCATAGAGTTACACTGCTTTAAAGCACTGAAAAGGCTCTGCATCTGTTTCTCCTAAAAATACTTTTTAAAAACCAAAGTGCTGTGTTTTATCCAGATCTAAAACCTTATTTCTCTAGGAAATGACATGTCTGTAACTAGCAGCAGGAAGGAGTGGTGTTCAACAGAAGGTGCTGCACTGGTGCTTTACCTGTTGGTGCTGCTCTGTGCAGACGTGGAGTGGTTGTTGTGTCAATAAGGGCTTACATTTCATCCTCAAAGCAGCTGGGCCTCAGCTCACATAACCCAAGCTGTTAAACTTCCTGTTTTGTACCCCTGTAGAACGGATTAATAAAAGAAGAAGTGGATTCAGCATAGGGAGGACTCGTCAGGCTGCCACCAGCACTGAGTCTGACATCTTTAAAATCTGGGACGAGGCAGTGGAACTGAAATGCCACGATCACTGATGTAAGTGCCCTTCTCCCACTGGCCAGCATAACTCCATAAGTTGTTTCTTATGCCCTTTCTGCTCCAATCAGCTCTGTATTTACAGGTGTTTTAGGCCTGGGTACCTGTGCCTCAACACGCTGTGCCTTTGTCACTGGCAGGAGATGCCCAAGTGCTGTTGTTTTTCTGCCTGTCTGCTGGGCAGGTTTTCCTCTGCATCACCAAAGCAATATACTCTGTGTTTGTCAAGGTGGCAACTGATGTAAGCTGAGCTTAACTTCTGGCTTGGAGCGGGAGAAACAGTTACAAAGCTGCAATAATTAGCATTGCTGTGCTCAGGCACTTGGAGTGGGAAGCAGAGCAACTGCACAGCTCCAGGTTAATCCTTGGGGAAGATGAGTCACCCTGTAACTCCCGCGGCTGCTGCTGCAGGTGCCACCCCTGTGAATTCTTGTTGACACCACGAGATGCTTTTTGCTCTCATCCTGAATAAAAAAACATGCTGTTTACTAATGAGTGAGTTTCTGAAAGAGTAAAATACTGTTCATCAGGGTCTCAAATGCATATAATTCTGAAGAGGGGAAAGCAAAGCAGTCCCAAACTCCTCAAAATTATTTCTGTAACCTTTTACTAAAAGGTCCATCTGCAAAAGATGACACAAAGAAGGTTTTGGTTTCTAAGGTGTGTTCAGACATGGAGTCTCTACAGCTGCTCTTTAATGTTTTCTTCTTCATAACAAACCCCACCATTTCTGTTCTTCCCATATTTCATACAAGCTTTATTGTATTAAATATCACCAAAGCAAGGAGTAGGGTCAATGACTGGTCACGATTGTTTTCGGAAATTATTGCACAGCTAATTGGCTATTAACATCATTCCCTCGTTAACATACATCCTGCAGGAGGAAGGAGTTCTTGAAGGCATTGAAGGCACTGAACTTGCTCTGTTTCAAACATTCCTCACACATCCACATCTGCCATTGCTCTCTGCAGGGGATCCACAGCCCAGTAGTCATCGTCCCAGCCCAGGAACCAGCCGGAGAAGGTGGGAGGCTCAAAGCCCTGCTTGACGATGGTCACCGGGGTCCTCTTGTCCCGCGTGGAGGGGTCTGTGTCAATGTAGCGCTTGGCTGGGGACACAGGGAGGGGATCTCACTGAGCACCAGGCCTGCAGAGCAGCAGCTCAGCTGGGGCTAAATGGCTGCCAGAGAGGCAGCTTCACATCGGCCATTTGAACACAAATACCCACTGAAAGTTTGTACCCTATGGTTTTATCTCAGCCTGTCAGAATATAAATTGCCTGAGTCATGATCACACAGTGGGAAAATGAGAAAGGGACAGTTCAGAGAGGAAAATGTGACATTACCAGATTTCAGTGCCTCAGTCTTTTCTTCTTCTTGGGCATCTTTCCCAATCCATACAAAGACCTAAAGATAAAAATATTAATTACTTCAGCAACAATCATTCTCTTTATGAAGGGATAATTTAGATGAAGCCTCAGTGAACAGAGTGTGACACAAAGCAGAAAATCCTCATGTTGGTGTGCCTGGGTTGTTGACCAGCATGACCAAAGCTCTATTGGTCCATAATGGGAGGTTTTTTGCCTACATTTTATCTACATGCATTGTAGACCCTTGAACAAATTCTACACTAGCTCAACGTCAGGGGAAAGTAGCAGATGTTTGAATATTTTTCTATAGAACATCAAAGTTCAGCTCTGAGTTGCCTTGTGGCTGATGTGTGCTGAATCTGTAATACAACAGCACCTCTGGCTATTGTGTCACAGAGCCAATCTGTGCCTATCCTTTGCTCCTCTTGTCCCCCTGTAAATGTGACATACCTGATCCCATGTGTCCAGGAGCATCACATCATCTGTGGCAAGGTCATCCTGAGTCAGATCTCCAGGAACTTCTTCAATCTAGAAAACAGAGGGTTCAGATGAACACAGGCTTCATTTACTTTATCTGCACAGGACAAACCACACAAAGGAAGGAAGGTGGTGGGGGGCTCAGAGCAGCTGGGCCTGAGCTTCTCGCAGCCCTGTCAGGTGGATGCTGGATGAATCCCCGCAGACACTCACGGTGAAGCGCCCGCTCTTGTTGGAGCACGCGAAGAGACGCGGGGGGTGAGTGTCCATCTTCTTGTCCTTGAGGCGGGGCGAGGTGCGGTACGGAGCTTTGCCACCCAAGGCTGCCCAGAAATTGTCTGGAAAACAGCAAGAGAGACTGATGCTTCTCCTGTTCATGGAACCCACACCAGGGTTATGGTTTGGGCAGGACTTGAAGCATTCTTCCAGTCAGAAAGTCCCAATGACCTTCAGACATACATGAGAGCACTGTTAAACAGTGAAAATAACCCCGTGAAGCCCCTCTTGCCCGTGTCCACATCTTGTTCTGGGACACAAAATATCCATGAAATAATTGCTGAGGATGTGCAGCTACACAGAAATGATCACACTGTGACCCCCTCACCTGGCTCTTTGCCCTCAGCAACCTGTACTGGGCGAGCTCCCAGTATCTTCAGCAGCTCCTGTGCTCCTGATTTCTCAGCGTTGCTGGCTCCTTGGCCAACCCACAGGAAGGCAGCAGAGGGAGTTTTCAGGACAAAGGCATCATTGGAGTTCAGCTGACTGGCTGTAGGATCCAGCTGAAAAGAAGGAACACTGCAGGTGTCAGGTGTAACCATCCTCTACACAAAGCCTGTTACTTCAAAATCAAACCAGAACCTACAGTTGAATAAACTGCAATCAAGATTTTCCATATGAGCATGTAAGGCTATCAGATGTGCTGTATATTGCCTGTATCCAAGTGATGAGCTAGATTTTCCACATGGGGAGAGTAAATAACTGTTTCAGTGTGTGATTACAGGTACACATGTCCTATAGCAGGAATGCCTGGCTGTCTTTGTGCCAGGCCTGATGGTTATAGCAGGAGATTTAGGAGCTCACTGGGGAGCCCATGGCAGAACAGTCCCTGCTGTCAACACTGATCAATCATTAACATGAACTCCTCTGTGTCAACAAGGACAGGCCTCCTGAAGCTGGAAACCTGGGGAGTTCCTGCAGCCATAAACCACTGCCCTCTCCTCACCAGGATTTAATCTCCCCTTTGCTGTTGCACAGAGGCGTTTGTGTGCATTTCCCTCAGAGAAGTGGGGCTCTGAACCCACGTCCTGGCCCAAGTTCCTCTTCCATGGAGGGAACAGAACTCTTCAGTGGATCATGCTCCCATCATGGGCTGTACACACAACACCACGGCTGACTCTCCCTCCACGTACCTCCACTGCTCTGGTGGCTCCGGAGGTGCTGGAGCGGACCTGGAACAGCCGCGTTGCCGCAGGGGCGCTCTGGCCTCCTTCCCTCGAGGTTCCACCCTTGTAAACAACCAAGGGCTTTCCACCAAACATGCTCATCAGGTGAGGGGGCTCTTTCCCTTGCACTACTCGTTTCTGAAGAAAAAGAAACTTGCTGTCAGTTTTGAGGAACACAAGACTAACCAGAAATGGCTTTTACAACCCTCTGTCGAGCTGGAATATTCAACAGAGCACCCAGCTGGGCCAGGTGTTTTATACACATATATATATACACACATATATGTATATATATTCTTTATTTCTCCAGTGTTAGGGTCGTTCTGCTGGGTCTCTTTACCTGCACGGGGCTGCCTCCCAGCTCCTCATCCAGCTGTACTGTGAGGAACGCCGAGGTTGCAATCTCATCCTGTGTGGAGTCGGCGCCCTGCCTGGAGAACAAGGCCAAATCCCAGCTTTATTCTTAACCTTTCCCCCAGCCCCACACCTTACAGAGATCAAGAGGAGATAAGGAAACCCTTTGTTACTGGATCTCTGCAGCACTTCCTTCAACACAAAGGAGAAATTCCTTATCCTCTATTGTAGCACAGTGAGTACAGGGGGAGATAAGAACCTTTCCTAGATAAGCAGAGCTTGGTCCAAAGAAGGAAGTAATAACCAAGGGGGGGGGGGGGGAATGGAAAAAAAAAAAAAAAAACTCACGCAGTAATTCCCTCCACTGTTCCACTTCAAATTAAAACATCCCAGACCTCTGGTATTGTTTTGTTTGCAAGGGAAAGTTAACCAGGGTGAAACTTTATCCCTCAAAGATCCTCTGAAAGCGGGAGCCAGCAGTGATGGATTTTCCGAGCGGACTCGCAGCCCCACGCAGCCCCAGCGTTTCCTTGCCCCAGGGTAAGTCCCGTACCAGGTGTAAATGATCTGTCCCCGCTTCCCGTCGTGCTGGTAATCGTACAGGATGATGTAGCTGTCCCCGCCGTAGAACTGCCCGTACGTGGCGGGGTCCACCGGCACCTTCTCGGAGCCTTCAATTCTCCAGATCTGGCGGGAGAGGAGCAGAGGCGCTGCAGAGCGGGCGCGCCGCCGGCCCGCGCTATCCCCAAATTCCGCATCCCGGAGCGGCGGAGCTGCCGCGCCCTCTGCCGGGACCTGACCGGACCAATCCCATCCGCTGCAGCGCCTGGTCCCGAGCGGAGCTTTGAGGCTTTCTTGTAAACAGCCAAAATTCGGCCGGGCCCGCTGTGGGCTTCTGGACAGCCCTCAACCCGTTCAAGCCCAACTCCACCCCCGCTTCTATGCTCAAAGTCATGAAGCCAGATGCTCCAAGACATTCATACAAGCGATGGCAACAGGGAGAATAATCAGTAGGAGGAGTAAACCCATGTTCACAGTGCTGGGAAATCGTGGAGTCAAAATCAGCCCCACTTTTCTGCAGGGCTTTCAGGACCCTGCTGCTATTTCTGGTGTCAGAAATTCCCCCAGTAGTTACAAGACCTCAGTGTTGACGGCTCTCTGGACTCCTTTTGTCTTGCTGCTCTTGCAGCAATGCCATCAAGTAGGAAAGAAAAGTTTGGAAAGCTTCCCAGAGGGATTGTGCCACCACTGACCTGTTTCTTGCCAGAGCCATCATCCTCCATGCCGTGCTGGGCAGCCATGGCCTTGGAGCTGTGCAGGGTGGCCGCGTCGAAAGGGACCTGCTCAATCTTGGCAACGTGGCCAGAAACGTGAGGCTGCCCCAGCCCTTCTGTCTGGTCCTTGTCCCGCCAGTTCTTGAAGAATTGCTTGAACAGAGGTGTCTCACCACTCTCAGGGAGGACTTGGATCTGAAAGGAAGGAGCCTTCAGAACCATCTCCCTAAGAACAGCAGGTTTATCTACTCTCTTTCAGGTGATGGAAAAGGTAAAAGAGTATCTGAGAGGAAGAAACTTTTAACTACCAGCTCTGCTGCGGTAAATGCTGCTTTAGCCCAGGAGCAGCACTGCAGAATCTCCCAAAACAGAGCAGATCTCCCACAACAGGAGCCACTCGACAGGGACACGTCACCTGAGCCATCCGTGCTCTGCAGTCCCTGGCCCATGTGGCAGAAAAGTGACCCCAGTGCTTGGTCACTTGGCCACAGTGCTTGGTCACAGGTCCTTACCTGGGTGTGTTTGGGATAACCCATCTTGTCAATGAACTCTGAGGCTGTTTTCAGTGCTGCCTTCTTCTCTTCAGAGTTGGCACCTTTGCCTTTAATGAAAATAGAGAGAAGGGGGGTCAGTTTTTTTTACCCAGAGAAGAAACTGTCCCAGGTACCTTCTGCCAAAGTAGAAGGGCCCAGCCTTCCAGATAAATGATGCCAAATAACAAATGACCATTGCTGGATCTCTTTCATGCCTGTTGTGATGGCTGAGAGAGAACAACTGCTTTTCTATTTATGGTATTAATTCTTTTATCCCTGGTTCCCTCAGGTACCTTTCCAAACAAAGATCTTTCCATCTGTGCCGTGGTCCAGGATGAAGCAGTCATCTGTACTCAGGGCTGTCTGGGAGAAGGGGTTCTCATCTGCCACCAGGGACACTGCCATGTTCCCAGCCCCATTGGAGACCTGTGACAGCACAGCAGAGGTCACACAAGGCACCCTCTGCTCCCTGCTGCTCTGTGGCCACAGCTCAGAACTCAGGGAGGGGAAGGGAAATCCATTTGAATGCACTGGCTACTGCAGGCACTATTGTTTTCAAACAGGATAGCTCTGATACAGCAACAGTCTGGCAAAAGCATAACACTTACTCTGAAGATTTAAACTATTTCTAGCAAAGCAGATGCTGCTGGGACCAAGGAGAGATTGGTCCAAAATGGGAAATATCCTCAGTGCAAAGGAAATAGCTTCTAAAGCAAGCCAACTGCACACAGGTACTGAAGGGTAACTGGGAACAGCCTCCCTGTATCAAATGGGGTTAAAAATCTGAGTTCCTCTACTGACTGATGCATAAAGTGCCACATAACAAACCATCTTAGCAGATATTCATCCCATGGATACCAGAGGCTGCTTAGAGAAGATTCCTCCCAAGAAGTCTTGGACACTTTTCTCCACTCACACAGCTGATGGCAAATGGCACCTTCTAAGTCATGGCTTCATCTGGGTGTTAGAAAGGGGCAGGTCCTGCTTCTCAGGCTCACTGTTCTGGTTCTTTCCTGTCACCTTCCTTAGACAATGCCTGACAGAGGGAGTTTTCCCCTTTTTCCCTTATTTATTTCACACTCCACCTTTCTCTCAAAAATTCCTGAAAGTCCCAGCTGTCTCACTACAGTCATAAGTGGTGACAAACCAAGAGAAAGTACATGGACATGTAGTGGAAGCAACCAAGGCTCGTACATAAAACTTGTTAAGAAGTGGAGTGTGGCAGGAGCAGGACTCAGAGCAGCTCAGCTCCTCTCTGCTACTGCACCTCCATCCAGTTTCACAAAGATCACTCCATTCTCCCCAGAGTTATGTCAGGGTTCCTCATTACCTTGTACAGCTTAGCCAGTTTCCTGTTGGCTGTGTCAGTTTTGGTCTCATCAGAAGCTCCTGCTGGCAAATTGGGCTTTGGTCCCAGAACCTGGGAGGGAAATAAAAATCATTACCAAGCAGTCCAAGAGGATCTGCTTTCCCAGGTGCTCCAGTCAAGAGAATGAGTGGAAGAGAACTCCAGATCAGTCATGTAAATTCCCTCTGATGTCCCAGCAGGGCAGAGGACCCGGTCTGCACTAAGCACACACAGCACCTACCCCACCTTTCTTCCACACACCCCACTTGCCACTCCAGCAGGGACAAATGGACAGAGGGAATAACCTGGAGCATTTCCTCGCGCTCGGATCCCTCCTCTGACACGTAGACCTTGGCGCGCCCGTTGCGCTCGTTGTCCCGGATCCCCTTGGCCAGCACCGTGGCCTTCAGCCGCTCCTGGCGGTTGCTCTGGGAGCCACACCATTGGAAGATGTTCTGGGGGAAGGAGAAAGTTGTGTCAGAGCATGACAGCACCTCTCTAGGTGAGGCAGGACTCAGCTGGGACTGAGCTATGTCAGTGTTTCGGGATGCTCAGCACTGAGATGGCTTCACCAGAGTGGGGGAAAATAAAACTTATGTGAAGGTCAGACACCTCCTGTCCCTTGAATTCTGCCACACCTGCCTTTGACGTGGTACTCACACTGCCCAGGTCCAGGATGAAACAATCCCCTGTGTTGAAGCTGTCCCAGCTCACAGGAACCTCCGTGGCCCGGACTGTTCGCCTGCCTTTGACCTGCAGCAGCCTCTGCACAGTGACCTCGTTGGGAACCACGTGCCTGAAGCCAGAAGCCACACCACCAGCCTGGGGGGAAACACAGGAGCAAGGATTCACACCAGGACTGGGGGGAAGAGTGTATTCTCCTGTGTATAACTTGTCCTGCCTACCAGAAATTATCCCAAGCTCAGGATTCACTTTCTCTGCTGATAGACACTGGGAATTATTTATCAATGCAGGCAATAGGACTCTTGTCAGTTACCCTCAAAAAAAGCACAACGAACTTTAAATGAATGAAAGTAACAACAAGCGAGTGGGAAATAAACAAAACAGAAAGATCAGGAAAGTCTCAGACATGAGGAAATGTAAGCACTTTGCAAGCATGTGACCTGATATCACTTTCCTTGTGCCTTTGGATTCCTAACAGACACAACTGCTTGACTGCATGTTTTCACTTCTATCCCACTTTATTGTGATGGCAGGGAGGAGTAACTCCCACTGCTGTTCATCTCCTTTACCAAAACATTGCACATGCTGGCAGGGTGGGCTTAGCACAGAGACAGCAAGGTCAAACTGTTATGCAAGTGGGGAGAAATCAAATCTCCTGGGTAGGCGTTTCCCATTAACTTTACTGCTTCTTAAATTCATTCCAGGTGCCTTGGGACTGTTCTTTCCTCTGCCTCTTGAAGAAAAACAAAACCTTGATTCCTAAAACTTTCTGGGGCTTTCCTTGTGTATTATTAATTCAGCCAAATTTCTCCCACTGGGATCTGCTGTTCTCCACCCTGCTCAGTTCCAACTCATTGAAAACATCTGGCTGAGAATGGGTTTTAAGCAACTGGAAAAAGGGCAATTCTCACTCTCCTGGGAATTGGGCAGGATGCCATTTCTTGCAGACTCAGGTCAGTTGTCACCCACCTTGTATTTGATGCCAGATTTGAAGTAGCCCAGGAAGGTGGGGGACTCGTGGCCCTGCACCTCGCGGTGCTGCACAGCCTTCCCCTGCAGGTGCTCATCCATCTGCACAGTGAAGATGGCAGCAGCCCCACGCTCATCCTGAGAGCTTTCATCACCTGAAACACGGAGAGAGACACTGGGAGGGGATGCAGGGTCTGCCTCTGCATTCTACTGTGCAAACACACGAGGAGAAAGCAGATTTAACTGTGATACTGTCAGAGAGCCTGGGGTTTGCGGGCTGTGGGGAAAGCCTCGGCACGGTACTCTGAGACATGGACAGCAGAGGGCACTTAGGAGAGGGAAAAATCCCACTCCCTGATCAGGAGGAACACACCTGACCTCCCTCCTTTCAGGCAGAAAGGATTTCAGCCAGAATTTTCACCTGAGATCTTGTCTTCCCTGTGAACCTCTGCAGAACAGGGACTTGTCCTATTTCCAGGAAAAGCTGGCTTTAGGATCAGAGGTGGCTTTACTCTCTATTGCAGAGACCACACAAACATGTGACGTGAGTAGGGCTATTTACCCCCAGAACTGCATTCTCACTGTGCTGCTTTTCATCTCCTTGGGAAGCATTTCCTGGCCATGGCTGGAGCAGAGAGGCTCAGGGGTCACTCTGGGCTCCCAGGTCTCAGGGACACTCCCAGCACTCACCCAACCAGAAGTGCAGGTCGTACTGGAGGTTCCCGCTGCGCTGCTTGATGGTGTTCAGCACCAGGTAGGAATCTCCAGTGAAGAAGTCTCCGTACAGGTTTTTTGGCACTGGCACCAAATCAAATTTCTCGACCCTCCAGATCTGAAGGCCGGGTTCCTTCCCAGCCTTCAAAAACTCGGCGTGTTCCACCATGCTGACAGGCTGGGGGCGAGACAGAGGCTGCTGTTCAGTGGGCAGGACACAAGGAAGTCTTTAAATGAAATTGCTTCTCATCTCCTAACTTGCTGCACCAGCCAAAAAGTGGAAAGTTTCCTTTTTCCTCGTGCACTGAGTTTTGAAGGGGGGAAAAAATAAGGACATGTGTGGAAAGCATTCCTCTCCATTGATCACTTAGTGTTAATTTTCACTCCAATCACCTTTACTTCCTGGTTTATTACTGGCTTATCCTCTTCTAGACTCTGGTCTCTCTCTCTGGATTTTAATCTCTGTATTTTTCTTGCTAATTTAGAACTGTTTAGTATGGCACATAAGTGAAGCTTGACATTCCAGGCTGTGGGAAAGAAACCCCTTTTAACTCCACATGTTGTACATCCTGCACAAACATGATTTACAGGTCTTCTAAAACCAAATGGAAAATGCTGTGAATATCACTGAATATTTAGATAATTAACAGGCTTCTTAAAGCTTTTCTGTTCTGACCTGTTACTATAACTGCTCCCTTGTAGGAATTACATTAATTTACACAACATCCTGTCCTAAGGACACTGCAATTTTGGTTTAATATGTTTATTGCCATACTTATGCAATATATCAACACAGTGCAATATCCTTTTTTTTTTTTTTTAACAAACATAATGAACACTTCCTTATAAAAGAATTCACTTTGGTAACTCTAAAAGGAAATAAAACATTTCTGGTGTATTGGCAATGAAGTGTGTCCATCGATCACATCACGCCTTTGAGAGCTATCAGGTAACAGGGAAGAAAACATTACAATATTACATTAGAAGCATTCAGTACTTTGACAAAGAAGATGGTTCACAGCAGCTGATGGAAAAAAAGTAAAATATGCTCAGTTTTCAAGGCAGAAATAAAGAATGTTGCAAGCTAGAAAGCAATATAGTAAGTTAGGTATCAAAGTGATTCCTAAGCTGAAATCAGATATCAAAGATGGAAAAGAATGAACTTTATCGTCATGATTCCAGTCTGCCTGAATCCTCCCAAATTCCCACTGAGACTGGGCAAACCCCTGACAGAAGCTGAAGGAGATGGATTCCTGTAAGTAGCTGGAACCAGAAGTTTCTCAGTGTTCAGTTGTGATGTTCATCACTTACCACAGCTGAAAGCACAAGAGCTGCTGTAACATATCCAAGCCCTGCCACAGACATGGAGCTGACAGAGTTCAGCTTCAGAGCCATTGTGCAGAAAATGGCGAGGAAAAGATAATTGAAGTCCTTCCTGCCCATTTCTAGGAGCAAAGGGGCTTCTCCCTTCTCCTGCAGAGCTCTGGGGAGTCCCAGCTCCCTGCTCCTCTGGCTGCTGGGGCAGATGAGGGGCAGAAGCCAATCTTTTATCGGGGACAAACACACCCACCCCCTCGGCAGCACAGGGGCGTAACGCGTTTGTGCAAACAATCCTGCTGGAATCCCAGAGCCTCCTGCAGCCTCTCCCCGAGCCCCAGCCCGGCAGGCACTCGCCCCGCACAATGTGCGATCCATTACCGACAGCACAGTCAGGGTCACACGGGCCAAACGTCCCCTCACGGGCAGGAATTCAGAGACATCAGCAACACAGGCAACATTTTGTCAGCTGAGAGCTGGGAACTTGATGAGATGCAGAGGAACTGCACGGCGGCTCCAGCTGGCAGTGGATGCAGGGAAAGAGACTTTGGGGAAGACAAGGATTCAAGAGCAGCCTGAGGATGTGGGGAATGCACCCTCAGCTCCCTGAAGCTGTCAGAGGAGCAGAGTTCAGCCTGTGAGTGAGGGCTGAATGAGCCTCCACACGGCACTGTCTGTAACAATTCGGGAGGCTTTGGGGATGCTCTGATGGGTTTCAGCTCCTGGAGCACAACAGAGCATTCAGAGTCCGGTAGGTGACAGAACAAAAGCTCATTCAGCAATTCAATAATTTCACAACCAAGTATTTCTGAGGGTGTAGCAACACCCTGTGACAGGAACACAAGAGCCATCAAACCTACTCAGCCCAAAGGATTACAACAGGGCTGATTGTAGCACCCCAACAATCTGCCACCAATAAAAAGATTATTCTTACAACTATCTCACACTGCAGCAAGTTCATCTATCATATTTTCCGAATGTTTGCAGCGAGTGAACTGAGCAGGAACCTTCCCCTGTGGCCCTCAGGAACGGAGCAGCCACACAATGTGGAGTCGTCCTGGGCTCTGAACACACCCAGGGGAGAATTCCTGACAGGCTGAGCTTCCCACAGTCAGAATCTATCAAAAGATTCTTAAATAAGGGGCCAAACCCTCCGCCCATAAAACTCCACAACAAAACTTCCACGAAGGAAAGAGCAGACCCTGCTTTGTGCTTTCTCCACTCTCCATGAGGATATTTTCTTTCCCTCTCTCCCAAGAACACTCTGCTGCTCTCTTGTCCAAGCTGATGCATTTTAATTTGAACTGTCACCTTGGCAATGTACCTTTGAAAATTTCACTGGAAAGTCTCAAACTGAAACAGACAATAAAAACAATGTGCTAGTCCTGTTGGTATTTCTGATCTCTGTGAAGGAAGTTCAGAGTGTCAGAGGTCTAAGTCTCAGTGAAAAACATGTTGGAACCTTGACTCTAAGGAAGGCAGCTGTGAAAGGCTTTGGCAGCTGCAGCAAACCCAAAACCAAAATGACTGGGTTGCATAACATTAGAAAGAGATGGGTCCTTTCCAAATGGAAAAATACTCTGGACTTTTTATTGCTAAATTAAATACCTGTGTAGTCCCACACCTGGTCAAACCTCACAGACTGAAGGCACAAAGACCCAGGATAATCTTCTTCATTAACATCCCACTGTAGGATATTGTAATCCACAGATATATGCAGACACAATATTTTTGAAAAAACTTTTATGTAGTCTTCTAATTAATTTGGCATTTTGTAAGCCCCAGCTTGCATTGCCAACGAACTGCAATATATAAATATGGGCAAAAAACTGAAAGAGGGCTACAGTGCATAAATTGCATATTGTAGTGTTCTTTCATAAAATTAATTAATCTGAGCCATTCCTGGAGTGAATAGCTGTAAATCTACCCCAGCAGCTGGTTTGGGTTATCACTGCTGGCAGCAAGTGTTGCATTGTTAAATCAAGCCCCAGAAATGTTTGCTCTGGACATTGCTGTGAGGGCACTTGCCAGCTGAGATCGCCAGGGCCCTACTGAAAAGGGTGTCCTGATGGAGATATGGAAAGCAGGCACTTTTCAAGCTGCTGTTAATAAAAAGTGTCCAGCTTGGTCCCAGAAAGGGTGCTATACACAGCCAACCTCTTATGCAAAGGACAGTTGTTTAAGGAAAACAAGGAAAGTGCTTGGAATACAGGATTTCAGTGCAGATGGATCAGCTAAATGACACTTGGCTGCATAGTGATGAAAACAAGAACTTGGGAAAATTAGTGCAATGATTTGAGCAACCACTGGAAGACAACAAGCTCATGATGGTCTCCAGATGTGCAGTCACACCAGCAGGACAGGCCAGCCCAGGAATGCCCTGGGATGGAGTCTGGCCTGCAGGAACAATCCCAGGGATTTGCTCCTGGGCACCCAACAGGAAAAGCTCACACTGATCCAAGTCTGTGTCCCACAGACCAATGGCAGCTGCTGCTCCAGGGAAGTGTGCAATGATCTCCCGAGGCTGGACACTGTTTGCTTCAGGGGAAGGCCAGGAAGGGCAGAGAGGCCCCAGTGCCTGTGCCCAGCAATCCTGAGCCTGCTCTGCATCCTCCTGGTGAGTGCTGGGCAAGCCCCAACTGCTGCTGCAGCTTCCACAGCCTCCCACCCGGGATCAGCTCCTGTCTCTCCTGGTATCCAACCCAAACCACCTTTCCTATTTCCACCCTGTTGTAACAAACAGCTCTCTTTGCCTCCCTCCCTAAATTCTTCATTTCTGCTCTGCTCCCTCATCCCTGTGGCTGTGCCTCCCTCTCATCTGTCGCAGTCACCTCTGCCCTCCCAGACTGACACCAGCAGCACTTTGGCCATTTGTCTTCACTCTCCTCTGAATTTCTGCCAAGGAGCTGCCCAGTTCTGCACTGCCCAGCACAGCTATAGTGAGAGGAATCTCATGTTCCCTTCAGGAAAAACCTGTGGAAACTGAGCCTGGAATCTCTTACTCTGCCTCATCAAATCTGCAAAATCCATTACAGGAAATAATTAATGTATGGTTCCTCCACATCAAGTTCACTCTCACATCTTCACACCTACCACCATCTACAGCTTAATGATGTCACTAAAGTCACTTTCTACAAGATGATATCATCCAATACTCACAGCAGGGAAAGAAAGAAAGAAAGAAAAAAATCTTTATTTCATTCAGTAACTAGCTACTAACAAGACAAAAATGAGCACAACATTTTATGTGAGGCCCAGTTGTAATAATTTGTGGCAATTCATATTTGTAATAATTTGTGGCAATTAATATTTGTAATAATTTGTGGCAATTCATACCTGAATATACCCACAAATATAGTCAGGACTTACCTGCACAGGGCTGCTCAGGAAAGCTTGGCTGAATTAAATGAGACAGAAACAAGGGTAGCCCACATCCCCATGTGGCTGTGCTCATTTGCAGCTCTGGCGTCAACTCGTGATGGGTTCAGATAATTTGTCTAAATCTGCTGCATAAACAAAACCTGCACAGGAAGGGCTGCAGCCAACACAACATTTCACCACAGAGCATCCAAACCACCTGCTGCTCACTGCTGGATCAATTCCTGCCTTTCGACATGGCAAAGGCTGTATTTTTGATTTTAATGGATGACACTTGCAGGACATCAAAATAACTTGCAAATAGAGACTGAGTTTCTTAAGCATGAGGAGAACAGTAAATCTGAGTAGAGTCTGTACCCACACTACAGTCATGCTGCAAAAATGCCCCTCGTACACCAATCCTTATTGTACCTTGGGGGCAAACATTTGCATTTCCACCCAACTAACTCTCTATTTCCTTTAATTTATTTGCCAAACATTGCCTGGAGAATATGAGCTGCTCCAAATAAACAACAATATATGTCCTCAAAAAAGAAAGCCACCCTTATCTCACAGCATTCAGGCCGCCTATACCAAGTGCCAGAAGAGGTAAATTACTGCTGTATTTCTGCTGCAACAACAGGAAAACCCTAAATCCTTGTTTTGCAAGAGGCAAAGGGGTATAATCCTCCTGGCATGATCAGTCTGAGGAAATCTACAGGTTGTGCTTGCCACAGTAACTGCCCAGAGCAAGGGCTGCATTCCTCAGGTCTATAATAGCAATGCTGAAGAGATCACACAAACAAAAACCCAATAAAGTTATTTCCTTGCTTCAGGTTCAGCCCTTTGTGCACTTTGAACACAATCTACACTCTCTGACTACCCATGTAGCCATTTCTTTACTCCCTGATCTGCTGCTGCCCCATAAAAACTCTGATGGATTTACAAAGCTTGTGAGAGTGAACAGCACGGGACCACTTGAGTTCTGACAATCCAAAACTCAGGACATGATGCTGCTGAACACAGAGAAAGTTCAGCACAGGATCCACAGTGATGACAGCACACCCTGAAAATGGAAATATTTGTTTATTCCTTCAGCTTCCCTGCCAAACCAGTATAGAATATCAATAATTCCTCAGTAAACCATTGAAAATACCTCTGGCAGGACTACAGCTTTGTTACCAAGGGGACAGGCATTGAAAAATATCTAAAGTGATGGATTAGTTTTCAGTCTCCAGACAGCCCTAAACTCAAATATACACAAAACTAAATCCAGCCCCTTTCCTTCCATCCCTTGAAGCAGCCAGTAAACAAAGGTTATTTGGGACAAGAAAAAACTGGCATGGGAGAGCCTCCTCCTCCCCAGCCATGGTGACTCCATAAACTATTTCAGCTCTCTGTATGAGGAGCAGCACAGTTAATGGCATTCCCTGCAGCTACATCTTAACAGAAAAGCCACAAATCCAAAAAAATTCAAAGTGAGCTGCCTAACTCAGATTAAGAGTCCAGGACATGAAGTCCAGCATTAGCTGTGCAACTGGCAAGTAGGTTTCTTGCATTTGTTAAATTAAGATTCCTACTAAACCACTTGAGCAAGTTAGAAGGCCCAGAAGATATGAGTATTGTTCACTTTTTCCAGCTGTTTGTTTGCACTATGAGTCACATCAGCTCTATTCTGGGCTCTGTACCTTTTGACTACAACCCACTTAGTAAACACAGAGCTTCCAGCCCGATGCACCCAGGCAGAAAACTTCAACCAAAAACCTGAGTTTCCTCTCAATTGCAGTGATGTAAATTGGGGAGAATATTACTTCCACAGGAGAAAGCTTTGGAGATGAGGCAGGTCTGCCATCTGAAACACACCCAGGGAAATCTGCTGATAGAATCAGCTGGTTCAGAGCCCTGCCTTGAGCATAAGTGAGAGCTGAATCATGCACTTAAACACACACAGCACAGGGAAGGCTGCATCAGTGGAAACCACCAACCACTTTCATTCACTGGGGAGCAAAAATAAATCCTGACTTATACTCCAACACAAATCATTGTTCAGTGCTGAAAAAATATTTAAGGAGTGTTTATGTAACACATAATACATAAAGCATCACATTAAAATATGACTACCTCCCCAAATTATGCCCCAGAGAGAGAGCTGCTGGTGACAGCCAGAACACTTTGAGGAAGGCAGTGAAGACATGCCTGTGGTCAGCTGCAGGGAAATGACACAGATGTTCTTCCTCCAGTCTCCAGGTCCTGCCTGTTCAGGGGAAATCATCTGCAACTTTATGCAAACTCTTCTTCCCCAGAGAACAAGCTGACACATTCCTCTGCAGCACAGAAGTTGTTCAATCTGTGATCCATAACCCAAAAGCAACACGTTCTTGCCAGAGAAAGGCTGGAAAGCAGGAGAGATGGCCTAAAACAAGTCCAAAAGGGAAGCACGGAGCGTGGCCTTGCACTCCTCGTGCAGCATCAGGCCAGGCAACAGGGTGAAAGGACTTAGGAGTCATTGCACACGTGGGACAAGGGCAGGAGAGCTACAGGCAGATGTCAGGGTTGAGTATAAGTGAGTAGAAAGCACATAAATGAATTTTGCTAATGCCACAGTGACAGGGCACAGCAGGTCTGGTGTCACCACGGAGCCAGTGGGAGTCCCTCAGCTCCTGCCTTCCACAATCAGCTCCACACAGAATTCAACTTTCCACATCAAAAACCTCCACAAGACAAGAAGCAACTCAGGATTAACAAAAATAAGCTTACTTAATACACATTAAAAAATCAAGGTGCTCCTTCTAGATCAGACAAGGAGCAGAAAGTGAGGCTGAGGGTTCCAGGTTCCTGTGCTCACCTGCTGGCAGGGAACATCACAGACCTGTGACTGAAAGCTTCCTCCACTCCTGCCCCAGCACACACAAATGCTGGCAGCTTCTGCACATCTCCACCACCCTCCTCTTCCTCAGGGAGAGACAGGACTCCCCTGTTTCCCCACTTCCCATGAAGTGGCTTCCTTCACAAACACCAACTTCCAAGTAATCACTGTGGAAAGAGAGCTATCAGAGTTCTCCTCTCCATTTTGCCCCAGCTCTCCTGACACAGACAGGTGTGGCCCGGGTGTTAATGACTGTGGCTGAAGATGCAGAGCTTCTCACGCAGGCTGTTCCCAGCTCCAGAGCCACCCAACACAAGGCAGGGGAGCAGCAGAGCCAGGAATGCCCGGAGCTCCCATCCCGCCGGGCACAGCCACAAGAGGGCAATGCTGGAAACGCACATGCCAAAATCATCCCTTCCTCCTGGGAGCTACGTGATTAACAGGAGAGGGTTTCGTTCTATTTCATCTCAAGCAGGATTCGGGCTCTGGCGTGGAGGAGCCACAAGGATTGTCAGAGCAGACAGCCCGAAAGAAGGGAAAGTCCTCGCGGTGCCAGTGCACCGTGACAGTGCACGGTGACATGGCACTCCTACCCCTCAGAGGACGATGACAAGAAGGAGGACAAGAACTAAGCCCTGGCTGTCCCCTCCTCGGGCAGCTTTCGGGGCTTTTTTTTTTTTTTTGGGAAGACGATCTGAACTTTTGTGGGGTGTGAGCAAAGGAGGGGTTTGGAGGTGCCCTTGGAAGAGCCCCCCCAGCCCGGTTTTCTGTGCCCTGCAGCCACTCCTCTGCTGGGTTTCGTTCTATTTCATCTCAAGCAGGATTCGGGCTCTGGTGTGGAGGAGCCACAAGGATTGTCAGAGCAGACAGCCCGAAAGAAGGGAAAGTCCTCGCAGTGCCAGTGCTCACTACAGCAGCCTCTGTCCATCTTGAGAGATCCCAGGATGATTCACTTCCTCCAGTGTTTTAAAGATGCTGTTTTGAATGGTAGCTGTACTTTTACTGCATGTGGAAACACTGAGTAAATAACATATGTCTAAACTTTGGGTTTGGACAGTGTCCCACTGCCTGACTGCCCTAATACAGACAAACTCTTGTTTCTCCCCCTCCAGTTGTGCTGGGACCTCAGCTGAGATCAGTTCCAGCTCTCCAGGTTCTCAGTGGGAGGTGAATGAGGAACAAAAAAAGAGAAAAGGAAAGACCAAAACCACAGTCTATAGTCAGAAAAGAACACTTTGAAACAGACAAAAGGAAAAAAAAAATAAATAAATCTTCAGAGTCCATACCATCTAACCCTTCCATCCAGACACCACCACATCCCAAATATTGACCACAAAAACCTGACAACCTGAAATATCCTGACTGAGAATGCAGCTGCTCACCAAGTCCCAAAGCTGGGGAAACTGAACGAAGTAAAATAAAGGTCGTTCTCCAGAGGGCAGTGTGAGATCCCCAGAATACCAACCAAACCAGGCACTCCCATGCCACAGCACCACCAGGCTCCCTGAGGGGCCCGGATCCAGAATGGCCATTCCAAGCTGGCATTTCCAGACAGCCCGGCACTGCAAAGCAGCCCGGAGCTCTGCTTAACTCCACTATGTCAGAGCTCTATTTAACCTTGCAAATGCATCATCAGTGGATAATCAGAGATAAATACCTGGGTGTCCTGCTGAGACAGGCTGCTACTGCTTTTCCTGACTTCTCTGAGCACACTTTCCTTCCCTGAGCAGGTGTGAAGTACTGGGCTGACATTTAATGGACACTGCGTGCCCTGATTTCATCTCTGCTGGGATTTCTCAGTGCCACAGTACCAGCGCCCTGGCACAGCCCTGGAGCAGGGTGCACACACCGCTGGACACAGGCGGGGCCGTGCTGAGCACTCCGGCATCTCCCAGCTGCCACGGGCAGGAACACCCTGCTGCAGGGCAAACAGAGGCACCCAGCAGGGTCTGACAGCTGATAAGAGCCCGGTGAATCTGCTCTGGCCATTGGTGCTAAGAGGGTGTAGGACACAGTGTCAATATTGAAAATCTGCCAACGCCCGTGACCTGCTGGGAAGCAGAGCTGAGGCAGAGGCAAAACCTCTGAAATCCAGGCCTGGCGCACGCACGGGGCTCGGACACTCCCACCAGCGGTCCATTTGCCTTTCTCCTCCTCACTCAAGCACCTGAACGAAGTCAGAAACCCATGATCCAGACACTTCCCCACGGCCAAAGTCACAAGGACAGACCTGAGGCAAAGTGCCTGAGCACTTTTCCATTCTCATCTCTGTGCAAACATCTGCTGCGAGACAGTGCTGAGCCAGCTCTGCCGTGCCCCGGGGCTGTCTCCGGCTGCATTCCCTTCTCCCACTGCTTCGTGGAGCCTCCTGCAGAAAAACACTTCCCGAACTGCCAGGCCCCAGCTTTCAGCTCAATAGCTGTGCACTATCCCCACCTAGGGAGCTTGTGTCTGACACAGGGAAAATAGCTCCAGCATGGCTCACAGCTGAGAGCTCCAGCAAGTTCAGTGCTTTTATGGGAAAAGAATTAATCATCCGGAGCATTTCTTTCTGATTCCCTTAGGCTTCTTAGTGTCTGAAGTGATTAATTAATGATTAAGGGACTGAATAGACACACACTTGAACTAATGCTGTGAGAAGCAGAACAAATGAGGTGACAGAGGTACACAAAGAGCTGCACAAAAGCTTCACAAAAAAGGTAACTTGAGGTTTTCTTCCTAATGCAAAACCTCAGTGACCTCTGAAAGCCACTGCACAAGACATCCTTTGAGTCTTGAGTTAAAAACGTTCCAAAGCAGATTAGAAGTAAACATATGAAATATCAATATATACAATTTTCTTTTCAGCTGAAATTGCTAGAAGGCATATCAAATACCTGGTCCAGAGAAGCAGGCAATCACTAACCAACAGAAATAATACACAGCTTGTTACAGACAAATTGTCCATATCAGAATCTGCTGCCTTTTCAGGGAAAACATTTGATAATAATCAAGCGGAGGCAGAGACACACTCAGAAATTGATCATTCACATGATAATTCCCGAGTGCTGTGGAAGGGAACAGAAAACAAGAGCAGCTGCAGGAGTTATTGTACCCAAGCCACTTCATATCTGTGTTTAACCACGTTCTGCTTTACTGCAACCAAACTGCAAAACTTGATCACCTCAGCTTAAAGAACAAAAAAAAAAGTTTCTTTAGGTCTCCAGATTCCAAAGTAAAAAAGGGAAATAGTTGTTTTGTGAAGCTGCACATTTCTGTCCAAAATCCTCTTTCCCATGCATGCCACTCAGCAGCAACACTAATGTCTGGGACTGGATTAAAATGGAAAGTTTGTATTTGTAAGTGAGCTGAAAGCAGATCTAAATCCTGAGCACTAAATACGTCACAGGGCTATTTTAAAAATGGTTTGGTTCCCAGCAGAATTCTGTAAAACACCCAAGCTACAACAAAAAGTTATTTTAGCTGAATGTGGGATGGGGGAAAGCACTGGCCCAGTGTGGGTCAGCAGCTGAACCTGCTGCTCCTTGTCCCCCCAGAGGAAGGTCCTGACCCCTTCCCTGGCTCAGAGGCTCGGTGACACTGCTGCCCACACCACCAACGCTGGATGTGGCTGCAGCACTCCCAAAATTAGAGAAATCATTACAAAAACAGCCCTGCACTGGAACACATCAGGCAGCCTTTTAGCCAGATCTGGCAGCAATCCCCCCTGGTGACATTATCAGAGCCATGAACCTGGATTGCAGAGTGTTCCCATTCCTGCTCTGCTGATGAAAAGAGCAAATTCACAACGGGTTGGATTTGTGCCTGTAAAGTCCAAGTTAAACTAGCAGCAGCAGCAGTAGCATTTCTGCCTTGTCACCCTTTTGACATTCAGAAGCAGCCAAAGATTGATGGCTGGTTCAATTTCCCCACTGTTTCCCCCACAGCACTGGAATTTCACCCAGCCAGAGAAAGCCTCCGCTCTGCCAAGAGCCAGAGTCATTCCTCTGGGGACACTGCAGGTACTCAGCTCTCACTAAAACTCAGCTGAACGCTCTAACAACCACTGGAAAATCTCTCCCTGTCTTTAAACATGCAACATTTCAGGCGCTCACCATGCACTCGTGCCACTAGAGGTGTAACTAAGATTCCCACCCTCTCTTCCTGCTGAATTCCAGTGAAATCCACGGAGCTGGACTTCCCAGCACTCCAGCAAGCCTGCTGATGGTACAGATGGACACTGACAGCCCGGGCTGGTGCCAGGCCAGCGTTCCCATCATCTGCTCTGGAGATGGACAGAGCTCAACCAGAGCCTGAAAGCACAGCCAGCCCGGGCACTGGGGTGGGCAGGGAGGCGGCGCCGATGCCAGCAGCGCCCATCCCACGGAGCAGATGTTAAACGGGGCTGGCTTCTGCCTCCCTCTGCTCCTGCACAGGCTAAGCTTCCATCTCCCATCTCTCCGTGGCAGAAACTATGGAATAAACTGTCTCGTGGCCAGGAGAAACCAGTTGCAATAACCTGTGAGAGACCATTCCTCAGTACTCAGGTTTCGCTTCATTTTTCCAGATGGATGTTATAAGGCACTCTGTAAAGCAGTTTGAGAAGCCCAAAGGAGGAGAGGCATCGAAGGAACCCCCACCCCCTCTGACTCCAGAGCAGGACACCCTGAGCTGAGCCATGCTCTACTCTCACAAAGGAAATAAAGGAATTTTTTTTTTGCCGATAAACTTGCATCATGCAGAGTTGCTAGTGGAAAATGGAAATTGTAATGATCAGTAAGAAAAATAAGAGACTTAAGGGGAAACAAGGCTAGTATCATCCTGGTTAGCAAAGTCGGATTTTTTACATCCAAGAGCAAATAACATTCAAAGCAGTTTTATTCCAAGAGGGATCTACTTACTAATGAGGCCTCCTTGAAACAAGTCATCCCCATAACTTTTTTTTTTTAACACTCTTCCTAGGAAACATTTTAAATATGTTTTCAGTGTCTACATTTTTTGAATTTCTATTCAAACAGAGCTTTCAAACATTCTTCCCCCAGGCAAGGAACAAAACAAACAAGCCCCCACTGTTCCCATCACCACTCGCACAGCTTTCACCGGCGTTCACAGGCGCACCGGGCTTGCGGGGGACTCCTCCGCCCCTCGGCCCGGCGGGACGGGAACCGCTCCTGGGCGGCAGCGCTCCCGCGGAGCCCGGCACAGCCTGGCACAGCCTCGCAGATGCCGCAGGAAACGCCCCGGGACAGGACCCGGGAGCGCGGCCCCCTCCCTCCGTCCCTCCGAGTCCCCGTCCCCTCCGCCCGGCCGTGCGGCGAGGAGCCGGGGAGAGCCCCGGCAGCCGCTCCCGGCCCTACCTGGTGCTGGCACTCGCGGGCAGAGGCAGCTGCGGGGCCGGGCAGGGCAGGGCAGGGCCGGGCAGAGCCGGGCAGCCCCAGGGGCGGGATCCGGATCTCCGCCGCCTCCGCCCCGCCGCCCGCCTCCCTGGGCGCGGCCGCGGGACCGCGGGGACACGGGCACCGGGACCCCGGCACCGGGACACGGGCACCGGGACACGGGCACCGGGACCCCGGCACCGGGACCCCGGCACCGGGACACGGGCACCGGGACACGGGCACCGGGACCCCGGCACCGGGACCCCGGCACCGGGACACGGGCACCGGGACCCCGGCACCGGGACACGGGCACCGGGACACGGGCACCGGGACCCCGGCACCGGGACACGGGCACCGGGACACGGGCACCGGGACCCCGGCACCGGGACCCTGGCAGGGCTCACCTGGGTGCCCGGGCCCAGTTTACCTGGCACAGGTACCCCGCCAGCCTGTGCTGGTACCGCCCGTGCCCCCTGGCCCCAGTGGGGCTGGAGCCACCCGCGTGTTCCTGGGATCCCTGCACGGCCAGGCCTCTCCTGCCCTTCGGCTGCCGCATCTTCCCGTCTCGTCAATTCCAGACAACGTTTCAATGCCTCGTTGCGTGAATTTCATTGCTTGTTTTTGTCATTTTCGTGCAGTTATTGGTACGTCCGCAGCAGAGCACGCGTACAGGGGGCCTGCAGTACAGTCTCCTATGGATGGCATCATTAATCAAAGGTCACTCTAGGGTACAGTGTGGGATGTGCCAGTAACCCATCCCCGCGGGCTGGGAGCTGGCGGTGTGTCCGTGCACAGCCCGATCCCGGGCAGCACTGCCGGCACCGGCGCTGGCCGTGCCCTGGAGGCCAGTGACCTCTTCCTTCCTGTCCGCTATTTATAGTCGCCCTGTCCCTGCAGCCAGCGCTGGTGTGGATGCACAGATAAGCGTGTACAGATCTCTTCTCGGCCCCGAGCCACGCAAAGCCCAGTTCTGATGCTCAGTGTCCCTCAGAACAGCTCCCTCACCACAGTGAGTGCCCCTGGGCACTGTGTGAGTAGAGATCTGGGGAACAAATTGGGATGACACAGGTAATGACTTATAATTGTTGGTTAGATAACCCATTTAAGCTCCTAAGAAGTTTGGTGTAACAATAAATTACTTGAACATTGTTAAGTACACACAAAAACACGGACCTTATGGCTCATGTGCTTGGGAATATCACACAGAGCACACTTCATCCCTCCTGTGGTTGTTGTGTTTGAAGTTTGAGAAAAGAACATGATCCTTCAGAGCAATTTAGCAGGAAGCATTTTCTGTGAAACACTGTATGTAACAACACATCTGAGAGCGAGTCAGACATCTCCAACGGCACTGAGAAACAACAGAAATTTCTAACTCCTTGCATTTTTTATGGAGGTTTTCCTCTACACTACCAGTGAGTAGTGGCAAATCTAAGGCAGGCAGGCAGGCCACAGACGGCTGTTGTTTTCCTTTCTCTCTCTCCATCATGTAATCAGAGAATTGCCTTGTGCTCTTGAGAGGAGCACTGTACCGAGACAGTGCCACCCTGCAGTGGGTTCTCACAAAAACGGTTTCTATGCCACCAACAATGCCTCCACTTGCTGCTGGAATTGTGTGGAACAAAGACATGGTTATTCATAAAGCCAGTGGTGGGTATTTCTCCTCTGTCGTGCCTGTAACTGAAGAAGTTTTTTGTTATGCTTTTGTGTATGAGAACATTATTAACCAGAATATTTTAGGTGGGCTAAGAACCATCTGCCATTTTGATTCTGAAGTCTGGGAGAACTGTGCATAACCAAACCTTTCATTAAATTAGGAACATCCTTTACAAAGAGGCACTGACACTGCACAATCACACAGATTCTGTTCCTGTAACTCATCTACTTGATGTTCTGCTTCATGTTCATATCTATCATGCATTTGTAACATCATTACACAGCTAAACCAAAAATTCTTCACCTGTCCATCAAATATGATTAATGCAAAATGACTTAGCCTTTTGAAAACACTGTGTTCAATTACTTTAAGTACTGTTAAATCGTAACGTTTCCATGGAAATTTTAGGTCCCTGTTTCCACTGTTCAGCTGGAAATGCAGCTACACTTGTGCTGCTGAGGGTAGAAAAGTGACACCTTGGCATGCTGAACCATTTGAGGGAGTTTCTTTCCAAGAAGCAACCTCTCAGTGCAGAGAGTGAGATGTGGGACCAGACACGGTCAGAGCAGAATCAAGAGTCTCTTGATGTCAGAAACCACTGTGGTTGATGAGAAGGGCAGAAAGGTTTTCAGGGAGCCTTGTGCTGAGGCACTGCAAAGTCCTTCAGAAGGAAACACCTTGAGGTGGGGCACAAACCCTTACAGGTTGTTGCTGTCAGCTCCAGAGGTTGCTTTCTGTCCCGAAGCAGCTCTGTGTGGATCAAATCCTGCCTTGTGCAAGGTGATTGACTCACAAAGCCTTTCACCACTGCCAGGATCTGGTCTCTGGGCATGTTGTCATGTCAGCCAGGAAACCACAGCACTTGCATGCCTTTGAAAAGCAGTTGCTGGTATTTTTGCAGGCATTTCTATTGCTACAATTTGGTTTTGTACTAAAATACAAACTACTTGCTAAGGACACATCGAAGTATGAATGCTTGAGGATTACACTCAAGGCATCAGAGTTGAAAGGTGAACTCCAAAATAAGTCAAATGAAGTCAGTAAAGCTCAGATTTATCTTCAGTCAGGATAAAAGGAGTCATGGTGAGCACTGACCCCTCAAGTGGGCTTGCTGCTGTATGTATTTGGAAGTATTCCTCAATATTAATGTTGAAGTTCCTGTGGAAAGGGGTACACTTCCATTCCATACTGCCATTCCCACAAAACACTGACAGAGAGAATCCAGCTGAGCTGCATCTACTGACACCAGAATTACCATTGGCCCAAATGTTCTTCTATCATTAATCAGTTTAATTTGAAGCTTTGAGGTTGTAGAAGTGCCAATGGCCTTGGGCTGCCTATTTTACATGAGATGAAGGAACTAAAAAAGATAAAGAAGGAACTAAAGAAAAAAACCTTGACCGCAGGAACATTTCTACAGACACCACAAAACTGAAATGGTAAGAGATGAAAGGAGAACTGGGCAACTCAAAAATAAAATACAAGTAAAGACCAGTTAGTCATCTGTGACCAATCCAGTGTTACGTGATCGACTCCCACAGAGTGTATTTCAAACTAGTTCCTGAAAAATCCCGTGTTTCTCCCCTCTGTCTCCGTCTAGAGAAACTTGAGCAAAGCCACAAGATGAAGCTGGGGTTCAAGGGAAGAAGACAGACACACAAACCTGACTTTAGCTACTTTTTATTGTCTGTTTGTGGCCTGACAGTTTAAATTCTGACAGTCTGGCCTGCTTACTGCTGTCCTCAGGGAAAAGAGTGTTGCAGATAAAAAATTCCATTCAATCCCACACTCTTCATGAATGCTGATGTGTAATTTAATAATATTTAGGTTTATTTTCTTACAAGGATGCATTCTAAAGAAGGAAGCAGATCCTGCAGATCACTCTATGTAATTTATTTGCAAAGAAGAAAATCCTCAAACCTTCTATCAAGTGCATTAACTTGGAGTCTTTACTTTTCCTGGGGTTTGTGGTACAGAAATAAACCCAAGAGCAAGGCTCACGTGACCAGAAAATTTGGATGCTGTTCCCTCTTGACAGAAAGAGACACGTGGAAAAGGCTTTTCAAGAGTGGACTGACCCAGCAGAAATCCACAGGGAAGGGTGGGACCATAGAGGAGGATTCCATCCCTGGCAATTTGGTATTGTTACCAATTTAGTGGGTTTTAATTACTGTTTTTAGGTTCTGTCCAGATGTTCACAATGAATGGGCTGAAGTCAGCCTTTTCTCAATAACTGTTGTTGAAAAACTGCTGCAGGCTTTCAAGCACTCACAAGAATAAAGAACCAAAGAAATGCAGATGCTGTTACTCCATCCTTCTCGCTCATGTCTTCTGTTAACTTTAAACTTTATAGGAATATTTGAGCAGAGCATATAAAAGTAGGAGTTTTGAAGCAAATCTGTATTGCCTTTTACATCACCTCAGAAAGGAAGGCAGTTTTACATAAAATATATTTGGGAATTTCAGTTAAAAAGCTGAATCTTACTCACATTTAGGTAATGGCTTTTAATTTTGTTGCAGGTAAGAAACAAAAGCAATTCTATCCCAAAACTGCTTCTCATTTCTGTTCACAACTAAAACTCCCCACAAGCCAGACTCCAGATTAAAGTGATTTTCCGAGCTGTTGAGTAATCCTGAGGTGTCTCCACGGGCACTGCAGGGGGAAGTGCCACCCTGTGAGTGTGACTGGAGAGGTGCAGCGGGTGAGCAAACCCACGGGGAGCCTGTGCCTGCCTGGGGGAAAGGGCTGCTGCAATTCCCCCTGGAAAAGAAGCTGCAGCTCCAATCAGCCACCCCCACCCTGGGCAGGCTGTGCTCCCATTGCCCTTCCCGTGGATAACAGCAATAATTACCTGGACGAGCTCCCTCTTGTAAAAGCAGGGAAGCTCACCCTGCCTGCCTGACTCTCCCAACACTGAACCACGGACAGAGAAGTCCTCAATGTATTTTCGTGTGTGATATTTGAACAATTCTGGATTTAAAAAAAAAAAACAAAAAACCTCTCATTACAGTGTCTGTGTTAATAGAATAATACCTGGGGCAGTACCAGGGAAGTGTGCTTTCCTCAAGTCAGTAAACCAGACTGCAACTGTGTCACAACAGTCAGGTCATTTTCCGTTTAAAGGCTCCCTCTCGTGGAAATCATTCTCACTGGCTCGTTTTGACCTATTTTTCTAATAAAAGTCACTCCATATAAGGTTTTGCAAAACTTGAAAAAGGATTCTGTTGCACACTGTTATCTGTTTTGAAGTTGGAACGCTGACAATAACTGACAGGAGTCCTACATCTCTACTACATCGCCAGCAGGTTTTGTATTCTTCTATTGAATCTTTGCTTTTTATCACTCAGAGATTTGTTTAGCATGTGGATAAAGGGGAAAAGGATTCTAATTGTTTTTCATCAGTGCTTTTCACTCTATGAGGTTTCTGCCCAGACAACGTGGAGTGTTATCTACCATGCAGTTTCTCCCTGGTAGAGGTTGAGTAATAATTAGGGGGTGGCTGATTCATGGAAAGCAGAGGATTCCCTGGATGTTGCACCACTAAGGAAGTGGAATTAGTAATGTCACAGTAATGGAGATGGAAAATGCCCATTCTGGAAAATACTTCCACAGAAATGTTATGGCAGTGGGGAAGCTGCAATTTGAATCTTGGACACTGACCCACAGCAGAATTCGATGTTTTCCATAATGTGGGGGACTGAAATGAAATCCTTATTGGGGAAATTTATTGATACACTTTCACATCTCCTGAACCACTGATTTATTTTTTTTTTTAAATCCCGTGAACTGTGAGATTTGGGCGGTATGTTGTGGGTTTAGGTCTTTAGGATCTCATGCCACAAGGGTTTAAAAAGCCGATTTAAAATGCTCAAAGCTCAAATGAACACCTTCGAGCACTTCACGGGACGCGGCCTCGCACCGGAGGCTGATCCTGGAGACAGACGGGGAGCTCTGGAGCCCCTCAGCGGTGCTGGACACTGCGACAGCCCCGTACCTGCGCCGGGCCGTTCCGTTCTCAGCATTTCTCGGCGAGCTGAGGCTTGCAGGGCGGCTCGCTGTTGCTTTCCGTGCCGTTTTCCCCGAGAGCAGCGCGGAAATCCGGGATTTTCCACAGCCCCGCTCCGCCCTGAGGCGCCGCCGCCGCTCCTCCGCCTGAGGGCGCGCGCTCCCGCCACGCCCCGCCCCGCCCCGGCCCCGCCCCGAGAGGCCCCGCCCCTGGCGCCGGCGCGGTGGGCGGGGCCCCGCCGGGCAGCGGCCGCCGTGATTGGCTGCGCCGCGGCGCCCTCGCGCCCACTCTTTGTGCGGCCCCCGGCGCCCGTCGAGAGTGGGAGGGGAAACCCCGTGCGAGGGGCGCCGCCATCTTGGCTGCGGGGGTGATGGGGGCGCAGCGGAGCCGCGTCTGAGGCAGCGGAGCGAGCCCGGACCGAGCCGAGCCACAAGCCCGCGGGGCACCGGGCACCGCCCGCACAGCCGCGCTGCACAGCTCCCTGAGCCCCGAGCACAGGTACGGGGGGGCCGGCAGGGCCGCCCGCCCGGCCGGGCCTGCAGCGCCAGGCCCCGCGCCGGGGCTCCGCCGGGCCGGGCCGGGCCGGGCCGGGCGGACCGGGGCGGGTCCCGGTCGGCGGCGCTCCGTGCCGGTGCCGCCCCGAGCCGCGGGCCCGCAGGGCGCCGTGCGGCCCCGAGGGCGCTGCGGGCGGGCCCCGGGGCCGGCAGGGAGGGGAAGGGGCGGCCGGGCCGAGCGGGTGAGGCTGCGGGCAGGACTAGGCCGCTTCGCTCTGTGTCACCGCCGCCTCCCGCTGCTCCTCGGCACCGCACAGTCGGCAACGCCACCAGCAAACAGCCGGCCACAGGCGATATTTTTATATGTGTGTTTTTATATCTCCCCCTTACGAGCTGTTGCAGTTGCACGTAGGGTGTGTATGTGTATATTGCGCCGTATATGTGGCCGATGTGCAGCGTTATCTCTGCTTTTGTTATATTGACCTGTGCCGTCATGAACTTTGACAGAAAAATAACTTTGAGGCTTGAGGGAAAAGCCACTTCCTATTTGAGAAAGCAGCGAAAGTATTCTAGACTGGTTTGGGTTTTTTTTTTTTTTTTGTCAAAGCTTATTGAAGCTAAAGAGAAATTATTTTCGTTCTCTTAATTGTTTATTGCCTGTTTGCAGCACACTAAGTATCCACAACATGTGTTTTGGTAGCTTTGTCTTGAATTGGAGTTGTGCTGAATTATCCTTGCACTAAAACCAGCGAGAGGTGGTGTCTGCACTGGAGGTTACTCGCTGTGGCTTTTGCTCTGAAGCAGGGTAGGTCTGTGTGGGGATGTTTTTCAGAGGTGACAGAGCCCCTTAGTGAACAGCATTCCCTCAGGTTGGCTGCATCCTAAACCCCGAGTCACCACATCTTTTACAGATGTTATCCTCTGGAAGGTGTTGCCTGGCATTGATTCCTGTCCTGGTTTGGACTGAGGGGCCCTTGTGCTTGGGCAGTACTTGCTGATGGGAAGAAAATACCTTGGGCAGTTTAATTACTAAATGTCACAATTTAATATGGTTTATAAAGGAATTTGCTTGCTTCCTGTAGGGATTTGAAAATGTCATAGGTCTGAGTGCAAGGAAGAAGTTCCTCTTTTCCATTTTATGAGTAACAAAAAGAATGAGGAGTTCTTAGGAAGGACAGCAGTTTGGAAACAAACCTGTTCTACTGGAGTTACTGGGATGTAAAATGTAAATAATACTTTAAAACTACCTGCTCTCCTGGGCATCTAATGAAACCTGGTTAAGATTGATTCTCATTTTGCTGAATCTTCCTGAAACAGGAGGTAGCTCTTAGTTAATATTTACCTAAAATGTCTGTGACTTGTGTTTTCCTAGGTGGTGGCTCCAGAGTGTTCTGATTTGTTGGAATGACAGAAAACTCTTCTGGTTTTGTATATGCTGCCCCAAACTTACTGGTGTCTCTGGACCTCGGTTCTCCTGCTGTGAACAGACACACAACAGGTTGGAGTGTTCTGTAGGAAGAGGAGAGTAGGATAAGTGAGGAAATAGAAGTGGATAAAGGGTGGCTGAGGGGAGGGCCATGGCAGAAGGGGCTCGAGCTGATGAGGACAGGTAGGCAGTGATGAGTTCAGCTCTGCTGCTGGGGTGTGGTTAGGGAGAATTGAGGTGTGCACGTATAAATGCAGGAAGTTTAGGAAGCAAAGTGGAGTAACTTAATGAAGCAGGATGTGAAACCAGTAGAAGGATAACCAGGACAACGTGGGTGTGACTGGAGAGCTGGTGAGGAAAGTCAGAAAGTGAAGGTAGTGTGTTATGTAGCTTGGATTTTAAAAGAAAAATGAAGTTCTCCTGGAGGAAGAAGTGAAGGCCTGTGAATCCTAGGCCTCAGGCTGGGTTGAGTGTTTGACATGGTTAGGGAACATTTATCAAATGCATTTCTTCAAGAACAGCCTGGAAAGGGCTCTGCAGGGCTGCAGTCTGAGCCCCAGAGCCTGCAGGCCTCGTGTGCTGCTGGAGGTGGGAATAGTAAGGAAATGCAAAGTGATCCTGGACAGCAGCTCCCAGAGGCTGCTGGGTGAACAGAGATCAGCTCAGCCAAATTTCCTGTCTTGTGCTGATTGGATGCTTTGGTGAAATCCAGGTGGGGGAAGCAAGGGAGGATGACTCTGGAAGAGCTGAGGGATGAGTAAAGAACTGGCCAGCACCAAGTGATGTTGTCAGACAGGTGTGAAGGCTGCAGCAGGCTCTGAGACTCCTCAGGAATCAGGCTCAGCAGGGCTTTGTAAAGCCAAGCCTGCAAAAATGAATAAATAAGCAGAGCAGGGTGGCTGCAGAACATCATCTTAAAGAGAGCTGAGATGTTGATGTGGTTTAGGAAGACCTGAATGTCCTTGCTGTGTGAAAGGCAGAGAACCACAGTGGAATTTAATTGTAGCAGACCTCATAGACTGCTGTGGACAGCAGACCTATGGGAATTCAGTGCTTGGGTGAATGAATTGATAACAGAACTGTTATTGCCTTCAGTGTGCTGTGATCTGACAGGTGACCATAACTGAAGCACTCACAGACTCTTTCTGCTAGCCTGCTGAAGTGAGGTACCAGTTGAACCACATTGTTCTGCGTGCTTGACAAAAGTCCTTATCAGGGGAAAAGTGCAATTAGGAAATGAAACAATTCTACCTCTCTCCAGCTCCTCCCCCTTACCAATCTTATTGTTGTCTGTTCATTAACATCCAAGTAATCTGCAGCTTCAACTGTGAGAGCTTTTACTACTGCACATCCTTGGAGAACACCTGGCTGCCCAGATGGACTACAAAATACCTTTTGCTTCAGAGTAGCTACCCTGTGGTTCCCTGGCTGCAGAGTGCTGTGCTTTGCAGGGAACCAGTAACAACTGGGCAGTGCTGAGTTTGAAGGTGGTGGTTTTTTCCCCAGCTCTCATCCCTGCACATGGACCATCCAGCAGCTGGTGGTATGAACCACAGCAGTGTTTAATAAACCCTCTGCATGCAGGTTCTGGTCTCCTTTCATAACACACCTGCTTCTTGGTGAGCATAAAGATACTAAATTTCTTATTGTAAATGATATCCAGTGAAGAGTTAAAACTGTGTCCTTGAACTGGAAGGAACTGCACAGGTCTCACAAAGGCTGCTATGAATCTGATATTTACAGTTATGTTACTGATAAAGAATGTTATAGCAGTGTGCTCAGAACAATCTTATCTCAGGAAGTACAGATGTAGCTGATACTTGAAATAAGGCTTCAGTGAGATTTCTAAATATCTGTGTAGTGCTTGTTGATTAGAGGAGATGTAGATGTACTGGTGTCTCATTAAGGTCATCTTTAACTTTATTTTTTAAAAAATCCTCTAAGAAGTTGATATATGGGAAATAGATTTGGTGACACTGCTCACTGCAGAATTTCCAGTCTTAACGTAATACAGAAATGAATTGTATAGGCTTTGAAATGAGCATAAATGTGTGCTCAGTGAGATCCTCTGGCCAGTGGCCATCCTGCAGTAATGCTCTGGGCTCCAGGGCAGCCTTACCTGGGAGGAGGGAGCCAAGGCTGAGCTGGCAGCCTTTCCCAGATGGCAGGTAGGCCAAGCTCCCAGACTAAACTTCTGCTTTCTGTTAGCAGTAAACTCATGGCTGGTTAACTTTGATGGCACAGCGCACAGTGCCAGCAGTGGCTGAGGCTGAGCTGTGGATATTTATGGGCAACTTTCTCAGCCCTGCAGTTCTTGCTCTCCCAGGAGGAAATCCCCATCCCCCCTGTTGGAATTACGGAGATTCACGTGTCTGGAACAGAGAGGGTGGAGGCAGAACGAGTTCCTACAGAGGGGTGATGCCTATCAAGGCATCAACCCCTTGCATTGACATGTAGCTGATAGTTTAGAATTTACTGACCCCTCTTGTGCCCTGTTCTTGTCTGGACTTCCTTCTTTCATCTGCAGTAAATGCTGAGGTGGTCAGTTTTCCAAGGCTGAATTCTCAGCAGGGTTTCTGTGTTCAGTTTGTGTTTTTTTTTTTTTTTTTCCTCCTTCAGCACAGAGTCCTTGTGGAATATCACTTCTGTTCCAAGATCAGTACAGCATGAATTCCTGCTAATCCTTATTGGAATTTGAGTGTTTAAAAGTTTATTTGTTTGTTTTAGTATTGCTTGGGTTTTTATTTGATTTTTTTATTTAAAGGAATCATCTGTTCCCCAGAAAATATTCCTGACCTTTACTAATGGTTTGGAGTATTTCAGAAGCTTTCCTGTAATGTGACCCTTGGAATAAATGTAATACCAGTAGTTTTTTGTATTGAAATAGCATAGTTAAGACTTTTTTACTTAGAGGGCATAATGAAAATGGGCATATCTCAGCAAGCAGAAACAGTCTGACAATCAGAGCTGTATATTTAGCAATGAAGATCTAGTTGAGACGCGCTTCAAATTCAGTTTGTGACAGAGACTGCACTGAGTTCCTGGTCTGTTCATGCTTTAAATAAAGTCCTCCTCACTTCCCAGACTTGGAAAGCAGGATCATTTCCCTCCTGGTTGGAACAGCAGAGCAGTACAACATTGTTTACCACACAGTGATATCCTCAAGTCATGTGCTCAGAAACATGAAACTTCCTTGTGTTTGGGAGTACTTGGCATTCCTTGGCCTCCTGGTCTTGGGAGGAAGAGAGGGCACGCAGGCTTCTGCAGATTTCATAGCCACACAGGTGGCTGGTTCCCTGTCTTGGAGTTCACGGTGCTGGTTGGTTTGGTTGGGTTTTTTAACAGCATAAGTTACTGGATATTTCCATCCTCAGAATGCACAGGAGATCTTTGGTGCATATTGGTGCTCTTGGTGTCTTGTGGCTGTAACACTCAGCTGTTCTCTGTGGAAAACAGGGCACTTCCCGCTCTCCTCCTGAAGTACTTGCATGTATGAATCAGTTGGTTCAAGCTTTCTTTTATACTTCCAGTTGCCTCAAGGACCCCAGTTTAGCCCTGTGTGCCATCAAATGGAGCTCAGCTGTGAGCATGGTGCTCCTGCCCTGCCCAGAAAGGAGGTGGCAGGTGAAGGGTCCTGCAGGAACGTGTCCTTTGTGTGCCAAATTTACTGTGCTGGGACATGCTGGAGAAGAAAAAGAACATAATGTGTGAAGATGTTCAGGAAACTTGAAGGACTGGATGTTTCCACAGTGACACATTCCTTTGCAACTCAATATGGAGCAGTGACTTGTCTTTATTTACTGCTGTTGAAAATAACCCGTGCACTTGTTGAAGCTGGTACTGTAATTCTGGAATCTTCCAGGAAATAAGGCAGTAAAGCTGCTGGCTTGCTTGGTGAATTAGTGTCCAAAACTGTCACTTTATTTCCTATCTTGGAATAAACCTGGTTTAGTAGAACCGTGTGTGTCTCTAGGATTTAGCAGAGGTGCTTTGTGTTCTGCTTGGGACAGAAGGACCGAGTGTTTCCATCTCCTGAGCCAGGCCTGGAGGGAAGACGAGGTGCAGAGCAGTGCCTGGCACTCAGTAAACCCTTCTTAGCTGCTCTGGGAGTTGTTCCCCTCCCAGGTCTAGATAAGCATGTTTGCCTCAAATCTCAGTGCTGGGAAGCAGAGGCTGCTGGCTCTGTGCTGGGAATGAGATTTGTTCATCTTTCTTACGACTGCAGTTCAGTGAGAGGGATTAATTGTGCTGCAAGGAACACTGCTTTGCTTTTGAGAAAGTCCCAGGCCTAGGAAGCTTTCCTCTGTTTGTATTTCTTTCCAGTATTGGTTTCATTTGTCATGTGAATGACACATGACCTAATGAAAATCTTTCTAGGCTCCAGCAGTGTTCCTTGTAAGGAGTACCATGTGTTTGTAATGGCTGGCTATCTGCCCTGCAGGAGCAGCAAGGGAAGTGCTGAATTCCTGCTAGAAATTTTCCACTTGCTTAACTGATCAGTGGATCCAGTTTAACTTAAAGCTGGGACCAAAGCAGGCATTTCCCATCTTTAATGTTACCTGCCAACATCTGGCCCTTACAGAAGTGTAATCCTGGCTAGGTGGTGTGTTAATTAGCAAGTCAGCTTTTACTCCTTGCAGATTTAGACAGCCGAAGCCAGTTCTAATTCCCGCTACATTTAGGAAAATTCTAGAATGTTAGAAGTATTTTGGCTGCTTTTAAAAAAGAGAAACTGCTCAGCAGCCTTGCTGTAGCACTGCTGTGCTGACAAAGCCACAGAGATGTTAACCAACTTCCTGAACATCCGATTTGTGGCTTGCAGCGCTTTTCCACCATGGACAAGCAGCACCCCAGGCCCCAGTTAAGGCTACTACAGCATTCTTTTAAATCTTAGCTGTTTGCTGCAAGCTGCACTGCTTCCTTTGTTGCTGTTGCAAGTCTCAGAAGTGTGAGGTAATAGTTCCAACTTGCTGGTTTTGTTAAATCTCTTCACATTTTGTGCTGGAGTCAGATTTTCTTTTTGGTTGATACATCGGCTCTTTGGCGGGTGAGTGCTGGTCTGGCAGTGACTGTGCAGAGCAAGGAGGGACTGAGCTTTTCAACAGCTTTCAGTCCTTCTGGATAAAATTGATTATCAGTACTACCCCAGAGTGTGTTTCTGCTTGGAGGCCTCACTGACAGGGGCTCAGAGCAAACTGTGGGAACTTTGCTGGCTGGCTGTGCCACTAATTCAGTGACTGGGGAACGACACAGATTTGAACTGTGAATGAAAGGGTGGTTGTGGGAGAGAGGAAGAGTAAGGGTTTTTTTGTTTATATGAACTAAACTGGATTATTTGGGTCGCCTTGAGGGAACAAGTATCAGTTCTGACATGTTCTGTTTTTTATTTTAGTGCCACAATGGCAACTGCACCTTACAACTATTCCTACATCTTTAAGTACATCATTATTGGTAAGTACCAGTGGGCTCCCACCTGTGTGCGTTCTGTGTGGATACATGAGAATGGTTGGCTGTGCCAAGCTGCTTTCAGTTCGTGCTTGTCCCACCTCAGTCCCCACAGGTCACCACAATTCTCTGCAGCTTTAGCATTTACTGCAGCATTTTGCATCATTAATCTCAAAGGTTTTAGAATTTATGTTGAAGGCATGAGTGCTGATTGGAAACCATTGCATGAGGCTCATAAACCTCTGTCAGGCTGTATTTTTGTGTTTAAATGTTGCTTTTAGCTGCAGCTTCCTTGCCTGCTTAGTCAGGGACTCTAAGGGATTGCATTTATTGCTGTCCTGGAAGAACTGGTTTTGCTGTTAATTGTTTAATTGTTAATGACCTTGTGTAGGTGTAAATGCTCTGCAGGTTTATAAGTCAGGCTGCTGTGACAGCCTCAGCCTCTGGAAAAGTTGGTTCTTAAAAAATCTTGCTGTGTCTCACTCCTGGCATTGTGCAAGAGGATCAGTGGAAATAAAGCAATTTCTTGAGGTGTTCTGCATGGTTGTCAGTATTTTTGATGTTCTTACCACAGTAAGTCAGGAGCAAGCACCAAGTATATTTTACGTTTCAGTTTCTTCAGCTGTACTTTTTAGAACCTTGTGAAATACAATTATAAAATCAGTCATACAAATTAGCTATTTCCTGAGTGTTCTGCTCTTGCTTGCAAGCTGTACCTGTAACCAAAGCTTTAGTGGCAAGTTGATAAATTCAAGGATATAGCCAGGGATAGAACACTGCCCATCTGACCTGGGAAATGAATGTCTCTGTACCATTTGTTGTGTGGGAGGAAGAAAATGTGCCTGTTGCAACAATGATTTAACTATTCTTTCTGTAACAGGGGACATGGGTGTAGGAAAGTCCTGTTTGCTTCATCAATTCACAGAAAAGAAGTGTGAGTATTTCAGTTCATGGTATTTATTCTAACTGGCGTTTTCATCCCTTTTCCCTGCCTGTTTCCATCATGCATGAGCTCGATTTGGTGTCTGTCTTACTCTCCATGAGTTTGGATTGTACTGGGTCCCATTTTTGGTTTGACTTCAGCAGATGCAGAAACAAATATTGATGTAGTTATGGCAAAACCTGCTCCAGCCAATCCTGCCTGTGAGGAGTGGGAAAACTGGATCTGATTTTACAGCTTTTCTGTGGATTTTGATATGGACAAAGAAATTTCTTGTCTGAGCGTTGCATGTTTTCAATATTGGTGTAGCTTGATCACAAGCAGTTGGAGTTTTTAGTGCTGTTAAGGAGTTCAAAAGGAAAAAAAGGGAATTATTTTGCTTTGAGTCCTTCTTTGCACCCTTAAGCAGCCCTGCAGGACACTTGGCCTGCCCTGGGTGATGGTTTAGGGCTTGCTGCAGTCTCTCTCAGCTGAAACATTGTCTCGTGTTGTAGCATCAGTAATTAAGAATTAGCTTCAGTTTCTCCTGTGTGTGTTGCATTGGGGTTTGCAGCAGCTGTTACCTCACTCAGTGAGTAAGTCTGGAGGTATTTCTCAGTACTGACATCACCATGTGCTACTTGAGATGTGGTAACAAGTGGGTAGGAGCTGCAGTTAAAATATTTGTTTTCCAGTAGAAATAGGAACTTCTGACATGTGCCATTTTGCACATGCTCAAACTGTCCATGAGGAGAATGTTCTGCCAGCACCAAGCCAAAGCAGTACAACCAAACTAACGTGCCAAACACCTCTGCTGTGAGACTGCCCCTAACTCTAGGTAGCCTGAGTAGGTCCTCATCCTGTCTGTATTGTCTTGATCTTCCTCAAAGATGAGCTCATTAACATAAGTTTATCATAACTAGAAAGATGCCTTTTTGGATTTGATTTGGTGTGTTTGTAGCTACTTATGAAACTGGCATTTTCTTGGACAGTCGTGCTATTGCCCTGTCTGAAACAACTTGGGTGTTTGTTTTTGAAGATGTGACAGACTTTTTAACTGCATCTTTCTTGGTAATTCCCTAAGAATTATCTTTTCCTACTGCATTAAAATAGTTAACCTTCTGCAAGGATAGACTGGGAGTCAGCTGACTTGGTACCTTCTGATATGTATGACCAAAGAGCAGCAGAGAAGGCAAGGAATTCTATAACTGTTTTTAAAACTAACAGCAGCTCAGGAAATACAGCATTTTATTTCTGGTTAAGTGATGCAGTTTGGGAACTGTAGCTATAAAAATGCTTTTTTAGAAACTGAAAGTCTAGTAAAGACAACTGAAAACTTGTGATAGTCATACTTTTGCAGCAAGGAAACCTTGTCCTAGGAAGATCTGATCTTTGCTCTTATTTTTCATGACAGTTATGGCAGACTGTCCCCACACAATTGGTGTTGAATTTGGCACAAGAATAATTGAAGTTAGTGGCCAAAAAATTAAACTACAGATTTGGGATACAGCAGGACAAGAGAGATTCAGGGCTGTCACACGAAGCTACTACAGAGGAGCAGCAGGAGCTCTCATGGTCTACGACATCACCAGGTAAGGGCAGCAGAGCTCTGGGTGTGCTGCTGAGGTTGGGATGCTCAGCCCTGGAGGTACTGTCTGGTCTGTCCCCTTGGCTCAGAGGCTCTGTGTGTGTCTGGATGAGCAGCATCCTGCTGTGCATGCCTGCCACACCTTACCTAAATACCCCCGTGGTTAAAGAGCTGCAGATGAGACACAGGGAATCATGTGAGCGGCTTGTCTTGGAAAGTCTTGATGCTGCTGAGCCTGAGGAATATGCATTTCAGCCTGTGTTGAAGTTGTTTTAAAGAACTGGCTTTGCCCTTAGAATCTGCTCTTCAGCACGTGGCTGTTGCTGCTGTGGAGGCAGTGGCAGTGCTGCTCACCTGGCAGGGGTGTCCTCAGTGGGCCCAGCAGAGCACGGCGGTGCCGCAGTGAACGTGCAGAGCTGCCCGTGGTGTGTGTGGGGAGAGAGCCTGGCCTCAGCCTGACCCTGGGCCTCTTCCCCAGCAGCCTGGCACTGCACAGCAGCCATCCTGCCTTCCTCTAGAGGTTACAGCTAAAGATGCTGCTCAAGCAATAGTGCATCAGATGCAAGGTGAAATACTTTTGCTTTCACATATCTCTCATCTTCTTCTGGGGCTGTTCTTCAGGCACCTCTTTGTTTTTTCTTGCATATGTAGGTGTATTTCCTGCTTGTGTAAATCTTGAGTAAAACATGACCTTCTGCAGTTTGTTACTGGTGTGCTGTTCTGCTGCACTGTGTGCTGTAAGGGTATTTGACAGGAAACCCTTTAATGTGTTCTGTTGAAAACAGCACCAGCCTTGTCGGTGTGCAGAGCTGTGTGCTAGCAGTGGGAATTGGTCTGGCTTTCCACTGGCAGTGTAAGAGCTGCTCCAAGGGTTTAAAGTTGACTTGGATTTGTAGTCTGAGTCCACACTGCTGCTGTTTGTCTGTCTTGAAGTGGGGAGATCAGCAGGGATGATGGATGTTGCTGTGTTTGGATGCTGACTGTGCTGTTGGCACCTAAATATTTTATAAAATGCTAAAAGTGTCCTCCCTTGATTCTTTGCAGAAGAAGTACGTATAATCACTTAAGCAGCTGGCTGACAGATGCAAGGAACCTCACCAATCCAAATACTGTAAGTTTGACTTCATTTAGCTTAAAAGCAAGATTGCTTCTCCCAAAGCACTGCAGTGGTCTCTGCAAGAACTGCCTGTGTTTTCTGCACTGCTCCTGTCCCCACGTGCAGAGTGCAGTGATTCACTTCCTGATCACAGCTGCAGCAAAAGGGCTTCCTCTAAAAGTCTTCTTGTGCCACTCACCTTTCAGGGTCTGTTTGAAGCAGTTGGAGACAAAATTGGGATGAAATCTGGACCAACCTTGACTTGTGTTACTCCTTCTTGCTTTGTGTCAGTAATGAGGTGAATGCTGTCCTTAGGCTGGAATGTAAATTGCATCTCCAGCAAAAGCTGAGCAGGTTTTGTGGAGGAAGATCCTTCTGGGTCTTTCTGCCCATATCACAGAGCTGTTGTTCTTCAGCCTGTTCCTGAATGCCTCTAAAATACTTTAGCACCAAACTGATGAGAAAACTCTGAAAATTCTGTCTGGATTAGCAGGTGATTAAACAAATACAAGAAGTGGCTCAGGGTACAGTTTTCATGAGTAAAGAGCAGCTTTTTAGGACCTCATCTCATGAGAACACCCTAAAGCCTTGGAAGGTGTCAGCTGGAGATGCTGTTCTTGCTTTCCCAGGGTGGGGAATGCTAGAGCAGAGCTCTCCTGAAGGAGCATGGCTTCTCTAGATAATCTGCTCTTCTATTTCCCTTTGGTTTTTCAGAAAGTCTCGTTAATAATGAAGGTGGCAGTGAAAAGGCTCCTAGGCCCAGACTAACTTTGTCTCTCCTGACCCAGGTGATAATCCTCATAGGAAACAAAGCAGACCTGGAAGCACAGAGGGATGTTACATATGAAGAAGCCAAACAATTTGCTGAAGAAAATGGTGTGTTTTTTTCTCTTGAGCTGGTACTTTCCTACAAGATAGTGATGTTAAAGTGAATCCTCAGCATTGATAGCTGCAGGCTTACATTTCCAGAGTGAGAGAATTGTATGTACAAACTCCTGTGCCCCAGGCAGTCTGATAACTCTGTGTAGTTCTAGAAATCAGCTTGTGTTGATGCCTTGACATAGTCACAAAAGCTTGTTTAGTACTAAAATAGTGTCTTGCATGTAATGGGAAGGTCGTGGTGTGTCTGACTTTGGGCTCTTTATTAAGGTGTGTTGTGCACTGACTGTTAAACCTCTGTCTCTGAACAGGTTTATTGTTCCTTGAAGCAAGTGCAAAAACGTAAGTGACTTTTGCCTGCGGTAACGTTCAGGTTGGTCTGTTTGCTGTGACTTGAAAGTAACTTGGAACTGAGACCTCTGCCTGCATTTCAGGCCAAGACTGGTTGAATTTAAATGAACTGATTTGGATTTCAGGCCTTATTTGAGTGTGGGGTGTGTTCAGTGTGTAAAGGGTTCCTTCCCCCGGCTGTTCAGAGCTGCAGGTTTGGTCTGTAGGCAATGACCAGCCCCTCCAGTAACTGAAGAATTGCTGTGCCATGCTTGGGGCTGGCTGTGTCACTGGGGAGCAGATCTCCACGGCCACCAGGAAATGTGGCTCCCACTGGCACCTGTCACAACAGAACTTTGTAACAAAAACAGGTTCTGATCCATAGCAGCTCCTTTGCCTTTAAGCCTCTGTCAGAATTGTCCTGTGCACGTGGCTCGATGCCTCGGCTCATTTTTGCTCCTCAGTTCTTTGGCACATATTCCTTATTCCTGGCTGGTCCTGATAGGGGTGTTGTGGCCAGGAAGGGCTTGCCCTGTCCTGGGGCTGGGCTGTTGGGCTGAAGAGGAGGGCACAGTGCCTGCACAGCTCCCTCTGGAAGCAGCACTGCAGCACCAGTAACTCCTGCTGCTCTCTTGCAGTGGAGAGAACGTGGAGGACGCGTTCCTGGAGGCTGCCAAGAAAATCTACCAGAACATCCAAGACGGAAGCCTGGACCTGAACGCGGCCGAGTCGGGCGTGCAGCACAAACCGTCAGCCCCGCAGGGGGGGCGGCTAACGAGCGAACCCCAGCCCCAGAGAGAAGGCTGTGGCTGCTAGTGACCCCTCCGTGGCTCCTCCTGACCCCTCACCTCTGGCTCTAGGGAGTGGTGCTTTTGACCGCTTCCCCATCTTCTGTACATCTTACTGGGTTTAATTAAAACTCTGAGACAAGTTTAACACAGTACTAAACTGCTAAACAACTTTAGATGTAATCAGGTTATCAAAGGCAAGTAGAGTAATAAAACCTCTCCTGCATGGTAAATCTAGAAGTTTTTTTTTCCTTGATTGTCCTTGTGATAGTGTCACCGATACATAATTTAAACTGAGCACTGATGCTGGACTCCTGATTTTACACTTTTGCAGGGCTTTGTCTTGTATGGTTTATTTTATGGATCTTTGGCCTTTCTTCCCCACCTCTAACTGTTCGAGCTGTCAGTAGTAAAGGATAAGTTTTTGCTGTGAAATGACTTCCGATGGTAGCGAGGGGCTCTGTAATGATGTGCTTTTGTTGGAAGAATTCCCTGTGGGATGTGCTGGGGTCGGGGTGGCGCAGGGAAGCGATCTGTTCATTCTTGTGCTCAATAGCTTTACGTCATTCTTTTGCCACTTTTATCCTTTACCTTTGTTAACAGAACGTAAATATGTATAAAATTTGAAGGAACTGAGCTAACAGTTAAATACATCCTGTGTATATGATTTTAATGAAGAAAATGATGCCTGGCATTAGAGCAGTGTGTAAGAACCCCCTGTTTGTACAGTCTGAGCTCTCTGTGCCCCTGTGGCAGCGCAGCCCAGCAGGGGCTGCAGCTGCTGGGTGTCACTTGCAGGGTCCCCACGGTGCTGGGGACGCAGCCATTAACACTAGTGGGGTGTGGCTCTCATTCTGCACTGTGCAATGCTCCCCTCTGCACTCAGCAGTGCTCTGCCTGCTTCTCTTTGGCATTCTCGGGCTTCAGCCGTGGCCGGGCTCTCGCACACCTCCTGCTTTTGTACCTGTAACTTTGGGACTGGGCAGAGGCTGAACTGGACAGTTGGAACAACATGTGCTCTCTAGGGATTTTTAACTACTCTTGTATTTTTTAACAGTGCTTTGTGAGGGTTTTTTTTTTTTAAAGGGTTTTCTTCAAGTACATCTTTCCTGGGGTGCCACAGCCTGGTCTGTGTGTGAGGGGGTGTCACATGGTGACCCTGCCTGGGGGGTGTTGCTGCACTAAAGTGGGGTTTTGCTGTGGCTCCTTGTGCAGCTTCACTTGGAAAACATCACAAGGTTTAAAAATGGAAGGGGGTAAGTGCTTAACCACGATGCAATATCCCACTTCAGGCTTACTGCAGCATTTCAAATACAAAGTAGTCTGAAAATCCCTCTCTAGACACTAAAACTCTACAATGTTCAGACTTGTAAGTAACCAGTGGTACCAGAGTATTGTACAGTCAATGTTAAATAAAAGCCAAAACTGGAATGTGCAGACAATAGGATTTGGGTAACTCGTGTGCTGTCCCTTTGTTTGTCTGGTTAGTCCTTTTTTAACTCCTGTTCCTCAGTAGATGGGTATGTTCAAGATCTCCAGCTCCTGCATCCTGCTTAACCCAAGGCTGCACCAGGGTTTGCCCAGGGACCACGACCTGCTGCTGATGTGAAGTCAGTGTTGTAATGACTACAGCTTGTTGAGGTGCAATACCTGTACTCCCAGAGTAAGTTACAGTAGGTCTCATTGTTTCTGTCACAGAAAGGATCTGTTTGGACTGCTGTACTCCTCATTTGATGTAACAATGCTATTAATCTAAATATTTGTAAATAAAGTACCTGTATCTAGATACCTCCCTGCTGTGTGTTACTTGCTCTGGCCTTCTGTGCTGAGGGTGGGACCTCTGAGGAGAGAGAGCTCCTTGGACTGCTGGGATTTGTGCTCAACCTTCACCCTGGGCCTTTCTTGCTACAAATATCACAGGGTTTTCCCAGAGGAATCTGCCAGTGGTTTCCAGAGCTGCTCTCTAAGGGAAGGAGGGCTGGGTGGTGTTTGTTCCCAGTGAACTCTGACAATGGCTGCATAGAAAAATGTTATCTTTAGTGAGGATGAGAAAGGGCAAGACTGAGACTGATGCCAAAGCCCATCCCTGGGAAAGGGTGGGGAGGGCTGGGACAATCCCTGCACAGCCACTGACCTGTGCTGGCCTGTGCCTTGTCCTGCTGCCTGAAGGATTTACAAAGTGCCTTTTCCTCTGCTAAGTAGGGAGTAAGTTGATTGTAATTTTGTTAAGAAGCCATTGTCTGTATCCACCTGGTTCAGACGAGGGATGCAGCCAAGCCTCAGGAGAGGAAGAGGTGCTCACCCAGCAGCCAGGAAGAGGCACAAGGACAGAAATGCCAGTGTTGGACACGTTCCTGCAAGGAGGAGCCCCAGCACTCGAGCATTGTCACTGTCCAGGGCTGTGCCAGTATCCGTGTCCTGGAGAACAGCTTCAAGGAAAAGAATCCACAACCACCCCCAGATAAAAGCATCAATAATAGAAGTTTATTTTAGGCAATTATTCAAAATTGTATTTTAAATCTCTGTGCATCTGGCAACAGATCAGGCCTTGTAACAAGGTTTCTTTAAAGTGGAAACTGGCCACTAGCTGAACACTTAAATAGGAAGGTGGTTTGGACATGTTTAAATACACATTTAAAATATTTTTTTAAAAATACAAATCAACATATATAAAAACCTGTTGTCAATTGTACAAAACCTTCACAGTACAGGCCTTGCAGCAGCTGTTTGTGAGTGGTGGCAAAGGCCTTTTCAGACAAGGCTCACCCAGTGAGGTAGGAGAACTCTTCAGAGGTGGCACCTGAGGGCCTCTGTCCAAGCTGTGGATGTGCTTTGGGCTTTGCTTTTGAAGTGAAGCCACTTTTCAAGTAACCTTTGTACCTTAAACCGTTACAAAAGAACACTTTTGTACCAGGCTGGGGTGGAACCAGCTGTCCCAGAGGTTCAGCCACAGGGCTGAACAGTAGAACCAGGAAAGTTCCTTGAAAGTCCAGGGATGGCAACAATTTATGCAGCAGTAGCTCCATGTCCCAGGAGAGCTCCCAGCAGCTCTCACCCAGACTCCTCTGCACAGCACACAAACCTAAAGCTGAACGGACACCAGCCCTGGGAATGCTGCCACTGGGAAGGGACAGTGTGGTCTGTGAATCCACAGCTGCCCCATGGCCCCTCAGCCTTCCAGCCACTCGTGTCTCTGGGAGGTTGGAACTGGCCTGAAGCCACATCTCACCTCTGGCCTTCACCGAGAGATTCCCTGGGAGCTGGAACGCAGCACTGGCGATCCCAACACACTTCCTGGGCTGCTGGGGACCTGTAAACAAACCCCAAACCACTGTGAGGAAAGCTCAGCCTTTCCAAAGACATCAGCTACGGCCAGAGAGGGGTAGGGTGAGATCACCACCGTCAGAAACCCCTGCCCAGCCTCAGAGAGAGGCAGCACATGTCTGTAGCACCTCCCAGTGAGAGAAGAACCATTAAAACCCCCCAAATCAGAATTGTGGTCCACAGCAGAACATTACCTGAGCTTTTGTTTCATTCAGAGCACTGTGAAGAGATCCCAGGCTGGGGCTGCTGGGCAGGAAGAAGGAATCTGAAGCAGTGCTGTTGACCAGGTCATCCAGCACCTGCAGCTGGCACTGGAGGCTGTGCAGGCTCCCGGCCGTCTGCCGCTTCCCCTGCAGCAGCACCTCGGCCTGCTTGGCCAGGCAGCTCCGCAGCTGCGCCTGCAACACACGGGGAGGGTCACCCCAGGCACTGGCAACACTGTGTAAAGTCAGCCCTAAAGGCTGGAAGGTTCTCACACCACAGGCAGGGGGCAGCAGCTTTGGGAGTTATTTTTAATTAAACTCCGTTTTGATGGCCGTGTTCTAACTGAGCCTGGACCTTAAGGTGATCATGGCTGGTGCTGGACTCCTCTGTCAGGTTGCTGATATACCACAGGATGATATAAATGAATGAATCTTGTTGGGATACTCCAACATCCAATTAAGTGCCAATTAAAATTACTCATCCTGCTACAGCCAGGCTTTTACTGTTCCCACCCAAAGCTCCTCTCTGGTCACTACAGAGTGGATTTGCCTGAGCTGGAGGAGGATCCCCACGCCCCCAGGTTGTTTAGATCCTGTTTTGAAGGGATGTGAGGGGCACAGATGTGGCACCTTGAGCCGGTCCTCGTGCTGCTGCAGCTTCTCCCGGCGTGCCTCTCCCCGCCACTGCTCATCCTTTGGGAAGAAAAAGCACATTCAGCCAGAGGGACCAACACAGCACCAGGAGCAGCTACTTGTCCAAAGCATTTACCAGTAAGAAGAGCCTGGAAATATTGAACTTCTCTTCCAAGGAGAGGAGCTGTCTGTCAGCAGCAGTGAAGGGAGCAGTCTCTGAGTTATCACACTCACACTGCAGACTCCTCTTTCCTTCAAATGATGCTTCCAAATCTTCCAAGGGGTCTGAAGAAGACGAGCGTGAAGATTTAAACCCTGTTCTAATTTCATTTTCAACCTCCAGGTTAAGCAAGGTTGCTGCACTCTCCATTTCCCTTTGTCTCTCTTCCAGATCTTGGGTTTTAACCTGCAGCACAGAACAGTTGGGTTACAAACATCAGTCCTTAACCTAAACCTGCCACACTGACCTTGCAGGGCCTTCCCAAAAGCTTTCCAATTGCCAACAACATTCTTCTCTGTTTTTAAAGGGCTTCAAAACAATTTATAAAGGGTTTATTGAAGGACTAGAAGGAGTCAGACAAGGTCAATCACTTTTTAATGTAAAGTGTGTAACTAAAGAAGAAAAAGCTGGCCCAAGCTGGCACTGGCAAGTTGTTAAATGCCTGCTGAGTAGCTCTGAACATTGCTACCATTTAGTGATTTGCGTAAGTTACAACTCTGGGTGTATTTTCCATCGTGCTACCGCAGGAGGCAGATTCAAAACCAATACAAAATGAGCTTGTCTGAAGCCATGAACCCTCAGCCCCCTGAGTTTGGCAGCCAGCTGTACCTGGCTCTGGGGGTGGCTGCAGTCTCTGGGCTGGCCCAGGTCCCCCCCAGGCACTCAGCTGGCAGGCAGTGGCTGTGGGGGACGAGCTCAGCCACGGCCCTGGCACTCTGCAGGCTGCCACTGCCATGCTGCTGCTCCTAGGAAGGTGCAGGGAGATGCCTTTTACTGGCAGCACCCACTACAGAACAGGAGCTAAGAGAACCCAAAGAGATTCCTTCGAGGCAGAAACAGGAGTAACTCGGGTGTTGTGCAGCACTGGGAATGCCAGAGGGTGGTTGCCTCAAGTCTGGTCAGGAAGCTGTTGCATTACTTTGTTCCTCCAATGACAAAAATGGGTGTTCCATCATTCTGCTGTTTAAAATAACCCAAACCCCCAAACTTTCTCCCCTCAGCAAGGACTCACTTGCAGTTTGCTTTCAAGCTCCATCCTTTGCATTTTCTGTATTTCTTTCAGATTCAAGATTTGTTTTTCTGCTTCTCTCCTCTCTGACACTATCTGACCTTGAAGTTGCTTTAGCTCAGATTTGGAGACCTCCAGTTCTTTCTGAAGACACTGTATTTCTCTGTCTTTTTGTTGTAACTGTAATTCTTTTTCTGAGAGCTGATGTTCTGCAATGAACATTAATAAAAAAAAATCCTGATTAGCAAAAGCTTATCTTGGCCCACTTCATACACAGCAGATATTTTCCAAACACCAAAAACCCAAACAAGATGAACAAAAATATTTATTGTGCCATTATCCTCAGCCCCCAGAGATGGTGGCAGCTCATTTGTGCAATAACTCTTACTGCTTTTTCTGATGGTTTCTTCAAGAGCTGCACACCGGGACTCCTCCTTTTCCAGCTTCCCAAGGTTCTCCTCTGCCAGCCTGACTTTAGTTATTGCCTGCTCCAGTTTCTTGTGTTGATCTGTTAGCTCCTTTTCCAACAGGATTTTCTGATCCTTCACTTTAGCTGCACATTCTTCCAGTTTTTTCCCTTCACGCTCTGAGTTTTGCTTGAGGCGATGAAGAACCTGCCAGAAACCCCCCACACTGAGCTTGAACCAGCACCAACTCAGGGAGAACAAAAACCATCATTAAGACACATGAGAGAAGCAAAACCAGCATCAATTGGAAAGAAGTGCAGTCTAACAGTCCCTACTGACAAAAAAATGTTTATCAATTTTTCCTGCCTCTCTCATTTTCAGAACAGCTCCCTCAGTTTTTCTTTTGGGTCACACTTTGCTGAAACTCCTCACCCAACCCAAGCTAATTTGGCCAAACCAGTCTGTGCTTTTGTGATTATTTGTAAACTCACACCTCAAACTTTTTGGTCTGAATTATTTTTAAGGTCAGGAGGAAGTGAGGCAACTCAGGGGGCTCATTACCGCTTCCTGTTGGGCGAGTTCTGTTTCCTTCTCTTCAATCTTTTTCTGCAGCTGCTGCAGCTGGTTCTGCCTCTTCTTGTGCCTCTCCTGGCATTCCTTACGTTTCCTTAAATACTCTCTGATCTCTTCCTTCAGGGCTGCCTGCTCTCTGAGCAGCTCCTCCTGCTGCTTGGAGTTGTTTTCCAAATCCTGCAATGGGAAACAAAAACACGTGGCAGGAGGAGCTGGGGAGAGGAACCAGCCCCAAGGGTTTGGGTTTGAGAGAACAGAGCTGGGCACTGGCACACTCAGGGCTCCTTCCACTCAATCCAGCCACACAGTGAACTAACACAGAAGGAGCCACCAGATAAAAAGCCAAAAGGTGCTACTTCATTGGTTGTCTTTAAATTATCTTCTTCCTAAGAAACAATAAACCCACTCCACACTCAGCAAGAAGAAGGCAATAAAGCAATCCCTGTGCTCAGCTCTGCAGGGCTCTGATGTTGAGTTGTGCACACATGAACAGGTCAGGAGCAACAACAGACTCCCAGAGTGACCATAAGGACGTTTTTCACCAAAACCAACCTGTTCCACAAGCTGAAGCTGCTGCCTCAAGTCATTCAGTTCTGCTTTCAGTGTTTCCAGTTCTTCCTTTTTCCCTAGAAAAGTATTTGGTGACAAGAATTTTCAGTCAGCAGTTTGAAATACCAATACACAGAAATTCTCTCTTTTCATGAGCAAAGAGTGAATAACACAAACACAGTTTATGGAATGTCCATCTTTTCAACATGTTAAATTCTTTCTGCCTATGGATGTGTGAGCATGCTGAATGTTTACTATCATACAGTTCAGTTAAAGTGTATCTTTTCATAGAATTTCTCTTAAAATGTATCACAGCTTAAACCCAAAAATTGATTTTACCTTGAAGATCCTCCTGGACAGCAACAATCTCTGCATTCAGTGATTTTTTCTGCTTGTTCAGTAGCTCCACCTCCTGCTGCAGGTTCTTAACATCCAATTCCACTTTTTCCATGTTGGACAGTGCAGTTCTGCTGCTGTCTTCAGCAGCAGTTAATTCTCTGTAAAATGTGAATCACATCCTTGGTTAGTTGGAAATCCTTGGTGGGGATTTAAAAAATGTCAGTAAAACCCTCTGAGCCCAAGGGGATGGCACAAGCAGTCAGAGCAAGACAAATGTCCTGTTCCAAAATGTAACACTTTACTTTTTGTAACATTTTTCCATGGCATTGCCAGCATATAACAAATACTGCTGATTCATCAGCTCCATTGCTGAATATTTTTAAAATCTGCTGTAGAGAGGCTTTAAAGCAAAAGCTCCACAGAACATAAGAAAATGCCTGTTCTGTACCATTGGGCACCTCAGAGTTAGAGCTGTATTTTTAATTACAACATTCAAACACTTTCCCATCCCTTCTGATCTCTGTAGGAAAAAAAGAAATTCCCCCACCTTTTGGTTTGTGACAACTTCTTTTCCAGACTCCTGGAGTCCTCTTGCAGCTTCTCCTTCTCTCTGGTGAGAGCCTCGATGCTGCTTTGCAGAGCTCTCATTTGGGAGCCCAGGTGTTCGTTCTCCTCACGGTCCTTCCTGAGGAGCTGCTCCTGCCAATCCACCTCCCCTTGCTGACACTGAAATAATCTCTGAATATCCTCCAGTTTTAACTTCTCCTAGGAAAAACAGGCATGGTGAGCACACGTTTCTATGATCCAGAAGCAGAACACTGACATCCTTAGCTGCAGCCAGAGTGATTTGAGTGCATTTAATGGAGGAAGGTGACAATAGAACGGCTCCAAGTACCTTGGGGACCTTTTTAATGCTACAGATCACCCAGCTGAGTTCAACTCCCTTCCACACTCATTGTTGGGAAATGATAGGATCCAGATAAGCTCCTAAAAACCAGCATCCATCATTCTACAGCCACAGAAGAGCTTCTGTGCTCCCTCTCTCTCACATACACCAAAAAATCCCATTATTTTAAACGGCCTAGGCAGACTTAAGACTTTTCTGTGATAAGCTGAAATCAGATTAGAAACTGATTGATTTAAAAGTATCAGGACTCTGTTACCCAAGGCTCAAGAGAAGCAGAGATCTCTCAGTTTCTGCATCAGCCAGAGAAGCATTTCCTACCTCTAGAACAGCCACCTGGGTCTTTTCCAGCTCATTGACCTTCTGCTCATGTTGTAGTTTCAAAGCCTCCAGTTCATTCTTCTCAAGCTCCAGCATTTCCAGCACATGTTTCAGTTCTAGGGAGGTGAAATAAAGAGCAGTTATTGGATCAGGATGAGGAGAACTAAAGAGCTCTGTGTGTTCCTCCCCAATCTGCACAAAATCCAATAAATCCCAGGACATACCCATCTTATGCTTGCTGATTTGCCCAAGTATTCCTTGAAGATTTTCCTCCTCCTTTCTAATATCCTTCTTTAGGACCAAAAGCTGTGCTCTTCTGTCATTTATCTGGACATCCAGTTCATTCCTCTCAACACTAAGCTCTCCAAGAAGTACTTTAATTTCCTGTGAGAATGTACCAGTGTTACAAGGAATACCATTCCTTGCAATTTTAAATTAATATTTCCTTTAAAGTGAAATCCTAACTATTTATAAAATTATTTAACAGTCTGTCATCAATATTCTGGTTTAAGAAACAAAAAATACAGAATATTTAAGTTAGGGTCTTGTTTATTGATGATTTAGAGCAGTAATTCTGCAAAGATTTTGATCTCCAAATCTTACCACAATGTTGTCATTCAAGTGAATAATAGGCATTAAAACAAAACCAGACAAGAAGCCCTCACAAAAGAAAATAAACCACAAAATATAATTAGCTCTGATACTTGGTTTTGATTTCAGCAGGGAAGTACAGAATCCTCTCTGTGCAAATGGGGATGGGGACAGACTGGGGCAGCTGTGTTGTGTTTTACACACACTGATCACACTGATTTCCTTCAGCAGCTGCTCCTCAGCAACAGGAAATCATTCACAGGCTTATATTTAATGTGACTTAGCTCTCAAGGGACCAATTCTGTAAGAACTACTGGAACTGGGAAGTTCTTCCTTGTGCATCTGGACCAAGCTTTTAGTCACACAAACCCATAAAATTCCATGTTCTGTTTCTCAGTGGGTTTGGGGAGGGCACAAATAGCAAAACTGAGGTGGAAACCTCCTGGAATGGTTTTAGTACTTCAAGTCTTTTGCTATAATGATTTGAAAACTCATCTGGGAAACTTGCCCTTATTTGACGAAGCTTTTCATGTGCTTCAGTCTCTCCATCTCGAAGAGCTTCTTTGAGGTCACCTTTCCTTTGGGAAATGCAGTCCTGAAGGCCACGGAGCTCTTCTGTTCTTTGAGTCACCTGCTGCTCCAGGAACAAGAGCTCTTGCTTCTGAGCAGAAATCTACAGTGGAGACGTTTAACAGAAGAATCAGTGCAAGCTTTTGTTTTTGTAGCTAAACATGAAAAAAACCCACATGAAAAAGTGCATCAGAGAGACTGGGATCATAATTGTGAGACAAAGGTCAATTCCAACAAAATGGATAGGCCAGGGTTAGTAGGCCAAGCCTTACCTGATCTTTCAATGTTTCCAGTTCAGTTTTCTTGCCCTGAACAAGGTTTTCTGCTTCTCTGATGATTTGGAGATGCTGGCTCTCATTACCTTCTGCAAGTCGAATGTCTCCTTGGAGCTTCTGAAGACTGAGAGTGAGGATTAAAACAGGAGTCAGAAGAAGTGAGAATATCTTAGGCAGTGACTCACTGGAGGAGGACATGTTTTACTTAAAACAGTCCATGGTAAATTGAAAGTCCTCACCTTTCAGTGAGCATTTCTATCTTCTGGTTTAATGACTGCAACTCAGAGTCTCTTGCAGCCACCATTTTGTTGATTTCCTTCAAAATACCTTCTTGTTCCCTCTTAAACTGTTCCAAATCCCTCGTGTCTGTCTGTAATAACCTAGAAGAGCATTTATGCATTTTCATATTAACATTCTAACAGCTCTCCAAAAAGCAGTGTCTTGATACTGGAAAGATCCCAGTCCTTGTCCTCACCCCATGTGACACAAACCCACAGGAGCACTCAGGGTACCTGAGTTGCTGAGCTGCTTTCACAAGTTTGGTGGCTGTTTCCTGAGCCCTCTGCTCCAGCTCCTCTGCCTCCATTTCAGTGCAGGACAAATGGTGTTTGGCACGACTGTACTTCTGCAGAGTCTCTTTAGTCTAAGGCAAAACATGAAGATTGAGACAATACATTCCACATTTGCTGTTTAAATGTGAGCTCCTGGCTTGAATATTCCACCTCAGCCTTCTCCCTCTTTCTACCATGAACAACTTTTTCTCCTCTCTTGTCCAGAGCAGAAAACCTTCCTTCTCTCCAACAAGGACTAAACCAAGTTCTTCTAGCACAGTTTATTTCCCAACTTACTTTCATATAGAAGCATTTTAAGAGGTTCCAGGTTACCCATGTGAAAATAAAGTGCCTAGACAAACAAAACAACAGTCAAATCCTTCTGCCCTCAGGGTTTTGCCTTCACTCACCTTGCCCCGGGTGCTCTCGAGTTCCACCTGAGCCTCTGTGAGGAGCCTGTCAGCCTCTCTGAGCTCGGCCCGGCGTTTCAGGAGAGTCTTCTCTGCACACTCAATCTCCTCTGCAACATCTTCCTGCTGCTGAAGGGACTTCTCCAGCTGCAGCTCTGCAAGGAGGCTGTCGCTGTAGCCGTCAATAAAGTCCCTGAAAGGTCAGGATGAAAAACATGGAATTAAAATACAAAGATGCCAAAGATTTGGGAGCCTCTTGAAGTTCTAAAATTGTAAATGACTCAAAAAGCTGAATTTGCTGGGAAAATGCTTAGGAATTTGCACATGCTTCCTTTCAGTGCCCTGCTCCCACCTGCGTGTGCTCCGTTTCCGAGCCGCCCGGCGCAGCTCTGCCACTTCACATTCCAGCTCTTCTCTTTCCTGCTCAAGTTCTTCAACATTTCCATGCAATCTTTCCACCTCCTTTTTGTATTTATGCTCAGCTGCCTCTGAGCATTTCTCTTTGTATTTCTGAGACTTTAAATAGCACACAGTCTCTTCCAGCCTTGAGACTTCACTCTCCTGCATACAGGGAACAGAACAACACAATCAGGATCTATTTTCCAGCTGAGGCCTCCTGACACCCAGGAGCAGCTCCAGATGGCAAAGACTGTAACCAGATCCAGACCCTTCCTAGCAGGGAGTTTTCCTAGAACACATTTGTCAGTCAGTTCCCAAGGGTCCCAGCTGCAGCTGCGGCTCTGGTTCTTACCAGATCCTGATGTTCAGGCACGTTGCAGTGCAGCACTCCCAGGGGAATGAGTGGCACGGTGAAGTTTGGAGGCAGAGGGCCATAAACCACCTGGGATCCCAGAGGAGGTGGGCCATGGATGATGGATCCAGGAGCAACTGGAGCTCCAGTGGCTGCTGCAGGAGGAGGGCCATAAACCCCCACGCCCTGAGGTGCAGGGGCCCCATCTGGAAGGGCTGTGTAAATAACTGTGCCCGGGGGTGGGACAAAGGGAGAGGCTTCAGGCACAGGAGATCCTGCATTTCCTTCACCATCTTCTTTTGCTCTTCTGTCTTTAAAAGAGACAAAACCAAACATGTTACTTTTAATAGTTTTTTTCAGTAGAGATAGTCTTCAAATGCACATTCTAAATTCTATGTAATTTACAAAAATGTAATGAATGTTGCTTAAACAAAGTTATTCAACAGTAATAAACATTTATATTCACTCATGCCCATTAAAAAAAAAAAACCTCTAAGCAAGCCCATCTTTAGTCTGCTCCTAAATATTCTGAGACTGACACTGACTTACCTTTGCCAGAATTTGCTTTGTACAACCTATTTCTGACTGGTGAATAAACCCAACATCCTTGGCTGGGCAAGTTCTCCCTCCCACAGGGCCTGTCCTGAGCATCCCCTCTCCTGGCTGGGGATGTGCCAGAGCACCCCAAACACACTCCAGAGTCTTTGGTACTGTGGGAAGCAGGAGTTGAAGCCTGAAGAAAAAATACAGCATGTGTTAATCTAGAAATGACATATCATGGCAAATAAAGGAGTTATTGTAGACATTCTAATGATTTTTCAGAACAGGCTACACATCCTGTGCTGCCTCTCAGTTCTAAGCATGATGCTGCTTTAAAAGCACTGAGTATATTTTAACAGTACTGGTTTTAAAGTCAGACAAATATTCTCTTGAAAGAAATGTTTGTCTGTAACATCTCCTTTTAACCCTTACCTAAATGGATTTTCAGCAGTGCCCACTGAACAGTTCTCTCCCAATGTTATGTACCTGGACTCCTATCAGCACAGTAAAGGGCTTTACCAGGGAACATTTGTGTGTGTTTTATTTCAGTATTTCTCCTACATGCCAGCCAATATTTGTTCTTAAATTTCTCCCAAACCTACTAAATTTATAATGCGCTTTCCCCCATCAAAGGGCTTTCCACAAGGAAAGTAACCCATAACAGGATTTTTATTCCTGACCTGTGATGATGGCAGGTAGTACCAGTATCCCCCTCTTTTCAGGGGCTCTGCTGTACTGGGGCTGTGATCATTCTGCTGCGAGAGCACATTTCTGAGGGCTGCAATTTCATCCTGTAAGGCTTCAATTTCACCTTTGTTACCTGGAAATTAAGCACACTTTTAAAGTCATCTAAGGCAAATAGTGAAATAGATACTGCATTCAACTTTTCCCTCAATGTTATCCAGTTCAACTGGAAGTGTATTTTAAAAACTTAATTGCTGAGGGAAACAAACTAAATGTTATCTGTAATGACAGACATACACGGGGGGTTTGGTGATTAAGATTGTGGAAATACAAGTTCAGATCCAGGTAAGTGCTGCTCATTTTCCTTCACAGAGCTCTGCCAACGTCCTAGAGCAGTTTAAAAGGAGTGCTCAGCACAATCAGTGTTTCCTAAAGAGCTGTAAAAAGTGCAAACTAATGAACATTGAGACATATCCTGTATAAACCTGCACAGAAGGAAATTCTCAACACTGTTCTCCAGATTCCAGCACTGAGAAATGGGGAATAACAATCTTCTATATCCCTGTCTGTCTGCAAGAAGTGGAGAGAAAAGAGAAATTACCTGTCCCAATATTATCCAACAACCATTTCAATCGGTCAATCTCTGCTTTTTGCTGTTCCAGAGCTTCACTTAATTTATTCATTTCAAACTTCTGAGTGTTTGATGCAACAGTTTTCTCACCAGCTTTCTCCATTTCCTGCAGAAGCTATTTGAAATAGAAGTTTAAATCACAAAAAGCTCCTACTCAATGCCACAAAGCTGTTCTTCCCATGCCCTCATATGAGAGATGTTTGAGTCATGGTTTTCCTTAAAACTCAGCTGCTCCAGGCAGTGAGGTTTTCAGTTTCTTCTTGGGCAGGTGTCAGGGGAGGGAAGAACACTGATTTGGGAAAACTTGAGGGGAAAAGGGCAGGGCAAGAACCTCTAAACCTGACATTTCCAGAAACTCACTGGTATTTTATCATATAACACAGAGCAAACAACCTACTTGCTCTTCCTTCTCCTTCAGGAGTTGTTGTAGCAATTCTATTTCTGCTTCTGCTTTGGCAAGAGCCTGGGAAGCATGAGCTGCCTCAGCACAGAACTCCTGGGCTTCCTCAAGCTCCTGAAATTGAGATTTTCATTTGAGCTGTAGTTTGCAGGAATGTTTCTCAGGCCTGAGATGTGCCACTGTGAAAAGCTAACCATTGAGAAGCACCAGCACCTGACTGTTCTGGAACTCTAGATACACATAAAATACTCTTTCTCCTTTAACTTTACAGTATTGGTACAGAGGAGATGTTATTATGTAGCCAAAAGTGCTTCCCGCTTTTAAAAAGAGTTTCCAGTCCTTTCTTTTGTTTTTCTGTCTTACAGAACAATGTATTATCTATTGTTTGCCTTTCAGTTAATAAGAGATTAATGATCTTCCCCCTCCCTTCCCCTCCCACAGCAGGAACCTGTCCATACCCAAATTTCCTCACTCATCTACTGCATCTCAAACTGTGCCCAAAGCAGAGCTGCTGTGCAGCTCAGAACAATTTAGAAGAAAGCTCTGAAGCTCATTTGAAGGACACCAGCCCTGCTCCCACTGCAATGGCATTAACAAGCAATTAATTAATTCCCCATGCTGATTCACCTCAGCTCTCTCCTGGTGAATCCTGAGCACAGTCCCCTGCAGAGCCTTGAGCTGGTTTGCAGCGATGGAGAGCTCGGTGGCTGCCAGCTTGTCTGAGGTGATCACTGCTCTCTGCAGCTCCTTCAGCTCCTTATCCAGACTCAGCACTTGCACTTGTGCCCTGGCATCTTCTATTTTTTTCTGAAAGCAGGAAAATAGACCTTTACAATGTACTTTCTTTCATCTTCCCCCGCCTCCCCACTCCATTTTGTATTATTTAAGAAAAAAATCTAAAGCAAGGACAACCAGTAAAATTTAAGGAAAAAGCAAGTTGTTATATTTAACATTTGTGTTCCTACATGTGTTGTTTTATCTTAGAAAGCAAAAATTGACAAGTTTTTGTTTCTCTTTCCTGAGCAATCAAACAGTGCACAGACCTGCCCTCACCCATTCTTACCCTTTTCTCTAAATCCTCCAGCTGAGCAAGAATAGCCTCTTTTTCTTCATCTGCCTCCTGGAGCTGCTGATCAGCCAGGCCCTGAATCTCTTCCATGCTCTTTATTTTTTCATGTAAACATTGAATTTCATTCTCTAGCTGATGCACCTTGTTCTTATTTTGCCTGTTTTCAGCTTTAACCTGCAAGTAAAATACATTAGAATAAGTGACCATAAATTTTTTCCAATCAAAAGTCACCCTGTTGTTATTATTTAATTAAATTTCTGGGAAATGCAGTTTGATGCAGCATACTTTGCATTAAAACAAGAAAAGGTAACTACTGTGCCACTGTATCTGTAATATTTTAAGAGTGCCTCAGTTATTTTAGTACAGATATGTATAATGATCTTTCAAGAAGGTTCAGAGCTGTATTTTTTTAGTGGTCATTAAAGTCTTTGTTGCCTCTGAGACAGATCATTGACTAAATTCCAATTCACCAAATAATCAGGTAAAAATCAGGAAGACTATTAATGAAAAATCAAATCAGACTCCACTGTTACACAAAGGAGAGAGCACAGCAAAGCTTCATCAAGTGAAATGTGATCCTTTGGCTGCAGGTTACATTTTTTAGACTAAGCTGAAATTGTCTCTCTCTTGCTTTTGTTGTTTGATACATGCCTGTCTGTATTTCTCCTGTATTTCTTCCAGTTTTTCCTGCTGGGATACCATTTCTTCCTGCAACTGTCTCTGTCCAGCCCATGCTTTCTCTTTTTCCTTCTGTGCATCAGCAAGGATGTCATTGAACTCCTTCTGCAGACTTGCAAGGTTTTTCCCTAAAATATCAGCTGAATTTGGACACCTGAAAGAGAACCAATCCAGGTTCCAAGACAGGAAACAGTGATTTTCAGTTGTGATCCCAGATACTGAAATCATGAATGACAAATAGTGCAAGTTTGAGACATGCTGTGTAATTCATTGAGTTCATCAGATCCAACCACTCCCCCAGGACTGCCAAGGCCACCACTAACCCATGTCCCCAAGTGCCACATCCAAACATTTTTTAAATCCCTCCAGTGCTGGTGACTCCACTGCTGCCCTGCATAGCCTGTTCCAATGCCCGGCAAGACTTTCAGTGAGGAAAATTTCCCAGATATCCAACCTGGACCTTCCCTGGCACAATCTGGGGCCATTTCCTTTTGTTCTGCCCCTTTCACATGCTCAAATCTCACACTGTACTTTTATTTTACTCACTTCATCTCTCCTGCTCCTGTCTGTAGCTTTTTCCTGAGTTCATTTATACAAGCCATGACATCCTCAGGATGAATTAAGTTACCAACTGCATGGTTTAGCTGATTCTGGAGATCTTTAAGCTGTTGTTTTAGGAAATTATTGTCTCCCTAAAAACAGACCAAAAAAATTCACACAAATATAATCAAATACATCTACAAGTGATAAAAGCTAGGATTTTTAATACACCAAGAACTTCACCTGCAATTGCTTGAACTGTAAATGAAGCTTGCAATTTTGTTGTTCCATTTCTTCTGCCAGCTGTGCTTTGGTCTGAGCATTCTCTAACAGTTGTCTTTCCTTTTCAAGTTCATCCTGCAGGGCTGACAGTTCCATCTACAAAACCACAAAACCTCCAGATTAATATCCCCACTCCCAACCCCAACCTGTCACCCAAACACACGACAGATGTATTTCTTAAAACAGTAACAATATGACAACACCTAAAAAAGATCCAACAAAACAGCCCCAAGCAAACCATCTGCACCTTGCTTCAAAGCAAAGTTCTAAATCCCAGCAAACTGATGCTGTGGGGACACACCTACACCAGCAGTTTGTGATTTAGCTTTGGAGATGAGGTGTCCTGGGGTAGCTAACACCTCTGGCAGCAGTAAAGCTCTGTCTTTACCTGGCTAAGTTGTTTCAGTCTTTCAAATTCTTCTTTTTGCAGCTTGGCTTCAGCATCTCTCTCTCTTAACTGAGCTTCCAGCTCAGCCTCGTGGGCACAGACCTTCCCCTGCACACCTTGAAGGGACTCATTTATCTCTCTCTGCTCCTGGAGTGAACTCTCCAGCATTGCAATTTCCTGGAATTTAATACCCATTTTAGAAGGATGTACATGGGAGAGCCAAAATTTAAGAGTATTTGCCTCCCTTCCCTTTAGCTCAAGAACTCCATTAAGCCTTGAAGGTGGGTGGCACTTCTACCTGCAAGGTCAGGTCAGTGGTGCCACTGACTGTCCAAAATCTACACCCAGGTTAGAAAGGTGGAGCTGGAAATGGAACAGAACCGTCCCAGGAGTTCAGGTTCACAGAACACTCATCAGGATGCCCAGACAGCTCTGTGTCACTGGCTGACAGGACAGATCCCAGCTGCTGACACACACCCCTGGCCAGTGTCAGAGGGTTCACTGATGCCATTCCCCACGGTGTCACCTGCAAATCCATTTGCAGTGATGTCTGCAAGGTGAAACCTGCACTTCTGAGCCATCTCCCACAAAGCACAGATTTACTGCATGTCTCTTACAACTGGTTTTAAAGGCCAGATTCTATTCTTGAGGTGTGTGGGCACCTCTCATCATGTTACCAAATTAGAAATTATTTTGTCCAAGGAACTGTGCTCTCCTAGTCCCAATCTGATCACCAGCTTATTTTTTCAAGTTTATTCTTAGATATGTAAACTTGGGAAAAGAGGTATTAAGCCTTACTTTTCTCATATTTTCTGCATCCATGGCAACCACTTCCAGGTTGTTTTTATCCTCCTCCAGACCTGCCAATCTTCCCAGCAGAGATTCTTTTTCCTTCTGCAACTTCTTACACTCCTCATTGGCCTGTTTTGCCTGATGCTTCATGCTTTGCAGGTATTCCTGTAAGCCAGTGATAATACTTTCCAAATCCCTTTTCAGTGCTTCATTTGTTGCTATTTGACCTGCAGGAATGCAAAATGAATTCGAGGTAGTTAAGAAGCCACGTTTATTTACCAAACAAACCAAACTGCCTTCCTTCATAATTTCAAATGTTTGCCATTGGAGTAAGTAAAAACAAGTACCTAGAACTCAATGAGAAATTATTGTTTTTAAGGTTAGGATTCCCAATATTACTGTGTTAACCTGACCACTGGAAGAGTTATAAGAAATAGCAGCTCTTTGTACATTCCTGCCCCCCTTTCCCAAGCAGGTAGAAGTGAGGTGAACACACACAATTCCCTTTTACATCATTTAATAGTTTTTAACACTTTTGTACCCGTTCTGTATTTCACAAAATCAAAGATAAATCAATCCTCAATTCAATTGTCATGTTGCCCTAAGTACAACAAATACCTTGAGACAAAAATTAAAGTTTACCATCAGTGAGCTGCTGCTCCAAATCTTTGATTTCCTCAGTTTCCTTGGCAATCCTGGAGAGCATCTCATCCAGGCGAGTCTCCAGCTGCTGGCAGTGTTTGTTCATTATATCCAGGTGCTGTTCTTTACTTGCTTTTTGAGCTTTCATGTGAGCCTGTCAAGTAACAGAAAAGTAAAACAGGGCATCAACACAGATTTAAAACATCAAATTGGGATTTTGTCTCAGTTCTGCAGTGTCCCACTATCAGCAAGTAAAGCCACAAGCTCAGCACACACTGTGGTGCTTTGGGGTTTGTTATTTGTTGGCATTTTCCCTCAGTCCTTCCCCACAAAGGACCCCAGATAAGCAGCAATCTGTGACTACCAGCATTGTCTGCAGGCTGAATAAAGCCTGCATTTATAAATTAGTACTCATGGCTACTATCTTTCTTCCTGCCTTTACATTGTGTTCTACCACTTCCTCTCTCAGTCAAGAACAAACATGATTTCTCCCAGAACCTTTAATCCTGTCATCCTGCATTGCCCTCACAGCAGATGATGCTTTAGAACATGTCAGGTCAGCACTTGAATGAAAATACTCTCAATAAACAGCAAGTCGGGCCAACTTTACAGTTACTAAGCAAATATTCCTAAGTAAATCTTATTTTATTAAAATATTTCCGAGATATACATCACACAGCTCAAACAGACTCTGGCAAGGACTTGATGCATTTAGTATGAATTAACTTATTGTTTCAGCTGTTTACAAAAACATGGTTATCAACAGAATAAAGTGTTATTTCTTACCAGTGTGAAATTGCTCAGAAACAACCCAAATGCCAGAAACTTGGGAAAATACATAATATACTGTCATGATTAACTGCATGTTTTTCTTCCTACTCAAAGTAAATCAAGCTAACAGTAGGAAAATTTAAATATGAGTTCTCAGAAAAAAGAACACTTACGAAGTTACTTCCATAACAAAAGTAAATGGGTAAAACCAAAGCTTCTTGTATTTTTAATGAATTAAACTGGAAATTAACTTAAACATCCATATCAGCACAGCTCAACTTGTCACCTTGCTAACACAAACTGCCCTGCAGCCTTCAAAAGCGAAATTTCAACAAGTAAAACTCGAGCCGCTGCCACTCAGCCATCTTGCTGCAGCTGCTGAATGGCTCCAAAAATGCAGTTTTAAAAAGAAACAAAAAGCCACAAGTCCCCGACCACTTACAGCTTTGCCTTTGTCTTTTCTCCTCGAGACAGCACTTGCAGAACGCCCCACCCCTGAGCGGGAATTCATTTGAATAAAGCACCGGGAGCTTCAGCACGGGCAGGAACTGAGCGGAGTCCGCACGGGGTCGGGGGCGGGAGCTGCCGCCCCGGCTCCGCTCCCGGTGCCGTTCCCAGCGCCGCTCCCGGTCCCAGCTCCGCTCCCGGCCCCGTTCCCGGCCGTTGGCCCGCACGGCGCTTCCTGTGTTGTGATTCGAAGCGAGGGGCGGCCGCGGGAAGGGCCGGGCCCGCTCCTGCCCCGGGTCCGGCATTCCCCTGGGAGCCTTCCCGGAACGCGCTCGGCCTTTCTGCCACCCAACAGCCACGGAAATTAAGTTTAAAACACAAAAGGAGCTCTTTAAACAAGTGTTTGCGTGCCTCTGCTGAATACGGAGCCAAGCATAGAAATACTTTCATTTCTCACTTAAAAGCATCCAGCTGGTCTGAAAAACTTTCATTTAGAGATATAAGCTTTTAAAAAACACTATGAAAGATAATTCAGTTTCATTTTAGTTTAATTTCTATAAGTGTTTGCTGTACCTGAACACAGTTCTAACTCAGAAAAAGTCCTGCATCCCTGATGATCATAAAGTTAGCTGGAAGTTTGGGCTGTCCCTGGCTCCCCAGCCCCAGGAGATGTGACCTCTGGGGCCTTGCTGATTCTCTCAGGACTGGAGGTGACAGCAGAGAAAGGCCACCAGTCCCCACCAAACAGGCTGGATAAGCACTGCCAGACACAGATCTTTAAAAACTCCACAAAAAGATGCAACAGGATTTTTTACACAGAAATTGTTTGCAAGGCTCTGCCCAGTGTGTTTGTGCAAAGCATGATGATTTAGTTTTTAATGTCCTCTACAGCACCTGCTGGGAAAAGGAGTTGTTCAAGTGTTTTACCAAAGCTGGTTGGTTTGGTGGGATTTTTTCACTGTAAAGATTTTTTAACTTTCAAATCATAAGTTAATGACTTTGATAAACAGCAAAAGAATATAACTCAAGAAACAGGCACAAGTGAATGGGCACCAGCTAAAGCAGCCTTTAGTCCATTGCACAGTATAGAAAGACTTCAGATTCTGGTTTTACTTACATGCCTTGGATCCTCAGGATTCACAGAACCAAGAGAACTCTGCAAATCTTCCAGCTCTTTCTGATTTTTCTCTATTTCTCTTTTCTGTTTCTCTATTTGTTTTTCCAGTTCTAAGGTTTCCTTGCGCAGCTCCTGCAGGATTTGTAACTTTTCACTCAATTTCTGTTCAATTGCTTCCTTGCTGGCCTGGGAGATCTGGAGACAGCATTAGGATGTTGAGTGGTTGGAAATACACAGATGATCAAGAATATATTTAACATTTAAATAAAGACAATCCTGGTCACTGTTTTTCAGGCAAGTTTAAAAATTAAAAATAGCAATAATTGATGACAGTTGAAGAAGGGGAAGATGCTGTTTTAGTTTGATGCTGATAAAATTAATTCTTGCTGCCAGTTCTGTAGCCACATTGGTTATCAGCTGCACAACTCAACCTGCACAGCAGGTTCTTCCAAAGGGTTCTGGGAAGTCAGCAATAAATCAGCAGCAACATGGAACAGATGCCATTAACTGCACTACAGCTCTAACAGCTGATTTATGAACAAGCTCTCTAAAACCTAGAAGAATTTTCTGATGCTTGACACATGGATTTATGTCTGTACAGTGGCCTCTTTATAAGAATGGGGAGAAAAAGTTGTATTTTCTTACATCAACACATCTTCAAACACCTTCCCTTGCTCTTTGTGAAACAACTTACTTTTTTCTGAGCCAGAGCATCCTCCAATTGTTGCAGTTCCCCTGTTACTTTCAGCACTTGTTGCTCTGCATCTCCAATTTCACTTTGCAGTTCTTCTAATCTTCTTTGTGCTGCAGACAAAAGAAACCCAACACAAAACCCACAATCCCACAAAGTACATTGTAATATTGTGTGTAACACTGATACACAGCAGTGTATGAGCACATTAATCAGCACAGCATTAACACAGTGATAATCACAGCTAATACATTCTGCTTTCTCAGAATATGTCCAAAGTTTGTTTAACAAGTATGACACAATTAAATTCACGCACCAAATATGAAACCTCCCTAGAACTGTGTTTTCAATAACATGTAATGCTCTCATCCTGAGTTATCTTAAAATAACAGCAGTAAGAAACTGTAGCAGTTTTGACACCAGAGTGCATCAAGTCCAGTGTTCAGCAATCACAGCACTTCCAGCCTTTGACACACTGTTTCTATTGTGATGTTTCTATTCTGTGTCTATTCTGATGTTTCTATTCTGATTCTGGAACCACACTGACACACATGGTTTTATCTTCATTTAATAAAAAATAAGGTTTTACCTGAATTAATCTTTTCTTCCTTATCCTGCAGTATTTTATCCAGACTTTGGAGATGTGATTCCAGCTGGGGTTTCCTACAGGAGTCATCTTCCTCCTGTTGCATTTTCCCAACCTGCAGCTGCTGAGCTTTGTCAGAGATGTAGCCTTCCCTTATAAACATATTTCTTTTGTACCTGGCCTTGCCAATGTAGGGACTTTCACCAGGTACATTATCAAGTTCAACCTCCTGAAATGTAAGAAGAGTCTTTATCTCAGAACTATGGCTGCAGTCAACTCCTAACATACATTTAGTTCTCTTATCAGGCATAGAAAGAGAAACCAATTTGAAATTAGAAAAACAAGAAGAAAGATTATACTTGACATTTTTGGCTTTGAACATTGTTATTTTATAATGGAATTAAAACCAAACAAACCCAACTGAGGTCTGCCCAGTTTGTTACAGATGTCTGGAGGAACTTTTTCTTAGTGTATTAAATTTACTTAGATCATATTTAGTCCATTACATTGTTGCACTTAAGTTTACTCAGACATAATTTTAGTCAATGATTACTGATCTTTTCTTATGGATTTCATTCTGGCATTTTTGTTGGTAAATATGACAGAGGTTGGGCCTTTAATAAAGCAGTATCTGCTAGATTATAAGAGAACTAATATGGTTTTTATTTTCCAAGTTGAAGAATCAAGGGAAACAGCAATAAAAAGATCCATGATTTTTAAATCATTACCTCTGAGGGAAAATAATTCAAGGGCTCAAATTTTGCATCGATCTTGTAGAAGGCCAGCTCTTGCTCCAGCTCATACTGCTTCTGGCAAGCCCGGGTCAGCTCCACTGTCTTCTGCTTCAGCTGAGGAACCACAAACCCAGTGAGAGTCATTCACAGGAATTCACTCATCTCTGGCACACACAGTGCAGCTCCACAGAGAGCAGGCACAGCCCTTCATGTGGGAACAAAGCTCACAGCACACTTTTGGATCAAGGATATCACAAAGGGCAACTTTACAATGGTGGCTAAGAGGAGACAAAAGCCCCACAATTAATAGAATACAAATGATCACATGAAAGGCCTTTTAAGTTTATGTACATAAAGTGACAAGTTTATTTTTAAACGTAATTTAGGATAAAGCAATCATTTGGGTATGATCCTTTAGCAAAATCTAGGCCAAAATAACAAATATATTTACTGCTACCAGTGAGCATGAGGACTATTAACACTCATGGTCTGTTAAAAAATCAAAATATCTCAATTCTCAAGAGTACAAAGTTTATGTATTTTATTTTAGCTTAACCATGTGCTAGATTGGTTTTGAGGTTATTTTTCAGTAAAGGTCCATCATGTGATTTCTTTTAAAATCAACTTTTCACACTTAATACCTGAAGGAGAACATGCAGCACAATTCCAATAGAGAGTGGAAAGCAGGACTAATGGAGGAAAAGAAATAGAAACAGGAAAGGCTTAAAGGAAGATTTCAAAACCTGATAAATGTCATGCAAAAATTAACTCTGCTTCAGAGAAAAGGGGAAAAAATAGCAAGAAGATTGTACTGCAAACCATAGTGAATATAAAACCTCACTGGGACACTTCATAATAATGTTGCTACTTCAGGGAACGTGCAAATACATCCTAGAAATAAAACCAACCATGCAACCCAGGGGCACAGTGGGGCTACCTTGAGTGAGGAACAAAGGCTCTGCAGGAAGGGGACTGTGACAAACCCAGACACCAGCTAAAGGGAGACAGAAGCGAGCCAAGTTTGTCATCCAAAGGAGAAGAGAGGCTTCGAGCTGCAAAGTATTTGCTGCTAAATCTCTTTATATTGCAAGCTTCATTTTAGAAGCAGACTGCTGGGTAGTGTGTGTGTGTTCAGAGAAACAGCTGTAGAGGTACCAGGTATGAGAGTCTGAAGGATAAAATTTTAAAGGACAAGTCTAACAGGATAAAATCCAAATATTAAGTTCCCATCAGGTCATTCACAACCCAGCACTCACAAGTCAGTAAGTCAGTAGGACTTTGCCTGCATTTTATGGCTACCAATGAAAGAGACTCAAACATAAGCCTTTAGGATGATGTGAATAAAATACAATTAAACTGGTGAGCACTACCCAAAACAATAATCAAGGGCTATTAGTGACATACAACTTGTGTACCTGGTGTTAGTAAAAGCAGCAATTTTCTTCCTTATTGCAGCAGCACTTTAGAGCCTTACCAGTGCAGCATATTCACAACATCAGCAATTCAGCAGCTTAACCTTTCATCAACAGGCAAAATTTTAAACAGAAATACATAAATAATTACTCAAAACAAAGAAGTTACTATAAATCACAGGAGTGATACTGAGTGCTGCTTCCATATACTTCACTTTTTCCACAGAAAGAATACTGAAGGTCAATAATCACTCTCTAAAGACTTGAGGAGGTCTCTCAATTTTAAAATTAAATCTTCAGTCACTTGAACTCTCATATTGACAGCTCTGTGTCTGAAGATTTCCTCAGTGGCAGGGATTATCTTACCAGCTCATTTTTGGTGCCCAGGTCCCTCTGTAGCTCCTCAAAGCTTTGTCTCTGCTGCACAGCCTTTTCCTTTAGTGACTTGTTGAGCTCATCTTGATGCTGAAGTTGCTCAAGCACTTTGGACTGGTTAGATTTCATGCTCTCCATCTCCTTTTTTGTGTTTTCCAACTCTCTTTCTAATTTTTCTATCTCTTCTGAAAAATAAAATCAGAGAAACATTCCAGTAGAAAAATCTTTTCCTTCTAAACTTAATTTTTGCATCATTCACTTTAGATTTATTACCCAAATTAAACCTCTCCAGAGCTTCCTGCCTGTCATGGTTTGTCACTGGCTGTCCATCCAGGTTTTCCAGTGCCCTCAGGTGGAATATGGTGTACAAGCAGTAGTGAGGCAGACTTGCAACTGGGTTTCCAGCCAGGAACAGAGAGGTCAGATCTTGCAGAGGCTTTAGTTTAGCTATATCATGGAGCTACAAAGAGAAACCAAACAAGGATTAGACATCCTTCTGAGAAGAATTAAACCCCCAGGAGTGGATTTCTCATTATGTAGAATGTTCTATGACAGGTCTGTATTAAAAGATTTATTTTAACCTTTATGCTAATCTCTAAAAATCTACCAAAATACACAGTATTATGACTAAAGTAACTTCTTAAAATCAAATAATTCCCTCTATAAAAAATGCCACTGCAAAGAGTGTAAATGCAATCAAGCTTTATCTTGGAAGTGCCAAGGTATCAAGGGCTGTGGATGTACAACCCCCCAAAAAGTTATGCTTTCCCAAACAACATAATATAGGTTTGTATCTTCCCTATCTGCACAACAGGAGTTTCTATAATAAATAACTTTATTAGGCTCCCAACTGCTGCATTTCACAGCAGACTCTGTGGAAAGACACTCAGCAATTACTCAGAGTAAGTCAATCAGTGTAAATACCCCAGCTGACTTCATGAAAAGACTGAACAATGCCTGTTTCTAACTATAATCACTTACTGAGGACACTTTATTCTGTTTCAAGTTCAGGCTGCGCAGGGATCTCAGCTTCTTCCCTACCCACACAGGAATGTGCTCAATCTCATTCCCTGCCAGGTTCAGCCTCTGGAGGTTGTGCAAATGTTCTATGCCTTCAATTTTGCTGAAAATGAGAAGAAAAATTCAATTTGTCATGAACCACAGCAAGTTTAAAGTGAAACTGAGGCATTATGGATAAACTAAAATAAAATCTGTCACAATTAATCAACCAAGAGATCAGCAAAACCATTGTTTAGTGCCATGGACAATTGAAATGAAATGACACCAGCTTACTTATAAGTACTAAATTAAGACCAAAAATCACAGCACAATTTTCTGTCATTGTTGCAAACTCATAACTTTTGCATGCGTTCATTTCAATATTAACACTATTTTAATGTGTGCTAACTCCATTTTAATAGGCAAAATTTGCTCTTTCTCTCCTGAGACTGTAATGGCCCAAAGATGAATCAAAATAAAGTTGTTTTGTGGGTTTTTTCCCCCCCCCCATAAAAAGGAAGGATCAGCTGTAACCTGACAGCATGAAGAGCTATATTTAATGTTTTCATGAAAACTATTGAGGAAACCATGCTAGGCTGTAGTTTACCTCAGCATGTTTTTATGTGTGTACACGAAGTAAACCATGAGTATTATAACAAAGTACAGCAGGATGTGCTCCTGTGACTGTGCTGTTTTTTGGGTATATATGAGCTGTACATAACCAAAGTGTGAAAACAGAGCAGCAGCTAAAAGCTACTTTGCCCTTTTCAATTCCTGTTGAGAGAGGAAATTGTGTGAATGCAACGTGTAGAAACGAATTCTGGGGTTTTACTCACTTCCCATTGTAAATGTCTCTGCTGAAATGGCAGCCTCTCTGCTGCAAAGGCAGTTTCATAATAGTAAAGATCATAATTCACTGACAGAAAAATTAAAAGCAATTAAGAGTTTTGCTACTGCATGAACCATTACCCTTTAACACTTTAAACAAGACACCAAGGCTCTCAAAAGAGTTCAAAAGCAATTTAGGGAATTTATGGCCTGCCTGATCAAGCCCATTCAGCTTCCTCTCCTAAAAGAAAAACTTATTATATTACCTGTAATAATAAACAGTAAAAGTTTAATTAATTTTCAATGCACTTAACTGGGTTATTGCTCTTCATACCACTCTCTGTTGTGGTATCTGGAAACTTGCACTTCTGGCTTGGTTTCCAAGGAAAACAAATTAAACCACAGCCATGTGCACTGACAGCACTTCCCAGAACTATTTATACTTCCAATACCTCAGAGCTTGGGCTTCTTAAAAAGACCTCAAAGCCTCTAGTCTTGACATTGATTGGGAAACTCACCTCAAGTGTTCACTCCTGGGAGAGAACTTAAACAGGAAAGGAAAATCAGCTTTATTGACCTGGGCTCTCCAAATCCTGGGGTGTCTCCTCTTACCTGATTCTGTTGTTGGACAAGTTGAGCTCACGCAGCTTCAGCAGTTTGTCCAACTTCTCAATCTTCTCTATTTGGTTGTTACTAAGGTTTAGCACCTCTACTTTAGAGCACTTCTCCAAATTTTCTATGTACTAAAGAACAGAAAATCCCTTAGCATAGGGTTTGGGTTTTTTTAAAGAGAAAAGCAGCTTTCTAGTAATTAAAAATACCAAGTATTCTAATATTTTATTAATCACAGTTCATTGTGGTATTCTATAACCCCACTTTAGGTACAGTCTTCTGTTAGTGTTGGAAAGCTGGATTTTAAATTTACAGTGGGTTAGTCTTCATCTACATAAAAAGGAACATGTTATTAAAAAAACAAACAAACAAAAAAAAAAAAAACAAAAAAACCCCAAACAAATCAAAACCAACACAGTACAAACAAAAAAAAATACATGAAATAATCTGTTTTAAACATCATTCTAATGAACCAATTATTTTTCTTTTGCTCAAGTCTCCATTGCCTTTTTTTTTAACAGAAGCTGGTTGCAGAACTAGGCTAAGAGAAATAGACTGTGCTGTTTACATCCACTTCAAAATAAGCCTGTATTAAACAATAAATGGCAATTATTCTAATTTTAGTTTAATTTCCAGTTTTCTTCCAATAACTTACCTTAAATTTCTTATTCCCATCCTTTGGGGAAGAAAGATTCAGTGAGCTTATACATGCCAGATTTTGCTGTTTTGACAAACCCTTTATAAGGGGTTCAGTTATGTACTTAACCCCTGGGCTAACACCATTTTCACCTGAAATTAAACAGAAAGGATTGATGATTTTTATATTTGTTGTTTTCTTTACACTGAATACTGGAATAACATTGAAAATTATCCCCCCAGAACTTTTACAGGAAGGAGTAAAAGTCTCATTATTTACCCCAGCTTTCATTACTCCCACTTCCACATTTGTGTTAAAAAAAAAAAAAAAAAAAAAATTAAAGCAATTTTTTCAGGCTTCTTTCCAACAGATCATACATCTTTAATCACACAATTCACAGAACGCTGGCTTTTAATGCCTGTGGTATGTGCTTGGATACCAACATTATTGACTATACAATACCTTTCAGAAATTTAAAAGCAGCTCCAACATTATCTGCTGGAATATCCCATTGCTGGGGTCTCTGCTCCATGCTTTTGGGAGCAGCTGGAGGTGTCTGCTGGCCAACACGTGCAGGTGTGGCACCTGAACTGACAGGTGACATTGGCTGAGGTATCTGGGACCCTGATGCCTGCGGTTTTCTACTGGAAACTTTCATTACAGAGCCTTTCTTCATTGCCAGAAATGCTGGCTATCACATGGCAATACCTGGAAGAACTGAAACAAGCATCAGTCTGTGTAGAAAGCTAAATCTCAAAGGTTTGCATGATAACAAAGGTGCTACAGAAGCTGCCAAAGAAACCCACATCTCCAATGGGTGCCAGCTTCCAATTTTCCTGGCATTGAGAAGAATTTTACCTTTATATTCCCACCCTTCAGGGACTGATTGAGCAGCTCTGTGTTTGCAGCTCATCTTCCTCCTGTCCTGCAGGCTGTGGTTTACACAAAGCCTGCCAGGTCTGGAGATATTCTCAGCTCAGGCTAACAGAGCTGGCATGGACACAAACAGAGGATTGGATCCCAACTGTTCCCAAAGCTTGAAATCACTCTGCAGTAAGAACAAATGCAAGCAGAAAAAGGCAACTGAGGGAAAAAAAAAAAAAAATAGGATCAGTCTGGCACTGGCATTCCCAGAGTTTTCCTTTCTGCAAACAAATTATGCTGTGACTGCCTGGGAAATTCCAGAGAATGTTAACAGAAACCTCCCTCAGTGATGAACGTATTTCCCCAGGGAGAAGTGTAGGAAAAGTCATGTACTCTGTGTGACAAAGCCCTTGTAGCAACCATCTCCAAGGGACAGAGCTTTACTAACACCTCCACCCACTGAACAACGAGCACATTTTAAGACATCCTTTAAGATAAAAAAGTCTTCTGTTAGGGGAACTTGGAGCTTCGTGAGTGATGACACTGTGACTTGAGAATACGTTCTTCATTGTGATGGATTTTTTTTTTTTTCCTCCAGAATTGGAAAGGAAATAAGGACAAGGGAAGGAGAGGCAAGAATAAGGGGACTGTTTTCTATCCTTTACTTGGAAACACAATTCACACAAGATCAGGACAGTGAGACTGGAAGGCGCAGGAGAGGGAGAAAGATGCTGGCGCGCTACCGAAAACCCACAGCGGGGCGTTCCTTCATGTCCCGAGGGGCGCAGTTCGTGGTTTTACCGCTGCTTCCTGAGGACAGGCTGTGCTTTCGCAGTGACACCCCGCGGCTGACCGGGCCCCGTGTGCTCGCAGCCCCCCATCCCCTCCCGGTTACCGCCGCAGGGCGATCCCGCCGCGGCCGCGGGCCGCCCCCTCAGGCCTCCGCTTTGATTACCTGCGTTGACATGGTAACGCCGTCTCACCGCTCGCCGCCGCGGCACGGGCGGGCAGGGCGGCCTCGCAGCGCTCCCGATGGATGGCACCGGCTCTCAACGCACCTCTCCGCCGCTTCCTTCCCCTCGGCGAGCGATCGCCGCCCGCCCCACCGAGCCCCGGGTGCTGCGGCTCCTTTAAGGGCGCTCCCTGAGGGGCCGCCCCGCCGCCATTTTGTCCGCTCGGCGACCGCGGCGGGTGCGGCTGAGGGGCGGGGCTTGTGCGAGGCCCCGCCCTCCATCCCTTTCCCGCCGCTGAGGCTCCGCCCCCGCCTCGCCATTTCCCGCTGCGTCCCCTCAGGGATTCGTGGTAAATAAAGCTCAAATCGCTGTATAATGTGTAAACAATAAAGCCCGAAGCACTGTATAAACAATACAACCTTGAGTGGTTTTGGTTTGTTTCAAACCCGAGCCGCTGTATAAACAATAAAACCTGCTCTGCTGATAGGTGTTTTTTCCTTCCCTGCCCTCTATATGTGTGTCACATTAGCATCTCATTGCAAAATTGCATTCAAATGGACTTTATCGGAAATACACAGTTTCTTTGCAATTATAAACTCCGCATGTCTGGTCTAAATCAGAGTCATTTTCACAGAGGCGTGTAAATAAATCTCTTTTTAACACTTGGACTGTGTTAGTTCAGCATCTGTGTAACTAAGTGTGAAATGCAGGGCTGAAAAACCTGTAGGCTGCGTCTCTGAAAAATATAAGGAAGGAGCATAATTAGATTTAAAAACCACTATTTCAGAGTACTGTTAGACTTTTCAAGCATTTCCCGGCGTTCTTCACTATTTGTGCCTTTTCATTTACATACCAGCCCTACTGGTATTTAATAATACATATGTTGGCCACTCATTTTAGTAACGTTAAGCATCTTACATTTTAAAAGCTTTTATTCTATTTTTGCTTCTCTTCTAGTGCATTACATTTGGTGAGAAGCTGACCTTATTGTAATTTCACTTTATATCGATCAGAAACAGTTTTGTAAACGCTTTTCCCGTAAAGGTTGACCGCGATATTTGTTTAAACTTCAGCATTCTTGCACAACTTTATTTAACTTTACATAAACCTGTTTGTTGAGGTGCTATCCCAGATATCAGGCCTGCAAAGGTTTTGTCGTCAATGGTTGTGGGGGATTTTTTGCAAATTTTTTAGTTGGTTTTTTTTTTTTTTTTGCAAAATGCTGTTTAAAATAGTGCATGTTGATATATTCTGCCCTAATATTTCCATATTGCAGGTTTTATTTGTCATGAAAGTGGTCAGAAAGTTGGCATAATCCAGAATACAAATGGCTAAAAGAAATCTGTAAGGGAAAAGTTATTTCAAAACAACAATGAAATAATGCTGGTCTAAACACATCCACACATTGTTTGACATAACTCAAATGCTTTTTTTTTGCTTCAGACACAAATTTAAACTAATTTAATTAAACTAATTAAATAAGTTTAATTAATTTAAACTAATTTAGTTTAAAAATTTTTTTTTACTAATGACAAACTGAATCTCTTTTTCTGTTTGTTGGGTTTTTCCTACCTCTGAAAATTATTTTATTATGCAGTTGTCAGAAAGAAAGTGAGGAGTGACACAGGATTGCTGTGGACATATTAAAAATTGAAATCCTAAATTAAAAAACTACTAAGTTTAGCAGTTCTGGTTTCCTCAGGAAGTGGCAATAATGTTTTAGTAAAGAATGATCTGCCATTAATTATTAACTGTGAGTGAAATGTGTTGGCATTTCTGCTCGCCCACAGCAGAGGCTGTTTAACCCACCCTCATTAACATCTCTGGTTTGCTCTTGTCCCAGACACAATGACTATTTTAATATATTTTATTCTTTTGCTATTTTCTGGAACGACTTTTAGCCAAGAGAAAATGTAAGTAAAAGCAAATACGGAGTTTACTGGAAACGCTACTCGATTGTTGTCCTCTCTTTTGGGTAAATAAATCCAGAATTTTAGTAGATCCAATACAAAGGGCACTATCCAAATAGGATTTTAATTAGTGTCTTGCAATAACCTGATTATCCTGTTTGCTCTAACGCTGTGCATGTAACTGAATTCCAAAGGGAGTTAAGAAATTTGAAAGAAATCCATTTCCATTACGCTGTTATTGTTTTATATTCCATGTACAGATATGTCCTGACAGCACCAAAGATCATCCGAGCTGGGGCCTCTGAGAAAATTGTAGTTCAAGCTTTTGGCTACGAGGAGGAATTTCCAGTCAATATTGCCCTAAAAAGCTTCCCAGATAAGCTTGTTGTGTATTCGTCTGCTCGGATTTCCTTAACCCCAGCCAACAAATTCCAAGATGCTGCAACTTTGACAGTAAGGAATTCAGACCTTTCTTACACTCTTTTTATTATCACATTTAGTGATAAGTCTTAAAAAAAAAAAGATTAAGTGTCAGTAAGTTTTCAGTTGTTTAAACTGGGGAGGGAAGGCTAATGCCCCAATTTTTTGGTCTGAAATTAAAATTGCGCTGAATAAAATCAATGTAACAATATTGAGGTTAAACATAGAATCAAACTGGTTTAGAAACATTACCATGCTTGCATAACTTTAAAAATAGAGGGAATCAAATCAAAGTACCAACCACAGCAGCAGCTTTGTTGTGGCCAGGATTCATTGTGTGCATAAATGGAAATCTGATCATTTCTACTGTTGTAACCTCATTGCTGGGCTTTGAACTTTGCTGGTTTAGTTCTGGGCATAAATAAAATGCAAAATTTCAGAATATCCATAGCTTAATACTCCAAACCATCCTCTACCATGTAAGCAAGAATAAATCCTTGTGAGTGTTGATATTTTTATTTAATGATACTCAACGACAGGGTGGTAATTGCTTTTCAGATACTTTTTTTATCAAAAAATACTGTAGGAAAAATGTATAAAAAATATTATAATAATCTTCAAAAACCTTTATTTCATCTCCCCCAGGTTCAACCAGCAGATTTAACAAGAACAGATACTTCAGACAAGTATTTGTATTTGGAAGCTGTTTCTCCACATTTTACAAGATTTAAAAAAATTCCTGTTTCCTATGAGAATGGGTTTCTTTTTATTCATACAGACAAACCAGTTTATACTCCTGATCAGTCAGGTAAATAATGCTTATTTCTCTTGGCTGGTATTTAATTTCAAAAGTCTGCTGACTCTGCTAGGGAATTAGGATTTAATTGTTCTTTGAGTTCTTGGTTGTGTTGCATTGCCATCAGCTGTTCTTTAATTTTTTTATCAGCAGAACAATACTTTGAATTATTTGATAATACTGGAAAAGTTAATCACTTCTCCCTGCCCTCCTCACCGTAAATGACTAATTTGTGGCACAAAGAGTGAAAAATATTCCTGGGAATTTGTTAAAAATATCAGTAAATTGTTTGGTTGTTTTTATTTTGAGATTTATTGCTGTAATTCTTACAGTGAAAGTCAGAGTTTACTCTCTGAATGAAGAACTGCAGCCAGCTCGGAGAGAGACTGTCCTGACTTTTGTGGTGAGTTGTAATTGAATTTAATATGAATATTTGTAGCTCTAATAACAAATAAAGATAGGTAGGTACATGGGAAGTCAGTATTGTAATCAATGTTTAATAAAACTCTTAGATGTTTTTGCAGGTAGCCAGACATCTTTTAAAAGATTTAAAATTGACTTTGCAAAGTTGGATAGAGGTTTTCGAGTCCCAGATCTGAAGTTGTTCCAGAATAGGAAAAAAAAAATTATCTTTAATATCTGAAAAAAAGGATTTTTGAGGGGACTTTAATAATATATAGGCTTTACACTGTTTGTTTCATTTAAGATATAAAAAGAATCAGTATCTACTGTATTTTTTAGCCTTTAGCAATTGGCTTGTTATTACAGTAATTTTTTAGCTATTTTAAGCATAGCTTTTACTTGGTGGAACTAAAGTAAAGTATTTTATCAGAAACTCAGTCTTGAGTTTTTCTACAAATATTTGTGGTTTTATGCTTTGAAGCTCTTAAGAAAAATATTTAATGGCCAGGCTGCCTCTGAAACCCCTCTGAAGGATGAAGATTCCCCTTTTGATAAGAACAATCTGTAACTGCTCATTCTGTCCTCTTATCATTTCAAGGATCCTGAAGGACTAGAAGTGGATATTTTGGAAGAAAATGATTTTACTGGAATAGTTTCTTTTCCTGACTTCAAGATTCCTCCTAATCCTAAGTAGATTTATTTAATGTTTTTTGGTGAATTATTAACATTATAATGCTTTTTTATAGTGCTGTCATAGATTGTTTTTGCATGGTGGGCATGACCTGAAACTTGGAGATTTCTAATATTTCACATAGGGTGGAATCATGATATAAACAGGGACCTTGTGGCAGAGTATTCTCCTTAAAGAACAGTGGGGGGCAGTTTTTTCATGCTCAATTAAAAAAGAACATTAATGACAATTAAAGCTTTCTACTGTCGAGATACAAACAGTGACAAAGACATGGGGATTTCATATTTCAAATGTGTTTCATACAAATCACCAGCATTTTCCCAGGAACAGCAGCAGTTAAAAAAAAAATATCTCTTCAGTTCTCATTTTAGTCTTGAGAGGGTGCTGAAGCATTGCTGAGATGGCAGAAGGATGATAGCAGGGGCTTGAGAAACTGGTTTATAACTGATTTCAGTGCTTTAAAGTAAGTGTCAAATAATTAGTGATGTGTCAAAGGGAATCTGCTCAAAGCAGGCCCTGAACACCTGCAAAAATCTGGTGCAGAGTTTTCCTCTCTAAGAAATTATTACCATTATTATAATTAATTTTCATCTTAAAAACTGTTTGGTCGTTGATATTTCATAGATATGGAGTTTGGAAGATTAAAGCCAAGTACAAGAAGGATTTTGTGACCTCAGCTGTGGCAAAATTTGAAGTTAAGGAATATGGTAAGGTGTGCCCATGCTGTGAACCTGCATTTTTAGTGTTTCAAACCCCTTGAAATGGTCATGATTCTTCAGTGGCTCAGCACCTGTGGCTTCATGGGTAAAGCACCCCCAAAGTGACATTTTTTTCTACTCAATTTGCAGCAATGCCAAGCTTTTCCATCACCATCGAGCCAGAGAGTAACTTCATTAGTTCAGATAAATTTGAGAACTTCAGGATTGTTGTGAAAGCTAGGTGAGGAAATTGGGCTGGGAATCCTGAATATTCTGTATCTCCTCTTCTTTTACCTGAGGAATGATTCTCTGAGTCCAGACTTTTCCTCTTTCCTTTCCTCGAGAAGTTCTTTCATCAAAATCATTTCTGCTGTGTAAGAAATCTAAGTGACCCTTCTTAAAATTCTCTCAAAGTGATTCTTTTTCAACAGAATTGTTTAAAATACACAGACATTTGTTTTCCATCTCTTCCCTAGGCAATTGGTCTTCCTCAAAAACAAATGCTTTGTTGCAGCCATTAAAGTAATCTGAAAAGCATTTATATTGTTTTATTCTCAGCTATTTTTCCAACAAAAAGCTTCCCAGTGCTGATGTTTTTCTTCGTTTTGGAATAATTGAAGAAAGTGAGAAAAGAATGATGCCTCAGGCAATGCATGTAACAAGGGTAAGAAGCAGCAAATCGAGTTTGTGTAGAATTCACATGCATAACTCAGGACTGATCCAATCCCACTGAAGTTTTTCCATTAAATTTGGTGAGAATGGGCCTCAAGTTGTAATTTGCATCCACAGCTCATCAGTGTGGGCTTTTCCTGTGTAAGGCTGTCATCAGGGGCAGAGAAATGCATTTGGAAATGAAATTCAGAGGCAGCATCTGAGACAATGGCATTTCAATCTGCTGCAATTACTCTCTTGGCCAAACTGTGTGATTAAGATTTCTATGAAATCATTTCAGTGCTACCTATTACAGAAGAACTGAAATCAAATGGAGACAAGCAGATCAAAATGATACTGATTTATTCTGGGGAGTCTGTTCTACACTAATTGTCCCCTTCCCTCATTTAGTGAAGATATCTCTGTGTTATCCCCACCTCTTGCTGAGCCTGCACACAATCTTTGCAATACGTGCCACTGGTTGATTAATTTAAAATAATTTTAGGGAATAAAGAATTCTTTATTTAGACATCTCCACCCTTTGATTTCCTCTGAAAATAGACAGTGAACAGAAACACACTGAATCTACATATGGTCTGTGTATTATTTCTGAATTATTGACTATAAAGTGATGATTTCTATTTCATTTCCAGATTGAAAATGGAGTTGCTGAGATCAATTTTAACAGTAAGAGAGCAGCAAGTTCTATAGGCTTTGACAGTCTGGAAGCACTGGATGGCTCATATTTATATATTGTGGCATCAGTGTTGGAGTCTATGGGTAAGTTGCTCTTTAATTGAAATTTTTCTTAACACTTCTGCAAGTGTGAACAGAACTAGAAAGGAAATTATAAGGCTAAATTCCCTAATATCAGACTTTCTTTAATATTCAGTTCTTCTTCCAAAAACTTGTAAGGAAGAACAGCCCGTTCTCACTGCAGAAATGGTTAGGGGTTAAACTTATTTTTGGCTGTTTGTTCCACGGGGTGCTGTGTTTTGTCAGGTGGCCTCAGTGGAGAGGTGGAGTTCACTGGAGTCAGGTTTGCTGTCTCTCCTTACAAGCTGAGTTTGATTGCCACTCCTCTCTTTGTGAAGCCTGGACTTCCCTTCTTCATTAAGGTCAGTTCCCAGGAGCAGGGGGTTGCACATTGAACATAAACCCCATCATGCACAAGCTTTGTCATTTTCTCTCTGTATCACTCTGTGTCTGATAAACACACTTTCATTTCCACTGACTTGTACATTTGTAGAATTCCTGTTGTAGAAGCAGCTGAGCAGCTTGGAAGCCTCTTCCTGAAAAATGTCACCATTTCTTTGTCCTCATGAACAGGTGCAGGTGAAAGACACCATGGATGACTTTGTTGGGAATGTCCCTGTAACTGTCACTGCCAAGTCCTTAAGTGAGCAAATGGATGAGACCTGGTTGATATCAGAGGGTTCAGAATCTGGGAAAAGAAAAACAAGCATCAGTGATGGAACTGCTTTGTTTGTTGTTAATATCCCACCAAACAGCAAAATGTTGGAGTTTCAAGTGAGTCAAATTGTTCCATTACATTATTTCTTCAAGGGTGAAATTATTTCTTTGAGGGTAAGGTCTTGAGGTGGCTTCTCTTTTATTAATCCCTTTGAACGACATATTGCAGAATTATTTTAGTGTTGTCATTGCTTGTTTGCTTAGGAATAATTCTGTACTCAGACTATTCAGACATCTCATTATTTTTCCAGGTAAAAACTGCAGATCCACATCTTTCAGATGAAAACCAAGCAAGTAAAAGCTATGAAGCAAAAGCTTATTCGTCCCTGAGTCAGAGTTATCTCTATATTGACTGGGCTTCAAACCACAAAACCCTAGAAGTGGGGGATGTAATATATATTAATGTATATCCACAAAGTCACTACATTGATAAAATACATCACTACAGCTATTTGGTGAGTAACAGTTGTTTCTGCATGAAATATTGAATTGCAATTTAATATGGATGGTCATGGATGAAAAACCTCAACAATCAAGAACTATCCTCAGCATAGAATATGTGCAGCTCAGACAACTGCTTCCTTTCAGATACAATCTGTCAGCTTTATAGGAACAAAAAATAACAGTCTCATGTTTAAATTTTATATTTATATGGTCTATTTTTTTAAAAATTCTTATCTGACATTGACTGGGATTTAGGACAAGTAGTGTTGGTCTCAAGAGCTATTTCAGAAAGTGAAATGTAGATGAAGGATAAGAAGTGCAGAGACAGCACTTCTTTTTATTGGAAGATATAAATTCAAATAATTATTACATGTGAAAAATAGACTGAATATAAAATTTGACTTTTTTATCGTCCATCATTTTTTTAAACTATAGATCACATCAAAAGGGAAGACAGTGAGCTTTGGAACTCAGGAGAGAATTAAGGATTTGGAATATGAACATCTGACTTTCCAGATAACCCAAGAGATGGTTCCTTCAGCACGTCTCATTGTTTACTACATAGTCATGGGAGAAGGAGCTGCAGAGTTAGTGGCTGATTCAGTTTGGCTGAATGTGGAACAGAAATGTGGGAATAGCCTTGATGTGAGTAGCAAAACAGGCACTGAAATTTGTGAGTGTGCATTCGTTTTATGGTCAGATTTTATCTTGGACTTACACAAGTTCTTTAACACTTAAATGATTATAGTAAGTGTCTGCCATCAGCTGGATTGATTTCAGAACAAAGTGCTTTCAAAATTACCAATCTTTGTTATTAACTTACAGATTAAGCTGCAGTCAAGCAAAGAGACCCTGAAGCCAGCAGAGGTTGTATCACTCACCATGAAAACCCAGTCCAATTCCTTTGTTGCTTTGTCATCTATTGACAAGGCAATATATGGAGTCACAGGAAGAAGGAAGAGGGCAATGGAAAAGGTGAGGTAGCAGCCATAAAACAAATCAAGTTGCTCTTTGTTTCATGTCACATTCAATAACTGATACGTGTCATGCACTCAGCCAGCCTGAAAATGGGCAGAAGAGCAATTCAAGGCAGAGTGAAAGTTGTTGGTTTAAATCTACAGTTCAAAATTATTAAAAGAACTAGTTTGCAATCTCTCAAATTCCAGTAAATGTAAATTGTGGTTTTAAAGGCAGATCTGACCTCTCTCATCAGAGCTCCACAGACCTGGCCAAAAACAGGTTGCAGTGTTGGAGAGCTCCTTGCTCAAGGAGCCATGGAGAGTATGTTCTTTGTTTCACAAAGAGCCTTTCCAGGCTGTGTTCTGAAGACATTCTGGTAGCATGGCACGTGTGTTTCTCCTCAGATCATGCTGCAGCTGGAGAAGAGTGACCTTGGCTGTGGGGCTGGGGGAGGACAGAACAACATCGCCGTGTTCAGGATGGCCGGGCTCACCTTCCTCACCAATGCAAACGCTGATGACTCAGAGGAAGCAGGTACATTCCTGTGGTCCAGGCATGGAACTGTGCATTTTCTGAAATGTTCCATTGTCACTCTCAGTTATTATCTTGGAACTCAAGGGGATGCATATACTGATGATTTTTGAGGGGGGATAACATCTTGTGGAACAGTTACTGTAATCAAAATGAAAATGCTTGTATGTAATTAAAACAGCAAACATGAAAAAGTTTCATGCATTTGGAATGTGACTTTGTCGAGTTATTTTTAAGAGGACAATGCTATTACAAGAAAAGTTCATGTTGTGTGTACTTTTTTATTTTTCTGTACAGGTGAACCTTGCAATGAAGTGTTAAGAACCAAACGGTCTGACTTCAGGGAAAAGATACTCAATGAAGGTGTTACAAATATTTCTATTATTCAAATATTTCTACTATTCAAATATTTCTATTGTTCTATTCATTATTTGAAAAAAAAAAAATCACATCCATTTGGAAATAAAAACTTCATCTCAAGGAAGTGAACTGTTTTATTTTTATTTCAGTGGCCAAATACCGAGATCCAGAAGCCCGGCAGTGCTGCAGGGCTGGAGTAAAAGCTTATCCAGTCTCTGAGACCTGCAGGGAGAGAGCTCAGAGGATTCGGAGGAGCCAGAAGTGCATTTCTGCATTCACAGATTGCTGTGAATTTGCCAACAAGCTGCGGCTGGAAGAGCCAAATAAGCTCCTGATATTGGCCAGAATGCGTGAGTGAGAGCTCTGGGTGTCCTGCTCCAGCAGAACAGGGGGGTGGAGAGGTGATGGAACTTATTAACCCCTCCCTGGTACCTGTCAGGGTTGTTCCAGACAGAATTGTACCAGTCTCCCAAAGCTTTGGTTATATATCCCTGAGGAGGGGCAGGAGAGCAGTTCTTTGTTGTGTTCATCTCTCTATTCTGCTCACCCACATTTAGAGCAAGCAGAACAGCAATCAGAGACTATTAAGAGTAAACTTGAATGCCAAATTTGAATCCTTTGCCCAGGCCCAAGACAGCCTGGGTAACACCTCAGGAAATATCTGTGGGAAGGTTAAATTCCTTGTCTTCCATTATCTCCCTATAATTGCTTGTTAACAAGGTGATCTATCAGGATATTGGACAGGTGTAAATGGATGAGGTGGGATTGACACAGATTTTTGACTGAGGGTATTCAGATACCTTTTTTCTTGTATCAGGGTTTTTTTTTTTAACTTGCTTCATTTATGTTCTTCAGATTTTGAGGCTCTCTTGGAACTGGATGAGGCACAAGTTCGTAGCTACTTCCCTGAGAGCTGGTTATGGGAAGTTCATCAAGTTTCTTCAAGGTACTGCTTTTCTCAAATCAACTTTATAGACAGGAAGTGGGGAAACTGAGGTAAACTGGGCACCTTCAGGTACACCAGAGATGTGTGCTGAAATGGAGTCTTATCCAAACAAACTATTGCTGCCACGTTCCTCTCCATGCTCCATGTGCTGTGTGGTGCCCAGATTGTTGAGCCACTTTTCCTTTCACTTTGGACCTTGCTAAACACCAGCTTCTGTGAAATCAGCTAAAACCAAGTTTATTCCAACCAAAATCCAGAACTCTTTTCTGGCTCAGAGCTTCACTGAGTCTCTCTTAGAGTGCTGCTGGTGATGAGCTATGCTGTTTAACAGATGGTGATTGGTAATGGATAAATGTAAAAACACTTTTAATACAGATCCAAGACTCTGTCTGTCACCTTGCCTGATTCACTGACCACCTGGGAAGTACAAGGTGTTGGCATTTCAGATAAAGGTAGGTCCTGCAATATCCTGGTTGATAGTCAGGAAAAGAAAACAAAAATATGTTTTTTAGGGAAAATAAATCACTTCATGTCATGTTGTGTCAGTGGCTGGGAAAACAAAGCCTGTCCTCTGTGTGACAGTGGCTCATAGAGAGTAAGAAGAAGAAAAAATATTGAGTAACTCTTCCCTGGACAACTTTACATTGTCTTGCTACCTGGAGGTCAGGGACTTGAGATTTTCCAGGAGATTTGGTAATCCAAGCAGAGAATTTCTTTGGGAAGAAGAAACCAAAGAACCTGGTATGTCAGCTGGGGTGTGAGGAGTGTTGAGAGCAGCTTGGATCAGGAAGCAAAAACCTGGGAACTTTGAAAAAGCTTGGACTGTTCAAAGTACACACTGAAAAATCGTAAATCATCACTAAAGTATGTCAAGACCTTTTCAAACTTGTTTATCAGATGGGTGGATAAGACACTCTGCTTCCATGTTTTTAATTCGCTCAGGTATTTGTGTTGCTTCACCTGTGGAAATCCAAGTTGTGAAGGATATCTTCCTGAGCATTTATGTTCCTTACTCCGTGGTACGAGGGGAGCAAATTGAGTTAAAAGGATCCATTTATAACCATAAAGCCTCTGCAATTAAGGTAATTTGTGTTAATGAGCCCTGTGGAAGCACTGACATAATAAACTAAAGGAGCATTTTTCCTGTGAGTATCCAGGATAAACAGATCCTTGGATGGGATTTCTTCAGTCCTTAAGCCAGTGTTATGCACTGCAAACAGAATTAGCATTGCAGTAACAGAATGCTCAGTACAGGATTTGATGTTTCTCTGGTGTCGTACCTGCCATGGAAATGAAACATTGAAATCTCTCCACCTTTCAGTACTGTGTTCAAATAGCAGCTGGGAATGGAGTCTGTACCTTTGGAGATTCTGCAAGTGCAGGATCGAGGATGCAGAGCTGTAAATTGAAGACTCTGGATGCTGGTTCTTCCTCAGCAGTTACATTCCGGATCCTCCCGCTGGAACTGGGTCTCCACACTGTCAATTTTACATTGCTGACCCTCAGGAACAGTGAGATTGTAGTTAAAACTCTACGTGTCGTGGTAAGGAAAAAAAAAATCTTTTTTTTTTTAGCATTTTTGAATTTCAAATTGGGTTCAATTGAGTCAATATAGAAATTTTGCTTTATTTTAAAATCACACAATGTTTTTGAATTCATTGAGGTGTGTGCAGTGGAAAAATGAATGAGTATTTGAGCACATGCATTTTTAAACCTTGATTATAAGAACGGAAAGATTACATGAATAAAAAAAATAGATTAGAACTTTGTAAGCAAGGGAGAATACTTTATTCTAAGTTGTTTGGTTTTGATTTTCACTGAACCACGATTTTTTCCTTTCCTAAGGTTTAATTTAAATATTTTGTTACATTTTCTCAAGAATTGTATGAGCTAGAACACTAAAATTCATGTGTACAAGAGTTAAGTCAAACTCAGCTACAGAAAAAGAAGACAAAAATACTGTGGGTTTAACCTGTTGTTTCAACTAATATATTTGATTTTAAAAAAGTTTCCATTTTCTACCTCTTCCCTCATAATGATCCCAGCCAGAAGGCATTAGGAAAGAACTCCATGCAGGTTTCACTTTGGATCCACAGGGTGTTTATGGTAAGAAAATTGATGATGTGTCTTTGTGTTATTTTTTTCCTGGTCTTGATTCTTGATAATCAAGTTTTTCATAATGTGAAAAACTTGGAGTTTCTCCTTCCTGAGATCTTGTAAATAAGTCCTTTCCCAAGGATTTCCTGCCTTGGCTTAAGGGAACTTGGATTAATTTCTTAAGGGAAATTCAGATGTATCTTTCAGTGTGATGTGATTGTAAACTTTCCTCAGCTTTATTAAAGGGAATAGAATATGTTCCCATTTAACCAAAGAAACCACAAAGTTTAGGTCCAGATCAGTTTGGTTTTTTTTTGGTAACGAAAGAAAGATTAAGAGTTTTCACCTGTTCCTTTTCAAAGCTTGATGTTGTTTGCCTCTGCTTTTGGGAATATTTCTGGTTTTCACATTTTGGTTGCTGAATTCTCAGTTGTAACTTTCAATCTGTCAATTGCAGCTGAATCATCTGTTGATTTAGATTGTGCAGCATTTTATATATATGTATACACATCTTCAATTTCAGGTTCAATCAAGAGACGACAAGAGTTTCGATACAAAGTCCCACTAAATCTGGTCCCTAAGACACAAATCGACAGAAGTGTCAGTGTAAAAGGTAAATAGGAACTTTTAGTGCACTGCATGTGTACCTTTCCTCCTATTTTGTATTAAATTCATCTGATTTATTCTTTTCCTTTTGAGAGAAAGCTTTGCAAGTCCCCTTTAGTGTAGAAATTTAAACACTTCCCAAAGAATGGCTGCTGACAGACTCTGCCCTTGGCTTCGCTTTCACGACCTGTTGTTGCAATCAGTTTTGGGGTTTTCCCTTGCACAGGACATCTTATGGGTGAAGTGATTGCCACAGTGCTGAGCCCCAAGGGCCTGCAGATGCTGAGCAGCCTGCCCAGGGGCAGTGCAGAGGCCGAGCTGATGAGCATTGCCCCGGTGTTCTACGTGTTCCGCTACCTGGAGGAGTCGGATAATTGGCATTTACTGGGCCCGAGGACCCTGAGCTCCAGGACTCAGATGAGGAGGAAGATGAAAGAAGGTAGGAAACTCTGCTGCTTCTCTTGCTTCAGGGTTGCAGAGGTCCTTTGCTGAGTGAGAAGGGTGATACATCTGAGGGAGCAAATACGATTCTCATAGCGTTCCTTGTGCCTGATGTATCCCTCAGGAATTGTGAGCATCTCGTCCTTCAGGAATGCTGACTGCTCCTACAGCATGTGGAGGAATGGGCAAGCTAGCACATGGTGAGCTGAAAGGGGTTTGGGCTGCAAAAAGCCTTATTTCACTCCTTTGCTTTCATATTTTCAGTAAGCACCAGACAAGAGTGTGATGGTAGATTTAATCAATGTTTACAACTCTGAATAATATCTTTTGATTCCTTGCTTTCACTTGCCAAACCTTTTCTTTGTGTCCATAATTCACACCACGACAACCAAGATGGATTTGGGATGTAATGAGTTCATACCCTGAAACACAGAAATTTATCCTGGTTTCATATTATTTCAGTAGTTACTGTCTATTTGTTAAGTTAAATTTAAAATTAACCTTCATTATCCCTTTGAACCACGGCAGTGTGTAGGATACAGAATCCTAAGCAGTGTAAATTTGTGTGTGCCCTCTAAACAAGCAGGACCTCTTTGCTTCCCTTGGCAGGTTGACAGCTTTTGCTTTAAGGATCCTTGGACAAGTGAATAAATACATTGACCTTGATCAAAAGTCTGTTTGTGATTCCCTTCTGTGGCTGATTGACAACTGTCAGATGTCAGATGGGTCATTCAATGAATTTTCCGACTACCAACCAGTGAAACTACAGGTACGAAACCCAAACCTTTTCTGTGCTTAGGCAGTAAAAGCTGAAGGTACCAGGAAATAAAGTGTTTCATATTTTAGGCTATATTTCATCAAAACACCCATTCAAGACAACTTTTCTCTTTATTCTAAATTCATTTAAAGCCCAGCACAGTCTGGCAGACCTTTCTGTTTTCCCACAAAAAGTAGTTTCTTGCCACTTCTTAATATTCAGAAAAAGAATGTTTAGGTTCACTTCATAATCTAATAGTCCTGGCTCATGAATAACTTCATATATTTTGGTTTCTTTTTTACAAATGAGCTATTACCTTCCAAAGAATCAATGTATTTTCAAGTTTAACTAAACTGATAGTTTTTACAGGAATTTCTATTTGTTTCCACAACTTAACACTGAGAAGTTCTATTTATTTAAATGAACTTTTATTTCTATTTCATTATTTTTATTATTTGATTTTTGTAGGGTACATTACCTCGAGAAGCAAAAGAAAAATCTTTGTATCTCACAGCATTTTCTATTATTGGAATTGACAAGTCAATGAAAATATGTCCTACTCAGGTAAACATTATTTTTATTTCTGCCAGCAGGCGTGCTCTGAGCTTCTAATTTCTTCCCTTTTCTTTTAACATTTGTTTTAAAAAAAATCACGAGTTTTTTTCAGTTTTGCAGATTTATTTGCTTTGTTAGTCTTTGTCTTTCAAAGCCAGCAAAAGAACAACGAGGAACTTCCAGGTTTGTTATAAGCTGTTGTAGAAGACTTTCTGTGTCTGTATAGTCCTGACAGAGAAGCCGTGCTTCTTTAGGGTCAGTGTGGTGGGTGTGAGCTGTAAGCTGTCCATGTTTTCAGAAAATCCACGATGCCAGGAGCAGAGCAGGGGATTATTTGGTGCAGAACGTGCAGCTGGCCCAGAGCCCCTTCACGGTGGCCATCACCGCCTACGCGCTGGCCCTGCTGGACCCCAACCAGCACGCGGCACGGGCCGCCTTCTCTGCCCTGAAGAGAGAGGCCTTTGTCACAGGTACTGCTCTATTCCCACTGCCCCTGGCCAGCCCTGTCCCCCATCAGCATCACATCTGTTCTCAGCACTTTGCAAACGTCAGGTTTTCAGCGTAGGAGGGGAGGGTTTCCATCCCTGGTAGGTACAGGGTGAGCTCCTGCCCATCTCCTGGCCCAGTGCCTCGCCTGCTGTAGCAGAGCAGCTGCTGGGCTTGCACCTGAGCCCTCTTCTCCTCCTGCAGGTGACCCCCCCATCTACAGGTTTTGGAAAGATGCTTTTAAGGCACAAGACCAGCCAACGCCCAGCTCTGTCACTGCACAAATGGTGGAAACCACAGCCTATGCCTTGCTCACTACTTTGCTAAGAGGGGATGCAAACTATGCCAAGCCCATCATCAAATGGCTCTCTGAAGAACAGAGACATGGGGGAGGATTTTATTCAACTCAGGTGTGCTTTTATGTATTTTGTCCTCATTCTTCAAGTACCAAACATTTTTTTTTCCATCCCTGGACATTCAAGGCCAGGCTGGATGGAGCTTGGAGCAACCTGGTCTGGTGGGAGGTGTCCCTGGAATGAGAGGGGCTTTAAGGTCCCTTCCAACCCAAACCATTCCACGATTCTGTGATAGCAACATTTGAAGAGGATAATTCAATTAAATGACCACACTGCCAACATCAGAGTCCTGTGTATGGGATTAGTATCAAATGGCTCCATTGGCATGGTATTTTTGGTCTCTGGGAAATCTGATTTCTCTTAATTAAAATAAACTGAAATTTTATAAATAGAATCTCTGGAGTTAATTCTTTATGATTGATTTCTGACAGGACACTATCAATGCCCTTGAGGCCCTGACTGAATATTCCCTTCTTGTCAAACGGATGCATTTGGACATGGATGTTAAAATATCCTACAAAAATGGTGGACCCCTAAACTTATTTAAACTGACAGAAGACAATTTCGTGGGAAGAATTATGGCAGTGAGTGAATAATATTGCTTTAAAAAGGGAAACCAGAATTCTTAGCATCTTGGTAAATTATTATTTGAGCTTTGAAATAGGTACTAAATAGCTTTTTTTTTTTCTTATAACAAGCTGGTAATAATTTGGTATAGAAAATGTTTAAGGGCTTTGTTTATATGTTGTATTTGATATATTTGAATATTCATTTAAATTTAATAATTCTGCAGAATCTGTTACGTATTTGAAATGTAAGCAAGACAAGCAGATCAGCTGGCCTGAATTGTTGCTAGTTGTTGCTAATCTCTATTATTAATGTGTAACTTCTTGTTCCTCCCCAATTCTTTAGGCACCTTTGCAAGATGATCTGTATGTAAGCACCGGCAGCAGCACTGGCATAGCTACAGTAAATGTAAGTGTGCAACCAGGTTTTTAAAATGCAATTTCTCATTTCTTAATATGCTGTGGTTTTGCTCAAGAACTCCCCATTTCTTTCTATGCTAATAATTTTTTGGCTCAGCTTTGCTGGTATTTTTATATTACCAATAAACCAGACTTCTTTCTATCCTTCCCAGTGTGAGTTTTTACTGGTTTATGCCAGTTTTGAGGATTGTTTAATGCTGCTTCTGTCTTGTCTGATTTATTTGTGTGTGTGCAGGTGAGGACAGTGTATAACACCATTGGTACTTCTGAAGAGACCTGTAACTTTGAACTGAAGATTGTTCCCAAGAGAGATGATGGTAAAGGGTTAATATAATTTAAAATGTTGCTACTCAGATCAGTCCAAGGGAGGGAGGGGAAAAAATCCTGAGTCTTTTATGAGTGTTTTTTACTAAGAAAGAAATAAATTCTGCCACTTTCTAAATGCAAAACTGTAAAAGAAATTGCTAAAAGCTTTTTTAGACCTGTTTGAAATTACTGCCTTTTTTTGTGAATAGAATTAATATTTACTTTAATATCTCTGTTAGGTTCATTTTTAGTCATTTATGGAAGAGTTTTTACAGGTGGAGGAGTGAGAAGAAAGAAATATGATGAGCAGTGGGAGAGGTTACAGTGAGTTCTACAAAGTACTGAGAGTTTTAGTCCAATTACAACAGGGGACAGAACCAAATTCTGAGTTTAAATAATATAAGCACACAATAAACTACATTAAACCTTAAAGCTGTCACTTCACCTGTATTACCAATAGGTAAATATAATTTGTTTGTGGCTAGATAATGAATTCCTATAAAAACAGCCACCAAAACAATGTAAAGAATTACCTTCCAACTCTGAAAATGCTTTGTGAGAGTTTGTGAGAGTTTTGGGCTGCTGCTTCTGGGGAGTTCTGAACTTCTTTGGCTCCACTTGCCACGAACAGGTCGCATAAAAGGAGATGGGGAACCCCTGGGGCGCCTGGAGGCTTGTGCAAAGTAAGTGCAGTGAGGGGTTGGTTATCAATGATTCCACCAGCTCTCCTGATCTTTTCTTTCTGTTTCTTCACTGTTACGTACATGTGTAAACAGAATTAGAGCCAGAGGTCATGATCTCTGTGGGGAGGAGTCTTCAAGTTATATTTGGGCTCTCCTGGAACATAAGCATTGAAAACTTCTTCGTGCGTGGTATTGGCATCAGTCTGGATGGATCCATCTGGACTGTTTTGCTTCATTACGAGTTGACTGTGGCCTAAATGTTGACAGAATTTTCCTCAGGTTTTTCTGGGATCACATTCAAATAGGTCTGTTTCATTTCAGTTATCATTAACTAACTAACTAATACTGGCTTTAATCTAACTCAGGTACAGGCCCAGTGCGAGGGAGCCCCGGTCAGGCTCTGCTCATGCTGTGATGGACATAGGGCTGGTCAGTGGAGTGGAAGCCAATCCAGAGGATTTATCTACTGCAAGTATTCAAGAATGGTTTTGCCCTTACTGGCTTTATGTGACAGAGCTGTAATATTTACTGTTCTTCATCTTTTTCTGTGCCCTGCAGCTGGCGAGTGGAGTTGATCAGCTGATAGCAGATTATGAGATAAAAGATGGGCATGTTCTTCTGCAGATAGACTCTGTATGTTACCCCTTCCCTGACTGTAAGCACTGCTTTTACTCTTTGGAATCATTTTGCCTCCTTTAGAGCTCCTTAATTCATGTCTCTCTCAAACAGGTGCCAGCTCACAAGTTCCTGTGTGTTGGCTTCAGGATCAGTGAGCTTTTCCGGGTTGGAATGCTGAACCCTGCCACCTTCACTGTGTATGAATATCATGCACCAGGTATTTGTTCCAGCTCTTCACATCCTTGTCTGCCTTTTAGCTCTGTATTCCTCCCAAAGAATTAATAGATTAACAGATTTTTTTACTCCATTTTATTTGAAGCTCAGGTGACTTTTGCCTCACCAAGTTTCAGTGTTGACGTCTTAGACTTTGATTTTTTTTACATGTATTTTTTATTTCTAGACAAAAGATGCACCATACTTTATAACCCCTATGGAAATGAAAAACTCGTGAGATTGTGTGAAGGAGATGAATGCAAATGCATGGAAGGTAAGCTTTATTTGAAAATGTTTTTTCATTTTACTTGGTGGGAAAATGAAGTGTAGTGCTTTGAACAAAACTACGTTGAAGATAAGGAAAAAGTCCTCATAAGAACACAGCTGTTTCCCCTCCAAATTTTACATTAAAAAGAAATTTAAAGCTCTGTGCAGTGTGATCATGGAAGTCTGACTAGATTAAGCCTGGTGTTCCAGGGCATTATTTTGTATTTTAAATATTCACTGTTCCAGCATGCAATCTCATACTTATGGTGTTGCTCAGTTAATTTGCCCATGCAGGATGATGGAAATCCATGTTTCCTTTGGGGACATGTGCTGGCATTCTCTTACCTCTGCCTTTCCCTTTCTCCTCGTAGCTGAGTGTGGTAAAGTCCAGGAGAGACTCGGCCGGTCGATAAGTGCTGAGAGCAGGAGAGAGGCTGCCTGCCAGGGGGACACTGCTTATGGTAATGGGGCTTTCACTGCCTCTTTCCCTGCTCTCAAATGGCTGTTTGCTCTGTCTGCTGCTGCTGCAGAACATCTTGTTCAAATTACAGCTGTGGTGGTTAGAAGTTCTGTGTGGTTGCCAGTGGCATGGAGTAATGCAGAGAAAAGTGAGTTCTACCCACAGCTTCTCTCAGATTGGGTGTGGGTAGGACTTCCCAGTGCTTTCTGCCCCTATAACCATTGCATTCCCAGAAATCAGTGTTGTCAAGGGACACAAAATTCTCCTTCTGAGCATCTCTAAGACATTCAGGATGCACGGCAGGAACAAGGAATAACCAGGTTCTGCTTTGTGTCGTTCTGCAGTTTATAAAGTGAGCATCTTATCTCGCAGTGAGGAGGGGTTTTTTGTGAAGTACTCTGCAAATCTTCTGGACCTCTATAAAAGGGGTGAGTTCCATGTTTCTGCTCCTGGGAGAAAGGAGTTGGAATGCTCTTGGGCACTCACCTGTTGCTCATAGGGCCTGTGGAACTGAAGCTGATGTTCACTCCTTTGTCCTCTGAGTTTAAGCATCCCATATTTCCTTAAAATTACTATAATATAAAATTATTCAATGTGCACAAGGCTTATTTACCATTCAGATTTAATTGAAAAACCTTTTACAAGAGATATGTTTTATATAATTAAATTTTCCTGTTATAGAACAGTGGCAAAGAGATCCCCTGGCTGTGCAGTACTGTAGAACATTTTAGTGTTTTCTATCTAATATATGAATTACTGGAAATTCTTTCTATGTAATTGTCCAATTCTTTATTATTTTTTTGTTGTGGGTTTGTTTTTTTTTTTTTTTTTTTACTTCAGGGCAGGCTTTTGCTCAAAAAAATAATGAAATAACCTTTGTTAAAAAGAAGACTTGCACAGAAGTTGAATTGAACCCAGGAGAGCAGTATTTGATCATGGGAAAAGAAGCCTTAAAGATAAGCATTGGTTACAGTTTCAAGTAAGTCATTTACCACGAGGATATGCTGAGATTTAATCTTAAAGTGTTTGTATGTAATAATTCTTGTGAGGTACAGAACTGATTTAATTTGGAAAGTATTCAACCAGCAGTCACACAATGTGGTATCAGATGTGGACATTAAAGCAGGATTATGAACACAGAGCAAGCACTTCCATTTGTAATATTTTTTCTGTTTCCTTTTCCTTCCCAAATCTTAGCAGCAAATGATCATTTTCTGTTGTTTTCTTAGATTCCAGTACCCTTTGGACTCCAGCACTTGGATTGAGTGGTGGCCTTCAAATACAGCCTGTACATCCTGTCAGGAGTTTCTGAACACAATGGATGATTTTGCTGAAGATCTCCTCATCAGTGGCTGTTAATTCTCTTGGACAGTTTTTAAATTAAAAATCCAGATCAAATCCTGTTGAAAAGAAGAAAAATCCTCACCTATTTATTAATTCTTTTTGACTGAACACTCATTAATAGTTACCATGAAAAATTATCTTGGCATGTATTTTATAGCAAGCTGGTAATAATTTGTAATCTGTTATTACAGCAGAGTAGTGCTCAAATATGATTTTTAAGCTTCCATGAGAGAATAACACAGAACAGTGCAAAGACATTGGAAGTCAAAAGAAGTGGATTGATTGCAAAAACAAACATGAAAAGCACTGTCTTGTCATTAAACCCAAGTCTTATCAGAACATAAATATATGCAGCCTCTTTGTAAGCTCTCTGTGAAAGAAACTTCATTCCTTAGCTTTTCCTTTTGTACTCTTTTTTTTTTAATTCCTGCATTTCCATTCCTGATAGTAACTGATGCTGGTTTTATGCTCTACTTTCTTGTTAAAAAAAAAAAACACCAAACAAAAACAAACAAAACTCTTCAATTATATTTCTGCCTTTCATTATTTGTGTTTTAAGACACAGCCAACTGAATCAACGTCTCCTGTAACTTAGGTGGATTAAAACAAATGTTACTTTGCATTTGACGACTGAATTGGACAGTTAAAAATCTTGCCTTGCCTCCAGGAAAGTGGCAGATGAAAGGCCAATTTTCCTGCTCACAGCTCCTGGCACAAATCACCTTGGTTCCCAGTAAAACTGAGAGAATTTGATACAAAGTACAGTTGCACACGTTTTTATTTGCATTGAGGAGCTGCCCAAAAGCAGCACGTCCAAGAACTTTAAAATTACTGTTTTCCCTCTCTCTTAGGAATATCTCGATCCAGAACATTTAAGATGTGGAAAGAAGATAGTCAGAGATGATGCAATTTTTAATTTTGGCTCTATGAGTATTTGACTTTTTTTTTTATCCTCCAAACTTTCTAAGAAGCACTAGAAGCTCACACTGTGTCCAGTAATAACTGGATATAAATTCAAACTGCAGGGAGCAGTACATGGAAATGCTCAGTGGGGCTGTCTAGACAGGCCACCAGTAAACATTTCTGCTTCTGAGCTGGTGGCTGTGTATTGTGAGACCTAATTATCTCTTTAAATGACAAGGAGCATGTCTTGTTTTCACAGGTGACTTTTGACATTTAAGTCCTATTGATTTTTAGTGAGCCAGACTGCAAAAAAGCCTCCTGAAGACCAGTTATTTAAAAATAACACATAAAAATGCTGCTCTTAAATATCAAATCGCAGTCACTAGTTTTTAAAAACAATCTTTAATCTTATTTTTCATCTCTGTTTCTATTCAGAATTAACGATCCAGTATAGCACTGAGATCAGTAAATACTTCAAATGCATGTATTTAAAGGGGAACTTTTGTACAGATAATTAGCCAGGTGTAGGATGGAGGTGTGTACACATCCCAATGTCAGGAAGATTCACCTTCCCCACGTGGCATGGCTTGACTTTCACAGCAAAGCCACGTGGGGGAAAGGTATATCTGTGTCTTCATCTGCTTCCACATGCAAATGATGTTGGCAGATTTCTGCAGGGCCTCGTTAGCAGGACAAGAGAAAATGGAAGTGACATGGGAGTGATATTTTAGAGCCCAGTGCCAACCTTAGTGCCTCATGGTCAGAGAGTTCTGAGGCACCAAACAGCCCCCAGGATTAATCCCAGCAAACATGGAAATTCTTGGAATAATCACTTCTTAGGTGACTCATCTGTATTATGAAATGGAAATTATTTCAAAGCACATTCTGTCCTTCCAAGCTTGCTGTGGATTCTGGACACCAGAGCTTTTCTCTCTGAATTGTACACAGTGTCTTTCTGTTCCTTGCTTGTTTATGTCTGTGATGTGCAAGTCTCCAAATGTTCCAGCCTTTGAATCCCCAGCCAACAGCTGTAGTGCTTCCAGAAAAACTTGCATTTCCCTGCCCCACTGCTGCAGTGCTCCCCAGGGCCAGGCAGTGTCAGGTGAATGCTCTGCCTCCCTGCTGGTGAAGTGCTCCTGCCCACGTTTATCCCCACTTTTCCAAAAAAAAAAAAAAAAAAAAAAAGGATGGCTGACCTTGCCTGCACAGATAATCTCTGAAAGCAGGACTCTCTAAGGGCAATTAAATAAGTTTGGGCATTATACTTTTATTCCTTTTTCATATATTTCCCTTTGAATAAGGAAACTCAGCAGATGCCATTCAAATGTGATTCTCCCTGGGTACTCTTGGCAGGCCTGAGTTGGTTGAATTCCAGAGATTATAACAAATCTAAGGGTTAATACTGTGTTATCCTTTAGCTCTTTTAAAAATACCTATTTCTGTACATTTCCATTTGTATTTTACTGCTTTTTAGACAGCTAAGCATCACAAATGGAACTCATTTCTCTTTTCATTGCAACCAGAAATTAATCTCAATGGCCCAAGCTGGTGAGTGACTTGAATAGCCCAAATTCCAGCCTGTTATGCACAGTGACATGTGAAACTCACACTTTGGTCTGGGCTGAAAGCTGCTGGGCTGTGCCAGAGAGCTGTGACTAATTTAGGGAGAGAGCCAATGGGTGCCTGGCTCTGGCCATTGTTCCCCAAGCAGGGAAGGAGTGATTTCGTGTGTAGAATCTTTCAGGACGTGCCACAAGCCCTAGGTAGTCTTACTCAGCCAAGTGCTCTGTCAAAAATGGTGTGGAATTAGGAATACCTGGCAATTTTAGAAGGGGAATGGAAAATCCCTATTGCAGGCTATTATTACTCTGAATACCTCCAGAGTGACTGCCACAATTCTCTCCTGGCTGACCCCAACACATATATTAAATACTAGGTGGAAGAGGAGAATGCTCCCATGAGCTAGGAGGGTGCAAGTCCAAGTTACCACATAATTTTTATTTTGTTATGATGCTCCACTCTCATCTGAAATCATTTGGGATGGGAAAAATATTCACTTCATCACAGTGATTTTGCTCAGTGCATGTGGGCAACGCAAAGCCAGAATATCACAGCGAAATTCCTTTCTGTATCTGCACAGCAGTGTGGATGATCAGTGTAGGGACAGTCCCTCTTCTGAGTAAACAGGTGGAGCAATACAAAATCCTTGAATAAAATCCTTACTAAGATTCCTTTCAAGTTCAAAACACTTCTAATAAACAACATCAAACACCCATTTCCACAAAGGAAGACTTGTGGAATCTGCAGGTCCATTTACAGAAGGGGTGTCAGGAGATAAGTGAACACAGAGTAAGGAAATCCAATTGTTTTTTTTTCTTTTGAGTGGAGATTATTTTGTAATTAAAAGAAAAATCACTGTCTAGGAGCTGCCAATTTGGTGTCCATCCATGGTGGGTTGTCTCACTTGACCCTGCCTACAGAGACCTATTTTCAGTCTGTGTAAATGTTAATGTTTAGACATGTCTCCCAGCAAAATGTGTTCTTAATCTGCTGCTGAATTCTTACATCAGAACACACAGAAATTTAGCATGGCTGTCAGTTATTTTCCAGTAAAACACCCACCTTATAGCAGTTACATATGCTTTCAATTTTTAGGATATTTAATAATGTTTTCATCTCTAATTAGGAGAAATATCTGGGTTTGGCTCTTTCATTCTCCTGGGAACCAAGAGTTTGCTTTTGCCAAGTGCTGGATCATTACAGAATTCCAGTCCTTGTGTTAAATTTTGCTTTTCAAGTTCTGAATGAACTTGGAATTTGGATACATGTTTAAGCAGCAACCGATTTCCTGGAAAATACTAAACTGGATTAAACTCCACAACTCTCATAAAAGGAACATTCAAGTGTAGAAAACAATAGCAGAGAGAGCCTGAGTAAAACTTGCTCTATTCAACCCTTTCTTTTCTATCCCAGGAAATATTTGTTACACACAGGGGGTTATTTATAAAATGGTTCTATTTACCCACATTCAGAGCTAGAAGTCACGAAATGCAGATTATTCCTAAGGTGCTGTGGCTCAGACTATCATTCCTTTGTTTATTTGCTACTTGACAGCTAAAAGGGGCAATTAGTAAACAAAAAAGTAATATTAGACACACTTTAAATCATCTGAGATATTAAATCCCCAAAAAATGGGATTTACAGTGGAAAATCTATTTTCTCTTAAGGGCAGCAACCCCACTGGTGCCAGTTTAAAGGACTCCAGAGCACAGAGGTTCAGAGCTGGGTTTAGTGCTCTGAGGCTGGTTCCAAGGAGCCCTAATATGGACTTGAATTGTCTAATTTGGCTTTACAAGAGGAGCCCCAGCAGCACATTCTTTCCACTGGCAGTTCCTTGTTCCCTGCAGTTTGTACCATGAGGAGCACATCCTCAGCTAGAACAAATCAGTGCCTTTGAAATTATTTTGGAGGAGCTACATTTGATGCCTACACCTGCAGATACAGGATTTCTTCAATTGCAGCACAAAAAAAAAAATAATAATAAAAAAAAAATTAAAAAAAAAAATAAAACCAACAGCAATTGGGAAAATTGCTTTCCAAAGAGGAAATATGTCAGGAGCACCTCACTCCTCCACTGGAGGAGATGCACTGTGCCAGTTTGTACCTGCTGAGAGGAGATTTGCAGCACACAGACATGAACTGAGGTGTTGGTGACAGGCCAGGCCTAAGTGACAGCTGTGACTGAAGTCATTCCTTTGCTGCGTGGCTGAGCCTGGCTCTGCCAGGCTCTGATTAGCCAGGTTTCCTTCATTACTTATAAAAAGCAATATGCCATAAAAATGTCATTTGCACTGCTTAAATCATAACATTTTCCATTAAAACCTTCTGCCATAAGGTCCTAGAGGATATTCATCCCCAGGCTCTGACAGGGAGGTAAAAATGGGTATTCATTTCCAGCAGCAGTGAATTCCAACTGTTTGAAGTCACCAATCTATGTAATATTAAAGGGTGGGCTTTTTTCTAAGCTTCTGTTTTGGTCAGGAATCTCAAAAACAAGGTAGGATCAAAAGCTTCCAATGGAACCATGAGGGATCAGATTAATCCATGACATAACTTAGCAGGATTCCATGGGTTTATACCAGAAACTGGGGGGATGTATCTGCATGAGCTCCTGGGTGTCCCTGCCCTGATCCCATGCCCAGTTCTGAACTGGGATTAGTCCCAGCTCAGAAACACTTCCCAGGGGAGTCCCTGGGCTTTGAAACAAGATTTTCATGATAAGGAAAACTGATGGATGTGAGTTTAGAGAACCAGATTTAGGAAATGCTGCATTTCCTTCCATCCATGTCTTGCCCCAGGGAACCCCAAGCTTTGCTTGTGAAACCTCACCACAATTCCTGCTGCCCTCCAAAGCCAGACTTTGGTTGTTTTGGTTTCTTCCAGGCTTCCCCTGACCCTGGGCAGGTGGGAGCATTCCCTGTGTGCCTCCTTTGCTGGCTTTGGGGTTCCAACACCCAGTTTGTGATTCACATGTTGGACGTGGAACTACAAGTTTTGTTTCCTTGGCTGGATTCCAAGGACGCTGCTGGGAACATGTCTGGGATTTTGGGCTCTTGGGTCCCATCACTGCCACAGCTGCCAAGAGGTCTGGCCTCAGGAGAGGGCTCTTTTTATTCAGGAGTTTAAGCACTTACCTGTTACTCTTTTACCTGCTTTCCCCACTTCCAACTGTAATTTTTCATTCAGGCTCCTCCTATGCTTAAAATTTATTTTCCTTTCTCCTTGAGAATCCTTCTTAAAAACATCTTGGTTTGTGAACACTCATGAGTTTTCCTTCTTGCTGTAGCAGTGTTTTGGTGAGGGCTTTGTTTTCCCTTTACAACACGGATAAAGAGAATTTTGTTTTCCCCCTGTGAAACCTCAGATAACACTTGGAGTTTCTGTGTTCCCTGGGTGTGTTGCCCATAAAATACAGGTACAAATAGACATGTCAGTGGTGGTGTGGCAATTACTCAGGATTATGAATCACACTGAAAAATACTATTGGAAAGCTGAGCCTGATGCTGTTAGTCATTCTGCAATAGCAAAGGGAATTATGGGCTCAGTGGAGGAGAGATGCAAGTTAGTGCAGAGTCTGCTTTCTGCTTCTGACATATGGAAAACATCTTCAAACATCTTTATTTTTCACTGTTCTTAGCAAAATGAGCAGCTTCTGAAAGGGTTAAAGGAGTTTTGCCATAACCTTCACTTTCCCCCTCAGTTCTTGTCATTTATGAGAATTAATGAAGATATTAAGTAAATCTGATGTTTCCTTTTTCTATTTCCACTAATTAGTCCCAGTCAATCAACAGAATATCCACATTTCCCCAGCTGCTTTAGAGTCAAAAGATATCTGAATCTGAACTTGTTTTTTCATGTCACATCCAGAGCTTTGGAAGAGTGTTCTGGCAGGCTTCCCCGTGGGCACAGCTCCCATTCCCAGAGTTCTCTCCAGAGCATAAAGAATGGAAATAAGCAGCTCAGAATTTTCCAGTTTAGCTCGGGCTCTGTGTACGTTAAGAGAAACAGAAGCACAGCCACAAGTACAGCAAAACCCTTCATGTGGCCAGAGAGCTGAGCTTCAGCTGGGGAAACTGGCACAAGCTGCTCCATGCTGGGCTCACACGTTGCAGCCCCCGTTTGTCCTGCTGTGCCGGGACAGGGACTGAGGCACGAGACCACCAGGGAGCTTCTCCACATGAAGAAGATCTGCCTGGAGGCCTAAACTCAGAGGCAGCCTCAGAAATCTCTCAGTGATTTCCTCTGAAACACTCTTGCTTGTAGGAAACCATCAAGGCCGCTGTGATAGAGAGAAATACTTTCATTTTCTCTCTGCTCTTCAGGGTGATTCCTTGGCTTGGCTTGTGGAAACTGCTTAAGTGAGTGACTGAAATAAGCCACACACACACACACACATATATATATATGAAGTGTCATTTTTTGGGGTGCTTTTCTCCTGTCAAATGCTGGAGAGGTGCTCCAGAGCATCTATTCTTTTGGAGGAAAAAATTCCTAGGATAATATTTTCTTACAGAGAATATGATCTGGGAAAAATCCTGAGCAGAGCAGGGATGAGGAAAATAAAATAGATTCCTGATGTCTCTTTGAGGGTTACAGTCCAGCTCTTATGAAATTTAGTGGGAAACTTTCCTGCTCTTGTAATGAGAGCTGGGCTGGTCCTTGGGGCATCACCATAACAAAGCAGAGCTACAACTGGTAGTAAGCACAGACAGATAAAACTGAAACATGTAAAAAGATTTTATTAGAGGCAAGAGGTTGAATTGTGGCAAAGCTGTCGAGTTGGCTGAGGATAACAATAATCAGATGAAATGATTCTTCTTTTTCTAATCTTGAATTGGTGGGAGCTCACAGACACTCTGTTCCATTCAGAAAACAAGTAATAGTGTGGAAGTTACAGAGCTCCTTCATATCAGAGCTCTGAACAGGAATCTTGACTTGAAGCACTGAGCTCCAGTTCCTAGAAGTACTGCATCTCATGGGCACTGGATTTCCTTTTACTAGCAAATTTTCCTTCCTGTGTTTTGTTTTATCCATTTTTCAGGTTTTCCTAGAACAAGTGCACACTTCCAGCTAATTTGTACTAATTGAAAATCATGTTTTCATAGAATGTGACATCCCTATCTTAAACATCTCTCTGAAATGCAATTCTCCTTTTGACTACAGTCTTTAAAAGCCAGAGCATCTGAGCCTAAATTCCATATTCAACGTCCTATGAAATTTGTAGCATTAAAAATCTCAACACCTTGGCTTATTTTTAAAAGGTGATTTTAAATATGGGGATATATTCCCTTATGCACTTTTTTCCTAGCATATAAAATTATCATTCCCCTTAAATAGTAACACAGTTCCCTGCAATGCTGAGCACTGCTGGAATGGCTCTACACTAAAATTAAGCTTCAAATTTTAATCTCTCTCTGAACCACATCCTGTTTTCAGTTAACTGATCTCATATGGGGGAAATTTACCACAGGAAATCTCTCTAGTTTGGAAAGTACCAAAACCTTATCTTTAGTTTCTTTGTGTAATTCAGCACCTTTGGAGACAGAGGTGTAACAGAATCACAGAAACTTTCAAGAAGCCTCAAAGCAAGAGGAAAGGAGTGAGTTAAGGGCACAGGGAAGAGGTGGAGCTGCCACTTCATTCCTGAACCTGACCCTGTGGTGTAACACTGATCATTCTAAAATTAACATCTTACACCTCTTTATATCCCCAAAGTTTGAAAAACCACATCTAGAAATCTTTCCGTTTCTGAAAGAGATTTTAACTCACATCCTGGCAGAAACTGCCCGGGCCAGATTAACTTATGATGAATTTTAACAACCCAAATGAGGGCAAATGGGTCAGGCCAAGGCCTCACTGGGGCTGTGTCACACTTTCCTCATAGCTTTGAGTTAACACTCAGCCCTGGTGGCTCTGAACTACAGATCTACATCAGATCAGCACCTCCAGACGTGCTGCAGATCAGCACAGAGAGGAGGGAAGTGTCTGTTTGTCTGTCTGTGCCAGACTTGAGGCAAACGCTGCTGAGCACGAATCCCTCAGCAGGCAGCACACACCCACGGGGAGCTGCGGCGTGGCTCCTGTCAGGGCAGCAGTGCACAGCCAGAGAAACACCCAGAGAAACACCTCTGCTTTTCACTGTGAATTCTGAGCAGGGCTTCACCCCCAGGGATGTTCCCCACAAGGAAGAGTGAACAGATTTGCATGTACAACTCTTTTTTTTCTGACTGAATCCTCGGTCAGAACTAGAGGGGGTGGCAGCGAAGGGAGCTGTGTCAGGGGTGAAGAGGTCCATTATTCTGCTGATAACGAAACTTTGCTTTGTAGAATCTTTACTGCACTCTAAGAAAGCTTTGCAGCAGACATTGCTGAACTCCTGCGTTCCCCCGCTGTGCTAGCCCGGGCTGCGTTGGAGGGTGAGGCACAGCGGGGCTTCCCCGGCGAGGTTTCCCGGAGGCTCCAGAGGCTCCAGGCTCCATCCCGGACCTGGGCATGGGCTGTCCCGAGCACCGGGGGCCGTGCGGGGACTGTCGCGCCGTGACCGCGCTCTGGGCGGGCAGGACTTTCTGTCTGAGTGCCCATGGCAGAGCCGGCACCCCTGCGCTTTCAGGAAGCAGCCGCCACATTCTCCATTTCAGCCGGCCCGGGGGAATTTGCCTGGCGGGGCCTTTCCTCAGCCAATTCCCCAGTTCCTCAGCCCGCGGGCCGCGACAGCGCCGCTGCCCCGAGCAGGGGAAGCCCCGCTCCCGCCGGCCCCGGGGCGCGGCTCCGGCTCCCCGCTCCTCCCGGCCGGAGCGAGGCAGCATCGCCGACATCCAGCCCCGGCTCCGGTACCCGCGGTGAGCGCCCGCCCGGGGCCGGCGGGCTCAGGTACGGGAGAGGCGGGGATGCGGGGAGGGAGGGAGGGGAGCGGGAGGGAAGGAAGGAGGGAGGGAAGGAAGGAGGGAGGGATGGAGGGGAGCGGGAGGGAAGGAAGGAGGGAGGGATGGAGGGGAGCGGCCCCCGCTGCGGAGAACCGCACACACAGGCCCGGTGCCAGAACCGCGCCCCGGGAGCGCCCGGAGGGCAGCGGGGGCTGGCCGGGGGTCCTGGCCGCTCTCCGCCGCCCTGAGCCGAGGGATGGGCCGGGGGACCCCCGAGCCGGGCACGGAGCGCTCCGCGCCGGGGCTGCGCTCCGCGGGCGGTGCCGGTGGCAGCGGGGCCGGGGCCGGGCCAGCGGGCGGGGGGAGCCGTGAGCCCCCCGGCACCCACTGAAACACCTTGGGTTCCATGACGTTTGTGTTACCGCCTCTAGTCCAGGGCTCGGCAGGCCGGGCAGCCCCTGCGGTCACTGCGGAGCTGCCGCTCCGATGCCTGCAGAGGGAACTGGCCGAGCCAGGCCATGGAAAACGCTGCCTGTTCCCAGACAGAGCCTCCGGCCCGGGGTGTGCCCTGCCCACCTCACGGCAGTGACACCGCCAGCCCGGCCTGCCCACGGCAGCCTGATTCATTTATTTTCAGGTTTCTCAGTCAGCGTGACTATTGGTAATACTGAGACAGGTTATGGTGTGTCAGTACTGTTATGGGAAAAAAAAAAAAAAAAAAAGCTTTTTAAAGGGGTTATTATAATCAAACTGCACCAGTTCCCTGGGTGAAAACCTTCCTTGGACTTTCCAAGAGACACCAGAATCAGTTTCAGCTGCATTTCCAAAAATATCCCACTGCACAGCAGACCAAACCAAAGAGAATGTGCATGACACCTTGGCACACGTGGCTCCAGATGTGCCTGGTCAGAGCACAGCATCAAGGCCTTGTGGACTTGGGATTTCCTTTGTCATTTCACCACAAGTCTTATGACTTCAGGAAAGTCACTGTCAACACACCAGCTGCTCAGTTTCTGTGTGTATGAAGTGAAATCACGAATTTTGAGAATTGATGTGGTTGGGGATTTACTCTGCAGAAACGATCCTGTGTGATGAGGACTGATGGGACTGTAGCTCATCTTTCTACAAGCTAAAAACTCTTGAAAGAAAGCCCCAACCCTCCCTTTTTAGGACCCTGTCTATTTTTGTCTTGTGTTTGAGGGAAATTTTAAAGGTCTACAGTAATTTCCTGCTGGTGGCAGGTCAAACCCCACTGTGACATTTGGTCACGCCTGTCACTGCAGCCCGAGCCGAGCACAGCGAGGTGACTGCTCAGCCTGGGGACCCTGGTGCATCCTCCCCCATCCGAGTGAGCGTGTGCCGTGTTTGAGCACCTGGATTTTATCTCCTCTCGCTCAGTGCTCGCTTCAGATGGCTGAGAACAGCCCCAGGAGCCTGCAGGACCCCCCGGGCTCTGCCCCTGACGAGAACGAGTTCCCCTTCGGATACCCCACCAGCATCTGCGAGGACGTGCCCGGGCAGAAGTTCCTGTGCAGCAACTGCAACAACATCCTGAAGAAAGCCCTGCAGACGCTGTGTGGGCACAGGTACTGCTCTGCCTGCCTCACCTGGATCGTCAGGTAGGTGCTGGGCTGTGCCCGGGGCACTGCCAGGGCGCTCCCGGAGCCGGGCTCTGGGGCTCCCTGGCCTGCTGGCATTTTCCTGGCTGCAAGGATTTTCCGTGGTGGGCTGCAGGATATTCCCTGCCTCCTCCTTGTTCCCACCGTGGAAGTCTCAGGGGTCTGATGGAGTTTTTCTGTCTGTGATAAAATAGTTCTGATTTACTTAATCCTTCCGTGGCACTTCACAGCCCTTTGACAAGGGATGTTATGGGGTTTTAGGGAATGTAATGTCGCATGTGTCTGTATCTGTCTGGGCAAAATGGGCGTTCCCTGTGTTTTAAGAGAGTTCAGTTTTCACATTCTCTTTCCTACTGGGAGTTTTTGAATCATTCATGGGATAAATAGCTTTCCATCTTTATTCCTATTTATGGTTCAGGCTGCCCTTATTTTACTGAAATACAGATAAGATTGATGGGCATAGTCCTGATCTTGAAGAACAGAAGAGCAAAACTTTTTTAACATCAGCGTGTTCAAGAATTGGCCTTTAGTGAATGGATTCTGAGTGGAAATCACAATTTTCATGGTTTTATTTGTGTCAGTGCCTGTACAGAGACCTCCTAAACTGCAATGCACCAATGGATTGGTATTCAATTTTTCTTTCTTTTTTTGCCAGAAACAATAAAAATGCAATTTGCCAGAAATGTAAAGAGGAAGATCCCAACACTTTAGGTGAGGAAAGCCTATTGGCAGAAGAAAGGGTAAGTTGTAGTTCACAGATCATTAATTTATCAATAACCATTCTCTGTAGTCATCACTGGGCTGGAGTTCAGAAGGGAATGATACAAAATGCAATAGCAGCTGATAGTTACATATTTTAAGTTAAGCTTTAATAACTTGGATTTCCCAGAGTGTTTGATTTTAAAAAGTGTAATGGCAGCCTCAGGACTTCCCAAATCCAGGTTCTGCAATGTAAAATCCCAAACTCTTCCATATGATTAACTTTTTATTGTCTCAAAGTAACTGGTGCTTTCCTACTTGTAATAATATGTCTTAACTATTACTTATCATCCTCAGGAAGTACTTTAATGGATTTTCCAACCTCATGGTTTCGTGTACCCTTCAAACATGAAGCTGAACATAATAATTGATACAAACTATGCTCTGGCCAATGTTTCATCTGTAATTTAATGGTGCAGATCTCTTCTTGTGTGATTTTCCTGGCAAGTTGCTGTGCTGCTCTGTATCCCAAATGCAAACTGGGATTTGGGTCCCAGCCTGTCCTTTTCCCTCCTCTCTGATTACCTGCAGGGATATCAACACACACATAATCTGTCTAAATTTTTTAGGGGGAGATGAAAACGAATAGGCAGCTGACAGTGGCATAAAAGCCAAGGTTTAGAAAGCAGCAAAATAATGGATCTGCTGCTGATGCTGAACTTGGTGATATCCCAGGAAAAAAAAAAAAATCCTCAATTCTGGAATGAATTTCCCAATGACAGATTTCCTGCACAAATAGGTGCAGCTGAGCCCTTCTGGACTGGCTGTGCTTTGCCTGTCACTTTGGGATTTCTCTGCTGTGGGATGTGTGCTGGGGGTTTCTGCAGGTGGGGGCTGCCTGGCAATTCTCTGCCTGCTGCGTGTCCAGGCTCCAGGAAGGGAGAGGAGCTGCCTGTGCACACCGTTCCCAGCAGATGCTGGCTGGATTTTCAGGAACTTTGAGATGTGGGCGTCGTTTGTAAATACTTTCATACCTCTGTTTGTAAAGCTTTCCCCTCTCAATCCTTGCTCTGTGTTATTCCGTGTGAAATCCACATTTCTCCACACTGTGCTTACCTGCAGACTATCCAAAAATACCTTGAGCTGTGGCAGGGCTTCTTCTTGTGCCAGGATCCTTATTTTAGTGCAAGATGTAATATTAAAGTGTGCGGTATTTCATCATTACGTAACAATTGTACAATTCCCCGTGTTTAAATAACACAAAAATCTACGTAGCGCAAAGAACAAACCTCTCTCCCATCTGGTTCCTATTTTTTTTTTTTAGCACGCGGTGTCTGCTAAATGGAAGCAGCCCAGATCTGAGCAGTGCTCTCAAGTGCAGAGACTCTCAAGTCCTCTCTGCAGCACGTTTAGGAGGTGTTAATGACCCCGATAATGAAATGCATTCATTAAGGGACCCCACAGTCGGGATCTCGTCAGCACATCGCTGCGTGTGAAATATTTCGGGCTCCCGTGAATAGAAATGCAAAATAAAAGCTGTAGTTGGCCGGGCTTATTTTCAGTAAATTAATATCGTGTCAAATAGATTATTTTTGAGTGCTAAGAAATAAATTATTTAATAATTATTTGGGCTTCTACTACACTAAGATTAACTTGCCAGGTCACTGAGTCTTATACAAGAGAGTAAATTAAAAAAAAAAATTATCAAGGTGTGGATTTCTACCACCCTATTCCTATTCCAAGGATGCATCCAAAAGTACTTTCTCACCAATGTTTTTTTTTCCTTACTTTTTTTTCTTTCCAGGCTTTTGGTGATGCTGCCATTAACAAGGAGATTTCTGAACTCAGAGTCCACTGTGTGACCCTTGGGTGCAGCTGGTCTGGTGTCATGAAAGATTTCGAAGTATGTTCAAAGAGAGTTTATTCAGATGAATATGGAGTGGGGACAGAGAGGCAATGAAACCAGGATATCAGCAGACACAAATGAATGCAATTAATTAGAATCGGTGTCAGTATTGTGATTTATACCAACGCTTTTGTCCAAAAATGTGCCATTAATCTACGGAAGGTTCCCTGCCCGTGGCAGGGAGTTGGGACTGGATGATCTTTAAGGTCCCTTCTAACCCAAATCATTCTGTGCTTCTGTGATTAACTTTAGCAGGGCTTTGGCCAAATCCAGAACATTCTGAGTGAAACTCACATTGCACAAACTTACATCAACTTGATCTTTTATCCAGTGGTTTCCTTATTATTTAAATGCAAGGCTGCTACAAGCAGGGCAGAGCACTTCAGTCTCCAGGACGCTGCTCAGGCAATGTCCTTGGCATGTTTTATAGGAGAAAAAAATCCCTCCTGTGTCAATGTATTGATTGTATTCATCATTCTTTTCAGACTAATCTGAAATGCCTCCGTTAAAATATTTAAATGGGCAAGATTTGTGAATCTGACATGCAAATTTGAGTTATGAATATAAGGGAGAAAGATGGGACCAGGATCATGTTGTTTTTAAATAAAAGCCCTAAGGGAGACCTCGTGTTTGAATTTACCAAATGTTGTTTGGTTTTGGTTTTGAGATTTTTTTCAAATTAATAATTGACGAAAAAAAAAGCCCCAGTAAAGTTGGTGAATTTTTCACCAGTAATCTCAGGAACTTTGTGTAGTGGGACTTTACCCAAGCTTAGGAGAAATACAGCTCAGAGCCCTGGGCTGGCAGCACAGAGACTATTTATAGATAAATGTGAATATCTATTTATAGATAAACGGCAATGAGCACTTCACATGTTGCTTTATAACTTTTTACTTCCAGGAGCATCAGAGTTTGTGTGAATATGCCTTGATCCCTTGTCACACTGGCTGTGGGCACGTGGTGATGAGGAGGAAGCTGGCAGATCACTTGGAAAATGGGTGTGCCAATAATGTGACCGTGTGTCAGCAGTGCCAGTGCAGCCTGGCCAGCTCTGAATGCCAGGTAAGAACATTTCTCTCTCAAATAAAGGCTTTTTGTTGATGCTTTCAGTGATCTGTGGTGTCATTTTCCCATCCTGATTTCGTTGCACTCAGGGAATATTTAATTTTCCTGAGTTTGATCATTTTTCCACACAAGTGTTGGAGTGAAAAATGGATGTGACAATCTGCTGGTGATGTGACAAAGTGCCCGTGTGCTCCCCTGGGTTTGGGCAGCCCAGGTTTCAGCTCCTGCCTCAAAATGAGTCCTGGTGTGAGGCAAGAGAAAACCAGAAAAGCACAGACAGCAGCAGGGAGGGGATCTTGAAAGTGGCTGAAGTTTATTCAAACTAAAACTACTCACAAATGTGTAGGGCAGGGTTCTGTCAGATATTATTTCTATTAGATCTGACCGGGTGTAAATCTCCAAATTATCAGCAGTGTCCACAGACCAGGAAGATCTCACTCTGAATCTGCCACAAATTCAAACAGTGCCCATTCAAACATATCTGTTTTATATTTTTTTATGTTATTTGCTCAAAACAATGAATATTGTTCCCTCCAAATGATTTCAAGAGAAGAATTGCCAGCCTTGCAGTTGGGCACGGTGATTAAAGACCCACATGAGAGGAGGGCTGTGAATATTTCAGAGATGTAAATAGTTCTGTGTGTCCAGAGTGTCACAAATTGGTGCCTTTCAAATACTCAGCTGAGAGATTTATAAGGGATTATGAGTCCTCTTGGGGTAAGAATGGGGTGCTCTGCTAAAATCTGCTGCTTCTGCTTGTGCTCCTCTCTTGGAATCCTGGATGCTGAGAATTTTAAAATTTTCTGTGCTGAAGGGCACAGACCCACAAGAAAATACTATATTTGACCTGAGGCCGTGGAGAAAGCTCCCAAAATTGATTGATAGCACTGGGATGACGGGTGTGGAGTTGGATTAGACGTGTGTGATATCACGGGGTGGAAAATAAAGTGCCTTCAATCCCGACCTCCACAGAGGCAGAAAAAAGAAGCCAAAACCCGGCATTGCTCATCCTTCACTGACCTGCGGAGAGAGGAGAGCCCGGAGCCAGGCTCATCCTGCCGCTGCTAAACCCAAAACTGTGGACACCAGAAGGTGGCAACACGAATTCCTGCCAGCCTTCCTGAGAGCGGGCTGGGGCTGCGGGGGAACCTGAGCGCGCTGGGCTCCTCCTCTGCTCAGGGCTCCCTCCAGAGCTCTTTTCCTCCCACTCAGCCACCACCCAATTCGTATTTTGGTTGGCAAACCTCGGTAACCGAGCAGGGGGTTGGCCTTGAGCTGTGGCTCCTTTAGTAGAAAGTGTAGAATTCTGGTTACATGATCTGCTTTTAATGAATTTGTACCTAGTTCAGAATTGTGGTTATTTGTGGGTATTCCACGTGTCCACAACCCTCTGGGAGGAAATAGTGAATTTTGGGTGCTGCCCTTGCTCTCTTCATTTTATTCATTCAGTTTAAGGTTTTGTGATTTTTTTTTTTTTTATTTCTCTATTTTTAAATAAACGTCTCTCCTCTGAAGGAGAGTGCCTCTCTCCCTCAAGAAACTGGTGATCTGAAGGAGTAAAAGAGCAGAAATGAATAAGATCACTGGCAAGTTAAAGAGTGTTAAAAAAATGGGTTAGAGAGTGAGAAAAACCCGTGGCTGCATTTCTGAGAATCGAAAGGGAAACCTCAGAACTGGTGTGCAGAGGAGCTTGTGAAGATTAAAGCCACCCCCTGTGCAGAGTGTGTGTGGCAGCTGCTGTGTTAAACACAAATATTACAGAACCAGTGGCAGGGGGATCACTTCACCCTCCCTGGAGGCAGAAATGGCAGGAGGCCTCCTGTGAGTGGTGATGCATTTTTCTGTAGCACATCACGATGGAGAATTTGGATTCCAGCCTCCAAAGTGTCCATAAGCAGGATGCACGTTGAGCAAAGTGTATGGAGTCAGCACAGGAAGAGTTTATATTTGAATTATATTTGAATTAGAATTTATATTGGAGTTTCCTGTGCTGTAACCTGTTTATGTTCATGTATATATTTCTGTATATATTTGAATTTCCTGTTCTGCTGGTCATTGCTGTTCCCTGTTCTGTAACCCCCTGCTTGTCACTGCATGTATGTGAGTGCACATTTTTGTGTGTGTGCACATAACTCTGAACCTTGCCAATCCTGTATGCAATATCCCAGGGTGACCTTGAATTCAATAATTAAGTAAGGTACTGACTTTTTTCCTTCTTGTTTTAATGACAGGAGCATTCATGTGAAGGCAGTTTATGCAAGGAGCAAAAACCTGTGCAAACAGAAGCAGCATCAAAGGAAAAGGTGGGTGAAAGATGAGGGAGTGCAATGCAGCTTTATTTCAATTAATAAAATGATCACTTGTTCATTTGGATTAAACAAACACCTGAGAACATCTTCAGATCCAGCAGTTGTTCCTGGCTGCTCTTCACATCCCAGCAAAGCCCTGCTGACTGCCTTCCCTCCCCTGCTCCCACAATTGCCTTCACTAAATTATCTTCTCAATTAACCTTCTAAAATGGGCCAATATTTGTTCCCTCTCATACCTTGAGTGAGAGCCTCCTGACCAGGAGTGTGCTGTACAGCATCTCCTTTGTGAGAAATTGTTGCCAGCTGATGCCTGTGCTCATTCAGTTGTGTTCTGTTGTGATGGGGTCCGGGAGATGGACACCTCACTGCCAGGCTGCGTGCAGGAAACTTGCTCTCAACCACACTCTTCATTGATTTACCATCAATTTTCAAAGCTGGTTGGGCACTGGAAGCTGTGGAATTGCCTTGACTTGAATTTATCTGATTTACAGCTGCTGGGTTTGTGGCTTAGGTGTTTGTAGGGAAATAAAAGAATTCCCTTCAATTGGTTTTGATTATTTCCCCTGCATTTTTTTTTTTTTTTCAACAGAGCCACTCTACATCCTCATCCAGCAAGGATGGCTGTTGTTTTTCTGAAGTTGGCTGTGCGTTTAGGGTGAGTGAAACAAGTCTCTTCAGGCATGTTCCACCCTGGTTTGGACATTCCCTTCAGGGAAGTGTCTCTCAAAACAGAGTCAGCACTCCTGATGCCAGATGATGGAGCTGCACCTGCACCTTGCAGTTTTTCCATGTCCCAGGGAGCTGAAGGGTTGCCTGGTTTGTCCCCAGGGCAGCTGTGGTGGCCATGGAGGGTGCAGTGACAGCGTTGTCTCTTCCAGGGAAGCAAAGAGAAGATCCAGGAGCACGAAAACTCCGCCGTGGGGGCCCACATGCTGCTCCTGCTGCAGCACATGAGGCAGCTGCAGGGAACCCTGTGCTCCAAGGGCTTCTCCCCACGGCCAGAGCTGAACTTGAAGAGTGCAGGAAAAAGCATCTGCCACCTGCAGATCCCAGCAGGGCTGCAGTTCAGCGGGGATCCAGAAATGGACTGTTTCCCTGGATCTTCCTCTGTCCCTGAGGATGAGTCTGTCCTGCAGCAGCTCGTGAGGGAGAAGGTGATTTCTGAGCTGGAAAATAAGCTGCACGTGTTTGAGAACATTGTGGCAGTGCTCAATAAGGAGGTGGAGAGCTCTAATTTGGAAATCCTGGCCTTCAGGAGACAGAGTGAGCTGGACCAGAACATAATTCGGGGCCTTGAACTGAAGGTAAAAATGACATCAAGGATTGTCTGGGTGCTTGTTCTGTAGCCAACAAATACTGACACACGTCAGGGGGAGCTGGGGTAGGGATCAAAACAGGAGTCCAAGCACTGAAGGGCTCAGTTCTGGACACATATTCAGGATCCTTTTGTTGTTCGATACATTTTCAAACGTGCCTCTCTAATATTTGTTCTCTAAATCCACGTTTAGGTAGTGAGATACTCCTGAGAGTTTTGAGTGTTAGTCTGCCATGATCAGACTGTGAGCAGGCAGAAGAGCTGTTTAATTGCCTGATCCTCTCACAGCAGCATTTTGCCTGGAGGCCCAAACAACATCTCTCTGTGTGTTTTGACATATTGCTGTCACTTAGAAAAGAATCAAAGCAGAGCTTCCAGAACATGAGGACTCCAGAAGGATGCAGCCACCCCTGCAGCACAGCCTGGAGCAGGGGGTGACTGAGGACTGGTTTTTTCTCCCAGATTGCAGAGCTGCACCGGTGCCTGACGCAGAAGGACGCGGGCCTGAGCAGCCTGCACAAGAGCCTGCTGTTCTCTGAGCAAGCCTCCTACGATGGGATCTTCCTCTGGAAAATCACAGAGGTTGCCAGGAAGCTCCAGGACTCTGTGACTGGCAGGACAGTCAGTTTGTACTCCCCAGGTAAAGCACAAGATAGAGATGTGTGTTCACAAACCCCAACCCTTCAGAATCCCCCCCCCCCACCATTTCTCCAGAGCTCTGCTTCTTTCTGCTCGTGCCAGCAGGAGCATCTTTAAAAGAGCTCCTTAAGCCAAGATGCTGTTTGTGCAGAGGTCTGTAATCCAGGGCACTGGGATGTGCTTTTGCAGAGGGCTGGGCTCTAGTCTGGGCTCTCATCCTGCCCTTTGCCCTCCAGCACAGCTGCCTGCAGTGGATCCATCCCTGCCAGCCCTCAGCTCGGTGCCTGCTGGCACCAGCTCCAGCTCTTCCCCATGTGGGAAGTAACTGGATTAGGTAAATTACACTTGTGTGGCTAATAACAGGTAATTTTCACCAAGCTTTGAGGCACTAAAAGGATTCCAACCAGTGGGTTTTCATTGCTTGTAATCTCCAGGGGGTGCTGATTTGTCTGTTCTTTCTGTGAGAGCAAACCACGTCACACATTACCTTTTCCCATATGCCAGAACACACATTATGCCTTTTTTTTTTTCCCCAAAAAGCTGCTTTACTAATGAAAAGCTCTGTTTTTCAGCTTTCTACACTGCAAAATATGGCTACAAGGTGTGTCTGAGGGTGTACCTGAACGGGGATGGGACAGGGAAAGGAACCCACATGTCCCTGTTCTTCGTTGTCATGAAAGGAGATTACGACGCTTTGCTCCCGTGGCCTTTCAGGCACAAGGTAAGAAGGGAAACCTTCCCACATCTGATCCCAGCCAAAAGTCAACACAAGGTGACTCTTTCCCTGGAGTTTTGTGGAAGTTGAGTGTTTTTCCACATCCCTTTCTGAAGGTGAGGAGCTGCCCTGCAGTCCTGGGTAATGATTTGTCTCTGAGTGGAGTCCCTTGCAGGGAAAGCTGCTCCTGCTGATATTCCAAACTTTGCCAGGCAGGATTTTCACCACCAGAACGTGGTGTTTGGAACATTCCAACCTGTGTCCACCTGGGCTAAAGCCAGCCACATCTGGCTCTTGCTAAACACAGGTAATATCAGCTTAGGAGGGAATTATGATTTGCTGCCTGAAGGCATCAGAGGGGTGAGGTGAGAGTTCCACCTACAGAGGTGCCACAGATGTCTGACGGGATCCTGGCCTGATTTTTTCCCCTAAGTGTGATCTGATAATGGCAACAACAGTTAGGAAAGCAGTGAAACCATGGCAGGGCCTGACCTCTGCTCTGGCACTTGCCTTTGTGGGGTAATAATTCTGTAAAGCTTTCCTATAAATAGTTTTACTGCCAGTTAGAAGCCAAAAAAGATAGAAATCAAAGTTCCCAGTTAAAAGATTATTACAGATATTTCCTATTTCAAGGTATGGAACAGTGAGTTAATAAAAGGGGTAATGAGGTGGGAAGATTCTACTGATATTTAGGTTGTGTCTTTTACATATCTGTGCATGGGCAACCAAGCTGTTTCTTCTGATTCCAAAGCACAATAACAGAATAAATTTAATGACTGTAACCAAATCCAGGGGCTGTTTAGGTTGTCAGGAGCGAGAGACTTTGGACTGTGCAGTTCTCTACCAAGGAATAATTCCTTACTTGATTTAATTTAATTTCATTTTATGGGTAGCAAAGTTTTAAAAACTTCATCTGGGCATTCACATGAACTAACCTTGCAGGTTGGAAATGTTCATTACAGTTTCTGTTTAATTACCAACGGAGAATCCAGCTGCTTTTGCAGCACTCCTGTCCCTGCTTGGTTTGTTTTCCACTCCAGTAACTCCTCACTGCCACATTGTGTTTTTCAGGTGACATTTATGTTGCTTGACCAAAATAACAGGGAGCACATAATTGATGCCTTTCGCCCAGACCTGACTTCTGCTTCCTTCCAGCGGCCAGTGAATGACATGAATGTGGCCAGTGGCTGCCCCATGTTCCTGCCCTTGGCCAAGCTGCAGTCCCCCAAACACGCCTACGTGAGAGAGGACACGCTTTTCCTGAAGTGCATCATAGAAACAAATTAGCAAATCCTCAGGTGGGGTTGGCTGGGGAGGTCACCTCAGAACGCCAGCAGATCATGAGGAAAAAAAAAAACTGAGTTTGAGAGCTTGTGTTAGTTTGTGTGTACACAAAACCCCCAGAGCCTGCACGCCCTGACCCCACTGCCATCCCCTGGAGATGCCCCAGAGCAGCAGCAGCTGCTGGCAGGGGATAATTTCACGAAGCAGCTCTCCTGGCTTAGGTGTCACCGGCCCTCGCTGCTGGAGAAGGGGCTGCTCCTCCTCTGGGCTGTGGCGCTGTGCTGCGGGCCGGGCCGGGCGCTCCCTGCCCGGGGAGGAGCAGGACCGCGCTGCTGCAGCTCTGTCCCGTCCTGGGCACTGCCCAGCGGGTGCAGCTCCCTTCCCCGAGCTCTTGTGGGGCCTGGCAGCCCCAGGGCGGGGGATTTTGGCTGCCCCCCAGCAGCAGCAAGGGCGGATTCCTTGCCCTGAAGCCCGGATCAGGTGTCTCTGTGCTTCCCAGCACGCTGGAAGCCGGGAGCTGTGGCCCCGCTGGCGGCTGCAGCCCTCACCCCGGGGGGGTTTATTCCTTGCTATTTATTCCAAACCTCTGTTTCTGTAAGGGGATGTTGTGTGGCATCAGCAGGCAGGGACCAGGTTACGCTGTGCTTGGGTGCAAAAAAAAAAAAAACCTCTGGGATTTCCAAAGGAGCCCTTGGGCTTTCCCGTTGTGGATACAGAGCTCTGGGAAAGCCAGAGCAGGGTAAGGCCCTCAGTGGTCTGGTTTAGTGGCCAGTCACTTCCTGGACCTTCAAGGCCGGTGACTTATTAGAAATTATTGAATTTTTTTTTTTTTTTTTGGTTAATGTGCTCTGATGTTTAAATATTTTTGCATGCTAAAATGCAAGTAAGTGCTAGAAATTATTTTATTTTTGGGGGGTTTTCTAAGAGAGGGAAGGAATGAATAATTTTTTTTTTTATAAGCAAGACAAGCTTGAGACTGTCTGGATGTGTGCAAAATCTCTCACTTCTGTCTTGGCAACAGCCTTAAAAATAATTAGTTGTGATAAAGCATCACATTTCAAAAACACCCACCCCATAAACAAATATTTATCAAAGTTTGTCTGGGAAGGAACTGGATATTCTGTGTATTTTCCTCTATTCCATCTTTCAAATGTTCTTTCAGGGACAGAGTACTGGAGTAATTTATCTAAATATATTATGCCTTTCCTGTCTGTATCACTTTGACATGTGCTGTATTTATTACAATCATATTTTCTTATGATTTTATTTATTTCCTAAATAAAGCTCACTAACTTAAGAAAGGATTGGTGTTATTTTTGCTATCAAATAGGGAATTGAGCAGCTTGGAGATGTTACAGGAACAGCTGAGCTGTGCTACACTTTCCTTCCTTGCTTTTTCTTTCTGGGAAAAGGAAGGTCCTTTTGGGGCAGAAATGCCCAGAACGTCTCTGTCCACTTCCCTCAAACCTGCCTAGCTGGGAGAGCCCTTCCAGGCTCTTCAACAGAGCCCACAGAGAGAGCTCAGTTAAAAAAAAAAAAAAATACAGATACGGATCAAATCCACGCTAAATAAACAGACGCGAAACCCGATGCCCAGTGCTCCTCCTTCCACAGGCACAGCTGGCACAAAGCAGCCAAATCTCAGCCCGATCTGCTCTGACTGAGAGTGCAGGCGCCCCTCGGACCCCAGGCTCTCTCCCGAGGGCATTTCCATCCCTGGGAAGGGCTCCAGGAGCCCGGGCTGCCCCTGCGAGGCTGGAGGAACGCACGGATCCCCTTTCCAGGCGCGGGGCTCCGCTCCCAGCCCGGCTCTTCCCGGAACGGGCTCCAATTTTCATCTCCCAGACCTTCGATAAGGAGGTGGCTGGCACTGAAAGGAGCTGGAATGGGGGCGATACCAAGAGTTCCCTGATCCAGCAGATCATTTCTGCGTGATTTTGTCAGGATGTAGAAAAATCACGGAGAATTTGAGGGAGTTACACCAGCAGCGTTTGCTCCGTGTTTAACGGCCAGGTTGGCAAGGAGTCAATGCTCCTACAGCTAAGATGGTCTGAAACACTCAAGGACAAGGTTTGGAGGGATTTTTTTTTTTTTTTTCCTAATGGACTAATAAAGCTAAAAAAAAAAACAAACCAAAAAAACCCCAAAAAAACCCCAAAAAAAACCAGGCAAATTTTTGGCTTATAAGCCCTTGTTGAGGGCAGGGGAAGAACTCAAACCTTGCACACGATGGCTTGAACTGGTTGTGTTGGTCAGTCAGGTGGCCCCAGTGGAGAAGTGGTCGGGTTGAGACCCTCGGAGCAGAGGGAAGAGAGAGGGGGAACGAGCAACTTGTGGGAGCCACTTCTTTTGTCAGGGATGCGTCCCACGGACCCGGCTGCTCCTCCAGCTGGAAGTGGCACTTGGGAGCCGCGCTGGGTCGCCCAGCCGTGGGAGGCCCCGGGGCCAGCGAGAGCCGTTCGTGCCGATCCCATCTCCCACGCCAGGCCTGGAGCTCCCGGGAGCTCCGTGTTTGGGTTTCCATTCAATATTCCTCGGCTTCGGTCTCCAAGGCTACACGCCAACATCCAACCCCTCCTCCCACGCCTGTTTTCAAAGAAAGAAAAACACTGTGAAAAGAGGCTGCAACGATTTCTGGGCAGTTTTCAAAGCAGAGGCAGCGCTGGGAGCGGCTCTCCCCGCGCACTCCGCCAGGCTCTGCTCCAGCCCGGGCCGTGGTTCCCGGGTGCTCCATCCTCGTCCAAGAGGGAAAGCACCTCCCCCTCGGCAAGTGCAGGGTGTGGGGGAGCAAGTAAAAGTTTTTAAGGAAAAATTGGGAGTTTGGAGTAGTTATCTACACGGGGCTTCATTCAAAACCTTCTGCGAAATCTGCGGTTTTTTGGGAATTCCATAGCGGGGAGGGAGCCGGGAGCCCTGCCCTGGAGCCTGTGCTGGCCCCGCTCCTTGGCCGAGGAGGGTGTGGGATTGCTGCCCTCAGCTTTGCGCCGCCTTTGGGGCTCTCGTTCATTTCTGTTCCCTTGCTTACAGAATAATCTGCTCTTAACGGCCGGATCCTCCCGCCCTGCTCCCAGCCTTGGGAGCCAAACCAGTGTCCAGGTGCTGTCACAGCCCCAGCACCTGCCAGGGACCGCGATCCCACAGCGCCAAAGAAATGGGAGATCCAGGGGATAGCTAGGTGGGTGTGCAGAGGAGGAAGAGGAGGACGAAGAGAAGGAAAAAGAGGAGAAAGGAAGATGAGGAGGAAAAGAAAGGCAGCACCCAGTAGCTCACTGCAGTGCGATCTGAGGCCAGGCTTGCTGGGTGCTGTGACAGAATCACCTGCAAAGAAACCAGAGTTAAATCTGGTTTATGTTGTTGTAATTACGTTGCTGGTTTATGTTGCTGTAATTATGTTGCTTCATTCCGGTTAGAAAATACGGGATACATCTCAAATTCTGAGGGTTTTTTTTTTTTGTTTTTTTTTTTTTTCATTTTTATTGGACACTTTTGTCCCAACGCGATGTTCCCGTGCTCTCTCTCCGTGTGGAACGGTTTCAGTCAGGCTCTCCCTGCGTACACCCCCGGTGAACTCGACCCAGCCTTTGATTTCCGCGTCACACCATCCGCATTCCTGCGGCACGCTGCAAACATCAGCCACGGGGGCCGGGAGGAGGGTGGTGCTGCCCCGGTGCCCTCGGGGACAGGCTGGGACAGGAACGCTGTCCCGGGAGCGCAGCAATCTCCGGGATTTCGGGCAAACGCAGCAGCCCCGAGGCACGGAGCGAGGAGCGGGGCTTCTCCGAGGCTTGTGGGCAGAGGTTATTTTAGTCCTGAGGTGACTCACACTTATCCCGGTGTGACTCACGGGGAGCTGGGGCCCGGGGCTGGCTAGGGGCACGGCACGGCACAGCACGGCACACTTGGCACACACGGCTTTCCTCACGCAGCCCCGCACAGGGAGCAGCAGGGCGGCCGCGCCGGACCCGCGGCTCAGGAAATCGCCTTTCCCGTCCCCTCCGCAGGTGCAGCATCACAGCGACACTCTGACACCAGCGTTTTGTGGGAAGGTTTGGTTAAATAAATGATTCCCGAGTGCCGGGTGTTGGAAGGGAGGCTCAGCCCGTGCCGTGCCGCTCCCCGCTGGCGCCCGGGAGCTGCTCGCTTGCAGCTCGAGCTTTGTGACACGTCTGAGCCCCAGCTCCCGTCCCTGCATCCATCACGGACGGGAAAAGCCGTACGGACCCTGCTCGGGCTTGGCCTAGACCCCGCACTGGGAATCAGCTCTCCTATGGCCCGAGCAGCCCGGAAAACATTGCTTTTCCAGGATCGCTTTCCAACAAACAGCAAACCCTACAGATTTCTTCTTGGCACCGACCGAAGCATTTTTACAGCGATTGATTTTCTCTGTGAGATTCAGAGAAAAGCTGAAAGGCTGCTCCCGCTTCCAGGAATCCCGGCGAGAACAGCTCGTTCCCTCTCGGGACAGCGCTCCGCGGGCACTGCCCGCATCCCATCCCCTGCCCGGCCCCCACCGCGGGGCACCGGGGGAAGCCCTTTCCTGGCTGCAGGAGGGGACAGGCGGGGAGGTCCCGCGTGTGGCAGAGGGTGACGGTGCCTCTCCACGGGCGGTGGGTGCGTGGCCGACCCTGGGAGCCCCGTCCTGGCCCCGGGGGTGCCGCCCGCGCTCTCTGGAGCACCGGGCCGGCCCGAGCAGGGATGTGCCGAGCCGGGATGTGCCCTGCCGGTCCGGTCCGCTCGGTTCCTATCCATGCCAATCCATGCCGGCCGGTCGGTGCCGGTCCGGTCCGGTTCGGTCCGTGCGGTGCCGGTCGGTCGGTCGGTGCCGCTGGGTGCCCGTGCCGTGCCGGTCCGGCCCGTGCGGTGCCGGTGGGTGCCGCGGGGATGCGCTGCGCTGCGGTGGGACCGGACCCGTGGGAGGCGGCGGGGGCGGCCCCGCTAATTGCATAACCGGGACGTCAATGCCGGCGGGAGCGCGGGGGAAGCGCGGGAAGATGGCGCCCCGCGCCCGGCCCCCGCCGCGCCCCGCAGCCCCCCGGCCCCGCGCCCCGAGCGCCCGCTGAGCGCGCCGGGGGCACCGCGGTAAGGGCGGCGCCGGCCCCGCGCACGGGCACCGGGCGGGACGGGCGGTTCGGGCGGGCGGACGGCGCCGCGGCCGCCTTTGAATGAGCCAATGGCGGCGGGGCCGCGGCCGCCGCTCGGGGCTGCCCGCGGCCACCCCCGGCAGGTGCCGCCGGGGCGCGGGGGACCCGGCCGGGCGCTCCCGCCGCCGCCGCGCGGTCCCGCTGCCGGCACGGGGAGCGGCGTGGGCGCTCCCGCACGTGTCCGCGGGGCCGGGGTAGGGGGGGAGAGCGGCGGGAGCACCGGGGCCGCGGAGCTGCGGGACACCCGGGAGGGGAGCGGCGGGGGAGCGGAGGGAAGCGCGGGGCTCAGCGGGAGCCCCGGGGGCGCGGAGCGGAGCTGCCGCCGCGCTCGGACGCGCTCCCACGCGGGGACCCGGCGAGTGCCGCTGCCGGGACGTGTCGCGGCTCGTGGGCGCCGGGCTCTGCCGGGAGCGGGATCGCTCTGCCCATCCCGGGGCTCTCGGGGAGCGGGAGAGTCCTCATGGATGGCAGGGGCCGGGCAGAGGGGGCTCGTGTCGCGATCCGCGGCGCCAGGACACGCGTGGTGCCATGAGGCCACATGTGTGGCCGTGACGGGAGCGGCAAGGGGAGAAAAAGTCCCTTTCAAGTCGTTTCCGTGGTGTCCTTCGGGATCGCAGCTCTGCTGTGGGTGGTTTCTTTGCCTCCTGCACCCCAAACCTCGTGGCGGTGACATTTGGCCGCCTGGGTTCGCTCGCTGTGGGTGGTGCTGGCACATCCCTGCTCCTGCAGCAGTCCCGGTGGTTTGGGAGCCCGCAAAACTGCGGGAAATGGTGATTTTAAAATCACAGTAAAGTAAAGCTTTTATTCCTTATGTGCCCCTTCCCAAAACCGAACCATGCGGACCTGTGGCGTGTCCCAGTGCTGTGGGAGCCTGTCGGGGGTTAATTCCCTCTTGTTCGCCAGTAGCAAAGAATTTGGCTGCTCCCTGGATTTCGTGGAAAGGAACCGTCTCATCGGCTCTGTTTTGCAGTGTCCCGAGCCCCTGCTGGTGGGGCTGAGCCACCTCCAGCCTCGGTCCTCCCAGGCAAAACGCTCAGGGATGCTGCGCCCGGCTGATGTCGTGCCGTGCCGAGAGGTGACAGCGTGTGTGTCCCCTGCAGGCTCTGCTGATGGAGACCACGGAGCTGACCCCGCTGATCCGGGACGTGTACGCGGCCGCCGGCCGTGTCCAGCCGGCAGCGGGCTCGGCGCGGAGGGGCAGCGGCTGCCGGGAGCTGATGGTCAGGCTGACCGAGGGGCAGTACGTGCTGTGCCGCTGGACAGACGGGCTCTACTACCTCGGCAAGATCAAGAGGGTAACGTGGGCACCCCCGGGGGAACGGGAGAACGCGAAGAGGTGCCAGCGCCAGCGGGGCCGGTGCCGTTCCCCGGCTCAGCTCGTGGCTCAGGGGGCGCTGGCCTGGGCTGCGGTGTGTCCTTGGTCAGCAGGGCGTTTTGGGTTGGCATCCTGCCCCGGGGTGTCACGCCCCAAACCTGACTGCCCGCAGCCCCGAGAGACAGGATCGGCCACCAAGGAAAAGAGGGAAGTGCTGGGAATGGGAGCTGACCCACGGCCGTTCTTCCTGCTCTCTTCTGGCAGGTGAGCGGCTCCAAGCAGAGCTGCCTCGTCACGTTCGAGGATAACTCCAAGTACTGGGTCCTCTGGAAGGACATCCAGCATGGTGAGTGTTGCCCCAGCCTCCCTTTCCCGCTGCCATGCTGTGGGACCCTTCCCAGCAGCACGGGGATGTGCCAGTGCCACCTCTGTCACCCTGGTCCCGCAGCCGGCGTCCCGGGGGAGGAGCCCAAGTGCAGCATCTGCCTGGGGAAGAAGTCGGGCCCCAGGAACGAAATCCTCATCTGCGGGAAGTGCGGGCTGGGTGAGTGTGGGTGTCCCACCCCGGGCCCTGACGTGTCCACCCCGGGCGAGGCTGGGGCCGGCCCCGCGGCGCTGATGCCGAGCCCTCCCGCAGGTTACCACCAGCAGTGCCACATCCCGGTGGCGAGCGGCGGCGAGGGCCCGCTGGGGACGCCGTGGTTCTGCCGCCGCTGCATTTTTGCCCTGGCCGTGCGGGTGAGTGGGGCTGCCCCGCGCTCCCGGCTCCGTGTGCTGCCCGTCCCAGCACAGCGGGGCAGGACGGGGTCCCCGGGTGGCTGTGCTGACCCCGGCCCTGTCTCTCCCACAGAAAGGGGGTGCCCTGAAGAAAGGAGCCATTGCCAGGACGCTGCAAGCCGTGAAGATGGTGCTGTCCTACAACCCCGAGCTGCTGGAGTGGGACTCCCCACACCGCACCAACCAGCAGCAGTGCTACTGCTACTGCGGGGGCCCCGGAGAGTAAGGCCAGCCTGTGTGTCACCATCTGGCTTTGTGGGGGAAAGGAAGGTGGGATCAGGGTGGGGATGTTTGATCCCAGGCTTGCAGGGCACTGCCCTGGGGCCAGTGGCTCTGCTCCCCACGCTGCCTCTGCCGTCTGGGTCTCTGTTTGTATAGAAACACCAGTTAGGGACAGACTTTCTCTCCCTGGCTGGGGCTCTGTCTGGGAGGGGACTGGGGCGGTGGCTGCCACACGCTGCCCTCACTGTCACGGCTCTCCTGTCCCTGCCCAGGTGGTACCTGAAGATGCTGCAGTGCTACCGCTGCCGGCAGTGGTTCCACGAAGCCTGTACGCAGTGCCTCAGCGACCCCATGATGTTCGGAGACCGGTACGGCCCTTCTGCGCTTGGCTGAGCTGGCTCCCAGGGGGCACCCACGGCCACATCCCAGCGGTGTGTCCCTGATCCATCTGACACCGACATGGATCGGGTGGCCCTGTCCCACAGAGCCCCACTCCTCCTGGCCTTGCTGTCACCGTTGGCACTGTCCCACCTGGCCCATGCCTGGGCCCTGCACGGCTGTGGGTGATCCTCACTCCCAGCATTTTCCCTGATGTTTTCCAGGTTCTATGTGTTTTTCTGCTCTGTGTGCAACCAGGGACCAGAATACATCAAGCGCCTGCCCCTGAGATGGTGAGAAACGGGCTCTGCCTCCTTTGGGATGTGCCCGGGTGGCTCTGGGACACAGGGCTGGCTGATCCCTGCAGGTGTTCAGCTGCAGGCAGTGTGCCACCTCTCCCCAAAGCTGAAGGGGTGCTGTCCTGGCTGTGGCATCTGCTCAGATACACCTCTGGGCTGGGCTGCTTCCCCTGTGAAGAGTGGGAAGGTTCCAGTGGTGGGTTTGGGAGTTGTAGTGGCACTGGCAGAACAGGGCATTGTTGGTGGCACCATCCTGCCAGGGCTGCTGACCATGTGCCCCTCTTTGCTGCAGGGTGGACATCGTCCATCTTGCCCTCTACAACTTGGGTGTTCAGAGCAAGAAGAAATACTTTGACTTCGAGGAGATCTTGGCCTTCGTGAACCACCACTGGGACCCACTGCAGCTCGGGAAGGTACAAACACACCCTGGGCTTGGGCTGGAGAGCAGCCATGGGAGTGAGAAATGTCACCCCAGCTTGTGCAGCACTCAGCATGGCAGCTCCTGCTCCAGAGGAGCTTAATCCCCTTCCTCTGCGCTGGGATTTTCCTCGTTGGAGTGTCAGACCTGACACCTTTCCCAGCGGGAGCTAGAGCTGGGAGAAGCACTCACACCAAGGCGTGCTGGAAACCTGTCCCCGGGGCAGGACAGGGCGGCTCCCCGAGGGCGGCACTGCCCGACCCGGCTGGCTCTGGCCGGGCCTGGGTTCCCTCCCTCCCTCCCCGGCCTCGGGCAGGAGCCGAAAGCCGGAGTTCGGGTTCCCCCGTCTGTTTGGATTTTGCATAACCACAGCGGGCACTGAGCCCTGCCTGCCCCCCCGTCCTGTCCCGCAGCTCACGGGCACCCCGATCTCAGAGCGCGGCCCCCACCTCCTCAACGCCCTCAACAGCTACAAGAGCAGGTGAGCGCGGGGCGGGGATGGCCGCAGCGTGGGATGCAGGATGCTCCGTGCCAGCCTGGCTGAGGGCTGCTCCCTCCCCTCTGCCGCCCAGGTTTCTGTGTGGGAAGGAGATCAAAAAGAAGAAATGCATCTTCCGCCTGCGGATCCGCGTCCCCCCGAACCCCCCCAGCAAGGTGCTGCCGGAGAAAGCCCCCGGCGAGGGCGAGAGCGGCTCCTGCGAGCTGAAGAAGAAGGGGAAGAGCAAATACGCCCATAAGGACAGGTGAGCGGCCCCGCTGCCCCGGGCATTCCCGCAGCAGCAGCAGCCCCCGGCCCGCGCCCCCCTCACGCCCTGTTTGCAGCCTCCTGCCGCGGCAGCTCCAGCAGCAGAAGCGGCGAGCGCGGCGCAAGAGGGCCAAGTTCCTGCTGGAGGATGCCATTCCCAGCGTGAGTCCTTCCCCCTCCTCTCTGCGGCCGCGGGGCACTGCCCAGCCCAGGTTTCCCCACTCCCGCGGGCAGGGAGAGCTCCCCGTCCCTCGCTTTGGGAAGTGTCGCTTGCCCAGCCCACTCCACGGGGCCTGGGAAGGAGCGCGGTGGCCCCGGGCAGAGGGTGCCAGCGTTGGGGTGTGGGCAGCACCCCTGTGCCAGGCAGTGAGGAGTGAGCTCGTTTTTGTGACAGAGTGACTTCACCTCGGCCTGGAGCACCAACCACCACCTGGCCAGCATCTTCGACTTCACGCTGGATGAGATCCAGAGCCTGAAAAGGTCCGTGCAGCCAGACCAGGGCTGTGGGGGGCCAGGGGTGCTGCTTGTGCCAGGCTGGGGGCGATGCTGCATCCCAGCCTGTCCCATCCCACCCTATCCACAGTGCCAGCTCAGGACAGACTTTCCTATCGGACGTGGACTCCACAGATGCCACCAGCACCTCAGGCTCGGCCACCACGAGCCTCTCCTACGAGTCCAGGTGAGGACTGTGCCTCTTGCCCCCTTCTGGAGGGGTCCTGGTGGCATGGCCGGGGGGGTGAGGGCTTGTGTCTCTCCTCTTCATGTCCCACCCAGGGGAGCTTTTCCTGCCTGTGTCCCAAAACGGGCTGGGGGTCCCAGAGTGGCACTTGCTGAGGGCGTAGGATCAGAGCCATCAGTCCTTGCTGGGCTCCCCCAAATTCCTGGCTCCCTCCAGAAACCAGAACGGGGTGGGGGGGGGGGGGCACTTTTTGGGTGCTGCCCTCACTCCTGCCCTGTGCCCTGCCCGGCAGCCGCAGGACCGTGGGCAGCCGCAAGCGCAAACTGGCAGTGCCAGCCTACGCCTCGGGGGCCAAGAGGAGAGGGGGCGAGCTGGGCGGGCGCCCGGCCGCGGCCACCCCCGAGGGCAGCGAGGCTGCGGCCGGCCCCGACCGCCCCGACGACGGCATCGACAGCCACACCTTCGAGAGCATCAGCGAGGACGACTCCTCGCTCTCCCACCTCAAGTCGTCCATCAGCAGCTACTTCGGGGCCGCGGGCCGGCTGGTGTGCGGGGAGAAGTACCAGGTGCTGGCACGGCGGGTGACGCTGGAGGGGAAGGTGCAGTACCTGGTGGAGTGGGAAGGCACGACCCCCTACTGAACCCCGCCAGCCCCGAAACCTCTCCCGGAGCCAGAGCGGAGGAGATCGGGCTGCTGGGGCAGCCCGTGAGGCACAGGAGAGGTGCTGGTCCCTCCCCCCGGCCATCGGCGGGTGGAGGCAGCGCCCAGGCAGGGCTGCCCAGGAATGAAACCTGAAGCCCTGACACTCTATTTTTTTTTAATGTTAACGATTTTTAGTTCCTTGGCTGCGTTTATGCAGAGCGTGGCCCAGCCGTGCCCTCCTGATGGAGCCCGGTGGTGCTCAGAGCAGTGAGGGGGTCCGGCCTTTCCAGAGGGGTCCCCCTGGCACAGCTGGAGCAGCTGCTTGGGGGGCACCCCACACCCTGCTCACACAGAGGGACCTCGGCCTGTGCCTGGCACAGCCTGGCTCATCCCGGTGTCCCAGCCTGACTGAGCGGGCTCGAGGGGGTCCTGCTGCCAAAACACGAACCCCTCCTCATCCCTGGGCTCTCACAGCCCGTCCCTGTGCCCGTGGGAAACTGGGGACAGCTCTTGGGGTTTTTCGCCTCATCCAGCATCCATTCATGAAAGGAATGTGGTTTGCTTTATATCAGAGGAAAATGCCCTAAAATCAGCCCACATGTGGCTGTTGCAGCCATGGGGCAGATGTGCTCTCACCCCACAACCTGGACTGTGTGTGGCGCTGCACCAGCTTCATTTCACTGTTCTGACAATCATGACCTTGGAAGAGATCTTCCAAAAAAATCCTCCTTTGCCTTAAAACCACCGTGGGCACTTCACAGACTGGAGCCTAAGGCCTTTGTTTCTACAGGAATCTTCATCCCAAATGTGCCAAACCAGCAGACAAACCAAAAAAGGCTGAAGAGGACAGGGGGGGCAGGGGCTGTACTGGGGTCCCTGTGGCCATCCCTGTGGCCATCCCTGTGCCATCCCTGTGGCCATCCCTGTGCCATCCCTGTGGCCTCCTGGCTGTGCCTCTCTCATAGTGGTGATGTTTGTGAGCTCTGGGCTTGATTTGTCTGCAGGAGAGAAGGAGCAGCCCCTCCTTTAACAAAGCAATACTGCCAGCTTGGGCAGGAGCAGAGCAGCTGGCTTTTTAAAAAAGATTCCAATATCAGATAAATATGTTAGATTTTTTTTTTTTTTCCTTTAGAGAGACAGAGAGATATTTTTAATGTCCTCCTCATCTCTCCCCCATCCCACCGTGGCTGTCCCATGGGATGGAGGGTGGGCCATGCTGGGCTGTGGGGTCCTGTCCTTCAGCAGAGCCTGTCCTGTGCTTGTGGGATCTCAGCTCATCCAGAGCAGTGTCCCTGTCCTTTTGGGAGAGGTGCCCCCTTCCCTGGCAGGGAGGGGTCCAGCAGCTGGAGAACTGCCTGTCCTGCCTTAGCTTGGTCCTTGAAGGATCACTTCAAATATTTCCCTTTCTTAGTGCCTATGGAGCCCTTCCAAGGGGCTGCCAAGAGCTGTGCCAGGGCTGAGCAGGGTTCTGCCTGTGGGATGTGAGGACCCACAGGATCTGGCCCTGGCTCCCCTCTGTTCCCTCTCCTCCTCTCCTGGCTTCTTGCAGAGAATTGAATGTGGAGCCTTTAAAAGTATTTTTGCTGCAGAGTATATTTTGCATTCGCTGTAATAGAGATTTATAACAACTCTGTGCACCTTCTGATTTCTGAGTTCAGGTTGCTGCTTGTAAGCACCTCTCGTTATACCCAAGTTGTAATTAATATGTCTGATATACAATTAAAAAGTGGGTTTTTTTTTTTTCAAAGTCACTGTTTTTTTTGTAGTGTGAGGATTATTGGGTTGGGGTGCCCAGTGCCCACCACGGGGCAGCTGGTGCTGCTGGGTTGTGTTCTGTGCCAGGTGAGGTGTGCCCTGAGGTGTCCAAGCCCAGGACAGTCCTTTCCTCCTGCCCAGCTGTGACCACGAGAGCCTGCCCAGGTAAGAAACTCTTGTTTATTCCCTTCCCAGTCACATAAATAACCCGAAAATATTCCCTAACTTATGTCCCAGAAACCATTAACATGAGAATCCTTTTACAAAGTTCAGCTTGGCTTAGGCACAAAGCCCCAGCTCAGGCGGGGGTAGGTCACAGGGCCAGGGCAGTGCCGTGGTCCTGCTGGCACCTGGGCTCCCTGAGCTGGCCGTGGCTCTTGCCGAGCTCTCCGTGGCAGGGAGAGCTAAATCCTTGCGGCGTTTGCTGCTTCCCGGGGCTCTGCAGGGCTCCAGCAGCCGCCAGGGGAGGCGGGGGGGCGGCACGGGCACATCCTGCCCTATCCTACGGCCCCCGGCTCGGGGGGAGCGGGGCAGGGGGCTGCCAGCGCCTGGGGGGCCAGGCAGGGGTCAGGGCTGGCTGTGGGGACACACGGCACCGCAGGGGCTGCCAGGCCACGGCTGCCAGCTGGAATTCGCTGCTGACAGCCCGAGGCAGCTCCGAGTGTCCTGACAGGGACATCTCCGCGTATCCTCATCCACGGTTTCGGTGCTGGCGGCCCTTCCCCAGCTCAGCCTGAGCCGGCTCCGGGCTGCTCAGCGCTCCCGGGGCAGGCCGAGGAGCGGAGGGCTCCCGATCCCAAGCTCCTGTGTCACAGCAAACCCGAGAAGATAAAAGCTGCCTCCGCGCGGCTCAGCAGCGTCCCGGTCTCCCCAAAAACGAGCTGCACTCGGCGCTTCTCAGTCCCGTGGGACGGTCTCCTCTATCCATTTGAGGTAGACAGGGTTTCCTTGGTCAATAGGCAGGCTGATGATTTCGGGCATTTCAAAGGGATGGATGGATCTAAAGTGGAAACAGGCGCGGAGGAGCAGAGTCAGCGACAGCCGCGCTCCAGCCCTGCCCCGCGCCCTCCCGGGTTCAAAGCACCCGCAGCTTCTTTCTGGGAATTTTGCTTTGAGTTTGGGGTTTACCGCAGACTGCCGGGGGCCTGGCCCCAAGCTGAGACTGCTCCCCCCTCGGGAGCTGCAGGAAATCCTGTCAGGGAATAATAACCTGTGTGAGGAGGAGAATCCCTCCTCGAATCCAGCACGGAGGGCTGGGTGAAGCCCAGCAGTTGATATTTCTGCCACTTTTTCCTTTTTGCTGATGCCATCTCTGGGTTTTTCTGGCTTGTAAGATACAGCAGGAGCACTTAACCCCCCTGGGTGGGACGGGGCTCAAGGAACCCCCAAAGCTGGAGCAGGAGGTGACAGCCTACCTTGGATGGGACACCCAGTGCTCCTGTGGAGCCAGAGCCTCACCTGACGTAGTTGGACAATTCCCCTATTTTGGACGTCCTTGTTTTCACCAACTGTGGAGAGTAAAAAACCAAAACAAAGCCCAAGGGAGATGTGAAGGGATGGAGGGATCCTGATGAGCAGCTCCACTGTCCCCACCCAGCACGGCCAGGGGTGTGACAGGAGCTCCTCCCCGGGGGATGGTCCCAAACCCACCAGGTTGGTGCCACCCTCCCCAAACCCCCCTGCATCCCCTTTCAGCTGGGGCCGTTTGCAACAGGGATTTTTGTGTTGTAGGGAACGATCACTTACCAGCAGTATTTCAGTGGATTCTTCCAGTTCCCCTTTCCAGAAATACCTGGATTTAAAAGAAAAGCAGCATCAGCAAATCCAGCTCTGCTGCAGCCATACCAACCCTCGGGTTACTTTCCCTGCTTGGTGCTTTTTGCACGTGGCCATTTCTTTACAAAGAAGCATGGCTGGCCCCAAAACTGCTGAGCACATGAATGAGCACCCCAGCTTTATGGACAAGAGCCTCCTCCAGAGAATTTGCCCAGGGGGATTGGCAGGGCAGATTTGCTGGGGCTGGGCTGTCCTGTGCTGGTGGCTCTGAGCAGTGGCTGGGGGACAGTGCCTGCAGGGATCGTGGCTGGGAGGCTGAGCTTTCTTCCTCTCTTTCCCTGCAGGAGAGGAGCTGCACTTCTCATGAGTCAGATGTGACCTTTCAAAACATTTCCGCTGCCAGGAGCTGTCCTGATCTCATCTGCCTGCAGGGCTCCTGCGCGGGGAGGGCTCGGAGGCGTCGCGGTGTCTCGGAGCAGGGCACAGGATCCAGCTGGAGCTGCCAGGGCTGTGCAGGAGCAGCTCTGCCCCGGCCCTTTGGGTTTGTAGGAAATGATGGATAAGGGGAAGAAGGGCATGGCTGGGTTTGCCCTCAGGTGGGATATGGGGGTGCACTGTGGGATCCTCTCCCGAGGGAAGCTGTGGTGGGATCTGCTCCTCGCTTCTGCCAGGGTGTTTCTGTGAGGAAAAGCTGTTTTGGGGCTTTGCTCTTGAACTCCTCCAACAAGTGCAGGCCCTTTGCATGGACAGCTGAGGACACCTGCAGAGCAGGGCTGGGCCTGTTCCAAGGTCAAACCTGCTGTTCTTCCTGCCTGAAAAAGCTGCTTAATTTTGCAAAGGCCTTTTTCTGGTCCCTATTTTGGCTGCTTTTTAGAGTCTCTAATAACATGCACCACGTCCTCAGGACCATAAACTCTAAATTGCTGGATGTCTGTGTAGTCAATGACCAATAAATGAATGAGCCCCACGGGCAGTTGGAGCATTTGCCCTCCTCAATAAGCTCCGAGCACAGCGAGACTCGTCCCCACCATCTGCAACAACAAACACACCCAGCAGCCTTCTGGAACCAAGGCTTGTGTCCAACCCCTCCTTCCCTCCCTGCAGAGCCCAGGTTTGCCCCTCCCTTGGGGAATATCCAGCACAACTTACAAGGCTGAGCTCTTGGGCAGGATGTTCACGTAGGCAGCCAGTCTCTTATCCATGATGGCCCTGGGGGAGACAGGAGGGCAGTCAGGGCCAGCCCAGCTCAGTGCTCGCCCCCAGCCTTGGGGACATTCCCTTGTGCTGCCCAGGACCGGCAGCAGCAGCTTTGACATTGGAGACATGGAATTTTGGGTTACTTATTACCCTGAGAAAACAGAGCCAGAGGTGAACCTTGGCTGGAGATACTTCAGATCAGGCCCTTCTGGCAGGGCTCTGGGACCCTCCCTGTGCTGAGGAGGGAGTTTGGGTGTTGCTCCTGGCCTGGAGGACCCTGCCCAGTGCCAGCCCTATGCCCCTCTGGCTGTGGGGTCACCAGGGCAGGGACTGAACCGTGGGACTGCAAAAACCTGGCCTGGGATGGACAAGGAAGGGGCTTGTCTGCCACTGACCAACTGTGCCCCTTGCTCCCAGAGCAGCCTAAACGTGCATCTTGTGAAATTAAAATCATCAAGGTTTTTCAGCCCGAAATATCCTAGAAATCTGAAGCCCAGCTAGATCCCTTCCCTCGGGCTGCCTCCGTTAGTTGTGGGCTGGTTTGTTACTGCAGAGCTGCTCAGGGCTGCCAGCAGAAGTGACACTTCAGAGGTTACAGAGCACTGAACCAATCTCAGGGAGGATTTTTACAAGAAATGAGGCAAATGTTGTGTTTGGTGACCCGAGCAGTGCCTGGCCCTTCTCACAGAGGTGGCAGCCATCCCTCCAGGCGTTGACCCCACCTTTGGTTTGCTTTAACACCGGCTTGGGGGGACCATGGCTGGAGAGGAAAAGCACCCCAGGAGGCTCAGGGTTGTTTGCTCTCACCATGTGTAGGCAGTTCCAGGCATTTAATGCTCGTGGAGCATCTTGAGTTAATCTTTAGACCAACAAAGTGCAGCAGTACGAGCAGAGCCACCCCTGCTGTGCCTGTCATGTCACACATGGCACAAATCAGTTTGGATTTGCTGCCTGCAACTTGCAAGTTCCTTTAGCGCAGGAACCTTTTGGTTTCAGTGCTCTGTCCCAATAAATTGAGATCCTGAGATCTTGAACTTTGTCCCAGCAAGCTGAGCAGCATCAAGAGGCCACCAGGGGAACAGAGAACATTGTAAGAAGCTGAATGTGATCTCTGGAAAATGTCTGCATAATACATGATAGCTTTGGGTTGGGTACTTAATTGTGTGTTTCTTTGCCCTGAAGTGAGATTAAATATTAATAAGCAGAAAAGCAAAGAAAATTATAAACACTGGCAAGAAGGTCTTGAGATGGTGAATTCTGCCTGCAGCTCTTCTGCTTTCCCAAAGCTTGAACCCCTTTTCCTTAAACCAGTGGAGAATTTCCTTGCAGACTGATCCATCTGAGTGAGGGCTCTACTGAGCAGTGCAAAGGAAGAATAAACACAGGAAGAGGAGTGGGGGAAAATGAGTGTAGAAGCCCTGTGTCATCCCCTGCAACCAGGGCTCATTGCTCCCAGTTCCAGAACAAAGGAATAATTACTCCACCAGTAAAACCACAACCAAAGTACACATATCTCAGCAAGGGGGAGTGATTTATCTCCTCTCCCTTCCCTGCAAGATGAGGAACAAAGAGTGGAAAGCATTTGCAAAGCTGTTAAGATGAGGCATTTTCAGGAACTGAGGCTCTTTTCACCAGGTACAGTTGCTCCTTTTTTTTTAGGAGACATCGAGCAGTGCAGACATAATTCTATTTGAACTTCTTAATACAGTTGCAGTATTTAAGGTGACACAAACTCCCTTTCAGTAGCCTGTCAGTTCCTGAACATGTCTGGGAGCACTTTGCTGGAGATGGAGGGGTTTTGGCAGCAGCAGGGCAGCAGGAAAACAGCGCAGGAGGTGTTGCAGGAAACTTCACGGTCCATCATAAACATTTCCCCAGTCAACACGGGTTCAGTTCTTTGAACAGACCATCCATTGAGTCAGGGACTGACAGATGTGTGAAAAGAACTCTGCATGCAAAATATCACACAAAGTATCTCATATATTAAAACAGAAGGAGGAAAAAAATCAAGGAAAACCCTCATTCCCTGAAGTTTGCCTTGGTGAGCAGAGTGGTACCTCACAAGTGTTTGTTGTGGACCCCTTTCATACTTTTATTTTCATGTCAGAGCACTGTGCTTTGTCCCTCTCTATAAATATCCCTCCTGGCATTTTGTTGTCTGTGTTGTCTGAGAGAGGAATAAAGACTGTGACAGATCAGAGAACATCAGGTTGGAGCTTAATCCATCTGAGGACCCAGGAATTCAGGGTCATGAAAATGGGTTTTGAAAATGCAAGGCAGTGAAACACATTGAGAATTGCTTGCTGTTACCATGGCATTGACTTCAGAGGCAAATGTCAGCTTTCCTTGGGACAGAGCAGCTCTTGGCAGGGGCTTGTGATACAGAGCCAGTGGAAAGGAGCATTGCTTGGGTATCACAGAATCCCAGAATGGTTTGGGTTGGGAGGCACCTCAAATCTTATGTCACTCCACCCCCTGCCACGGCAGGGACACCTTCCACTATCCCGGGTTGCTCCAAGCCTTGTCCAACCTGGCCTCAAACACTGCCAGGGATGGGGCAGCCACAGCTCCTCTGGGCACCTGTGCCAGGGCCTCACCCCCCTAGAATTGCAAGGGCAGAGGGACAAGGAGAAATTCAGCTTTATTCCAGCTTTGGAGCCTGTTGCCTTCTGCTGAGAAGGCAGGTGACCTGGTTTCAAGAGACAGCACTGCGACCTGGCCTCGCCCGGGTCACTGGGGCCACCGACACGCACAGACACCAGTGTGGTGGATGGTCAAATGGCGTTTATTACCTTATCTCGTGAGGTTAAATAGGCACGGGGGCTTTATTACGTCAAAGGGGGATGGTGGGCCCGGCTAGGGTTAGTAAGGAGTGGAAAACTACTGGAGTTAGGAGGGGCTGCATGCCTCAGGGGTGGTTGGTTACGTATCGCAGGATGAGGGGGGGAAGGGTCTTGCTTTCTGTTACATCCCGAAATCTTCCCTTCGCCTGTCCCTGTCTACCAGAGGAGCCCCGAAGCAGCCAGGCAAGGGGAGCGTGGCCGTACCTGGCGATGTCCCTGGCGATCTGCTCGTTGAGGCAGCTGACGAAGGCGATGGAGTGTGTCCCTGGGACGTAGCTGCCGGTGACAGCGGAGTGCAGCTGCAGAGCCAGCCCCCAGAGCAGGGGGTACGTGAGCACCAGCAGCGTCAGCACCTCGGAGAGAACACCGGGGGGGGGGAATGGGAGGTGAAGTACTGCACTTTGCAAAACAGCATTTACATTGTCCGCGGCTTGAGGGACATTTCCAGGCTTCCCTCAGCATTGCAGGAACCGGTTAAATTAAATTAAGGTGAGAACTTGCTCCTAGTGGGATTTATTCCCCTCCAAGAGGGCCAATCTCGTGCTCAGGGCAGGAGAGGGGCAGTGTTGAGGCTGTCTCAGCCTAGGGCTGCCCAGGCCTCGACCGTGGGGGGTGACCCCCAGACCAACGGGGGTTCCAGACCCCAGCACCCAACCACAGCAGCCAGGACTGGTTTTCTGCAGAAGAATAAGGAGGTAAGACATGGAATGTCTTGGTTTCTAGTGCAAAAAAGAGCAGGAAGGGAATGGTTCCCACACCAGCACTGCTCTCCTGCTCAGGACACATCTGTAGCCATCCTTCAGCCGTGTGCCAGGGGTGAGGTGTGTCCTTCCCTCTGGGAAATGAGGGGGACAGGACCCTCTGCTCCCTGGGGATGTGGGCAGGGGAAGGGCAGGATGTCAGTGATTTGTTCATGGGAAACAGATTTGGTGCCAGGACCTGGGGAATCTCCATCCTGCCCTGTCAGGTTATTCTCCTCTGCCACAGCCCACCCAGACCACGCTCCAGCCTCACAGCCCGACTTCAAGGCAGGTTTAAATTCATCTCATCCTAATTATCTGCTGCTAGAAGCACAGTGAATCAGGATCCTGTGGGGCACAGAAATCTCAGTGTACACAGCCCAGCTCTGCAGGGCTGCACGGACACCAAGGCTCTGCCCGTGGCAAGCAGAGCAGCAGCAACAAGTGGGGTTTGCTGTGCAGGAGCTGCTGCTCCTGGCAAGCCCCTCCACTGCTGTTTGTGCTCACATGCCATCAACAGCCTCCCGAAAAGATATCATCATCCCAGCAGGGATGCTGTGGGAATGGTGAGGTTAATTTGGAGTGCTGAGGAGCAGCTGAAGGACGGTGCCGTTCTGGGCTGCAGCGCCTTCCCTTTGTCTTTTGTTTTGTTTTTGACATAAACAGCATCTGGCCCTGATTCGGCTACAGTGATTTAAGAATATATTCCCACTTATTTCCACCCTCCTTTGTCCTCTGAAAAACCTGCCATTACAGCACCAGCACTAATGTAGAAATCTCTCCCTTTTCTTTTTCTTTTTTTTTTTTTTTTTTTTTTTTTAATTGAATTAAAAATCTCTCTTGTTACTACAAAGCCAGGAGCTCTTTCCCATTTGGAAAATGACTGATGTGCTCTATTGCTTGTCTCCTCTTTCCCAGTCCATTTGAGGAAATATTCTTTCTTATCACAAGACTCCTCATCATAATTTTTAGAGCTCCTTCTGTGCTCCTTTTTTCCCCACTAAGCCATTTAACAAATATTATACAACAAATCCCAGAAGCTCCTCAGTGAGTTACAAGCCAAACAGAGATGTGCTGGTGTACCTATTTTTCCAGATTAAAATGTAATCATGCTCCTTGCTCAGAGAAAAAAAAAAAAACCAAACATCCAACCTGTTCAGCCTGATGATCATTAATCTTCCTGTAAGATGTATGTGCATGTGATGAGGAAATCCCCAGGATCATTTGTGATTGAATGTTAGTACAAACATGAACAATACCTTGTTTTTTTCCCAGTGCTTCTCCCCACCCCACCTTTTTTTTTTAATGAAAAGGAAGGTTTTTTCCTCTTTTATCCCAGAATAATTGCATTTGCCAAGGGATGGTGCAAAAGAGGAGTGAAATGTCAGGGTTCCTGCCCGATAAACCAATTAAACTCATGATTGCCAAAATACTGAAGTGGACAAAACTGAAAACACCCCTGTGAGGATTTAAGAACTTCGCTGAAAAGCACTGAGCAGCAAAATGCCAGTTTAGTGCAGAGAGACTCAGATTTCTGCAACACTTCTTCTGGCTTTGGTGAACTAAAACCAGCTTTAGGCTTAGAATCACCGTGCTAGGACTTTTTACCTAGTTTTGATGAGATTCTGTTCAAAAACCCCAATGAACAGCACCATGTGAACACAACTTGTGGTGATGCTGAGTGTAAAAAACTTGAAAATTTGCTTCTCTCCCAGCAGATAAAGGGAGCCCACCCCTCCTGCAGGATGGTTTTGGGGAGAGGTTTGCTACCAAAGGTACAGACAGATATTTCCATGGTTGCTTGGCATGGGTTGGTGTCTGTTGTGCTCCCCAGGGAGTGTCCCACGTCCTGCATCCCCATCCCATCCCCGTGTCCATCCTCATCCTATCCCCATGTCCATCCATCCCCGTGTCATCCATCCCCGTGTCCATCCATCCCTGTGTCCATCCCCGTGTCCATCCATCCCTGTGTCCATCCCCGTGTCCATCCCCGTGTCCATCCATCCCTGTGTCCATCCCCGTGTCCATCCATCCCCATGTCCATCCATCCCCGTGTCCATCCCCGTGTCCATCCATCCCTGTGTCCATCCCCGTGTCCATCCATCCCCATGTCCATCCATCCCCGTGTCCATCCCCGTGTCCATCCATCCCTGTGTCCATCCCCGTGTCCATCCATCCCCATGTCCATCCATCCCTGTGTCCATCCCCGTGTCCATCCCCATGTCCATCCCCATGTCCATCCATCCCCATTTCCATCCATCCCCGTGTCCATCCATCCCCATGTCCATCCCCGTGTCCATCCCCATGTCCATCCATCCCCATGTCCATCCATCCCCGTGTCCATCCCCGTGTCCCTCCCCGTGTCCATCCATCCCCGTGTCCATCCCCGTGTCCATCCATCCCCATGTCCATCCCCATGTCCATCCCCATGTCCATCCCCATGTCCATCCCCGTGTCCCTGCCCGTGTCCATCCATCCCCATGTCCATCCCCATGTCCATCCCCATGTCCCTGCCCGTGTCCCTCCCCGTGTCCCTGCCCGTGTCCATCCCCGTGTCCATCCATCCCCATGTCCATCCCCGTGTCCATCCCCGTGTCCCTCCCCGTGTCCCGGCCCGTGTCCCGGCCCGCACTCACCAGCAGCGCGGTGCCGCGGCCGGGCCGGGGGCAGCCCTGGGCAGCGGGGGGCAGCGGGCAGCGCTGGCTCAGCCCCTCCATGTCCGGCGGCCCCTCCACCTGCTGTGCCCGAGCCGGGAGCGCTGCCCGGACAGGCGGCACTGACTCCTCCTCCTCCTCCTCCTCCTCCTCCTCCTCCTCCTGCTCTCCTTCCTCCCCGGCTGGGGCCCGCCCGCTGCGGGGCTGCGGCGTGGGACGAGGGACAGCGCCGTGTCCCCTCCTGCCAGCCCCAGCCTCTGCACCTGCCTGACCCGCGGAGCTGGGGGGACAAATATCGGGGCTTGGCACCCCAAAAGTGGGGTCAGACTGCTGGGGTGTGCAGGCTGTCCCTCCGCTACCGGCGCTGGGGCGCTCCCAGTGCAGTCCCCGGTGCTCTGAGACCCCATTTATCCCCTCTGCTTAGATTTCCCTGTCTATAAAAGTGCTATTTCCTCAGATTTCCTCTGGCTGGGGCTCTCTGGATAGAAACCAGAGCAGGGGCTGAGTCCTGGCGTGGTGTTTGTACCCAAAACCTCCTGTGAGGGACGCGGGGCGGAGGCAGTGTTTGTCTCACGCTGTAACTTTATTTGTCCCCCGTGTAACTTTTTGCTGTCGCCCCGTCTGTCCCCACAGCGTGCCGGGAGAATTCCCCCCTCGGCAGCCTGCAGGACCCGCCTATCGATTGCATATTTATTTGGGGGATGCAGTCTGTGGCAGGGCTGGAAGCACAAAGTTATAGGAGTTATCTGACGGCATCAGTTTGTCTGCAAAAGGTGAGGAAGTTCAGCCTGAACGCACGAGGGGGTGGCACGTTCTCCGCAGCCCAGGGAGCTGCTCCGGGGTGGGCCCGGCTGTTCCTGCTCTCTCGGGATCAGCGCTTTCCGTTCCCGAACCCAGATAAACGCCGTTCATCGCAGTTTTTCCAAAAAAACGGCGACGCCGTGCACCGACCTCCGCCCCCCATCAGGGAATAGAGACCGGCCGTGCCGATGGGACCACGCCCGAACGAGACCACGCCCCTTCATTAAGGGGACCACGCCCCTTCATTAAGGGAACACGCCTATTCATACCGGGACCACGCCCCCTCATTACAGGGACCACGCCTCCATTACGGGACCCCGCCCCTATTACCGGAACCATGCCCCCTCATTACCGGGACCACGCCCCCTCATTACCGGGATCACGCCCCCTCATTACCGGGACCACGCCCCCTCATTACCTGGACCACGCCCCCTCATTACCGGGACCACGCCCCCTCATTACCGGGATCACGCCCCCTGATTACCGGGACCACGCCCCCTCATTACCGGGATCACTCCCCCTCATTACCGGGACCACGCCCCTCGTTACCGGGACCACATCCCCTCATTACGGGGACCACGCCCCCTCAGCCGCCGGGGCGGAGCCGAGGGGGGCGCGGCGCGCGGACATTTTGTTTACATTTTGCCGGACGCAAAGGGCGCCCTTAGCAACGGCGCGGCGGTTGCTATGGGCCACCCGAGTTCTCGCGATATTCCCGCCCGGCGGTTGCTGCGGGCGACGCGAGTTCTCGCGAGACCCCCGGGAGATGGCGGAGGCGGCCAAGATGGCGGAGGCGGCGGCGGAGCTGCTGGAGCGGGCGGCGCGGCGGGACGCGGCGCTGGAGGAGCTGCGGGCCCTGCGGGTCGCCCTGCAGGCCGTGCCGCTCGCCGCCCTCCGCTCCCGCCTCGGCGAGCACCACCTGAGGGCGCTCTTCGGCCTCCTCGCCGTCAATGACCGGTGAGCTCCGGCGCGGCGCCGCGGGCCTGAGCGGCCCCGCTGCTGTTCTCCCGGAGCGGGGGGGTCCTGCCGCCTTCACGGCTCATTCCCTGCCCTATTTCGGGGCGGGAGGTGGCGCAGCGGTGTTCCTCTGCTCAAGGGCTCGGTTTTCTCCCCGTCCCGCCCAGGGAACAGGTGTCCGCGTGTGTTTCCATCCTGGAGAGGCTCCTGCAGGCCCTGGACCCCCTTTACGTGATCCAGAACCTCAGGGAAGAGCTGCAGAAGGGCCTTTTCCACCCCGATGACTCTGTGAAGATCCTCACCATGTCCCAGGTACAGGGTTTGCGCCAGGAGGAGGGGACAGGGCTCTGTGGTGAGCTCTGGGTTAGTCCCCATCTGCTCTTTCCTGCCTCGGTTTGTGCTAAAAGCGGGAATTGTCTCCTGCACTCGTGCCATTTGGGATAATTACCCTGCAGTGTGTATAATGCTTTGTGATATGCCAATAACAATGTCCAAAACTCTGTCCTGACAAAAGCAGGTTGTGAATAAAACTTCTGCCACGTGCCCTGGTTCAAGCTTTCCACACCAGCAGGTGATGGAAGAATTAAAAGCAGCAACATTTTGATATTCAGGATACTTTAAACTATTGTGGCAACACCAAACAGGCTGTGGGAGCTCGACACTTGCTGCATTAATTAAAAAGAAGAGAACTGTGGGATGTTGTGGTTTGGGGTGGATTTCTTGAAGTTTATCTAAGAGCAGCTGCTCTGGTGTTGTCCAGTTCAGTTTTGATCCAAAAACCTCAAAATACTGTGACTCTGACATTCTGTTCAGCTGTTCCAGTGCTTGAGTACCCTCACAGTGGAAAACAATTTGTTCTAATGTTATTTTCTGTGACTCTTTGGTCAGGTTGGGAGGATTGTTGAAGACTCAGCTGCTGTCACAGAGATTCTGCACAGCCCCGAGCTGTTACAGCAGATCATAAACTGCATTGGTGGGGAGAAAATAGCAGTGGCCAAAGAGGTAAAGGTGCCTTTATTGTCCCATTCCTCTGCAAGCTGAGGTGCTTGGATGACAGTAATAACCAGCTCTCATCGGTGAAAAGTGAATTATAATCAAAATTCAGTGCACAGCTATGGTTAAAAAGTTAATAAAGAACACTGCAACTAAACCTGATAATCTCAGATTTTCTTCTCTGCGTGGTTTTGTTCCTTTTTAATAAGAAGCTCCTGTTTTTTTTTTCTTGCAGGCCATTAAATCTCTGTCAAGGCTAGCCCAGAGCCAGGAGGGTTTGGAGGCTCTGTTTGGGAGCAGCTTGCTGGGTGAGCTGAGGAGTGTCATGGCCACGAGTGACGTCGTGCGGTACAGGGTCTACGAGGTGGGCAGCTTCTCTGCTGCTCCTGGCTCTCAGCCTGGGGTTTATGGCTCTTAAATCACTGTTTCTCACTGCTTTGCCCACTTTTCTTCATGTCTGTGTTTTATCAAAACTAGAAAGGAGTGGGAAGATGACAGCAGTGGGGGCTCTCGTGATGTCATAGCTGCTCTTTCCCATTTTTTGGTGTAAAAGTGTGAATTGCTGTTCATTTTCTAACTTGTAGTGCCTAAGGCATTGGAAGGGCTGCACAGAGTCACTAAAGACACCAGAAAGTGTTTGTTTCTCTGAAAATAAAAGTAAAATAGTTAACTGTAGCCCCTTGACTTTTGGATGTGAAGTGCTGCTGAGAGTTTTGGAGAGATGCCAATGTCAGTCTAGAGATGTTTGGCAAAGGAGAAATAACACAATTTAAACATTCTAAACCTTAATGGGGATAGCACAAGCAGAGCTGGTTGTGAATAGAGATCAAATGCAGGTGTTGTAAACTTGGAACTCCTTATGAAATTGCTTCAGGCAGACATTTGGGTTAATGATAAAAATGAGATGAATTCCATATTTAATACATGTAAGGTTAATTAGCACTAGAAGATGTATTTGGCTGATGCAGTGAATTATTATAATGTTTTTATAAACTGTCCTGTTTGCTTTTATTTAGTTAATTGTGGAGATTTCGTCGGTGTCAGCAGAGTCCCTGAATTACTGTGCAAACAGTGGGTTAATCCCTGAGTTAATTGGGGAGCTGACAGGAGAGGATGTGCTGGTCAGGTACGTTGGTGAGCTTGCCAAGGACATTTCCACCACTGTTAAAACTCTAATAAATGTATTTGTGTGTGTTTCTTGTAAAACTCTGTGCAGGAAAACGCTGTACCTGCCTCTCCTTAAACTGTCTTGAGTGTCAAATACTTCATTCCTTAATCTGAGCACCAAGCTGCAGTGATAATGATCATGTTTGGCTGCAGCAGAAACACTTTGAGTTCTCTCCCAACTCTAAAGAGCTGAAGGAGTTCAGAGAAGCTTGAACAGCTGGGATCATTTGGGGTTTTTTTTGCCAGGATTTTGTCTTATGGATGTGTTTTTTTTTTTCTTTAATCACTGAATGCTTCAAGCCCCACCTGAAATAAAGTGAAATACCCTGGTGTGTTGCAGAGCCACGTGCATAGAGATGCTGACCTCGCTGGCCCACAGCCCCCAGGGCCGGCAGTACCTGGCTCAGCAAGGAGTCATCGACAGAATCTCCAACATCATCCTGGGGGCAGAGTCAGATCCCTTCTCCAGCTTCTATCTGCCAGGTGCCCCCATGCATCCCTCCTTGCTTTGCTAGTGGGTTAAACTGACAGCACTGCCAAGCCTCTCTCTTGCAAGCTCAGGGGAAATTCTGAATATTAGATCGGATATGCCAACTATTGGATGTTTTAAAAATGCTGAAGGACAGTCTGGCACATGGAGGATGTTCCATGCTAAGATCTGGGCAGGCTGTGCTGTAGCTTTAAAGTTTGTGTTATTGTAGCCTTTTTTTAGGAGTACAAACATCATGAATTAAGCAGCAGTCAAAATATTTGGCTTGTTGCTTAGTTCTGTCTTTATTTTGAGCTTTTTACCAACACTATTCAGACTTAATAACACATGGTTAGGAACAAATCAATCTCATATTAATGTACATTTAATTTTGCCATTGCTGAAGTTGCTCTTCTTCCACTCAATACTTTTTTTGGTCTTGTTTTCTCAGGATTTGTTAAATTTTTTGGCAATCTGGCTGTTGTAGACAGTCCCCAGCAGATCTGTGAGCGCTACCCTGTCTTTATGGAAAAAGTCTTTGAAATGGCAGAAAGTCAGGATCCAACCATGATTGGAGTGGCTGTGGACACACTGGGAATCCTGGGATCAAGTGTGGAAGGCAAACAGGTTTTGCAGAAAACTAGTTAGTGTCTTCTTTTTCTTTAATAATACTTCATAATATAAGAGTGAATTGGTTTGGGGTGATACAGAAAATAATTTTAAAATGTATTCACTTACCTAATGAATAAATTTATAGTGTAGCTGATGGGTGACTACATTCCTGTAGACATCTGGCTGAATTAATTAAAAGCACTTTGTTTTTGTTTTGAAAGGAAGTAGATTTCAAAATCTCTTAAGCAAAATAGGGCACCAGGCCAAGAATGCCCCCACCGAGTTACGGCTTCGGTGCTTGGATGCGATTTCATCCCTGCTTTACTTGCCTGTAAGTTGGGCTTTTTTGTCTTTGTTTTCTCTTTACATCTCCAAGAATGAAATCATCACACACCTGAGTAACTGTGAGGGGACATTTTGCAGCCTCTAGGTTGGGCTTTCAGTGTTCTGAGTCATTGATTTACTGTTTTCAAACTCCCTGATTGGTTTGCTCAAATGTCTGGGTTTGTTTGTAAGGTGCCAGGTGTTCTGAAATGTTAATAAAAGATGAAGTCAAGACTTCATTGATGAGGGAATGAGAGTAAGCAGGTTCATATCCTTGTGCTCAGAGGGGTAGGGACAAACTGCTCCAGTCCCTGTGGTCTTTGGATCCAGGGGTCTGGGTTAACAGTGTAGCTCTGAAGGGGTGATTAAACCATTTGAACACATCCTAAAAACCTGAAAGCTTTTTGTAATCCTAACCAAACTCTCATTTTTGTGATTTACACAGCCAGAGCAGCAGACAGAAGACCTTCTAAGAATGACTGAATCCTGGTTCACATCCTTGTCCAGCCAGCCCCTGGAGCTGTTCAGGAGCATCAGTACTCAGCCATTCCCTGATCTCCACTGTGGGGCTTTACGGGTGTTTACTGTGAGTGCTTTTGGTTTTAAACATCAGGGAGTGACTTGTGTTGCCATTCAGTCTCAGATTTATTTATTTCTTCAAAGTGAATACCACCAACTTCTAGTTGAAACCCAGGAGTGGTCAGAAAAAGGCCTTTTTCCTCAGGCCCCACTTGGATTCCCCATTTAAATGATGCAGCAGACACATCATGTCTGTAATGCTAATTTTCTAATAAATTAGAGTGGGGAAAGAAAGGCAAGAGCTGTGCTCTAAGGTGCTTCTTCTAAACCAGAGGCACTGCTGTGCTAATGCCCTCAAAACTTTGAAGATAAGCACTGAGCTCTACTTGTTCTCCAGTGTTACACCCTGCTGCTTGATTTGAGTGGTAGTTTCTTATCTCATTTAATTTTTCCTGTTCCTTGTCCCTGTACCAAAAACCCTACTGTGTAACTGCTTTTCTGGGCTTTTAACATGTTTCCCCCCCTCTCTCACATCTTTTGTCTTCCTGTTCAGGCCATTGCAAATCAACCATGGGCCCAGAAGCTGATGCTGAGCAGCCCAGGGTTTGTGGAGTACGTTGTGGACAGATCTGTGGAGCCTGACAAAGCTTCAAAGGATGCTAAATACGAACTGGTGAAGGCCCTGGTGAACTCCAAAACCATTGCAGAGATCTTTGGCAATCAGTACTACCTGAGGCTCAGGGCTTACCTGCACGAGGGCCCCTATTATGTTAAGGCAGTTTCTACTACAGCTGTGGAAGGAGCAGAATAATCCTTCCTTCAATAGTCCTTGGTGTCTGGGGTCCCCCTCCTGCAGAACACAGTCCTGGCACAGGTGTTGAGGTACAAGGTGTAAAAACTCTCCACACTGGAGGTTGTCTCTTTAAAGGAATGTGAAGATGTTTTGACTCTATTTGAAAAGAGTCAGGAGAGTAAATTACAGGTTATTTGATATTTCCCCCTAAAATGTCATGGCAGAAGTTCCCTGTGTGCTTCATGAGGCAGGTAACCCAGGTGAGCACTTAGCAGCTGCTGACTGTGTTTTATTTGGCAGAATTTATCAGTGTTTGTTTAAATTGTTCTTGTGTTTGGAGTTTATGTTGTGTTTTCCCAGTAGGTTACAGTTCAGTTAAAAAAAAAACACCAAAACACCTCAAGGTTTGTAACCTCAAATGCTGCCATAATTTCTATTCTTTTTTAATTCGTTTTTTTACCTGCCAAAGTTGGCACTTGCATGGAACACTCTGTTCTGTCAGAATCCTGTTGTTGAATAAGTGACACTGTCCACATGAGGGAGTATGGACTGGATTCTCTTGTTTTCAGCCTGCTGGATGTGAGTCTTGCTGGAATAAATAATCCTAAATATTGTTTACATTTTTTGCTGAGGATTAAAAAAAAAAAAAAGTTTTTAACCCTTTTGAAAAGAAATCAATGCACTCTGTAGGGATCAAACCCACCTGGGAGCTTTGTACTCCTTGTTGGCTCTGCTGTGGGGTGGCAGCTCAGTTTTTTGGGTGGAGCACTACAAGGATATTTCAGAACCAAATCTTGAATTGTTTACACTTTTTTTTTTTAAGAGAGATACAATTTTTTAAAGTGTTATTTAAAGCAATGTATTTTAGTTAGCTGAGTTAGACTAAAAGGGGTAAGAACATGGAGCTCTTGTGTTGAAGGGAGTGAATGAACTGGGAGTATGGAAAAGTGGCATCTTAGGAAGTTGGACTCTTCTTTTGAAGATGTCAGAGCTGGGGGAGAGAATCAGGAGTGGCTGGGCACTCCATGACATGTGATGTGTCTTTGCCCATAAACAGAGACCACAGGGTACTTTCTATCAAAGCCTTGCATTCTTTTTGTTGAGGGGGAGCAGAATAAAACATGAAATTATTACTACTTTGGGGCTTCTTTCAGTAATGTGTCAGCCAGGTGTAACTCTGGGGAGTACTGGCCCCATGTCCCTGTGCTGCCAGGGGAAGCAGGAGGATCCTGTCCTGCAGTAACTCTGGTTTTGCCTGTGGCAGGTGGAGGTGCAGCTGGCATTGCCTGCCAAAAAGTGCTGCCCAGGAGGGCTCAGAGGAGCTGGGGGAGATCCCTTAATGTTTGCTAAGCTGTCTAAATGCAGGTGAGGTGCCTTGTTGCTCACAACCCAAGATGTCCCCGAGTTGTCATCCTGCATCCCAATGCTGCTGCTTTTATCCTAAATGTGCCCAATAAAGATCTGCCAGTGAGAAATGCACTGCAGTGTCTTGTGACTGGAGAGAGCACAGGAGCTTCATGAATCCTGCATTCAGCAAACACATTAAAGCACTAAAAAGGAGATAAATGAATGTCAAAGTCCTTAGCTTGCACTAGTTCTGGGCAGTTCACCTCTGTTGTTTTAGGTTGCTTTGTGTGCTGGTGGCTCTGTACAAGCCATATGCTGAAATGTCAGTAAAAGAAATCAATATATAAACCTGTTCTGCAATTCATGAGCCTCTTCCATGTGTGTTTTCAGCTGGTGCTTTTGAAGGCTACTCCGTGTGCTGAGTATTTAGCATCTGCTTTGCATGGTACATTTGCCAAAGACAATATTTTAGAATGTGCAGAGATGCCAAACAAGGGGATTTTTTAAATGTATACACATATGCTTTATTTTGTTGAGCTTTGAGCTCAGTGTTGATTGATTAATTGATCACTTTCCCCTTATTACTCAGAAGCAGTTCCCTGCCCATTCTGTACATTGCCATATGGATTACATGCTGCTGCTGTATCTGATATAAATGACAATTCTGAAGTGTGTTGTTTTTGTCATTCCCCCCTTAAAGTAACAGGTGGAGATAATTGAGGAAAACCACAAAATGCTGGAGGATTGAGGTAACATGCTGAACATTTGGTTTAAAAACCAAAAAAACCCAAACCAAACCTTGTCACTTGATTGATGTTAACTAACAGCATTAATTGAGGAGTTTCCATGGTGGCTCAGTGTCTGTTCCTGCTGGAGCTGCTCTGTTTCTCTGTGAACCAGCCTGCTCAGAAGCAGCTCCTTTTGTGGATGGAAAGCTTCCCCTTTGTTACAGAGTTCTTTGGAAGTAGGTGATGCCTCACTCACATTAAAAAGGAGTTTTGAAGACTCAAAAGTCTGAAAAACCCTGGATATAGACAAGTCTGTTGGAATACTCTTTTTTTACTTCCATGCATGCACTTGCAGGTACTTAGAGAGGCAGAGGACATCCAGTTCTGCTCTGTCACAGTGTAACAGTGAGAATTCATTTGCTGCTGAAGGGGAAAAAGCAAACTCGGGGAGGGCATCCTTTGTATAGAATGTTAACAGGTTAACACAGCTGATGAAAGAAAGCGCAGCCTCTTCTTGCAGAAGTTAACCATTAATTGACAAAATGAAGGAGCTCATTTTTTATCCTATCCAAGTTGAACTGTTTGAACTTATCAATGTAGGTCAGAACCTTGCAGGACACCAGGCTGTAGTAGGTTTCCAGTAAGGAACAATCCTCCCCGTCACTCGTTTCCTCCCAGGCTTGAAATAGCTCGTCCTCTCCCATGTCGGAAGAGGTGAAAATGAATTTATAGCAGCATGGGTTGTAGCTGATGTGCTTCTCCCCAGCGAAGCGGGAGCTGTGCCTGGCAGTGATGCCAGCTCTTTTAGCACAGATTCCTACAAAAGCAGCGGGGGGCAGTGCCAGTGGCACCTCCCTGGCAGCCACGTAAACCTTGCGAGCCACGTCCTGGGACATGAGGAAAGCGCTGCCCTGGCAGAAATCCGGGTAGAACTCCTCGGGGTATTGATGGATGGGGACAAAGCCGGGGCTCTGGGGGTCCCTGTCAGGCACTCCGTGATGAACCACCCTGCCAAGGTAGATGTCCTCCTGCTGGGTTAGGCTCAGCAGGTACCCAGCCAGGCTGGGAACACCCACAAACACGTCCTGGGCTGTGTGAAGGATGTACCTGGCACGGGGACAGAAAGCCACCGTCCACTCCACGCTCATCAGCATCTTCTGTGTCTGTGTCTGGGGGGAATCGATGAAACTGCCTTCAATAATGTCTCGGTGCTTTTGAGCCTCCTCATTGATCTGCAGCTGGGTGCTTGCTGAAGCTGCCTTTCCTACAGCAAACAGAGTCAGGACGCTGTAACCCCTGGAGCCTGTCGCGTTGCCCCAGGTCTGCCTGATGGCGTTGCGCCTTGTCCTGTTTTCTGGGCTGCTGCAGACAACAATGAGCAGAAATATCTCTTGGTTGGAGCAAGTCGCTGCACTGCTGCTGGTGTAAGAGAGGTTGGCCTTCAGAGGATCCAGATCCAGCTTCCTGGCCCTGTCCCTGATCTCCAGAGCCTTTGCGTCGGTGTAAGAGAGAGGCAGGGACTGCAGGAAGTATTGCTCCAGTAAATCTGCCCCAAAAAGCAGCACGTGGAAAAGCAGGACATTGAAGAGGATGAAGCACCACTGGTGTGTGCGGAACCTGCAGAGTGTCAGCTGGGGAACAGGAACATGGACACTGAATTCTCTTGCCTCTCAACCCAAAAGGCTTCCCTTTGTTTTACAATATATCCATGCAAAGCAATCACAACTTTTAGACCCTGGTCTTTGTATTATTAGTGTGAGGCTTTTTTTCTCCTAGAAACTTAAGAAATCTACTTGAGGCACAGTGAGATCCCAAACTGAGAAGGACATTACCGTGTTGAAAGCTCTCTGTGCATCCATGTGTGGAAATACTGAAGAATGACTTGCTCTGAATAATTTTTGACTATTTTTAACCTGTTAATGAAGGCATGAGGTGTCCCTTAATATGTCCTTGAAGGAGAACTTTTGGTACTTGCTCTGACACTGCCCTATGAAAGCTGTCAGGGTTACAATCCAGAGGGAAAGGCCAGGTTGGATGGGGCTTGGAGCAGCATGGGAAAGTGGAAGGTGTCCCTGCCCATGGCAGGGGGTGGAATGAGATGATCTTTAAGGTCCCTTCCAAGCCCAATCCTGTGAAAGCTGTAAGAGGCTGCAGCACTTACCTGCATGGTGCTGGGAGCTGTCCCTGCAGCAGGGGCTCTCTGGGCAGTTTCTCCTGGCAGTGGCTGTATCTGGGTCTGCAGGATCCAGTTACTGCCCAGTACCTGCAGCCTGTGGCTTCCACCTCAGCTGCCTGGGCAGAGGAAAGATGATCCCCGGGGCTGATCGTGTTACAGCCACATAAAACACAAAGCTAACAAACCCCTGGCCTTTCCCTTCTTTAATTTCTGGCACTCTGAGGAGTAAGTGAAGCAAATGCTGGGGCTTGCTTGGTCAGAGGAATCCCTCCTACTGTTGAGTCTGTCCTTGACCTGCCAGTTTGCTGCTGGCCCCGGGGGTTGTGCTTTTCACAGCTGTGCCATTGTGGTGTTGGTCCCCCAAATCTGGGCCAGTTGCTGGGCACTCTGCATCTCCTGAGCTGCAGCTCTGGGGGGTGAACTTGTGGGTTTGCCTTGTGTGGGGTGGTGGAGGGCACCCCGAGGCCGTGGGTGCTGCTGGGCCAGGCTGGCTCCAGCGCTGGGGCTGTGCCCTGGGCAGGCTCTGCCTTGGGCTGCTCCGCAGCCTCCGCGTGTTGCTGTTGGCTCAGGCACGGCTGTGCCGGAGCCGCGGGGGCTGGGGAGCCACAGGGGCCTGGAAGTGCTGCAGGGGGAAGTGCCAAAGACACCACAAACAGGATGGAGCTGTCAGCAGGGGGAGAGTTGGCTTTGGCAGTGGGGCTGGGGAGCACTGAGGGGAGAGGGGCTTGTGGGTCCCCAGCAGAGCCCTGGGGGGGCAGGGAAGGGTTTGGGTGATGGCAACGCTCCTGTTTGAGGGATGGATTGAGGTGGTCAGCCTTGTGGGAGCACCAGCCTCCGTGGGACAGCAGGGAGATCATGGTTTCTTTTTAATTTTGAGATTTTTCAGAGGTCATGGTGCGTTTCTGTTCTGCATCCTTAGGTGAAAGAACACAGCACTGCTCTGGTTTGTCTTGGCTGGACCATTGCAAGGCTCCCTGCAGCATCCTTAGGGCAGCCTGGATTAGCCCAATGTCCCAGGGACATGGACAAGAGCTTTGATTTCTGCCTTGAGGGGTCCAGGGTTAATCCCCAGCTCTGGCTGAGCTGCTCAGCTCTCCCAGCTGTGTTGATAGAGGGAACAGAGGAATTACAGAAGAAACTAGGTTCCCAAAATCTGCTCACAGCTTGGAAGTGCATCTTACCCTACTGAAAAACCCCAAAACACTCACAGTGTGCAAGTCCCAGTGTGGATTTCTGCTTCAGGCTCTCCAAAAAGAGGGAAAACTTCCCCAGGGCTCGTGTGTCAGCTGGGCCACAGCTTCGTCCTGCCCAGGCTCACACTCTGCAATCCTCACAGAAGTTGTGCTTTGAAGCTGGGTGAGCTGTCAGCGCGGGAAGTGTCAGTTAAATGTGTGCCCTGAAACAAAAGGCTAATAAGGAAATATTTTTCATGTACAATAATACAGCCCTGCAACTCCAGATACCCATTCTGAGGGAAAAAAAAATTCCTGCTTTGAAGATATTCTGTCTCCAGCTGAATCATTTAATTAGCAAATAATACCAGCTTTGAAACCTCTTCCATTAAAAATTGAGTATCTTTAGAATAATAATAATAATAATAATAATAATAATAATAATAATAATAATAATAATAATAATAATAAACCCCACATGTGTATCATCCCTGGTGCAATTAGGCCCAGCGTGGTGCTGGCAGCACTGCTGAAGCCATTCCTTTAGCACTGCTCTGTGGTGGCAGCAGCAACTTTGATACCAAATATATAAAATTAACACTCTCCAAACCCAGCCAGGGCACAGGCAGCTCTTGGATGTGGGTTTTTATTTATCCACAGGGCCTGGTGGAGTCCCAGTGGGAGAAAGCTGAGGAACAGCAAGGCAAAGACTATTGAAGGGGAAAATAACTGAGTCCCTCAGCTCCAGGAAGTTTGCCTGGGGGTGATCCTTCCATCACCTTTAACCCCAGGTTTCGGGCAAGCACAACACCCAGCAGCTCATGTGTGACCTTTTCTCACTTTTCAGAAGGGTGAAGTGAAACTCATTTGGGGAAATCTTCGCTCCCAGGGAGATCCAAGAGTTTCCTGGAGAGGAGTGAATTCAGGACCCTGGCATGGCTGCAGTCAGGTCAGTGGAGATGCTCTCTCAATCAGGAGAACAGATTTTCTTGAGCCACGGGGCTGGAATTCACTTTCTGTGAGATGTTTTCACATTTTCATTACATTTTATGTCCAAGAAAACCTCATTACAGGAGCAGGGATGTAACACTGTGAGCAACTTGAGCTGTCCTAAAGCTGTGAGTGCTCAGACTGAAGGATGTTTGGGTTTGATTTTTTGGAGAGCACGTATTTTGTGACATCCAAAGAGCAAAGCAGAGCTGCCAGGAGGGTGGTGGGAGATGCTGTTGAGCAGGAGGAGCCCGGGGCAGGCAGTGGGTGCTGCAGGGGAGCAACCAAACCTGCAGCTCCTTAAAACATCTCCTAAAGTCTCCTGGCTTCCCTCCCAGTGCTGGGAACATTTGGAAGGGGGAGCAGAGCCTGGCTTCCCTCAGTTCTGCTCGACTTCACTTTGTGAAAATGCGAAGGCTTTGGATGACGCACCGTTCTCAGGAGATGGAGCAGGAGAGGGTGGATGGATGGGGAAAATCCAGTGAAAACCAGGTTTTCCCATAAGAATTTGTTCAAATGTGAAAGCTTTTCAGCCTGCCCTAGATGTCCTTCTGGGCAGGGTGGACACCCCTCTCTGTGCCCACCATGGTGCCCCTGCTCTCAGGCTCTTCCCAAAGCCAGGCTGATTCCCACAGGCAGGTTTGCAAATTTTCACTTGCTGCCTCCTGCTCCAGAGACAGCTCAGAACTCTGTGGACCCCACCTGGCACCACATCCCTTTCCACGAGGCATTCCCTGTGCTCTCATGGATTCACTTGTGATTCTAAGGCTCAGAGATGCCCCTTGTCACCCCAGCAGTCCCCAGCCAGGATGCTCTGGGAGCACCAAGCACTCCCAGGTTTCCAAAGTGTTTTGGATGCTACACAAAGGATCTTCTTTATTCCAGCCTGCCTTTTGTAGTTTCACCAGCACACACAGAGCTGAGAGCACGAGGGGCTGCAAAGGGACCTGTCTGTATTTAATAACAGCATCAGTTGCAATAAATAGAGATGGTTGTTTAGGTCTTAGTCACCTAATAGCAATGTTTGTGCTTGAAGACATGATTCAGCTCTTGCAGGCAGTTCTTCACCTCACATTCTCCATGGGGTTTGAGAAATGATGGAAGAAGAGGCTTTGTAAGAGTTTTACAGCGTGTGTTTCACTTGGTATTTGATATTTAATGTCCTTTTGGGTATTAAATAAAAGTAGAAAACTGAAAACCAAGCCAGCAAACCCGAGCACTGAGAGAGCAGACAAATATCTCTGTGGCTCCCAATGTGCAGATGAAGGTGTCTTTGCTTCTGATTTAATGGCTCGGTTGATGAGACTAAATCCATGTCTTTATAGCCAAGTTTCATACATTCTTCTTTTTGTTTTGCATACATCAGTCTAGGAGTTACAGAGCTCTCTCCTTTTTTATGGTAAGTTTGATCATTCCTTCTTGGGATTAATGACAGCTTTGACAATTCCCTACCTCTTCATTCCTGGGTAACGACAGCCTCAACCCCCTGTGTGTTCTGCAAGTGCTGCATTCAGCCTCGGGAACCCTGAGTTTAACAAGAGCTGAGTGGAAAGAGCATAAACTTGTGTGAAATGCTGAGCTGTGAGGCCGAGCAGGTTCCCCAACTGGTCTCCCTGCCAAGATGTCAGCTTGACAGAAAAGTTGCTTATTTTGCAGTGGCTCAGAAGTTTCCTTGTTGTTATTAATTCTCAGACTGTGCCATGCGAGTTGCTTTTTTGATGCTTTTTTGGTGCTTTTTTCCTTGTTCTTTCATTCCCTGCAGGCTGTATTTGTGCCTGGCAAACGGAGATTCACATGAAATTCATTTGACACACACAACATCCGCAGCGTCGGAGTCTCGGCTCAGGCTCTGCTGCGATTAAATTCAGTCCACGCTCTGACAACATTTCCAGCTGGGAGCAGATCTGGTGTTGCTGTTCCCGACGCCGTGGCTGCTGCTCTGCCCTGCACTGGGCATTTCTCCCAGGAGAAATTTCAGCTGGAGCATTTCTCCTGGGCACCTCCTTGCCCTGGGGTGATGGGGTCCCTGCGTGATGCACCCAGAAAGGCAAAGCTCGCCCAAGCTCGTGGGGGGAAACAGGAGCTGGATGCAGCTCTTGGGGCTGAAGTGATGCCCCAGCCCATCCTCTCCAGGTGCTGGATGGATCCAGCTGTGCTCCCGCTGGTGCCCCAGGGCTGGGGAGGGGCTGCAGCCCCCCAGGCATGGCCAAGGCTCCCACTGGTGGGGCTGTCCCCATCACCCTCCTGGCAGGGGCTTAACGGGGGTCTGGAACAGGACAGGGACCCCCCTGACACGAGTCCCTGGAGCCCTGTGGATCGCTGGACACGGATGATGTGCTCTGCAGATGACGACTTTCTCTCACTCTCGCCTCTGACTCATCCCACTCTTGCCTCCCACAGATTTATTTATTGTTCTCCCAGACGCAGGAACAGCAGAGTTGAGTCTCCCTGCCCTGTGCCAGGCCCCTCCTCGGGCAGCTGGGCTGGGATCTGTCAGAGCAGCCGGGCCTTCCCCCGCACCCATCCTTGGGGGTTCTCAGAGTTTGCCTTCCCCGGGAGCCCCCCTGTGCTGCCCCCCGAGCAGAGGCAGAGAGCAGAGGGCTCTGTGTTCACCTCGGCATCGTGGGGTGTGCCCGTGCCCGGGTGTGCTGCTCATTCCCTGCCCAGGCCGAGAGCAGCCCCTTGCAATGTGTGCTCTCCTGCTCTGGGTGTGGCAGGAATGTCGGGGTGCTGAGGGGGCTCCCCAGCTGAGCTGTCAGGACTGAGGGAATCGGGAGAACGGCCCTGTGGTAGGAGGTACATGAAATCCTTATTAATTGTATTTTGTGACAATGTCTGCTGGGAAACGAGGACTTGTAGCATCGATAGCATTTTGGGAGTGCTGCAGCTGGAGGCAGGAAGGACCAGCTTAGCCCCATGTCCCCAGAATTCTGAATGACACCTTTGCTGAGGGCACTGAGGCCTTTCCCTCACTGCTTCAGGGGTGCAGGGAATTGCTCTGTGCTGGAGCTGGGAGCAGTCCCCAGGACCAGAGCTCTTTCCTCAGGCAGAATGCCACCACATTGCTCAGCTTGAGCAGCTGCCCTGCTCATGGTGGGACTTGGTGGCACCAGTGTCAGGGGCAGGTAGAACCAGCCCCACTCTGCCGTTCAAACTCCAGCATTTGGATGGGGATGTCCTCTTCTTCTGGCTCTTTCTCTTTCATTTTTCATTTCTCTCAGCTTCTGACTGTTTTAAATAATTCCTCCCCCACGCCTGTGTTATCACCCAGCATGTCAATACGCTGCTGTGCCACCCACCCCTCTCCTCGCCGAGCTGCACGTTAACACTTTGCACCAGATAATGTGAGGCAATTAGTGAATGGAGAATAACCTTCCCACTTAAAAGCAGGACGGCTTGGGAAGCATCACACGGGTGGATTTGCACGGGGAGTATTAATTGCTTTTCTCTCCAATGACTCCTGGTGTAGGAGAGTCCATATGGAGACAGAGGAGGAAGAGATGCTGCGGGAGAAACGAAGTCTCCAGTGCCGGAGAGAGGCGCAAAGCCCAGCGCATCCGAGCGGGGGCACTTCCCTGTGGATCCGGAGGCTGTGGCACAGCGGGGGCCGTGGATCACACGAGCCCGGGAGCGGCGGGTGCGGAGTGCGAGGGTGGGGTACCCCGGGGTCAGCGGGACCGGGGGCTGCCGGAGAGAAACCAAAAAGCTCTGGGATCCCAGCGTGGATGGTGTCACCTTCCCTGGGTGTGACTGAAGTGCTGTGTCGGGTGACTGAGCAGGGGGCTGTGTGGCCACTGCGTTTCTGTGGGAGCAGTTCCTTTACTGGGGTATCTGCTCACCAGCACAGCTCCGGGGTCCCACGAAATGGCACCACAGCGAGCTGCCCAGCGCCCACACAACGGCCTGGGCTCGGAGAAACGAAGAAAGGAGCAAAAAGCAGAGGAGTGAGCCGAGCTGGGGCAGAACGAGCCCCGGGTGCTGCTGCCCCCCGGCCGCCCCTGCCGGCGCTCAGTGGGACCCTGCTCGGAGCCGCTCCCTTTGCGAGGGGACAGTTTTGGGGTGCCTCACATTTGGCCGCATCATTACTGGGTGGCACCTCCTGCCTGCTGGCACATGGGGCTGAACTTGGAGGGGAGGGAAGGCACCTTGGAGCCCATCCCGTTAACCCTTTCCTGGAGGCGGCCGGCTCGTTTCCAGGCTGCCCACGCTGTCCCTGGCTCGGGGCCATTCCCCAGCGGGGCCGTGTTTTTGCAGCAGGGCCCCCGGGAAGATCAACGCTCCCGGCCCGGCCGCGCAGCACGCCACAGGAATTGCCGGGGCTCGGCCGCGCTGTTTGCTTTCGGCACAGCCCCGAGGCGCAGCAGCGCTCAACATAAATATTTGTGTGGGTAGTGGGGAAAAAAAAAAAAAAAATCCGACCAAATAAAAAAGAAAAGGAAATAAAAAAGAAAAGAAAAAGATAGAAAAGGAATGGAAGAAAGGAAAGGAAAAAGGGAAAGAGAGGAGAAAGGAAAGAGGAAATGACGGGGGAAAGATAGGGAAAAAGGAGAGGAAAAAGGAAAATAAAGAAAGCAAGCCACCCAAAGGTGGTGCTGGCAGAGGCCAGAGGCGAAGGGACGCGGACCGCGGGGGGATCACCGGCTGCTGCCCCAGCCCGGGGGTCGCGGGGGCCGGGGCGAGGCCGGCGGGGGCAGCTCCAGGGGCGGAGGCGAGCGCGGCCGCCGGTGCGCGTTGGGCGGAGCCCGGCCCCGCCCGGTGCGGCCCCGCCCCGCCGGCCCCGCCCATCCCCGCCCATCCCATCCCATCCCATCCCATCCCCGCGCATCCCGCACCTGTTGCCGCCCGCTCCCCGCCGGGCTCCCCGCGGTGCCGCCCGGCCCCGGCATGCGGAGCGCCCGAGCGGCCCGCGGGCTGCCGCGGCGGCGGCCGCGGGGCGCGCCGTGATGGGCGGCCGGCAGCGGCCCCGGCAGCGGCCCCGGCAGCGGGACGGCGGCGCTGGCTCTGCCCGCGGCCGGCAGCCCCCGGCCCGCGCCCCCGGCAGCGCGGGGCGCCCATGCTCTGCCCCGCCTCGCCGCTCCGGAGCCCCGCGCCGCCGCGCCGATGCCGTTCTCGGGCGAGGAGCGGAGCCTGCAGGGGATCTACAAACCGGCGGGGCCGGCGGAGGGGCGGCCGGTCTGCTCCGAGTGCTACACCAACCGCTCCTTCGTCTACGACGATGGCAGCGCCCACAGGTACCGGGGCTGCGGGGCTGGGGAGGGTCCCCGGGGCTGCCCGTGCTGCTGTCGTGGCGAGCAGCGGGGCTGCTGGAGCGCGGAGCTGCCGGTGCAGCCGGAGGAGCCCCTTCCCCTCTCGGGAGCAGCCGGGTGTGGCCGGCAGGACCCCCGTCCCCCATCCCCACCGCTCTCCCCGTGCGCCGAGCCTGGAGGAAAGTTTCTGCGGCACTCGCAGGCCTGGCCGGGGTCCCTGCGGATGCCCCTGTGGGCACAGCCCCTCGGGAGCTGCCTGGGTACGGGGAAGGGGCTCTTGGAGACCCCTGAGCATTCCCATCCTTCGTGGGAAGAGGGTCCGCGCTGATCCCTCTGGCCGGGGCTGTGCTCCGGGGTGTGAGGGTGAGGCAGTGCTCAGCTGAGCCCTGGGGCCACCCCAAAGCCAAGGGGCTAAAATACACCCAGGAAAAGGCTGCATTCCTGTAGGTGCTGCCCTGCTCCATTTCTGGGCTGGTTTTATGCCAAAGTTGCAATGTCCAGTGTGAGGCAGGGGCAGAGCTGCTTGAGATCAGGGGGACTCAGTGCCATCATCCTCTTGTGCCTGGCAGCAGCACCTGTTTCTCACAAGTGGTCCTTGCTGAATTATCCCAGTTTTTCCTGAATAATGCTGTGTATTATCGTTGTTCTGATTAAATTTACTAGCGTGGCTCTTCTGACTGTCACGCTCATCCAAAGCCAGCTGAAGTGTGCAGATGAGTCGTGTGTATCAGTTCATGCTTGGCAGATAAAGATCTTAGCTGGGTTTGTGCCCTGGGCTGCCCAGCTGGGATTTTCTATGTCTTCATCTGCTCGCCGTGATTTAGGGAAACGGTCTTTTATTCCTAAAAACCTAAAGGAAAAAAGAAGAAACAGTCTGTTCCTTAACTCTCAGTACATTGCCACTGAGGTGGGTAATTAATAAAACACTTGGATATTGTTTTTAGGGTGAAGACCCTCATTATTACCTTCTCTCTGACAGTGACACAATGTCCAAGGCTCCGTGGTGCCTCAGGACCCCCAACTCCGGGTGACTCTGGTTACTTTGGGCAAAGCAGGGTGGCTGCAGAGCACAGTGCCTTCCCCAACCCCTAAACTGTCTCATTTTGCAGCTGTGCTTGGTGTGTCTGCAGAAATGACACCTTTGAGGGGGTTTTTGCGTCTGTGAAGATCAGGGATCGGGTTGGAGACAACAACTCCTGCAGATTTCCAGCCTCAACATTACAGGAAGAAGGGGAGTTGCTCCTCATTACTGACACCACAGCCCTGCCCGGGGTGATTTATCCTCACCTAATGCACCACAAAATCCTTGCCCAAAGATCCTCCCGCCTGTCTCTTTCAATCTGGATAGAGGAACTTTGTTTCCTAATTATTGCTCTGCAGCTCGCTGTGTTTCTAACCCCCTCAGGCTCCGGAGAGGTTGAAATGCCATTGCTTTCCACGGCTTGTCCTGCCTGCCCTTGTGCTCAGCCCCTTGCTGCCCTTCTGGAGATATTAAACAAGCTGCCTGGAGCCCTCAGGACTCGGCAGTTTCCCCAGCTCCAGCTCGGAGCAGACCGGTGTCTAATGCACTTTTCCAGAGCTGATCAGCTGAAGAAGCAGGAGAGGATTGTTGAGACGGGCTAAAGAGAAAGGGCAGGAGCAGGCAGGGAGCACCATTAGACCGTCCCAGGGGGCCCCTGGCTGATCTGCTCTTTGCTCTTTGCTTTCCTCCTCTGCAGCTTGGGCTGGGGGCACAAATCCTGCCACAAATGATCATCCACCTTTAACCACTGCTGCCTCAGCCTCTGCCTGGCACAAGAGTTTCTCCCTCAGCCTCCCCTGGGTTTCCCCTCCTCTGCAGGGGTTTGTGCACAGCCCCCGGGCAGACCAGGGCTCAGCAGTCCAGCACCATCTCCTTGTCTCCTCCCTGTGCTTCCAGGTGAGGAGCTGCAGGTGTGATGGCAGACAAGCAGAGCCGATGTGTGTGAGGGATGTGAGAGCCAGGGTAGAGCAGCAAAGATGTAGAACATGTCCACTGAACCTTCTGCTGAGTGCTCAAGGGGCCTCAGCTGGGCTGACCCTGCTGAAATAAGTGGGAAACTCAATTATCCCTTCACTTAGCAAATCTAGAGCCGGCTTAAAAGCTGTTAAAGAGAAATTCCATCTGCTCGGTTTCCTGAGAGTGGAGATGTGTGTGGAAATGTCTTGTGAGCTTCCTCCTGACCCTCTTTATAAGGGGACAATGGTCTCCAAAGTCCCTCCCAGGTGGAAAGCAAAGGGTTAATTGTAAAAGCACTTGAGAGTTTGTTTGGAGAGCAAATACACATTTCTGGCACCCAGAGGGTACAAAGAGCCTAAATTTCGCTTTCCTACCTCGTGGGAAATCTGGGTAAATGTTTGCACAAGGATCCAGCCTGTCACTTCGGGGAACTCAGGATTTCCCCCGGCCAGCGGCTCCGCTTCCTCCGCCTGCCCATGTAAGGGCACTGCGGGCACGAGTGATGGATGAGCAGCCAGATGGAAGGACTCACACAAAAATATCCTGCCCGAGTCAGGGGGCCGGCGGGAGAGGCAGGGATGGGCGGGAGGAGGCTCGGGTTTTCCATCCCCTGCCTCCTGCTCCTATGGCTGGTCTGAGAAGGAGAGGCTGGAGGAAGGCGGCGCACACGAGGCTACCTGGAGCAGCTGCTGAGGGAGCTCATGGCTTTGCCTTAGACGTACGTGGCTTTTCTCATGCTCTAAATGGCTCTTTTGGGGGATCTGTGTGGCCGCTGCTGTTTGTAGCCCGTGGGAGCAGGGTTTGGGTGCTGTGGAGGGGAGGTGGGTCCCAGCTGCTCCAGTGGCACAGAGGCTGAGCGTGGGGGCTGGACAGAAGCAGCCTGCCAGGCTCGGGATGTTCCTGTGGAACGTCGGCTCCAAGGGGCTGGGTTTGGCAGGGGTTGTGCTCTGTCCCACCTGGCTGGGACAGGGCTTTTGGCCCTAGAAATCACAGCAAGATTTGGAGCAGCGGCAGCCGGGTTAAAAATGCCCATAGGCACCTTCTGCCACTCTGGTTAAAGCCTCTGCCTGAGTCCAAGGGCAGGAGAAAAGGAAAAAAGCACTGATTAAATGGGATTCTTGCTAAATGTGAGCACTCATCCAGGTCCAGGACAGCTTTCCCATGGTTTCTCCTGCTAATCTTTCGATGAATCCAAGGAACTGTCTCAGTTCAGCACAAGGATGGTCCCTGCTGCTGACAGCCTGTTGTTGTCTCTTAAGTTTTCAATTTTCTGCAAATGAATGAGAAGATACTTCTTTGGCAGAGCTTGCACTGACCCAGACTCTGTAGCTCATTCCTGATCAGTTCCTCCAGGCGTGATTACGAGCTTGGGCATTTGTCAGCTTCCAGAAAGTCAGCCTTGTGCATTGCAACAACTGTTGCATGGGCATCCGGGCCTGGCTGTTCCAGGAGAAATTGGAATGGGGAGCCACAAAACTACAGGGCCAAACACCCTGTATTTTCAGGGTGTTTTGGTAGCAGAGATAAGATAGAATTCTGCTCTTCTTTTCCTCACATGGTTAGGAAAGGGAACTGTGAGGCTCTGGACTGCTGCAGGGGTGCACCCACCAGCACACCTGGCTCAGCTGGAAGAGGTTTTGGGACTACTCTGTTCATAAAATGACCCCCAGAGTGCTGAATGTCCTTCTTAGGAGCTGCCCTTGGGCTCTGGCACGGCCGTGTCACCCTTCACTGGAGAACAGCAAAGTAGGTCAGTGCCTGTGCTCAGGGCTCTTTCTGCTCTGCAAAAATATTTACAGCATCTATTTGAATCCTCCCAGTCCTCCTGCAGCGACCTCTCCCTGACCCCCACGCCTGGTTCCCGAGTGCTGCACGCAATTTGTTTTGGAGCCTGCGAACGTTTCTCTTGCAGCGCTGCCAGGCTGGGCTGGAGTGTGGAACATCTCATTCATCCTTCTCATGAATAAAGCCAGGCCAGGAGCCAGGCGAGCTCCGAGCACAGGTGCCTCTGGCCTGGTGTCCCTTGGCAGTGCCTGGTGACACAATCTGCAGGAGGGAGGGTTCAGGTGGGAGCTGAGGAAGGAATTCTTCCCTGAACTCCTGAATTCAGGAGGCACAGGGTGCCCAGAGCAGCTGTGGCTGCCCCATCCCTGGAAGTGTCCCAGGCCACGCTGGACGGGGCTCGGAGCAGCCTGGGGTAGTGGGAGGTGTCCCTGCCCATGGGAATGAGATGGGATTTCGGGTCCCTTCCAACCCAAACCATTGTGGGATTCTGTGGCAGGGACAGAAGGCAGGAGGGAGCAGCCCTTCCCAGGGCTGGAGGTTGTGCCAGTGGCTGTGCCAGCCTGGTGGATGCTTCCCTGGGCATTCACCTGCTCCCTCCTGAAGCCATTGGCACTTTCTGCTTCCACAAGGGGACGGGAGCTCTGTGATGCAGCTGCTCTGTGACAGAACACGCTGCTGTTCCTTTGAGCTGCTGCCTGTGATTTCCCTGTGCTCCTGCAGCTCCTGTGATGTTCTTGCTCCCTGCTTGTCCTCTCTGGTTTTATCTGCTTTTCATCATGTCTCTTTCCAGGCTGGAGACTCCTCCTGGTCTATTTGGCCTCGCCTTGCACAAAACACTTTGATAAGCCACAGTTACCTCTGGTGCCCTTCTCTGTGCTCTTTTAGCTCTGGGGAGGGGAGCCAGAAGTGTGTGTGACTCCATGGTGGGCTTATTCTGGAATAAAAATCCTCCCCTAAAATTTGGGGTTTGGACCACCACTGGGAGCTGTTGGCTTTGTGGCATCATCTGCTGTGACTCTGGCTCCTTTCTGAGTGCTGATTTGCAGACCTTTTTGTGCCTGTGCAGGAAGATGATTACCCTCCTCTCCCTTTGGATCAGCTGGAATTTATTGATGCTAATTTTTGTCTGACATTTTATCACGAGGTCGGTCAGTGCCACAAGATCTTCCTGTTTACAGTCTGGTTTTGGTTTGACTGCACTGGATAATTTGCAGTTATCCCCATCCCTTCTGAAGCCATGCAGTCGTGGAGGGCCTTGTGGGACCCCCCTGATGTTTGCTTCAGTGCTCCCCTTCTGTTTGTCTCCTGCCTTCCAATCCAGGAGACATCTCCCTTCACCCCATCACATCCTGGCCCGGCAGATGTGGTGACAAACCTGCCTCTGGGGGTTTATTTCTGCAAGACTTTGTGGTTTTGAAAAGTGTAAAGAGACTCTTCCTCCTCCCACATCCCTCTATTATTTTCTGCTCCCATAGCAGGGACTGTTCTGCAGGAGTCTGGAGCATAAAGAAGTTTTTTTTTTCTCCGTGCTCCAACCCTTGCTGCTTGTAGCAGCTTGGGGCTGGGCAGAAGGGAGGATTTTCCCCAGCAGTTTATTTGCAAGAATTAGCACTTTCCCCATCTTGCAGTCTTTTTATTTTCACACAAGCCTGAAAGCTACTGGGCACTGACAAATGTGGCTGAGGATGTAACGGCTTGGGGTGAGGGGGAGTGAGATCCTGCCAGGATTGTGTCCCTTGGGATGTCACAGACACAGGCAGGAGTGGAGGGTTGGCCACTGGCTCTCCAGGAGCAGCTCTGGAGGCTGTGGCAAGGGAATTGTTCTCTTTTTAGTTTAATAATCTGTTTAGGTTTAAGATTTGTTGTGAATCGTGAGCCTGGAGTTATCCCAGCACCCTGTCATTAAAGGCTGGGTGGTTTTCCTGAGGAATCTGGTGTGCACAGCCTCCAACATTCCCAGTGGGACTGGCAGGGCCTCCCCCGAGGGATTGTTTCTCCAGCAGTGAGTCCTGCTTGCTTCATTTCTTGAGCACTGGGGTTGATTCAGCTTTTAGAAGAATTTGTCTGTGCTCCCAGGCCACCCTCCAAACCCAGGCAGAAAAAGAGGTGGTGTCCTTGCTGGGAAAGGGCTGGACACTCTGGGAAACCTGCTCCTCAGCAAACAGCTCCCACAGCAGAGTGGGGCCTGATGTAATCCACAAATAGCCCTGGAGATGGCTGAGTCAGGAATTCCCTGGCAGGGCTGGTGACCTTGGCTCGGCAGGCTGAGCGTTTTGGGTTTGCCCCTTCTCCCGAGGCTGCTCCTGGATGAGATGCTGGGAATGAGCCCTCGGAGCCCTTTGCCCAGGGACACTGGGATGGGGAGCAGAGCTGCGTCCTCAGGCAAGCAGGCTTGGCATGTTGTGCTGCAAGTGATCAGCTGAGCTAATTGGCATATTTACACAACAGAACAGACTGGTTGCAAGCCACAGAATCACAGGAGGATTTGGGCTGAAGGAACCTTAAAGATCCTGCAGTTCCAACCCCCTGCCATGGGTAGGGAGCCTTCCACAGCCCAGGCTGCTCAGGATGGTTCCACCAGACCTTGCACTACTCCAGTTTTTCTTATTATGGAGATGAGGAGGCCCCAGCGCAGGCCTGAGGAGTGGGAGCTGGTCCCCTCACCTGCCAGGAGCCCAGGATGTGCTTTCCCTCCCTCCTTTTTCCCAGTGTTATTTGGGCTTTGCAGCCTCCAGGGACGTCAGCATAGCTTGTTTGCCCTTGTGCCCGCTGGCACTGCCAGCCCTTCCAGACAGGATGCTCTGGACAAAGGGGGTGGCTGTGGTCACTCCCGCTGGATCTCTTCCCCCTGGGAGGACCAGCACTGGAAAATTTCACTGGGGCTGGGGGTGCTGGGCTGCCTCTGCCACTCATGTGCTCCATGTGCTGCTGTGGGATCAAAGAAGAGGGAAAAGGCTTCTCCATGGGGCTGTGCCTCCTGTGAGCCTGTCACACAAAACCTTGGTGTGCACCAGGCCAGAGGGGATGGGGAGATGTGGGGCTCAATTGTTAATGCAGGGTTGTGTAACGAGGAAAAGTGGCTCTGGACCTGGAAGGTACAATTTCTACTTTTATCTTCTAGAAAACAGCATTTGCCAGCGGGGGAAAGGCTTGTGGAGCTTTGCACTGACTCACTCTTCCTGTTCATTTTCCACGTGAAACACACAAAATGCTAATTTCTGTGTGAGGCCTGTGGTGCTAAATTGCCTGTGCTTGTTGGAAGCGAAGCGATGGATAGATTTGTCACAGGGCTCAGCAGTTCTGGAGAAGTTCTGAGCAACAGCAGCTCCTGACGTGGACAGTCCAGCTGTCTGTGGAGATGGGAATTGGGATGCAGGGATTTAATCTGGGAGATGGAGCACTTCATACGCTGTGAGGGCGTGTGTGTACAGAGATGTGTGAGGGAGTGTTCTGCAGGTTTGTACCCAAAACCAGCACCTGAGCCAAAGCTGCTCATGGGAATAAGGACTTGGGTTGGGATGGGCCTGTTCACATCCCTCAGAGCTCTTCAAACTCTTTGAATCAAAAAATACCGACCCCACACCCATGGCAGGAGTACGGGTGTCTCAATGAGCAGTGACCGTGGGCCACTCTGGGGCCTCAGGGGAGGGACAGGGGGATGAGAACCTGGGGCTCCTCCTCAACAAGGCAAGACAGAACCAGCAGTGACTCGGCTGCTGCTCGCAGGGAGAGGAGGAGCTGGCAGGGAAATCAGCTCTGCAGTGAGCACCCCGACTCTTCCATGGGGATGTCCCTGCAGGGCTGGGGTGGGAAGGGCAGTGCCTGGGCAGGGGATGCTGTGCTGCTGTGGGAGGCCTGTCCTGCACGTGTGCTCCCCCACACACGTGTGCAGAGCTGCTGCCTTCCCTCCCTGCCTGGCCTTGCCCTCCCCTGGGCTGTGCTGTGCCAGCTCTGCCAGCCCTGCTGCCAAAAGCCGTGCCAGCCCTGCTGCAGTGGCTGCGAGGGAGGGATGTGCTGCCTTCCAGCCTGGCTCTAGGGACCAGATCTGTGTCCCCAAGCACTCCAGCCATTAGGAGACCCCATAGGGATGTCACTCAGAGAGGGGAAAAAAAAAAACCCAAACCAAAAAGAGAGGGGAGAACAACTGTAACCTGGTAACCAGAAGAGCTGTGGGAGGAGAAACAAACACGAGATGATTGTATATATTTAAATAACTATAGGAAAAGAAAGGGCAGCGTTTCCTGGAGGCTCCCTGGAGAGGCTCAGAGATCTTGGTGGTGGCTGGGCTTGCCAAGGATGGACCAGGATGCAGGACCAGACTCTGCAGCCTTGGCTGGGTCAGGGAGGACAGGGCATGGCAGTCCTTGCTGTCCTGGAGCACCCAAGGACCCTCTGGAGAAGTGTCCCAGCCCTTGAGTGCCACCCAGACGCTCTCACCCCATGATGGTCTGGGCCAGCAAAGAGCAGCTGGAGGCTCCTGCCCAGCCAGTGCCTGTTTGCTGCCCAGAGCTTGGGTTCTGCCAGCAGGTTGGGCCCTGTGTCACTGCCAACAGCAAGAGAAAGGTCAGACCCTGTGCGAGATTCTGCTCCAGTGCTTCAGCCAGGGCTTGTCCTTTCCATGCCCTTAGAGGTGACAGAGGCCCAGCAGCAGCTGCCTGGGGTGCTGCAGGGAGTGCTGGGTCCCAAAAACCTGAAGTGGCTTTGCCTGAGGAGGGGATGTGGATGTTGGACACGAGGTACTCGCTTTCCTGGCGGCACATCCAGGCTCCCTGGCCGTGCTCCTGGGGGAAGGATGGAGTTAGAACAGATGGCTGCCAGCAGGGCCTGGTGCCTCTGGCTCCTTTTACAGCTTGGAGTGGGAGAGGAGAGGTTTGGATTGGAGGTTATGCAAGAACTTGCCCCAAATGTAGGTTCACCTGTTCTATTTGCACAGCCCAGCCCTCAGGAGGAGAGGAAGAGCGTATCCTCCAATAACTTTGGGTGCTGACAGGGCAGAGGTGTCCCTGAGAGCTCTGGGGCTCCTGAAGGTGCCTGGCAGGCCTGGGCAGCTCCATCCCACAGCACAAGTGTGGGGTCTGTGGTTTGGGACTGGTTTGTGGCGGGAAGCAGGAAGGTGCCCTGTGGTTTTTGTGGTGTGCAGTGTGCACGGAAGCGGAGGAGGAACTGGGGTTGTGTCCTTCCTCTTCTTTGACAGACATAGTTACAAATAATAATGGAAATCCTAAGATTCATTGCAAGAAGCTCCCTGCCTGCGGATTTCCCTCTGAGGCAAAGCTGCCTCTTGGATCTGAGGAGCTCTGAGGAGCTCCAGGGAGCACGGGGCACTGCAGAGCCACAAACCTCGTCTCTCTCTGGTTCTGTGCTGGCATTCCCAGCGAGGCTCCCCTGGCTGTGCCAGGTGGGACCAGCAAGGGCAGAAGGTGGCTGGGCCCAGCCCGGGCACAGGACAGGACGGAGGGAGCCGAGGCAGGCGTGGCTCCCTGTGTTTGCTGAACCGGGCAGTGACGGGACCGGCCGGGCTTTACGGGGAGCAGAGAGCAGCAGGGGGGTCTGGCCTGGGTCACGCAGGGCTCAGCCCAGCTCCAGCATTCCCAGGAGGCTGAGCAGGGCCGTGTCCCCCTCCCCATGGCAGCGGGGAGCTGGCCAAGCTGCGAGGGAGACGCTGCCGTAGCAGAGAGTGGCAGAGTGTGGAGGTTTCCATATGCTGATGGCAGCACGCTGTTTTAGTGGTACATGGCTCTGGAGGAAGGAAGGAAAGGGATGATAAAAATAAAGCTGCAGATCTGTATTTAGCTATAAACCACTCCAGGATTATTTTTTTTTTTTCGGTAGTATTGGAAGACTATGCAATAAATGAGCTTGTTCATGAATTTTTTATTTTATACCACTACAGCTTTGAAGAAGTAGCCAGGTTGCTGTGGCATTTCCATAGCTCAGGATCCCTGTGTTTGGGAGGAGAGGTTGTAAATCCTCTGTGCCAGTGTCAGGAGATTTGTGTGCCTTGCAGGAGCACTTTTGTCTAAGACACTGATGTGCAACATCTCAAAGTCACTGTGCAATTGATAAAGACATTGTGACAAACAAGCAAATGCAGTATTTCTTGTAGTGAAGCTTCATGCAGAATAAACAAACGTGCCAAAATTTAAAAATTCTGAATGATTTTGTATGCAAGAATAAGAAAAAATACATTCACAGTGTAGCTGCTGCTGCCAATGGGAGGAGAAGCTCAGATGCAAATAGCAGAAATTGTGTTTCCAGAGCTGCTGATATAATTGGATTTTACTACAGTTTCTAAATGCTGATAAAAAGGACAGTGGTGAATATTTGCTTTGTTTCATGATCTGAGGCCAGGAGAGATGGATTAATTGAGCTGTAAAAGAACCATGTGGAAATAAAAAAGCCAAGCAGCACCCAAACCCCCAAAGAAGCATGTTTGATATCCAGGAGAATGGCTGGGAATAGCTGTGAGCATCCACAGCTCCCAGAGGGAGCAGGGTAAGGATGGCCCTGCCTGTCCAGACCCACAGGAGCTGTGGAGTGTCAGCCAGGGTGGCAGCTGGGGGTAAAGATGCCCTTTCCACGTGGCAGGCATTGTGTCCAGGGCTCTGCAGCTGCAGCACTCCTTTCCTCTGGGAAAGGAAACAAGGTGCTCCTTTCAACAGGCACTTCACAATCGCTGGAGAGCACTGGGTGTGGCAGTCTCCTTCAAACACAATTATAATCACCCCCATTTGGAGCCAGGCGCCGGGCTCCCCTCTTCAAACCTCGGTTACGATAGGAGGGTGGATGATTTTTAAAAATTGCATTTTCTCACGCTGAAATTTGAGTTTCAGAATGCTGTCCTGATGGCCTAGAAACAGCGTGCTTTTGGCCTCATTTATCATAGTTAAGCTCTAAGAAAAAAGACTTAATTGTGGCTTGCCTTTTTTTTCCCCTTTTTTTTTTTTTTTTTTGTGCTTAATGTTACATCCTCCTTTGCAACGCGAGCTAGAGGCGGTCAGCAAACTTCGCTGTTTATATCAGTGGATCCGGAGGGAGTGCTTGAGTTGACAGGAGCTTGGCTTGATTGATCTTAAAGACCAAGTTTTGGATCAATGAGTCGCACAGAACAACCTCCCCGATGCCCAAGGCCCTGCACAGATGCATTAGTCAGTGCAGAGCCTTGGCTGCCCTGTGCATAGGGCAGCTAAAAGGAGCTGGAAAGCTCTGGGTGGGGAGACAGAATTAAGTGGCAAATAACAGCAGTGAGAACCATCTGAAGCGCTGAGGGCGGGCTGGGCTGTCTTCTGGGGCTGCGTTCAGCAGAAATTCTGCACGCCCATTGCTCTTCTGGAGACTCGGGAACAGCAGCTGAGCAGGGCTTTGGAGTGTGGTCAGCTGGGAGCTGATTTACAGGGGCGTGAGTTGTTAAAGATAGAAGATGATGTGAGGAGCCTGAGCTCCCATCCCTGCGGCAGTCCCGGGTCTGTGCTCGGTGCCAGTTCGGCATCCAGCTGCTGGAGGCTCTTTTGCCTTCAGCTTGTGCAGGGTGTGCTGGAGGCAAAGCTGTGGGAAGATGCTGGGAATGAGTTGGAGAGGCTTTGGATGAACATGGAGAGGCTCTTGGAAGTGCATCAGACAGGAGTTGGAGCCTTTCAGCTCTTTGCTGCCTCACACTCCAGAGTTACGTGTGAGGCACCACGCCTGCTCTTCCGAGCCCTGTCCTCCCCTCTTCCCACAAAGAGTCTGTGGAATTGGTGCTCCTGTCGTGGCGTGGATGAATTTCACCGATGAAGCCCAAGCAGGAAGGATCAGGACCTGGGGTGCCGCCTTTGGGGTCTCTGCAATGAATGGCTTTGCTGCTCTGTGAAGTTTCAGTCTAACCCCAATCTGCTGTGGTCGGTAGCTCGAGCTGATGCGGGCAGCGGGGGCGTACCCACGTTCTGGTGGTAAATGTGCTTTGAGAAAAGAGACCAAAGGAAGCCTTTAACCCTCTGAAATAACCTCCCGAGGGCTGGCTGGGTTTAATCTCCTCTCTGTGTGTAGTGGCCACACGCAGCTGTCTGTGAGCCATCACCTTGGCACTGCCCAGCCCCTGATCGGAGCCACGGACATGCCAGGGGATGGGTGATGTATCCTCCTGGCCACGGCACTTGGCAGCCGGACAGGCGACTGAGTCATCAGCCTTCGCGGTTTCTCATTTAATCCCGGGGTTGTTCAGATGATTTAAGTGCCAGCAGTCCGGAGAGGAGGTTGTGCTTCTGCTTCCAGCACGGTTGTGGAGCCATCGCCTTGCCTGCCTCCCATCCCTACTTTTCGTCGCGGGGGGGGGGGGAGGCTGGGGGTGGATCTGGGTTTGGCTGTCAGCTCTCGATTGTCTTGCGAGCAGTTTTATTCCCTCCCGGCAATTGGGCTTTTTTCCATTGGCTCCTCTTGCTCTCCGTCGGTCGCCTGCTGAGCAGCAAATGTCCTGTGCCCGGCGCCGCCGTGCGGGGCGCTCCGGGGGACCCTGCCCACCCCGCCGGCCCCTCTCCTGAGCCGGCGGAGCCCCGAGCCACCCATGCCCCCGGGGGGAGCGCTCTGCAGGGGGGGCACGGCCGCCTGCCCCGCAATGTAATCGCGGCCGGGGGTGCGGGGGGTGGCGCGGGGCCGGCCCCGGAGGAGGCGCTGGGGGCGGGCAGGGCAGGGCAAGGGCCCCCCTTCGCCCCCCCATTGCCGCTGTCCCTTCTCTCCCGCAGGCTCTCGTCGCCCGGCGGCTGCGGCGGCGGGGACGGCGGCGGGAGCCGCAAGAGCGGGGTCATTCTGGACATCGCCTCCCTGAAGATGACGGAGCTGGAGTCCGAGGTGCTGCCCCTGCCGCCCCGGTACCGCTTCCGCGATCTGCTGCTGGGGGACCAGTCCTTCCAGAGCGACGACAGGTTCGGGGCGCACCGCGGCGACAGCGGGGGCGGAGGGCGCGGGGACAGCGACCCGCCGGCGGGGACACACGGACCTGGGGCACTGCCGAGGACGGGGACACACGCCCGGGGTGGGGGGACGCACCTGGGACAGCGACCCGCCGGCGGGGACACACGGACCTGGGGCGCTGCCGAGGATGGGGACACACGCCTGGGGTGGGGGGACGCACCTGGGACAGCGACCCGCCGGCGGGGACACACGGACCTGGGGCGCTGCCGAGGACGGGGACACACGCCGGGGGTGCGGGGACGCCCGCGGGACCCCGGCGCGGCGGGAGGGGACGCGGAGCTCTCCGCGGTGCTGCTCCCGCGGGCGCGGAGCCGGAGCCCGCCCGGCGCGGAGCTCTCCGCGGTGCTGGCGGCAGGAGCGGCCCGGGGGTGTCCGGGGCTGCTCGGAGCCTGCGGGAGCTGGGATGCGCTGGAGCGGGGCTCCGCTGGGATGCGCGGGTGGAGGCCGCGGGTGCCTCGGAGAGCGGCTCGGGAACATCTGGCTGTGCTGGGAGCTGTGGGTGTGCTGGGCCAGCCGAGCTCAGCGGGCAGCTTGCTGCGTCCTGGAGTCCCATCAGGGGCTGGCAAGCAGGAGAAGGGACCGAGGTGTGGCACAGTGAGGGGCCGGTGGAACTCTCTGTGACACCATGGGTGGAATTTGGGCTGAACGAGCATTTATTGAGCAAGGACGGCTCCTCCAGGCTGTCCTCGGGTGCTGTCTTGGCAGCAGGGTGGCTCTGAAGAGCTGCTGGGGTTGTGGTGCCACTCTCCCTTCCTTGGGATGAACAGAGCAATGGCTTTTTTTGTGCTGAGCACCAGCCTGCTGTTCCTGCCTGGCTGGGATTTATCCCCAGGTTGAGTGAGCAACAGAGGGAATGCCATGAGTGGCAAGAGAATTCCATGGGCAGAGCAGTTAAATCAAGAGGAACAAGCACCTTCCTTTCAACTCTGCTCATATCATAAATACCCAGAGCTGCAGTGCTGATGGAGAGTCAGATTTTTATCTTTCCCCACCAATTAATTGTGTGATGCAAACAAAGAGAGATGTAATTCTTGTTGAAAAAAAAAACCAAACCCTTTCAATTACTGGTTAGTCCTTGACTAGCTTCTATGTGCCTGGTACAGCTGCATCAAGGCTTTTGTGCATCTCTGTTAATTTTTTTTTTTTTTTAATATGTACAAGTATCATTAAAAAAAAAAGAGTGAATTTGGCTTTGAGACTGTGAATGTGGGTTTTACAAATGTTCTCTCTAAGTGTTCCTAACTTTTATCGCTGCATAAAATTGGTCTGGCTCGAAAAGGAATCTGTGATCCTGGAGGTTTTAAAGCCCAGATTTCCTTAACAGACACTTAAACATTAATATAGTTTTATGACACCAAGTGAGACATTAACAGGAAATTCCTGCTGCAGAAAATGTCTGGGTTGCAGAATGGTTGTGATATGGCTCATTTGGTCAGGTTTGAAGATTTAATAGCTTTTGTATTTAAGTATTTGGAAGCATCTGAAATATGGAAGATGGCAATTGCAGGTTCTGTTCTTTCTGTATTTCTCTGGTTACACCCCTTAACCTTCATTTTCCTCTAGATCGGATTCTTTCTGATTCAGCATCTCTCTTTAATTTTAAAGTGGAGATACTCTGGGTTGTTTTGTTAATTCATTAGCCCCGTTTCTCAAGAATTCATTAGCATTGTTTCTCAAGATATCTCAGTTTCACTGGCTCTGTGCTGTTTCCTTGAGTTGTTTGATTTCCCCTTCATCTGGAAATTACTGATAATGTCATTGTGTGGGGGCATGCAGATCTCTGAGCCCACATTTGCTGTTCACTGGAGTCCACTTGACTTCCCTGGGAGCTGAGATGAGCTGTGGGCTTTGGGAAATGTTGCTGTTAGGCCTAAATTCCAGTCCAAGTCATTAATAATAGTGGGACCTTGTGGCTGAATCAAGCTCGCTGGAGTAATTATGACTAGTTCATTAGTCTGCTCCAAACCCACTGAATCAGGAGCTGATTTAGGCTGGAGAAGAAAAAAAAAAAATGAGAAGCAGAAAGACTTTTTGGCTTTGCTGTGCTTGTGGATGATAAGCAGCTCAGAGCTGTGCTTTGGAGAGCTTTGTTACAGCCCTGACAGGGATGTGCTGAGGAAAATCCCCCCACGGAAACTCTGCGGGGAACCACGAGTGGAGCTCGCTGGACTTGGAGGTGTAACACTGAAGGAAAACACCCACAACGCTGAATATCTCATTTATTTGTCAAAGGAAAGCTTAAAATTAGTGTCTCAAATATCTGCTTTTGAACATCACCCTGGAATGCGTGTGCTGCTGGAAGTGAGGAGGTTTCTGGGGTCAGCAAAGACTAAAAGGATGGGAGGCCAAAGGGGAGCCTGGGTTTTGCTGCTTCTGGAGAGTTAGAACTGTTCCTGCTAGAGATGAATTAGTGCATCCTCATCACAGAGGATGCTGAAGAGACACCAACCCTGGAATGAGGTAATGCTGGAGCTTGAGGAGATGAGAGCTCGTTGGAACAAGTAGATAATTAGAGAGCTGTGGTACAGCAGGAGGAGAGAGTGGGTCCAGATAACCTCTGGAACAGAAGGAACTAATCAGTGCAAGTGAGGTGGAATGGGTAAATTAGGCTGCTCCTAATTTACTTTTGTTTTTGTAGTGTGAAAGATGAACGCAGTCGATCTGAGCAGGGCTTGCTCTTTGGCAGGTGGACTGATTGACAGGAGAATTGAATAACGCTTTGAACATCCTGTGGTGGATGCAATAAATTGGCCAGGAAGCAAATAGGAAACGGCTGGCTGGGAAGGGAATGTGGGAGGAAAATGGATTTGTGAGACAGAGAGAGAAAAGCCTAATGACAAGCAAATCTAGAGTCGTCAAGTCCAAGTGCTCCTTCCAGGATCATCTTGCTATCTTTGGAGCTCACTGCCACGAGATGGTGGAAGGCTTTGAGCTCAGCTGTGTTTAAATTGTGGGCTTGACATTTCTGCCAGGCAGGTCTCTGGGCTGGAGAAGCAGGATTAGCTCTGAATTCCCAGAGGCTACAAACTGCTCTCAGGGGAAGGATCTGACTGCTAGGAGGTGATTTCTGCTCTGGGGAGGGAAGGCTCCCTTTGGAGCCTTGCAGTTGCCTCCGTTGTCTGGCATTAGTCCTGCCTAGTTCAGAAGTTCCTTTCCCATTTGGAAGGTGCTGTCAATGTCAATACTGGGAGAAAAATGGATTTGTTCTGCTTGCTCCTGGCAGTGCTGCCTTTCTTACCTCGCTGATGTTTTGTGGACATGAAAGCACCCGGAGCCTCTGGGATGCACCAGCAAAGGCAGAGTTTGAGATGCTGAGCCCGTAACAAAGAGAAGGTGAAGAACTGGGGGCACAAACCCTGCTGGGGCCTGGCTGCCTTTTCACCTTCCTGGCACGGGGCTCCTGTGGGCATGGGGATCCTCTGTGCCAGGCAGCTGTGGGAGCAGGGCCAGGGGTGTTGGGGAAGGGAGCAGGAGCTGAGCACAGCATCCCTGGGGCTGGGGCTGGGGCTGCCAGCGAGGCTCCTGTTCTGAAGTGATGCTGCAAGTGCTGATTAAAGGCAGCTGAGAAAGCACATCTGCTGGATGGATAAATATTGTTTCATACCCCAAGCTGTGGCATCCCTTTGATGTTTGCTGTCCTGACTATGGCAGTTTTTAATCTGCATTCTCTTTTCTTGGACAGTGCTGACAGCTGGGTTGGGGCATGTATAAAAAAAGCCCATAAATAAAATTAAACTGTATCTCTGAAAAGTGTCATTAGGAGCTTATTTGTTGCCTAATTTGAATAGTCTGAACACTTTCCAGAAAATCATCGTCAGAAGCCACAGCCCTATTTACAGGAGCGAGAAGTAATGGATGTCACTTTGATTAAGTGCATTTTTCTGAGGCTAATTATCGGCAAAAAATCATTTTGATGGATGAGAATGTTTGGAAAAGCTCCTTGTGCAGAAGAATTCAGCAACTTCTCTATAAAATTTTAACATCTCCTATTTCAAATCAAAGATATTTTGGATGTTGCATAACCAAGAAAAGAGGATTTTGACAACCGGGGCAAATTCTTTTAAGTTCCTGCTTTCAGTTTTTTTTAGAGTCTTGCAACTTTTTTGTCTGACATCTGGTCTTTGTCTCTTTAATTTGTCACTAAGTGGTGGCACTAAATCTTAGGTCAGATTATGCTTGGCATGAGCAAAGTGAAGTGCTGCAATATCAGCCTTGGAGGATCTTATCCCTGCAGTTTTCATGCTAACGTGCCCCAAGTGACTTCCTCATCAAAATGCATCATTACATTAATGGAGCTGGGTAGTTTTGTGCTCCCGAGGCAGGTGCTGTGGCTGAATCCTCACTTCATTGCTATTTGATTTAATGGGCAATTTTCCTCATTTTATTTGGGAGATGCAGACGCCAATTTGAAAATTCCAATTTGTATCCAGAAATTAGCGACATTTATTTGTCTGCTGGTGAGGTAATGGCCAATATTTTAAGTCAGTGCAAAGTCTGCTCAGGCTGTAGCATCTGTGCCAGCGAACGTTTGTACCTGGAATTAGGAGATTCAGCTCTGGTGCCTGTGTGCCACAAAATTCCCCTGGGAAAGGCTCTTCATCCCCCAGCAGTCTGACCCCTTGCCTGTAAAGAAGGGTGGATATTATTGCTAATATCCCTTCTCTCAAGAATGGTGTTCAGACATATTTCCACTGTCCCTGGGTGCAGAATCTCTCAGTGATGATGCCTGGGCAAACCAAGTAACAAATTTCACTGGTGAAGGTGGTGGGATCCCAAACGGGAGCTTGGGAGTGCCTGTGTGTCCAGCAGGATTAAATTGCTTCTCCTCTGCTTTTTCCACCTGGCAAAGCAAAACCAAAACAGTTATTAGTTCGATTAGGCTGTTTACCTGAGCCAAGGCTGTGTCAGGAAGTTTCTGTGTGACAGCACAGGCAGGAGTTTGCCCCTGCCAGCCCAGCCAGCCTTTGGCAGGATCCCTGCTCCCTCTGGGGCCATCCCTGCTCCCTTTGGGGCTATCCCTGTGTGCTCCCTCTGGGGCCATCCCTGCTCCCTTTGGAGCCATCCCTGCTCCCTCTGGGGCCATCCCTGCTCCCTCTGGGGCCATCCCTGTGTGCTCCCTCTGGGGCCATCCCTGCTCTCTCTGGGGCTATCCCTGCTCCCTCTGGAGCCATCCCTGCTCCCTCTGGGGCCATCTCTGCTCCCTCTGGAGCCATCCCTGCTCCCTCTGGGGCCATCCCTGTGTGCTCCCTCTGGAGCCATCCCTGCTCCCTCTGGGGCCATCCCTGCTCCCTCTGGAGCCATCCCTGCTCCCTCTGGGGCCATCCCTGCTCCCTCTGGAGCTATCCCTGCTCCCTCTGGGGCCATCTCTGCTCCCTCTGGAGCCATCCCTGCTCCCTCTGGGGCCATCCCTGTGTGCTCCCTTTGGAGCCATCCCTGCTCCCTCTGGGGCCATCCCTGCTCCCTCTGGGGCCATCCCTGTGTGCTCCCTTTGGAGCCATCCCTGCTCTCTCTGGGGCCATCTCTGCTCCCTCTGGAGCCATCCCTGCTCCCTCTGGAGCCATCCCTGTGTGCTCCCTCTGGAGCCATCCCTGCTCCCTCTGGAGCCATCCCTGTGTGCTCCCTTTGGAGCCATCCCTGCTCCCTCTGGGGCCATCCCTGTGTGCTCCCTTTGGAGCCATCCCTGCTCCCTCTGGAGCCATCCCTGCTCTCTCTGGGGCCATCCCCGTGTGCTCCTGAGCCAGGGAGCACGGCCAGGCGGGCACGTGGCACGTGCAGGCGTGGCTCTTTGCAGAGCAGATGCCAACAGCTCTGCTGTGCCAGCCAAGGCCGTGCACAAGGCTGAATTCAGTCCCCAGATCCATCTGAGCTGTTGGAGAAGCTGCTGGCCAGGAGCAGCAGGCTGGACACACCGTGCTCCTCCAGAGAGGCTCGTTCCTGCTCCTGGATCAGGTGGGAAGGAGCATCCCAGGCCTCCAGCCATCCTCATGGCTCTTGTGGAGCATGCTGTGGTGGGTCTAGAGCAGCAGAGCTTAGGGCAGAGTGGGCAAATCTCCTAGGGCAGCGTGTCGGTGTTCCTAAATCTGCTGTCCCCTGACAGGGAGGAGTAACCATGAAACCCACACTGCACAGCCCTGCCTGGTGTGGGCACCTCCTCTCCAGCAGCTCCTCACCCTTAACAGAGGCAAAACCAACAGATGTTGCCACTGGGTTCCTCAGCCCAGCTCCAGGTGGGATACGCCGGGATGAAGAGCATTGGAAGCCTGAGGCAGCTTTTTAAAATTGATTTGGGTTTTCTTGTGTTTGCAGATTTTTTAATGATAACATTCTTAATTGAGGTTTGTTTTTCCAGTTGTTCTGAAAGGCTGCAGGGATGATTCCCAATGCTGTGTCTTAATTGCAGTGCTGCTTGGAGTTTTTTTAATTGATGTTTCCTCGTAGCTATTGGTGTGCTCTTGTGTCTTCATCCTAAGGCTGGTACCCCTGGACATTAGCAGGAGTATTAGGAAAATTATGAAAGTAATAGAGCAAAGAAGAAACAGTTCTCTTGTAATTATAACTATTATTTTATTTTAAAAAATGGCCATTGCTTTTTTCCAGGGATATTGTTTTCACTGTCAGCAGTGGGCCCTTGCTTGCAATAAAAGAAAGTGCACGTAGCAGGCTGGTGGAATGAGCAGAGGTGTCCCTGGAGTGCTGCTGTGTATGGCTGTGCCCTGAGGAAAAGGAAGAACAACATTGATTTTCAGTTATTTAGTGCAATTTAACACTGTGGGCTCAAATTTCCGTCCCTCCCTGGGGTGGTTTTCTTTTCCCATTTATTTACTTTCCCTTTGGTTTCTTTTCGATTTGTTGGGGGAATGGGCTTGAAAGAGAAAGCAGCATTTCCAGGTGTTGAAGACACCTGTCTGAGTGAAGGGGGGAGCACGGGCAGGGGGTCTGCAGGTGCTTGGTGAGGTGGGCACGTTCCCAGGGCAGCCCCTGGGGGCTGGTGTTGACCTAACTCATGGCAAATTAGACACATGGGCAAGAGGAATTGTGTTACCCCCCTCAACCAGTCGTACAGGACACGCTGGAAGTCCTACCTGGAAAATTTCCTGGCAAGCAGAGCGCAGAGGGGCATGAGAAATGCTGGAGTCTTGGCTCCTGCCGTGGCTAACTGGGACAAAGCTCCTTCCACGTGGCCTTGGCGTGGCTCTGGAGCCTGGCGGGGCATCTCTGGTGGCTCCTGTTGTGGCCTTGGTGCTTCTCTCTGCCAGGGGCTCCTTGGAGCTCCTGTGCCACTTCAGCTGCTGGGAAAGGGCAGGGAGCAGCTCCCAGATGGGAGCCAGGGGAGAAGCCTGGTTGGATGTCAAAGCTTGGCAGGGATCTCCCAGGGTCTGTTCAGCACCACGAGTGTGAGTCGGGTGCACGCTCCTGCTGAGGCAACGCTGGTGTTTGTCAGCACAGCAAGGCCCCGTGCCTGCAGGAATCCCCAGCAGGGTTTCCTGCTGGAAAACCTGGGATGTGCTGCTTTAGGCGAGGCTGGAAGGTCGGGCTGAGACCAAAGCTGTCACCAGTGCTGTAGTGACAGCACGAGAAACAACTTGGCAGCCGTAGCTGTAATTGCAGAGAATGCATTAAATTTTACTGCTGTGTTTTCCCACCACTTTCTCTCATCGCAGTTGCATCTTTGTTCCCAAGGGAAATAATTTATTGCTGTTCTGAAGGTGTTGCTCATTGCTTTTCCTCTGCACAACCTGTTCAGTGCCTGGCTGTGTGCAGGCAGCTCAGGCATCTCGCAGCCTTGGGGGACACAGAGGTTCCACTCCCTCTGTACCCAGCCCTGTAGTCAGCCCTGTGCTGGTGCCAGCCCTGCTCAGGTGTGAGCTGCTCTCCCTCAGACCCCTGTGTGGCCGTGGGGAAAGAGATCACCAGCAGAGCCTGAATAACTTGGTTAGTGAGTGCTGCTGCACATGCTCCTGCGAGGCATCTCACTCATTTTATTGCAGTCTGTGCAGCAGAGGGGCTTAGTCAGGAATAAAAGGCTGGAATTTGAATCCAAACATCTCTGATTGTGAGAAGTCCCACTGAGCAATCCTTTACTATTTTAGCACTGCTTATCAAGAGAGAGGAGAACACGTTGCCAGTGAAGCCCTGCAGCGAGCACAGATTTCCCTGCCATGCTGCATTTGCCTCTGCTCCACTGGCACTTGTCTGGATCCAGAGCAGGGGTGGAGGTGTTCGTGTGCAAATAAAAGACCTCATCTTGCTCCTGGCTGACAGCTCAGAGTGGGTCACACAGGCTCTGGGCAAGGCTCTTGCCAGCTGTTCCCAGGTTGCCCACCAGTGCAGCCTCCCAGTCCCCAAATCTGGAGATTTCCTCCATTATCAGTCCATTAATTTGCTGCATTGCTGCAATTAAAAAAAAGAAAATTATCTTTCAGAGAGTTCAGAGTTTAGATTCCGTTGCTACATCACACTTTGTATCAATTAATAACGTTGAATTTCATCAGCTCCGTGACCTCGTTTCTTCTCTTTGTGAAGCTTTTTGTTGCCATTTTAGCAAATTTATGGCTGGCTGTTTTACTGCAGGGAGATGATCAAAGTCCAGCCCGCTGGAGCAGGCAGGTCCCTGTGGTGCCACTCGGTGGGGAGGTGGCAGACTCTGCTCTCTGGTCTGTCCCCACAACCTCATTGGCAATGTCCTAAGATCTCCCCTGCATAGCCAGAGGGCTGGAAGGAGGTTTTCAGGGTTGCAAATCCCCTGGCAGGTTCAGCATTTCCCCTTTAATTATTCTAGGTGATAAATAATTGATCATGAAGAAGTTTGTGGTGGTGGAGTTGAAATGCAGGGCCTTGGTGAGGCAGAAATGCCACAGGTGTTAGCACATTACCAGCAGATTAGAGGAATGTTTCCCAATGTTCAATGTTTTCCAAACTTCTCAAACTCAGAAAACTTGTCCTTTAAAGCCTGAGGCCTGAGCTAGTGGGTGAAGCAATGCTTGCAAGTGTTTTTAAGAGTTATTTTCTGTTCTAAAACACCATCAGCCATGTGGAGCAGGGGCAGACGGGCTCTGCAAGGGCCATCCGTGGCTCTCTGGAAGAACTCCAGGAGCTTTGAGCTGGCTTTGCCTCGTTGGACTTGCACTGGGGCCACAATTGCTTGGTCTTGCTTCTGCCTTGCTCCAGACAGACCAGCTGCTCGTGTCCCTTCAGGAGACAGCCTGGAGCTGTTTGCTGACCGCCAAACAGGACATGGAAATGATGTTTTGTGAGAGGAAGGCGAGGAGCAAAGTTTGTGCATGGGCACAACACCTCGGGGTTGGGACAGCGCCAGGGCCATCCCTCTGTGGTCAGTCCCGACGTGCTGGGTGCCAGCCCTCAGTGTAGGGATGGAAGTTCCTGCAGCCAGATGCATTTTCTGCATTTTCAGGGTACCTGGCGCTGGTGTTTTTCCTGCGATGTTTTCCCCCATGGAACAGGATCCCTCCAAGCCACGGAGAGGGCGCGTCCTGCTGCTGCTCTCCCCATCCCCATGGCCTGCTTGTTTTCCCTGCCTGCAGCAGGTGTGTGGGAGTGCAGGGATGTGGAACACGATGCACCAGGAGCCATGCAGGGTTCAGAGCCGGGCCAGGCCGTGGGCGCAGCCGGAGGGAAGGGAGGAAGGAAGGAGGGATGGGGGGGAGGGACAGCAGCACACGCTGCGGGGGCGGGCGGCTCTGAGGTCAGCGGTGGAGTGAAACAGCCATGAATTAACCGGGGGAGGTGACTGACTGAAGTGTGGGGACACAGCCAGGCGTCCCTCAGTGAAGCTGGGAGCTTCAATCACATCTTTCCTTCGTGGTGCTGCTCTTCTGATGGACTCAAATCCCACCTGATGCGAGATAAGAAATAGGGAGGGTTGGGTGTGTACCTGTGTTGGTGCAGAAATAACCTGGTTTTCTCCATGGAGCTGGGCTCTGGTGAGGTGCTGCCTGCCCCGTGTCACTGTGCCACCGTGTCACTGTGCCACCGTGCCCTTGTGTGTGTGGCACGCTCTGGTGGGCTGGAGCTCCCTGGCACCGGGGCTGCTGTAGGGTGAGGAGCAGGGCTAGGATTCATCCCTCGGGACCCTTCTGCCACCCAGAGAGGGGTTTGTGTCCCTGGCCGGGGGGCTGGGTGTCACATGGAGGGGTGGAGCAGAGGCAGGTGTCCCCTGAGCTCTGCACACCTCCTGCTGTCACTGCGGGTGTCCATCCCAGACACAAGCTGTCCCTTGTGTGGCATCTCTGCCCTGGCCCGCTGGGGCTGCCAGAGTCTGTCCCCCTCTCCACTGCTTTGCCGGGCAGGATTTCGTGCTGCTGCTGTCACCGGTTCCTTTGTCACGGATGGTTTTTGCTGCTGCTCTGCCATCTCGCTGCGGAGGGGCCCTCTGGAGGCCAGCGCGCTCACCACTCCTGTCCAGCTCCTCCACGAATCCAGGCAAACTGGCATTTTCTTATTCTCTCCTGGACCCTCTGTTGTCACCTGTCTTTGAGCTTTTGGTGGTAGCTTTAAGTAAAGCTGGCTGCCGTGGAGGGTTTGTCCCTGAGACGCTGGATACGCTGTCTGTGGGGTCTAGGGGAGTGAGGAGTGGGTCTGTCCTCATCTCCTGTCCAGGCAGCCCCCCCCAGCCGCTCTGCCGAGGCTGGAAACTGGGATCCTCCACCCAGCCAGCGTCCTGAGGAAGGTGCTGCCATCCTCCTGTCTGCACGTCCCAAACTCTTGGAGTTAAACGTGGCTCTGCAGGTTGAATCCTCCCTTCCTCGTGCGCTGCTTTCTCTCCTCTTCCCATTTGAGGCTCCCTCAAACCCGGTCCTGGTCTGCAGAGGGCCGTGATGAGTTCCCCTCTCCAGGATGGGCTTTGTCCCTCTCCTGCACCGCTGGGGATGGACACGGGTGCTGTGTGCTCTCAGGCGCTGCTTCAACAGCAGAATTCTTAAAAAAGCTTCGCTTTAAGGCGAGGCCAACCCCAAGCACGCCCTCTGTGAGTGACTGGGATCTGCAGGGGTTCGTGGCGTCTGGGTGTGGATTTCTCTGGGCGGTGATCCCCCTGCCCCGCACCCCGTGGCTCCCAGGGGAAGTTCCCCAGCTCGTTCCCGTTCCCATTCCGGGGCTGTCGGGCTGGTGTTTCCCCATCCCGGAGCGCTGGGGCTCGGCAGGAGCACTGCGGAGGCCGCGGCTGTGTTTGGATTAGACACCTCTGCCGCGCTTCCTGCAGCCCACGCAGCCTCCAGAGCAGCCGAGTGTGGCTCTGCAAATTTAGCAGCTCCCTCCAGGCAGGGAGCTCTCCTTTCTGGGCCGTGGGCAGAGCCACGGAGCTGCTGTGCGCGGCTCACTCCCGATGTGCCGCGGGTGACAATTGGCAAAGCCATTCCTTCCCTTGAGCTTTGCTGCAAAGAGTTTCTGCCTTCAGAAGTGGACTTTGCAAAAGCCCCGAGTGCTGCTCCCAGCCCTGGGTGAGCCTCGGCCACGGGGCAGTGCCCCTGTGGCTCCGGCACCCGCTGCTGGGGTGCCAGGGAGCAGCTGGAGCTTGGTGGCTCCGTGCAGGTATGTGCCACCTCCCCGGTGGCAGGAGCTGTCAGGGAAAAGGTCTCCTCTGTCTAGGAGAGATGAATATTTCTGGGGAGCAGGTGGTGAAGATGTTTAGCAAATGTCAGCTTGAGACCTTGCCATCCTGTGGGCAGGAGTGACATTGCTGAGAAATGTGTTATCCTGTCAGAAAGCAGCAAAAAAAATCCCCCAGGGAAATGTTTACGAGCGAGGCAGGGCTTTGCCAAAAGTGGGCGTTTTTCCACCACGGAGCCTCACGGAGCGTGAGCTCCTGGGAGCAGTGGGAATCCTGCTCCAGCTCGCATCACTCTTATCTGGCTGAGCCGCTCCGCCTTAGTGCTGAACGCCTCAATCACTCCCCAGAGCGACTGAATTCCAGAGTGGCCTTTTCACTGATGCACCGTGTTGGTTTGTAGGTGAGCAAAAAGCAGTTTAAACAGAAAAGGGCCCTGCAGATGGGCACCAAATACAGCTTTTCAGAGCTACAACACTGCCTAAAACTCCTTTCAGACAAACTCTGCTTGTGGTGGCATTGCAGAGACCGAGAGAAACTCGTTTGCCCAGTGTCCAGCATCAATGTGTGAAGTGCATAATTGCATCTGGGCTGAGAGCTCCGTATGGGAGTATTGTTTGAAAATTTTCTCGTTTAATAAAATGGGTGCTAATTGGCTCTTAGAAGAGAGTTCAATTGGAATAATTGGCATGGACACTCGTGTTAATTTAGTTTGGTGTTTCTAATGCACAGTCACGGTGTTTGCTCAAGAACAGAAGTGGGGATTAGGTGGTGCCCATATTTCTCAGCAAGAAGTTGCAGCTGGGCTCTGGGAAGGCATTTATTGGGGGAAGCTGTTCAGTTACTGTTCTTGAAGTTGGATTTTGGAGATGGATTTGCTTCATTACAGCTTGATGCAATCACACCCCTGCTGCTGAGAGTCGAGGCCTTCTCTGACAATTCAGTTCCCAGTTCAGATGATTTGGGATGGGTCTTTCTGCTCGTCTGGAGCAGCTCCAGCTCCTTGGCCCAGGGACATCCCTGTCCTGAGGTGCTCACACACATGTGTGCAGGAATGTGCTCACTCGTGAGCCAGCACACAAGGAAGGGGAAGTCCATGTTCTCTACCCAGCCCTTCATCCCTGCTTCTCTCAAGTCTCTCAAGACCCATCAGTTCCAGGTCAGTAAATCAGCACCATGAGGTTTTTCTGTGTGGAAAAAGATTTTACAGTCTCTTTCCAGAGCAGAGATACCTCAAGCTGTCATCTCAGAGCTGTTCAGGGACTGCCATGAGCTGGAGGCTCTGCTGCAGGAGCTGCTGCTCTGTGCGGTCACTGAGAGTGTCAGATGGTCACACAAAAGCCATTACAGCTCCTCAGCCTCTTCCAGAGCTGTAGTTTAACAATTTTTTTCCTTTTCATCTTCCTCCAAAATGCTTTTAAAGCTCGGTATTGTCACTTTGTTTAGATTCTTCTCACACAGTGACTGCACTCAGAACTGCCCAGTGCTGATGGGCAGATTTATTGCCAGCAGCTATTGTGCGAAAATTGAGAGGAAAAACAATTTTCTAGGCAGCTCTTGTTGGGCCTCTAATGGGAAATATTTCTTTCGTGCTAAGAACTTGTAAATGGTTTTTAGTGCCGGATGCTGTGCTCTGTGCCTCAGGAATGCTCAGCCTTGCAGGGTTCAGCAGCACAAATGTCTCTGCTTGCAGACACGTGCCGACCTCACTGCGCAGGCACGAGGGCTGCATTCCTTCCCAACGGTGAGAGTTCACAAGAAAACCCACCAAAAACTCTGACAAAGAGCAAAGCTCGGATCTCAGACCCCAGGGAGTGAGCGAAATGAGTGAGGATTGGGATTTTGGCAGGAGGGAGGAGGCAGAGAAGGGATGTTCCTCTCTGTAGCAGGGAATTGTGAGACTGAGAGCAGAGGCTGGGTGAGTCCCGTGCCCTTTTCCAGCGCTGTGTTTGGATGTGCTGCTGGAATCCCCCGTTCCCTTTCAAAGGAGGATTCACAAGAGGCACAGCGAGTGCTGCTGTTCCAGCATGGGTTAGCGAGCACAGGAGAGCACCAAGATCCTATTTGGGACCTCATGGCTGCTTTTACTGAGAAACTTTGGTGAGCTGGAACAATTACCCAAACTTTTAAGGCCTTTTTTCCCCTCTAAGCTTTTTATGCTCTGTTTCCCACAGGCAGATTTTAGGGAGAGAAAGGAGTACAGCTGAACATGCTGGTGAAGATATTAATCATGATATAATTCAATTTTAATTCCATTAGACACCTTTAGTGATCAGGGAGTTTCTCACTTGGTTTAATCGACTCTTTTCCAGATGATGAAGCTGCAAGCTCTGTCACTTGTTATAAATGTCTGTTTATTAAACCATCCTTCGTCCTAAAAGCCTTTGCCTGGCCAGGATGGATATAAATGGAGAGGATGATGTTTGCAGTTCAGTCTTTAAGGAGACACTGTGTAAAAAATTGCAGCCTTCTCTTTTTCATTTTTGTGTCTTTATGTGAGAGATGAGAACAGGCCAAGGCATTTTTTCTTTTGCTGTGCTTTTTTCTTTTTGCTGTAAATGTTCAAGGCAGCCAAGATCTGTGAAACAGCATTTGCTGTCACACCAGCTCCAGGAGTGGATATTCCCTTTCCACCAGATGATTTGGTCATGGCAGTTGAACCAAAAGCTGATGGGCAGATAAGGGCAATGGTCAATAATAATTTAAAATCCTTTTGTGGCTTTAGTTCACCTTTGGCTCCTGTCCTGGCTCGGCAGACAGCTCTGACATGTGTGAGGCACCTCTGGGGGAAATTCCAGGAGTTTTCGTGCAAAATTTCCTGGCTCCTCTTCCTCAGGGACACAGTTTCACACATCCTTGCCTTTTCCTTTTCATGCCTCAGGGCTGACCCCTTTGTTTGGCTGGGTGTGGAAAGAGAGATGGTTTTTGTCACATCCACGGCAGCACCTGTGTGACTTGGGCATTGCAATCACCTGGCTGCAGGTGGCTCTGGCACTTCCCCTGGCTGCAGGTGGCTCTGGCACTTCCCCTGGCTGCAGGGCCTCCTGGCTCCCAGCAGAACCCACAGCTACAGCAGGATGTTGATGGGTAAGCAAATTTTTCCTCATTGAAGTTAAAATAAGGAACGTTCTTGGAGATCAATGGTCTGGCACAACCCCCTGTTCTAGTCCTGCCCACACAGCCTGATGAGGCTGTCACAGACTCCATGGAGTTCATGCCTCATTTCTGCAGCACACTGTGAATTCCTCTTTATGGGGACTTGCCATTTTCTCTGTCTTATATAATGTATTACAAAAAGAATGCTGAGAGAAATGAAAAAATGCATGGGAAATGGTACCTGGCATCATCCAGCGACCCTGGGGAGGGAAGAAAATGTTATTACCATGACACATAACTGGCAGTGCTGATGGAGAGCCCCAAAGCCAAAATTTCTTCTTTGAATGTCAATCATTTTCCTTGGATTTTTTTAGAAGTTTTATGGAAGTTTTTAGATGCTAAAATTCTCCACATTTTTCAGCAGAAACCCTTAGCACCATTTAATAGGCAGACACTGCTCTGCACCACATAACAATTTCAATACTTTAAAAGCAAAGCTGCTGCAAGAACATATTGAAAAGGGAAAAAAAAAAAAAAAAAAAAAAAGGGGGCTTGGAATCTTTTAAAACTGCAGAGTGGGAATCACTCTGGCATTTTGAAAGTCCCTGTGAAATTACTTCCTGCTGAGCTCTGCCAGGCGGCTCAGGGGTGTTTGCAGCAGCGAGGGCGCTCGTCTCCATCCCAGCATCGCCGGCTCTCCTCCAGGCACTTTGCTGCTGGGCACGAAACCAAATTCCAGAAGGGTTCGTGAGAGGTGCGTGGGGAGCACGAGGCGCCTCTCCAGCCTGTCCCATCCCCTGGGAGAAGCTGGGGTGAATCCCGGGGGAGCAGGGTGTCCCCCTGGGGCTGCCTGTGGTGGGAAGGTGCCCCCGGGGCTGTGGCTGTTGCCTGTCCTGCCCTTGGTCACTGAGGGTGCCCAGAGCATCCCTGTCCTTTCTCCAGGTGCTGGCTCAGCCCCCTGCAGGAGGAGGACACCGAGGGGGGAATCCCGGCCTTGGAGGCACCCGCGGGACTCAGGCCTGGGAGAGGCTGGAGGGACATTGAGGAATTGCCACGGTAATTAAGGCTCTGGAGGGACATTAAGGATTTTGCCACACGGGGTGGTTTTTCTGCTCCTCCTGTCCCGCAGCTCGGGCACGGGGCTTCTCCTGCCCCGCTCCTCCTGCGGGCATCGCCAGCGGTACCCAGGGGCGTTTCCAAGGTGTTTTCAGACAGGTGGCAAAGCGCTGCACGAACGCTTAAAGCCATAAACATCTCTGGTGCAAAGATCGTCCCTGCTGGGAGGCAGCGAACAGCAGCTGCTGGCGGGGGAGGGCGGTGCTTTGGGGCTGGGGGAGCCCGGAGCCCCCCAGCTCCTCCCGGCCGGGTTTGGGTGCTGCCCTGGCACCTCCAACCAGCCGGGTTTGGGTGCTGCCCTGGCACCTCCAACCAGCCGGGTTTGGGTGCTGCCCTGACACCTGCTCAGCTCCTCCTGGCTGGATTTGGGTGCTGCCCTGGCACCTCCAACCAGCCGGGTTTGGGTGCTGCCCTGGCACCTCCAACCAGCCGGGTTTGGGTGCTGCCCTGGCACCTCCAACCAGCTGGGTTTGGGTGCTGCCCTGCCACCTCCAACCAGCCGGGTTTGGGTGCTGCCCTGGCACCTTCAACCAGCCGGGTTTGGGTGCTGCCCTGCAGCTCCTCCCAGCCGGGTTTGGGTGCTGCCCTGGCACCTCCAACCAGCCGGATTTGGGTGCTGCCCTGGCACCTGCTCAGCTCCTCCCGGCTGGGTTTGGGTGCTGCCCTGCAGCTCCTCCCAGCTGTATTTGGGTGCTGCCCTGCATCTCCTCCCAGACGGGTTTGGGTGCTGCCCTGCATCTCCTCCCGGCTGGATTTGGGTGCTGCCCTGCTCAGCTCCTCCCGGCCGGGTCTGGGTGCTGCCCTGGCACCTCCTCTGCGCATCGCCGCCTCCCCTCGCCGCCGTGCCCGCATTGCTCCGCTCGCTGCGCAGCCGGGGCTGACTCATGCTCGGGGAGCGCTGCCCGGCCCCGGCTGCCAGCCCTGCCTGGGTGAGGACCCGGCGCCGCTCTCATTAAATCTTGGGAAGCAGAGAGTGACCCCGTTATGTACTCACCTGGAAAAGTGACTTGGCCGTGCCTCATTACTGTGCTCTGCCTGGAGGCTTCTCATGCTTCCCTTGCAGATATATATATATTTAGATTTTACCCGAGGGCTTTTAATTTCCTCGCTGGCTTGAGCAGCTGCGACAGGTACACACTTACCTCCCCTTTTTCCTCCGGCCATTTTAACCTGCCACCGGCTTTGTTAAGGACTAGGAGGGGATTGGGAGTCACTGAAACGCTTCAGGGTCTCATTGCTCTGCTTGTGAGCCTGTCAAATGCACCCAGGAGTGGGAACGGTGTCAGCAGCATCGTGGCTTTGTAGGGAGGTTTGTTCAGCAGCTGCTCGGGCGTGCTCTATTTCTCCTTCTCCCTGCTAAGCAGTCCCGAGTTGCCACACTGTGTTTGCAGCTTTCGTGTTCGTCGCTGATGAGCCACACTTAGAGAGGTAAAAATGGCTTTGCAAAGGCTGCGATGACAGTTCTGGGATTCAGCGGTTACATAAGGGCTGCTCCGGCTCCCGGGGAGCCACCCGGGGAAGGGGAGCTGCCCTCCCTGCTCCCCGCCAGCCAAAAAGAGGGGTTCTGTTTGGGAATCACCTCCATCCATGAGGACACGGCTGCCGGGCGCCAGCTGAGCCCCCCGCAGTGGGAGCAGCCTCCTGGCTCTGGGTGGGAGGGAGATTTCAGGGCACTGCTCCTATTACTGGGCAGTTTCTGGAGTTCTTGGTCCTCTCCTTTGAACCCTAACATTTGGAAGTCGTCAGCATTTGAAATATTAATGCAGGGTACACTGGCAAGAGGAGAGAAATCAAAGGCTCTTCTGGTATCAGCCCGTCCCCCTCTGGGCTCACAGCCTGCCTGCAAGCTCTGGATGTGTTTTCTTACTTTACATAATTTTTCCATCTCTCTCCATCAGCCCAGCTCTTCAAAGGCTTCCTTCTGTTTCCAGCTCTCTTGCAGCTGCTAAATGCACTCTCCTCTCTGCTTTCCAAAGTGCTCCTCCTTCCCCAAAACTCCATTGCTCCAGTTTATTGGAGAAGTCTCCCAAACTCTGCTGAGGGGTCGCTGGGCGATGCAGGAGCTGCTGCCTGGAGCTGTTTGGTTCTGCTGCCTGGCTCAGCTGCCAAGGCTAAATGGGGAAAGCGAGGGAATGAAACACAGGCAGTGAATTTCTGCCTGTGTCATGCAAATCTTCCTGGTGTTTGCTGTGGCCCCACTTGGCCAAAGGTTTCTGCAGGTGTGTGATGGTGTCAGTGAATATCGGTGTTCCCCCACTCTCCTGGTGGGTTTCTTTGGTTTGCCAGGATGCCAAGGACCCCCCAGAAGTGCAGTGGGGATGGAGCAGCCCCCCCAGGCCCACCGTGGTGGGAGCTGATCCCACAGAGATCCTTGGAGGTGAGTCCCCTCCAAAGGTGGACGTGGCTGTGGCTGAGACTCCGGAACGGAGAGAGGGAATTTGGTTCCGCTGTGATTTTGGCAGCAGCACTCAGCCCAGCTGCTGTCCCAGCCAGATGCTGTGATGACAGAAATCCCTGCAGTCTGTGAACTTTTCCTGAAATGCTTTTAATGACAGTTTAATAATAACACTTAGTGCTCGGTACAGAGCTTCTCACCCCTGGAAGCGCAAGGCTTTCGTGAGAAGGGTAGGGACCATTATCCCCCCTGTGAGCGGGGGGGAAGAGCTGCTTTTATTTGTGAGCCTAATTATAACAAGTGGAATTAATCAACTTTTCATATGAATGGCGTTGCTTTTTAAAGACAAATGTCAGAAAGGAGTCCTAGAGAGCTCGAAGTGGTGTAGATCCATCTGATGGCTTCTCAGGGAACTCGTCAGAGCCTGTGGAGCAAAGGCATTAACCCTGCCAAGGCAGAGGGAGGAGGGAGCAGAAAGGCGAGGCAAGGCAGGGCACAGTGTGGGTTTGCTGGTGCCCTGGGTCCTGCTCAGGGGGTGTTTCTGAAAGCTGCTGCTGCCCCAGCCCTGTTGTGTGTTGTTCCCCCTGTCCTTCCCCTCTCCAGATGCTCAAAGCCCCACTGCTTGGGAATATTCTCCCAGCTCCTGAGTGTCCTCTGATCCTTAGTGCTCTCTCCATGTAGTGCATGGAGGAATTCCATTGAAACAAGTACTTTAGTCATTGATTAGTTTCTTAGTGGGAGGACTCAAAGAGGCCATAACCTCTTCCTGTGAAGTCACTGAGTTTTGGGTGTTTTCCCCCTCTTCTCTGTCCTGCTCCACATCCCCCTGGTGCATCCTGGCCCTCCCCAGCCTGCAGGGAGCCCAGGCAGGAGGAGGCTTGTTTTGGCTGGGGCCTCTTGGTGTGACAGTAATGGGCAGTGAGTGACCAAGGCCTGTGAGTGCAGGTGGGAGAGCCCCTGAGATGCTTTCAGTGCTGCCCTGCTGCTCACAGCCCATTACCGGAGGGACTCGCCTCCAAGGACGCCAAAATCCTGGGACATCCTCCCATTGCCTTTGGCACTCAGCTGCAGGGAGTGGGGAAGGCAGGACCCACCACCCCGGGGCACAGAGGGCACAGGAGCTTCAAGGCAGGACTCGTGTGTGAGTGCTTTGAATTGCAAAGCGTGGCTGGGGCGTCCCCTGGCCCTGCCCTGCTCCAGCAGCACCAGCTCCACAGATCCGTGTCTCTCCCAGGGGATCAGCCCCAGCTCACCTGGATGCACCTCTCTGGGAGTGGCAGGTAGGAGTCATCCTCCACCCCGGCTTTCTGCAGCCCCTCAGGAGGGATCTGCTCCTCTGAGCATTTCAAATTTCACCTTTGACAGAGCCCTGCTGGCTCTCCCAGCTGAGCTCCTGCTCCCATGCCAGGGAGGACCTTCCTCTCCAGGCTAATGGAAAGAAAATGAAGAGAAGTTTTTTTTTTAATTGACTCGGGATCAATAGATAAAAGTATTTCCTAAAAGCACTTTTATTAATAAATACCTACATAAATCCCTTCCCAGGCATTTGCTGTATGTTGTAATATCTACAATCTGAGTTAATCAATGTATTGGTATTGCATGTTTGACTGTGAAAGGAACTGGAGCTCTCTGGGTTCAAGTTTCTAACTGTAATTCCAGGAGCTGATGGATAGTCAGAAATCCTGGCAGAAGGACCTGTTTTGGTAGGAAAAGAGTTCCTTGGGGCACTCTTGAGCAGGGTGTGCTGTTAGGGGAGCGGGTGAGGGCATCCTGGCTGTCCCAGAGGGCTCTGAGCGTGTCCATGTGTGTGTGGGAGCAGCTCTGGCACTGCGCAGGCAGGGAAAGGCCAAGTTCTACACAGAGAAAGAGGATGAAGCACCAACATTTTTTATTTTTTAAAATTTTTTTCTTTTTGGCAAATTTACTATTTTCACTGAGACAAATGTCAGAGGAAAAAACATTCTGGTGAGGAAGCAGAAGCTCGTTTTTCTGTGATTTTAACTTCCCATTGGGATAGAGAACGATTAGTGAGTAGAGAAAAAAAAAAAAAAAATCTTTAGAATTCCTGAGAAACATGGGCATTTCCAGGCAGTTCTGCTGCAGAGGGATATTTCAGCTGGTGTTTTTTGTGGCTTGGCTGCAGGGTCCTCGGTGGGAAGGCTCTGCCTGAGCCTTGGCAGCCTCCAAACCTTGGCAGCTTTCGAAAAGCAATTCTGCAGAGTGCCTGGTGACAATGTAGGGCATTCCCTGGCAGCTCGGGGCAGAGCTGGTGCATGTGCACTTTGTGAAAAACACTCCAGCAAGAGGCTGTGCCAGGCAGCTTTGTGCATTTAACTGAGCATTAGTGGCCCTCTGAGGTTTATCGAGCTGATAATGTCATGCTGTGACATTTGTTGGGGTCTTGGAATACAGGAGGTGATTGTGGCAGTCACAAATTACGTGGGATCTTGTTTTTCCTTGCTGTTATTAAATAAAGGGAGGTCAGGGTTGCTCTGCAAAGGCACAGAAACACAGAGGGGCCATGCAGGGAAAGGTGATTTTCCTAGAGCTGCTTGCCAAGTGTGGCCAGGGGTTCCTGGAGGGATAATAATGAGCATTAATGGCTTTTCAGCTCGGGGTCCCTGGAGTTAACACTTTATTTGTATGAACACAGCCCTTCCTCAGAGCAGCAGCCCTGGTAACATCTCCTGTGAGGCTCTGACTGCTCAAGCTCTTCTTCCAAAGTGTGTTTACCCACCCAGGTTACTTCTTGTGGGCTTGGAATGGTCTTTGCAGAGCTGATTCCTTTCAAGGTTTTACAATACATTAACCCGGCTTTCCCTGAAGAGGTCTTGCAAACTAACACCCTTGGGTTGTGTCTCAGCAGAGCAGGTTTGTTTGCCAGAAAATGGGAAAAACTCAACCCTTTCCTGTATCATCAGCTACTTCTAATGGACAGGGTGATGCTTTATTATTAATAAGTTGGATACGTGAGTAAAGGGAGTTTTGGCAGCCAGGACTGAAAGTGGCCTGAAAAAAAGGAGAATATTTAACAATGCAGTTGCTGTGGATTCAATTAAGATTCTACTTCTTTCTTAATCTTATTTTCTGAAATATTATTACCCCTGCAACTGCTGCTCAGCAGTTCCCAGCCACCTCTCCAGCCCCCGGCACAGCAGTGGTCTCTGCATAATGTGGATGCTGAAATGAGAAATCAGCACTTTGTAATGGGCTCTCAAACTAAAATTAAACATCAGTTTCCTGGCTTGCAGTCAGATGGTTGGCATTCAGCTGGCCCGGGAAGTGTTTCTGGACCAGAGGAATTCTTCTTTGGGCTTTGATGTTGCCGAGGTTGTGTTTTGTTGGGTTTCCCCCCCCGGGACTCCCTTGGAGGACGTGCTGTGCAAACAAGGTGCTCCATGTGGAGCTTGCTGCTGTGTCCCCTGGGCAGAGGCACAGAGGATGTCCCTGCAGAGCTGGCTCAGGTGACAGCCACGGCTCTTTCTAGGAACAGGCTGTTTCCCTGCCAGAGGGAGTGTCCTGGGTGTACTGGGTGTACTGGGCTGCCTTTGCTCGCACTTTCTGCTTCACCCCTGCTCCCCTGTGCTTCTGGACACAACAGGAGTCTGCTGTGGGGGCCGGGAGGGGCGAGGCTGCTGGGCTCTGGGCCTTTGGGTGATGTGGGGAACGCGCTGCATTGCTGAGAGTGTTTTCTGATGGAAGCACAGCAGAGGAGCTGCTCTGGCAGCTCAGGGCAGGGCTGAGCGCTCCGAGTCGCCCTGGGGGATCAGCCGGGCTCTCAGAGGTTCTGCTCAGCGCTGGGACACCTCTCCTCTCCCCCAGAAGGGGAATATTTGCTCTGACCCACAGCCCCGGTTGCAGTTTCTCGTGGGCTGGGGTCAGATCATTCCCCTCGCTCTGGGTTTCCTGTCTTGGTTCGTGTTTAAGCACTTGACAGAAAAGGCGACTTCGTGGAGAGGCTTCTGTGGGCAGGATCTGAGCTCCTCACGGGGCTCTTTGTGCTTTTTGTCACCTTCTGCACAGCACAAGTGTGACAGGAGAGTTTATATGTTCTGTTAAAATTCCCCAGGTCTTTCCCTAATCCCTCTTCTGTGCCTGCTGCTGTGTGAGGGCATTGGTGCTGAGATTAATGACTTAAGCCTAAACTCCTTTTCACATCTAATTTCAAGCCTAAAATTAATGTTCTTCTGCAGTTAGGAATACAATACAATATGGAATTCGTCCAAAAAGAGACACCTGATTGCCCCATCCCAGTGGCTCTCTGGTCCAGGAGGATTTATCAGAGCACACTCAAACCCAGAGGGCTGACAGATTAAATTTGGTGTTTGAGGACAAGACCCCGAAGTAAAGAGATGTGGAGCGATGAGATGAAGAGTCTGAATCAAATAATGAAGCAGAAAGGAATGACTTGGGTGGAAAATTAATGTATTGAGCTAATGAATCATTTCGAGGCAAAACAAGAAATTAAATGTACGCTGAAAGCTGGCACATTAAGCAAAGGGCTGCGGGTTTTTATCCATTTTGCATTTCAAAATGCAGAAACAAAGTATGTCGGATGGTGAAATCCCATTGAGAAATAATGCTGTGAGCAGGGAAACCAGGATCTGGTTAACAAGAAATGGGGACTTGGGGGGACTGCCTTTGTGCCACGGGGCAAATGATGGCTGGGTACTGGTGTCGGGGGCAAGAGCAGAGGGCAGAGCTCAGCGTGCCTGACAGCTCCTGGCAGCAGAGAGGGAGCAAAGGACTGGCCTTTTCTTCCCAGCATTTGGCACAGGACGATGATTCTGGGTGTTCTGACAGCCTGGCAGGGGGTGGGAGGTGTGGTTAGGGCATGGAGCTGTGCCAAAGGGAATTGTCAGCGTTTCACTCTGAAAGGAAAGTACTTTGGAGCCCAGAATTCCCATGCAGGGCAGCTCCTGCCCTGCTCTCCCAGCCAGCCTCCTCACAGCTGCAGGTCCCAGGCTCTGCCCTGACCCTTCCAGTCAATGCCTCGACTTTTTGTACAGCAACATTTAAAGGAATCCCGGAGCCTGACGATTCGCATTGGTTTAGGTCACGACGTGGTGACCACCGGTGAACTCATTCTTTATTTCCAGCCTGCAAAGGGGCAGCACCGCGCTGCAGTGGGGCTGGGCCGTGGGGCAGCCCTGGTGTGATGGGTTGGCACCACTTGGGGTGGGGCTGGGGCGCTGGGGGTGGCACGGCAGGAGCTGGGTGGCACTGACGCCGCGGTGCTGCGGTGGCACTGCTGTCCGCGGTGCTGAGCCCTGCGCCCCACGCAGGCTCCAAGATGCTTTTTTGCTCCCGGCTGCCATCGAACACAAGCAGGAGCAGCTCTGCACTGGTGGCATTCCCAAAGCAGGGAAGGATCCACGATCCTTTCCCCCCAGTCCCACCCGTGCGCTCAGGGGTTCTCTCCAGCTCAGCTCTCCCCTGGCCACGGTGAATTCCCTTTTCTGTTGGATATCTTGACAAATCCATGCCAAGAGTGTTGAAGGAGCAGCAGCTTTTGCTGTCACCTGAAGAGGGAAGCGTGAGTCACTCCGGGACAGGTGACATGCACCTGCCTGGCCAGGTGAGCAGGAACTGAGCCCTGCTGGCCACTCTGAGGGAGCAGCAGTAAGTTCCTCTCTGGCTTGGTTCCCAGAGGGTGCATTTAGGAGGGGACAGAGCTCTGCTGCTTCATGTCTGAGAGAGCCAAACCTGCTGAGTCTGTTCCCTGGCACGCAGCGTGCACGCTGCTCTGTACACAGAGGGATAAGATAAAATAGCTTCCTCCTCCTCATGTTGCTACCGAAAAAACAGCGATGGGGAAAAAAAATAATCCTTCAGCCCCTGCCCTGCCTGTGGTGATAAGAGCAGTGCAATCCTTCTTTTGACAGAGTCAGGCAAGGCAATTTCATTATTTAGCAAACAAAGCCCTTTCAGAGATTTCTGCATCGTGGACGTTTTCTCGGCGGTTTTGCACCAAATTTGTTGCAGCAGCAAGGCCGGAGAGTTTGCCTTGACTCCCCTCACTACCAAAATAAATGTACAGGGCAGGATTGTTCCACTGAGCAGCCGTGACTGGGGAGAGAGAAGAAGGAAGGAGATGGTACGTGCCGACAGCTCTAAACTGATTGCGGTGAGGATTGCTATGTATGAGAGAGTTCAGGGGGGAAACAGGAGGAAGTCACAGAGGCAGCCAAGGCTCGCAGGATGGCAAGAGCCAAGCTGAAGAATTCCCCTTCAGAGAGCAATTCCCATGTCAAAACTGTCCCACCAGCGACGACAGAAGATGCCCACGGGGTGAGCCCCTTGTTACCGTCTCGGAGGATGGGATCCATGGGGAGTGATGTCGGACAAAGGTATTGCAGGACTGCAGTGCTGCGTGGGGAGGCTGGGTGGGGGAGGCTGCACCTTTTATCTTTTCAATGAGAGGGAAAGGATTAGTGCCTCCACGGGCTGGAGGGGTGGTGGATCAAATCCTTTGGAGAGCTATGTTAAAGAGCCACGCCAGCTCTAAAGTTGTGTTATGAAATAGGGAGCTGGAGCAGAAGGAAACCAGTTCCTTTAAATTTTTTATAGGTGCTTCTTGATTTTTTTTCTCTTTTATATGCCTAAAGCATGTCTGAATGACAACCTAAGACCGTGGGGCTGCCACACACCACTGTTAACTTGCACTGCACCTTCCCTGTGCAGTATAAACCCCGAGCTTATTTACACTGCTAACGCCACGGTACGCACTGTGCATTAGCACCATGTTTGTGTGGCAGGAGAGATGCTCGGTTGCCCATCTGAGCAATAATTCATTTGTAACTGCAATAAAAAAAAAAAAAAAAAAGCTGCCATAGGAAATGCTGCAGCCTTCCTGCAAGCACAGAGCTGAGTGTAGAGAGAGGAAGGAGCTGTTTTCCAGGAGGAGGAGAACGCTTTGCGCTGCACTGGGATCTCAGGGATTCAGAAGGAGCCAGGTCCCCTAGTTACGATGAGGATGCAAATGTCACTAATTCAGTTCTCGTTCTGTTCGTTCCATTTTCTGTTTCATTCTTTTCCCACCATCTACCCAGCCCATCTTTCAGCCCATCCGTGCTGCCTCACCTGTGACTGTGTACTGTATGTCTTCGAGGATGTAATTTGGTGCAAATGAGCTCGGTAGGAAAGCTCCTGCTCGGGTGGGGGGGGGGGGGATTTTACTTGTTTGATTTAGGCTGGAATGAATTAATGCCTCAGCTTCTGCCTCTTGGCATATCTGGGGGGAGGGTGGCACCGAGCCAGGACCAGCAGCTGAGGTGCCCTCCGGGGAAGCCGAGGAGGGAGGCGTGTGCTGGGGAGCGCCAGCGCGGCTGCTGCCGGTGCCGAGCCGTGCCGGGCACATGCTCCAGTCTCCAGGTCTGGGAGGCAGAGTCCTGGCACACTGAGGAGCTGGGAGCGTGTGCCCCTGGTGTGGTGTGCCAGCCCTCCAGATGGCTCCGGAGCCGGGGCTCTGGTGAGCAAACACTGGGAGCTGGTGGGGCGCTGCCTCTGACTCTGCCAGGCAAGGGCTCACACGTGTGAAGGCTGAGAGCTGGGCATCGTGGGGTGCAGCGGGACTAAATCCCTGGAGCTGGTGTGGTCTCGGAATGTTTTGGCAGTCTGGGTCTGCTCCCGGTGCTGGTCAGGCTGTTTGTGGTCTGGTTTTGTGCCTTGTTTCGTTGCTGTAAAAAGGCACCAAGGCTGGACCTGTCCTGGGGGTACCTGAATCTCTGAGGGCACATCCTGAGCACCACTGTGGGCAAAGCCTTTGGAACAAGACTGCTTCCTCTCTGTGCTCTTCCAAGTTCTGCTGGTGTCCCCTCAGGACAGGGTCAGTGGCCAAACCAGATGTGTAGGGGCCAGAAAAATACATCTGGGAGACTGCTACAAACTCATTCCACTGATCAGCAGTGATCAAACATCCAAGAGGGGTTTCTCCTCTCTGGCACCCAGGGGCCTGGTGGATTCCTGCCCAAGTCCAGGGGGCCCACCAGGATCATCCCAGGGCTGATCCTCCTTGTCTTGTGTGGGAGCACAGCATAAAGCAGGGACGCTGCAAGGCGCTATTGGATCTGGAGGGCAACGATTCCAAAAATTGCATCACTACGGTGTTTCGGTGGACCCTCGAGAGAAGGTGCCCCAGGGCTGTATAAAGACCAAATTCCCTGGGTTTCGCAGGGATTTTAAGTGATTTGCTGCAATCTTGTTGTAAGAGACTGCTGCTGTGAGGTGGAGAAGTTGGTGGAACTCTTTGACACCCCTGTGCAGAGCCCTGCCAGCCGCAGCCTGCGGTGCCTGGACTCTCTCTGCCAGGATCTCCTCCTTCCCTGGGCACTGCTTCCCAACAGTGAGTTGGCAATTAAGGTTGAGATCTCTGCACTTCTCTTCCCCTGCTGCAACCAAGGCAGGAAGATTGGTTTGGAAGGGATGAGCAGCGAGTTTGTGAGTCTGTGTCTCCCAAAGCCAGACTCCAGCAGCGTTACCAAGTCTGCAGTGACAATTGTCCCTGGGAGCTGGGAGCGAATTTCCAGGTGATGGTGGAAGGAGATGTGTGTTACAGGGTGTTCTCAGGATGCAAATGATTCCTCCTGATGATTGAAGCCAGGGAAATCTATTCTCACCTACTTTATTTATCTCCTTTCTCTGAGTCACTGCAGCATCTCAGTGCTTTTAGGGGTTCCCAGTCAAAACAGGAGGAAAAGATTTGAATTCATCTGAGGAAAAACCACTCCACAGCTTGGGAGCAAAAAGGGGAATTCAGGACTGCCCCTGGGCATCCAGGACAGGGATATTTTCCTGTGTCTGGTGACCTGCAGGTGGGATGGGACAAGCCCATGTGGAAGTATCCTCCAGCAAAGAGGCTTGGAGTTATTTCTGTGTGCCAGGGCTTGCTGTGAGATGGGGATGGAGCTGGGAGCCTCCTGGCCACGCAGACCAGCTGCCTGGGCACTGAGACTGCCCTGGCACCAGGTGATAGTGACTGGAAGCAGCCAGGAGAGGCTGAGTCTCTTCCCTGCAAGCCAGGCTTTTCCTGAGGCAGGTTTGTCCCTTGTGCCGGAGGGATTGAAAGGGAGAGGTGTGAGGGGAAGCAGAGCTGCACAGGACACTCTGTGTTTGGGCAGGAGCTGCTGGCAGGGGGCAGGACATGCAAACATCTGTTTGGATCCCTTTTCATGGACCGGTGATCTCCCTGCAGCACCCGAGGTGTGGGTTTAAAAACACAAACAAAGGTTTTTACAAGATAACCATGTCCTGTTTGTGCAGCTCTGCTGGAAGCAGGGGAAGCTCTGACCACTGCCTGTCCCCAGGGCACACTGGGGCTCCGGAGGGATTGCAAACATTCCTGTTTGGTGTCTGGTTTGGACACCCTGCCTCAGCCCTTGGCAGGGCTCTGAGTCCCCTCCCTGTCCCCTGGGCCCCACCTCAGCTCCTTCAGCTGTGTTTGTTGAGCTGCTGGGAACAGAATTGTGAGCTGCTGAGGTTTGGGAGGAGGATTAGCATTGCAGAGGAGCTGGGCTTGGACAGGACCTGCAGGGCTCTGCTCCAAAGCTGGACTGGCTTTAAAGTTGTCCCAGCTGGTTCAGGACCAGCCCTGCTGAGTTCTGAACATCTCACCGGACATTTCCCAGCTTCTTTGGGTGCTGGGTTTGTTCATTCTCAGGTGAATAATTGCTCCCTTGCTGCATCTTGTACCTGTTCCCTCTTGTCCTTTTGCTGTGTGTCCCACAGGAGCTGGCTGCTCCTTTCCCGTTGGGCAGCCCAAGGCAGCAGCTGGATCCTTCCCTCCCTTTTCTTTCTCCTTCAGGCTGCACCCTCCCACCCCCCACAGCCTCGCCTCGTCTCTCAGTTTGAGATATTTTTGGCAGGAACAAATGGGACCCTGCTTCAGCCCCGTTGCAGTCAACAAGGTGGCTGCAGTCTCCTCAGTGGGAACGAGCAGCACTCTGCTAGGCCGAGCTTAACGCGAGGCTCTTGGAGGTAAAGCACTCCAGAGAGTGAGGAATTCACCCAAACGTGTCTGAAAATAGAATTTCTGACCGATGGATGTTTGTTCCCCCTCAGGGGCAGCCTGGAATTAACAAACAGCTAAATGTGGGTTTTGTTGCCTGACATTTGCACACAAAGGAACCACAGAGAGGTCCAGTCTGGCCAGTGCAACCACTACAGCCACTCAGTGCTTGCAGGAGCTCTCCAGGTGAGGCTCTCCATAGGATACAATTCCCTGCTGAACCATCGCCATGCTTGGAATTCCCTCCTGCAGGGACAGGAAGTCAATTTATTTATTTTTAACGTTTCTTTAACAAAAGCCTTTTCCAGCAAAGACCTTTCAGAGCCCTCTCTCTGTCCTCAGCAAATGCCAAGTGCTGGTTTGCTGCCTCAGCTCTGGGTGAGGTGGTTTTGTGCAGGAGAAATGCTGTGCCAGGGGCATCCCCTGTGTGGGGTTTGCCCACCCCTGCCCAGCTCCAGCCTTGGGTCTTCTGCCGCTTCTGGGCTGGCTGGGGATGAGGGTTTGTACCAGAAATCCGAGCAGGCTGTGGCTGGAGGTGTCAGGATGGTCTGTGCCCGACCTGGCCCCTGCACTGCCCTGTCTGAGCTGGGGTGACAAAGTGACAGTGTCACTTTGTGAGGGAGGGCAGGACCAGCATGGCTGGGGGAGCATTTAAAAGAGAATCTGAGGGATCTGACATATTTTTCTCATTAAGTTCTTTGGCTTTGATGTGCTTTGCTCTGCTGGGCTGGGCAGCCCAGGCTGGGATGTGATTTTTGGGGTCTCTCAGGGTGGAGGGCACCGGGCTGTGCCTGTTTGCTGGCAGCGTGTTGATCTCTGCCCACGCTGGAGCATCTCCCAGCCCTGGGGTCCAAGCACCCAGCCCTCCCCTGGGTCTGTGCCCTCTATGCCCAGGGAGGGCTGAGCATCTCCTCTCCTGCCAGCCATGGCCGTGCTTCCCTTGGGCTCTTCTGCCAGGCCAGGGAGGCGGCCCTGCTGACGCTTCTGGGCACTTCTCTGGGGGATGCTGAGGGTGTTTTCAGGGCAGGGAGCTCAGTGCTATCGGGGCAAGATGCAAATGCAGGGATCCTGGTGATCAGGACACGATCCCAAACGCTGCTGACAGCCGCCATCCCTCACTCTGGGCAGAGCTGTTCATCAGCACGGCAGCGATTCCTCCCCGGGCTGCAGAGTCAGGGCTGGAGCCCGGCTGCTTCTTTTCCTTGCCCCGGGGCTGCTGGAACAGCCCCAAAGTGCTGGGATGGCCTCGAGCCCTGCTCCTGCTGCCGGCTTTGTGGCCACTCCTCTGCAGGGACAGCCCTGACATCCCGGTGTCCCACCCCGAGCCCCCTCCAGCTGTCGGATGTGTTGGTGGCTGCTCCTGTGCCTGCGCTCCCATTTCTCAAACCCAGGCTCACTCTGGCAGAAAGGGCTTGCCCTGTGGGCACGGGGCGATGCCAGCCCCGAGCTGGGTGCTGGGGGGAGCGGGATGAGGTTGGGAAGTGCTGAGCTCTCCTCCCACGGCCCTGGGGAGCCGCCAGCACCGCTGAGGATCTCGGTGCCCTACATAGCCCTGACAGGCAGACACGATCCTCACCTAAAGATGCCACACTCAGCACTCGCACTTGGGCTCCTGCTCTGTCTATTTTAGGATCCTCATCCCCATCAGGTCCCATCAGGGCACAGGGATTAGCAGGTTCCCCCCTCAGGGGAGGCTTTCCTGCTTGCTGTAAGAGTGGCACCCCTCTGAGTGGGCCGTGAGGGTCCATGGCACGCCAGGGTCTCGTATCCCACCTCCAAACTTGCCCACAGTCTTTCCCCCACAAGGATCAGTCACTTGGCAGGACTGCAGGGACTCATTTAGCTCATTAGCAAAGGCAGGGAGCTGTGTGTCAGAGCAGCCTGAGCATCTGCAGGGCCTTTTTGCCCAGGCTTGGCAGTGCCTGCCCTCTCCATCTACCTTGTAGCCAGGTGGGATCGGACTCTTCTCCCAAGAAACAATCACTAGGAGAAGAGGAAATGGCCTCAAGTTGTGCCTGGGGAGATTTAGGTTGGATTTGGGGCAGCATTTCTTTACCAAAAGGGTTGTGCATAGGTGGAGTCCCCATGCCTGGAGGGATCTGAATGATGTGATTGTGGCTGTGGGCACATGGCTTAGTGGCAGGCTTGGCAGCGCTGGGGGTAAGGTCTGATGATGGATTCGGTGACCTTAGAGGTCCTTTCCAACCTCAATGAATCTGTGGCTGATTCTGGGAGAGGCACAACCTTCTGGAAGGCCACTACAGGCCAGGCTGGACACTGGGCTGGGAACAGCCTGTCCGGCTGCAGCCAGCGCTGCTGCGGCTCTGGCGCCGCGCCTGCTGCTGCCCAAACTTTATGTGTTTGAGCTGTGATGTGGCTTTTGCAGAGGAATGCCGAGGAAAAGTGCTCCTGTGATTAAAGCAGCGCCCCGGGGAGGCAGCTGAGCCCACCCTCGGTGAGCTGCTCTGCCCCGAGGCACCTCTGCAGCTGTCTGCAGGTGCTGGTGGCTTTTCCAGGTGTCCACCAGCACAGCTGGCTGAGTTCCTCCACACCAGGGGTGCTGGAGGCTCAAGCCCCTTCCCTGGGGTCATCCCTGCTCCATCGCAGCGCGGGAAGGGGAGCTGCCCTTCCCTCCCCTCTCGCAGGGGTTTGTGAGCAGACGTGTGCCTCTTCCTCCCGCTTTCCCCTTCCTCTTGCTCGTTCCTTCTCCCCCTCTTTACTTTCTTTTTTCATCTCCTCCCATCTGTCCTTCTCACATCAGGCTATTTTGGGCTGAGTTTCTCACTGTCAGTATGGTAGGAACCGTGGTGCAGCTCCAGTCTCTAGAGGATGAACACTGCTTCGGGAAGCCTCCCCAGGCACTTACCTTGCTTGGCTCATCTTCACCCCCCTGCCTTGACCCTGTCATGAAGGCATTTCCAGATCAGGGTGAAAAGGCATTAAATCCTTCCCAGAGCCAGGGGAGAAAGTCATCAGATTTAATTCCTTTCCACCTTGGTCTTGAAATGCCTCTGAGCCTTGCAAGCAGTTATTAAAGCAGCCTGAAGCCAGGAGTGCTGTTGGCAGGTCATTACTTGCGTCTGCAACTTCCAGAGGCTTCAAGTCAGGGCATGAATGTTTTTGTTTGTTTGTTTGGAAAGGATGGCTGTAAATTGAATAGGAAATTCACCACCAGAAGTGAATTTTTAATGCTCTTCATTTACCAAAAGTTCGGGAGCCAGTGGTGAAGGCGCAGAGTTTGCTGGGAGGGAACAGGTCCCTGTGTGAGCTGGGCTGGGCTGGGCTGTGCTGGGCTGGGCTGGGCTGTGCTGCTCTCTCCCTCTGAGCATCCTGGAGCACCTGGAACACAGGGACAGCATTTGGCCTCAAATTACCTGCATGAGGCACACGAGCTAAGTGCCCCCCATGTCCCACAGCGCCCTGGCAGAGCTGGAGGAGAGCTGGGGCTTGGGGCTGGCTGCCTTCCCCCCTGGAGAGAAGGGAGCTGGTTCTGCTGGCCCAGTTCTCGGGGTTCTGGAGCCCAGGGGTGCTGTGCACACCCTGCCCAGCTCGGGGGGGACCTGCCTCTGCTGGGAGGAGCTGGAGGCAGAGCTGAGGAGGCAGGATGAGGTGGAAGGTGCTGCTCAGCCGAGGAGCTGCCTCCAGCATGGGTGGGCAGGTGATTGCTCTCTCTTTTACATAAGCAAGCTTTATTATGGCTTTGTTCTAATAATAAACGTGCCTTTGTCTCCTCACCTTCTAATAAAACCTTCCCCTTTTGTCAGGGGCTGTAGCTTGAAAGGTGGGGGCAGACCTGTCTCTGAAGCAGCCAAGAAGTTCCTTCCCCCTCTGCTTCTCTCCTTTCTCCCACCCTTCCCTGCTCTGCTCTTCTGTCTGGGAGGTGCTGCTTGTGCCAGCCAGCAGCCTGGCATGGTGGTTGGTGCTTGGCAGCACCCAGGGGCCTCAGCTTGCCCCGTGTGGGGACAGCTCTGCTCTCCCAGCCCCTGGATCCTGCAGGGGAGCCAAGGTCCTTTGGTTGCCTGTGCCGTCGTTGTTTTCCAGGGGAATGAGGTGAGCCGAGGTTTGTCTGCTCTCATGGAGCCAGATCTGGATGGAATAAAAAGGTCAGTTTGAAGTAGATAATCTAAAACACATTAAAAGCCAGAGTAACCTTTCTGACTCCATTAAGTGGCTTATGTTCTGTATGGTATAAATCACTGTTAAAGCGTTTTTGGGATCTCCAGATGAGATTTGGAATGGTTTTTAGTTTTCTTAGAGAAATCTCCATATTTTCTCAGCAATTGTTGTGAGAATTTGGGTGCCTGGTGGGAAGAAGGAGACATTTCAGTGGGATACCTCAAATCACTTCTTCCCTCTGTGACCAGCACAGCCAAGTTCACTCATTTGGGAGCCAAAGGCACCTTTTTGTAACCAAAAAAGGATTATTTTATTGCATGTGCTTTAACCACGGCACAGCGTGGCCAAAGCCACCCTTGGGGAGGTTTATGTGTGTCCATGACTTTGGAATCCCTTTTGCCCGTGGTGCCTCCATGTGAGTGAGGTGTTTATTGTCCTCCTGAGCCCGTGGATTTGGGGGAAGGAATCCTGGGAATCTCCCTGGCTCACCCCAGGGAGAAGGAGCTTCTGCAGGACCCCGCTGATCTGTGTGGCTTTGTGCCTTTGCTGTCTGGCTTTCGGGAGGGTTGCTCTGCAGCTGGAATTGGCTCCTGTTCCCCCACCCTTCCCGGCTGCCAGCTGGCACCAGATTAGGAGAAAACCAAATCATTCGCTGATTCTGTCCCCGTGGGCATCCCTGTGAGGCAGCAAAGGCCACTGCTCAAAACCAGAGGCAGGCGAGGGGCCCGAGCAGCCCCTGCTGCTAACGTGGGATAATCCAATTGAGCTGCAGGGAGCCTGAGCTGGCAGCTCCTTCCCCAGGCTCTGCAGCTGGAGAAAATCCGGGCTGCTGGGCAGGAATAAATGCCAGGGTTGCTCTGAGGCATGACACAGCTGTAGAGCCACCCCAGGGCTTGTTCTTGCTGTGGGAGGTGGCACAAGAGACCACTTTGGTGTGAATTGACTTAATGCTCCACGAGAAAGCTGGAAATGAGCAGGGAAGAGGGGGAAATGGCAGGAGGGAGCAGGGCAGGAGCTGAGCCCAGAGAAGAAAAAGCTCTGGGGAGATCCTACAGCAGCCTCCAGTGAAAGGGGCTCCAAAAGAGCTGGAGAAGGACTTTGGATAAGGGCTTGGAGTGACAGGATGAGGGGGAATGGCTTCACGCTGACAGACAGCAGGGCTGGATTAAATAGTGGGGAGAAATCCTTCCCTGTGAGGGTGGGGAGGCCCTGGCACAGGGTGCCCCATCTCTGGCAGTGTCCAAGGCCAGGTTGGACAGGGCTTGGAGCAGCCTGGGATAGAGGAAGGAGCAATGAGCTCCTCCCAGGCTCTGCACAGACCAGAGCCCAGGAGCAGGAGCAAAATAAATCCTGTCCCAGGGAGGCTGCTCCTCGTAGCTGAGGGATGGATCAGCTTCCTTTTGGCTTGCATTCCTGCTGAAATGTGAATTTATTGCTTTTATTTAGTTTGAACTGTGCTGGAGTGCTGCAGCCTTGTAAAGCAAAAGCAAAATGCAAGAAAAATCTTTATGGTCTGCAGTGGCCCCCTTGGCTGTGATGATATTTCTCGGTGTCCCTGGCTCGCAGTAAATCAAGAAAGGAGAGAGGGAACTGCTGGAACAGGGAAGGGCTCAGGCAGGCTCAGTTAAAGATGGGGACTCAGGAATGGGTGTCCTGGTGACAGCACCATTTTCACAAGGGGATTTTTTGCTTTGCAGCTGGAATTGCTGTGTTTGATAGCCCTGTGCTGTCTGTCTGTCTGTCTGTCTGTGGGATGTACAGTACACGAGCACAGGCCCTTTGCCTCCCACCCACTCTTCTTTTTCTCTGTGTTCTTCCTCCCCTTGCCTTGAACCCCTCATCCCCCTCATTGTTCCTTCGTTATTTGCTTTGACTTTTGGTTTATTTTTTACTCTGTTTTCTTTCCCCTTCTCTGCTCATCGCTGGTGTCTGTAAAACCAGCCCAGGAGAGGCACAATGCTGATTCCTGAAAGCACCAACCCTTCAGAGCCCGATTTCTCTGCACCCAGCGTGGCACCGATTAGAGGCAGAGCAGCCAAGCAGTTTGTGAGAACCATTTAAAAAAAACAAAAGGCATAAAACAGCCATAAAACCTGGTTTTACCCACGGAGCCGAGTCCTTGAAGGGGCTGCAATTGGCAGAGCATCACTGGGAGCTGAGCAGGGACATGTCCCAGGTGTGGTGTGACCTCGGCCGAGCACTTGGGTGGCCTCAGGTCCCTGTGGTGCTGGCACATCCCCGGTGGGACAGTGTAGGAACGTGCCCCCTGTTGATGGAGTAAACAAGTTACCCTTTGTCTCCTTAAAAAGGACAAAAGCCCAGAAGTTTCTCTCCTCAATTTGGTTAAAAGACACCTCATAGGACCTTGGGGACTTCACCTCAAACTTAGAGATAGCTAATTGGACAGGAGCCCAAAAGTCCCGCCTAAGCAATTCACCAGAAAAAGAGGAGAACAAAAGAAGTAAATCGCTTTTGTGAAGTGTTTTAACAGGAGCAAGAACCTCTTGCCGTGGCTCGGTTTTTCTCTGTAAAAAGCTTTTTTTTAATTTTGCCTTTTATCGAAACCTTTTTGTTTCCAACACTGTGGCAGCAGCCATCCTGCTACCTGAGGCAGCTGAGCTGTCAAGGCTGTGCTGTTTGTTTGTCTGTGAGCGCTTAGGAGACCTGGTTCGAATAAACATGAGGACAGCCCCGGTGGGACAGCCCCAGCAGGGCTGGTTTGGGGCTGGGGGCTCTGCATTCCCTCACCCTCTGTGCTGCTCTCGCTCTTAGGCCTCACGCCGAGGATTTCAGCGTGGATTCCTCCTTCTCACAGTAAGTTCTCCGCCTGCGTTTCCCGGTGCCGTGGGGAGGGAAAAAGGACCCAGGCTTGCCCTGGGGTAAAGCTGATCCTGCTCTCCAGAGGGCAAAAAGCCCCGTGGAATTCGGGGTGTTTGAGCTGAGTTTTTTGGGCGGTACAGCTGCTGGGAGCAGTGGTTAACCGTGGCTCGGAGTCACTGTGGCTTAAAGTGGATGGTCCCTCCATGGAAGTGTTCCAGGCCAGGACGGATGGGGTTTGGAACATCCTCATCTGGTGGAATTGGTTTTTGGTCTAATGGAATTGTCCCTGCCCGCGGCTGGAGGCAGGTGACATTTAAAGGTCACTTCCAGCCCCAACCAGTCTGGGGTTCCGCGATGATGCTGCTTTTAAGGGAGCCAATAAGCACAAGATTTGTCCTTTGCTGCCCTGGGCACCAAGGAATTGTGTATGGGAGCAGCGAATCCTTCAGCAATTCCCAGCATGGGGAGGATTCCCTGCTCCCAGGGACAGACAAGCTGTGGGTCTAATGCTGGCCAAACTAGAATTTACTTACTCATTTCCTGCTGTGACACAGGATTAGGAGGGAGGCAAGGCAGGCTCAAAACTTTAAAAGGGTATAAAGAAAGCTTTATTAAGAGTAACTAAAAGATAGGAGAATAAGTTTATTGAGGAAGAATTGATAGCAGCAAATCAGCAATTATCCATTAACGATGAGCTTCATGCACAGCCCTAATTAAACAATGCAGATTCATCAGCACAAGCAATTACAGGAGCAGACTCATGAGTGTCGGTCTCCAATGTTGCAAAACAAATAGGCCAAAAGGAACACAGCCTGCCATCCCACTGCTTCTTCCCTTTTGGGGTTTTAACCTTTAGTAGAAGTATAATTATTTTATTGAGGAGCAAGTGGTGCCACTGCCCAGCCATGAGCATCATCCAAACCTTGGATGGGAGATGCTGCCCCATCCTGGAAGTGTCCAAGGCCAGGTTGGACGGGGCTTGGAGCACCCTGGGATAGTGGAAGGTGTCCCTGCCCACAACAGGGTTTGGAACAGGATGAACTTTAAGGTCCCTGCAGCTCAGAGTGTTTTATTATCTGCAACTTGAAGCCCTGAGCGTGTCCCTGTTTCCTCCAGTGTTTGGTTTGGTGCCTGGAAATGAGCTCTGCAGCTGCTGAACACAGTTGGAGAGGGATTACAGCTGCCTTCAGGGAGTGAGGGATCGATAAAAATCCCATTTCCATTGCAATGCCCTCCCTAATAATAATAATAATAATAAATAAATAAATAAATATATATATATATATTTTATATATATATATATAATTATTATATATTATTTATATATTTATATTTTATATATATATATATTTTATATATATATATATATATATATAAAATAACTAAAAGTCAAGCAGGGGATTTCTGCTACATCTCTTCAGGCCCACGAAGCCCTTCCTGCAGTCTGTGCCAGCCCTTGTCCCACTGGCACACCAGGATGGGTTCAGGGCATGGTGAGAGATAAATGGCTCTGGAGGCCAAACCTGCTCTTGGGCAGGGTTTTTCCTGTAGTGGCTGTTTGGAATTTGCTTTTCATCCCCAAAAATACAACTGCAGCATTACTGCTGGAGCCAGGATGACATTACCTGCACCCAGCTGGGTTTAATTTGCTGCAGAGTGGTTGGCAATATCAATTCTTTCTTTGGGCAAAAAAAAAAAAAATCACACTCTGTAATAAAACAGGAGGGGTTTTTCTGGTTGATTCCCATGGTAAATGCATGAGACCTTGAAGGAACGAGTCCCTGGGCTTGAGGGGCAGGATGTGCCACAGCATCCTGGCTCCCTGGGCAGTGTTGATTGATGTGGGACTGGATTCTGCTGGCCGTGGTCTGTGATGAGCCTCGGCATGTGCTGTGCCAGGGAAATCATTCCTGGTGCTGCAGGGGCCAGGAGGGGCAGCTGCCTTTCCTGTCAGGGTTGTGGCAGTGCCACGGTGGCTGTGATGGTGCCACGGTGGCTGTGATGGTGCCACGGTGACCGTGGTGATACCATGGTGGCTGTGGTAATACCACAGTGACTGTGACAGTGCCATGGTGGCTGTGACAGTGCCATGGTGGCTGTGGCAGTGCCACGGTGGCTGTGACAGTGCCATGGTGGCTGTGGCAGTGCCACGGTGGCTGTGGTGACTCTGGCAGTGCCACGGTGGCTGTGATGGTGACACGGTGGCTGTGGCAGTGCCAGGGTGACTGTGGTGATTACCACGGTGGCTGTGGTAATACTACAGTGACTCTGACAGTGCCATGGAGACTCTGACAGTGCCACGGTGGCTGTGACACTGCAGTGGTGGCTGTGACAGTGCCATGGTCATGGTGTCTGTGATGGTGCCACGGTGGCTGTGATGGTGCCACGGTGGCTGTGGTGATACCATGGTGGCTGTGGCAGTGCCACGGTGGCTGTGGTGACTCTGACAGTGCCACGGTGGCTGTGATGGTGGCACAGTGGCTGTGACACTGCTGTGGTGGCTGTGGCACTGCTGTGGTGGCTGTGACAGTGCCACGGTGGCTGTGATGGTGGCACAGTGGCTGTGACACTGCAGTGGTGGCTGTGACGATGGCATGGTGCCTGTGACAGTGCCATGGTGGCTGTGATGGTGGCACAGTGGCTGTGACACTGCTGTGGTGGCTGTGACAGTGCCACGGTGGCTGTGATGGTGACACGGTGGCTGTGATGGTGGCACAGTGGCTGTGACAGTGCTGTGCTGGCTGTGACACTGCTGTGGTGGCTGTGATGGTGCCACGATGGCTGTGATGGTGTGATGGTGGCACAGTGGCTGTGACAGTGCCACGGTGGCTGTGATGGTGCCACAGTGGCTGTGACAGTGCCACGGTGGCTGTGCCGTGGTGATTGTGACAGTGCTTGTCCCAGGCTGGTGTGGGACGTGCTGAGCTCCTCGGGGCTGGCTGCTGCTGTGATCCGTGAGGATCATCTGGGATTCTGGGATGAGAGGGAGAGCAGCTCCAGTGTTGCACCTACTAAGGGACGTGGGATGAGAAAATTCACTAAAAGTGGGCACATCTGCCCTGTTTCCGGTACTTGGCCTTTTGGACCACGCTGGCCCTGCCAGTGGTGTCCCCAGTGGTGTCCCCAGTGGTGTCCCCAGTGGTGTCCCCAGTGCTCTCCTGTACCTCCCTCAGCACCTGAAACCCCCCCTGAGAGAGATCTCCCCTCTCCCCTTCCCTCCGTGGATCCGCAGCGTTGCCAGGGGGGCTCTGCCCCCAAAGCAGGCACAGCCAGCCCCAGCTCCCCGTCCCTCCCTGGCTGTTTTTTGCTTTCTTGCTTAAAAACGTGCCCCAGATTCACCCGAGGAGCTGCCGCAGTGCGAGAGCTCCGCGGGTGCTCGATGGTGCCCTGAGGATCCGGGGGATCCCGGGGGAAGCTCCCGGCTGCAGAGCCCTGGGCAGGGCATCACTCCTGCCAGGAGGGTGAACCCGGGCATCCCCAGCCCGGTGAGGCAGGAGAAGCCCCTGGAGCCGATGTTTGGAGCCGTTCAGCCCTGCCGAAAGCACAGCCCTCCTGCTTTGAGTAATTGTTCAATTACCGCGTGTCGAGCGGGGGCAGCTCGCTGCCTGTGTCTGCCCTCGGCAGGCGCCCAGGCTGTCTGTGCGCACACAGCTGCACTGCCATTCCCATTCCCGTCCCCAAAACCTGCTCTGGGAGCTCAGCTGCACTGCCATTCCCATTCCCATTCCCCAAAACCTGCTCCGGGAGCTCAGCTGCACTGCCATTCCCATTCCCGTCCCCAAAACCTGCTCTGGGAGCTCAGCTGCACTGCCATTCCCATTCCCGTCCCCAAAACCTGCTCTGGGAGCTCAGCTGCACTGCCATTCCCATTCCCGTTCCCCAAAACCTGCTCTGGGAGCTCAGCTGCACTGCCATTCCCATTCCCGTCCCCAAAACCTGCTCTGGGAGCTCAGCTGCACTGCCATTCCCATTCCCGTCCCCAAAACCTGCTCTGGGAGCTCGGCTGCACTGCCATTCCCATTCCCGTCCCCAAAACCTGCTCTGGGAGCTCAGCTGCACTGCCATTCCCATTCCCGTCCCCAAAACCTGCTCTGGGAGCTCGGCTGCACTGCCATTCCCATTCCCCAAAACCTGCTCTGGGAGCTCAGCTGCACTGCCATTCCCATTCCCCAAAACCTGCTCTGGGAGCTCAGCTGCACTGCCATTCCCATTCCCGTTCCCCAAAACCTGCCCTGGGAGCTCGGCTGGGCAGGGCTGGAGCTGCTGCCGTCCTCTGCTCACCCCGGGGGGATGGAGGATGGCAAACGCAGGGCACACGGCTCACCCGCTGAAGCTTCTGTGCCCAAACACCCGTTACCATCATGAAAACGGTGGGGGGAAAAAGGAAAAACATCCCAAATGGGAATCAGGAAGGCTGGAGCTGCCCGGGTATTTCATCAGCAGGTGCCTGAGCCCCAGCCTGGCAGGTTTTGTGGTTTATCTGGGGAGGATTTTGGCTCTGCTCGGGCTCCAGCTGGCACCGGCTGCTCCCGGTGCTGAGCGAGGGCTGGAGGCAGCCTGGCCATGGCACGGTGCCTTCAGAGCATCCTGCACAGCCTCCTCGGGCTGCTGGGAGAGGAAATGCTGCAGACCTGCACTGCCAGCCCTGCTCCTCACCTCCCTCTGAGCTGTGTCTGGTGCCCACAGCCCATCCCCAGGGAGCCCAGCTGGGCCAGCAGCACATTTCTGTAATTCCAGCGTGGCTGCAGCCACGTTTTTTGTGTGTTTGATCCGTGTGGGTTTGCATGGAGGGTGCAGAGCCGTCAGCTGAGCTGAGCTGGAGTGGAGGAGTGAAGTGGGGTCTCACTTTGGCTGCCTTGCAGAGGTGGGTGCTGGCACCCACCAGATTGCAGAGATTTCTGAGGTTTTGCTGGTTTGTTGGGTACTTCCCCCCCCCCCCCCCCGCCAAAAAAAAAAAAAAAATTCAGAAGAGTCTTATTTCCATCCTGCTACATGATGGGAGAAATTCCTTGAGACACTTCCTGGGACAAGAAATCCCTGCATGGGTTCACATAATCTCCTTTTTAAGAGAACTGTCCCAGGTCTCTGGGGAAATGGAAAGGATGGAGCAGGGGCTGTGCCCCTCAGCGTCTATTTTAATGCTGGTGGGCTGTGATGTGCTCATCCTGACCTTTCATCCTGCACTTTTCTGAACAAACTATTGTGTCTTTTTTTGGGAACTCATCATCTTGCAACAAATTGCCTCTAATCTTAGATTAATAAAGTACAATAAATAACCGAGCGAAGAAAACGAAGTCGCTCAGGCATTATGAAGTGCATAATAGCAGTAATTACACTTCCAAGCAGAGGGGCTGTAACTAAACTCGTACCAGGATCATTGTTTGCATGGCCTGGGGGGGTTCAGCGGGGGTGAGGTGGGGGAGCTGTGGAGCTGGGGACCCTTGGAGTGGCCTGGGATGGGCTGTGGGGACAATGCTCCAGGTGGGAAGGGTGCTCCAGGTGGGAAGGGTGCTCCAGGTGGGGAGGATGCTCCAGGTGGGAAGGATGCTCCAGGTGGGGAGGATGCTCCAGGTGGGAAGGGTGCCCAGCCATGGCAGCAGGGAGGGGACACTTTGAGCACCCCATCCTGGCTGAGCTGCTGCGAAGGCAGAGCTGTCACGGTGTGTTTTTGGGGTGGTAACAATGCAGTCAGAGTTTTGCTTGATTCTTATTCCCAGTTAACTTCCTGACAGTGAAATTAAAGGGTACGTTTTACATGATATCATCTCCTTCCCTCAGCTGGAAATGGAGTAGGAGCTTTGATACTTTGGGATGGTGCTGCTGCCTGGGAAGAGCCACCCCTCGTTCAGCTGGGGGGTGTTGGATTCACCTGCAGAGTGCGACCCCCACAAAGATCTGGGGCTCAGCCTCGGCAGGTTGTCTGCACAGGAACGTGTTCCCTCCACATTCTTTTATTTCTTCATCTCTTTGCAGTGTTGAACACTCTGTTCCCCCCAGTCAAGACACGGCTTTTTGTTGCTTTATTGTTTTCCCAGCGTTCCTTCTTCCTGCTGCCATCAGGGTGGATGAACACGTGGGCCACTTTATCATAAAGACTTAGATCTAATCATTTAGTCCTTTTATCCATCAGCAATTACAGCCATTGTCTCGAGGTGGGCCACAGCTCCACAGATCAGTGAACCATCTGTCTGATGGCAGAGATTTATTTAGCTGTTTGTTGCTTTGATACGAGACAAACGTCTGGCAGAGGAATCGTGCTCCCTGAAGTCTCTGGCTCCTCAAGGCGCTCAGTCCTCGGGGACTCTGATGAATGGGGTGCTCAGCGCTGCTGTCGGAGCTGAAAGCCAGTTCCCAGCACTTCCTGGGCATTTTTAATAAGGAGAAGGAGCAATTATCTTGTGTGCAGCGTTGTGAGCAGTTGTGACAGCTGATTTATGCCCTGGCACGGAAAAATGATTTGCCGAGTCTGGCTCTGGAAACGATTAATTTTAGCATGTGTAAAGGCTGGGCTCTGAGGCTCTGCATTAATGCTCTTTGCCCCTCAAGCATCATGCTGGTGAGCCAGGGCTTGTAAATTCTCCTGCTCTCTCCCTGCAGTGGGTCTGGGGTTGTCCACCCCTGCACCAGATGTGGTGCCGAGCCCCTCTGGCCACCTCCCCACCCCTTCGGCCGGCTGGGGTGGAGCGCGGGATGAAGATCTTGTAAAACCCCTTCCCAATTTGCTGCCTGATCAGCTGGGCATGAACGCTCGGTAAATATTCACCCCTCCGTGTCAGAGCAAGGAGAGGCTGCTCCCCAAAAAATCAGGATCTGGCACCTGCGGGATGGCAGCGACTGTCACCGGGAATTCGCTGCCCTTGATCTGTGCCTGGGCTGGGGAACAGCCTCGCTGGTGAGGGTTAGAAAGCAGTTCGAGAAGGAGCAATGGCAGGGGCACTTCCTTAGGACTTGCTGCAAGCAGCGAGTGGGGAACAATGGCTAACTCACGGCACGGAACTGCTCTGAGGGCCGGGCAGCGAGGAGCAGAGTTTGCTCGGTGTAAAGCCGGGGCGGGAGGAGCCGCTCGCGTTCAGGGGGATGAATAACGACTTTGCAAAGGGCTGCGGGCGATTTTAAAAGTGCCACGGGAGGCGATGAGCTGAGCTGGGATCCACCAGATCCATCCAGGGTCTGCTGACATCCCTGCAGGAGGTTTTCTCCGGCAGGGGCTGCGGGTGGGGCCGGTGGGGAGGCAGGAGCAGCCAAGGAAGGCAGAAATGGACATTTCCAGATCCACCGGCTGCTCCTCCCTGCCGGGTGCTGTGACGCTCTGCCCTGGCACCGTCCCCGTGCCAGGAGCCACCAGCAGTGGCCCTGGATGCCAGGCGATGTTTGGAGTTGGTTGTCAGCTCCTGGGTTTTTCTGGAATGACCAAGAGTGGTATCTTAGCAACAAAGGGAAATTTTCTCCTTTTAGAGCAGAATTGTTTTTTAACAGCTCCCATGCAGAGTGTTTCTCCTCCCCAGGCAGAGGCAGGGCACGGACAGAGCCAGGACACAGTGGGGACACTGGGGACATTGTCCTCGCCAGCTCCTGCTCTGCTGGAGCAGATGACCGGGGAGAGGCTGCTCCAGGGCGCTGCTCTCCGGCAGGTTTTGGGCCTTGTGAAGTGTGTGTGAAGGGAGAAGTTTGCGGCTCTGCTGTCAGCTGGTTGTGTGTGAACGAAAGCCAAGCCCCGGCTCCCCAGCAGAGCTGGCCCCGGGGGTCACATCGGCTGCTTTGGTGGTCCCTGGGGCTCCCGGCTGCTGGTTTGGGACTGCGGGGACAGCCGGGAGCCCGGGGCCGAGCCTGGGTCACTGTGGGGTGTCAGCGGGGTCACCCAGCTGGGATGGGGGGACAGGGGACCCCTGCCCTGCCACCCCACTGACGGCCCCGCCGGGCACTTTCCCCGCAGGGTGCAGGTGGAGTTCTACGTGAATGAAAACACCTTCAAGGAGCGGCTGAAGCTCTTCTTCATCAAAAACCAGCGATCGAGTGAGTGCTCCGGGGAGCCCAGCCCTGCCCGAGCCGGGAGAGCCGCGCTCCGGCCTGAGGGATGAGAAGCCATTGCCATCTGCTGGTGGCCTTGTCCCCGCGTGTCCCCAGCCCGAGGCCGCCGCCGCCTCCCGGCCCCTTTTCTGGGTGTTTGGGATGCTTTGCACGGGGAGGAGGGGATGCCTCCTGCCACCTCTGCTCGCTGGGGACAGCCACAGCGTGGCAAACAGCTGCGACAAGCTGGCTGGGAGCAGGGTGGGTGTCGGGGAGCCAATGTCCCCATCACGAAGCTGGCCGTGCCTCCCTGAGGCTGTGGGGACAGCCAGGGCAGGCTGTGAGTTACCCTCTCCTGCTCCAGCCATCGGGATCAGTCTCCACTTGACTAATGGTGTTTTTATTTTCTTCCTCCGAGATGTCATTAGCTCTCTGGAGGGGGCCTGCTCGTTAATTTATAAATTCGCCTTTTCCTTTCCTGCCTGCATCCCGTTGTCTCGCTAAAAAGCTGGAGTGCAGCACAACAGGGTGCCCACGGGGAAGTTTTTAATGAAAATGGGATGAATTTCTCACTTGTAATCTGAGTAATAACCCCATGAACTGGCTGGGTAGGCAGAGTGGATAAAGCAGCAGCTTTTCCTCACCATCCCTGCTCCTGCAAGGTGCTTGTGATGTGGTCAGTGCTGCTCTGGTGCTTTTAAATGGGTACTTGCTGATGAGGGGGATACACTCCAGCAGCTCCTCATTTGTCTCTCACATCTATTGGGGTCAGCAGTTTATTCCTGTGGTGTCTGCTGTGCCTGTGACGCTGGGCAGGACACGTGGAGCTGGGCACAGCCTGGGCAGTGCTGCTGGCCTGGGGCTCCTGCAGCCCCCCCGGGGGATCAGAGGGCTCCCGTGCTCTGGGGCTGTGCTGTGGGTCTGCCCAGCATGCACAGGGCACCCGGCGTGTTTGGGGTCTGTGGGAATGCTGCCCCATCCCTGCTGCCCTCCCCCACAGGCCTGAGGATCCGGCTCTTCAACTTCTCCCTGAAGCTGCTCACGTGCCTCCTGTACATCGTCCGCGTCCTGCTGGACAACCCCGAGGAGGGCATCGGCTGGTGAGTGCCCCCCAGCCCCCAGGCTGCCCAGGCAGGGCTCAGTGGGGATGTGGCAGCTGTGAGGATGGGTTTTTTTCCTCCCCCCGGCTGTTTGGATTGGTGCTTTAACAAAACTTGCCAGGCTGGAGGCCCCTGCTCAAACCCCGTGGTTGGTGTGGGGGTATCTACTGGCCCTGAGCAGAGCGTGGTGGAAAAATTCAGGTCATGTTCGTTTCCAAATTCTGTCTGACTCTGTCAGGGGCTCAGCGTGGCCTCAGACGCAGGTGAGAGCTCAGCCACTCCAGGGCATCACCATGCAAATATTTTCTGAAGGCTGACACCCTTGAAGACATTAACACTAAATCCCATTAAAGCATTTGAGAGGGAAATACGGTGTGCTCTGTGGATCCTTGAGGTGATGGATGATTCCACACATCAGCTTTGTGCTGGGTTTCAGTATAAGCCTATTTTTAATGTGTCCTTGCTTCGTTTAGCTCATGTACAACGTGGTTGTTTTTTTTTTTTTTTTCCCCCAAGAGCTTGGATAATTGGCAATTTGATTTTCTCCTTGTAAAGGCTGCAGACTACCAAGCACATCTGCACGTTCTGAAAATGCTTTCAGACCTGTGAGAATGAAGCAGGACACGAGAGGCTCAGCACAGCTGCAGCTCAGGGAATTCCACGCTCCTGGGGGAGTGTGGCAGCAGCAAGGCTGGCCAGCAGGAGCACATCCCTCACAGCAGGGCAGGGAGAGCTCAGCTCGGTGCTGCCTGCCTGGCAGGGTGCTGGGGGCCCAGCCAGCCTTGTCCCAGAAGCTGCAGCTCAGCAATTTTTGCTAGTTGTAACCTGGTAATTCCCAGCTCCCTGCAGCCCTGTGCTCTGCACTGTGCCAGGGAGAGTCAGCTCTGGTAGGGGCTGGAGCACCTGAGGGGTTTTGTCCTCCAGTAACGATATGTTCAAGGCTGCCTGGGTGAGACTTTTCCTGTGCAAAGCAGGAATCAGGGTGTCTGGATCCATGGAAATGCCCTGCAGTGATCCCAGGGAGTCAATCCCAGCATCCCTGCTCCCCCACTGACTGCTTTTCCCTGCTCTTTCTCTCCCAGCTGGGAATGCGAAAAGCAGAATTACACAGCCTTCAACCAGTCCACGAACATCAACTGGTGAGTGGGGGCTGCTCCAGTGCTCTGGGGCAGCTCTGCCAGGATGTGGGAGCAAGGGGATGGAGGTGGCTGCTGCTGGCAGCTGCCTGGGGCCGTTCCTTGCTCGTGGGGCTGCTCGAGGGATGTGGAGCAGCATCCCAGAACCAAATCCATTGGCAAGTGCCAGTGGCTGCACCCCTGGCAATGGCTGATTTCCAGTGCCAGGGCTGCTCGAGCAAACTGTGCAGGAGGGAGCAGCAGCTCCTGAACCGGGGATGGCCTCGGGTTTGCATTTTGGGGGGTGAAAACCCTGACAGCCAGGCCACAGCTCAGGTCCCCTCTGGTGTTTCTTTGCAGGTCACACATCTTTTGGGTGGACAGAAAAACCCCTCTGTGGGCCGTGCAGGTGAGCAGCCCTTGCTGGGCGTGCAGGAGCTGGGCTGGGAGCTCTGCCCCACCCGTGACACCCCCAGGGGCTCCCCGGGGCAGGGGTCAGAGGCTCGGTGAGCTGCCAACACCTGGAGAGAGCCCTCGGAGCCTCCCCTGTGTGTCCCTGCAGGTCAGCATCGCCCTCATCAGCTTCCTGGAGACCATGCTGCTCACCTATCTCAGCTACAAGGTGAGAGGCCGGGCCTGCCTCTGCCCTCAGCAGGAATTGATTTCTCCACCTCGGAGCTGCCTGGAGCCCGCAGCATCCCGGGAGGATTTTTGTCTGGCCGATGTCTCTGGATGTTTTCCGTTCTCATTCCCCCTCGGGCTGCTGGATAAGCGTTGAGCAGAGCAGAATCTCTTCTTGTTGTGCTCTCTCAGAAATTCAGACCCGTTTAGTGCAGGCTCACTGTTTTTGGTGTCAGGCTGACACGTCCCAGATTTCCTGAGCTCGGCAGGGTGACTCCTGCTCGTGCCCCGCTCCTCCGGAGGCAGTGGCGCCGCTCCAAGCCAGACAAGGAGAGGCACAAGCTGACTCCTTTGGACCAAAGCCACCTAAAATGGCCAGAAAAAGTGACCTTGACAAATGGCACCTTCTCAGGGGCCGGGGGAGGGTTGGCAGCAGAGACTCAGACCCTGCGTCACCCCCTGCTCTGAGTGCCAGCGATCTGTCACTGTCACTGTCACTGTCACTCGCCATCCTTGCATGAAGTGTTGTTGTCCCCCAGCTCTGGGTGGCAGCAGTAACAGATGGAGGGATGTAGTGGCTGTGGAGAGGACTGAGGAGTTTGGGAATGCTTCCTGCTCCCAGAGTGTCTGCCACCACCGCTGCACCTCTCCTGCACCGCATTTCCAGCATCCAGCAGGGTCTGTGGCAGAGTGGGATCATTTTCATTCTCCTCTGGCAAGCTTTTAATGTTATTTATTTATTCTTTGCTTTTAATTCCTCAGGGGAACATCTGGGAACAGATTTTTCGCATTTCCTTCGTCCTGGAGATGATCAACACGGTGCCGTTCATCATCACGGTGAGTGCGTCCCGGTGACATTTGAAAGCAGCTCTAAGTGTAGTCAGTGCTGTGTTTTGGTGCTGAGTTAAAGACAAATGGGTTTCTGGCCAAGTGGTTTTTAAGGCTGGCAGGAAATTTCCCCTTCAGTATTTGACAATATAATGACTTTCTCTGGAGTGTTATCCCAAAACCCATCCTCCCTTTCCAGCTGCTCTGCTGCAGCCAGGGAAGCAGGGCAGTGTTTGGTGGCAGCTTCTGCTCAGCTTGGATTTGTATCCTTCCAGACAGGGAGGATTGGCTGCTTCTAGCTCTATTTTTCAAAGGAGCGTGGATTTCTCTGTGAACAACCCTTGCTTTTGTAGATATTCTGGCCTCCTTTGCGGAATTTGTTCATTCCTGTGTTTCTGAACTGCTGGCTGGCCAAGTACGCCCTGGAGAACATGATTGTGAGTGATCCCTTTGGTCCAGCTCCTCGGGGGTGTGGAGGGCAGCAGGGCTGGGGAGGGACCCTTGGCTGCCCTCAGCTGTGGGGCAAGATTTGGAGCTTGGTGTGCGCAGCTGTGCCAGGGAATGCCAGGCTGGGGATGCCAGGCTGTGACCAGGAATCCCTCAGTGTCTGAGCCACAGTGACGGGGTGGTCAGGGGTGAGGCGTTCCAGCCATTCCCCTGTTCCCAGCAGAGCTGTCTCTCCTGGCAGCAGATCCCAGACCTGCTCTTGGGAATGCAAGGGCTAAATCCAGGCTCGCCCTTCACTGGGGAGGGCACGGCTGGAGCCTGGAAGGGATTTTCCCCCAGGCCCTGTGAGCTGGTGGGAGCCCTCCCCTGTCTCCCCAGAACGATCTGCACCGAGCCATCCAAAGGACGCAGTCAGCCATGTTCAACCAGGTGCTCATCCTGATCTGCACCCTCCTGTGTCTCGTTTTCACGGGGTGAGTGTTGTTCTCCATTCCTCTAAACCCCCTTCCTGATCCTGGGAATCCAGCTGTTCCCACCTTGGGAATCCAGCTGTTCCCACCCTGGGAATCCAGCTGTGCCCATCTGGGGCAGCTGGCAGAGCTGGGCTCTAGCAGGGCTCCCACCTTCCCCTGCTTTGCTCCATCCCCCAGCACACTGAGCTCTGTGACAGGGTTTCTAAGTCAAACTAGTGATCCTGCCTTATTCCAGGGTTTTAACAGGAAGTTTTTGGTGAGGGTGCTGTCAGAGGCAGCTGGGGGATGTGGACACGAGGGCAGGGACAGCAGCTTCCCCCAGGGACAGGTGAGGGGTGGCTCATTCACCAGGGATGTTCATTCCCCAGAACCCATCGCACTCCCAGGCTCCAGCCAAGCTCTTCCTCCCCCACACATCACAGCTCCCGAGCTCATTTGTGTAATTGGCCACTGAGGCTCCTGCTAATTAACTGGGCCCTTTCCCTGCCATTGCCAGCATCAAGGGTGTTCCTTTGGGCAGGGGAGCAGAGCTCATCACTGGCTATTTAGCTCTGAATTAGGCTTTGAATTCTCCTCTGGCTCCCTTGGTCTGGGTTTGAGGCATATTAAACTATTAAGTTGCTGAATGGAGAGGAAATGAGGCTTTTTAGGCTCATGAGTTTTTGGCAATAAAGATGATGCTCTGATGTGGATGACTAATGCTATTTCAGAGCTCAGTGGTGCTCCCAGCCCTGCTGCTGGATGAGTTTGGGGATGGAAGGGGTACAGCTTAGGCCCAGGGAGGTTTGGGGGACACTTGGAAGTGTCCTGGGACCCACCCAGGATGTGGGTGACACTTGTGTCCAGCAGGATGGCTTTGAGCTGCAGGTGTGTGGGGTTCTGCTGCAGGGCCAGCCCTTGCTGCGACAGGGCTTTTCCCTTCCAGGACCTGTGGCATCCAGCACCTAGAAAGAGCAGGTGAGAAGCTCTCCCTCTTCAAGTCCTTCTATTTCTGCATCGTCACCTTTTCCACCGTGGGCTACGGAGATGTGACACCAAAGATTTGGCCTTCCCAGCTCCTCGTGGTGATCATGATCTGCGTGGCCCTGGTGGTGCTGCCCCTCCAGGTGAGACCTGCACAGCTGAGGGTGGGGAGGGACTCCCAGCCCGCCCCAGGGCAGCCCTGCCGGTGGGGACATCAGCTCCGTGCCCTCTGCAGTTCGAGGAGCTCGTCTACCTGTGGATGGAGCGGCAGAAGTCGGGGGGGAATTACAGCCGGCACCGCGCGCAGACCGAGAAGCACGTGGTCCTGTGCGTCAGCTCCCTCAAGATCGACCTCCTCATGGACTTCCTCAACGAGTTCTACGCCCACCCACGCCTGCAGGTGAGCCCCGGGCTGTGCTCGCACGCGGCCGGGTCGCTGGCCCAGTCGCAGCCTCGCTGGCCCGCGGGACCCCCGGCCACGGCGGCGTCTCTCTTGCAGGATTACTACGTGGTGATCCTTTGCCCAACGGAGATGGACATCCAGGTGCGGCGCGTGCTGCAGATCCCCCTGTGGTCCCAGAGGGTGATCTACCTCCAGGGCTCCGCGCTCAAGGACCAGGACCTCATGAGGGCCAAGTGAGCAGAGGGACACGCTGCACGTCCCTGGCGAGGAGTGCCACCCCAGCTGTGTCCCCGTGTGCCTTTGCTGGGTCTGGGGGGGGAGCTGGCAGTGGCCTGGCTGGGGTGGGCAGTGCCCAGCCTTGTGGGGCCCTGCACTTCAGGGGTTGCTGCTCTCTCTTGGCAGGATGGACAATGGAGAGGCTTGCTTCATTCTCAGCAGCAGAAACGAGGTGGACAGAACAGCGGCGGTGAGTCCAGTCCGGGGTGGGGATGGGGCATTTTTCAGGCAGAAGGGACTGGGGTGGTGTTGATGCCACCTGTGCCCAGCAAAGGAGGGTGCTGGGAAGGGGCTGAGTGCCATGGAGAACCTTGGGGATGGCACAGAGACATGCAGCAGCACGCTGCTGGCTGAACCCCTGTGGGCTCACCTTTCTTCTGCTGGTTTCCCATCAGTGCTGGGTCTCAGGGAGCACCAGGGGCAGGAGGAGCCCTTGCTGTACATCTCCAGGGGGGCTGGGTGCTTCACAGTTCATCCCAGGTGTAGAAGCCTTGGGGAAAAGAAACCATCAACCAAGCAGCTCTCGTTGCTCTTGTCCCTGTCCAGGACCACCAAACCATCCTGAGGGCCTGGGCTGTCAAAGACTTTGCTCCAAACTGTCCTCTCTACGTTCAGATCTTAAAGCCAGAAAATAAATTTCATGTCAAGTTTGCCGGTGAGTTGGAGCAGCTGCCCAGCAGCTCTTGGTCAGCTGAGAGCCCTCCTGGACTGGCAGGAGGAGGAAACACCCAGTGCCCAACACCACCCCAAAACGACCACATTCCCAGGCCCTGCCAGCCAGGGAACCCATCTGTCCCCCTCCCCTCTGTGATGGTCCCCTCTGCCTTTCAGATCACGTTGTGTGTGAGGAGGAGTGCAAATATGCCATGCTGGCACTGAACTGTGTCTGCCCTGCCACCTCCACCCTCATCACGCTGCTGGTGCACACCTCCCGTGGCCAGTGAGTGCTGTCCCTTGCTGTCCCTTGCTGTCCCTGCCCTCCCCTGCCCCTGCCTGAGCCTGGAGGGATGGCACAACTGAGGCCTCTGAGCTCAGGGGAGAGAGGGTGGGGTCTGGGATGGGGCTGGGGAGCACAGTGGGGTCTGGGGCCCCCATCCAGGTCAAGAGCAAAAGCTCATTTTGTAAGGGGACCACACCAGTGCAGGTGGGTTGGGCAATGACAACTTTCCAGAGACTGGAGATAAAAATATCTTTGTATTGGCACGGAAGGTGAATTCACAGCACAAGCAGCCCTAGACCCTGCAGGGTTTTTTGGTGGGTTTATATCCAGCATGGCTGGAAGGAGCTCTGCCAGCACAGGAGAGCAGTGGTGTGTGCCCTGCACTCCTTGGCCAGTCAGAAATGTCTGAATTTTGGGTAAAGTGCCATCAAAACAGTCATGAAACATCCTTGCCAGATGCCTCTCGCCCCATGCTCGGAGCTGTTTGCCAGCACAGGCTCTGCACCCTCCCCCTGCACTCTGCAGGAGCCCTCGTTAAATAAAAAGGCACTTAAACCTCAAAATGAAAACGAGCTCATCCTCGGCGAGCACCGACAGCTCGTGGCCATGTGTCACTGTCACCTCCCTGCTGTCAGGCTCCGGGGCAGCTCCAGAGATTAGTGGTGCTCTGTCCCGGGATCTGGCTGGAGTTCTGGGATCTGTGCCAGCTCCAGGGGTCCCATCTCATCCCTGGGGGTCCCATCCCTGCTCCAGGGGTCCCATCCCTGCTCCAGGGGTTCCATTCCAGCTCCAGGGGTCCCATCCCTGCTCCAGGGGTTCCATTCCAGCTCCAGGGGTCCCATCCCAACTCCAGGGGTCTATCACAGCTCCAGGGCTCCCATCCCAGCTCCAGGAGTCCCATCCCAGCTCCAGGGGTCTATCACAGCTCCAGGGGTCCCATCCCAGCTCCAGGGGTCCCATCCCAGCTCCAGGGGTCCATTCCAGCTCCAGGGCTCCCATCTCATCCCTGGGGGTCCCATCACAGCTCCAGGGGTCCCATTCCAGCTTCAGGGGTCCCATCCCATCCCATCCCTGGGGGTCCCATCCCAACTCCAGGGGTCCCATTCCAACTCCAGGGGTTCCCTTCCAGCTCCAGGGGGTCCCATCACAGCTCCAGGGGTCCCATCTCATCCCTGGGGGTCCCATCCCAACTCCAGGGGTTCCATTCCAGCTCCAGGGCTCCCATCCCAGCCCCGGGGCCCCACCCCAGCCCCGGTGGATCCCTCCTGACGCCGCTGCTGCGTTGCAGGGAGGGCCAGGAGTCTCCGGAGCAGTGGCAGCGGATGTACGGGCGCTGCTCGGGCAACGAGGTCTATCACATCCGCATGGGCGACAGCAAATTCTTCATGGAGTACGAGGGGAAGAGCTTCACCTACGCCGCCTTCCACGCACACAAGAAGTGAGGGCAGGGGGCTGACGGGCAGGGGGATCCGCTGCTCTGCGTGCCTGGGGCCGGGGCTGGGACACAAAGCCCCGGAGGGGTTTTTCTCCAGCTGGGAATGCTCACCCCCTGCTCCCGGCGCAGGTACGGCGTCTGCCTGATCGGCATCCGCAGGGAGGAGAACAAAAGCATCCTGCTGAACCCCGGGCCACGGCACATCATGGCAGCCTCGGACACCTGCTTCTACATCAACATCACCAAGGAGGAGAACTCTGCCTTCATCTTCAAGCAGGAGGAGAAGCAGAAGAAGAAGGGCTTTGCGGGCAGGGGCAGCTACGACGGCCCCTCCCGGCTGCCCGTGCACAGCATCATCGCCAGCATGGGTGAGTCGGGGGGCTCGGGGGGCAGCACACCCCACTCCATCACCTCCCCCACCTTTGGGTTCGTTTCCTCCCCCACATTTGGGTTTATTTTGTGTTTTGCCACGCTCCCCCCCTCCCCGAAAAGCCCTTTCCATGCTCTCTCCCAGCCATCTCACCAGTAAAATGCATGTTTCCTTGCACCCTGGGTGCTCTCAGCAAGCTCAAATGTCATTATTAAACCTCGTAATGTCTATTATCATTAAGGGTATTTGCATAAATGCCCCAAGCCTGGATTTAGCCCCCAATTATTTCCAAGGCTGGAAGAAGAAAAGCCGTGGGGCACATCCTAAATCACGTTTATGATTCCCAAGCCGAGGAAGAGCGTGGTTCTCTCTGCAGCCAGCGGTGCATTTGTGCAAGTGAAAAATACCATGAGTCATTACTTCCCTCTTGTATCTGGGGAGAGCAAGTTTTGGAGGAGCTGAGCCACACGAGCACATTATATTTCAAGCAAATAATTTATGTGTTTGTACTCCTGAGCAGCAATTTGCATAGATTATCCCCCAGCAAGCCTCAGAGTGCTTTGCTGTGCCGTGTTTGTCACAGTTCTCGTCACACAGCTCCTACACAGAGGGACCTTTGGCAGAGGTGATGAGAGGGACAGGAATTACGTGAGTGCCAGCAGGGCAGTGGTGTTTGGCAAGGCCAACGCCTGGGCTCTGCTTCTTGGGACACTCCTTCGATGTGTTTGGTTTTTGGAAGCTGCTGGAGGACAGGATGAGGAAGTCTCTCTTGTCCCCTGTTGGATATTAGGAAAAATTCCTTCACAGAAAAGGCTGTGAAGCATTGGCACAGGCTGCCCAGGGCAGTGGTGGAGTCATCATGCCTGGAGGGATTTAAATGACATGTAGATGTGGCATTTGGGAACATGATTTAGTGGCGGGTTGGGAGTGCCGGGGGAATGGTTGCATTCAATCTGAGAGGACTTTTCTATCCTCAAGGATTCTGAGATTCTAAAACCCGGAGCTGCTCAGGAGGGGTGTGGGAGGTGGATGAGGGCATTGCTGCCTGCCTGCCCCTCCCTGGGGCAAAAGTGCATCCATGAGAAGGGCAGATGTGGTTCCTAACCTGGCTGGTGTCTCCCAGAGCCCCCGAGGAGCTGTGGGCAGGGGCTGGGCTGCAGGGTTGTCATCTCAGAGATGCATCAGCATGACAAAAACTCCTGCAGAGCACAGTTTGGCAGTTCAGGGAGCAGCAGGTGGGTGAGTGGTTCAGCTGGCCAGGGAGCTGTGAGGGGAATGGGGAGAGGGACAGACCCCAGGGACAGCTGAGCCCTGGTGAGGTGCTGCACACAGGTGGAGCTCACAGGAGGGGCTTTGCCCAGAAATGGTTGGGCATCAGCTGGGCTGTCTCATCCCTGAGCAGTGTGGCAGCACATTTCTCTCTCTCTCAGGATTTTTTCATAGAGGTGCACAGAGAGAAGAAAGAGAAAACAATTTCTATTTCTGCTCCTTGTTTTTCCCATGTGGGATGTGTTTGGAGAATTGTTTACCTGGGGTGATTGCTTGGTTGGATTCTGGTGAGGATTGTTTGAGCCTGGTGGCCGATCCAACCCACCTGTGGCTGGACTCTTGAGAACAGAGTCATGAGTTAGTCGTTAGTTAGATATAATAGTTAGAGAAAGTATGTAGTTTTAGTATCTTCCTTTATATAGTATGTTAATGTATTATAGCATAGTTATAATAAAGAAATCTTTCAGCCTTCTAACCTAGAGTTAAACATCGTCATTTCTTCCCACTGGGCTCACCTACATTTTACAGCAGAGCAGGGCTTGGGGACAGGAGGCTTTCGTGACATTTCCCCCCCGCTTAGAGCGTGTTTGCTGTGCTGCCTCCCCCTGTGTCCAGGTACAGTGGCCATGGACCTGCAGAACACCGAGTGCCGCCCTGCCAACAGCAGCAAGCTGGCGCTGCCGGCCGAGAACGGCTCGGGCACGCGCCGGCCCAGCATCGCCCCCGTGCTGGAGCTGGCTGACACCTCGTCCCTGCTGCCCTGCGACCTCCTCAGCGACCAGTCCGAGGACGAGATGACGCAGTCGGACGAGGAGGGGTCGGCGGTGGTGGAGTGAGTGGCTCTCTGTTGATGGACACCTTCTTTGTCTGGCTCATTCCAGCTGGGCGCAGTTTGATTCAGCTGCCTCTGGTTCATCGTGGCTGCACCCAGTTTGTTCCAGTTTCAGAGGCACTGGGACCATGGCACGTGACAGGCGCTCAGTGGTGCCCGGGGATGCTCAGGCTCAGCCCCTCCTGGCTTTTCCACGAGCGCTCTGTCCCTCTTTACAACCTCATGGCCCTTTGCATAGCAAAAAGTACTCCTAAATGTGTATACTCAGGGAATTCCCAGCTGCTGCAGGAGAGTTTTGCAGGGCATTCGCCAGTATTGCTGTTGAATGTTTTCCCCAGCATCTGAGCGTTGGATAAATGGAAAGCTCTCCCCGTGTCCTCACGCAGATTTCTCTCTGCTGCAGGTACGTGAAGGGCTACCCCCCAAACTCGCCCTACATCGGGAGCTCCCCGACCCTGTGCCACCTTCTGCCCGAGAAAGCGCCGTTCTGCTGCCTGAGGCTGGACAAGGTGTGGAGGGGCTGTGGGGGCTGCCTGGGCCTGACCCCCCAGGACGTGTCCACTGAGTCCCAGCGCTGTCCCACGCACAGGGCTGCAAGCACAACAGCTTTGAGGACGCCAAAGCCTACGGGTTCAAGAACAAACTGATCATCGTTTCCGCAGAGACAGCTGGGAACGGCCTCTACAACTTCATTGTCCCGCTGCGGGCGTACTACCGCTCCCGCAAGGAGCTCAACCCCATCGTGCTGCTGCTGGACAACAAGCAAGTACTTTTCCACGGGTGTTCTCCCTCCCACAGAACCCTCCCTGCGTTGCCCTGGGCATTTCGTGCTGCGGGGTGGGAGCGTGAGGGAGCAGCGGTGCCACCGCCGGGTCCCTGGGCTGGTTGGCCCTGGGAGTTTGTGTCTGTCTTTGCTGCATGGACGTGCTGAACCACCTCGCTCTCTGTGGCTCTCCCCCCAGGCCTGAGCACCACTTTCTGGAGGCCATCTGCTGTTTCCCCATGGTTTACTACATGGAGGGCACCATTGACAAGTAGGTGTTTCCACGTGTGGCTGTCGTGCCTGAATTGTTGCATTTGCCCCGGCCCAGACTGTTCGGTCGCCCCGTGAGAAGCCCCAGGGTTGGTAGTGTAGAGCTGAGCCCACCTTGGGCTTCTCGAGTTGTCACCCCCTCCTTGGGAGATGGGAGCAGGTGAAGAGCAGGTCGGGAGCAGCCTGGGCTCGCCGTGGAACCCCTGTGCTGCTTCCCTGTGTCGTTTCCAAGGGCTGACCCTGCGCTCTTCTCTTTGGGAACTGCCCAGCCTGGACAGTTTGCTGCAGTGTGGCATCATCTACGCCGACAACTTGGTGGTGGTGGACAAGGAGAGCACCATGAGTGCTGAGGAGGACTACATGGCAGATGCCAAGACGATTGTCAACGTCCAGACCATGTTCAGGTGAGGGGTGACCACCGCTGGGGACAAGACCAGGAAGGGTGCCAGTGCCTGGGCTGGTGGCTATGACAGTGGGACACATCTGGCACTGGGTTTGCTGTAGGAAGCAGCATGGAACCAGCTATTTCTGACCTCAGACAGGACAGGGATGACTGTGGTCTTCCCCAGGCTTTAAATCCTCTGAGACAGCTGCAGGACAACAGATCTCTTTCCATTGCAGGCTCTTCCCCAGCCTCAGCATTATCACGGAGCTGACCCACCCCTCCAACATGAGGTTCATGCAGTTCAGAGCAAAGGACAGTTACTCTCTGGCCCTTTCCAAGCTAGAAAAGGTAAGAGGTCATTCCCTGCACGGGGGCCTGGGAAGTCAACACTGACAGTGATTGAGTGCATTTGAGCTCCTCGAAGTCCTGTGCTTTTCCCATGTCCAGGAAACCCAACCATGTCTCACAGATTTCCGTGGAGAAAAAATATCATCTTTTTGTACAGCAAAGATGCTGCCCTGGTTTCCTCCTGCCACACCCACCAGAAACATTACACCTGTGCCCTCCATTGCCATGAGTCCTCTAAGTTTCTGTGCAATCTGAGCTCAAACTTCCCCTTCTTCTTGCAGAGAGAGCGAGAGAACGGCTCCAACCTGGCCTTCATGTTCCGGCTGCCCTTCGCGGCCGGGAGGGTGTTCAGCATCAGCATGCTGGACACGCTGCTCTACCAGGTGAGACGCAGCCCTGCAGCTGTGGCCTCCCCGTGGCATCCCCCAGGGAGCAGCTGAGCAAACCTTTGCCTGGTTTCCTGCCCAAATGTCTCCCCAGTCGTTCGTGAAGGATTACATGATCACCATCACTCGGCTGCTGCTGGGCCTCGACACCACGCCGGGCTCCGGGTACCTCTGTGCGGTACGTGCCAGGTCCCCTTGGGGTGAAACCATCAGGCCACGTTGGCCTGGATCTGGTGGCATCTGTCACCCTTGTGCACGGGGTTGGGGTTCCCCTCTTCTGCAGAACTGGGGCGGGAGCAGCATTGCCAGGTCATTGTTCCCTTCCATTTTGGGGAGCCTCAGTGCTACCAAAAGCTGCCAAGGACCAAACTCCCCGTTTTGAGGGCTGAGGTCAGAAATTGCCCCTGATTTTCTTGTGGAGTCCAGCTCACTTTTGGGATGGTTGTGGATGAGCTGGGGTGAAGCTCGGGAGCAGCCCAAGGTGCACGTGGGGGTCCATGTTTGTGCCGTGTTCCTCAGATGAAGATCACTGAGGATGACCTGTGGATCCGGACGTACGGCCGCCTCTTCCAGAAGCTCTGCTCCTCCAGCGCCGAGATCCCCATCGGGATTTACAGGACGGAGTCGCACATGTTCGCCACCTCCGAGGTAGGGCACGGGCTGGGAAGGGGCTGCTGGTGGTGCCAGCCAAGCTGGGATCCAGGAGGGTCCCTGGCTCACCTCAGACCTGGTTGCAGCAGCAGTGGGGAGGGGAGAACAGGGGAAGGGGAATTTTTGCGATCACTTCGTCAGAGCGGCTGCGCTGGGTGGTGGCGTCCTGGATCCCCAGCTGGGTCAGGGCCAGTGCTGGGTGTTCTTGGCACGGCTCTGCCACGCCACTGGGCACCTTGGGGAGCAAGGGTGGGCACAGCAGGGCTGCCCCTTTGCTGGACTGACCTGTGTTTTTTTTCCCTTCCTCCCCCACTGCTGCAGCCCCACGACATCCGAGCGCAGGTGAGTGCCGCCCGCGTCCGGCCGCGCGCTCGGGCGCTGCCTCCCTGTCCCCACAGCCCGTGGCTGATCCCTGGGCTGGCTCTGGCCACCGAGAGCCACGCCGTGCTTTGTGCCAGCTCTCGGCCCTGGTGCCAGCACAGCGCTGCCTGTCCCCACAGAAAGGAGATATTGGCTGAGCCTCAGTGCCCTGATGTAATTAACTGGGATCGGGAGCAAGGGAGGGAGCCCGTGTCCCTTTTAAATACCTTCAGTTTTCGACTTTGTAAGGAAGCAGTGACAGGGAGCTGAAACCTGACATTTAATTAAATGCAACCCAGCTCCTTGAGATGCTTTAAAAGGCTTTATTAATAAACTCCTGCTCACCACTGGGGATTGCTGGGTCAGACATGTGGCAGCACAGATGCTGTAAGAGGGAGGAGAGGGAGATGAGGGCATGGCTGTTCCTTGGGCAGATGTCCCAGAGGTGATCCTGTGTGAGGGGTCAGGTGCCCACAAGACTCCCCTCAGCTTATCCAAGGGAAGCTGTGGCTGCCCCATCCCTGGAAGTTCAAGGCCAGGTTGGACAGGACTTGGAGCAACCTGGTCTGGTGGATGATGGCAAGGAGCGGAACCAGATGAGCTTTATGCTCCCTCCAATGCAAAGCACTCTGGGATTCTGTGAAACCTGCCAGCCAGGCGGTTCTTGCAGTGCGGTTCAGCGCTGGGAGAGCCCATTTGGGTCAGAGGAAGGACCCCCACCCCGTGGGAGAGATCCCACCCTGCCAGGCACAGGCCAAACCCCTCTTGGCCACCCCCCATCCCGCGTGACCTGCTGGGCTTCTAGTCACAGATCTCAATCAATGTTGAGGACTGCGAGGACACCAAGGACGTCAAGGAGCACTGGGGCATCAAGACGAGCCACCACCGGAACTCGTGTTCCAGCGACCAGTCGGAGCACCCGCTGCTGCGGCGCAAGAGCATGCAGTGGGCACGGCGGCTCAGCAGGAAGGGCAACAAGCACTCCAGCAAGACGGCCGAGTGGATCAGCCAGCAGCGCCTCAGCCTGTACCGGCGCTCCGAGCGGCAGGAGCTGTCCGAGCTCGTCAAAAACCGTATGAAGCACCTGGGCTTGCCCACCACCGGGTACGGTAAGTGCCGTTCGGCCGAGCCGCTCTGCGGCGCTGCCTCCCGCCCGCGGGCTCCTCAGGTAACCCCCGGCCGAGCCTAACCCCGCGCCGAGCCCGACCCCCCCCCCCCCCCCCGAGCCAGCCTAACCCCCACGCCGAGCCTAACCCCACGCCGAGCTTAGCGCCGCGCCGAGCCTGTCCCAGCGGGCGCTGCCGCCCGTGCTCCGGGCCGCGCCTCATTCCCCGGCTTGCTTGTGCTTGCGCAGACCAGCGGCTCCAGGCTGGGGTCCCGCCACGCAGAACCCCCTCCCCCTGCCACCCCCGGCCAGCTGCAGGCAGCCCCCCCCATCTCTGGGCTCTGGGATGGCTCCAGGCAGGAGTTGGCAGTGGCAGAGCGGCCCTTGTGCCTGCAGCAGCAGGACCCAGCGTCCCCGCACAGCCTCGGGGCACGAGGCCCCGTTTGTCCCCCACTTTCCGGCCGTGCAGAGATGGTGGTTCAGGACAACCCGACCCCAGGTCGGCACAACCCTTGTACCCAAGAGCCCTCATAGTTCGGCAGGGAGAGGCCAAACCCCGTCAGCTGGCGCAGCCCCCTTTTGTTATGGACTTTAATCTGTGATAAACTCTTCGTGGAAAACCTTTCGGTAGCTGCAGGGCTGAGTTGCTTCATTGCGTGTGGCACCGGTGTGTGGCTGTGACAGCCACAGCGCTCAGGGTCCCTCTGTGCAGCCGCATCTCTCGTCAAGCTTCTGACCTGCCCGTCGGTGCTGGCATCTGTGTCCCCCTGGACAGCCCCCACCCCTTGGTTATGACAAACTCTGTAGCCCACAGCTCCCTTTGTTTGGTTGGTTTGTTTTTTTTTTTTTTTCTTTCTTTCTTTGAAGCCATCCTGTGCTGCTGCTTGTTTGCTCCATCCTCCAGGAGTGTCCGTCCACCCCGTGCTGGCCCCTGCCCACACTCAGGCTGGCAGTGAGCCCCAGCTGGGGTGGGAGCTGATTTTGGGGGTGGGATTCCTCCTTTCCCGTCTTGGCTTTAGGCACGGGAAAGAGGAGGAGAAAATGTCCAGAAGTGCAGTGCAGGAGGGGTTTGGAGTGGTTTGGAGGGGGGGCCCAGGGGGTGGTTGTGGGCACTGCCAGCGTCCCCAAAGAGAGGCAGGAGAGGTGGCTTGTGGTGGGATGGAGCGAGGACAGGGACTGCCAGGCAAGGGCTTGCAGTGGTGCACCCCCCTCTCCTTTTTTCCCTACGTTCCCAGTCCCAGCAGTTTCTGTTGCAGCTCCAGGGGGGCTGTCTGGCCTCGGTGAGGCTTGGGGCACAGCTTGGGGTCAGGTCAGGGCTGGCATCCTTGTCCTGGCCCATCTGGCAAATTTTGGTTGAAGCAAACAGTGTGGGGGGGGGGGGTACAGGACAGGGACACAGGGCACAGTGTGGGGACCAGCAGCTCCTTGGGCATCCAGCAGTGCTGGGACTCTGTGTTGTCACCTTGTGTCACCGTCAGTGTCTGGACACCCATGGAAAAACGTTGCTCTGCCTTCTGCCCCTTTCCTTTTTCTTTTGCTCACGTTATCGCTGCAGCGCAGGAGCTCGTCTCTGATATTTGCCAAACCATGGCTTGCTGACCTCTCTCTCTCTCTCTGTTTATGTCTGTGCCTTTCCCTGTATGTTCTGTAGAGGATGTAGCAAATTTAACAGCCAGTGATGTGATGAATCGGGTAAACCTGGGATATTTGCAAGGTAATTCCCTTTCCCTGGGAGTCCCGCGTGACTCATGGCGTGCAGCGTACAACAAGATCATGCCAGCTAAGCCCAAACCTCACCCTTGCCAGTTTTCACCTTAGATCCCCGAGCTTTCAGCACTAATTTGTTGGGTGGCGTTGGAAAACCCATCAGTGTCCTGTGGTGGTGGTGCAAGCTCAGGGCTCTCTGCCTGATCAGGGAGATAGAAACCTCAGGGACCCTTTTTTAGCTGAATTAGGGAAATCACAGCCCTTGGCTTTCTTTGACAAAACCCTCCTTCCACGGCTGCATGAGGGGGTTTTGGGCTGTACAGCCACTGGCAGCTTGAGGAGGGGACAAGGAAGGGTTCAAGTGCACCAGAGCTGCCTGTGCATGTTGTGATGAGATGCTGGAGCTCCTGCTGCGTCAGCCACAGTCCAGGGCAAGCCAGCGCTTTAAAAATCCCTTTGCACCCCTTGGTTTGCCTTCCTGGACCCCTCTCTAGCATTAGAAGACCCCATTTTGTGGCCAGGGGTGCTGGGCTCAGCCCGAGGCAGCAACAGTAGCCACAGGGGCCACTGGTGCTGCAGCCACCCCGGGCACCTTGTTGGGGCTCTGTGGGACCTGCCAGGTTTTCCCATCTTTTTTTTTCACCTTTACACCACGGTGGAACGTGCCTTGGAAAGGCTCTTTTTTACTGCAGCAGCCCCGAGATTAGCAACGACCCATCCCAGCTTCATTTTTGGCTTCACTAGCCCAGGCTTAAGGTGAAACGTTGGCATTTCCCTTACAAAGTGTGTCCTTCATCAGCCAGGCAGCCCCAGCTGGGGCTCATGGAAGCCCCAGGCCAGCAGAGTATATTGCCCGGGGCAGTGGAGGTGCAGCAATATACTCGGTGTGCTCAGCAGGGCCTGGCTTGGCTGCATGGGGTCAGGAAACTTCCATGGGGCAGGGAAAGCTGCCCAGAGCCAGAGCCCGTCCCCACCTCCCCGTCGTGTCAAACCCCGTGTGTCCCGTCGGCTCCCAGGGTCTGTGTGCCGCCCTTGCCCCGGCATTGCCACCCCCATCCCTGTCTCCCTGTAAGGCTGAGCACTGGGATGGCCACAACGCCCCGGTGGCTCCAGGACAGGACACCCTGGCACGGGCTGGGGGTCCCAGGCAGCATCTCCCCGAGGGTGGTCCCACGTCCCCCCCCAGGCTGCAGCACCTTCTGTGCTCTCAGAGGTGGCAGGGATGTGTCTGAGCAGCAGCACAAAGGTCTGCTGTCCCCCTGCAAGCACCGCTGGACGTGGCACAGCCCTGGGGGTGCCCCGGGGCTCATCTGGGCGTGCCCTGGCAAGGACACCTCGGGGAGGAAGCTGTCTGCATTCCTGTGCTGGGTGCCCGCGGTGGCTGGAGCTGCATCTGAGGGCTGGAGAAAAGCAGTTTCACCCCCGTGCCAGGGTGACCTGGCACCCGTTGTCATTGCTGAGGCAGGAGCCCCTGGCTGTGCCCACCATGGGGCAGGGCAGCCTCTGACTGGGGGATCCCCCACACCAGGCAGGGGGACAGCAGGGATGGGGTGGTGGGAGCAGCAGGACAGGCCACAGGAGCAGCCCCCAGGCTGGAGTTAACGCCCATCCCAGTGCCGGGTCCTGGTCCTGCTGCCCCCAAAGCAGCTCCATTTACTCCGTTTGCACCTCAGAGGGGCCTTTCCAAAAGCCTGGAGAGGTGTCCCAGTGACGAGCCTTGCAGCGAGCTGGTGTCCCCCCGTGCTCCTCATGCTGCCCCGGTGTCCGTCTGTCCGTCCCCTCCCCACCCTGTCCATCCACACCCCATCAGCCTGTCTGGAAATGGTGTCACCTGTCGCAGCTTCCACCCCTCCCTGGCACCCGCAGCCTCGCACCCCCATCCATCTCACCATGATCTTGTTCTTGGCTATTTCGGGGAGCACAGGGGCCCCCCCGTCATCGAGACCCCCCCCGTTTGCCCCTGTTGGGTGCTGCTCGTGGTGGCCCTGAGCCCCCCCTGGGAGGTCACTGTGGTTTAGAGCCATCCCCAAAACGGCATCGAGGCCTCTGAAACTCCACGGGGGCGATTTCCCCCGGGGCAGGGGAAAGAAGCAATCCCTGGACTAATCCTGGGCCTGGATGGTGCAAAATGGAGCAATTGAAGGGGAGAGAGGTGGGCAGAGCATTGGGGCGGCCCCGGGGGGGTTCAGCTGCCCCGAGCCCGTGGTTGGACTTGTGCTGTACCTGACACAGCAGGACTAACCTGTTCCCTCTTTTGCACTGCACCAAGGTAAGACATCTCACTTTATTTCTGGGGAGGGAGTGGGGACTTTGAAGAGTTGCCTCTGCCAGTACCCTGGGCCCTGCTGTGGTGGGGAGAGCCTGGGGAGGTGAGGAGGGAGGTGGCAGTGACGTTCTTGGTGCCCTCCTGGCGGCAGTGACATTGCCCACGGCTTCTCCTGGTGAAGGGACCCATTTGCCTGGATGGGATCTGTCACCTTGCCTGCTGGGGTGTCTGTGGGGGTGTCCCTGCCTCACCAGCCCTGCCCCTTCTCTTGCAGATGAGATGAACGACCACCAGAACACCTTGTCCTACGTCCTGATCAACCCCCCCCCGGACACGCGGCTGGAGCTCAACGACATCGTGTGAGTGTCACCTCACCCTGTCCCCAGACTGCCCCCAGTGCCATGAGCTGCCCCCATCCCGTTGTTTCCCAGGATTTCTCATAAATACCCACGGCTTTTGCCTCTTTCCCAGGCCATTCCAACTCCCTGTGCTCTGAGCAGAGCTCCAACCACCCCAGCCCCATCTTAGCTCCCATGGGCAGCGTGGGATTTTCCTTTGGCCGCTGAGCAGCTGAGGAATAACTCCTGATTATTTATCCTGTTATTTTATGCCATTTACACGAACAGCTCTTATTATTTAACACCCCTCATTCGAACAACTCCGCAAGCAGCGCAGCTCCACGGGGCACCCTTTGTGTGTCCTGGCCTCCATTCCAGGGGGAACCGGGGGCGTCCCAGCAGCGTGACCAGGCTGTGTCCCGCAGGTACCTGATCCGCTCCGACCCGCTGGCCCACGTGGCCAACGACGGCCACAGCCGCAAGAGCAGCTGCAGCAACAAGCTGGGCTCCGGCAACCCCGAAACGCGCGACGAGACCCAGCTGTGAGCGGCCCCCGAGCGCCCGTCCCCGCGGGCCCAGGGCTCCGGGGGCGGGCGGGGAAGGAGAGCTCGGCCCAGCCCCGGGGGAAAGGCGGCTGCTGCCCGCGGCGCCCCGGAGAAGGCGATGCCCAGCCTGGCTCTGCGCCGCGGGAGGGATGCCCGGAGCCCCGGGAGGGGCGGCGCAGCCGGACACACCCACAGCCGGTGGCCGCGCGCCCCGGGGATTTTAACTTTTTATACCGATACCGCAACTAGTGAGAAAGTCTTCGCTGGTGCTGGTGGGACGTGGCTGAGCCCAGACGCCGATGGCCCCGGGGGAGCAGGGCTGTGCTTGGTATCGGCCCGGACGGTGCAGGTTGGTGAAGACGAGGGTACAGCCGCACCGAAACCCTGCTCCTCTTCCTCCTCCTCCTTCGCCAGGTGTCCCCCAGGGTACCCAAACTTCTGCTCTTTCACCCAACCCATGTTCTTCGTGCTCTGCTGGGTTTCTGTTCCGGGTGGCCGCGCCGGGCGCTGGGCAAGGACTCTGGTGGCCGTGGGACAGACGGGATGGAGGGGACAGGGCACGGCAGGGGCTGCTCTGCCCCCAGCCCTCGGGGCATCTCACAAACCAAAACACGCCAAGCCCAGGGGACAGAAAGCAGGGCCAGCTCTGTGGCAGTGCCTCGGAGCCCCTGGGTTTGTGTCCCCCTGTGCTGCTGCTGGAACTGAGCTGCCTGGGGGACTCGGGGATGCTTGTCCGGGGTGGACGGGCTGGGCTGGCCAGGGACGTGGTGGTTTGGTGGCTCCATTCGCCCTTTCCCCTCCGGCCAGGGCACTCTGGGGTCCAAACCCCTGTCCTGGCCATGGCCTGCTGTCCTTCCCCTCCCCGCGGTCACAGCTCGGTGACACCATCAAGGCAGCGGGTTCTGCCTGTCCCCCCCGGGCACCACGGCCCCCTGGCAGCTCCAGCCCCCCCTGCTCGGCTCTGTACCCCCTGTGCCCCCGGCTCCCCCTGCAGCTGAGGTGCATGAACGTCCCCCCCGACCCGCAGGGACCTGGCACCACCACAGACACCAGGTGTGCTTTCCATCTGCTTTTGCACATTCTACAGCGTCGGATGTGGAAAGGGTTGGTTTGATTGCCAGGTGAAAAACCGAGTCGTTGACTTTCTATACTTTCATGTTCATATCTTACAATTCTAATGTGATTTAATTTTTTTAGCAAGGAGCTTGTAAAGTACAACATGGCCATGAAGCCCCATCAGCTTCCTGCACTCGCTGCCAGCTGAATGATTTATTGCCATTAACATTCACTGTTTGCTCCCCAATGCACCCCCAATCAATGTTTACAAAGAAAACAAAACAGAAAACAAGCCAAAACCTGATTTAAATGAGTTTTAAACAGCTGGAGAGATGCCCCAGCCTATGGGGATGTGCTGCCCGTCCTGCCCATGGCATGAGGGAGAACAGAGATGCCCAGGGTAGGACCAGTGCCAAGGTATCACCTGGGGAGGGGGTTGAGAGAGACCTGCAGTGCCTGGATGAGGTTTGGGATCCAGCTTTTATTTTTTTTTATTGTTGTTTTTCCCTGAAGTGCCAGGCAGGAGCCCCTGAGTGGAGGCAATCCCAGGCTCAGTGAGGTACCACAGGTAAAAGCAATGAGTGCACCCCTCCCACCCTGCTGAGCTGTGGGCACAAACAGAACTGTCTTTAAAGGTTTTTTTGGTTGTTTTGATGGATTTTTAATGATTAATCTTGGATTGGTTTGGTTAAGGCAGGCACAATGTTTTATTTATTTCTGTTTGTAGCTTCACATGCCAAATCTGTCATTTAAAAATGGCAAAAAGAAATTTTAGGCTAAAAAGTGGGTTTGGTTGAAGTACAAAAGGACTAAAAAAGTGGTAACTTGAAGTCTCAGGATGCTCAGATCGTGGAGTGTGAATGGATTTAAGTGTCTGCATTTAATATGGATCATTTTCCAAACTCCACTTTGCTTTCAAGGGAGAGTGGAACAAAGTAGTATTACAGGTTAAAAAAAAAAAACCAAACCAGCAAACAAACAAAAGCCCAGACCCCAAATAAAACAAAAGGTGTGATTATTTGAATATATTTACTGAGAACATACAATGTTTATTTTTTGTTTGTTTGTCTGGCTGTGAGCTGTGTGTGTGAGAGCACAGGGAAGCGAGCGCAGCTCCTCAGCTCAACCCTCCCATGGAAAGAAAATTTAATTTCTTTTAAAAACCCTTAATTCACTTAAAATTTCACCCCCCAGCCCTGAGCAGCCAGGTCAGCCATGTGGCCACATCCAGGGTCTGTGCTCCTGAGGCTCCACTGGCCGTGGTGTTGGGTCCCTCCTTCCTCAGCGGGCACACGCAGCTCCTTCCTGCCCTTAATCCGAGGAGAAAATGCTCCCAAGAGGAAACCACATGCCAAAAGCACTGAAGCCTCTGTGTGGTTTGTGATATTATCAAAATGCCCTCGATATTCCTGTATTCTGACCACGTTTCTGTTTGTTCAGTGTACAAAATCCCTGTATTTGAAACGGAAGCTCCGTGTACAAACCCTCGGGTTCCTTCTCTGGTGTAAATTTCCAGCCGACCTTCCCATGGGATGGGGAAAGCCCTGTAAATACTCACCTGTGGGCAATGCAAGTCTGAGAACCAAGGGTTCATTTTTCTAATTCCTTAGCCTCAGTTACAGTACTAATGTAAAAACAAAAGCAGTTTATTTTTCTAATGGTCCTGGAAACGTTGATGCAGCGACAAAGAGTCGCTCCTGCCGCTGAAAGGGCCCACAAGGAGCTTCCATGGGAACAGGAGAATGGCTGTTGCTTCCAGCCATGGAAAAATCCCATTTTCTGGAGGAAATAGTTGTGTTCCACTGCAGAGACCTGGCAGGCCCTGGGGGATGCAGAAACGAGGACAGCTGGGATGTTCTGGGCTTTTCCAGCAGCGGCTCCGGCGCATGTTCCGTGTCCACTAACGGTTTGATACGCTCAGTATGGACTAAACCCACATATCCTGCATTAAACTCAACTACTCCAACCAATGTTATGAGTATATTTATTTCCTGTTATCCCCCCTTTTTATTTAACCTCTATAGAACAGGACAGTTTTATTCCAAGCTCAGCTCCTGCATGGATTTTTATCAGCAACAGCAACTCCCGTCTTTCCTCTCGGAGACCGAATTCCGGGAGCTGCTCTGCTGGGATGCAGCCAGCCAAGGGGAGAGGGTTTTGTACAATTCTTGTGAAGATGCTTCACATTTCTGTAAAGATAAATGAAAATAAAAGAGCTGCATGCAGCAACAGGAGACACTGCCGTCTGATTTTTCTGGTTTTTCGGGGAGTCTGGTTTAAAATCCGTGGGAAGATGTGGTTTAAGCTGAGGCTCAAGGCAGCTCTTCCCAACTTTATTTTTTAACTTCAAACTCTTTGTGCCTTCAGGCACAAAGGGCCTGGTGTGGTAAAGGAGCTTTCAAAGATGATTAAATTTATTTACTAAGTCCTAATTTCTATTATTTAATAAACGCATTAAATTTTGTAGGTATTTAAAGGTTTGGGTTTTTTTAACTGATGTTTAGCCAAGATTCAGTACATGTTCTTCTACCTGCCAACACTTCAAAATTTGTCACTGGCTCCAAAGTTTCCAAGATTTTTCAGGGAAGATCCCAACATTCCTAGAGCGTGCTACACTCATACACAAAGATTTTAGCTTGGACATCAAATGCAGGTAAACAGAGATGGTTTTTATTCAGCATTTTAGGCAAATACTGTAAAAATCTATTTATTTAAAATCACACAGAAGGACACAATCAATATCCCTTAAATAGGGAAGATAATTCTGGGCTGGACATACACGTGAGGAAGCTGGAAGTAAAAGGACACCAGGAAGCCAAGGCCCTGCTAAATTATTTTTTAATTATTGGCTTTAAACCAGACAAAGCTGTCCATGGAGAACAAAATCCTCTTGATTTTCCAGGACATCCAAATTGCAATGATTACACCAAAAATGAGGTGATTTCAACACCACCAAGAGCAGCTCTCACTGGATAAAAACCCATCCAAGGTTGCAGAACAGGATTTAATGCTCTGCACAAGGGGATTTCAGCACTTCCCACCAGTGGATTCTTCACTTTTTCCTCTTGTTCCACCTTCCACAGCAGCAGACACAGAAAAGAAGAGGGAAAAACTCTGCAAAATGAACCAAAAGTCATTCATATATTTGCCCCAGTTGAGGAAAATCAACTTTTAACACTACAAATTCCTTGTAGCAGAGAAAAAAAAAAAAAAAAAAAAGGAAACAAACAAAGAAACAAAACTCACACCAAACTAGAGTACAAAAATATACATTAAAAATAATGGGGTTGGTGTGGCTGGGAAACAAAAAGGAAACCAAACCCAGGAAGGATTTTTAATTTTTGCTCTAAATTCAGTTTTTATGGTTATTCCCTGGAAAACACAGTCCAAAGAAAGAGGTTTTCCCTGGCTAAGATTTCCAGGTAAGGCCACAATAATTTGGGAAGGTTTATGGGCTGCAAACCATTCTTTCAAGTGCCTCATTTGAATTTTAACAAATGCTGGAGATTGAATATTTCATGATCCCTGCTGCACACACTTCCCCAGGGTTTTGTTTTTTTTTTTCCCCACTACAATAAATGTCTTATTTCCTAACAAGTTCAGAGGGATGGATCAGAAAACTATGACTGGATTTCAGCAGCAAGATAAAAGTGAATTTATATTTAGCACAGAGAAACAAATTAAATCCACCCTGTAATTTCTACAACAGGAAGGTACACGTGCTCAGCACAGGCTGGAGAAGGAAGGGACATAAAATTCCAGTTCTGGAATGGTGTTTTCCTTAAAAATTTGGGTTAATTTTTTTCAAAGAAGAGCTGAACTTACCCCTTGCAGCAGGAGAGTAAAAGCTGCACCTTTTCATAGACCCACGGGAAGCTTGAAATCTTCAAACCCTCTAAAACCAAACCAAGCCTTAACAAACCTGCAACAGAAAGCTCAGGGAAATATTTTCTTTTTAGAATAACAAAATTTTAAAACCTATAATTATTTTTTTTTACTTGCTACATGGTAAAAGAAGTCCAGTGTCTGAATGGTAACCTGGAATTAAGTGTAAAATTTTCAATGCATTGTGGAAAATTCACTAATTATAGTGGACCACATGAATATTCCAATTTTGACCTGGCCTGAAGAACTTTATTTAGTAAAATTTCACTTATCTGAAGCATACAACCCCAAAATCCTCCCCAGATTTCTTCAGTTCTGCAGATGAACAGCAGCAAAATGGTACCAAATTTCTCCAAAATCTTCTTTTTGGAGCGATGTCCTTGGAGAATCCCAGCACAGCCTCATCCCAAGAATGCTCGGCACGTCCTGACCTTCAAACCCACCCCCCTCAGCCACCTGCCTCTCCCTCAACTGCTGAAAATTAATTACATTTAACCCCCTAATTAACTGCAAGCCACTTAATTGGATAAGCACAGCATGGATAGCAGCTTAGTCCACCTCCACAAGGACTGCTCCATTCCAGGGGTGGGACCAGCACCAAATTCCCAGGGCAGTCAGCTCCAAGGGAACAGGAGACACCTCATTTGTTGCTATACTGAAGCAATAAATCAAACAAAATAGAAAGTGAGGGGGTTTGGGGTGGTCTGACACTGCTCCAGTCATCAGTTCTGGGGATTTGTGGGGGGAAAAGCAAAAGGAATGGAAAATTCAAGTGCTGAGAACTCATTCCTGTCATTCTTACCTCAAACTACAGCCCCAAACCCCCGGCTGTAGGAGGAGAAACTCCAGAGATTTCTTCACTCAACTCCCCCGTGCAGTGGGGACAAAAACCAGATTTATTTTCTTGGCATCCTCAACCCTCCCAGTGCAGGTGAAGGCTTCCAAAGTAAGTTAGTATTTTCAAAATTCAGATTATTTTGGCTCGAACTCTTCCCCCCACCTGAGAGCAGGATGAGAATGGGACAAAACCACACCAAGTACAGATGCAAAGAGCACATGGAACACACAGACTGATGGACAGAGCTGGAGAGGCAGAAATTGCACTTGAAAGCACTTTAAAGATGCACATTCTTGGATTTGTTAGTCAGAAACAGAGAGGGGTCACAGACAGAGCTCCCACTTTCTCCTCCTCCTTCCCAGGAAGCACAGCCAGAACCTCTGGGAGCAGCTGGAAGAAGTTTTTATCCAGTTCTGCTTGTTTGGACAGAGCTGAGAGGGAACGACCCTGGTTCCAACTAATCCTGGGGAAAACCAACCCAAACAAGCAGCTTAAGCTGCAAGCTGCCAAATTAATTCCATTTACCTGAGGGAACAGGTGATTCCCACACAGTTCCCTGATTTCAGGGATTGTGCTCTGCAAGGACAAAACCCCATTCTCTAAACTGGGATTTTCAGAAGTTATTAGGGTCCAGATCACCTTATTAGGATTTTATTATGTCCTTATTAGGACATCTTTTTCTGTCCTTGGGAGGGAAGGGTTAAACATGAGGTCACTAAAACCACAGTCAGAAATCCTCTGTATTCAGAATTCCATAAATTTAACCCAAATCTCAACACTGACTAGAAAATTACCAAAATTCTGCCACTGAGTGACTGCACAGATCAAAGGAGCCCCAGCAGAGAGATTCAGGAGTCTGATGAAATAAATCCTTAAACTATTTCCCAATTTTCTGGGAGCTTTTTGGTCCCATTCTTGCCCGCTGCAAGCTCTTGTCACAAAGTTATTGCAGCTCCCTGCAGGTGAAGCTTTACCAAACAGAACAGCACATCTTTAAAGTGTATTAGTTCTTGGAGGGGATGGAGTGTCACACCAACAAAAGTACACATGAAATAAAAAGGAAATCAGTTAATGATTTTTATTAAATTTCAGTGTTTCATAAAATAAATATGGTTTATAATATCAAACAGTGAGAAATAAAGCACAAGCATGAAAAGCATGGTAACAAAAGTTACACTCATGACGGTGTTTAATACTTAGCACTTTAGAAACCATAAAGCCTTTAATTATTTACAAGCAGCAAACTATCTAACATAATTTACAAAGTTGCAGCAGCCTAGTCAGGGAGTCCTGGAAGGGGAAAAAAAACACGGAGAGACTGCACTGGAAGACCTTCACTTTGCTCTAGCTACCCAGCACTTCATCCCACCCCAATCCCCCTATGTACAATAACTCTCTGCACCTTCCATCATCACTGGATTTAGAGCTCAGCTCCTCTCGAGGACGGGCAGGACCTTCTGCACTCGAGAGACACAAATTCAAGTAACACTTCAAAAGAAAAGTAAACATGTGCAAACCCACGTCAGAACCTACAGGAGCTGCAGGTAGTAAGTGTCAAACCCACGGAGCAGGAGCTCGTTAGCAGATTAAATTAATTAGGGAATAGCTACAGAAACCTACTTGGGAACCAGCCGGGGCCAAGAATGAGACATGGGAGTGGTTAAAAATAAAAACAAAAAACAAAACAAAACAAAACAAAAAAAAAAAAAAAGGAACTGCAAATGTACCCTGTTACCACAGTCAAAAATTTAATCTGCCAAAACACAAAGACTTTTAAGGTCATAACTCAAGATTTAATATTTCAACATGAAAAGAAATCCAAGCCATTCGACTTATTTGGGCTTTTGAAACAAATGCAAATGTCTCTGTTTAAAAATTGCTTTCAAATGAGAAAAACAAATCAATATATATTAATATATCACCCAAAATAAAAAACATAACACACTCTTCATTGTAGAGCATGCTGCTCATTCAGAATAAAGACAGGACAAAGAAAGTAGAATTACATTTCATGATGTAATAAAAACATTAAAATCTGTGATCATTAAGTGCACCATCGTACAGGAGTAGCGTGCTCAGAGTGGAAATGTTCTATACCTACCAGCATCCACCTTTATTAAAGCAAACAAATCTTTAGGACACTACCTGAAACTGAAATCAGTAATCACTGGGCTCCATTCAGCTTGCCTTAAGTTTCAGTCAGGCACATTCCAGCTAGTAGCACCTGTTATGCCTCTTCATGATTGTATTCCAGAGATCTTTTACATTTGTGAACATTTTTTTTTTTTTTTTCTTTTTTAGAAAAAGACTGGCTTTTGCAATCCTTGCAATGCTTATCCTACACAGATCCTGCAAGTAAACTCTGTTCTGAGCAGCACAAGTTGGGGCTTTTTTCAGAAATCTGAGAGCTGGACTTACGTTGGCAGTAGGTACAGTACAACAACTGGATGTATTCAACAGTTCCTCAAAAAGGTCTGAAAGGAAGATTTCCCTAAAGACTGTTTAAAAAACCAAACCAAACCCAAAGCACTTCACCCAAGATCTGTTCAATCCTTCTACCCAAGTTCAGAGCTCGCCAACTTTTAAGAATGCCAGGAAAAAGGAGGAGGGAAGGAGTTGGAGAGGAAAGAGAATTAAATTATTCCCAATTTGTACCGATGAAAAGCTTCAAGTAAAAGGAAATCCACTTGTTCAAGATCTTGCTACATGCACAGTCCCTCGTCAGCTGAAAGCCACAGTAGTTAGCATTGGGTGTAACAGCAGATTCATCATTCATAAAAAACACTGGCAACGTTCCTTCATCCTCAAGAACTTGCATCCACGGTTCTCTGTCCCGAAGCTTCTTAAAAAATGTCTATGGTTCTGCACATCTCATACCAAACTGGAGGAAAATGGTAAACATGTCTTCTCTCAATGCAATCCCAGTGAGCCAACCTTCTCCCCAGGAGCTGGGTGTCATTTCCGAGTCTGGCTCTTCTTTGGCACCGCGGGTCGCTTGGCCTGCCACAAGTGGTTGTGGATGGTGAGAGCATCCACGCTCACAGACATGGTTTTGGCTGGGATCACGTTAAACTGTTTTCTGTCCGAGCTGTACTTATAGAGTTTATCAATCATTTTCTTGGTGATGCTCTTTGGCCCTGTCCCAGTGAGCTTGTAGATCTCCTCCGTGTCGGGGTAGTAGCAGTAAAGTGCTCGGAACTGGCAGCCGGCGTCGCGGAACAAGATGATGTAGTGGTTGGCATCACATTTCTCCAGCTCCTGCAGCAAAAACAACCAGGTTCAGGGGCTGGTCACTGGGAGAATCAGGCCAAGCTTTAAGCTGAATAGTTGTTCCTCTTAACATAAATTTCCAGTCCCTTTATAAAGCTAAAAGCAGAACTCTAAATACAGGATTGTGTTTTCCACGTGGAAAGCAAAAATGCTCTACACAGCCACATGACAGGGAATGGAATTCACACTGCACAGCAGTGGGATTATGAAATCAGCATTACAGACCCATGTGATTGAGAGTGCATTAATAATTTCAATGTTTACCTCTAATATTGAGTTCTTATGTGGTTCATTCACTTTTCCAGCAAGACAGCAGTGAGATATAGCATTGTGAATAATAGGTTTGTTGGATTTGCTGCTGGGTTCCTTAAATAATTTTGGACCTAAGGAAGATAAATAAGTCAAAATTATCTGCCTTACACTTATGAACACAAAGATTTCCATTCAAAGTGAAAAAAAAGAAAAAAAACTAATTATTTTTCTAGAATGACTTATTTTTAGAGATATTAAACAGAACAAAATATACCTGACAACTTCTCAAAAATAACATGAAACACATCACAGGTCTTCCTGACCTGGTATTCATAATAAATGAATAAAACAAACAAAACAAAAGGAAACTAAACTAAAACAAAGCAGGCACCTGTGTATTCTGCCACTGAAGCAATAGAAGATGCTGTGGAAGCATTCTCCCAGTCTCTCTCTGTGTTTCTGCTGGGATTTCTGCTCAGAATGGGCAAGGACTCCATTGATTCAACTCTGGGAGGGAAATAAATAAAAAATTATATGCCAAGATTTTGGGGTTTGGCCCTGTAATCTCACATAAATGCTGCTGTCCCTGAATGGAACAGAATATTCTCTCTTATCCTCCCCAGAACAGTCAGATTCTCCTTGCTAGAAATCAAAGCAAAACTCTGACTCCTCTGGGAGAAAATAAAACAGAATTGCAAGTTTGTACAGAACACTGCAGTTGGCAGCCACATAAACCAGATTAATTCAGCAATGCTGACTGTGCTCCTCTGCCAGTGAGGTGAAGCAAACAGCGCTGAAGCCCAAAACTGTTTCATCCCCCAGGACCAGAGAAACCCAAGAGAAGCTGGCTGTACCTCTGTGAGGGAGTGCCACCAGAGTGAACACTTTCAGGCTCAGTTGTTGCTGCTGAGGCCAAAGACAGACTGGAACCAGACTGAGCACTGCTCAAATTATCAGCTACAAAACAGGAGAGAGAATGTCAAACACATTTGGTTACAGCAGATCTGAAACTCAGGGAGAGCAAACAAATCCAGATCCTTACGTGTGGAAGAACACTTGGTGCCTGAATCACTGTAAGATTCCTCACGATGGACCGACTTTGGCCTGGGCTTTTTGGGCTTGGATTTGGGCTTCCCAAGCCCTTGCTCCTCCAAAATCTGCTGCTGTTTTTTCCTTAGATATTCCTGCTTGATGAGTTCTCGCCGAGCCTTCTCCTCTTCTTTCCGTATCCGGTCCTCCTCAGCTTTGCGGCTGCCACAGAACACAAGGACAGTGCACTCAGCATGGAACAGCCTCCTCACGTTAAAACACAGAGAAATTCTTTTCTGGGCATCATTACCGAGCTTCATCCCTTTTTTGTTCCACCTCAGCCTCCAGCTGCTGCTTCCGCAGCCGAGCCTCCTCGGCCTTGCGCTGCTGTTTCAGGAGGAACGCCGCGCGCTTTTTGGCCAGCTCATCCTCTGCCTTCTGTTCATCCTGAAAAACCCAAAGGGATGGAAGTTTTAAGGAATAGTGGACAATATATTAAGATGGACATCGCAAGATTGCTGATGATTCCAGGAAACTTTGAAGAAAAGCTATTACTTTTGGAAATCTTTAAGTTTTTGGAATTTATGAGCGTAAATCAAAACCTCTTATTGTTCAAGAAAAAATTAACAGACAGTTTTAGTGTTCTCTTAAGTCTGTGAGGAGAAGAAAGGGGTTCATCTTACTCTGACTCGTTTTAAATATCTTTAATCATCACAAAGCCTTCTAGACCTGCAAAGTACAATGCAACTATGATGTGGGCCAGGATGGACACCACAAATAATCCCAGTGAATGGCAATCAGTCCAAATTAATCACACTACAAAGACCCTAAAAGTTAAATTCCCTGAGATTGAGACTAGTTAGACTTTGTTGAAAGAGAAATTAAAGGGAAAGTATCATGTCAGCACATTTGTGGTATTGACAATAATCACTATTAACACAAATTAAGACACTAAATGTTTTGAGAGCAGATCTCTCTCTTTTTTCCAAAAGTAATTGTTTTACTAGTGCAGCTTTTTTATATCCAAATATTGCAACCAATGAGGGCTGTGCTCCATCAGGAGACTGGGAAACACCAGCTCTAATGCTGGGTCAGTGTGTAACAGGAACGAAAGAGAAAAAGGAAACACATTTACCTTGAAGAAAAAACCCACACCAGACTTCTGATCACCTTCACTAATCAAATCCGTGGAGCTATCCTGGTTTTCAAGTTCTCCTTCATCTGGAGCTTTTAAGTCAGACAAATCTACTTCAATGAGATTAGCCTTGCTTCTCAGGGGCTCATCCACTGGGACATTTTCTTTTCCTGAGCCATCAGAAGAATTCAACCCTGTTTCCTTGAAGCTGTTATTCACCTCTTTGCTCATTTCAGACAGAATATTTGCATCTTTGGAGGTGGAGAGAACAAGTGCCCTTTGATTGCTCTCATCATGAAGTCTATAGGTATCAAAGAAACACTTCTCTTGGGAACCACTTCCATGATCAGGGCTGCTTTCCAGTCCCACTTCCGTGGGTGTCTTTGCCAAGCTATTGGGTGGGAAAGGTCTCAGATGTGGAAGGTTTTCTAGGCTGGGCGTTGGGGTTTTAACACGTGCTGAATTCTGCTGCCTGTCCTTTGGGACTTTCAGCTCTGAAGGCCTTCCTGGCCGGGGAGTCCTTCCTTGGCCAAGCCGCGGCGGTTTCCGCAGGCTGTTCATTCCAGTTGGAGACAGGGGCTCAACAAAATGAATCGAAGGTTTCACCTTTTGGTCCTGAGAGTTACTTCTGCTTCCTGGGGATGGCACTGTTGGAGATTTCATGAGCAGCTCCTGCTGCTGGGATATCTTTAAGATGGCCTGCTGCAGGGTGCTGATTGTTTCATTCAGCTTCTCGATAGAAAGATCACATTCATTTATATCTGCTTCAGTCACGTTGTCTTCTAGGAGGGCAACAGAAATAATTTTACTTTTTTCTAAATCGTGTATAGCAGCAGGGTCTTTTGGTTTGTGTTGCTCAGCAAAAGCCAAGCTTTCCTGCATTTTTACTTTTGCTACTTCTTGAGAATCGTTCAGCATTTCTTCTCTCTCCTCCTCTTTCACAAGAAACTCCTCAGATTTGGAACCCAAAGAAACTTCATCTAAATCTTCCCCATTGTGCCGGGAATATTCTTTTGCGAAGTGTTCTGGTTTAAGAGGTTGTGGACCATCGGGAGACTTCCCTTTTTTAACAACGTGCAGGAAAGCTGCCTTGCCCAATTTTAGTCTCTGCCTTGCTGATAAGGCTTCCATCTTCTTCTTCTGAGCCTCTATGGCCCTGCGTTTCTCCTCCAGCTGCATGTGGAGCTGCACCAGCTCCGAAGCTAAAAGATTAACATTGTCTTTGTTCTGCCTGTTGGGGCTCTGCTCTCGCTTTTGTTTCCACGTGGTCAGCGGTGCTGGGCAGCTTTCTGACCCATCTGGGGTGGTTTTTTGGGAACTACTCGTGCTGGACTTGGTCTCGTAGCTGTTGAGCCTCTGCAGCTTCCTCTCTGCAAAGCTGGTCATGCGGACACTGCCGCTGGCCATGGACACGCTGCTCACCTGGGAAATGGTGCTCAGGCAGGGGCTGGAGCGGCCGCTGGCGTCGTCCTTGTCCTCGTGTTCCTTCACCTTCATGTCCTCCTGCAGCTTGGCAGATTCCTCCTCACCAATGTATTTAGAGACTATAGGATGGTTGTCTATGGCCACCAAGTCCTGGTCAGCATCTTCCATGTCCAAGAGATCCGGCTCCGAGTCCTGTCTCACCATGGTCCAGGTGGTATCCTGAACGTGCAAGCTGAGACCTTTCCCGTAACTCACATTGACTTTACTTGTTACCTCATCATCAGGTTTAGCAGCATGAAGAAAGAATCCTCCAGTGGACAGCTCCTGAGAGGAAGGATCTAAACTGCTACTAGCCAAAGGTCTGGAAGCTTCTACACCTGCTTCCCCCAGGGCCATTGCATCCGCAGAACTGGGATCTGCAACTGGAGTGAAATCAGAGCTAGAAATTGGAGTAAAAGTCCTATTGAGGTCATGCTCACCATGACTGCTCGTCGCTTTCTTGCGGACCAAAGACAAGTGTCCTTCATTTAACCTCTTTGTTATAAAACTCCTCTGTTTCCCCTCCCCACACTCATCCTCTTTGTTGATGACCTGTTTTTCCTTGGCTGGTTTCAGGACTGCAGGCATTAAAGGCTCCAGGTAAAAACTCTCGGGTTTGCTGTCTGAAGGGTCGCTGTTTGTTTTTGGAGACCACGCTGCGGCCGCTATGCTGGGCGCCCTGGCTGCTGCGTTCTGCACCTCAGGGTCACCACGGTTTGGCCTTTCTTCAGATCTGATGATTGCAATGAGCTCTTCGTCTTCATCCTCCATTTCTACGTTGTTCAGCAAGCTCTTCCCGTTAGCTTTCACCGATGGAGGGTGGGGCTGATTTTTGGGGGTTACATTGACAATGTTGGAAGCAAGACTGTCCTTGCTGATGGACCTGGCCAGGCTAATGCTGTCACCAGAGCCAGGGTCCACATCAGTACTGGCAGAATGATGAAGGGCAAATGGTGTTGGCTGAGACAGAGGCCTAGAAAACATAAGAAGAATCTACTGACACTCAAGCACGACAAGGTACAATTTGTTGAAATAAAAGACCATGATACAGACAGCTAAAATTGTTGTTTTATTTTAAAAATGCATCCTGTACCACAAGTGACCAGCAATACCAAGCAGAAACTTCCATTTTCAACAGCACTTCCTGAAAATCACAGCTAACGTATTTTCAATTGCAAATCTAAAATCAGTCAGCTCTGAAAGTGCACATAAGGAGAAAACAAAATTAAGTGACTGTCAGTGCAGTTCCAGGGCAGTGATACCACCACATCACCACAATCAAATTGTCCCAGTATCACTTCCTCAAGCAATGCTGTAATAAATAATTACCTGGGTTTCTTCTCTGGCCATGCCAGAACTGCCCCTCGTGGCTGCCCATCAACACGGGTCAGAGAATTCGAACGGTGCCGATGGCCTGAAATGGTTTTTAATTGATAATAATTCAGAAATGGTCTTTAAACCAGCACTTTTGCCTCATTTCATAGCAAACATAGAAACAGATCAACTCCTTCCCCAACAGATGGCAGCAGAAAACAGATTTGCTGCAGCTGCCACCAGATACAGTCAAAGCCTGAAAAAAAAGTAAAATCCACCACATTTCTTAAAATATCTTTATGATTTACTGAAACTCAACATGCTCACCCACTTGTGTTACTGCAGATTAATTAAATTCTAAATAACTTATAGAAATTAACCTATATTTTATTTTATTGACATTGACAGTCACTGTCTGTTGAAGGGTGAATTCAAGGCAGACTTACCAGGGCTGTCTTCTCCCTGTAAAGATTTTTGTTGCTTTTGCCTCAAAGGGAGCAGTGGATGGGAAGGGCTGAAGGCAGGACTTCCTCCTTTGCCACTAATTCAGAAAGGCAAAAATTCATTACTACAAAGAATGTTTTTTTCTATAATCAGAAAAAAAATCAAATTGCAAAGTCACACTGGTAAGTTACCCTCATGCTCTTGAAAACATAATTATCATTCATTTTTAAGAAGTTCCTTAACAAGAAGTTTTTCACATGTAACAACACAAAAGTAAATCTATTACCTGAAATCAAACAAAATTTCTAAATGCAGTAGATTTAAGACTATGCTAATGTAAATAGTAAATTCAAGACAAAGTAAAGGCTGAAATAACGTAGAGGTCACCATGAAATTTATGTCAGCTGAAAACCCTTTTCATTAACCACATCAGATCATGCTGAAGTTTGTTTTCACAGATCTCCAGAATGGTTTGGGTTGGAAGGGATCTTTAAAGACTCCCAGTTCCAGGCCCTGCCATGACATGGATACCTTCCACCAGGGCAGCTTGCTCCAAGCACCTGGCCAGCTCTCCTGGAGCCCCTTTGGGTACTCTAAGGTGACTCAGTTTGTAGCAAAATGACAACATCCAGCAGCACAAACCCCCAGGTTATCCAAACAGAGGCACAAACAGAAGGTGGAACAAGATGAAGACAGACTCACAGGTAGTCAGGCTCCTCGGGGTGCAGGTAGTACCTGCTGCAGGCCTCAGGGGCTGCCTGGGCTGGGGGCTGCAGCTCTGCTGGGCTGGGGCTGGCTGGAGTGGCCAGGAAACTGCGCTTGGTGGCGTTGGAAATGGGGACAGGGGGCCGGCTGCTCTTCTGCTGCATCACTGCCTTGACTGGGCACAAAGGGACAGCATCAGCACCACTCACAGCGGCCAGGGGAGGAGCACAACAGCACAGGAAGCTCTCAGGTTGCAGAGGGTACAATGGAAACTTTGTCTACAGTGTGAACTGAAGTACCGGTCTTTATTTAAAATATCTGTCTTCTGGTGAGCTCAATGAAAGTTACAAGTTAATAATTAATTAGTGGGTTTAGGGGGGGAAATTACCTGTTCAAAAATTACCTATCAAAAAAATTAGAACTCAAGTGGATCCAGGACTAATTTTTCTTCTGCTTTAATGCTTTTCAAAGATCCTCAGCACAAATAAACCTTGGGTAGAAATGAACCTTCCAAGGAAACCACTAGGCAACAGTTTCACTGCATTGTAAGTAATTTCTAAATAACATGCTATCAATTATCTGTAGTTGCAAACTTACCATCTTTTATTTCCTGGATATCTCTTGGTTGTACAAAGTCTGGTTTGACATTCTCAAACCACCAGAAGAGTTCTGCAATGAACACCATGACATTAGGCTGAAACAGAAAAAAAGGAAAATTACACCTCACATTAACAAAACACTCCTGATTTACCCCACATCTTTTGTTATGTTTCTTACCTTTAAAACCAAAGGAGCATACAACATGTCCTCCAAGGTGAGGTAAAAGCATTTGTTTAGGTACTCATTTGAGAATTCTCTCAAGAGCTGAATGTTATAGAGGCTGTCTGCAATTGATGTCACCTCCTTCAAACAGATATCTGGGAAGGAGAGAGGGCTGAGTAAGTTCTGGCACTGTCCCAGGGGATCACCCTTCCACCCCCACCTCACAGAAACACTAAATACAGGAACTTCACAGACTCTACACCAGCACTGGGTATTTACTGGCTACCAGTGACATTTCTCTACCTGCTCAGAACCAGAGGGACAGGAAAAGGAGGAAGAAAACCACAGAGAACAGTACCAGCTCTGCATTCATTTTTGAATCCACAGGGGATTCTGTCTATCACAGCCACAGAAAAGGTAAACAGGCTACAGAGAACACACATAATGACAAAATACAAAAGCAATTAAAACCAGACATCTTGATTTGCATATAATAAAGGGTTACTCCTAGGATTCACAGTGCTGGTTCCTTCTGAAAACATTCAGGAGCTCTGCAAGGTACAACATATCTGAGAATTTAAAAACCAATACAAAATGTTGATTTGCAGAAGTTAATGCAACAAGGACATTGATTTATTGAGAAAAACATTTTCTGGGGAAGAGAACTCAAGTTTTGCAATACTCAAGAGTGACAATTTTTGTAGATTGAGAGAAACTATTTCAAAATCTAGATTTTAAAATACCAAGTTATGCCAAGAAAAACATGAGAATTATCAGCTAACACTGGTGGACATGTACTCCATTTTTATGGCATTGAAACCAAGCTCAGTTATTTGAGCAAAGAAAGCCACAACATCTAAAACTGGGAAAGAAAGGATTCTTTTGTGGCTCATAATATACAGAACACAGTAAGTGTTCTAAATACAGTGAGTTAAAAAACAATATGCAAGAGAGATTATTTTTAAAATGCAGATTCCATATGTGACCTCTCTTCAGCCTGCCATAGTCTACTACCTATTAAATGTGCTGCATTTTTAATTTTTCATGTATTTCTAGTTCAGCTTTCAAAGCCTGAAAGCCTTTTATTCCTTTTATTCCCTCGAAACCTTTATTACATACCATCCAGTTTCATTTGCTCTGGACAGTAATAGTGAATCACAGCTAGAAGAGCAGCACCATCGCTACCATCCTTCATCAGATCTTCCAGCACAGGGAAATAGGGTAACTGCCTGCTGGAGAGGTGGTCCCTTCTGTAACGCACCTACAGAGAGAAACAAGGGTTCACATCATGCTGAACGGGCTAAAAGACAAAGAAAACCAAAAAAAAAGCAATGAAAAAGGAATCTGTGTTAAGCATTGAAAGCTCTTTTCGCTGGATCCTTTCTGCCATTCTGCCCCAAGACAAACCCAGCTGACAAAGTTGTGCTTTTCTCCCTGTGGAAGCCAATTCTGAAGAAAATGGTGTTTCCCTTTTAATCTTAGTATGGTTTGGGTTGGAAGGGACCTTAAAGATCATCTAACCCAACCTCCTTGCACTAGAGCAGGTTGCTCATCTGCTATTCAGTCTCCTCATGCCCGGGAGCAATCTGTGCTGCTGGATTCCTCACTTCATTCACACATTTTAACTTCTTATAATCAATTTAACTCAAAACCCTTCCACACAGATGCATGAATGCAGCAGATCCAAAGAAAGAGACATGGGGAACTACATGAGAACACTTATAGCTTGGGAAAAACAAAACACAGCAAAAATCATTCTGATGGGCTGGTGATCTCATACCTTACCCACATCCACGGATTTGCTGTTGCATCCACAGACAGCAAAGTTCTCTCAGAGAGAACCAGAATATGGCACATCTGTGTGCAACACAGGTGTTGTGCAAAAATAAAAACCACAGCCTTTTCCAAAATAGTCAGAGAGGAAGAGACCTTGACATCTCCAGCAAAACTCCCCTTGATTTACTACAGATCAAAATGAAGCTCTGGTGCAAACCACCCTGCAGCCCTCAGGGAATTTGGAGCTGCCAAAGCCAGTCAGCTGAAGAACAAATCTTGGCATTGCTTCTTGCAAGTTTTGCAAGTTCCAGGGTTGCTGTTTCCTGAGCATCCACACACTATGGGGAGGCTGTGTCTAAACTGAGCAGCAAAGCAGGTGGGAAAGCAAAAGCAGAATGCACTGCAGGGCCTGGCAGAAACTCCTGGCAGTGCTGGGAAAACATCCCTTGGACACTTCAGGGCACTGATAGCACTGGGATTGAACAGAATCTCTTCTCTGTGCAGACACACCAATCACATATTGAATCATCAGAGGAAAGCTGGGTTTTACCAACATCCTACACTTCCCAAGCCAGCCTGGGAAAGCTCTAGACACACACACACACACACTCCTAGGTGTCAGTTTAGGATGGCACAGGCTGTGAAAAAATCTGTTCAGAGCAATGAAGATCACTTGGAGCAATGAAAACCAGTTTCTTCTCTTTATTTTGCATATGCTACGCCAAGTTTCCCAAGGAACTCAAAGCTATCTCTGCATGCTAATGCTATTTTTCCTGTCCTTTTCCCAGGTGCAAATTGGGTTTTTCCCCAGCCTGGAGCACTCCACGAAGATGTAATGGAATGGGAATCATACTGTACCACACGAGCATATTCCACTGGTTCCAGCATGCAGTGCGATAGGGCATGCATCAGATCAGGCTTACACAGAGAGAAACAGTGAGATATAGGATGGTGATTATTCAAACAAGAAACAAATCAAAGGCATCAGCAACATCCATTATGCACTAGAAATGTGATTGTTAAGTCTGGTAGAGTAAGTGTGCACACCAAGGTAAACTGGTTAGCTTGAAAGGGTCAGCATTTATCCACTTAAAGTAAGCATATTAAAAAAAGAAACCTTCAGAAATTCTTTTTCAACTTTAATCCCTCCTGTAGTTAAAGTAGATAAAAATATTTCTTTTCCAATAGGCTTAAATGGAATTTAAATCAACGACAGTCAATACCAAGAACTGAAATCTGTAAAGATTCCTTGTTTCTTTTGGCTTTGGTGAAAAACCCCACAAATTTATCAAAGAGGGTTTTCATGGACTTAATTTAATTCCTTATTTTTTGCTCAGCTGTTAGTCTCTTAACCCTTCAGTCTTTTATACTGAAAATTCTGAATTCTTCCTTATTTTCTAAGCTGAATGTTGTGGTTTGTAACCCTCCTGGTCATGCATACAATGAATGACATTTGTATGCAGTAATTGCAGAAACAGTGCTACTGAAATAGAGATAATTCTGTATTAAAAATACTCCAACCAAACAAAAATCACAAAATAAAAAAGCACGGACTTGACAGAACCTGACAACAACTTTGAGAGACTGCAAAACCTGCCAGTAAACCATTAAAGTCTAAGTGGACCAGAAGTGAGACAGCCTTTGTTTACTCCTTCCTTTAATTTCAGATATTTGAAGTTTTTACTCCAGCCAACAGATCTGGCTCAAACAAAGGATTAGGAGGCTGCAGTGGGACTGAGCTCTCTGTGGGAAGGCAGAGAGATCACAGGGAGGCTGCCTGATCACACCTGCCTTTTCCAAGTGCTCTGCCCTTTGGAATTAACAACTGAGACAACAGCTCATCTTCCCAGAGAGAAAATGAGTAACACCAGCTCCTGCAAGGGCGGGAGAAAGGGCATCAAAGCTAAGGAAAGCAAAGGAAAAAGGAAAATCTCTGCAAGTTGAAATAAACCCAGAAAACTCTGACAAAAGAAAGCAGGATTTCTAGAAGCACAATTCTGTTCTTGTTTTTTAAATATATAGTGGAATTGATATTCCAATGTCACACTTCAGCACAAAGAAAAACCAGTATTCTGTTCCAGTGTGCAAACTGTCTTCTCTCCCACTGTGCCAGCTCCAGGCTCAACTGAGCACACAATCCCAGCAACTGTCCCACCAAACTGGTCTGGCCAATCTCCTACCCCACCTCAGTGAACAGCAGTGCTCTGGCTCTGACAGATTTACAAATCTGCACCAGAGCAGGTGCAGGAGCAGTGTAAGAGCATTATTTAAGCACAAACATCTGAGTATCTTAACTATGGATTCCAAGCTTAGGCAGCCGTTTAAGCCGCCCAGCTTTTCTCTCACCTCAGTGCTGTCATCAGCTCCTACTTAAAACCAAACCCAGCAAATGCAACCATTTCAACTGGTAATTCTCTAGCTTTTTTTTTTTTTTTTTTTTATTGCTACTCCACCTCCCTCACTCCTGCAGTGTGGAAGCAATTTTGAGATGCTGCAAAGTGAGTATGCTGTATGCTGTACAGTATGCAAAAAGCACATCACAAAAACAAAGCCTGATGACCCAAAAGCTCACACAGGTGTTTTTCAAAGAGCAGCTGAGAAGCAAATGGAAGCAAACACTCTGAGGAAGTTTAAAAAGCCATGGTTTTGTGGATGACAACTGGTGTAAAAGTAGTTCACTTACAGGTACTAATTTCCAATACCATTTGGAAGGAGACTGCTCAGGAAGCAAGGAAAGGAACGTAGGAATAGGAAAGGAACATCAGCAATGCAAGTTAAAAGCAGTAATACTTAAATGCACTTCAGCAATAAACACTTTCATATTTCAGAGGGCTTATAGCCTAGAAATTTAGATTTAAAGATACTAAATGAGACCCAATAGCCAATGGGGTCAAATAATTAAAGAGATTCTTCAGATCACAGATCAACTTGTAAATTAAGCAGATCTATTTTGCTGAAGGATATTATTTTCCATAAAAGGCACATAAAAAAACCTTTGCCACTAACATGAAAATTAAACTGTGCCTTGTTCATAGGTCACACTTTGAGCCCTTTGCCTAGCAATGCCAATTTGAGAAAAGAATATGTTATTTATAATTTCCCTTAAGGTTTTATGAAATCACAAATTGGGACTTCAGATAGACATTATGTTGGAGAAAGATCTATTTGACATTCTCCAGAAATGAAAGTGTGCTATATTTTGCAATATTAGTGCATTGTAATATAATTTCAAGGGAAAAAGCTGGAAAAAACTACAAACACACACATATAACATTTGAATGCCAAGAGTATCCTTCCTGGACAGAACCTGAATAAGTCCCTAAACACACACTATACAAATAACATGCAAAAAGGACATGCCCCAAGAGCTTTCAAAATATATAACATATATTTTGTGCTGTGACAGCTGAGTCATATTTACCCACACACAGTTGATATAGTTTATTTTAGTTGAAACAAGTTGTTTTCATCCTACTTAAACTTAAAGGAAAGTCAGGAGATACCAGTGGACTTCAAAGGCAGGGAAGGGCACTGACAACAGAGACAAAACAAATTGCATGCAGAAAATCTCACTTTTGGGGATTAGAGCCCTCACACTTCTCTGACAAAGAAAATACTGATATTTAAATCCATTCATCATCAACACACAACATCACAGCTGAAGACAAATGTGTTTTACCTTTTGATGCCCTGGACTTTCCATTAGTTGTTGTTTTAATTTAATCTCTTTCTCTGTTATCTCTCTCATTTTAAGGTTCACCTAAAAGAGCATAGCATAGACAATGAATTAAAATACACCTGGATATATTTCCACGAGTGTCCTTCTTGCTCCTGTTACTTAATAGTCAATTCATGCTACAAACATAAAAAGTTAATAGAAAAGCATGGTACAGCAGTTTTGTAGACCAACTCTATTAGCAGTAGCTGAAATCACAATCCTGGGTTTGCAAGGACACATTCTCTTTGGAATGTAACTCTTGTCACTCAAAAGAATTAGAGTAACTTAACTGCTGCCCTTGGAAAAATCCCAGCATTTCTGTTAAATGTTCCATCTAGTCAGAGTTAAGTCCATCCTCTTATTTAGCATGAAACAGGGCTTCACCTAAAAGAAACCCCATCAACCAAAAAAACACCTCTGAAAATAAAGAATCCGATTTTTACAGTTTTTCTAAGTTAGTTCCTGATTACCTTCTTTATTTTTAAATGTACCAGCTTTATTTTTCCCTAAGAAAAACAAGCTGCAAAAGTAGAAGCGATTATAGAAATGCACAAGTAAGAAACGAAGACGCGCATCAGAATCCATTTTAAAAATCTGAAAGGTGACAAGAAAAGACAGGCAGGCTTTTCCCAAAGTAAATTTTACCTTGTTAATCCAGAAAACCATGGCATCCTCCAAATCATAGGGCAGTTCTTTTGAGGCACTGAATGTAGAGAAACGCTTGACACTGGCAACCACCTTCTCAATGCTGATCATTTCTACAGTGTAGGCCATCATAAGAGCATCAATCATTGCCATATGAGAACTCTGAAAGAAGAAAACAGAGAGGATTGGAAAATAAAACCCCTTTTAAAAAACAGTATGTTCTAACTGTATTTAAAACAAACCATTCCTAAGGTTAACGACCCAGAAATTAAGAGCTCCTCACTCCATTTACTATTTTAAATAGCGTTAAATAAAAAGCAGATGATTAGGTGGATTTAATTAAGCTAACCATTTTGATTGGTGCAGAGCCCAGATCAGATTCAGACACAGGTGTATCATCGCTCTCCATGACGTAAATCCCCTTCCGAGACAGCGCCTGGATCACGGACTGGTGTCCCTGCAGAGCAGCCACCTGATCCCCCTTGAGGATGAGGCTGCAGACGCGGCAGTAGAGCTCGCTGGAGAGCAGCAGTTTGATCACAGGGGGTTTGATGTGCTCCTGCTCGTACTGGTCGATGTAGAACGGGTCCTTCAGCTCCTCCGGGACGTTGTCTGCAAGAGCGGAGAGAAGAGCGACACGTGGCGCCACGCCTCACCAGGAGAGGCTGGGCAACGTCAGTGGGATTCACATTTTATTTGGGATTATCGCTGTTAGATCACAGGTTAAAATGGGCAAGGTTTATCCATATCCTCAAAGCAAAATCCCAAAGCATCCGTGCACAGCAACTGGACACCTGCAAGGCTCCGCCACCAAGAGGGGCTGGCCAGTCTCAAAAACAAGCCACCAGTGTTTTTATGAATTTTGGCAATTCAGAATGAGAAGACCAAAATATCTGACTAAAACCTTGAACATTTTACAAACCAGCCAGTGAGCTGATTATCTATTTTTTTGTCAAGAGCATTAATCAAACTCTTGCAGCTTTCAGCCTTTAAATAATTCAAGTCTAGGAAGCAAAACCACTCCATTTAGATTAAGCAGGAACTTTAAACCAAGTCTAAAATTGAACAACTTCTGCCTTGGCCCAATTTCCACAAGTTGTGTTAGGATTTTATCAAACTGAGTCTAGACCCTGAGTGTAGTAATTTAGAAGAAGCTAAAATTAGCAACACAGAAGGCCTCACCCTTGCACACCACCAGCCATAAACACATTTTTACTACTCCCCAGCACAGCTCAGAGCTGGCAGGAGGGAAAGGCACTAACAACAACTAATATTCCAATCACTCTAAATATGTCCAAGACATCTCAAATCCGTCCCTTGCTCTATAGCCCAAAATAAATCCTTCTCCTCATATTGGGTAATCAGCCTGGAAGCTATTGATCTTTATAACAACCAAGCAGGAATAATGAGAGTCTGCAACTCCAAGAAAAATACTTTCTAGCCTCAAGTGTATTGTCTTAATAGAAGCCTGACATTTCCTAAATTTCAAATATAAAATTCTATCTGATGCTACCCAGTCACTCTGAATATCTTTCCCCAAAGTCACTTAAACAGTTCATTTAAAATATATACATCTACACTTAAAAGAATTATTAATTTGGCAGCATATTTACTTTTCATTCAGCTCATTTCCAGAATAATTAAATTTTCCCATTCCAAGAAACTCCTACCCATATCTTTGAGCTGCAAAATAAGCCACACAATATTTGTGTACTGCAGAGCACTTGATGTTCATAAAGAAGAATGGAGACAGAGTGTTATTGCATGAGCTGCAAGTACATCTCACTTAGATAAAAATATGCAGCAAACCAGTGCTGGCTAACAGCTCCTGTCAGTCAGACAGTGCTGGCCCTCTTTTTCAAAATGGGAAGTTTAAAAAGCTTTCTGAAGTTTTTTTTTAAATGAAGGTAATTCTTTTTCCTTTCTGTGATACTGAATGTGAGTTTCCACTGAAGATGGTTGGAAGAGACACAATAAACCCCATTGGCACTACCTAAGTAGCATTTGTTAACATGGATGTCCATTTTCAGTGAAGCACATAATAAATTCAGATATTTTTAATCTTCTTAACATTAGTCAACCTGACCTAAAATCAAAGGCTGTTGAAAGCTCATTCCAGTTAATGGCCATTTCCTTTTCCAGATAGAGAACTCAAGCTTCCATTTCTAAAGACTGAGGAAAGATGCAAAAATCCAAATCCAGATGCAAAGCAGCTCGTATAATTCAACATTTTGGTTCATTACAAGCAGCTACACCTTTAACAAACAAAGGCATGTTGCTTTGTACTATAATTATTTGTGAAAGGAAATAATACAAGCTCATAAAATATCCATGAAGTTGTACATTTCTGGCAGAGCATGAGCACCACTCCAAATTTTAAAGGCTTTTTTTTAAAACAACACCAAAAAAAAATGCAAATTCCAAAAGTCTGAAATCTGAAGCATTTGGATGAGGGGTTTAGTTCCAACACCTGCTCTCCACCAGCTCAGGAACTGAGGTGACTGCCTGGAATTGGGCTGGAATGGTGGACAAAGAGCCCTGAAATCCCTCCTGCCCCTCAGTCTGGATTTTCCTGGGGATTTTCCCTTCTCCACAAGGTAGAGAAACTGTGATTATTTTATAGACTGTTACCACAGCAAGGAACAAGGTTTCTCTGCAATGCTAACATGCCCAGGAGGGAAGCATTTTATAGGACTGGGGTCTTTACTAACACAGGAGAGGCCATGGGAGCTGAGCCCCCCACGTGACTGGGACAGACCTCCCACATCAATTTCTGATTAAACCAGCTCCATTTCAATGATTTTTAAAAGCCTTTTCTAGCACTAAATGGATCTAGTTCGTAGTGAGGAGATTCCATGTCACAGAAATCAATATGTTAAAAAAAAAAAAAAAACCAAACCCAAACAAACAACCCAAAACACATAAACAAAATGAAGAAAAAAAAACCCCAACTTGTATTGTGTCATTCGATCTGAATGTCCAGTCAAGAAACCTGAAATCTTTTCCTTTTATACTGAAGAATCCTCTAATTTCATATTTCTGATCTCCATATAATTCCTTAAGTACTGAATTATTTGGATTGACCAGAATTAAGGGTAGGGCTGGGTGGGAGTAACTTTTAGTACCAGAATTAATAATTTGACTCCCTACTATCATAGGAAGTTATTCATCAGCATTAATCCTCCCATAATTGCAATTTATTTCACTGTACACGCTTGCCCAGGTTTATTTTTTACATTAGTACCTGGAACACTTCTGTCACACATAGGAACAGTCTTGTAGGTCATTTATGTCCTCATTAAAGATCCACAAAAAAATTAAGATATAAAAACAACATCAAAGCTCAAGAGTGACAATACTAACTTTACTATTTCATAGAAATTTATTTCATGCTGGACATAATGGCAGGCACAAATAAATGAGAAATAAATGGCAGGAAAACTTGCAATGTAAACAGGATGCTAAGTAAGTGTATAATTCTGAGTTGGGAAACTTCCAAATAGAATTGATGTTGTGTACTCAATGCAGTTGTCTCAAATGGGGTAACACAGAACAGACAAAAAGGGCTTTAATTGAGAGGTGTCTTCAATATTTGAAATCTGCATCTGAAAGTGCAACTGAAGACACTGATCTTACCTTTCACACCTGTTAATTATCCTTACCTGCAGCACCCAGGGCTGCTCCTTCTCCAACCCCTTTTAAAATGGCAAAATTCCCACACTGCCAGAAATCCCAGGAATAGTGCTGTCACTTTTAGATGACTGCACCTCATCAGATTTACCCAGTGCTAATTCAAATCACACCCCATGGACACACAGGCAGCCCCTGCTATCATGGACACCTTTTCTCCCCAGTTTTTATGGATCAGACAAACCAAAGGTGTCACAGGCTTCGTGCTTGTCTCACTACAGAATGTGCCAATGCTCTTTTTGAAGAAAATGTCCCAGGCTTTCCAAGCCCCAGTTTCTATCAGCATCTTTTCCAACACCTTCTTTCCATGACCTATAACTGAACTTGGAGGTTAGAAAAGTTCTGTTCATTAAAACTTGAGTTTTTACACATTTAATGCCTTGTATTTTGGAGAAAATCAACATGAAAAATTAACTTCTGAGAAATTAACACCTAAGCTGTAGCTACAAAAATTTCTGCTCGAGAAGTTTAACAAATCATACTAAAGAAAACCAAATTAAATCATGTCCTTATTTTTTTGCTTATAAAGAAGTCTCCAATACAATTTTTTCATTCAGCCATTATTTTGGTCTGTTCCATGGTATCAATGAGTTCTAATATCTCAAAAATTGTCAGTTCTGAGTATAAATCTTCAAGTACAAAAAATCCTTGAGAGGATTACAAAAATAACTTAACTTGCAACAATTGTCAGCGAGACAATTATTGCCAGACTCTCCTTGCTTCAGGGGAGGGAGCATTTCTTTATCATCTCACTTACAAAAACCTGTTCAAAGACAACCACCTGATTATGACTTGATAAAGAAAAATACAGTAATCTGAACAAATTTGACTTATCCCTTGAACTGACGGGGTGGATCCACCCCAGATGTTATTTTACCTCCAGAAGCACGAAGAACTGGTTTCACATGGAAAGGGAGCCAAGCTGTCCTGGTAAACAGCACGAAGCTTATTCAGATTCTGAGGAGGATTTCATTAGTATCAGGATCTGTTCCCAGAATTATTCAACACTGGTGAATGTCCAAGCTGAGCACAAACTTCACCTTCTCAGCACTAAGACCACCAGAATATAAACATTTTGTGCTGGTTCTCATTACAGCACTGAATTCTAAAGCCTGTAAGTGATCTGTAATAGGACACATGAAAATTTACATACAACAGGCAGGAAAACCCCAAGCTAAAGGCTTTGCAAACTGCTGGGAGAGTGACTGCACTTATTACCATATCTTTTGATCAAGGATAAAGCCACAATCCTGGATAAAGCAGAAGAGACAAAATAATAATTATGGAATCCTTCACCCCTGTAAACTTCACACAATAATACTCAGTGTTTATGAAACAGGTGCTATTCAAGAAACAAGTGTTTAACTGTTAATATTTGCTAAACACAACAGCTTTCTTAAAAGGATTTTTACTACCAGCCTGAGAAGAAAGCTGACAAAAGACAAGCAGGGAATCCAGGGATTTAGGGAATTTAGCCCAGGAAACATCCTCACGCTGCCTCTACCAACTGGTAGCTGTGGGGAGCTATTACAGCACTGTAAAACCTTATTTAGCAAGCAAGTTCTAAGTATTCAAAGACCAAAAAACCAAACTTGCATTTCCCCTCCAATGCAGTCCATCAGTCCTTGGCTTTCCTGCCTGTATCTTGCCAAAGGTTTCAGGCTACTGTCAGCATTAAGTCTGGAAACTATGTAAAGCTCTCAGCCCTGATAAATAAGTAAAACCCATCAAGTCCCTTTTGAAAAATCCAAATTTTGCACACTGTTTTACAGAACCAACATTATTTGCTATGGAAAGAGTTGGAAAGAACCCACTGCTCACAGCAAGCTGCAACACTGAGACACTTCCATATCCCTCAGTACCTAAATGTTAATATTATAGCCATGATGATGGAAAACATAATTTCCACACATAAATTAGTGCCACATTAAATCTGCTGAGAAATCTGGATTTTTCATTGTCATTGTCTATTTTCCCAAGTGGTACCAAATAAAACCATGCTGAGTTTGTTCTTTCCAACTGCTGCTGCTCAGAGCTCCAGGGGCCAGTGGGGCTGAAGGGCCAGGTCCACTTCCCACTGCTCTGCGTGGCCTCATTCCTGCCTGGCAATCTGGATCATTCCAAGCGCTGTGGAAAAGTGATCTCCCCATGCAGGGCTTGCCAAGGCTCCCCAGCCCTCCCACGCTCACCCTCTGTCAGCTGAAGTTCCCCACACTCAGTGGCAGCTTTGCTCCTCAACCCTTTAAACATTAGGAATTGCAATTCCCTGAAGTGGCTGTTTGGCTCTCATCAAAGTTTGAGGATGAAAAAAGCTAATTCTGGTCTAATTAAACTCCATTTGCTCAAACCACTGTCTAAGCTAAAGGGATTTAGAACCTTTCCAGGGTACAGAAGGTTTCCAGATGTGCTCAGAGTGATCCATGTCAGTACTCCCAGATTTATTTGGGGAGATGGATGACAGCAAATGGGGAAAGACTTTCCTTCATGACATCCTTCCCCTGTGCTTTCTGGAATTCAGACAAACAGTTGTAGGACCTCCCTCTGGAGCCCATCTGTGCCAGCCAGGCTTCCACCACAGCCAGGAGCTGCAGGTTTCCAGGAACAAGCCATCCAGCCCAACTCCTGTGCAAGAACAGGAGCTGTCTCACAGTGTTTGTGTAGCTGCTCAGTTGTTTGGCTACCAAAATTCTCTTTTCATGGCCAAAAGGTGGAAAAAAAAAAAAAAAGAGGACTGCATCATCTTGTATTATCAAATAAAACAAAGCCCAAACTAGGACTTCAAAGTATTTGTCATGCACGCTCCCAGTGATTTGTCCTTGAAGAAAAAAACCCACAGGATGAAGAATTTTCCTATTTAAATGCCAGCTTAGAAGTGAGAATTCAAATATCCTTTAACAGAAAAGAGAAAACACATTTGCAGGTAGAACCTGCAGTGATGAATGGCTTTCAGTAACAGTTTACACCAGCATCAAATTCCTGCTCTTGACCCTTTCCACTCTTCACCATGAGCTCAGCCTCATCCAGATGAAAATGAAATGCACCAGAATTGTAAGGATTAAGGCACAGAATTATGTCAATTCATAAATCAAATCCAAATCTAACATTTCAGAAAAATATTCATTCATTTGAAGGCAGTTATGGAAACCTGGTAAGATTTACTTCAGAACAGAAGTGTTTTAATGTTACAAACAGATAAGCTTTTTTAACCAAATTAACCAGAAACAAGTATAAAATAATAAAAAGTCCTCAAACTCTTTAATCTGCATAGTGAGATTTTAAATAATGAAATCACAATTGATTGTAGCTGCCCAAGACTCACTGAACAACATCCAATGTCTTAAAACTAAAACACAACCCTGAGAGATGACAAGTAATGTGTTAAATTCAAGTATTATTCATAATTATAATCACACAGGAAACCTTCTTAAACCCATCTCTCTATGAATTAAAGAGGCTTATAAATTTCTAGGCATTGTGCAATGCTATTCCAGCAGTAATGGCTAACATGTGACAGAGACTTGCAGGAGCCATTTCAAAAATCAAACTACATTTCCACGGGCCACAGTCCTGCTAAGACACAAACAGACACCAATCCTCACTCACTGGGGAAAAAAATGACTTTTCCCTATTGTTTGTGGCATTTAAATGTTGTTTCTTTGTAACCTGAACAAGCCTAAATGCAAGGAGAATAACTGGCAGAGGCTGCTGCAGCCAGAGATCCCAGTTCTGCCACGGGAAAAGCTGATTCTTTTTAGCTTTTAGTCACAGGAAAGCCAAATACTTTTACAACCTCTGTTGTCAGGAGCATAAACAGACTTGCCATTAAGCAATTAACTGGTCCAAGAGGTTGAGACACGAGCCTGAGTGCTGGAGCAGACACCACCCAGCAGCACGAGGCCACCGAGCCCTCTCTGCAGCGCAGGATCCGTGCCAGTCCCTTCCCATTTCGGATCAGCTTTCCTTCGAAACAAAGTCACAATATAAATAGTGCATCCCCAGGTCTGGAATAACTGTTTTATCACGGATGGCTAAAAAGTTTCAGGAAATGTTACAAACAATTCCAGTAACTGAGAAATATTTACATCAGGAAGTGCCTGTTCTGTTCTTTCAAGTTATCAATGTTCCACTAACACCCTCCCCAAATTCCCACATTTTCAGATGTCATCTGATCCGTGGGTTTTTTTTTTTTTTTCATCTTATTGCTTGTAACAAAATACATTAAACACTGTAAACCCCATGATTTTTTGTACCCACAATCACCAAGATGAGGGAGACACTGACAGGGCTGGAAATGTTTAAGAAGAAAAATAATTTATAAAAAAATATTCCAGCGGGGATTAATATTTAATGGCAGGAATGGACCACTTTTCTTCAGCCTTGTCACCAAGTAAGCCAGTGCTAATCCATTAAGCATATTATGAGTTTGGAGAATTAGACTTAGATTAACAGGGCCACCTCATTTTCCAAAACAAGACTCTATATATGTTTTTATTATATCTTTTATTCTGGATAAAACAGACCCACTAGTATTGCATCCTATTTCTTCATAATGAAGCTACTTAAACTGGAGATGCATCTTGTACTTCGAGACAGATCTGGTTCAAAACAAAAAAGCATATTTCAATAGCTGCCAGGAAAACACTGTACAAATATACTCCAAGAATATTTCTTTTTCCACGTTTGATATTTGTGACAATGTGAGGGAAGGAAGAGCTCCTCTATCCCCTACAACCTGCTCTTTAATGTCACAGCGCCCAAACTACACCTGCTCATTCAACATTTCTTTCCATAAAAGGTTGCTGAACACAAACAGATTATTTTTTAGAACATTTTGAATGTAAAACCATAATCTGATACAAAAAGAAGTTCTAACTGAGCATACAAAGGGTGTCAAGGTGCCAGCATCTCTTAGCCAAGATGACCAGACAAGAAGAACTAAAGCCTGGAGGGACTTGGGGCCTGCAAGCAGTGACATAAAGCTCTGTGGAACAAAGTCTGCTTAGCTAAAGCAAGGATTTAAACATTTTGAGGCAGGCAATTCTTGCCAAGCACCATCTGGGAGCGTTCACCATTAGGTTTGCTGATTCAGGGCATCTCATACAGTCCCGTTATTCCTGTTTAAGGTACCAGCAAAGATACAGTATTACAAGAGAACAGGCTGCCATGTTATTGATATTTAAAACAAAGCCAAATTTAATTACTCCTGAAACAGCAGGGGAGACAGAAAAAGCAAGAACAAAATCAAGAATGACTTCTTGACAGAGGTGATCTTACCTATTCCGTAGGCTTTAGCACAGATCCATTGTAGATTAGCAGCTATTTTTGCTCTGGCTGAATCGTAGAGCTCCAAAGGGACAATCTCAACTGCACTATCTGTCAGAGCATCCATTTTTCTTCTGGTACTATCTCCACCCGCACAAACATCAACATCCACCATCTAAAACAAAAACAAAAGGCAGAGACTTTCACACGAGCCGACGATTCTAAAGCCACACGGGAGAGGGGCTGGCCCGGCTGCACACAACAGGCCCGACATCCTTCGGGATTTCCATCGGGAGGGCTGATGTAGCGATTCCAAACCCGCTCGGAAATCAAAAGCCATCGGAGCCCGGGGCGAGCATCCCTTATTGTCAAGGGCAGGGCCTGGCTCGGCCAGCGCCGGGCCGAGGCAGCGGAGAAAGGCGCAGCCCCGTCACCTGCCGATGGGATAAAGGGAGGATGGGGCTCTCCCGAACAATGCGGGCAGGTACCGCCGCCCCCTCCCCGCCCGCGGGGCCGCGCCGGGGCAGGGGCAGAGCCGGGGCAGCACCTGCGGCTCCTTCCCCCGCCTCGCCCCCGAGAAGCAGCAGAGGCTCCGCGCCCGCACGCCCATGGCCGGGCCGAGCAGCGCCGGGGGCCGGCGGCGCCCCCTCCCCGCATCCCCGCCCCACCCGGGCGGAGGAGGAGGAGGCGGCGGTGGCGGCGGCGAGGGCGGGGGAGGCGGGGGGCGCAGCCCACCCGGCGCCGGCTCCGCGCAGGCCCCCGCCGAGCCCCCGCCGCCGCCGCCGCTCCCCCCCGGCCCGCCGCGGCCTGCAGGCCCCGCCGCCTCACCTTGCCGCGCTACCGCTGCCTCATCCCCGGCGCGAGAAGGGGGCACGGCGGTGCCCGGAGCCCCGGCGGCGCGGGGGTGGGGGGAGGCTCGGCGGGCCCGGCGCCGCTGCCGGTGCGGGAGGCACGGACGGAGCCGCCGCCGCCGCCGCCGCCGAGGGGCCGCGGCTGCCACAGCGCTCGGGGCCGCGCGCGCGCGCGCGCGCGCGCATGCGCCCGCCTCCCGCTCCGCGCGCGCGCCCGCGCCCTCTCTCCGACCCCCCCACGCCCCCCCCCCCCTCGCCGCTCCCGCCTCGCCCTGCCCGGGGCGCGCGCGCGCGCTCGGCGGGAAAAGGGAGAGGCGGGAGGGAGCGCCTGCGCGCGCGCGCGCCCGCGGGGTGAGCGGCCTTCCGCCGCCCGCGCGCGCCCGCCAGGCAACCGTTGCCATGGCGACCGCGCCCGGCCCGGGAGCGCGGGGAGCGCGGACCCGCCCCTCACGGCCCCGCCGCCCGCACGGCCCCTCACGGAGCCACGGCCCCTCATAGAACCACGGCCCCTCATAGAACCACGGCCCCTCACGGAACCACGGCCCCTCGCGGAACCACGGCCCCTCACGGAACCACGGCCCCTCATAGAACCACGGCCCCTCATAGAACCACGGGCCCTCACGGAACCACGGCCCCTCATAGAACCACGGCCCCACGGCCCCTCATAGAACCACGGTCCCTCACGGAACCACGGCCCCTCACGGAACCACGGCCCCTCATAGAACCACGGCCCCTCATAGAACCACGGGCCCTCACGGAACCACGGCCCCTCATAGAACCACGGGCCCTCACGGAACCACGGCCCCTCATAGAACCACGGGCCCTCACGGAACCACGGCCCCTCATAGAACCACGGCCCCTCATAGAACCACGGTCCCTCACGGAACCACGGCCCCACACGGAACCACGGCCCCTCATAGAACCACGGCCCCACACGGATCCACGGTCCCTCATAGAATCACGGCCCCACGGCCCCTCACGGAACCACGGCCCTTCATAGAACCACGGCCCCTCACGGAACCACGGCCCCTCATAGAACCATGGCCCCTCATAGAACCACAGCCCCTCACGGAACCACAGCCCCTCATAGAACCATGGCCCCTCACCGACCCATGCCCCACCTCATGGACCCACCACCATCACGGTCCTCCTGCCCTCACAACCCTGCCGCCACATCCCCTACCCCATCTTGAGGGGCAGGTGCTGACCAGGGCTGCCGGGGGAGCACTGGGGTCCAGCCTGTGGGAGTCATGATGGAGAAAGAGCCTCTTTGGTTAAAAATGGGGTGAACGAGAGTGACTTGAGCTGTGTCCCACTCCAGTGACCTGTCAGGCAGGTCCTGGCCCTCCCAACCCGCAGCCCAGGGGAAATGTGGGGTCTGCAGGGGTTTGGGGAATCAGCTCCTGGGCAGGAGGTGGAATTGGGGCTGCTGGGCCCCCATCCCATCCTCACCCCACAGAGTCACAACCCCTCGGCATCTTCACCCAGCCTTCCCTTCGGATGCAGGGAAGCACAGAATTGCCAAAGAAACTGCCTCACCACAAAAACCACCAGCTGTGGGAACCTTTAGGCGCATGATAGATTCCTCTGTACCAAAGCAGTCGTTTTCTTAAGTGCGGGAAGGGTTGAAATTTCTCTCTGCTGTCAGCACGGCTCAATAAAACATTGGGTTTGTATCAAAAAGTATCAGCAATACTTTTCTTCATGGTATTACAAATAATGTCCTTCAAGATTTGCTGAGTTACTCCCTGCTCACCACCAAAGGATGCTGGACGGTTTTCAAGCCGAAGCCTGACTTACACATCTTATGTTTCTTGGCAAAAAAAGAATTTCTTTCCCTGCTTTATGTCGTGATCTGTAACAACAGCAAGAAATGCGTGACGGGTTCAAGATGTGGGGTTCTTTTTGCTGTTAGACACGCTCTTGTCTCCCAGCCCTGTCTCCCGCTGTCTGCATGGCAAGCAGGGGTCACAGAGTCCTAGAACAGAATCATGGAATATCCTGAGCTGGAAGGAACCCACAGGGATCTCTGAGTCCAGCCCGTGTCCCTGCACAGACACCCAGCCGTCCTCAGGGCCACCTTTGGGTGCTCTCTGACAGCTTTAGATCCTGCTTATCTTGTGGTGCCCAAAACTCTGTGCAGTTTTGGCCACCGCTGCCTACCAGGCTCGTGATCAAAACCGGACCCTGCAGATTAGCTCACTTGACAAGTGAGTTTTAGGGCTCGTCTGAAAAGTGAAGCTGCATGATTGAGCTTCGAGCCTTTAATGCCTGTGCTGGCCAGATGAATTATCCTCCTATCCATCTACTGAAACCATGATTATAAGTTTAGCTGCACAACAGCGATAGCAGACTGACCTTATTCCACCTAATTTTGTTATGATTCCCATAAATTATTTTCCTGCTGCATGTAACTGGTAGATTATATGAATATTTCAGAATCATTAAAGATTCATTTGGGTATGTCTTAAGATTTAATGTTTATTTCCTTGTGTCTTCTCAAAGTGCAGGGGGAGGGCATTCTTTGTTTGTGTCACCAGGAAATACAATCTGGTGTCCAAAGGTTATTCCAGCCTCTATCACTCTCCCATATTGCAGAATTGTGTGCAATTAAACTGTCTTTGCAAACAACTTGCTGGTTGTTTAATAATCTCTCTTCGAAGGGTTTGGTTTTCAACACAGTGGTTTACAGGCTGTCAGTTTGGGGCGTTATCATCAGAACAAGCTGCTCTTGTTTGTAGATTTAGCATAAAGGCCGAATCCAAATCCCCTTATATTTGAGAAGAATGTTTTCATTTTCCTGGTGGATTGGGCAATAGACCCACGGCAGGAACAGAGCAGCCCTTGGACTCCTGGAGCAGGTGACCTGTGTTGAGGGTGAGAAAACTGACCTACATCTTCCTCTGACATATTTATCCTTGAGGTAATGAATGGATCCAGTTGTTAAACTTATCAGAAACAAAAATATGAAACAAAACCAGGCCACTATCACCTCAACTTCTGAAACTCTTGGAACAGAAAAATGCAAAAAGCATCAAGGGGAGTGCTCTCCTTTCCCGGGCCTCTGCTGCACGCAGCATCCTGGCCTTGGAATTACCTCTTGCTCTGCCCCTTTTTCTCCTCTCTGCACCTCTTCCAGTCTGGTGTGGAATGTGCTGCCACTTCTTCCTCTATGGTAATTCCCTGAAACTCTGCTACTGAGGGCATTTGCATGCCCTTAAGTGGAAGCTGAAATTGATGTTTTGGGAAACTTTGTAGGTGATGATGAAGTGGTTTGTCGAGAACTTGGCATCATCCCACACCAGCATCCTCAAACTTGTCCCGGAGATAAAAAGTCTGCATTTAAAGTGGGAGGATCACCAGTGGATTGCTAAGCATGTTTACCTTTTCCGTGAGAAAATAAATGACTCCCATATTCAGCAGCAACAAATTCATCTGTAATTTGCGTGCTGCTTGTTTCTTTCTGTGCTCCACTACTAAACACGCTCCAAGGCTTTTCTTCTGGAAAATGGTAATACATTGCTTTTCTACATGAAATAATTTTCCTATTAGTCTCCTGGATTCCTCACGCACTGAGAGTGGGTGTACACGTGAACTGACACAACTTGTCTTCCAGCAGAGCTCTGAGGTTAATTACTAGCAGGCAATTCCTTTGAGAAATCACCATATTCACACATGACACTCATTGCAGGTAGCAAAGCTGGACCGTTTGTCCTTGTTTTCTGCCATACTGGATAAAAGCCTGGGATTTTGGTTTCTTCCACCTTGTTTCAATTACCAATATTGGGAGACCACGGATAGAATAAGAGTATTAGTTCCCAGAATATCTGATGTCCCCAAGGACAGCAGATCTAAATTAATGTTGTAAAAAAAAAAAAAGTATCTTCTGTAAAAATATAAATGTGCTGTGGCCTGAGACTTACAGGCTGAAGTTGGTCCTGGGTATGTAGAGGAAGAGCTCCCATTCCTGGAATTGTTTGGGTTAGAAAGATCTTAAAGATCATTTTGTCCCAAACCCCTGCAGTGGGAGGGACACCTTCCACTATCCCAGGTTTCTCCACACCCCATCCAACCTGACCTGGAACATTTCCAAGGATGGGCAGCCACAGCTTGTCCTCAGCAGCCAAAAAAGGCAGGTGGCTCTCTCTGGGAAGAGAATTTTTGCCTTCAGTCTTGCCCAACAGCTGCTGCCTGTGCTCTGCAGAGCACTGAGAGAAAACACTCAAATGAATGAACATTTTTATCTCTTATCCTTGCAAAATTTCCAAGACAGCCACGAGTGCTGGAGATGGCCCCAGCAGAGCAGCGAGCAGCTCATGCACACTCACAGCCCTGGCTGCTTGCAGCTCTCTCCTCAGAGCCCTATTTTCAGCCTGGACTAATTTTGAACCCTGCTGTAGCTGCTTCCCTGTGCTTAGTTCTGCAGGGCCTCGTTTGCCCCGGTGCTGAGCACTTAATATCCCCAGCCAGGATTGACTTAGAGCCTGGGCACACCCCGAGGTCACAGCGTGGGGTCAGTGCTGGCACTGCCTGGGGGGCAGAGGGGTCTGTCTCCTCTGTGCCCATCGCATTTGGTATCCTAAACATATGCCCACACTAAAGGGATCAAAACAAAAGGTGCATCTTACTAGAAATTCCAGAAGGAAAAGGAGATGTGGTCAAGAAGACACTTAAAATATCTCCTGACTGACTGGAGCCTGGGTCCCATCACACGAGGCAGAGTGGGGTGGCTGGCAGCCTCCTCATGCTCTTGCTGCTCCGACAGCTCCAAATGTCTTTTCCTGCCTTGTACAAAATAGTTTCTTGTGACAGCCCATCACGGAGCCAGCCTCGAGGAGCAGAGAGCAGGATATTATTCTTAGTAATGGGACCGTCACTTCAGTGCCATTCCCAACAGCACGGGAACAGTTTCTGAGGCACAGCGCCGCTGTCAGCAACTCCTTATCTCCACTTCTGTGGCTCGGCAGGAATATGCAGTGGCAAGGCCTTGTGCATCAGGGAACCACAGGCAACGAGCAACATTTTTCATGTAAATAAAGAAAACAAATGAAGTGCAGGTAGTAGGACTCAGTTCCATTCATGCTTTTGTATTATTTCAAAGGTAATGTATATGCAACTCAGCTGTTATGCTGATGAGTGCAACAAGTTATTCAGATTTATTTCTTTTTCCGCTGCTTGGAGTGTTTGATGTGTATCAAACCCAAGAAATGGGACGGGCAGGGAGCACAGGCAGCTCTGCTCCTCACAGAGAGGGGCTTCCCCCCAGCCAGGGACAAGCCCCATCACATTTAAACGAATACTTGTGTTCAGCACTTATCTTCAAAGTGCTGTGCAAACATTAATTAATGACTCTGTTATTGCCAGGGGGAAGAGCTGGCTGAGGGAGGGGTGACAGCTCACCCTGCCTGCCTTCCTTGCTGGGAGCCAGAGCTCCCTTCCCCTGCTGTGAAGGGCAGGATGCTCCATCCCCAGGCCTCCAGTTACCTCCAGCAATTGCAGCTCTGGAAGTGCTGCTGGTGGGTTCTAAGTGCCTGCATCAATAATAGGAGGGGGTTTTGCCTGTAAAATATTTTTATCCATAAGATTATTTATTTTTAAAGTCCCTGGACTATGTTTAGGAGGATAACAGGTCAATAGCATTCACAGCCCAGCAGGTTCTCCTGGGAGTCTCATCCCACCATGCCTTGTCATTCCTCAGGCAACCCCAAGCAGGGAGACCCCAGGGACGAGCTGGGTAAGTGCTGAAAGGGTTTTGAGTGTTGTCATGATCTAATTAATGAGCAAATGAGATGTTTCTAGCTTTCCATGTATCTTTATATTCATTAAACCATTTTTAGCAACCACATTTAAGTAGTGCTCAAACAAATCAGTTTCAATGTGGACTGTTGATTTTCTTTTCCCAGATGATTTCATTCTAAAATGCATTTTTTTTTCCTAAGGACACTTCGAGTAAAACTATATTAACCACAACTGTACAACTATGCAAAGACAGAATTACTTATCCCCAACTTTTTCACCATTTAAGCATTGCAGGAAATCAATGAATAAAGTGAAAGGCAGGAGAAACAAACAAGAAAAAAAAATCGAATTGTATTCCAAAATGCAACATCTTCCTCCTGCTCCTGGCTGTGCAAGGTGCAAGAGCCCAGAGCAAGATGGAACATACTCAGCATGATCATCCCAATAAATGCTGTAGGGATAGTGGAGCAGTGCAAATCCCTGGCACAGGAATAGCCTGGCATCCATCAGCATGGCACAGAGCCCTCCTCTTGCCATGAGCTGGCACGTGGTTATCCTCAAAAACAACATCCTGATCCCCTGCTGAGCATTACCTTTGGGAATTCACAGCCACCTCAGCCAACCCTTTCCAAAAAGCTGTTACAACATGGCGATTTCACCAAAATGTTCTACATCCATCACACAGAGGGAGGGAACAAATCCGTGGCTGCCTTGTTCCAGGTCCCCCAGGGGATGCACAAAGGCAAACGCTGCCTGCCAGGTCCTGGAAAATCCATCCAGCCTCAGGAGGGATGTACCTGACCCAGCACTTCCCATTCCCTGTGGCAGATCTGAGCTGTGGTCTTGCAACACAGGGGATATTTTGAGGACAGGGCTGTAATCTCTGGATTTGAAGGCTTCTTCCTCCACAAACATAAACCTTCAGCCCTGGGCTGAGTGGCCAGCACAGAAACTTGCTCTGGGTGATTTTGTTGTGCTTCAGTGCAGCAAAAACTGCCTCAAAACCAAATTAAAGCTCCTCGAATTCCCCCACAGCAGGGTCTGGCGGGGGTGGGCAATGGCTTCCCACTGCATTTTGCCTCGTTCCCATTCAGTATTTTTAGCTCCTGCTCTTCTGGTGGGATGCAGCTCCCAGTTCCCCTTGCTGCCAGCTCTGTGCCACAGCCAAAGCCTTCACCTGGCAGCCCTGTCCCCTCCTGCCCTGCCTGCAGGGAGGTGCCAAGGCAAACACTGCCCTCCTCACCTGCTTGGGCCCCAGCCAGCTTGCACATGCTCCAACACTCTTAAATCTGCAGCCAGAGAAATATGGGAATGTACAAATTAGTCACAGGAATTGAAACATCTCCATCCTGCTCATCCAGGTCTTATTTACAGCAAGAACTTTACGGCTGTAAAACTGAGACACGGAGCAGGAAACCGAACCGCGCCAGAGCCTCTGATCCACCGGCAGAGAGCTGTGGCTGATGGACCTCAGAGCAGACTCCCAGGATCAGGGGTGGGCAGTGGCCAGCCTGGTCCCCACACCCCTGGCAGGGATGCCAAAGGGGCACATGGTGTGTCCGTCCCTGCTGCAGAGCTGGGCACAGAGCTCATGCATGCCCTGGGGTGCCCATCCCCAGATTCCCCCCACAATCCCTTCCAATGGCTTTGGCACCTGCCGAGGTTGGCAGAGATGTGGGCAGGACACAGCCCCACACCAGGACGGGTCTGGCTGAGGAGAGTGACCACGACACCATGAGCATGACCCGGGGATGAGCCACAACACGGCTCGTGATGGTCCCGTCCTGCTGTGACGGGGTGGCCCCTCTGTCCCCATTCGCAGCGCTGCTCACTGGGGCCATCGGGTGTGGGGCTGCATGGCCCTGGTTCTCCCGTGCCATCCCAGCCCGCTCCCCACGCGTGCCGAGCCTGCTGCCTGCCCAGCACCACCCTGCCTCGGGGTTCGGAACTGGCTGAGAACCCCTCAGCTGGCCCTGGGAACGGGGGTGATGAGACCCCCAGGGCAGCCCGCGGAGAAGGGGGTGCTGCAAAGGACGCCCCATCAGTGGGGCTGGGGCACTGGGTGCCGCTGTCTGTCCGGTTGGGCGGACACACGGCTGCTCCGAGACCCCCAGCCGCTCAAAGAGCCCCGGGAGCGGCCCCTGACCGCGTGAATCGCCGCCAGCACTGACTTACCGCCGGCCGCCGTCGACATCCTCGCAGCCTCGGGGGTCGCCGGGGGCTCTGGGCAGCTCCCCGTGGCATGGGAGCCCATGGCACGTCCCGGGGCTCAGCGCCGGGGGGCTCGGTGCCCTGCGCTCCCCGGGCAGGGCTGGGGGCAGCGGGGCAGCGCTGCGCTCCCCGGCATCGCCGGCATCACCACGGCAACTGCCGGCTGACTCACGCTCCTTCCGAGTGACATCAGAGATGCGGAGGAGGGGGCCGGGGGCTGCGGGGCGATGCCGGGAGCAGATATTCCCGCTTTGGTTTTGGTTAAAGCTGCAAGGTTTTGTGCGGGGAAAGCTTTCAGATGCAGCCCCGCAAGCAGTGCCACGCCGGGATCTTGGCTTTTTTTTTTTTTTTTTTTTTGCAGAAGAGCCACGGAGTCAGGAGGGGGGAAGATGCTGGAGGCCATCGGCTCTGAAAGCTGCCCAGTGCTGGTGGCGTGGCGGGACTGGGACAGAGCCAGAGGGCCAGATGAGATCCCGCTCCCCCATACTGCCCTTGGACTTCAGTTTAAAGCCCCAGATGACGGAAACAGTTGAGAAATTACTTACTTTGGCTTCCCTTGGCACCAGGAATGGGTGAAGGTCTCTCCTTAGAGGGGATGCATTGGGCCCCTCATGTTCAGGCACGTTTCTCCTGCACATCCTCCCTCTGGAACACCGCCCTGCAGTGCCCAGCACTTGTGTCCGGCATGGTGGGAGCTGAAAAGGGACCTCGCTTGGAAACCAGTCAGGAGCAGGCAGGAATGTTTGCTGGGCACACACACAGGGGGTTCAGCACCAGCACAAACCAATGCTGCACATGCAGACGTTTTTCAGAGGGATTTGGCAGCACATTTTCTCAGAGCTGGGCCGTGTGGGGCTCCCTCACGTGCCATCTGGTAGCCACAGCCAGGAGCACTGATGGCTCCATCCCCTCCACTCACAGGCTCTCTTAGACTGAGCCTGATGAGACAGAGGAAGTATTTTTAGTGGGATGAGAGTCCTGCACGAGGCTCTGTGCTGAGCAAGAGCAGCCAGTGATGCAGCAGCTACACCATCTCCAAAAAATAAACTTTGATCAACCCTCCACGGGAGCAGCCCCCAAGGCATCACAGCCCCAGGCAACACCCCCCACCAGACCCCTCCTGGGGGCTCCTGGGTATCGCTCCTTCCATGAGGCTGGGATCAGGGAACCCAACACTCGGGGCTTTTATTTTTAGCCCAGCAAACTATAAATACAGCCCACGGTAACCCACGGGAATCTGAGCGACTGCTCGGCCCGGGAAGTGACGGCACCGGGGAAGCCCGCGGCTGCCAGAGCTGCACCACCAGGGCTCCAACGGGAAGGGCTCTGTCCTACTTCCAGACACCTGGGCTGGATGGAAATAATTCAAACCACTTATGGATTGGGCTGCACCAGGCACGGGGCTGCTGCAGTGGGGAGAAGGGGCTGGCAGGAGGAGTGGGCTGCTGCTTTTCGCTGACAGGAAAGGGGAGAGGAGGGGTGGGGAAGGTTCACCGGAGACCAAAGCACAGATTTCAGGGGGGGGTTGTGCAGTTTTTCTTTTTTTGGTGAATGTTCCCAATGTGTGGGAGCAGGGGAGTTAAGTGCCTGTCTGTGAGGAAGCCAGGAATAGGGGGGTACAGGCAGAGAGCACCCCGTGATTCATCCCAGGCAGCCTGGCAACCAGCTCCTGTGTAGGGGAAAACACAGATGGAACAGGGATGCTGCAACACCGATCCAAGAGCATGGCAACAGCCGGCTGGGGTCCTCTGAAGGATGCTTTTGAAGGTCTGAACTGTTCCCTTCTCTTGCACTCTTCATGGAGGAGCTGTGTGGGGCTTCTGGGGGTCCAGCAGCTCGCAGCACCTCACCCCAACTAAGGCCATGGGGACAGAGTAAAAAATCTAATCCCATGTGCCAAGAAATCCAGAGAGTTGTTCAAAACTGCTCTCCAGGCCTTGCACAGTGGGAAGGGGCTGAGGTTGTGTGTGGCTGAAGCAGCAGGGTCAGCACAGCCCTGGGGCTTCACAGTTCCAGTCCTGCACAGCCACATCGAGGAGGAGTTCAATAAATAATTCACCCAAATTTGGGGCACGTGGGAGCTGCTGCGGGTACGGGGCTCCCGGGCACAGATTCCCTGGGGAGCAGCTCTTCCTCAGAGGACAAAAAGGTTCACAGCTACACAAATGTGGTTTATGCCCAAGCTACGGCTCATAAAAGCCGAGAAACCACATCATGCATAAGCACAGCAAGTCTGCCATGAATAATTCAGTCTCGGGGTGCAGCAGCAGCCACACACCTGCACAGCCCCAAGAGGCTCCAGCAGCCCTCAGCAGGGATTAGGAGTGAGGCCTCCGGAGCCACCGCTCACATCGTGCACCCCGAGCTGGAACCAGCTCCTGCTCCACACGCTGCTTCCAGAGTGGGAGAGCTCATTATGCAACTGCTGATGGATGGGTAACAAAACCTGTTGGAGAGCTGGGACTCTCCCTGTGACACTGGGGAAGCTGCAGTGCTGCATCCCGGGGTGCAGGGTTGGTGCAGGACCCCACCATGTGGGGTTTGCATCCCACCTGCAGCCCACAGCTGGCTGTGCTGCTGGAGCCACCCTGGCATCACAGCTCTGAACTCAGGCCTTTTATTTTTGCACCAGCTTCTCTGCCAGGCATCTGAATCACAGCCCTGGCTTACAGAGCTGGTCACCTCTCCAGGTTTATTTCAGTCCAGCGTGCTCTGGTCCAGCACATCTCGAGTTACTGGAGTCCCTCCCCCAGCCCCAGCAGTGCCCGGATTCCTGGTGACACTGGATCCGCAGGGCTGGGGCTGTGTCCCAGCTCAGGTCACACTCCCTGGCACTCGGACTGAGTATCACACACGTACACTGCAGCCCTGCCCTCCTTCCAGCCATTTTCCAGGACCAACATCCAGCTCACAAGTCCTACAGTTGAAGTGGAAGCTTTTGAATTACAAGAGAAAGTAATTTCTCCCTTAATTCTGCTCCAAACCCAATTTCCCTATGCCAAATCGTTCCCAGCAGCTTCCAGAGCTGCTGCTTCCTCTGGCCAGTTCCTCTTATAATAAAATCAATTCTAAGTTCCTCTTATAATAAAATCAATTCTAAAGAAAGGCATGATCAAGCAGAGAGCACATGACAGGATTGTCACCAAGGGGACGGCAGCCTGGTCTGAGCTCACGGGGCTGTCAGGGCACAGGAGCTCCCAGGGGAAGCATCTGCTGCTTCCATCTGTTTCACAGAGTCGCAGAATGGTTTGGATTGGAAGGGACCTTACAGACCATCCTGTTCCACTCCCTGCCACCAGACCAGGTCGTTCCAAGCCCTGTCCAACCTGGCCTTGAACACTTCCAGGGATGGGGCAGCCACAGCTGCCCTGGGCATTCGCTGGAACCCTCTCCAGGAGGAGGTCCAGAGGAGCTGATGGGTAATGTGCAATATTCTGCTCCTTTATGGGGCAGTGTGACCATGACCGTGGATTCATGGGAGAGAGTGAACACAGGGAAGGAGAAAACCCAACCCAGCCCTGGGATGGCACTGGCAAAGTGCCCACGGAGCGCTGGGAACGGCTCTTGCCACACCGCTGTGCTGTCAGCAATGGCTCACCTTGCCAACACCAAGCTGCTTCTGCACGGCCAAGTGCAACCTGTGCTTCCCTTCCCCACCCTTTGGGATGGATTTGGGCCCTGCTGGAGGCGGCTCCTGGGCCGGAGCTGCTGTTCATCCCTGCTGGAGCACCCCGGGACACGTCCCTGCGCCGAGGGCGCACCGGGAGCTGCCAAACACACGCCAATTCCAGCCCCTCCTGTCACTCACACAGCAGCACTTCTTCATTTTTAAGGTGTGGATTTCTGCCCAGACCTGCTGTACCAGTTCAGGTTCACAAGTGTCATTATCTAATGATACATCCCAAGCTGCTTTAAGGTAATTTTTTTGTTGTTTTAATTGTAAATTAGTGGACAGCCAAACCTTTGAATTATCCTGCTGCTGTGCTGTGCATTACAGCAAACCTGAGTTAGGGCCTGACACCACAATCATCTGCACTTAACACCACCACATTTACCAACGTGATCTGAACAAGCAGCATTTTGATGTCTCACACTCTAATCCTCCATCTCTCACAGGTCACAACAAAAATCACTCTGAACTCCTCACAGTTGCTGTAACTGCTAAATAAACAGGCTGCTGGCAAGTTCCTTGTCCTGAACATGGAACAAAATGCTAATTAATTAAACAACCCAACCGCCAAAAAACCCCAAATGAACTCTACAGATTCTCTCTCCTTTACAGAAATAAATCCACACATTTACACCACCATCAGCTGCCTCCAAGGTAGCCACAGAGGGGGCCAAGGCTTGGAAGTGCTTCCCAATCTCCCACAGCAGCTCTGGCACCACGACAGCCAGATGGGAATTTTGGTTACGTCACGTGCAAGTTGCTGCATCCCACCAGCTGCTGCTTGCTGGAGCTGTTTTCCTTAATGAGGGTTCCCTTGTTGGGAAAGAAAAGACTTCAATTTGTCAGTCAACAACTGTCAAGATAAATCCATCCTCAGTGGCATCGCAACATCCCAGGGGATCACCAGATCGTGTTTCACAAAGCCCTTGCAATCAATCTCCCCAAGTGCAACTTTTCTTGAAAAATAGAGAAATACCTTCCAGGTGTAGGAACAGCTGCTGAACCAGGATTTCCTGCACAAACTCTGTATGACCAGCTCTCACCCCCCACTTTCTGAGAAACAATTTCAGCAAGCTGCAGGTACAGGGAACGCTGAACAACCTGGATCCATAAACCTTTGCTGCTCCTGCAAATGATGGTTCCGAACACTTGGTAATAAATCAAAAAACTTTATTTTGAAGATATATTATAAATGTACAGCACACACAACATCAGTGTCTGGGGTTATGTGTGAGCAGGTTTAAAGCCTCAGCATTCATTCCAGCCCCGGCCGTGGGTTCCACGTCTCCACACAAAGCAATTCTGGGCTGAACAGGTCTGGCTTTGCCAACACCTCCCTGACTTCCAGGAATATATTTCAGAACAGCAACTGCTTAAAATGTTCACAATTTAGCAGCATTCCTTGCTTTTGGCCTGGAGGATTTCTGCAGGGAGCAAATCCTGCTGGTTTTCCTGCTCAGGGAGAGGTCAGCGACCCACGCGAGCCTGGCCAGAATGAATCCCGAATTCCACAGGCTCAGGGACGTCTGCCCTAGTTTAAGCTTCAGAAAAGTAATGTCACACCTTAGGAAGAGCTGTGCATGCCACACACCGGCATCAGAGCCAGATCAAAGTTATCCTATGCGGTACCTAATTGCTGTATACACAGGTGAAATGAGAAAATGTGAAGTCAGTACCTTGCAATGTAATTTTACTGGTGCTGCCTCGTGGGAAGTGCTGGGTAGCAAATCACATTCGTGTACAGTTCATTAAGCCATGATAAAAATATGCAAATTAAAAATCTCTACAGGCCTCTGTTACCTGCTGCAACAGAGACACTTGGGTTTGTGGGGCTTCGTTTAAAACGTGATCCAATTTCCTCCCTCTCCCCAGAGCATGATATAAAACTATACCCAAATTCAGTAAGAATTTAATGCATTTACATTTACTGAAGTTCACATGCTGCAAACAGGATCTGCATTGAAGATCTTCAAATCTAGGGCAAGAGGTGCTTAAAAAAACCCTTTTGCTACACTGGATGTGGGGATGGAGGAGAGAACCACCGTGAGAACATTCATGTGGACCTAACACCCCGTGCAGGGAGGTGGGATTGCCCCCACTGCCCTGCCACAGCCAGCACACATCCTTCCAAGTAGGAGCTGTCCCAGAGAGGGGGATCCAGGCAGGATCTCCAGCCCCAAAGCTCCAGGACTCTCAGTGGGATGGAAATACCAGTTGGAAGTGCCGCTGTTCTGTTGGTGAATAAAAATGGCATTTATTATTAAAAGTAGAAAACCAGGATGGTTCCTTTGGATGAAACATTGGCTATCCTGTGCACAAGCCTTTGGGAAAACTGCCACAGGAGCAGAGCTCACTGTAACCTGTGCCCCTTCCACAGGCAATGCTTGCTGACAGTGTCACTATACATTCGTTTGGTGCGATGCTTGTTTTGGTGTGAACGCCTAAAAAAAGTAATTGTAACAGTCCTAACTAAAAAGGATTTCAATAACCACTAAAGAATTGCTTGGATATGAAAATCAACCTCTGAAATGCAAGTTTGGTTCCAGGAGAGGAGGAAAGGAAGGGGAAGAGGGGTCAAGCCTTGGGTCAGGTCTGTGACAGGAGCTGCCAAGAAGCAGCCAGGAGCTGGAGGCCTTGGAACTCGTGCAGGAGAGAACCTCACACCTTCCCAGAGGAGGAATGCCCTGATGGCTGCTTTGGGAACTGAGCAAGTCAATTTTGCAGCTGCATGGAGAACACAAACGTCCTTGAAATGGTGCCAAGCCCAGCGGGGCGATCCCGTGTGACCATTCCCGTGGAGGGATGCAGCAATCCTAAAGGAAGACTCATGGCCCTGCTCACCAGGAGAGGAGGAATGGCAGATTCTTTGGGCTGGAGCAGGGAGAGAGGTTCAGCAGGAGAGTTACACTAGCTCGGGCTCGCAGGTCAGGACAATCAAGGTCCAAGCTGTAAAGTAGCCACTGGCCTATTTTCCAAACACATCCCTTCAAATGCATCCCCCTAAAAAGAGAGTATAAATACGAAGCCCTGAGAACAAACTTCCACATTGTACATTGCCATTAAAAATATCAGTGTTTTGATGACACAATTATAAGTTAGATATATTTCAATAAATAGCTGGCTACTTGCAAGAGGCCTGCAACATCAAAAGGTACAAGATTGTCTGGCTACCAGTGGGGCAAAGAGCAGGAACTGTAAGAATCACACTATTAGTCACCCACCACCCATCCCTTTCCTGCTCCATCTCACAGGCTTCCAAATATTCCCTTGACCATGTTAAGAGAAAATTAACTCTGACATGCCCGTGCTAGTTTGTACTTGAACACCCAAGGTGCAAGCACAGGACCTGAGCCTGTAAATCCTCACTGCTGGGAGCAGTTCCTCCTCACAAAACCTGCTGGTTTTATTTAACAAAAATCTTTCCTGTGTGTTCAGGGCTCTCTCACTGGCCCTCAGACACCCTGCACACAAGGACAGCACAATTCCTCACCAGGCAAAGCCACACACATTCCTTGTGCCCCATGGCTGCACGTTCCAGCTCCAGAGTGGTGACACCTCAGCTTCTGCAGGTTTTCTAAAAACTGGGCCAATCTGTGCCTTTCCAAGCACAGTGGACTCAACTCCCCTCTGCATTTTCTGGGATGAAGCAGCAATCCCAGCCCTGGGGTGATGGGACACAGCCCCTGGTGTAATTCACACCCCAGCACCACTGATGTCTTGATCAATCCCTTCAGCCTCAGGGGAGTTTTTGCTGGGTTTGAATCAACTCCTGTGCCTTGCTGCAAACACCACACCTCCTAAATTCTGGTCTCCTTCAGCTTTTGGCCACTGCAAACTTCAGTTCTCACAAGCCAAGCAGGGCTCTGTTAAAGCCATCCCAAACAACACCTCAGCTGTGGAAGTGTTGAGCTCTGGAATAACAAAATCCAGAAATAACCACATCTTCTCAAGCCTCCCAGCACCCTAAAATGCAGAATTCCTTTATCCCTGCAGTCTCCCAGCTGCTGCTGCTGAACCTGTGCATTCTCACCTTCTATCCCATAGGATAATCTGTTTTACTGATGCTCTTCCCCACACTTTATAACCAGCTCAGTGGCACTGAGGGGTGCTGGCATTCCAAGGGAGGCAGCTCTGAGCACTTTTATCCCTCTGAGCTCCACAGTCCAACCATGGACTCCTGAAATCCAACCCAGCATTTCCCAAGCTGGGAATTTTACATTCTTCAAGGGCCACAACTGCACCAAAGGATCTGTTTGCTAAGTCTGAACCTCTCCTTATCCATTCAGAAGCCAAAAAACCTCTCACCAAACTACAGGGTAGTTTTTTCCAACTTTGCCTTCTAAAAACACTCATTGAAAGGAATATTAACCACAATCCTGACTGTAGAGAAGGACATTTCTCTCTAACATTAAGAGCTTCAAGTAAAGAGTCTTCTGGTATTGTTACAGGCAAAAAGCTTCAGGAGTAAGCAAAAAAAAAAAGCATTAAATAATCAAAACCTTTCATAAGACCACAATATTCAGTCACAGCAACTCATGAGTAGCTGTGCTGAGCTCACTGGGGTGCAGGATCAGGCTCCAGTTCAAGGTTATAATTTCATGTAATGTTGTCAGTCTATTCTTAGCAAGAGCCCACAAAAATGGTTTTACTGTCCAATTTGAACAGAAGAAACATCTCTATAAAGCTTGGAATTTCTAAATGTAGAAGTAAATATTTCAGCAGTCATCAACTGTAAAGCTTAATATGAAATTACAAAATTAAAAAAAAAATAAATAAAAGAATCCTGGGATAGTAAGACAAGATAAAATCTCAGGCTGTTTTGATTTCCCCACCCTTCATATTAATTATGAGAAATTGGCAACTTCAGTGCCTCAGCTGCATAACAGCACAGAGGAGATGCCAAGTTCAGGCCAAAACTTGTTGTAGGGTTTCGGGTTGCATCTTGCTGCATTTTTGTTTAAAAAAACCCCAACTGCACACAAACCCCTCCCACACCTCGGAGGTGACTTGCAGAGCTGCTCAGGATCTCCCTGTCTGACAGGACACTTTTGTGCTGTTCAAGCACAGGGTCTCCACCTGGTTTCTCTGTAAGATTTGCCTCTTCTGCCTTTCCTGCAGGGCTGTGAAGCACAAGGCATGGCAGGGATGATGACAGATGTCAATCATCTTTCACTAAGTTGAAAATAAACCCCTTTTTTTTTTAGCAGAATGCTAAAAAAGTAACACCTGCAGAGCCCAGTCATAAACACCAGCTGGATATTCACAGTGAGTTCTGTTCTTAATAGCTCAGAATTCCTCTCTGAAATCTCAAGTCAGTCTTCTGGCAAATTAGGAAAGACCCAGCCTGACATTCTTGGTATGACCATGGTAAAAATAAGTATAAAGAAAAACCCACTTCTAACTCAAAGATAGCAATTTCAAGCGTGCTTTAAATACCTTAAACAAGATAAAAACCTGTGTGGTTCTGCTGCTTTACAGACCACCAGCAACTCCCCCATGCAATTCAGCTGCTTTTTTTTTTTTTTTTTCTTTTTTTTGTAAACAGAATAAAACCCCCACAAGCCCCTTGCCAAAACTGTGCACATAAAAATGGGAAAAAAAAAAAAAAAACCACTGTGTGAACATATCCCTCCTTGCAATGGGATATGGCATAGTGTGAGCTTAGGAATTGCAGCCACTTGGGAATCCAAGTGTTGATGTGGTGAATTCTGTGGTGAAAGAGATCCTGCACCTTTATGGCACCTGACAGAAACCTCCTGTAAGTACAACCCCAGTGGGACTGCAACAACACTAACGCAGCAAATAAATAGGAAAAAGTAATGCTATTTATTAGAATTCCATCTCTGAATGATTCTGCTTAAATTAGAATGCCAGATAAACGAGCTTGGATAGAAATGCGCTTGCTCTCCCAAGATCTGGGCTCTTAAAAAACATTTCCTAAGAATCAATTTTTTTTTTTTGTAAAAAGCAGGTTTGCAATTTGATAAGAGCTATAAATTAATACTGTATGGAGATGATTAATATCCTATGCTAGTGGTCAGTGACCTTTTGTAAACACCAGCCAGATCCTAGCAAAACTGGCCAGAAAACTGTCACAGGCCTTTTGAACGAGCAGTATTTCTTTCCAACAATCAGATTCTTAAGTGTTTTCATAAAACCTTTTTCCTATTTTTTTTTTTTAATATATATACTTTATTTTAAACCTAATACCTGAAAACATAAACAAACCCTCAAACCTCTTCCACTAACACTAAATCCACAAGGCAACTCACTCCTGTTGGCCGTAACTACGAAAGCTCTCGTGCGAGAGACCCCTCCAGCCAGGATCTCCCCCTTTCCCTCCCTTCCATCCACCCCTTCCCAGCCATCCAGGCAGCCTCCCGTGGAGGTGGAGGGGGAGTGAGGGGCAGGGGGAAGTGGCACAGTGCACTGGCAGCTCCCTCTACGTGCGATTCAGTGTCTGGAAGATTCGGGAGATCTGTAACATCACCGGCCCCGTTTCGGGATCGTTCATCCACTGAGTGCTGTTCAAGGGGTTTTCAAGCATATCCTCGAAGGCTGCCAAGAAACAGGGATTGCAACAGTTAGTCCTGCAATGTTTGGGAGGTTTCAACAGCAGGGCACTGAGAAACAGCCACAGCTTGGAGGCAGTGCCCAGAAATGGTGGGGATACACATCGTGCATTCCCGAGGGTCCACAGCCTGGGATGATGCTGCAGGATTTGTGCTTTCCTCCCTTCTCAGCACTAAATTCACTGCAGACAGTGATTAAATACTCAGCCTGGATTACAGGCCAGCCCACAAAATCTCAAGGACACGAGGTTGAAAAGGTAAAGCCTTAACAAATGTGTCCAGGTCTCGGTGTCCAGGATCATGCCATGAAATTTATCCCTTCCTGAACACTCTCCTGGAGCTCCACTCCTCTGACCAAAGCTTTTTCCACATCCCAGCCTGGATTTCTTGCACCAATATCCTTTTCCTCCCTGGTAGTTAAGCAAGATAGTTCATGGAAAGCACAGTCATCCCTTGCCTGTTCCCTGTGCTAAGTGATCCAAATATTTAACAAATCTGTCTTTACAATAAGCTTTGCTGTTTGTTTGCCTTTCTGCTGTTTTCTTGTACTGTTTCTAGTTTTGACTCTTCTACTCATGCTGAAGGAACCAGACAGCCACTGCAAGAGCTGAGCTGCCAATCTGGCAGAGGAATGGGCCAGGCACAGATTTAAGCCCTTTGACAGCCACTGAGCTGGGCTCCTGGACATGTGGAGCCAGTAATCACAGAATGGGACAAAAAAAAGCAGCTGCACAGTCACCAAAATGTCAGTGTTGTAAGAGCCTGGCCCAAGGTCAGGGTTAATTTTCCCAGGAGTGTCAGTGCACAAAGCTCAAGTGCCATTAGTGGGAGCTGCAAGTGCCCAGCACCTCTGAAAAGCTCCTCATTAATACCTTCCTCAAGGTCATGCAACTTGCCTCCAGGAAAGCCCAAAATAAAATCCAGATCTCGCCTTTCAGCACTTGAACTATTTTCTTTTACACAGACTCACAAGCTTAAAACTAAAGATTTATCGATATCCTGTAAGGAACTCATTAAATGCAAACCCTCCTTATTAAAACCTGTGACATAAGCAATTTGCAGATGTATCATCAGGAATACATTCTCTGATGTTCATCCAAGCTCCACGAGCTCCTATAATGGCATTTCATTTTCTATTTATATTCTGAGCTGCAGTGTGGAACCCCTGTTGGAAATGAAGAGACCATTTGTTCAGAAATCAAGAGTGGGAAGGTTCTGCTCTTGAATTATTTAAAGGCTTGCAAACTCTCCTGATTACATTTAAAGGAGTATTTTAAAGGCTCTCTTGAATGAGCTGTGCACACAGCCTTTATTTAAAAGCATTGCTTCAAATAAGTTTTGAAGTTAAAGATTAAATGCAAAACTTTTTATATCTACATGGCAGAGCCAGTCATTGTTCTGTGCTGTCAAAAAGAGCAATTCCTCAGGGATTTGAGGCTCTGTCAGGCTCCTCAGCTGGGCACACACTGCCCACAGCCTGACCCTGAGCACACAGATTTTATCACAGAGCTCAAACTCAAGCAAGGGGAAGGACGTTTTCCCATTTTATCCCCATTTTGATAGGCAAAGCCTTAGCTCAACCTTCTTGTTTGGATATTTTTCCACAAGTTCCCTTCTGTCTCAGTGATCAGGGAGCTGCACAGCTAGAGACAGCCTTGTTTTTTCTGTGAAATAATCAGAGTTCTAGACAGACATTCCTGATTTTTCCCCTCGTGGCCAAAGGGAGCACACAAAAGGTCTCCTAAATCCACAAAAGCATTGCAGCCAGCAGCTATTAAAGTTCTGAGTGCAGCAAGTGTAATCCTGTGGAATTACAACCATTTCTGGGACAGCCCCAAGGCCTGCTCTGGGTTCAGGATGAAGCAAACAAACAGCAGAGCTCATGCAAGTGAGGAACAGGCTCCAGAGCTGCCCCTATCCCCCAGAGGGGGCTGTCATCATCATCTCTGCTTGGATTTCCTGGCAAAGGAGCCCACACAGGACTTACCTAGTAGAGTTTTAGGGTTGGTGAGCCCTAATTGTACCACTGGGTTTTCTAAGATGGCTTGGAAGAGAGGGCTGTTGGTGTCAATGCCCTTATCTAAGTCCTCTGGAGAAGGTTTTCTGTCTCCCAGCAGCCACTCACACTGAAAGAAATCAGCAGGCACATCAGATTTCATTAGAACCAAAGTGTCTCTACTCTAAAGTTTTGCTATTGTGGCATTTTAAAAATACTTTTCCCTCTCCCAGTTAAAGCCTGAGCTGTACATTTTTTTTCACACGTTCATTTGTACCATCCAACACAATATCCTCTCTCCAACAGTAGCCAGCACTGGATACTGAAGAGAGGCTTTCCTGGCTGTCAGCTGTGTCCATAAAATTTTCCTTAATATATAGCAGGGTACTAATCAATCTTGGAAAAACTTCCTGTTTTCTGATTCCAGAAACTGTGGAAGCATTGCTGCCAAATGGTAATTTACACACTGCATGGCTTGAATCATTTATTCCTGTCCTAAACCAGTTATTCTTGGGAATACCTTCTCCTTTCTCATGGCAGCACAATCTCTTTTGCAGACTGAGGTGAGGGAGTTTCTCAAAAGCTTTTTGAAAACCCAGCCCCACAAACCATGAGCTCCTCTGAGGAGCCCAAAGCCTCTGCAGTCATTCCAGCTGTGCATCCAATTTCAAGGAGGCACAGAATTTGTGCTCCTCAATCTCCAGTAGGAGTTGACTTTCTGACAGATCAAAACACGATCCAGTCCAAGGATGAGAAGCATCAGTGGGACAGACCCTTGGAGCAGGAAGGAGCAGCAAGGATGTTGTACTCACAGCTGCATTTTGCTGGTTGTTGTTCACTCTGAGTGCATCCACCACTTCCTTTTCATCAAATCCCATCTCCATCAGGGCAATGACAGCCTAGAGCAGAACCCCACAGTTTAATAAATCTTACATTTAGATCAGAAATGAGAGCAATTGTATCCCTTCACCTTCTGTGCACAGCTTTATGTGAGGTAAAACCCCCTCATTATTTCCACATGCAGAACACTCAGTAGTTTTATGAACAATGTTTTCAAATATTCTATATCAAAAGTGTCGTTATTATGGAAGAACAAAAAAACCTTAGGAGTGTAGGTAGTTCCTACCCTCAACACTGGAAGCTGAATGCAAGGCAAAGAGCAAGTATACCTGGGGTAGAAAAGAGAAGGAAAATGAGGAAAAATCCCTCATTTTGGAAATCCTCTTCTGTCACAAAGCTCTTGTTCACATCTGACTGACAGATCAGCCTTGATGTGCATTTGTGGTTCTATTCACCCCATTTAATTTCACTTCCCAGATTATCATGCTGGTGAGTGTGATGTGTTCAGACAAACATACACAGACAATGGTACCAGAATGTTTCATTGTTTAGAAATTGCACCCAGGCCATCAAACACATTTGCAGCTCTTAACCCAAATGTCAGAGCAGCCAGCTGTAAACCCAAGGTGCCAGATGTCACAGAGCCCCTCCTGGTGTGTCCCCAGTGGGAGAACAACACATTCCCACTGTGGGTAATGCTGTGTTCTGAAGAAAGGGAAACTTCTGTCCTTGCTGCAAGACTTCAACCTGCTGGTGGTACTTTGCCTTGTTCCCTAAACCAATAATGTTCTTCTGTCCTTTCCACAGAATCATGGAATGGTTTGGGTTGGAAGGGACCTTAGAGATCATCCAGCCCCAGCTCCCTGCCAGGAGCAGGGACACTTTGCACTAGTCCAGGGTTTCCTGAGCTCCATCCAGCCTTTTCTACAGCCAAAGGATCTACTCCTGTCCTGCCACTCTTCCTTCCCAGGCTGCAGTGAAAACAGCAATGCCAGGGGTCTGGAGCTCATGTCAGTCCCCTCAGAGAGTTTCCAGGTGCAGAAGTAACAGTGCCTTTCATGTAGATCCTGCTATCCCAGACAGTAATGCATTCCTGAGGTAAAATCCCTGAATTTAAACATTCCCTGCACACCTCCACTGAAGTACTGCCAAGCCAGCACAACACCCATCTACCCAGAGGGCCCATTTCATTTATGAACTAAACATTGGGAGTTTATGGTGCCCATGAAATCCCTCCCAGTCCCACAAGTCCCACAGGGGATAAGCAGCACCCACCCGTGGGTCTGGACGAAACTCTCTTTTCCTCCGGATCTTCTTGAAGATTTCAGTCAGCTCATCCTTGGCCTCCTCCCCGCCCTCCTCCGAGCTGGGACCCGCAGCTGCCTCAGCAGAGGAGGCAGCACCTTCAGCTGGGGCTTCTGCAGGAGCAGAACCTGGCAGAGGAGCATCCACAGAAGGGTCATCAGCGTGTTCTATCAACCACTCCATGGCCTGGGTGACGGACATGCTGGAAAACACACGGGAACAGCGCTGAGGAACGCTCCGGATGTGACAGCCACGCTCCACGTGCATCCATTTACTCCCATGCTGGATGCACCTGCAGGTTAATTAGGACCTGAAAACTCATAAAGGAAGTTTTGGAGCAGATCTCAGAACACCTCAGTTCTCTGAGCATCCACCACAATTGTCTCCGAATTCAGGAAAAGAGAGGCTCCAAGTCCAGCTTGGACCTGCAGCCCAGATTTTGAAAGGCATTTCTGAGGGAGTCACCTCACTCTCTGCAGCATCTGCTTTGTTTCCCAAAGAAGAACTGCCAACAAAGCACATTCCAAATTTGCACTGGAGCCACATCTCAGGTGCCAAGGGCTCTGTTCCTCAGGGAGAGGGAGTAGAACACCATGGTGTGAGACCATCACTTGCTGTGCAGTGTAACTGCTCCAGCTAGGGGATCCTCAGAGCTCCCAAACACCTCTCCCCAACAGGTAGAAAGGAAAAAGCCAAGATAACAATAGTGCAAGGAATGTATCATTCCATTTGACACACAGGAATTATTGCACATTCATGGAAGGGAAAGTCTTTGTCTATTTGGCTTTTCTGTTACAACATGAAAGCTGCAGGACAGCAGGGGAAAAAGTCTTCCTGAGATACTGGAAAAGTGTGACTGGAATATGTTGTGGACTCTATCACCAAAATTTTTCAAGAATGGCCTAACAAACCCCTCTGAGGAGTGAGCAGTACAGCTGGCTGATCTTGGGGCATGAGAAGAACTACATGACCTCCTATTTTACTGCAGCTGCTCTCTGGACTTCACAATATTCTTGGAATTTTTTAAAGATCAGCACAAAGCATATTTCTACAGCTGAAAGGCCAGTGTGGACGGGCTAAGTTTGCCCTTTCCTCTGTACAATCTGACTTTGAAAGCTGAAGAAAATGTGAGTATGATACTTGGAAACAGTGCCAGCCTGGCAGCCCTGTGAGCCACAGAGCTTGCAGAGCACATCCAGCCCCGATCCCCCTTCCTGTGCCACCTGCGCTGTGCCTGAGGCAGCACTTCTTGGAGTTAAGGCTTTCTCCAACCTCCACTGAGGTGACCCACATAAGGAGACAAAAAAGATGCAAATGTGTGTGAAAGTAGACCTGTGTTAAAGTGCCAGGCAGTGCTGCACACTCACTGGTTCAGGCGGAGGGCTTTGACAGCTCTGCTCTCCGGGAAGCCCATCTCGGTGAGCTGGCGCAGCGCGATCTCGTCCACCCTGTCCTCCTCGTCCTCATCCAGCATGGCTGCACACACACAAACAAAACAGAGCTCAGATTCATTCCAGCCTCACATAAACCCCTGTGTCAATGGAAAGGCATGTGTTAAGTTCAAGTCCCATTCTCTCTCCCATCCCTTCTTTTGTTTCGGCCCCCAGTTTGCTACCTCATCATGTAATTCGCTGCACTCAGCTCGCCCCGGCTCAGAGTGATTCTTCCAGGACAAAGACTTTGTCCAGATGTGTTCAAGATATCAAACAAAAGGCCACTAACTCCCACATGACCACGGGATTTCCACACAATTAAATATATGAGACTCACTGAAGACCATTAAGCATTTCTCTAGAAATTAAGTTGGATCTGGCTGTAGCAGATCTCAAGGATGAACATTTCCTGCCAACCCCATCAACATTTCTCCTCATTTCACTACATCCTTGTCAATTTTCAACTGTTCTTTACCATCCTAACTAACACTTTTTAAATGGAACTTCTCACCCATCCCAAAGGGACTTTTTATATCCATGATTTTTATCCACAAGGTGAAACTTTTGCCACAAAGTTTTCAGCAGCTTTGCTGCCACTTCAGTGTTTGAACTTCACTCTGAGCCCATTCCTATGCTCCAAAACCAAATTCCCAGTATTGAACCAACAACTCTAAAGATATGTTCATACCATTTGCCTTCTTAAACAGTTCAACTGCATCAGGGTTCAGTGCTAGCAATTTCTGTGCGACTTCTATGAGAGACACTAAAATCTTCCGGAGCTCTGTCTGGAACTGCAAGAAAGGAAACTGTCAAAGCATTTAGACAGGAAGTTACCAGCCATCAGTGAATCTTAATGTATCTATTGTTAGTAACACAGCAGCAGCCTGGCCCTCTGTACACAAAGTTGCTTCATTAGGGCTTTATTTTCATTGTTTAGTCTCTCAGGAGGTCTGGGACCTTCCTGTGAAGTGTTACATGGAAGCAAAAGCTCCTGGGCAGAAAGGTCCTTTTATTTCTACCACACCCCATGGGCAGTGGTCAAGGAAGGGAAATAAACCACAGGAAACGCCTGAATTATTTAAGACTGAAGAAATAAAACCCCATAACTTCATATTTTCCAGATCTTGAATATTCTCTGAGGCTTTTCCCAAGCACAAACAGAACATTTAAAATCATAATTTAGGATGGCATTTTATTACCATGTGTCTAAACCTTAAGCTATTTAATACACATTACAGACATCCAAATTTCTCTTATAGAAAGAAGAGAACTATATTCAAAAAAAAAAAAAAAATTAATAAATAAATAGAAACCAGCCTGTTTGGCTGTGGGTGTGTGAGTTCAAACAGATGCAGTACTTACATCCCTCATGTTGTGGTGGCTCACGCTGCGGTCCACGCTGCGGGCGGGCAGGTTGGCAGTGGCTTTGAGGATGGCATCCTTGTCAGGAGCCTTCTGCTCCTGCTTCCTCTGCAGGGAAGGGAACAGGAGCAGGTTTCACAACCCATTAGCCACAGCACAGAGTTTCATGTTCCTCCCCAAGACACCAAGCAGTGCTCTGTCACTTGTAATGCCATGGACTAACATGCCAGTGTCATCCTGCAATTGCAGAGCTCAGCTGGGCCTGTTGGGCTGCCCCACTCTCAGTCCTTACAGCTCAACATGCAGGGAAATTCCAGCACAAAGAGGGACAGTGATGTGTCCCAGAGAACTTGGAGGCCTCTGAGTTTATGTGATACATCAACACCATCTTGACCCTCAGGAATAATTCCAATAAAACAAAATAAAACAGAGAAGGGCAACATTCCAGCTCCAGAGGCTGGTCAGAGGTGACAAGCCACACAGAGCTAAAGGAAGAAGACAACTTGACAGCAAGCCAACATATTTATTTGGGTTTTCTAACAAACTGAGGCACTTGTTGAACTGCATTTTAGCTATTAGACATTTGTTCAAAGATCAAATCTGTAACACTTTAACAGAGTGTATCTGTATGTCTGATTTTAAGGCAAATGTTCTCAGAACGACAGTTAAAAATGCAACATCAACTTCCTCTCAGTTTGGAAGAAATAAGAAGCAGTTCCTGTAGAATTTAACTGGCAGCATCTGCCTCTACAAGGAGAGTACATCACAGTAATCCCTCCACACATCATCAATAAAGCAGTTAATTTAAAGTGCTCCAGACTCACTTTCTCCTCTGCAACCACATCTGACATCTTGGGGAGCAGCGTCGGCGCGCGCTTCTTGACCAGCAGCAACACATCTGTGAGAGAGGGAAGGACACTGCCACGGGTTAGAGGGTCTGGGAGAGCAGCTCCTGCAAGATATCCCTCAAATTCAACTGCTCCTGGAGATGAATTTTGTATTAGTTCCATTTATTTAGCTTCCTATGCCAGAGCAGAGAGAAAACCTTAAAAACGTTTGGAATTTGCCATACGAAACCCAAGCTCCTCCTTCCAGACTGATAAAATTCAAACCCAGACAATCTCACCTCTGTCCTGAATGTTCTCCTCCAACACTGTTTTTGTGTCTGTCAGCACCTTCTCAGAAGTAGCGTGGATCAGCTTATGATGTGTCACAGTTTTGGGATCCTCCAAGCTCCCAGGAAGACACTGCAGGAGACAATAAATACTGCAGATCAGAGGGCAGAAATGGGGCTCCTTGTGAACCATCTGGCACTCAGGATTCTCCACATACAAAACTCTGCATCATTTCCTGGCTTCTCAAGAGCTTAAGCCAGAGGTCAGTGCACATAAAGCATTTTATTAAAGAAAATGAGGTTTGATTTGTGCCTGTGTGGGTGGATTTGTGCTTTCTCAGGACATCTCTCTCATACTAAACTCTGGAAGTGCTGGAGATTTGGAGCAAAGCAAGGCTGCTCCAGGACCCACTGCTACGTTAATTCTGATCACTGAGGTCCCTCAGAAACTGGTTTCACAAAGTAAAAATGCAGATCTACCAAGAGCAGCAGTGTTTTACAGGAGGGAAGGCTGGAATGATGCGTGTCCTCATTTGGAGTGTCCAAACAGGACAGACTGCCTGCTTCACCTCATAATTATTATTTACTCTCTGAGTAAACAGGGCACTGCCAGCAGTGATTTTGGTTTCTCTGACCTTAAGCTGGGCAGTTTCTGCACCCTGTTTCAAGCTGAAATCAAGAGATTTGGCTGCTAGAGCCCTAACCTGGGTTCCTGCTGAAAGGGCTGAACTAAAGTTCCATTCACAGCTCTTCCTCCCAACCATAAATAATCAGAATACAATGGAATTTTTTTTTTTTTTTTGTGCTCATTCCTTTATTGCAATTCTAAATGGCATGTCAATTAATTCACCAGGAAATCAGTTCAAATCCTTAGAAAAGAGTGCTCACACAGGCCTTGAGCTGCCTCCTCCTCACACCAGAGTGGCTACAGATGCACAGTGAAAGATTTCAGGAGCATTATTCCATCAGTGCATCTAGAGGCTTCCAATTTATTTGAGTGCAAAAAAAGAAAGCAAAGTGCTTGCAATTCCAGAAAGGCAAAAATTAGAAATAACAACCTGAAATCGCTGCTGCTGTTCTCACCACAAAACAGGACACTTCACACTGACCTTGCCTGCTCTGCCCACAGCAAACAGCTTTTAATGACACTTCCAAACGTTTCTACCAAGCCACTTCCACCCTGTCTGCAGGAGAGAGTGTTCACCTTTTGTGCAGCACAGCCATTCCCAGAAATCCCACTGGAAATCCTAATTTTGGTGGAGCATTTAGTGCTGTTCATCACCAGCCTCCTGCAAAGGAGCCTTTGAACTCCATCACCACCTTTCCTGCTGCCTGCAACTGATGGAAAACTCAGCTCCCTGCTGCTTGTCCAACACAACACTCTTGTTCCCAACACAGATTCCACAGATTCTCACCTGAACCTGGCTTTGCTTCTGATGCCTCAGTGAGACTGAGGTGAGAATATCTTCTCAGGGAGCCTCCAGCCCATGAAGTGCTGAACCAAGGCCAAAGAACACATTAGCAGCTGGGAGCTCCTCCTGTAATGGATCTGATAAGGTGCCCAAAATGCCTGGGGACATCAGTGGAACATCTCTGCAAACCAGCTCAGAATATTCCCTGTACAGATCCTGAGGTAAGAGGAGCTGAAAAGGGCAGCTGGGAGGTGTTTTTGGGGTGGACACACAGACCTACTTCCATATCCCCCAGCACATATTAAAAAATATGTGGGGACAATCACATAGTAAAAGTGGGCAGTAATTAATCATAAAACTAATCAGGTAAAAGTTTAAGCAAAAAAAAAAAAAATTAAAGTGCTGTGGCCACCAATTCTTATTTCCTGTTCTTCCAACCTCTTTAGTAACAGAGAATAACAGGGCAGATATGGGCACTAGAGACACCAAAGAGGCTGCTGAGTGAAACACTTGGCTTATCTTCACATTGTAAATGCCCTGGAAATAGATAAAAACACCTGGCCAGCAGTGCCTTTACTCATTCTCACCTTTGCTTTTTAATTTTGGAGTTCCCAGCAGGCTGCTCTGCCTGGCAGGGGACAAACATTTGTCACAGCAACTGCTGAAATCCTAAGCCCTGGTGATGCCAAACACCTCTTGCAAAGCTTGGAATCCTGGTAAACCACAAGGCTTTGTTTGTTTTAAAATACAAAAAAGCTTTTTTTTTTTGGCTTGCTTTTAATAACAGAAACATTTGAAATTAGCCCTGACACTCCTTCCTATTAAACTTGGGTGGTTTAAACCATCTGTTTAATCAAATGTTACAGGTAAGGGGAAAAACCAGTGGGAGAGGTTTATTTCTTTGCCTAACTAAAGAGCCCAAAACATCAAATTTGGGGGAGATAAAGACATCAAGAGTGGCACTTCAGAGATCAGCCAGCACTGGAAGGTTATGGAGGGAAAAGTGGCCACTTCTCCAGCTGCAATCTGTTACAAACATCTCCCTCTGCTTCCTGAAAGATTTCAAATTTCAGAGACATTCAGGAACACAATCATCAGTCTCCTGGAAGAGGTGGCTGCAGAAATTATCTCAAGGTCCATGAGCAGGAGCCATGATTTCTCCAGGTCTATCTCCCCCCTCCATAAAACTATTTATTATCCATTATGGTTATGGAAATCCACCCCAGGATGGATTTTTTGCACAGAGCAGCAGAGATTGAAATCAAATATCACCCTGAGTTATCAAATTGTGCCTAAACCTGCTCTGTGGCAGTGTGAGGCCATTCCTCCTGGTCCTGTAAAACTCCATCCCTCTCTCCCTGTTTCCTTCAGGTACTGGAAGGATTCCTGGGCACCAGGAAATAAAACTTTTAACCCTTCAAACAGGAGTTAAGTGGTTACAAATCACAGGATTTTCTCCTGTTGCACAGGTTTTATGTAAAAAAAAAAATTTCTTTGCAAGGCTCTAAAGGCAAACCCCCCCCAGCACTAAATGTGATTTAGTGAATCGTGCCCCAGAGGGAAGGGCTGAGGCTCCAGCTCTTGCCAGCTCCACGTCCCTCAGGAAGAAAGGCAGCAGGGCAGGAGTGCAGCTGCCAGGCCAGGCTGTGCTGGCCCCGGGCTCCTGGCCACGGCTCACGCTGCTGCTGTCAGTCAGGAGAGCAAACCCACCGCGGCCGAGCTTCCAGGGGCTCGGAGAGCACCAGCCCTGCTGCTGCCTGTGCCCCCCGGCCCTGCTGCCACAGCCTGAGCCCTGCGGGCACCTCCTCCCTTCCTCGCCGTCACCCCCTGGCCACCTCCAGCGAGATCTCCTTGTTTAAAGCACGGGGAGAGCGTCAGAAGAGCTTGGATCTCCCCCCCCCAAAAAAACCAGCTCAGCTGTCCCAGTGCCAGCACACGGGGAGGCTGCGCTCGGATTTTAACAGAGCCGGCAATCTGTCCTCCTCACTTCCCACCCTCCTTCTTTGTCCAGAAACAAACCAGGCTGGAGCCCAGCTCACACAGCGCGGGCACCTCTGCCACCGCTGCAAAACACACCCCAAGCTCTGGAGCCAGGCACTCCCAGGGGATCTCTGCCCAAATCCTCCTCTGCCAGCGCACAGAACTCTCCAAAAGGCGGCTTTATTCCCACGTGGAACAGCTCCAGGCGATTCGTGGGGGAAGCCAGGACACAAAGCCACCTGCTCACCTGGGCTGATTTTCACACCCTTTTTAAAGCCATTTACAGGGCGTTGGAAAAAAAAATCAGTTTTCCTGACGGCACAGTGTTCCTTTCCCCCGGACTGTTAAGCCCGGTCGTCCCCTGATGATTTGCAGCCCCGCAGAGCTCCGGGCGCTCCCGGTGCCTCAGCCCGGTCCCGCTCCCCGCTCCTTACGTGCTTCAGGCACCGCTCCTTGAGCTTCTCCACCGTGGTGTCCTCGGGCACCTCCTCCAGCCACTCGGCGCCCTCCATGGTGCACACGTGGAGCCTCAGCACCTTCCCCGCGAAGATCTTCTCCTCCTGCACGAACATCGCTGCCGCTCCCGCCGCTCCGCCGCCTCAGCAGGCCCCGGGCAGCGCCGCGCGCTCCCGCCCGCCCATGAAGGTGACCCCGCCCGGCCCGGGGGAGCGGCGGCCCGGCCCGGGCGGCGCGGGGAGCGCGGCGGTGGCTGAGCCCAGCCCGGCCCGGCCCTGCCCGGTGTCACCGCCGGTGTCACCGCCCGGGCCCCGCCGTCCCTCCGGGGACACGGCGGCGCTCCCGCCGCGGCCGGAAACGGAAATGCTGGGCGCCGCCGGAGTATGCTGGGAGATGTAGTTCTACCGGGGCGGGCTTCTCCGGAAGTGAAGGCGTAGAACCCCCCCTCCCCTTCACGCCCCTGAGGCTTTCAATCTCTAATAAACCTTTAATAAACCTTCAATAAGCGATTAATGACACTGAATGACGTTTAATGGCGTTTAAGGCCGTTTATCAACGGCTCCCCCGCGCCGCAGTTGACATGGAATTGCCCCGATGCATTGTGGGATCGCGGTTTCTCCCCGTGTCCCGGTACGCGCTGGGAACTGCGGCGCTGCCCGGTGCATGCCGGGAGTTGTAGTTCCGCCCTGTGGGGCTCGGGGGTCCCCGCGGCGGCCCGGGCAGGGCTGAGGGGTCGCGGGGACACCGGGAGGCACCGGGAGGCACCGGGGCGATGCTGCTGGCCCGAGCGGGGCGGGACGGAGCGGCCGGGGGCAGCGGGCGTTCCCCGTCGGGCCGTTAGAGGGGGCCCGCGGGCCGCCGGTTCCCGGCCCGCTGCCGTCCTTCCCCGTGGGATCCGGCGCCCGGCCAGCGGGAGCGATTTCTTTTTATATTTTTATTATTAAAACTTCCGTGTGTTGTTAAATCCGTGTTGTTTCCTACGGCTCGTCCCCCGAGCTGCGCTGGGTTCGGGTTTAGCAGGAGTTGGAGAGCAAAGTTTTTTCACTTGGTTTAAAGTACCTTCCTATTTAAAATGAAAGCCACAAATTCACTCCAGAAGTGGCTCTGCTGCTTTCCAGCTGCAGGGGTGGAGAGGCTGGGCTTGTGGCCGAGGCATTTTGGGGCTTGGAGAGCCACGAAACACATCTGTCCCCCTTGTGCCACATCTGTCCCCCTTGTGCCACATCTGTCCCAGCTGTGTTGGACGGGGAATTCTGCCAAGGATCCGTCTGTGCCCGGCCACAACCCCAAAAAAAACCCCTCAGAAAGGGGCTGGCCACGCTCTCTGTGCATACCACACATGCTCTGACTTTTTTCCCACTCCTTCCTGCACCTGACACGCCGTGGGTTTTTTTTTTTTTTTTTTTTTTTGGTGTGAAATGCACCATTAAAGGGGGCTCGAAATGAAAAAAAAAAGGGCACTGGGGTTTTGTGGATTTATGAAGCTGTCCTTGTTCCAAAAATTAGAGGAATCTCTGGTAAATTCACCCCTGAGAGCGAGCCCTGCAACGTCCATGTGTGGAGCTGGTTAAACAGCAGCTGGAACAGAAATAAATCCCAGTGGAATTAGGCCCAGAGACAATAAAGAAAATAAAGTGCTGTGTGAGGAGGAGCTGAGAGCTTTGGAGAGCCAGAACTCGACCCCATGGAGAAGCAGAGTTCATTTGGGGCTGCCGGGGCCGCCTGTCCCGGGGGGTTTGCCCTTGTTCCGGGACATTTCCCATCCCGTTTTCCAACGTGCCAAGGAATCCCAGCCCTTCCTGCTGTGCTGAGCTCAGCCTCCAGCCCCAGAGCCCACGAGAGGGAGCAAATTCCTGCTCTGCAAACTCTCCTCCAGCAGCAGCAGCTCCCGCTGGGAATAATCCCGCGAGTTTCCCCAAAAAACGCAGCCCTGGAAATCCTGGGAGCCCAGCACATCCCTGTGGCTGCCCTGGCTGGCTCCAGACCCTGGCAGGGGGCTCAGGGAACTTGGCACGAAGTCAAAAACACCTGTGGCTTCCATTTTAGCCCGTGGAAAAAAACTGCCAACTCTGGATGAGGAATTACAAGCCACAAGGATTTGAGTGATGTGGTAGTTGAGTTAACACAGGGTGAAAAAGTAGAATTTTGGGGTTTTTAGAATGGGGTTCAAGGGGACAAGATGGAGGGATTTGGGCGTGTCCTGGCCTTCTTCTCCTTCTCCTTGCCCTCCATGTCTTGCTGTGCTGGTGACACTTTTCTGTTGGTTTAAGGCACAGACACACTGTCCAACATCAATGACAGACATTGGCACGTTATTGTAAACACAGCACACGGAGTTTTTGGTATAAAATGTGAACACTGCCCTGAGGGCAGACAGAATGCCATGGCCGAGCTGCTGGACAGAGCTCAGCAGGGCAGAGAGAGAATGTTCTAGAGAAGGGGAAATGAGCAACCTTGAGAAGCCGACCCTGTGCATTCAGACTCCTTTGGCTGCACGGGCTGGGAAATGAGGAATTTTACACTCTTGGGGTCACCTCAACACCCGGACCCCGAGACTGGCTCCTTGTGATGGGCTGAGCACCATCTGCCCGACACCAAATCCACCCTGAAAACTTCTCTTTCCCGCTGACCCCCGGTGGTTTTGCTGCTTCCAACCTTTCCCTGCCCCAGGGAGGGAGCTGAACTCTGGGAGTGGCTCGGGAGGTGCCACTCAGAGCCCCTGGAGCTGGGGACAGCCAGGGTGAGGCTTTGCTGGGAGTTCTTCTAAAGCAGCCAGGGAGCAGGGAGTGATCTCCCAGCAGGAGAAATCCAGAGCTGTGGAGCTCTTGGTGTGCACAGGACCTTCCACAGCCATAAAGGGGCTCTCAGCAGTCGCTGCTGCAAAGGAGAAGCAATATCTGGAGATGAATCTGGAGCAGAGGCAGGGGAAATAAAAAGAGATTTCTGCTTTCTGGCCATCTCTTTCATCGAAGCAGCTCTTGCCTAACAAAAGTGGAATACTTTATTTCCGTGCTTTGAATGCAGCTCCAGTGTGCTTGATAAAATGAACCCATAAAATTGCAAATATGAGGCAATTTGACTACTGATGGCTAATGCATCATAAGGGCCCAGGGAACGGGAGCATTTAAAAATACCCCATCGAAACACTGGGCACTGCCTCCTTGCCTTGCTCTACAGCAGAATAAATAAACAATATGTGTCTGTTACGCTGGTATTGTCCAAAGCCAAAAGAATGAGTGCACAGTGTGTTACTTGCTTCTTATGGCTGATCCATTATGCCCAGGGACCAACGTGGGGATGAGGAAAAGGGGGGGATCAACAGCTCTTTCCCTTGGAGGAAAGGCTCCTCTTGTTTCACATCCCCAGGGGAATTATTTTCCCTGGCTGCATCCAGCAGCAGGATCCTCCCCTGCTCCCCAGCCTTGGCCTGGCTCTACTCCAGTTTTGGGGGGGACAGAGCCCACAGCCCTCCAACACCCCCTGAAGTGCAGGGGAATAGTGGGGGAGCAGCTCAATATTCGTGCGGATTCCTGCAGGAAACCAAAATACCAGGGAGCTGGCAAGGAACACAAAAAGAGGCTTTTCACAGGGGTGGAGAGCCAGGACAAGGGGGGATGGCTTCAGACTGACAGAGAGCAGGGTTAGATGGGATCTGAGGAAGGAATCCTTCCCTGTGAGGGTGGGGAGGCCCTGGCACAGGTTGCCCAATCCCTGGAAGTGTCCAAGGTCAGGTTGGACGGGGCTTGGAGCACCCTGGGACTGTGGGTGTGGAACGGGATGAGCTTTAAGGTCCCTCCCTACCCAAGGAGCAGAGGTGTGGGAGCAGGACCTCAGTGCCCTCCCCAGTCCCATTCCTGGGCTCGTTTCTTCTCTTGCAAGGACTCCAAGGAGCTGATTCCAAACCAGGCAGTGCTGGCAGAGTGGGAACATCCAGCTCGGGGGAATCCACACCAGCAAACCCCGTAATCTCTTTTAAATTGTCTGAGAGTGGGAGGAATAAAAGAGACTGAAAATTACACACCTTCCCCCCCACCCCCCCTCAGCTTTTCCTGGGCAATCTCAGAATTTATTGAGACAACTCCTGTGGGATGCTCCATCATGTCATCCAAGACTTGTGTATCCACTCTTCTCCTGCTGCTGCCGAGGGAAGAAATATGATAACGGGCGGGATAATGAAGCAGACATGTTTTCTCCAAATCAAGCCCCTTCTCTCTTCAGCCGGGAGAAAAGGGTGAAGAACTTCCCCTTCACGATATTTTTCTCAGTAATGTGTTTTGACAATTTAATTTAGAAGTCATAGAGTAGCGAAGACAAAGTCACCCGGTGGGTGGACATCGGCGAGTTCAGTTGCCTTTGTGATGAATTGGTGATAGTACAGAGATGACAAAACAACACAGGGGGACAAGAAGGAGGCTGGCAGCACTGTCGGCAGCATGCACGGGATAAATTGAATGCTACACTTCATCCAGGAGCTTCAACATTCCCAGGCATCCCGACGTAATTTATGAATTGCAATTAGCATTTTATTACGGCTCGTGCCCGAGCTGTGCCTATTGCTTGGGCTCAGGTTTTGCAAGAGTTGCAGAGCAAAGTTTTCCTAAGTTTAAAGCACCTATTTATTTAAATTAAAGTGATAAGTATGCTCATGAGTTGGCTTTGCTGCTCTCCAGCTGCAGGGGTGGACAGTGTGGGTTTCTCGTGGGGAGGGTTTGGGGCTCTGGCAGTTCTGCTGGTGTTGGAAAGGCTGTCCCAGGAATGCTGTGGGCTTGGTGGAGGATCATCAGCAAAGCAGCCCTGGGGAGCAGCAGGACCAGTCTGTGCCCCACAGCCCCAGTTTGGGCTCTGAGCTCTGCCCCTGCTCCCCACTGGGCTCTGAGTCTTCTCTGTGCAGCTCTTGCAGAGCCCCATCCTCCTCTTTTGGGTCTGATGGCTCCCAGATTTATTTCTCCTTTTTCCTGAGACCTGGAAACTTCCGTCTCTTGCCCTTTGGTCACTTCTCCAGTCGGCCAGCAGAGGAGCAGCCACTCCTCCTGCTCCCTTTTCCATCCCAGGTGGGAAGCAGAGCCCTTCTGCTTCCCTTGCCCTGCAAACAGAAAATCATCCCAAAAACCTTTCTGAAAAGGGTTTTTTTAAGCTGGAAACTGGAGGACTTTGTGGGCAGTAACCACCACATTGGCAGCCCTGCTTCAGGACCCCCAGCACCCCAGGAGGGTGCCCGGTCAGGGTCAGGGGTCCCTCTGCCCATCCAGCTTTGCCTGGAGCTGCTATCCCCGTGCAGGGACACAGATCTATTGTACAATTTAACTCCAGAGTCACTCTGAAAGGCCCCTGACTGTGTTCAAAACGACTCTGCAGGTTGTTATAAATATACAAAGCTTTTTGTGGGGATATTCATGAAATTCTATCACCACTTACCCTGGCTGGTAATGGCCTTGTTTATGTATGGGCTCTCTACCTGGCTTTGCAGCCTCTCCAAACACAATTCCATTACAGTGTTTAACTGCTCTATCAGTGTAGTACTTAGCTCTCTCTGCTTCCCAGCACAGCTCCTTAATGGCCAGGGAAGGTATTAGGCACTGCAGTTTGTGAGTATTCAAAAGAAAGTTCAAATCTCACGATTTCTTTATTTTAAAATTCATGGAATTTCTAAGTACCAACTTGTAAGCCATGACCAAACAGTCATTTCTTTCTTAAACAGCTTTTTTTTTTTTTTTTTTCCCCTTGCTCTTTCTCCTCCACCAGTTAATGTGATCTCACCACAGCTCTGCCAGTCCCTCCTTGTCCCACTGGAGTGTCCCCAATACCCTCGGGGTCCCCACTGGCTCTTTCCTGCCCAAGAGCAGCCACAGCCCACCCCAAGCAGGGGGGGCATCACTCTGAGGGCACTGTGGGCTCACTTTGGGGGTTTGCAGGGGCTGTGGGGCAGGGAACCAGCTGTGCCCTCCCCGAGCAGTGCTGGGGGGAGCAGAACGAGGGGGGGGAAGAGGATTAGAGCTCAGGAGAGTGTTTAAAAGGATGTGCAGATCCTGTGTGAGAAGAGCGGCAGGATCAGGCCACTGGTGGTGCTGGGGACACAGCAGGGCTGGGAATTGTCCCTCAAGTCCTTCCTCAGCAGCAGCTGTGGTGGGGGGGGGCCCCAGCTGGGCTCCAGGTGCCACCAAAGCTGCTCCATCACTGCCACCCTCGTAACCCTCCACCCCCAAACCCCTGCCACACAAACCCAGTACATCAGCCTTCTCCTTTTTGGCACTGCATGGATCCAGTTCCCAAATTCCTCCCCTGGACCGAGAAGAAAAACCTTTCCCCTTCACCCAAAATCCCCCTTCCCACTGAGAAGGATGAATCCCCACCTCCAGCAGCCACTGCCTCATCCATCAGCTGCTGTTTAACCTGTGACTGTCACCGTGGCACCTGGGTGCCAGGAGGCAGCTGGGAGGATTTGCCTTCTCTCCCCAGCTGATCATTTTCTCGTTTCCTTGTATGTTTGGCAGAATGTCACAATTTAATTGTTGGAAACAAGAGCAGGAAATATTAGCGGCACTGGCACAATAGGATTTTAATTTAGCTTCAGGACAGAAATGGGTCTCTAGCAGAGTGCCAGGCTCCAGGATTGCCTGCGAGGACGAGGAGCCTGGAGTTTGCCTAATAGTTTGCACAACTGGGGTAATTCTGTAGGGATGCGAGGGACTTAATTGGGCTCATGCTTAAACACCCTCGTAATGCGAGGCACACTGCGTGCTCCCAGCATCGTTATTAAACAGCCCATTTCCCTTTTTAATGATCATCTTGGATCACTCTAACAGTGATCAGCGAATAATCCCGGACAAATAAACAGCTGTTTTCAGTGCTCCCACAGCTGGGGCTGCTGCTGGCCTGCGAGTGAGGCTGGGACAGAGGGACAGCACTGCCCCCAGCCCCAAGGGACCCCAAATAATCCCTCTCTGCCCGGGTGGGGGGCTTAGAAGTTGGGGTGGGCTCTCAACACCACCCGTTGGGCCACCACTGTCTGCTCAGGCAGGAGGGGTCTCCCCGCCCGCCCTGACATTGAGGTAAAATATGGGGCACCACTAAATTATTCAGTTGGCGAGAGGGGCTCTCAGGATGGCGTGTTGCTCTTCTGCAGTGTAATTAATAGTCTTTAGATTAAATATGAAATCATTCCTGCTCATTAATAATTCAGAGGCAGCGTGGCGATCTTTGGAGAGCGGCAGCACTTCACATTCCTCTCAAGTCTGGTGCCTGGATCGCTTTGGGGGGAGGCAGCTGCCCTTTCATCCGTCTCAATTACAGCTGCTGGCTGCTCATTTCCTTCTCGGAGGGGGTTTTGCAAAGGTGTGAAACTTTCCAGCCTCTCCGGGCTCGGTGCCGAGCGGTGTCAGCGCGTCCTGGGAGGGGCCGGCGCTCTGCGCCCACTCAGGTGCCAGCTTCTGGTGCTTCCCAAGCTGTCCGTGGGCAGTGCCAGGAGTTTTTGGGTTGTATGGAGCTCAGACACACCTTCACCCTCCTCTCCGTGGGCCCTGAGTGGGCAGCCCACGTTCCAGAGGGAGGTGGAGGGATGGGAAAGAGCTCCCGGTGGCCGAGGCGCCGGCACTGCCGCTGCTGCCATCGTGCTGGTGGCAAAATCACCAGCGCCAGTCCCGGCTCCACAAACCCCTGCAATTCCCAGCTCCAGCTCCAGAAATCCCTGCAATTCCCAGTCCCGGCTCCACAAACCCCTGCAATTCCCAGCTCCAGCTCCAGAAATCCCTGCAATTCCCAGTCCCGGCTCTACAAACCCCTGCAATTCCCAGCTCCAGCTCCACAAACCCCTGCAGTTCCCAGTCCCGGCTCCACAAACCCCTGCAGTTCCCAGTTCCAGCTCCAGAAATCCCTGCAATTCCCAGTCCCGGCTCTACAAACCCCTGCAGTTCCCAGTTCCAGCTCCAGAAATCCCTGCAATTCCCAGTCCCAGCTCCAGAAATCCCTGCAATTCCCAGCTCCAGCTCCACAAACCCCTGCAGTTCCCACTCCCGGCTGCACAAACCCCTGCAGTTCCGTCCCAGTGCCACAAACTTCTGCAGTTCCCAGTCCCGGCTCCACAGATCCCTGCAGTTCCCAGTTCCAGCTGTGCAAACCCCTGCAATTCCCAGCTCCAGCTCCAGAAACCCCTGCAATTCCCAGCTCCAGAAATCCCTGCAATTCCCAGTCCCAGCTCCACAAACCCCTGCAATTCCCAGTCCCGGCTCCACAAACCCCTGCAGTTCCCAGCTCCAGCTCCACAAACCCCCGCAATTCCCAGAAAACAGGAGCTGCCCCACCTCTCCTCCATCTCTGCCGGCCCCAGGCCCCGCTGCTGTGCTTTGCAGGCAGGGTGGGGATGGCGGGTTTTGCTAATGCTGACAACGACCGTAATTTAGCTTTACACCAGCACTAAAACCGGAGGAAAAAAATTCATGTCCTGGGACATCTGTGCCACAGTTGCTGCTGAGGGCGGATTTATGGGCAGCCCCAGCGGCTCCCAGCAAGGAGAGGTGAAACAGCCCGGATTGACTCCAGCCCGTTCCTGTGGGGACAAAGCCCTGCTCCACTTTATTCCAGCGCGGTCGGTGGGATGGGGGAGGGAGGGAAGGAAGGCAAATCCGTGTCCTGGCGCTGCTGGTGGGCTCATTCCCGAGAGCTGCGCCCGTCGGGCACCCACGGCCCTGCTGGAGCGCTCCAGGGCAGGCACAAGCAGCAGATGGATGGCTAAATCCCCCTGAAGATGGCAGGAATATTTTGGGATGCCAGGCTGCGCCAGCAGCAGCTCCGGAGGGTCCCTGCTTTTCGCGGAGCGCCGTAATTCCTGTTCCCAAACAGCAAACAAATGTTAGACAGCTGCTGCAGGAAAATCTGAAAGCAAAGCCGGAGCCCGGGGTGCAGCAGGAGGGAGGGGAGGAGGGCAGGATGAGGCTGGTCCCAGCACAGGGCAGGGATCGCAGCCCTGGGCTCGGCTGGCTGAAGGCAGCAGCTCCGGGGGTCCCGGCGGGTCCCAAAGGCAGGCGCTGAATGTCGCCTCTCCCAGGGAGCCCCAAAACATCCACGTAACCTTTGTGGAGCCCTCCCGATTCCCCGCGAGCCGCTGCGAGAGGATGAGCTTGTTTGCACACCTGGCTGGGTTTTAAATGGGTTTAATTCCTCGCCGCAGCTTCCCCCCGGTGCCAGAACGAGCCGGCTCCGGGCTGCCCCCGCCGGGAGCAGCCCCGGCAGGGCTGGCAGCTGCCTGGGCACCTTTTGGGGGCAAAAAAGGGCGGTGCTGCAGCCAAATGCTGCGTTCTGTGGGGGGAGAGGATGTGGGGTCACGGGAGAGGAGGGGTAGCAGGAGGCCAGGGACGCCTGAGGGGGTCAAAAAGCCTCCGGAGGAGTCCTGTGGTATGGGGCGTCCTTGCAGGAGGGGCTGGTCCATAAATCCCCCTCTGGGGCATAATGGGATCCCCACACCCTGTGGGAGAGTGGCTGGGGTGATGCGGGACAGTTCTGGCGCTGGGTCCATCCCCAAATCACCCCAAAGGTGCTGATGTCCACAAACCGGGTGTGAGGGGAGCCAAAGCTGGAGAGACCCCGAGCATCCTGAGGTACACAAGAGGTGATTCCTCACTAAGAAACCAGGCAGGGATCACAGAGCAGATTTCCAAGACCTGCTTCTTTTGGAGACCCTTCTGCGTGGCCCAGTGGGATGAAAAACCAGAACCATGAGGGAGCACGTTAATGAATATGGAAACCTTCTTTTCGGGTAGTGCACGCTCATAAATGAATCCACTTTATAGAGCCATAGCAGAGAGGAAATGACTATTCGGAGCCTGATTTATCTGCTCAAATGCTTTGTAGTACTTCAGATTAATAAAAATATTTAATAAAGAATCAAGTTGGTTTATGCAAAGAGAATCACATCCCCTGTATTTTTATTACTGAAAAATTGGAAGCGGGAAGGAATAATGATATAAGCTACTGTATAAATGACAAAAATACCCATTCTAGTTATATGCATTGCTGTACAATCTTTTTCTATCCTATAAACATAATATATTCTTATGCCTATTTCAACTGATTCAGTAGTCATATGCTGCATTGTGCAGTTTAATACCATCCCGTCCTCAACAGCTCTGGCAAGTGATTAAATAAGAAATAAATTTTGCTGTCATTGCATTTAAAATCAAATCAAGGATCATTTGTTACCCCAAACGAACCAGTTATCCTGCTCTGCTCATAAGGAGGCTGCTGTTTGCTGAAGCATTTAGAAATGTATATATAGTAAACTCTTTGCATAATGGCTTGTACTGTAATATGATCTTTATGAGCCTCCCGCTCCGGAGACACTCGGCAGCGCCAATAAACAGCACATTGCTTTTTTAATTTAAAGTTATAGGTATGAGACACTCCATATTCTCCTTGTGCTCCTCCGAGCCTTGCTGGCTTTGCCCACGGAGCTGGGGGCAAAGCTCTGTGTCCCCCAGTGTCCCCCAGTGTCCCCCAGTGTCCCCCGTGTGGCACCTCAGTGACACCCCCCGGTGCTGGCGGCTCCTCCCCAGCCTCTCCAGCAGCTCCCACGGAGAAATCCGGCAGTGCCAGGCCCCCAAACATCCAGGGAACACACCCAGGAAGGAGAGACAAACTGTCCCGCTCACCAAGTACATTAAATTTAATGTCACCGCCTCGTTAATGGCCCCTGGCGTTGTAATGTGTAATATAAACTCACAAATTAATTGCCAGACCTCCGAAAGCTTCTTTAACTGCTGCCGGAATGAAACCTGGCTAATAACCATCATTTCAAAGTCCATTCTTCTTAGAAGATTGTGTCTGACCAAGCTCCTTTTGTTGGCTCATTATTTTAATTCCTCTCCTCCCCAGGAATTGCCATTTTTTGGCCATCTCCACACCCTCACTGGGATTTACCTGAGAGCAGCTGCTCTTTCCTCTGGGATTTCAGCCACAGGTGAGCCCTACACCTGCCTCGTGCTCCAGCTGTGAGCAAAAGTCCGTGGAGGGAACCTTTTTCCTTTGAAAGAAAAAAAAAAAACCCAAAGAATTTTCATTAAAAAATGACCATTGTAAGGAAAATGAGGCTCCCCGGGGTGCCCTGTGGGGGTTTGGGCATCACCAGTGGCTCCCAGCCCCTCACCAACAGCCACAGACCCACCACGGACCCCGCCAAACCCACCGGGCAAATTATTTGTTGCAAATTATTTGCTCAGCTTTAATTATCAAGTTTTGGCACCCATTAGTTAAACCGGTTAATTTTATTACGGAGAAAACAACAAATCACACGGCTGACAATAATGAGGATGAACAGGCATTTAATTATCCTTGTTCTAGACAGAACAATTATTAATTTTAAATTGCAGAAACTCATTTGAAAAGTTTGGAGTCTGGAGAATTCTGGTGGGGAGCGGGATATTGCTGTGGGAGATCTGCGGTCAGCGGCTTCATTAATACCAGGAACTCCAGGAAATCAATTCCTGCACCAGCCTCTCCCTCCCCCTTGGAAAGGGCAGGAGTAAAACCAATAAATTTGTGTGTGGGGGGGGTTGTTAAAAGAGATTTGGAGTCGCTCTGCTGGATCTGGAAGGGTTTGGGGTCCTTCTGCACTCAGCAGGACACAAATTCAGGATCCTCCTGAATTTGGGACAACACAGCTCCCTCCCCTCAGATCCTTCCTCGAGGCATCCTGGAGGCTGAAGGAGAAGCAAAACCACCCAATATTAAAATCTGGGGGAAATGAACCTGCAGAGGGGAGGACCAGCTGGAATCTCATCATTTATCCCCAGTGGTCAGTGGCACAGATAACATTTTTCAAAGTGTAATTGCAGTCAATTGTACTTTCCCCCCAGTGCCCGTCAGCTCAGCTGGGGTGATAAATGTTGGCTTTTAAGCAAGAATGGATTGATTATTAATAGCTTAGATACCAGTTACAGGAACTGCAATAAAGCTAGATTTTAATTTCCCTCTCTATTAAGGGATCTCATGTTTCATTCAATGTAGAGAGAAAATAGGGGGTTTTGCAAAGATATTAGATTTACTGCCACTGTAAAAGATCATCGAGGCACCCAACTCTGGGCTATATTTGACTGATTTTTCAACAAAAGGCAGCTCAGTGGGTCGCTGAGTCTCCCTGTGCCCAGCCCTGAACCTCCCTGGCAGGAGGGAGAAGAGGATTTCATGGAAACCCAGAATGGTTTGGGTAGAAGGGACCTTAAAGTCCATCCAGTGCCACCCCTGCCACGGGCAGGGACACCTTCCACTGTCCCAGGCTGCTCCAAACCCTGTCCAACCCAACCTTAGACCCTTCCTGGGGCAGCCACAGCTTCTCTGGGCAACAATTCCACATCTCCAGAGTTCCTGATCTCCCAACCTCCCTCCTGTGCACTCCTGCTCCCCATTAAACCCAAAATCCCAGCAGAAAATCACTTAATCGGGGCAGGGATGTTTCGGCTGTGATTTGTGTCTAAGTCAGGAGCAAAAGCATAAAAGCTGCCTTGACTGAAGAACAGAGTTGTGCATTTTAATCTCTTATAACTTACTTTTATGATGTAATTCTGAATTATGTTATTGCATTTGTATTTAGAGAGCACACCAGATGGTGCATGCAGTAACACTTTAAATTAGGGTTTCCCAAATACACATTAAATTTAGATTTAATAAGACAGTTATCACATGGGAATTAAATACCAATTGATTATTTGGAAGGTACCACAGCTCGGCAAAGCGTGCAGCTCCTTGCACTGCAGCTGGCACAGGGGAGGGACCTGGAGGGGGCACCCAGGGGTCCTGCCAGGCACCCATGGCCTCCCTGGCTCTTTGTCACCTCAGCGGTGACACTGGCAGCGGAGGGTGACACGAAGGGAGGGACGTGGTGGGATCCCAGTGCCACCCAGACTGGTGCCAGTGGTTTGTCCAGACCAGCGTCACCCCTGGGTAAATCAAATCCCCCCTCTGAGGGCACCTCCAGCCACACAAACCCATTTACAGCCCTTTGTGCCCGGCCATGCCCAGCTCCTGCTGCCCACCCTGTCACTCTGGGCTCGTCCCCTCCAGAGGCTCCTGGTGGCACAGGGCCCCTGGGGACATGGGACAGCTCTGCCTGGCAGTGTCCCAGCACAAGGAGTGGGGGATCCAGCCCTATTTCCATGTGGGAAACAGCTGGATCACAGCTCACTCACTGCCAGGTCTGTAAAAACATTTAAGATCCTTTGCTGCCACTGATTTATTTTTTTATTATTATTTTTATTATTATTATTATTATTATTCTGAGCCACAATGTGCTGCTCATAGACTGCGGGTAATTTACTTTTCTAATCAAATTGATTTCCATTCAAATGAATTCTCTTGTCCATCTCCATTCCAGTAATGTTATTGTAAGTGTGAGCTCTGTCTTGGTACAAATGTCTAATCAAATGGGGGGATGCAGAGGGCAGCCTACTGCGTCCTGGTGAATCACTCACAAGTGAAATTAGGGATGCTTTTAGGTGCAATAATTTATGGATTGTAACTTCTGGTGAGGCCCAGTGAGTGAGATTACATTGCCCTCCTGCATTTATCTGCCTTGGTTTGTGGCTTGGCATTTCTGCCTTTTTCCCCCCCCCCCCCCCTCTTTTTGCCCTGTCCCTGAACTGGACTGATCTAATTCCTCTCCCAGAGCCCCAGAGGGATCAGGTTTGGTCCCACAGGACCCTGCTCGAACCTGGCAAGGACCAGACCCACCGTGAGGGATTTGGGTACCAAAACACCAACCCTGCCTCATCCCAGCCCCAGCACAGCCAGCCAGAAATCGAGTTCCTGCCTCACCTGAGCACCCCCTCATCACCCCCACGCCGGTGGCAGCTTTCCTGCCCGAGTGTCTGCATTGTCACCGCGCCACTGCTGTCCCCACCCCAAGGACGTGGCCGTCGCTCCAACCCCTCCCTTCACCACGGAATTATCATTCCTGTCGTTATTACCCTTAAGCTACCCTCCAATAACCCCCCCAAAGTTCTCCCTGCAGCCCTGCCCGCGGCTGATGGATGCGCTGCTGGCACCGTGAATCCTGCGGAGCGGCCCCGGAGCGCGGCGGGCACGGCAGGAATGATGCACTTCCCACTGCTCACCCTTTATTTGTATTTTGTGTCCTGCACGATCCATCTGAGCCGTCGCCGGCGCTGGAGTGCCGCTGCACAGTCGATTATAAAAGGCTCGGTGCAGAAGATGCATATCAATAAGAGCAGCCCTGGAGCGGGGCTGTGATTTATGGCAGCTGCTCCCGGGCCCTGCTGGCATCAATCTCCCACCTCCCTCACACGGACGGGGCAGGAGGGGAAGCGGCGGCACCCCCAGAGCCCCCGGGCTCACACCCTGCGGGGCAGCAGCCCTGGGAAGGGGGATGAGGGGGATGGAGCCGGCCCTGCACGGGGGCTCGGCTCTTGTTCCCTTTGCCGGGGCTGCAGGAGCAGGGACCAACAGCTCCTGCAGTGGCCAGTGGCAACCACCAGCCCCTGAAATGGCCATCATCTGCAATGGTCAGCTCCTGACATGGCCAACACCTGCAATAGCCAGCTCCTGAAAGGACCAACCCTGAAAGAGCCAGCTCCTGAAATGGCCAACTCCTGAAAGAGCCAGCTCCTGAAATGAGCAGAGCCACCTGCAATGGCCAACTCCTGAAATGGCCAACTCCTGAAATGGCCAGCTCCTGAAATGGCCAACTCCTGAAATGGCCAGCTCCTGAAAGGACCAGAGCCACCTGCAGTGGCCAACTCCTGAAATGGCCAACACCATCAATAGCCAGCTCCTGAAAGGACCAGAGCCCCCTGAAATGGCCAACTCCTGAAATGGCCAACTCCTGAAATGACCAGAGCCATCTGCAATAGCCAACTCCTGAAATAACCAACTCCTGAAATGACCAGAGCCCCCTGAAATGACCAGAGCCCCCTGAAATGGCCAGCTCTTGAAATGGCCAGTGTCTGCAATGACCAACACCTGCAATGGCCAACACCTTCTGCAATGCCCAGCCCCTGCAATGCCCAGCCTCTTCTGTCCCTGGGCTGGTGACCCCTGATCCCAGGATCCCTCCGATTTTCTCACCGTGGGGACAATCTGCACCTGTAGCAGCCAGCTGTGTGGGTGTGAATAAAGAGCCAGACTCAAAGAGTCCGAGCAGGTGCAGTGCTCCAGCATCTCTCCCTCTGGAGCAGATCCCAAGGCAATTAAGACAGGTTAAGTCCTAAGAACACACCAATAACGAGCCGTTTTTAATGCCCTGGGGAGGAGCGCACCCATGGCTGCCCCATCGCCTCTCTCAGCCACCTCCCTCTCATTTTGGCACTGCCAAAATCACAGCCCCACCCCAGGCGGGGGGGGGAACACCTATTTTACAACAATAGCAATAAAAATAGTAACATCAATGCAAAGAAAGATCCCTTTCCATCCCCCCCCACGCCTGCTCCAGCAGCTCCCCTCGCGTCGCTGCCGCAATCCCGGGGCCCAGCCGGCGTGAGCCAACCCCCCCTGCGCATTTTCCCTCAGCACATTTCTACAGCAACGTCGTTTACTTGGTTAAATAACTCATTTATCTTTTTATACTCTCTGCAGATCATAATACACCCACTCTGACAATACCGCACACCAAAGACCTAATTTTAGCGCTGGTGTTTAGAAGTAATCAGTTTGAAATATTGGAGCGGGCGTACGATGGGCTTGGGGTTGGGTTTTTTTATTTTTTTTTTCCCCCCCTGAAATACTGACGTTTGCAAGAAAGCTGCTCATAAGGAAAATTCTGATTATAACAACTCATTTAGAGTAAATCAGTTTGAAATGGTTTATATAACGCGGCGGAATGCGCCGCACGCGAAGCATCCAAGTTTCTGTGTTTTCCCCTTTTCAGTGAGATGAGATTAAATGAAACCCCAAATGCAAGTGGTTTTGGGCACTTCTACTTTGCTAAGCTGAGGAAATGCAGCTTCTCAGCAATTTTATGGCCAGTTGGGTTGGGGGGGAAAAAATGGGCAGAAATTAGAGAGAGGAGAATTACCAACACCCCCAGCCCTCCGCGGGACCCTGCTCCAGCTCAGCCTCTCTGCTTTGAAACCTTTCCCCTGTCCTCATCCTAAAGACAACAACAACCCCATGACAGCCCCATCCCGGGCAGAGTCAGGGGTCCTGGGGTGCTGCTTGGAGCTCCATCTCCCCTGTTGGTGCCTGGCTCCCTCCCCCTGGAGCAGGAGTGGCAGCACATCCCCTGGAACATACCCTGGAACATCCCCAGAGCATCCCCTGGAACATCCCCAGAGCATCCCCTGGAGCATCCCCGGAGCATCCCCAGAACATCCCCAGAGCATCCCCAGAACATCCCCAGAGCATCCCCTGGAGCATCCCCGGAGCATCCCCAGAACATCCCCAGAGCATCCCCTGGAGCATCCCCAGAGCATCCCCAGAACATCCCCAGAGCATCCCCTGGAGCATCCCCAGAACATCCCCAGGGCATCCCCTGGAGCATCCCCAGAACATCCCCAGGGCATCCCCAGAACATCCCCAGGGCATCCCCAGAACATCCCCAGAGCATCCGCTGGAGCATCCCCAGAACATCTCCAGAGCATCCCCTGGAACATCCCCGGAACATCCCCAGAGCATCCCCTGGAGCATCCCCAGGAACATCCCCAGAGCATCCCCAGAACATCCCCTGGAACATCCCCAGAACATCCCCAGAACATCCCCTGGAACATCCCCTGGAACATCCCCAGAGCATCCCCTGGAGCATCCCCAGAGCATCCCCAGAGCATCCCCAGGGCATCCCCACTGCCCAGGGCCCTGAGATGCCCTCTGAGGCCTGGCAAACTCGTCACTCGTGTCCCTGGGTGGGTGGCAGGAGCCCTCCTGCCCGTTCTCAGAGCCTAGGTAAGGTTTTTCCCCGGTGGAGAGGTGGGGAGCTCCCAGCAGAGAGGGGAGAGGGGGATTTCAGCTGCTGCTGCACCCTCCAGTCTCGGCCCCACTCTCTGGCAAAGCCCCAGATTAATTTGGGAGTGCTGCAAATTCAATTTAAAACAACGATAATAGTAACAACAAATATTAGTGTTTATAAGTGGAGGGAGGAAGGGAGGGTGTGATGTGTCCAGGTAAAAAAGCCAAAAGATGCCCAAACCACATCAGGTGAAGTGGGGGGAGAGCCCAGGGCAGTGCAGGGAACTCCAAAATCCCAAAATTTGGGCAAACCCCTTCAACTGGCCAAAGCTGGAGGTTGTTTCATACCTTGAAGTGGAGCCTGAGCCATCAAAGCCCCTTCAGCATCTCTTAACAACCCCCTGCTTAACACTGCCCACCAGCCAGAAAGACAGAAGACAGAGCAAAGGAAACCTTTTAATTGTAATTTACTTTATTATTTTGTAAATGTGAATTTTACAAAGCGTTTTACAATTAATGATCACATTGGGTTGGTTTTTTTTGCTTTTTGTTTTTTTTTTGTTTTTTTTTTAAATGGATTTTTTTTTCATCATATGAAAACAGCTATGAGCACAGTTCCAGCTTGGGGCGGGGTGGGGGCAGGGGGTTCTTCATGTTTTCTCTCTCTCTTTTTTTTTTTTTTTAGTTACTGATATATCGTGTCAGCCATGGCTACAAAATAACAGTCTGAACTATACAGAGTAAGAGCACATAAATACTAGTGAATAATGCACGATAAAAAATAAAATAAAATTAAAAAAAAAAAAAAAAGAAGCTAGCATCGTTCGTGGCTGAGACAGTTGAGGAACATAATTCAGTGGTACTGTGAGATTTCCTTACAGCACAGAAAGTATTTTTAACAGTCATGAATTACAGTACTACTTAATACCCTATGAAGACGCTTTAAAAACAACCTTGTACTTTAAGTCCTTTTTTTTTCCCCAAACATTCTGTCCAAAGGATTAATGTTCTATTTGAATCAAGTGCCATCCAAATGTTCAAGTCAAAAATATGTATACATTTATACTCAGTTGTTTTTTATTATCTATTAATTATTTTATTTACTTCTTTTTTTTTTTCTTTATTCTTGTCTGCTAAAAATAGTATTGCAAGTTTTGGCTTTTTATTTTTTTTATTTTATTTTAATAACCTTGACATAAAAATCACGAGATTTTTTTTTTTTAAATTTTTTTTTTTTTTTTTTTTTTTTACTTTTGTGTGTGTGCAAAACGCTTTTAAACAGTGGAAGAAACTCGAGGAGGAGTGGAGGGGTTTCCAACGTGAGTGTGTCCCACTCGCCCCCTCGCTCGCTCCCAGCACGGTTTGGAGAGCAGGAACACTTGGAACAGCAGTTGAATCCCGGGATGGCTGCGGACTGGCCATGGGGGGCTGCGGGGACACCTGGGGACACTCTGGGGACACTCCGGGGCTCATCCCGGCTTCCCACGGCTCCTCCTCCATTCGCAGCGAGCGATTTCCAGGAAAAAACGAGGGATCAGAGCACGGCCCCGGGGGACAAGGGCTGGGGACAGCCCCTGGGGACACCCGGAGGGGCTCTGCTCCCCAAACACCGTGGGACAAGGGGGACAAGGGCTGGGGACAGCCCCTGGGGACACACAGAGGGGGCTCTGCTCCCCAGACACCGCGGGACAAGGGCTGGGGACAGCCCCTGGGGACACCCGGAGGGGGCTCTGCTCCCCAAACACCGCGGGACAAGGGCTGGGGACACACAGAGGGGGCTCTGCTCCCCAAACACCACGGGACAAGGGGGACAAGGGCTGGGGACACACAGAGGGGGCTCTGCTCCCCAAACACCGCGGGACAAGGGGGACAAGGGCTGGGGACACACAGAGGGGGCTCTGCTCCCCAAACACCGCGGGACAAGGGGGACAAGGGCTGGGGACAGCCCCTGGGGACACCCGGAGGGGGCTCTGCTCCCCAGACACCGCGGGCAGTTCCAGTTTTGGGGCGCTGCGGGGGCTCGGAGCCCTCGGTTCCCAGCCCGCATCCTCGGGGGAATCTGCAGAGGGAAATCACAGCTCCAAGGATCCAAGCACGAGGAGCCGCTCCCAGCTCCTGCCCTCACCGCCGGGAAAGGTCGGGAATGTCACCGTGTCACCGGCCCGGGGGACAGCGGGGGTGGCGGAGGGTCATGCAGCCCCTCGGCAAAGCGGTGTTTAATTAGCGCTAACGAGGAGGACAGGAGCTGGTCCTAGGCTACGGCAGCTGCGGGGAACTCGGGTGCTTTTACACTCTGCGCTCGTTAAAGGTGCTTGGTATAACTTTAGATATAGAATATACAGGTAATATTGCTAATAGTCAAGCATAAGAATAAAGGTGCAGACATACCATAAATACTGATGCTCTGATTTTACACTGTCAGACCTAGATGAATGCAGTTTCCTATTCACATTATAAAGCAGCCCCAAAATTCTAGAATTTAAAATAGTGTCGTAAACAAAGAGGAGGAAGGAGTCGGTTATGATCTGATCTTCTTAATCTGTTTTCCTTGGAAAAAAAATGATCAAAAAATTCTAAGGCACTCAGGAAAGCCGCATACAATCGATGGACTGCTCTGTTCTCACCTTACATTCAGTTTTAAGGGGTTATTTTTTTTTTTTGCTTTTTTTGTTGGTTTTTTTTTTCTCGGAAGAATACAATCATTACCATATAACATTTTCAAACATATCATTAATCCTCCACACACAGGAAACATTAGTGCAAAATGCTTGCCCTCATCTACCAGATAAGGAAAAACCCAACGCCCTTCACATTTTAGAAGTTTGCCTTCCTAATAATAATAATAATAATAATTAACAAAACAAACCCAAACCAGGAAAAAAAAAAAAAAAAAAAAAAGGAAATGAAAGAAAAGAAAAAAAAAAAAAAAAAAGAAAGAAAAAAACCCCAAAATATACAGGAAGTTGTGCTAGGTATAAAAATATATATTTTCACTGTGCAACTTGACTCTCTCCAGCCTCTCTGTCCTAAGCCATTCAAGTACTTCGCTGCTGCCCCCCCGGTGGCCCCGCCGGCTCTCTGGGAACAGGTTTGGTCCAGAATGAATCCCTCCAGCCAAGTGCAGCCCCCAGCCGGGGGGCTCAGCCTGCTCCCCACCCCCCAGCAAGTGCCAAAAAGGAGGAGGAGGAGGAATCCTCTGCAATATCTTCTCTCTCTATATTTATATTTATATATATGCACACAGACACACACACAACACAAGGGACGACTTTTGATCTCCGGCACCCGGAGCCGCTCCCGGCTTTGCCTCAAAGTTTTGGCAAACCCAAAGGTTTGGGGATCAGGAGGGTCCTCAGCCAAACCTGAGCCCCACCAAGCTGGCTGAGCTGCCCTCCAGCAGCTGTCCCCAGGGCACGGGGACACCCCAGGGCCAAGGAATTGCTCTGTGTCCCCAGGGATGGCAGGGGACAAAGCCCCCCCCCCCGAGCTCAGCCCGTGGTCCCCGGGTTTCTTTAGTGACGTGGGTAAAGTGCAAATAGAGCCGTGCCCATTCCCACTTCTCCGAAGCATCCCACACCTCTGCACCTGCACCAGCCCCCAAAACCTGGTCTGGGGCGTCACAGTCCCCCCAAAAAAGCTGTGCCAAAACCCAACGTGGGGCAGGACCCCCCCCCATCACTGATCTGTTGTGCCAGGAGCAGCGGCACAGGCTGGGCAGCCTCGTTAGTTATGATGCAAAAAAACTGCTTCAAGTATCAAAGAAAACAAAACAAATGGCCAGAAGTTGGGTTATCCTCTCCCCACTCCCCCTTTCCCAATGGAAATACAAAGAAGGAAGAAAACCCTGAGCAAAGCGCTGTCTGGATTAGGGAATCAAAGCAGGAAAGAAAAGAGGAGCACAGCCACAGCAGCCAAAAAGTGACTCTTTCTTTGTGCACCTTGTTCCTAGTCCCCAACGTGTTAGAGAACAAGCTGCAAGTGTCATTAAAGCAGGTCGTTAAGTCACAGTAAAAAACAACCATCATTAAAAAAGGAAAGGAAAATAAGGAAAAAGCCAAACTTGGCTTTAATGTCACTGTCCCCATCCCCTGGGGGCACCTCTGCAGTGCCACCCCCCGTGGGACCCCCCAGCCCCCGGGGGAGGCTGCAGGGTCCCGCTGGAGCCGGCTCTGTGGGACAGACTCCACTCACTTTGGGGTTTGTAAAGACCAGGGACAGAGCAGGTACCTGCTGCCCATCACGCTCCAGGGACACCCACAAGTCCCATCCCGAGGCCACCAAAGCCACCACAGCCCGGGGACATCAGCCTGCAACAACAAAAATAAAGACAAATAACTCCACATTGGGTTTTCCCCAGAAGGGGCTGCAGGAGGGTGAGCAGGAGGCAAAGCGCTTCCTCCTCCCCAAAACCTCTTCACAAAAGGGCTCAAAGCTCATTTTTTTCTTTTAATTTTTGCATCCAGTACACTCCAAATGATTAAAATTTGGTTGGCCTGGAGAGGAGGGAGGGGGCAGAGGGTGAGCTCTGCACGCACTGAGCTCTGCCTCTGGATGCTGCCAGGAGCCAACACCAAGAGCTCCCGACTCCATGACCTTTGGAGCAAGAACAATGTGCTCTCCATGCTCAAGATTCCTCCCTAAATCCCTTCCCGGGCTGAGGGGGGGCTCCTCCCCTCCCAGTGGGTGCCCCTGCACGCCCTGGGGTGCAGAGGGGTGACAGAGCCCGGCCCCACAGGAGTGGGGATGTGAAGGTGCAAACACGGAGAAGCAAAGGAAAAGGAGTGGCTGGGAAGGAGGAAGGGAGGGAGGGAGAGAGAAACCAAACCCAAACCCAGCTGTATTGGGCAAAAAGCAGACCACAACCACAAGGGCAGCCAGGCTCTCCACCTGCATCCCACGCAGTCCTCCCGACACGTGCCAGCCTGAACTCCCGCGGAACCGTCCCTGCTCCAGGGAGCCGCAGGAACCTCCCTGGGACAACAGCACCCACGGCCAGGGCTCCCCCCCTGCCTCCAGAGGGGTCTGGCCACGATCACTGCCACGATTTCCCCCAGCCCACCCCACTTGGCTCGAGCCCTTCCCGAGACAAACGCGGCCAGTCACAGCACCTGCACCCGAACACACCTCGCTTTCCTGGTCACTGACAAAACTCTCCTTAGAGGACAAGGTTAACGATGGCTTTACTTCTGAGCTGAGTGATGGATGGGGTGATGACAGGGTGGTGGTGGGTGGGGGGTGGCTAGCTTTTCTCCTCCCCTTCTTAAAACAAACGAACAAAAAAAAAAACCAAAACACAAAAAAAAAAAAAAAAAAAAGAAATGAAAGGAAAGGAAAAAAAAAAAAAAAAGAAAAAGCTACAATCTTATAGACTAACCTCAGGAATATCAAAAAAGGAGCCCAATATTTTTTTAAGTAGGTCGCCACAGACCTAGTCGTTTACAGTATAACGAATGCGATTATTTCCTTCATAAATTTTAAATACAAGCAGAATAAAAATCACATTTTTTTCAGGCAACAGTAGCAGTTCAGTAGGTAAGTGGCTTGATCACATTTTTTTTTGTTTTGTATTAGTAATGCATGCAAGCAGCTTTAGTATTACAGATCCCTTATAGGTCATGAAATGTTTGCTCTCTTTATAAAGTCCCTCCATAAGTACCATCTTGTCTTCTCACGGGGGTTTCGGGCCGGCTGGAGGAGCCCGAACCTTGTTCAAAAGGTTGCGGAGTGCTTTGGGTTTCCGATGCCATGGCATCTGTGGCAGCTGCCTCCTGGATCACGGAGCCGGCGCCTTCGGCATCCTCGCTCTGCTCGAAGGACTGGTTGGATCCATTGCTCAGCTCTACATTCACTGTGTTAGTTCTCAAGGCTACTATAGTCCCCGCCTCGCTCCTCCTCTCTGCATAGATGCGCTGCTCGAAGACCTGAGCAGCGTTGGGCTGGAAGTCGGGCTCCAGGGGGACAGTGTTTGTGGAGGAGCCCATGACGGTGCGGTACATCTCCATCCCCTCGGGCAGCATGGATTTGATCTTGGGCAGCCAGCGCTTGCGCACGCGCCGCGCGTTGGTGCACATGTCGGCCGCGATCACGTTCATCTCGCTCTCCTTAAAGCTCGGGGCAAAATTCTGACAATACACTGCAAAGACAGGGAGACACAGAGCTCAGGCTCCGGGGGGAGTGGCACAAAGGTGAGCCCGGACTCCCAGGTGGCAGCGGAGCTTCCCCCACGGACCTGAGCTCTCCACGCACACAGAGCTCCTCAGCTGGAGACAACCAGGAAGGGATAAGAGCTGAACACCCCACGTGGCACAGGGAGGGGGGTGCAGAAGGGCCCCTCACTCCATGGGGAGCCCCACAGCCACAGCATGTGGGGATGGCCAGACCAGAGACGGACAAGAAAAGACCCCACAAACTCCCCAGCAGCAGCTCCGTTAATGGCTCCTAAAGCCACAGCGCTGCAGGAAATGTCAGAGGAAATGTCCTCTGCCTGTGCCTCTCCTTACGCCACCCCTTTGTGGCCCAGCAGCCTGGCTGCTCCAGCATCCCTCTGCTGGCACATCCACTGGGAGCCAGCAGGAGTGGGAGCTGCAGGAGCCCTGCAATCCCTCGTGTCCTGCTCCTCTGCGGGAGCCAAGCACCTGATGTTATGGAGCAGCATCCAAGGAACTGCCACGGTGAATAAGCGTCAGCTAAAGCTCATGCACAGGGACAAATCCAGGCAGTAGGAACCCATCCCATATCCTGGCACACAACAGCAATGCCCTTCCAGCCCCTCTCAGGATGGACCATGGCTGGAAAGTCCAGAGCTGGGACTCTCCAGGATAAAACTGCTAACAGGGAGCTGACTCCACCATGTTCAACCACGTTACTGAGCATCTGCCCTCTTATCCCTTTTCCCCAGATGCCACAGATCTCCCAGGGCAGCTGGAAGGCCCCTGGACTTTATAATTAGGGAGGGGAAAGATTTCTCTTCCAAATCTTAAAACCTAAATTTTAAAAATTGCTTAGAGTTTTGTTTCCCCGCACAGTAATATTTACACATAGATTTAATCCCCAGAATTCAGCCAAGGTGAGAGAACACAGTGATTTCCACTGCATATGGAGCCCATGGTGAAGAGATTTTTCTGCACCCCTCAGGGTTTCCTCCAGCCCTCAGCTCCTCCCTCTCCAGCACCTCCTGTCCCAAAACACTCCAGGTATCCACAGGTGACTGAGGGGGAAGTGGCTGATGGAGAGCAGATCCCACCCACAGCTTCTCTGGGCAATCAAAAAGCGATGCAAACTAAAAAATAAATTGATTTTCCTACAACTCAATTCCACCATTATCACACAACAGGGTGACCTTCCCTGCCCAGGGCTGGGCCATGCTGTCCCACCCCAGCAGCAGAACACCCCTCTCCTTACATTTGACTGCATTAAGGACCCTGCTGTCCAAGGGCTTCCTGCTGGGATCGCTCGTGGAGGACCTGATTCCAGTCCCGCAGCTGTTGGCAAGTGTGTTCCTGTGGGGAAGGCAAAGGGAGATCCTGGGAGAGGGGACCAGGGGACAGCCACTACCCTGCCCTCCTCCCTTCAGCTCCTGCTGGGGGCATCACCCGGATTTTAAGGTGAGGAATGGGAAACGTGCATGGAAATGGAATAAAGTTCTCAAGCATCACGAAGAAAATGCACAGAGCTGAGTGCAGAGGATGGAGCACTTGTGACACAGGGTTAAACCCCTGGGAGGTGAAGGCAAAGAATCCCCTGGGAGAGCACGAGGAGCAGTGGGACGGGACCTACCGATCGAAGAAGGTGGCCAGGAGACGTCTCAGCAGCACCTTGTGTTTGACACCAGCACATAAATGGCAATTCATCAGCTGCCCCCGGGTGATGTAAACGCCTGAGCCTGCAAGGGTGCAGAGGGACAGCCCAAAATGAACCCCTGACACAGCCACAGAGCCACCCCTGAGCCACCCACAGCTCCTCCTCGCTGGTGGCAACCTCTTCTTCACCTGCTGCAACAAGGACAGAGGGATTTCTGGAAAATCCTGGCAAATCCTTGGGGCCTGGGCAAGACCCAGGCAATAACGACTCCTAGTTTTATCTGAACAGACAGGAAGTCTATGGGAATCCAATGAAAGGATTCTTATTTTCTCACCAATGCACACAGTGCAAGGCTTACACTGTGATTTGATATGTACAGATCACATTATTTATTCTTTCTGAAGTGAGAAAACCCCAATCCATTTGGCTTTTTTTTTTTTCTTTTTTTTTTTTTTCCAGTGCAGGACTGTAGAACACAGAGCTGGAAAGGAAAGAAAAAGCCCATCTAGCACAGAAAGAGGTACTTGGTCACAGATCTAACTGCTTCCAAAACCCCAGCCCATCTTGATACCTCTGGAGAGCAGGGAATTTTCCTTCTAATGCACAGCAACTGCTGCCTTTGAACCTGCTGCCTTTAAGGATGTTTTCTGGAAGAAAAAGGAGCCCTGTGCAAAGCAGCTGGAAATGTCCAGAGGTCTGGCAGTACTTTACAGCAGGTTTTATATCAAACCTTTTTCACTCTACTCACAGACCAACCTGCTCCTGCCTTGGCATCACTTCCAGGGAGAGGTTATCCCATTTTTCAAGCATTCTGTTACATGAGAGGGTTTTGGTATTTGCTTTTAATTAAGATTAAATAATGGGTCATTGCTGGATCCAGAACACACTCTGTTCTCAAGATACAAAAGCATCTGCTGGAGAAGTCATATCTCCTCCTGGATTTCCAGGGAAGATGATTGTCCCTGACCTTCTGGATGGAGCTGGAGCTCAGGGCAGCCCCTGAGCCTGACCCTCTGCACCTCCCCTGGCACCAGAGGCACCCCAGGACTCTCATCCTGCCCCAGGATCCAGCATCTGGACCTCTGAGCCATGCCATGTCTCACCAGGAATTTTCCTTGTATTCTCTTCCATCTAATGAGTTTTTTTGTATTTTTTTTAAGTAACAGCTTCAGTCCCTCCCTCAGCTGTGGTAACTGCAAGCCTTGTTAAAGACCCTTTTTCAGAGAGGGCTGCTCAAGTTTGCTGAATCAATTGTAGCATGAAAAACCAGAAACAAAAGGAAAACACTCCCACTTGGAGAGTTGAGGAAAACTTTCACAGCAGGATCAAGGCCCCCCTCCAGGTCTGAGACAGGAATTAGGGGAGTTTATTTTGTATTTTAAGAGATAAGGCATCAGAGTGAACACCAGCCACCAGCAAGGGGAACTTCACTTTAATAAATGAAAAATAACCAGGCAGCACTATCGGTTAGTGATATTAATCTACTTTTTTTCCAGATTGAAAAATGTAAATCAAGCAGAGTTGCCTCAAACCAATTTGCAGCTCTCACTGTGAAAATAACCTGCACCACTTGATGGGTTTAAGAAGTCTCACATTAAATGGAAATGGGTACAAAATGAATATTCCAGATACAAAATAAATACTTGTGGCTGTACGCTGCGCTTTGCCCTCCATCAAAGTCCCGTCCTCCATCAGCTGCAAACCTTTGTGGGCATCCCCAGAAATCCTGACTCCTTCTCCAGAATGGAAATGAAATCATGCTACTCACCAAGGGAGAAGGGAAGAAGAACTGATTTGGATGGACTGTGCTGCCACATGTCCTTTTTGGACCAAGGGCTTTGCAGGGATTAATTAAACCTCCCCACCTGGGGCAGGTCTGGGATGTCCTGCCCAGTCATCCCCACACAGCTACATCCAAGGGGAAAACCCACAGCCAGGCCACTGCAAAGAAAAGCTGGGGGGAACTTCTAAAAGCAGAATATGATTATTTCCACTGGAATTTGACCTGGTCACTCCAGTTAAACACTTTCTGTGCAGTGCTGAGTGTGCCTGGGCTGGCACAGCCACCTGGTTTCACTCCTCCAGCTCTACACTCTCTAAACAGCACCATCTTCCACCTCACACTGGCCAGAAATCTTTTATAGAGGAGTAAATTCTCCCAATATTGTAAATTTCCCCCAAAATGAAAATAAAGACAAAAGAAAGGGCCAATTCTTCTCCTGCTGCAGCATTTGACCACTTAGTAAATTTAAAAAGAAACTTCTACAGGTTTTTCAAAGCTTGTTCACTGACACACAAATTTTATCTCCTTTGCTTTGTAAATCTTATAATGTGGTAATTTTTGAGGGGGGTTTGTTGGGTTTTTAGATCTGTGATTCTAAATGGAAACACGCTCGCTGCAGCCACACCGAGCAGGAAGAACACAAGCTGCAGAATTCAATTAAAATGCTAAATTAATTCAATTGAATAAATCCTGTTAATGACACATTTCTCCGTCAGCAAATTAAAGGAAACTCGGAACTTTTCAAAAAGACAACTGGTGACGAATAATCCAGAAAGACACAGCAAGGGCACACAAGATGCAGCAAGATGGAGAGCACAAATCCAGAAGGAAAACAGCAGCAATCCAAAGGTATTCTGCAGAAAAGCTACCTGCAACAAGCTCGAGTTTCTCTCCAGGGTCTCCCTCCGAGTAGAGCTTTGGGTGGCAGCGGTATCCGATCTGGCTGATGAGGCTGGCAGGGAGAGCCACCAGATCCCGTCGGATCAGGACACAGGAGCGGTTCTCCAGCGGGATCTGCTCCGGCTTCTCTTGGGCAACTTTGAAATGAAAAGGGAAAACAGTTAAAATAACCTCTCACAAGGCTGACAGAAGGTCAGACTTTGACTTCTTCACACAGCAGTTGGAAATATTCCTCCCTCCAGATGTCCAACCACCGGGCAGGTGTCACCTGAAAGCTTGGAAAAATCCCCTGGTCTCCCCCTCCACGGCAGCCTCAGGTTCTGCAAAAGGGATTCTTAGAATCTAATTATGCTTTAACTTCTCCTGAGTTGATCATTTGTGAAAATGGACAGCTCTGCCCAGCTGGCATCGCTCTGCAAGCGCAGCACACGGAGCTGCTGCCCCAAACACCCCAGGAGGGTGGCAGGAATTCCACCAGGAGGTTCTAACAGGCAGTAAATTGCCCCAGTTTGATGAACACCTGCAGCAGTTCCATCTTGATGGTTTTTCCTGCTGAAGTTAAAATCCAGACCCTGCAGGTGCCTCTGCTCTGAGAAAGGTCAGCAGAGCCTCTCCTGAGATGCACCCACCAGCCACCTCCAGCCCACCTTCTCTTCCCCTGCCTTCTGCAGGCCAACTTTTCCTCTCAGTAACAAAAGAAGCCCCCATCAACAAGGCAAAAAATATTATTAAGATGTAGCTTGAAAACCAAAATACCAGATTTTCCCAGCTCGCTCTGATGCACCATCTCCAGATCCCACCACTGCCCAGGAGCAACCAGTAACATGGAAAAGCTGGAAATACTGGGCTGTCCTGCCAGCACCTCCAAATCTGGGTATTGTGGGCACACAGAGGATTGGTTTCTAAAGCACATTTACAGTCCAAGACCACCGGATTGCTTAAAATGACAATTTTTGACAGCAACGAGGGCTGACCATGCGCATCAACTTCAGCACATGGTGGGAACAGTTCCAGGGCTGAACTGCAGCCCAGCTCTGCCATGATCCACCTTTTTCCCCCAAAACTGTTTGATAACGTGGCAAGTGCCACGTACAAACCCAAACCCAGCTCTGTGCTCGAATCTCTGTGAACACCCAGAGAAGCACAAACCCCAGCAACGAGCGTTTCTGAACTCAAAACGTCCCCTGCTCCAGAGGTGTCTTTTCCTGCCATTATCCCCGAGTTCTGGGGGCCACTTTTCCTCTCTGCAGATAAAATAACAAGTTCTGCAGACTTGTTGCTGCAGTAACCGAGGGCGATGGCTCGGGGACAAAGGGAGCAGTGTTCTAAGTAGGACATGCCCGCGGTGCCGTGCTGGGTTGTGGCATCCTATCGCAGGCTCTGGGAGCATCCCCACCCTCAGGGCTCCCTCTGCCCCTGAGGAACAGCCAGGAGGGATTCTGGAATAGCAGGAGGATGGCTCGTGCTAAGGGAGACGGCACCCAACAGCAGCAGAGCAAATCACAGGGTGTTTTTGAACCCTTTGTGCCATCACAGCCTCATCATCAGAGTGAAACCTGTGCCACTGACATTCCCAGCTGCAATATTCCCAGCATTCCAGTCCAAGATCCTGTTGGAGATGGGGGTCAGCTCCCACCGAGGGAGAATCTCAAAGACCAGCTCTATTTTGAGGCTTTTAAAGGGTGATAAGCAAACCATATCCCATTAAATACTGATATTTTCCAGCTTAAAGAAACCAAAAGCAAAGGGACCGTGGGTATGGAGGAACCAGTCCTGCTCTGCTGTCCTTCCCTGGCAAGGCTGGGCCACCAGGGCAGCTTGAGGGGAGGAAGGGACACCTCAGTCATCTCCCAGAGGTAAAATTTTACTCAGAGGTAAAATTAAAAATACAACCCCTAGGAGCTGTATATGTGACCTACACAATCCCACCCCAGCACAGGGCTCTGCCAAGGTTATTAAAATTGAATTTTTAATACTTCATTTTTACTTTAACCAATGACTCAGGTCAAAAGCACCCACAATATCCATCAGCACCATACTCCAAAAACCAAACTAAAATTCAGCTAAAAGGACCAAGTGCAACTCAACCCACTGCTGGATTTTGGTCACATCAGTCCTGCTGGCTCACTGTCTGTAAATCTCTTATTAAACACGGCCATGAATCATTCTGGGGGAGTTTGTTTCCATTCAAGCATTAGCACAAAATCAACGGCACCAAACCAAAAAGAGGTTTGGGGCTTTCAGTGGCACCTCAGTTGAGCAGATAGCAATCAGTTATGTAAAGGAGCAGGGCACAAGAGCCACTTTGGTCCCATGTTTCCACAGAAAGCCACTCTGTTTGGCCTTTCTGCTCCGCAGAACAGGAGAGTATTTGCTTCTAATTAATTTGTATCTTCAGAGGGCAGCGGCTCCTTCCCTTTGAATGAAAGGGCAAACAATGGGAAGTATTGTTAAATACAGTTTTGTTCCTGAACAAGAAAAGAGCTCCCAGTCAGCAGAGAGGGGCAGGAAATCATTACAGAGGAAGCCACGAGAGCTGCCAGCCAAACACTGGAATATTTTATTTATTTGGATATTTGCTTTTATCCCAAACTTAGCTGGATGCTGCAGCTTCAACAGGTGGTGCAGAGTGGAAAATATCCATTTTCCTGGATTTTTTTTGGTAGAGGAAACAGCCTCAAACTAACTCCATGCTCCATGGCTCCAGGCTCTGCACGATGCTGGGGCACGTGTCCTCCTCATCCCTAAAACACACTCCAGAGATCCCCCACAGCACCTCAGAGCTGAGCCCATGATGGTTTGGTGACACTGGGATTTCTGCATGTCCCACCTGAGGTGTTTTGGGGCTGCATTTGCTCAGGTGAGTGCCTGGGAATTGCTGGACACACACCTGGCCCCAGCACTCACTTATCTCCTTCCTTCCTGACAATCCAAACAGCAGGGCTTCAAAATGAGTCATGAAACCCCAGTTCCCACCAGTTTGGGTTCTCCAAACTGCACACAAACATCAAGGTGCTCCTGTGGGTAAGAAACAACCGTTTCTGATTTAGGAATGGGATTGGAGATACAGAAAGATCAGAGTGATGGAGCCTCACCCAAAAATTGATGTTTACAGAGTCCCAACATGTAACCACACTTCTCAAGCCCTGAAGAAAAGACTGGAGAACCCATCTCCACCTGCTCCAGCACAGATGCAAGCACGTGGATGATCCTCCCTTGTTTCCTACATGGCCAGAGGTCTCTTTCCAAACAGCAGTATTTTAACATTTCTCTCCCATCAGCCTATTTTCCACTGGCAGTGGGACCACCTCAAAAATATCTTCCCTCCACAGCCTCAGCATCACCAGCATCTGCTGCAGATGTAAACCTGTAGCAGAGGACACACGCAAGCACCACGGGATAGATCCATCACAGAGTCCCAACGGGGAGAGTTTACATTTCCCAAATAGTACATTTATACCAACGTGCTGAAATGCAGCCGTTTGATTTGTGACCTATTTATACAGGGAGGTAATCTGGAATTAGTATAGGAAAAATATTACTGGTTTATAAATACGCCTATCTTGCCTTCGCCTCAGATCTCAGCCAGGAGTGAAACATCTGCCAGCCTAAAATTAAACATCTGTGGTTCAGAGGGAGGAAAATGGGGCTGGAAGTTTAATGCCAAAAAAGGCCAGAGGCTGAGTGCCCCCGGCGTGGGGCTCAGCCTTCCCCTGCTCGGCTCCGACCGTGCCGGGGTCGGGATGGGGCAGTGCCACCACAGAGCCACTCAGGCTGGAAAAGACCTCCAAGACCATCAAGTCCAACCTGTGACCAGTCCCCACCTTGTCACATGAAGACACACAGCCTGGCTTCCAGCAGTTTCCAGGTGTTTGAATCCCTCTGCTAAAAGCCAAAGCGCTCTGGTGGATAACCGGCGCAGCCCTCGACCGCTTCATTTCCTAAAAATCCACGAGCCCTTTGCTGCTGAGCGTCCTCCCTGTGCACAGCCTGGCCACCACGGGGACCAGTGGGACGTGGCAGGATCAGGTGCCTGTCCCTGCAGTGGCAGCCAGCTGCTCCATCCCGCTGCAATTCCCGGCGTGGCTGCCATGATTTACGTCGCTGCGGCGCGTCGCGCCCGGCTCCGCTCGGGATGCTGCACGGGCTGCATCATTTGGGATTCTGGGCTGTTCCCTGCCCTCTTTCCTCACTGTCAGGAATCAGAGGCCAGGAGAGAAAACTATTCTCTCAGCTAATTACCACAACTATTCTATAATGGCTATTTTAGATGAATTTTTAATGAGGTGTGCTCTTGTCAGTTCAGGATTTCATAACTTTCAAGTCCAGCCTTTACATTCCAGCCATTTGCTGCATAAAGATTTTCCCTTTTCCCTGCAAACCGGTGCAGCAGGAGCAGGGGAGGAGGACGGACCCTCGCACAACTTCGCTGGTGCCTGTCAAAATCAAATTAACTGCATCTGCTCAGCAGAGAGCTGACTGACAAGAACGTGGCTCAGTGCAGAAAAGCGCCGAGCATCTGCAAGTCCTGCTGAAACCCACTTCAGCTCAGGCCCACGACGCTGTAATTAACAGGGATAAAAATACTTTGCTTTTGTTTAATATTTTCTGGAGTTGTGCGTTCCTCAGATCAGATGCTGGAAACCTCATTAAGTCTCGCTCGTGTCCTCGAGGCCCACATGTTCTCCACAACCAGACCTAGTTATGGAGTGAGGAGCCATTTTACCGCAGTGCTGCCAGCCTGGCGCGGCACCGGCGACGCCGCGGCCACCGAACGTGGGGGGAAACTGAGGCAGCTTTTCCTACACCCAGCTGCCACCCTGTCTGCCAACACCTAAGCCTGACCCTCCTGTGTTTAATCCTGGCCTCATCCTGCTGTTCCTTCTGCAGGTCCAACACTTGTCCTGGTCCCTCACACCAGTGCCACCACTGAAGGTGGCACCAGCCTCTTCTCCCAGAAGAGGAAAACAACTTCAAGCTGAGCCAGAGAAGGCTCAAGTTGGACATCAGGAGGAATTTCTTCATGGAAAAGGTGTTCAGGCATTCGAAGGGGCTGCCCAGGGAGGTGTTGGAGTCCCCATCCCTGGAGGTGCCCAAGGAATGACTGGACGTGGCACTCAGTGCTCTTGGTAGTGTTTGGTCAGAGTTTGATCTTGGAGGCCTTTTCCAACCTTAATGATCCTGTGATGTGGAGATGTGGATCTGATCCAGCTTTGGAAATTCAGAATGGCTCTGACTACAAAAAGGGGTGAAGAAAATAAATTAAAACCCCCCAGCCTTGGGGCAAGAAGAGGATTGGTGACCCCTCCAAGGGTGGTGGGTGGTGCTGAAGGCAGGTGAAGAGCATCAGCCACTAGTGTCCCACCACACCCTCACCGGCACCAACGCTTCAGATGGGGAACAAAAATGCATAGAAAAAGAAGGAAAAAAAATCCAGCAACCCTCTCTGAAATTCAGAGCTTCGTCTGCTCTGCTCCTCTTTGGCTTTGTTTTTGTTTTCACAAGCAGGGCTCTTGGAAACCTTGGCAATCCCTATTTTAAAGGGCTCCCCCTCCCCCAGGCCTTTGTGAGGCTGTCGGGATCTCCATGCCAGGAGCAGGATTAGCTGCCTTCTCTCTTCCATCTTATGGTTTCATTATTCTGCACCTTTTGAGAGGGTACAGTTTATCCCGAGTAATTAAAACACAGTTAGCTCTACAAGTCCAAACCATAAAGGAACAGCTTAGGTTTTACTTTCTGTAATCTCTTTTTTGTGTGCCCCCTTTTCCAGGAAGCCTGATACCTATAGCTGCCTTATTCCAAACAGGAAACTCCCCTGAAAGGTGCGGGTGTGGAAGAGGAATTTCAGCAGAAATGTGGGATATTTAGAGCCTTACAACCTGCCTCTTCCCTGCATGGCCCCGGCATCACCACCTGGTTCTCCCTACAGAAAACAAGCAGGAAAACTTGGCTGGGCACAGCATCTCCCAGTGACACCTGAGAAAGCTGCTGGGATTTTCAGTTTTCCAGCTGGGATGATTCCTGCCCGACATGGGTTAGGGACAGCCTCAGAGCTGCTGCCTGCACCATCCCCGGGCTGCTCCTGTCCTTGCCTTCTGAATTGGTTTTGTTCTGTTCCTGCAGGAACTGGCCCTGTGACAGGGATGGAAAACACAGCCCAAGGGCATAACCCCACTGCTCCAAGGAGGCAAACCCACATTACTCACCACAGGCTCTGCAGCGGGGAAAAAGCAAAATAAACTCAAAACAAGTGGGCAACAGCACAATTCCTGTTCAGCCTGGCTCCAACAACAGCCGTGGAGGAGACCCTGACCTTGTCCCACCCCTGATCCCACTCCTCTCCTGCCCCATCCCAACCACTGGGACCTGAAGCAGGACAGGGAGCATACTCAGGTTTTTGAGGCTCATTTCCTACAACTGCTTGTCCACTTCTCCTGACAAATATTTCTAATATTAAAACAGTAAATTCGCTGTATTTTCCCCCTTTTTCACATGGCTTAATGAAAAAACACCTTGGAAAATACTGCTTGTCTGCTTGCTGTCTGGCAGGGGAATGTGGCAAGAGGATGCTGAGCCCCTGTTCCTGGGATGGGATGGGATGGGATGGGATGGGATGGGATGGGATGGGATGGGATGGGACAGTGTGTGGGGGTGAGACCATTCTCAGGAATGAGATCATTCTCTAAGGAATCCTACCTGTTTTATGTAACCAAAATTGTCCTACTTGCCAAATCTTGTTCCTTGGTGAAGACTAAAATCACATGGCTTTGAGGCAAGCCCATCAATGAACCAGAGTTCAAATATTTGCAACATTAGTGCAGCAATTCCAGGAGCCAGAGCAGGGGAAGCAGCTCCAGGCGAGGGGATGCTGCGTGCGGCCGGAGCCGGCGGGAAGATGTCCCTCCCTGGGGAGCTCCTGAGGATCAAAGCTGCTGCCACAAACACCTGCAGCTCCCACGAGGAGGCCACTGCGGGGCTGAGCTTCCATGTGGGACACTGCCAGCTCCATCTGTGGGAGCTGCTTCCATGGGGGATGCACAGAGGACAGCACCCAGGAACTGAGCCCCTGCACCTGCACCCCACCTGTCCTGGCTCCTCAGGAGGGTCTGAGCCCTGCAAGGTGCCAGGGAAAGGGGCTGTGTGCCCAAGGAAGTGGGAGGGAAAGGACCTCTCGTGTCCCTGTGCCCACCTTGGGGCTGAGCAGCAGCTCCCAGACAAGCACTGCCAAAGTGAAGCTGCCTCCTCTGTCTGAGGCCCATCGAGGGATTCGCACTCGTCCCTTAATCCCAAATTCTGGAAGGGCAGCAGAGGGATTTTACTTAGTTCTGGGCATTGTGTTTCTAATGGGGAAATAAAAGAACATCAAGCACCAAAAATGCTTTTCCCTTTCTGACAGTGATGTGTGGGACAAGGCTGGTAAAGGAGAGAGGGGCACTTCAGGCAGTGGGGAGAAAAGTCCATCTTTCCTTCCTGTTGCAGATATTCCTAGTTAACTTCAATAAAAATTATTTAGTTGATGTTCTCCCTTCCTCCAAATATCCCATCACTTTTTTGGGAACTCTTATTCTAAAAAGCCAGGACAGAAGACAGCTCCCAGAGTGAGCACCTTGCCCCGGGCCGAAAGGGCTGGTGCTTCCCTTGCCATGGATGACCCACGGCAGGTGAGCTCAGCCATCACCTCGGGATGGATGTCACCACCACAGGGCTCCTCGCTGGCAGCCTCAGCCGAAAAGCAAAGGCTCATCTGACCCTGGTGGATGACGCAGCCTCTCATCTAAAGAGTCTCCCAGCTGGGGAGCGATGGCACGGCGGGGAACCTGCCCATGCCACACCTGGACATCAGCACCAAGCCCCAAAAAAACCAACCAGTGAAACACCCAAAGACAAAAACCTGGTGAACAACCCAAATCTGCCCACGGTGGCTGGACGAGGACCACACAACCACTGCGAGGGAGCAGAAACCCCGAGGGGAGAGAGAGAGAGAGAGAGAGAGACACATCCATTACCAGAGTAACCTCCCGAGGACTTGATGTACATCTGCCCGTACTGCTCCTCCACCATGGTGTCGTAGGCCTCGTCGTCCTCCTCGTCCTCCTCGTTGTGGTAGGAGGTGGGGCTGTCGGTGGTGGGGATGCTGCTGGCGCCGGGGCTGGTGCGCTCCCCCTGCGAGTACTGCACCTGCTGCACGTTGGGGATCAGCGTGGCCAGGTTGGGCACGCCGTAGTAGGAGACGCGCGACAGCTTCAGGGGCCCCGCGTTGGCGCCGCCGGCGCCGCCGGGCCCGTCCCGGGCGCCGGGCTCGAGGGGCCGCTTGCCGGGCAGGCCGGGCAGGGCCTGCAGCTCCAGGTTCTCGTGTTTGACGCGCGTGAGGAGCGGGATGGGCATGGAGGGGGACATGACGTAGGGCGCCGAGGCCGACTGCAGCTGGTTGCAGGGGCTCTGCGGCTCCGAGCTGGGGTCTTCGATCATGGTGGTCTGAGAGTCACAGTGGGGAGAGCTGACCTTGAACATCAAGTCCGTCCCTTTCTCCACGATGTGCTGGATCTGCAGGAAGCCCGCCGTGTACATCACCACCAGCTGCTCGCTCGCCGCCATGGTCAGCTTGCCGGTGTAGCAGAAGGACAGGATCTGCTGGAAGCAAGCGGGGGGCACGGTCCCCGGCAGCTCAAAGGCGTTTTTGCTGTTCCCACTGAACAAGTCTCGGAAGTAGAGGCTGCTGGCGGCCAGCACCGCCCGGTGAGCCTTGAAGGCTTGGCCCTTCACCACGATGGAGACATCGCAGTACAGCCCCAGCAGCCGCTGCTCGTTCAGGCAGCCCAGAACGGTGTTCCCAAAGTTGGGAATCTCTATGTGCAACATCTGCGACATGGCTCAGGATCGGCCGGAGCTCCTCAGACATTCAATGCAGGAATATCCAAAGTAGGGCACATCTGAAAAACGGAGAAGGCAGGGAAGAGAGGAACAAGGTTTTTAGACAGTTCACCAAAGCAGGCAGGAGCACAGGAACCCACCTCACCCGACATCAAAGGCTCCAAGCCGAGCTCCGAGAGCCAACGCGGAAAAGCAATCGCTTACAAAAATTACTTATCGATGGTTTCGAGCGGCGTTGGGAATGCCATTGGTGGATGGCAAAGGATATTCCAAAAAAGCAAGTATTTCCTTCAAGTTGTGGTCTGTTTAAATAAGCACCACTGATTTATTCCCCCTGGGGGTTTTTACTTTATGCAGGAAAATCTGAACGATAATGGGAGAGAACAGTAAAGCACAGGAAAGGCAGTCAGACAGATCTCGGTAGCATTATATAAGAAACACAACAACCAGCAGCTATGTTGAAACTACAGAAAAGATATTTATAAAACAATGTGCCATTCTGCCCGAAATAAATACAGGATTCTGCCGGAGCGAGAGCTCCCAGGAAAAAGCACTTTGAAAAGCAATCTTGCATTTGCACCAGAAAGAGGGAGCATTTCAACAGTTAAACCCCTTCTCAACAGATTTATCCTCCAACAAAACGAGGCTTATCTCCAAATTAAGCCAGATATTTGAGCCCCAATAAAACAAACCAACGTGCCTGCCGCAGCGAGCCGCCTACCAAGTTGTCTTCTTATTTTCCTCCCCCAGATCCCGAGCGGGGCAGGGGGAGCCCCAGCCCAGCCCCTGGTGCAGGCAGAGCCCCCAGCCCCAGCCCGGTGCCCCCGGGTACCGGCAGCGAGGACCCTCCGAGCGACCCCGGGCCGGAGGCGGCGGCTCCGGCTCCGCATCCCGCCACGGCCGCTCTTCAGGGCCAGCTGTACCTTTTGGCCACGGGCAGAATTCCTGCTTCCCACCTCCCAAAAAAAGAGCCCGGCGTTGGAAGGGAGCCGGTGCGCAAAGCCGGAGCAGGTAGCGCTGGTGCAGCCTGGGCGCTGAAACTCCAGCGGAGCAAATCACTGCGGATGCACCGAGCCCAGACCCCCCCGTGCTCCCTCCCCAAAGAGTCCAGCAGATTTAAAATCCTGCCTGCCTGTGATACTACTGAAGAAAAACTACGTTTAACTAATAGTGAAAAGCTCAGAAGAATGATTTAAAAAAAAAAAAAAAAAAAGGAAAAAAAAATTAGAAGTTTATCTGAGAAAGATTTAAAAAAAAAAATCTCTGGAAAGAAAATAATAACCCACAAAGAGCTGCTCTGTTCCCATTGCCGAGGGGAAAAAAAAAAAAAAAAAAAAAAAGTCCTATCTGCAAGGCCACGGGGTAACAGGAAGAAAAGGGAACACACTCGGAGCCAATTTAATTGTATCTGCATGGTTAAAAAAAAAAAAAAAAAAAAAAAAAATTCTTCCAAGCGAGGAAGTTCGCGGTGCCTTCGCCTGGCTGGGAGCGAACGTACCTTGAGCAGCGTCCCCGGAGCGGCCGCTGCCGAGGGGCTCCCGTCCCCCGACCGCCGAGTGCTCGGGGGAGGGGGAAAATAAAATATAGTATCAAGCGCTAGGTTTGTATCTGCTGGAGCTCAAGCTTTTACCAAGTCAAATCTCCCCGGCAGCGCACAGCATCTAAATGAATAGGCCGGATGCAGATTAACATTCAGGCTGCTCTCTGCAATGAATAGAGCCCTTTGATTAGGGACCTGAAGTAAATGCCAGTTTCAAACCGAAGCTTTAAAAACAGAGAAATATCAGTGCCAGAGGAATGCTCTCAGTGTTGGTACAAGACAGACTTTTGATGAGTCACTGCAATGCAAACAAAGATGGCAGAAATACTGTACTGTATGCTGATGAAATGCTTAGTGGTGCCACGGCAACTGAGACAGGTTTTAAATTTATAGTGCAGTTTTGCATATGAATTACGCTGTAAACTGCCTCCCCTGCCATCTAGTACATCCAGAGTGTCAAAGCATTTAAACTATTCCAAACAGTCTGCAGAGCTGGCACTGCTGCTGGTTAACTCCTGCGGCCAGGGGAAGGCACGGAGCAGGGGTGGTGAGCATCCCCTGCATCCCCCCAGCATCCTCCTGTACCCCCAGCATCCCCCCAGCATCCTCCTGTACCCCCTGCATCCCCCCAGCATCCTCCTGTACTCCCTGCATCCCCCCAGCATCCTTCTGTACCCCCAGCATCCCCCCAGCATCTTCCTGCATCCCCGAGCATCCCCCTGCATCCTGAGCATCCTCCTGCATCCCTGAGGATCCCCCTGCATCCCCCCAGCATCCTCCTGTACCCCCAGCATCCCCCCAACATCTTCCTGCATCCCTGAGCATCCCCCTGCATCCTGAGCATCCTCCTGCATCCCCCCAGCATCTTCCTGCATCACCCCTGCATGGCCTCAACATTCTCCTGCACTACCCCCCCATGCCCCCAGCATCGTCCTGCATCCCTCCAGCATCCTCTGCATCCCCTCAACAACCCCTGCACCCCCCCCCAGCATCCTCCTGCCTGATCCAGCATCCTCCCCCCTGGCCCAGCATCCCACCCCAAGAGCTCCCCAAAAGCACAGCTTTGGGAACGCCCAAATCTGCCCAAAATAAAGGTGCTCCTTGGGCAGACACAGTCCTGCTTCCTGCCCCCCGGATCATCCCCCCCCCCCAATACAAGAAAGCCTTTCAAATGCAGGAAAAATGTTTACCCCTTGGGGAAAGCTTCTTTCAGTCTGTGGCTGAATCCACTAAAAGCAAATCCATTTGCTTAAGTAATGAAATCCCAGTCACATTGTCTCCTGGATTCAGATTTTAAATTACCTTCGCATTTATTGAGCATGTTTGGTGCTTTTTTCTGGGAAAGAGGGTGGGGCCTCCCTTTGCTTATTTCTCCCTTGCCCAGAGCATTTTCCCTTGTGCCACTGGCCTCGGGTTTGGTTCAATTGCTGCGCTCCGATGGTCACACACAGTTAAAATTCCAGGGATGAGAGGTGAGGCCATCCCCAGAGCAGGATAACTGCAGGGAGCACAGGGCTGGTGATGCTCCAGCCTGACCCTTCCCTCCTGATCCCGCTCACAGCTCCACTTCCACATCCTAAGGGAGGTTTGGTGCATTAAGTTCAAGCCCAGGGCAGGGAAGTGCTGTGCTCCCAGCAAACCCCCGTGACACGGCTGCCCCGAATCCCACAGGACCTGCAGAGCCACGGAGCTCCCTGCCTCGGGAATGCTCAACACACTCACCCAAACCCCTCAGGAGGTCACTGGGGTCCCTGCCTAGTGCTGCTGAGATGAAGGTGCTGAGAGGGGACCAAGGTGACATCCCGTGAGGAGATCAGAGGTGACACCAAAGCGAGCAAGGCTGAGAGCACAAAACCTCTCCCAGCCGTGACACCACCCACCTCTGCTGGAGAAAGGATGGAATCTGCCCTGGCAAACAAAGATCCACTCTGGATCTGTGAAAATTACTGAGAAAAAACCTGAGTTGCAGAAAAAACATCACTGCTCAGGCACCTAAGGAAGCCTCATCCATGGGTGGAGAAGGATTTCCTCCTCTTCTCTTCCAGGAAGGGCTCCCTCAGAGCTGGAGAAGACACCAGGGAGGCTCTGGATGGACCTCCTTGGACCCAGCAGGGCAGGATGTGTGGGACCAGCCAAGGACAGCTCGGTAGCACAGAACAAGCCAAACTTAAAATAAATATCAATTATTAATATTACTTAGAATTTGCTCTATAAACAAACAGGCTTGTCAAGAGCAACCCCTGTCTCTCCCTAAAAACACCACATTGGGCTGCTTTAGGGTATGTTTAAGCCAGAGAGAAGCCACAAAGTGCCCCAGCATCCCAAATCTTTGGCAAACCTCAGATAAAACCTCCCAGGAGAGTTTGAACCAAGATGCTGCACACAACTGGTCCCTCCCAAAATGCAGCTCTCAGGGAAATGGGGGGGGAAGTAACAGTGTTTGGTTTAGAAAGAGCATCAAGGAACACGAGCAAAGACACACAAGGAAGCTGCAAAAGCCCAAACCACCCCAATAAACCATCAGCCAGGATCTGCTGGAATTTTTCATTCCTCCTTTCCTTCCTCCTCCCTCTGCCCCTTCCTTTTTATGACCAGAATATATAAAAAAGCCTCCCAAAACCCCAACCCAAAACCACCAACAACCCCAAATCATGCAGAAATAAAATAAAACAAGTCTTGAAAGCCCATGAGAACCTGCTCACCACCAAACCTCACATTCCCTAAAAACAACAGCAACAAAAAGCTACTGTGATTAGACAGCAAATGCAATAAAGCTTGGTAATTTCTAACTTTAACATTCCTCTATTAAATATGATAATTTTTCTTTTAAATAGAGCACCAAATGACTTTTGAAGGGTTTGAAATGGCTTCAGCCCATCTGACACAGGAAGAGCTGTGCTGCAGGAGAAATGACCTCTGCAATTACAGATGCAAACTGTATTTTTCCAGTCTCATCTCCCAAGCTGAGCTGTGTCCCAAGGTGCAGGAGGAGCCCCCAGCATGACCCTCACCCCAAAAAATCCAGCCCCTTTTGGGCTGGAGCATCCTACAGGTGACAGACCATCAACAGGACATATCCAAATGGGAAGACTTGGATAAAACTGGATTAAAACCAGAGAAACATCCCCCACCTTGATCATTTTACGTATGTGACCATTCAAGCAAAACATCATTTTGTTTTCTGATGGCAGCCTCTTTCTCCAGCTCGTGGATACAGGAGGATAATTTGTACATCTCTGCCTGATTTTTGTAAAGTCATAGCCTTTGTCACAAGATGTTCATAAAAAATGCAGCTGTTATTTGAGACAACTTCCAGGAGAGTTTGGGAATTCTCAGTTTCTGCATTCATCTGCTCTGGGGGAAAAGAAAAAAGCAGGTTTGCTCTTTTCCAAACTAATTCCCTGCTCCGAGGCCTGAAAGGTCAGGGCGAGGCAACAGCAACAAAGGAAAAAAGCATCGACCTAGAATAAGATGCTGCCATCAGAGCTCCCCCAGGAGTAATCAGAAATAATTAGATAATGTATTTAAATTGTCCTTTTTCTTAGCCAAACAACAGAGAGACTCGGTGGAGAATCATTCCCCCAAAACCCCCCAAATATCCCCCAAGTCCTGCAGCTCCCCAGGAAGGTGAGCTGGGCAGCAGCTGGGACAGGGACAAAGGGACAGGGACCCTCCGGGGGGTGGGACACAAAGCAGCCAAAGGCTTTCACCCCCCCAGCCAGAGCCCCGGGAAAGAAAAGAGCTGAAAAGTCCTGCCCTTGAAGGCCCCAAAGGGTCAAAGGAAACTTCCCTTTCTTCTGTAAATGAGGAGAGAGGGGGGAAAAAAATCCCACCCTTGGATTTGAGGCTGGCAGGGGGATGTCACCCAACTGGGCAGGGGGTGCCCAAAGCCACCCAATCCCCCCAGGCACAGGGGTGGCACCTGCCCTGCTCTCACTGCAGGGTTTGGGGGTTATTTCCCCATTTTTTAATGCAAAGGAAATGTAAAAACCCAGGGCAAAATATGCAACAGCTCACTGCAAACTCAGTGGCCAAGTGTCATTCCCTGAGCCCGGAGGTGCTGTAATGCCTCAAATAAAATAAAGAGTTAAATAAAACAGACTTCAGTAAACTAAAGAGTTAAATAAAATAAATAGCTAAATAAAGCCAAATGAAATGCACTTCAGGTCTAGGCTGAGCATATTGCCCCCACCCCTGCATCACAGGCTGTGCCAGGGAGCCCAGGAGCCAAAATGCAAAGTCTTTGCACCCCCACCCCAACAACTGAGCATCCCCTCTTCCAGGTGAGAAAATCCAGGAGGGGAAGGGAGAGGGATTGGGGCACAGGTTTGGATTCCTGCACAGTGCTTGGCAGGGGGGAGAAAACAAGGTTAAGTTCAGTAATCAAATGGCAATGAGCCTCCTCTCCTGCAGCACTGGTATCTGCAGCTCCAAAGTATTTATTTTTGAAATGCTGCAAGTGGCAAGCGGCGCGGACGGACCCTATTTTTAGTGTAGCAGCCAGTGGCAATGGGTGAAAGAAGATTATTTCTGCCTTATTAAGAGCAGAAAGTGAATTTGCAAATATTACTCAGTAACACACGGGCAGCCCACACGCAGCAGACATGCAGCACGGAGCCACCGCGGCTCCAGAGCCCTCCGAGCTCCTAAGGAAAGCACAGCCCCGCAGGCTGGGCAGGGAATGGGGGGAAAAGATGGAAAAGTGAATTAAAATCGTGCTGATGGTGCAGCTCAGGAGGTGTGGGCAGCCCCACGGCCAGGGGATGGGTACTGGGTGCTCAGTTTGGGACCCTGGCACTGCCCTGGGGGCTCTCCCTGGGGACCAAGCTCCAAACATCTCTTCAGGTTCTGGGGACCTGGCACAGCCCTGAGGGGTCTCTCTGAAGAGCCTGGCACAGCCACAGGGATGCCAGGACAGCCCTGAGGGGTCTCTGCCCAGGGACCCTGGCACAGGACTGGCGCCACTTTTTGGGGACCCTGGCACAGCCCTGGAGTCTCTGCCCAGGGACCCTTGCACAGCCCCAAGCATCTCTCCTTGGGGACCCTGGCACAGCCCTTAGGGGTCTCTCCTTAGGGACCCTGGGACAGTCCTGGGAACTCTTCCTGGAGACCCCAGAACAGCCCTGGGGGCTCTTCCTGAGGACCCTGGCACAGTTCTGAGGGGTCTCTTTGTGGAGACCCCAGAACAGCCCCAGGGTCCCTCCCTTGTGCCTGGCACAGCCCCGAGGGTCTCTCCTGGTCGTTCTGCACAGCTCTAAGGGGTCTCTTTGTGGGGACCCCAGCACAGCTCCCAGGGACCCCAGCACAGCTTTGAGGGTCTCTCCCCAATCTCCTGGCACAGCCCTGAGGGTCTCACCCCAATCCCTGGCACAGCCCTGAGGGTCTCACCGCAATCCCTGGCACAGCCTCGAGGGCCTCTTTGCCCCAGGGACCCTGGCACATCCCCAGGGGTCTCTTTGTGGGGACCCCAGCACTGTCCCAAGGGTCTCTCCCCAATCCCTGGCACAGTCCTGAGGGTCTCACCCTGATCCTTGGCACAGTCCCAAGCGTCTCTCCTCAATTCGTGGCACAGTCCCAAGGGTCTCACCCCAATCCCTGGCACAGCCCTGAGGGTCTCACCCCAATCCCTGGCACAGTCCCGAGGGATTTCACCCCAACCCCTGGCACAGCCCTGAGGGTCTCACCCCAATCCCTGGCACAGCCCCGAGGGTCTCTTTGTGGGGACCCCAGCACTGTCCCAAGGGTCTCTCCCCAATCCCTGGCACAGCCCCCAGAGGTTTCATCCCAATCCCTGGCACAGCCCCGAGGGTCTCACCCCAATCCCTGGCACAGTCCCGAGGGTCTCACCCCAATCCCTGGCACAGTCCCGAGGGTCTCACCCCAGTCCCTGGCACAGTCCCAAGGGTCTCACCCCAATCCCTGGCACAGTCCCGAGGGTCTCACCCCAATCCCTGGCACAGCCCTGAGGGATTTCACCCCAATCCCTGGCACAGTCCCGAGGGTCTCACCCCAATCCCTGGCACAGCCCCGAGGGTCTCACCCCAGTCCCTGGCACAGTCCCGAGGGTCTCACCCCAATCCCTGGCACAGCTCCGAGGGTCTCACCCCAGTCCCTGGCACAGTCCCGAGGGTCTCTTTGCAGGGACCCCAGCCCAGCCCCGTGTGCCCCCCGGTGCCAGCCCAGCCCCGGGCTCTGTCCTGCTGCAAGGTGAGTCACTGTCACCGGCAGCCCGGGTGCACCACGGCTCCTCGAGGTCACAGCTCCAAAAAGTGCCGTCATTCAGCCAAGGCAAAGCGTGGTTTTGCCATTATTATTTAATTAGGCTTTGCTTTTTTTTCTTTCTTTCTTTCTTCCCCCCTTCCCTAACACTGATCTTAAGAGCTCTCAAAGCACAGAGAAGCAAAAATAGAAAATGCAACATTTTAATTTTTTTTTTTTTCCCCCTCTCAGATTGCTGCAAGGGGAAGGGAGAGACATGGCTAGAAAATACAATTATTCTGCAGAACGGAGTATTTTGCCATCTAATAAAAAGTCAAGACCCCGAGTAAGTTACGGCCACAGGAAAGCACAGAGCACCCCATCACCCTGCCTGCAGCATCCCATCACAAGCACTAATTCCCATCCGTAACACATCAAAAAAGACAAGTGCCATGCTGAATCCTATTCTCCTCACTCCTAGTGCACAACAGCAGAGCTAGCAATATATAACATGCATGACTCAGTCCTAGCACCGTGCCACTACGGAACAGAAAGCTTTAAAATAAAGTAAATATCTTAAAAGGTCAATTAAAAAAAGCTTACAAAACATCAGACGCTGCTTCTCGCTAGAGCTCATTACCTAGTATGGTGGAGCTGCCTGTGTGTTTTTTTTTCTTGTGCAAGTTAGTCTGTGAGTCAGCATTAACACACATGAGAACATCAGGAATACTGCCTAGTTCTGATGCAATGGAGGTTGTAAAAAAAAAAAAAAAAAAGAAGAAGAAGAAGAAGAAGAAATCGCACTCGGTTTGGACAGGAGCCTGTAATTCAATTGCCTTTACTTTTCAATTACTGCATAGCCTACCCTGACCAACCTGCAGAGGGGAAGGAAACTTTGCTTACATCTCTGTCTTAAAATTAATGACTTTTACTTTTGGCTACAGCTTATTCTCCCTGCTTAAAAAAAAAAAAAAAAAAAAAAAAAGACATAGCATAATTAACCCTTCAAGGGCAGCTGAGCCCGTGCAGCAATTGGGATCTTTGTGGTTTTTGTAGGAATTTCAGGGCTGCCAAAAAGTTCTGGTGAAGGGAGACATTTATACATTAAACTTTTAATACTCAATAAAGCAAAGCTACAATTGCATCTGAGCTTGATCCTTAATGGAAATAGAAGCTCGCAGACAAGGGAAGTTAAGAGACTGCAGAAATTTAACTCTGCACTTCTGGGTTCAGACAGGCAAATACGAGACTGCACAGGAGCTCCTTCAAAAATGAGGGGCTTGGTCATCCAGCAAAAACCCTTAGAAATCCAAAATTGGGGACATGAGGCGGCCACCCCAGCCTGACACCCACTTAGCCCAGGCAGATGGAGGCAAAGCTGAAAACCTCATTTTTTTATATATTGCATTTACAGCTTGTACTCCAGCAAAGAATTCCCTGTCTCCCCTTTCCCTGGGGGGAAAACCCCTCCAGACTGATCCCTGCTCCCAGGAGCATCGAGTACAGGAGCCTCAACACTGACTTTTCATTTCTGCCTCCTCTCCTCCTGCAACAAAACCCCTCACTGGGGGCAACAAATTGTGCCCAAAGCTTCAGAATGTGACTATTTCTGTATCATACCCTAAAACACCCCCAGACAACACTGCAGCCCAGAAGATTTTATTATATATACACTGCTGATGATTATCTATATGAAATATAATAATACAGATGATGTATGATCAATATATTGGGTTTTTATATATATATTATATGCTAAACTATGTCCACCAACATCTGACAAGTTCTGAGCTGCTGGGAGAGCCCCCTAAAATCTGGGTTTTTTTAATCTCTGCAGCAGAGAGAGGTCAGAGTTTGGAGTGAGAAAATCTCCCCAGTGCTCACGACCTGAGCTGGTCCCACACCAGCAAACACTGACCAACCCCCCCAAAAACATAAATAGGTCTATCTAATTCATATGGACTCATGATGCAGTGGATCACAAGAAATGCCAAACCCCAGTTTAATTTGCTGGTTGTTTGCATGAGGAGACACAAACACTGCGAAACTCTTTCTTCTTTCCAAGTATAAATACTTATTAATGCTGATTAACCAACACAGAACCCTCTAATATTAGAGATCAATCACTTCTGCAGCCTCTCCTGCAGGCAAGGGTCTGTCTCAAACCAGTATGAGCCTGGTGGGGTTATTCTTTCTTAAGCATGTGGGATACTTGAATACAGATGAATTGAGTTTTAAAGGAAAAAAACCCAAGCAGCAACTTCTGGGCCAAGTTCTTGTGTGCCAAACTTTTCAACTGCCACAGCACAGCTCGACAGTGTTTCAAAAGAATTTAAGCACTGTTTTGAATACTGCTGACAATCTTCCTCATCAAAATTTGTAATTTAAATACCTCAAATCTGAAAAGCACGCTCCCTGGGGCATGCTTCATTCTCCCTCCCCACCACCCACCCTCCCCAAGCCCCATTTGGAATAAAATCCGTTGTTTTCTGTATCTGGCAGGGTTTTCCCCCGTTCCTGCAGCCCCCCAGCATCTGCTGCATCCCACAGGGATCCCAGCAGAGCTGGGTCTGCAGGGCAGCCCTGGATGGAGCCTCTGTGTGCACCCCAAAACACAGCCCCCTTCCTCTTTCACAGCTCTTGAGGCTGGTTTAGAGATGAAACCAGTCGCTGGTTTAAAGATAAGATCAGTCACTGGTTTGGAGATAAAATCACTGATTTAGAGCGAAGTCCAATTAGTGATTTAGGGCTAAAACCAGTTAGTGATTTAGAGTTAAAACCAGTTAGTGATTTAGAGTTAAAACCAGTAACTGACTGAAAGCTAAAACCAGTTAGTGATTTAGAGTTAAAACCAGTTAGTGATTTAGAGTTAAAACCAGTAACTGACTGAAAGCTAAAACCAGTTAGTGATTTAGGGCCAAAACCAGTTAGTGATTTAGGGCTAAAACTAGTTACTGATTTAGGGCTAAAACCAGTGACTGATTTAGGGCTAAAACCAGTGACTGATTTAGGGCTAAAACCAGTTAGTGGTTTAGAGTTAAAACCAGTGACCAATTTAAAGCTAAAACCAGTGACTGATCTAGGGCTAAAACCAGTTGCTGATTTAGAATTAAAGCCAGTTACTGATTTAAAGCTAAAACCAGGCAGTGATTCAGAGCTAAAACCAGGCTGTCCTGACTCCTACCCCGAGAAGGGGTTAATCCAGGGAGCCCCATTCCCACCTCTCTGCTCTCCAGTGGATAGGATGTTCCTTCAGACGTGTCAGTGACCCCCCCAAACAATTCCCTGCCACCGAGCCTAATCCTCGAGGAGCAGCTGGAAGAATTTCTTGGGGTGGCTGTGCCGGGGGAGCAGCAGCTCCATTTTGGCAGGAGCGTGTTTAAGATTCCCTCCCAGCGCTGCAAAGCACCTTGAAAGGTCGGCGAGCGCTTTCATATTCTCAGATCCATCTCCGACGCTGCCGCAGACGAAGCGGATTGACCTAGACAAGAACTGCACCAGCCTCCGTGAAATAATCCATCAGCAGCCCTGAGCTGCAGCCGCCTTTGTCATGGGAACGCTGGGGAATCTCACCTACCCACTGCAGCCCGGCAGGGGCTGGAGAGGCTTTAAATCCCAGCCCTGCTCTCCTGGGATGCAACCAGAGCCGGAGCTGCGGAGCGCCGAGCCGGCACACAACAGCCAACACCTCCATATTCCAAAGGCTGTGCCCATTACCCAACTCATTAAAGACAGTGATACTTTGTAACACGCTCTAATCTTTAATATTCATAGCTTGCTTCATTTGCATATCATGCCATAAATAGTTGGAGCAGAGGTAAAACACAAAGCGCTCCACTTGCATTTCTAATTACGCCTAAAATCAAATGTAAATCACAACACAGCCAAGACACGGAAAATAATAAATTTGCTGGCTCTCAGTTAAAAATCTTTTAAACACTCCCCCCCCCCCCCCCAAATCGTGCTCACAAACCCAATTATTTTTAAAAAGAAAAATCAAAGGGGCTCACGCTGTCTGTTTTTAAAGAGGAGCTGACACATCCCAGCCCCAGCCCTGGTGAGGGACCCAGCAGCATTCCCAGCTGTGACCCCCCAGTGCCAGCCCATCTCCCCAAAACCATCCCTAAAAACCTGCCCTTCCCACGGGGCTGGGCTGCAGCTGCCCATTTAACCTTGGTGTTTGGAGGAACATCAGGAGCCTTTTGCTCCAGGGTGCCTGGGAAAGCTGATCTCAGGCAAAGGAGGTAAATTTGAAACATCAGCTCAAATCTGAACTTGTGCTAATTGGGCTGGCTGGAGGTCGGGGCTTTGGATTTGGGAGAGGGAAGGAGAAAAGCCCTGGGGCTGGGAGCTGCTCAGTCCCAAGGTTTAATGAGGAAGTTTTGGGGTGCTGGCACTCGGCAGCTCCGTGTCCAGAAGGAAACAAACAATTCCTGCTCACAATGTACCAAAAGCATGCAGAGGCAGCACAGGGTGCTCTTCTCTGCTGTGCCTTCTCCTGGAACATGGAAGAGCCCTCAGAGGCAGGAGCTGCCCCTCAGTGGGGCACCAGTCCTGTGGAAAAGGCTCAAGACCCCATTCCACCCCTGCTGATGCTCTGCCATGGAAAGGTTTGGCACCAGTGAGCCCCGAGCTCTCTCCAGACACATCCCAAATATCAGCCCTTTTTATGGGAGCTGCAGCAAATTCACCTGCCTCCCTCAGAAAGGATCCTGGGGAAATAAATGTCTGGTGCTGGCAGATCTCAGTCCCCAGCCACCACAATCCTGGAGGATTGCTCCACAACAACACTCAATTTATCAGCTTGTAGTGGAAAGCCTGGCATCAGCCGAGGCTGCACCCTTGGGGCAAACAAACACCTTGAGGTGTTTTTACCTGCACAGATGAACTGACCCCACCTCCCCCAGCTCACAGAGGCACCAGAAGACTTTATATCTGCAAATCACCTCGATATCCTTGGATAAAAAGTGTTATTAGTACATTCCTGATGGTGGCTCAAATAATTTCCCTGATGCTTCTGCATCAGGCACCGTAAAATTCTCTTCATTTTATGGAAAGTGTTAATGGAAATTCTCTTGATTTTACAGAAGTCCATCACCACCACCATGTGAAAATGCACATTTTTAGTTCAAGAGCACTGCAACCTCAACCCAATCCTGCTCCTTGCCCACCACACTGATCCCCACACTGTTCCTGATCTTCATCCATCTCCCCACTCCTCCTCTTCACCTCCAAAGAAACTACTCACAACAGAGAGACACGGCATCCACAAGACTCAAAGCTTTACAGATTTATGCCCAAAGACTGAATTAAAATAAAATGAACTGAATTTTACAAAAGCAGGACAAAAATCCCACTCTTTGGGAAGGCACGAGGTGCCCTGGCCTGGCAGAGGACCTTGGAGTGAGGAAGGCTGGATGCCACAGGGATCTTTTTCCCCACTTACCTTCCCTTTCCCACTGGGGCTCCAGCTGCATAAACCCACCACACCTGACTGGAAGGCTGTCCCCAGGGGAAAAAGCATTTTTAAGTCACTTGAACACAGATTAATTTTGAAGGAATCAGTTAAATACCACCACAGTGAGCTGGGCACCTCTCCCTCCTGAGATTTCTCCCACTTAACAAAAGGCTGAAAGAGACTTCTGAGAATGAAAAGTGGAAAGAAGGAAAAGAACTCCCACATTATCACTGCCATATTCTGCTCCTACTTGTACACTGGTTTTCCAGGATCCTTAAATCCCATCAGTGAATGGGTCCAGAGTTCCCCAATTCTTGCCCTCCTCTGGTGCTGCAGCCCATCCTGCCCCTTTCCAGACTCGACTCCAGCTCAGCAACTACACTGCATCAGTTCTAAGAAAGAGTTAAAAGGTTTTTTTCCCCGCCATATCGACTTCCAAAGAATTCCAGAGACATCATTAAATTTAACCCCAAAAGGTGAGCAACCGCCCCGTGCCCCAGCCCGCACCCAGGGAGAAGTGAAAGCGAGCAGCTCACAGCCTGCAAAGCTTTTCTGCTCTCCTTATGTACCCTGGCATCTTGCCCAGACCTATTTTTAAGCCCATTTACTAGAAATCCCACAAATTAAAGGAAATACGGATAATGTTGTAAGAATCCTTTGGGCCAAATAAAAGCTACACATAATTTTCCTTGTGCATCAAGAGTAAGATCCTTAACCACAAAAACCAGATTTCCCCAAAGCTCTTTTGCAACAGTGAGAGAGAATCTTGTTTTGTAAAAAAGTTGCTTTGATTCACTCCTGGATTACAGGGAGCGCGGCAGCTCCGCTGCCTCCCGGCCAAACCCAGGAGTGATTCCTGTTATGAAACAAGAGAGGTGTCAGGAGAACACAAATAAAATTCAACATCTCCAGCTCTGGAACGGGCACTGCAATGACAGCAAGGCACAGAGTGCAGCGGGGAGAAGCTGCAGGATGGTTATTGGGGTTTTTCCCTCCGCAGAGGAGATTTGGGTGGGTTTATCTCCCAGCTTCTACCCACTGTGTGCTCACAGTGCTCATGGTCAGTGTGCTGGAAAATCTCCAACCTGGCCTGCTGCAGGCAGGACAGTCAGCACAGACTCCCTCCTCCATCCCCAGTCCCCATTCCAGTGCCACCTGCAGCCCCAAGATGGGGACAGGGTGGTGCCAATGTGAGCTGTGCATCACCCCAGCCCCAGGGAAGGGTCTCCTCAGCATCTCCTCTGAGATTTTCTGAGAAACAGGGATTCTGCACAAAAATAAATCTACCTCTGCATCTCTGTTTGAATAATTACAGTGGGGTCTCTCATGGGGTGAGCAGGAAATAAAGGAGCATCCACCTGCTGCAGGGCTTTGGGAAGGAGGGAAGAGCTGAGTTTTATGCAGCATCCACGATTTTAACTTTAAATAAACTCCACTAACAGCTCTGGTACTGGGGTAGGATTAAAAAGAAACCAAGAACCAGATGCATGTTTCACTAAAACTCATCAGACAAGCAGAAACAGCCCCAAAACACAGCAAGCAGCATTTGTGGTTAGTCCTGGCAGGGAGGGAATGAGGGGAAGGTGCTTCCTTTCCTCATCCAACCTCGCTCTCCCCTGACTCTCCTTCATCCCCACTACTGGCTTAAAATGCCTTCCTCACAAACATTCCAGCTTCCTTTTAAAAAAGGAAAATAATTATGCTGGGGAATAACCACTTCTCTCCTACAAGCACACAGATATGAACAGTTAAACACACAACTTTGGGAACTTTTCCAAGATTTATATGTTTTGCATGGAAAGCAAATGTTGGTGGTTTTTTTTTTTTTTCACCCTGCCTGGGAAAATATTTAAGTGCTAAGTTTATGGAGCCAAGTCCATTTATTCCTGATTTAGGCTGCTGCTCAGACAGAACTGGATCAGTGATTTAAGCAGCACTGGGGGATGCAGTGCTGGCCCATGCCCCAGCCCCCAGCTTGGAGCTGTGCTGGCACGTGGCTCTGGGAATTCTGGCCCAGACAGAGGTTTTATCCATGGCACAGGATGGCAGGAGTGGCCACCCTTCCCTGGAGCATCCCAAAGCTCCCAGGAGAGCCCCCCAGGTCCCTCCCAGCCCCACCAGTTTACCACCCTGGTGCTTTTTGATGCAGTAAAAGTCTTTTCGTGGTGATACCCTTAAAAACAGCAACGCTTGATTTGCATCTTCCTGGCCCAATTTACCAAATCCCTGCCTTCAGATGGAAACTCCTCCCTGTGATCCCAGCTCAGAGCAGCTCCCAGCTCCATCAGTGTGCTGGGACCAGTCCCATGAGCCAAGGCAGCAGCCCTGTGTCCCATCCCTGGAAGTGTTCAAGGCCAGGTTGGACGGGGCTTGGAGCAACCTGGGGCAGTGGAAAGTGTCCCTGCCATGGCAGGGGATGGAATGGGATGAGCTTTAAGGTCCCTTCCAATAAAAATCATTCTGGGATTCTATTAAACCCTGAGATCCACTCAGTCCCAAGCTTCAGCCACTTGCTCACACCTGGAGACCTCTTCACAAGGCCCTCCAGCTTTTTGCAGCAAGCCAGCCAGTGATTCTTGCCTCTATATTTCGATTTATTTGTGTATTTTTGCAAATCTTTCTGGCCAGTTAAACCAGAGCCGTGGCGATTGCGAAATCCAGGAAATTTGCTGCAACACTCTGTAACTCTTGCCAGGCAATTAGCCAAAACCTCACACAAATAAGCTTTTTTGCCACACGGTTCTAACCACCAAGCATTAACCCATTTTCTTAGGAAACAACATCTGCTGAAACAACTTCCTAATCTAGCAGCAGGCATGGAAAAAACCCACTGCAGTATCTCTAGTGCATGGTAAAGAGAATTAGCAGGCAGGTTTGTCCTGCTCAGAGGGTGCTGGCCAGACCCAGTCTCCTCTCACAGACCCTCTCCCTGGAATATTTATTCCCTGGGGCAGGAAAAGTGTTAAGGTCAAAGGTTTTCCTGCAGCACTTCCATGTTTTAAAGACAGAGATGATGGTGGAGCAGCCTGGGGGCTTTGGAGCAGGATTTGCATCCCTGAACCTGACTGTTGTGGGGTCTAAAATCCTTGGAGCTGTAGGAGCTGCACCCTACAGCTGCAGGGATAAATCAAAGCACAGTAGGATGGCACAGGTGTCATTTGTAAGAATAACCAAACTACTGGGCAATAAAGCAACGATTTCCATTTCCTACCCTGGCCTTTACACAGCTTTTTTTTTCCTGGGAAAATGGGAACGTAGAGCCAAAATCAGGCTCCATGATTTGCCCTAGGAAAGACAGAAACCACACTGCATCCTTCTCCTTAGTCCAGACTGAAACAGCAGCTACACTTCTGTGCCATTTGTTAGAACTCATTTCCTCCCTGACTCTCTGCCCCTGCTTTCTCCACCAACCCGAAAAACCAATAAAATAAAATAAAAAGCTTCCTTTTGGGAACACAGTGGTAATAATATTACCCCCATCTGTTGATAAGTCCGAGGACCTGCACAGGGAGCAAAGAGGCTGGAAAGCTGAAAGGGAGTCAAGTGTTTGCATGGTTTTACTAAGAAATGAAATCCAGCTTTAAACACAGTAAATCGGAGACTATTCTGAATCACCTCTTGAATTTTTTAATGCTACTCCTGGGAGCACTGAAGGTAAATATGTTAATTTGACTTCAATCATGGTGCAGGGAAAAAAAAACAGCACACTGTATTAGTTTAGGGTACCAAGTCTTAAAACTATTCATGCATTTCTGCATATTTTATACTCAGCAAATAAAGTTCCAAGGTTCTATAAGGAGGCTGCAAAATTATTCTGAGTAAGCAATAATGAGCTGTGCATTATATAAGGCTGATACTAATGGTAATCTATTATTAAAATTTGAGAGTTATAGCAGCTCCATAAGAGTCCGAGAGCAGGTTTTCCTCCCTAGGAAGGGAGAGCAGCATCTGGAGCAGGGAGGTTGGCCAGCCAGGTTTTAGGGGACTCAAGCTGCACCCCAGGTCTTTGGGAAAAATCTGTGCCATGTCTAATGACCTCTTTCACAGGTTCATTTCATCATTCCCTGTCCCACTGCACCACCCCGAGTCCCAGCACCTTCACAGGCTCGCTCTCTGCCTGAGCGCAACACGTCTCCCAAAAAGCATTAAAGAATTAACAGGGTGCCAGGTTTGTGTGTCTCAGCTATCCCCAGAGCCAGCCTGACCCTTGGTCCCTGCTGAGATGCCCCACCAGGGCCTCCAAAGAGCACCAGACATCCAGGGTGGGAGCATGGACTCAAATCTCAATGGAAGAGGGCACAGCCCAGCACCCCGGTCCAGTGGAAGGTTCCCTGTCCTTGGAACAGGGTTGGAAAAAGACAGGCTTTAAGGTCTCTTCCAAACCAAACCATTCCATGGTTTTATAATGCTCAGCAAGTTCAAGCCAAGCTTTGCTTGGTGCTGGTTTCAGCTGGACTGGTTCTGCCCCTCTCCCAGCCCCATTCTTCCCTGGAGATGGATGCTTTCCTGGGGACTGCTGCTTCAGGATCCATCCCAGCCAGCGCTGTGCATTTTAAGGACAAATCATCATCTCTTGGAACAGCACCTCTCTGCATTGCTGTGAGAGAAACAAACAGCAAAAAGCCCAGAATTTGGCTCATTTTCCTCCTTCCTACATCTTCTGGTGAGAATCGAAGCAGTCTCTGGAGGCTGTGAATCTGGATCTGGAGAGCTCACACAGAAATAGGCCCACCAGTGAGGGACCAGGACATCTCCATGCTTAACCTGCACACCTCCATCCCACAGGCTCGTGGATCCTGAACACACCTGGGAACGTGGTGGTCTCACCTCATCACCTGCCCCTGGAGGAAATTCCTCCCTTGGTTTTGCATGAAATGCAAAATCACATTTTCCCTGCATTTCAGAGCGTGTTGCAGTGAGCAGCCAAGCTCCTTTTCCCCCAGTGAAATTCTGCAGTAAGTGCAGATCCCAAAGGCAAGGTTCTGCCCAAACCAGAGGACAATGAAGCATAATAATTCCTGGGGAAACAAACTTAGTCTGAGACCCTTCTGCACAGAGAAGGATCTTAAACAGCGACGAGCTCTTTGCTCTCTCCACGCTGCAAAAGGCACTGGGGAAGAAACCAAACAGAGCAGGTCAGATTTGCTGGGTGTTTATGGCATCCACCTGCTCTGTGCCTGTTGCCTGCTGTACTCCCTACCTGGGCTGAAGGAGTTAACAGCTCCTCTGGGATGTAACAGGAGCTGGAGTTAGTCACCCAGGCATGTCCGGATGGCACCAACCCCGAGCTGCCTGTGAATGAAGTTGCCTTGGAGATGCAGCCAAAACCAATGACCAGATATTAACTTTTCACCAGGGGCTGCCAAGGCAGGCAGAACTTGTGAAACCAGCAGGACACAGCTTCCAGCCAAGCTGGAACATTTGGATGCAACGTGAGGGACCCCTGATTCCCCCCGGAGGAGTAAAACTTTGTGCCTTTGCTCAAGGAACAGGAGAAATTTCCCCTTGCAAAGCCAAGCAGGCCAAGGACTGGCAATAAAACCCAGCTCTGGGACCTTCTGGAGTGGGCAATTAATGTCCATAAGCAAGATGATGCCTTCCCATGGTTTAATTTTAAAGTTGATATTAAAGATAGCAGCTCATTGCTATTAAAGATAGCAAGCTCCTTAATTCTTTCTGTAATCAGCTTCATAAGCAGAAAAAGCAGCATGGGCACCTTACCCAATGCAGCTGAAATGAGACATCATGAAACAAAACCATTAAGAAAGAGTTCAGGGGCTGGGCTGGTGCAGGATCACACATCTGCCTAAGCCAGCACTTCCTCTCCCCTTCCAAGGGCAGGTTTGGAAGTGGGTGAGCAGGAAGGTGAGGCTGCTGAGCCTCCCAGGGCAGCCACGCAGAAAGAAACTCAACTTCAGGCAGAGCTTTCTCAATCTCAGCTCAGAGCTTCCTTTTGTGCCCCCCCTGGAGGTGCTCAGCCACTCCACCATGCGAGGAGGACAGCGGGTGCCCAAAAAAGTGGCAGCAGGTAGCACCAGGAGGAAGAGCATCCACTCAATTCCAGGCATGAAACCAACCTCACCTGCACCTCTCCTCCTTCCAGCCTCACTGACCCAAGGAAATAAAGAGCTTTCAACCACCACAAGGCTCGTTCTGCACGAGATAAATCAGAGCAGCACACGCCACGCCTGCCCTGGGGAGCACTGGACACACCTCAAGCCCTGATTTCCAACCCAAAATCCTGCCCCTGCAGGGGATGATGCTCTCCAGGCCCTGCAGTGAGCTCCAGTGCAGCTCACACAGGGGATGACTTGCAGGGCTGTGCCCCACCAGCAGCACCAGCAGAGATGAACGGGCGGTGAAGCCACACTTGGGGCTGTCAGGGACATCACAGACCCATGAAGATGAAATGAAATGGACATCTTCCCATCAGAGCAAACCCTTCCTTCCCATCTGCACGCCAGCCCCTTGATATTTTTTCCCTGAAGGAAAAACAGAAGATGCTTTCCATAAGCAGACGATTTCAGCAGCTAATTTTACCATCACTTATGGTCGACTTTATGACTAAGATTTCATGCTGACTATATTAATCCTGTCAAATTTCAGAGTGAGAGAGAAATGATACTGTATATTTTATGGCTGCAATAACTTCTAAGCCATTAGACATGCATGCTGACATGAAAGTAATCAAATTGATTTTTTCCTATTACAATGAAGAACTTTGTATGAGCAAATAGTCTTTCTGGCACAGGAATGAAACGCCAAGAAGCCTGTGCTCACTCAGGAAATTAGGAAATTGCCACGAGCCATCGTTCAGAAATTTGAGTTTTCTGCTTACTCACATTTTATTGTCACCAAAGCTGAAAGGGACATGTTAGTCAACCAAAGGATCGACAAAAGCCAACGCCAGGGATAATCAGAGGGGTTTGAAGCCCTGTTAAATACTGCAGAAGCTGCAGTTAATTGTTTTCCCAGCATTAAAGGCTCCCCTGTGCCTTTTTTAACCTCATCAGACATGTTTTTCCCCCTCACAGCTCACCGGCCACTCCTCCAGGTGCTGGGTGGGCAAGGCAGAGTGGACCAGAGTAAGTGGCTCAGAGGGTTTTTGGCAAGTCTGGAGCCCTGGAAGTGTTAATGGATATCCCACAGCCAATGAGAAAGCCTGTGGGCCAGAAGGTCAACTGAAATGATTTTTAAATGCAAATAGGTCGTTAATTGTAAATTCCACTTGCTTAGTGCTCTGTTGAGCGTTTCAACACCAACTCATCTCTACACTTCAGCTCTGCCAACCCAAAATTCCACTTTAAAACCCCTTAATCCAAGCCGTGTGCCAAGCTCTAGAGCAAGTCAGGCCGAAACAGCCCCACGGTGGGCAGACAAGTGGCAGGGCAGAGGTGCCAGCCCGGGGTGTCCTGTGGGGACAGGGGCACACCCGGGCAGGGCAGGGGCTCTGCAAGCCAGGCCTTGCAGGGATGGGCCAACAGGGCACACCTGCCAGGTGAAAAACCCTGTGGAAACCTGTTTGCTTCCCCTGCTGCGTGAGAACACGTTGGGTGTGAGAGGACAAGATCAGAGAGGCTCAACATCTCCAAACACTCAGCAACTAGAAGCAATTAAGAGCAGATAACACAAATAATGCAAGAGGCTCACCTGACACCCTGCGGGCACAGCCAGGGCTCCTCTACAGCCAGTAAAGTGCAAGGTTTTCTTTTCATTTTCAGTGGTTTTGTACAATATCGGTATCAATCATTAAATAATGTCAGATCTTTCAGACTAAGCGAGCTGCATGAAAAAAAAAACCAGCACAGGGACGTGCTAAAGCTGTCTGAAGGCTCAAAGAGATAGGGGTGTGTATGTACATATTTATTTATATACATATATGTATCTATGTCTTGGGTTAGCAAAATAATTAGAGTTTTAACATGGATTTAGTTGCAAATTAAAATGCTTTGATGTCTATCAAAACCACTTATTTTTGGTTATGTTTTCTTTTGGGGTTTTTTTTTCAAACAAAAAAAATTTAGAAATACAAAACCATAAAACCACAACTACATGGATCGCCTCAACCAAGACTTGCAAAAGACCAATTTTAGTGAATTCCAATTTTAGTGAATTCCAATTTCAGTGAATTCCAATTTCAGTGATTTCCTTTGTCCTTCCACACCAGAAATTTGTAAAATCATCCGAGCTGCCGTGCACAGGGAACCTTCCACCAGACTAGGTTGCTCCACCCAACATGGTCTTAAACAAAATCAAAGTTGGGTATTTTGTCGTTGTTTTGGGGCTTGTTATTATTTGGGGTTTGGTTGTTGTTTTTTTTTTTAAAGTCGCAAAGCTCTCCCAACAAAACCCAAGCCAAAGCCCATCCCAGCACACTGAGCCCCGTTAACCAGCACCAACCCCAGGCCCCTTCCGCTGCCCCTGGGATTCAGGAGGATCCCACATTCCAGAACATTCCAGAACAAGCCTGGTCCCGTCCTGACTTGGGATGTGGTGCCCAGAGGAGGACGAGCAGCGAGCCACGAGCCCCCCACCACCCTGCCCTGAACCCCCAGCAGCAAACAGCAAATCCTTCCAACCAAACCCCGGCAAGGTCGCGCTTCAAAGTTATTCCCCAAACCCAGAGTCTTGCAAAGGTAGGAGAAGGCTCCCAGGAGAGGAAGTGAACAATATCCATGAGTTTCTCATGACCTTACGGAGATTGCCATGACAACACCGCCTCGATCCTCCAAACATGGATATATTCATTTGCACTGGTGTGATTGAGAATAATTAGAGTGAGATTCCCTGAGCCGGGGAGTCACAGCCGTGCACGGCTCCGGCAGCAGAGCCCAAGTTTCAAGGGAAGCAGCCTCAAATTTAAATGTAAAAAAGAAAACCGACAACACTCTTCGGAGCCGCGTGACCTAATTCATTACAAAGAATGTCAGTTAGCAAACCTTTTAAATAAAACATTAAGCTAGAGGTAATTTGAAGCCTTGTGGATTTTGTTTTACTCAATTATTTTCTAATGCTTCAACTTCAAGAATAAATATGCAGGAATCAAAAAAAAAAAAAAAAAAAAAGGAATACTAAGGGTTTCATTTAATTCTTTTTTCAAAAGAAATGAAGACATTCATACTAAACCAAAATACCCTCTCAACCAAGCTGGATTTTTAATTAAAACTTTTATGTCCTACAAGATTCTTCAAGGTTATAATATCTGCTCCCACATCGTGAGGCAGCATCACGCTCGCACAAGGGCGAGCCCGACATCCACGTTAGAACAACCTGTGCTGTGCATTGCTATACCTTATTTCCAGGACATCCACTCACAAATTAAACCAGGCTGGAATGCTATTTCTTCCCTGCCCCATAATTTCCACCACCACTGGCAATTTTCACTCTGTTGGGAAGAGTTTCCCTGCAGCAGACTGAGGCAGGGGATGATCACGCTGGCCTCTGCTTGGGTTTTATTAAAGCCTGGTGGTAAGAGCACGGCTGGAGGGAGGCAGGTGGGGATGTGACACCTCTGCAGAAGGGCAGCAGAGGGTAAAAGCCACTGCTGATGCTCACAGCCTAAAATTAATTGGGAAAATGGGGAAAAGAAAGGGAGAAACAGAATCCCGGAGTAGTTTGGGTTGGAAGGGACATCAAAGCTCACCCAGTCCCACCCCTGCCATGGGCAGGGACACCTTCCACTGGCCCAGGCTGCTCCAAGCCCTGTCCAGCCTGGCCTTGGGCATTTCCAGGGATGGGGCAGCCACAGCTGCTCTGGAAGGAGCTCGGTGAACACTGCAAATGCTCTTCTAAGAAATACAACAAAACTAAAAAAAAAAAAAAATAGTCATAAAGAGGCATCCTCTGAAGCAAAAAAAAAAAGAAAAAAAGAGTTTAGAGCTAAATATTTGATTTGATTTTGGCAGCATCGCCCTTTTCCAGAGGCTACCAGAAAGAGATTTGCAGGAATGTGCTTAACACCGCTCTGCTACAAGTCCGTGCTACAAAACATTCCGGAAACAAAGAAACCCAGAAGATAAAAAGATTCCTTTCCGCCACACTGTTCAGAATAAAACACCTCCCCTGCTTTGATTCGGCCTTCCTTGCAATGTTTAAAAAATAAAAAAGTCAGCCTTTCCCTGTAACCGACCCAGTGGGGTCCAGCAGGGATCCCCAGCACTCCCATCCCGACCCCGGGAGATGCCAGGGAAGCAGAGCCAACCCTCACTGCTCCCATTTTCACCTCACAACCCCACCCTGGGGCCACTTTCGGGGTGTTAAAAGTTCCCTGTGTCACCCAAAGGAAGGATTTGGCGTTGGTGGAAGGTGCGAAGGGTGGAACTCTTCAACTCTTCAACCCAACCCCGCTGCACCCAGGGCTCCTTTTCAGGGCAGAAAACTCTGGATAAAGCCACTTCTCTGCAGCAGGGAATAAACAAGGATTAGAATTCACCCGTTCATAACAGGGAAACCCTGCAGCTAGAGGTGGAGTCAGGCAGTGCCGGAACATCCAGCCTAAGTTGCTTGACGAATGCTAACTATGACTTCCAGCTTATTTATCTAATTTGGGTTGATTTTTAAATATTGAGTTATCTAACCAGACACGAAAAGAGAGCCTGAAAATTTCCCGTGTTAGTGAGAACTCTCCCTGCCGCCGTAATTCAATCTACATGTCTGAATATTACTGACTTTTCTCAATCACATTTGTATTGAGAAATCAGGACCTCGTTTTCTCAAATGGTGTTAAGTGCCTGGAAAACGGGGTTCTACAGCAAACGAGCCTCTCCAAAGCTGCAAGTGATGCACAGCTTGCAAGTATTTTAGTCATTTACAATATTTATCAGGCTCTATTTTTGCCAATCAATCCATAAGAAGAGCAGAACAGGCAATACCTGTAAAACAATCCGCTCGATTTCAGCGCGGCCGCCTTTCCGTGTGAGAAAGGGGCAGCTCTGAACTGACACAACCAGTTTGCAACACGCACCAAAAAAATACACGCAGGAGGGATGAAGTCAGTGGCAAAATCCTCAATGGCTTCAGCCGGGCCAGGATCGCCTCCAGGAACGTGCTGATGCTTGGAGAAACATCAGGGAGATGCCAAGGCTGGAGAAAAGGAGGCTCTTATGGCTCTCCACAACTGCTGACAGGAGGGAGCAGCCAGGGCTGGGCAGGCTCTGCTCCCAGGGAACAGGGACAGGAGGAGAGGGAACAGCCTCCAGCTGGGCCAGGGGAGGGGCAGCTTGGACACCAGCAGGAATTTCTCCATGGACAGGGTGGCCAGGCACTGCCCATCCCTGGAGGTGTCCAAGGAAGGCCTGGACGTGGCACTCGGTGCTCTGGGCTGGGGACAAGGTTGGCGTGGGTCACAGGTTGGACTCGATGATCCCAGAGGATTTTTCCAGCCTCGGTGATCCTGTGAAGGCTGCATGGGGCAGGACCCATCCCACTTCCCGTGTCCAACCTCCCAGCACCCCCGCAGTGCCCCCGTCCAGGGTGGTCTGACTGGTCCCAGTGATCCAGAGGCTGAAACTGGTGGCCCTGGACGCCCGGGGAGTCTGTCCCTGTGGAATCTATCCCAGTCCTGCTCCTTGGAAGTGCTGCTTGTGCCGAGGGTGGTGCTGAGCATCCCCACCCCACGGAACACGAGGCACCAGCAGGTAATTTCAGGGAGCACCAAACAGCTGAGAATATCAGAGGCTGTAATCGCCATCAGGGCGGATTTGAAACAACAATCCAAGCACAAAAACCCTCCCTGACCATCCCTGAACCCACGAGGTACCACGCACTCCCCCCAGCCCCAGCCCTGCTTTTAAAATTCAGCCTTTATCAGCTTGAGTTGAGCAAATCCAGTCAAAAGGCAGAAACGGATTGTGCTAGTAAGCAGAAAAACTGTTACATCTTCTGAATGTAATTTTGCCAAAAGCCTCTGCACAATTTTTTTTGTCACGCTTTGCATTATGAAGGAAATTTCTTTTTAGAAGAACAGGAGAATGATTTGCATAATATTCTTTGCAAGTTAATATCAGCCTCTGATAATGATCTCTGCATAATGCAAAAACGTTTGAGAAGACTGTTACAACACTAAGTAATCATATTTTAAATTATGTTTCCCTTTATAGAAAGGTGTTGCAAAAACACACAGACATGAAATCTGTCTGTTGAAGTCCCAAGAACCACCTGACCATCTTCCCACTATTCTACTGTTACAGATTGCAACACTGCCTTTCAAAATCTTACAAAACAAATTACGCTGCAACAGTCTGGCTTCACAGAAGGCAGAGCTTTTTCCTGTGCTGCTGCTCCAGCACATTACATTTCACAAGAGCCTCTGATGCGCTGCACGGGTTAAGCAAGGGCCCAGAAATGAAGCTGTAACAGCACCAGACGTGGCCATTTAGGCAGATTCTCCCATCTCACACTGCCAGCAGGCGCAGGTGGCAGCACCAGGGCATGCCCTGCCTGCCACCAGCTGCAGGGGACACTGGTTTAGCTGGGTGATTCCTGCTTTGGCCCAGCTGCCTCACAGATGGAGCAGTGGCAATTCAGCCTGTGACAACCCCACGGGGCCGGGTGTCCCTCCCAGCAGGCAGGGGTGCCCCCGAAATCCCCGCGAGGGACGAGGCGCTGGGCGCAGCCACGAGATCGCCGCTCACGCCGTCGCTCGTGGCTAATCGGGGCAGGAACTAAAGAGAAAAGCAGAGGTCCAGGAGGAAGCCATTTGTACAGCTCTGCTGGGCAGCATCCTGTCAGATGTGGGCGATTTCCCTCAGCCCATCTCCAAAGGGGGATGTGGGTGGGAAGCTAATGCACTTGGATATTAAATACTTCATATGTCACTACGACTTAACGGCCACAGGCAAGTGGTTTAAACCTGAGCTAACCTTCCCTGAGCTACAAGGAACAGAGGGAGGTTCCCGGGACAGGAACCAGGAGTGGGACAAGGAGCAAAGAGACACTTTGGGACCAGTCGTACAAATGACGTAGCTCAGATTTGAAGTGAAGCACGGAGCAGGATCCACGGGGTGGGCTGTGCTCCCAAGGGCAGTGCCAAGAGCAGAGCGTGTCCCAGAGAGCCACCGTGCCCATGGCAGCCTCAGGAGCACAGTGGGCAGCACGCACAGCACAGTGCCACCCACGCCTGTGGCACACACAACAGGGCATCATTCAGCCTGCACGGTGGGTGGTTCCTGTCCCACCTACAAAGTGAAGACTAAAATTCAAATACCAGATCTGAGCAGCCAAGGCAAGGAGAAAAGAGCCTCTGGGATGTCAGTCTGAGCTCGCCGGGGCAGCTCAAGCGCTGCCCTGGGTATGAAACCATCCCAGGCTCATGAGGTCATTCCTTGGTAACTTGGAGGGTTTGTCCAACTACATCCAGCGGTGGGCAGGAGAACAACCCTTCACCCCATCCCATCTCCCCTTTTCATACCTTCTGAAACAAGTTCCAAGCAGCTCCTTGCTACACCTCATCCCAGGCTTCCTCAAATGGCTTTGCAAGCACTGCGAGGTTGGGTTTTTCCTTCAAAAACTGCCAGCAAATCTCACCCTTTTTTCCCCAAACTGGCATATCCATCCATACCGGTGGGTGGTACCACCAAGACACAACTCCTAAGCTCCCAACCCACCTCCTGTCACCTGGACAGCCATCACCTGGACAGCAGGAGGGAAAACTTCTCCCAGCAAACACCGCAGCCGCCGGCACGTGCGCCGGGGCGGGCACCAGGGTGTGGCAACCGCCTGCACCAAATATTTCCATTGCTAATGCTGCACCCTGGGTCTTGGACAACATTCCTGAGGCACACAGGAGAGGTCAGGAGCAGGCTGCAGGGCGGGGAGTGGACACCAAAGCACCCAAACAGCACAAATCCCTCAGGCACAGCCAGGGGAGGCTGCAGGAGCACGGCTCCCCTGGCGCTGGCACTTGTGATGCTTCATGAATGCATTGCAACTGAACTGCACCTACAGTGCTTCCAGGATTTTGGGGGGAAAAACCACTTGGGAGGTGTGAAAAAGAACCAAGGAATCATGACTGTCACTCTATAGAACCTTACAGAAGAGTGGTAAAAGCCACTGGAATGTTTTTGTTTAAAATCATTGGCAACACTTTGCACTGTGGACATCACCAAGGTGCCACCGGAGTTCTCTGTGTTTTGATGATGGCCAAGCAAAAAAATTAAGCTCAATGCTCTGCCCAGCTGTGCTGGGGTGACAGCCTGGACCAGACACACACAGGCTGCAGGTTCTCTTGGTTCCTCCACCCCCTCCAAGTTGTGCTGCCCTCCTGTCCCCCTGCAAAAGAGTTAAGTCCTCCCTCCTGCATCATTTCTCCTGCTAAATGCAGATTAGTCAGCAACTACCGCAGGATACACCTCTCCTAAGGCACTCATGAACAAAGCAACAGCCAGTTTGGGATCTTAAAGGGAAGGTAAATGAGGAAACTTCCTAAACTTGATTGCAAAAATATTCATGAAGGTACCCCGTGGCTCAGGTACCTCCAGCTGCTCTGCTGAAGCTCCCACTGGCTCCCAAGGGAATGCAGAGGTGTGATGGGCACTAAATCAGTGCTGCAAGCTGGAATTAGAATCCACCAGTGGATCTGAACACCACCCAGAGCCAAACCCCCAGTCTGGTGACACAGTCCCAGCCCTCACTGCCTGAGCCCAGAGCAAACCTTGGGATGGAGGCTCCCACTGCCCAACCAGAGCACTGCAAGTACCCTGGGCTCCCTCTACATGTTTACAGTCGCACAAAGAAACCAAACACCCAGCAGTCATCTCAAAGGCCAGTTATTAGATCACTTGAAATGAGCTGAAATGAAATTCCCACAGGTTTTATTGGACTACTGAGATATTGATTCTGGTGTGCCTCTCACTCAGCCTGCAGCACAGAAATTCACCCTGCTGGAAATCCCACCCGTGTGCCAGGCCAGAAAATTCCCTGGCAATGTCCAGGGCTGCTTTTCCTTGCTCCCTCTTCCTGGGCCTAGAACTTTCCCTTCCCCTAAGGGTATTTAGCTTGACTGGCACAAATGCTGCTGGTTTCACCCAAAGGCACAAACCACCCCCTGTGCCAGAACACACCTCCAGTTCACCTGGCCAGCTGAGCTGGGGCAAGGATGGGTCCCACTCTGGCAAGGCCTCCCCCACCCCTGCCACTATTTCACAATTTTGGATCCCCATCCCCGATTCTCTCAGGTTATAAATTCACGCGATGCCTCGACAACAAAACAACACCACTATAAATTATTCTATTTTTTTTTTTTTTTTTTACCCACATAAAAAGGGAGCAAAACAATTAAACCCCAGGCTCTGCTGCGTGTGCAGAGGCACTCCAGAGCTCCAAGGAAGCACTTCCCCAGCCCGGGCTGCCCTGTGATGCGGTGCCAGCGGCACGCTCTGTGCTTCATGCCTCACTGCCCACGGCATGAACCCAGCCCCGGGCACTGCCAGCCCAGTGTTCCCTGCTCTCCCCAGCCCTGCAGATGTTTCAGCTCCACTGGGCTCCCTGGCCAGCCCACCAGCAGCCATCCCTCCTCTCCTGCCCGCCTCGGAAGGCCGTGAGCGGCTGGGAGGCGGCAGCTCTGCGGCTTGCACGGGTCTGTTCAGATTTTTGCTTTTGGAAGAAAATATCTAAATAAAAATTCATGCTTGCAGCATAAACACAAGCTGGGCTGGTACTCCACTCCTCCCTCGGCGGGATGTGCTCATCCCTGGACTTGCAGCTCAGCCAGTCCTGAGGTGCATCACTGCCTGGACAGCAGCACACCCACCCTCCCAAAAACCCCAAACCCCGTCCCCATGCTGGCAAGGACAATGCTCATCCCTAAAGGACCTGCCCTTCCCAACTCATCCAACATCCCACAGGAGGTGCAAGGCTCTTGGGCAGCGCAGGCAAAGCTCTGGAGGTGTCCAGGAGCGTGTAAGGCTGGGACTGAGCAGCACAGAGTGTTCTGGATGGGCTGGAGCCTTGGCGAGGCTGGAGTGGCTGAGCACAGCCCACGGCCCTGATGCAGCCATGGCACGGCTCCTGGGAGCTCTGTGGTGAGTCAAGAAGCCCTGATGTTGGATTCACTACACAGCCTTGAATTAGTCAATCCTCCTCTTTCCCCTGGGGAGGGGGGCTGGTCCCAATTCAAATATTGTGTAAGCTGAAAAAGAGCCTCTTAAAAAAAAAAAAAAAGAAACAACAACAAACCCAAACAGATAAAATGCAGAAATACTATTTCAGAGGAACTGGAGAAAGCTGAAGCAATAATGACAAACGATTCCTTGCTGTTCTCCCATTCCCTTCCTCCCAGGGCCTTAAAAAGGCTTCTCACCATCCCACTCCGGCCCTGCTCACGTTACACTGGGATCAACCAAAGCAGAGTGTGGTGCTCGTGTCCTGCCCAAGGTCACCGTGACAGCCAGAGCCCAGGAGGAGCCCAGCCTGGAGCTTCTGGAGCTTCCCAGGGCTCTGGCCCAGCCCCTGACCCCGGCATTCCCACATTCCCAGGCACGGCCTGGGGGGAACACGCGACCTGGGGAGTGATGGAGCAACGGGGCTGGGTTTTGTTGGGTTCATTTCCGTGGACACCACGCAGAAAGCCAAGGCAACCTTCCCAACTTGCCCTTTTCTCCAAGGCTTTTCTCTCTCCCTCCTTTTCTTCCCCCCAGTTCTTAAAATCCAATTATAGCACGACTCTCTCAGCAGGGGTCAGTGTGGAATAAGAATCGCCCGAGTTAATGGACATGAGACCAAGAAAGATTAATGCCTAAATGGTTTCAAAAGTTGTATGATGCCTATTTCATTAACATTTTAATTGTAATGTATCTTTTTAATCTTCTTTCACACTAATGGTTTTTATATGCTTCAAAAAAAGAGAAAAAAAAAAAAAACTGCTGACAACAAAAATATCAACATACCAAAATTAACAGACGGAACTGAGTGCTGTAATGGGAACTGAATGAAATGCAGAAAACCATGTTAATGATGCATTAAGAGTAGAAACTGTGCTCAGACAAGAGTCAAAAATTCAGCCCTACACTTGCATGCCCTGACTTTGAACAGGGGCACCTTTCCCCAGGTGCTCAGCACAACCCCATGTTGTGTCTTTCAGGGGAAAAAAAAAAAAAACAACCTGTCAAGTTACTTATGCTTAAATGTACATTTCATAATCAATTAGAAGTTGTATGGAAAAAAAAAAAACATAAAGCAACAACCCCAGCAGCTTCACCAAATGCACAGGTTTATCCAAAAAAAAAAAAAAAAAAAAAAAAAGCTGGTAATTAATCTAAGAAAGGAGTGAGAAAGGAGCAGCAGGTTCAGGGGAGGAGGCTGCTGCTGTTGTCCATCCCCTTCTCCATGGAATGGCACTGCTGTGGTTGTCACCACTCCCTGGGCTCAGGCACCTCAAGCACAGCAGAATTCCCAGACAGGAAAGCTGCTGTTGCAACCGCCGTGCAAAATTTTATTTTACTTAATTAGAAGACAATTAAATTTAAGCAATAATGTTTCATTAAGCATGGGCATGTATTGATGATGTTAGCATGGATAAATGGAGGCACAGAAGGAGCAGATAATTGGGGAGCAGACAGATGAAGTTTTAAACAACTTTGGTTTGTAAAATGAGTGAGAGATACGATTCTGCCACCTGCCCTGAGGCCAAGCTGCAGCTGCAAGGGTGATGCAAAAACCACAAAGTTTTCCTTCCCAGTCCATGAGAACTTCTTAGAAGGCAGAAGATCCGGTCAGAGGGATTCAAAGCCTCCTTATGCCCATTAGGAAATCATAATCCCTAAGTTTGCCATGAGGATGTGATTCCAGCCACAAGAGAATAACCAAAATGCACATTATCCTACTCAGGTTTGGGCCTTGAAGGTTGCTGCAGCTGGTGAGGTGCTGAGGGAGGTTTCCAGTGAAGGGGCACCTATGGAGAGAGGTTATTCCTGCCAGTGGGAATTTCATCCCACAGGATCTCAGCCATGCCTCTGCCAGGAGGGGTCTGTACTCCCCCAGGGCAGCCAGGCTCAGGCATCCCTCTGGAAGTCTCCCAGCAAGCCCCATCCGCCTCTCCCCTTGGAAATCAAATCCTTTTATCCACCTTCAAATGGATAAATCCCCACTCCCCATCTCCTCTGGGCACCTTGCCATTGCCTTTTGCAGGGCACACCACGAAACACCAACCCCTCCACTGCTGGCTCACGTGAAACCTCTGTGCAGCACAACCCCATAAAGCTCAGGAGGGCCAAAACATTATCAGCCCTTTGCCCTGCCACCACTGCCCAGCCTGTCCTGCAGCCTCCCTGCAAGCACTGATGTTCTCTCCCGTTTCCCTAACGCTTCCTATAATCCAAGTGTAAATGTTTGTCCTATGACAGGGAGAACTGGCATGTAAAACATGTCCCCCCACACAAAATGTATATATATATATATATATATATATATATATATATATATATATCCCAGGCTGCCATATGCTTCCCAGTGGATACCACAGCAGGAATGCTCTGTGGAGAGCAGCCAGCACCCTTCTCCACCTCCACCTCAGCCCCACTGAACCCCCAGCTCCTGGCACAGGCTGTGCTGCTGAAATCCTGCCCCTAAACACCCCACACCTGGCTGCTGTCCCCCAATCCATACACCCCTGATCATCCAGAGGAGCCCTGATCGCTACCCAGAGATGCTGCAGGGGGGAAAAGAGGGATTCTCTCCTGCTGTTTTCATGAATGATGAACAGATCCTGACCGTGGCTTCGTGGGGATGACACCGGGGAGGTGAAGGGTTTAATCTCATCCCAGTGACTATATATGGTCACCCTGATGGAGCCACCTCCCTCTGCTCACGCTCTGCTGCCCTTGGCTCCTGGCACTGGGCTCCGCAGCAAACTGGCAGGGCCTGGGCACGGCGCCGGCGCGCCAGAAGTCAGCAGACTCCCCACGTTCCTGTGCTCTCTCTCCCCCTTTCCCAATTTTTTCCTGGCTTGTAAAAAATCTTTTATCAGTTAAAAACCACAGAGAATGCGCAAATGCTCAAGGAAAAAAAAAAAAAAAACCTAAAACATTTTAAGAGAGCTTTATAGAGAATTGTTGCACGGGGGGGGGGAAAAAAAAACCCAAGCTGTCAAGTTACTTATGCTTAAATGTACATTTCATAATCACTTAGTTGTTTTATGAAAAAAAAAAATAAAATCAATCTTTTGGTGAAAAGTGTATCAATTCATTCAGCCCACACGGGCTGGTTTGTTAGTGCAGGGTAGTTTGTGGCTGCAATTCCTGCCCCACCCCCTTCCACCCACCTAGGGGGAAAAAACGCACCGAAATACTTGTCTTCATAGGAAATGCAACACCAAAAAATGTACTTGACACGCAAAATTCTGTGAAAACTCTGACGTGAGGACCTCTGAAAAGCCTGAGGCCAAACTGCACCGGCTGCGAGCAGCCCCGGGAACACACACAGCACAAAACCTGTGCCAAGGGCTATTTATCTTCATTTTATCCCATTGAGCCAGGAGCTTTCAGGGGGTCTTGGTCCAGAGACCATAGCAGAGAAGTGCTCTCATCACCACTGTCCCAACAGCATCCCCCATCCCGCCTGCCCAGCCCAGCCTGGATCCGTGGGATCCCTCACAGGGCCGAACCCCCCAGCAGGGAGAAGGAGGAAGCTCCACACGCTGCTTCCATCCTCTGTCCCAGCAGTCTGATTTTTATTACCTCCGTCCCCATTTAGGAGTAACCACATGACAAACCCGAGCGCAATCCTGCCCGGGGAGCTCGCCTGGGATTGCCTCTCCCTCCCCGGGAACACGGCGTTTTAGCAAGTTTTCCCCTCACAGCAGAATTTGTGGCTACAAAGAATGTAAGATTTAATTTTTTTTTTTTTTTCAGATCCCTGTTCTGCCTCCAAACATTTGCTTAAAAACAAGTTGAACTTAAAAAAAAAAAAAAAAACCCCAAAAACCCCAACAAAAAATAAACCACTAATGAATCACAGTTCCTAGCAAATGAGCAATTGCAGTTGACACAATGAATTATGCCTGAAGCAAGCTGGGAAACATATTTTGCAAATGATCTCATCCACAGGCAAACCTGGCATGACACTTGATTTGCTAAAAAAGACACAAAGCCTGTCAAAATTCCTGTCACTCCGCAAATAAAGTCAGGTAGAGAAAACCAACAGCCTCACCCTCTTTTAAGCACACTTCACCTATTTCTCAACTGCTCTACAGGCTTGATTTAATAAAATAAAAAAAGCCCCACACGCCCTCCTGTAGGTGTGCCCATCCCAGCGGGTGCTGAGGGCTATCGGATCCGCTGCCACTTCCCTGGATGAGGAGTAAATGGGCTGGGAAGCTGCTCTTTGGATGCCAAACACAGGCTCAGCTCGATTTGAAGCCTAATTGCAGCAAGATAGGATGCTCGATGCTCGCTCTGGCCATTAGGTATGGCAGGGAACTCACAATTCCCTTTAATTTCCTCCAGCTGCATGCCTGGGTTTTATTTCTTTCATTACATTCAAGAAAACTCAAAGGTTAGAAAAGAAGGGGGGGGAAAGCCACTCAAGTGCAGCCCCCCCCTGCTCCTCAGCATCCCCGGAGCTGTCTCAGAGCAGTTCTCTTTGGCCCAGCACATCCCACCCTATTTCCCCACCTGAAAACTGCTGGCTCAGAAAACCTGGAAAAACTCAAAAAGCCATGGCTGAACCCTCCTTCTAACCCCATTTTGTCGAGTATTTTTAAACACGGAGCAAAGCAGGAGGCGAGTCCCAGCACTGCTTCCCGGGTTGTTCCATGGTGTTTGTCCCCAATCCACGCCACCCCAGCGCTGCTGTGCCAGCAGAGCCAGCTCTGGTCCCATCCCTGCCCACCCCACAGCCCTCCAGGAGGCCGGGCAGGGACCACGGGCCGTGCAACAAAACAGCCTGAAATAAATATTTCCACTCCAAGGTGAGCTGGGCTGTGTCCCCAGCCAGGGAAGCGCAGTCTGGAGGTTTCTCCCAGGCCAGCCCAGAGCTCTCCGGGTGGATCAGGCTCTGGCAGGAGCTCTGTTGGTGCTCCTTCCCTGGCCAGCAATGCTGCAAAGTGGCCTCGCTCCTCCCTGACACCTCCAGCTGGGATCTGAGCCAAAGCCCAGTCCAGAGGGACTCACCTGGATGCTCCAGCCAGGCTCAAGTTCAAGGAGAAGGGATTTTTCTTTTCTGGACTTCTTCCTCTAAGCAGTGAGGATGCTCCGTGTCCCCCCCCCGAGCGTGGGGATGCTGCCCTGTCACTGGCACCAGCCAGGAGGAGCCAAAATCTGCCTCCAGTTCCAGCAGGCTCCCTCAGGAAAGCACAGTCATGGCTGGGGGAGCTAAAAGGCTTTTATATTGCCAGAGGGCTCCAAAAATATCACTTCCAAAGTGATCCAGCATCAAGGCACGCATCCCGGCTAATGGCACCCATCTCTCAGAACAAAGGGGGGGCTCTGGGGAAAGCTTGGGGAGCCCTGGACAAGGTTTTGGGAACACAGGAACAGCCACAGGCCAACCAACACACAAACCACACCTCTGGCCCCAGTGGGTTCCCTTGCTCCTGCCCTGATGCCTGGCTTTACTCTGCTCTCTGTAATTCCAGCCGCCTTGGGAGGTTTTTTTGTTTTTTTTTTTTTTGACGAATTTTAAGTTTCAGAAATCCATCCCCACCCTACTCTGTCCCAATACGACAGCTTTTACCCAGTGAAGCCTTAATTAAAAGGCCTCTGCAGGAGGAAAAACCCCAAAACACAGCAGTTACAGCCACAGAAGGACATTTACTCTCAGGAGGGAGAAGATGAGACCCCTAATTTTTATTATACTTGCCACTTACTTCAAATCCAAGCATTATCACCTCCATCATCCTCACCTTACTGTCCTCACAGCCTTACTGTCCTCATCTGGGCAAGCCACAGCAAGTCAGCTCCTAAGGAGCAGCTCAGCTTTGCTCTTTTTCTCTAAAAGCTTTCAGAATTTCAGAGCAGGCTGTGCATCCGGCAGGAAATTTGGGGGGAGGCGTGCTGGGATGCTGCACTTTGGAGCAGCCCCGCTTCTCCCAAGGACCCCAGTGGCAGTGTCCCCACGGAGCAGCAGCAGCAGCAGCAATCATCCCGGCTTGTTTACCGATCCCAGCTTCTCCTGCTGTTTAATATTTCAGCTGGAGAAGGTGAGCCGGCACGCCAGCCCCTCAATTACGCAGGGCGAGAGGCAAACACTTGGCAGGCAGCGAGCACATCAAGCTGCCCACAAGCCTCGCAAATGCCTCCGGAAAGGAGGAGGGGGGAGAGAGAAGAAAAAAAAAAAAAAAGGGAATATTCAAATTAATGAGCCGGCGGGTAATGGAGACTTGGCTGGAAGTGATCCTGCACTTCGGGCCGGCGGAGCAGCACGCGATGTACCGCTGGCACTGGGTTTTCCTAGGGCAGGGAAGATGTTTGGAGAAGTCCTTGAGCGCTGGAACCACAGCAGGCTGCGGCGGGCAGGGCAGCGCTCCCCCAGCCCAGCCCAGCTCCCGTCCCCACTTTCCGCACCAGCGGAGCGGCTCCAGCCCCCCGCCACAGAGGGGTCCCCGCTGGGATGGGGGCACACCCCGCCCGTCCCCCGTGAGCCCCCCGCCGCCCCACGGCTCGCAGGTCCATCCGCAAACCCCAGTTTCAGGGTTCGGCCGGGTTTTGGATTTCAGTCTCTCCCGTTTCGCAGCGTTTCCCTCCCCGCGGAGCGAAAAGTCCGAGCCCGCGCCCGCATTTATCCCGCGCCCGCGGCCCCCGGCCCGCAGCCCCCCGAGGCGGGGCTCCCACACACCCCAATCCCCGCACTGCCGCAGGACCGCCAGGAACCCCCCCCGAGCCCCCGAACGCCGCTTCCCACGGGGGTACCGGGGTGAGGCTCCGGTCCGCCCCTGCCCTTCCCCTCCCCGCACCCCCGCCCCGCCCGGGACCCCCGGCACCCCCGGGGCTGCGGGTGAAGGGCGCGATGTGCGTGTGTGCCCCCAGCCCAGCCCGGCCCGGCCCGGCCCGGCCCGGGGGCCATGAGGGCTCGGCGCTGCCCCGGGCGCTGCCGGGGCCGGTCCCGGGGCCGGGCCGGGGGTCGGGGCCGGGCCGGGGTCCCGGGGCTGCGCTCACCTGCGGGGCGCCGGCCCCCGAGGCTGCCCTGGGCCTGACGCGGCGGGGCCGGGCGGCGGCAGGAAGTGATTCCAGCCGCTCCTCACATGGACTTTCCCTGACCTCGCCCAGCAGCGCCGGCAGCCGCCGCACAGACCGGCCCGGCGGGACCGGCACCGGCAGCGGCTCCGCGCCAGGGCCGCCCGCGGGGCGGGGGCGGGCGGGGGGCGGCACCGGCCCGGGGGGACCCGCGGGAGGAGCCGCGGGGGGCGGGACCCGCCGCGGACACCCCGAACCCCCCCGGGCCCGCTCCCCCCAGCCCCGGGCCGCGGGAGGGGCGGGCACGGCCCGGAGCGGGGCGGGAACCGCGGGGCTCGGGCTGCTGCCTTCGGCTCGGAATGTGCTCTGAAATCTGCTATTTTATTTTATTTTATTTTATTTTATTTTATTTTATTTTATTTTATTTTATTTTATTTTATTTTATTTTATTTTATTATCATCTTTTAATTTAATTTAATTTAATTTAATTTAATTTTATTTTATTTTATTTTATTTTATTTTAATATAATCTTTTAATTTTATTTTATTTTATTTTATTTTATTTTATTTTATTTTATTTTATTTTATTTTAATATAATCTTTTAATTTAATTTAATTTAATTTTATTTTAATATTATTTTAATATCATTTTATTTATTATTTTATTTATTTTTTATTTTATTTTATTTTTTATTTTATTCTATTCTATTTTAATATTATTTTATTCTATTCTATTCTCTTTTAATATTATTTTTAAACTTTATTATTATTTTTATTTTATTATTTTATTATTCTATTTTATTTATTATATTATTTTATTTTTTATTTTATTCTACTCTATTTTAATATTATTTTCTTCAATTCTGTTCTCTTTTAATATTATTTTTTATTTTATTAATTTTTATTTTATTATTTTATATTATTCTATTCTATTCTACTTTAATATTATTTTATTCTAGTCTATTCTCTTTTGTTTTTTTAATGTTCTAGTTTATTTTTATTTTATTTTTTGCCTATTTTATTCGATTTTTATTTTAGTCTATTTTATTTTTATTTTATTTTATTATCACTTAATATTTCATCTCATTTTAGTCTTTCTTTTATTTAATATTATTACTTTTTTGCTGTTTGTATTTTTAATTTCCTTTTGCTCCCTCAGTTTTTTAATTCCATTTATTTTGTCTGTTTATATTTTATCTAACTTTACTTTTCTTTTTAATTCATTTCATTATTTCCTCCCTAATTTCCTTTTCATTTCTTTTGTTACATGAATTTTTTTTTAATTTTTATTTTTCACTTCATTTAATATATTTTTCATTTAATCTCATGCCTGTTATTTATTTATTTCTGTTTACCTTTATTTTCTTCATTATTTCATTATATAATGAGCTTCCATTCCCAGGAAAACCCAGTGGAGTTTTGGTATTTATCCCAGCCCAGACTGGATGTCACAGGGAGATGCCCCTTCCCAAACCCTCCTCCTGCAGAAAAAGCCTTTAAAGCATCACAAAAAGCAGAGTAATGTGAGGTGGGACTGCTCGAGCCTTGTGGGCACATTTCCATTCCAAATTTCATTCTACAGCCTAAAAAAATTTTAAAAATCCTTTTGCTTTGTTGCCTCCCTAAGCCCAAAATATGAAAATCGGCAAATTTGCATGATGAAAGGGTGCAGCGTTGGCCCTACGTCTGCTAAAGGAATTTCAAAGGAGTAACAAAAAACCTCTTTAAAGCAGGAGCCTCTTGCTGTCTGCTTTGCATGCGAGATTATGTCAGAACTTCTTTGGATCTGGAAGTTTCTCTCCTCTCACACTCACCAACATTCATCATTTCGAGGCTGCCTTAAAATCTGCTGCAGAATATCCCCATCTTTTAAAAATCAGCATTGAATGCCTAGAACTGCTCAAGGCTGAGGAATTTCATTAGCACTTGACACTTTAAAAAACAGTGTCAGGTCAGGACAAACACATTTGCTTTTCCGCTCAAGATAAATTCGGGGGCTTTTTTTAGAAATGATGCATGAGAAATATGTCCCCAGCCGCTTTCTGAGGCAGAGCAGTCGTAGAACTCTTCCAGGGTGAGATCCCAGCTCCTCTTCCTGGGTTTTCATCGAAGCATCCCCACATCAGTTCACCTGGAAGGAGAGATAGGAAAAGGGGGGATGGCTTCCAGCTGAGAGAGGGCAGGGTTAGGTGGGATTTTGGGGAGAAATCCTTCCCTGTGAGGGTGGGGATGCCCAGAGAAGCTGTGGCTGCCCCTGGATCCCTGGAAGTGTCCCAGGCCAGGCTGGACAGAGCTTGGAGCCACCTGGCATAGGGAAATGTGAAATGTGAGAAATATCTCCTGCAAGAACTTCCCTGGCCCAGGGGATGCCCCAAACCACCTCCCGGGGCTACAGCACTGCTCCAGGGGGGCAAACACCCCTGTGGGGTGACCAGCACTGTCCCCCTGTCCCTCCCTGAGCACCACGGCCACGTCAGCATGTCCCTGTGTCACAGAGGACGTGGGGACACGGCTCAGGGAACTCGCGTGGCCCCCAAGGTGCTGCACTGAGCAGTTCCTCCTCCCCGGCTCAGCACAGGGATTTGGGGCTTGGAAGCCCCCAGCAGCTCCCTGAAAACCCAGCCACGTTCCAGCTGCAGAGCTGGAAAACTCCTGCTCCTCCTCCAGTGCTCCGACAGGAGAGGAAATCCGAGCGCTGCCACTCGCCCAGGGCCTCCCCAGCTTTGAGAGACAGCAGAGCCTGTTAATGCTCCAGTCCAGGAGCATCCTCCCTCCCTTCAGCCATGGACATTTTAAAAATGTTCTGTGATGGAGAAAGAAACATTTCTTAAGTACCATTTGATGTCTCGGAATGGCTCCGGGGCTAGAGAAAACATGTTTATTTACTACTCTGCTGATTTTAATGCGAAAGATTGGTTCAGTGAGTAGAGGAAACAAACCAGGCAACATTTTCCATAATGTCTGCAAAGTGTTCTTGGGCTGCGGAAATATTTTCTTTCTCTCTCTCTCTCTTGCCTGCGTTTTTTTCAATCTAGCATTTCAAATTGAAGAATGGCTTGAGGGCTGAAGAAATCACTTGATAAAATACCCAACATTTACATTCTTGCAGGAGAACAGCTAACTTTTTTTTTTTTTTTTCTTCCATCTGAACAGTGGTTTAGTGAAGCAGAAGAAACAATCCTGCAGCATCCCACGTCCCTTTAACCCTTTCTGGCTGCAGTTCTTGAGCTGAACTTTCACTGTTCACTGCAAAGCTTTAGGGATTTTGTTCCTTCTCCAAATTCTGGGCTCTGAGGCCACTGAAGGTGGCGAAAATACACTTTGCAGCTTGATTTACAGGTGTATTTGTGGATGCCTGGCTGGGGAGCAGCCCATGGCAAAGCATCAATCTCTGCACCAATCTCTGATTTATTTTGTGCAGGGACGTGACTTTCCAGCAAACTTTGGAAAGCAAAAAGGTCTTTCTAATCTTCCTGCCCCCAGAGATGCTGGGGTGGGAATGCCCCTGGACCGATTCCCAGCACTTTGTGGTGGTGGGGATCACCCTGAGCACCCACAGGGCTGGAAGGGGTGCTGGAAGACCTACAAAAATTCAGGAGTCTGCCAGGAGACCCCCTTATCCCGCAGCAATCCTTCAGAGGGCTTTGCAAAGCACCTCAACTGTCGCATTAGGAAGAATTTTTGTCGTTTGCTTTGTAGGTAGAATAAGTTTTATCTCCCCAGCCCAAGGCGTGACCAATATTTGTGCTGGGCTGTGAACTACAAGGCCTTGTGGAAGGTGGAGAGAATCTCCAGAACCTTCCCTGTGGTCGCCCACTCAACCACCACTGCAGCACAATTGATATTCACAGAGCAAAATGTATCAGAACCCCTTGTTTCTGTGCCTTACTTATTCATGCCAGAGGGATCTGCCTTTTCCTCGCCCGGTGAACTTTGCCAGGTGATGAGTTCTGCTTGTCCTCCTGCAGGAATAAAGACAATCCTCAAAACCAAACGACAGCAGCGGGGGTGAGGGGAGAGCACCGTGGGGATTTGTGGCAACCAGCAGGGCAGAGGCTCTGGCCATGGAGAGCAGTGACTCTCCAGGTGCACCCCTGTCAGCCACAAAGCTCAAATCAGGGATGGTGGCTCTTGCACCACCTTTCCTCCTGGAAATTTGAGACTGAGAGGTTTGATAGCAACGTGTGGCCGTGCTGGGACTTCTTCTGCTGCTGGCCCTGCCTCCTGTGTCGTGGTGTCTCCATCTCCTCCCGCTCCAGGATTCCTCTCTGCTCCCATCAGGGAGCCTGGCTGGGGTGCATTTCACTGGGAAAGCTCTCACCCTGCTGCAGTGAATCTCTCCTGGGTCACGGAGGGTCTCATTCCAGCCCAGCAATGTTTTCATGTCAGCCCCCAGAGCTCCCCTGGGAGGCCCTGGGCTCAGAATTGGCATTTTGATGGTGTTTGAGCTCTCTGAACCCGGCCATGACCCTGCGAGGTCTCTGCCACGCAGCCCTCTGGTGACAAGAGCCATTGCCACTGCAGCTGGGACAGTGGACATCCCCCACAGCCTCCAGTGCCATACACGAGAGGAGGGATGAGGTGCTAACACCGCATTTTGGGACAAGCCCCTGAAATCTTTGCTCAGCCAAAGCCACAGCACCCGGGGGGATGATTCCTTCCCCAAGAAAGCCTTTTGTTTGTTGTCTTTGGTGGCTGTTCAGCTCTGTCATTTTTTCCTCAGTGGGGTTTTCTCCTTCCCGGCTCTGAAACGGGTGTGATGGCTCCAGCCCTGCCAGCCCTCCATCCACTCCAGCTCCCGAGATGTCAGCCAGGAGAGGGAAGCTCTGCTGCCAGGCTCTGCCACCTCACTGCTCTGGGCAGGGCTTTCCCACATCAGTACGGTGGGGTCACTCGTGGGGCGATGGGATGGAATCAGATGTTCATGGAATCCCAGAATGGTGTGGGAGGGACCTTAAAAACCATCCCAATCCAAGGCAGTGACACCTTCCACCATCCCAGGCTGCTCCAAGCCCTTTCCAGCCTGGCGTTGAACACTTCCAGGGATGGGGTGAAGTTAAAGTTGTTGTTTTTTAATGAATAATTTAAATAAATCTCTGAGTTTTCTTCACATGAAGCCTCTACACGAGGCTCGAGCACCGCCCTGTGCCACGCAGCTGACACGGTGCAGATGTGGATTACTGTGACTCCAGCCAGGCTTATTTGATTTACATTAAAATGATTAGGAATAAGTTAAAACAAACAGAAATGAGATGTCTCCAAGGCAGCTGCTTTGTCCTGACTAAACTGGCACAAGGCTGTGTGCAAAAAGGCTTTACTTGTTAGTAAATAGAGAAATCCTTCAGATCCTGCCGGGAGAATTGCTCCAGAAGCGCAAGGCACCGCTTGTTTCCAGCTGGGTCCCCCGAGGTGAGAGCAGGACAACAACAGAAAATCATGTATCACTGGCCTGTTTCAGTAATTATTTATTATATAATGGTGTGGTGCCTGTGCAAACGGGAGAAGAGAAAGCCCAGCCCTGGGAGGCATTTTCTGGCTGTGTTAATTCGTGGCAGGTACTCACAGCCTGGCTCAGCTGAGGCTGCTGGCCTGGGAGCCTCTGACCTCCCTGGACACAGCCTGCAGACTGTTTTCCCAGGAGCAGCATTAAAATAAATTTCCATAAAAGTATCTGCTTTCATCCTAAAGACTCAACGTGCTGGTGGATGGAACCTCGTCTGGTAAATGGTGTTGATATTTAATTGCCTCTAAAGCTCAGAAATAGTATTTAAGTCGAGCTGGTGCAATTCACAGGACACCACCAGCCTTGCTCTGGCTGCCTGCTCTCTCTCTGGGCTCTGCCCATGATTTCTGCTCCCCAGATGAACCATCTGACACTTGGCTGTGGGAGCAGACATCCCATTACTGCCTGATCCCTGGGAGACTCTCTCTCTCCAAGGGACTCGCTCCTGCTGCAGCTCTGCATTGGAGTCAGGGTTTGCTTCAAAGAGTTTGGAGAATTGGGAAGGAGCTTCTCTTTTGGGTCTGGCAGAGGAGGTAAAGCTGCTCCCTGGGCACCCCTGTAATGTGGAGGGGGCCAGCCTGGGGGATTTGGGGACATGGAGCAACACCTCATGACGTATCTCAGCCCAAACTCCCTGCAGACTCTCTCTGGCTTCTCACAGAGTGTGGCTCGTTTCCCTGATCACCTCTTTGATCAAAGTGATCAACCATCACTTTTTCCAAGTCTTTCTTGGTTCATGATTTTAATTCATTTAAAGCTGACCACTCAGTTGACTGCTGAGCCAATAAATGGGGCTCAGGCTCTCCCTACAGATCCTGTCACACCCCTCACTGCTTCTGATGCAGGTGCTCAGGAACACAAGCAAGATGCCTTTAAGTCAAGATGCTCAGGTCACCCTTGCAGGGCAAGTAACTCTGGCCGGGTGGAAAGGGGAGGAGGTGGCCACGTGTCTGCTCTGCAGGAGATGATGATAGCCTCGATGAGAGCGTGAAACTGCCAGAGACGGAGTCAGGCGTTTGATTTTTCTAAGCTAAGCATGTAAATGAGACTGGCATAATCGGTCTGTGTTTCCCCTTCCTTTCTGTAGAGGAATATTTTGGGTTGAAGTGTCTGTGATGTGACTGATGCAGCAAGTCAGCGCTGTCAGAGCCTGATTCACGAGTCGGTGCTGCAGTGCTGGGGGTGGGAGCGGGTAACCTTGGCTCCTGCTCCTCCTCCTCCTCCTGCTGCTGCTCTGCTGGGAGCCTGGGATCCGGTGTCACCGGCGGGCGCGGCTCTGTCCCCGCTGGAAAGGGGCAGGCACGCACAGGGAGGGTTCTCCTCGCTCACGGCACCGCGTGGACAGCAAAACCAGCAAAGGCTGGGCTCCTGTCTCAGTCACTGCCAGTGGACCAGGCAGGGGCATGGAGCAGCCCAGATGTCTCCTGGAGAATTGCTGCTGGACACGAGAGGCTCTGGGTTTTTAGTGCGAGCGACTCTCGGTGCTGAAGTTAAGCCAAATCTCTTCATATTTCCCACAGAACTCGAGCGTGATCTTATCACAGGAGCTGCAGCAGGGCCCGTGCATTGGCACAGCTCCTTTGCTATTGTTGAGAAAGTCTTGGTCTGAGAAAATTTAGAGTAATAATGATCCCCCCTGAAGCATATTGTTCCTCTTTATTCTGTGTTCGCCCTGGTAGCTGCACCTTTAAAGCAGAGAGGGCACCCCAAGAGAAGCCACTGCTTCAGCCCACCCAGGACAACACTCCAAGAGAGGGAGAGAGCTTTGCCAGCCAAAGATCTACTGGAAAGAAGCCTTCAGCTGATTAATTTTCCAGGTTTCCCACAACTATTTTGGGAGCTTTTGTCTCCCATTGTTATAAGACAAATTTCTGAGCCACTCTTCGGGAGGAGCTGGGCAGGGATGTGATGTCCTGCCCAGCCCCCAGCCCCATCCACCCCTGTGGGATGTCTCCCACCTGTTCCAAGGTGCTCCTGCTCCTGCTGGGGCTGGGCTGGGCTCCTGGCACCAGGCAGGAGGAGGAACTGGAGCACCAGTGACTGCACACAAAAGCATGGGAAAAAACCTGCTGTGATTTACCCACATGGGGTTCAATAAACACTAGATCTGATGGCATTCATCGTTTTTTCATAGCATGCTCGATTACTGCTTCAGTTATTGCTCAAATGACATCATTCCTGGCAAAGGAATTGATTGATTTTTTAATGAATATTCATATGGCATTTCAGCCAGGAGTAGGCATTAATATTCTAAGAAAGAAGAATGAAACGTACATCCTAATTTAATGAATGATTGTAAATATGTATCTGATGGATAATGTGACGATGAGCATTTAAAAAGGCATCCATAGTCACCTCGGGGGCTTTTTTTGGGAACAAAGGGGCAGCCAGGGCGCAGGCAAGGCAAAGGGGTGAGGGATGGACTGGGCCACCTGGTCAGATGTCACCACAGATCTCCTGTCACTCACGCTGGGATTCTGCAATGCTCCGAGATAAATCACATATTGATAACACTCGCTGATCCCAGGCAATGCTGGGGCTGTGACGTGGAAAACAGCGATGAGAGTGAGATGTGAAGCTGGACAAAGAGACAGAGGGACAGCAGAGAGCCCCCATTTCCCCCTCTGCCCCTCTGTCCCACCCCAGAGATGCCGGGGGCTGGCTGGAGGCAGGTAAAGCATCGGCTCAATCCCCCCGTGGAGCTCTGTCATGTTCAATTCCCTTCATCAGATTACGGCTGCGAGGCTCGTGGTCCCCGAATGTACATATATTTGTCAGACATTCTTAAGATGTCTCCCCGTTCTGAGAGCTGATCCTTTGTGAAGGCAACAGTTGTAGTGCTTAAACAGCGACAGCAGCCTCGGTTCTCCCCCTCGTGCCATCCCGGCTCTGGAAAACGCTAAAACGCCGGGCTTGGAGTGTCAGTGCTTAGAGCCTCTTAAACAGGCGTTTGATTTAAATGCGCCTTCGGTCCCGGGGGGGAGAGCACGCACCTGGAGCATCCTCTGGACGCAGGGATAAATCAGGGCACCGCCGCTAGAGCCACCGAGGTGACAGGCACCAAAGGCTATTTATACCCAGCGGCGATCCATTGTGCAAGGGAGAGAACGGGCCCTTCTGCTGACAAAGCACAAACCGCCTCGGCCCCGCGTGAGATGCAAAAAAAGCAATCCCCGAAATTCCCTGCGAGCCTGCGGAGCCGCAGCCGGGACCTGCCCTGAGAGCGAGGAATGGGGACCTTGATAGGAGCAGAGCTGCTTTTTCTCCCCTTTCCCAAGCAGCCCAGCCGCTGTTGCTCCTGGAGCTGGCAGGGAAGAGGGATAACCTCCGCAGGGCATCTCCGGGCTGCGGGCGGGGCCGGGCTGTGCCCGGTGGTGCCCCGGGAGCAGCCCCGGCTCCCGTTTGCTCATCCCCGCGCGTGGGACCGAGTTTGCCGATAAAAATACAGCCAGAGTTATGCTTGGTATGGAACAAGCAGGCAGTAGCTGCCGAAGACTTCACAACATCCCGCTCCTGGCTCGCCTCCAAAGCACCAAAACAAAACAAAAATTCCGTTGGCATCTCTGCGGATTGAAGCAAGTTTTTCTTTTCGCAGCAATTGCTGAACAAACGTTTCGATACTTGCGCCGCCGCCCCCGTCCCTGCTTTCTCCCCCGAATCATGCGCTGGAAGGAGGGAAAAGATGTTCAAGGTCATGGGCATGCTGTGAACAGAATGCAGAATCCCAGGAAGCACTGAGGCTGGGAAAGCCCTCCCAGACCACCGAGTCCATCCTGTGACCGATCCTCAACTTGTCACCCAGCCCAGAGCACTGAGTGCCACCTCCAGCCCTTCCCTGGACACCTCCAGCCCTTCCCTGGACACCTCCAGCCTTTCCTTGGACACATCCAGCCCTCCCCTGGACACCTCCAGCCCTTCCCTGGACACATCCAGCCCTTCCCTGGACACCTGCAGGGGTGGGGACACCACCACCCCCCTGGGCAGCCTCTTCCAACCCTTTCTGTGAAGAAATTCTTCCTGAACAGACCTGCTCATTGCCCACCTCTGTCCTCAGTGGCCTCGCTGCACTCTGTCACCAGTGTGGAGCTCAAGCCATGGGTGTTGGGGGCCTTGGCCCAGCAGGGCCTGCAGGAGTGGGGTGGTTTCTCCAAACCACTCCCTTATCATGCTGGGGGCTTTTGGACCCCCAGGGAGGTGCAGCTTTTACACCTGGGCTGAATTCAACCCCTCAAATTCACCTTCCTCCCATCCAGGGGCTGCTCCCTTGCACCAGCCAGGAAGGAGCACAACCAGGAATTACAGCAGAGTCGGCCTGGGGAAAATCCCACAGCAGTGGCCTGAAATGAGGGAATCCAGGGTCTGGCCTCATATTTCTTGTGTGACACAGGACACAAACAACGTACATCTTCTGTAGGTTTGAGTGTTGCAACTTGACCTTCCAGGCTTTGCTTTCAACTGGTTTATTTATTTCTCCAAGAAAAAGCAGGTTTGTTTGAGAGGAAACAAGGTGAAACCCTGACCTTGCTGAAAGCACTGAGAGTTTGCCATTGATTGCAGCAGAATTAGACATTTACACAGAGTTATAACCAGAGGTTCAGCTCTTGGTTCTTGTTTCTTTGGTGCTTGATGCTTTAAAGGAAGAGACCAAAAATCCTCCAGCCCTTCCCTGCATGCCCACCATCCATTCTCCCTCCTGCCAGCCCCCTCCTGCCCTCTCTGGAAGCAGCCACAGTCCTTGAAGCATGAAATTCTCCTGTCCTTATTGTAGCACATCACTATCATGTCGTTACTGATCAGAAAAATGATCCTGTGTTTTCTCTGCATCCAGCCCTTTCCGAGGGCGTTCACAATGTGTGAGCACGGGCACAACTCGAGCAATCAATCTCTGTGGAAACCACCCCCTGCTCTTGCAGAGAGCACTCCCCTGGCTCTGGGCAGCCAGAGTGCAGAAATGCATCAATCTGAGTGATTTTTGACCCGACAGCAGCCCCCCCAAACGCTGCGATAGCGACTTTGCAACCCAGACTCCCCACGTACCCAGAGGAGCTCTTTGTACAGTGTCTTAATCAGTACATAAAATGCTTTCAGTGAAATGCTGCCTTCTTCTGTCTATTTGTCACAACTGATGCTCTGGTGAACAGTAAATAGGAAATTTGTTGGCAAACCAGCACGACCAGCTCGGTTTGCAAGGAAAAGCTGGAGCACAGAACTCTGGGCAGGTCCCTGTCGTGCCTCGTGCTGGACCCTGAGTCCTTGAGGCTCAGCGAGTCCTGAAGGCACATAAATCTCTCCTCAACAACCCAGCAAAACCCAGACAGCGCGTGGTTATGTAATTGCCAGCACTTCCGATGTTATTAAAAGGGCTGATTAAAGCAATGTATGCACAAGAATCCCCCGTCAGTTTTGCTGGGAAAGCTCCACATTGAAAATTCCGGCCCTTTTCACCGCCTGTGCTGCTCCCCGCCTCCCTCCCCTCCATCCCCATCCCTGTTGCACAACGCCGGTTTCATGTTTGCCACCAGACAGTTTGCAGTCAGCCTCACATGGAAAAGAAGGAAGTAACAGTGCCTACATTGCACAGAACTGCAAAGCAAACGCCTTTCCAAGAAACTATTAAGCAGTGCTCATTTGAAGTTTAAACGAGAGAAAAAAAAAAAAAAAAAAAAAAAAAAAAAAAAAAGAAGACAAACTTGGAAGGATTTTTCTTGGCTCAGAGCTTTTTATGAAATTCAGATTTGAACTGAAACGTGGCCAGGCAACACCAGTGGGGCAGCAGAGGCAGAGTGAAGGCAGGGATGCTGTGACAGAGCCGAGCCCTCCCTCGGGGAGTCCCTTCCCTTCCCTTCCCTTCCCTTCCCTTCCCTTCCCTTCCCTTCCCTTCCCTTCCCTTCCCTTCCCTTCCCTTCCCTTCCCTTCCCTTCCCTTCCCTTCCCTTCCCTTCCCTTCCCTTCCCTTCCCTTCCCTTCCCTTCCCTTCCCTTCCCTTCCCTTCCCTTCCCTGCACCTTGTCCCCATCCAGAGGGGCTGCAGTGACCCACAGCCCCTGGGGCACAGCCTGGCACCCCACACGCTCCCCTCTGCTGACCCTGCCTGGCCTCAGTGCCCAGCTGCCCCCTGCTCCATCACCCCAGCGCTGCCCAGCCCCTGGCACTGCCCGGGCTTTGCCCACAGAGCCCGCGGGGCTGGCCGGGGGCCCGGCGCTGCGTGGGTCCCTGTGCCCAGGGATGCTGGCAGGGCACCCAGCGGGACACGGCGCTGTGAAACGGCCCCTTTGTGCCGCACACAGCGGCAATTGTTCCTCGGGAGCTTTGCATGGACGAGGCCGCTGTCCCCCCGGCAGCTTCAGACACCCTTGATGTCAGAACAAACGAACAGGCAGCGTTAAAGTAACCGCGTTGGGCTTTTCAAATATGCATCGCTGGGATTTATTTTTTTAAACTGTGGCTCATTTTTCGAGGCAGGGAGATAAGACTCCTTTGGAAAAAAAAAAAAGAAAAAAAAAACAAACTCTTTGCCCATCTAAATTCTCCCCATTACTGAGCAAATGGTTTGCAACAACAAATTTATTCCGCAGCGTCTCCTGTGCTCTTTTTTGTTTGAAAAAGGCACAAACAGATTGTGATTTTCTCTAACAGATTCACCATCTGGGAAATTTTTCATGCAACTCCTTTCCTCACTGGGAGCAAGTTACTCAGAGGGGAATTCCCAGCAGAGAGCAGACTCTGAAGGGATGGGTCGTTCATTTAATTAGCATGCATAATCTGGATGTCCTTACTCAGGCAAAACTCTCACCAGGGCCAATGGGAGATTTATTTCTCTTTTTCAAGAACCAGCTAAGGACTTTGGTATTTGTCTCTTGGTGTTACATACAGTGTTTTCCTTGCAGGGAGAAGTTGGCTTTTGGCTGCATTCGAGGCTCTGATTTACTCCAGTCTTGTGCATCCAAGGTCAGGATGTGGCCCTTGCAGGCCGTGTCACAAGGCTGAGCCTGGCAGGAGCAGCTCCCTTTCACACACTTCCCCAGCCCAGGACACGTCCCACGTTTTGGGGTGGAGGTCAGCGGGGGAAGAGGCTCTGCAGAGCCCCACAGGCATCAGCACAGAGAAGTGTCCAGTTCCTACAGCCCTTGTGCAAGGGATGGGGTGTTTTTTTGGTTTTTTTGGTTTTATTTTTTTCCCTCAGCAGATGGATTTATCACTTGGGAAGATGCAGGAAGCGCAGGGATGCTCCTTTCATCTGTTACCTTAAAGCTGCTCCTGTGGAACGCCAGCCCTGATTGCAGCCCCCGAGAGCAGAGAGCTCAGAGCAGACCCCAGTGCCCGGCTCTGCTCCCACCTCAGCACAGCTCTGAGAGCTGCACAAGGAGATCTTACACTGAACAATTTTCACGGGCTCATTACTGGACAAAACTTTGCTTTGAACTGACGTTTTCTGGGCACGACGAGTGCTTTGAAGCAGGGAAACAAAATTAGTGCAGAGAGTTGGCAGGTGAAGAAATGACAGGGTGTTTTTTTTTTTTTTTTCTTTCCCCCAGCAGCAGGGCTGTCCAGGAGCTATGGAAACCTTGTTTGGCTAAATAAAAACGCAGAAAGATAACAAGGCTTCATATTTTCCAGCAATGTGTTTGCTGGAACAGCGTTCTATCTGTGTGTGCTGGAGGCTCCAGAACAGCCAAAGCTGTTCCTGAAGGGAAATGTGCTGTGCTGTTCTCCACAACTGGAAGTAAGAACTGTCTCCTACCTCCCCAGGAGGGAGGGAAATCAAGCCAATGATGTAGGAGAACCCTGGGAAGAATTGCAGTGAGCCTTCAGGCAGGTGAGGGGCTGGTTTCTTCTCCAATCTGTTCCTGGTGACTTTTTGAGACTTGCAGCTATAATCTGGGACAAAACTTGGCCCCAAAGCTCCCTCTAGGAACTGGGCAAACAAGTTCTTCCCCAGGAGATGGCAAAGACTTGATATTCACATATTACTGAAAGTGAAAATACGTCCACCCTTGTCCCAGTTGTCCTCTCAGAAACCCTTCAAGCTCTCCCCTGTGATTCTTCAGCTCTTGGCATAACAGAAAGGAGCATCTCCTACACACCTGGGGATGGTGGGCTGCTCTAGCCACACAGATGTGTCTCCAGTTTGGTCTGTAATGGTCCTGTCCACACCATTGTGGTTCTCCAAAACCTCCAACTTTGCCAGTCACTGGAGCAAAGTCCTGTACAGCATCTGTTTCAGGGCTTCACGCTGTTGAACATCACTGCAGCACTTTCCACACAAGGACAATGGGAATGTCAGTGTCCACCACAGCAGGAATATTCCTCTGTCCCCATAGGAAGCATCACAACTGTGTCCTGAAACTACAGCTCTGCACAGCAAGCTCAGCTCCACCAGGGAGAGGAGGAAAGGAGGAAAGGCAGCACCTCCCAGGAATTAACTGCTGTGCCCTCATGGGAAGTGGCAGCTCCTTCCATCCCCTCTACCCTGCACTGCCCTGTTTTGGAGAATCACAGTGTCATTCATTTTGGAAAAGACCTCCAAGATCAAGTCCAAGCTTCAGCCTAAATTGTGCTCCCCTCCTGCCATCCCACCACCAGGACATCCCCACATCACAGCCACACCACCACGAGAGGAGGAAATTCTTCCTTTTTCTTTCCAACCCATCCACCAACATGTTAACAACCCAAGTTTAATGTAGGTGGCATGTTTCATACAGAATCTTACAGGCACCCAAAACACCAGCTGGTGCCATGTTCTGAAGAGTTAACGAGGTGAAACTCCAACACTTCAGTCTCCTTCCAACGTTCCCAGGCTGAACAACGGGCCCAAGGCGGCTTCACCACCACACGGCTCCTCAGGGATCCCCAAACATTCCAAAGCTCTGCAGCCAGCAGGGCTCATTCTCCAAAGGGTTTGGAATAGCTCTGCAATGGACACACTCTCCCAAATCAGTATTTCTAATATTTTTTCCTAATTAGTCTTCGGGGTGTTTCTAACCCACGATGGAGAATAGCAATGTTTAAAGACCAGACATGGAAAGAAAGGAACAATCCAAACAAACCATCTGCTCTCGCTGTTCAAGATGGGATCTGCATGAAGGAATGATGAAATGGAAATTACAGTAATTTTAGAGTTAAAGCCATTTATATCTTTAATAGACTTAATATATTTTGGAGCCTGATCCATTCCTCCCAACACTGAATTTGGAAAGAGTGAAATATCCAAAAGAACATGAAATTCCCCAACGAGGCACAGTTTGCAAGAACCTGCTCAACATGAAATATTTCTGGCAAATCTCATTATAAACCACTCTTGAAAAGCAGAAAGTTCAACTTGCCCTGTTTCCTTACTTGTATTCTACAACATTTTGTGTGTCCCTTTATTAATAATGCCAGGTTTTTCAATGAAATTAAAGGTGGGGAAAGCTCAACTTATTCTTTGCATAAACTTCATACAACATTTAGTCTGCCTCTTTCTCCCTCCCTCAGTTGTGGCTTGGCTCCCTTTCAGCTTCTAAGAAAAATTTGGAATCTCAATTCTGCAAGAAAGAAATACTTTGGCAAAATAATCCTGAAAGCTTTTTTTAAAAAAAATAAAACCAATGAATTTACATTCTGAACCAGTCCCAAGATTTAACTTACTCTGCAACCTCCTGGGGATGTTGTGAGGTTTAATTAGCTCCAGTTGGAAAAGGCTTTGAAAAGGAAAAGTGCCAAATATTGCTCCACTCAGGTAGAGCTAAAATGTCTAAATTATTGCATCATAAAACAAATAATTTGAAAATTAATTTCTCTTCCTTGCCAGAGTGACTTCACAGGGACTTCACTTCCCCAACGTGCTGGTAGGATCACACCACCAAGGTGTCCAAGTGCTGGTAACGACCAAAAATCAGAGATTTTTGAACATCTTGGTGCATTTGAGGCCACCTCAATCACTTAATTTCGGGGTAGTCTAACTCTGTTTGCCACAGGAGACCTGACCCTCAGGGCATTCTCAGCGCAGGCCACCTTTGGAGAAGATGCTGGGGGAGTCCCTGAGCTAAAGCAGCTCAGCCCCAGGGCCTCTCTGGAGGAACATCTGGGCATTTGGCACGGGTTATTTTTTGTGATCTAACAAGGACACGTCCTTCTTCCTCAGAACACAGGGCCAGTGGAAATCTGAGCGGCCGACGTGGGTTTGTTGAAGGAAGGTGTAAAAGCGAGGCACAATCTCCTGCTCACCAAGGACGTGATAATGACCCGAGGCTCCCAAGATGAGATTTTAATGCTCTGTGAACACGAGGTTTTGCTCAGCATCACTCACTTACCCACAGCTGCACTTGGCAAGGGTCTCTCAGCCCCCAGGAGTGACCTTGTGAGGCTCCAGCTCCAGGGCAGATCCCCCCATCCCGGCAGCTGCTCAGCAGGGACAGCTCAAAAAAGGCTCACTCAGGCTGTCATATTTATGGAATAAAGCAGTTGGCTCGCCGTCAAATTACAAGTGATGAAAAAGGTTGTGAGACTCCTTGTACCCACGAGCTCCTTTGTTCCTTGACCAAATTAGCGCTGGAAGAACCACCTGCTATTCATGTGTTAATCGCATGATCGCTGCTCCGCTTTACAGGCTCACACACATCAAAGCCGGCCGTGTCACCCTGTTCCTGTGGGGGTTTTCAAAGAACACCGTGAAACCGGAGGAGTTCACGACCTGCCGACAGCGCAGGCCTTTATCTCCTCAAACCACCCCAGGTTTGGCCAAGCACTTGAGTGTGTCCATCACAGAGGACCAGGCAGGCACGGGACATAAATCACCACAAATCTCCACAAATCACCCTCGTACCCAAGGAGCGCTGAAGTTCAGCCACTCCCAGGTGAAACCAGGTCCCACCACCCAAGGAGGATGCCAGCTGCTCTGCCAGCCCACTCCAGAGCTGTTTGCTGGGGGCTGTGACAGGTTTTCTGCAGGAATTCTGGAGCACAGCCACCCCGAGAGCCTCCCCAGCCTGCAGTGCTCCGGGCTGGCAGCTGTGCTGGGCAGGGAGGCACCGGGCTGGGGAGCTCTGGGAGCTCTCTCTGCACACAGAGCGAGCTGGAGCTCACACCTACAGGACACTCAGCATCTGAACAATCCCAGAAAAGGCTCCGGGGAGCTCTCTGTTGGGAGGAAAGTTCCAGACACCAGTTTGTGACAGATGCTGATGCTCCATCTTTGCTGCAGAAAGAGCCTTTGGCTCTCTTGGGGCTAATCTAAAGTTCACACCACCGTGGCCATTATTTATTCAGCTCTGCTGTTCAGCTGCATTATCTGTAACACTCCATAATGACAGAATTTCGGGGAGTGCTTCAGCTTTGGGCTCCACACAGAAGCTTCTCTATTTTCTATCCACAAGCCTCCAAACCAAAGTATGTCAGCAGACTGCACCACTCACAAGCTAAAATGGGAAGGATCTTTCTCTGTGTGCAACTGGAACTCACAGCTCTGACCAAGGAGCTGATAAAAAACCAGTTACATAATTTCACTCTTGCTTATTTCCCTATGATTGACCCCAAAGATTTCGTGGAGGGAGGGAAAAAGGTTCTGCATAATTTTTACCAACTTGTTTCCAAACAGTTCCTTAAAGAATGCAGGGGAAAAGGCAATATTCCGTCATAAGGCAAGACAAACAAACAAAAGCAGAATAAAAATAAACTTTAGGCCAGCTTCTGGGCTCCATAAATAGAGTTACTTAACTGACTGCACAGTGACATCTTCGATCAAGACCAATAGAACTGAGCTTAAAATGCAACTGCCTTTTTGAGCTGTTGGTAACACTCTGCAGTGACCCTCCCTCTCCTGCTGCAGAGGTAGAACAGTTTGTGTCATTTCAGGGAAGAGCTATTGCCAGCTCAGACTGTGCTCTGCTTCCAGTCTCTCCTAGGTAAGACAGCCTCACCTCGTTGTGCTCCGTGAGACAGAAAAATCCCTGTGAGAAAGCTGGAACGAATCAATTCAGGGAAAAGTAGAACCAAATGCCAGGATCTCAACACTGAGGATCATTGCAATGGGCCCCCCATAATCACTGCAAAATGAGAACATATTTGCCGTGACTGGGAATTTCAGGAGCACATGATAGCAAGCCCTGCTCCCATCCCTCCCGTGGGTTTGTGCTATCAGGGAAAGACTCAGTTACTCAGCACTAAATGCCTGAAAAGGACAAAGCCACTCAAATCACCTTAAAGTGGATGAAACAGGAGAGTGGGGCAGATGTATGTCTTGCATAAATCTAAAAATAAAAGTAGAAAAAAAAAATCCCAAAGCCCTACAGTCTGTTGAATTTTGGGCCCAGATTCTTATTGGGAATATGCAAAAGGAAAACCTACAAGAAAGATACTTATTACATGCCTGAGACATTAAGGAACATTTTTAGGAAAATGGTGAAGATGGATTAAGAGTGTGGAGCGCAAAATTATCTGGCTTCTGTCCTCCAGATAAATCATTGCCTTTTTCATGGCCACATGAATACAGGAACAGCAGCAAAATAAGCTCTTAATTAAAAGAAACTCACACTAACCTGCACTGTGCAAAGAATAAAACACCCAGTCAAGTGTTGCACTTTGATAATCAAAATGGCACCTCGACCTTCAAATAGATACAAATTCCAGAGACAAGCACGTTAATTTATGTACAAAAATTACCACTGAGAAATAAATTAATTTATATTAGGAAAAAAAAAAAAAAAAAAAAAAAAAAAAAGAAGAAGAGGATATTGACACATTTCGGGGCTAGAAGAAAAGTCACCTGCTGATCCCACATGCGCTTGGTTTTATTTACATATCCACAAAGACCATGAAACACCAGCCCAGCCCCCCCACCAGCAGCATGGTCACATGGATCCCGTAGATGAGCAGTTCATTCATGAGGCTGAAGTCCACCCGCCTCCGCCCCAGCAAGAGCAGGATGATGGAGAGTTTGTACTGGAAGCGCAGGAAGATGCGGATGCCGAGGTACTGAAGGCAAAACAAGATCGAGAGAGCCACCCAGAGGATGGAGGTGAAGAGGCTGCAGCTGAAGTACAGCAGGAAGCGGATGAAGCCGTACATCCATCGCGACTTGAGATAGATGTCGAAGTTGTTGTACTTGGTGCGCACCAGGTGCGCGCTGCGCACGGGGCCGCAGGCGGAGTGCAGGCAGGTGGTGTGCGGGCCGTGGAACGAGCGCACCCGCCGGGGAATGGGGATCACCGGCATCGGGCCCGGCCCCGCGCAGCCCGCCCCAGGCCACCGGCCGCGGGGCACATATCAGATGGCAGCGCCACACAGCCGGCGGCCCGGCACGGCTAAGCCTGCGCTGGATGGCCGCGGAGGGACACACCTGCGGGGAGGCACAGTGAGCAGATTGGTTTGGTGCTGGTAAATAACACAGACAAGAGAAACTTTCTCTAAATATCACAGACAACAGAAAGTTTCGGTTCTCCTGAAGCTGAATAGAGCAACTCATCCCAGCTGATTTCAGTATCAGCGCCCACAACTGCTTCGCAAACCTCAACTTCTTCCCTTAAAACATCTCTGTTTTGCTTCTTATTCCCCACATAAATGCACTTAATTTCCATGCCAGGTTCCAAATAAATTCCCCAGCCAGAAGCAGTCTGTTATAAACTTTATCCAGTGTAAATGCAGCAGAGAGGTTTGGTCTGAAATGATCCTGGCTAATTCATAAATCTTTCCTAATCTAACAGCCACCCTCAAGAGCCCACCCACCTGAGCAACAATATTCATGTGAGAGCAGTAATATTAATGTATGTGTTTGCATGGGGTCACATTTCCTTTAAAAGCAAAAAAAAAAAAAAAAGAGTTCTCTGAGTACTTTCGCAAGTGGATTCCAGATTTGTGCTCATTTCCAAACTTGGCAAAGCTTCACCAAATAAACAAACTGAAAATAATGGAAGGTCTTGGAAGAACAATGAGGCAATCATGTTTTTCACACTCCACAGGATGTAGCTCCCCTGGCTCAGGCCAGCCTTGTGCTCTCACTGTCACTGCGAGGCAAGGCCAGGCAGCCTTTCAAAGGCACCCAGCAGTTTATTTCTCCCCTTGGGGACCTGCAGAGATAAGTGGAATTATCTTGATCTTCTGCAGTGTTTAGGATTTATAATCTTAACATCCTTCCACACACCCATTGTTGTTGTGTGAGTGATGAGCAGGAGCCTCTGAGCTGCTCTCTGCTTCACCCCAGGCTTCTGATGTGCCAAATTCCGGGAATTATGAAATGACAATGCACTCATCAGATAATGCTGGAAAACAACGGGGACTTCCCCAGACCCCTCACACACCCAAGTGTTCAGATCCAGGCAGATCTTTCCTTTGTTGAACCAAAAATCTGACTGTCCTGAAAATTAAAACTAATTCAAGAGTTACTTCAAGAATTCTTTAGTTTCATTACTAACAGAACTAACCACAGAGCAAATGATAAAGCTGCAGGAAATTGTATTTTTGATATCACAATCCTTCTCTGATTCAATGTGTATCAGTGGGGAAGTCTCTGCCCTGTTTCCTGCTTCAAATTCCATGGAAATGGAAATTCCAGTTCTGATCTCTCTTGCTCAGCTCCATGTTCCAAATCCTTTTTGCCCTTACAGAAATTTTGAGGCAGTGTTGGATCTACACGGATCAGGGACTACCAAAAAGGAGTGAGGGCTAAATTATGATTTAAGGAATTTAGGAAACCAAGGGTTCTCCTCAAGCACCACAGACACCCTCATAATTTTAGGTGCCTCTCACCCCATTTCCTGTCTGGAGCCAGGAAATGCCAGTCAGAAACGTGGCTTTTGCAAGGCACAGGAACTGCTCAGACACCAAACCAACACTGCCTAAACCCAACCCAGCTCTGGAGCAGGTGACCCCACATGCTTCATCCACGGCTAGGAACTGCTCACAGTTTGCTCTCAGAGATATTTTTGGAGGACTAAAGCAAGACAGGTCAAAAATCCCATGCTGGGGACTCAGAGCATTCCACTCCTGGCGATGCAGCCTCTCCCTGCAACTTTCCTTCACAAAGTTTTCCAGCAAACCCTTGAACAGTTGCTGCGCCCACCACGGGAACAAACAGCCTTTGGTGGGTTCATGCTCTTTGGGTGAACTCAAATATCAGCACTGCAGCACTGGGAGGACAAAATAAACTCGGAATTATTACATTTTAGGGGCGCTGCCATCCAACTCAGCAGGTCGCTGCCGTTCTGGGGTGCCACTGAATTCTTGGAACAAAAGAGTGAGGTTTTCCTGTGACACCTTCTAGGAAGAGTGACAGAAACTGCTGAGGTGCTTCATAAACTCACAACTCTCTGCACAGGAGCTGATCTAAAAGACAAAACGACACAATCATTTTCAATTTGCTCATTTTGTGCATTAAAACGCTCACATTTACCAGACCTCTCCCCAAGCATGGATTTTTAAGCCCGTGAAGACTCTAAAAAGAACCCAGCACTCAGCAATATATGGATTCCACCTCCCTGATCCATGCTGGGAACAATCAGGGAGCTGCTACTCAATGCCAGGACAGAAAATCCCAACCCAGCCGTGCTGGTCACCTTCTCCTGCCACAGAATGTTACATGGAACACGAAGCAGGCAGCACAGACTTTCCAAACTGAACCTGGAATAGCAGATCCTCCCTCCCCTGGCAGGGTGGGCAGGCCCTGGCACAGGGTGGGTGCCCCTGGATCCCTGGAAGTGCCCAAAGCCAGGCTGGACAGGGCTTGGAGCAGCCTGGTGCCCCTGCCCATGGAAGGGGTGGGATGGGGCGACTCTTTAAGTCCCTTCCAACGCAAAACTTTCTGTGATTCTGTGATTCTCCCCCATTTTTTGGGTCGCATTCTGCGGGTTTGGACACCCACTCCGTAATTCTGGGTCTTTTGGGGGGCATCATCCCACAGCTGCGAGGATTCCAGCGGGAGGCACCTCCGTGCCCAGCACCAGGGCGTTAAAATCGCCGGTAGCTCTCCGATTTCACTCGCTCTCCGTTAAAGCGGGGCCGCTCGGCGAGCGAGGAGCGCAAACCCCCGCGCACAGCGGGCACCGCGGGCCGGACCTGCCGCGGCTCGGGGCGCTCGCCACGCCCGGAGGAGCAGCGCCGGCACCTCCGGCGGGCCCCGAGTGCTCCGGGAGGAGCCGCGCCCCGTTGGGGACAATGACAAAGGAAGGGGAGAGCCGAGGGGCGAGCGCCGGGAGGGGCGGAATCGCCAACTCCTCCCACAGCGCACCGGCCCCGAACGGGCCGCGGCCGCTCGGGGAAGGAGCTGCGGGAGGGAGCTCGGCCCGGCCTTCCCCCGCAGCCCCGCGCGGCCGCGACTCGCCCCGGGGACGGGGGGGGGGGCAGTGACCGAGCGCTGCCGCGCCGCCGGGCCCCGGGGAGGAGCGGCCGCCGCCGCAGGGCGAGGCCCGGGCCCCGCCGCCCGCCGGGCCGCGCCCCGCACTCACCGTGGTGCCCATGGCCGCGCCGGGCCCGGGCGGAGCGAGGCCCGGGCCGCCGGGCGCCCGCTCTGCGCATGTGCGGGGGCGGCTCCGGTTCCTCCGGTTCCGGCGGCGGCGGCGGGCGGGGAGCGGCGGCGCGCGGTGATGGCGTCGTCGCGCCGCGCCGGCCCGGCCGGAAGTGGCGGGGACGCGTTGCCCTGGCAACGGCGGGTGGCAGGGCCTGGTCACACCGGGAGTCACACCGGGGGTCACACGGAGGAGGTGACACCGGGGGTTACACGGAGCAGGTCACACCGGGGGTCACACCGGGGGTTACACAGAGGAGGTGACACCGGGGGTTACACGGAGCAGGTCACACGGAGGAGGTTATACCGGGGATTACACGGAGCAGGTCACACCGGGAGTCACACCGGGGATTACAGTGGGGGGGGGGGATCACTCTGGGGGTCACTCCAGCGGTCACACCGGAGGTTACACCGGGGATTACACAGAGGAGGTCACACCGGGGGTCATACTGGGGGTCACACCGGGGATCACACCGGGGGGGTCACTCTGTCACTCTGGGGGTCACACCGAGGGTCACACCGGGGATCACACCGGGGCTGAGGTGCCGTGTCCAGCGTAACCGGAACGGCAGCCAAGAGTTGTCCAGAGAGTCCCCCAAAGACCCAAAAAGTTCTTAAAAAACGAACAGGTGGAGAAAAGTTCAAAGCAACATAAAGGGAAGGAAAACAACTTCCTCCCTGCTGTTTGCCCTTAGATTTAATTAGGAATTCTTCTCCATAATGGAAAGGAGACACAACTTTGGCATTGGCTCCCTGCCCTGCTTTCTGTCTGGGCAGTGCCACGGTGGAAAAAACATTAAATAATAATAACTCAGGCCATCTGTCACCCCTCAGAGCTGCTGCTCCGCACAGGCCAAACCTCTCCCGGTGTCCCGCAGCTCCTCCCCTGCCCTGCAGAGCAGTTTGATCCTGAAACACCCGAGGGAATTCTGGATCAGGGAATTCTGGGGCGTTCTCCTGGGAAATTGGCATCTCCACGTCCCCCACGCCCCTCCTGGGGGAGGGAGGGAGAAGGGGGCGTGCGGAGCCCCCTCGTGCAGCAGCTCCCTGACTGTTCCCAGCATGGATCAGGAAGGTGGAATCCATATATTGCTGAGTGCTGGGTTCTTTTTAGAGTCTTCACGGGCTTAAAAATCCATGCTTGGGGAGAGGCCTGGTAAATGTGAGCGTTTTAATGCACAAAATGAGCAAATTGAAAATGATTGTGTCGTTTTGTCTTTTAGATCAGCTCCTGTGCAGAGAGTTGTGAGTTTATGAAGCACCTCAGCAGTTTCTGTCACTCTTCCTAGAAGGTGTCACAGGAAAACCTCACTCTTTTGTTCCAAGAATTCAGTGGCATCCCAGAAGGGCAGCGACCTGCTGAGTTGGATGGCAGCGCCCCTAAAATGTAATAATTGAGAGTTTATTTTGTCCTCCCAGTGCTGCAGTGCTGATATTTGAGTTCACCCAAATTTCCCCAGTAGCTTGGAACTGGGAATGGCTGTTTGGTGACTTGGATCAGCAGGAGAGCCTCCCACATTCCACTCCTTTCCCTCTGCCTTTCTTTGGGACTGGAGCCAAAACCCAGAGGTGGGAATTTCACCCCGAGCAACAAAAGGATGAAGGCACTTTGTGTTCCCACTTGCCTCGGGGGGATCACGAGGGTGCTGCTGGATGGAAGTGTGGCACTGGGGGGGCTCCCGGCGTCCTGCAGGAATCCCCTGGCTGGGAAAGGTCTTTCCTCTCAGTGGAGCTCCCTGGGGTTTTCTGGAGGGTGGGAAAGACAGATTTGTCACTTTGGCAACAGAACAAAAAAAAAAATCTGGAAGATACTGCCTTTAGAAATAAATCATAAATATATGCCTCTTAAAAGGGTTTATTTTGGTCGTTAATAGTTGATGCTCCCTCCCCCACCTGGTGCAGGATTTCAAGTTAAATTATGCAAAATCAAAAACAAACCTTTCCCACCTTCCAGAAAACCCCAGGGAGTTCCACTGAGTGACCCCACAACCCAAACACAGTGTGTGCACCACTACTATGACTTTGTTAGGTCAGGGTGACCTCCAGCTCAAGGTCTCGTGGGAGGTGTCCCTGCCCCTGGCAAGGGGTGGAAGGAGACGAGGTTTTAATTCCCTTCCAACCCAAACCATTCCCTGATTCTGTGACAAAAATCAGCACAGCCCCGTTCCATTTTCTGCCTGGCACATTTGGACCTCTCTGCTGCTCAAAGGCTCCCTCAGGAAGGAACTGCCCTGGGGTCAGGCAGTGTGAAAAGTGCACATTTTATGATTGGCTCTTCACAAATATTAAATTGAATCCTGTATGTGTTATGGAGGGTTATTTTGGAATACTGTATTAATCCTTTTTAAGTGGTGTGTAAAATACAGTTTTAGGTGACAACACAATGTTAAAATAGAAATGTAAGATACTTTTTTACTAGCTCAAGGGATAAGATAAACAAGAAACTCTTAGCACAGAGGTAACAGCTACAGGAAACCTGAAGAGTTACAGCCTCCTTATCAGAAAAGACAAACGTCCTTCCACCTTCTCTCCAACTTTATAGAACCACCAGGATTAAGGGGAAGAAGTTGACAAAAACCAGAAAAAATCTTAATTAGCAAGGAATTTATGCATCTTGTATGAGATGTATGGATATGCAACAGGCTGTTGCTTTTCAGGGTTATTCCTTTGTTCACAGGTCATGGTTTTGGCAGCTCAGTGCCCAAAAACACCTGGACATCCAAAATTCTTTGCTTTTTATTGTCTCGTAGTGTCCTGATCCTCGTTGTCCAAATTTTTTATTACTCTAATTTTATTACTATTTTTTTTAATAACCATTTTATTACTAATAAACTTTTAAGATGTTAAAAACCCAAGTGATTGGTGTTTTTCACAGGCGGGAAGGGAAGCTTTGACATTCAGAGAGATCAGATCCTGAGGGAGGGCTGCAAGCGGAGCCCGCAGGGAACCCGCCCACAACCCTCGGGGCTGTATTTCTTCCCCGTGCTAATTTTACTAAAGACACAACTCATATTCCTGTTGATTGAACAGTTTTGTGCTGACAGCGTTGAAGATTTGTGATGAAACTCATCATCAGCCCCGGGAGCGGGCCATTAGTCCCCGTCAGCGCGGCCGGCGGGGCCTCGGATGTTTTATGGCCTGCTCTGAAGACAAACATACACATTTATATGTCACTTGTTGCAATATAAATGCTAACTTGTACTTCTTTCAAAACTTTTAATGAATTGTGCACATTTCGCAAGATTTATAGCGAGAAGTGGTCGGCTCAAAATATTGCCTCAAACGTATTTGTCACTTTGGCAACAGAACAAAAAAATCTGGAAGATACTGCCTTTAGAAATAAATCATAAATATATGCCTCTTAAAAGGGTTTATTTTGGTCATTAATAGTTGATGCTCCCTCCCCCACCCGGTGCAGGATTTAAAGTTAAATTATGCAAAATCAAAAACAAACCTTATAATACTTAATCAAACATGCATAAAACTGTCAGGGCCAAATAAATTCTCTCAATTAACTTGCTTCAGATTGTGATTGCATTTACTAATTTAATCAACACTAGAATAATTTGGAGACTGGGTAATGATGAATTGCTGTGGTGCTGCACGTGAAGGGCCGCTAAGGTGGTGTGCTGAGGCAGGAATGCAAGAGATGCCTTCGAGGCTGAGGGCAAAAAACTGCAGCTGAGTCGTCACAACCATTTCATAATGGAAACATCTTTTTCTTCCCATTTGGAGGGGAATTTTTGCCAGCAAATGCCTAACTTGTGTGGATGAATGGCCCCAGTGTTAGTCCATGGAGTCACTCTCATTTCAGCCCAAGATGAGCAGAGGAATCAAACCTGCAGAGCTGTCCCCTCCCCATTTTTGAGTCATTTTGTGAGTGTGATCTTTCCCTGGGGGCGGTGACCTCCAGCCCTGCTGCCTTCAGCCTGCTCAGGCCGTTTAGGCTGGAGCTGGAGTAACAGCCCTGTAATATCGAGATGTCCTTTAGCTCAGTGCTTTTGCACTTTGAATGGATCTGCACTTACAATAAAATGGGCCTGACCCCTGCCTAGGAAAGCTTTCAATACTATTACTTGTGGAGAGCTAAACATTACACTTCTGCAGGCGTAAGCAAGGTTTTATGGAAGGGTTCTCATTTACAGGTTCGTGTGAAGGAGGCTTTAAGGTGTATTCAACCCTATAAAATACCTGAACCTCAGAAAAATCACACCCATATTTGGTCTTTAACCTTTCCACACCTGTTTTACAAAAAATAACAATGTCCATCTAGCTGCTGGGGGAATGAACTCATTGCAAGACTCTCCTCCTCTCTCTTTCTCTCTATCTCTGAAAAAATATGCTTTCCACAGCCTAACTGACCATTTTGGCCACTTTTTATTTGAAATAGAGATTGTGCTTTATAAATGTCTGGCATTCAGCACCATTTGGTCCCCGGCAGAAATCACTAAATAAAAATCCATATGCTCAAGAAAATATCCAGAAAAACAGTTAACAAGTTTCCTTGGGTGACCCAGAAACAATTACTTCCCCAGCAATTCCATAGCCATGTAGACATCCATAATTCTTCAGGTTTTAAAGATAATAAAGTGTTAACATGGTGTTTTTCAAGCATTCACTGCTGCCTTCCAGTCATATCCAAAAGCACCATTCAAAACCAGCGGCATCTTAAACTCCCTTGGGTTTTGCTGAGCAAGAAATAAAACAAATGAGGGAATTAACTCTTTCCTTTTCCTTAAAGGAGATTTAGGGTTGAGTCTGGCCCTTAAATTTTAAATTTAATTGATCCTCTCTGTAAATCTAAAGTGCAAAACCTTGTGAAATAATTTTTCCTTATTACTTCTTTCCAGATCTCATCTCGTGGCTGGAAATGTCAGCTTTAATCAGTTTGAGGAGATTCGCATGTGGTAAATAATAATGCAGCCTATCAGACTAACCAAATAAAAAGACATTTTTAGCAGAAAGTGGAACTAATTCCCAGTTCTGCAGCCCTGCAAGCCCCGGGTGCAGCCCTGCAGCAGCGCTCCGAGCCCCCGGCTCTCCCAGCTCCCCAGGGCTGCAGAGTTTTGGAGTGTCATTTGGGGTTTGGCAGCTTTGCATCCCCAGGGAGTGAGGGATGTGCAGAGCAGCAAGCCCTGCACTGAGCACCCTGCAGGCTGGGGAGCAGCAGTGCCAGCGCAGATGGTCGGGTTGTGGAGCTCAGCCAGGCCAGGCTGCCGTGTCCCTGCGGGAATCCTCCTCCTGGAAGAGTTTTATGGATATATATTTTACAGGTGACTTGCGAAATATAAAACTAGAGCAGTCTGCAGTTTCTAAAGAAATAAATGATTGGTGTGAGGCTCGGTGAGACAGTAATGTTTGATGTATTCCATCTACGTGACACCTCAGGCTGCCTTTGGGCAGAATAATCTGCTGCTGCCAGCCTCTGCTGCTCTAAAAACAAACCAGGGGATGCTCGTGGGGCTGGGGGCTGCCTGCATCCCCTCTGCCCCAGAAAACTGCTCCCTCCCTGCTGCAGGAATCAGGACAGGGAGGGAAAGTCCGGTGTCAGCGTGGGTGGGATCCCAGTGAACCCAAAAAAAGGTTGATGCACATAAAAAATGTGTGCTGTCCTATAGCAGGGACACTTGACTACCCCAAAAGACAGAGCCTCACTGGGCTGGCTGTTCCCTCCACCTCTGGAAGATGGGAAGGTGGTTATTTTCAAGATGCTGGAGTCATGGAAAGATTCCTGCTGACCTGCGGGGGCTGGAGCAGGAGCCAGCTGCACACATATGGTGAGTGAGTAACTGTCTCTAAAACAAATGAAAATAGAATCGGATGCTTTGCCAGGGACAGAATTCCTGCCAAAGCTTGTTGCTGCATCATGTTGGCGAGTCCTGATCTGGCTGATGTCAGAAACTGCTTATTATGCACAAAACTCTCGAGGAGAAGTGTCATTATTGCCTTCTGTTCCTTTGTAGGCTGGGTCTAATTTAAGCAGGAGGCAGTAAAACCCAATCCATCCCTGCCTTGGGGAGCTGAGCTTTGGTGGGATGGCTGAGAAAGCCTCGCAAACCCTCTGGCTCTGCTAAATGCTTCTCCAAGGGTGATATTTCAGGTCAAAGAACAGCTTTTCTCTGGGAATCTCAGTTCCCTGATTTTCCATTCATCAATACTATATCTCAATCATATCATGTGCAGATGGGTCCTGTTAAACTCATTGCATGGCCCCTTCAGGATCCTACAGTGTGGATGAAATTTGTCTGCTCTGGGGTATTTTTAGCCACAGCAACCTCCTCTTGTGTCACCCACAGTGCTGGGTGACAGGAGAGAGCAGAGAAAAACCTTGGCTTGGCAAAGGGGTTTGTGGCCAAGCTCTGAATCAATGAACTCACCTAGCCTGGGCATTGGCCAAGTGTCAGATTTAGGGACAGCATTCAGCTCGGTGGGATCAATGGGAAGCCGAGTTTGCCCGTGTTTCTTAGGCTTCATTCCAGAGCATCAGTTGGTGTCAAGTCCTCACTGCCTGGGATTAACCATGATTGCTGTCAGCACGAGAGGGTCCTCTGGGCCAGGAACCCAAAACACCCCGTGCTTTTTGATGGGGCGCTCTAAATACATCTCTAATCATCTAATTTTAATGTACATTACTGTAAGAGCTCTTCTGTAAATTATTATTTTTTTTTCAAAACCAATAGGGAAGAGCAGGTGAGCATCCCTGAACCCCAAACTCCCCGGGCAGCATCTCCCGTGTGGGGCGAGGGTCAGCCCCGATGGCTGGGGCGTGGGCAGCCCCCGAGGGTCCCCGCAGCCCCCGAGGGTCCCCGCAGCCCCCGAGGGTCCCCGCGGCGGGGGCGAGCCGGGGCTGTGCCTGCGGCCGCATCCCACGTGGCGGTGCTCCTGCCCCAGGGATGCTGCGGCTGCCGCGCCGCAGCCGACAGGGAGCGGCGGGGATTGGGGGGAAAACCAACTCCGAAACCTCGAATTCAGGGCGAAACCTCTCCCGCGAGGCTCTCTCGGTGTGAAGCAGGCATGTCCCCCTCGTCTCGTGCCCTGGCCCGTTCGCCCTGATACATCAAAGCTGCGGGATGGAGCGGTGCCTGCGGGAAGGACCATCAGCGGGAACCCCCTGCATCCTCTGGGATGGATCCTCCATCCTCCACTGCGGCCCCTGAGCCTTCTCCACCTCTGTTTTTGGGGGGATAAACCAAACTCTCACGTTTCTGTGGGGCAAACCGCGCCCTTTGTCTCTCTTGCTAAGTGGAATGTTGTCCCTGTGTTCCCAGGGCAATGGGCACTGGCAATCCAAGAGGTCTGAGGAGGGGTTTGGCTGCAACCTGGAAAAATGCTTTGCTGACAGTTTGAGAGAAACTTCTGGTGCTCAAAAGCTTTTCAGAGTCTTTTTGGCATTGGTTATGCATAGACTGTGTAGTACAGAGGAGAAAATGGCTTTCCAGCATCAAACAGTAGCAAAATCCATATCAATAAAAATTATCAAGAAAAAGGAACAAAGTGTTTATAAGAGAAAACTGTCTTCAAATTTATCAAGAACGATTTTCAAACTGGGGGAAATCATTGCAAGGCTATAAAACTGATTTTAGTGTAGATCACAGCACTGCCCCTCTCCTTATGTGGATCTCCATGGCAAAATTGCCCCTCCACCAATAATATGATATAAATATATTATAACCACAGGAAGCACAGGGAGAAGAGCTGAGATAATTTCTTCCAAAAATGCCACACAGAGGGTCACCCAAGGGATGTATTTTGCTGGAATGTCTCTGCCAGGATGAATCCTGCTCCTTGCTCCCTAACTTTCTGTAATTCACTTCCAGCCTGTAACTTACTGGTGCAACATTTTGCCCGGAAGAACGTGAAGGAGACAAAAAACCCAAAGCCCTCATCAATCACAGCCTGGCTCCTGGTACAATTAGCAAGTTCTATTATCTTAAGAATGACACTTGTAGCACGGAGCAAAGCCAGGCGCACCCAATATTCTAATTCTGCATGGAAAAAAGGGAAGGCTTGAATTGCATTAGCATTGCATTAGATTCCCATGACTTTTTATATCAGCACTTGTGAGTTATTTATGAATTCATTTATTTACAAGGACAGCCCTTTCTGCATTCAGTTGCCATGGTTGCTTTAACTCCTGTATCCTATTAATTCTGGATGTTGTGAAATAGATATAGATCAGACAATCATTGTGTGGTGGTGAGGTTTTTTTTTATTATTCTTATTTTACTGTTTGATTCCCTGTGTCCTGACCAGAAAGGCTTTAACACCCATCATCTCTCCAGAGTATCCACTGCCAGCTGGCTGGGGAGGAGGTGTTGGGGCAATTCCCAGAGCTCTTCCCCCTGCCAATCCTTCCTGGCACAAAGATGCAGCCTGGGCTGGGGGAAATGTGGCAGCTGATTCCTAGCACAGAGCCACCCGCTTTGGTCTGAGGCAGCAAGTGAAGAGCAGAGCTGGGAGCAAAAAGGGAATTCAGGCAGGCCAATGCCAGCCTGTCTGGGTGGCACAGGGTGGCACGGGGCACCCTCACCTTTGGGAATTGCTGCAAAACCTCTTGTGATGGGGATTTGGTTTTCCTGCCTTCCCCCTGTTTGCAAAAACCACGGTGAATACCAGGGTGCCAAAGCAGGCTCAGCCCTAGGAGAAGCCAGAGGGTTTTCTATCACCTCAGAGAGATCAGACTGTGTTTGAGAGCACAAATCTCACATGCAGTTACTCCTCAACTCCTTCTGGAAGGAGAGATCAGTTTGGCTGCTCTGCCAGCTGAGGGACAGAGAGAAACTCCCCTGACAAGGGAGAGCTTTGAGGTGCTGCCTGTTCCAGCCAGGACCTCATTCCCACACTGAGCAGGGATGTCCCAGGAAACTCTGGGATCTGCTGGGCTAAGGAGCTTGGGATTTGTCCCTTGGAGAGGACAGAGGTGCTGCTCAGGGAGGAGGATGGTGCTGGAGATCCCAAAGCCCATGTGCTGGAAGTGTTTTGTAATAGAATTCCACAAGAAAATTAAATCAATTACTGAGTCTAATAAAGCTCTCAAGGTTTTTAATTAAATGAAGTTTTAATTAAGGCAGCATGAGCCCATGCTCTTTTGATATTCTGCTTCAGACCCTGGAGGATTGTGACTCCTTTTTGTAATTTACAGGGGCTGGATCAATCACCAGAGTCACAAAAATGTGAGAACTGTGTCAATTTTATGGGATGGAATACTGTACACGAGCCTGCAAACTCCAACAGCTCCGGCTGGGAGAGGTTTTTAGCTTGGGATCACCTTTCCTGCCATGGGCAGAGCATCAGCCTGAGCTGGTGTCCTGGGAAAAGTCCTCTCCCAAGCAAAACTCCTGCCATCTAATCCAGGAGGCTGCTGTTAGTGGGAAGTTACATGAACTCAGTAATTCCCTGTTCCACATCAAGCTGGCACTTTTGCCTCCCACAGATTCATCTCATCCCAGAGGGATCCCAGAGCTCATCCCAGGCTGTAACTCTGGTTCAGGAGCCAGGCAGGAAAACTGCAGGCAAACCAGACCCACATCTCCCAACCTGGACATCTGGTAAGTGGCCCCAGAATGTTCTGTCTCTATTTTAGTCTTGTTTTGTACACAATATGCCCAAAACATGCTTTATTTCTTAAGGAGATAAGGATCTTTATGTAACCCATTTTTCCTTAACGCTAAGTCCTTTGTCAGGATTAAAGAATCCTAAAACATCTGTACAGGCTTGGGTGGCAGATGTATAGAACAAACAACCTAAAATAACATGGAATATTAACCTACTAAATGAGGTATTAAAAAAAATAAAATAAAAGGACCCTCTTGCATCCTTAGCTACAGCCAATTCCCAACCCCGGCTACCATGGTGCAGGTGGATAACAAATGGGAAATGGGGATTTTCATCTGAGGAAGAGAGGGGACAGGGGGGACATTTGCTCACTGTGTGTTTGCAGAGGGGGCAAAGGGAAACCTGACTCCAGTTCTGCCCTGGGAAGCAGGATCCTGGTGCTGTTCCTGGACAATTGTGCACAGCTGGACTCGGAGCCTGGGGCTGAGGGGCTGGCAGGGAGCCCCTCTCCAGTGCTGCTGGTCCTGGAGTCCCAGGGGCAGTGTCTGAGAAAGGCTGGGAGCTGTGGAGAGCACAGGAACTGCCCTCTGCCAGCTCCATGAGTGCTCCTTAGCTCTGGCAGCTCAGCATGGATGGATGGACAGGGGTGTGGGTGGATGGATGGCTCAGAGCACTCAGTGACCACCCTGTCAATAGCCAAGATCAAACCTGCTGCAGTTCAAAGTCTCCAGAGCAGGTCAGAAATCCCCTGCAGTGCCTTGGCCAGTTAGAGCCCAGTGTTAACAGCCTCTGCCATCCTCATCTCCCATTTCCAGCGATCCATACAGGTCCCATCAGTCCTGGCCACAGCCAGCTCCCTCCCAGCCAGCCAGCTAAGGCCATTAGTGTGATTACTGGAGGTCATGAAGTTCAAACCAAAATGTCAATTTTCATTTGGAAGAATGGTCCCATTTTAGGAGCAAAGGGAATTTTTTTCCTCTCTCAAAGAGACCCTGACTGTGGAATCATTGCTCCCCAAAGACTTGCAAATTTCTGGCCAGCGAAAGGTGCCAATAGTTGCTGGAGCCAGTGAAAAGATTAACAAGGGTCACCAGTGCTTTCCTCTTTGCCTGCACTCAAAGGCTCTGGGGCCTATTTGGAAGATATTAACCATTGCCTTTACCTTCTGCACGTTCATCACCGGCTTTGGGGTCTTTATGGATTTATTGACAAGACAGTGCCCATTAATCTTCCCTGCAGCATGCCAGCCTGGGAGTCACTCAGGTTACGTCACCCTGCAGACAGGAGCCTGTAGCCAGAGTTTTAAAAGGAAGATGGAAATGAGGTGATGTAGGTGGTGAGTGAAGCCAAGCGCTGCTCTGAGAGACCCTGGGGTAGGGAGAGCACCCACCCAGCAGCCTCTGCCAGTGTGTGAAGGCCAAACCTGGCCTTGGGGAGGCTGCTGGGCTCTGCTCATCGATTCAGCAGGGTCAGGATGATCCCTCTGTGGTCTGGAGTTAATGATCCATGTTTGGGGATGACTCAGGAGAGCCGAGAGATGGCGAGAAGATGGGTGCTGACCCCACTCAGAGTGGTCCTGGGCAGGGCTGGTGGTGTCATTGGAAGTTTTAGGTGTCTCCTTTCTGGAGAAACTCAAAACAGCTCTAAAAGGCCTTTGTCACACCAGGCTGCTGCTGGGAACACTGCCTGGGCCATTGGCACTGCGGGGTGGCACATGGCAGGGCAGGGTGGGCTCCTGCCCACCTAGGAGATGTCACACTTTTAAAGTGAGTTTTTTCTTCGATGTCATTGTGCTAAATAATTAAGTCTGTTCCATCTTTACCTAGTGACAATGTGGCACTTAATTAAGTAGTTTAATTAGAAGCTGGCAGCTTTAATTAAGTTTAGGACTGTAGAGGTGATTGGGAGCCTCCAGCCGAGTCACAGAGCCTTTCCCTGGGGATGTGACGTGGTGGGGGAGAAACCTTTGCTCCCTTGTCCATCGTCCTTAGACACGCCAGGGAGGGAACCAACACCTGCTGCAGCCCCCCAGCATCTCCCAGCCACTGAGGGAGGGGTGGTTTGAGCACCCTTTGGGAGAGCTGAGGTCACTGGGCCCATGGAGCAGGAGGGGTTGGCCAGGAGGATGGAACAGGTGGGACAGCAGGAGGGGCTGGCTCTGCCCAGAGGGTGCCCAAGCCTCCTCACCCTGGCTGAACCTGCTGAACACCTGGGAAAGGTGACTCTGAGCAGGACAGGGTGAAGGCTGTGGTGGGCTCAGAACAGCATCTGCAATTCTACACCATGCCCAGGGCTGTCTAAAAGATGTATTGCTTTTTAATAATGTAAATATGTAAATATTACCGAGGTGCCATTAATCCTCATTGCCTCAACATGATACCACTCTTAAGAACAAATGTAATAAGAGATTATTAATATGCAAAGTAATAGGACATTAACCTGACTAACACCAATAAATTCCCAGCTTAGCACAAAGCCAGGGGCTGTTCATGGAGCAGCCTGAACCCCACTTGCCGTGAGCCACCCCCAGCAGCACCCCAGGCTCTGCACCACAGAGGAATCCCAGTTATCCCTGTAGGATCCCTTGCCTGGGGATCCCAAACAGCTGGGGAGGAGCAAGGAGGCCCTGGGAGAGGAGGAGGGTAGGAGCAGGCTGGGCTAGGCAGACCCTGCTCCTTACTTTGGAGCCCCAAATACTGAGGGTCCTTTTCCAAAGCCTCACATTTTCCCTGAGGGATTTCTTCACCCCTTCTGGCAGCAGATTCATTTTAAATTCTAAACACATATTAGGAAGGAGAGTCTTGTTGGTTCCAGAAGCACGGGAGTGAACCCAGGCTTTGTGCCAGAATTCCTGGCTGGACTTGCTCAGACGTGGCCAAGCCTCCATCTCCTTGGTGGCTGGAATTTTGTCCCAAGAAGCTGCACCTCTACTCACAGCCCCAAACCCCAGCTCTGTTAAAGGTTTCCAGCCTCCAAGCTGGGTCCAGTGCAGCTCCTTTCTCACTGCTTGCCTTTGCTGGCGTGTTTCCTCTTGGAATACAAGCACATCCAGGGATTACACATGGAAACAAGTGCCCCCATCTGCAGGTTCCTGGCAGGGCAGCCTCTGCCTTGAGCTGTGTGAACGACAAGTGGGATCAGAGCAACACACAGCAGACACACAGAGGACACACAGCAGACCAAAAGGAGCAGGGGAAGCCATAAAGTCTGAATTTAGGGCTTGAAAAGGAAATTATTCTGTGCAAATGGCTGCTTCAGTTCAAATCAGCCCTGCCTTGTAAATCCTGCTCATCCCTCTCAGGAGGGAGACCCGGTGAAACAGCCAATATTTCAGGAGCACAGATGCCCAGAGACCTTCACCTCGGAGTGTCCCTGAGCCCCACACCCAGGCACGGGCCTGGAGAGCAATTCAGGCACGAACATGGTCATGGTTTATGCAAAAATTAACCTGTTGCCCTTACTTGGGTCAAAGCAATTCCGTTTAATTTGGTAATCTGGGCCCTTTATCATTAATGAGTCCTTGGGGGGTGGGGGTCAGAGCATCTCTTTTTTGGCTGAAGAGAGCAGCAGAGATTACTCTTAATATTCAGGCTGTTCAATAGAGCAGAAAGACCTTTTGCTATTGAGAGTACTGCTGGTTTTAACCTCATCGGTGAAGGGAAATTGCCAAATTAATCTCTCATTGGATCCGAAATTAATCCTCTATTTTGTGGTTAATGAACCTCAGAACCACAGATTTACCTGGGTAGAGTATATTAAGAAGTTGTACACAGTAGTTGTCTGTAAATAATCAAGATAATATTCAAGGAAAAGAATAAAACATAGTTTCCTTTCTGTGGAAGAATTAAGTGGAACACAGTGAAATCATCAGGCTGAATATTTTTCCCCCCAGAGCATTACAGGACGATGGAACTCACTGCTGGAGGATCTGTATAAGTTTTCCCTATGAAGAACCTATGCAAATTTATGCATTATATGTGCATCTACTGCTTTTAACCCAGGAGTCTCTCATCAGCAGTTTGCTGAAGGCTGCAATATCAATTAAACCACTCCAAGCTCACATAGATAAGGGTTGAGGCCAACCAGGAGAGCTCCAGTTTATCTGCCTGAGCTGTTTTTGTCTCTGTCCCTCACCAATGCCCTCCTTGCTTGCTCTGCCAGAGCCCCTGGTGCTCCTTTCTGTCCTTGCTCAGCTCACTGGAGCTGCTGGTTGGAGTTCACTGTGCTCAACTGCACTTCCCTCTCCAGAACGTGAACCTTCCCTTTCCTTCCAGGGTTTCTTTCATGCATCATCACTTTAGCAGGCCCTTTTGTACTGGAAATCTGTTTGCCACATGTTAGCTGGAGCTCATCTGCTAAGATCCCCAGTTAAATATTCATGGGGAGTGAGCAGTTGAACTCAGGTTACACAGCAGAGATGAGAAGGGTGCTCTGGCAGAGGAGACCGACTCCATATCAAGTTAAAAACCCTGTGGAAATGGTTTACCCCACATAAGGCCTGGAGAGGCAGGAAAACATCCCAGTCACACTGTGCTGCTGAGGTGTCACCCATAAAGTGGCAGTCTGGAGCCCTAAAGCACAGCTCTGGTGTCAGGTGAAACACTGCCCGAGCTTGTGGCTGTTAGAGAAGCCAGAAGGAACTTCCAAACAGGTTGAGCTTTTAATGGGATAAGGAAAATGAAGTGTCCTTGCATTGCACGTGTCCATGGCCAAACACACATGGAAATGAGGTGGGTTGGATGGGGAATAGTGTCAAACCTGCTGTGCCAGTCTGAAAGAGTGATTCACCAACAGGTGATGCTTGAGCAGGGCAAGGTGGAGAGCAGCACTGCCTGTGACAAGGCACTGTGCCTTTGGAGAAGTTTGGGGACAGAAGAGTGGCCTCAGCCTTTGGAAGAATGGCTGGGGACAGGACAGGGCCCTGTGCCTTCAGAGGAGGAGGCTGGGGACAGACCACCCAGCCAGCTCCTCTCCACTGGCTCTTAACTCCCACAACGCGGCGACAGGAACAATAAGGGCAAAAGGACAAGAGAGCAGAAGTCAGTCTGGGGTGTCGGGTGACCGGTTACCTGAGCTCTGCCTAAAGGTAACTTCCTCATGAATAGCCCAGGAGCGCTCATCCGAACGCTCAGCCCAACAGCGACATGCGAGGCTGGTGAATTATGCAGGGCGGGGCGCTGAGCAGATGGCATCGCTGCCGTAACCTGAGCAGGCCCACGACACAACACGCAAAGCCCGGCAATTAACCTTTCCCAAGGTTTCCTCTTGTCTCGGGGATTAAACCTCCTTCAACCCCCTGCGCTCCACTCCTGCCCGAGAGAAACGAGTAATCCCCCAAATAAATAAGGGAAATAGATTTCGATCCCTCCGGCAGCCCTGTGAGATTGTCACACGGCTCCCAGCCCTCCACATGAATACCGGCGGGTCTGGAGAGGGAGAGCTCCGGGCTGCCCCTGGCACTTGCCCTTCCCAGCCCCGGAACAGTCCCACCCCGGTGGGCTAAAGACGGGAAAAAAGTGAATTCTGTTCCTGTCACTCCACCTTGGCAGCAGCTTGGTGACCACACCGTGTGGTGAGGAAGGGAAACACGAATGTGGGCAATGATTTACTACTTAGATGAAAAAAATATTTGCCAAATGCGAGGCGTTCACCTTGGTGCATGACAAAAGCTATTATTTTAACTATGATACTTGATCCTCTTTGTAATTAAACTGATTAATTCACAACAATAGAGTCTATATTGCCTAATACTTTTAATTAACAAAGTGTTGTACATATACTGGCAGAGCATTACTGGCATGCTTCCTAGGCAATACACTTAATTCTGTAATAAATTATTAGGACAAATGACTAAGATACATTGCACCCTGGAAGAGACTGTCAAGGGAGAAGGACTTGAGACTCTTGGGCACTGGTTGGACCATCATGGAGCAGAACAGAGCCTGGGGAAGGTAAATGTGTGCAAGTACAACACTGACAGCTACATCACCTCCAGAAAGAGCTGACTGCAGGGACAGTCCTGCTCCTGCCAGCCCCGGTGACTCAAGACTGGGGTCACTAGCCACTGTAGGGATGCTCTAGGAAGGAAAAGAGTGGAGGTACCAGGGGAAGAAAGCACCAGAATGGAACTAACCAGCAGGACTTGACCCTTGGCACGTGCGGGACTTCAGATCTTAGAGGTGACCAAAGTTTTTAAGATCGGTCATCAGGTGTGAGAAGGAAACCAGGTCTTTAAAGTAAGAATATGGAGGTTAGGGGAAGGACCCTATGTTTTTCCAGGTTTATTATGAATCAATTAAGAGACAACACCGTGGGGATACATACAAAGCAAAATTCATTCCTGCAACTTTTATTGGATCACAGTTGAAGAAGCTCACGGTCACAGGTCATGTGTGTTACTTTAAGACACAATCCCTGGGGTCAAGCTAATTAGCACCAGGGATCACATCACAGGCTTTTCCCTTTCCTCTTTGTTTCCGAGTCCTCTCTGACCTCTGGCCAGAACCTCCCAGTCACCATTTGCCTCCAGTTTTCTGGCTGACAGACCTGTGGCTTGGCTCAGACACTCAGCTGAAGAAACATCCAGGTTTCTTCCTCTTTCAGTCCAGTTTGGAAGAACCAGTCAAGAGACAATTAATGGCAAACACACCTTTATCCCTCTATCCAAATTATGGGAGAGACCTACCCATAACTGATACTGATTGTAAGAGCCACACAGCAACCACAGCTGAAGGGTTTTTAGCAGCATCCAGCTGGGGCTGAGCTCATTCCCTCCTGTCCCTGGGTAACGTGGGCCAGCACCACTTCTCTGACTGGCAGCTCCCAGCCCCTTGTGCTTGGTCAGCACATCACAAAGATGAGTTTCATGCAAAAGCTGAGCCTAGCCTCTATCTCATAAATTTGTTATGCATTACATCCAATTAATGTAAATTATTACAGTGACTAAATAATGGCGCTGCATCAGATAAGGGAATAATCATAAGTGAGCCTGAAAAGCCCCAAGGTCCAACTGTGTTAACCCTTTCTCCTTACTCCACTGGACCTGGTGTGAGGATTGGGAACCAGCCCAACTCCTTTGCCTTTGGAAAAGGGGACATGGACACGTAGTCCTGTCTCTGAGGCAGATTTAGTGTGGGCTTGGGGGGGTCTGTGGTCAGAGTGCCCCAGGCAGTGAGTTTATGTTCATCAGAAATGCCTCCAAATGTCTGTGCTGCTGAGACCTGGAGGGACCCTGGTGTGTTTTTCAAGGTAGAAGTGGTCATCAATGTTTGTAATAATTCCTGGGCTCAGATTAAATGGAATAAAGGCATGAGTTCTGAGCAATAAATAAATAGTCCTCTCCCTGCCTCAACGTGCTTCTCATGGATTCATTCTCAAGCTTTCCTGCCTCTTCCTCCTTGCCTTGCTTGTGCCCAGCTCCTCGTGGTACCTGTTTTACCTTGGCAGAGCAGCCCACAAATCATAGTGACACACCAATCAAGAGATCTGGAAATTTTTACACCACTCTGCCTCTTGAAAGATGAGTCACCTTCTGCACCACGTTCCTGGGCATCCGGATAAATCTGTCACAAACTTCTCCTTCCCTCAAGGTGCAAAATTCTCTCCTTTTTTTCAGTAGAGCTGTATTTCCTCCTTTTAAGCTCCTCTTTCTTGTCCCAACACACATTCCCACCCCTCAGCCATCTCAGTATATTTCTCCCTTTGTTCCTGTTTCACTGACAACTTCATCCTAATAGTCTCCTCAAAGGAATGATGAATGCATAAGCTGCATATTGATCACTGCAGTGATTGATTACTGGATCTCTTTGACAGATGAGCCTACTAAGGTAGTTGCCAATATGGAGGTATGGATGGCAGGGCCCCCTTGTACAACAGTCTAATGGTATCTGACCTGATAGGGCAGAAAGGCAACTCCCTCATTTCAGCAGGAAAAAAGGCCTCTTTATACTCTTTATAAAATAATTCATAGGAAACTTAAAACACTCAGACACAGAGAGATTGCAAATGGGGAAATATGATGGATTATGGGTTGAAAGGAGCCGACTTCTGGAAGCTAAATTGATCCCCAGGAAAATGTTTTTGTCTGCTGTGAAAAATGGGCAATATCTCAGCAGCTCTGGAGGGCTATAATCTGGAAAATAATTTGCTTTTGATTTCCTTTAGTTTCATGCAGGTTTTTTTTTTTTTTAAGTTGGTTCCTTGCAGGTTTTGTTGCTCAGCTGGGAGAATCAGTGATGAAACAGTCGAGGGATTAGCCATGGACAAATACGAGCTGATCCTTACTTATGGTTATAAAGCCCTCACCCCACCCAGTGTCACTTATTCCACGGGAGATGTTACACCCCCTGCAAACAGCACTCTGCCTAGGAAAAAAAGCAAAGCCAAGCACAGAGCTGGGCATGAGTGTATCTGAAATAAATCAGAGAATCTGTGTCCGTGATCCTGCAGAGTCCTGCAACCAAGTGTGACGAACACACTCCTTTTCTAAATGTCTCCAGATTGCCTCACTAACAAAGAGGAGTAGATTGCACAAGGCTTGCTCAGCCTCCTTACTCAGTCCTTGCTCAGTGAGAAAGCCTCTGCCTGTGATCCTGTGAAATGGGAGGCAGAGTTTTGGGAGGACTGCTGGCACCAGGCAGGCAGGGAGAGAATTCCATGAGCTTATTTACTGCTTCTGCCCCTCACCAGGATGTCCTGCCTCCCTAATTTAGGGGCTGGAAAGAGAGAGAACATAGGGGTGGTCAGTAAAGCACATTTAGAAGCTTCTCTTCAGCAGAGGAGTTTCCTTTGCTCCCATTTTTTATTCAGCTTCCCGCTTCTACTGCTAATAACGAGAAATGTTTTGGCAACAACTAGAAGAGTTTTGTCCGAGTTCAAAGTGCTAAGAATAAAATTTATAGGAATAGTTACAGCCTCTCAGTGCCTGGAAATTCCTTGGCAGTAGGTTTTTGCTCCAGAGAAATATTGAATCAATGGTGTGCTAACAGCTCAGGAGCCTATTACAATAACACGCATACCTTGAGTCCAGACAATCAATAACTCAGCGGGATGCAGCTACCAGAAAACAACAACAAATTAGTTAGATTTCCATAGACTATACCTTTGGTGAGTAATAATCTGTAAGTGGAAATGAACCCAGCCTGGAGAGACCACTGAGCCAAATGGAGATCTTTTATTCATGCTTTCAACTATTCACCGAGTAGGATGTTTGGGGAGGGCTTCAACCTTCTAAATATACATGTGCATGTTTGGCTTTGCACATATTCCTACTGAGCCCAGCCACTTTATTGCTACACTGGAGTTCTGTTTGCAAAGGTTTTTCAGTATAAGTCAGGATAAAGGCCCAGTAGTGAAAGACTGGCAGGCTTAAATTTAATGTATCTTATTATTTGCACGTTCCTATTTTGAGGTATGGCTGAAAATCCCTAAATACAGTCCAGAGGTCAAATCTTTCTCAGGTTACATATTATTGCTGCTGACTTATGGTCTTCTAAGTCAGCCAGGATTGACCTCTGGCTGCATAAAGCACTTGAAGTATAAGAGCTTTCAGAACAGCAGAACCACAAATCACCAGGTCTAAGTACTACAAACAGTTTCAAAGCTATTTCCATGGTTTCTCTACAGGCAAACTCCTGTTTCCTCTGAGATATCCAAGTTCATTTTTCTCCCTCTGGAATAATGAACATTTGAATTAATTTTTAATCATAGGTGCCTATCAAAAGTTGATTAGCCCTTTATTGCTAGAGCTCCTGTTAAGTAAAGCTAAATGATAAAGAAAAGTGTGAAAAAGCACAGGTGACATCCACACCTCCCCTACTGATTTATTCAGGCCACAGCCGTGCCTGTCCTGTTCCTCACAGATCTGGGTCCCAGCTTTTACCCAACACCTGTACAGAAGAAAAGGGGCCACAAAAAATGATTTAAATTACTTGGCTAAATTCAAAGCAGCTCAACTTGCTCATCTAAGCATAAAATTAGATCAGAAAGTAGCCATGGAGCATCAAAACACTAAATGTTTCTCACGCTCACCTGGCAGGCAGTTTCTGAGGAGGCAGATCTCCCAGGCTGGGAGCTGATTTTATCTGCTCAGGCATTAAACTCTCCTATTCTTGATAGATTTTAAGGAGCCTTTTTCTGAACACCAGGTTTTATTTTGCCAGCTGAAACACAAATACCAAAGAGGATGAGTTACAGAGATATGTTTGCTTATTGCTTTTAGTGAAGTCTAAATGTCTGCTGCAAGCTCTCTGGGCAAAGCACATCTGCATTGAAAGTGGCCTTTCCAACAGGAGAGACCCTTCAAAGCTACTGTTATTAGTCATAAAAGCTTTTAATCACATAGTTCTGACTGGACCTAGTGAGTGGCTACATCTACAGTTAACACCAACCACTTGTCTCTGTATTTCTTTTTGGTTTATTATCATTGTGTAATTATCTTTCAGTTATAAGATACACATTTTTTCAAAGAAAATAAGAATACCTATAATAACCCCAAACTTCTGGATATTTCCAACACTGCACCACACTCCAATCCAAGCTGAGAAAAGGCAGGAAAGAGTCTCTTAAATGAATATATAAAGATAAGGCTGTGCCTATCACAAGAACACACATTAAGTCGCTCCAGGAACATATGTACCTGTGGGGGTGTCGAGGAGGGTCCAAAATTGTGAATTCCATTTCAGGGAGACATTTTCATATGGATGTGGGGAAGAATTCAGCAGTGTCATGGAGTGATCTATGGCTATTGCCAGCACAGGCCAGGCACAAGCACTGCAGTGAACTTCCACACTCGTGCACGTGGAACTATTTTTCATGGATCTGATGAATTCTGCAGCGACGTTCATCGCAGTAGGACACATTATTGCTGCAATATACGACTATCAGTAACACCTACAAGCCTTTAATATTCTGCAGCTGAACTGTGGAAACAGAAGAAAGTCACTTGTAAATGCCTAATTCACAGTGTAAGTGGGTTGTCTGTCAAAATAATGCTCAGATGTGAAACTTCAAGTAGGAAGCCTAAAAATCAGAAAAATGCAAGGAACCTCTTGATGAATGTTAAAAGCAGTTTAGAGAAGGAGAAAACGACCGGAATACTTTTCTGCTTCCATCCTCATCACAGAGTTGCAATTAGCTCAGTCTGTACAGGTATCTAATCACAGAAATTCTGCAGTCTTAGCAACCATCATCTGAAGGGTAAAGAGAGTTGTTTCAAGCAACAGGGCTTTGAATATGGCAAAATGGATTCTGCCCTTCATTTTCCCACTACAGGAAACGTCTCCTGCTTATTTCTGTCTCCCAGTTCATTTGTTTCAGTAGAAGTGCTGGTTAAGTGTGCTGTGCTCCAGGATTTGCAGCTGCCCTCCCTGTTCCTCTACAGATGGAGTCTGTCTCCTTCAGAGCACCCAGTCACTCATGGGAACAGGTCCTCAACTCTACCCCTCCAAGGACATGAAAGTTAGGTGGTGGCAGGGGAATTCAGACTTGGAGAAAGAATGGACTGAACAGAAGGATTGCAACACAAAAAAACCCACATTTTAAAAAATGGGCATTTTGTGTTACGTGACAGGGATTGTCCACTCCTGCCTCGCTCCGGTGCCAAACCTGCTGCGGGATTTGCAGCCTGTGAGTCCATCAGGCTCTACCTGTTGGTGCTGCACCTACACGGGGCTGGCACGGGGCAAACAACGAGCAATAGCTGCGGAAGCTGCAGCGCAGACAGAGGGCAGCGCCCCTCTCCTGAGCCGCGGCCATCCAGCGGGACAATCCTAGTTGGCATTCCCGTCATTGGAACCCGCCCGACAGCTCTTTGCATGAAACATCGTCCCAGGCTTTGGCAGGAAGTTGTGCTTACCGACAGACTCTCATAGGAGCCACTTGATTATATTAGACAGATAATTATTGATCCAGCTATAGTTTATCCTTGCTGCCTAATTTCAATAAACAACAGCTTGGGGGAATTAGCAAGGGATTCTGTTCCCCCTCCCCCTGCTTCTTCAGGATTTGTCAGAAACAAGATGATTTATGTGTATTCCAGTAAGATTCTCGTTTGTTGGCAGGCTGCAGGGATTGTTTGGGGCTGGAAGTACTAAGCTTTTATATTTAAATGCTTCCATGCAAGTATTCATGGGTCTCACTGCCTTGCATTGTAATATCTGAATAATAACTGTGACTTATGCAAACCAGTTTTCAGCTGTTCATCGGGATCAATTTTTCATTTTAAGCAACTCCCTGCCATCCCAGGAAAAAAAAAAAAATCTGATAGGCAAGAAGAGTGAGACCCAAGGAAAGCAGCAATACTCTTCCCTTTTTAAATAATGTACGACTCATTTCTGGAGCACTTTCAAATGTGTTGCTTTCTATTAAATATAGATAATATTTTGAGGATGTTCCCCCCTCCTTTCAGATGAGGTTTTTGGAAGAGCAAAGGTCCACAAAGCACAGGCAGGATGGCCAAATAACTTCAGTTCCTTCAGGGAACACCTCATTGTCATTTCTCTTTTTTAATAAAAATCTCCCATTTGGACAGTGAAAGAAAATTCTTACTGCTAATAGTTAGATCTCTGCAGGTAAATAAGTTTTTTTAAAAAACATCTGGTTTTATTTCTATTTCCTGGCTCATTTGGGAGTCCCAGTTGCTAGAATACTGCTCAGGATTTAGTTGTCTCTTGCTGGCACAATTTGGAAGCTTGCTGTTCAATAAACACTTCATTAAGCACCAGACTGATGAGTTACAACACGATTTACAGATGAGCACTTGGGAATGATCTGCTCACTTCCAGGCCTGGGCTTCCCAACGGGAACCAGATCCCAGCTGGTGGCTTTCTCAAGGCCAGTTAGATTGATGCTCAGGTATTTCAGCTCTGTCCAAGAGTCAGAATAGCCAAAATTCTTTCACTAGCTACCAGATACAAAGGTCACACAGGAAATGGCTTATCCATGAAAAATCCCTGATTTGGCAATATCCGTGTGCTCACAGTCTGTGCAGTCAGGAAGAGACTGGAGTTCTTGCAGGCATCAGCAAGGAATCCTTTTGTCCAGGAAAATAGAAGGTAAACAGATACTATACAGGGCACACAGTATTTCATACTGTCACTTGATTATTTACTTTACTTTCAAGAAAGGTTTCAGGATAACCTTTAAAAACTGAAAACTAAAAAAAAAAAAAACCCTAAAAGAAACTCAAAAAACTCAACCCAACCTTCTTCACACCTTAGTTCCAAGACCTCCTTACTCCTGAGTCACAGTCCCTATTATAAATTGTAAATTTTGCCCAGAAAATGATGAGATAAGGACCTGTTGTAGCTGGGAATCCCAAAATAAACTGTAAATCTGGGATGGCACAGCCTGCCCATTTCCTTTGGCCTCCCACAAGAGGAATAAAACCCTTTTCCAGAAGCTTTTGCAGTAGTGGGGCAAGAGAACAACCTTCCAACAGACACCTGGCCTGGTTTTAAAGACTTAGTGAGGAACATCCCCACAGCCCATGGGAAGAGACCCCCGCAGTGAATCACTAGCACAGCTGAGAAAATGTAACAGGTTCAGTCAAGAATTATTGGAGTGGGACAGTTTTCCCAAAATACTGAGGCTTTTTCAGAAGAGACACTGTGTTATTTTTCACTCTCTTGCAGCACAAGCATCCAGGATCTCCTTTGCTGCATATTTAGTGAACAGCATCTGCAGCATCTTAATTACAGTAGCTGTTCTCATCTTAATCTCTTGCTTCAGAATAAGGTTAAGTGTAATCTGTCCTAGATTCTTATACAGATGGTTCGTTTTCTTAAGTGCTTGAGAAGAGTTTAGTCGATCTTTAATTCCTTAATCTGGGAACCAAGACCAACCAACCTGATTCTGACTGATATTTTAGCAGATTTTACAAGAAAAATATAACACACACAAACATGGGTTGATTCCTTTTCAATATTTTTTTTTTTTGTTCTAATGAAAGTCACTGGGAGTGAGAAGATCCACATGACTCTGCCTTCCTCCCATTTAACTCAAAGAACTACACAGCATTATGGATAAAGAGCACCTGAATGTCAGAAGAAGCCAGCAAATATTTTTTTCTTTAGCTGAAATATAGGAGTTTCTAAACAGTTCAATAATATAATCAGTAGATTTTTTTTTTTTTTTTAATCTATGACCAGATCATGGGCATTGCCAAAAAATACAAATCCTGATTGGACATAGATTTCCTTTCTGCAAGAAAGCTGTGCCTACCCAATTATGGTCCTGGCAGGGAACAAACTGAGACACACAACGACAGTTTTCAGTCTGGTTTATATTGAAAAACAGCAGTGAAAACTGATGTAAAATTTTAAACCAGAGTTTTGGTTTTTAGTTATTGATCTGAGTCTTGAATCAAACTTCTTGACCTTCACACAACCATGAAGAAAATAAAAGGGTAGATTTTTCACTCAGACTAAAGGAATGAAAACCTCAAGGGTTCACTACACTTTTTCTTGTCTGCTTCAATGTCCCTTTACAAGCTGAGTTGCTCTTTTATTCCCAGTATCGCACCAAGGGAACCCAGCACAGTTTCATCTCTCCACACTTCCAGTGAGAAGCAATGACAGCTCCCAAAAGCAGCCAGAGGAAGTTATGAAATGAGCAATCACCACCCCAAAACCCTGTGGCAGTGGCAGCCCAGGATGCTGCATCCCTGGAGTTACAGGCTGTTATCCAGCACAGCCCTTCTTTTCCAGAGGAAATAAGTGTTCACCTCTTTAAGCTAATAGTCACTTCACCATTTTAATTCCCCAGCTCTTGGCTTGCGCTTATGATTTCAAGCTTTGCATTTAGTAAGACCCTAAAGAAAGCTCAAGAAATGAGCTCCCCAATAGTCACTTCTCTTGGTGGGCTCTTCCAGAACAGGCTCTGCCCACGCTGACCTCTGGCAAAGCTCCAGGGAAGGCATTTTGATGCCCTTTCCAGCAATTCTGGGAGATCCATGTAAGATAATGGAGATGTTTTATTTCCCCTCAAATGTGGAGTGAGGAATTTTCTGGGAGCATTTTAAAAAATAGCCGCGATGGGCAAAGAATCGTGGAATTGTTAAGGTTGGAAAATACCTCTAAGACCATCCAGTCCAAATGTACATGAAGAAAGCCCACAAGGAAGATGGAGAGGGACTTTTCATAAGAGCATGTAGTGACAGGACAAGAAGGAATGGCTTCAAACTGAAAGAGAACAGGTTTAGATGAGATATTAGAAAGAAATTCTTCCCCGTGAGGGTGGTGAGGCCCTGCACAGGTTGCCCAGAGAAGCTCTGGCTGCCCCATCCCTGGAAGTGTCCAGGAACGGTGACTCCACTGCTTCCCTGGGCACCCTGTGCCAACACTTTCCACAGGGAGCTTTTTCCTAATATCCAGCCTAAACCTGCCCTGGTACAACCTGAGGCTGCTCCCCTCACTTGTTACTTGGCAGAAGAGATTTTGTTGCTCCCCTTTGAGACTCCCAGGACTGGAGCCAAACACTGGAGGATATCTGCACCCACCCTGCAGGGTGAATGAGCCATCGTATTAAGGCATTGATCCGAGTTAACAATAATCTTTATTTATGTCCTTGATAAATCAGCAGCTCCTCAGGCCCGAGTCTCCCGGCAGGACCCCTCGACAGCCGGGTCTCCTCACACAACCTCTTTGTCACAGCCCCTTCCCCCTGCCCGCACTCAACTTCCCCAAGTTCCTAATGTGCCTCTTGGCGAGGCGCAATTTTTCTCCGGGATTATAAATTTCCGCGGTTGCCCTGAGCCGGCAGCTGCCGGGCTGCCAGCGCGCCGCGATTGCTCCCCGGTGACACGAGCAGATCGATTTCTCGCCTCGCAGCGCGCGGGCGGATTAACACAGTGATAAATGGCCGGGGATTGATTTGCACTTAATTGACAATTTGGTGAACCTGCTCTAAAACCCCGAGGTTTGGCCCCGGGTAATGGAGCGGGATCGATCCGTGAGGGGAGCGCGGCGCGGGCCGACAGGGGGCGCCAGAGGCTGCGGCACCGTTGGCGCGCGGCCCTGAGGGCTGAGGGGAGCTGAGGGGAGTGGGGGGGGGCGGCGGCGCCTTCCCGCCGCTCGCTGCTCCCGCCCGTGGAGTCACATCCCTGACAGGTTAAAAAAAAACATAGCTATGGCCCCTGGGGACACGGGGTGGTGGTGATCATGGTGGTGGTGCTGGCGAGATCGTAGAGTCACGGAATGGTTTGGTTTGGAAGGACTTTAAAGCTCATCCTCTGCCGTTGGCAGGGACGCCTTCCAGCCTGGTCTAAGGCAGCCACAAATTCTCTGGGAAATCTGTGCCAGGGCCTCACCACATTTTTTTTTTTCTTTGTAATAGCCAATCTAAGCCTACTCTCAGTTTGAAGCCATTCCCCCTCGTCCCATCACTCCAGACAAAAATAAAAGAATCTCTCCATGTTTCTTGTAGGCTCCTTTCACGTACTAGAAAGTCACAATTAGCTCACTCCAAGCCTTCTCTTCTCCAGGCTGAACAACCCCAATTTTCTCAGTCTTCCCTTACCCAGCTGCTCTGGGAGTGGTTCCAAACTCATTACCTCTGGCTTTACCTGTGGCATTATGTTTATCTTAAATGTAACATAAACTCCCCCCAGGATCAGTCACCTGTGACTACAGGGCTTTATGGATAAAGCAGGAATGGGCTTGCTGGCAGGAGTGAAAGTAAAGGCCAGGGAGGAAGTTAATTAGCAAAAACTGTAACCTTCCTTTGCCTTTTCTGTCATCTTTTGTTCTTTCCTTCTGTTGTGCCAAATCCCACAGCTTTTACCCAATAGCCCCACAACACAGTCTGCATTATATGATAAAAGCTCTGTGCAATTCACAAAAGCAGAGCAACATTATCCTCCAGTATTTATCTATTATTTATCACAAAGAACTTTAGAGTTGACAAGAGAAGCACTATGGATTCAACCTGTTGAACAGCACGTTTCATCCCCACCTTGTGTTTGGGTTTTCTGAAGGGCTGTGTGACTGCACGGCTGTGTCCCCATAGTGAGCACAACTCAGGCACCTCCTGAACATAAAGGATGTCTGAACTGGGAGTTTTTCCAGTGACTTTTAAAATTCCAACTAACCTGAGCTTCAGTTCCAACAACAGCATCCACAACCACCTCTGCATTTCAGTCTCTAGGTCACAATTGCTACGTCTGGTAAAAAAAAATTGCAAACAAAGATAAATCCTTCCTATTGGAGAATTACTTTAGGCTTCGCACCTCTTCCTGCTCACCCCAGTGCCACCTTCTCCCAGGAAGGTGGCACAACCTGATAGTGAGTTTCAGTTTGTGAAACAAATGCAGGATTCCAGAAAGGATGAGTCAATGGTTTGACAGAGCACAGCAAATCCTGCATTCCCATGGCCACGTGTGCACACGTATAGAATCCCTCTCCCTGGAACTGCAGAGCTCCTCCTGAAAACAATCACACAAACTGCAGCACACACTGCCCTCGCAATGGGCTCTGACCCTGCAAGGCAGCCCTTCCTTGAGGAAAATCAGAGTTTTTCCCAACTCCAGGACTTGTCTCCAGCTCTGCTTCAAGCAAGGATGACAGTACTACCAAAAAACTCAATCCACCTTGCCTACAGGGCAGCCTTCTAGACTATTTTGTTACGCTGGTTATATAATGGAAAGGAGATAGAGAAGCAAATTAATTGCATGGGATAAAGAAAAGATCTTTTTAATGTTACCTGTAGCTTTGTGGCATCTTCATACTGATTACAGCAAAGGGAAAATAGATTAGAAGCCAAGTCAGAATGCACCATCAATATGTTATATTGGAAATGAAAGAACAGGTTTACTAGTTAATTAAGAGCCATATCAAAAGGCAGCTAAAATTACATGGAAAGAAAAACTTGAAATTTCTCTGGCCCCAGAATGACCTCCACTCCTGCCTGCAGCTCCCTTTGTATGCTGTTGGGCCAAATCTCTGTGTGCTCCTTACCTGGGGATACAGGAAAGTGGCTGAGGGTGCCAGGAAGCAAAATAACAGTGGCTGGCATAATAAATAAATGCAGAGTTATAACTCCTGCCATGAAGAGGGTTTAAATAATTGTATGTTCAATGATTTTATCTCCTCGTGCAAGAATCAGGAGGTAAAATAAAACCTGATACTGCTAGAATGAAATAGCACCTTCTGACAATTCCAGTGTGGTAAAAGCTGGTGACTGCTGAGCATTCGTGTTTTAATTATTGGACACACATAAATCATTTATTACACATTGATTTGTTTTTTTAAGAATGTTTTGGTAGTGTGAAAACAGCTGGTAATTAACTTGTGATCAGATAGATTCAGCCCCTTAGCAAAGCAGGGGGAACATCTGAAGGCTTATGTTTATCAACCATTTCATTTTTAATTCTAAAAGCAAGTCCAAAGCTCACAGGTTCTTGCTGAAGACATGGAAATGATTTTGTGGAAAGTCATTAAAAGTTGTAAGAATTCTTCCTGTCTGGAAGAACCAAAAGTAAAGATTCCAGATTCCTAAGAATTCGGATTGTGCCTGTGATTTTTATTTGATTCCTAAACTGTATCCAGGGGAACAGCTAATTGGATCTAGGAGTTTATTAGTTGTTCAGAAAAGCAATATTGGTAGAAATAGCTGAATCCTTGGTACAGCAGAAGTCTGGCCCTTGTGCTCAGCGTCCTTCTGCTGGCTCCAGTGGGTCAGGGTTTCACCCAAAGGCTTGAAAGCTTTTCAGTGGAGAAATTGTTTTATTTTCTGCACTGTTACAATGAAACTCTTTAAAAAAAGAGACTTTCCTCTAAAAGCAAGCAAGGAGGAACGGAAATGAGCTACTTTGTAATCAGCCAAGTGAAAGCAGCAAATGAACCTGGCTGGTTTAGGTTTCTCATTCGGATGCTGTTCAATGCCACTGTTATTTCTGAGCACGATGGTGCAGCCAAGTCTGGAAATGGAGGGATTTGGAAAACAACAGGAAGACATTCCATATCCCCTACCTGTCCTGTGAAATGCTACAGGAGAGCCGTGGGTAATTATTGCCCGCGGCAATCTGGGTCTGCACCAGGGGACAGAGGGTTAAGCCCAAGTTATTTTGAACAATAGATTTCACTTTATTTTCCTGTTTCCTACTTTGCAGACTTACATTCTGAGGCTTTACTACTTAATCCCCACTGTAGTAATAAAAATTTTTAATCCTGTGTTTAAAATATGAGATTTACTTGTCAAAATCTGGATATACAGCATGGAATTATAATCGCTGTTCAGCAAAAGCAATTCCCCTCAAGTTCAGGCTGCAGTTTGGGACAGCCTGTCAGGTGCTTTGTGTCAGCACTGGAGGAATGTGCAGACTGCAGGGTCACAGCAGCTTTCCCTGCACACTGGGGACACAAGTTTGCACACATTTCATAGGTACCTGCTCAGATTTCCCATTTTTCTCTGATTTTGTGTTTTAATCCCCTTGTTCTTGCTGGGGTGTTAATAGCAAGTTTGGATCCCTCAGCCAGCACCTGCCAGGCAATTACTACGTGGCAATTAATGGGTAAAACATTCATCCAGCACAAAAGGAAGAGCAGGATTTTCACAGCCAACATCACAACCACAGCTGGGCACTGCTCAGCTCTGCACAGACTTGAGTCAGGGAATTTTTGGCACCAGGAAAGCCTTGGAAGCCTCAGCAGGGATCACTGCCCTGCACTGGGCACTCTTAGCAGGCCCAGGATGCCCAGAGCAGCCAGGCACTGCCCCAAAGGCTCGAGGTTAAACTCAATTAAAGTTGAGATGCTGACAAGGAGCACGTGTGGGATCTAACACAGATTAACATCCAATTGCCAGCTCTGACTCTCTGGGAGAGGGAATTCCAGGCTGACCTCACCACTTTATTAATAAACTTGAAATAGATTCCTCACTGGAACAACATTTAGTTTCTTCACACAATATTTATTCAGAGCAGATTTGGAATGTGCCACACCTACCCATCTTGTGTTTCAATAATATTACAAAAAATATTAAACTCCTTATGTCTTAGTGTGGTAAAATTAATGCCAATATCCCTGAGCTGTTTACTGGATTCTTAAACAGCTCTAAGCTCTCACACAGTTATATAGATATTGGAAAAATTCTGTTTCCACAGAAGCATCTCCAGGAAAAAGTTAGATGCCAATTTATCAAAAGTTATTCTGGATTTTCTTTCATTTGATTGGTTTTGAGACAATAAGCTGGGAGTGTTGTATTTATCCCAGTGCCACCTCTCCCAGTGTTAATCTTCTCCCAGCTGGAGAAAAAGAGAAGTTACTGCTTGGACTATTTTTTTTTTCCCTTTAAATTGCACCATTCCCTTTTGCAGCTCATCTTCCTTACTAATTACAAAATTTGGTGCTAGGAAAGGAACATACAATGAGCCAACTTGTGGTAGGCAAGGGTCATTGCTCTGGGATATTTTCAGAGTACTTGGTTATTTCTAACCAACAGCTCTTTATCTCGTTCAATGGCAAGAACACTTTCCCTTCCTGGCTAAAAGAAGGTTTAAATCTCGGTGAGGAACAGGAAACCTAGGAATAGTGATTATTTTTTCTTAATGGAAAATTATAACTATCAACTAAATCATCCTTCATGCTGGATATGACAGACTTAAGCACTTTGAAGTGATTGATTTTTAAATGATATTATGATTTCATGGTTGAAGCAGTAATACTCTTTGCTTTTTCAGACCCTGTGTATCATCCTATTCCTTAGCCAGAGGAGACACCATTAAGTAGCAATTTGGGGCATTTATTACTTGAGAAGGAGATAAAATTACATTATTTTACTTGTACAATGGCCACGTGTTTCTGCCATACCAGGTCACGTGCACACCCAGGACATGGTGCTGCCCTGCTTTTCACCGTTTTCCTGAGAACTGCTCCAGTGCCCTCTTTCTGGCCAGGAAATGAGGACACAGCTGCTGGATGGGCCACCCAAATCCCACCTGCAGCCAGCCCTGCCTTTCAGCCTGTTGGTTAAACCACTGCTTCATTCAGGGAAAGAAAATCTTCAAGGAACATGGCAAAAGCACTTAAAATGCAATCAGCCCTCAGCCAAATATCTCACTTGGTTATCCTGACTTGAAAACCTGTGCTGCAGAATCAGAGCTGGGTTCCAGCTCCAGTAGCTGGACAAAATAAAGATATTCTCTCTGCCTTGTTGGACCCAGCACAGACTCCCTTCCCAGCACATCTTTGTCCAAACACTGTGACCTAAACCGCCACAAATGGAGCCAACCTTTCCATCAAGAAAGCCTTAATTTATGGTGAGCAAGGAACAACAAATCACAGCCCCTCAGATTTATGGCCCCCAGGATCTGAATTGACCATACAGCACAGCAGCCTTTCCAGCACTCTAGTCATTTCTTTAATAAAGTTGAAAATATCAAATTTGCATGCATGCAGAGCCACCCCATCTGAATTTTATGTAAAGTGCACAATAAGTTTATGGATGGTAGTAACGTATTACTCCTTGTAATTTCATTATGTAAAAAGACACAGTTGGGATCTCTTAGGCCCCTATTTCAACCTTTATGAATTAAATAACAGAATGTATGCAAGGCTGGAATTGGAGAACAACATTTTCCAACACGCAGAATTGATGAGGAAGGGTTCTCAGTATTTTATGAGGCTGTAACAAGCTCTTTGCTGCCTAATTAGAGAGACTCTGACAGAGAAAAAGGGAAAAAAAAAAAAAAAACACAAAGGAAAGCAGAAATCTGTCAAGATGAGGATAAAGCAAAATTTTGTGCAAATTTAGGACCTTGAACAAACCCACCCTGAGCTGCAGATCGTTCTAGTATCAGACCTGGGTGCAAACTTTAGGACTTTTGTCTGTCAGCAGGAGAACTGGGAACCCCTTGGTCAATCCAGAAGCCCTAATGGTTACTCCAGCAGCTGTGTGGATAAACCTTTGCTGTATCTTGTCAAACTATAAAAATGTGGTCATGCCCTGGGTCTATTCCTCCTCTCACTCCCAAAAATCTTGACTTTAATTTCATTAAAAATTCAACAGCTTGGTCACAATGGCTGCACGACCAAGGAAGGAAAAGCCTGGAGTAGATTCTGGGTTTATGGTGTTATGCATGGGGCATCTCATGCCCTGAGTTAAGTAAACTCTAACCTGTTTGGGCAATGCCTTTTGGTCCATAGAAATGCCATTATTTAGACTATCACAATCAATAAATTGGATTTTGCTTTTGCAAGTGAAAGGGCTGTTATTTTTCATACAGTTTGTCAATAGGCTCCAGGTTAGGAGATATATGAAAGATATTCTACACAGACCAGAGAGTTATGAGCTCTCAGGCAGATGAATTATTTAAGTTCTTTTCACTTCTATAAAAAAATAAATACAGAGATGGCCAAAACACATGCCATAAATTGTGGGTTTGATGTAGGATTTCCATCTTTCCTTGTCTGTTCTAAAAGGCCTGGGTTCTTTGTGCTGAAAATCCTTTTACCATTTGCATCTGTGCAGTGAAAGACATTATTATACACTGAAATAGTGTGCTGTGAACTGGACTTAGAGGTGAAGACTTACTACACTCACAGCTGTTGGGTCACCCAGGGAACTGAAGCAGCCAGGGACATTTCATTCCCTCCTGACCATTCCCTCCCTGGTCTGGACCCCAGGAAAAGCCAGGAGGGCACAGTACCTTCCATTTTTTCTGACATCCCTGTAATTCCTGCCTTTCTGCCAGTCTAGCAATTACCTGCCCCTGTGAGCTACTGTAAAGAAATCTCAAAAGAAACTAATTCATTGTAAGAATTATTTGAAAATACAGCAAACTTTGTGTGATCTGCACAGAGAGTTCCTATGTTCCAGTGGTTTGAAATCTATCTTCCAACCTGCCCCTTCTCTTTGCCCCAGTCCCTCTCTAACCCTCACACCCCAACTCAGCAGAATTTCTGCCCTGCCATTCCACTCTGCCATGATCCATTATTTAATCCTAATGTGCTCTATATACCTCATCAGCATGTTCAATGCATATATTTTCATTTACAAGTCTGCTCTCAAGAGCCAGGACAGAGAACAGGGCCTCTTTGCTGCCAGATGCTGCAGGGATGTTAAAGCAGAAGGGGAATTCTTACATCCAATCTCATGTATTAGGATATTGGTTCCTTTTCCCCACCAGCACATACTTGCAGCACTCTAAGCCAGCCAGCTCTGCCCTTGCTGCTTCCTTACCCAATCCACTCTAGTTAAATACCTTTTTCATAAGGAGTTTTAAATTATAAGTCTAAATGAGGCCAATAAATTATACTTCATAAAATCCTGTGCACATCATTTCCTCACAGAAGAGGCTCCAAAGAAATATTTTCCATGCCACCACCTATGTTCCTATCCCTTTGCAATATAACATTTATTCTAATATTAAAATGGCAGCTGCTCTATAAATTGTGAATCATTAGCACTCTTCATTGATTTTTCCCTCGCAGCCTGCAACCCTGGGCAGCGACTGCGTGTGAATATCAGTCTATTGGATTGAGATTCATATCCTATTTGAGGGTCAAAGACCAAGACCTCGTGAGCTTGAACTTCTATCAGCCTAAAGCTGATCAATACCTGGAGATGTATTTGATCCTGGCTGCTAGCACAGATTAAGTGGCCATAAATACAATCAAAAACGTGAGGCTGCTGGGGGAGCAGGAGCCCAGCCGCAGAGATGCCAGCTCCAGTGGGATTTCTGGGAGCAGGGACAAAGCTGCAGGACTGGGTCCTGTAATTTTGGGGAGGCTCAGCCCAGCACGCAGCTGCTGGAGGAAAAAAGGAGGATTTGCAGCAGAGTCAGGACCCAGCGGTGTTTTCAATGATGTTCCTGTTGGACATGGGACCTCTTCAAGTTCCCAGACCCCAGGTATCCCAGGATGTGAGGGGACTGCTCCTGACACAGATCAGAGCCAGCTGCACAACCACTGCTCAGCTTGGCATGGACACCACGGGTGGAAATACCGGGAGGATTAATTGAAAAAACATTAAACAGATCAAATAAGTCCCTTTTTTCCCTGTGTCCCCTCTCCCCCTCTATCTCCAAGTGAAACTTTAAATATATGATTAAAATGACCTATTAAAGAGAAGAGACTCATTCCATTTGAGTATATTAATGGTGATTCTCTGCTGGCTGAGGAAGAAAAAAATCCATAATCATAAGCCTTATTAAAGAACAATATCCTTCGAGAGCTTATTGTTTTCCCCTTTAGAGAGTGAGAAGCCTTGAAAAATAGACCTGGAAACAGAGAGAAATAAAGACACTCTGTTGCACTCCAGACACCACAGCACTCAGGGAAATTACCTCCCTATTTTTAGGCATGTTTACAACAGGCCTATTTGCACTATTACCTTTGATCCTAAACTCTAATTTAAATTATTCTTTTAAACGCTTGGGAGATCAAGAGGGGAAATAATTAGAAGTGGCAGGAAGTCTGAAAAAGCAAGAGGCACTTCTCTGCAGAAGCTGGCTGTGAGATGGGGTGGAGAATGTGACTCTGGGCAAGCAGCAAAGGGCACAAACCATCCTTGCTGTGTGTGGGGGCACCAGTGGCACCATCAGGGCACCTGCAGGATGCAGCTCCCTCAGTGCTGATTTTAGGAGAGAAGCCTCTGTCTGGCCATAATCAAATACAAGCTGGTGTTTATATTTACATGGTTTCACGTCCTTGCAGTGTCCTTGGGGGGAAGAGACTTCATTATCATAAAGAATATGTTTTTATTCCACTACATAAGTACTACTTATTATAGTCTCATATATTTTCTGACACTACCAAGGGGTCTTTATTGTTGTACATCAAGGTCACTGACAAGTAATATATTCAATCTATTAAGTTATTAGGGAGATAAATAATTTGGATGCAAGCTGAACTCTGAACTTTTACCTTTTCCCCTGACAGCCGGGTAGTTTCTTGGCATTCATACTAATCTCAGCTCTGCTTGAATAGTAATTCCATTAGGGTTATGGCTGCAGCTATACATATGCAATGACCTCAAGCACAATTTCTTTATGGACATGGGCAATAGGAATATTAAAATTTTAAGCCAAAGAGGATGTAATGTAACTTTGCATTATTTATTGTAGACACAAATCCTTTATAATATTAAAGGATAAAGAATTAATAAAAGAAAGATCCCATAAACAATCCATAAAGTCAAATGTAGTTCTTGATTTAATGCAATTGCTTTTTAGTGTCTTGTGGTTACAGACTTACACTTCATTAAAAAAAATCTAGTCAAGAACCAGGAGCATCCTGGTAACTCAGTGGTCCCTGGGTGCTTTGGAAAGCAGCTTTAACCCTCTGGTTCTGCTTGTGACAATCTACCCAGGGATGGTCATAAGCCAAGGAGTGGGTAAGCTTATCCAGAGTTATTACAGTTATTTTAGTCCCTGAAACCAGGACTAACTGGTTATTTCAGTCCCTGAAACTGGGATCTCTGCACCTGCTAACAAAATTTCACTCTCTGTGAGACCACACAAGCCAGGTCTTCTTGCTGCCAGGACACCTTGGGATTGGCAGGGCCCCAGGGCAAGTCTCTAAATTGGGAATTGCTGTTTCTCCCCTCCCAAATATTCCACCAAGTAGTTTTCACTCCTGACAAACCCAGCTGCAGGGACTGTGTGCCTCTGAAGCTGCAGTATGGGAACGTCATGTGCCAGATTATGGGAAAGGAAATCATCCCTGAACACTGGAGCAAGGACCTTGCTTCCTCCAGGCTGATGTCGTGTGGTCCTGGTATCCAGAACTTTAACACATCATATTTGATAGGTGTTGACAACCAATGTGTTAAAGCTGCTTTCATGTAAATTCTCTCTTATTTAGGCCTCTAATGTCAAGAGAATGTAAACCTTGCTGAAAACACCAGTAACCTAAAAAATTAGCTAAACTTTGGAGGGAGCTTTTCTCTAATGAGAACAGAATGAAAGTGGAGGAAATAAACCAACAAGACTTTCCTACTAAATTTTATATTGCAAATACCTGCTGCTGTAACATTTTGCAAGAGAAAACCTATAATTATTACTCTTTTCCTGTGTTTATTTGGGATTGGAGCTTGGGATACATTACCTCCAGGGCATTCTAGAACTATCCCTGTTAACTAACCTGGATTGTTTTTCCAGAGAGGAATAGCTGTGTGATCCTGCCTCTAACTGTCCAGGGAGATGTTTTATTTTTTTTATTCCTGCTGCCGAAGACAGAAGTCAAACCCATCTGGGGTGTAACACTGCCACAGTCAGAGTTCAAGCATTTCTTTTCACATTCTCCATTCTCACTTCTTTTTTTTTTTCCTCCCTCATCCATCATCCCCTGCCCACACCCTTTCAGTGTCTTCTTCCGACTGGGAAATCTCTCAGGGGCTCAGAGCAAGTGGTTCCCCAGGCACCTGCAGCCCCCACCCCACTTTCCCTGGGGATCTACACACAGAACACCCCCCAGCACCCCAGCCCATACAGATCTGCCCAAATCCTTCCTTCAGCCCCAGGGCAGCAGGAGCTTTGCCCACGGGGAATGTTTGTGTATGATGTTTTCACACTACAATGTGCCAATCAATGGGCTTGATCCAGATTTGATGTTTTTTTCAGTTTTCAATTTTTTTTTTGGCTGTACTTGCTGGGAATTTGGGCTGCTCCAGCTCTGCCCCAAGCTTTTGCATTGCAATAAGGAAAATTCACTTTACAGCACCATTTTCAAACCAAACCTCTCATGTGTGCTAGTAATTCAGATTTAATAGAACTATTGCTGATTAAATAATTACCCATTGATTGTAGTAGTGAATTGGGGGTTACTGAACTTGAGAAAAGAGCCTTTAAGCACTTAGATTGCAATAGTGAAGCTGTTCTGCCCAGCAGGGCTGGTGACCTGTCCATGAGTGGGCACAAAGCCAAGCAGAGTGAGGAGCTTTGGAACTCCCCCCCAGCAGCTGGTCCCTTCCCCAAGTCTGCTGTTCAATAAATCAGTGATGGATGGGTCTGTCAGGTGGGCACAGCCCTAAAGAACACCCCTGAGTTCTGCAGAATGGCTCTTGGGATGCTCCAAGGAACAGAGTTTGGCCCTTCCAAATGAGCATTCCAGCCTGAGGAGGGGTCCCCTGCAGCCAGGGTGGGCTGGGATATTCCTGCAGCATGCTGGGGAGCACAACCCCCCTCTGCTCGGGGAGGGACACACGAGGGTTTAGCTCTGCTGCTGCAAATCAAACGAATGACATGGATTTGTGGCCTATCATCTTGACAGCCTCCTTTAAACTGCTTATTTTAAAACAGGATAAACAGAGGATTAATAACCTTGCAGAACACAGAGAGCCTGGTTCCTCCCAGGGAAGCCTCTGTAACATCCCTCCCCAGCAGCTGGGCGAGGATCTCACCCCCCTCCTGCCTTGCACCCTGGAAATTGTGTCCCCACGAGTGAGCTGTGTCCCCCTCAGCCTGCAAAAATAATTCAGGATATGCCCCTGACTCAGTCATAGGAATAAGGGGATGCTGAAAGATGATTTTCCTCTGCACTGCTTGATTTAGGAGGGAAGAGGTCTGTGTAGTAAATCTGAATATTTTCTTAATCATCAAAATAAAATTATTTCAAGGCCAACTCATGTTCCCACACTGAGGAACAGTCTGCTCCCCCCACCCCTCACTCAAGTTGGATAGAAATGCTCTTCCAAAACATTATTGGAAGTTAAAGCTGTTGAAAAAATCACAGATTCCTTCCAAAGGAATCCTCTATTTACAAGTACACTTGTATTTACACAGTTGTATTTACAAGTGAGTAACTCCACTGAGCAGCACAGGGGGGATTTTACCCAAGTCCTCCTGTCACTCAGTCTTTCAGGGCAGATTTTCCATCCGTTGCTGCTGGACAGCCCCACAGAGCCTGTGGGTGAGCAGGGAACACCAGCAAGGTCCCTTTCACACTTCTGCCAGACCTTGCTGACTTGAAAATGCCACATTTGCAGCAAAGCAGCAGCACATCTAATAAATCACATCTGTACACTGCTTTATTCACAGGCACTGACAGTTTAGGATTGACGACACCCAGGGCAACCTAATGTCAAGCACTCCTAATGAAAACTATCCCATTTTGCTCCAGTAGCAGCAGCTGCCAACAGACATAATCTACTGGCATATGGAGAAGGCCATGCTAATCCCTGCAAGGTCATTAACAAGAGGGTGAAAATTACATGCAAAGCACCAGCTGTGGCATCCCTGCTGCCTCACACTTGCTGTAGCAGGGGCAACAGAGGTGAAAAATGTGGCTACATCTGAGCAGGCCAAGAGTTGTGGTAGAGCAGAGCTATTTCCACCCCTTCCTTCCCCAGAGCAGGGGTCAGTGCTGCTGGGAACTTGTGTTGATCTATTGGAAGGGAGGAGGGCCCTGCAGAGAGACTCAGATCGGTTGGATGGATGGGCAGAGTCCAACAGCATGAAGTTTAATAAGTCTAAGTGTCGAGTTCTACATTTTGGCCACAAAAATCCCCTACAGCGTTACAGGCTGGGGACAGCGTGGCTGGACAGTGCCCAGGCAGAAAGAGACCTGGGGGTGCTGGTCCACAGCTGGTTGGATATGAGCCAGCAGTGTGCCTTGGTGGCCAAGAAGGCCAATGGCATCCTGGCCTGCATTAGGAATGGTGTGACCAGCAGGAGTAGGGAGATCATTCTCCCCCTGTGCTCAGCACTGTATGAGGGCACACCTCGAGTGCTGTATCCAATTCGGGGCCCCTCAGTTTAGGAAGGATATTGAGATGCTTGAGTGTGTCCAGAGGAGGGCAATGAGGCTGGTGAGGGGCTTGGAACACAAGCCCTGTGAGGAACGTTTGAAGGAGCTGGGGTTGTTTAGCCTGGAGAAAAGGAGGCTCAGAGGTGACCTCATTGCTCTCTACAACTTCCTGAAGGGAGGTGCAGACAGGTGGGGTCGGTCTCTTCCACTGGGCAGCACTGACAGAACAAGAGGACACAGCCTCAGGCTACGTCAGGGAAGGTACAGGTTAGATATTAGGAAAAAATTTTTCACTGAAAGAATAATAAAGCACTGGAATTGTCTTCCCAGGGAGGTGGTGGAGTCACCATCTCTGGATGTGTTTAAAAAAAGACTGGACATGGCACTTGGTGCTATAGTGTAGTTGAGCTGTTAAGGCATAGGTTGGACTCGATGATCTTAGAGGTCTCTTCCAACCTCATTATTCTGTGATTCTGTGATATTCTTCCTGGAAAAGGAGCTGGGAGACTTTCAGGTGTCACAATCTGCCGTGGCTCAAGGAGAGAAGAGCTGCAGGATGGCTGGAGCTCACAGGAGAACAAGGAGGTCTTGGCTCCCCTTGGCACACGGGCAGCAGCCACATCCCACCTTCCCAACAGCCTGACGCTGCTGCCCTCAGTGGAACAGATGCAAAGAGCATCTTCACACCCATCTTTCCAAGCAAATCCATGGAGATATGGTGCCTGGGGAGTGGTTTAGTGGTGAGCCTTGGCTTGATGGTCTAAAGGGCTTTTTTTTCGCCCATAAAGCATAGAATTACAAATGTCTTCCCAGCAGTGAGGAGCAGGATTTCACATGGAAGGGAAGCAAAGCCTCCAACCTCTCTTTCCTCCAACCCCTAGTCCACAAATAAGGCCCCTGTCACTCCAGGCTCACCTCAGGTTTGTACATTTTAACATTTATGTGCACATGAGATCTGCTTCCATAATCCCAAACTCACTCCCAGAGAATATCCTACCCCCATATTTACATAGGAATTCAGGATCTCAGTTTATCTTTCCATTAAATTGCACAAACATTTTTATAAGGTATAAATCAAAAAGTCTGTTAAAACCCCTCAGCAACGACTACCTAAAACAAATCTTTTCCAATTTAAATCCCAACCTGCATAATGATCAATCCCATAAACCCTCTAATTGTTAGCATTACTTTGGGTAATGTTTAAAAACATTAATTTCAAAAAATGTAATAGGAAAAAAGCTCTTTAAATCGGCAAAAAGATAAATGGTCTCTAGCAGCATGACCTTTCCCCATACCACAGTGACATTGAATCATTTTAAAGTTATTTACATTTTCATTCTTCCCTGGAAAAACGTTGACAAGGCTTTCACCGACCATAATGGATTCACAGTAACATCTGTGGGAAGTGTGACTGCATCAAGAGCCCTTCCTCGATTCCTCGTCACACCAACCAGCTTTAATTAATAGTGGAGAGGTGATTCCAGAGTGAGTTGGGCTGGCTGAGCTGTGGGAGGTGCCACAAGAGGGGTTGAACCAGCAGTGTGTCCCTGCCTGGAGCCCACGTGCCTTCAACTCTGCTTTTGCAAGGTGAATTTGGCTCATCATCCCCATCAGGCTGCAGGATGGGCTGTGACAGCACAAAAATACCTGAGATAAGTCTTGGCTTTTCTGTCCAGTCTGTAGTGGAACATCCCCCTGGCAGCTCCCTGGGCAGAGGCTGTGTCGTGGTGTGCACACACTGTCACCAACACACCAACAAGTGCTGCTGCAGAGACCTGTGACCTCAGCAGGCAGGATGAAGTTTGGCACCATCCCTGCACGAATTCCCAGCAGGAGCAGCGATAGGCTTAAGAAAAAATGAAGAGAACTCTGGTTTTCCCTTCCTCCGTCCTCTGCTGAGCATTTGGGGCTTTAGAAAATAAAACATCCATGTGGCAAGCACATTTCTCTGTCTCTCAGGATTTTTTCATAGAGGAGCACAGAAGAAAGAAAGAGAAAACAATTTCTATTTCTGCTCCTTGTTTTTCCCATGTGGAATGTGTTTGGAGAATTGTTTACCTGGGGTGAGTGCTTGGTTGGATTCTGGTGAGGATTGTTTGAGCCTGGTGGCCAATCCAACCCACCTGTGGCTGGGCTTTCAGAGAGGGTCACGAGTTGTGAGTTAGTTAGATATGGGAGTTAGAAAAGGTAGGTTTGTAGTTTTAGTATCTTCCTTTATATAGTATGGTAATGTATTATAGCATAGTTATAATAAAGAAATCATTCAGCCTTCTGGACAGGAGTTGGACATCATCATTCCTTCCCACTGGGTTTGCCTGCATTTTACAGTACATCTCCCCTGGTGGAAGCAGGGGGTGTCTCCTGAGTGACTCCTGTCCCCAAAGACACAGCAAGCCAGACTCAGCCCTGACTCATGAGCCTTCAACAGCTTTCCCAGATATTCCAGCAACCTTCCCTGACATTCCTGCTGCCCATTCCAGCCCTGTCCCTGCAGCCCACTGGGCACAGCTGTACCAAGGCTCCCCTCACTGCAACTCGAGCCCTACTTGGCTCCTTCTAATATTCATGACAAGTAATGTGTCAACCCCCAGAGGCACCAAGGGATCCTGTTTCAGCAGTGCTGTGCCCAAAGGGGTGACACAGGCTCACCTGGGCTCCAGGGTCACGCAAGGGACCAGGACAGGTGCCAGGGCTCAGGGACACGTCCTGTGGCTGCACATCATGGACAGACTGCAAATGTCTGAGCTGCTGCTTCGGTGTTGTTTTGGTGACAGCTCCTGCCAACGCTGGCACTGAGGGGTGGCTCAGGACTTGCTGCATCCCTGAGTTTGGTCCAAACACTTCAACTCGCACACAGGACACAACCCTCATGTTGAAGTGGGACAGAAATATCCCACCTGATCAAAGCATGGCAATTAGCGTTCATCTAAGTTGATGAGATGCTTCAACTAACACAAGGGAATTTATTTCAGAACATAATGATTTTTCTGTTGGCAAATGTAGTGATAGAAACCTGCACAAATGTGTATTTCGATGGAGCTGGCTCGGGGTGGTTGTGCTGCCCTGGTGCTGTGGCATGGTAAATATCAACATCCCACAATTAGCATGCAGCTTATTAATCCCTGCAAATAAATGAGCCTGGTCCTCCAGTCCAGAAAAACACTTGGGGGACCAATTCTTTATTTCCGAGTGTATGATTAGTACAAATTAAAACCAGAATAAGTTTTAATTTTGCCTCATCAAGCAGGTTCATCAAAACACCCTTAACCCCCAGAGTCAGATCCCAATAAAGGCATAACAAGGGGATGTTTCAACTAGAATGATTAGGATAGTCCAGGAAAATTAATTTTGAAGTTCATGGCAGCCTCCTGTCAGAAACAGGCCACAGTGAGGAGGGGATGTTCAGGAAATGAAAATGAAAAGGCTGTGCTAAGCACTGCTGGTGGCAAGGACCTGGCTCTGCTCCTTCTCAAACACTCTCATAAAAGAATCACATCCTATGAAGCCAATTCAACGTGATACACTCAACAACTGGAGCCCAATTCCCAAATACAGAGCCCTGCTGCCCAAATCCTCCCTCCTTTTCTAAGGGCTCCCCGTGGCTCTGGTTTGGGCTGCTCAGAGCCACTGGAGCAGGTGCTGCTGCAGAGGGGCCCGAGGGGCTGCACATTGACCAACAAACCCAGGGCACCGAGGAGAGCACGGGGTGTCCAACTTCACTCTCCAAAAAGCACACTTCAAACCAGTTTCCCTTCAGCACTGCTGCCTTCTGCCACCCTGGCTCTGCCCAGCACACACAGCCTTGCTTTGCTCTGTCAAACCCACAAGGCCCCACCTGGGTTGGGGGATTTTTCATCCCAGTGCAGCCAGGGATGGTTCTGGTGCAGGGATCCACAGTGCTCAGCCCTCCCTCAGCCCCAAGGAGAACACCAGTCCTCCTCTTCTGCACACACAGACACAGCTGGGCTTGTGCCTCTGTGTGTCAGGACCCCCCTGTCCCCAGCACAGGGGTCCCCAGAGATGAGGCAGCAGCAGCCCCAGAGCAGGGTTCCCCCCAGGAACAGCAAAGCAGCAATTTCAGCATCTACTCTCCAGACAATAACTCCTTTCAAATTATAATTCACGTTTGAGAAAACAAAACAGAGCCCAACAAATCCTAGTACAGCTTGTAGCATACAGAAAGAAAAGTAGCCACAGCTCACGTGTGGCCTCAGAAAATGGAAACAGCAAATAAGTTCAGCCTCTCAAATCAGGCTGTGTTAAAGTGAAGGCTCATTATACAGCAAACTGAGATCATCTAAGCTTTGAGGGTTTTTGTTGGGTTTTTTGGGGTTTGTTCTTTTTTTTTTTTTCCATTTGAGAAAGGAATCAGAGGTCCCCCCCTTATCTGCCTCATTTATGGTCCACACAAACGCCAGGACAAATCCTGGGGAAACACCAAGCACCACATCCTGAGATTAAATCAACCCCACACCTCATGATTTTGCAACCATCTCTCCCAAACACAACCAGCACAACTGATCACTGATCAGCACAATAATCCAGAGGGAAGACTCAATCCCAGATCCTATATGGTCAGAGAGTGACCCCGTGATTGTTGAGGGAAATTAGGAATCAGCAAGGACACAACCCTGGCTAAGGGGAACCATTAAATAATTCCTCTCTGGCCTCACCTGCGGAGCCCGGGCGGGCCTTGGTGAGGCCCATCCCTTTTTCCAGGCAGATTTGGGGAAACCAGCTGTTTCATGTGGAAATCAGCCTTCCACCCCAAACCCTGCCAGCCCTGTGTGGGTGTCTGGGAGGGAGGCCCTGTCCCTGCACTTCCTTTCCCTCCTGTGCTTTGCACTTCTGTTCCCTGCCCTGATTTACCCCAGCACGGGCGAGGGGAGCCCAGCCCATCCCTGCTGGTAATGAGTATTCCAGTGGGCTGCTTCCATGGATTGAGAACAACATCCTCCCTGGGCAAAACAGAAGTGATTCCTGAATTAATTTAGATTTCCCGCTGCCTTGTTAGACCAGCTGGATATGGCACGCTTCATCTTCCCTGCAAACAGTGCCGCCGTCCCTGGGGGACACTCAGCACTTTATAAACCTGTCAAGCCCTTAAAGCCGGTGACCGTGAGGCTTCACAACAAAACGTGGGGAGGTTTATGGCCACACACACACACCAGCCAGTCCCAGAGAGGAGCTGCAGCACGGATGGGTTGGGACTGAGGGGATGTTGTTTTGTGCTGCGCTTTCATTTAAAAGCAAGCAAGCAAAAAAAAAAAAAAAAAAGAAGCACCGCATGATTTATTTTAAAGCATCCAAGCTGCTGCAGCCTGCAGTGCTTTGAGAGCGTGTGTGTATACATGGGAAATGGGAGATTGTCTCCAAAGTAATTTGCATTCATTCCCCTCTCCCCCTCCTCCATGCAGGGAGTGTTTTTAAAAGGGCCGATCCTGCACACGGCTGAATACCTCCAACTTCGGGGTGCAGAGCACCTGATCGAGCTGGTTTTTATTTAGGAAACATACTGTTCTGCCAGTTCCCCCTTCAAGTGCTAATTTACTCCTCTACTCTTAGACAAGCTTCACAAAATATTTTTTTTTTTTACACAAACAACATTTTTCAGCACCTCTGTGACCCCGCTCAGGCCGAGCACTCCGGGCGGAGCTGGGCGGGCAATGCCCGGTGATGGCCGGGGATGCTCCCGCTGTCCAGAGCCGAGCCCAGCCCTGCAGCACAGCGGGTTTGGGCTCCAGGCTCGGCTCGGTCCCCGGGGCCGTGCTCAGCTGCCGGACGCTGCCTGTCCCCCAGCTGGAGGGGCTGCCAGCTCCCGGCCGCTCCGCTGTCCCTCGCTGTCCCCTCCCGGCCGTTTGCTCAGCCTGACAAGTCGGCATCTGATGGAGCCGCTGCCGTTTGGGTCCCTCAGGGATTATAAGATGACTGCAGCAGGTCCCAGCTATTCTCTGCAGCCCAGCATGTTGTTGCTTCATTAAACGCCAAATTGTTACATTAATTCTAACTGCCCTGTAGAGATGTAGCTGTCAGGAATGATTTACTCGCCTCCAGCTGACTCGGAGCCTTTTTCCAGGCTCTGCAGAGGCGCTGGAAGAGGCCAGGGCCTGGGTGGGAGTGGGGTGCAGGACTTGTGTCCAGCCTGACACTGGCTCTGCCCTCCCTGGAGAGACACGGACACCCTTCAGACCTCAGTGGAAGAAGAACCAGGGAGCTAAAAAACGTGTGGAATTTGCTTTTGCTGAGCTGTGGGTGGCTGGTGAGACAAGTTTCCTGTTGACAGGCAGCATCTTTGCTGGAATCTTTACTGAGACCAAATCTCTGGGACTATCCCTCGTGCTACCCAGCAGCTCTGCCTGTGCTGCAGGAGGAGGACCTGGAGGTTTTCCTGCCTTCTTCCCGAGGAGGGTGATTTGGGCAGGGGGAGGCCAGGTGGGACATGAGGGCTGTGGGAACACCTCTGGTCAGATGCTCTGATACATCTGGGAGAAGCCACCAGAGGGACCTGAGGATGAGCTGGCTGTGCCCACCTTCCCTGCTCCCTGTGGATGAGGGGTTTCACCTGGCCCACACCCCAAAAGGGGCACTGAGGTCCCCAAGCTCTGTGCCCAAGCTCTTGGTCCCCTTTTGCCACCTCCTCCCCTGGATCAGACTGGGCTGGAGAGGAGGTGTCTGTCCCCTGGGCACGAGGGATTTGGTTTCATTGGCCTCACACAGGAAATCCAAATAAGAAAAAAATAAGCTTCTTCTACTATTTGGCATAAAATCTAAACATTTCTGTAAGGAACACAAGTTTAGGCACAAAGGTGAAAAAAAAAAAAATTGATACAGTAGATTTTCCTCATTGAGAAGACAAAAAATTTCCTGCCTCCCATGTCATGCACTGATGGAAATCAGTGGAGGTTGTAAAGCCACCTGCAAATTGAGCAGTGCAAACCTCCTCTTCCTAACTCTGCCTGGGTTTTACAAGCTGCCAGTCAGTCGGACAGTGTTAGTTTTATTTGCCTCTTTCAAATTGGTTTTCTTTTTAATGGGAAGAAAGCATTTATATTAATGGAATCCTTGAGCCTCGGCCCTGAAAGGAGAGGCTGAAATGCAATCCCTGAATTTGAGCTCAGGACACTCGGGGAGCTTTTTCCCCGTTCAGAGCAGCACAAGCGCCGGCAACTTCCAGCCCCGTTCTGCCCTTCCGAGCAAAGCACAAAGGCAGGGGGACATTTGCATTTCTTCCTTTCTTAAATTCAGCCATCCCCTGGGAATTCCCGAGGGCAGAGGAACAACAGCACCCGTTATTTACTGAGAGGGAAACGATGAGAAAAATATCTGTAAAACACAGGTTCAATTACTACAGTTATTAGACTTTTTTTATAACAACAGAATTATCCTAAAACCAACTGCATTTCTGTCTTTCTGTTGTTATTTCTTAATTTTTAGGAAATAAGAGTGGTTTTTTTGGTCTTTTATATGAAAATATTATGAATACTTGAACTGCCAAAATATTTTGATGCAAAACACCTTCCCAGATTTGGAGAGGGCATTTCTAGACACAGAATTCTTGAAAATACAAGCTCTTCTTTTCTCTTTCAGTGAAGTTCTGCGATCTGCTTGTTTTAAATCCCACAGTTTTCTATTTACTCCATAAATTTCCATAAGAAATGTGACTGTGATGTAACTACAGGCTGGCAGCAACAGTTGTCTCTTTATTATTCACTTCTGGAGAAGGAAGGAGAAGCTGCCGAGCCCAGCTCTGGACTCAGGAGCTCAGAACTGAAGGAAACAAATTTTTGCCTGGGATTTCTCCAGCCCCTGCCATGGCTCTCGGAGTGGATCTCCTGGAGAGAAAAGTGGGAGTGTCTCTGCTGGGTGAGCAATTCTTCCCTAAAGCCGTGACCATGGAGCTGCTCTGCTTTGGGCAGGCTCCTTGTGCTCCCTGAGAGCAGAACCTGGGGTGCCAGGAGGGAAAGGAAGGAGGGGGCGATGAGCATCGTGAGCAGCACAGCCCTCGAACTGCCCAGCAGCGGCCACGTGTCCTTTAGAAAAGGCGAGGAATAAAAGCCGGGATGTTCCAGGTGTCCCCCGGGGCACGGGGGCTGTGCCAGGCGCTGGCAGCCCGCAGGGCACCCGCGGGTACCGGGGCATCGCCCCGGGCTGTGCTGCTGCTCTCATGGGCATGGAAAACCTCTGGGCAAATATTCCCTGACTTCCCAGGGGAGTGGGAACCTCAGAGCCCCACGTGTGTTAAAAAGTGTCTGTCCTCAGGTCCTCGAAGCGGAGAGCTCAGCACCGAGCTCCCAGCAGTGTGACCGCGGACACGTGGATGTGTGTGCTTATCTGGATATGGATTCCTGTGTAAATGCCTGTATATGTTCGGTCAGACTGACTCCCTTAGGAGTTTTTTCCCTTTCTTTCTGATTGAAATATTTCCATATCTGTGTTTCACGTTCGCAACTTTCTGCAGACAGACAACATCGGATTCTACTTCCTGTTGCTGTATCAGCCACCACCTTTGCCACAAATGCTGAAAAATAATAATGTCCCATCAAAAATATGATCAAAGCCAGAGCAGTCCTGTTCAGATCTCCCAAGGACTGCCAGCCTCCCATGTCCTCATTTTTTTTTGTTCCAAAGCATTTCCATATCAGTGGGTTTGCTTCTCTATTGAAAGGGAATATTTCAACACTTTGTTCAATCATGGCATCAAGTTTTAAGAGCTTTTAGTTTCAGGTTTTTTATTTACTGATATTGATGTGAATTTAGCAAAAGACTATGTAAAGTTTAGCTGACAAATTTATTTGTAATCTTGAAGTATTTGATCATCAGAGAGAAAGCGAGAATATAAATAAAAGACACTGGACATCCACATAATCTACAGTTAATTCCATAATTTGTACAGATAACAATATACATATTGTCTTGCCTTTCCTCACAATCAGCTTGCACGATATCCGTGGAAATACACAAATGCCTGGAACAGAGACGTGGCCCCAGGGAAGGGGGTTCTCACTCCAGCAGTGCCTGGGGAAGGGCTCATCTTAAACCAGCCCGACCCCCCGAGAAGGTTTTTGGCAACAAGACATCAGGGTGATTTTTGAGACACTTTGCAGTAAAACTGATGCAAAGAAATTTGAAGGAAAAGCATAAGATCCACAACCCAGATCCACCACCGGTGTCCCTGGGTGAAGAAAATTCACCTCTTGACCTCGTGATAAACGTGGAATTACTTGGTAATAAATACATCTATTCACGGTTTAATGCTCATATGGAAGAGTCAACCTAGCAATCTACAAATTAAAGAGGGGAGAAGCAGAATTAACATATTATTTTCATTTTACAAAGGAAAAGGGCTGTTGATAAATGATTGGCATATTAAAGAGCATTTCGTTTTAGAAAAGTTAATGTAAATTCAAAGTAAAACAAAACATACCGCATTGGTGCACTTTTAAAAAATCTGTTGGAAGAACAGAGAAGTTTCCTACCATGGATTTCTGTAGTGATTCACTATGAACATTTCTCCTATAGAAATATAGACATTGTCACACCTTTCACCGTGGATGAGGATTTTATTTGCCCTTAAAAATGTTTCGGTGTGGATGGGCGACGGAGCACGTCCTTGCTTTGGAGAATGCACTGACAGCAAAACGCAAAATACCTCATATCAAATCTGTAAAGCACAAGTCTTGGTGTTTGGTAAAGACACGAGAATCAGTTTGGTTGGGACGCTCCGGGTGCCAATGGTTGCAGTGCCAGGGCCTTTGTCCACCATCATCATCATCACCATCATGCCAGGGTCCTCTCCGAAATCCCCTCTGCTCCCTCCGTGTCACATTCCTGCCCCGCTCGGCACTCACGGCTCGTCCCTCTGTCCTTTCCAAGAGCAGGTGACATTTAACAGCACCGAGTCCTTTCCCTTCCCACTGCCTGGGGGTGGCCCCGGTATCAAAACTGAGCGTGGTCCACCTCATCCAGCCAGGAGGCCGGGCTGGCCGGGAAATCCGGGTACCCCCCGCTGCTGCCGGTGGAGAGGTCGGAGCTTGGTCCATTCCCGGCCAGGACCCTCATGGGCTGGGGCACCCCTGGTCCGCTCTGTCCCATGATGGCCAAGCCGTTGTCTGGGTAAACCAAGCTGGAGATTAAGGGCTGGTGGCCTGGCAGAGCCTGCAGGGACGCCGGGGACGGGGGGATGCCGTAGGGGCTGTTGGAGCGCAGGTCGTGGTACTGGTCCTGAGCCGGGATCCCGCCGTGCTCCAGGGCGAAGCTCCCGTTGGTGCCAGCCTGCCGCCCCAGCGCAGGGGAGGCTTCGCTGAGGTTGCTGTAAATCCCATTGGAATGGCTCATTTCGGACATGGAGGGCTCATCTGAAAGGGAAAAGGACTGGTTTTACTGGAGGAGCAATGGTCAGTGCTGGAGTGCAAGAGCAGCAGTCACCCAGGAACTCCAGCAAACTCCGGGTATAAATAGATTAAAAGGATGGGAGCCAAGCAGTCACACTCTTCCACTTGTAATTCCTTATTATTCCCATCCTTGTCAATAAATCTTCATAGGCAGCCATGGGATTATTTTTTTTTTCTGAGTACAAACATCTAATACGTCTTGGATTTTAAAAATATGCATGAAAAGTACATATTAAAATATAAGACTGTGATTTAAAAATAACTCTTTAAAGGGAAAGTGAATTCGATGTCTTTCCACTTTTTTTTTCTATTTGGTTTTGAGGTTTATCTTGAATTTTGATATCACTTTTAGGAGCTACCTGAACCAATGCAAGATAAATTCCCCATTGCTCAGGAAAGGAGACATTAAATTAAGATATTTGTCTGCTCAGGAACAGGCTAATGAAACCACAGAAACACAAACTGTTTCTGTTTCTGTGTTTTTAAGCCATTTGTATGGCTTAAAAACACTCCTGAGAAATGAGCAATATTTTTTAAGTTCCCAGCAAAAATTGTTTGTATTCGTTAGGGGCTTTATGGACAGTGAGAGCTGCTCTGTTGCCGGGGATACAAACCTGTTTGTGGCATCGAGCTCTCAGTAATTGTTCGACATTTTTTAGTTATTATTTATAGACTATTCATATTTAATGAGCTGATACACAGTGTGTATAAACAGACTCGAAAATCAAATAGTTTTTAGGAGCATGGGAGGGGAGCTGAGATGAAAAAGTGTGTGTTTATAAATACACAGTCTGTGTAAATATATACAGCGGTTTGCATTTCAGTTTCTCTCCCATTCCTGAAAATGATAGAAAAATTTGGGATGGAGCGTTGGGCTGGAGTTGGGATTGTGTCGAACGTGTTTCTGCAAGTGTAACCCAGCCCGGGGCCCTGTCCCTGCCCCTGCGGGTCTGGAGAGTGCGGGGTGAGCTGCTCTTGCTCTGTCCTGGGTTTGTCACCAGAAAGCTCGGCCCCAAAAGGGGACACTCTGCTGCAGAAGCCGCCTAACACGCAACAATTTCCTTTTTGCAGCACCGGAACAGCTCCCGCAGGACTGAAGAGTCCTAGTCTGGGTTTCCCGGTTTTTGTATTTCCAAGAATCCCTTGAAAAGGCCGTGTCTGTGCAGCGGCTCTGACACCGCAGCGCTGCCCGGGGAGCTCTCCCTGCTCTTCCCGCAGCTTTCGGGCCCGGCCGGAGGCAGAGCGGAGCTTCCCCCGCCGTTCCTCGGGCCCGCCTGTCCCTCGCTGCCGCGGCTCCGGTTCCGCCCGCGGTGGATCCCGCGGCTCCTCCCTTCTCCCGCCTCGGCCGCTCGGTTTCACCCGCTGTTTTACTGCCGCAAATTCCGACCGCGGCCCCGAGGGGGTGAAAGCAGCCGGGGCACGGCAGCAGCTTTTGGGGGAGGACACAGCCCGCGCTCGCAAAGCCCGGCTGGGGCTGCGGGGACCGACCTGTGAAGGAAACCTCGGCGTCGCTGTCGGGCCCCTCCTCCTGGATGCTGTCCTTGTCGGACTTGGATGTCCCCCGGGAACGCTTCATGTTCCTGAAGTACTGCCCCCACCGCTGCCTCCCCGCGTCCTTCTTCAGCCTTTTCTCCTTGGCCCTGCGGTTCTGGAACCAGACCTGCGAGCGGGGCACGCCGGGGAGCTCCGTGCCTGGGGGGCCGCTCCCCGCCCGCCGCCCCCGGCCCGGCCCGCCCGGACCCCGCTCTCACCTGCACCACCCGCATGTCCAGCCCCGTCTCCGACGAAAGCTGCTCCCGGACGTGCCGCGCGGGTTTGGGCGAGTTGTTATAAGCGTTTTTGAGGGTCTCCAGCTGCTTGGCCGTGATGGTCGTGCGGGGCCTCTTGGCCGTAGACTCAGCCTCTGCCGACACGGGGCGAGTTAGGGGTGAAGTTACCACGGGGGACGCGGGACCCCCGACCCTCCCCGGTCTCTCCCTCCGCCCTCCCGCCCGGTGTGTGAGCCTGTCCCGGAGGGCAGGAGCGCCCCGGGCCGCCTCCCTGCTGCCCTCGGGGGTGGAAGGGACAGGGCAAGGGGTACCTCTCTGCTTGGCCGTCTCGTAGTCCGCCTTGCAGACCAGCCTGCTGTCCTCCATGAGGTAGAACTCGTCGCCGGTGGCCAGCTGCCGCTTGCAGACGATGCAGGCGAAGCAGTGCAGGTGGTAAACGAAGTCCTGGGCCCGGCGCACCACCTGGGTCGGGGGGATGCCCTGCTGGCAGGCGGCACACTTCGTCCCGAAGCGCCTGAGCATGGGGGACAAGCGGCGGCCGCTGAGCTGGGGGAGGCCGGGCGCGGTCCCCGCCGGGCCCGGCGCTGTCCGCGGTGCTGCCCCGGTGCCGCTGTCCCGGTGCTGAACCCCAAACGCGCCCGCGCTGTGACACCCGCCCGTCGCCGGCCGCCCCCCGTCCCTTCCCGGGCCGTCCCCACGCACTTGAAGAAGTCTTCCTTGCAGTAGACGCCGTCCCCGCGGCTGAAGCACTTCTCGGCCAGCTGCGTCTGGCAGTCGGAGCATTTCAGGCACTTGCTGTGCCAGTGCCGGTCCAGGACCTTGAGGATGAACCTGTCCACGATGTGCTGATTGCAGCCGGCGCACAGCGGGATCTCTGCGGGGAGGCAGCCCCCGTCAGCCCCGATGGCCCCTCCGCCTTCCCGACCGGCCCGGCCCGCCCCGCCGCCCCGGGGCTGCTGGTGACCGACGGTGGACCCGGGGGTGGCCCGAGGAACAGCACGAAAAAAAGCATTATTCGCTCAAATTCGTTGTTGCGGCGTCGTGGAGAGCAGCGAACGCCCGGGCCGAGCACACTCCGGGAGAAGTGCCCGGGAGAACCGGGATAAACAAGAAGGAAAGTGATGGAAACGGAATTAACCCCCCGAGCGAGCCGCCGGCAAATCTATAATTATCCCAGGCTCTTTTTCCTTTTCCTAAACTTCCAAAATTCACCTGCGAACAACGGCGGGGTAGCCCGAACTGGGTGGGGAAAGAAACTACCAAAAATTACGAGAATTGCACTGAAAATAAAAACGCGGCAGTCTTGTCCCGTCCCCCTCTAGATACCGACAGAGATTATACAGAAAGAGATAAGGATACAGTTATGGAGAAACAGAGATATAAAAATAAACAGATACAGCAGATAAATGTACATATAGATATAAACATAAATATATAGATTTCACTATATAGGTATAGATAGAGATAAGTAGGTGAAAATACGAATATGAGGTACATAAATACAGATATATCGGTATAGATAGAGGCGGAGAGATGTATGACACGGCTGTACAGAAACAGATGGGTACGGACACGAGAGCATTTCTATGTAAAGATAATTCTATGTAGATATAGGAGCTGGATCGCCGTGCACAGGGGTAAGAGGTGGAGGTGATAATCGTTATCCTTAACAATTCACCGCGTCCAAACAAACAACCCCAACAGCGGCAGCGCTAAAGGCGGCGGCCCCGGCCAGGACGGAGCTCCGGCACCGGCAGCGGGCACGGTAGCACGGCACAGCCCGGTAATGTCCCGGTCCAGCCCGGTCCGCGGCTCTTACGCTGCATGGCGATCCGCGGGCCGCGGCGGCTCCGCTCCCTCAGGCGGGCCGCGGGCTCTGGCGCATCTTCCGCGGGGCGAGGGCGCAGCCGCCGCCGGCCCCAGCCCCGCCGGACCGGGCGCGGAGCCGCCGCTCTCCCCCCGCCGGGCCCCCCCAAATCAGCGGCTGCTGTCCCCCGCTCCGAGCGCTGCCACCCCCGCGCCGCCGGGGATTTAATTCGCTAAAGCGGGTTATTTTTAGACGCCGGCCCTCGCCGCCGGTGCCGGTCTGAAGCGCCGGGCAGGGCACCGCGGCGCGCTGTATTTAATCCCCCCCGCCCCCGGGGCCGGCGGCACATCCCCTCCCGCCGCCCCTTCCCGGCTGCGCTCGGCGGGAGGGACGCGGCTCCGGGGAAACGAACCCCGACGGGGCCGGCGGCGGGCGGGGGTCGCGCCGGGGGAGGCAGAGCCGGCCGCTGCCCCGAGCTCGTTGTGAGCCGCAAACCCCGGGATTTGCCCCCGGCCCGGGAAAAGCACCCCACGGTTCGGCCCCCCGGCGGCGCCAACCCCCCCGGGACCGGCCCTCGGCCACGGTAAGCGCCGCCGAGCCCCGCCGAGCCCTTCCCGGAGCCCCGACGGAGCCCAGGACCGCGAGGCCGTGAACGAGCATCGTGTCCTGCGGGAAAAAGGAGTTTGCGCGTCCTTCGTTCTACCGGGGGCTCGATTGCGGCGGTGTCGCCTCCGCCCCCGGAGAGCACAAGCAGCTCCCGGTTGCCGGGTCAAACGCGCAGCTGCCGCGGCCGCGATGTGCGCACCGTGAAGAGCCCACGGGGACAGCCACGGAAAGGCGAACCGGGGGACGACCGGGGGCACCGGCCCGTTCACGGCGGCTGCGGGGCCGCGCGGTCGGGCCCGCTCACGGTGGCACCTCTGTCCCCGCACACCGGCGGGGCCCCCGCCCCGGCTCGTCGTTGATATTTTTTTTTTTTTTTTTAAGCCCCATCGAAAGCTTTCGATGTTGGCGAGAACCGGGACGGCCCCGCTCCGGGACCGGACCCGCTGCCCCAAACCCGGCTCAGCCTTCCGCGTGGAGCCCCGGAGCCCCGGCCACGCTGGGGGAGCGCAGCCCGGTTCTCCCCGCCCCGCCGGGGCTGACCCCGTTCGTTCAACGGGACGAAAGAACGTTTAAGAGCAGAATTAACGGAGTTTCTCTAAAGTGGGGAAAAAGCCGCGTGGGAGGCGGGCAGGAGGGCGCGGGTGGTCCCCGCAGTCGGTGGGAACCGTCGGGCAGCGGGAAGTCCCCGATTCGTCCCTGTTCTCGTTGAGCGGGGAGCGGGGGGACCCCGGGGCAGGAGCCGCCGTTCCGCCGGGCCGGGCAGAGCTCCCGTGAGCGCGGGGCAGCCGCCGCTTTTCCCCGGGATCGACGGACACCTGGAGCAGCGCACGGGGGGCAGCGAGGGGGGCTCTGGTATCGGGGACGAGGCAGAGGAGAGCGAGAGAGAGCGCGGGACGGGCGGGACGGACCCGCCGATGCCGTCGGGCCGCCCTTCCCCGCAGCCAGCCCCGACCGCGGCCCCGACGGTGCCCCCGGGACACAGACGGAGCACGGCCGGTCCCGCGGCTCCCAGAGCAGCCGCCGCTGCCTCCGCGGGGGGACGCGGAGATCTGCGCGCCTCCGCCTCACCTGGGCTCCGCGGGAAGGGGCAGAGCTCCGCTGCCTTCTCCGAACCGGCGCGCACCCGCTCCAGCAGCATCGCGGCCTCCGTGGGCGCCGTCCGAAGTGCGCGGGTGGCTGCGGAGGAGTGGCGGAGCGGCGCGGAGGGGCGCGCAGGGAGCGGCGCGGGGCTGGGCGGAGCGGGGGGGCGCGGGGGGCGGGCCGGGGGCGGCACCGGGCCGCAGCTGGGCCGCGGTTCAGCGCCGGGCTCTTTAGCATCACAAAAGCGGCCGAGGGAGCGCTGTCCCCGCCGTCCCACGCGTGGCCGAGCCCGACGCGTGGGCTCGGGCTGCAGCCGCCGCCCTCGGGTGCAAAGCGGCCCCGGGGCCCCCGCGAACCCCCCCGGCGGCCGAACGAAGGGGGTCGGGGGAGCCGCCGTCGGGGGGAGCCTCCGCCCGGGCCCGGCTGCCCGCCAGCCGCCCCCGAGCCCAGATTTCGTTTGTCCCCGCAGTGCGGGGCTCCCCTGAAGGCGCTCGTGGGCAGCGGGGGGGTTCTTTCCCCGCCGCTAATTAATTAACGAACGCGGAGAGGTAGCGGGTGCCTGACCCGCCGCCAGCGGCGTGCGGCGGCTGCAGGAGGTTAATTGCGCTAATTGAGGACGGTGCGGAGCCGGACGGAGCGTGTGTGTGCGGAACACGCGGGGCTGTGCGGGGTTTGTGTGAGCGCGGCGGCCCCGGGGCTGTCTGGGGAGGTCTGGCCGGGCACACAGGTGTGGGGTGCGTGTGCCCGTGCCCGGAGCCCGTGCTTGTGTTCTGTTCCACGGCACCTCGCGTTCCCGCGTGTGCGGAGCTCTCGGTGCGCTCCCAGGGGCGCGGGGGCCGCGTTTGTCTGCGGAGAGCCCCGTGCGTGTGTGCACCGCTTGCCGCAGGCAGCCGGAGCTGATAATTGTGGTTGTTACTGTGAGCCCGTTAATCCCCCCGAATCCCTTTACCTCCTGCTCGCAGGGGATTACAAATTAATAAAAGCAGCTTAGGGGCGGGAGCCTCCAAACTCACATATGCTCCCGCCGACGGCAGCACCGCGACTTTCGCCCGCCGTGGAGCCCCCAGCGAGCCCCGAACCCCAAGGCACCCAGCCCAGACCACCCAGCCCAGACCACCCTCCCCTCCTCCGCGTCCTGCGGGGCCGAGGGCCGGGTCGGGGCTGTCCCCTGGGATGTTTCATCTGGCAGGGGGCAGGATCCAGTCTGCGGGACTGTGAGGCTGGGAAATGCAGGGATTCACTTTGGGGACCAGGACTGGGGTCCCCAAATAAAGCACCCGGGAACGCCAGGCGGGAGTTGGGGTCCAGGTGCTGCCCGGGTGTGGCCGGTACCGTGCTGCAGTGACACCGGGTGCCACCAGCACCTGCCCCTCCCCAGGGCCATGAACATCTTCTGGGGGCAGCTGATGACCCACACGGTCCCTCCTAAGATCGGTTTTTAAGTGGATTTTTAGTCTGAGCCTCTAAGGAAGCAAACCCGGGTGTGGTGGTGCTGGTTCCCCCGGGCACGGGGCAGGGGTGGGGCAGCTGTGGCCGGGCAGGAGCGAGGGCAGGGGCTGTGTCCCACTCAGGAGCGAGGGCAGGGGCTGTGTCCCACTCAGGACAGGGGGCAGGGGCTGTGTCCCACTCAGGACAGGGGGCAGGGGCTGTGTCCCACTCAGGAGCGAGGGCAGGGGCTGTGTCCCACTCAGGACAGAGGGCAGGGGCTGTGTCCCACTCAGGACAGGGGGCAGGGGCTGTGTCCCACTCAGGACAGGGGGCAGGGGCTGTGCCCCACTCAGGACAGAGGTCAGGGGCTGTGTCCCACTCAGGAGCGAGGGCAGGGGCTGTGTCCCACTCAGGAGCGAGGGCAGGGGCTGTGTCCCACTCAGGACAGGGGGCAGGGGCTGTGTCCCACTCAGGAGCAAGGGCAGGGGCTGTGTCCCACTCAGGACAGGGGGCAGGGGCTGTGTCCCACTCAGGACAGGGGGCAGGGGCTGTGCCCCACTCAGGACAGAGGTCAGGGGCTGTGTCCCACTCAGGAGCGAGGGCAGGGGCTGTGTCCCACTCAGGAGCGAGGGCAGGGGCTGTGTCCCACTCAGGACAGGGGGCAGGGGCTGTGTCCCACTCAGGAGCAAGGGCAGGGGCTGTGTCCCACTCAGGACCAGCAGTGGCACCTGCCAGCCCCGTGGTCTCTCATGCTGTGACGCCCAGGACCTCACAAAAGGCCTTGTGCTGATCTCTCCCTGCACACCCCCTCCTGTGCCCAGACCTGCCCGTGGTCTTCCTCACTTGGGCTTCTGCCATTAATAAAAAACAACCATTAATAAAAACCAACCCACTCAAACGTTTATTTATTCCTGGTTTATTTTTTTTCTTCCCTCATTCAGATTCCTCAGCAGCTCCTGAGAAGTCTGGGCTTAAATATGCACCTCCCCAAGATGATGGATCTGGTTTGTCATGGACATGTTCATGAGCTGTCCTGGCAATAAAGCTCAGCTCAAAACAATTTGCAAACACAGGTAAAGAGCCAAAACGCATCCACTTTGCCCAAACGTTTGCAGTTTATTTTAAACAAGCACATTAGTTTACAATTTAGTACAAAACAGTCACTTTTCCTTCCAAGAGAGGAATGAGACAGTAAAAACCCAACCCAACCAGAACAGACTTGGAAATGTCAAGTTATTGACGTCAAATAAATAGAACATTTAAATTACTGAAATGGTATTGTCACTATTTTCAACACCTCATGTGCAACACCACACCTGGGACTTTTGTTCCCATCCAGCTCTGTGCAGGAACAGCAGGGTGGATGCACTGCTGGATACAGAAAATTAGGAGTTCTCACTAATAACTTCATGGGGTTTCTTTAGCACTTGCAGCCTTTGTCTCTCCTGGCACAAGCTATTCTTTTTATTTTAATATTTCCTATTTGAAAACATCCTGAGAGCAAAGAAAGCTCCATGAATTACAAAGGGCCAAGTGACTGCCCCCAGCACAGCACGATTCCCACAGGGAAGTGGCATTGCAGGAACCTCTGTGGACAACACACCACACAAATAAACCCTCCAAGGTTCAGGATGTGGGGCTTGGAGACAATTTTTTGAACCAGAAACACTTTCCTGGCAGCATCCCCCATGCCTCAGCACAGGCTATTGTTACAGAGACATAAAATTTGTCATTAGAAAGACAAAAATAAACCCAAGCAAACCAAGATTTGCTCAAGTGAATTCAAAGTCAAGAAAACCTTCCCAGATGAGGACATTGGAGTGAAAGCCTTGGCTGGCTCACTGGCAAGAGCTGGAGCACCAACATGGACAAGCAACATCCTAATTTCATTAATTTCATACTTTTATAGTCTGAAGAGACAAAAAAAGCCACTGAAGTTTGAGTATTGATTCATTTTGTTGTGTTTGCAGCAGGGTTGCAGCAATGTGGAAGTTAAATGTGTGTAGCAAAACCCCCAAACTTTATTCCAAACCCACATTTGCTGTTTTTACATGGCAAAACCACCCCTACAAACCCCCAAGGCCTTTTGCTTTCATGTGCAGATGAAAATGAGCAGAATGAATCAAAGCTTATGAAACCAGGTCTATTCTTGTTAGAATTCTAAACAACTAATGACTGAATTTCAACTTGAGAATGTGCAATACTGACAGCAGGGATGAACTAGCTCAGCATTGCTGTGCTGGGTTAGGTTTTCCTGGTGTTTGGATTTTCTTTTAAAGCTAAGTGTCCTTGCTGGAGGGCTGAGAACACCCCAAAGTTACCGGATTTTCAAAAGTCAGTGTGGAATCTCCAGGTTTTCCTCTGAATGAGCCCTGGGATCTCTCACTGGATTCCAGCCCAAACCAAAGGGCCCTGATGAGCCTGGACCCCCTTTCCCAACAGCTCACCATCACCCTTGTGCTTGCAGGGGGTTTGAAATCCAAGCCCAGCAGCTCTAAGGATGGGAGTCACAAACTCCTAAAGAGGAAAGACCCAGGATGGTTCCTTCTGCCAGAACTCTGGAATTCTGAGGGTCCTTCAAGGGCACAGACCCAGCCCCTCTGCAGGAATCTTGGACTGACAGGGTCCTGAGAACTGAGATTTCTTCCTCTGACACATTCACAGCAGCCCCTGAAAGTTGTTCCTCTCTGTGGGTGTTACTGTGATAAATTTCAGCTACAAGGGACAGTGAATCTTTGCAGCTCAGTTCTGTCTTTCCAACTGGATGCTGCAGAGACCTGTCAGAAACACTCCATTTTGTGAACAGCCAATATTTGATTATAAAAAAAATAACCCTGTGGAGTTTCTGTGCTTTTTTGTTGCCAGGCTTCAAACTTTCTTTGCTGGGGCTTCTGAGGGAAATTAGAGGAGGACACACCAATGGTATAAATCCAGGGAATTGGCCAGGGACTCCTTATTCCTTCTCATGTAACAGAGGAGCCAGCAAACCTTCAATTAAATTAAAAGTTGCAAATGTAGAATTGAAAGGAAAAGCCTTTTTATATAACATAATTAATCTGGAGAACTCACTGCCACGAGAAAACATTGAGGCCAAAACCTATTAGGATTAACTAAAGATTAGGTAATGGATAACTAGAACATGCTCAATTACATTGGATAGGATTATAAACTTCACTATCCAGGACGTGAATTATCCCCCCCAGCCAGGATCACAGCACCTCCTACTCCCAAGGATGATTTTGTAATGTTTTCAGGATTTCTTCTCACTGCTGCTCCAAGGACCCCACACTGAGCTGTAGAGGGAACTGGACATCCCAGAATGGGGCAGCTCTGTGTGGAAATACCAAGGGAAGTGTTAATTGCTCTCTTGTGATGGGGAAATTCAACAGAAGAAACTCAATATTTCTAGATTTTCCAATCTGTTCTGCCACAATAACACAAATCATGCTGCCCTTCACTAAAAACATTGTTTTCCTTTCCTAGAGTTCATCAGGATTTGTTTCCACCTGGATAACACCATAATTACTTGGCAATCAGATTCAGGCTGCTAATTGTGTCCCAAAACTCTCACCCTAGTGATGACACACACATATCCTCGTCTGGAACGCACCAGAGAATGGATGAATGATTTGAACATGAAATGCTTCCTACTTTAAATATGTAAATAATATTTCAGAAAGTCACAGAGGTTTAGAATTGATTTAATCAGAAGAGAACTCATGTTTCCTGAAAAGAAACATCAGAATTCCTGCTTCTCCCAGTGAAGCAGCCAAGGTACCATTCAGCACTCGGGAAGGTGAAATCAACTCTGGATGAATTAAAAAAAATAAAAATAACACCTGACTTGAAAATACACAAAACAATATCCAATTTCCTTCTCCAGCAGGCACAGCAGATTGCATAATGCAATGTTTACTCTGGAAATGAGTAAAGGATGTTGGTGGGAAGTCATGGAAAAATCTTAACTGCCAAATGCAACGCTCCCGTGCGAGGACATTGACGTGGCCTTGGGCAAAGCCTGGGGATCTCAAGGCCAGCTCCACCTGTTCAGCTGAACACCTGGGAAATGCCTCGGGAAGAAAGGGGCCTGACCCAAGGAATACTGCATATAAAATCCCTGATCATAAATATTAAAGCTGTGTCTGGGACCCAACAGCCACGTACAGCGAGAACTCCTACACCGAGGAACGGTGAGCCTTCACTTTCCAGCGCTTGGACCTCACCCGGAAAAAAAAGTACATGATCATTAAAAACAAGGATGATGCCACATAGAGGATGACACACAGACTCATGTCTAGGTTGGAAAATCCAATCCCCAGGAAGGACACAGCCTGCCTGGTCCCTTTGAGGTTGACGGATGCAGCTGCGCTTTTGCCGCTACCTTGGACAGCTCCAGGATTTCCCATTGGCTTCTGGAACACCTTGGAGCCCGGATCTCCTGGGTTCTCCTTATCCTGGAGCTTGTTTTCTCCATTTCCCACCGAGTTCTTCAGCAGGTTTTTGTCTTTCACCTCCCTCGTGTCTCCCTGCTCGTTGTCACCGGGGTCAGTCTGGCTCTCGGTGTATTTATAGAGAATATTTTCACTGCTGTAGTGGGACTTCAGGAATTGCAGCACTTGGGCTTCATTCCAGCTGTGCAGCCCTTTGATTTCTTCATGACATGCAGGACAAATGTCTGGAGTTGGCCACTGAACTTTGGGGAATTTTGGATCTTCAGTCAAATCACCTAATTGGGAGGAGAAAAATATAAATGGGAAAAAGTCAGGAGGAATGAACTGGGAAAGCTGCACCATCAGACACTGCCCAGGGAGTGTTTTCCACTTTCAGTGAGGTTGGCATAAAAAGCCACAGCACAATAATGGAATTAAACAAAGACAATCACAAATTTTGGAACTTTTCTCATCAATCCCGACTCCAAACATGTCAAAATACAAACACTAACTCACAAGTATTTCCCTTTTCTCACAGTAAAAGCTGCAGCATTTCAATCCCAACCCCAAATCCTGCAATTGCTGCTTCCAGAAGGCAGGAACACCCAACAGTCTGGGCCCTGCAGGGTTAACCTGAATTATGGTGCAAAACAAACTGCTCTTTTCACTCCTTAATCCCTGTTTTCTGCCTGGTTTGCAAGAGCAGCTCCAAGGCCAGACACACAGATATTTTCATGTTTCTGGGTTGTGAATCATTCCATCCCAAGCTTGCTTTTCCACAGCTCTGCACCATTACCAGAACAAACATTGGCAGTATTTTAAAAGCCACGTTCAGGTTTAAGACGTATTTTTCAGCTAAAAAATAAGTCTTTAAATACATAACACTGTCTTGGATTAGATCTGATTTCAACATTTCAGATGCTCACAGCTCTGGCCACGTTTCTGAGCTGAACGCTGCAGCTGGTCTCACACTTTGCTCTAAAAACCAGTATTTTAAAATTTGAATGGAGATAATTTTTAGAAAAAAATCTTCACCTGCTAAAACCCCTAATTTATTAACCTGATTAGTACACTAGCACTTAAAATACTTTAGAAACAATCATTTTGCATTTTATTCTCATTTTATTATTTTTATTCTTTTTAAAAGCAGGAAAATTCCCCTGGGATTCAAAAGTCATTTAAAAATATTTGTCTGCTTGATATTTATGAGCAAAAGAGCAAATTGGCTTTTTTATCCTAAAGATCACCCAGCAATCAATTTGTTTCAATAAAAAATGCAGAAACAAAATGTGTTACAGCAAGGTTACAAAGAGAAAACTCCCTGTACTTTATGTTTTCCTGCCAAAGAGGGAAATGCTGTAAATCCTGTGCATTCCAAAGGAACAGGGAATAATTCAATAAGGCAGAGCCACATCCAGGCACCTCCTGACCCCCACCCCAAGGTGTTTTCATTGACCAAACACCATTTCTCACACAGCACCACAAATACAGACGCAGCTTTTAAGGATGAAAATATATCACTGTCCCACAGAGAAATTTTAGCAAACTGAAAAAGCATAATTTAACATTATTATTTATTCCAGTGTGTTTATACTTCTTACTAAAAGGCTATTTTAGCTGGCTGCTGCATCACCTAAATCAATATCCATGTGAGTTTTCCAATACCTTAATGTTCTAAATAAGTGCATTGCTCCACCACTTGGCAACTCCAAGTCCACAGGAGTTGCCTGTTAGAGGAACCAAAATTAGAGGATGTTTTTATTTAATCTCTTATTATTTACTTTTTTTTTTCTCCTCAGAGAAAGGAGGCAAACTGTTTGTACTCACAACAGTATTTAATTCTTCATAAATCTTGGGAATGCAGCAGGAGCATAATATGAACACAATGTAGCATATTGAAATTGTAACTAATGCTGCATTACCCAGATCCATAACAGCAGACAGGGATTTAGTGCAAAGAGAAACCAATTTTCTTTAGTGCTTTAGTTACTTGATACCTCCATAACAGAATGGATTAAACACAACCAGTATTTTAACAGCACTTTCAACTGAAAACACAGGGATCTGGAGGGGGCACAGATTTCCTTTATACAGTAATTTTATTTTTATTCAGATGCTGATCAGCCAAGAGTTGAGGCTCTTTTATCCTGAGGAAGCCTCTTGCTCAATTGCCATCATTTTCCAAAACAAAACAAAGGCAGGTTTTAACCCTAAACTGCTACAGAAAGAAATGTAATTATTTTTTATCCACTGCTAAGCAGCTGAATGGCTCCTTTGATTTGTGCTCCAGGAAGAGCCTCACCAAGCAACAGGTGAAATCTCAGAAGAAACCAGCTCTGAGAATGATGTTTCTCACTCTCTACCAGCTCTGGCTCAGGAGTTTCTCTCCCCTACCTGCCAGCCTGTTGTTCACCACGTTGTGCTTCTCCCAGAGCCACAGAACAGCCTGGTCCAAGCTTTTCACAGAATCCATGGATTCTTTGGCCATCTCCTCAAAGTGCTGAGCACAAGCCTTGCATCCAAAGAAGTGCTGGATGTATCTCCTCATGACCTGCAGCACAATTTGGGGGTTGTCCTCAAGACCTACAAGACAAAGGACAGACACAGCTCCAACAGCAGGAAACTGAAAGTGGGGAGAAGGAAAGGAAAAGTTGCTCCATTCTTGTTCCACAGAATTGACACCTGATCTGAAATGAATCACTTTTGCAATTTACACTGGCTGTTTGTACCAACACACACAACATATTCAGTCTGTACAGCTGTGCCCAAAGCTACCCTGAACACCACAATCAAACAAAAGTCAAGTGGTCTCTACAGCAAAATTTCTCCTTTCAGAGTATCTTAAAAATTGAGGGGAACACCAAACTTAGTTAATGAAAACCAGACATGATTTTTATCAGAGGACATTGTGAAATTGTTAAAATATGCAAAATACACACTTTCTGTATGCCACAACTCCTGGGGAATTAGGGACTTTCTCCAAGCTCTTGCCCAATAACTAAATGAATGTTTATATTATGCATTCACCTCCATATTCATGCCCAGGCACTGAAGTTACGGTGATTTTACTACTGAAAAATCAAGAGTCAAACCCCCTCTGGTGAGTCCTGCACAGGGTGCCTGTGAGGGCTGTTTGTTACTCCACAATTCTGAGGAATTAGAGAGCACCACAATCTCATTAGAGTTATTAATTCCATGGCTTTTCTGGCAGGCTCTGAATGCACAGAGCAACTGCTGAGCAACACTTTGGAGAATAAATCAGGAATTCCTCCTAAAATAAACACAAACACGTGATTCTTTTTATAACATTCACACTAAATGCAAAAGAATAATGAATTCAGCAGGAAGATGAGGCCTGCACAGGCTGAGAACTTTGTGGCCTTTCTTGTGTCAGCAGGTAGCTCCTTACATCTCTAAGTGCCTTGGAAACCTGATATAATTTGTTGAAATCCTAATGGTTTCATCTCTGTCGCACAGAATTTCTGATTCATGCTTAATTGACCCAGTAAATTATGTCAAAATGTATTTTAAAATGTCCTGTGTGTTACCACGAGCACACACTTGTCAAATTAAACACATTTTATGGTGCAGATTGATCAAATTACAGACTCCTGCTGCTGAACGCCATGAGTAATTTACTATTGCTTTGTTTTCTTGGAAAAAAAAACCCGAAACAACAAAATCTGCTCAAACTATCAGAGCAGTCATCTGTTACAGATATGGGAAATACATAAAGATTGTCATCAACACCTTTATTTAGGACAACAACAGGATATTCTTAAACACAGCAGCAAAAAGAAGTCTTTAAAGCCCAAAAGAAATCCTAAAAAAACCCTGATTTCTCCTCAGCCATTCAATATCTGTGATTGAACAGACATGTATAAATAAAAGCTATGAGATTAAAGCAGATTAAATTACTGCATTAAAAGAAAGGCTGGAAAATTATTTTGGAAGTTAAAACGAATTTCAGGCAGAACAGTTTTACCATTTATACTGAAATATGTATTTAGGAAAAACAACAATAACAAACACAACCAGCAAATTATCTCTTTGTGGAGAAACAAGAGATTCACACACAAATTTAATTTTATCTGTTCTCCTGTGCAATGGTACAACCCTGAAAATTCATTTTGTGGGGAAATCTGTCAAATTCAGCAATAGATTTAAAAAATGCCAGATAATTTATTATAAAACCCACAAGCCTGTCTTATTCACACCAGCACATCCTGTTACCTAAAACCACATTTCTTGTCATGACGTGTGCTCAGGAAATGATTTCTACGATGATTTTACACATCCTTGGCTGTGAGCAGTTCTGTCCTGAGTTCCTTTGGATCCCTCCTGCTACTCCCACTGCAGGTTCAGATTTCCCCATTCAGCATGAAAATGCATCAGACATAACCCAATAAAATCATTTTATCAAGAAAGCCACAGGGAGTTCACCCAGAGTGCCAGGCCCTCGAGCAGAGGGGATGATCAAGAAAAATACATCTGCTTCAGAAAGAAAACAATTGCAAAATGGCTCATTTTGTTTGTTTTTTCTTTTATCAGCCCCGAGATGAATCTTCTATTAACATCTGCCATGTATCATTGTGTAATCCTCCTTTTCTCTTTCCTCCCAAACTACTGCAATTCAGGGTAACCCTAATCTTTAAAGTGGACAAGAACCATAAAACCCTACCTGTGGTGGGAAGGATTAGGGAGTGCATCATGCTTTTTAGTAGATGGGATTTAAACAAGCAATAAGGAGAGGAAAACCTCCCAAGACATAATCCCACAGTCTCAGACTGACCCAATTCTTTCACCATAAGAAGTGATCATCACATATCTGGCCCGATTTACAGCCAGGGTTAACTGTGCCAAAGAGTTCTCAGGTTCTAAAATGTGTTTTTTAACTTCAGGCTCATGCCTGAAATACACAGTTTGAGGGGCAATTTTGTGTAGTTAAATATTAAGAATTTTTTTTTTAGATTTAATCAGAACATTTTGGAACTAAGAGGGGAAATTTAAGTTATGCAGGATCGTGCTGAACAGCTCAAAACCATCCAGCACAAACCCCTCAAACTCACTGGGCAGTGAATGCACTAAATTGAAGAAATTCAATCTACTGCCCCATGAACAACAAACAAAACAGAGAAACAAAAGCCAACAACAGAATGATTTGCTATCAAAAAATGCCTGTTCTGCAGGAGAATTATTCAGATTTGAAGGATTTTCACTCTGACTGCAAATAATGCTTGACAAATGCATGGATGTAATGTGAAATGGATGTAATGTGAAATAATAAAATCCTTTTAAACATACAATCAACAACTGGTAAATTGAAAATTTCTGGGTTTTATGATGTCCATGTAGAATTCCCATATTCCTTGGAAAAGACATTTAAAAGGTTTTAAATGAAAACTAAATAGAACTGTAACCAAACAAAGCACTGTCCTGGCAAGAATAAAAAACAAACTTTTAGCATCAGTGATTCTATTTTCATTGGGGAAGGAGAATAGATTTTATAACCAGCATGTTTCTTAAACAGGAATCATCACTAGAATATTAACACTCAGCTTCACAAGATGCTGCAAGTCTAAAAATGAGCAATTTTACAGAGTGCTGGCAAAGTTGTAAATCACTGCAGGGATTAATGACAGGTACATTCAGCTGAAAAAAAATAAACCAGAAATCGTAACATTCAGTATTTAAGAAATAACATTATAGAAGGATCAGCTAATGGCTCTACAACTTTTACAGCTACTGAGCTGTATGGTAAAACCTCATTTTACTCAAATTTCATTCCCAGTGCAACCTCAGGTAACCTGAATCATTTTCATCCCTTTTCAGGGAGCTCAAAATTTCTTTGTTTGAAATTCTCTTTTTATTTTTTCCCTTTTTTTTTTTTCTGCTTTATTACTTGCAGCTTTAGGGCCACACACTTCATTTAGCACATTTCCAAACCTTCCTGCTGCAGCCAAGCTCTGACCCCTGCTGGTGCAGCCTTGCAGCCACTCTCCTCCACAAAACTGATTCCCTGAGGATTTATACACCAAAAAATATTTGCTGCTCACCTGTGTTTACCAAAGCTTTTGGGCTCAGTGCAGCCTGAACAGTGAGGGTATGGAACAGCTTCCAGAGGGAGCAGCTGTAGCCCCTCAGCTCTGGTCTGCTGCCCTGGCACCCAACCCACTGGACTTTCCTGGGGAGAAATATCCCAGAAATCTGCAAAAAAAAGAGATGTATTTAAGGTATGTGCTGCTCTGGGGCCTAAATGTCCCACTGAGTGTGGCAGCACTGCTGATCCCACATGGAATTGAGGTGATCCAGGGTAAAGAACATTAAATGACTTTCTGCACTTGTTAATCAGTTCATGCTTCAGGCAAACAAAAATCCTCATGTCTCAGATACTCTGAAGCATCATCATAAAACTCATCCCTGTTGGACAAGATACAGATTGTTCAGTCATTGACATCAAACCTACGAAAATCAGTCTGACAGAGCACACAAAGTAGTTTAACCTGTGAAGATTTTTTTTTTTAAGAACACAACACACAAAAATATTCCTGTACACTGCCAGAGCTCCAGCTTCTCTGGGCAGATCCAAATTTCCCTACTACTCCACAAGGTTTACATGATTTACAGTGTAAAGCCTTAACTGGCTGTAAAATTCCATATTATTTCTTCTTGGAACAAACCCACTCCTTATTCATTGCACCTGAAATGCAGTGCAAGATTTTAGTTTCTGAGATTCCTCTCTCCTCTTCCTAAAACACACAGGAGGCTTTCAAATTTCAGACAGAAATAGGGAAGAAATTGTGAAGTTCTGAGCAAAGACAACCCTATGACAGGGCTTTGCCAAAGTGGGATGGGATTCCAGCAGGGAAATTAGAGAGTAATTTGGGGCAACTCTTCAGGAATAATGCACATTTCAGTGGGTAAATTTCCCATCACTTAAACTCTAACCTTCAAGAGAATCCTGCTGACAGCAGGCACAGCAAAATCAGAAATATCCTCTAGGCATCTTGCATCCCTGGGGATGACATTAGGGAACAAATATTGCTTGCTCATTATAAAACCCAGCCAGGATTGCGTGTTTCAATTCTCTCATTTCAATTTCTTTGTGGGGATGTGGGTTGTTTTTTCCTGCTAATGATTTCACTTTATTTTCATGTTAACCTTCTTATAACTCCATTATGACTGGGGGAGCAGCAGTAAGTGATGTCTTAGATTGACAGAGAATCTTATCCTTTCCTAATGCCCTGTTTTATGCTGGAACTGGGAACAGCTTACCCGCATTTTGTTGTTGACCAGATCCAGGATAGCATCATAAGGGATTTTGTCTAATGGAAGGCTCACCAGCCACTCCTGCAAGGTCTCTAACAACTTCACCACGGGCTGACGGCCAGGAAAAAGCTGAGAAAAATAAAAAAAAAACAAGGAAGAAAACATTTTCAAGCACAGATCTCATTAGCAACAAGACGCTTTTGGTTTTATCCAAAGGTTTTTGCCATCTGTAAAATGCTTCATTTTGTTTTTCTGAGGAGCAAATTAATTACTTGTTCTGCTTTCAGTAAAAAGCCACCTCACACCAGCTTTTGCTTACAAAATTCAACAAGTTTTTTTGTGCAAAATGTTAAAAATTAAGCAGGCAGGAATGCTACGGAACAACTTGACATTATCCAGGATTTCACATTAAGATAATTCAGTTCAGAATGTTGCTCAAAACAGAGTAAAACACCTCAGTGAAACAGAGAGGCTGAAATCCTTCTCATTTCTGGAAGATCAATCAGAAAAATTAGTTCTTTTTAGTCAGATTTCTGTAAGTTTAGGAGTAGTTATCCAGAATAACATCTTTATTTCATGTCTAACAGTGATTTCCAAAGTGATCTGGAATCAGGGACTTCCTTAACCCAGAACTTACAGGAGCCACAGCCTGGCAGATGAGTGTGAGGAACTGTAAATCAGTGGTAAGGCCATTATTTTACAGCAGAAATGCTGTTCTGTTTAATAAGGCTTGGAATTATTACAGAATTAAGTCAAGTATCTGCCATTCTTTAGGACCCTTCCAGAGGGAGCAGGATTTCAGTCATGAAAATTCCCCAAGCAGGAATCAGAGATCTCTGTGCCTTTGGATTGACCATCACTATAAACAGGAGAAGAATACAAAAAATTTCCTAACAGAAACACTTGAAAATATGAATGAGAGAAACGAGGAAATTATTACATGACAAAAAAAAAAAAAAAAAAAAAAGGCAAATAAAGGATAGCAACCCCTAGTAGCACAGGGGAGGTGGAGATGAGCAGGCACCTAAAAGAGAACATTCCTCATTTATCATCAACAGCCAGGGAATCAAATGACATCAGGAACCATAGGGAAGGACAGAGGATGCTTTAGGGATAATATGATGGAAAGATTACCACCACACTTTCTTAAAGAAATGAGGCCAGCTGGAGATTTCTGACCTCTGATGGCTGCAGGGGGGAGCTGGCTGGGTAAGGAACTGTCTGTCTGATTTTCAGATAAACCCAGATATTTGGGAATGGTTCATATAGGCCTTATTATTCCCTTAAGAGTTATTAATTCACTTGTTAAAAATAAATCATAGTGTTAGCTACACACTGAGTAAAAATAAAGATATATTGGTCATTTCAGGAAGCTGGCATTATAAAGCAAAATAATTTAAAATTTGTTCAAGTCATATCACATTACATTACATGTATTTTCTTTTCATGCAAATGTAACACATAAGCATTTTTAATTTTAAATACTCAATTATATTCAATAGCTCAGTTATTTTTGAATACGCATTTAATCAAAATCAGTACCACAATTATATTCAAAATTCAGACAGAAGCTACTAACATCTCTAAAAAGAACAGCATTTGCCAAGTATGCATTAATGAAATCCAAAAGTCAAGAATGAAAAACAAAGGTTGGTTTAATCTCACTGAGTAACAATAGCTACTTATCCTGAAAATCTGATAAATGGACTATATTTACAGTGTTTGTTCAATATGTTGCAGACTACTTAAGCTTTATTTAATTTTGAGCCCCCTAAGGTGAAATTAAATTGCATTTTAACCCTGTAAGTATGTCAGAACAGCAAACAATACCTCAAAAATAGCCTTTAAATAAACCCAGCAAACTCTTTTTTAAGCTACTGAGGATGCACACACTCAAACACTGTGCAAGTCATTTTGAGAGACTTACATCCCACGATAAATCTTCTGGTGGAGTCACTTTATCTTCACAAATAATCACAGCCCAGAAGTGCCTACCTTGGCAGAGATGGTGACAAAGTCCTTGAAGGTTTTTAGCTCAGCTCCCTCGAGTGCCTTGTGCGTGGCCAGCTCCACCCGGAGCAGGAAATGCAATCCTGACTCAAGGTCAGCCATGTAGAGCCGGGACCTGGAACACACATCAATCCTGGGGGGCTCTGGCAGCCTCCTGCCACTCCCTTCCCCACCACTCTCAGAGGTAAAATTGATGAGAGGAGGTGTCATTAAAGCCCCCTCCCCCAGCACTGGCCACCCCACAGAGATTGCAGAGTCCTGCCCAGCCTGAGTGGCACAGGCAGAGTTTGGACAACTGAGGCACAACCACACACGAGAAAGTTTTGCTTTTGTTTTTTTTATATTTGACTGAAATTTTGCCTCCCAGCCAGCTTTACCTTGTAATGAAATTACAGCCCTGGTGTAAGGAAATTACAGCTTCTCTGCTGGGCTGACCACAAACATAAACAGGACATGCTCTGAACAGGGGATTCTGCACAGGGCAGGGGTGCAAACAAGACTGAAAATGTCAGTGTTGGAAAGGACTCAATTAGAAATCCTCTCCCAACTGCAGCAGTTTTGCTGCAGGTCCTTTACCTCCCCAGTTAAAACACAGCAGCTCTTAAGAGTTCTGACACGTACAAGTAAACCATATAAACCAAATAAAACATTCTCCAAGTCCCTTCTCACAACCAAATATCTTCATAACTAAACTTGCTTTACAAAGTACAAATGCATCAGGCACACAGCCCCAGCTTTCAAAGCTTTTCAGGCAGTGTGAGACAGAGCAATGGAACTGAACACACACAAGTTCACAGAGTTCATACTTCTTGTAAGAATTCAGCAGCACTATTGTTACTAAAAAACAGAATTAAAAAACAATCATTGAAAAAACTGGCTGCTCCCACCTCATAAATAACATGCAGGAAAGAACATATTAAAAGACAGAATCATCTATAATCATACATACTACATCTATAATTTAATTTAAGCCACAGACTTATTCTGAATTTATCTCCTTAATTAATGAAGTACTCACTTAAGTTATAAAAACCAGCAAAATTCTGCTTCAAGTTTCTTAAATAAAGAGACATCCACATGAATGCAGGAGGTTCTCCAAAAGGATCCTATTTAGAAGATACTTGGAGTGGAGATTCATGTCAACAAGATTTTGCCTTTCTGGAAAGCAGCTCAATTTAACTAAGTTGTTTTGCTAACTGAATGTTCCATATAAAGTATTTTATAATAGTCACTGAAAGAAGATGACACTAATAGTGTCCATGAAAGGAAAATAAGTATTATATTAAAGCACTCAGTCCCACATCTTTTCCATCTAAAGATGCTGAGGGATTATCTCTCTGCAAAGGCTTTGCATCCTTCTCTCAAAGAGGGAAAGAGGGTGAAGATAAACCTCAGAGGATTTGGGGTGATAAACATCTTTTACACTGACTTTATTATTTTCTATTATACTTGCATTTGACAAGCCCTTTTCAGTGGGCACTGTTTTACTATTGCACAGAGAGAATTTCTTACAGAAATGTTACAGCTTGGTATTTCACCATGTATTTTTTCAGGGACACTGATCACTTCTTTCAGGTAGTGGGTGATAAGTCCTTGATATTTTCAAGGCAATTGAATGTTTCACAACACTTCTGGTAAAACCATTCCTTCCAGAGCAGTGCAGACATCTGCTGCTAAAACCAAAATACCTCAGTAATTTCACCTGTGAATTGTTTGAAAAGCTGCTCACAACTGAACTGAACGGAGTGAAATGAAGTAAAATATGGAACTGCACTAGGATTTTATAATAAATTACAGCACAGCTTCCCATGCAGCAGGAAAAGGCTGCAGGTAATTCTTAATAACTAAATTTATAAAAATCAAGGGCATCACTTACTTATCAAACTCTTTCCACACCTTGATTTCTGTGCTCTCCTCTTTGTTTTCTGGAGCAGGCAGCTGCAGTGGCAAAAGGAGTTTTTTCCTTACACCTGGCAGTGACTTTAAATATGAAGAAAAGAAAGACCGTAGAGGCTTCAAACTGCAAAGGGACAAAGATCACTTTTAATCTCAGACTAAGTGAATGGCCAAAGCAAATAACTGTATTTATAAAATAAGCTATTCACTTTGGTTTATGTTTTACAGTCCTAGTGCAGCATGGCCTGTTTTGATAAAAAGTGAAAAGAATTAATGTTCAATTTATGAAAAACAAATCACTTGGATTAGGGGTGTGAAATTCCGTTCAAAATAAGAACAAATAATGATTATCCAAATGTCAGTTCACGTTACACAAGAGATGGGTTTTTTTAAGAACTTTGATGCTTCATTTATTTTTTCCACTTTTATTCCAAAGTTTTATTCCTTTCAGAAGTATCACAGTAATAAACTGAAGCTATAAATAGGCAACAGTGATAAGTAAAAGCAGTATTAGGTCTTTTATTGATAATACAGGGAACACACAAGTTCAGGCAGTACAATGTATTGATGAGGTGTCAGGACATCAAATCCTGACATTTTTATAAGTTAAGTGAACCTCCCCATAACCCTCTGACAGATAATTACTTACTTGTTAATTAATCCATGGCTGCCATTGGGTTGTATCAGGTAGCACGAGGGGACTGAGGTGACCCCCAGTTTCTCCAGGAAAGGTTTATCAAAATTCAACGCTCTCCTCACCACGATGTTTTCATACTGGACCAAGTCTAAGATAACCTGGGTAATGAGAGGATGCCATGAATTATACATTGTTCAAGGAACATCCAATCTTGCAGGACAAGACACATAAACAGGTGAAGTGCATCATCCTTTAAGGGCATCATTAAGCTGTTTGCAGGAAGTGCAGCTATGGCTGCTCTGTGCACACGAACAATTTCACTTAAAGAAGATTTACTCTTCTCCAGAAATTATTACTCCTATCTTCCTTTTTTTAATTTTATTTTTTCTTGGTCTATTCTGGTCTTTTCCTCCTTCCTTCCATCAGTAATGACACATGGCCTCCTTTTGTTCAGCAGTATGGGAAGGTTTGTCCATTTTGTCATGTGTTGTAAACATGAAAACAATCCTATTTTCTCTTTCACTAAACTATTCTATAAAGCTCAAATACTACATAACACTAACAAACACTTTTTACCCTGAAAGCAGACTCCACTTTGTGTTAATCAAATGACTCTGTCTTCCCCTCTAACTGTAGATAATAAACAGTGTGATAAAAAGCTGAGGAACTTTATAACCTTCATATTTCTTCAGTAATGCTCACCTGCATCACCACAGCAGCTCCCAGAGAACAAATGCCTGGAAGCATCCTGATCCCAAAGTGATTCCCACTTTTGGCAGCACAACCTCCTCCACTCATGACACTGGGCCACCTCAGCATCAAATCTAATTAGAAACATTTTGCAGACACTGGATGCTTCCACACAGATTATGCTTGGATAATTATGTATTTTTTTTCTTCACTTATCCTAGATCTTAGCAGGAAAAGTAACAGTTGTCTGAGCTAACAACAGTCTAATTGGGTGGGGAAATGATGCCCAATCAAATATTTTATTGGGAAGCAAAACCTAGAGACTTCCACTTCCTCAGTGTTTCTGAACTGGGTAAATAATTTTATGCTACCATCTTAATTTCCCAAAATTTATATGTGAAGAAAGGGAACTGGAGAATTTAGATTATTACAAACTATTGTCCAGAAGAATGAGTGCTAAAAACGGTTCTCTAGTGGTAAATAAACAATAATGTAATCTGGCAGTATTTTTGTTGTGATCTTTCAAATTCTTGAAAGAAAATTGTGCTGAGAATTAAATTGATAAATTAACCTTCTAGTAAAATAAGAATGGAAGAAGTTAATATGACATTACTTTCTGTTGTAAGCAAGTTCCTCTGCGTGAGTGAACACCACAGCCCTGTCAAATCCCTGGGTTTTATGATCCCCCAAACATGTGTGACCTGCTCTAGTGCTGCATTTAGGGAGTTGTTGCTTGGCTAAATAAGCTCAAACCCAGCTGGTTTATGGTGGCATCCATTCACAGCCCCTCTGTCCCTCACAAGTCCCACGTTACCTCTCGGCCCACGTAGGAGCTGTTGCTCTCAAACACAATGGCTGTGTAGTGGTGGCTGTTCTTGTCAAAAAGAGATGGGAGATCACCGGACCTTTGTGGAAAAGAAAAGCAATTTAGCACAGAATGCAATATTCCACTGTTACTCATGGAATTTCCTTTTACAATCTCATAGCAGAACCGGTATTAAAAAAAACCCCAAACTTTTACAGTATTTTTAATCTTCTACAGTTTATTTAATTAACTGAGTAAACAGAGAGCAGCTACATTTGAAAACAAGGAACTTACAACACTGGATCCAGTGGTGGGCAAGCAGGAGGTCTCAGCTCCTGGGAATGGTTCTGGAGGAAGTCAATCATCATCTGACGAAGTGTTTGCAGCTCTCGATCTGCTCCTGCTGGGAACAGGTTCCAAAAAGACACAACCTTCAGAAAACTGGGAAAAAATGACTCACATGAAGGTTTGCTGTGCATGCTTTTCTGGGTCAGGTTTTTGCTTTAAGTTCAGACTTAAAACTCAGCATACTATTTGGCTGAAGAAAAGGAACTAAGGATTTTGTTGTAGGATTTCATTTCAATGTTGCTGTGAGATCATATTTAAAAGCTGTCTTCCCACCCTAAAATTAATAAAACCTCAAGACTTTTCCAAATGTATCCATCTGCCTGCCTTGCTGATTTTCTCTTCAAACAATGATTGATTCTCAGTGTGAACATTTTCACAGTAGTTGCTGTGGGCAACTTCAGCAGGATAATAACCACAAATTAAAATCAGCCACGGTATGTAATTCCTACCAAATAGAGAGGCCACACAGCCATGGAATAAGAGGAGAAAATAACTGAAGTGTGAGAATATTTTATTTGCTTTAAAAGAACCACATTAAAAAGCAAAAAATACTTGAAATGCCCAAGAGGTAAAACTAAGGTTCTCTTGTACAAGAAGGGTTAATGGTGCAGGTGGTCTGGTCTCTCCTCTGACCTCTGGCCTTTTAAATGTTCATCCATGGAAAGGGACAACATTACTTTTGTCCCAGACAAACCACCTCAAGCTGTGATCCTGACAAACCCTGGGATAAGCCTATTTTCAGGGAGTCACCATCTGAATAGGGGCTCTCCCAGTGCCCCTCAGGATGCCTGGAAAGTGGCTGAGGGATCAAAAGTCAGGATTGAGCAAATTGGATCTCGTGCTGATGAGGAGTGTGGTGGGGGAAAAAGGGATTAAAAAAATTAACAAGCCATTGTTAATTGCTAAAAATTAACAATTTGTGACAATTAAGAGCTACATTAAAAAAAAAAAAAAAGAAATGTGATTCCTAAGTTTCTTGGAGAAATGTTTTGCCTGCTTAAAATTCTGATTAACACTTCGTAGAGTACTTGAAATATTCTGTCTTAAAGAGCTATTTAGTGTCCACCCCATCCCTGCCCAAAGGAATTGACAGGCAAGGAATTGACATTTGCTTGTTGTGTGACACAGCCCTGGCTGACAGGAAAACTGCTCTGGGAATTTCTCACAGTAAAATGTTCTTACCTTGGTAATTCTCTCCAGTTGTGAACTGCTTTGTAAATGCTTTGAAGTACTGTGTGGGAGAAAAGAAAAGTCACTGTATCAGACAAAAAAAGCCCAGTTTAAGAACAAAAACTGCTTTCAAGAGTTTTTTACTTTCACAGCTCTAACTACAAAATATTTATATTTATCTGCTCAGGAGATTGTTTTCCCTCTTAGCCTAAGAGTTCCAAAAACCTGTTTTTTACCTACCTGAGGGCAAGAGGAAAAATACCTTAATGCATAATTCAATGGTGGGTATTGATCCTGCACTGCAAACATTAACCCAAACACAAATGAACTGATCACCAAATCAGTGCTACCAACTGTGTGTGTACTTGGAACACTGTTCACATTTTCCCAACTCCCTCCAGTGGTTAAACAGGAGATCTAAGGGAGCTTGGCTGCCTTCTGCTACCAAAAAAAAAAAAGAAATGGAACAGATTCTGTGTTTAATAAAGAGGATTTACACCTAAAACTTTGGAGAGTAGAAGAAAATAAAAATATTTGTTTTACTATCAGGGTAAAAGATCACAAATCCTACATTGAAATGTTTCCTGTTCCCTCTCCTGCCATCACAAACAGTTTATTCAACGTTCTCCATCCACCACATTCTGCTCACACTTAAAAATGTGATTAATTCAGACTGACTGAGAAGGTAAAAACTGCATTTACACTTAAAAATGAACAATGGCAGATACTTTTGGCTAACACAGCATTCTCTTCAAAAGGCAGTTTAAGCATTCTATTATGAAAAATATGAAATTAACCACAAAAATAGTGAAGGATCTATCAAGGGTAAATTTTTAATTGGTCATGCAATAAGCTGTTTTCATGAGGCAATTTCAATGTGTTCCCTTTACTTTTACACACCAAAACTAAAATCATTATCCTGTAACATCTAAATTTGAAAAATATTTATACAAATGGTTATTATCTAATAAATCTATTGAAACTAGGGGTTATATACATGTGATAACATGGTACTTTACAGAATATCTTCTTTCAGAAAGAATTTTTCAGCTTCAGAACTGAATTACTGCTCAAAACAGCTGCATCAGCTCTTGCATTCAGCAAAACCCCCTCAAATGAATCTTTTATCAACTCTGCAGTTTTCTCAGCAAAGCAAAACTCCAGCTACAGAACAATGAGTTACAGAGTTTAGTTACTAGAAAACATGCATCATTTGCCTAAGGCAGGATGTTCTGCACTTACCCTAAGAGTTGGGTAGTAGTGAATCCCATATTCTTTGCACGTCTCATAGTTCCCTTCTTCCCCACAGTCCAGCACTCCAACTCTAATTGCAGATTCCCAGTCTGCAAACAAAGATAGCTTTCAGTTTTCAGCAGGAGTGACCACGGATCCCAGCTGATGAATTACCTTGCTTCCCATGGAAAGCAGCAACAGGACTCTGAGATTCCAGTGGCATAAAAATCCAGCCCTGGGTCGATTCTCATTTGCCATTCATTTCCATCCCCCAGTGTAATACAATCTACTGATTTTTAAAATAACTAAAACCTCCCTGTTTTTCTTGGCTGCAGCAGTGTTTTCCATGCACCTGAACAAGAGGAATCTCAGCACACAATGCAGCAGTTCCAGTGGTGAATCCAGCAAGATGAAATCAGGGCCAATCCAACACTTGCAAGGAACTGGATTGAATTCCTCAGCTTTTTCTATTAGCTGTGCTCATAAAATAGAGCATGCAGAATGTATATAACTGCATAAAATTCATCCAACAATTAGTCATCCTCATGGCTGTCAATTACAAACCCATAAATTCAATGCACCTTGTATTACAGCTTTTTTAACAAGCTGCTTTTTCTCCAAATTACAGTTTTCTGAGAGGCCTCAGAATTACACACAACACTAGCTCATGTAGTGTCTGCTGAAAGCTGTGTTTATCTGACAGTATTGTTCAGAAATACATTATTTATACCCCCAAAAATACCTGACGTTTAAGCAGAGTGTTTAATAGTTGAGTTTGAGCATCACTCTTTCCTTTATATCAATAATCACGAGAGTTCAAGGATTTCCATAATATGCCTATATAACTTCAATAAAAGCTTTCAACTAACTTACACCTTTTTCCTTCTTTTTTTTTTGCTGGGAATTTATCTTTTTGAGCCAGGCTCTGCTGCAGCAATCACTTTAAGGAAGAACCACTCCAATACAATCCTTAGACAGTTCCTTTTTAAAGCAAAGTTAAATCAAACCAGCCGTGGGCAGAATTTGAAGGTCCCCCACAATTCCCAATAAAATTTAAAAAGCACTAAAATTAAACCTGCTTTTACAGCAAAGAGCATGAAAGCTTCATCAAGTTCAAGAGCTGGTGGAGAGGTCTGGTCTGTGAAATTTAGCTTGACCTTTACTCGTGTTTGGAGGAGGCCAGGGCAGCTGATGGAGAGGTTTGTGCTGAACATGCCAAGAGCTGAGCGGGCACCAGGAGAGCCCTCAAACACGCTGGAGCAGATGGGCACCCATTCACAGCAGCACAAAGGACACAACAGCCCATTTCATCAAATAAAATGCAAAATACAAAAGAAAAGTTTGGCTTCTGGTTATCTCCTTCATTCAACTTTCACCACTCCTCCTCCTTTTTCCACCTGTCTGGATCCTCCTCCACGCCATGAATGGGAGCTCTCTGAACACAATGCAAATAACCCCGCACAACAAAGCAGCCCCAGCCCAGTTAAACACTCGGGTTAAAGAGCACCAGCTGGGATGTGCTGCTTAGCATTCCTGCTGCTGGAAACGGAGCTTTCCCTTTCCAAGGGATGCCAGAGTTGCTGGAGTGCACAGCCGACACTCTGGAGTTACTGCAGCACTGCAGCCTGGGCTGGCTTTTTTTAAAATGCTGATTAATTTTAAATTAGCATAAGTGGTTTTGAAATACTGACTCACAAGCGATGGGAAAGAGGCAGACGAGAGATGCATTAACCAACACAATCTCTGTTTATGCTAAACAAGCTGCAGTGAATGACAGGGCTGTGTTGGACAAACTGGAATCCTGCAGGTGGGTCAAACCTCCCACGTGAGAAATGCCACCGAGCATCGAGCAGTGAATTTCAAGGAATTCACTTCCTTTCCATAAACCTGGGTGTTTTCCATCAGGAAGTTTCAGTCAGGGAGGTAAAAGGCTCTTCACAGGCACCTCTCTCTCACAGCTACTTGAGAGTTGTCTGTTTTGACACTTGGCTGTTTCCTGAACAAGGTGACTGCAGTTCCCCACCACATGTGTTCAAAGAACAGTTTCTAGCAGGAAGTCATTACTGCTGGATTTGAAACAAAACCTGCTAAATCTGGACAGTTACTCCAAATCCTGAGGAGTGAATTGATTCTGTGTATAATTCACAGGTTGTTCTATGTGGGATTTCCAAAGGTTTGTTACTACTTGTAATTCCAGCCTGTGGATATTTTGTTGGATGGACTTAATCATCTTTTAAACAGAAAAATGATAATTAACTCTAATGGCCACTTTGGCCACTGCTGTAATAAAATAAAATGTGTGATCAGGAAAGCAGCAGCACTGATTGAGCTCAAAGACTGTTCTGAGAGGGAGTATCAAAATAAAAACATAAATTACACAAAAGCAAGCACTGATCCTATTTTTCAGGAGGATTATGTTCTGCTGTGAAGTCTGCAATGGTAGTATTGCCAAGATTTAACAAATTAGAAACTAAATTAAAATTAGGTCTATTAGCACGGGCCTTTTTTGGACACAGCTGGTGCACCAATTTAACTGGATTTTGTTTGGACACCAAATCAGCAAACATAATCCCAGTGATCTAGGAGTTCCCTAATGTAGAATCTGCATCCTCAAGGATATTCTTTAATATCCAACAGATGAGTATTTTTGGAAAAGAAATGTTGAGACAGATTAAGTGGGCAAAATACTTTGGGTTTGGTTTCTTTGATGAAATTACCAATGAAAAGTGTGACTGTTCTCAGTCTCCTAAAATCCATTCATCCAACTTGAAAATGGAAACATTTGGCTGACAACACCAAAAGCCAATAGCATTTGCTGGTTGTGCCAATGTCCACAAACATTCAAAATCCACTTTCTAAATGAAAGTTTTCATGAAAACTCAATGGATTAAAGGAGAGAGGCCTTTAACTGATTGCAGTGATACAAGTGCATAACAGCATCTGCAGGTGAGAAAGAAAATACGTAATTGAAGAAGTCTTTACAAGTTACAAAGGTATCACTCTGCTGTAATCCTACCTAAATACCTGTCTTATTTTGACCAAAGCTCTGGCCAGTTTGGGCTCTTCATGCTCTCCACTGCTGTGCTCAAAGACCTCCTTGTTACTTCAAAGAAGGAGAAGATCTAATATTATTTTAGCCACGAGCAGATTAAAGCAGGAGAGAAAATGTTACATAAACTTAATGCAAATGAAACAGAAGAAAGTTACTGGTTTATAAACAAACCCTTCATGCAAGTAAGGAGGATTTGAAGTGCTCTGAAAACCATGACAGTTCTGTGTTTCTCTGCTTTTGAGTTTTTGCTCACCAATCACAATTCCTCAGCGTGTGTAGGATCTATTTTAGGGTGGGTTTCCATGTCCATAGATCTAAATGTACACCTAATACTTCACCTACATTTCATGTGAGCTGTTAACGCTTCTCAGAGCTCGTCAGTTCCTCTCAAAGTGAAACCATGAGTGCATTAAAACTGCTGTATCCATCCTGGAAACATCTCCTGGGTGAAATGGGAATTAAGAGTAGTTTAAAAGCCTTTTCACTGCTATATTAGGCATAACATTTCCTACAAATCTGATCTCAGATTTCCTCCCCAGCAGAAGTACTGAACTTTAATTGATACCTCAGGGGCCTGTTTGTTTCCTTACATAGCCTCTGCAAATAGTGTAAAACTCTTCAGCACCTGCCAAAAAAACTGAGCAGGCTAAGAGACAGCAAGGCAGGTCCCTCAGCATAAGCTGTAGATGCCAGCATTACTTTTAAAGTCACCAATTGATAAATCTGAAAACCTGGTTCTCACTTTGCTTAATTTTTGTATTACTTTCTGGTGGTCCTTTTCCCCCTTTGAGCCCACCCATGCTACACTGAATTTGCAAGATATAAATCAAGTGTTTGCACAGCCTCTCCAGTACCACAGTATTTTTTGTTTATCCTCTGAAACAAGCTGCTCTCTTTATAAAACATTTAGAAGATAAACATTGTGCCTTCAAGAGTTCACAGGGCCACTTACATGCAAACCACACTGCTGTGTGCATGCAAGGTAATGCTTTACACTTGGATTCCTTCAAAACCTTTAATTTGGAGATGTGCTTCCACCATCCACCCCTTGCTCTGTCCCATGTGCTATTTTGGCTGTGTGGCAGCACCTGAGCAGGGGATGAGGGTGATGCTCACACTCCAGAGCAGGGGATGAGGATGATGCTCACACACCAAAGCAGGGGATGAGGATGTTTGGGTGATGCTCACACACTAAAGCAGGGGATGAGGGTGATGCTCACACTCCAGAACAGGGGATGAGGATGATGTGGGTGATGCTCACACACTAAAGCAGGGGATGAGGATGATGCTCACACACCAGAGCAGAGGATGAGGATGATGCTCACACACCAGAGCTCCTCCAGAGCAGGGGATGAGGGTGATGCTCACACACCAGAGCTCCTCCAGAGCAGGGGATGAGGGTGATGCTCACACACCAGAGCAGGGGATGAGGGTGATGCTCACACACCAAAACACCTCCAGAGCAGGGGATGAGGGTGATGCTCACACACCAGAGCAGGGGATGAGGATGATGCTCACACACCAAAGCAGGGGATGAGGGTGATGCTCACACACCAGAGCAGGGGATGAGGGTGATGCTCACACACCAAAGCAGGGGATGAGGACGATGCTCACACACCAAAACACCTCCAGAGCAGGGGATGAGGGTGATGCTCCCACGCCAAGGCACCACGGCTCACACAACCCCCGGGCACACGTGGCATGGCCCACAGGGACACAGTGACCGAGGCCCCGCGGTCACCCAGCCCAGCGCCCCTCGGGGCACCGCCGCGGCCCTGCACCGGCTCCGGGCACGGCGGGAGGCCGCAAAGGGCCGCGGTACAGCGGCCGGGCCGGCGGGGCCGTGTGCCCTGACCCGCTCCGAGCCTCACCTTTGACGTCCCCCGCCAGCGCTCGCCAGGTGGGCGCGAAAGCGATGCAGTGGCCGCAGGACGAGCTGTAGAACTGCACCACCCAGGCGGCCGAGGAGTTGAGCAGCGCCGGCCGCACGGAGCCGGCCGTCAGCACGGTCAGCGGGTCGTGCCCGGGCCGGTACAGCCGCGCCGTGGCGGCGGCCGCCAGCAGCAGCAGGAGCAGCACCGGGAGCGGCACCGGGAGCGGCACCGGGAGCGGGAGCAGCGCCCGCCGGCCCCCGCCCGCCGCCGCCATGTTGGGACGCGCGGAGAGGGGCGGGGCGGGGCCGCGCCATAGCAACGCGCCGGCCATGGCGGCAGGGCCTGAGGGCAGCGGGGTCCGGCCCGCGTCCCTGAGCGGAGCGGCGAGCGTCCCGCGTTCCTTGGAGGAGCCGGGATTGTCCGTGCTCCTGAGGGGACCGTCCCGTGTCCTCTGAGGGGATCCGGAACCGTCCCGTGTCCCCTGAGGGGAGCGGGGAATGTCCGTGTCCCTGACGGGACTGTCCGTGTCCCTCAGGGAAGCAGGGACCGTCCGGTGTCCCTGAGGGGAGCAAGGAGTCCCCGTGTGCCCTGAGCGTTGCAAAATACGGAATATATAAAATTTTTATTAAAGAAGAATGTTCTTTGATGTTTGATTCGATCCGTGAAACAGAGAGCGACCAACGAGCTCCAAGTGTTAGAAAAGCGCTCAAGTGGCCACGCACAGGAACAGGTTACCCAGGAAGGGTTTGGAGTCTCCCTCACCGGAGATATTCCAGAGCCATCGGGACACGATCCTGTGCTCTGGGATAACCCTGCTGGACCAGGAGCTTGCACTCCCGGACCCACTGTGGTGCCTTCCTGTTTTACCCATTCTGGCCTTCTGTGAGATCACTCGGTGGCCAAATCGATGTGATAATTTATATAGAAGAAGAAGTTTTAGCTTCACGAGTCTTCTCGCTAAGCAGAGATGAAAGCAGGGCAGCCTTTGGGTGGAGAGCTCTTTCATCCCTAAGTACCTCTCAGCAGGGACGAGGCTCTCTCAAACTGAAGCTCTGATAAAAGGCTGCGTGTAGGTGGTTTGAGAGAAGCTCTGTCCTTTCCATAAATTCAGGATGAGCACTAGTAATGGATCTTAGCACCTTTTCACTCTGGCCCAGTATGGAAGTCTCCTTTCATTTCTAAATACAGGCTCAAGAATTTTCATTACCTTAATGAGAAGCAGAAACCAAACAACGTCCCCAGAGAAAGGTTTCAGAGGATTTAAAAATTCAGATAATGAAAGACTAAGGTCTCTGAAAAGATAATTCTTGCTTCTGTCGCTCACAAACACTTATTTTAATCCTTGAAGAACAAGTAGGGAACAAAGGGGTTTAAATTCTTACTTCAGGCCCATCGGGGGAGTTCAGGGTTAGAACTTAATTCATCATTGCTTGTGGCCAACAACCCACAAAGAGAACGAGAGTAAAATTCTGCTGCTTTTGCCTTTTCCTGACCCTTTCTTTTATTTGACCATTAAATCTAAAATTGTTCAGACACATATCTTTCGATCCATATCCACAGCTACAACCTAAATGGTTTCTCATATCACATCCCAGTTTTGGGGTTTTCTCTATTTTTTCTGGGTACAGCAAGCACAAAAGAGATGGTTACAATAGCAAAGCCCAACAGCTTCCAAGAATTGAAAAAACTTGTAGCAGCTGCTAATTAGGATTTTAAAAATCTGCAGTGCCTAAGATATTTTAGAGCACATTTTATTTGGAAGAATTGTTAAATGTGTGAAGATGAAAGAGATGGATTACAAGAGAATTAAATGTAAGGTTTAACTGAGAAATAATCATTTTCTATGAAAGATAATGACTCCTCTTGAGGCTAGTATCAAGATTTATTGACCCAGGAGGTTAATATTGATCAAACCCAAGGCAAACAAAATATTAGACCTTGAAGGAGAGTAATCTTGATATTGAAGCCTTGCCACTGAGTGAACAGGTCAATATATCTGGGTGCCAGAATCTCAGCTTTTGAACACAGAATGGTGGGGGATATTAAACATGTCTGACATGTTCTGTGTACACACTTTTTATTCTCATCAGCAGGAGATACTTTATAGCTGTGTCCTTCCCTGAGAGCACCCTGAGAGGGTTCAGGCTTCACTCACAACCCTCATTGCAAATCTGATGGGTCTCTGCCTCAGGTGTAACGTAAGGCTAAAATCAAACAATTCCTTCAGCTATTTATTCATATCTAAGTGATATTTGTAACAGATTTCGTTCCAAACACAGGGATCCTGCTGCTGCAAAACCAGAGTGAGAATAAACTGAAAAACCAGAGTGCTGCAATTTATAGATTTGTCATTGTATCCAACACTAAGTCCAGGAAAAAAAAAAATGAGTTAAATTCTGCTATAAACTGACAACAAGAAAACAAGTAACTTATGTGGATTAACTAATCAATGAGGATAAAGTCAGAGACATGGAAATGAACCACTAGAGACATGAAAGTAGTTTATAGGATAAGATCACCAGTTAAGGTGCTGGGGGCAGAAGTTGCCTTTTTATTTCTGTTCATATGGCAACAAGCATGGGAGGGTTTAATGTGCCCAGTAAAACAAAACAAAAATGCACCCATTCACTGCTGAGAAGAGCAGTGTGTACAAGAGAATCTGTAATTCTAATTGGTTTCAGTGAAAAATAAATAAACAAAATAAACAATGTGTATCATTTTATTCAGAAAACAAGTACAAGAAAAGATAAGGCAACAGCATTTAAAAACACAAACAAAATGTCTATTCCCCCAAGCAGATTTTAAGTACTGTATTTTTAAATCTTAAGTTTTATACATAATTTATCTTTATTGATCCTGATTCTAATTTTATTTGAAAGAATCTCTGAATAGGATTGGAAAAAATCTGATCTCTTTACAATCAATTATTCAATAATGAACAGTTTCTGAATTCCAGTAAGAAATATTTGCACGGTATTTATTTTAAAAAGAACAAAAATTTGATTTTCTCAATACAAAATAGGTGGGACTACAGCAATTAGCACAGTGAACAATTACCATGCTGAGGAAATGCTTCTATTTCCTTGTCAAAATCTTGATTTTTCCAGTTTTGCCAATACAAAAGCAGTATTGATTTCCTCTCTTTTGTCTATTAAAGCACTCTCAGCACCCCACATTCAGATATCATAAAAATTCAATGGGCTCCTGTGAATTGCATGATAAATAACCCAATTACAGGCACACATCTAATTGTTAGGAATTGAAGGTGCTGATAGAAAAAATCTCCAATTTGAAGTGCATCACATCGGCATTTGCCTCATTTGCATAAAATTATAGACATTTAACCTGATTGTCTGGCTCCAGGTCCTGCCATTCCCTGTGCCACCTCTCTGAAGCCATCTCCAGGCTCCTTTTAAGCAGTTCCACAGCATACTAAAAGAAAAAAGATGGTGCACAGTCACCTTTCAAACAGGCTTTTTTCAGATAAATCTTGCTAAGAACTCTGATTGTGTCAAGGATCAAGCTATCAAATATGGCTTCAGCCATCCTCATCTTCACTGTTAATTCATCATCACCATAGGAAGTCCACTGAGATTCTTCTTTGCGGAGCTCCTGGATCTAAAATATAACATGGAAACTAATTTTTACTTCAAAAAGAAGAGCTTCACAGAAGTACTGAGACACTGCACCTAATCCAACAACTTTACATCTGCATCATTAATTTATTTAATTTAAACCACTCACAAGAACTGGAAATACTGGATTATTAATTCAATTTTTTAATAAAGGCAGTTATTTGAAGTTCTTAAGTTAATTTAAATAAATGTGATTCTCACAAAAGGATGAGAATTTCTAGTTTAAATCTAGAGGAAATAAACAAGTCCCCATTGGAAATTCTGCTTACCAGAATAAGGTCCACTCTGTCTCTCTTACAGTTTCCATACTTGGTCATATTTAGGAATTTTCTTTTCATTTCTAAGTCATTCTTTTCCAGGTTCATTATTTTAATAATTTCACCCTGAACAAATGTCTACAAAATAAAGAAGGCTGAAAAGAACTCTCCTCATAAGAATTCTGGTGCTGTGAAGGTTCCAGATGAGTGACAGGTGCCAGTGTGAAGATCCAGCTTTACGTCCACAAACATCCCAAAGTTTAGGGGACTGATCTAGAGGTAGCTGATCAATACTGGCCAACCAGCAATTTTAATCATAATATTACTTTAGAGGTTACATACAAAATAGGAGAGTTTAAAGGCCCATTCCCATTCTTATCTCCATACATATGGAATATTTTGACTAATCAGCTCGGTTATTTATGCTGACATTTCAGGGTAATGCTGTTTCTTCTCCCATCACCTCAGTTACACTGCCATAATCCTCCCAAATTTCACATTTCTTTTTGCCATTGAAACCTCTGCTCTTTCCACTCCTGTTCCTGTACTTTACATTGCCAGAACATACCTTGACATCTCTGATGTCTGTCCTTCTGCAGAGATGCCTGGAACAGGGAGATCCCACTTCTTTTTTCATCCATGGGAACGTATTTGGCTTTGCAGTCACTTGATACTCTTCACGCAGCAACTCATGGCTCAAATCAAATATAACCTGTAACAAACTCAGCATGACACTGAAGTCAGGAAAATGGGATTCCAGTCCCCAGCTTTCCATGGAACTTGGCTTTTCCTGAACAGACCCAACCAGACACTGGGTCAGGTGTACAAGGCCTTATGGTGGAACTCTGGCAAAGGTCTGGACTGTCTGCAAGGACATTTATTCTACTGGAATTATTCTGCAGCAAATTGCAAAATACTCCTGGTAGTACCTTTCAGTGTCCCTTTAGCTATATTTAGTGTTAGCAAATAGAATAACATTAAATATTAGCTAATATGATTCAGCCTCCAGAACACTACAAAAGTTAATTAACAGTTAGTGCTTTAAAAATACCTGATTATACATCCTCTTGCTTTCTGCTTCCAAAGCATTCCTCGAGAGATCACTATATTCCAAGTACTTTGGCACGCTGATGTTCCTGAAATTTGATTTTATGTTCTCTGGGGTCCATAATTCTTCCACAGCATATGCAGACAAATTTTTAACATAAGAACTGTTATGTGGTATCACAAGAGGGACTTCCACAGTTTTCTTCCAAGGAGCTGAGTGCCACTGGTCTGATTTGTACAAGTGTTGCTTTTGTGTCTGTCTCACCAGCATGTTTTGGTCAGAATTAGGCTGATCAAAATCTTCAGGGCTTCCAAAAACACCGGCATCGAGGATTTTTAAAAGGATCTTCAAGAGAGAAAAAGAAAAGACAGATGATGTATTCTATATTTTCAGAGGTCTTGAGATTATTAGCAACTGATGAAGGTTACGCTTAAAGCCATTTTATTCATGGGCTCAAAGAAAGGCTTACTGATGTATTATTAAAAATTCCAATAAAGTCCCATTTTCTTTGTTTGGACCATACATGTACTATCCAATGGATACAGAATAACTCCTTAAATAAGGAATGGGTCACATGAAGTGAGCAGCCTGGTTCCTAACATTGATATAATTTCTATGGATGATAAACTGGGCCACACAAATTATTGCCTCTATAGACTCAGCCTCAGGGCCAGCACTTGAAATAAAAACTTTCTCACTGTACTTACAGGCAAAGTGGTTGGAGAAGTCTCTGGAGATAAATGAAGTATCTTGTCTGCTTTTGATCTGTGTTTTCTTTTAATCTTCTTATATTCTTTAACTGCATCATCTATAAATTTAGTTACAATTCTGTCTGTTACTGTGTGACAACCATGAATGCAAAGCGTATCAAAATCACCCAGTAAAACATCAGAAACCTTTGCTGATGGTTCAGATAAGGCAGCAACTGAATTTTCTTTGAGGGGAAACGGTTTCTGATTGTCTTCTTGCCTCAGGCCGTTGCCATAATTCATCATGTCTTTTTCAAAGGCATTTTTATATTTGTGTTGAGCTGTTTCAGAAAATGCAATTAAAATGTCAAACAGAAGTTTTTTACTGAGTTCACTTGCAATATCATCAGCAAGTTTAATTCTTTTCTGATCCTCTACCAAGCAGCAAATATTTTTGCTTGTGTTTACCTCATCTGTCTTGCTTTTCTCTGGAAGAACATCTGCAAATACAGTTTGTTTTATTTGTGCCAGTTCTGTTTTTTCTTTATCTGATCCCAAGCACATTAAGTTTTTTTGCCAGAGGAATTCATTATTGTTACTCTGGTTGGAATAAGGAAACTTTTGCCCTTTTCCAGACAGCAAGGCACTGTGTAACCCAGACTGGTTTTCTTTCACTTCTGAACCTCCTGCACTGTTTGTGTCTTCTGCTTTCTCCTCTGCAAACCCCACTCTCTGCTCATCATCTTCAGAATAGTTGCAGTCTCCTTTGAGGGAGTCATCATCATCATGGAAGGAGTCAGAGTCTTCATTCCCCATGGAACTGGAACTATTTTTGTTAACCCCAAACAGGTGTGAAATCTCATCAGGTCTGACAAAGACCCCACAGTGCTGAGCACACTCAAAATACTTCACCCCTTCGTAAGTTCCAGCATTGTCACCTTCAGCTTTGTCCAGTGCAACACCAGCCCAGTGCCCACTGCCAAAATGAGTCTGGCCTTTGAATATCAGAGTTCCAGGCTGGCTCTGCTTTACCAACACTCTGTCCCCAGTTTCAAATGATGATAATGGGTCATCACTGTCATCCTCAGTGCTGAGCAGCTTTTCATACATTTTGCATTGTTTCATTGGGAATTGAGGACTTTTACTTTCACCAGAAGAATCTGTCTTTGACACAGGCAGAAACTCCAAATGCTGCAAAGGCATCTCCTGTTCTCCATGCTGGTTTTCTGATAAACAGCTGGAAAGAGCTGTAAATATAGATTGTTCTGAGAGACAACCATCCTGAGTTGAAAAAGCACCGCTTGTCTCTGTACTGAGCAGAGGAAATTCTTCAGGCACAGTGTTATCAGGTAATGGGGGTAATGCATCCATTTCCAGTGATATATCTTCATCCATGCCCTGACTAGGCTCTGAGCCTGTCATTTGTTCTGGTGGAGATGGGAAATCATCCGTGCTGGAGGCAGGATCACCATTTTTCATTGCATCTGTACCTAAAGGGGGAGGAGGAAGATCTTCACTTGGAAATGACAAATCCTTTTTGTTAGAGGATGGCAAGTCAGCACTTCCAGAGGACAATACTTCATCCACAGGACACAGCATTCCCAACAAAGTATCCTCATCAGTTGGAGGGACACCCTTATCACTACTGGAGGTTGCATCAGTGCATGAAGGGCTGGCAGCTGCATCATTCCCCAGTGTTGGGATCTCCTGAGAAGAGGGCTTGTTTCTGCTGCAGCTTTGTGAGGCACCCAGGTGTGGCTCATCCACTCCCTCAGAAGGGTTTTCAGACTGGGAGCAATGTGCTGACTCAGTTCTGGAGGCATTTGCTTTGTCTGCTGGCATGAAGGAAAGCAGATGATCAGTGCAGCCATGATCCAACACATCTCCAGGGTATTTTTGGGAGAGAGATGAAGTCTCAGCTCTGTCATCTTCAGGCAGCTCACGTTCATTGTGTTTGTCACTAGGTGATGTTTCCTTTCCATTGCTTATTGCTATTGGCATCTCTTTTGAGAGATTAGCAAACACATCACCACTGTCACAGACAAACTCTTCTGGGACACTGACATCTGTGTCCTCTCCATGCTTCAGCTCTAATTCTGGGTCTGAAATGGAACTTTCTGAGAAGCTGATACAAACTGCAGACACTTTTTGAAATTCTGAGTGAGAAGAGTCTGATTTGGCACTTTCACATTTCCAAAAGAAGTTATTTGACTTGGACAGTGATTCAGTGGAAGTTAATCCCTCAGAAAATGCTTTTAAATTTAGTTCATCAGAAGCTTCATGAGAAATATGGTCCAAATGCTTCAAACACTGACTGGCATCCACCTGATGGATCTCTTCCACTTCTTTAACTGGAACATTTAAAATATTTTTTTTTAAAAATCAGCATTTAAAAGAAAAATATTTTATAGAAGAGCTTGCTGATAGATCGTTTAGAACACTCAAATCTATCATGCTCCTCACTATGATATCTAGGAGTAAATTAGGAGTTGGACTTTATGATCCTTGTGGGTCTCTTCCAAATCAGGATATTCTGTGATTCTATGGAATGCAGAAAGATGGTTCATTAGAAAAATGACAGAAATAGGAAATAGTGCCACAATATGTAAATATTTATATTACAGAAATTATGCATACCCAGAACTATGTAAATTATATAACTGACTCATATATAAACAGACAGTTTTATTTTTCACCTAAGAAATATGAGCTATGGATAAAACCTGGAAACAAAAATAACTCCAGCATGTCCTGTCCAAGTCTATCTTCAACTGATCTATGTTCTTTTAAAAAGAACAGCCTTAAACTCTTGAAAAACTGTATCAAAAGAGAGCAAATTGTTAATGACACATTCAGAGTAAGTTATGATTTTGTTCTGGGGAAGCAGTATAATCATCTCTCTTAATAAACCTCTGAGAGATCCCCACCATCTTGCCCAGCAGTGATTTATACATTGGTTATAGTGAGCAAGACACTTTGGTAATAAATGAGAAGATTGTCTCTCTTTCTGTCTGGATTAAAATTTGATTGAAGTAGTTGAAACAGATTAGACATAATAGCATTAAATATGATTGACCTGCTCCTTCAAGAGTATTTTTTGCCTGAACCAGGCATAAGTTACTCCAAGTAGGAAGCATCCCCAAGCCTTTCACTGGGTACTTTCTGCCACATGGATTATCTTCATTATCTTTAGGGTCAGGGTTTGAAATAAGTGCCTTTTCCTCCAGCACAGATTCCTAGAATGTAAATATTTAGGAGACAGAGTTAATATTTTAAGGAAAAAGTGCATGTAACCCATACACTTATTTTTGACTACACGTTCCTAAGTGCCAAATGAGTCTTGTTTTGGTCCTATTTAAAGGCAAATGTAATCTGGGACACCCTTTCTTTAGGCATTAATGGAATTGCAGAGGTAGTCCTTACCAGAAATACACACTTTTGGCCTTTTCTTGTAACAAGTGTGGCTACAGATTCCATTCCAGCTGAATTCTCCTGAGCATTAAGGGACTGCTCCAAACCTGGGAACTCCTCCACCTGTTTCTGGTGTTGTACCAGTGATTCCTTGTTCTCAGTAGAACAGCTGTAAAGAGTTAGACAGGGAATGCTTTGTTCCTGATCAGTATAAAATATGAACAGACCCGTGCAGGTGGATTAATAGCATAATCACCACTCTGCACTCCTGCACAGGACAGAGATCTATGGACAATCAGCCAGAATTTGGGTGCATTTGAGTTCCACCAGCCCTTTGCTGCTCCAGACTGACACCAATATTCACTGTTCTCCTACGAGCAGCCTTGTCAGTAATAAGAAGTGAAAGCACAGCCAAGAAACCTTTTAAAGATTTCTCTGACTTGTAATCAATAACACCATGAATAATAGATCAGTTCCATGCAGGGATTTATTTGAAAGCCTTCCCCTGTGGGGACTTAAGTAAATGCACAAACCTGACTCACCACCCTGCTAAAGCTCTGGGTAACACTGAATGAAAGGGAGGTTTAATTCATATTGATAAATATATGTCTAACTGCTTTTTTTCCTCTTCCTGAAGCAAACTAGATTTTTGTTCTGAGCAGTGTGGATGCTGTGGGGTTCTCATTCACACTGCTCAGCTCCTCCAGCCCAGCAGGAAACAGACAGGGATGCTCCTGGGGAACAGCAGGACAGGGATTTCTCAGTCTGACTAAACTCCTGAATTATATCTCACTGTAGGATTTTACATGACACCTCTGTGCTTCAGTTTAAGCCTAAAATTTAGCCCTGTGTATTACAAAATCCTTCTCTGGTTAAATCCTCAGTGAAGCACAGAGCAACTCTGAGGGGCTGAGTGATACAGAGGCTCAGAGCAGAGGGTGACAAAGGAGTGAATTTCCCCAATTAAATCAATACATTTCTACTCATTCCATATTGGTATTGTGAAGGCCCATTAATATATAGTTGCAAAGTGTTTGGGTTTGTAGTTAAAAGCCACCATGAAAGCATAAACTGACATTAGCAGTTGTGTGGCATCATTAAAGGTGCCCTGAGGAACTCACCATTTGGGACAGAATGATAAGCAGTGATCTTGATTTATCAACTGCTTGAACACAGAAGTTTTAAAAATTTATCATCATACACTTCCTGTTTAGAGTATCTAAAGCTCACACAATTATCTAGGACATACCTGTCTCCATCTTCTCCACTGGATCTGGTCCTACCTACAGCAATCACTGAGAAAGGTTTTACTTACCCCTCACATTTCTTGCTCCTTCTATGCTTTAGCTGGACACAATTGTCTGTACTCCCTGACTTCATAACCTCCTGCTTTCCAGCCAAACTGGGCAGCTTTTCCTGGAGTTGTGCTGTTGAATGCTGCATCATTAAGATTTCTCTCTGCTGCTTTAATAAAAGCTTTCTTTCTTGATGGGCTGCCCTGTAGATGTTTTTCAGGTGCTGGATTTCTGCCTGAACAAAGCAGAGAAAAAAGAGCATAACAGAGTGAAGATAATGAAGAGCTATACTTAAAAATATGTATAATGTTTCTTCACATAGGGCACTATTAATCCTAAAATACTCTGAAAATTCAATACTTTCCTTTTTTATAAAAAAATTGCAGTTTTATTTTTCAACCTGTGAAAACTGATGACAGGTAAAGGGATGTTTTGATGGCCTGACAAGTGGTGAGACCTTTAAAAATTGTCTTCAGATCATTCAAAACTACAGGATGCTTGTGGTTTGCACTAGGAATTCCTTTACTTAAATGAGAGGCTCACACTACGTAAGGAGCAGGACAAATTTTCTGACTACCAAGTGTAATTATGAACCTAGCATAGTGGAATAACCAAGACTATAAAATTAGCTGTCAGATTAATTTAATATGTTTCAACAACACAAGCATAAATCAGTGGAACCCTACATTATATGACCAGTTTGTTATGGCATAAATAGAAAAATCCACAATAACAGTAAAGTAGAAGAAGAGGAAAAAAAGATGTTTTCTTTTATCCAAGATTTGCAGACTGCTGACTTTGGCACAAAAGCCACCCCACTGTGGGTATGTAGGAAACATGCAGAATAATGGATGCAAAGTGATGATTTTTTTTTTTTTATTTAACACAAACCCCACTTGCTCCAGCAACTCCAGACACCTCTCTGTGCTGCAACCTCCCTGTGGATATGAGATGAATGCCAGCTCCTCTCACTGCAGCATTACCTGCTCCCATTTCAGCTCCATCAGGATTTTGTGCTGCTTTGCTGCCATGGCAGAGGCTCCAGTACTATCCTGCAGATTTTCCAGAACACTGGAAATCACAAGGATGAGAATCAGAGTCAGATCATTAAATGCCTTGAATTTATGGATGGGAGCAAAGCTCCTCTCAAAGCACCTGCAGGCATAGGAGGCTCTGCAGAAAGTTCTGATGCACTCAGAAGACATCTCACCACCCTGGGGCTATGGTGCCTGGACCTCTCCTGAAGCAACTGGAGTCTCCTGAGCACTGGGGGGCTCCTCGCAGTGTCTCAGGGTGGTCAGTGCTGAGGGACGCCCCTCACCGTCCATCCTGAGGGCTCCTCATCCATGTTGAGGGATGTCCTTCACTGTCCATCCCTGAGGGCTCCTCATCCGTGCTGAGGGATGTCCCTCACCATCCATCCCTGAGGGCTCCACATCCTCATCAGTGCTGAGGGACACCCCTCACTGTCCCTGAGAGCTCCTCATCCATGTTGAGGGATGTCCTTCACTGTCCATCCCTGAGGGCTCCTCATCCGTGCTGAGGGATGTCCCTCACCATCCATCCCTGAGGGCTCCTCATACTCATCAGTGCTGAAGAACACCCCTCATCATCCATCCCTGAGAGCTCCTCATCTGTGCTGAGGGACACCACTCACCATCCATCCCTGAGGGCTCCTCATCAGTCCCTCACTGTCCCTGAGAACTCCTCATCCTCATCCGTGCTGAGGGACACCAATCACCGTCCATCCCTGAGGGCTCCTCATCCTCATCAGTGCTGAAGAACACCCCTCACTGTCCCTGAGAGCTCCTCATCCTCATCAGTGCTGAAGAACACCCCTCACTGTCCCTGAGAGCTCCTCATCCTCATCAGTGCTGAAGAACACCCCTCACTGTCCCTGAGAGCTCCTCATCCTCATCAGTGCTGAGGGACGCCCCTCACCATCCATCCCTGAGGGCTCCTCAGCACAGTTGGTGCCTCACACCACAACAGAGGAGGCTGCAATAGAAGTCCACTCTGGAAACACTGAAACCATGCAGGTTCCTTTCCTCTCCTCATGCTTTACTTGCTACTTGCTTTCTAAGAAGATTTTACATTTATCGTGTTCCCTTGAAAGGAAGAAGAGCAGTCCTGGCCTAACAGGCCTCCCCCGGTGGTGCCCCCGTGCCCCTCACCGTCTCCGGTGGCCCAGCCAGGCCAGCTCGGCCCTGGCCCTCTCCCTCAGAGCCTTTCTCCGGAGCTGCAGGAGCACTGCCTGGCGCCGAGCCCGCAGCTCCTCTGCCCTCAGGCACTGCTCCACCACGGCCAGGCTGGAACCATGGAAGGTGCTGGAGCCTCCGAAGCGTGGAATGGCTGCACTCCGCTGGGGACAGAGCAGAGTATCGGCATCACCAGGTGAACAGTTTGAGAGAGGCACTAAAACCAAAAAACCAACCAACCCAGAGAAAGAAGCACCCCTCAGACTGTTTCGAGAGCTGGTGTTACCTGGCTGTCAGAACTGGCCTGGTCACTGCTCTCCCCAGAGCTCTCCCCGTGGGGCAGATTCACCCAAGGTGACAACAGATTCGAGGTGTGATGGCTGTGCTGTGACTGCCTGGGATCTGCTGGCAGAGATTCCCAAGGCAAAGAGTTAATGTCACCAAAAATAAAAAATCTGAAAGGAAAAGACCCCAAAAAACCAACTCCCCCAGTACAAGTTAACATCCATATCTGAACTCAAGGTGCCTTTGGCAAATACTTGTTGGCCAAGCCCGTGCACTGCCCTCAGCAGGAGCTGGAGGAGTCATCCCTCAGCTGTTCACTTCCAGGAGCAAGGCATGGACATCAGCCTCCCTTACAAGTGAAACCATGGCAAACAGGTAAAGATTTTAAAAGGGGCCCATCAATAGGGTAAATAACTCTCAGCTCCCAACATGTTTGTCTTAGCAAGGCCAGGAGTGTAAAGGAAGATGGCCATAGCTTAAATATGCATAATGAACATAAATATTTAGGTCAAAATTTTCAAAAATTAGTTAGAAAATCATGTTCCAGACCAGGTTGAATGGAGCATTTTCCTAATACCACTAAATCCTTTAACACCTTGTTCACCTCCTTGAAGCACTGAGCAATATGAACCTCCTCCTCCTAAAGGTTTTCTTTCTCCCAGTATTTTGGGATCCACTGGACTGGGATCTCTTTCTATCTTCAGTGTAGAGTGCCTCAGTGAACCCATTTCTTGATTACTGAAGGTAAGAAAAAAGAAATATTTTCTTATTGCAGTCAGAGATATTATTTGGATACCTTGCTTTCACAGCCAAGTCCTCCATGGAGATTGAATCTTTTCAAACCAGAATGCTGCTCATTTTTATGTGATACTGAAAGTTTTACCTGTGCAAAGGTGCCTTTCTTGTAATTGCATCCATAAGACCCTGGAAGCAATTCTCAAGTCTTTATGCCATTTTAAATGAACTTAAAAAATGCACATACAATGTTCTAATTTACATCAAGGGTATGATAGTAAAGCAAAATGAAGAAAATTATACTTTTCACACAAGTTTCAGAGGGGTTTCTACTTTTTTAAAAGTACAAGATCTCCCACAACGTTGGAAAGGTGTTAATACTGTAGTTTGGGCATAAATCAGAGTGAAAAACGCTATATAACAATACATTAGTGCCCCAAAATATTAATATAATCAAACCACAGGCCAAATCCTTGGAGTGCCTCGCTGTATCCTACCTCCTGTAGCTGCCAGCAGCAAGGTCACCTTCCAGCCAGTGTCCTCTCTGTGTCTGCCCTGCATGGTAAGGTCTTGTCACAGGAGGATCACTGCCTTTGGAATTCCTGCTGTCCTGCACACACAGAAATTGTCACACGCCTCAATGGTCTATTTGAAAAGCAAAACATTTAAGCCTTTTTTCCTCATCCTCTTTGGAAAACCCCTGGCTGTAGAGAATGCTTTTCCTACACTAACAATTCCTAAAGAGTTGATTAATTAATGGAGTGGGAGAAAACTCTGTGGGCATGTGAGGGTAAAGTGCTACAGCAGCTCACAAATTGCTGTGTTGGAACTGCTCTCATGAGAGTTGGGGCCTAGAGGTGTTAACCCAGGATCTGAAATCATAACTTACCTCTGAACTGAGCTGCAGCAGGTCCCTCAAAAACCTGTGGCTTTCCTCAACCTCTTGTTTTGCCTTCTCCCTCAGCACCAGGAGCCGATGTTTCTGCTGCTGCTGCTGGAGCTGTGTTAGCAAGTGACACATTTTAAATGCTATCTCTGACCAGGTGACACAACCCCTGAGAGCTGGGGGGCAAAGGGCAGGACAGGAGCTGCACAGCCAGCTCCTGCCACATCCTGCTGCCCCAGGCAAGCAGCACAAAAGCTGCTTTGGCTGCAGTACAGCAACATCCCCTTACCCACAAGAGCTACACTGAGGTCTCCAAAGAGCAAGTAAGGGCTGGCACCTCACCTTTATAGTCCATAGGGTTTAAAAACCTGACTCAGGTCAGCTGATGCCAACTGATTATGGCCTAAGCAAACCTCAGTGTGGGGATAGGGAGCACCTTCTCCCTGGGACAGCAAAGGAATTCCCTTTTCTCATTACATAGGTTTCCCACTGACCTTCAGTTTGTGAGCCAGTAGTAAGGAGGTTTGCCTCAAAATGTCCAGGTGACGCCTGTGTTTGTCCTCCAGCTCTGTGCTGCCAAAATCTCCCTCACCTGCAGAAGTTTAGGGGATCATCACAAGGGGAATGTGTACATTGTTCTGACTGCATTTCCCTTTTGAATCCTCCCTGGGCCTATTTTTGGAAGCCTCCCAAATCTGTCATCTGCCTTTATTACTGAAATAACTTCTCTGCATACATTTACCTCTTCCACCATAAATGTAGAAGGAAAATGTCAGTACCTACATCCTGTCAAGAAATGTGTGAGCATAAAGTCCTGCAAGTATTGGGAACTGTCAGGACTTAAGGAGAGAGGAATGAGGAACAATTCCTGTTCTAGGCCTGAATTTCAGAGTGTGGGTTATTGTCACTCTTGGTCCCGCTGCTCCTTTGCTGCACCAACAGGATCAGAGCCACTGGGTACAAAAAGAGAAACTTCCCAACCTTGTGACAAGGTTTCCCAAGAGAAAAAAATCCCTTTTTTGGGAACTTGAGCAGCATCCTGCATGTCCCCTTCATCTGTATTGGGATGCAGGCTGCTTCCTCTCTCTTTTGTCACAGAGGGACACAAACCCCTGGAAAAAAGCTTTCATTTTAAGGTGGGGAAGTTTTCCCTCTTGTTCCAGGTGCACTTTTTTCACTGCTACTTCCTTACTGCACCTCCCCTGCCTGTGTGTGACAGTGCAGCTGATATTATGTTTACCTGCAAAATGTTCTTGGCTGCTTGAGCTTCTCAGATGAATTGCTCAGCTTATGCAAACAGGTTATGTGTTTATTCTGTGCTGTGCCACTGTCACAGCACCACAGTCATAAATGATTGGAAGTGTGGGTCATAAATAGAAATAGGTTTGATTTGGAAACTTGAGATAAAATCTCTGTCTCTGGCCAGGTCACCTGAATCTAAATTACCCCATGGTGCAGGATAAGCCCATGACATGCAGAGTTTGTTTTTGCTTTACAGATTGAAGGGTCTGTAACACAGAAGGAGCAGCGATGTGGGCTTGTTTGCATGCCAGGATGGGTTTTGTGTTTATGTGGGTGTGAGTGAAATAAAATATTAAATCTTTGAGCCTGGTGCAGATTTTCTATTAGAATGCTGCTCTGTTTTTTATAAACAGCTTGATTGCAGATTTCACTTTCCTCCTACAGTGGTACTATACAAGGCTTCTCTTAACTCTCTCCTTTTCAGAGTCAACAGACTGGATGGAAATCTCATCCTTTCTTTTGGTAATGGGCCTTTCCTGGTTTTGGAGGGTGGTTTGGAAAGGAAAAATCATACTAAATTATGTAGACATGCCAAATTAAGAGTTCATCTTTTTAGAAAGAATTTTTGTTTTAGCCAGTCTTTCTAATTTTGAGGGCTGAGTCAGACTCTTTAATGCTGATAGTTAACTAGAGATGATTTTGTGCAATGACCTATTTAGGAAAATGGAGTGGATGAAAAAGCTGGGTTTTGTTCAGGGAAGTTTTATTAGTGGTTTTAAGCAATGCAATGGAAAAAAAGACAAGTGAACAATTCTTCAGTGGGTCCATAGACAGCACTTCCAAAAGCTCCTTCAATATTAATAAATAAGGTCATTCTATATAAAAAAGTTACAAGCTATATTTATTGATGCTAAGTTGTCTGAGTAGCTTTTAATACTAATATCTGGGCCAGTCAGAAATATGATCATTTATTAGAATATAATTTAAAACCTGACAAATATTTTCAATTTGTGCCTCAAACTGAACAATGCTCTTGTTATTCTGACCAAAGCCCAACCAGTGGTATTGACCTCAAAGTGATTAAAAAGTTTGCTCTGATCTCTTTTCCCTCCTTTTGAATGTAATTTTCCTAATTGTGGCTATTTCCAGATGCATTTCTTGTGTTGCAACATCCTGCATTAAAGAAAATACCATCTGGCGAAACTTCACGTCCTTTTAGGTGATGATGAATGGCGTTTACTGCCTACCCAGATAGCTTCAATGTGCATACACTCAGCCTTGTGAAAAAAATGCTATTTATTAAATCACTTTCCGCTGCACCTGCAGAATCTCAGCAAAGCCCTGTAGAATCTCTGACATATAATTAAAAAAGCCAGGCTAAAAGTCTCATTTTTCTAATCACTTGAAGCAAGGCAGAAGCATTTACTGCTGCTTTACTCAAGGACAGCTTTTTCTCTTTCTGCCCATGTCAGCAATCAGACCAACCCAGTTATTATAAAAAGACATAGTTGCAATTTTAACTGTAAGCACGACTTTGCATTATTGCTTGGAGGTGTAGGAATATGGGGTGTAAAGTGTCCTGAAATGCTGCTGTGGAGTGGAGCAGCAGGTCCAGAAGGAATTTCCCCATTAGCCCCCATTCAGGCAGTCCTTCCTCTCTCCAAAATTACCATGATAGCTCAATTGCTTTATTATTTCAGGGTGCTCTCCAGGTAAGGGGAAATACCACCCAGACTTCAGCACTCTCTGTGCAGGAAAGGAGCTGCAGTGATGACAGGTAAAAGGGGAGGAAGAAAAGAGGTTTGGTAACTCCTGATCACAGCTGAGAAATGCAGCACAGGCAGTTTGGCCCTTCAGCAAGACCTGTGAGCCACGAGCAATCCCCAAGCAAGAGACTCTCAATGTGACAGCTCTGCCTGTTCCCTCAGGAAATCCATGGGCTGAGCTGCACTCTGGAGTACCTTGGAGAATCTGTATTTCCACAGCTGCTGGATCAGGGCCTTCTCTCCTCTCTAAACACGTCTGGTATCCTGCTTGGCACTGAGGAGTGGCTGCTTAACAAACAAGGGGATTAATGTGGCCTGTGCTGCTCCTGTGCTCTGCATATTTTGTATTTATGTCTAAATCCTCTGGTGTGGAGGGCTGGCCTGAGTTCAGCTCCCAGCCAGATGTTGCAGCACATGGCAGTGGCTCACCCTGCTGCTGCCCCTTGTCACATGGAGCTGCAGGGCAGCTCTTGGCTCAGGATAGCAACAGAGCTGGGCCTGAAGCTGGACCTAACCAGAGTCCTGAATTTCCATGGAATGGTCCTTCTGTTCCTCATCAGTTATTCTAAACTCTCTCAGTCAATGACAGCATCATTGCAGACAACTCCAGAGGTGCTGAAGGCAGGACTGGAGCTCACTGGAGCTGTGGGAAATACAAAACACTGCCAGGATTTGGGAGGGAACACAAAGAGCTGCCTCAGCTCAACACTCTCTATCAGAGCACAATTAGCTGAAGCCATGCTGATACATTTCTGTGCTTATTCCATTAATTTAATAATCTCTCCCTCTTCTAGAAGCAAGAAGGCAGCTCCCTCTAGTGATACAAGAAAGTACGTCAATCAGCAATTTAGGGGAAAGATGATACATATAAATACATTTTCCTTGTAGTTCAGGTTAAAATTCTGCATTTCAAGAACAATGGAAAACATTCCATTTGCTTTCCTAATGCAAATTATTTTAAAGCAGTAGCCATGATTAAGCTTCAACATTTAGAAAATACTTTTAAAACAATTCGTTTCAGCTTGAATATTGATATCTCTCAAATACAAAAAAAAAAAAAAAAAAAAAAGGAAAAAAACCAGTCTGGTCTGATGAAATGAGATTTCTGGCTCATTCAGTCCAATCCAGCTCAAAGGCCATTCCCTAGACTGTAGGAAGGGGCACAGCTGAAATGTTGGGATTTTTAAAAGTCATATAGTTCTCTTATTTAATAGAGATACAGAAATTTGGATACTGTGGGCTGTATTCAGAGGACATGCTGGAGTAGCAAGGAAAGTATAGCTCATCTCCTCAGCTCCCTATAGGAGAGCCCTGGTGGTCTGGCAGGAATGACAGGAAGATTTTACATAGTAGTGCAATATGCAAAGCCCTTCCTTATCAGCTCATTGCTTATACCAAGTTTTGTGCCTAAACTGATCAGAAATTCATGTAAGTGCAATGTGAAATACTTCCCAGCACTACCTGTGGAGACAATTTTTGCTCACCACAGCATGAGCTTATAGGATTTGAAATTCTGGGTTTTATACTGGCTGTGTTTAAAAAGAAAATTCAACGATTCGGGACAAGTTCACTGTCTTACCCCAGGTAGTAAACAAATATTTTGTGAATATCTTCTCTCTGCTTTAAGATGTTCGAAATGAAATTTATTTTGCCAAATGTGTTTACTACAGAAAATCTTTCTTTGGCGCAGCAGCAGTTGCTCAGGTGACGTGAGTCCCTCTGAAAGGTAAATATGTGCATTTGGCAGCAGCTGTAGAATTACACCTCATTATGTTGCGTGTGCACGGTGACTTCTGCGTCCCGTGAAAGGACAGAGCCAACTGCTGGGCGATGCCTTGAGCAGACAATGCAGCCTCGAGTCTGAATGCCCCATCCCTGCTCTGGGTGGTGACAGAGCCACTTGTGACCCATATTTCAAACCCACTTTGTGCTGAGCGTACACTTCTGTGCCTCCTGTGCAGCAGCGTGGCCATGGTGGGAGTGCTGCTTCCCAGTCCAGCCTTGGGCTGGCAGCTCCTGCAAATGCTCAGGGAAGGGGAAGGTTTCTCCTGGCACAGACACGAAGCAGCAGCTCCTATTGTTCCTGGAGTGAATAGTGGATGGCTGGGTCTTGCAGAATTGGGGCCCTCAGTTATTAATAGTAAATAAATAGGTTGTCTTTCGCTTAGGGTAAAACACTTCAGACAACGGCCTTGCTGCCCAATCGTCTCAGATGCCCTCCTGGTCCCTGGGGGGGAGGGAGAAGCACAGTAAACAATGCTGGCTTCTCCACCACCCCAAAATCCAATATGATGTATAAAATGTTGTGAGGAAAACAATGAACAATCCTTAATAAGAGCAAAGGCTTTTTGTAAGTACCGTCTTTGAGGAAAGGTTATCTGATCTTGTTCTTTTGTCTCGGAAAAGCCCTTAAAACAATGCACCATCTGCTCCTGTTTGGTGGGTGCAGGCAGGGATCTCTTCAGACAGAGCGGTCTGCACGCTACTGGTCGGCTTTTAACCCTTTCGGCCACAAACCTTCCCTTGTTTCCGTGTAAACCTCTGCTCCCGGCAGAAGTGGCCATGCCCTGCACCCCTGGCCAGCCCCGAGCACCCTGCAGCACATCCCTCCATTCCCCCTGCACCCTGCCCATGTCCTGGGCCTTGATGTCTCCTGCTGTCCAAGCAGGACAATATTCCACACTGCTGGGATGGGGTAATTGTGAAGAGTTAATTGTGAGGCTCCCAGAGACCTTCAGATGAAGCTAGGAGGTGCTGGAAATGTCTCTGAGCTAAATGGGGTTTGTTCCACGTGTAGCTGTCACTGTGAGCTGAATTCACACCTGTGACAGCACAGCATGGAAAAGGCAAAGAACTTCTGTTGCATTTTATGCAATTTTCATAATAATTCCATATAATCTCTTAGATTGTGCATGAATGTTGAGAGGACAATTTTTCATGTACCTCTTTTTCACCTTTGAAATCTGGAAGACAATCATCAATTTGAAATTCCCCCTCAGCCCAGAAGATTTTTCAGCCCTAGCCAGAACCATCAGCAAGGATTCTGTTGCAATGAGGGACTGTTCATTCTATTGCCACAGCACAAGAAATACTTTGGGAGGGCACCGAGTGACCCTCTGGGAGATGCCACCTTACCCAAGTGCTGCTCAAAGCCACCAGTGCTCAGAGTGGCAGAGGGCTGGAAGCTCAGGCTGTCCCAGATCCTCAGGCTCTCTCCAGGAGATGGGTTGGCCATTTCCTCTTGGTTCTGAACTTTCACAACTGTCTCACATCCACACTGATCCCTCCGTGCCGTGAGTTCTCCCTGTAGGCTGTGTCAAGGTAACAACAACAATTACTAAGTTTTTGAGATGTGTATAAAGCAATCTTTTGAACTTAAAAAAAAAAAAAAAAAAAAGGTTATTTCATTTGAACAGAACTATTACATTTTTTCAAATGGAAACAAAAGGCTCCCTGAGAAGTCATACCTGGCAACGAACAAAATCTCCTGTCTTACCTCCACGCTGTCAGGAAAGCTAACAACACTCAATTTTTACCTACTGAAAGAGCTGGGTATTTTTCAACCTGGTGGCAAATACAAACAACAACACACTTGCAGTGTGGAAGCTTAATTTATGAGGGCTGCATTGTACAATCCATGCCATTGTTGGGACTTGGTTGCACAATCCAGCTCTGAGCCTTGGCAAAAAATCTGTTTAGAAACACAAAGTCCTGAACTCTGAACTAGTGTTCCTGGGACTTGTGCTGAGCATGGCTGTGGCCCAACCAAGATCTGGGAGTGATACATATACTTTAATATTTCAAAACAATGTCAGCACCAAGTCCTGTAGATGAAGACCTCAGCTAACTGATTTTACTTTGTTTTGGTCTGTAACCATCGGAGCTTAACTCAAAAGATTAAGAAAGAAGGTGTGAAAATGGGCATTTATTGATCAAGCCTCAGCTGAACCACACGCAGGGACACAGACACTGAAATGGTGACAGATGTTTTCTTTTTTATACAGAAAAATGAACGTGGAAATTTTTTTTTTATTGGCAATCAGCTTAGGGAAATCTTATTTCATTTTTCTCATTAATAAGCTTTTTCTTTGTTTTTCATGACCCAGAAACTGCTAAAACGATTAGCACAGCTTCCACTAACGCGTCTTGGATGTAGTCTTCAGAAAGTGGGAGCAAAGGTGGATAAGAGAGGAAGAACAGAGGAAACAGGGATTTCTTACAAAGCATTGGTTAAATGTGCTGAGTTTTGTCTCTGCAATTGTGTTGTGATGGTTTTTTAGGCACTGTTTTCTTTGGCTTTTGGAAAATGCCTACTCTGTTTTTGGGGAGACTGATGCCAAGGTTTGTGTCCTGGGAAGGGCATCAGTGGAAATCAATGCAGATTCTACAGAAAATACTGGGTTTTCACAGGAGTGGCCAGCAATGCCTGTCCTCCAGACACAGCCAGCTCTGCATAAACCACCACAGCTCCCAGATGAGGCTCTTCAGGTTTGTTCTGAAGAGAAAGCATTGCTGAGTCCACAGGAGGAGGCAGAGCTGTGATCTAGCAGGTGACTCTCCAGACACCACCCTCTGTCCCAGCCTCTGAAGCCACCCAGAGCACTTTCAAATCTGAACTTACAGCAAAAACTGGATTATTTTTTTGACTCTCAAGAGTGTAGCCACTTATAGAGGCATCTGAAACAAAATAAGATGGAATTGCCCACACACTTTCTGGCAGTTTGGAGAATTCCCATCAGTGAGTCATTTGCATCAGCAACAAACCTCCTCCAGCCGCCCCTGCGGACAGGGGAGCAGCCGGGCATGAAATGGGAACATTTCTTATGGAAACAGGCACCTGCAGGATTTTGTGCATGAACACGAGCTGCTGTTTTCAGAGCTATAATTAAACATGTAAACAGCAAACTGTGCTGTTGAAACTGGCTGTGGAGAAGGTCATGCTCAAGAGCGCTGGGTTTGGAGTGCTGCATGTTTTGTATTTGTGAATGAGGCCAGCACAGAGTCAGTTTTAACAGGTGGCTTTGTTCAGATGAGCTATTGCAGAGAGGGAAGAACTATTGTCTGTTGTAGCCAAATGTGGACTCCTAACTCCTTAGCAGTGGAAGTCAGAGCACAGACCCAACTCAGCTGCTTTTACCATCACATTTTCTAACCCAGCTCTAGCTACATCTATGTCTATAGAAACAGGTTTACAAGGCCAAGAACACAGCACAGACCCCTCCTGCTAGCACAGCCTGTGAAGTTTGTGTGCAAGTTAAGAGACAGGCTCCCTTCACTGCCTGCTGACATTCCTCACAGAGAGTTCATGCACTCAGAGTGCAAATGTCCCTGGAGCAGGAGAAATTATGGCCCTGCAAAGTTCCTCAGTCACCTCCTTAGAGCACACTGGTGCTCTTTATCTGGTGGCTTTCTGTCTGGTTTGATCTGTAGTGAATCAGTTGATACCAGATCAGCTTCAGGAATAACTTGATCATGGGAGCCTCACTCTGTGTGCCAAAGGACTCATCCATTTTTGCTTCCCGTGAATGTGCAGACTTGAGGAGAGGTGCAAAATCAGACTCTAGATTATATACAAATAAAAGCTGAGGACAAAAGACAGGCTTGTACTCTGAGCCTTTGTATTAATTATGTACTTTACCAGTAGCTAAGGGTTAGGCATAGGGTGCTCTTTCCTTTATATTGTCCCCTCACTGTCACTGTTGCTGCATCACAGGGAGCCCTCAGCCCACCAGGAGATGAGTCTGGAGTCATTCAATACAGCCACACTTTCCACTTCTAATCTCTAAACACAGCGCTATTTTATCTGCAAGTAGCTCTCCTCATCTTTTGAAGCAGCACTTGCAAGAGAGTTGTGATTTATTGTTTGAGAGGTTTTACTGGTGTTTTTTTCAGTGATGCTCTGAAGACTTTTTGACTCTGGCTGCTTTGCTTTCTCAGTAATTGCATTGTTCAGCAGATTGGTGCAATCTGTCTTATTTCTCCTTGGTTTGATGCTTGTCCCTTACAGCTGGAGTCTGTTCCTGTTGGGCCCAGGGAATCCTGCACCTACCACCATTCCTGTGAGTTTGGGTGGTGTCAGGACAAGAGTGTGGAGACCACAGCTGCTGGCTGTGCTCCCCAAGGTGCAGTGCAGACACAGCTCTGACTCTCTCCACTGCACACTCGGAATGCCCACTGCTCGTGTTTTATACATTTGCCATCTTCTGTGACAGAACAGCTCCATAATCCTTGCAACCAATCTCTCAGAGCAGAGATCAGCCCAACCTTTGTGAGTGTGGCGGTTGTGCACAAAGAACAGGGGTTTAACTCTTGGTATTTCCAGTAATTACTCCTCATAACTTTGCTAAGCACATCTGTCTGGACTTACCTCTCCAATTTTCATTTTCCTCCTGGTTATTTTGCACTGTTAAGCTGTAAACAATCTTCTTGAAAAGAATGCTGGGCCTAATATCCCACCTTCCATTAAAAAGAGAAAAAACACTTTTTCCCACTAGAGAAGTTTAGCTGCAGGTAATTTGGCCCAGCCAGCTCGTTCCCAGGCACCATCAGAGAGCCCATGGAGCAGATGCAGGCCATTCCTGCCTGGGCAGGATCCCACAGCACCAAGTCCTTGTCCTTGTCTCTGAACGGGACACTGGGGACACACTGGCCAGTTTGCTGCACATATGTCCTTTCTTTGGTAATGCATGTCCAGGTCATATTTAATCTTCCAGGGCTCAGGGGATTTATTCTCTTCTCTGCAGTGTCGTGTGGCCTCTGTGGCAACTCTGGCTTTGTCCCTCTCTGTGGCTGGGCAGGGACACGCTCTGACCTGCAGTTAATAATTGTCCCTTCATGGTGTCCCCTGTCACCAGAGAGGACCCAGTGGGGCAGTTTGCTCTCTAAGACAGGCCAAATTCAAAGGGGTTTCTCTCAACTGCTGTCTACATGAAATGTATAATTAACGTAGGCTGACAACAACCTACATTAATGTAATCCTTTTTTCTACACTTCCTGCTACCAAACCAATTTTCCACAATAATCACACGTGTGCTGTCCAAGGAAAGGTGCTGTGTGTGAGCAGGTGTTGCTCCGCACGCACACAACCTACAGAGCTGCAATGCTGGGAATCTTTCACTCACTTTTGCAGCAAAGCGAGTGAAAACAATCACTAGAAATTAATTTTTTAATCAATCCCCGCCCGAAGGAGCCGGGGCAGCTTTACCCAGGGGCTCGCTCCGTCCCGCTCCGCGCCCGCGGCTGCGGCGCCCTCCGGTGGCGAGAGAGCGTCATGGCAGCGCGGCGGGGAACCGGGCGCGGGACCCACCGGAGCCACTCGGGATCCACCGACCGAATCCACTCGGGATCCACCGACCGAATCCACTCGGGATCCACCGACCGGAGCCACCAGGGATCCACCGACCGAATCCACTCGGGATCCACCGACCTAATCCACTCGGGATTCCCCGACCGAATCCACTCGGGATCCACCGACCGAATCCACCCGGGATCCACCGACCGAACCCACCCGGGATTCCCCGACCGAATCCACTCGGGATCCACCGACCGAATCCACCCGGGATCCACCGACCGAATCCACTCGGGATCCACCGACCGAATCCACTCGGGATCCACCGACCGGAGCCATCCAGGATCCACCGACCAGAGCCACCAGGGATCCACCGACTGATTCCACCCGGGATCCACCGACCGAATCCACTCGGGATTCCCTGACCGAATCCACTCGGGATCCACCGACCGGAGCCACCCGGGATCCACCGACCAGAGCCACTCGGGATCCACCGACCGGAGCCACCCAGGATCCACCGACCAGATACACCTGGGATCCACCAACCAGAGCCACTCGGGATCCACCAACCAGAGCCACTCGGGATCCACCGACCGGAGCTGGGATCCACTGATTCTGGGATCCATTGCTCCTGCAAAAACCACTGGACCCGGATTCACCAACCGCCCCCGGGGATCGCCAGCCCCGCTATTTATTTTAAGTCTGTGTGGCCCATTCAGCAGCAGATAATACATCCAGCTTTGTTATCCTCCAATTTCCAACTACATGAGGCCGGGTTTATATTTCCTTTCTTACTTCTGGGAAAGCCTAGGCAGCAGAAGGGGAAGTGATGTGTCCAAAATCAGTGCTGAAGCCACAGATAAAATGATGAAATGTAATTTCATAGATGCAATGAGAGGAAAGTGAAGTCTAGAAGACCCACTGCCCCGAGTCTGGCTCCATGCTGAATTGGTGCTCCTTATTTTAGATACATGCAAGGCACATTAAGCAGAGAATAAAATATCCAGCTTTGTTTACCTTCTAGTGAGGAATCTATGAGCTGGAGAGACTGGGCTGGTTATTGGCTTTTCATGAAATAGACTTATGTCCACCTTGCAGCCCTTATTCACAGGGAAACCTTTTAAAAAGACAAATGAAGACATTTAATAAATATGCTCTTCATAGAAATTAAATGGCCTAAGCTTTGGCATCTATTCACTGCCTACTTATGTGTGAGCACCTCATTTCAATACAGCTCTTCTTATCCACAGGTTTTTTAACTACATGGGCTTAGGTTTATAATTCTTTTACTTCTGGGAAAGCCTAGGCACTAGAAAGTGACATGTCCAAAACGGGTGGCAAAGCTACAGATAAAATGATGAGATGTAGTTTCACAGGTGCATGGAGAAGGGAGGAAAGTAAAACCTAGGAGAGCCACTGCTCAGGGATTTTCCAAGGCACAACATTTCCAGTAAATAGCCAAGGGGAGATGAAGCTTAACCCCTGCCTGTAGCTTTGAAAGCCCTGGGCAGTGGCACCTGAGCATCCCTGCTGTGTCATGTCGAAAGGATTTACCTTGCAAGGTGTTTCTCAGGTCTCCTGCAGAGCTGAGGTGTCTCTGTCCTGCACTGCGAGTGATCCAGGGCAATCCTTCCCTCTCAGCATTCCCACCAGGCAAAGGAGTTGGCATTTCCCTCTGTCTGTCCAGGGCTGTTGCTCCCTCAGTGCTGCCCAGCAGGCCAGTCCTGCCCAGTCCATGACATTCCCTATCGGATGTCACACGAAGCACTTCAGGGTCTGTGGTGTCCAGAAGCATTTCTGCAGTCATTGTCCTCTCTTGCCTGTCCCTGGAAGTCTCAGGTTCTGGGGCAGAAGGAGGATCTCTGTACAGGTCCAGAGCTGTCTCTGTTGATTGTTTGTCAGCTTTAGCCCAGCTGGCTGCACTCAGCCTCTTCCTTGCCATGTCAATCTTTTCTGCAAGTTCCCTGGACAGACTGTGAATGGCTCTCACTTGATCCTGTTTGCTTCTCTGTGGAGAAAGTCCAAAAGATGAGTCCTTGGAGGAAGGTTTTGCATCTTTCTGAGGAACAGAAAAGCTCAGAGGAGGCGAATGCAGAGCTGGGGGAGAGCAGTCCCCCAAGTCTTCACATTTCAGAGGACTGAGAAACCAGCATTTGGATCCCAGTGATTCTGGAGGACCTGATGCTTCTCCTTTTTTAGGTGATTGAGCTGCTTCCAGGAGTTGATTCCTGTAAAAAAAAAAAAAACAATAAGAGAGAGATGTCTGCAGTGTGAGCTGAGAAAGTGGCTTTCTAGGATGCCTTTTATGTCTGAGTACCTGCCTCTGTGATCTTCAGGTGATAGAGGAGAGGATGTTTCCTCCACCCAGGCCATGAAACTCCTCTCCAGTACTCCCCCACTGGTTTGCTCCTGAAAGAGGAGAGCCCAGCAGTGTAAGCACTCAACAGCTGGCAACAGAAGGGTAATGTCTGGCTTTTATTCCACCTAATAATTTGCTCATGTAACTAGAAAAACTGCTCACACCACACAGCAAACCTTCTTTTAGGTCAGGCAGTGGAGATTTCCAGGTTTTTGGCCTGAAGTCGAGGATTCCAGCCCTACCAATGAGCCTAACAGTTTATGCCATAATTATAAGCTATTTGCTCTGCTTTTCTAGATAAAACTTTTTCTCCCTGGCACATCAAAGCATTTGTATGAAGTGTTTCATGTCCTACACCATGCTGTGCTGATCAAGACTGGAGGGGTTTCAATCTGCCACTCCTTAGGACTTACTTGCTCCAATTCACACTGAGGATTTCCTTTGGCAGAACCCATTCTCCCAACGGGTTTGTGCATCTCATCAGGACACGATTTCTTCCCAATAGCTTCTTTTTGTTTCCTGTACACTTCTTGCAACCTCTTCTTCCTCATCTCCACAGCCTGTGCCAAAGATTTTTTCTCTTTGAGGAGTTTTTTCTTTCTTTCTGCCTTTTTTTGATACATAAATTCCTGAATGCTTTCAGGGCTATAGGGGTGAGGTTTTTTAAGGTTTGCCCTCCTCTTTGAAGATTGTTTAAGGTTTTCTTTCTCAGACCCTTTCTGTCTCTGAGGAGATGCACTTCTTCCTCTGCTGCAGCTTCCTGAGGTGCTGGGCTGGGCTCCATCTTTTGTTAATGAAAGTCCAGGGGAAGGAGAATGGATCCCTTGGGACTGGTGTTTCACAGCATCTCTGGGGAGCCTGATATGTCTGTGTTCCTCACAGGACTGCCTCTGCAAGGGAAGGCTCCTGAGTGCTTGGTTTGTATCCTCTGTGGGTGCCTTGCTGCCCCTTTCAGCCTTGCTGGGAGCGACCACGGCGCTTTGGGCTCCAGGGCTCCTCCCCACATTTCCCTTCACTCTGGAGCTGTTTTCCATCACTGGCATTGCCCCAAATCCTCGACCTCCTTCCAAAGGTTCTGTGGGAAAGATTTGGAAACAACAGTGATGTAATTATTTCAGAGAGTAACAATTCCTGTATCTATAGTGTGCATCTCCCAGCCTGCTTCCAACTGCAGCTCTGAGGACTATTTGCACTGTCTGCTGTAAAATCTGTGGTATTCAAGGGAGAAGATAAATCTGTAAAGGTGGAATTTGAAGTTGCAGTGGCCAATTTTTATTGCAAGAGCCATTAAAGAAAGGTGCTCAGAAGGATCTGGAAACCTTTTGTTTAAATTAGGTTTAATAAGCCTTTTTTTTTCTTTTTGGGTGTGCCAAAACAACCAGTGCTGTAGAAGGACAGCTGTACCAAAGGTCTTTGCTGTGCTCTGCTCTCCAGTTCTGCTCCTCAAATGTGGAAGTGGAGGGGGTGGACCCAGCAGCCTTCTAGCCAACTTCTGACCTTCTCTCCATGCTGAAACACCAGGTAGATTCACACCTGAAACAGAGAGTTTGTATTTAATTATGAAAGCCCCACATGTTCTTTGAAAGACTATTTTAACTCTCTTATTCAAGTCTATTTAATGGTGATTTCCGGGAATCATACTCAAGGTGTGGGGAGATCTAAAAGGTTTCAGTCAGAGCAGGTTTAAAATAAAATTTTTTAAAAAATTGGTGTGACTTTGATAACAAAAACTTTTTAAAGCACTCAGACTTTGGAGGCTGCCAGGGTCATGAATCAGATGAATTCAGGAGTACAAAATGTGAAAGTTCAGTGCTTTCCTAAGGCTTTACCATCAGCAATTATATCATTTAACACTTAAAGTGTGTTCACACAGTCTTACAAGTTTTACTCAGAAATCACTGACCCTCAGAGGTCTCAAGAACACTGAGAAAAGTTCAGGACTTCCTGGGTACCAGCACATTTGATAACTGAAGGGAAGGGGATAACAAAATTATTGTTTTCCTTCCTTTGAAGTGATTACTTCAAACTCACCAAAGGAAACAAATTCATTTTTAAACTGGTGAGAATCAGCAGGATATGGTGTGGAAGAATCAATGGAGGCTACAGGATGAGGGACAATGTCTAATGCAGAAATAAACTGTGCAGAATGCAGCACAAACAAATTACTCTTGCTTAATAGGTGGTGTCACATAATAGACAACATTTATCACTGTTTTACTTCATAATTTCAGATTGCATTCACCAGCATGCCAATACTGGCACAATTATGTATTTATTGCAAACACTTCTCCAGGACAAGGTGGCTGAACAGGTACTTAGTTGGGTTTTGCATGGAATTCTACCCCCCAAAATCTCCCCCAATTAAAATACTCAAGGTTTTTTCAATAGGAAATATTTTGCTCTGAAATCAGCCCCGGCTCGTGTGGCTCAGTGCTCAGTCAATGGTGCAGCACCTCGGGGTCAGGGGAGCTGCTGGACACAAAGGACTTTCCAAAGCCTCACTGGGCAGTGGGACTGCCCTGACATTCCCCTGTGCTTTGGGAACAGCGTAGGGCAACAGTTTCTCCTCTATACCACGGCCTCTGACTGAAGGAGTCACAGCCAACAGCTTTTATTCTTCATTTGCAGCAGCCTCTGAGATGCTCTGCAGGCTCCTGTGAACCGTGTCACAGGGAGAATGATGTTTTTCAGACAAGGAAGAGCTGCACTCCCTGTGGGGCTGAAGTCACTTCCTATAATCCCATGGACTTCCTTTGGAAGGAATTATCACCAGATCTGTGCATGGTGTTCACAGCAGGAGCTCAGAGGGAATTGCCAGAATCTCCTGGGCTCAGGAGGGCTGGCATCCATCCATGTCTTTAAGGAAACACCTTGCTGTGTCACTTTGTTTTGTTTTTAGCAGTTTTAAAAATGCATTTATTTTGTACCCTGTCTTAGCTCCTCTGAATGCACCAGACAGATTATTTTGTGGATCTAACAATCTTTGCCTCACCATGTTGTTTATTTCAATTAAATCTTCTTTTTATCTGTATCTTGTTCATTAACTGCAGCAACTATGATGCTAAAGTTCATGAGCAGCCTGCATTCCTGATGAGAACAGTTGATAGAAGAAACTCTTTTGATTTAAATATTCTCCAGGGTTTTTTCCCTACCTACGAACAGATGAATATTTTATAGCTGTGGTGACTTAATTTTTTGTTAACTACAGCAAATTTATAATTCATCAAATTCCTGAGTACTCTGGCTCTGACCCCTGCCCCTCATTCATCTCTTTGTAGCCCTGCCTTGGCTCTTTCAGTGACAGAAACTAATAGCCAATAAAGACACCATGACACTGGCAGTTACAATGATGAATGCTTCACGTGGCATGGTCTTATTATGACCCACTCTCAGAGGAAGAGCAAGCCATTTTTCAAACAATCCATTAAAACAAAAAAAAAAAAAAATAGGAGGGAGAAGGAAATTATTACATATTTCATGCATTTTAAATCATACTTAGGGACTACAGCACACTACATTGATAATTCTATCTGGATTAGAGAGCTTGGATTTTTTTATTTCTGCTTCACACAAGTGACTTGGGAACTTGGCAGGTGTAAAGCACAACCCACAGCACTTCCACTTCTTCCCCACATTTGAATGCAACCATTTCTATGCAAAGCCATAGCATTAAATGGGTAAAATGACACCAGGAATTCCAACCTGCTCTTAGAAACACCTAATAAATAAAACTGAGAACCAGCAATTGAGACCTGGATAATTTATCTGACTTTTCACTGCCTGGATTCAGTCCCTGCTTGGCAGGCCAGGAAATCCCTGCCTTTGGTGGCACCCTTAATTCATTAGGGAAAGATAACTGAATAGGTGACAGACGGCTCTTCCCACTGAGGATGTACGACTTATTTTTCATTTCTGATGAATTTTAATCCTGGCAGGTCTGGAATTCAACTGCTGCAGGCAGTTCTGTTCATCAGTCCTTGTAATTTCTCATGGTTTTCAGCCTTACCTTCCCCTGCCACTGCTCTCTCCAGAACACAGGACTTGGATGAAAGCTGACTCTGGTGTTCTGTTTGAATTCTCCATGCTGAACTTCTCTCTCTTTGATCTTGAATCAGGAGGTGAAAATAAAACACAGAAAATAATTAGTGTATCTAAAATCAAACTTGTTGAACCCAACAATCCAATCCCAGCCCCATTCCCTTGAAATGCAGTTGAAAGGACTATTTTAATTGAAACTGGTCGCCAAACATGCAGAACTCTTTTATTTTATTTTTGTTGTATAGGTGTCCCAGCAAAGGAAGCAATGGCCTGGATTCATCCCTGAGGTTCTATCCATGACCCTGTCTATCCATACAACACAATAAACAGCCCTGCCCTAACTGCAGCATCCTGTGGGTGCAGTGGGACACCCCCCCTTGGTGTCTCTGGAAATCCAGGCCAACCTTTCCATGCAGAGTAAACACTGAATACTTGGGGAAGTTCCCAATTAGGATACCTCATTGCTGACCTGGGATCTTTTGGCTTTTTTTATAATCCCTTCCTTGTCCAGGGATGGGAAATCCTTCTCTGCTTGGTATTCTGTGCTCTTCATCAGGCAAGGAGAGAACAGAGTTGGGTTCAGAGCACTAAAACCCAGAAGAAGAAATGTTTGAGAGCCATTAGGCTACAAGGAGCTGTGCAGATGCTGGTATTCAAGAGCTGAGCTCCTGCATGTGTGGAAAGCAGCACTGGGCTCCCAGGGCCGGGCTGCAGGTGTCTGCAGGGGGAATACTTGGCAAAGCAGCTGTGGCACACTCCTTTCAGTAGTAGGGTACAGGCAGACAAAATGAACAAGATGCAGCTGAACTGAGTGTCTGGAGCTGTGGATCCCCAGCCTCAGTCTGGGGTGGAACTGTTTGGAACAGTTTGGAAACTGTGGAACAGTTTGTCTGGCAGTTCCCTCACCCAGTTATGTAAAATGGTCTGGGTTAAAAACAAACTGAACAAGCCTTCCCTTGGGAATGTCCCAAGGAGGCTCAGCCTGGACTGTGGCTCTGGCTTCTGGCTTTAGGAGGGGTAACATCAGGCACTGGTGACAGAAGGTGCTGCCTGATGCAGCTGGGAAGGGACACGTGGCTGCCACAGACCTGAGGGCAGCACCACAACATCCCTGCAAGCGGTGGCAGGGAGCAAATCCAAGGGAAACGCCCCTGGAAGCTGGCAGGGCGTGCCAGGGATGCCCGTGCCCAGTGAATTAACACTAATGCTATTAGAGCAATGAGATTTATTTCGTGCAGCTTTTCAGCTCCTCCAGTCCTGTATTCCCTCAGTAATCCCCCTTGGCTGAGGCTGCCGGGCTGGCCCCGTCAGTCCCGACCCCACGCCTTGCTCCCAGCAATCCCAGATCTTGAACCACATTAAACTAAAGTGACAGCTGTACATGGATGGTTCTTCAGCCCCAAATTTAGCAGCAAAGCAGGATAAGAAGGTCTAATAATATTTGCTTTCAGATCCACACCAGTTCCACTGAATGAACTGTTAAATCCCCTGTAATGCCTCTGAACTATACAATTCCTGCTTTAAATACCTGTGGTGCCTCTCCTCACTACTGTTCTGCTGGCTCCTGTACCACGTTTTCTATGTGGCAAAAGGAAGGATGTGGGATGAAAGGGAAGAAAAAAATAGATTTGCAGCAAATTCTTTACTATTTGAGGAAATTTATGAATTTGCGTGTGCTGGGGAGTAAATCCAGTGGGTGGGATGTACAGCACAGGGAGGTTTGGACCTGCAGAAATAAATGGATTTATCACAAGATCATGGGTGATGTCCCCCAGATACCACAGGGAGGGGTGGAATCTGTGCTAAGTTATTCAGCACTGCTAGGGAACACCCAGTTCCAGCCTTTCTCCAGAGATTCCAGACCACCACTGACCTCTGTGAGCTGGAGCAGGAGGAGCAGAGGCCACTCTGCAAACCTTTCTTTTCAGGGCTCTCTTTGGCAGGGGGTCTTTAGCAAAAATCAGGCGCTCCTGCTCCCAGGGTGCTGCTTGCTGCTTTCTCTTCTGCTCCTGGATCCTCTTCTTAAGTTGCTCTAACTTATTTTGGGGTGATTTTCCCCGCAGCTCTTCCAGCCTCTGATCTCTGGCCTTGCTGGCTGCTGAAAGGGGAAGCAGGAGAGCCGTGGGCACGGGAGTGCTGCTGCCACATGGGACAGAGAAGGAGCTGCTCCCTGCAGGGCAGCGAGGTGGGCCATGCAGGCAGCAGGGAGATTTTTCCTTCTGTGCTGGGAATCCTCTTGAATCTCCCAGCTCCCTGAAATTGTCCCTTCTCGGGCTGTCCAAGCTCTTTGCAGGTGCCCATGTCCCAGCTGAGCCTTTTCCATGCACAGCCCAGTTCTTGGCAGGGCTGCAGCGTCCTGAGGCTGCCCTGGGGGACAGAGGGGACATTCTGGATGGACCAGAGATCACAGCAGGGCTCCCAGGCAAACAGGTCTGTGAGCGAGCAGGGGAGAGAACAGCAGAGCTTCTCTCTCTTCAGAAAAAGAGAAACAAGGGTCAGTATGTAGGATTAAAAATTATTAAAGTGGTCAATACACTGACATGAGTGACTGCTGAGTTTGTTCATGTTCTGATGTGACCCCAGCATCTCCACAGAATCAGCACTTTGGCAGTCACCGGCAGCCTGGCAAATGAAGATCATTTTAGGGAAGTACAGTGCAACTTGTGATCTGATCTGAGAAATTATGAGCATGGGCAGAGAACTGATATCAGGCACTGCTTTCCTCCACGGCCTTGTTGGTCACAGCTGGTGGAGAAATTGTTTGGTGACTCTTTTGTTCCTTTTTTCCCCTAATAAACAGTAAGGTGCTAAACTTTTTCTGAAGTCCTGCATCCCAAATTTTAAATCCCTTTATGTGTGCCTTCACCAGCTCACCCCCCAAGTGCTGCACACTCAGGTTATTATTTACCTTTGGGCTAGAGCAATCTCATTGCTCTTTTTCTCACTCAGAGCTGTTTCATCTTTGTTCCTCTCGCCGTCTACAGCACATCAAAACTATGTCAATGTCAAAATGTCAAAAATATTCCTTAACCATTAAATTCAAAGAGCAACTTTGACTGGGGACTATCCCTCCAATAAACCTAGCCCATAAATATTAAATACATATTAAAGGCTAGCAGCTGAAACTGTTCCCAGCCAAAAAAAACCACCTCAGAAACAAAATTTAACAGATGCAAAAATAAGAAGTGAAGTCTGTTCTTGTCATTAACTTTTAAGAACATTCTGGAATTGGGTTAAATTTCCTGCTTTTCCTTTCTCCCACTTCATCTTTTAGAAACGATTTTAAACACATTATGTATTTCCTGCCAAAGTTAGCAAACAAAATGCTGCATTTACATCAGTTTATCTCTAGGGAAGGAACCCTCAGAGGAGAAACACAGAGAGCTGTGACTGTGCTGTAGCTGGTGGGTGTTGATGCTGCAGCTTTTGCTTGAGCTCTCCCCAGCAAGATGTGACTTCCTGTGCATTGTGATACTTTGCTGGGAACACACAGAAAGCTGATGAAAATACACACTTGCCTCAAAAAAGAGGGTTTTTCACTATCTCCTGTCATCTTCCCTTCCCTCCAGCACAAAAGCCTTCCCATCTCAGCAGTTTCCCAGTAACTCAGAACTCACCAAAGCTCTTTTTGTGCCAAAGCTTTCTTCTGGCTGCCTGTGATTTGGCACAGCTCCACGTTTGATGACAAAATTTGTTTTCAATCCTTTGTAGCTGTGAAAAAGCAGATTTTTCTTTTGAAGGGAGACATATGTTTTGGGTTTTTTTCTGGAGACGCTTTTTGCTGGCATCCCCTGCTTCTCTGATTAAGTTTTGCAGCTCCTAGTTACTGTGTAAATACTGGCTTGTCTGAGCATGCTCCCAGTGGTATTTCCTACAGTTGGAAAGAATGCAGTTGACTGGGAAGACAAGAGGTGAAATCACCTCTCTCCTTTATTTACTCTTTGCATGTGTGTGTGCCTTAGATTTTTACTGATGTTTTTAAAAACAGCTTAAGCTGGAGGTGACCCCAGCCAAGAGCAACTTCAGCAGTGGGATGCTGCTGTCAGGCTTTGCTGTGCAAGCAACACCCCGTGGATTTGGATAATATTCTGCATTTATCCAAGGAATGTCAGTTATGATGGCAGCTGCTGTGCTCACAACTCCATCATGTTCCCTACTAAGAGGATGATAAGACAGAGAGAATCCAGAGGATGTCCCAGCTGTTGTTCTGCTCAGGGCTTCAAACACGAGCAAGGCAAAGCTTTGTCTGTTCCTGTAGTTCACTTTGTGAGTGCTGTGAAACTGGGTAAAATTCCTTGTTTTTCCCCTTATCCTCTCTTTGTTATTTAGCAAATAAGGAGGTGATGTGTTCACTGGGAAAAAACAAACTGAGTGGAAGGTTTACATTGCTGTCAGTTACAACATTTCCATGGAATTCAGCTGTGGAGCTGATGCACAGGCAGCTGACAGAAAGAAATAAAGGTGTGTGACAGCAAGTGCTCCCTGAACTGCACATACCACTGCTTTGGCTTCCTGGAGACTCTTCCAAGCCAAGGCCACAGCTGTGGAATCAAGAGATGAAAGATACTTTAGCATCTCTTCACTATTGACAGTTTTCCCTCATGCCCAAGCCAGAACAGATCACTGAGCTGGTGGCTGAAGCACAGAACTGCTCCTGAAAAACTGTGTCTGGGCTGCTTTTGTACCTCAGTGTGTGCTGAGTTCCATCAGCTCTCTGGGCTATGTTAGTGCTTATTCAGCAAAGTCCTTGCTGATATTAGCACACATTGAAAAAAGACTGAGCTGAATTTCCCAATTCAGTCCTATTTGTAGTAGTTGCTTAAAAAAAAACCCAAAACCATACAGGATTCATCATGAAAGAATGGCTCATGTCTTTTTTATGGAAAAAAAAAATAAGTGACACATCAGATAGAGAGAAGCTCCTGCTGTGAACTCATTGAACACACTCGACAGAAACTGAGCTGTGATGCTTTCAGGCTGAGGAGGTTCCCAGAGCAGGTTTCTTTAGAAAGCAGCATGAAATGGAGGGTTGGTGTTGCTGTAAGGGCTATGAACAGTTACAAAACTCCCCAGAGCTCTCCAAACTTCAAAATATTTGCTCCTTTGTGCCTGAAGTCACACAATCCAGATTAAACTAAGCACTGAAGTCTTTCCACAAGTGATAAATGCCAGGTTTAAAATAAAGTTACCCAAGTCTCTGCTACAACTGTGCAGAGGAAAGTGGAAGATCATCACCCACATACCAGTTAGAGGATCCAGCTCTCCAGAGGCAAAGCTGTTCTCCATCTTTCAGCCCTGCTCCAGCTCTGCTTACTTGGTCTCCATGTCTGAAACAACCAGGTAAAAGGACAGGTCACTCCTGCCCTCTGAGACAGCCCAGGGCGTTTATATGCTGATATAAATATGAATTTATTCTCATCTTTTATTGCTGACTGCCCATAAAGAGCCTCAGCATTTACATTTTTGTGGTGTTTGCAAATGTTCCATGCTATTATAAATTTGTGAAGGAATCTTAGGAGAGGTGGGGATATGACAGAGCTGGTAAATGTCCTGCTGTGGGTCAGTGCACTTTGCAGAGCTGCCTGGGAGCTCAGGAATGGTCAGAGAGTTGGGAAAATCAGCTCCATCCATCCATCCATCCATCTATCCATCCATCATCCATCCATCCATCCATCCATCCATCATCCATCCATCATCCATCCATCCATCCATCCATCCATCCATCCATCCATCATCCATCCATCATCCATCCATCCATCCATCCATCCATCCATCCATCCATCCATCCATCATCCATCCATCATCCATCCATCCATCCATCATCCATCCATCATCCATCCATCCATCCATCCATCCATCCATCCATCCATCCATCCATCCATCAATCCCCCTGTTCCTGCCAACTCAACACTTACCTTTTGAAGGCTCAGGCATGCATGGAACAAAATCTCCACTCAGGAGCTGTGCAAAAGCCCTTTGGAGATGATCTGCAGTCCTTCAAGAGTGGCTGATCCCAAAGGCTGCTCCAAAGAGAGGCGTGAGAGCGATCCCAGCACTGAACTTCCCACGTGCTGCTCCATCCACAGGCTCCAGCTCCTGCTACCAGCTGGGAACGCAGGAGAGACACATCCCAGGTCAGTCCCTGCCCTGCCCATGAGTCCCAGGAGGAGTGAGAGGACCGGAGGAGTCCCACCAACCCCTCCAGGGCTCAGCCATCGCCACACCTTTGTTTGTGCCCCTCCGTGCAGGGCGACAGCAGCCACAGAGCAGGGAGGGGCTGTTGGGAGCAGATGAGAAAACAAACAGCAACAAGAGGAGCTGAATGCTGATCTCAGCTTGCAAACACATGGCAAGGTGCCAGCAGATTTTGTGATAAGCCCTTGTGTCCTTTCCAGGGCATTTGGCATCCTGGTGGTGACCACTGGCAGGGCTGGGTGGCTGCAGAGGGCAGGGTAGGGTGACCAGCCTGGGGCCCAGGTGGGAACAGCTCTGCACTTCTGGGATGCCAGAGCAGGGAGAGGGACCAGATCTCCCTGAGTCCTCATCCCAGGGCATCTTTCCTCACTGCAGAGTGGCTCTTCTCATTCCAGAGCATCTCTCTTCATACCTTCCCCTGTGGGCTCACCCAGTGTTTGATCCTGCTCTCAGTCACACCTGAATCCCTGCTTTCAAGAGAGCAAGGGGCTTCATTTTTGGGTTCTATTTAGGGGAAAAATTTTTTTTTAAGTTTCTGGTCTTTATGATTATAAGCAAAAACTTGATAATATAAAATAAATATATACTAAAGTCTCAGGTGAATCTTTACCCCATTTGTGGGTATCACTTATTTTAAGCATCACAATTTTTTAAGTGTAAGCATTTGAAATCTGGGCTGTAACCATTCAGGTTCTCCAGGTTTTTGGTTATCTGGAGGAAACAGTCTGATAAGCCAACAGCAGAGGGCAAACGCAGCCTGCACACTGGAGCTGCAGCACTCGGTGTTTGGAGCCTCCCGGCCCCACTTTCTGCCGGGACAACCCAGGGGAGGGGCAGGTGCCACCTTGGACAAAGACAGCCTGGACTGGGAAGCAGCAGCAAAACTCTTACAACAGCAACAATTCACTTTCCTTTTCGTTTTCATTCTTTTTATGGAGCATCTGATGGACTTCAGTGGGCTGTGATGTCCTGGACTGAGGCCTGACAGTGCATTTCTTACAACCCCTCAAAATTACCTCTGCAAAGCCATAAAACACATTTCTTCTTAACCCACTTACTGCTGTTGTGGGTTGAATTTCAGTGAGTACCCCAAGAAAAAGCTCTGTATCCTCTTCTCCCAATCCACTGCAGAGCAGAGCCAACTGCGTGTTCTTCCATCAGCATTTTGCTTTATTTTGAATCTGACTCCTTTTTCTGGTTTATATCTTCAATCATTCTTTATAACTCTACAAGATTTGCTTTTAGCAGCAATGTCAGGATTGTGAGTGTTGTTTTTTTCTGGAAAGCACTCACAGGTGGGACACTGGCGCCACATCCTTCCATGCCCACGGATCCCTGTGGTCTCTGAGAATTCCTCCTGAAGAAACAGACTCAGCCTAATCTAATAAATGTCCCTGCTCAGAGCCTGTGCTCAGACATCCCCAGAATTTCAGCTTTTCAAGCCTAACCAAACAAGGAATTCCAGACTGGAGTCGCAAAGTTCCCTTTTCAAGCTGTTCCAAGCCAACGTTCTGGCCTGATGAGAGGTTTCAGTGCTGGGAATGCAGAGCCTGCCCAGGAGGGAGCCACAGCTATTCCGGGTGCACGAGTGATAAGAGCCCTAATTGCAGTCTCAGGGCTCAGGGGTGGAACCTCAAAGAGGGGAGAGAACACAATGTGCAGCCTCAGCAGTGGGAGGACAACGCTCAGGGAAGATTTGGGAAGCTGTGAGAGCTGCCAGGAAAGCCCAGGGCTGGTCCCAGCCTGCTGGGATGGTGGGAGAGCCACGTGGAGCAGGGATGTCTGTGCTGTGACAGGCAGAGCTCACGGCAGGCGACGCTTCTGGGTCCCTCAGGTCGGACTGGTGCCTATTTTGGCTCAATATTTTCTCAGCAAGCTGTTGGAGCTGACAAGAGCCAGGAGAGTGACAGATTGCCACTGTGTTATGCTGCACATCTTGGAGTGTTAGACCACAAATCTGCTGAGAGATGAAGTGAAACTTATCACTGGACCAAATCCCACTTCTGCAGAGTGTGAAACTCCCAAGTGAGGGAGCCGAGGGTGAGCTGAGGCAAAGAGGAGCAAATGCATTAGGATTTGTATTTTAGATCTGTAGGAGCAACATGAGCCAGTCATGTACAGTTCTGTCCTGCTGACTCCACAGCTCCTGTCTCACGAACCAAAGCAGGAAGAGGCCCTGGGTTTTCATTCCTATGGCATTTTAGAGGCACCAGCTCCCAAAACACTGAATTTCCCCACTGAGGTATTCCAACTACCACCTACTCATTTTAGCAAATCAGACAACAGGCTATAGCCTATTCAGAGCAGGTTTTACAAAGGAATTTTAGGGTTTTTTCTGGCAAGGATATTGCAGAGTTTCTCCTCTAAGAACCTGCCAAGGGAGGTGTAGCTGACCCCCCACATGGGGTTATCCCATGAGGAGCACATGGCCTGGGTTTGAGTCTTCTTTTTCCCAACTAGCACTTCCCCCTTGCACACACAGTGCTGAATGGGGCAAGAAGTGCCCAGCTCTGCCACACCGTGGCATTCAGAGCTCCAGTGTGGATTTCTGGTGGTTTTGCAAGGCAAAAGCAAGTGGCTTTGGTATTTACTCAACCCTGGATGAGGCTGGAGTCTGAAGGTTTGTTTGATATGGACTCACCTCCCAGAGGCTTCAGTTTCTGCTGCTGTGCACTGTCACTGTTTAGGAAATATTTCACCCAGTAACCCACAAGGTCTAGCAAAATTCAGGAAGTGCAGATGTATGTGAACCAAAACCAGAAATTCCTCCTAAGTCTCGGTGTTTTGAAATTTTTGCACCCTCCAGATGTGCTCCAAGAATCTTACAAACAACCCACAGCTCTGGCAGCCACACTCCTTTATTCTCTTGCTGGTTTGCTCCCCATGCCAGGCTTTGTGGGAGTGTTGTAAGTTCCCTCACTTCTGGAAAACACGTCCAGCTAAAAGGAAAGAAAATAGTATTTCTTTGTTGATTTTTTTACAGTGCCTGACTAAGCAATTTTCATGGAAAACCATCTTCACAGCAATTCTCAGTTAGTAAACAATCGAAGCCCAAATGTAGACTTCGATTGCAAGCTGGATGTGACACGAATTTTGGAGTGAGCATATGGAGGGAAGAGGCAGCTGATAAAAAAACCAAATGCACTGCTCTGAAATCTGACAGCCAAGGCCCCAGTCCTGCACCCCCTGGAATCTGTGACAAAACACTCCCTGAAGTTAAAAGGGACAAAGATAAAGACACTTAATAAATTGGGATTTGATTTGAACCTGCAAGGAGCTTATGGGACCACTAAGCTTTGAAGTCATTCTTAGCAGTACTTATCATCTCTCAAATAAGCTGCATAATAAGACTGAGACAAATGGGCTGCCCCATTAATGGTGCCATGTCACAGTTGCTGAGATAAAACACAAATTTTTTTCCTCCACAGGTAATGTTGTGAGATATCAGTGTTCATGTAAAACACCCAGAGACAGGGGAGGAGTCTGATTTTTGCTGGCACCACTGATAACATTTCCTCTTTTTTGTTTCCAGTCCTAGCAGACAAAATTCCTAATTCCTTCCCACGTTGCTGGGAAGCAGCAGATCCTTTTCCCATGGGCTGTGCCATCCCCTCAGTGGCTGAGTTGCACCGAGTGCTGAGAACAGCTTGGATGCAGGTGGGAGGCTGCCACGAGGCTGCCCAAGCTCAGGGAAGGATTTACTGCAACAGAGACACGCTGCCTTTGCTTGGCTGGCAGCCAGAAACATAAGGGAATATCAAGCTTGTGTTTTCTTATGATGTCCTAAAATAACAGGAGTAATGTGTGTCAGGATAGAACTAGACCTTCAGAATATCTGGATTTTATGCTGCCTGCCAAGTGGTGTCTGGCAAAGGGCAAGTGTTCTCTTGATGTGCTAAAATACAGATCCATCACCCAGTTATTGAGGGAAAGTGTGTTAAGATAGCAAACAGCTATCCATGGCCCATTTGGGTTTTTTTCCTATCAATAGGAGACTGTGTGAATGGAATCTGAAGTGAAAAGGGGGGAGCTGCTTGCACGGTGCAGTGGAATGTGAGCGAGCACAGGATTGCCATGGAAACCTGCTGTAGTAAACGGGGCTCTCCAGCTGCAGGAGAGGATTTATAGTGCCAGGCCGGGAGTGGGCAATTTAAATCACCAATCTACAGGTAAAATGACACATTTCCTTCCACCTTGTCTCCCTGCACTGCCAAGTGAGAAAGGAAGGGTACGTGGGTGGTGAGAATTACTGTACAGAGTGATGAGGTGTCTTAAAGCCTGACCTAAAACACTCAGGATCTAATGCAAATATTCTTGTGGATCTTGATGGGAGCAGGAGCAGCCTCGTGTTCCCTGTGCCCAAACCAGAGCAGCACAATCCCTGTGTCCAACAGCCTCAGAGGGACGAGAAGCAGGGTCCATTCCCTGCTTGCATAACCCACAGATTGGAGACTCCATAGCTCAGGGATGCTCCCAATTTGTTCTTTTGGTTTGGAGCTGGGGAAGAGTCCATCTGCTAAAGCTCCCAAACCAGCCTGTTACACCTAAAAGTGAGACAAAATTTGCTGTGACCCTCAAGCCCTGCTCTGTAACAAGGGATCAGATAAATGGGGAATGATTTACTGTGTTCAGATGCCCCCATTTATTGACACTCAAGCACAGTGATCTATGGAGTGCTGTGAGACAGCAACAGCATTATTTTTGCCCTGTTGCTTTCATCACCATGTATTGCTAGGTCCTGAGTGCCTGAGCCCATAATTTCCTGGATCAGACACCACATATCTGTGTGTTCCCATTCCCAGCTAAGGGCAGTGGTTAAATCTGGCTTATGTGGAACCACTGTGGGGCCTGGGTGGGCTTTAGCTCCTCTGAGTTTAACCAATTTGCCTTTTCGTCCTCTCCTGTAAACCTCAAAAACTCCTGATTAACCATGGCTTACTGTGCAGGTTGCTGCACACCTGGGTATATTTGTGTCACTAAATACAAGAAGAAAAATTCCTTCTGAGCTGGAAAATGCAGAGTGGCAAAGTCTCAAAGCTCTGTGCACTCTGTGAGGGTGTTTTATTGTGCTCCACAGCTTTTTCTTCACATGTTACTTTGTTCTGCTTCAACCTTTCAACAAGGCATCAAACAGCTACCAAGAATGGCAAGGTTTAGCCTGTTCCTTCAACAAGAATGATGTGTTCAAAATCCAAACAGTCCAATCAAAATCTGGGAATTGGGTCCTCCTGAGTCCTGCCCACACAGCAGATGCTGCCAGCCAGAGTTCCACTTCCCTGCTGCATTTATTCCTCTCTGGAGTGCTCTCCTTGGGCCTTCAGCCTTTAAAATCCCTCCTTCCACCTTTCAGCTCTTTCTATCTACTCAGCAATTTGCAGGCCATTAATCTCAGCCCTGGCATCAGAGCTGCTCTGCCCAGTCCCAGCTGGGACACCAGCACGACTAGCAGAGGTTATGAGAGCAGAGGAGCTCTATAAATCCCACTTGCTAAGAACAGCCCCTGGGGTCGCTGACCCTCTGCTCATAAATTCACCTGATTCCCCTTGATTATATTTGTTTCACCACTAAATGCCAATCCAAAGCAGTGTCAGTGGAGAAGCAGCAGGCTAAGCCAACACAACAGGCCATCTCCTGCCTTGTTATGCTCTGTCAAGTCAGGTTGCCCTCAGATTTGCTGGAGTTTCATTCCTGCTATCCCCTGGGATGCCAGGCAGCAGAGTCATTTAACCCAAGATCATTTCTGACTGACTGGAATTTGTTTGTCTGGCCTTCTTTTTATTTTTTTTTCTCTCTGTCTCTTCAGATAATCATGCAAACCAACAAAAACATTGCCTTAATATTGACAAAACGAATCTATATGGAGAGAAGTGCAAAGGAAAACAGATACCAGTGCCTGCCCATCTCCAATGGAAAATAAACCCTGCTTATGTTGAAGGCTTGATTCCCTGCTGATGTAAAGTGGTGCAGCAACCAGAGCTCTCCCAGTTTATGTAAGCAGGGAAGCTGACCCCGAGGAGTTTCTGTTTGCTTGCAGCTGAGGGTGGGCGTGTTAGAGAAACAGCAGATCCTGGGCACCTGGAAATGATGGTTATTTAGGGGGCAAGGAGTGCCAGCACTATGCAAGAATTTGGTAGGAAAATGTGAGCTTGATTAATTTTTCTGCTAGGAAGGTGTTGAGTTTGTAGAGACCAAGATGAGGCGAGGGAAATGTGCTGTCCTGTCACAGCCTGGACTGGAAGGGCTCCCACATGTCCCTTTTTGGTTTCTATGACAACATCACTTCTGGAGTGAAAGTCAGCAGCAGCAGCCAGGAAGGAGGGACACTGCTCTGAGGAGGTGCTGCTTTTGCTTTTCCAAGGAAAAGAGAAGGGATGGAGATAGACCAACGCTGCTTTGCCAGTCCAAACCTCTCCCTCAAAACAAGGGCTGTTCCTTCCCTGCAAACAGCACAGGACACCTGTGACATTCACATTCTCTGGACAGAGAGACATAATTCCATCTCTCAGGATTTCTTGGAGAAGCACAGAGGGAAGAAGAGAAAACAATCTTTATCTCTGCTCCTTTGCTTTCCCCATGTGGAATGTGGTGTGGAGATTGTTCACCTGCAGTGATTGCTGGGCTGGATTCTGGTGAAGGTTGTTTGGGGTCAGTGACCAGGCAGATCCAGCTGTGGCTCGGGCTCTCAGCAGAGAGTCACGAGTTTGTTTGTTAGTTGATAAGTAAGTAAGAAGTAAGTATGTAGACTAGTATATATATATTTTTTATACATTAATACTTTATACATTAATACTGTATATAGTATTAATGTATAATGTATAGTTATACATACATAGTTATTATCGTTAATGTATAATTCTAGTATTAATACTATATTAATGCTTTATACATTAACACTATATATATTTTATACATTATACTTTATACATTAATATATTTTAAATACTCTATTAATGTAATATAGTACAGTTTGAATAAAGCTATCCTTCAGGTAAACAATCTCCACACCACATTCCACATGGGGAAAACAAAAGAGCAGAGAGAAAGATTGTTTTCTCTTCTTCTCTCTGTGCTTCTCCAAGAAATCCTGAGAGACAGAATTGTGTCTCTCTGTCCAGAGAACATGAATGCCACAGACAGCCATGTTTGATGGCAGTGGGCACTTGGAGCAAACGTTTCCATTCATTTCTCCCCTGGGCCGTGCGGGCTGTTAATCACCCATGGGATCGATACACCACAAACACGGCGCTGCGCTTTGCCAAGCCAGGGAGAATCTCAAATATCGGTAGATAACCCTGATCAATGGGTAAAACGAGAAGAGTGTTTTCACAGCTAACAGGGCAGATTGTCTAATTAAAGATCTGGCTTAACACAAACACTGGGTGAACGCTGCATCAGCCCCAGAACTTGTGTTTGAACTGCAGCATTTTTAGGCACCGTTCTTCTAGACACCACCTAATGCAGGCTGCACTCTACTCCTGTAAAAAAAAAAAGTTAATTGTGCCACTGTTTAGTTACCCACATTTTAAAATCACCTCTTATTTCCAGGCTGAATTTGCCTCGCTACAAGTTCCGGGTGTGCCACTTTCTCCTGGACTAAAACACTTTCTATTCCTAGAAAATTTCTTGTCGATAAAGTTAACTCTCACCTAAGATTAAGTCAGACTTTAAAAGTCACTTAATCAAAAATAACCAATTCACCTGCAAATTTTGCATCAGTCCTGTAGGTGATATTTACAGTCTTGGCTGCAATGGTGCTTTGATGAAAGGTTGGATTGATAAAAGTGTTGGATAACACTGTAGCAAGAGTAAATCCTTTTGGACACACTAGAAATTCCTTTATCAGATAATTACTTTTTGATGCATGTTACTAATTTTTCCGTCCATTTAAAATAAGCTATGTTGATTTTTTTTTTCTTTTTTGGGGTACTATTTTTAACAGAATGTCATGCAAGATTAAGTCAATTGCTTTGCAGAAGTCTAAATATATTATGTCAGCAGAATTATCTTTATTAACTGAAATGATATGAAAGATTGCTTCTTTGAAGAACAGTTTTCTGGAGCAAGGGATTGACATTCCTCAGCCCTCTTGACTGCCTCCCATGTTAGCATTGCACAGTATTGGATTAATGAGGTACTTGGTAACCCCACTTACTTTTATTCACATATATTTAATAAAATCCCACAATCACAGATGGGTTTGGGTTGGAAGGGACCTTAAAGCCCATCCAGGGACACCTTCCACTGTCCCAGGTTGCTCCAAGCCCTGTCCAGCCTGGCCTTGGACACTTCCAGGAATGGAGCAGCCACAGCTTCTCTGGGCATCCTGTGCCAGGACCTCCCCACCCTCACAGGGAATAATTTTTCTGGGCCTTTGAAACTTTCCTTGTGTTCTGTTATTTGCTCAAAAATCAGCATTAATGGTGCCTGCCAGTTGCCAGTCCTAAAATGAGAATTATTACTTTTACAACTGATAGATATGAATGAGAATTATTACTTTTATGCTGCTCAATGTTGCTAAAATATTATCCTAATATTCGACTAGAATGCTAAGAACAGCCTTACCTTCAAATGCAAGAAATGTAGAAAAATGTGGATAAACTGAGCAGAGCTGAGCTGTAAATGGTGCTATTTTTGCCTTTCATTGCTGATTAGAAACCCGATGGGTTCAGACCTGAGCCTGTGGTTTGATGCAGTTTTGGTGATAAGCAGAATGTGCTTCCTGCCACCACGTGCTGGTTTGGGGGCTGGAGGGGCTCTGCTGCAGGAGCCTCAGTGACCTTGTGGTTGGTGACAGAGTCACTTGAGCAGCAACTTCTGCTCCGCCTGCCTCTGATTCACAGAATTGTTGGGAGCCACACAGAAACAAGTTCCACCCTGAGTGTTTGGAAAGCACTTGCAGAAGCTTGACTAAATAATGCAATTATACTGCAAATATTGACAGTCTGTTTAAAAACAAATCCAAACATGCTTGTAATTAATGTCACTACCAACAGTTACAACTTAAAAGGAAATAAAGCCCCCTTCAAAGGTGAAAATGTTTATTTCCCCCTCTGGGCTTTCAATTCTTAACACAATATTACTCTTCATTTCAGTCAATGCCAACACAAGGTTTTCCCAGACTTCCAGCAGAAGAAATCAGGGTTTTGTCTGCTGACTCTTGGAAATTGAAGTTGGTTAAACAAATCCACTGCCAACACTGTAAATAGAAGCTGATCATGACTGAGCTCTGGGATATTTGTCTGAGCAATAGAGCTTTGATAAGGTGCCTCCAAGAAGAGCTCCCTGGTACTGCCATCAAGGCTTCCAAGGCCAGAAAAATCCAGCATATTTCTGGTGAGCCCCAGGAGAGCCTCCCACCACCCCGCTGGGTTCTTGGTTGAAGCTCTCTTGGAACAGGCACCACCAGGCTGTTGAATTCTGCTGCAGGAACAGAAGAGCTGCTCCCAGGCAGTGAGAAGGGATGGGAGAAAGAAGCAGAAATGCTCCACTAGCAGGTCCAGCTTGCTGCAGGCATCACTGGGTGCCAGGGTGAGCTGCTGCAGTGCCCCTCAGGAAACTGCACCAGAGAGGACGTGCCGGGGCACAGAGGAGGTTGGCACGAGGCAGAAATCTGCCACATCATCAGCTCCTGTGCTTGAGCCTTGCCGAGTTCAAAAGCCTTCCCAGGCACTCTGCAGAGTCATTCTGCTCCCAGGCAAAGAGCAGGATTTCAGTGGAAGAGGAGCTGCCAGGTCGTGGATACAAGGGATACATGACATTAGCACAAAGGCATCAGGACAGTCCCTTCTGGCCCTGCCTAAAACATGCCCTTCTCCCCAGCAGGCCGGTGCCAGCCCACAGGGTTCCATTTCATCAGACTCTCTATGAGGTTGGGAGCAAGGGCATTTTAAGGGTCTCTTGCTATTTATTTAATGAAGCATTTGCAGCCAAGCTTGAAGGCTGAAGGAAGCGGATGAGCTCTGTCGCTTTGTTTGTCTCCTCTGAGGCCCAGAGGAGCATTAATGAAAAGGAAATTCAGGGACATCAGAGACACAGGATGCATAAATATGCACAAAGCAAAGGCCAGATCCTCAGGTGCACCCAAACACGAGGGGATGGAACTTGTGAGAATCACTGAGGTCTTGATGAGTCTTTTCAATGCTGGACCAGCAGAGAGGGGTGGGCAGGAGGGTGGGGAAAGAAAGGTAAGAGCCCACTGGCTGTGTCCCTGCCCAGGTTCTGGGAAGGGCTTGCATCCAGCTCACCCATCCCCTAACTGGGCACCCGAGCCCTCCTGAGCCCCTCTGTGCTCAGCAGTTGGGGCTGGCTCAGGAGTGCCTGCACACAGCTGAATTATTCAGAGGGGCTCGTTACTCAGAGCTTATTCTGAATGTCTGTGCTCCAAGAGGTTTTTAAAAGAGACAATCACAGTCAGCAAAACAACTCTTCACTCTCAGATGATCCTCTTTATTTCAGGTATGAATAATATTCCTGGCTGTGAGTCTCTATTACAGGTTATCTGCAGATTGTAATAACCTTTTGTGCTTCTACTTTGGAGATAAAATAATGGTTCCTCACTGAATCCTTCCCTCTGATCAGAGGAGTTTTGTTGCTTTAGGATCAGACTCAGTGGAAGGAAGGATTGTAAAAGCCCTTGAAAACTGTAATTTCTTTCCAGCTCCTGAAAAAACAGCTGTGTGGCACAGCAGTTTTATTTAGACCTGTTCAATCTTTCAGCAGCATGGAGGCTTCTGCTCCCCAAGCACAGACATTGAACCTTGTTGTTAATTTGTTGTTTTAACTAAAGGAATAGCTAAGCACTCCTGCTGAAACCCATCCCTGCTCCCTCCTCACTTTCCCGTGTGGCTCTGGGCTGTTCTGAGCAGGATGTTGTTGCAACTCATGTAATTATGTTTTATAAAAACCCCAAAGCCAAGGCAAATGTTCCTGGTTCAGACAGGCCGTGTGTGGCCCCGATTTGCACACCAGCCCTCAGACCCTCCAGGGGCATTTTTATTATTCCTTTTTTCTTTCCCAAAGCCAGCTCCTCTCTTACCCATTTACCCATCTTCACACCACTGTCAGGCTCATTCAAACTCCTGTGCTCACTGCTCAGTGACACATGAGAGATCTCCAGCCATTGTTCCTTCCCCAGGAGGGATGGGTAAAAGTTATTTTGTTATCTCCACTTTACAAACTGGCATGAGGCAGCACCGACAGGGATGTTCCACAGGAAAGCAGCCCTGCCCAAGGCTGCACATCATCCCCTCACCTCCAGCTCCGTGTGCTGGATCCCGCTGAAATATCCACTATTGAAATATCCAATATTGAAAAATATCCACTGTGAGCTCTCTTCTCCTGCACACAAAGGAAGCTACATCCACTGGGGTATTTTGTTTTTTAAAAGTTGCAAACTTCCTCCAAGATAAGTTTATCTCCATATAAATTCACAGCTGTGAAACTGATATAAGCCAAGACAAAGTTTCTTCAGTTTTGCTGTGTGGTTCTTTTTTAGGCTGGTTTAAACCCAGAACTTTCTTGCAGGCTGTGTTTAGAGGGATTTAGAAAATGGAATGCAGGACAATAGCGAGGTGCTTTTGGAACCTGCCAGCTTGAAAAAAAAAAAAAAAAGACACTGCAAAGTCTGGTGATTAATCACAGCTGTTGCCAGAAAGAGAAGACAATTACAGTGCCAGCTCTGTAGTGATTTCAGCTGGGGTCTGTCAGCTTCGGAGCCTGAATTGCAGAGCTCTTTTTGCACACAAACCCCAGCAGAGGCCCCCAGCAATCCGTTCCATGAGCTGCAGGAGAGCTGCCGTGCTAATTAAGATAAATCTTTGTGTTTTGGAGGGAGTGCCTGGCTCTGGTGTGTCTGGATGATGAAGACATGGAGGCAGTGGAGGGATGTTCCTATGTCCTGGCAATTCTTAACTAATGGCTAAAATTTACTGTTGACTTCTGTCTCTCTGTCTTCCCTTGAGCTTTCTGTGCCTTCCTGCTCTCAAGGCTGTCTCTTCCAAGTGGAAGTAAATATGGCAATAATTGGAGCTCTTTCATCTTGTGGTAGCTTTGGTATCAATTTATAAAAGAAATGTTAAAAATTGCCCAAGAAGTCTAAGGATCCTGCAATCCTATTGCTTAGAGCTAGGATTCTGCCTGTTTGTGAGTGAAGATGTAGAGACGCTCAAGAACTGGGAGGAACAAGATTTTGAGCTTTAAGGTTGCAGAAACAAAAGATGTTGGAGGTGCAGGGGTGTGTGAGGTCAAAGGAAAATGAACCCTGCATTGCATTTGCTGGATTCTGGCCCGGCTGTGTTGTACCCTGCCCTGTTCTTCAGGATCCACTCCTCTTTTTTTTCTGTTCTGCAGCAGCGCTTTTAACGTCTAAAGATTCCAGCTCCACTTCTTGATCTTATCTGCACTGAACAAATCAATTCTCATACCTTTCTCTGGTAGGTCACACTTGTCACATTCATCTGGAGCCTCTCTAATTGCTCTGAGTCCTTCCCAACACATGTGCACACAGTTCACCAGAGGAATTAGTGGCATTTCTGAAGTACTGAGGTTTCTTTCTCTCTGTACTCTTATAATTTTCCTGTTTCATTGCAGCTGAGCAATGGATCTGAGTTGTGGCTGAGGTCCAAGTGCTTGCAGGGAGCTTCTTGGCATGAAGGTGTAGGGTTAACCAAACCCAACCCACAGCAAAGTAATTGAATTATTTCATCTAATGAATTCAAATCTATTGTGACCTATTTGCCACTTGTACGGGAAGAAAGAGAAGCTGAGTTTGTCAGATGATAAATTATCCATTGCAAATTCATGAGTTTGAAGGCCAGAGGGGACCATTAGACTCATCTCAGCCTGACCTCCTGCACAACCCAGGCCCTGGAATGTGACCGGGCGATTCCTGTGTCATTAACGTGGGGGTGACCCGCTTGCCCAGAGCTCTGTGGAACACCAGAGAACTGGCTGGAGCCCAAACTGGAAGCTGGCTTTCTCCCTCCTTTCCCCTGCTCTCCTTTCCAGCATTGTTTCTCCAAAGGGCAATTCCTCTGTCTTCCCACACTCGCTGAATGCCAGCCCAGCACTGGGGCCCAGCTCAGCTTGGCATCCTCAGTGCCTGGGGCTGAGAAAGGGCAGCAGCAGCAGCACAGGCTGGGTTTCATCTTTTGCACTCATGTCCTTGTCTGGAAGAGGGGGAGGCAAGGACAAACACCCCCTCTGAAGTGCCAAAATCTCCTAGGGCTGAGCAGTCCCAGGTTTCCATGGCTTGTGAAAAGCTGCTTTGCACCAGGATGTTTGCTGCTGTCAGTGAAACCACAACCCTGGGTAAAAACTGTCTGGTGTGAGGCACAGTGTCCCAGCCTGCTCCTTCCAGTGGGGGTTCTGTGGCTGGTTAATCAGGGGTGCAGAGGGGTTCCATTTATTTGGGATAATGAGGCACCCAGGACAGCACCACGCCTCTGTGGGTGAGGAGACAGCTCTCAGCAGGATGGTTTCAGCTTTCTCTGCTGTGGTTTATCTACAGAACTGAGACTATTCCTAAGCTGAAACACAGACACAGGTTTGTTTATGGGGTTTTGTTTCAAATTTAAATGCCCAATCAATTAGCTCTTGGGAAAGAGGCTTTTGTGGTTTGCTAGTGGGGTGTTATTGATGATGTTCTTTCCTGAGCAGGATCTGGGTTTACTCCTGAGAGGGGTTTTGAGCAGGTCCCCAGGGTGAAAGAGGCAGTAAACAAGCATGGCTTTGGATTCCCACCGACCAGAGGGTTCTGTGTGTGCAGAGCAAGCTGCTGGAACCCAGGGAAAGTCACAGTTTATAGATGTGCTTATTTGGAGGTGGGTCTGTGATGATAATGACGTTTAATTTGCTGTTGCTGGGTAAGTGGCCCTAACTTTCAGGCAGGTTTCAGCTGAGTGACCAGCTCCCCAACTTTTCCAGGAGCACCTCAAGTCTTGGAGAACAGAGGGAGCTGGATGTAGTGTTTGAAGATGACCTGCATCCTTCTCTAGGTGTCTGTGTGGAAATAAATACTTAAGGCCCCAAGTTCTAACAGGACATAGTTAAGTGAAAGAAACTGCTGTGGGCTGGAGCGAAAATCCCTATTCCTGGGGGAATCCTCACTACCAAAGAGAGCAGCCAGACGTTGCTCTGTGGCTGTGGCACACCCCTGCCTGGTCCCAGCTGCTCGTCCTGGCTGCCTCCAGGTGCAGACACTTTCGAAGACAACAGGGCTGTGGCCAAGCCAAAACCGAGACTCATTATGGCTTTGCACAGCTCCAGCTGGGCAGAAATCAGCGATGCTGCTCCCCCGGCCATAACGTGCAGGTGTGGTGCCCGCACCTCGCTGCGTGTCCGGGGCCGCTCCCAGGTGAGCGCTGAGGCACCACCGGGGATGTCCCCGGGGGATGTCCCGGGGGGACAGGGGGGCTCTGCCAGTCCGGGGGATGCCGTGCCCGGGGCTGCGCTCCCCGTCCCGCGGCGGGAGGGAGGGAAGGAGGGAGGCAGGCCGGGTGACATCAGCCGGAGGAGGGGCCTGCCCGCGAGTTTCTTTGCTCGGTGCATCACTTCCCGGCGCTGCCATACTCCGCTGCCCGCTCCCCGCCGCGGGGCCGGCGCCCATGGCGAGCCCGCCCGGCGGGGACAGCCCCGGCTCCGCCGCCCGCCGCTTCTACTGCAGGTGAGCGGGGCCGGGGCAGCCCGGAGCCGGGGGCAGCCCGGCCCCGAGCTGCGAGCCCGCGGAGCCCCGGGGACAGCCCGGTCCTTGGGGACAGCCCGGTCCTTGGGGACAGCCCAGCGCCGGGAGCACGGGAGGAGGGAACGCTCAGGCACGGCGAGCCGGGAGCTGTTGCACGGGTGGGGATGCGGCCGGAGCGGAGCGAGAGCAGCCGGGAAGGACGCGGCGCTCCCTCCGTGGGGCAGCTGGTGGGCGATGCCCCGGCGGGGGGATCCTTGGCACTGGCCTGCAGCGAGCGGCTCCTGGGCTGAGGAGGGTGATGCTGGGAGCTCCTCGGTGCTGGGCATTCGCATGGGAGGCTCCTGATCGCACTGCAGAGACTTCGAGTCTCAGGTTTAAAACTGGGCGCTACAGAAAATTCACACAGGGCTGGTGGGGGGAAGAAATAGCTCCGGGTTGTTTGGCGTTCATGGCGAGGCTCATTCTCTTCATTTAGATCAAAACTGGAAAACGCTATACCCAAAGAAGACTAAACGAGTGACTTTGAGGCCTTACAGCGTTGTTCATGCTGTTCACCGTGGTGTTTTATTTCTCCTCTAGCAGTCTGAAGAGGTGATGCAGTGGCTGGACTAGAGGGCTAAAAAAGCCCAAGAATGCTTGAAGCGTATGGGACACAGTAGCTTTTCACCAGTTCTCTTTGCAGGCTCTGCAGTAATTAGCACAGCAGCTAGTGGGCTGTCTGCTTTAATGAGTGTTGGTTCATTAGGGTGGGCAGCAGGTGTTTCTTGGTTATGTTGTGTTGTAGAGCAACTCCAGGGAAAAAGGAGGCAGCAGTTAATACCATTGTTCTGCCTACTCTGGGGCAGCTAGAGCTGGGGAGAAACCTGCTGGATTTAAGAGCCTTCTTCTTTCTTTCTCTTTGTTTTTCATGGAAACTTTCTGGGGACTAGATTTTGATCACTCTTGCAATGGGAATTTTAGTGGGAGGCTGCTTATCACAAATGTGATCACAAATGTGTGCCTGCACATGAGCTCTGCTCCCAGCTGCTGGGGAAGAGAAATGGGAAGCATTTTCTTGTGGCTTATCTGGGTGGCTCTGGCAGGACATGTGGTTTTACAAGTCTCTGCTGCGCTTTTTAGGCCTTGAAAGCAAGTGCTGGTGGAGCCTCTGTCCCTACTGCTCTGCAAAATAAGTGGTATCTTAGTTTCTTCCTTAATTTCACTTTTATTGCAGTGCAGAAATTTGAGAGTGAATTCAGTGGCTCTGTCTGGTGTGATGGGTGGAACCTCAGGTTACTGGGACTAAAAATCCAGTAATTGCTACTGAAATCTTAATGTGTGGGGTTTCATTTTTGCCTGAGAGCATTCATTGAGGTGTAAGAACTGCAGAAGGCATCTGTGCAGGCAGGAGAGCTAGGGAAGGTATTTTCCTTCTAGGAAACAGGGCAAGGTGGAGAGAAACATACCAAAAATGAAAGTGTTTATTCATTTTATTACATCCTTTAGTGGTTGCCTAAATTCAACCCCTCCTAAACAAAGGCATGTGCTCTGTTCTGCTGGCAGCAAATAATCCGAGTGCTGACTGGGCCAAACATCTCTATTTACAGAGACTGGAGTCAAAACTTTTGCTGCAGCAGTCATACACCACAACTGAGAGTGTTTCTGCCCCTGTGCAGCTCTGTGTCTGCATTTGCTCACGTTTCTGATGCCATTTGCTACACAGAACTGTGAAGTTTCAGGCAGGACTTGTTGGAAGTCTGGGGCTTTGGAAGTTGTGACTCTGCAGGGCTGGTGTGTCTGTGGGGTCAGCTCCTGGTGTGGGGTCACTGCTGGACCTTGTTGGAATTGTCCAGTTCTCTGATTGTGCTCCTCAGATTTGAGCTGGCCAGGTTCTGTGTGAGCCTGAGTTACTGCTTTACCTTCCATGGGGTTTTGGATTGGTGTTAATTTAAGTGCATTAATTCAGCTGTGTGTAACCTCTGAGGACTTGTTGTGCAGAAATAGGGGTTATAGGAGCTGTGAAATACCTGCTGGCAGCAGGTGTCCTGCTCTTCTCCACTGCTGCAGCTGCTCTAACCTGCCTTTTTGTGCTGGCTGGCTGATTTTGAAGGTGTAGGAAGCACCAAATCCATCCAATGGTTCCCCTGGACTGTGGACAGTGACAAGCTCATGCTGGAGACAAGTCCACCATTGCCCAGAGTGCTCCCCTGGATTTGGGCCCTTGCTTTTAAAAGGCCCCTCTGGAGATTTCTGGCTCTGGGAGGGAGACATGGACATGTCCTGGGGAAACCCTCGCTGTCCTGCGCTGACATCATGGAGATGTTATCGATCCCACACAGAAAGAACATTAGATAATGCTGCAGCCAGTCCAGAAATGCATTAATCTGCCCTGAGAACTCAGATAAAAGCACACCTTTCCCTTCCCTTGCTCTCTGCTCTCCTGCAGTCTCTGTTTTCCAAAGCACTCCTGGCTTTTGTGATGTTTACAAACTTCCCTTGATTGTGTCACAACAGTCCCCATCTCACTCATTAGTGTCACCAGGGTGAGGACCTGACCTGAATGTGCATCGGGCAATTAGAGAGAGCTCTGAGCACCACAGAGCTCCGAGAGAGGAGGCTCCTTCCTCCTCTTCTGATGGGAAAACTGGGATGGAGAAATTGCTGGCCTTCTGACATGGAAGGCAGAGAGAGAGGGCACAGCTCAGCCTGGTGGTTGAGGCAGAGTAAACTGGGGTTTGCAAAGCGAATTGGGGTGAAAATTCACTCCTGGGGTGGATTTGTTCTTTGTTTTGTATGTAACCAAGGGACAGCAATACCATGAAATACTTGATGTTTTCCCCAGTTCTTGTAAAGTCAACTCGCACAACTTTTGAATCTGGACTTTATATAAGGCTAACAGCTATTTTCTTTCCAAGAGGTGGTATTTAATGTATCTGCCTGAGGTGAAAATTAGCACCAGCAGCAGTGCTGGGTTTGGCCAAGTGCAATCAGCTTCCTCTGTGGGATTGGGAAAGGGCTCAGGTGCACTACCAGAAAGCTGGGAATGACCATTTGGTTTCTGTTTACTCTGCAGATTAAACTTGAAATTGTTTTATTACATTTCTGAATGCTGGTTCAGAGGTTTCTGAAAGATTCTGATTTTTCTTCTGTTGGCATTCTCCACCAGGCAGAAGGACATGTAAAACAGGACAGACATTTCTAAAATAGCTGTGCTGCATAATAGCTGGCCTGAGCAAAAATTACATGATAGCTTAGCAGGCGGTGTTGGCTTTGTTGACTTCTGTCTTGGATATTCTGAACTTCTTACTTGTACTTTCAGCACTGGTGAGTCATGTGGGCATCCCAAAGTGGAGCCAGGCAGGACATTGAGTGTCCACCTCAGCAGTGAGAGGGATCCTCCTGGGCAGACCTGGGACTGGGGCTTTGCAGGTTTCCCCAGGATTTTGGGTGTCCTTTTTGGTTCTTGTGTCTTTCACCTCGTGGGACGTGGGGAGAGCAGCTCTGTCCCTGGTCTCCTGTGGCACAGGGCTGTGCTTTGTGCCTGGCACAGAGTGATCCTGCTTTGCCTCTGCCCTGTAGGTGCTGCTGCAATCCAAACACTTCTCGTCCTCAGGGCGTTGGTTGGGCTGTGTGCACATGTAAATGGAGCTGAGCTGATGCTCTGCCTTCTCCTGTGCTGCCTTGGACTTCACTGGTTCAGGTGCTGCTTGTTGTGCCTCTCCTGGGTGACAGCAGTCCCTCTGGATGCCTGATCCCCAAATCCTGTGCCCTGTACGGGATGTTTGTGCCAGGCAGAGCAGAAAGAGCACGTTGTGCCTTGGCCACGTGTTTGTGGTTATTCCAAGTTTGTCACTGAGTCAGCTGAAGTCAAATCAGTTTGTGACTTGGCTGTGGCCTGAGGACACCCCTCAAAGCCAGTTTCCTGTGAGATAAATATTAATAATCACACCAAGCTGGGTGTGGAAGCAGCTGTGACCCTTCCCACCTGGAATGTTGGCTGTGGGGCAGGCGGGAGCTGTGCTGCCCAGAGCTCCATGCCCAGCTGCCTGATGCATTGGTCACTGGATGCTTCTCTCCTGGGAAGGTGTTTCCAGGAGCTCATGGCCAGCAGGAGAGGAGGGAACACTGGAAAGAGTTCCTGTAAGCAGGAGATTGGTGTTTGGATTGTGGTGACTGGTGCTGCAGTTTTGTTCGCTCCATGAGTGGTGGGTCCTGTCAGAGCTCTGGCTGATACCACAGCATGAGCTGCTTATGCCACAGGAAAATCCTGTGTGTGATTAATTCCTGTTTTCCTGGAGGATGTGGCCAGTTAGGGATCTGCTGCCCTTTATTTTCAAAGTTAGGGGAAGCAGTGCCTGTTATACCAAAGGATGAAATCGTGTTATGAAAGCTGAGAAATTGATTTGTTATAGAAGAGTGATTTTTAAACTCCTTTTTGGCTCTTCCTCTCTTGAGCCAAATGCAGCTGGACCATGACAACTCTGGTGACAGGAACAGGCTGCACAGCTCCCTTGGCATTCCCCTCCTCCAGCTCAGTGTCCCAGACATTGGATTTTTTTCCTGATCTATTACATAAAACCACAGGGGAAAGCCTTGCCTTGGTGATGCCTTGAGGATGAGCAAAGTCATAGCCAGAAGCAGAAAGGCTTAAAATTGGAAATGCTGGTAAAAGTCTGGGGGATCAACTTCTCTCCTCATTGATCCAGGCCTCAGGCTTGGAGGGAGCATCTGCAGGAGGCAGATAGGAAGGGATGTTTTAGGGGCTGGCAGTGACAGGATGGCTGAGTTTGTTAAAGAGAGTTCATCAGGATGGAAGATCCTGCCTGGATTCAGACCTGTGGAGTGTCTGTGTGTTCTGTTAAAGCAGGAAGGGCTCAGGTGAGCCCTGAGGGGTGACATTCCCACCTCTGCTTCTCCGTGCTTGGAGCTGGAGCGAGGCGGGGGTGGCAGTGCTGGGGTGGGACAGGGGGTCCTGCAGGACCACCCTGCTGCCACCTGCCCTGAGCCTGGCCTGTGTCCTGGATCCAGGGACTTCCTCGATGTGGCTCCCTTCACCTGTGCTGCTTTAGCACATCCCAGGACACAACTTTGTCCCTGCTGCTCTGTCTCATGCCTCATCTCCCCAGCTCTCACGTTGCTGTTTTCCCCTCCGTGCTCTCTTGCCTCCTCTCCAGCAGATCAGACTTTGGTACTGGAGAACACAAACTGTGTTTCTGTTGTGGTATGTTGATTTCTTGCTGCCTCATGATTTTGCACTTGAGGTGGTGCCCAGGCTTGCTTGAAGAACAGGTTTGAACTCTGTCAGGTCTTACGCTGCAAGAAGCCACAAGCAGCAACTTTCTGAAAGTGGAGAGAGGGATCTTACTTAACTCTTGGTGCTGTTCTGCTTGAAGAGCAACTTTCTGTCCAAATTGCTCTCAGGTGTATCTGGTGCTGTGTCCCATCCCTCCCATCCCAGTCCTGCTCTCTGTGCCCCTTTGATCAGCCAGCCCAGCTTCCAGAATTCCACTTCCCTCTTATAAAATCCTTTGCCAACCAAAGCCATGAAACCCAAATTCCTCCTGGTCTGGGCACACAGGCTGAGTGTCCCAACCACAAAGTGGGGCTGTTGAATTCTGGGCCTGGGCTATTTATATTGTCAGTGGGAAAGCTTTTCATTGACCAAGCTGCTCCCTCCCTAAAGAGACTTTTAATTAAATGTTATTTGACAGATTTGACTTTCTAATTGGCTTAGATTTAACTGGTATAAATGGGATTTTTTTTTTCCACTGAAAGCTGAAGAAAGTAGGAATAATTTTGTTGGAAGGCTATTTGCATTCAGAGTCACGTCCATCTGTTGTTTAATGTAATAAGCTAATAGAATGAAAGGAAAAAAAAGCCAAACCCTCCCCCCAACCAGAAAGTCAACATCTTTGTCAGTGCTTGGTGAGGAGAGGGTGAAAGGGACACGGCTGCCTCAGCTTTGGAGCTCTCTAAACAATGCCCAGCAATGTTATGCAACTGCCTAGGGAAGGAAGTGAAAAATTATCATTACAGTGCAGTTTCAAGGGCAATATTAAATGAGCAATTTGCAGCACCGCTCTGTACTTAAGTCACTTAACTCACTTCTCCTGAGATAAAATTAACAGGGCTGGTTGAGGACAATAGCCATGATCTCTGTTCCCTTAGGAGAGGGGCACAGACAGGCTCTTCTTAGAACTGAATCTGAGGCATGGGACTGAGAGCCTTCAAAGTGGGCAGCCAAACCCAAACCAATGCAATGGCCTGATCCTGGAAGTGCCTGAGGGATCCCTGTCCCACTGAAACTTGGAAAAGAGGGGACAAGCATCTGCTGGAGCACCTCACTGATATCTGCTCTTCCTTATTTCAGTGGAAGGGATAAGAGGACCTTCTGTAAGGCCCTGGACACTGGAGCAGCAGCAAACCCCTGAATGAATGATGTGGAAAGCAGTGCTGCTGTCTGTTCAGTACCATCAGGGCAGGAGTAAATAGCTTAAAAATCTATTCCCAGTTTGCTTTCAGCAAGAGGATTTTGCCTGAGGATGGCAGGCACTGGAACCACAGGTGTTTCCTTTCTGACTCTGAGATTAGACAGGATCCATCCAAAGAAGCTTCACCTTCTGCTGTGAATCTGTAGCTCTGTGCAGCTCCTACCCCTGGAGGGATTTTTGGAAGAGGAATATTGGATTGTCTTGACTCCTCTCAAGCTTTTCCTTTGCTTTTCCACCCTCTGGAGCAGCCAGAGGGGCTCCTCACCGGGAGTTAGGGGCTAATGCAAGAGAAAGGCCAAGAAAAAGGACTTAAATGGGGAAAACACTAATAACATAGCTCAGTGTAAGAGCAATTTCATGTTCCACCTGGGAGCAGATGTTTTGTCTTGGAAGCTGCTTTTAAAAATGCATGGGCAGGGCTGGGAGCTGTCAGTTCTGAGCTGCACAGGTGACTGCTGCAGGCTGCTCTGAGCACACAGGGGCTGACAGGGCTGCTCTGAGCACACAGGGGCTGACAGGGCTGCCCTGGGCACCCTGCTCTGTTCTCCTCGCACTTTCTGGCTGCCAGGGAGCAGAGCTGGCTCCTGAGAAAGGAATCCCTTCCCTGGGTGCTGTGGCTGCAGGTCCAGCTGCTGATCTGTGCTGGGATTTGGGGCAGATTTGCAGCCTCTCCCTGGGAGGATTGGCTTCTCTTGCAGGATTGCAGCAGACTCAGCACGAAGAGATCAGCTTTGCCATAGGGCAACACAAATAGTGAACACTTGTGCTGAGCTCCCCACTCTGCTGCTGGGACAGGGGTCCTTGTGTGTGCTGGAGTTTCTCCATGCCTTGGTGAACAGAGCTGCACAAATGTGTATTTACAGGTAGAACAGGGTTTTTTTGGGGGGTTTTACAGGGTTTGCTGTGCCAAGTGCCTTCCCAGTTCTGTTTCCCAGACTTTCTTGACACTCCTGTGGTTTTGCAGAGTGTATTTGCTGTATTTGCTCTGGGAGGTGTCACAGCAGGTGCCATTTGAGTGTTCACCTGTACCTGGTGGTGCCTCCTTGGGCCCTTTGGTGTGAATTGCTGCTTTTTTTCTGTGCTCTGGAGCAGCTTCAGCCCAAATTAGCTAGCTGTGGGAGAAGTTTCTTCTGTGATCCACACTGCAGAGTTGAGGTGGCTCTTTGTGCACTCCATCTGTGGAATATCCGTTCATGCCTGAGGAGAGCTGGGAAGTGCTGATTAATACTCCTCTCTCTGGGGCTATTTGTTAATTACTGTTATTCATGGTTTGTGTGATGGTGCTGAGTGGATCCTGGCAGGGTTGCATCCGTTCCAGGGCTTCAGAGTGCATGGTAAACACCAGTATTTTATTGCAGCTTTTCTGGGAAATATTGTTCCTGTTTTCAAGGGTGGGAAATTGTATAGCCTTCAGGGTGAAAGAGAACAGAGGTGGTAAAACTGGGAGCTGAATGTCCTGACTCCCCCTCCTTTCCTTCACCACTTCCTTACCCAGGTCAGAGTGAGGGTAATTGTGCTAATTGTGGATTGGGGACCTTGGCTTTGTCCTTCACTGAGCCCTGCTGGGCACTGCAGCACTGGTGTCACACGAAATTACAGTGGCTCTGCTGTTCTAACAGGGAGCAGAAAGTTGTTCAGGAGGAAGTTACCAGCTGGTGAATTAAAGACCAGGCTCTGCCTGTTTACAAGGTGTCCCTTGCAAAGGGAACACTGCAAACCACAGGAGAAGGAGCAGCCTGGGTGGCCCTGGGCTCTGGTCACTGAGAAGAGCCCAGGGACTGGCTTGAAGAAAGCAGAACAGCCCTGAGTGCTCAGGCACCTGTGACTCCACGAGTTCCCCGTCTCTCAGGCTTTGAGAAGAGAGCAGTTAATTTAAAAAGGAGAGAGGGACACAGAGCAATGTTCCCTGTCAGAAAATCCTTCAAGTTAAATTGTGGGAGTGAGTGGAGCTGCCCTGCTGTGGGGGTGGTTGTCCTTTGGGGTATGGTGAAAGATGGAGGGAGAAAAGCACACATCTGTAGTTCCAGTCGGGCAGGAAGGATTTGGGATGGGCAGGAGCTGCCAGGGCTTTGAGGAGGGTCCTGTCCTTACTGTCCTTGTGCACTCACCATATCCCAGCTGGTGCTGCAGCAGCAGCAGCCCCTTTTTTTAGCAGCTGTCTGCAGAGATTTGTATGGAGGAAATGCTCTGGGGATTGGATCTTGCTGCAAAACACAGAGGCCATCAGATTCAGCTTGTTTATCAGCCAAGCCTGCTGCAGCATGAAGGCAGGAATACAAACCACCAGTGACTAGCAAATGGAAATATCGAGCTTCCTAAGCCACGGGTGGTTCTCTTTTTCCCCTGACAAACAAGCCCTTGTGATTTCCAGCTTGGGAAGCCCGTGGGCCAACATCTCATGGTGCTTGAGTGGAGACTTACACCCATGAAAGCAGCTGAATGTCCTGGAATGGTGATACTCCACGTGTACCTCCAGGCATTTCCTGGCTTCCGAGTTCAGCCGAGTGTCTGAGCTCCTGCATGAGTCTAAATAATAAAACATATGAATTCACTGCCATGTGCCCAGAATTTTAAGGCCACAGCCCTTGGCCAGCTCTGGTATGAATTGCTTCCATCAGGGCAGTAATCCAGGAAACTCCGAGCACGAACTGCTTGGCTGATGGAAGTCTGTGGTTCGGTGCCTTCCTGGGTAAAGCCAGGGGAGAAGGGAGAGCTGCTGTTTTCTGTGTGTTCGTCCCTTTGCTGTGCCCTGCTGGGAGAGTTCCAGCAGGTACCACAGGCTCTGAGGAGATCCTGGTCCATGGGGAGCTTCTGCAGGGAGCTCAGGTGTCTGGGGAGTTAATAATGAAATGCCTGAAAATACTCACATTTTCCTCTGCTGTTCTGAAGAAAAGAAAAACTCACTCTGCTAGATGTTCTCTTCAATAAAACCATCCTTTGGCACCAGTGGTTTTGGCAGAAGGTTGTCACCAGCTGTGCCAGTGAGTGACCACTTTGCAGAGGGACCAGCAGCGGATTTGTCACCTAAGGATGAGGAGTGAGCAGAGAAAAATGTTGTGTTCCCTGCACTGAGCAAAGTGATTCCCTGTGGTGGTGGAAATCCCTTCCTGAATGGCCCTGGCTGAGGTTCCCCTGGTGTGACTCAGGAATTCCCCCCAGGTTTTCTGGGGGCTCCAGCTCTGCTCTGTGGATCTCCAAGGCCACGTGCTGGGGGCAGAGCTCAGCTGCCCAGGGCAGCTGTGTGAGCAGCAGCTCGGGAAGGGAAGGAAGGCAGGAGACGTTTTGCAGCGCTGGCTCCAGACAGAACTGAGTCATTTGTCGAGGCTGACGCTCTCGGAGCTGCTTGCCTGAGGCTGGCATGGCTCAGTGAGGATGAGAGTGAGGATGCAGCCATCCAGATACACACAGAGGAGAGAAAAGTAACAGCTCCCAACATGTGACTGCAATGGAAGTGGAAAAAAAACCCCCATCCCCAATTAAAGCCATGTGTGTTGGTGGATGGAACTGCTCCTGGAAGGTTCGTGGAGGCTGTTTGTGCAGCACAAATGCAGCAGCTCTGGAATGCCCTGGATTAGAACAGGCAGGCTCCTCCAGCACACGAAATCCCTGTGGAAACAGAGCTGCTCGTGCATGGCAGCAGCTCCCCCAGCCCACCACCCTTAGGGGTTAAGGTAAGAGCTGTCTTGTCAGCTGTCTCCTCCCTGTCCTTGCTCCTGAAGCACGTTTTCCATGCAGCCTGGTGCTGTGCCATGTGTTTTTTTCACTGCTGGGTGATGATGATGTCTCTGTGCAGGAGCAGAGATTTTCTGCAGACATGCATAATTCAGTTGTCAGGATAAATGGGCTCCCTGGATTTGGGCATGTGTGTGAGCCTGATGCTGGATCCTCCCTTCTCTCACCAGTGTGAGGCAGGAAGGGAGCAGGGAATGCTCCCAGAGCTCCAGCAGCCTGTGGTCTGTAAACTCATTGCAGTACCTGTGAGATTCCAAGAAGGATCTAAATTAAACCCAAAATAGGTCTGTGGAGAGGAAAATTCTGGTTTAATTTGGGAAGGCTTTCCAAGAAACATGATGTTGGTACAAACTCCTCCTGTGGAAGAACAGGACCAGAGCCCACTTCACACATAAAGGATGTGATGTACATGACAAACTCTCCTCAAAGTGTGTGTTTGCTGCTGTTTACAGCTGTGATTGAACTGCACTGTGCCACAGTGTCAGAGCCAAACTGATGCGTGTGGGGAGGAGCAGGATCCTCCCTGTGCTGGATTTGCATGGAAACGTTTCCAGGGGAGATGTTTTCCACGGAGCCATACTGGGACAGAAGTGCTAAAAATCTGGGGGGATGTGGTGGAGGACTCAGTCCCACAGTGCTGTGGAAGCAGTGAAAGCAGCTTGCAGGGTGCTGGAGGGTTCCCTGAGAGGCAGCAGACACCCAGCACAGTGCCAGACAGCGGGGCTGCTCTCTGAGGAGCAAACAGAGTGGAATTCTCACCTTGTGTGGGACCATGTGCCTTTCTGGGACTGCTGCCACGCTTGGATTTGGGGGCTTGCACATTAACTGGTGGGATGCAGAGATTTTTCCACAGTGCCACAGAGCGCCCTGAAGTACTTTTGGTGCTGCTCTGCTGGGTTTGGGTTTGCACTGAGGAGCTGGAGGAGCAGTTTTGGAGATGCTGGCAAGGCTTGCAGTGGACACCTGGCTGATATCTGAGCTCCTGGGGAGCCTCTTCCCTTGTTTTTCAGACAGATGTGGAATTATCTTTACAAAATCTGGAGGGATGCCCTGTGACTGTGTAACAGCCACAGGGAAGGGCAGTGTCCAGTGTGAGCTCTTGTTCTGTTGGCCTTTTAAACCCATGAGCGTCTCTGGGCTGATGCCTGATTTTTGGCACCCCTGGAATTTCCAGGGAGAGCACAACAATGCTTTAAACAGCCCTCTGAGCAGGAGACAGCTGCAGAAAAACAATGTCAAATTGGTGCAATCTGCTGTGCTGCAGCTTTGCTACAGCAATCTGTCCTGGTGGCTGGCAGTGCTTCAGGACCGTGTGTGACCTGGGAGAGCCACCTTTGTGAAGCCCTCTGGTCTGGGCACTCAGGGCTGTAATCACTGAGGGAGGGACTATCTCAGGCTCTTCCTGGCGTGCTCTGGCTTGATTTCACCCTCCTCACAGGCTTCACCAGATGGTCATTTGAAAAAGAAGTTGCTGCATGTTTGGATTCACTGGATTTGTCTGGTTCCTGCTATTTGCTCTTCAGAGAGCTCTGCAGGAAGTACAAGGGCCAGGTTTGTGCTGGCTCTGTCACTAAGGTCCCATCCCAACCCCTTTCAGGTGCAGGTGCTGCAGAGCGTCCTTAGAATTCTCCTGGTGAGCTGGGATGGCTCAGCACCTCCCTGGCTCAAAGCCTCCATGGCCCAGGCTCAGGGTGTGAGTTCTCTGATGGATCCCAAAGGCTCCTCTCTCTTGGACTGGAACCCTTGGCTTGGGGCTGGTGGAAGCAGATGAGACAGGAAGGGAGCAGAACCACATTGGCTGCGGGCTGCTGTGGAGTCAGTGGAAAAAGCTGTGGTGTGAACTTTGTCGTGGTTTCCTTTTCTGCTGCATCACGATGACGATCCCACTGCCCTGCCCTGAGCACGGCCTGTGGTTTGCAGGGGCTGTGGGCAGGAAGGAGGCACCACGTGGGGAGTGTGTGCAGCCTCCAGCTGCTGCAGGAGGTTTGGGATGAGGTGGGACATGGGCAAGAACCTGGGGCAGGCAGAGGTGGCTCCTTTGGCTGCCTGGGCTTGGCTGTAACGCAGTCCCTGGTGTTCCTGGGGCTTGGCAGCACCTTTTCCATACACTTTTGTTTTCCTGCTGCAGGCAGGAGCAACTGGCAGGCTGAGAGAGGAAGGAGCAGTGGGAGCTGCAGCTGGAGGGGTTTCCAGGCTGCTTGAATGGAGAATAGACTGGGGCCTGTGGGAAAACAAGCCTTGCTTTCACTCGAGAAGGTTGTGCAGGAAAGGGAACCTCACACAGCCTGTGCAGCTGCCCAGAACAACTGGGACGATTGTGCTGGTGGCACTTGTGGGGCTGAGCTTGACCCTGCCAGCAGCTGGGGGTGGCAGGACCCTGGGGCAGGAATTGGGGGAGGCTGTGATGTTCTCAGGCAAAGCTGTCCTGGCTCTGGTCCTGAGCTGCTCCCCTGCCCTGCTGGATCCATGGGGACTCATCCCTGGCTCAGGCAGCCCCTTCTCCCATCCCAGGACAGCATCCAGGCTGCTCCCTTGGGGCCTGGCTCAGCCCCCACTGGGTGTCTGGGGGAAATTTTGAGGAGATGTCTGTACATCTCCCATTTATGGTTCTTCTGAATTTGGAAAGAACCCCCCCCAAACCAGGACTTGCCCATTTTCAGTGTTAAGTTTGACCTGAATGAGCTCCTCTGTACTGGTGGGAAATAGAAGCTGAATGGCATAAATAAAACAGGTAACAAATAAATTGATTGTTTTCATTGTGTGACTGTGCATAAGGCAATTACTTATTTTTTCTAATGTATATGGTAATTGTAACCTGCTGGATTCTGCAGTATGTTTGTTTAAATCACAGCACATATTTTAGTGAGAGGTGTGTTGACCTAATTGCCAAAGTAAGTCATGAAAAGCCTCTCAGCCTGCATGTCCTCTCCTGCTCTCTGGCTTCTGGAAGTGACTGAAGGAAACAGCACTTCACTGCTGCTGAAACCATCCCCAGAGTGCTGTTCAATGGCAGTGTGATGGATTAACCTCATTGAAGGTGCTAGTGTTGTACAAGAAAGCAAAATACCCTTGGAAAACGCAGGAAGCTTCATTTGTTGTGCTGAGTTCATTCCAAGCCTCCTCTGTGACAAAATAGAAATGTCTAAAACCCCGTCCTGTTGCAGGTGCTGGTTTGCTGGTGCTCTGCAGGGCACATTTCAGGGGTCAGGTGCTGCAGGAACAACCCAAACTGCTGGGTCTTGTGTTCCTGGGAAGGAAAGAGCATCCTCAGGCATCAGCATCGTGATTCCACTTGTGTTTGGCAGGCTGATGCTCCTGGCCTCTACATTTATTTCTGTTTTTCTCACATGGTTGCTAGCGGTTGGTTTATGCCCTGCTGATGAGCAAAGAAATTGTGTTACAGGCTCATTTTGTTCTCACTCTTCTTGAAAGTGAGTTCTCCTGCACAGTTCTCCTTCAGAGGATTTGATCAGTTCATACACTTGGTGGATTCATAATAATTTTTTTTCCCATTTGGGAGTCAGAATATGTTTTAATGAATTAATTTTCAAATTGATATCTCCTTAATCATCACTTCCTCAGACCCTGCAAAGTATTTGCATCTTATAATTTAAGTGCTTTGAAACTGGCTATCAAGTGAAACTGTTAACCAGGCTGAGATGAAATTCACATTTGCACCTTAATCTCGTCTGAGCATTTTCAAGTGCTGGAAGTTAATTACATCCACGGTAGTCCTTTGATACTTGAGTAATTTTGGAGCACAATGACTTAAATTTGTGCTCACTGCCTGTTAGAAATTTCACTGCTCAGCTGACACAGAAAAATTTCCTTGTGCTCTCTGTTCTTCCTGTGGGTCCAGCTGGATTTGTGGGCAGCATTTGGGTCATGGATTCAAGATAATTGTTGCCAGTGCATTGTTTACTGAGAGCCCAAACCTCCCAGGTGTGGGTCAGGTTTCTGCAGGTCAGGGATCTCTTCAGCTCCTGGAGTTTTGGGGGCTTTTCTTTGGGCATTTTCAGCAGTTGTTTGAGCTGGGAGCATCCCTGCCTGGATGGGAGGTGCTGCACCTCATTCCCCTTGGCCCTTGGGAGGGAGGGAGGGCCTGGCAGAGGCTCTGGGAGCTCCTGGGTTGCTTTCCCTTCCCTACAGTAGACTCACAGCAAGGCATAATTTTCCCCCAGAGCCTCAGCTGCCTTTTTGAAAAATGGGGTAATTGCTGCCCTCCCACCTCTGCAAAATATTTTGGAGTCCTTAGGTTGAAGTTTCTGCACCTACCAACTCAGAGTCATAATCTGCTTCATCCAATGCTCTGAAAACAGCAAATGACTCCCATCTGTCCTCTGCTCCCCCCTCCCCAAGGATCAAAGCCACAGAGGTTGTGTAAGCAGGGGAATGCTGGATGACTTTTGCTTTCCAGCAGGCAGTGGGGAGTTTGAATTTGGATTTCTGACAATGACGCAGCTTCTTGGAGCCATTCCCCATTGAAATGGGGTCTTATTCAGCACTGCTAATAAGAGGGTAAAGGCAGCTAAATACAGCTGTCTTCCTCAGTGCCATTTGGGATTTATTAGCAAATATGCAGTGGAATTGAATCCCTTGTAAGTACTCTGCAGCTAATGGTAGATAGCAATTAGCTGAAATGACTACTGTGGAGCACTGATGCTGCATCAGTGAGGGGACAGGAAATCTGGAGCCAGCACACAGACCCAGCAGCTTCCAGAACTCCCTGGAGTTTTTCCCTCTGGATTTTCTGTTTCATGCCCTTAGCAAAAGCCTGCGGTGAAAATCGCTCGGTCTGGGTAATCCCCGGAGCTCCAGCTTGAACAAACACGTCCCCAGCAGCAGTGAGTGTGTGTGGATATTGTTATTTTCAGCTCAGGGGTCACTGAAAGGACTCACTGCAATGTTCCTAGCCGTGGAAGTGTGTGGAGTGGGAGCCTCCTCCCCTCCAGATGTGCAGGGGTCTGGCCCAGATGTTTGGAACCAGTTCAGAAGTTGGGGAGGACTGGCTGCAGCATTCATGGTTTCATCTCTGACCTTTTCCTCTCCCAACTCAACAGGAGGTTTTGTTTCCTTCCCCTCACTAATGAGGTGAGGTGTAGGTCAGGGTGTCCCAGGGGTTCTGCCCTTTGGCTTGGAGGGGAACAGGCTCCTGTGTGCTGTTTCCAGCTTTTTTTCCAAAAGTGGTTTGCATCAGGCTCATTTCGTGTATATCTTGGTTTGTTTGTCACCTTCCCTGCCAGCCTGTGTTTGAGACAGAAACCTGGAGGGGATTAGTGCTGGGGATGTGATGTGGGTGGGGAGTGAGGGGCTGTGCTGGCCACGTTCCACCAGATCTGGGTTTGGGAGAGAAATAATTGAGTATTTTCATTATTCTTCTGCCAGGTTGCTGCCGGGTGTGTTGGTGATGGAGAGGAGCAGTGTGGATAAGAGGGACTGAATGATGGATTGGTGCAGTGGCAAAGAGAATGTATCTGAGGGTAGGAAGCTGAAATCACCTGTATTTAGGAGCAAGTAATGGGATTTTCTTAAAGATTGGAGCTCATTTGGGAGCAAGTGAGAGAGAGAGGCAGGTGTGGATGTGCTGGACCCTGCCTGGGGCAAAGTAAACAGGGAAAACTGCCCAAAACCCTTGGGAGAGTGCCCCAGGCAGAGAAGAGCAGTGCCTGAGGCTAAATGGGTACAAATTCACTGTGAATAAACTCGGGCTGTGCCTCAGGAGGACCTGGAACAGCTTTCCTCAGGTAGGGAGGCAAAGGAAAATATTTGGAGCACTCCCCATCAGTGGAGGGGACACATCCCCAAGGGTCTGAGACCACCTGGGCCTGGTGGTTCAGAGCCATCAGCTCCCTCTCAGGTGCAGGAGCCATGCAGGGCTGGGAGAGGAAATTGCTGAAGGGGAATAATTCCCAGCTTGATTGACTGGCAGCACGCCCTTAAAGAAAGTAATTATTTAAATGCATATTTAGTTCGTTAAGGCAGTGAATATGCATTTACACTGAGCACCTGGTAAATCTGATCCTTTTTTGGTTCAGAAGAAATGTTTAATTGCCAGCGCTCTGGAATTAGATTTATTTTTGTACAAAACCTAATCAGATTGCAAGTAAGATGCTAAAATCTGTTGCTTCACTAACTCAAATCAATAGAAATACTAAGGGGGATTTTTTTACTACTCTTGATGGTTTTGATAGGTTTTTTTCTGCCTTACCTTCTGTCTAAAAGCTTGGAGTTTTGAACTACACGAGGTCTGATTGGAATGAGTTCTGCAATCGCCCCCACTAACATGAATCAAATATCTATAAATACCTTTCCTTTTCCCTTCTCTCCTTTTTTTAAAGGCAGTTTCACCTTGCAGGCAGGAAGAGTTTCTCTTGCCCTGTGATATTTGCAATATTTAAGGCAGCAGACGACTGACCCCAGGCTCTGTCTGGTGACATGATCATTTTCTGTGTGCCCTGATGGAGTTGTTGTCAGCAGTGACAGGTTGCTGTGAGCAAGGCAGCCCTGAGCAGGGTGTTGGGAGGTCTGAGTGTGTGGTGTTCCCACTCTGGGGACCTCTATCATCACCCAATTATAATATCCTAATTATAGTGTTTGACAGCAGTCATGGTGATCACTGATAATGGCACTGGTGGCACTTTGTGCTGTTCCCTTTATTTCTCGCAGTGTCCTTGGCTTCCCCAGCACTCCTGGGACTCTCTGCCTTCTCCAAATTACTGAAAACATTTGATATGTGAGAATCTTTCTATTTTACCTTTTCCAGAGGCGCATTTTTGCTGTGGAGCTCTTTGAACAAGCTTGCAGCAGGCAAAAGGCAATCTGTGCTCCAGCTCCTCATTAGCTGCTGCCTGACAGTGATGGGTGACCCTGGGAATTCTTGTTCAAGGCTGCTCCTCCCGTTTTTCTCAGCTCTTTCTGCCTTTACATCAGTTACCCTTTAAAGAAAAACTTAAGGAGGAGGGAGGGAGGTGCTGCCCATGTTGGATTGGGAAGAGGTTTCCTCCTGCCTGTCAAGCATGGTGGAAGGTCACCCTGTCCTGCTTCATGAGTGTGAGAGGTGGCATCCATTCCTGGGCTGGAGACTGGCAGGTGCCACACTGATGGGGACCAAATCATCTGCCAGCATTGTGCCCCCCACTCATTCCCCTGGCAGAATCCTGGGCAGATTGCTGAGTGCATCAGTGGCCAAACACTGCATTTATGTGTGGCCTCAGCCCCACTGCTTCCTCCTGCCAGTGGCTTTGGGTGTACAGAAAATGCACAGGCAGCAGAAGAGGTAGGGGACGGCTTGGACCTTGTTGGCATTGACTGTTTTCCCTTTACTGCCTGGTCCAGGTTTGTCCTTTCAGCTGTGTTTTATGGGCAGTTGAGCTGTGGGTTTGGAAGCTTTTTAAAGTGGAATTTCAGTGTGCTTGCGTTTGTTCCTTGACCTTTAGTTGATTCCTGTGCCCTTGGCATTGTTTTCCTGCGTGCTTTAGAGCCTGAAGTGGTTGAACTGCATGCAGAGGTGCTTCCCAAAAGCAGCTCTGGAGGGCAGGTGGGTTTTACAAATGGTTGTGCTTCTGTTAACAATTGCAATCCTTGTTTGTTGTCCAAGGCAGCGAAGGCTCGGCAGAGCAGGATGCAGGGAAAAGCCTCCTGTGCCTTTCTCTTGTTTGCTCGGGTCCCAGTCTGAGCAGTGATGTTAATTAGACAAGGCAGATACTCTGCAGAGCAGCCTGTTCAAGGGCAAACAGATTTTAATTAAGGGCTGTGTGCACTGGAAGGTCATGTCACTGCCTTGTGCCTGGACAGTTACCATGGGAACACCAGGAAAGCACCCACGGAGTGTGAGTGTGTCACAAAGTGGGCTCTGGGGCACACAATTCACTTTGGGGTGTGGCAGATGTGGTCCCACCCCTGCAATGTGTACCTGGGTTTTGTTGCCGTGGGAATGGGAACCTTCCCTTCAAGCTCTTAAAATCACCCAAAAAATTCCACACAAGCTGTACAGCAATGCCATGAGTTTGGGAAATCGGCCTCCACCCCAGTTTTTTGGACTGCTTACAGCTGGTGAACTCAATTCCTCAAAGACAACCTGGATATTGGAAAGAGTTTTGTTTGGGTTGAAATTTGAGCTCAATTTGGGTTAAAATTCGAGTTCAAGTTAGTTTGCTTCTGTCTCTGCTAACTTCTAACTGGAATCCAGCATTATCTCCAGTGGTAGTGTCTCATTCCTGCATTTCAGGTCCTCTCAAGATTCATCCCCACTAAGCTGCCTGAAGTTAATCCTGCTGATTTGAGTACAAGCTGTTTCTTGTCTTCCTTCAGTCCCAAGGCTCCTTTTGTCTGAGATGTATCAGCAGAGGTTTGTCAATACCTGATGATGATGCAGGATCTACAAACCATGGATGTACCTTGGGACTGATGAAATTTTGGTGGAATCCCCAGGCAGAAACTCATTCTTACTAATTTTCGTGTGGTCTAGCAAGAGGATCAGCAGAGAGAAGTTAAATGTTTTTCATCTTAATATTTTTATTGCTGCTATCAAACAGAAGCCGAGGCAGGGACAAATGCTGCACTGGCACCACAAGCAGCTTTCCTGGATAAATAAAATAGCCACTCAGATGTGGGCTTTGCTTTGGAATGAAATGTTTGTGTGGGAGTTTGAGGTGGGAGCTCACAGGAGCTGCTTCACAACCCCCTTCTCCCTCTTGTTCCCTGGTGGCTTTGGGGACAGAGGAACAGCGAGGCAGGAGAGGGAGAGTTTCAAACCAGCTCTTACTCTGTTTTCCTTTTGTTAGGGCAGTCCTTGTGGTTGTCCTGCTTTGGAGGATGCCTGGTGCTGTGTGTTTGGAACCACACAGAGCAGGGAGATCAGCAGGGAAATGGGCTTGCATTTCAGGCAGTTCATGAGCTGCTCGTGGAGGAGCTGGCTTTGTTTCCTGGCAGCTGAGAAAGCACTGTGCTGCCTGTTTGTGGGAGAACACGGCAGGGTTGGTGTGTCCTGCGTGCACCTCCCTGTGCCCCGTGGTGGAAGGGGAGGTGGTGCTGGTGTGGGGTGCAGGAGATGTGGGAGCAAGGCCTGGAGCAGCAGGGGCTGGGTCCTGCAGCTGGCGTGTGCAGGGCAGGCTGTCCTTGCTCTGCAGAGCCCCTGGTTGCAGGGCTGGGCTGGGCTGGGGCTCCTGGGAGCCTCTGGGGAAGCATCTCCCAGGGCTCAGCAGGAAACTGCTCCAGGAGGAGTCAGCTGGGCAAGTTGTGCTCTTGGGCTGGGTACCACAAACTTCCTCCAAGTGCTGAGAGCAGACTAGAAACCACCTGTGAGCATTTATTATCTTCTGACAGACCCTTGCTGTTCTGCCTCTGGACAAGGGAGCTCTGTTTTTTTTTTCTCAGCAGATGTCCACCTTTGACCTAGACAGTTTTGACTTTTGAAAATAAATTGAGCAGAAAAAGAGCAAGGAGAAGCATCAGGATAGAGGAGCCAGGAGCATGCTGTGTCCATCCCCCTTGGGAAGGGGGCTGGCTTTGCAGCAGGCAGGACATGTCCATTTGGGACAGGCATGGTCTGACAGGGCTTGGAGCACTCAGAGGGGAGTGTTTTCTCTCTCTTAAAGCAGTGTCACTGCTCACAGTGCTGTCTTTGACAGTGCCAAAGGTGTCAGAAAATGCACGGGAGGAAAGCTGGCCTGGAGGCCAGTGTGCTGAGTGCCTGTGGAAAATGTGACAGCAGGAGAGTTAATGAAAAGCAGACACAGTGCTGGGAGCTGCTCAGCCAAGAAAATCTGCACAGTCCAGGGTTTTCTCTGGTATCCAGTAAAAACCTGTTACAATTTGGCTTCCCTTGCTGTTACCCCAGGGAAAATGGTCCAGGTATAAATTCCTGGATATGTGGCTTCTGCAGCACCTGAAGGGAAAATAGGTGTTACTGCTGGGAGCCCAGGGGCTGCTTGCAGATGTGGTCTGTAAATCAGAGAATCTTTGGGTTGAAAAGGACCTTAAAGACCATCTCATTCCAAACCCCTGCCATGGGCAGGGACACCTTCCACTTGGAGGTGGAATCTGGATGCTCCTGTGTTCTGAGTCCAGGGGAAAATTTAAAGGTGTGCAATGAAGCAAACTCAGTGACCACTGCAGAGCAGAGTGGGAGCACTGCAGCCACACTCCTCTAGAAACAATTCCCTCGTTTTTGGCAGGATGGAGGCATCCTGCCTGGAGCTGGCCCTGGAAGGAGAGCGCTTGTGCAAGGCTGGGGACTTCAAAGCTGGGGCAGCCTTCTTTGAAGCAGCAGTGCAGGTGGGGACAGAGGACCTGAAGACTCTCAGTGCCATCTACAGCCAGCTGGGCAATGCCTATTTCTACCTGAAGGAGTATTCCAAGGCCCTGCTGTACCACAAGCACGACCTTACCCTGGCCAGGTGAGTGTGTCAGCACTGCTTTGTCCTCATCAGGCACAGCCTTGAGTGAGGGCAGGTTCTGTGGGGCCTGAACACAGAAATACACATCCCAAACTGGCCCTGAGGGTGGTTGTCCTGTGGAGAAGCTGGGACTCACCAAGATGGGACAGCTGCCTTCAGAGCAGGGAGGTGGGGAAAGGGATGTGGATGTGGCCTGGAGCAAGAGCAGTGTCCACCTCTGTCCCCAGTACTCCCTGTATGACCTGCAGTCATTGGAGCAGTTCTGAAACGGCAAATTGGGAACAAGGATCTGCCTTCAGAACTGTGGGAGCCCATGGGAAGCTCTCCAGCCAGATGTCTGTGCTAAGCTGCAGCTTAAATCTGCCTCCAGCAGATATTTTTTATTTGATAAATAAAAGTCTCTGAGCTCTTTAACACCTTCATCTTGTAGAACCATTGGGGACCGAATTGGAGAAGCCAAGGCAAGTGGCAACCTTGGGAATACCCTGAAAATCCTGGGGCAGTTTGATGAAGCTGTGGTTTGCTGCCAGAGACACTTGGACATTTCTCGGGAGCAGGGAGACAAGGTAATGGTTCCAGCAGGAAATTCTTCCTGGCTTTAAAAACAACCTGTCTGCAAGTCAGTGAACGTGATCTGGTGAAGGTGGGCTTTGGAAGGAGCTGCAGGGTGAAGCTCTCCCTTCTGGCTGCCATCACACATCTGCTGCTGCTGTGAGGGTGAAGATGGGAAAGGAAAAATGTGGGCTTGTGGTTCTGAAAGAGGGGAAAGGAAAATGTGGGCTTGTGGTTCTGAAAGAGGGGAAAGGAAAATGTGGGCTTGTGGTTCTGAAAGAGGGGAAAGGAAAATGTGGGCTTGTGGTTCTGACCATCTCTGCCCAGCAGTGGAGAGGTCCTTCCTAGGATGTGAAGTGTGATACTTTGCTGTTGCCTGTTCTTCCTCTCTTTAGGTAGGTGAAGCCAGAGCTCTCTATAATATAGGGAATGTTTACCATGCAAAGGGAAAGCACTTATCCTGGAACACGGCCCAGGACCCGGGCTACCTGCCTCAGGAAGTCAAGGACACACTACAGAAAGCTTCAGAATATTATGAGTAAGTATCCAAGCTTGGCCAGCCCCTTCTCCTGCAGGGAACGGGGCCACTGGCTGAGAATTTGCAGGTTGTAATAGATTAGGAATATTTCCTTGAGATGCCAAGCTGTGTTGGCAAATTAATCTCAAGGAAGGTGAGAAAAGGTCTTTTATAAAATCTGAGCTAAAATTCACGCTGGCATTGGCTTTGTAAAACTTGCTGTAGGTTGAATCGTGATGGTGCAATGAAGTGCAACAGTCTGCTGCTTGCCAGAGCTGAACTCCCAGCTCCTGTGCCCCTGCTGCTCTCTGCTGGCCTCTGTGAGGATGGATCCCTGTGTGTCTCCATCCCTGTCACCCAAGGGAAGAGTCACTTTGGAGTCCTGGTTCTTCTCAAGGATCTGCACTTTACCTCACTTGTCCCAACCTTCCTTTTCCTAAATCATTTCAAAGATCAGTCGTGTGCCACATGGGAAGGTTGGCACCAGAATTTTGGGCTTGTGTTTTTCTCCTTGTACTGTGTTCTGCTTTTGTTTTTTAAATAAGCTTTTTAAGTGAAGAGAGTGATAAGATCTTACATCTCTCCCCTCATATCTGAGGATGTGATAGTGCCTATGAACAGCTCACCACCCTTTTTCCAAGGAGTGGTGCATGTAGCATAGCCACGGGGTGAATTTGTGCCAGTGGTGAGTGCTCTACCCTTCTCTGTGTGCTGTGTGTGTAAAGGGGGTAAAAACAAGGTAAAGAAATGCCAGGAGGCTCCCAGAGCAGAGCCCTGGCATAGGACTGTGGATCTGGCCTCTCTCCCTGGAGCAGGACAGGGAAATCCTCTTCCTGTGGCCCTGGCACTGCAGTGAGGCCATTTCTGATTTAATGTTGGATGGATCAGACCAGGTGTGTGAGCACAGGTGTGATTCCTGCACAGAGCCACCCATGGCCTGAGGGAGCAGAGCAGCAGCACCTGCACCCTTGGCTTGAGCTGCCAGGGGTGTCCAGCACAGGTCACCAGCCTGTCACCTGTGCTTGGCAGGGAAATGCCTTCTCCAGGGCTGCCTCTCCTTCCTTTCTGTGCAGGTTTCCTCCCGTGTCCCCTGCAGGGCTGTGCCTCATGGATGTTCTGCCCTGGTTTCTTTCAGGAGGAACCTGTCCCTGGTGAAGGAGCTGGGGGACAGAGCTGCACAGGGCCGTGCCTACGGCAACCTTGGCAACACCCAGTACTTACTGGGCAACTTCAGTGAGGCCATTGCCTTCCACAAGGAGGTAGGAGACACCTCTGCTCCCTTCTGGGCCTGGGAGCAGCTTCCCTTCTCACCACAGCCCAGCAAGCACAGGGAGATGTTTCCCCCAGCTGTTTTCCTCCCTCCTGTGTGAGCCCCAGGGTCTGCCCTGTTGTACCAACTCACACTGAGCAAATCTTGCTCCAGCCCCCATCAGCACCTCGTGAGCAGCTTGAGGGAAGGGTGCTGTTGGCTTGGAAACCAAAGGAGGTATCCAAGGGCAAATTGCAGCTGGGTCTAGCAAGGAGGTTTTTTTCTGCTCTTAATTTGTCTCAGTCTAGATTTTAATAAATGCAAGCCATGAATTTAATTAAGCTGCTGAAAGAGCTGTTGATCAAGAATAAATGTTGCTTGTAGAACATAATAACTTTCTGCAAAGCTTTACAGGGAGGTGAGGTGACAAAGTCCCTGCCCCAATTCAAATGCAATTCAGCTTCTGTTGCAGAGTGTGTATCAGTTCCCTTGCAGTGCAAGGTGGAAATTCACTGCTCCTCTGGTTTTTAAAAGCTGGGGGGACAGCACTGGGATGCTCCCATCACTCCCACTTTTCCAAGAGCCTTTCCTGGTGCTGAACTGCAGAAGAGGGAGAGGTTTCCTGCTGCAGCCAGCGCTGACAGGCAGGTTCATCACCTGGCTGGGTGGGAGCTTTGCAGCCCTGAAAGCTGATGCCCAGGGGAGCTGCCGTGGGGCAGGGGGGGCTGTGCTGACCCAGCTGTGTCTGCTGCAGCGCCTGGCCATCGCCAAGGAGTTTGGGGACAAGGCGGCCGAGCGCAGAGCCTACAGCAACCTGGGCAACGCCCACATCTTCCTGGGCAGGTTCGACATCTCTGCTGAGTACTACAAGTGAGTGCCAGGGCTGCTCCTGGGCATCCCGAGCTGTCACAGCCAACCCCCAGCTCCAGGGGCTGTGACAAGGGACCTGGGGTGGCAGGGCTGCTGCGGTGGCGATGCTGGGTGTTGCTCCAAGGGGTGATTTACCCCTGGCCTGGCAGTGACCGGGGCTCTTGTTCCCACTGTTCCCTGTAGGAAAACGCTCCAGCTCTCCAGACAGCTCAAGGACCAAGCAGTAGAAGCCCAGGCTTGCTACAGCCTGGGGAACACATGCACACTGCTTCAAGACTATGAGAAAGCCATTGAGTACCACCTGAGGCACCTGGTGATAGCACAGGAGCTGGGAGACAGGTAAGGGAGTGCCTCAGGTGAGGGAGGAGAGCCCTGACCCACCTCTGACTTCCTGTTCTCTCTTGCTGGAGTTAAGCACCAGTGATGTGTATGCTTGGAAGTCATTAGAAATCTCTGGGCAGCCTGTCCTTAGTCCAATCATCTGTCAAAAACTTGACCTGATTCACCTTTCTCGTGTCATTCAAACCTGGAGATTGTGCCCTCAGTGCTGTGTCTGTGTGGGCTGAGTGAGATTTCTAACGAGAAAGGTGAAATCAGGTTCAAGAAGATGCATCGTGCTCAGTGGCTGCTGCTGTGTTGTACCAGGAGAGCCTCTTGAGAGCTCCCTTATGTTCACAAAAGTTGTACTTCCCTTAAAAGCCGTGTGTTTAGGGCACACAAGATGTGCCACTTTGCCTGGGTTGATACTGGTTACCTCCATGTTGCATACAGAGTGTGCAGATGATGTTTCTTGGTCTTGCTCCTCATTATTTAGACGGCTTGGCCTTTTAATTTTTCTTAAATATTTTTTTTTTCTTTTTTTTTTTTTTTGAGAGGATGGTTCTTTTTTCCTGGATATTCTGATCCTGAGCCCTCTTGCAGCTGAAGTGACTTTGCAGCCAGCTCGATCAGCGTGGTGCTGAATTCCCTCGGAGGCTGGGTGTCCTCCACTAGATGGAGCAGGGACACCAGGATGGGAGAGCTGTGCCACCACCCGGGCAGCCTCTGCTCAGGGCAGGCACAATCCCACCCAAGGGTGAATCATGCTGTGGGGGTGCAGGCCTGTGGGCTCCTGCATTTCTGGGAACACACCCTGTGAGCAGAAGGTATTGAACAGGGTGACAAGAAAAACGGTGAAATGCTGATCAACCCGCCCAAACCTCTGAAGAGGGAGTTGCAGTCATGCTGAACCTCCCCCTGCGCCCCCAGGTGCTTTTTTTATCCCTTCTCCCCCCACATCTGCTCGTTTGCAGAGCTGAGCAGGCTCTGGGGAGCAGGAGGCTCTGCCTGCTCCTGCAAACAGCTGCTGAAGCTCCAGGGAGCCAGGCTGGGGGTCTGGGCTGCACAGGGCAAGCCCCACATTCCCCTGCTTTCCCTGGAAACCAGCAGCAGTGCCCTGGAGACCTCGTGGAAATGTGTCCCTGTCCTCTGTTGGGTGCAGTTTCGTGCTGTGTGGTCAGTGATGCAGAGCTGGGGCTCAGCTGGAGCTGCTGCCTGCCTGCAGCGTTCTCTCCTTGCTGGTTCAGCTCTGGGCTGCAGATGGACCAGAGCTGGATGTTGCATTCTCTCTGAGAGGAGCCTTGACTGGGTGAGGTGGGAGCTGGGCAGGAGCTCTGGCTTCTCCTCTCAGGCTGGGACTCACCAGTGAAGCCAAACCATTGTGGCCCTTGCTGCAGTGCTTACATTTTATCCCTGTGGGCACAGTCCTGCTTCCCAGGCTGTTGTTCATCCCCAGCTCTTGCTGAGCTCAGCGTAAGAAGAGTTTAAGGTGTCCAGCACGCTTCATTTTCCAGTGTAGAACCTCTGTGGAGGTGGAAGCAGAGCAAGGAGCCTGGCAGTCAGTGCTCTCTAAAAGGCCCTGCTGGGCTTTGCCCAGCATTTCTGTGGTTTGACAGTTTCCTGTCCTGCAGGGTGGGAGAAGGAAGAGCCTGCTGGAGTCTTGGAAATGCCTACGTGTCCCTGGGGAGCCACCAGCAGGCTTTGCACTTTGCAAGGAAACATCTTGAAATCTCCCAAGAGGTAAGAGAAGCTGGTGCAAACCAGAGGGAACCTGTGACCCCTGGTGAGAGCAAGACTATTTTATGGCAAGGAGTTACATTAATGCAGTTACCTTGCTCTCACTGCTCTGGAAAGCCCTTCTCTCTGTGCTGGTTCAGTGGTGTTCTTGGGAACTGCAGAGCTTGGCTGGAAAACTCTTTTGATGGGAGGCTCCCAGCCTTGCCCTTTATTACAGCAAATGTGTGAGCTGTTCTTTGCTCTTAACCAAAGTTCTGGGTGAAACAGGGCCTGGGGACTTGTCCACTGGCTGGCCAAGGTGTTGTGCACCCAGCACAGTCTGTAAGATCCCACTTTGCTGAGCACAGGGAGGTTCCAGCTGAGCTGAAGCTGCAGTGTCCTGGTGCAGTGGATGCTGTCCCTGGATGCACACAGCCTGCAGCCAGCCCTGTGCCACTGCCACCCCTCTGGGGGGGTTGTGTGTGCAGCTGCTCTGGTTTCACCTTGGCCTGGTCCAGCTCTCTGCAGCTTTCCTGCCATTTTCAGGTGGCTCAGAAGTGCACAAAGCCAGAATTCCATTGTTTGCTCTTTTCAGTGTGTTGAGGAAATCGGCTGTGGCCTCTTTAGTCTTCCCCAGATGAAGAAATTGCCCTCTTGAAGCACTAATTGAAATCACCATCTGTAAGTGTGCTGGGTGTTCTCCTGCCTGTCTATTAGGTTGGCTAAATCTCCGAGTAGGGCTGACACAGCAGCCTAATTACAGATTTAATGATACTTATCAGACACACTGAAGAAACACTGTTCTTTGGCCCTGTACATTTCAGGACTTTCCCAGCTCTGCTCAGGCTGGGGCTGAGTCCTCAGAGCCAGACATCATCTGAGGGGCCCTGGGAGGATCAGCACTGGTGGTCCTGGGGCCTTTGGGGGTGGAGGGGAGACCCAGCAGGGTTGGGGGTCCCAGTGTTGTCGTTGCAGGGTGCTGGCTGTGGCTCCAGCTGTGTCAGGAGTGGGTTCCTCATGGCAGATGGCTGAAGTCCCCCCATCGTGAACTATGGAGCAGTGCAGAGACTGTCCCTTTGACAAGCACCAGGATTTTGGCCAGGAGAAACCTTGTGGAATTCAATCTTGTCACGCTGATGTTCATAACTCACTTCCCATCACCTCCTTCCCAACAAAAATCTAATGGTGGCATTTGACTCCAAATGAAACCAGCTCAGAGTAACCACACTGGAAGCTGCTGCAGGTTGATCACAGGTTGCTCACAAAATCCCACTGGAATGGAGGATATGTGCCTAAAAACCCTGGAAGCTGCCCCAGCTCGAGGACACTGCTCTGGAGTACTTTTGTCATCTCAGAGTGCAGCTCCTGGGAGGCTGAGGGCAGGAATCAGGGCTCTGCTGTGGTGTGTGTGGCAGCTCCTGCCCGGGGTCATTGTCCTGCCTGTCTGTTCCTGGTTGTTAATAGGGCTTTGGAGATGATCTGAGATGAGTGGAAGTCAGGGAAGCACTTAATAAATGAGCATCAAGGACTGTAAGACCTAACATGGACATAGTAATTTCTCTGGAGATGATGTCAACAGCAAATCTCCTGTAATTGGCAGGGGGATTTATGCCTGGTGATAAACCCTTTGATCTGCCTCCCTTTACTGGAGCTTGGGGCTTTGTCATAAATAATGTGGGGATTTATGGGTTTGTTCCATGCTGCAGTCTGTGGCAGGGGACACAAAGGAGCTGTTGCCAGGCGTTTAACAGGAGCTGCCTCTCCAGGGGAACAGCCAAGGGCTTCCTCTGTCACACAGGCTGCTCTTCCTCTGGAGATTAGAGGCTGTTTCTGGGTGACCTCTGTGTCTGCTGGTGATGTGCAGCACAGCCATTCTCTGGTTGGGCTAAACTTTGAGGAGGATCCAGTGTTGTGTCCCACAACTCCTCGTTTTAAGTAGCAGGAGCTGTTGGACAGATCTCTGTCCAAACATGGAACATCAGCTTCCTTGGCCTCAGGCCAGCGAGAGGTGGGAATTGGGAAAAACGTGGACTTGGAAAAGAATTCTTGTGTGGGTAGATCACTAGGAACAGCTCGAAGTTGTGTGGCTGTGAGCCAGGAGAGAGGGGCTTTCAGGGCCCTGGTGAGTGCCCACGTGGCTGGTGGCAGCGTGGTGTCTGGTGCTCAGTAACTATGGAAATACTTGAGGAAGGGGGCTGGGAGTGCCAGGGCTCTCTGCCAAGCCATGTGTGGCCACAGGACAGCCCAGACGTGCACGTTTAGGCTCGGTTCTGTGGCACTCTCAGTGCCTTGCACTGAGCTGTTTTAAGCTGCAGCACGGCGAGCACAGACCCTCTCCCAAATTATCACTGGAGAATAGTTCTGGAGAGCTGCGGGGTCTCTCAGGTGTCTCCAAGCTCACTTCTGGCTGCCTGTGTTTGATTTTTTGGGGTGAGGCTGGCAAAACCTTGGCTGGGGGCTGTTTGCTTGCAGCACCCCATGCCTTTAACCAGTGCCCTGTTGGTTTTCCTGCTGCAGATCGGGGACAGGAGCGGGGAGCTGACAGCCCAGGCGAACGTGGCCCAGCTCAGGGCAGCCCTTGGTCTGGGCCCCGGGGAGGAGGACGTGGGTGCAGCTCATCCCTACTCTGGCTACGAGGCACAAGGTGAGTTCCTGGGATTTTGGTGGCGTTGGGAAGTCTCAGGAATTACATGGTGTGGGGAGGGGAAGGCGTTTGCGAGTGGGCAGGAAATACAAATGCTAGAGCAGAATAAGGCTGTGGAGTGAGTGCCTTCACCACAAAGGGGACTGTGATGGGTTTGCTCTGTGCTTTCCACAAGCTGCAAAGGCAGGGAAGGATCCCTGAAAAAGGGCACAGAAGGAGTTAATGGAATTAATCTGCACTGGGAATGAAATTCCACATGCCATGCAGCAAACCAGCTTTTGTATCTTTTAAAGCTCTCTGCAGGGCTCTTTTCTCTGATTTGACTGATACCTGAGGCTTTCCAGGAGCGACTGGCAGGGATTTTTGGCTGCTCTTGTTCTGATTAGCACCCAGTAACAAGCCCAGGGCAGGGGCTGGAGGCAGGCTGGGACCATCAGCACACACTGGGTGACATCTCACCCTTGGAACACCTGCAGCAGTGCTGAAGGTGGAAAGAAGATGTGGCAACACTTGGTCAGAGCAGCCAGAGTGGCTTTAGTGGGCTCTGGGTCACTGCAGGCACGGGTGGGTGCCTGGCACGGGCACTTCCAGCTGGCAGCTCCGTGCTGGGCACTCATTAATTCACACACACACTGCATGCCAGGAGGGGTGCACGGATTAAATATGACCTCGTGGCACGGGCACGTTGCCCTGGTGGTGGCACTGACGTGGAGGGGATGATGCTGGGGCTGAGGCACCCTGCCCTGGGAGGGGAAGGAGAGGCTGGCTGTGCCTGTGTGCCCTGTATTGATCAGGTATTGATAACCTGTCACCTCAGTGCTGGAGCTTCTCCTGGCAAATGGAGGTGTGGTGAGGGAGCCAGCGTGCCCTGCCCTGCCCCACTGGAGCTGAGCTGTTGCCTCAAATGCTGTGGGGGGCCACAGCAGCTTCCCCAGGCTCCCTTTGCACCTCATCTCCTCTTGTAACTCCTGCAGAACTCATTCCTGGCATCTCCTCAGGGGCTTCCTTCTGGCAGGTCACTTTGTTGTGAAAGGGGGGGAGGAAAGGAACCTCGGTGTTGGTGCAGTGTCTGGGTCAGAGGCAGTGTGGATGTGGCCCACGGGCTGCTCAGTGCCCTCTGGAGATCCAGATGTGCTGTGTTAACATCTGGAGCCAGCAGTGATGTTTCTGCCAGAGCCAGAGCCGTGCAGGTCTGTGTGTGAGATCCCTGGAGGATGGGACAGGGCTGAGCAGCTGCAGTCAGAGCTCTGGAGGTTGCAGTGACCCCGTTAATCCGTGGTGCTCTCGCTCACATTCCCAAGGCTGGGGCTGTTTGTTGAGAGAAGGACAAAGTGTTCTTGGGAGGAACACCAGCAAACAACCAGGATTTGCAGTGCAGGGAGAGGAGGATCTTGAGAGCAGATTTCCCCTCTCCAGCTCCTGGGAATCTGCTGGGGAGGTAAAAATCAGCTCTGTGTTGGTGGGCTGGGGCCCAGGGGAGGGAGTGTGAGGTCACACCTGGCTGAGCTCTCAGTGCTTTACAGGTGGGGAAGGGCTGGCCCTGTCACAGGGGGATGTGCAGAGGGCTCAACCTGTGGAGAGGAGCCTGACTCCTTGATTTCTCCTTAGCTTTTATCCTTTCCAGCTCTCTTATTCCAAACTTCAGCGGAGGATGAGAGGCCACCAACGTGTCTCTGAGCCCTTGAGGTGAGGGAGATGTATTTAATGACTGCCAGAAATTTTGGTACCCTCCTGTGCACCTATTAAATGATTAGAAGAGCATAATTATTTATATTATTAGTAGCAGCAATTTACAGCCAGAGGAACATCTGTTTCTGTAATAGGAAGCAGGTGAGAGAGTTGAGATTGGAGTTGGTTTCTGAACCAGCCGTGCCTTTTGGTGCTGACAAATCTCATGGTGAGGAGAGCTTTCCATTTTTAAATTTTTTTCCATTCAGATTCTGTTTCCTGCTTAAGGTTACAAAATGGCTGCATATTCCTAAAGATGCTAAAATCCTCTGATTAGGCAAAGGTGATAAAACACATCAGTTTCATCAGGCAGGTACAGTAAAGCTTCCTAGCAAAGGCTGAGCCAGGTTTTCACTGTGGTGTCCTTCACAGGTTACTTCTTGGTCACTGCCCTTCCCTGGGCTCTGGGGGTGGAAGGAGTGCCTGATGTTTCCCTCTGCTGTTCTGGCTCCCCTTGCTGAGCTCTTGATGATTTTAATTAATATTCTGAGAGTATTTGGATGTCAGAAGACAAAGCTGGAGGCCGGGGAAGTGGGGCAGTGCTGCAGAAGTCTTGTGAAAGCAGCGACCTTGTTGAGAAAGGCAAACACAGAGAGCTTAAAGCAACAAACTGAAGGAAGCTGGAGAGGAGCTGGAACATGAAGTAAATAAACAGGGGCTGGGTTTGCTTCTCCAAACAACCAAAAATGTGGCCCTGAATAAATCTCCTTCTCTTTCACACACTGCAAGCTAAGAGTTGTGTACTGGTAGGCTTTGCCTTTGGAGGGAAGTGAAGGACTTTTCTGTGGCTCCACGGGGTTGTTTTTAGGGGTGAAGGCAACCAGGGTGAGAGTCAGCACTGGGAGATGTCCTGGGGTGCAGACAGACAGCACTGGTGCCCTTTGCCAGATGAGTTGAAGCTGCAGATCTGCTCTGTGAGGAGCAGAGTTTGCCAGTGTGGACTGGGAGCACCAAGCTGACCCTTCCTGGTCCCTGCCTGGGTGGGGGAATCAGTTTGGGGATGCTGCCTTGATCCTCTGGGGATCCTGCCAGCTGGGAGGGGAGCACAGGGACATCCCCCAGCACCCACGGGCTGCAGGCAGACAGGAGCAGCCCTGGCCCCCCTCAGCTCTCTCCACGGTGAGAACTGGCTCCGGGCTGCTTTTCTTCTGCTTTCAGCAGCTCGTCAGCCTCAGCCATCACTGCTGGCAGCAGCAGAGTCAGGAGACACGAAACAACCTCTGCTGGCAGCTGGGAGTGCGTGGGGAGGGCTGCAGGTGTTGCAGGAGGCGTTGGCATGGGGATGCTTCCAGAGCTGGCTGCTGGCACGGTTGGTGCTGTTTGCAGAGCACAGACACCACTGCCCTGCTGTGCTTGCTCTGAGGGCAGGGCAGGACTCAGCCCTGAGCCCGACTGGGAGCAAACCCAGTGCAGTCCTGGAGTACAAGGTGGTCTTACAGCTCTGAGTTACTGCTGTGATGTTGGGCACGTCTTTGATTTCGGTTTCCCCCCACACGTGCAACGGGCATCAGCTTTTCTCTAACCTAGGCTGGAAGAAGATTTATTTACAGGTAAAGCCTTGTCAGTTTGGGTCAAAGAATGAGCCTGACTTCCCCCCTCTGCTGATCTCCTGCTGAGAAATGGTAGGCACGAGCCTGCCCTGCTTGTTTGGTGTTCCAGAGGCTCCATGCTGGGATTGCTCATCCCTGAGTGAGGCAGCCCTGCTTCAGGTTGTGTTCTGCAGTGGGCACAGCACCCCACTCCTTCCTGAGCACTGCTCAGCTCTGTGGGGCTTTGATTGTGGGGCTCTGCATCCTCAATGCAGTTTTGAGCTCATCTCTTCACAGGAATCTTTGAACCCTTACATCAATCAGACTGCAATAGAAAAAAAAACCTGCTTTTATGTTTTCCAGCCTGTTTGTTTTTGATTGTTTGCCTGCTTTAAATATCTTTGAAGTACCTAAAAAGTGTTTAGGGCTGATAAACCAGGCAGGGTTGACCATCCCTGTGCTGATGCAAGCAGGGAGGTGGTGATGCTGCTCCCCCTGCCAGCCTGGGGCTGGGATGCTGCCCAGCCACAGGGACGTTCCTTCCCTGTAGTTTGCTCAATCTTCCTGCAGAAAAGTGTCAGCTGAGGGATGTGGCAGTGTGAGAGCAGCATCTTGCTGACAGTGGGCCAGCCCTGCTCCCTCAGGCTGTGATTTCACTGTCTGGGAAGCGTTTGCCTTCCCTGGGGCAGAGTCGGGGTCACATCCCCAGCATGGAACCTGCCCCGTCCCTACCAGTCACACCGAGTAAGTGCAGCAATTGAAAGTGCTTAATGTTAAATATCCTCAGCTCTATTTGATTTTTCCCGGGAGCTGATGGGCTGCAGCTCAGCCTTTTTTTTTTTCATTGTGGAAATGAAAGCCTGGGGCTGTGCTGGTTAATTGTACCTGCTGACAATGAAGGGGGGTGATGGATGAGGTGCTGCAGGAGCAGAGTGGCTTTTGGCCAAGTGGAAGGAAGGATTGGTGGTGTGGTGGCTTTGTTGGGCTCCAGCAGGTGCTCACAGGGAGAGCTGGGGCAGATATTCCCCTGTGCCTGCAGGAAGGTGTCCAAAAGTCTGTGGTGGCCCTTCAGGGAGCAGGGCAGGAAGGACAGGAGAGCTGCTTCCACAGGGGGATTCTGCAGTGAAGATTCAGGACTTCTCAAGGATGCCTCTTCTTTATAATGAGTTTTTTTCTAAATCCTCTGCTGTTACAGCTGTGAAGTCATTCCAGGGTGGGGGGGATGAACCTCTGAGTCATTTGGATTTTAAACTCAGTAATTTAGCACTCACTTCAGACTGCCCCAGTATTGGCTTTAGGAAGTTCTAAAATGCTCTTCCCAAGTATTTAACGTTCCTCTCTCATCCTGCTGTGCACATGAGCCTCCTTTCCAGCATTGGTATAAAATACAGCAGGAGTTCTTGGCTCACAGCAGAGGAAATGCTCCAGGACTGGAGAAGATGATGATGTGCTACTGAAATTTGTTTTATCTTGATGCCAGGGGAGATGGCAAGCACTGGAAAAGAGGATGAGGAACAGGCCAGTTCTTGAAGCCTGTGGCAGAGAAGGCACAACGTGGCTTGTGGCAAAGCCATCCATTCAAGATTAAATCTCTTGTTGTGGGGAGGGAGAACTTTTTGGAAATCACTGGTTCTGGGAAGGCTGCAGTTCCCTTTGGCTGCAGTTCCAGACTCCAGCAGCACTCCCAGCTCTGCTGTGCTCTCTGGTTCCTGAGTGCACCTTCCCCAGCCAGTTCCCCTTGGTAGCTGCTGGGTGGGAAATGCCCTGGCTGTGATGCTGCTCTGGCCAGCAGCACAGCACTGCCCTTAGGAACAAGACTCCTCTGCTTGCTGTGCCTTTTATGCAGCACAGAGCAAGAAAAGAGAAGAAGGAAGTTCTCTTTCTTGCCCAGCTAGAATTTCTTTTTCTCTTTTAAAACCTCCTGTATGGATGGCCACGGTCTGCTGTGGCATTCCTCTGAGCAGGGCAAGGCCAGACCCTCAGCAAAGTCCCTGTAATCTCTGGGGTGACCTCAGGGCCACCCTCCTTCCCTGGCAGGCACAAGCCCTTGGACAGCCAACCTTGGCTTAGCAAAAACCCCTGGCAGAGCTCAGGAGCCCAGTCCAGCGTGGGCAGCGTGTTCCAGGAGCTGCTGGCTGATCACAGCAGCACCCAGGAGGAGGGATCAAGGACATTCCCCCTCTTGTTTAGAGGATTTTAATGTGGGTGTTTGATGGCTGCTAAGCTGACACGTGGTTGCTCCTTCTCTGCCCTCCCTGAGTCAGTCTGGAGGACAAAATCGTGTCCTTGGGCTTGTCTGGCTGCTGGAGATGTTGCCCCTGTTAATTATTGTGTGTCACTTTCTAGCTAAACCCTGGTTTTGATCTCTGCTTGCTCGACACCAGCTGATAATGGATGGTGGGAGGTCATGAGACTCTGCTGTATCCTGGAGGGAAAGTCCTGCCCTCAGAAGCAAGCCAGGTGTGGCTGCCAAGTCCATCACACCTCTGTTGAATCAGCCCTGGGGTTATGAGCTCTTCCCAGCCTGCTCCACCCAGTTCAGCTGATCTCCCAAAAGATCCTTCTGTCCCCAGAGCTGTTCCTCTGGGGGGGTTATGGTTACAGGAGGCTGTGCCTGACACGGCCCAACCTTCCCACAGCCTCCGGGCTTGTCTTTGGCAAGTGTTTCAGGGTTGGGTGCTCGATGTTTTCTGCAAATACCCCTCCTAAATATTTCATCCTTTGACCCAAATTGCCGATGTTTTATTTGCAAATCACCCTTGGTTAGAGGAAGGCTAATGCCTATTGCACACTTGGGGCAAAACTGAAATCAAAGATGTGCCCAACACCACAGCAATTACTCAAGAGTCGTGGGGCTACAAATAAGATCCCCTTGTATTCCAAGACTGCAGCTTTCCTGCGTTGAGTTTGCTCGTGCTAGGAGAGTAAAAAAATAACAAATAAGAAAAAAAAAGTAGCCTCCTTGTGCCATTTCTACCTGCAAGGAGGACTCTTTTTCCATGTGAATGTGAGGGCTCTTTGGCCAGTGGTCCAGAGCATCTCCTCATTCCCTCTCCCCATGCGAGGAGCCTCTGTGCCAGCTGCTCACCCTGAGTGCAGCCAGCAAATGCCCCAGGGCTCTGGGTGCCGTGTGGGTGTGCAGCACTGCTGTTATTTGTTATTTCTGTTATTTTCAGCCCGTTGCTCAGCTGTCAGACTGGATTGTGGAGATGCAGAACTGGGGTGGCACAAACACAGAGCATCTTCTGCTAGAGCATCTTGCTGCAAAGGGAACTTCTCTGTATTGCCACATATTGTGTGCAGCTTTTGTAAAGGAACAGTTTTGCCACAGAAGAGAAAAGTGCAGGATTCTTGTTCTGGAGCAGGGCTTTGTTGTGCTCAGGGCCTGTTGGGAAGCTGAGATTTTGCTCTGGATAGAGCTCATCAGTGCCTCCCAGCAGAGCAGGGGTCATTCCTGTCCTGGTGGTTCCCAGTGCTGTATGCTCAGACACAGAAGGACCCAGAGCTGTTGGGATTCCCTGGTCCTTCCCTGCCTGCAGGACCAGGCTGAGCAGATGGTCCTTCCCATGGATGGGCACACAACAGCTTGGCACCAGCATTTTATGGCCCAGCCATGGTAAATAACTGATAGTATTTGCTTTCTCTATTTAGGGAAAAGTATTGTTCTACCCCAGTAGCAACTGGGAAAACAAATGCCACCATTTATCAGGCGAGTGGTGACAATAATAGAGGTCAAGTGGATTTATAGTGCCAGAACCCATTATGTGTTTGAAGACTAATTAAAGCCTTAAATGAGATGCTTGTCCTACTGGAGGATGCTTTTTTTTTTTCCTTCTTTCTTTTCCTGCTGCTGTGCTTGCTTTCCCCCTCCCCCTTCCCTCTTTAAGAGCTTTGCTGTAATAATGGAGCACGAGGCTGACAGAGCTCCCCTGATTAGATGTCAGCAGTGTATGATTTGAGGTGCTCTGGGAGCACTGGACCGTATCTCCACTGTCACTTCAGGGCTGGGAAGGGTTTCCAGACCAGCATTCCACCCCAAACAACGGGCTTGGCTGCTCTGATGTAATTATCTTGAGCAATATTTAGAGTTGTCTGCCAGGTTCAAGGTTCGGGTCTGTACCGAGGGAGGGAGGCGCTGTCCAGGGCTGAGAGAACTCACCCAAAACCAAGTCACTCTCTTGGTTAATGCAGGTACAGGGGGAAATGACCTTTTCATGAGAATACAGCAGGTCCTGGTGTGGGATTTGTTGTGTTGTTTGGGGTGCCCAGCCCGTGTTCTGTGGGGTTGCTCGCCCAGGAGTGCTGCGGGCAGCGGGGGCTGATGTTGGCTCCACAACCTTTCCCTGTTGCTTTTCCATGGAGTCCCCTGTCAGGTTGAATCTTGCCTCCCAGAGGGATCCAGCCTGCTCCAGCTGCAAATATAGAACTGCTGCTGTGTCTGGGTGTGGGGGGCCTGCTCCAGGAGGGAGGCAGCAGCTCCCGGAGCTGCGGGAGAGGGGGCAGAGCTGGGGCTTATCAAAGCACATGTCAGCCTGATGAGAGCTCCTGCCAGGCCTCCCTGAGTCGCTGCTACACATGTTCAGCTCGATCTTGTCAACTGCAATCCTCTTGGAGATGGAGCCTGTCCATGCAGGAACACAGCTCTGTCTGCCCAGCTTGCCCTAGTGCTCCTTTCCACGAGATGATCCCATCAGTGTCCTTGATGAGCCTTCCTTGTGTTCTCCGTGGCTGCGGATTAAAGACAAGGATGTGAAAACCGTTAAACTCGCCTCGGCAACCAAACTGCAGAAGCAAAAAGTTGAAAAAAAAAAAAAAATTTAAAAATCTCCTCAGTTCATGGTGCTGTTGAGATCATAGATGGGGAGGAGGAAGAGATTTTGAAAAAAAATATTTTAAAAAGGAACAACACCCCTGAAAAGAGCAACATCCCAGGAGCTCCAGGAAAACAGGGCATGAATGCAGCCAGTCAGGAGCGCTGCTCAGCTGATGTTCACAAGAAGGTTTCAACTTGCTCTCTTTGAGACCTCAGTAAACCTCCAAGACAGAGAGAGCATTTAGAAAGGTCCCTGAGGTTTTCAATTTCTCTGCAGCAGGCTTGGTAAACATGCCAATAAATGCTGGAGAGAGAGAGAGGGGGGAAAAAAACCTTCCAGAGGAGCAGACCTGGGTTTTCAGCTGCTCAATCCTTCACATCCCCAGCTGCTGCTGTGGGTCAGCCCTGGGGAGAAGGAGGCAGAGCTCAGCTTTGGCTGAGTGTTAAGTGGTGCTGCAGGTATTTCTGGGGAAAATAAGTTGGGAGAGGCTGAAAGTTCCATCTGGAGCCATCTGAGGGAATGGAGACAGAAGGATAGCGGGATTCCTGCCGTGGGACACTTGTGAGTATGGAAAGTTCTGCTCTCATGGAAGGTGCATGAGGACGTGTGGCATGAGAAGGGGAGAACTCCCACATGTCTGGTGGGAGCTGCTGCTGGTGTGGATCCAGTTTCTTGTAGCCCTGGGTGATAGGGACCCTCTTAATGCTGCTTGTTTTAGTGGTGGTGAGTGGGGACAGTGCCCCCAGCACTGGCTGGGATTTCTGGAAAAAACAGCTGAGTTGGATGAAGTTTTTTGTAATTCTGAACTTCTTCCTCTCTCAGCTCAAGTGTGTGCAAACCCCACACAGCCGTGGACAGCCACCAGCATCAGAGCAAGAGAAAAAGATGAGTTGTTCTGCTGGGGCAGACTCAGTTGCCTGTGTCTATTACATTAACAGCAGGCAGGTTTTCTCTGCCTGGAGATTAATGGCTGCTGGCCAGCAGTTCAGTGCTCTGGGAACACACAAAAGCACCTGAGGACGGAGGTGTGTAATTAATGACTCTTTAGACAGCTGGAAATGATGTGTGTTTATCTAACTGGGCACACTTTGCTGCTTTCTTGCTTTCCTGGAAGTGGCTGTTAAACAGAGCCTGACGCACACTCACTTCCAAGGGCTGGGCTCGCCTCTGAAACCCAAATGTGCCTCTGGTTGGGTGTTTGTAGGTGACTTTTGCTCCAGATCCACCTTGCTGCTGTAGGTTGTTCTGAGGGAAGCCACGAGCAGCTGTAGCAGTGTCCAGAGGCTGTAACTGGGAGCCCCTGGGAACAACCCAGCACTGCCTTCCCCTCCTGCCTGAGCGACGTGGCAGCACCCAAAAGTCCTTCACCCATCTCACAGCCGTCTCCTCCACGCTGAGGGTGGTGGGAATGTGGTGGGGCAAAGGGAGTTTTCTTCAGGGATGGGGTTGCTGGGCATCAGAAGGGGCTGCCCAGGGAGCCACCACCCCTGGAGGTGCTCAAGGAGTGACTGGACGTGGCACTCGGCGCTCTGATCTGGTTGACAGGGTGGGAATTGGTTGGGTTTGAGATCTTTGAGGCCTTTTCCAACACAAATGTTCTGAGCTGCTGCCAGGTGGGCCCCTGGCTTTGTGTGGAAGGGGATGGGTTTGGTGGGAACGCCGACTGCTCCTCGTGACGTGCGCTCCTCGCTCTCCTGGCTGTTCCGTGTCTGTTCTCCACCTCCAGCCCTGATGTCAGTCCCCCTGAACTCAAAGCCTGGTAATGAATCACCTTAAAACAAAGCTGGTGCTGGTGTGCTTTTTGGAGGAGAGAGGCAGAAATGTGCAGCAATGTTTTGGAGTCTGTATGGCTGCAAGCAGTAAATCCCTTCAGGATGGTGAGGGGCACAGACATCGACTTCAGGTCACTTGTGGCCGAGCTGTGATGTGTGTTTGTGAGCCTTGGTGAGGTGCCAGCTGATCTGAGCTTGTATCTTGTGAAGCTGAGCCTTTCAAAGCAGTGCTGTCCTTGGAGTTGGTGCAGTTTGGATCCAGCTGTGGTGGCATCTGGAGCCCTGGCTGAGCTGGGTGTGCTGGTGCAGGATTCCCTGGGGCTTTTTCCATTTAATCCCCATGCTCTGCTTTCAGCCAGCCTTGATCTGTGAATTTTGTGCCTTCTCTCTGTTGGGTTTGCCCAGTGAGCAGCTCTGTGGCCCCCTGAGCTCAGAGGGGCCCTGCTGCTGGGCTGGGGGAGCTGAGGAATGGTGGGGTTTGGGGAGTTGGCTGCTGCAGGAGCCACACAAAGCTCTGTGGTTTCCGTTCTCAGGGCTCAGCACAGGGATCATTCCTCCCCCAGGATTTCCCCTCGAGCTTGGAAGGTGTCACAGGGCCCTGAGTGCAGAGTTTTGGGCCCTGCCCTGTGTGGTGTTGCTGGAGTGGGGTGTCACGTGGGGATCAGCTCAACTGAGCCCTCAGGAGCCATCAGGGGAGGGCAGAAGCTTTCCCAGGTATGGTGAAAGCATCCCAGGGCCATTTGGTACATCCTGGCTGTTTGTCAGCAAGGCAAGAGCAGCTGGAAGGAGGTTGAAGGGGGATTGTGGAGGTGAAGAGGGTTTGTAAACCAGGAGTCAGAGCTGAACTGTGTTTCACCCACTCTGTTGTTGTTGGAATCAAATATCAAAATCTTATGAAATCTGAAATAAATATCAAAAATCCTGCCAAGTTTTGATTCCTCTTTCAGGTTCAAGGCAAGATTTTGTTCCCCTTAAGGCTGGGCCTATGATAGCTAGAAAATATTTGCTCCTTCACTTAGTTTTCCAGCCTCTGCGACTATAGAGAAAAGCTCAAAGTTGAGTCCCAGAAACATTCTTTCAGCTAAAAACATGATGATAAAGCAGAAAATGCACAGATGTATTAAATTGTGTATTTGTTATGATTTTTCTCATTGCCAGTCCCATGACTTTTGTGGTTTAGGGTGAGGTTTGTAACTCCTGAATTCCAGAGACCTTGTCTGAGATTGGGGTCGTGGTGTGACCTGGCTGCAGCTCGACAGCCAAAGCCTCACACTGCCCTGTGACAGTGCTTTAAAAAGACCCAAAACAATAAGAAAAAAACCCCAAATTTGAATCTCAAGGCCATCACAGCTGCATCATCCCACCCCTTTGACTTTTAGTTAACCAGAGCAGAGGATCTGCCGTGGTTTGGGTTCTCTCTGTGTGACATTTGTGCTGTTGGTGACACCCCCCTGATGTGAGAGTGTTGTTTTGCAGGAGCCAGGCCAAAGAGACTCCAGAGGAACAGCATGGACAGCTTAGACCTCCTCAAGTTCCCTTCTGAAAAGGTAAGCAAAGATGTCTGGCCTCAAAGATTGTCAGTGGGAATCTGTACACAGATTCCAATTGGTTTGTTGTTGCCTGGCTTCATTTGCAGGGAAATATGCAATTAGCAGATATCACTGGAGTCAATGGGATTAACCAAAGAGGGTTTCTGGAGAGCTTGGAGGAGAGGAACAGCTGGTCTGACTAAAAAGGCACTTAAAGCTGAAAAGTCACTTCTGGGCTTTTTTTGAAAAAAGCAGCCCTTTATTGGAAGGATCATGGTGAGCAGCTTAGCCCCTGAGTGGCTGCCAGTGCGTGTCAGCCCAGTGGAGTGACACAGAGGCAGACACAGGAGATGGAGCACTGCAGGAGGGTTTGTCCCAGGGTTTGTCCCAGGGGCTCCAGGGATTGCTTTGCTCCTGGGAATGTCAGATCTGAGCAGATCAGCGTTTCCTCCGTGTCCCCAGGGCTGCTCCTGCAGCAGCTGGGAGGCACTGAGCCCTTCCAGCCTCAGGGATCATTTCAGCCTCCCAGAAAATCCTGCTGGTGCTGCCGAGGGCTCAGCCCTGCCTGTTCCCAGAGGAGGGGGGCCAGGCCTGCAGCCACGCTGCCTTTTTGGAATGCTTTTGGCACAAATCATCCCCATTCACCCAGTGCTTTCCAGGCACAGCATTTACAGAACTGTCACAGAGAAAAAAAGCTCACCCAAGCTGCAGGTGGGTGTAGACAGTCAGTGGGAAACAACCTCAGGCTTGAGAAACCGTTTAGGTACCTAAAAATCCCAATAAATACTGGGAAGGCCAGGCAAAAGATCCTCCCTGAATTAACTCTCTCTGGAAAATAAATTCCAAATGTCCTGATGTATTTTTATCAATTCTCCCAGTGCCCCTTGGCTATTTTGGCTTTTCCTGCTCTCACCAACGTGACTCCATCTCCGGGGTGTCGATGGCAGGGACAGCAGTGCCCAAGGTCAGGGGACATTGGCTCAGTGTCCCCATCAGAGCAGCACAGCCCCGAGGGGTGTGTGGCTGCCTGTTCATTGCTGATGGATTTCTGCTCTTTGCTGTAAATGCTGAGCACTCCATAGTTCAGGCAGGCTCATGGATTTCAGGGGTTCCATGGGGAGGATGGAGCAAGCAGGAGCTGTGGGGTCAGGTGTGAACACTCCTGTTCCCCCTGCAGTGTCCTTGGGAGGGTGTGAGGTCACCTCTCCTTCAGAGTGCTCTGGATACAATTCCTCTGCTCTGTCCCACTGGGTTACAGCCCTGGGAGAGGCTCCTGTGCTTTGTGCTGTGGTGGGAGTGAGAAGGAGCAAGGAGCAAACCCATGGAGTGAACCCCGACCTCTCCAGCATCCTCTCGGTGTTGTCTCTGCCAGGGATGCCTTCAAAGCCAGCACAGCCCCCCTGGTAGCACATTTCCAGGAGCCCCTGTCCCGTGCCTCTGACAGAGCTGTGTGTTGGGGCACAGGAACACCCACCTTGGTTCTGGAGCTCCAGCACACTGCAGGAATGCTGCTCCCTGCCCACCCTGCTCTCTCCAGTGTCTCTCTCACTCCTGCATTTCACCTCCTCTGGTTTTATCTCCCAACCTCTTGTTTATTCCTTTGTATACCAGACTAAAATCTCTTTCTCCAGGCTAGGTTTCACCCTGAAGGTGCTGTAATTGAGTCATCTCTCCTGTTGTCATGCACTGAGCACTGTGAGGGCTCCACCAAGGCACTGCAAGGCACTTCTGATTTATATTCGTGTGGCTGCTTTTTAAGATGTGGACACTGGCCTGGCTGTGCTGGTGCCATCAACATGGCAATGAATCTGCCCTTCCTTCTTCTCACTGTTCCTGTTTGGGATCTCTGTCACCTCTGTTTCCCCACACCTGGGCTGTCAGTGCTGTATTTCTGTGTCTGTGGGAGCACTGAGCCCCACGTTAAGTGTGCTCCTGTGCCTCTCCTGCTCTGTGGGTAGGAGCCAACAGAGCTCCACGAAAACCTGAGCCAGGCAGTGGCTGCAGTGACTGTTTCTTGCTTTCCCAAGGACCAGAACGGGGACAGCCACCACGTGGGAGAGCTGAAGATCTCAGGGAAGGAGTTCTTGTCGTTACCTGCGAGAACCAGGAAACAGCGGGAGCACCAGTCCAGCTCAGAGAGGAAAGCCCAGGGATCAAGTGCCTCCCCTCAGGGTGCTGGGGAGGTCCGAGTGCAGGTGCCACAGTCGGTAGGAAGATGATTTTAATCTCCAGTGCTGATCTGGGAGTTCCTCATGTTTGTTTTTGCCTCATTTCCAGCCGGGTGTGGGGGTGGCAGTGGGGACTTTTGGCTGGAAAAGGGATTCTGTAGCTGTGCTCTGTTTGTTGGCTCTGGGGGCAGCTGTGGGCAAATCCTTTTGTCTTTTTGAGCCTCAGCACCACTGTCCTTCTAGCAGAGCAGTGGTACCAGTCTCCATCACAAACTGTCTCAGTGGTGACATTTTTAACCTTCTCTTGAGGGACAAGAGTCTAGAGCTGAGCTTAGCTGGGTTTAGGATTGTCAGGATGTGATGCCTTGAATTCCAGAAAAGCACAGCAGTTTGGGTGCTTTGTGGAGCTTGAATTGATCAGCTCCTGGAGTTCATGAGGAGTGGGGTTGGTGCCTTCAAAAAGCAGAGCCCTTCCCAGGTCTCTGGTGCTGGTTGCCTTGGCCAAATGTGGGACTGTAGATGTTCTGCCTCGTGTTCTGATCACACTGATGGTCAATGTGCAGAGTGGTCTCTTAGAATTCATCAGAGATGGTAGAAATCATCATCCAGGAGCTTTTCTTTGGAAGCAGCACAGATGGAGCTCATTTCCTCAAGAGCTGGCCCTGATGTTGGTGATTTCCAGGTTACTGGTGCTGTGTGGGGAGCTCTGAGCAGTCCGTGCTCGGCTCCCTGGAGGATGGTGAGGATCCATGTCCTGGGAAGCTCCCCAGATGCTTTTTTGCTGTTTTTAACCTGACAGTTCTGCTGGTTTTGGGCCGTTCCCTTCCACTGCTGTTGATGTTTGTTGTGACACACGGCAAACACAAATACTGGGGAGCTTTCCTGCAGCTGTGCTGGGTTTGTTCCCAGCCCTGGAAGCAGGGCTCACACCCACAATGATTCTGGCACGTTTCTGGATCGTGGGAGGGGGCTTGGAGGTGTTTGAACTCGGTGATCTCAGGTGAGAAAGCCCCAGATCCTCAGCTTGTTGCCAGGAGAGACGAAGCGTAACGGGAGGATCAGTGATCTCATGGGTGCTGGGAAGTGTTGAGGGTTTTGCTTTACACTGGGTCTCCAGCACGCTACCACAGTTCTGTGATCATGCAGAGATTCCAGATGGAATAACTCCAAGCCAGAAAAGATAGGCCTGGTTTTTTTTTGGTTTTTTTTTGTTTTTTTTTTTGTTTTTTTTTTTTCCTTGGCATTTAAGAAGCGAAATTAAATATTTTCATGCTGGCTAAGAAAGAGTCAGAGCTGCAGAGCTTGGGATGAAGCCTGGCTGTGGAATGGGGATGCTTGAAGGTAATTCTGGCTCTGAGTCCTTTGTTCCCCAGCTGTGGATCATGGGGAGAACATTATCCTGCTGTACCTGTGTGCATGGGTGTGTGGACACGTCCTTTTTTTACCATAGACATTCCTGATTTTCAGTTCTCTGGCCACTGGAGACCAAATTTTTACACCAACTGGGGTTTTTAAAATTTTTATTGACTTCTCTGAGCTCATTCTTCATTCCCAACAGTGTTTGTGGAAATGGTCTGCTGGGAAAAACATTTCCTACAGCTCACCGGTGCAAACATGGTCAGTGAGAAGGAAAACAAAGCTCATCTGAGCCAGAGAGGAGACAGCAGCATGGGGGCACACAAGGCAATACAAAAGAGAGAAAAAATCCACTTCTGCCAGAAATAGCCTTGTATTTTTAACTCAGACATTCAGCCAGAGACCAAACAAAAGCCACGCTCCACCAAGAGCTGGGAAAAGCATTCCTGAGGAGTGTAGCTGTGGATCCATGGGCTGTGTCTGAAAAAAAGGCCCCGTGGGGCTTTGCCAGCCACTGGTGACCCCTTGGCAGCACAGGTGGGGTTTGGGGAGAGGCCAGAGGGCTCTGTGGTGGCTCTGGGGGACACGGCGGGGTCACTTCAGGGCAGCTTTGCTGTGTTGGTGCTCCCAGCTTGGCCAGGCTGACTCTGCAGCACGGGCCAGACCTCAGGATGTTCAAAGTCAGCGTTGTCCTGTGGGTTTTGCCGTGAGCAAAGCAGCCCCTCTGTGTTCTGCTGTCATGGGGGAGTTGAAAAGCTGCAGTTCCATCCATGGGAGCAAACCCCTCCCCAGTGGGAGAGAAGCTTTTCCTGGTCAGTCTGTTCAGACAACAACCCCCCCTCAGATTCCTCATTTTGCAAGGAAAAAAAGCAAAAATTCTCTTTAATCCATTGGTGAACTGTGAGTCCTTAGTTAGAGGTGATCTCTGAAGGTTGATCTGGGGTGCCACAATCCCTGCTGTCCGTGGCAGAGGAGACTGTGAGCAGGGAAAAAACTCATCCCAGGTCCTGCAGTGGGACCTCTGGGTGAGCCCTGCTGCCAGCACTGCCCCGACCTCCATCCCCAGGGCAGATCCAGCCTGGGCAGGTCCTGGGGGCGAGGTGCCTGACTCAGAGCTCCTGGATTCACCACCCATCCATCCCCTGCCTGTTGTTTACCTCCCTCTTCCCCACGGGCTGATGGGGTAATGCTGCTCGCCTGCCTCCCCCGGGGAGGTTCCAGAGGCGTGATGATGGCTGTGAAGTTGTTGGAGCTTTGGATGGCAGGAGCCCTGGTGGTTGTTATTAGCATTGGTGATGATGCTGCTAATTACCGAGCTGCTGGGAAACTCCCCTTGGGAGGAGGCGGAGGGGAGGCAGGGAAAAGTGAAGTGAGCAGGGGATGGAGAGGAGCCTGTCCCTCCTGGCAGCTCTGTGGGGCCCTGAGAGGAGGGCTCAGCATGCAGGAGAAGCCGTGGGGATGCTGGGATGGATGGGAGAAGCCATGGCCCAGCTGCTGCGGAAGGTAGGAGAGCGTGGCAGGTCCCCCTGTGCCTCACCTTCCTGCCACCGCTCTGCACGAGGCTGCTGGTGAACGTGGTGCTCATGCAGGAGGGTCCTGACCCTGCTGGGGCAGACAGGGACTTCCTTACCCTTCCCAGGGACCCCTGGAGTTGGGGGGATTTCCCAGCCATGGCTGGTGGTCACTTGGAGGAGAAGGACCAGCCCTGCCAGGGTGTGGGGATGAGCAGGGACAGGGTCCTGTTCACCTGGGAGCTCAGGTGTGCAGCTCCCCTGGGCATACTCAGGGCTGTGAGTGCCCTGAGGAGGATTGGCTCTGGGAGAAGCTGATGAGGGTGAGGTGCTTTTGGTCACGTTTTTGCTCTGTTGCAGCAGAGCCCTGAGCAAAAGTGGCTGCATTAAAGCTCTGTCCCCGTGCCTGCAGTTGTGGGCAGCCAGATCCAAGTCCCTCCAAATCCCTCCCTGGGACTCGTGCAGTGCACACCTTTCTGAGTTTCCTCTCTTTTAAAAGGAACATCAAAGCAGGGGTTTTGTACTACATGAAACTTGCAGACATCAAAGGCTTGCTCATAAATGTAACCCCTCTCTCCAGTGTGCTGAAGGTCAGAATGCTCCAGCTTGGGTTTGACTTGGTAGCAGATGTGTTTTAGGGGGTTTTTAGAAGGTTACTGGAAGGATGGGATTTTTCTAACACTTCAGAAATATCAGAGATTGTGTCCCTCACCCTCCCCTGTGCAGAAAGGAGAGGGCCCATGGAAGAAAGGGGCTGTGTATTCTGGAAAAGACTTCCTGGGGACCTGCCCCAGTTCTGGGCCTGTGTTTAAGGTCAGAGGTCTTTGAGGCCAAGGGGACTGAGCATGAGCCAGAGTTCAAGGGCTAAAACACTTCATTGTGTCCAGGTCCAACAGCTGGAGCAAAACCCAGGGAACGAGGTACGGATCAAACCCATCCCTGTCTGGAAATGCTCCTGATCCTGGGGACTCTCCCCTTCCCAGGGAGTGATTCCTCTCCAGACCTGTCCCACACCCTGTCCTCAGCCAAGCCCATTTATAGTCAAGGGAAAGAGGAGCTGTGTTTGATTGCAGTGACAACTTGCAGGGATGGCTTGCTGATGTATTTAGACACCGAACGATTTTCAAGCACTCTGCATGGCCAAACATTCCCTGGGACGAATGTTTTTATAAGGCCTTTTTTTATGATGACAGTGAGAAGCAGCCATAAAAGAAAGGAATTTTTTGTAGGTCATACATCCCCGCCCCAGAGGCAGGTTGCCAGAGTTGTTTTGATGGTTTTCTGTCTCAGGATTTCTTGGGGGATTGTTGGGTTGCAGGATGCTCGTGGTTGAGCCTCTGAGGGTCAGCCCTGGGGGCGGTGGCAGGGAGGAGATCTGGAGGATCCTGCCTGTCCCTGCTGAATCAGGGCTTGTCCAGGCAGCTCTCGGCTGTCAGGTGTCCCCATCCCTCCCCTGTGACTTCACTGGGAACTGCAGAATGGGCTGGATGGCTGCTGGGGTGCAGGGATGTGTCAGCCTCGGGGGCTTCTGGCCCCGCAGCATCATTTCCCTGGTTGCCTTGTGTTGTTTGAGGGGAGATTGGCACTTCCCCAATTCCCTCTGGAGCTGGGATTTGGGGTTTGCACCAGGCAGCCTTTGCTGCTCTGTGGTGCCTGTGCATCTTCCCTGTTTTAACATCAGCTTGGTCCCTGTTTCATCTCCCTGGTGTGCAAATCCCACAACACAGGGGCAGTGCAAATCACACCCTCCCTCATCCCACAGCCTCCACGTTTGCTCATCTGCAGGGGTGTAATTATGCCATTAGTGCTGGTCAGACTTTCTGCTGTAAACGTGCTCTGAAAGGAAGGGAGAAGCCCGAGCCAGGGAGAGAGGAGAGGCAGCTGCTGCTAAATTTAAGACTGTTCCTATGACACCTGGAGGCTGCTGTGGTGGTGTCAGTCCTCTTGGAAGTGAGCAGGTAAACACGGAGCCGTGCCTTGTTCTTGGAGTGCTTTATCTCCCTGTTCAGCGGGTGGGACCTCCCAAAGTGCTCGGGGCAGGGAGGCTGTGCTGGTTCCTAGCTGGAGGCAGGATGTGCAGGAAAACCTGGAGAGCTCCAGCCTGACAGGTATGGGGAGGCTCTTCCAGGGGTTTGGGCTGTTGGGAGAAGCAGTCAGGGACATCTCCCCAGAGTCATCTTAAATTGTCTGACCTGTCTTTCTCTCTGAGTCTCTTTGTTAAGCTGTAGGGTCCTTCTCATCTCCTGTTCTCTGGCTCAGGTGGGCTCCTTGCACAGACGCTGCACAAGCCAGGGGAGGTGTAAGAACTGCTCTCCCAAATCTGGAGGTGCAGCAGAGCCAGAGTTCTGCAGAGCCCTGACAGTAATTTTTCTGTGTAACTTTGGTCATGGGAGGCAGGGAAATAAACGTGGGGATAGAAAACCTCTGCAAAAAGTGGCTGCACGGAGAAGGTGGGGGGAGGCAGCAGCGTTTTCTGGCTTGTGCTGCCTCTGCTGCATTCGTTGCCTCAGAGGCAAATTATCAGTTTCTTCCTTGAATATGAACAGCTGCCAGGTAATGAATTCCCCCTCTCTGTTTTATAATGGCATTAAAATTGGGATTTGCCTTAGTTTTCTCTGTAATTATCCAATGAGCCTGTGTGAGTGAGAGGGAGGCAGGGCAGAGCTGGCTCTGCTGCAGGCGAGTGTCAGTGTCGTGCCTGGGGGATTGAACTTGGGAATGGCCCTTCCTGAGGGGCAGATCCAAGGGATTGAATTTGGGAATGACCCTTCCTGAGGGGCAGATCCAAGAGATTGAATTTGGGAATGACCCTTCCTGAGAAAGCAGGAAACTTCCATGTGCTCCCTGGCACAGGGCTGGTGTTGGCAGGGCAGTGCCTGTCTGGGCTGCAGGGATCAGTGTCCCTGATCTCCCTTTGGGATATTTCTGTTGCTTGCACACCCTCTTCCTGTGTTTTCCCTCCTCCCAGGCTGAGGTCAGGCTGTGGATCAAAGCTGAGCCTCGTGGAAGGAGATGGGAGACGGGGTTTGTACAAGCCTGTGCCTGTGCATCAGCCACACACAGGGGAGAGAGCCCACGGGCTGTGCCACGTGCAGGAGGCTGTCCAAGCCCTGGCATCTGCAGGGGTGACACCAAGGACACCCAGGGTCTGGGTGTTTCTCTGGTTGAGGATCAGGGACTTCATATTCCATTCTTAACATGTGGAGGCCAGCTCTGGAGCTAAAAAACTGTGAGGAAAAACCTCTTGCCTGAGGAATCTGCTCTAGGAAGGAGGTAAAAACTGAGCTGGTTGTCCAAGGCCACCCAGCAGACTCGTGCTGGAGGACTGAAGGTCAAGGAGCCAGGCTGGAGGTGACAAACCAGGCTCCCCAAATCCACTCTTCTCCCGTTGACTCACTGTAATTGAGTTTGCAGTTATTGGCACTTTGAAACCGTAATTGAGGTCTGCTTTCCTCCTTGCACAACCTTTTCTCCCGGCAAACTGTCAGCCATCAAGTGGGATGAGACAGTAAAAGAGATGCTACACTCACCATTTCCTAGAAACTGTCACTTGAAAGAGAACAGCACAGAAAAAAAGGATGAATCGAAGCTAAACCCAGAGTGATAAGCCTCCAAATGTTTGATTTCTCTCAAAATCTGGAACTTTTCATTCCTTTCTTGGGTCTTTGCTGTGCCTGGGGCACCTTGTGCCTTCACAGTTCTGGCCTCTGGCATTTATTGAACTTCACATGGCAGAAGAGCTTAAAAATATCATAGCCCAGGTTGTGTTTGGATGTAAATCAGCCTAACTGGGCTTAAATCCCTGGAGCTGGGGTGACACCAGATGACAAGGGGGCCTCTGGTGACTCGGGGCTGTGTTTGATTTCCTTGCACAACCATCCCTGAGCTCCCAGCTGTGGCTGTGGGGTCTGGCATGGATGGATCCAGCAGGTCCCTGTGCTGGGAAGGGATCATGGTCTGGCTGTGCCTGCTGGGGCTACCTAAAGAATCCTTTCTGCACCAATAACTTGTGTTCCTCTTTCTGTAAATTATATTGAAAACCAGGAAATGCTGCTGCTATTATGTTTTCAGGCTTTCACTGAAGGACAGAGCTGTATAACCAGACCAGCTCAGTCTGAGCCTTATCTTTGATTGTGGCTGTTTTCAGCTGCTGAGCAGAGCTGGAGGCTCCCCCAGAGGACACAAACACAGCAGAGCCTTGGGGCAGATTTGGGTTTTGTCTGTTATTGCCCTGTTTTAGGGAGGCCAGATCACCCTCAGAGAGCATCCTGCCCAGAGGCCACCCCGCTGCCTTCACTGGCACCAGGCAGCTCCATCCCTGCAGTTTGTGGGCAGGGAGAGGAGGGTTCAGGGAGGCAGTGACCTCCTCAGGGAACAGCTTGTTCCTTAAGTCACTGCTTTTTGGATAGACACTGTCCCATCAATGCAGTCCTCTCCTCTGGATTTAGGGTGGTCTTGGGGTGAGCAGAGGCTTTGGGGTCCCTCTGAGCTGTCCTTGCATCTGTACTTAGGGTGCAGGAAACTGAGGCTCCCTGGGAGCTGGCTGAGGGTCCTCCGTAGCTGCAGGAGAAGGATGGGAATCCCTGAATCCAGGAGGGTTTAAGGGCTGTTTCTTGGAGCTCTCCTGATAAAACCTGCCGTGGCAGCAGGATGGGTGTGAAGGCAGCTGAGGGGCAGAATGAGAGGTGCAGGCAGCAATTCCCAGCTGGACAGAAGGTGTCCTTGCACAGCTGGACAGAAGGTGTCCTTGCACAGCTGGACAGAAGCTGTCCCTGGTTTGGGCACTGGCTGCAGGCTGGGCACAGCCTGTGTCAGGTTAACGTGGCCTCTGCTCACATCTCACCTTCAGCATCCACATTTCCCATTAGCTGTGCTATTTTTAAGCCTCCCTAGGCAGTTAACACCAATTAATCTAAAAGAGCCCAAATAATGGTTTTTCAGAGCCCCTGGCTCCTTCCCCTTCCCTGTGTGGCCCCAGAAGCCCTGGCAGAGCTGAGCCCAGTGAGGTGCTCTGAGTGCAGGGGTGGCTGGAGAGGCTCCCCTGGGGAGATGTGCAATTAGAGCAGGGCCCCAAACCATCCCATGGATTCAACTTTTCCAGCCTGGATCGTGCTGTTTGTGCCACAGGGGAAGTTCCAGCTCCCTGCAGTGCTCAATGCAGAGCAGAGCAGTCGATGCAGCCCTGTCTGGGAGCCAGCAGAGCCAGGCTCTGCCTGTGCCTGGGTGCAGGAGGTGCCTCTCCCCTGGGACCTGCAGGAAAGTCCCAGGAGGATTTTTTTTGCCTGTGTCTAAAGCCATTTGAATCCCAGTGTTCTCTGGGCTCTGTCACATGGAGCAAACCCCAAACAGGGTGTAGTTTCATCCTGCCCTTTGCAGGTACCAGAGCAGGAGATGCTTTTGGCTGATAGGAGAAGCTGCTGCTTTCTTTGCATGTGATTTTTGTCTTGCCTGTTTCAACTCTCCTGAGCAGGTCAGACAGACCATGGCTGCAGTGGCAAACCCACAGGTACCAGCCCAGGAGCCCTCCCTGCCCCAGCAGGGCCAGGATTTCGTGTTTTGTGGGGTGCCTTGCACAACAAGGCCTTGATCTCGAACGCGGCCTTCAGGCATTTCTGGGCTGTGAGTAAATAATAATTAAGATCTGGGCGTGTGCTGAGCAGGGGGTGTTTATGTGCAGGCTGATGTGTTATGGGTGCTGATGTGGATGGGTGTGCACAGCCCCACCACCAACTTCCCCCATCCCCACCACCCCTGGGGAAGGTGCTGCATCTGCTCAGCTCCTTCTTAAAACCTCGCTGTGCTCAGAGCAAGTAGGTGTCTAAATAAAAGTCTGATTCAAGGAAGCAGCACAATTTTGGCAATCCAGAGACGAGCAGGCTTTTTTTGCAAAGCGTTTTCAAAGCAAACTGTCAGGAGGTTCCAACGTGAGGTGCAGGGAGTGCAAGGGATGGGGAGAGCAGGGCACCTCTGCAGCTGGAGCATTGGATTGTCTCCATCACCGAAGAGCAGCTCACCTGCCCTGCTCCGTGGGCCTTGGAGTGGGGAGGTGGATAGAGAAAGTGCTCTAGATATTAACCTTGTGCTAATTAACCAGGAATATGGGTTATACCCTTTCAAGCAACGGAGTTATTTCAGTTTAGCAAATTAGTGCTGCTCAGCTGAGACTCCACGGCTGAGCACGGTCCTGGTTCCACCCCTCTCCAAGTGCAGAGTCAATCACTGCCGTGAGCTGTAGCCAAAACCCTGTGTTTTACTGCTTTGGGTGTGTGCTGGTGTGCACAGCCAGGTACCACAGCCCTGGGTGAGGGCTACACACCCCAACAACTTACTGCTTGCTGTCATCCACCTCCAGCCTGAGTTGTTCCAAGCAGTAGTTCAGGTTCACTCCCAGTTTTGGTGTTTAAGGGATCCCCCAGGTTTTTGATGGGCCATTCTGACCTCTGTAGCCACTCATCTTCTCCAGAGACTGAGCTGGAGTGAGAATGCTTCTACCTCGTGTCCTTGGTCAGTGAAACAAGCTCCAGGTGCTAAATCCAGGCTGGTGTGTTAAAGTGCCAGGGAAGCCCAGCCTGGCGTGGTAAATGCTGTCAAAATCCATGTGGAAAAGTTGCAACATTAACTGCAGATGATTGTTTGGATATGCAGAAGAGAAACCAGGTGTAATTCCCCCGATCTCAGCAGCGGGGGCTGGACTGACCTTTCAGGACAGGTTGTTGTGTAGCTGTAAATCCCGTGTTAATGTGGCCGTGGCACAAAGTGGCCCAATCTGGTCACGGTGGCAGTGGCTCCCAGACAGATCAGCACTGCAAGCAGCAGAGGTGTCAGTAACACTTGAGCCAGACACCCCCGGGGCTCCCTCCAAATGCAATCAGAAATGATATTGTCACCTGCTGTGAGCCACAGACCTGTGCTTGAGCCGTGTGTGGCAGCCGGGCACGGTCCCAACAGGTCAGCACTTACTGCATTTCGGAAGGAGGGAGCGTGGGTGAGTTATTTTGATTTTGTTTGGAACAATAAAACCCGAGTTATTTGAAATCTTAACAACAGAACCAGCTTTTAGCACCGGCGTTTATAGGGATGAGTGGGCGAGTTGTTTAAAGGGAAAAAAAAAATCTTTGAAAAGTGTCCAAGTGAAGGTGATAATTTCATGCTCCAAGGGAAGCGTGTGCACGGCCTGGGCCTGGGCAGGGCGTGGATGGGCTGTGCCAGGGGCTGGGCACAGCCCAGTGCAGGGCACACGTGTGCCCAGGGCACGCTCAGCTCCCTGAGCTCCAGCCTGACGTTGTAGGTGGTGTCTCTGCAGATCACAGATGTCTCGCTCATTATTCTTTGCTGCATCCTAAACTCAGAGGGAAAATGTCATTTCCTCATGTTGCTCCAAGCGCCGACCTCCTGTGTGTGGGCTCTCCCCCTCTGTTATACCCCTTTTCTGCCTTTCCCCCTATACCAGCTGCAGATTCCCCCTTTCAGAGCTCTCCAGAGGTGGCTCAGCTCTTCAGCTCAGGGCAGGCTCCCCATCCTGGTTCATTCCCCTGCTGCCCCTCTCTGTCCATGGATCCCCTGATCTCAGCCCCAGTGGGAAGGGGCTGCAGCACCAGCACTGAGCTCACGGGAGCTGTGGCTGTGCCCTGCCCTCCCTCAACCCTTCTCTTCCTCTTCTATCCGGTACCAAACCGGGAGTCCTGATCTCAGGTCCCACAGTTTCCATCTTTCTCTGGAAATTACTGTGTGACCCCTGGAAATGAATTTACTGGTGTGGAACAGCATGGGCAGTTCCCCAAAGCTACATTTTTTGTTCAGGTTAAAGCAATTTCCTACTTTTGCAGTGAAAAATGAGAATGAAGGACAAGTGTGGACAGAGAGCCAAGAGTGCCAGTGGGGCTCTGTCCCCATTTTGCCCCTTTGGAAAAGTGTTTTTCTTCCCAGTTGCCCCATTTCTCTGTCAGTAATTCCCATTTCACAAACGTGAGGTAAGAACAACTCTTTGGCTGCTGCGTGGCATTTCCATCTTACCCTGTTTAAAACCCTGTTGCAATTAGAAATTTCCCTCTGTCGAGCAGTGTTACATTTAAATCAAGAGATGCTTATGGCTGAGCAGCCTAGGCTCTTGCAGTAAGATAAAAAAACCACACATATCTAATAATAAGAGGAGCAGGAGGACTATCAGGAGCTAAAAATGGTCCTTCAGTATTTTGGTGCTTTAAATCCAAACGCTCGGAGTGTGTCTGTGTGTGCAACAGAGCGTGTGCTGCCGCGGTGCCTGTGCCTGCGGAGCCGAGCGTGTTTGCAGATGTAGTTTGGGAGAATCGATCCCAATCTATTTTTAAGGAAAAGTGAGTGTGGCGGGTGGGAGGTGAGGAGGTGGAAGGGAAGCTAAATATTCACGTTAGCTGCACTGTGTGTTTAAGAGCATCATCTAATAACGGGAGGATCGTGGCAGCGAGGTGAGGGAGGCAGGAGCCTTCTCTGGAGCCCCCCCACCATCGTGCCAGGGCACGGAGCGGCTCCGGGAGGAGGTGGCAGCGGGGCTGTCGCTTTAAGCCTCGGCTCGCACCCAGCGGGGTCACCGGCGACGCTCTGCACATCGCTCGGCACAAAGCCCGCTCGGCGGGGCCGGGAGAGCCTCGGGCAGCTGGAGCATCCAGCGGTGGCAGCGCTGCTGCCCGCGGACATGTGAGAGCCGGAGCCCGGGGAGAGCCGGCTGCTGAGGTCAGTGAGGGAAACTGCGGTTTGTTCGTGAGTCCTTCTTCCTCTGAAATGGGAGCGTCGGGAGGAGGAGGTGGATACGGAGACACGGAGGATTCACTCAGGCCGGGATGTGCCGTGTGTGCTCGGGGGTTTAAAGTTTTCAGGTAGCTCCGGCGTGAACTTTTTATTGTTAATATTGCTGCAGCTGCAGCGGTGCTCAGGCTGCTCCGGGTGTGCTGCGTGTCACAGCAGAGGGTGGGCGGTGGGTCCCTGAGCCTGGCCGTGCTCGGGGGGGGGACACGGGGTGTCTGTCACCAGCCCTGCCCCGCGGGGGGAGCGGGGCAGCAGCGCCCAGGGATTGGCACGGAAAGGGAAGCGGTGTCCTGAGCAAAGACCGGGCGAGTTTTACAGCTCTGCTGCCTCTGGAGCTGAGAGGAGTGGGGACTCCAGCCGAGGAGCTGGTGGCTGGGGACAGGGACAGCACCACTGCGGAGCACAGGGACGATTCTTCGGGCATTTCACCTCCTGGTAAAACAGGCTGTGGATTTCAGCCAGGGATTTCCTTCCACTCCTCTCCTCCAGCCCCCGCTCGCCTCTCTGCAAACCTCCCCCTCAGAGCCTTTCTCCAGGTGAGGTTGGGAAGTTCAGTGCCTGATGTTTTTTGGGGTTTGAGGTTGTGGCTGTGCCAGAGGTGCAGCCCCCACGGTGAGTTCTCAGGGGTGGTGCAGGATAAAGAAAAGCTGGGGCAGGGGACTGACAGACAGCCCTGGATGAGGTGCTCCTGGCACTGGTGGTCACCAGCAGCACCAGCCCTGCTCCTGCCTGGAGATTTTGAGGTCGGCTGTCTTGAAAAGAAGAGAGGTAAGGAGCGGTGACATGTGTGGTTCACAGGGGAGAGGCAGATAGGGCAGGGCATGTGGGCATGGATAGCTGCCAGGCCTGGGGCAGGTAAGCACCTGCTTGGGCAAGGACACAGATTTCCAAGGACTGTCCACAGGGGAGAACTCGGTCCTGGGGACTGATTGCTGGGTCCTGTCCCAGCTCTCTTACTGTGGGACGTGTTCAGGTCACTTCATCTCCAGGTTGTGTCCTTCCTGAAATAAGGTGGAATTGTGGTGGGCACATTTAAATGCCGAGGCAGCGTGCTCTGAGGGGGTGATAGTGACAGCTGCTGAACCTGCCGCCCTCCTCGCTTGTCCCTGACCTGGGCACTCACCAGACACCTTCAGGCAGCAGCTCCTGAGCTGGATCTGCTGTACCAGACCCACCAGGGTCCATCCACCCCTGGGTCCTGCCTGCAGGTCCCATCCGGCTGTCCCCTGGGAGATCTGGACAAAGCTCAAGTGACCCTCGAGCCTGACAGCTCCATCCTGCATTGGGTCAGGTCTGCAAGAAGCTGAGCCTGGAGGAGAGGCAGGGAAGCAAAGGCAGGTCAGTGCCCTGGGGACACCAGCTGTGAGCTGGTCTGACAGAGGGACAAGGTTTGGCCCTTTGGGTGGCTCTTGGGTGCCCGTGGTTTGGTTTGGTGAGCAAAGCTCCCTCCGAAGGGGACATTTCCACCCATGTTTGGGTGACCATGGAATTGCTGAGGGATGTGCCAAGACTTGGCCAGCACAGAAATACCTGCTGTGGTCCTTGGGGACCTCTGGAGCACTGTCCCACAGCAGATCTGACAGGCTTTGGTGGGGCTGAGCAGGGCTGTGGGAAGAGCTGCATCCCGAGCTGCTGTGGGGGCAGCAGGAAGCTGTGGGAGAAGCCGCCACCAGAGCGCTGGGTTGAGGGATCTCTGGCAGCAGATGTTGGTGTCGTGGGGGCACAGCTGGGGATGGCTGGGGGTCTGGGTTGCTCGGGTGTCACAGAGAGATTGGGTGCTGATCCCAGGATGGGGCTCGGCACTGGGAATGTGTCCGAGAAAGGTTCTCTGCAGAGTCCTGGGTGCACAGCGGGTCCGAGGTGGAAGCCCTGGAGGGAATTTGTGGGCTGAGGCTTCAGGTGTTGGGGGCTGGGAGGTGGTTGAGTTCTTGCAGTGAGGCTTTCTGCCTTTGTTTAATGGCTTTCCTGAATCCCAGTGAAAATGACCAAGGGGGGTGAGGCACAGGAGTCAGTTCTGATTTTGCCTTGCCTGGGATCTCTCCAGCCTTGGCTTCACCTGCACATCTGGAGTGGCCAGACTGAGGGATTTCCAGAGGAGATGCTGCTCCATGTCCTGCACCTCTGGGGCAGAGCTGGGCAGCCCAGGACCCTCTCATCCCAAAACTGTGATAAGTGTTATGTGGTGTGAGAGTTTATCAGAGAGGAAAATGGATGGATTTGTGCTTCTCCACAGGGTGTCATGACCTTGGCTTGGGGCTCCTGAGGAGCTGGTGGTCCCAGCTTGCAGGGAGAGGGGACAGTGGCAGAGCAGGCACCTGTCACTCTGCAGCTGCTTTTTGCTGCCTTTTCAACACCTCGGCTGTGGTTTTACACATCCTGAATCCACCCAGGCAGGTTAAACAGCCTGTTCCTCCAGCAAGGCAATGTGTGCAAAAGCCTGGATGTTTTCCAGTGGCCTGTGCGAGGAGAGGGAGTCCTGCTCCCTGCCAGTCTCAGAAAATGTGAACAAAGCTGTGACCCCCATGAGTGGGACCTCCACCTGCTTGGGATGGTGCCATCCCTGTCCTGCCCGAGGTCAGGGAGCAGGAGCAGAGGCTCCACACTTGTCCTTGTCCCTGTGTGGGCAGAGGTGGGAGTGTCTCTGTCCCCGTGCCAAGGACAAGTGTGTTTGCAGCCAAATCTGCCCTGGGGGGATCTCTGCAGTGCCAGCAGCCCCCGGGTCCCTCTGCCCCGTGCAGATGGGGTTGGTTTTACTCCTTGTGACAGCGTCTGGCTGCCACAGGAAGGTGACAGCTGGCAGAATTTGGGCAGTCGCAGCGCTGGAGGCAGAGGATGGGGGATGAGGCCAGACAGGGACACCGGCCATGAGGTGAGGAGTGGTCTCGGGGCTGGACACCGAAGCTGGTGCCCAGGAGCCATTTGGGGATGTGGCTGTGTGTCTGTGCTGTGGCAGAGCTGTTGCTCAGCCCCATGAGGGGATGTCCTGACCCTGGCTGTGCCAAGCCCCGGGCGAGCACAGCTCGGGAGCAGATGGCGAGCCCCAGGGTGTGATCACACCTCCATCTGCCCTCGCAGCTCCTGCCTCGGGGCTGGGAGCAGCCTGGCAGGGAAGGAGCCGAGCACTCCCAGCCGCCCTGTCATATTTGGGCATTTTAATTAGAGAGCTTCAGGCCTGGGGCAGGGTTTGGCTGGAGGGAGCCTGGTGCCCGCAGGTGCTGCCCTGGGGCTGCCCATGGGCTGGCACAGCCCTGTCAGCACTAACACGGCCCATGGGCACTGACCTCCTCTCCCTCGGGTGCCACTGGGAGGTACCAGGCACACAGCCAGCCCTGCCCCACACATCCATGCTCTTCCTACTGATTCAGAGCATCCTTTTCTCTGCCAGGTGCATTGGGAGCAGGATCCTGACACCCCAGACTGCAGGGTCTCTGCAGGATGTGCTGCGGGGGGATCTGGTCTCTGTGGAGGGGAGCTCTGAGCTGGGGGCTCTGGCATGCACTGCCAGGCTTCTCCTGCTAGCTGGATCCCCCTGGATCCAGGACTGCTCTGGTTTACTCCATGCAGTCGTGGAACAGCGGGAGGGAGGCTCGGTGTGAATGAACCGGTTTCCTCCTCTACCCTGAAATTTGGGTCACACAACCCAGCATAGCAGAGCTGTGAGAGATGTAGTTCACTCTCAGTTCAAGCCCGAGCCAGCTTTGATTTCTGAGGTGCAACTGTTGGTGCTTCAGAGGGTCCACTGGCGCTGTGGCTCCATTAGTGGATCAGCACGTGGCAGGCAGGAGGTGAGAGGGGTTTTTCCCCTCCCTGATCAGCTCCCACATTGCCAATGTTCCTCTCTGGCCTGCTGCTAATTTTGACGCTGCCCTAAATAGAAGCTGAGTGCATCTCATCTGCTTTGCTTAGCATACAGGAAAATTGTTTTCCTTCATCTACCCAATCCAACTTGTGCCTTTAACCCTGTCAGCACAAGTCTCTCCCTACTGCAGAGCTCCCATGAGGGGCTTTGCCTGCCCCTCCATGGGGAAGAGCTCTGGTGGGAGCAGCACCGTGTGTGGTGGGATTGGGAGGGCTCCCAGGCTGCCCAGAGTGGCCACCAGCAGAGCTGCGAGAGGGACTTTGCTTCACCAGCAGCCCAGGGAATCCCTTGCTCCACTGGAAAGTCTAGCTGTGCTCTCTCCATCTCTCTGGTGGAATGTGCAGCCCCTCAGGAGGGACCCAGTGCCCATTCTCTGATTGGCCTCTGGCTAGAAAATAGCTCAGATAGACCCAGTTCTGAGAGGTTTTGGTTACTTTCTGATGTGGCTTTTCTCCCAGTAACTGGTGGGACCAGCTCGGTGTGTAGGGAATATCCCCAAGCCTGGCAGATGCCCCTCTTATCACTGGCTAATTTTATTTCCCATTCCAAGTGACTCCTTGGAAGGATCTGTGCTTCCTGCTGCTCTGTCTGCTCCAGATCAGGACACACAGCCCCTCTCCCTGCTGGAAGTGGCTTGGCGAGGCTGCCTCCAACGCGAGCCTCCTGCAGCACAACTTAAATATATCCCTGTCTAGTGCAAGGTGCTCATTTGGGGCTCTTGTGCAAGAACTGTTGTCCTGAAAATCTGTAATTTTGTGGCATTTTCAGCTGGGTAACTGCTACAAGTGCTGTGCTGAGGAGACAGGCACCGAGGGGAAGCGTTGGGGTGTGAGGGGCAGTGGCCTGGAAAGGTTGGATTTAGCTGGTGGAAAAAGCAAACCCTGAGCTTGGGCTGAGCCCTGGCTGGGCACAGGGCAGCACTTCAGCCAGGGTGGCTGCACGGTTCCCCTCACCCTGCTCTGAGCCCAGCCCTGCCCAGCCCAGCAGCTCCCCTGGGAGCAGTGCCAGGGTGAATGCTGTCTCCTTTCCCTTCTTTCCCGTTCAGCCTCCAGGTTCCTCTGGCTGCTCTGCAGTGACAGCGGCTGCACAAAGCTCGTCTGTGCCGGGTTTGGGCTGTGGCAGTGCCTGGAGCCTCTGGGATCAGAGGGACCAAGGAGCAGAGACCCCATCAGGCTCCAGACTGTGGGGCTTGGCACACCTGGGGCACAGCCAGGAGCCAGCCCCTGAACAGACCAGGAGAGGGCACGGCTATTCCCGAGGCTGCGCCAGACAGAGCGATCGGACTCGGGGACTCGTGAGGGATGTTCTGACTCTGACTCTCCTCTCTCTTCCCAGAAAATCAACCGGACCCCTTCGGACGAGGAATGCTTCTTTGACCTGTTGAGCAAGTTCCAGAGCAACCGGATGGATGATCAGCGCTGCCCGCTGGAGGAGTGCCCAGCCGAGGCTGCGGAGGCAGCTGCCACGCGGGTGCCTGCCCTGGGAGAGAGGATATGTGAGCACCGATGCGTTCCCAAGTCCCGTCCTGTGGGAGTGACGCTGCTCCCGCGGCGTGCCCAGCTGTTGTGGTTTGCCGTGCATCCCGTGATGTTTTCCCTGAGTCTCAGCTCTCTGAACTTTAGCAGTTCCTTGGCAATCTCGGTCATTATTTGAGGAAGGAAAAAACATTCTTATGTAAATGGTTGCCGAGGGAAAGGCTGGAGAATGTGAGCTAAGGTTTGGGGAGTAAATTAGCGAGAGAAATGCAGAATACGCTTGGATTTTTTTAGTGTGGGTCTTTAGGTCTTGGATTCTGAACAAGAATCCATTTTTTTAGTGTGGGTCTTTAGGTCTTGGATTCTGGCACAAGTCCTTGTGCCACTTCCAGTACCTCCGGGAGGAAGATGATGGTGGTCATTGCTGAGGGAGCTTTGTGAGAACCTGGGGTCTGGGACGTGCAGGGACCGGGTCAGGCTTTCTCAGGCAAGTTAAAATATTGTCAGTTTTTGTAATAGCGTTGCCATGGAGGAAAAACTTCTGGATTTTGTACTGCTCTTGGATGCGGTGGTGATAGGTGCTCTGTGAGGACAGGGGAGCCAGGAGGATGGATAAACAGTGGGAAGCTGCTCAGGCAAACAGCTCAGCCCTAGGAAGGACAGGGATAAATTGAGGAAGGCGCCTGACAAATAGGGCAGGAAAGGCAGGGCTGTGTTTGCACTTGGGTTTTGTGGCTTTTTCAGTGTTCAGGGCCTTTGTTTAACCCAAGCTGCGGAGAAGCTCTAAAATGCACGGATCACGCTCACACACTTAATCACCAGCACAAAGGGCTCAAACCAGTTATTTAACCTGATGGATTTGTTCATCATCAGTTTCCAAATGAATGTGAAGTGCAAACGGGAGAGGAGCCCCCTGACAGTGCTCCCAGAGCCACGGCACAATGAGCGTGTGCCAGGGCAGGGGCTGCAGCAGAGGTCAGGCTGTGGTAGGAAGGCAGGTTGGCTGTGAGGTGAGAGGGTACTTATTGTCTAAAAATAAGGTGGAAATGAGCATCACTTTGTCAAGAGATGCATTTCTGACACACAAGTGCATTTGGCTGTAACAGCTGTGTAATTTAGGAGATGGGGCTGAAAATGCAGAGCTTTATAAAGAATGCACGAGCAGCCCCACATTCTGTTCAGCTCATTTGGGCTCCGAGCCTTTCGGACGTGTTATTTTTGAGGATTCTTTGTGAGCTGAAGGGGAGGAAGCTCATCCCTGCGTCAGCACTGAGATTTTTCTTGTGTTTCTGCAGCTCCATGAGCTGGGGCTCTAAGGACTTGTGTCGGGAGGCTCAGAGCAGGCTCTGCTCCAGAGCTTTGTGCTCAGGGAAAGTAACACCACCTGGGCTGGATTTCTCAGTTTTCCTTTGCTGGTCCCTGAGTGCAGTGTCTGTTGTTTGGGAGCCTCTCCCTCCCCAGCAGCTGCAGGAGCCAAGGGGCTCTTTCCAGGGAGTGCTGCCCAGAGGGGCTTCCAAAGGGTCGGTGGTGGATAGGTGACAGGTACTGGTTCTGGACTGGGACCCCCAGCACCAGCACAGCCCAGGCTCTGCTCGGTGGGATGAGAAGCAGCAGAGCCCAGGAGTGTTTTCTGGTGCTGACGCAGATCCTGCAGCCCGTGAGAGCCCGACTCACCGCGGCAGTGCCTCTCCTTGAGCAAACAGCCTGGATTTCTGGGGGGCCTGGGATGGTGCTGCCAGGTGAGAGGCTCAGCCAGGCCTGGGCTTGGCTGATGGCCTGTCTGCAATTATTCCCAGGTTTTGGGATTGTGTGGGTGCCTGTCACAGCCACAGGGGCCACAAGGAACTCTGTGCTCTCGTGTGATCGCCCAGCTCTGCCTGTGCCAGAGTGGAACCAGCAGGGATCACACGCAGGCAATGGTTCAGCCCGGGGGACCTGGATCTCCTGGGCTGAGGTGGCACCTTTGGTGGCCTCCAGGAGCTGGCCAAACACAGGCAGGGAGCCCCGCAGGGGACCCAGCTTTGCAAGATGTGTGTGTGAGGTTCTGCTTTATCAAGGCACCTGATTCCCCTGCTGCTGCCTGCTGGGTTTGTGTGGGTTGGAGAGGAGTTTGGGGAGGGGATTTGGGCTCTGCAGCTCAGGCAGAGCGGTGACCCTGCCCTGTGCTCCTCTCCCCCAGCACAGTCCACCCTGATGGCATCTCCGCAGACAGAGGAGTTCTTCGACCTCATCGCCAGCTCCCAGAGCAGGCGCCTGGATGACCAACGTGCCAACGTGGGCAACCTGCCCGGCCTGCGGATAACCCACAACAACCTGGGCCACCTGCGTGTGGAGGGGGACGCCCAGGAGCCCGGGGACGAGTTCTTCAACATGCTCATGAAGTGTCAGGTACGGGCACAGGGCTGGGGGAGCTCTGACACCTCTGCTCCAGCCCCTTCCTCCCTGCCCTGTGCTGATGCTAACGCCCCTCTCTCCCCTGCAGTCCTCCAGGATCGATGACCAGCGCTGTGCCCCCCCAGACTCCATCCCCCGTGGTCCCACCATGCCCGATGAAGACTTTTTCAGCCTCATCCAGCGTGTCCAGGCCAAACGCATGGACGAGCAGCGTGTGGATTTGGCCTCAGCCCAGGAGGAGGCCGAGGAGGAGCAGCAGAGGCCTGGTTCCAGCTAAGAACTGGGCTTTGGTCTGGGGGGGTTGTTTCAGCTTTATTTTGTTTTTTAAAAAGGAAGACCAGAGTAGGCGGTTTCAAGCCCGAGTGCTCCTGTGCTCCCGGTCTTGCACTTCCATTGTGTTCCTATGGGAGAGCCCAACGGATGGGGGACCGTTTTTAAATAAGGGGTTTTTTTAGGACATGTGGCCACTCTAACTCTGGGCACAGCACCTGGAAGACTTTAGCAGCCCCTTGCTGATCACCTAAAACCCCAGGACCTTGGAGGAGCCCACAGGGGGTAGCTAACTCCATCCTTGATTTCTTTTGTTTCTACAACACTTTTATTTAAACAGGGAAAGGGAAGAACACCTTTTCCATTTTGAGCTCCTCCTGTCTTCCCTGACACCAATGGCTCTGGATCCTTCTCTGGAATATCTTGTTCAGCTTTGTTCCTTCTACAGGAGAAAAAGAGCCCAAGTCCTTTAAATCTTATCCACCCCAGCTGCATTGTGGTCCCACACACCTGAGTGTATTTTAGGTTGAGGACTCTCTGGAGAGCCCTGGACATTCTCTGCTTCCAGCTGCAGCCCTGCAGAGCCTCCTGAGCAGGGGAAAAGCCTCACTGACCCTAAGCTTTAGTGGGATTTGTTACCTCTGCAGCCCTCTGCAGCCCCATGGCAGGGGCTATTCCTGGGCAGGGGGAAGGAGGAAAAAGGTCTCTGCCCGAGTTTTCAGCCCACGGCAAACAGGGACAGCTCCTGGTGCCACTGAGCTGGTGTGAGGGTGGTCCAAGACAGAACCTGTGTGTGACAGGGCCCTGCTTCAACAGCCAGCAAAGCTTTCTGCCCGTGGCTCATCCCTCCTTCATTCTGTGTCCTTCAGCAGCTCTGGCCAGTGGCCCTTCCCTCCTCTTGTTTCTCCCCAAACCAGGACTGAGCTGCTCCCAGTGAGGCTCTCTGGTTCTGTCCACCTGTCTCCAGCCCCTGGAGCCTCAGGAGAGCCCCAGGCTGGGGGGCTGGCAGGGAACTCACATTTACTGTCATTCCTTCCCCTTTTGGACCAGCTGGAAAAGCTGGAGGAGGGGAGCAGGGACCTGACTTGAGCGAGGTGCAGTATTTTTCCTTTGCTTGACCAGAGACTATGCTGGACTTCAGCAACTCCAGTGCCGAAGCAGCGCCGCTCCTGCAGAGAATAAATCAGCACTTTGGATTTGAAATGCGTTTGGAAACATCCCCAGCCAGCAGGGAGATACTTTTCGACCAGTGATGCTGCTCATGGGGCATTTACCCTGCCTGCACTGACCATGTGGAGTGGTGGCTGCAGTTTACCTGTTACCTGGGAGCACTCACCTGCTGCTTGGCCGAGGCTGGGCCTCCCTGCTGGGGCTGGGCAGAGCTCTGGAGAGGGGAGAGGAGGAGCTGCCCATCCCCTACCTACCAGCCAAGCTGGCATTTGTAAAAGAGAAAAACAGTGATGATGATGACCTGACCAGCTGCAGGCTCAGGCCTGTGCAGCTCTTAGGCAGGTGGTGAACTGGAACCTGACCATTAAGCTTTCAGAGGTATTATTAAGGTATTATTTGCCATATACTTGAATGTATGAGCTTATTTATTTTTTACATGTGCATTTGCTAATGTCATTTTAATGGGGAATTTCCAACCCACAGGTACTTGGTTTTTTTTCTAAAAAATAATCTGCCAAATGGATTAATATATTAGAAATGAATACAGCTCAAGGGGAAGGGGTGGGGGGAATTGTGCTTAATAAATATTTGTGTCTAAGCTTCAGTGCAAATACTCATTTCCATTATTTCCTGGCTGACAGTAGGGCTAATCCTGGCCCTTTGGAATAGGGATGGGGGTGAATGGGGGGGTGTCTCTGGTATCAGACACCATCACCTGTGCTAAGGAAAATGTTGTGCACCAAGCTCCACATCTCTTTACTCTATGAGCACACGGGTCCCGTGGCAGCTACCAGCATCCCAGCTCTGACTGCCTGCCAGCATGGATGTGGCTGTGGAGGGAAGGCACAAAACCCTGAGAATTCCCTGCCCAGAAGTTTCCAGGACAACAGGGCAGACAGAGCAGCCCTGCATGGCTGAGAAAAGGCCACTGGAAAGGGCTGAGGAGAGGCTGAGCTGTTCCTTTCAGGCCCTGCCTGGTCTCGGTGCCACCCCGGCGCCTGGCCCAAAGCTGGGTTGTTCCCCAGAGCCAGGGGACAAGGGCAGGGAGTGCTGGGCACAGCCCTGGCACTGGCCCTTGGAGTAGACACAAAGCAGCAGCAGCAGCTCATTCCAGCACAGCAGGCATGAGCAGGCTGTTGGACTGGGCTGGAAGGCAGCCTGGGAGCAGCAGTTTGGATCCTGAACCCTGTGAGGAGAAAGCTAAGTCACAGCTGGGCTCCTTTGTGCTGGCCACTGCCAGCCCTGAGCAAAGATTAATAAAGAGCCACCAGCTTGTTCTCATCAGGTGTTCTCACACCCCTGCTGCTGGGCACAGCAGCTCTGTGTGTGACCTGGGCCCAGAACTGTGCCCTCAGGTGTGCAGAGGCTCAGATTCCCAGGAGCAGGTGATCTCTGGGATAGAGTGATGGTGTCTCACCTCCTGTCTCTCCATCCTGAGCAGCACAGGCTCGTCCTGAGCTCCTGCGAGCAGAGGGCCACTGAGTCTCCAGAGCAGCCTGCAGCGGTGGCTGCTGTGCTGAATCCTCCTCTCTCCCACGCTGCCAGGCTCGTTCCCACGTCGGGAAGAGCTCTCTGATGCTGACATCCGCTGGAGAGCCGCGGGATTGCCGGCCCGTGAGCTGCTGCTGCAGCTGTGGAGTGAGAGTTACTGGGAGCAGGGCTGTCCCCAGTGTGCAGGGCAGGTCCTCTTCACAGAGAACCCTAAAAACCCAGCAGAAACACGAGATTCTGCCCTCTCCTACCCAGCTGTACACAAGCACCCAGAGGCAGGACAGGCCTGGAGAAAGGCTGCTTCTCCTCACTCCCTGCTTTTGGCTAGAGCAAGTCTGTGTGCTTACCTATGTCTCCTTTCCAGACATAGGCAAACTCACTGCCCCATACACAACATTTTTCAGAAAAAACAGCTTCAAAAGGGAGAAAAAAAAAATCTGTTTTTTAGCTGCAATCTCTTAGCAGCAAATCTTTTTGTTTTATATGCAACTTCCCTCCCCTGATGTTGAACTGAATGTTCAGAGCAGCAGCAGGAACTGCCACCCACCCTGCTCAGAGCTGCAGACCTGTCTCTGTTCTGCCCCCAAAGAGCACCTGGTGACAGAGGGCACTGGGACAAGGAAACACTAAAGTCTAGGAACACTAAAATCTAGGTACAGCCAACACAGATTTTGCTCCATTTTTTACTATAACACAGCAAAAATTCGCATCACCTTCCTGTAGCTGGGACCTAGTAACAGGTAAGAAAGGTAAGGAAAACATTATAAAAAAGCCAGATTGTAAATGAGTTGTTTCCAAGGCAACACGGATCCTGCAACAGCTGCTCTGTTCCACCCCATCAAAGGCACCAGCACCATGGAAGCAGAATGCTGATTTTCAGATTAAAGGTAATAAAACAAACACTTTTCCAGCAGTGCTAATAGGTGCCAGCAGCCCAGCTCAGGGGGAGAACACAGCAGTTCTGAGATGCAGGATCCTGTTTGTCAACCCTGGGTCACTCCAGCAGCTGGCTGTTTCAGGGAGAGCTGCATCTCACCAGGGTCTGAGCACACACGAGCTGGCTGATGAAGTTCCTGCCCTTGTTTCATCACTCTGCACTGACACACCCACAGGAACATGACAACTTTCCTGCTGCTCTGACCCAACACTTACAATGCAACACAAATAAAATTGTTATGAACACTCCAGAGGAAGGAAACTCGTTAATGCCTGCAATGCCCTCACTGAATCCGTGGCTGATGAAGCACCACAAGCAGCTGGAGATGCTTGGCTGAAAGAACTGGGTTTGCTCAGCCCAAGGCTGAGAGAGGTTTTACTGCTTTCTGTGGCTCAATGAGGGGGATCTGTAGAGGTTGTGGGACCTGCACCCTTAAGAGACATTCACAAGATCCTGAATATCCTCCTCTGACAAGCAGATTGGACTGGAATCCTCCAGAAGGCTTGTCCAAACTGAATTAGTCATTCATTGCAAGCTCAAAACCCTAAGAAAGCAGCTATTCCACTGTGCAGAGGGAACAAGCCCTAACAACATGATCATCTCAGTGCCTGATCCACCACTACCCCAGAGCTGCATGCTGACAAACTCCCACATCTGTCATTTATTTCTTTTTAAATTTCTAACTAATCTTAACATACTGCAGTAGCACTAATAAGCCCCTCAAAATCTGCCAAGACAACTTTCTGGGTCTTCTCTCCACCATGCTCCACCACTAGTAATTTTGCCTTCACATCCACATTCCCCCTTCACCAACAAGGGGTGTGAACATGGAGTTTACAACAAGGAGTTGTAAAACCCCCATGCTGGAGCTCGAGTGGGATCAAAACACAAAACTTTCAGCCCTGACATGAGGGACACAGAAACAAAACTCTGGAAGAGGTCAAAAGAACAGATAAAAGCAGCACTTGACTGCATTAAGAGCAGGTGATCTGACCCTCCTGCAAGGTCATTTTGGTTTTAGAATTCTGGGACTCATCTCCTCAGGTGGTATCAATTGTCCCCTCTCCTGATCTGCCACACCTGAGCATCCCTAAAACCTCCAGCTCCAGCTGCACCTCGCTAGGTCAAACACACACAGACAGAGAATTTCTGTCTGCCTTTTCAGCAGGGAACAAAGCCAGGCGTGGAACATTGCTGGGGCACTGAAAATTGCCTGAAAGTCAGCAAAACAAGTACCAGGGTAAACAGCAACACCATCTCTAAAGACATCAGCTTGATCAAAGGCAAAACTGCACAAGGCAAAGACACACAGCAGAGAAAACCCAACACCCCAGTTTATTTTAGATACAGACAGCTGAAATCAGGGAACGAAGGTGAAGAGTCTCTTGCCACAAGCAGAACGTCCCAAATCCCACGCGGCAGGTCTGTCCAACAATCTCACGTGTCACATCTGTCCCACAGGCCACAGTCCCTCGTGTCAGGTGTGTCCCTTGCTGCCAGGATCTGGGGGGGCTTCCCCGTCGTCCCCCTCTGCCAGCTGACCTTGGGGCCCGGGCTCTGCCGAGCTCTCCAGCAGCAGCTCCAGGGCTTCCTCACCAGCCACACGTCTCACCTTCTCCCCTCTGGCTGCCAGGATCTCCTCGATATTCCTGGACAGCGATGTGAGAACCAGCACTGACACCACAGCAAAGGCACACCCAGGCTCACTGCACTCTGCCCTCAGGACTGACAGCACGCAGGGATTCACATCACCAGGAGAACCACCCAAAATTAACCACATAAAGCCACCCAAACCTTCTGGGACTACTTTCATCCACTAGGATCAATGATTTAGCAATTACAGCTAAACAGAAGCTTTTAAAGGTATCTCAGGAAGTTAGAAATCACTGGAATTCCACAGCAGATCAATCTACACGCTTGAAACATCCAAGGAAACCCAGCAGTGAAGTGATAAAGCCTGAGTGGAACAGCAAATCACCTGCTGGCACCACTAAGGATCCCTGTGTATGCTACAGCTTCTGCTGCACCTTCACACCAATTTATTTGGATTCTAGACAGCAACAGTCAAATTATAATGACTGAAAACAGAGTCTGTGTGTTTTAATGAACTAGATTAAAGTTTGATTTTAGTATGAGCCACATTTGGGGAAAAAAAAAAAAAAAATCACTGAAACAAGGCATCAGCTCAGGAAGCTGCAGGCGGGAGCGGGGTGTGAGGAGGATGCTGCTGGCACACTCACCTCTTTCCCTCCAGGTCGGAGAACCAGCCCAGGTTATCGGCGATGACGTGGTGGTTCCCGCAGCCGGGACATGTCACGATCACCACCCCTCGGTGGTAGGCGGCCTTAGAGATGGATTTGGCTGAGCGGGTCTGGCACACCTGAAAAACAAAGTGGATTTCATGACCAGGGTAACGGCAGCTCCTGGGACTTTTAAGACAAAAATACTTTTGGCATTAAAAGCGTCTTCTCTCCCTCACCTCTAACTATCCCAAGTCAGCTCCATCATGTTTGGATGTCGTGAGTTCAGCCCGAGACACAAAGGCTGAGAGAGGTTTTACTGCTTTCCGTGGCTCCCTAATGAGGAGGACCCAGAGACGCTGTGGGATCTCCACCCTCAGAGACACTCACAAGACCCCGAACATCCTTCTCCAACACGGAGCTTGGACTTGAAACCTCTTCCACTCTGAATTAATATTTGCAAGTTTAAAGAAGAAAACAGCTACACCGGGAGTCCCCCGTCCACCCCAGCGACGGCGCCCTCAGAGCCCCCCGGCCCTATGCCCACCTTGCAGGTGTACACCAGGCGATAATGCGTGGACGGCCGCGGCCCCGGGGCGGTGCAGAGCGGGCGGGCCGGGCTCCAGCGCTGTCCCGGGGCGGTGCAGGCGGGCCCGCAGGGAGGTCCCGGGGCGGTGCGGGCCGGTCGGGCAGGCCCGCAGGGAAGCCCCGGGGCGGTGCGGGCCGGGTCCCTCAGGCCGGGCGGGGGGCGGCGGGGCCGCCATGGCGGCGGCTGCCGGAGCAGCGCCCTCAGCGCGCGCTGCATTGCACCGCGCATGCGCGCCCCTGAGGCACCGGCCGCCATGTTGGGTGCGGGCGGCGGCCATGAAGGTGTCGGGCGGTGCCCTTCATTAACCCGTAATTAACCTGCAGCTCAGCCCGGCCCTGCGTCACACGCAGGCGTTTAAACCTGTTTATTGACCGAGGGGGCGTCAGAGCCACAGAGCAGTGTCACTCATTTCATAAATGGGTGTTTGGATGGTTTTAGAATCTAAACAGTCCGTTGTGAGGCACAGGCACCCTACAGAAGCTGGTGTTTCCCTCAGGGACCGGCTCCTGAGGAGCCTTTGGTGTCGGTGCTGTCCCTCTCTCAGGAGCCCTCGGTGTCGGTGTTGTCGCTGCCAGAGGTGTTCTCCCAATCCGCCTCGTGGTGCCGGTCTTTGGGCGCCCTTCTCATTGCTCTTTTTCTGCAAACAACACCAGACATGCAACTTTCAGAAGGTGTTTTCTGCAAACAAGCGGCATTTCCTACTGTTAGTATGTATCAGTCCCCTTTGTGGTTTTATGCCCTCCGTGAATCAAGCTTGGGGACAGGAAAGGGGAAATAGAAATCATGGATATTTCCAGGTTAGCCCTGCTTACTGCAGCCCAGACCTTCGGTAACGCTCAAAGCAGTCCTTCATCCTCCTCCTCTCTTTTTCTGCCAGTTCCTCGTTGGCCAAGGCACACTCCTTGAAATGGGAATAAAAAAAAAAAAAAAAAGAACCACAAACCTAAAAACATATGAATTAATTTTTGATCAGATCACTGTTAACACCAGGTTGCTTCCTGCAGAATCAAGTACCAGCAGGTTCTGGTAATGCTGCTGTTTCACACAGTTTTACTACATTTATTCCCTCAACATCTGTAATTCTGGGAGTCTGTTTTCTGCACCAACAGTAATGCTGCAGTACTTACACTGGAAAACATCCCCACCCAGAGATGAAGGGCAGAAAGTAATTAGAAGAAGTTTTTATACACAGATGGAGAAACAGTAAATGTTTTGCTGTTCAGAGTTCACCCTTTTTGGAGGGTGGATTCTGCACTAAGTGCTCAGAGTTTGGAAAGGCAGGAGCTGCTGACGTGCTTCACCAAGCTGGTAAATCCATCATTAATGAGAATATTAAAGATCACAAACCCCAGTCATAGTAAAGAAGAGCCCACAAAGATTCTCTTACACTTGGTGATTTTGGGGGCAGATGGCTCTCTCGAGGGCTGAGTTCCTGGTTTTGTACTTCCAGGCAATCTTCTGAAAGATTAAAAAAAAAAAAAAAAAAAAAATCACAGCTTTAGTCACAGTTGCCATTGCAAAGTAACTTCTCCCTCCAGCAGTTCTTCCAGCAGAAGAGCTGTGATGTAAGTGCACAGAGTCCACACAGAACTGAAACCAAGCCCAAAGCACTCAGAACTCCATCCTGTCATCAATCACCAGTCACTTCTCATTTTAACGGAGCCCTGAGTCTTGCCCAGGATGGTGGAGTTCCCCACCTCACTCAGAAAGAGACACAGCTTTCCACTTCCAGCTTCAGCAGGAGCAAAACAAACCTTTGCCAAGCAGCTGCTCTGCTCATTGCATTAAAATAATATTCGTGTCAAAGACCACTGTGAGAAATGTGTTGATCATTCTTTTATCCATCATTTGTCCCTGCTCCCCAGGTTGTGAATATCATGGCACTTCACACCAGACCCTATTTTGGTGAAACTCCTTCTGTAGTGACCAAGTGTTACAATATATATTTTTGAACTGAGCAAGATAGAATAATAATAAAAGCCTTTTTGCATGTGCTGTTTAGTTTTAGTGAAAAATCTCCCATCTCAATGAATGAAAAGATCAGGTTTAGATCTTCCATGAGAGCAAAACAGAATGGCCCATCCTCTCCAGAGCTCTGCTCAGTGTTTTCCCCTTACTTTTAGCTGCCTGTGCATCTTCATCCAGGTGACTGTGAAGAACAAGCTGTGGGGCAGAAAACAGAGTAAGAACATCAGAACTGTCCCTCAGTCTGTAGGAACAGATAAAGGAATATAAAACCCAGGACATGCTAGAACCAACCTCTCTCTCCCTGTTGCTGCCAGCGAGCAGAAGACTGAGCCAGTAGTTACAGATTTGCTCATGGATTTCTCCTCCATGAATAGATCCAGCTTCCTTTGGCCTCATTTACACTTTTGGCCTCCAGACAATGTGACAATCACTCCCTCACTGAAGTTATGAACTAAGTGAAACTCTTTACTACAGATGGCTCCAGGGCAAGACTTACTTTTGCCTGTTCTCACACAGGAGAGACAATTAAAAGCAATTGAAAAATAATTAAATTCCCGTGATTTGCTTAGACTCAACAAATCTTGCTAACTAATGCTATAACTGTGTTCCTACATTAGAACTTCAACTCACAGGGAGATTCTATCACTGTCTTGCTGCCTCTGGACTTTTTGACTGAAATGAGTCTGAGCCATTGAAAACTGCTGATACTTGGGGAGCTGAGCACAGGTGAGGAACACGAAACCATCCCAGAAGAAAGTGAAAGGTAAACAAGGAACCCTACTCACTTCCTGGGAATCTCTGGAGGAGGAGTCATCCAGGTCAGAGGTCTAAAACAAAACCAGTACAGATTAATCATTCCTCATGAGCAAGGAAGGGAACATACAGGAGACTCAGAGCTCCAGAAAACACAGACCTCCTACACTCCTGTCTGGCCACTCAAGAAAGCACACAAGAAGCCATATTAATTAAAATATATCTAATTTAGTTCCAGAAAAGTTAGCCCCCCATTTCATCCAAATGGCTCACACCCAGTCTCTAAATAGAGTCACTGTTTGGTGGTTGAGGAGCCCCTCACCACCTTTGGAAATGCTCCAAACACAAACACAGGTGGCCTGAGCTTGCATCTGTCCGGCTTTTCCATGCCTGAAACCAGGGGGAGGTCATAGAGACCATCACATCTTTCATTTTCTAAACTCAGCATTTGCATGGCAATGGTTTTAATTAATTTTGAAGGCGGCTCAGCCAGGTGTTCACTGCCTGATGAGCTGGAGCTGCTCAGGTGCAAAGGCCTGGGAACTGCCACAGTCTGACCCCATCCTCAGCTTCCCAATCCATCTAGGGGAGGAGAGTTATACCAGTGTGGGCAGCTCCAGCTGCAGCCTTTTCAGCTTGGCCTCAGTGGCCAGGAGCTGGCTCTCCTTCTGGAAGAGCTGCAGCTGCATCTCGTCACATCTCTCCCCCAGCTCCCGGATCTGCTTGCGGTAGGCGTCTCTCTCCAGCAGGTTCTTGCAATACTGCATGTGGAACTGCTCTCGGGTCAGGAGAGCCTGTGCAGAGGGACAACACGGGGCATTCACACAACAGCACAGACAGGCTGGCACTGTCTGCCCAAAAAGCAGTGATAAGCAGTGAGGAATATTTTATCACCTGGTCTCTCTCCGAAGCCACTTCCTCCATCTGCTGCAGAACAGCTTCAATCCGTTTTTTGTACATCTGGGAGTCCTTCCTCAGAGATGTGCACTGTAGCTCCAGCATCTCTTTTTCCTCTGCAAACTGCTGAGACAAGGTCAAAAGCACCTGCTTGTGGGCAGAGCCTGAGCCAGACTGTCCCCACTTGTGCTCTGTGCCACAGAATGCTCTGGCCAGAGCTCCATGGGGTGTCTGAGCTGTCAGCTGCCACACACGGAGTGCTGAAATACAGGCGCTACAGCAGGAGCAGGGATTGCTCCTGAGCAGCTGCTCTGCTCCACAGGCAAGACACTGCAGGTGCCTCACCTGCCTGTCTGACCCATGAGCCTCAGCAGGGACTTGAACAGCAGCACCTACTTTGTCCTGGAGCACCTTGGCTCGGCGCAGCTCCTTGCGCAGGCTGTAAATGGTGTTCACCAGCTCCCGGCGTTCTTCCACAGTCTGGCTGCAGTCATTCTCCAGAGTCTCCTTGGAGAGGCTCTTCTCCAAGTTCTGCTCCCGGGCAACCTGCAGGACAAAGGAAGAAGTGAGACAGGGCCACCTGTCTCATTCATCTGAGTTCATATCAGTTCTCTCCCCTCATGGCTCTTGGGCAACACCTGATCCCCATAATCTTCACTGCAGCATTGCTGCCCTGGCTGCAACAAATAATCCCTTGAGTCCATACTCAACCACCCCACCAACCTGGAGAGTGTTTTCCAGCTCCTGGTTCTTGGCCAAGAGCAGCTCCTTCTCCTGCTGGATCTCCCACACCACCTCATGGCTGGGGCGCTGCTCTATGGCGTGTTTCAGCTTCATCGTGTGCTTCCTCTCCAGCTTGCAGTCATCCTCAGCCTTCATGAGGCTGTGCTTCAGCTGATCGATCTATGAGAAGGTTCAGAGCTCAGCAGGAGAAGGGAGAGAGCTCTGGCCTGCAAAACCAGTTCTCTGTTCCCCAAACACAGGACAAGTTTCTCCCCAGCTGTTTTCCTCAGGAAGTTTTGTGCCCTGGGGCCAGAGTCCTGCCTGTGTCCTGACAGGTACATGTTCCTGTGCTACCTTTGTGCTGCCTGCTGGTTTTGTTCTCTAATCTGTCCCAGTGAAGGACCTGCTGGGGTCCAGAAAGTTTCCTTTGTGAGAGCAGCCTTGAGTGAGGGCAAGACTGGTTGCTCATCATTCACAGCACAACTGGTAAAATTCGGGCCCACAGGGCTGAGCTAGGGACCACAAAGACACACGCTAAAGAAGATGCTCAGTGCTTTATGCTGGACTGGAGCATCCTTGGCAAAGACGAGGTGCTCAGCCCAGCCTTCCAGGGTCAGGTAAGAAGGGGGAAGCTGGAGAACCTGCGACTGACCTCTAGCAGCAGGTCCCTGTTCTTCATGAGGGCCACGCTCTTCTCCTCGCTCTGCTTGGCGTAGCTCAGGGCCAGGCTGTAGTTCTCGTCCTTGCACTTGCGCAGCTCCTTGCTCAGGCTGTCCCTCTCCTCCTTCATCCTCTGGGCCCGCTCCTGGTGCTTGCGGAGCAGGCTGTCCCTGACCCACATCTCCCTGAGGGTGTCCTCCTTGGAGTGCAGCCACACCGTCAGCTCCTGCGCCTTGCGCCGCTCCTCCTGCACCGCGCTCTGCAGCTTCATGATCTCGTTCATCAGCACCTGGCTCAGGCCAGACTCGCCAGCCGTGTCTGTTTGGGGGGCCGGGGTCACTCTCTGCTGTCCTGGCTGCTGCCAGGCACACACAGAGCTCAGCTTCCCCTCCATATCACTGCAGCCAACCCTGATGATGTATGATCAAATTATCCCCACTGTGTCTCTCTGCTCTGTGCCTTCCTGCACCACAGAGTCACTGGCACAACAGGCAGAAGGAAGAATTCATCCTTCTGCTTCCTCCCTCCTCAGTCCAGCCCATGACACCAGGGCTGTTCTTCCCAGAACCCTTCCAAAGCACACATGGAGCAAGGCAGGGAATGCTCCTGACTCTGCTCAGCAGCACCAAAGGAAGAGCTGTTGTTGAGAACACAAACATTACCTATAATCATGGAGAAAACCCTGCTGGGCTCTTTGCCAGTTATTTTCTTATACAGCTGGGGATAATAAAGCTCAAGACTCTCCATAAATGCCTCAAAGCCCTTGTGTCCTGTTCGCTGAAGAATGTCCAAGAGAACACCTGAAATCATGGCAACAGGATATTCTATTCAGTTATTTCTCTCTTTATCTGTTTGTAACATAAAAAATAGCTTCACTTCCTCCACATACAAAAGTCCCTGGGATCCACTCACAGAATAAATTGAGTTGGAAAAGACCTCTGGGATCATTAAGTCCATCCTGTGACTGAACCACCTTGTCAACAAGACCACAGCACCAAGTGCCACATATCCAGGCTTTGTTTAAACACCTCCAGGGAGGGTGACACCAGCACCACCCTGGGCAGTCCTTCCAGCATCTAAGTCCCCAGACAATCCCACACCAATGACCTGGAAACTCCACAAAAGGATTTGAAGTGCTCCCACCTGCCTTCCGCTTGCGCATGACCAGGCTGGGGTCATTGAGAACCTGCTCCTCATCGTCAGGGCTGAGCACTTTGCACTGGCGCAGGTAAGGGGTGATCCGGGAAGGGTCAATCACCGAGATCAGCTTCACGCGGAAGTTCTCCAGGTTATTCCAACAGATCTCATCATTATCCTCTTCCAGCATGTCAGCAGTGAGGGCAATCAGTGAGGAGCGTTGTCCTGTCTAGAAAACAAACACCAAACAACCAAAGAAGCAGCCCCTGAGCCTCCCGGAGCAGTGTGGCAGTGGTGGTGAAACCAAGGACGTCAAGACTGAGAATGCAGAAGTGTCCTAATTAGCTGTTTTACGAGCAGTTCACTCTTCCTTCTCCACCTCCCAGCATGTGAGATCCCTGTGTTCTGTCTGACCACACAGACACCAAATCTAGCACCCACAGGAGCTGACACTTTACCTCAGAGCTGTAAAATAAACTTTTATTCCCTGCTAATATCAGCCATTCTGTATCACCAACCCTCACCTCTGCAGTCACAAAAGCTTCCTTGATTCTCCTCCTGTGTCCTGGCTCTGAGAAAACCTGTCTTGGGTGCAGCCTCCCTCTGTATTCTGACTAGAGAAAAGATAACTCCAGGAACAAAACTGGTTTGAGAAAAAAGGGGAAACTACTCAGCTATACCCTGAGACAGGAAAGGGAAGGAAAAGGAAAAGAGAGATAAATAAAAAAAGCAGAAGCCAGAATGCGTGATGGGGGAGGAGAAAGATGGTAGTGGTATCGTGAGTCAGCAGCAACACATAGGCAGTGATTTTAGTTTAATTATGGTTTTGTTCTCTAATCTGTCCCACTGAAGGACCTGCTGGGGTCCAGAAAGTTTCCTTGTGCAGTGGTCAGAAAGATTAAAAAGAATGAAAGTCACAGCCATAGGTGTGTGCAGCTGATTGGAGGGGACAAAACAAGCCACAAAATTAGAAGAGGCTCTTCAAAGGATTTCCAGCTGTTAACATCTTTCTCCAGGAAAACAGGTGGCAGCAAGAACTCACTCTCGATTTAGACAGAAGTCTATTCAGCTGAAAAGGGTGATTTCTATACTGATGCCTCTAATTTTGGATGTCCTCAAGCTTCCAGCATAATTATGACAAGAAAGGGAAAGGGAATGAAGTCTTGGCAAAGCGAGGAACATCACCCATGACTCCCAGATGACAGGCTGTGGCCATGGCAGCAACAGAGGGGCAGCCCAGCAAGCAGCTGGGTTAGGTGATAATGCTGATAATGCCATTGTGATGATGCTGAGCATCACCAGAAGACCTGAGCCTGCCTCCCCCCCCCCTTCCCACAGCCCTGGAGCTGAACTCAGAACTCACTCAGTGTTTTTTAAAAAAGCCTGGAGAACACACAGGCTCCGATGCCATGGCAGTGTGACACATGTTCCCGTTAGCTTCCCACTCCACTCTTTGTTCTGCTTTCTAAGTTTATGGAGAGTTTTTCCATGTTATCATTAGGAGTAGGGCAGAGATGCTCAGAGATTCTTCCAGCCTGTGTTTCTTGTCATTAAATTAACTTTACACTAAAAGAAGATGCAGTACCTGTGTCAGCTGTGCCCCTTGCTGAAGATAATCAGTGTGTCTGTTAATTGACCAGTTTAGCCTGAGGAGGTTTTGTTCTAGTGACGAATCAATTTAATCCTAAAAAAAGGACAAAGCCAGCTCTGCTTACGCAGTTTTCCCACAAATAAATGTCAAGGGCATCTTTTCAGCAGCATTTGCAAAGGCCAACAACCATTTAGAGCACAGCTCACCTTTCCCACCAGTGCCTCACTGTAACAGCCTGGGCACAGCACCCACAGCTGTGCAGCAGCTCCTGCCACAGCTGAATTTCCTGGAAAACTGATATCTATAGTGGCTTATGGAAAACAGAGCAGAGGAGAGCCTTCCACAATCATTCATTTTGCACCATAAAGTCAAATTACAGCAACACTGGCACCCAGTGACCCTCTGCCCCCAGCTCTGCCTGAAGAGCCCTCATGGAAAAGCTCAAACTCCCAGCTCCCCACTACACTCAGGGGAGTTCAGTCAGTGCAGTGGAATGAAGCTTTCACAGCACTTTCCCTCTAGATTTTATCAGCTTTGCCTCAGCTAACCTTGCACCTCTCTGCGAGACAGAAATTGCTGGGTTATAAACGAAGAAACAAGTTTTTTTTAAGTGATTTGTGATGTCTGCACAGGGCAGGCTGTGGAAGAATCAAGGAAGAATCCTAATTCAATCCTGCAGTTTTAGGCACATGAATATTCATTCCCCCTTTTTTCCCTGGTTTTCATGCAGCCTGAAAACTTCATTTTTCTCATTAGCAATCACTCTCATACACACATTATTAAAAGCACTATTTACCAGGAGAAAAACCCACACAGAAGACATCAGTAATTTTTAAGTGAGAAAAATAAAACATCTGTATTTCAACAAATACTTAAGAGTCATTTTGATACAAAATTAATCTGCTGCTTATTCCACAGTATTCAGTTACCAAGCAAAGCCACAGCCACTAAAAAACACCCAATTAACATGTTCTGAACATGGATAAACATTCACATAAACAACACAAGAAAGAAATAAATAACCACCATTGCTTGTTTCCCCATATTTCCAGCAATATTCCCCCTCAGAATCTATGGCAGGTGGGAGTTGGAAAGAGCAGAAGTCTGTGCCTGAAAGACTTCCCTCCAGCCAGTCTCCTTCATTTTTAAACCTTGCCTACAGATGCAGATTTTGTTGAGGGATGGGAAAATCAGTCCAGCATTTTCCTCTTCCCCAGGTCCATCCAGTCAGCATTGGAAGTGGTAAAGGTGAACAGTGCAAAGATTATCTCCTCCTGCCATGCAGGAAGGCAGAGCTCGTTCCAGTGACCCCTGTAACAAAGCACAAACAGCTCCTATCAATCACACATTTCTACAGGGAAGTTGCCCTTTTGGAGTTCCTAAAATGAATTTTCAAGAAAGGGAATCTCCAACCAGTCTCATCTGACAACCACGTGAATCAAACACTGTTCATGTTCCATCCACTGCACCAAAAGCCTCAGCAGCTATCAGAACATCACCCATTTGTACCCTGCAGAAGGTGACCTGTTATAACTGCACAGAAATGAAGCCAAATAGGGGAAATAAACCCCAAAGCTCACCAAATTGCTCAAAGATGAAATATTAAAGAAAAACTCCACTGTCAAGCCTGTAGAGTGCTACCAACTAGGTGCATACTAAGTAGGGTTCAGGGCATGAACTAAAAGGCTGCCAAATGTTTTGAGTTTCATGAGTTTATATATAATTTTATCATAGAGACATCAACTTTCCCTCTCCCCAAAATATGATCTGCCTTAGGCTGTGATTGATGGTGACTGTAGAACTCTGTGTCCTCGGGGAACAAGAGCAGAGATCATTTCAGTCCTTTCCTGGGGTCATGAGTCATTGTCTGAGCTGAACCACAGACAAACGTGGTTCAGCTTCTCAGCAAGATGTACAAACCACTGAGGAGCTACTAACACATTTCCTTCTCATATCCTCCTCCTCTTCCTGAAGCGGGCACTTCTCCTGCTTTGGGGAGCTCTGGCATCAGCCACATCAGTGCAGGAGCCCCAGGCAGACTGAGCAGGGCTCTCCTCGGCCCCCATGCCCTGCAACAGAAGCAGATGATCAACACCATGAGAATTCCAAATAACCCCTTCAGCCACCCTCCTGATTTAGGGAAGCTTAGCAAGATTTCTAAAACAATCTTTCATTTACCTTCAAAATGAAGTATGGGACAACATCCCATTACTGATACCAGAGAAGGCACAAAACATCAGTTTACAGAGTGACATCAAAGGCCTGATTTCAAAAGGGCAAGTGTCAGGGCAGCAGATTATAAACAGAAAGGGGAAGGGAGCTTTGATACCCACTTCTGGGAATTGTCATGGCAAGTTTAAGGTGCTACATGGGCTTTCACCCTCCCAGCTGAGCTGCAGAGCTTTTCCTTTCAGCAGCTGTAGAACTGTGTCTATTCCAAAGAACCATATTTCTGCTACACTTAAGAACAATGGGGGCTTCCCCCTGGATTCCAGTGCAATATTTATCTGGCATTATTTTTCTGCTTTTAGCCCCTGGAATCTGTTTTACCTGATTTAGTAAATCAGCATCTTTGTCTCCAGGCTCATCCCCAAGTCTCCAGTGCTCCTGTAGGCCTATTAATTCAAACACATTTTTCTCACTCTGCCACTCCTCGTCATCACTCTCCTCAAGTTGTTTCCCGATGCCTGACAGAGTTGTTGTCACTTTGGGAGGAGGCAGAGTTGCCAGGACAGCTGGGAGTGTGAAGGCTGACAGGAATCTGGCTTTCAGCAGGAGGTAAGCAGGGTTATCACCCAGTTTCTGCTGCACCAGTTCTCCAATAGCATGGAAAACATCCCCAGTGCCCCCATTCCCACTGGCCTCAGAGGGCAGGAGAGAGGCTGCTTGTTTCTCCAGAGCTGCTTTCTGCAGAAGGAGCTTTGAGAGGGTTTTTATGCTGCAGAGGAAAGGAGGCAGATAAGGCAGCCTGGTCTGCAGTGATGGCACCTGAACCCCTTGTTTCCCACTCATCCACTCCTTCACCAGCCCCTGGTCCTCCAGGGAGATCAGGCTGAAGTCAAGGAGATTCTTCTCTGCACGGGAGGTGCTTGGCTGGGGAGGGACGTCAGCACTCGGTGGTTTGGAGGCAATGGGTCTGTTCCTCAGTGCCTGGGCACCAAAGCAGGCAGAGCTCCCTGGGACATTGCTGTGAGGAGCTGCAGCTCCTGGACAGAGCACAACCCCTCTGATGCTGCCTGGATTGGAGGATGATCCGTTTGTTGTGATGGAGTCACTGCTCCTTCCCAAGCAGCTGAGACTGGGCACAGGCTGGGAATCAGAGCCCTGAGTGCTGGCAGGGGGCTGTGTTTGGGGCAGCACCACAGCACACAGGGCTGGGCTGGCAGCTGGAGGGGCAGCTGGAGCTGCAGAGGAGTCTGGAGCCGTGGAGGAGCCAGCTGAACACGTAGGGCTTACAGCAGAAACACTGGATGTGGTGCATCCAGGACTCACCGAGGTCACAGGTAAGAGAATTGTGGATTGGTCAGCTGCCTTTCCCAAAGGAACTCCTGCCAGCTGGGAACTTGGCCCTTTTGTCTTTGCACTGCTGGGGTGAGGTGGATTTGTTTCAGCTGGTACAGGAGTCCCTCCCAAAGCAGAGACATTGCCATTGGAAGTCACAGCTGTCTGACCCTGACTTCCCCCAGCAGCAGCTGGCATTCCCTGGGGAACACCCACCACAGTCTGCACAACACTGTGGAGCAGACCCTGGGGAGTTACAACCCACTTGAAGGGCAGGATGCTGTTGGGAATCACAGGAGAAGCAGCCTGTGGAGTGACAAGAGCAGGCAGCAGGCTGACTGGCCTCTGCTGTGGCCCGTTACTCTTCAGCTCACAGGTGACTGGTGTGGAAAGGGACAATTTATTGGTGCCAGACTCCAGGCCAAGAGCCACCACTGTGATCTGGTGAGGCACAAAAACCTGGTTTTGCAACACTGCTGAAACTGAGCTGCTGGCTGTGACCTGACCATTGCGCCCTCCCTGGTCTGGGGCCTTCTCTGCTGCAGCTGGACTCACACCTGGAGAAACCCCTCCTCCAGGGCTGCTTTCCAGAACTTCCTTTTTTAGTTCCTTACTTGACTGTAGATCTGTCCTTTGTGAGCAGCCAGGGCTCTCCCCAGTTGCTGGCACTGCTGAGGAATGCTTTTCAGGCACAGGAGCAGAAGCAGAACCTGCAGCAGAAGTCCTTGTGGGCACTGGTGAACCCTGTACTTGGCTATGTGTCCCAGCAGCTGCTGCAGGTGTGCTCCCTGCTTGTGCAGAGGGAATGATTTGCTGTGGTGGGTGCTGGATTATCAAAGGCCCTGAAACCAGCACTTGTGGGGCAACCAGCACTGTCCTCAGCATGGCTGCCTTGGCCTGGTACGCCCTCAAACGTTTCTCTTGCAGCAATTCCGAGACAGTTTTGGGCTTGTGCCTTTGCCCCTGGGCTGGGGGAGCTCCCTGCACAGCTGGGGCACAGCTCTCCAAGGCACCAGTGGGGCTGGCCCCTGCTCTCAAGGCAGGAGGTTTCCTGCCAGCACTCTTTGGGATGCCCTGTTGGGAATTCTTCTGAGAGCAAGCTTGGGATGAGTTGCCTGCAGAGGATAAAATTTAAATGAATGAACAGTATTTCCAAAAGCCATTTCTCATTAAACATCAAGGAACGTGGCAAAATTCCTGTTTGTGAGAGTTCCTACAACGCTACAGTCCTGATTTAATCAGGCCATGTCCCAACAACTGAACAAGGGGTAACTGCCCCCAGAAATCAGAGATGGGCCAGGAATGCACCCCAACACCCCACTGAACTGGTCCAGAGCCACTGCCTCCCCAGCCCTGCAGGGTTTTTCCAGTCCTTACCAAAGGGGAACATGCTTAAAGATCCAAGAGCTAGCAAAAATGAGCATGACAATGCAGGTTTGTCCCCCAAAGTTCTCCTTCAGTTAAACTGGCTATTAATGTAACAGTGATGAATTATGTGAAAGTTCTTGCACATCACAAAAATAAATGTTCTGGTAGGTACCTGAAGAAGTCTCTGTATTTTGGGAAGCCTGTAAAAAAAAGTATATTAAATTATACTTCTGATAAATTTAAAGATGATTAAAACAGCACAGATGTGAATCAAACCCACATCTGCCACCTCCTGAACAAATGGCCATACAGCCAGCATTTTATTCTGCCTCTGAACCAAAACAAACTGCTAATACACATACAAACTGTGTGGCCACACAATTATTTTAGTCAAGATTTCAGTGGGGAAAGCTTAAATCCACAATACCTGCTGAGGGCTCCTTGTATTAGCCTTAAGCAGCTCCAACTGCCTCAGCTGCCTCTCCTTAATAATCTTCATACAGCCTTTGGTATCAATCTGGAAGAGCTGCAAGGTGAGAGCTTCATTAACATTTAAATGAGAACAAAAAAAGGAACAGAGCCAAACCATGACACAGGGTCAGTAACAAAGCAAGATAGATGGGACATGCTTCACATGCAAGATTCTGGGGATATTTTACACTTACAGAAAAAGCCCTGGCAGGATCAGACTTTGGATGCAAGACTTATTTAAGAAACTTCATATGCAAACCATGAGGGCAGATTAGTCCAATAATTAGATTATTTGTTTAAGAAACAAAGATAAACCATTTATTTAAGCCTCAAATACTGCAAAATAAAGACTCCCACTGTTTGAAAGCGGGTAATGATATTAAGACAGCAAAACTTACCTGAATGAGCAGTGCAAACAGGGGAGTGCTGGTGAGACTGACTGACTTAACCTTCTCGTGAATAGCAGCAGCTGGGAAGAAATCCAACATCAAAATCAGCTGGGAATTCACTCAGAAGGCATCAGAAGGTAGGGACAAAGGTAGGATGGGTCCCCAGTACCTTTTGTCTGGTGGAAAGCCATCCTCCCAGCCTGCAAGGTGCGGGGCAGCAGCACATTGCCCACCCAAGGGGTCACTGCCATCAGCAGCTTCCTGTCCAGGCTCAGCCTCCTCCAGTGGCGCCGAGCTCCCCTGGGCAGCCCCTGCACATCCTGGTCAACAGCTGCAGCCACTCCAGGGGCCTTGGCTAAAAGGCTGACAGGAGGTCTTAGCATCTTGAATAAAAAATACAAAATTAAGAGTTCCCATTAGTAAAGTTCTGCTATTAGTCCCAGGACAAACCATTCACAGGGCAGTTAGGACAAAAAACTGTGAGCTTTTCCTCTTGGGATTACAGTGCAAAATCTATGATTATATAAAAATAAATTCCTACTAAGCACAGCCTAGCAGTGCTCACGTCACAAGAGGAGACAAGACACAAGAGGCACTCACCAGTTTCCTCTGGAAGCTCGTGTTGTTCTTTAATATTGCTCTCACTTCCTCCAGGCTGACCTGCAGCATGTGTTTTCCACACTGGGAAGCCTGAAGATGAAAGAACACAAGAAAATACAGAAGGAAAAGTCACTCAAAGAAAATGATTTGTACTGGATATGCACAGCAGATACAAGTTCTCAACATTCCTGCTGTTGAAGGTATCTTATTATATGAAATCAACTCTGAAGACCTTCACTTTTAATCCTTGTGCATCATCACAACACCAAATGCTTATTTCATAGAAGCTTTTGTGTGAGGAATCTACCAAAACCCAAAAAACCCAGAATTTACTGGGTAATTATCTTCACATTTTTTGTCTTAACAATACAAGGGAATGAACAACAAGATATTATCTGCTCATCACATCCTGCCCTTACTGCAGCAGCTGCACTTCCCTTCTAACTTGTGGTCCAAGCTCCCATGCCAGCTCACCTTGGCCATCACTTCTGCTGGATTCTTCACCAGCACATCTGTGGAATAGGCGTTTGTAATGCCCCTCAGCAGGGTGCTCAGCTCAGATGATTTATCAGCAGCTCTGTCTCCATCACACCCTGCCCCTGGAACATCACAGCAGCTGCTCCCTGCGCCAGCCCTGGCAGCAGAGAGGAGGGATTGGATTTGGTGTCTCTCTCTGGTTGACCCCTTGATGTCCATCCCTGTTGGTATCCACAGGTCAATGCTGGGGACTGCAGACTCCTCCTTTCTCGTGGTGCTGGTCACCTTCTCCTCCTCTGAGCTGTCTGCCAGCTCCATGTCCTCCTCACTGCTGCACTCTGAAGGGCTGGAGCTCTCAGCGTGGCGCCGTTTGGTTGCCCCAGATCTTTTCTTCTTGGTCAAAACAAGAAGAAACACACAAGTTTTAGTCAGTGTTCACCCCTGGCTTGCAACTCTCTCAAATCAGGAAGTTTCATTTTCCAAAGGAAACAAGACTTTGGAAACAAGACCATCTTTAGTATGGTCTTAAGCAGCCAGAATTTCTTGAGTGCCTGGGACCAAAACTGGCAACTCATGAGGTACAGACATGAAAACCTACATATATCCCATTCTTACAGGCATTTCAAGGCAGGAAAGAATTCTAGATAATACACAAATATACAGCAAATTAACTTCAGCCCTTCAGAACAAAGGCTGCTTTACCCACCAAAAAATCAAACCGTGAAATCCACAACAAAAACCTTGACTGTGTGAAATCAGTGCCAATTTTTTAATTGATTTCACAGGATTCCACTTTTAGTTTAGAGAAACTTAATTGAAGAGATGGGACTGTGACATAACAGGATTTCCACAATACCTTAGAGCCAATCATGAATTTCCACTTGCTCTGGCATTGGGCACCAGTCCGATGTGGCAGCTCTGAAGCTATTTTACTCCAGCAACCTGAAAAGGATGCAGAGGATGCAGAACATTTTTATTTGTGCCACAAACTGAGCAACAGGCCTTTCAATGCAGCCACTACACACATATTATACATTTCCCTGGATAAGAGACAGAGTTACTGCATGAATGGATCTCAAATCCGTAATACCCACAACACACAATACAAAGAAGTTGCAAGCATCAGTACAAAGCAGAGCCTGCAGGGCTTACAATGAAAGAAGAGAAAACCTCAATGACACCTCTAAAGTTCTATAGATAAAGCCACAGAAACGCCTACCCAGGCCGTGCTTTTGAACCAGTTCAATCAGCTGCTCCTCTTCCTGCAAGCTCCACTTGCCTTTCTTTACATCCCAGTGCAATGCTTTTAAATACCTTCAGCATGGAAACATTACAGTGAGGAACATTCAATCCTGCTTGTAAAAATCAGACCATCCCTGCACCCCAAGGCTGAACAAAACCAGCATTCCCAGTCAGAGCTTTGCCTCGTTTAAGGGCTGGTGCCTGGCCTGAACTCACCGGTCCCGGCACTGGGCGTCGCTCCTGCCCGGCACTTCCGTCCGGATTTTGTACCAGCCCTTCTCCCCGTACTTGTTAACTGCAGCCATCAGCATCTGTGTGCACCAGACAGAGCAAGAGCTGAAATCCTCACCAGGATCAGCCCTGACAGCCCTGAGACAGCAGCAGTTCTGTTTGGTTCCTGTGCAAATCTCTGGACAAAACTGTTTAGGAGCTTCTAATCGCTCTTGAGCTGTAAAGTGCCCACCTTGGTCTGTTTTACACTCCTCTGTGGCACTCCTAAAGCTCAGATCTACAGGCATGCCACACCTCAGCAGTCCAACATTCCCACCCTGCCATTCCAGGCCCAGAGAATGGAGCTTACAGCATCTTCCTCTGCTGTCCAGGGTCCTTTCCTCAAGCTGGGGTCCACACTCTTTGTCCAGCGGTAAATCAGCTGAGCAGAATCTCTTCCTTCCATGTAATAAGCAACTGGAAATTAAAAGGTTTATTTAACACTCTTGTAATTAATGCTTCTTCCTTTATCTGGACAACAGTTGCAAGCAGTGATTGCCATAAGCAGCACTTTAATCTCTTTTAAAATGGTGCTCTGCCAGTTTCAGCCAGATTTCCAATATGGATAAAGGTTCCAAGAGATATGAAGCTCTTGCTGATAAAATGAAACTTCCACATAAGTACAGGAAAGGCAGAGATCACCAAGGAAAAGAAAATGGGAGAGTGAAGCATTCCAGGTGAAGGAAAGATCTGTCACTTGTGAGCCACTTACTTTTCTTGTATGGGATATGGCTTCCCACTCTCATCTCTTGAACAAGCTCTAAAAGCATCTGATCCTCCTCCTTGGTCCATTCTTTCCTTTTTAAATCTTTGTTACAGAGTTGGTATTTCTGCAAGCACTGGAAAGGTGTCCTGTTTGTCTTAATAGAAGGAAAACAGAGAGAAAGAGGTAATTGGTAATTTATGAGGACAAAAAGCAAGAGGGAAAAGCTGAAGTACCAAACCTTTTTGGTACTGTTCTTGACCACTCCTCAGAAAACATTAATTAAGACTGAATTAGTATTAACATCGTTTTTTAATCCTGACAAGAGGCAAAGTAAAGCCAGAATGAACGAACTTGCCAGCTCAGACCTTACCCCCAGCTCCTGGGCAATGGTCTGCCAGTCCAGGTAGTTGTGTTCAGCAGCTATCTGCTTCAGCCTCTCCAGTTCCTCCTCAGTCCATTCGTTTTTGTTGATACTTGGATGCTCCCAATTTTGCCAAAACTTCCTCAGTTCTTCTGAGTTACGTTGTCCATCAAACTAAAAAAAAAAACAACAAAAATAAGTTTAGTCTCATAGCTGGGATTAAGACACCTGGACAAACAGGAAAACCAGTATTTTGCATTCCAGATATGTCTTACTGCCAAGTTTTCCAGAATTAAATCACCAAATTTAACAACTTGAGATTACTTAACAGTCAACTTGGAGAAATGCAAGATGGAAACACTGGATGCAAACCAGATCAGGGATTCTCAAGAGGAAGGATCCAGATCTCAGAAGCAATAAAAGAGCTGATCCCCCAACTCACATGGATGTTTGAAATTTTGTCCCAGTCGTGCTCATCGAATCTGTTTCCTATTAAGTCACTTTCTGGGAGTTGGCTAAAGCAGAAGGTACAAAGAGGAAGAAAGAATCGTATTAAATGGTTAATGAAACATTTTATCTTCTTGATCCTGCCTCATCTCATTCCTCCCACCTGTTCCTGACTTCCACAAGAACTGAACACTCAGATTAGCAGGAGAAACAATTAATGCCATATCCAAACATGTTGCTCTAGATTTGTTCATGAGCAAAAGCTCAAAACTATGAAAAAAATGCTCCTTTGTTGCTAAAGTAAGAACCATTTAAAGCAGCACCTCTATACTGGGTGCAGGCACTACATTTTGTTTATCAAGATCCAAACAGATTTCTTAGTAAAGAGCTGTGGAGAAGAGAGAGCTGCAGAGCCACAACAGCACCTAATTTTTTACAACCCAACACCAATGACCCACCTAGAAGGAGGGAACTTTTAGAGCTAAACTCTAAGACATTTCATTTTTCTCCAAGAACACAGAAAGACTTCTTACTTAATTGCTTCTATTTCTTGCTCCAAGTCTTTGATTTGCTTTTCCAAGGTCTCTCTTTCTATGTCAGTCTTGATTTTCTCCAGTTTCTGATTCCAATAACTCAACCTGTTCAAAGACAATTTTATCACTGCTTAAGAGGACAGATGGCAATGAGGTCAATGGCATCAGAAGATGTACAGCAGAGACACCTTCCCCATCAGCATCATTCCTCCCTCCAAGTTTATTTCCACACAAATCTCTTCTCCCAGGTTTTCCCACGAGGCACACTCATTGCCATATTTTTGCCCCTTCAGTGCAAACCCTGACCCACAGCAGGTTTCAGATAAACCATTTTGGTGTTTACACACAGAATCAATAGTTGCTGCAATAGTCATAAAGACTATTATGTACCAGCTCCAGCACAGGAATCCCTTGCTGGACACACCATTAGGCCTCACCATATATCACAATTCCAGCCTCAAGCCCTGCAAAGCATTTTAAGTTCCACCACAGTGCCAAAGGGAAGAAATAGATGGCTGTAAAATCCCACAAACACAAGCAATTAATGCAGGAACTTGCTGGAGGAAGGGGAAATCTTCACATCTCCCTTCTCCTCCTTTGCCATGCAATGTTCTCAGCAGGAGGAGAGAGGATTTTTGGGCAGAACTCACTTGAGCAGCTTTGGCTGGAGCAGGCGCTGCAGGCGGTCGCTCACCACGGATTTCTGCAGCAGCGTCTTCTCTGCAGCTTTCCCTGAACCAGACAGGGGAGCAGCCAGACATCAGTGCAAAGCCACTGCCAGGAGCCACCCACTGCTCCCAGCACCCCTGGGAATGTCCTGCAGCTCTGCATAAATCACCAGTGTTGTGTTAGAACTGGCTCAGTTTTACTGGGATCTCCAAAGAGACCCCAATAAAGGAATCACCCCGTGAGCACCTGGAGCTGCAGGTGTCCCCTGAACTTCCCTCACCTGGGCACTGCCCTTGCACCACCTTACTTGGTTTAGGAGCTCAGCTCACAGGAGCTGATGCAGCAGAACAAATGAAAAAGGAGCCATTAAGGATTCACTGACATAATTTACAGAGCACCCCATTCCTTTTTAACAACTTTTTTGTGAGTCAGGCAGAGGTGTTGATGTTTAACTGGGAACAGGAGCACACACACACACACAAACAACATGAATATATATATTTGTTATATGAATAAATACATGTTACAGCTCTTCTAGAGCACTGAACAGCACCCAGACTTACTTACACTTGGCTGAATGCAGCTGTTCAAAGGATTTTATGCCCTGAGCTGCCTTTTCCTTGGCCTCTTCATTGGCAGGAGGGCCCTGATGAGGATTAGAAGGGTTAGATACTCTGAGAGTCAGACAAATTTACTTTTTCTTCTTAAAACTCCAGCATGAACTGCTACAAAATTAACTGGAAATTCAAACTTGTGCAAACTGTCACACTCACACTGCTTAGTTACCTTTGTTAGCAAGAGCTCACAGGTACATCATTTAATTAAATAGTAATATTACAGTAATTGCTTGAATATATTAATATATGGATGATGATAGTTGATATCTTGGCTACCATAAAAAGCCCAGATCTCCTTTTGTTGATGGCCTTTTAAAGATACATGAAAAAAAGTACTACTGATTGCTCCAGAAAATATTAAAAAAATACAGAAAATCTCAGGAACTGAGAAAACTCAGTTTCACAGACAAACAGATTTCAGTGAGTGCTTCAAAGAGCAGCATGGAATTGGGTCATGGAAATGAAGGCAACTGAAGTTAAACCCAAGAACGTTCAAGCCCCTGGTGGCTGCAATTCCACTCCTCAGAACTCACAGGGCTCAACCAACATTTCCAAAAGAGGGAGAGTGACAAGTGAGAGAAAAAAGGTTTCAGGCTGAGGAGTGACAATCAGTTACAGAGCTGAAATGAGAACAGTTCAAACACATCACAGTGTACATCCATCACCCAAGACACATCGGTCTGGAAGCTGCTTTTATTTACTTACAATTCCTGTTATTTTATCCTTGAAGTATGGCTTCATGAAATGACCCAAAAACACATTTGCTGCTAGATTTCTGCCATCTCCTGCCTTGGTTGTTTTTGAACCATGAAGCTCACACACGATTTCCTTCTGCAATACAAGAGTGAATTGAAGAGCATCAGTGTCTCCTCCAAACTCTGATTTCAGAGAGCAGGGCCTGAGCCCTCACAAACACCCCAGGCAGGTTCAAATCTGCAGCACCAGACTGTAAAATCAGTGCAGGAGTTAAAGGCAGGATTTGGAACTGCCTGAGTTTGCACAGTGCAGGCGATTTAAAAGCATAATAAAATACTAACTTGCCACAACAAGCTAAAATAGAACATGTAAAATACCCATTTTTTATTGTAAGAAAGCATGGAATCATCAGTTAAATAAACCACTTGAGTCCTGGGCTCGAGGGGAAGGAAGGATGGCAAATGGAACCCAGAAAAGCACAGAACTGAGCATTTCACTCCTGCTTTGCTCACCTGCTGTTCTCTGTTTTGTGCAATGAGCAGCTCCACCTCCTCAATCTTTTCCTTGACAACGTCCTGGTACACATGGTTCATCTGCAGGCAGGTGTCTGGATCCTGGGGCAGGCTTTCAATATCATCATCATCATCATCACTGCTGTCTTCTTCCACTTCCACTTCCTTGAGGCAGATAAGGCATTAAGAGAGAAAAGCATTTGTTTGAAAAGCAGGTCTGTAGCCATCAGTGCTGTGCACAGCCTGGGGGCCTGCAGGGACACAGCAGGGAGGCCTCTGACCCTGGATAACAAAGTGCTGGGCAGGAATACCCCAAATCCAGGTTCTGCTGAGCACAGAGCCAAGGAAATTGCCTGGATTTCCCCAGAGCAGGGTGAGGTTTCCCTTCAATAGACAGCTGGAAATATATTCTTAAAGAGAAAAGAGTTACCATTTCAGCATAAGAATCTTCATCATCATCATCTTCTTCATCACCATCTGTTAGACAAACAGAACACAGAAATGCTGACTGCAGTGGGATAAAAGGAAAGCTTTTAACCCAAATCTTTTCAATTAAAGCACAGAGGAAAAAGAACCACAGAGATCTCAGACATGACCATCAGTGGGTTTGGATACTGACAACACTGTCAAGGAAAGTGTATTGTTGTACAAGTAAAAACTATATTTTTATACAAGTAAAAACTGTATTGTTATACAAGTAAAAACTGTATTGTTGTACAAGTAAAAAGTGTGTTGTTGTACAAGTAAAAACTGTATTGTTGTACAAGTAAAAAGTGTGTTATTATACAAGTAAAAAGTGTATTGTTGTATAAGTAAAAACTGTATTGTTGTACAAGTAAAAAGCGTGTTGTTATACAAGTAAAAACTGTATTGTTATACAAGTAAAAACTGTATTGTTGTACAAGTAAAAAGCGTGTTGTTGTACAAGTAAAAAGTGTGTTGTTATACAAGTACAAAGTGTGTTGTTGTACAAATAAAGAGTGTGTTGTTACACAAGTAAAAAGCATATCGTTACACTTCACTTCTGCTTTTTCTGTTGCTGTGAGAAGGCAAAAACGAGCAGCTCGGGGTAACTGCAGCGAAGCTGGGCGGTGCTCCCGCACACGAGGGGCTCCCGGCTGTGCAGCCCGGTGACAATTGAAGGCAGGACAAACGCGAGCTTGGCAGCAGCAGCCCCTGAGCACCAGGCGGGCGCGGCAGAGGCTCTGGCCCAGAGCAGGGGCTGAAGCCGGCCCGGCCCGAGCCAGAGCCGCTCCGGCGGGCACCGACCCCGCCGCGCTCTGCCAAACGAGCTGCGGGAGCGCTGCGCCTCACGCGGCGCTTCGCCGGGCCCGCTCGGGCCCCGCCATTTCACCGCTGGCGGCCTCTGCGCGCAAAGGGAACGAGCAAAGTGCCGGTAACGGCGGCTGCCGGGGGAGCGCCGCGAGCCCCGCGAAGCCGTACCGGAGCTGAGGCTGGAGTCGGACAGGGCCAGCTGGATCTCGGCCCCGCCGGGCTGCAGGCTGCGCTCCAGCTGCTCGATCTCGCGGCGGATCTTCTCCCGCTCCGCATCCAGGTCGAGGCCCTGTGGGGAGCGGAGGGGCCCGGCCGGGCCCGGCCCGCGGGACATGGCGGCACCGCCGCGCCCGGGGCTGCGCCGGCCCCGCCCCCGCCCCGCCAATCGCTGCTGCGAGCGCGGGTCAGCTGACCCGGCACGTGACACCGCGCGGCCAATCGGGGCGGGGCTCGGCGCACGTGCACGGGCGGGGGGCGGCACCGGGACCCGCAGAGATCGGGCCGGGGTGGGCCCGGAACGGCACCGGGACACCGGGACAGCGGGACACGGCCCTGAACGGCACCGGGACACCGGGACACGGCCTTCAGCGGCACCGGGACACCGGGACACGGCCTTGAACGGCACCGGGACACCGGGACACGGCCTTGAATGGCACCGGCACACCGGGACACGGCCCTGAACGGCACCGGGACACCGGGACACGGCCTTGAACGGCACCGGGACACGGCCTTCAATGGTACCGGGACACCGGGACAGCGGGACACGGCCTTGAGCGGCACCGGGACACCGGGACACGGCCTTCAGTGCCACTGGGACACGGCTTTCAGTGGCACCGGGACACCGCTGCACGGCGTTCGGCGGCACCGGGGCACGGCCACCGCCGGCCGACCCTCGGCCTCTCCCCCTGCGCGGCCGGAGCGCTGAGCGGCAGCACGGAGAGGCGCGGCCGCAGCCTGCGGTGCTCGCGGAGCCCGGGGCGCGGCGGGGCGCACGGGAGGAGCGGCGGCGCCCCAGCGCTGCGGCCGGGTCCGTGCCGCGTTTAGGGATCCCTTGGCTGCGGCTGCGCGTGCAGAAGCCGGGTCTGCAGCTTGACGCGTCAGAATGAGGCCAAGTATCAAAAATTCAGTCTTTAGTAGTGGTTTCCGTATGAAAACAAAGTCCTCCGTGCTGTGTGAGCCCCTCAGTGTCCATCCTCTGACACCTCAGAGATTCTGTCTATGGATTTCAGGAGATCAGCCACGAGCTGCAGGGATTCTGCTCCAGAGAGCAGCTGCCTGGAGTGGGAGAGATGCAGTGTTACATGTGGGGGACAGGCAGCCAGGCAGCTTTGGGGCAGTTTTCCCATATTCTGTGATTTATCAAGCAGTGTTTTATCAGGACTGGAAACTCAGAGACTCCCACTTCCCCACTTATTTTTACGCTTGCAGGAAAACTCATCACAGGTAAGAACACGGAGCAGCTCCTGTGGCACAAACACCAACCCCTGCATTCCAACCCTAAAAAATCCCACTGAGGAGGTTTATCTGTGAGCCCGGGATGCAGCCCCGCGCCTGGGAGGCAGTCGGGAGCGTTGTGGCAGCGCCGCTGACCTGATGGATGCTCGGGAGCTGGTTGTGACCCGCAGCAGGTGCTGCAGCGCCACCTCCGCGTTCTGCCTGGCCGCGGCCAGTCCTGCCTGGCCCGCCCGCAGCGCCTCCTTCTCCAGCCGGCAATTCCTCAGCTCCGCCTGGGGGCAACGGGCAAAATCCGTGAGAAACCACCCCAGAACTGCAGCAAAATCCGTGAGAAACCACCCCAGAACTGCAGCAAAAATCCGTGAGAAACGACCCCAGAACTGCAGCAAAAATCCGTGAGAAACGACCCCAGAACTGCAGCAAAAATCCGTGAGAAACGACCCCAGAACTGCAGCAAAAATCCGTGAGAAACGACCCCAGAACTGCAGCAAAAATCCGTGAGAAACGACCCCAGAACTGCAGCAAAATCCGTGAGAAACCACCCCAGAACTGCAGCAAAATCCGTGAGAAACCACCCCAGAACTGCAGCAAAATCCGTGAGAAACCACCCCAGAACTGCAGCAAAAATCCGTGAGAAACGACCCCAGAACTGCAGCAAAATCCGTGAGAAACCACCCCAGAACTGCAGCAAAATCCGTGAGAAACGACCCCAGAACTGCAGCAAAAATCCGTGAGAAACGACCCCAGAACTGCAGCAGATGCTCGACAGCTCATGGGTGCATTCCCACAGCAGTTGATGGGTGTGGGAAGTAATCATTAACTAACACGAGGATAGTGAATACAATAAACAACGTAATAAATAGCGAGGAGAGCCCCGAACCAGACTGCCTGGAGGGAGTGTCTGCCCAGAAGCACAGAATCAGTGGGGTTGGAAAGACCTCTGGATGTATCCAGCCCAACCCCCTGCCAAGGCAGTGCCACCTGGAGCAGGTGGCACAGGAACATTTCCAGGTGGGTTTGGATGTCTCCAGAGAGGGAGACTCCACAAATTCCCTGGGCAGTTTGCTCCAGGGCTGTGTCACCCTCCATGGAAAGAGAAGTTCTTCCTCATTGCAGTTTCTGGCCATTGCTCCTCACCACTGCAGAGCCTGGCACCATCCAGGCCCTCCCCAGCCTCTGCCAGGACACAACCCAAGCCTTCCCTGAACCTTAAAACACAGCCAGGATTTTCCTCAGAGCCTGCAAAACCCTTGCAACACCCTTTCCCCTGGCTCAGGTCTCAGATGTGTCCCTGCAGCCCCAGCAGTGCTGCTGTGTACCTGGAGCTGTGCATTCTCCTGCCTCAGTTTGGCAGCGCTGCTCTCAGCTTTGGCAGCCCGTTTCTGCAACAGAACAGAGATAACTGAAATAATAAAAATAATCATTAATTGATTTATTATATAATATATATAAGACATATATTAAATATCACATATATATCATATGATATTATATAATATATATAATTCATTATATTCTATAATATATAATAATATAATAATATATAATATATAACAAATATATATTATATATAATAAATATGATAACGTATTATCTATAGTATATAATAATGTCAATAATAATCAAATTTATTAATAATGATAGTAATAATAGTAATGACAACAAAATAACAACAACAATAACAACAACCCAGGCAGCTTGAGCCACATGGGAATGAGTGATTCCAGCACAGAATTTGCAGGGATAGGGTTTGTTACACCATCCTGGATGTTTTAGGAGACAGGAGCAGCTCCCTCCTCACTGCTCCTTTCTGGGATCTGCAGAACCTCCCCACGCTCACAGGGGAGAATTTCTGCCTGACATCTGATCTAACCCCAAAGCCAACACTTACAGTCATCAGCTGCAGATTCTGCTCCACGTGCTGCACCATTGCTTCCAAATCCTGTGCTTCCTTTTCTTCTTTGATTTTGGTTTCCTCAAGCTTCTTCTCAAGCTTCCTCACCCTTAAAAAAACAAGACGTGGCACACAGTAAGCACTTGTACCATTAAGTACGTTTAGGAAGGAAATTCTGGGAAGGCATCAAGAATCTCATGGTTTCATGTTACAAGGAAAATGAAATTCTCCTCACGCACTTGTCTGCTTGAGTTTCAGACAGAATCTGAAGCTTATTGATCTTGCTTCTCAGAATAGCATTCTCTTCTTTTAGCTGAAAAAAAAATAAAAAATTCTTATTAGGATTGAGGTGCATTTTCATAACAATACCAACAATCCAAGATCAATGGCAGAATATTCGGCTTTAATACTGGAAATCTTTGTGCTTTCTAATCCATTCCATCTAAACCTTCAATTTACCCATCTGGAAACCACAGTGGGGGCACAGGAACGTGGAACCACCAGCGTAAATGTGACTAATGAATGCTGCCGATTCCAAATGAACGTGACCTCGAGGGGCCAGAAGCACGAGGCAGTCACCCGGGTCATGAGCAGGGCAGGAGGAGAGAGGAAGAGCTGCAGCTGCCCGCGTTCCCAGAGCTGACTCTCCTCCTCAGCAGCAGCAGCAGGCTGTGACGCCGAGCTCTGGGCCAAGGCACAGCTCTGTGCCCGGCTCAGAGCTGTTCTCACACGGGGCGGCGCCGGGAGGGCGGGCAGCGCTCACCTGCTCGTAGCTCGGCTGCCGGGGGAGAGCCCGGGCCGGGCCCGGGGCGGCTCCGAGCGGGGCCGCGCTGCGGCCGGCGCTGCCCAGGTGGGCCTGCTCCACGGCCAGCGGCTGGTAGCTCTCGCTCCATTCCTCCTCCTCTTCCTCCTCGTCCTGCTCGTCCCCCGACTCTGCGGGCACTGCGGGCAGCGGGGGCACGACGGGCCCGGGCCAAGCCGCCTGCGGAGGGGACAGCGGGCTGAGGCGGGCGTCGTGACGGGGCGGAGCCCGGCCGCGCTGCCGCGCACGGCCTTACCTGTGTGTCCCCGCCGCGGGACTTGGAGCGGACGAACTCGCGGAAGGAGAAGGGGTTGGGCTCGGCCGGGTCCCCCGGCAGCGGCTCCGCCACCGGCAGCGGCTCCGCCGCCATGGCCGCCTGAGGGCGCGGCGGGGCGGGGCCGGCGGGGCGGGGCCTCCCCTTCGGAGCGGACCAATGAGCGCGCGTTCTGCCCCGCCGCGGCCCCGCCCTCGCCCCGCCCCCTGACCCCACGCTCCCGGTGGCGGCAAGATGGCGGCGGCCATGGCGTGGCTGCGGCGCGGCGCCTGCGGCCCGGCCCGGCGGTGAGCGCGGCCCCGGGGGCAGCGGGGGGCACCCGCTTTGTGAGGGGGGATCAGCGCTCGGGACGGGCCCTGGCGGAGGGGCGCGCTCGCACGGTGCGGCCGCAGCCCGTGACGGTGCCCCCGGTGTCCCGCAGGTGCGGGCTGGCGGCCGGCCGGAGCTACAGCGGCGGCGGCGCGTACCCCAGCGTGTCGCTGACGTGCCCGCTGCCCGGCGTGCCCAAGGCCGTGTTCGCGGCGGCCGAGAGCCGGGAGCGCTTCGAGACGCGGGTGACGGTGCTGGAGAACGGGCTCCGCGTGGCGTCCCAGAACAAGTTCGGGCAGTTCTGCACCGTGGGCGGTGAGTACCGGTGGCCGGTGGCGCCCCGGCTGCCCCCCGAGCCGGGGGTGTGGTGGTGGGGACCGGGGTGGGGTGTGAAAGTCACTGGTTTATTCTCTTCTTTGCGGCAGTTCTGGTGAATTCGGGATCGAGACACGAAGCGAAATACCTCAGTGGTATCTCCCACTTCTTGGAAAAACTGGCGTTCTCTGTGAGTACTGCCCTGGGGCCCCCGAGTCTGCACTGAGAGGGCCTGACCCGCAGGGCTCTCTGCACCTGTTAAAACAGATGTGACAGCGCTGACAGACTCACAGCATCTTAATTGCTCATTAATTAGCATGACTGTAATTGTATTTCAAAAGTCTTTGTGGTTTCACGTCCGAGGCTGGCGTGTAGTGATCAAACCATTGGACTGAAAGAGTGTCAGAGGTGTTCTGGGTCACACTGAAGGGTTATAAACAGTTGTTGCTTTACTAATTAATAACACTGGTATCTTCTTAGTCCACAGCTCAGTTTGGCAGCAAAGATGAAATTCTCCTCACCTTAGAGAAGCATGGAGGCATTTGTGACTGCCAGGCATCGAGGTGGGCTGCTCCTTTTCCTGCTGTTTCCTGGGTGTTGTAGCACTGACAGCACTCTGAACCTCTTTTTCTGCTGCCACTTTTTGTTCCCAAGCAGCAGAAATCTGTTTGTTGGGCTGCTGGGAAGCTACAAAAGTGAGCCTGAAAGGATTATAAAACTCAGATCTATTTCATTTCAGAAGCATTTAATGGTTAGAACAGCTTCGTCTGTGATTTCCTGGTACTGAGATGACACTGAATGACCCCAGCAGTGACTTCCCAGTGCACAAGCTGTTTTTTGTGTTGCAGGGACACCATCATGTACGCAGTGTCTGCTGATGCCAGAGGCCTGGACACCGTGGTCAACTTGCTGGCTGATGTAACCTTCCAGCCCAGGTTATCAGGTCTGGCAGCACAATCCTCTGCCTCAGAAAAAACATTTCCACCACATGGCTTGTTCTTAAGAGCTCAGAATTCTCTCTGAAGTGACCTTGCAGCAGCTGGGGGTTTCGTGTAGGGGTTACCATCCCTTGCCTTGTCTCGTTGCAGATGAAGAAATTGAGATGACCCGAATGGCCATAAGGTTTGAGCTGGAGGATCTGAACATGAGACCTGACCCAGAGCCTCTCCTGACAGAAATGATCCATGCGGTAACACACTGGGAATTGCTGCTGCTTTCTCTTCCTCGTGTTTTTTGGCAGCTCCAGACTGTTCTAAAACCAGATTTTCTGTTATTCAGTTTCTGTGACGGGAGAATTTGGCTGTCCCTTCACTTTGAAATCCAGCATTCTCCACATGTGGAAGATTCTAACCCAAACTAAAAAATAATTCCATCTGTAACTTCCCTTTGTTGATGTGGGTGACAAAATGTTACTGAGTTGCACTGACATTAGTGAAATACGCTCAGCTTTTCCTCTCTCAGACGTGGGCTTAATTCCAAAGCAAAAAGAGGTTTAGACAGGGGTTTAGGGAAAAATGATGTTTGTGACTTTAACGTGCCTGTTCCCTTTTAGGCAGCCTTCAGAGACAACACAGTGGGACTGAACAGGTTCTGCCCCGTGGAGAACACGGACAAAATCGACCGGGACGTGCTGCACTCCTACCTGAGCAGTTACTACACCCCAGACAGGATGGTGCTGGCTGGGGTGGGCATGGAGCACGAGCACCTGGTGGAGTGTGCCAGGAAATACCTGCTGGGGGTGGAGCCCGTGTGGGGCTCTGGGCAGGGCAGGGCCGTGGACAGGTCCGTGGCTCAGTACACCGGAGGCATCATCAAGGTAGGTGTTGCATCCTTGCTGGGATTTCTCTCCAGGCTTTTGCTTTCCTTAAGTTGCATTTCATGAGTAAGAGCCCAAACTGGCCGTGACAGCTCTTAATGGGGTGGCATGGTGATTGTATCAAAGGTATCAAACTGGGTACAACAGCTGTGAAAATTTGGGTTAATGATCTGTCTGCCCTTCCCACAGGTTGAAAAAGACATGTCAGATGTGAGTCTGGGCCCTACTCCCATCCCAGAGCTCACCCACATCATGATTGGGTTAGAAAGCTGCTCGTTTTTAGTAAGTATTAACCTGAAATCCTTCATTTTGCGTGCCCTACACTTGGAGTACATATTCCTTGGAGAATCCCAGGAACACTGATTCATTCCACAAACATTGACATTTCTGCTGCTGCACATAAAAACAAGCAGCATTTTCCACGACACTCTGCTGAAGGCCTTGACCTTCACACTGCTCTTGTGCTGTGTTTTTTTCCTCCCCATTACTCACCCCAGACCCTCGAGAGCTCTGCCATGACCTGAGTTTGTTGTTCCAATCCAGGAGGACGATTTCATTCCTTTTGCGGTGCTAAACATGATGATGGGAGGTGGTGGCTCTTTTTCAGCTGGAGGGCCTGGCAAGGGCATGTTCACCCGGCTGTACCTCAACGTGCTCAACAGGTGGGTTTGTCTTGCTGTTTAAGGGGTGCCAGAAACAATCTTGTAGCAGGTTTACATGGGGGGGAAAAAAAAAAAGCAAACCCCACCAGGTTTTACATCAGTTCATTCTGCTTGGAACGTGGGACTGGTGTGTCAGTTGGCATTTTGAGAGTGTGGAAGTAAAGGGCAGAAGTGCCCAGGAATTGTGTTTTCTTCTGTCTGTGCTTTAATCAGGGAATATTAACTGGATTGGCTCTGTATTGTCCTGGGCTTGGTCTCAAGGATTGAAGCCGAGAGAAGGGAGTAGATGCCACATGCATAAATTGTCAGAGGCAGGGATTGACAATTCTCACTGCACTGCTGAGAATCCTGAGAATGCACTAGGAGGGTGCTCACTGTCCATGTTTAATTTTTACATTGTAAATTCTGGGTTTTAAATTTTAAAATACTGTTTGTATACTCCCAGGCACCACTGGATGTACAATGCCACCTCTTACCACCACAGCTATGAGGACACAGGTCTCCTGTGTATCCATGCCAGTGCAGATCCAAAGCAGGTACAGAGTCCTGTACTCAGAGGCAGGAGTACTTAAACAGTAACCACATCAGTAGCAGAATTCTGTGGACATGAGAAGCATTGTTCTGATCTTCTTTCCGTGATGTGTTTTCCCCAGGTTCGGGAGATGGTGGAAATCATCACCAGGGAATTCATCCTCATGGCAGGAGCAGTGGGAGAGGTCAGCAGCACATTTGAGTTTGCAGATGGTCTTTGAGCTGAAATAATCCCTGGAAGTGTCCAAGGCCAGGCTGGACAGGGCTTGGAACACCCTGGGATGGTGGAAGGTGTCCCTGCCCATGGCAGGGCATGGCACTGGATGGGCTTTAAGGTCCCTTCCAGCCCAACCCAGTCTGGGATTCTGTGAATGCATTGCTAGAATGGATTTTCATAGATAATTTTGTTATATATTTCTGTAAAAGAATACAACAACATTAGCAATGCATCTACAAAGAGAGAGGTGTCTGCAGAACTCTTCCATGTTACCTTGTACTACAGACCAGCAACAAGATTTTTTTAAAGGTTTCTGCTCATTCACAGGTAGAACTTGAGAGAGCAAAGACACAGCTCAAGTCCATGCTCATGATGAACCTGGAGTCTCGGCCAGTGATCTTTGAAGATGTGGGGAGGCAGGTTTTGGCAACAAACACAAGGAAGCTACCTCATGAGCTCTGTGACCTCATCAGTGAGTAGACAATGCTTTGCCTTGCCTTGAGGGAACTGTGGGTACAGTTAAAATACTCTTGTAGCACTGATGAATTACCTCTGAAAGTCTGGGGGCATAAATACTACAGAAATACATTTCAAACTGAGCTTAATTGCTTTCACAATTAACAACACAGGGGTTATTTTAGTCAGAAAGAAGGGAAAAGAAGAATTATGATAGAGGAGATATGGTTTTCTGAGCATGGGGCTAAAGCTGCTTTGTGCTGTTCACAGTGGAGGTATCACAGCTCTGCCTTCTTTCTGCCTGCAGGCCAGGTGAAACCGAGTGATATCAAGAGGGTGGTGACTAAGATGCTGCACAAGAAGCCAGCAGTGGCTGCCCTGGGTGACCTGACAGATCTGCCCACGTACGAGCACATCCAGGCCGCCCTTTCCAGCAAGGACGGGCGGCTCCCGCGGCTCTACCGCCTCTTCCGATAGAGCAGCGCCTCCTGCCCGCCTCAATCCCTTCTTTTTTAATGGTTTGTTTTTTGATTCTCATGTTGCTGTACCACCCTCCCTCCCCCAATGCTCCCAGGCATTCTGTGCAACCGTGGAGCTGAGCAAAGCTGCTTTGGAGCACTGGACTGTGAAGGGCTCGTGTAAGGAGCCAGCACTGGCTCTGGAGGAGGAGTTTGACCCTCTGAGTAGGGTCAAACTTCTCTTGGCTTTGGGGAGAACAGAGCAAGCCAAAATATTCATCACTAAAGCACATCTCTGAGCAGTCAGTCACTGCCTCTTCATCACCCCAGCAGTGGAAGTGGGGCTGTCACATGAGGCCCCACTGTGCCCTTCCTGAGGAATGTGTGGCACCTTAAACAGCTTGGCTTACATGTCTGAATTCAGAGAATATTTATAACTCTTAACCAAGGTGAACAAAGACTTGGTCAAACTGAATTAGGAAAATAATAGTTACTGTCCCTGTGAAGTTAGGCAAAAAGTTTCCTGCAATCCAGATTTTGTTACAAATTGTGGATCCATTTCATCAGTGTAATTCATCATCTGACAAGGAACCGCCCCCCTGGGAATAACTTCATCATCTTGCTAGAGGTCCAAGGAAAGCAGCCCCATGACAGAACCAATTTTCTGTGGAGTTCCTCTGCAGAGGTACTGTACATAATGGACACTTACTTGAGAATGAGATCGATCCTATTTAGGTTTTTCACTTGGACATGAACTGTGCTAAAGAATAAAAGTTCTTTTCCTCCAGAGTTGCTTTACAAACAGTTATTAAAGGAGTTGCTGCTGCTGCACCTTAAACTCGTGCCTCATTTCCTCAGTATCACCCAGATGGACTTAAGGCCTTGCAAAAAGAAGACACAATCAGTCTCACAGCAGAGATGTGGCTCAGCTGGAAGTCAAGATAACAAAATCACAACATTTAGAAACACGATTTTGACTGACGCCACGTCACAGAAAGCCAAGTGCCACATGCGTGGCATGCTAAAGAAATGGAGACTCAAAAGAGGAATAAAACATTGGATTTTTATAATCCCCTAATACATGGGTTTAGAAATACAAGACAGCTGCACTGCAGCTCTTCACTGCTAGATGTGTATGGTAAGGAGCAATGCAGCTGGGAGCAGAGCACTGTGAGGCTGCTGTTACCTGCTTTACCCCATCCTTTCCTCATGCAACTCAAAAGAAAACGTTGCATTGCTTCCTGCAGAGCCCACAGTGTGGAAGTCCTGTTCAGTTGTTGTGTATGCTTGTGAGGAAATAAAGAGACCTCTGAACAACTGAGCAAGTAGTAAGAGTTGTGAAATCCATCTGCCAAGGGTTTCCTGAGCTGGCCAGTGGAGCGTGCTTTGTTCAATGCAAACAATTTCAGAGAAATCTGTCCCACCCCTCCAGCTGAAGACATGGCCCAGGTCATCCAAACACACACCACACAAAGAACTCTGGTTCTGACAACAATAAAAGCTGATTCTCACTTAAGGTATTGCATTAATTTATTTTTATTCCTTTAAAAAGAAAGGAAATCCAAATACCTGATGGCTACAGACAGGTCAGTGCCATAAATGTACCGCAGAACAGGAGCCTGTCCTTGGACAGGTTGCATAGTCAGCAGCACTTCCTCCAAGGTGTTTGCATGATGTTTTAGGTCCTAAGGTGATTAATGATCCCATCTGTGCCCATGAGGAGTTCTTAATTATTAGCTGTACTTAACATTTTACCAGTGCCATACTGGTCCTTGTAGTATATATAGCCTTAAGACAACACTACCTCAGAAATAGCAAGTTATTCACAGTTTACTGATCTGGAAAAATAAAACCAAAAGGAATTGACTGTGATTGGAGGTAATGGAGCTGTGTGGAGCTGAGTGGCTGCAGTTGCTCTGCAAACCTCCCTGGTGCACTCACTTGGCATCACTTTGGTGAAGCATCACACAGTGCCTGTTCTCAGATCAATTCCAGCTCCTGCTGCTGGAGGCAGGTAGTGCTTAATCAGCCCTGGGGAGGACAAGTGAGTTCAGGAAGGGATTGCTTCAAGCAGTCTCAGCAGACAAATATATGGCCTGAGAGTTTGGTATTTACCCCCTTAGTAACAGAAGGCCTATAGAATGATTATTGAAAGGCAATGTTTCTACACTTCAATGTACAGGAGTACATTCACACACAATTTGCTGTGGAGGACCCAAAAAGCCCAACACAGGAGCACCATCCGTATGCACAACTGCCATGAACTGGTCCCTGTTACTCCTTGTACAGAATACCAACACTTGGCTACAGAGAAGGAGCAAACCCAACCCCACACTGGATGGAAGTTAATCTGACCAAACCAAAGAGACAAAGAATTCACCTTTCTGCAGGCTTTTCTTAGGTCCCCTGCCCTGGATGATGCCAGTTCCAGCAGCTGTGCCCCAGCGTGGAGGGGAACCAAGGGTCTGCTACCCAGTGGCTTTCTAAGATAGTCTGGTTAAAAATAAATCAATTACACCAGTTGGGATGGATGTCTTAAAGAACTGACTCCTTTCCTTAGGCAGAAGCACTTGAGCTACATGGATTAGCTCATGCAAATGAATCCAGGATGAGGTTTAAGACATTCTTCACAAGCCACAGCAACTGCCAGAGGTGCTTAAGCAGACAATTCCCTGCAGAGTTTGCCATGGTCTGAAATCCTCTTTCGGGGCACCTCTACCACAAGCACTGCAGAGCTTTCAGCTCAAGAAATGCTACATATGCTGCTGGATCTTTGGTCCTTTTGTTCCCGGCGTTTCAGAAGTTCCCTTGTGGCCCGCCTCCTTATTCCGATTAAATACAGATCTCTGTCAAACAGCCCTGCAGCCAGGGGGATGCTGCAACAGGAACACAAGCCAGCAGGTCAGGGCATAAATATGTTCTTGTTTGCCCAGCATTTCCCTACTACTTCATACAACAAAGGCCACAAATCTGATTTTTACTTTCTTAAGGCATTCAGCGACTGCTGTGGGAGAAACAAGAGTTGTTCTTCCACAGCAACAAGGTTTTTCACAATACTTTAAAATGCTGTTGTAAAAGGGAAATGTACTTTAAATTTTAGCATGAACTCACCTGCTTTCATATATAGAGTACTTTCTTAATGACTCTGAACTAAAACCCACTCATTTGAAAAGCTATACCAGGTTACTGTTAACTTGGTGTACTCAACTGGTGTGGTTCATCTCAACAATTCTTACCTTGGTCTCTTCTAGAGAGGAAACCTGAGCAGCCCATCACACACTGCTATTTAATGGGTATTTAATACCCAGAAACAAAAATTCCCATTGTAATTGCACTGCTGATCAAATACTTTGAGAAATCAGTTTTTTAGATATTCAGCTCTTGAAATCCCTGACCATGTTACTCACAGAAAGAATAATTCCAAACCAAATTTCCTAAGGAGTTCTACTAATACAACAGCCTACAACAGCCTACGTAGGACATTAAGAACCTGGAGGATCTCAAAATACTCCACTGACATCCAGCTGTGCTGAACTGCAGCCACCAATGGGGAGGGAAAGCAGAACTGATCCTAAACAGGGAAAAGGGAAGAGAAGAGGAAAGCTGCCCATGCTGATAGGGAAAACAAAGAGCTGCCTCTCAGATAAAACACAGATTTCTATTCAATTCCAGTGGGCTCTGTTTATCCCCCTCAGAAGGATTAAGAGACCTGGCAGCAGGGATTTCAGCTGTCAGGGCAAGGTTTAAGCTCTTAGTGCTCTGACCACCAGCATGCACTGGGTAAAACCCAAACAGGCTGCAGGGATAGACACAGGAGAATATCCTCGGGGTCACTGGAGCAATCATGGGCAATCATGTGGAGCTGCAGGAGGTACTCACTTGTCTCTGCCAGGCCTCACTTTCACACGAAACAAGGCAAACACAGGTCGGTGGTCCGAGGTTTTGATGACAGGACAAGAGGAGTATTTGACAGCCTGGATGTCATCCTTGTAGCGGCTGCGGAACACAACTCGGTCCTGGAGGCAGGGGGAGAGGGGACAGTGAGGGTGACCCCCTCTGCACATCACCCACCCTGGAAAGCAGCACTGCTTCACAAGAGACAAATCCATTCACTCATCACGCTCCCCTTGGTGAAGTTAACGTGTCCTTGGATGGGGATCCATTCATTCATTGTCTGATCCCAACAGTTCTGTGCCAGCTCTGAGCACAGGGGAGAGCTGCTCACACAGGATGTGTGGCAGGGAAAATAAGGTTAACAGCCTGTGCCAAACTCTCCCTGTGCTCACAAATTCAACCATCCTCTCTTCCAGGAGTCCCAGCTGCCCTTAAGCAACAAATCTCAGCTCAACTGAATCCCCTTTGACTTCTGAAATCATCCCTTACCGTGTAGGAGGGAGTCCTTTGTTTGGAAGTGGTGTCATAGCTGTCCTTTCCTATGTCAAACTTGTAGGAAGGACGGAAATGGATAGCAGCCTCTTGGAATCCTTTGAAAATAGACCCTGCAAGGGAAGGGGAGAATGGCATGAACAAACTCCTCCTTCCTGAGAACCGGGCACTGTGTCTGCTAATGCTGGCTAGAAACAACAGCCATGTACATCCCAGAAAAACCTGGGCTTGGGCTCCAGAAAGGGAGCAAGTTCCAGTCCTGACATGGAGAGGATAAAGAATAGCCAGTGGCTGTTTAGTCAGTGGTCAGTTAAACAAAGAAGAACTGGTCCATGCACTTCCCCTTCCACTGAAACTCCTGCTGCTTTGCAAATGCTGTTCAAATCTAAATTCCCTGGACACTGGGACAGAAAGATGCCCGGGTTATGGAGGAGTCAGATGAAACAGCAGCAAATGGCTTGGGAGGGTACATTAAACAGAACAAACTGATACAGCAAAAGGTCCCTTGACACACTGCCACTGTATTTGACAGCTGCTGACTCCCTTTAGGGAACTTAATCAAAGAAAGCAGGAATGGTCTCCAGGAAATGGGGACTGGGCTGACATTACTCCTGTGTGTAGGTATCCTTGTTTCTGGAGAGGAGGGGGATGAACAGCTGGCCCTTACCCCGACTCATCTCGCTGGTCAGCTGGTCATACACCAGGAGCTTGGACACATCTGTGTCCGGGTTCTGGTTCAGGATGGAATCCACAGTCTCCCGATCCTTATTCAGCCGGAAGTTGAAGTCCCCAAACCAGAAAACTTCATCAAACCGAGTTGTGACATCACCTGCAAATTCACACCACAGGTGTTCAAGGGATGCTGCTGAATGTGTTCGAGGAACAGGAAGAAATTCTTTCTTTTCACTACCTGGAGATGTGATATTGAATATGTTTTCTACCTGTGATCCCTACTGAGTATGGGAATTAACAACCCAGGAGAAAACAGAACAGAAATGTTAAAAACCATAGAAAAAGCTGAAAAAAGACCAAACTATCTATAGGACCTAACACCAGAGGGAACACAAAAAGCTAATGCTACACTGCAGATAAAGAGTATATTCAATTTCCTAGTAGAAGGACCTAATTATCTATCTAGGTATCAAGTTGTCAGCACAGTACTAGGAAACAATAATGGACTTTGGCAAACAATGCTCTGACCTGTGTACATGCAAAGTGACATAAGGTTTATTCTCTTAAATTTGAATAATGTAACTCCTAATTGTTCTAGAAAACACCCAAAAAGTGAAACACATCTGTAATATTAATAATAATTAAACCAAAATTGTCATATTGCTAAAAAAATACATCGTGTAAAAATTCCATTTTGAATTTTCTCTCTCCCATTTCAATTTTTTTCTCAAATTCCCAATTTCAAGAAAAAAAAAAATCATGGGAGTAATAACCATCCTCAGACAAAAAGCCCTGTAGTTTCTTTTTACACAGTCTCAAATTATCACTCTTCTTGTCTCTTCCCCAGTGCAGACTGAGAGATAATGCACAGACTCTGCTGACCTGGGCTCCCCCACCCTCGTGGTTTCACACTTACTAGAACTGGATCGATATGGATTTGTGTCTGGAACATTCTTGGGGAGTGTAAGGGCTTGAATGGTTTTATTGTAGTCCAGTTTCCTCTCATTCACTTTACTGTCCCCAGCTGCAAGACAGAAACCCCATTACTGCCAACGGTGAATAATTTTCATTCAATGATCATTTTTTGTTATACCAGGAGCTTCCAAAGGGTATCAGACATTTTCCACATGTAAAATGTGACACTCTGGTAGTGTCTGCACTGAATAATGATGGCAGAAAGTGTGGGAAAAGGGACACAATGGTGCAGAGTTCATTTCTGTTTCCATAAACACAGTTCTTTTGTAAGTTTGTTACCAAACAAACCTCCTCCCTTATCATTCTCAGCTCAGCAATCCTGAGCTTTGGCTTCAGCCTGTCCTGCTTCTTCACCTCTGTACAGCTCCCTCCCCTCCTCCCTCAACCAGGACACTCGTAGCAAGATTGCAAATGTCTCACATGTGAAGTGGGAGGTGATGAAGAGAAAGGAGGTCCCAAAAAACGTGAAGCTGATTCCCAGAGCTCCCTTGGTTTTGATCTGAGACACGATTCGAGTTGTCACCGTGGCATACTCCACTTCTGGAAGGAGGAAAAGAAGATGCCGTTACTGAAGCGCTTCTGCCAGTGAGCAGGGAGGTTAGGAGAGGGAGAAAAGGGCAGGGCACAGGCTGGCAGCAGCGCCTTCAGCTCCCCACACACCTGAGCAGAACCAGATGAGGTCCCTGCGGATGAACACGGACATGTAGAGCACCCCGTGAGCAGCCGAGTGCAGCAGGACGTAGTGGGGGCCCAGCGTCTCCTGCAGGCGGATCTCCCACTCTCTTCTGCAGGAAAGAACAACAGCTGGATCACACAGACAGCACAGGAGACAACAACCAGGAGAGCACATCAGCCTTGTGCACGCAGAGCAATCCCTCTCACACACAACATCAAGGCATAAGCAAAACATCCCTGCACTGAGCTAAGGGGTGGCTGCTGAGGTGCCACAGAAATCAGCAGAGCTTTGCCACCAGGATGAAATTCTGTACGCACAGAGAAGCTGTTCCAGCCCTGGGAGTGTCCAAGGCCAGGCTGGACAGGGCTTGGAGCACCCTGGTCTAGGGCAAGGTGTCCCTGCCCATGGCAGGGGGTGGCACTGGATGGGCTTTAATGTCCTTTCTAATCCAAACCATTCTGGGATTTTATGATTTACAATCTCTGTCACTTTTTCCTCTAAATCCCATCTCCTCTGGTGCTCATGCAATAGAATTCAGTCTTGTTAAATGGGATGATTATTGAAAATATTAGGAATACAGTGGAGACTATTTCTAGTCTAATTCAAAGCAAAATGATTAGTTAACAATAAAAGAAGATGGTTCATTACATTGTTTTTGCTACCTGTCTGGACAGCCTTCTTGAACCCCAATGACATACATGTCCTGGGCAAAATCTGGATCTGTTGGCAATAAGAAGTCATCCAGATTCACTGGAAGTTCCTATTACACAAGAAATTTAAAACAAAAAGAAAGAAAATAAAAGCAGTATTAATTATGCAAATATTTACTAGAAAAATACCTTGTAATTTGACAAAGATGATTGTCAAGGAACATAGTCTTGAACAGAAGGACATCATCCCAGTCCTCTCAGTAGAGCTGGGGTGACTTTACTGCCAAAGGACCTGTGAATTCCTCTGTGCACCTACCTTCTGCCCCTGCATGTTCCAGGTGGCCACAAAGATTCCCATATTCCGATTAGGGAAATATCTGCTGAGTTCTTCTGCTCCCATTAAGGCACCACTTGCCAGAAGGCTGCCTTCCAAATAGCTCCTATGGACAGAAGACCCAAAAAAGAGCATTTAAGGAAAGGGCATGGCAGCTGGGATATTGATGTGTAATGTTTGGATCTTGAAGTAATCAAGAATACACCTTTAAGAAGGAATTTAATATTTATAAATTGTTCTGCTTGCCTGAAGTTCCTTCCAAAGCCAGGACACAAGGGTGATGGTGAGGCTGATGCTGCTCAAGTTCTGTGATGAGAAGAATGAAGCCATCCAAAGTCTTCAACCCCACTAAACTCATCCAGATACAGAACAAAGAAATTGGTTTGATAACCTCAGGGTGCCCAGAGCAGCTGTGGCTGCCCCTGGATCCCTGGAAGTGTCCAAGGCCAGGCTGGACAGGGCTTGGAGCAGCCTGGGACAGTGGAAGGTGTCCCTGCCCATGGCAGGGCTGGCACTGGATGAGCTTTGAGGTCCCTTCCACCCAAAAATTCCATGATTCTGTGATCCCATTAAATTTGAGTACCTTGAAGCAGCTCAGTTTACTTCAAACATCAAAACAGCTCCACCATTCCCAGTGTTCTGGCATCAGGTTTCTTCTAACCAAAAACTCAAACTCACATCCTTCCTTCAATTCAGCTTCAAGAAAATAATTTATTGAGCCTGAGGTCTCAAAATATCCCCTTTGGGAAGGACAGATGCATCCCACAGCACCTGCCTCTCTGAAGGATATGATTACAGAGGTGAGGGACGCTGGCACAGGGACTGCACGTTGAATAAGCATTTTTAATCTTGCTTAAGCTCTGCAAAAAATGATGAGAGAATAATGTCAGGGAGTTCTGGGCAAGCCAGCACCGCCCGCCTGGCTCCAGCTGCTTTAGGGAGGAATGGGAAAGAAAACCCTCATGGCAAACAAGTAACAATCTATCTTTGGGGCTTTTTTACCAGCTAGTAACACTTTAATTTATCTCAGAATTCTTTCCCCTCTACTACTGACTCCCACGCTTTGGATCAATGATTAGGTTTTTCCCTCCTGCAGAGGAGCTCCTGTGGGATACTGGAGTAGTTCCCAGCACATAATTTGATCCTGCCAGAAAGCAAACAAGTGCAACCTCTGCTCAGCACCTCACAGGACTGTGATGATGCTGCATGACAATCTCAATTTAAAATATCTGGTGTTATTTTTTTCTGTCATTTATCATTTTGGTTCAAGCCCAGTGTACTTTTAGATTTTTCTAAAAAACAGTTTTCCCAACTGCTGGCACGCACAGCCGCCACTTCTTAATTCTCAAACGAGATTATGTTAATATTACAAGCAAACTGACAGCAAACCAGACTCAGATTTACGAAAATACTTAGCTAAAAGGAGCAAATGCAGAGTGTTTGTACTGATCTCTTCATCTTCCAACTCTCTTCACAGCGGGTTAAATAACAGAACGGCTTTTGAGCTCACAAGTTCCTCCCCCTGCCCAGTGGGATTCTCCTCCCTGCTGACACCCCAAAAGCAGGAGGAAAGCTGGGGGAGCCCTACCTGCTGCGAACATCCTTGGCTCGGATGGGAGTGAGCACGCTGAAGGTGGATTTCATGGAGTCTGTGGAGCAATTGTCATAGAGCGTCCCATTGCCCTGCAGCCTGGAGTCGCTGAGGCTGCTGCTCACCCTCCCAAACTTGTGCTGAGAATAATGTCGGTAATCCAGGCAATCCGAGTCGATCCTATTAGCTGTCCTCAGTGAGTGGGAGGCCACGTTGAGCTCCATGGGGGGCAGGGGGCGGGCCGGCATGATTTGGGACAGCCGGGGTTTGCCCCCCGCGAACCCCTTCCCCCGCAGGAGCCCCCCAAAGGCACTGGAGATCTCGGAGGCTCGTTTGCCCAGGTCCGAGGCGCCTCCCCTGCTCTTCCCCCCGGGACTGGCTTCCAAGGCGTCTGGTGAACTGTGCAAGGAATCCTGCTGGCAGCAGGGATTGCAGGGGCTGGCCCTGCCCCTGGTGGGAGGGCTGGGGGACGCTTCCTGCAGGGAACCGTTGGAGGAGCTCGTCTCGTTGGGATCAGTCAGACTTTCCTGGCTCGTCCTAAATCGTCTCCACTTCCTCCAGCTCTTTTCATCCAGGGATGCAGCACGTTCCAGCCGGGGCTTCCGAGGGGGCCTTGGAGTGATCGATTTAATTTTCATATTAGCTTTGAGTTCTTCTGGCAGAAGCTTTAAGGTCTCACTTATGGGCGTGCCTATTTTCAGAGGTGCCCCATCGCCCCCAGCCTCCTTTTTGGCTGCTTTTCCAGCTTTTTTTGCCTGCAGGTCCTGTACTGCTCCACCCTCCATGCTCCGAGTAAGACACAGCCTTGAGTGCTGCGGAAATCCATTCGGAGTACTCATTGTCCCCCAGGTACCAGCTGTGGATGCTGCTCCAGGTGAAAAGTTCCTCAAAGCATACTTTCCTTCCCTTTATCACAGGGCTTTACTCAGCCAGCAAGACATGGGAACTGCAGACAGCTCAGCCTTTAGCTGGGAATGAAGGGCAGGTGAATGTGCAGGCAGAGGCATTGTCTGCAAAATTCCAAGCCGTGGGGTACCTGGATTCCCCCAGGAGAAAGACGTAAGAAGGAAAAGTTATCGAGCTGCAAACTGTACTCCTCGATCAGAAAGCATCTCCTTGCAGGACCTCCCTCTAGCACAACTCACACCTTAACGTGACCTTGTTAGAAAATCACTGTTCTTTCCCGTTTTTTTTTACCCCAAAAGCAGAGCAGAGACCTCCTGTACGGCTGTGTATGCCCTTCTTTAAGGGAAGGCAGCGTGCCCTGTTAGCACGAAGGGGAATTTAAGCTGCACAGAAACCTCAGCTCGTTGTCCTTGCTGTACACAGGCGTCACCAGCACGACCAGCCCGCAGCACCGGCTGCCCGAGGCCAGGAAATTTCCAGCGATCCCACAGCCGGGAAATCGCTGCCGCCTTTTCCTGCCTTGCACCAACCCCGCTCACCGCCGCTGACACCGAGAAAATACCCCAGGGGTGGCTTTAGGGTGCGGGAACGGGCTTCGAGTGCATTTCTACACGGGGGAAGCACCTCGTCATTCTGCGGCTACCGCGGACCAGCCTCCCCCGGCCCTGGGAGGGCAACACGCGGGGTTTGAACGCAGCCCCGAGCGCGGGTTTGGCTCTGAGGGGCCGCCGCCCGCATCCCCCGGCCGGGCGGGCGGGACCCGGCCCCGGCCCTCACCCTCACAACGGCCGCGCCCCCCGCCCGCCGGGGCCGCCCCTTGCCCGCCGCTGCGGGCGGGACGCGGCCCGCGCCTCACCCGGTTCCTCACGGCTCCTCGCCGCTATCCGCGATCGCAGCGTCGGTGCCGGTGCCCGTTTCGGTGCCCGTTTCGGTGCCGGTCCCGGTGCGGCCGCCCCGGCCCGGCCGTGGCAACGGGGGAAGCGCTGGGGCGGGCCCGCCCCGCCCGCAGCGCCCCCCGGCGGCCGGAGGAGCGCCCGGCAGCGATCGCGGAAAGTCGCGGCCGTCACGACACGGGACGAAGGCGGTGTTTAAAAAGCAGATTAAAGTAAACGTGTTACACTCGAAGGAGTTTAAAAGTTGCCTATACTGAGCCTAAAGCTTAAATTTTGTACATTTCAGTACAAACACTGATCACAGGATCACAGGCTGAGGATCACCCCGTTTCCAGCCTTTGCCATGGATACGGACAGCAGCTACACGCTCCAAGCCCTGTCCAGCCTGACCTTGGACACTTCCAGCCACGGCTTCTCTGGGCAACCTGTGCCAGAGCCTCTTCACCCTCACAGGAAAGGATTTCTTCCCAATACTGCATCTAAACCTGCTCCGATGAAGCTGTTCCAAAAACCAAACACTTCAGGCTGCCTTTCCTCACACAGATCATTCCCAGACAAAGAGGAAAGGCTCCTTCACCCACCTCATTAAAGCAATAACCACAAGAAGAAAGTAAAATGTGAAAGTGCTCCAGAGCGCAAAATATTTTATTTAAGAATTTACAGTGTCAAATCTTACACTTAGGAAAGACAGCAGCTCCCAGCTCAGGGGGAGCCTCCTTGAATGAAGTTGTTTGGCAGTCTCTACTGAAAGGAGAAAATAATCAGCAGCCTGGCTGGACTAGAGGAAAGCCAAGTGTCTGATTAGGTTTCAGTTATAGAAAAGTAAACCACACTGACTGCTGCTGTCCATGTCGGGGATTGAGAATGGACCAGCACACAAAAGTTTCTAATCCCCCTAAACAGTGTTTTACTTGGGCTGCATACAAACTTTTTGGGACATACATAAGGCTATCACAATCTTAGAAAAGTGGTGTTATTCAGGAAAAGAAAAAAAAAAAAAAAAAAACAAAAAAACAAAAAAAAAAAAACAAAAAACCAAAAAGACAACTGGGGACAAATACTGGCAATTTCACATTCGTATTACTTCTACTCCTGGGCAGAAATTCAAGTAAAATCAAATAGTTTGGTGGCAAGTTCTAAATAAAATATGGCCTAATGATTTAATAAATATTTAAAGTTTATTTCTCTCTTTGCAGATAATTCAGATTCTTCAGTGAATATAAACACTGCATACCATGGTTTTCAATATTTCCTATATTAAACCTAAAGATTTTGAAGTCCATCTCTAGAGGTCTAATCCGTCTACTTTTAGTATGAAATTTAGCTGTTAGCTATTTAAGACCTTGGTTATTTTAGTAAGGGAGATTCAAGAACGGCTTATTACACTGATTCTGGCACTCCCAAAAGGAAAAAATAAGCAACTTTCAAGGTGTTACCCCCCAGCTGCAGAGTGCCAGCAGTTTGAGAGAAAGCAAAGTAACCGTATTGCACTTAAACAAACACTCACTCGTCAAGAGAACAGCGTTGGCTATGATACAGAGCTCCTTCCCACTATACACTTGGCTTTACAGGTAGTCTAAACCACAAACTACATACAGACTAGGAAAGATCCAAATCAAATCAGGATTAGATTACAGTCACAGTTTTCATTCAATATAGGTCGATTTATTTGGATGAGCTGTGGCCCCCTCCCGGCTCCCAAAAACCAAACCAGCACGAGGCAGCTCCTGGGTGAGCCTCTCCCAGGGGAACATCTCTGGTTCCACACTCTGGCTGAAAGCATCACGATTGTGCATGGTCCTCTTAAGGCCACAGTGTTATCTTACAATGTGGACATGTTTGCTTGTTTTTTACCCCTGCTGGGAGGGGAGCATCCTTCAGAAATTAAGGAATCCCTGAAACTATGTCTCAGAAGGTCACGCTAGTAAGGTTTAAAATAAACTTAAGGAATAAATTGCCTATGCAATTTACAAACAGGTTTTGTAACAGACAGCAACTATTTCCTCTCTTGTGCCTATTCTTTATCACAGCAAAGCTATTTCTAGCCAGGTTTTGAAAAGGAAAAGTTACATATATTTCATGTTTGGTAATGGTTTGCGTAGATGAGGTGCAAGCATGAAAAAATCACCCATCATTAGATTTCTGTCATGTCAGCTGCAGCTGATACCACGTGCTGTAAGGCTGAGTAGCTCTTTGCATACTCAGAACGTGAGTAAGGATTCCAAATACAAAGCCATTGTATTCTACTTCAATGTTGGATACTTCCTCTGTCCAATTCTTCCCAGTCTTGAACTTCCAGTGGCTGCAGGAGACTGTAAAAAGAAAGGTATAAACAAAATGTTCTGTAAAAGTATCATGGTGGAGACAAAAATTCAAGAAACCAGCAATAAATTTTGAATGGGAACTTGTTAAATTGAACAGGTGCCAGACTGATCTTTGTGCACATTTAACACTCTGTGTGCAACAACCCAGATGAAGTTGACAAAGCACAAAATCATGTTTTGTTCAAAGCATGGAATCAGACTGGTTTGGGTCAGAAGGGACTTTAAAGCCCACCACATTCCACCCCCTGCCATGGGCAGGGACAACTTCTGCTGTCCCAGACTGCTCCAAACCCTGTCCAGCCTGGCCTTGGACCCTTCCAGGGATCCAGGGGCAGCTACAGCTTCCCTAGGAAATCTTGAATAATAAGGATAAGGAAAAGGAAAGATGAGGTTTTCACTCACTTGTGCAAATTGAGAGGGGTTGTAGAACGGTACCGCCCCTGCTGAAGGTGCCCCCGAGGGTGGAACAGTGGCAGGCTGGGAAGAGAAAAAACTGAAATTAGACAAGGGCAGAGAGGAACTCCAGTGCCTCTCAAATGTGGTCTGCTAAGTTATACAGAGCAAATATTCACAGGAATAATGCCAACAACATGGAGAGCGCAGCCTATTGGAACAACTCCAGAGTGCTGGTACAGTTTGCATCCAGATCTAGAACAGGGCTGGCTTAATGTAGGAATTGGCCAAACAGTGTCACATGCATCAACTGCAAATAGCTCTGCAGGTCCAAAGCATGCAAAACCAACACAAGACACCAGTGCAACTCCACTCAATTAGTACCTTCTGCCTTTGTTAGTACACACCTCAAGACTTGCCCCAAAATAAACATTCTATGTCAGGTTTTGCTTTATTACGAAATATCAGAAAGGTTTGTGTCACCCCTTTGTGGTGACCTCACAGCTCTGGAACTTCCAGCAGAGATGAAGCATTCCTTTAATTCCTACAGGGACTTTTGCAAATGGTTTATTACCAATTTGAAACTGGCAGCAGCAGAATGACCAAGTTTTGCTTGTATTGAGTCTTTTTAGGAGGTTTGTTTGGTTTTGTTGGAGGATGTTTGGGTTTTTTTGTTTTTTTTTTTGTTTAAAATCAACTGATTTCTTTAGTATCCCAGAAATAAGATGATGAAATTATGTGAATCTCTTAGGAACATAAACAAAAAGCATGCCTGGATTACATGCACTCTCATAAAGACACAAAACTGAAGACCCTGTTTGAGTGTAAAAAGGAACACTACATGATCTACTTTTAATGATAGTTCTGTGAAATGAGGGGGAAATGACTAAAAGTAGCATTAGTATTTGAGCAAATGCAAAATAAAGAGGGGAGGGGGGAAAGTAAATAAGTTAACATAAATGAGAATGGCCAGCCACATGTACCTGATTAAAATGCTGGCTTACTTCACGTGATAATGAACTCATTGAACTAGAGCGCGAAAGCTACAAAACAGCAAGAACACACAAATACAAAAAAACACAAATAAAAAAAGTCGTCATGCATGTCACTGCCTCAAGCTTTCAGTTGTTTTATTTCATTGTCAAAGTCTCACTGCCAAAGGTTAAACCAACTTCAAGTTAAAAAAAAAAAAACAAAAACCAAAAACAAACGTAAAGCCAGAAGTTAGTTTAAATCAAAAGGACTTCTTAAAGCACAAAATTATGTAGGTATAGAAAACATTTAGTAGGAACAAAGGTCATGTTACTCTGCCTGGCACACAGCAACTTGTTCTCCTTGTGTCTTGCACTTTAATATTAGTGAAATTATATGCATGCACGGAGGCAAGAAGAGACCCTTCAACTGCTACTGACATTTTAATCTGAAAAAGGCTTTTAAATGTACTTATATAGGAAAAGGAGATCACAGAATGTAGGACATGGAGGCTGAACTTCTCATATGGACTTAGACATCTTTTCTCTATAATTCTGGAGGCAGTCATATCACATCTTGGCTACTTATCAGCAACTGAATCAGTTACTTGTTTTAGATGGCCCATTGTAAGACCACTACAATTAACTGTAAATAGTCATTAATTACTTTGCATCAAGCCTTACCTCGCCTGACTGGGAGCCATCAGGGTTAGGAACATGAAGTCCAGATCCAGGAGGAAGGGCTGCAGGGTTTAAGTACTGAAGGAAAACAAGGCACTTCTGTTTATCATCATCACTACAAGGCTATTCCACATTTCCCTTAGAGATCCCACTGGGGCAGAACAATGTTACAGCCCACCAGGCAGGTGTAGTGTGCAGTGCAAGACTCTTCCCATGTTCTCAGTCCCTTTCCTGCACCCATGGAAGCTGCAGCCCTGTCAAACTAGGAAATGCAACCTCCCACTTCCATTTCCACTTGTATTTCTCTTCTCCTGTTCTTTAAGCAAAACGTTAAACCACAAACCCTACAACAGCATCATGCTTTATGGACTGTGGCTGTGAAACTGCTGCTCAGAATCCTGAGGGGGTTTGAATCCGAACTTTGGGTTCTGCCTACAAGACATTCCTTGGAACCCACCTCTGGCTCCACAGCTGCAGCAGGGTCTGTGCTGGTTTGGTTTGCAGCTGGTGTGTGCTCTGCTGCTCCACTCCCCTCCACGGGCTGGGATTCCCCTGGAACTACAGAGGAAATGGGATTTAGCCAAACACACCCCATAAATAGCCATAAAACCTCCCCACAATCCTATCCACACACCTGAGTTTGGAACAAACACGTTGGCAGGAATGGGCATTGGTGCCAGGGGGGCAAACAGGTCTGATGGTGCAGGAACAGCACCACTTGCCTTGGTTCCTCCTGGATTCAGGACATCCACATAACGGGCTCTGCTTCCAGCTAAACCAGAAACATGCAGAAAAAAACAGAAAGAACCCTTGTGTTTATCATGCCTGTGTCTACTTTGAACAGTTGGCTGGTTAAAGCATCTTTCAGGATCAGGAAATAACACTCCAGGGATACAAACAGTAATACCCAAGTCATGGTACTGTGACAGCAGTGCACGAGCTGGGCATGAGCAAAGCCAGCAACAGCCACAGCTCCACTGAGCTGCCAACTGCTCCCAGACAACCCAGGCAAAGTCAGAACTTCTGCCTTCATATTTTATGCAGGAGAAAGTCTTCAAATATCAGTGCTGGCTGTTACCTGCTCTCCTGGAGAACACGTTGACAGAGGCACCAGGTGGGCCTCCAGGCCCAGGGGGAGCAGCCTGAGCAGCTTTAGGAAATCCTGTTGGAGGTGGTGGAGGAGGTTTACTCTGCAAGGAGACAAAAAAAAAAAATCCAATCACACCATTGTCTGATGTAGCACATTTTAATCCAAATTCAGTAAAAAGCAGCTCTTAAGAGACAATTAAAGAAAATTGTGTGCCAAGTACAGATTTTTGTTTTCTACTTTGAAAATTATGAGGGCTTGGATTTTTACCTCTTCTTCTGGTTCATCCAGATTAACCCAACGTTGTTTCTGCTCATCCCAAACAATCTAAAAGAAAATCACAGTCAAAAACAAAGAGCTCAATGCAAGCTGCTAAAAAACTTTAAAATAACTGTAATCTTTTTTTTTAAAAAAAAAGCTGGTCTTAGAATAAGAATAATCTTCAAAGTTTTACAATCATCATCAAAACAATGTTCATCTGTCATCCAGGAGAACATAAGGAACAAATTCAAGTATATAAAGGTTTTTGTGATTCTTGGGGCCTTACTGATTTATTCTTGTCATCTGGCAGGTGAGCCTCATTCTTTCCTTTTCCCATCAGCCAGCGAAACCAGGTTCCACCAGTCTAAAAACAAATTAAATCTACTTAGTTAATTCTCTCCCTCTCAGTTAATTCTTGTCTCACTTTACAGGCAAGTTAAAACAAATTTCCATGCAAGAACACATTTTCTGTCAGGGACTTCAACTCTTAGAGTTGCAAGTAATAAGTAGAAATAGTTTAGTCAGGACTTCTTAAGTACAGTGGACCAGGAGTCACCACATTTACCAACAAATCTCCTCCAGATGTAGGTGCCTTTCTAAGGAAGTTTACCTTTCTGGGTGCTGCCTCCTTTTTTGTTTCTTTTTTAGTCTCTTTCCCTGCAGGAGCAGAGGGAGGAGGAGAGGGTTGTTTTGCTGCAGAGTTGGATCTCTCTCGAACCACAGAATGAGCAGAGGACTCTGAGGTTGTTCGGGACCTTCGCCCATAGCCCTGGGTCACAAATACACAGGGAAGCAAAAGTTGTCACTGCTGCAGTGATGGATCACATTCCACCTCGCTAAAAACAATCCTTCTTTGAAAAATCCATAAACAGAACAGATCTAGAAGTTCATACAAAATAAACCTTAAGATGGATCGTTGTCCTGCTGCCTGGTTAGATATAAAGCCAGGACATAAATGCATAATAAACAAGCAGATCAATATCTGACACAGCATTAATTTTTTATCAAGATTTTCCACACAAAGACATTTAATCTGGTTCTTTGGGGACTTCTAAAAACCAAGCTTCAAGTCTTGCTGAAGAGCAATACAGAGCCCCCAAATCTTCTTGTGTTTGCATTGTGCTGCAATGCAGCTGAAGAAATGTGTGAAATAACAATACCATGTTAGCCATTCTGCCATAGAAATCATCCTCTCTCTGTTCAGGGAAGGAGTTTTGTGAAGGAGACTCTGGGGCAATTCTCTGCATTCCTTAAAAAAAAATTAGATTATGTTAGCAGGGACACACACCAACAAAAAAACCCAACAGTAAACACCAAAGCTCCCAAGCCCCACAACAGTTTTAAGGCAGAAGTTTTCACCAGTTATGAGTTTTGTGCTGGAAAGAACCTGGTTTTTTAAAGAAAGAAAGCTGCAATTGCTGTGATTTTTTCCTCCTCTCCTATCTGGGTTTGTGTTTTTTTCCAAACACAGGCCAGAGCAGGCTGAAGGACTCAACCATCAGGATGGAGCATTTAAAGGTTCCTCACATCTCAAACTCTGCCAAACTTAAGTTTCCTTCCCTCCACATGTCAGGCTCTGCTGTCACAGAGTTAAAACCTATCAGGGTCCTAGAAACTCATGTCCAGAGGCAGAAATCCCTGATATCCCTTGGAAATCTCTTGGAAACAGAACTGCCAAGCTCACTGCACTCAGGGATTACCTACCAAGGTCTAAATCATGATCTGCTGAGTCTGACCTCTCTCTTAAACTAAGCCAACAAAGCAGGATGAATGCTACAACTTTCTACAGATGTTTCTATACCATTACACGGTGTTTTTAAATTTAATTACCCAAAACATTACTATTTTTTAAATACTGAGATATTTTGAATTATTCCCTGGAACACTTCATTCCCTTTCTAAGGAAGGAAAGCTGTTTATTAAGATCCCAGACCTGTTTCCAGGTTTGTCTGTTCTTCTGGCTGTGGTTCCATTTCTTGTGGTGGCCCTCCTGGGGGTAGTGTTGTCCCTAAATATAGTGGTGATGGTTCAGTTCCATAGGGATTTGAAAATCCTTGAGGTGCAAAGCCAGGTCCTGGAGCAAGAGGCTGAGGAGCCACTGGGTAGAAGGGGACACTTCCCTGGTCACCAGGAGGAATCATGGCAGCTGAGCCATCAAGGACAGCCTGAGGTACTGCAGCATGAAAAAAACCCCAAAAAAACAGAGTTAAAATTAAACAGAAATTACAGTGTGAACCTTTTACCTTATGAATGATACAATGCACAAGTGAAATCTCCCTGTTCCAACCAGCCTCTTAAGTGGTTTCGTGTATCAGAAACCCAAAACCTTTGTTTTCTCTCTGTCATAAAGGATATGAAACACCAACCTGAAGGCATCAGCTGCACGCTCTGCATCTGTTGAGCCATACTGGGTAACAAGGATGCCAGCAAGGCATTTTCAGCACCTGGCCCCACGTCACGGCCACCTGCCCCATCACACTGACTGGCACGGTCCAGTTCAGAGCTGGGAGTGCTGCATTCGTAGGGAGGGGGAGTGGATCTGTCTGTGTTATAGGCTATTGCACCCTCCTGCAGGAAAAAACCAAGATATTATTAACTGATCTGCACCAGACATCCAGTTCATAAGTAAGGGAACACAGAGCAAAGGAAATCTTAGGTGTGAAAACAGTTTTTTAGTGTTCAGTCAAAGAAAAATGAGTTTTCAGCCATTTATAAGCCAAGATCAACCAATAATTAGAAGGGTTTATTTGTTTTTAAATTGAAACACAGTTAATTAGCTCAGGGTTCAAATTTCTAACACATCTCTTTAAATAAACTATAATTATTTCTAGTCTGTTATAATCTAGCAACACCAATCCACACACAAGGTATTTTTATGGCAAGCAGATCCCCTGATTACTGCAACCCAATGAGTCCTGCAATTCTCCTTGCATTATAGTATAAAGAAAAACCTGTCTCATATAACCTTCATTATTCTGTATTGAATCTCAGGGCACTGAAGTGTGGTAAATTCACTTGGTTTACACCATAGCATTTGCAATTTAGGACATGAATATATAAGGTCACATGTTTCTGTGATTAGCAGTGTAAACAAAACCACTTTAAAAACTGGATTTACACTAATCCTTTACAGGGAATAATTCATGCTGAAAAGCACACACCATACCTTGATCTGTCCATCCACATGTCGAAGTGTCACCAACCAGGGGGGTTCAATAAAAGATTCCTGCTCTGGTTTTTCTTTTATCTGAGGGTCAAACAGGCGCAGCTGGGATGACATCTGAGGAAAGGAACCATTGCCAAGTGTGAGTTCATCAGCCATAGCTTCCCACCTACAATACCCAGCCACAAACACTTCATTCTTCCTCATGTTACCTGGATTAGCTGGCCAATCAGCACAGGGGAATAGTAGTGTGGATCTTTGAGGACAGTTCTGGAAATCACTTCACAGTAGTGGAAAGCCTGGGCAGCAAGGCCCATCTCAGCCAGCCGACAGGCATAGATGAACTTGAAAACCTGGGGAGGCAGGCAGGACAAATAAACCAAGTGATCACAACACTCTGGGTGGTAACAAATAAAAGGAAGTCTGACATTTCAGCTGAAAGCTCAGGTATCTCATTATCACATCTAAAATTAAAGGAAAAAGCATTCAATTCTCCTCTTCCACCTAATGCATCCAGTGGAAGCTGTCTATGTACCTACAGCTAGTGCCAGCAAATTCTGCTGGATTGTTCTTTTGGAATACAGAATTACAAATTATAAAGTTAAAAGTTAGAAGTTCATGATGTAGAGATGAAAAAAGTGAGAATGAAAAGACAACAGGAAAACAGCTATGTGGCATTATTATCCATGAATATTTCATGTTATAATAGAGATAATATTTGCCACACTGAACACAGCACATGAGAGATTAAAAGCATGACATCTGCCAAAACAGAAACCAAACCAAAACAGGAACAGCTCCTCACCTGGAAATTGGGCAAGCAGCCAGGCTGACTTCCTAGTGACTGTGCATACTCATAGGCTTCTGTTCTTTGAATGGCTTCATTGGTGGCAAACTTTAAAAATGGCAAGCTGTTTCAAGCAGGGAAAAAAAAATATTACTTGAGCTGACAAATACAGATCTGTCACTGTCAGACACACAGCTCTGTTAGACACAAAATATCAACAACTTCTACAAGACAGGACACTAAATAGTTATCTCAAAACCAGCTAGTGATGATAAGGGGAACAGTACAGTCTTTCAAACTTCCATTTTTGCATCGAGAAAGCTGGGTTTAAAAAAAAAAAGTCAAACCTGTGATTTGATCCAATTAGGACAAGCTTTGTTGTCTTCCTTGTGTAAACTCCAAACCCAACTTGGGCCATAAGGTAACAAAAATGAGCAGCATCCAGCAGGCCTTTAGAAGCTGTAGAGAAATAAAGGACAGAGCTCAGGATATTTCAGTGGCACATTCGGTGTCCTGTGTTGTTTGGCTTTGCATTCAAATGACTTCACAAAAGAGACAAGCCCATATAAAACTTCTCCACTTTATATTTTATAAAGAAATTGCCTGTTTTCAAAAAAAAAAAAAAAAATAGGCTGAGCAATCAAAGCTTTTCCCTCAGTTATCACCCTGTTCATTTCCCCAAGAGTTACCAAGAGTGTCTCCCATGGTTGCAATGGTCCTGGATTCCAAGTCCACGTTATTGGTCAAGTTGGATAACACCATTGCTAGGTGAGGCCTCCAGTCTCCCCATTTCTCATCTCCACAGCACTAAAATGAGAAGAATTACGAGGTCAAATCAGTGACTGGAGCTCTGCATGGTTAAGTGTTTTAACCTAAAAAGGACCAAAACAACTCTGATATTCTGGGAAAGATTTCTGTTGGGAACTCCCACTACTCCCTGCAGCTCCCAGAGAATCTTACCGTGGATGCAGCTGGCATCCTTCCAGACATGAGCTGGTAAACAGTCTGCAGAGGGTCATTAATTGGGAGACTGTTGGCAAATCTACAGAGACATTGCAGAGAACAACAAAACACAGACATGGGGTAAGCAGTTAAAATGTACTTCAGCTCTCAGTGGCAATTAATCTAACGTAGCTCAAGAGAAGAAAGTGCTGTGTGAAAATACTACACTGAAGAGGAAATTACCCAGTGGATGATGTTCAAAAGTAAAATATTACAAGTGAACTGGTTTGTCACTCTAACATCAGTCAGTCCAAACTAGGAAAAGCTCTGGATTCTCCCCAAGCCAGCTGACTTTAACAAAATTGACAGTTGAGTTTTTACAGTTTTTTTCCCAAGCAAGGCCACAGATGATATTGTTCAAATACTCCTTAAATGGATCAGGTAGCAGAGAACAACTTCTCAGGCTTAAATTTATAGCCAGAAGACCCCAGAATAAAAAGTAATAATTGACAAATACATACACAGGTAAAATTAAAGCATAAATCTTGCATGAACTACTATGGATAACCCATGATTTTGACATTCTCCACCTCATTAGCAGAACAGGCAGCCAAATTTCACTAATCAAAAAGCAACCCAGTACCTGGTCATCACTCTTGCATGTGTTCTGTTGTCCATTTTGCTGGCAAGGAGCAGAGCATGACCCCACAAACCATGTTTCATGGCAGACTCCAAAGCATCCTAACAAACACACAAATTTGTTTCCTGGGAATAAATTCACGTACTACTCATAAAAACCAGTTTTACAGTAGTAATTTGTGATCAAATCAAAGTATGTTTAGGTAAAAGCTAACACACTATAATTTTGCTTTAGATTATGAACTGTAGGGTATAAATTTCTGTATCAGAGTAATACAGTGCCATGAAATATTGCATGCACTACAAAAGTTGCAAAAATAAGTAGCAGCACAGGCACTCACTTTCTTGCGGCCATAAAACAGCAACTCCCTGAATCTCTCAGTCTCCTTCTCAAAACTGTCAACAGTGGTTACAAGATTATCAGTGAGAAACGAGAGCTGGGCTTCACCAGATTCCTCTTCCACTTGTTCCAAAGCCTCATTAGTGAAATCAATCAAATTTGCCTCATTAGGGGACTTCCCAGGAAGCCACACCGTTTTGTGATCTCGGAGCAGAAGTTCAGCCAGGTCTGTTCCCACAACAGTCTGTGTGTGCAGAGGAAACAAAAATTGAAAAATCTGTTATTTCAACACTGCCTGCATTTTATTTGGCACTTCAACAGCAATATGTGAATATCAGCACCTCTGAGCAGCTGAGGGTGTGCTCAGTTTACACATTCCTTCAGTCTGTGACATATTCCAAGATCAGTGACTAGAACACAAACTCCTGATCTTTGCACAAAAACTATTTGTGTACAAAACACTTTGGGATAGATAAAAACTCCAGCAGTGAGACATACCCCATTCTGCCTGCACAACAGTACAATAAAGTCCCAAAGAAGACTTGCAGATTCTTTGTCAATTAAATTTTCATTCTTAAAGCACTGAGCAGCTTTACTTTGTGCAAAATTAATAACATCCACTTTATGGGTCTCATCCCTGAAAAAAAAAAAAAGAAAAAAGTTTTAATGAGACAAATGTAAACATTCAGGTCATTATTTGTGATTACTCTGAGGAATAAATTTAAAGCTCATATATTATTTAAGCAGGTGAAAAGCCACAAATATTTTAAGTCAGTTTAAATCCCATAATTTGCAATGAAGAAATAATTTCTCCATGTATGAAAATTATTTCTGAAAACTGTAGGAACATACTTAGCAAGAGGACCGGGAAAGGCTCTCATCTCTTCTTGCTCTGGAGAATGTTGTAACATAGTCTAAAACACAAATATAATCCATAAGAAATTCTTGTAACTCTAAATTTTGCTTTTTTCTAATAAAACCCCCAGAGCTGAACAGGACCCATCATGTAATCAAGCCTCTTAAGCAAAATACAAAGGGTGACTTTGTCACAACCTGCACAAGGATGATAAATTATGAAATCTACTTTACATGCTAGTTACTCTGTACATCTTCCTGAACAAAATTATAAGGAGCTGCATGATCTCATCATGACTAAGTCATCTCTCAGAGGAAAGGAACTTTTACACTTACTGTTTTACTTATGATTACAGCCCAAACAGTTAAAGATACATGCACTGACATAAAAAAAAGAGAAATCAGGAAGTTATAAATTCAAACTCCCCACTCCCCTTCCAAAAGAAGGACCTTTATTCCATTACTTCCCATTTTCTTTTTAAGCTTTACCTCCATGCTGTGGATTTCAACCAGAGCTGGCTGACCCTCAGAAGGCAGGTTTGGCAGTGCTTTTATTAAGAAGCCCCCAGGCCCAAACCTGGCACAGATATGAGGCACTGAAAATTTCTCAGGTGTTGAGGGCCTTAAAGGTGCTGAAATGGGGAGAAAAGATAAAATAAGAACAGGTAACCTGCCCTGCAGCTAAGTAAAGTTGCTGATGTATTTACCCAATTCAATAATCCTGCAGTGTTAGTGGAAAAGACCCTGTTCTTGAATTTGGCTGAACTTTGTAAGAAACAATTAGTTCCTTTATAATCCCAAAGTCCCAAACCTTAAGATTTGCAATAACTAGAACAAAACTAGACTCCAGAACTTTAAAATTATTTTTTTTTCATGTAGGGGCTTGAAAAAAGATATTGTTTGTATCAGACACATCTCTGTACAGACATATAACACATCTTCAAGGAGCTAAACAGACATCAACACTTTGGGAAAGCTTTTCCAGAGAAAGTGTTTTGTATCTATAGCACAGTGCTTCCCCTCATTCCCCAGCGTGGCCATACCTTGCTCCACAGCTGACCAGCCTGTTTCAGCAGGGTAGCCATAGTCTGTGAAAGGCTGCTGTCCATCAAAGCTGGGGTCATACCCTCCGTAGGGATACTCTGCGTGCACTGCCTGCGCAGGAGTTTCATAGGCATTGCCCGTTAGATCGTGATTGCTCCTGTAGAGCTGGCTCTAGGCACATCAGATTAGTCAGGGTTAGCTGGGAGTTACACACAGCAAGCAGCACTGCACACACTCAGCACTCCTTCCTGACAGCTCCCATTCCTGTGCAACAGGCTTACTGCAGCACGGCCTTGCAGAAAGGCACCCTGTGAGACCCTTCTGTGCAGATAATTAATCCTTTTGTCTTCTCCCTCAATGTTTTTACCATCATTTAATCTGTTCACATCCAAGCATGTTCAGTACTCTCACAATAGAATCTCTATGGGCTTGTGTGAAAAGTTAAGATTATAGCACCAGTTCTGATACCAACAACCGTGGGTCAGAATGAATGTTCACCTCTGCTGTAACAGACAGAAAATCCCAACTGAAAAACCCCAACAAATGCCAAATGACAGCAGGTGCCTAAAGATTAATGCCTAAATGATTTCCAGTACTACTTCACACATTACTAAATGAATTGGAACTCAGATTGGAACAGTACCTAAACTTTCAATAAACATGATGAATCAAGTACAGGTGAAATGACCTATTACATGAGCAAAAACCATACCTCAAAAATTAGCCAAATATTCCCTAAGGTTTTCACATATCTGTATTTGTGGTGTAAGTGGATGAGTAATCAGTTAGCTTTGGTTTTTGCTTTTAAAGTCAAAATCATACAAATATGAAGTTAGTCTTTTAACACATCCCAAGTTCAGTAACACAGCCAAGCTTGTGATGAGAAAAACGCCATGACACAAGGCCAGGCACACTGTCCACTACAGCCAAGCACAGGGAAGGCAACATTCTCACAAACAGCAAATGGATTCAGTAGAGGAAATTTTCCATTTATGTGTGTGTGGCAACTTGCACAGCTGAGTGCTGATTTTGGTTAAAGTTCTCCTGACAGCTGTGACAAACATTAAGTACAAAACCACGTTACAAAACGGCCTTAACTTAGGAAAGTTTTCGAAACACACATTCCCCGCGCTAACCCCTGACATATTTTCTTATTTTCTAACGCTTCACCCACCGCCACCAGAGCAAGTGCCAGGCTGGTGTGTGCAGCTGGAGCTCACCTGCTGGGAGCGAGAGCTGAAGCTGCTGTGGTGGCTGTGGACGCTGCGGGAGCTGCGCAGGCTGTGGCCCGAGTGCTCGCTGTGGACGCTGCGCCGGTCAAAGTCGTCCCCGTAGGGATCCCTGTGCGGCTCCGAGTCATCGTCAAAGCTCCCGGTGAAACGGGGATCGTACCTCCAGTTATCCTCGTATCGGTCATTCCTGAGGGACACAGAGAGCGGGAATGAGCTCGGCCACCCACGGGCTGGAGGGAGGTGACTGTCAGGAAAACTGGACATCACTCCAGAAGGGCTCTTAAATCGTTGCCCACGCTGAGGTTGTTGTCACGGTAAACAAACTGACATTTCTTCATGGAGTTCGTCCAGATTATTCAAGATCAAGACCAATACTATACTCAGAGTGTCTTCTAAACACCAACAGAATGTCCAACTGGTCTAAAAACAAATGCTGCTACCTCTCTCAGAGTGATGTGACAGCTCATCTGGCTTCCCTCAATGACCTATGTTAAAGCTACAGAAAGAACAGACACACACACACTCGCAACTACACTGTGAAATATGTGTAACACTGCATTTTAATAGCCTGCTCAGAGAATCTGGAAAGAGCACCGGGAGAACGTGGATTGACTGGACAAACCTGCTGCCATATGGATATGCTTCTCTCTTCTGGTAAGGGTTGTGTTCAGCATCATACCAGTACCTCTGGTCATAACTCCTCGGGTCTCTGTACCTGGGGTCATAAGGGTATCGTTCCCAGCGACTTGGATCTTTGGAAAAGAAAAAGAAATGCTTCAGATATTGCTAGGTTTTGCCTGTTATCTTTTTCTGCTCCTTTCTCTCTAATCACAAACTGGTTTGGTCCTGAAGCACAGAGCGAACCCAAAAAAATGTACTTAAAGCTACATAAATATGTCCACACCTTTTTACTCTAAAAAAAAGCTTAAAAAATCAATTTCACACCTTTCAGAGAAACATGGCTGTTAGAGTTAGCTACTCCTAAGGGGTCAGTGTATGCCATCAGATCTTTTCTAACATCTTTAAAACTCAATCCTACTATTTGTTATGACATTCACAGAATCTCTGTGATCAGTCTGCAGAGTGCCAAGCAAAACATCTCAGGATGTGGACAGATGTTGCTTAAAACCCTCCCAGGCACTACACAAGCAACTACCTCCAGACTCCCAACGCCAGCATGTCTCAGTGAGCACTTAGATAATGATGGACAAAACCGAAATCCAGCCGTGAGTCAACTTCTGTTTACACCCACCTAAAATTCACTTTACAGGTTTGCCTTCAGGTCACACACCAATGACACACCCCAGTGAAAGGCAGCCTTGCAACACGTACAACAAAATTGTTCTGTACCCTTACAATGGAGGGTTTGCACAAAGGAAAGGCAAACTGAAGGTTCAAGTGAGGAAAATCTATGGAAAAAAAATCAGAGTTCTTTTGCACACCTTACCTCCATAATCATAGGAGTTTGGGTAATAGCCTGAATAATAATCACTCCATCCACCTTTTCCATAATAATCTTCTGTATACCCTTGCCTGAAAGAAAGCACACAAGTATGAAAAGGTTGTTATTCCTCCTAAATCTCTTCTAAATTCAGCAGGAGGTAGGAAAAACTCTATGCCACAATTGATTAGACCAGAGTTGCATAGTTAAAATAATCCATTTCCAAGAAACCAAGGAATCATAAAATGAAGACTTTATAACCCAATATACCACTAAATTGTTGTGTGCCACTGAAAGCTGACAGCATACAATAATTTAGTGGCTTTATAAACTGCTTTGGTGATAAGTTTAATTGCTTACAGACAATTAATCACAAGAACTACTGCTATAATTAGCATCCTTTGAACTGTCTCAACAGAGAAGTCGATAATTTAACAATTCATTAAGAAATAATAGCTCCCCCAAATTTAACAGTGTTTTATTATACAGCTTATGATGAAGAAAACACTCATTTACAGAGCTAATTGTCCAAACAAGCACAAAAACCTGGCTAAAACCAACACAGCAAAGCAAGAGTCAGTGCATAGAAAAAAAAAAAATTTCTTCTGATGAAAAAAGAAAGATGTGGCCATTATTTGAAATATAATGAGCCTTTATTATACGATGTTTTCAGGTCATCATCCTAAAAGGCCAGAGGATGTATGTTAGATGAAAATTGCAGTGTCTACGTGTATGTGCACACACATAAATGTATATATATCCATGTATGTTTGTACCTGCACAGGTGCATGAATCTCACAAACACACCTGTGCACACACACAGCAGGTGAAGACACTTAATGCCAGTGTGGAGTGATGGAAACTTCCACCTTTCCCTACAACTGGTCCTACAACTCAGAGTGCAAACTCCAAAGTGGCGCAGCGAGCGCAGGAGTGTGGGAAGTCTGCTAACACAGCACTCACTGCAGAGGAGGAGCTCTGATCTTATCAGATCAGGTTTAGCCACCCAACCAGTCTCCCCAGTCTGCTCCAGAGAGATCTCACTCCTTTCTCCAAGCAGAGTTTACAAAGCTGCATCACCACCACTGCACATTCGGGGCAGTTTCACACACACACACAGCTCTGCTGCCCTGCAGCTCCACACCACAGTCCCTGGCTGACTGCACTGGCACTCACACATCAGCCCTGACACAGCCACTTCTAACAGGCTTTGATCTGCCCACTGCCACCTACAGAAACTTCAACCCCTTCCAAAAATAGTACCTCAGGAGAGAACACACCAGGAAGTGCTACTAGAGGTTATCAGATCATTTCAAGAGCTCACAGCACACTTAAATTCATTTAAAAAAATGGTAAAAGTTATCCCATGGAGCTACAGCCATTGTTTTGTTCTCTTCAAGACCAAAATACAACTATAATCTTCTGGAGATGATAAACAAAATGTTATATTTGTAATTTGATCACTGCTCCATGAGTGAACTACCAACAACAGACAAACATTACTAAGGGTTTAATAATTTCCAGACAGGTAATAGGAGTTTCTGTGTTAGAAACTGCAAATTCCTCAGCAGATAACAACAATAACATTTTGTCATTAATTTGAAGTTCATACAAATAACTTACACAATTATCATCAGAAACCAGCAATCTCTTCAAGGTAATTTGCTGCTTCTTGCTTGAGTAGAGATTTTATCCTGCTTTTATTTAACATTTTCAAGTAGCATCTGAACACATTGTTCCCCTCTCTCAAATGTCTTTATTTTGTATTAATCAGTCAGATCAAGGCTTTTAAGTTTCCCTAACCAAAAATCTTCAGTGAAATGAGTGGGTGGGACATGCCCACACAGCACCTCTGCCACCCAGACCACACTCTGGGAGCTTTGTGAGGAAAGCTTATCCACAGCTGAGGGAATTGTCACACAAATGGATCTGACACAGCACCAAGATGCTGTCACCTGAGTCACCACTCTCTTCTGAGCACCTGGGTACAACTGTGTATCCATGGTGCTGCAAGGCAAATCCCACCCAATGTGCAAAAGTGCCATTCATTAACAGAACAAGGGGCCCCTGCCTAAGTGCAAGGCAGAAAATAAATGAGTATTGATTAATAACCCCATGCCTGCACTGCTCTTTCACAGCAAACATCAGCACTGAGGCTATCACAGTGACTTCCTGCCTGGCACAAACACCAACAACACCCAAAGAACTGAATGAAAGGAAAAACAAGCAAGAGAAAAGGCTGGGGAATTGTATCTTTTCCAGACACGGCATTTGATACCGCCCATCCCTAGGGCAGCACACAAAGAGGTTTTGAATTCCTCCCTGTGGCTTATGCTGCAAAACTTCAACAGGCACCACTACACTCCCTGCTTTGGGGAACCCAAATGTTGACTCGGTTGAGGAATTACACACCTGGAGGAAGGTCTGTCGGAGCAGTGGCTGGCCCTGGAGCTGGGCCGTTCAGGCTCGGGGTAGCGGTAACTCCCGGGCTCCATGTAGGCAGTGCTGCTCTCGTAGTGTCGGTACCGGGGGTCGTACTGCCCGTAGCTGTCCTCCTGCAAAAGCACAGGCAAGGGAAGAGGCTTCACACCTCCAAAATTAACAGTTCAAACCAAAAAACATCACCATTCACACCACAGCCGTGACACTTGAAGAGATGCAGGTTAATAAACTACAGCTTAGCTTTCATTACTTTTTGTGGCAGAAGTTATAGTCAAGTTATTAATATCCTAAACTTAAGGAAAAAAAAAAACATTTTGTCTGGACTAAAGGCACTTCAACCTATCTACTAAACCATCAATAATTCAGGCAGCAGATAGGAACCAAATCTGAGCACCTGGACAGCCAAGCCAGTTATAACTGCAAACTTTTTTTCCAAAGAACCAAACAAACTGCTATGAGCTGACATCTGTGCCAACTGGAATTGGTATCAGCAACTACTTAAGTTTCCATAATCTTTGCAGTGTCAGTTTTGTTACTGCTGTCTGGATTTTCCCTAAACTTAAAACACTTAATGTGAATACTCTGCTGAATGTTGATCATGACACGACTGCTTGAATTCATAACTCAAAAATGAAAAAATACATACCAAGGGGGAAGAAAGGGAAAAATAGAAACTTACCATGTAATAAAGGTGAGCTGCTGTCCTGGGGTCTGCAGGAGGATAAGGTGGTGGATATGGGGCCTGGTAAGCGTCGTAAGGATGTCTGTAGTAGTAGTAAGGGTTCTGGGGTGGACCAAAGGCTTCCTGAGGGGTCTGAGGAGGGGGTGGACGCTGCAGGTCTTGCTGCCCGTTGGGTGGGACTGCCTGAGCAGTGGTGGCAGGAGAGGCTGTGGCAGCTGGAGCACCTGGAGGCTGTTCTGACACCGGCTGCTTCCCGGGACTCGTCTGGTCGTACCTTGGCTGGGCTGAACCTGCCTCTTGGGGCCCCCCTGGCTGGGGATGGCTACCCAGCACCTGGTTCTCCCCCTGCTGCAGGGCTTTAGCCCCTGTGGGAATCTGGGAGTCTGGAGGAACTGAGGACTGCCCAGATGTTGGTGGCTGCACTTGAGCCGCTTGCATTTGTGGCTGGGGTGGCAGCGCTCCCTGTGCAGCTCGGTCTGCTGCAGCCTGGTGCTGCACATCTTTTGTCACCTGTTGATAGAAATGTTGTTTGTCAGGCACCTCGGGACACACCTGACCAGCACCACCGGCCGCCTGTTGGATTGGAGCACCAGAGGGTGACTGATTGTGCACCTGGACAGAATTACTTGTGCTGCTTTTCTCCAACGTCCGTGGCACTGTGAAGTCCAGCACTCCAGCAGCTTCTTTGCTACTTGACTGATTTGCAGAATTATTAGCCTGTGCTACGGAATTAACAGGGGGGACTAGGCCACTTGCACTTCCACTGGGAAGATTTGTCCCAGGAGAAACAGATGAGTTAGATCCTGGCTTGCTAGCAAATTCAGGAACAAGGCCTTCCACATGAACATTCTTTTGCCCTTCTGGAGTCAAATTAAGAGGAGTTTTCATAAGCAAATTTGCAGGCTGATTAGAAGCAGCATCAGAAGAATTAACAGGACTTTGTAATAAATTATGTTTTAACAGGTTAGTATTTGGAAGTGCATTAACTAAGAGAGATCCAACTTGCATCACAGGTAATGGCATGTTTTCCCCACCAGCATGTGAACTTTGGGGACCCATCGCAGGCTTGTCCCCAACTCCAGAGTCCTTCATTGGCTGATTGTTTTCATTGTTGCTTAGCTGATTAGATAGAGAAATAGAAAAATTAATTGGCTGAGCCAAGTTATAGCTTTGATTAGGCTGAGCAATCAGGATAGGCTGATTTTGCAAAGACTCTGTAGGTGGAGAAGACAATAAACTTGCATAACCAGAACTTGCCTGAGACTGAAGTGCTTCCTCTTCTCCCATTTTGGGAGGATTCTCAAGATTTTCAAAAGCTATATTTCCATCCTGGGAGTGCTGCACAGCAATAGTCCCTGGTTTACATGGCTGCTGATTAGACAGGCCTTCCTCTGGTGGCTGAATGACTTCCACAGTCTGTTTGGCAGGTACGTACACTGCAGGAGCAGCAGGAGCTAGGAGAACATTTCCCCCAAAATTTGGTAACTCATTGTGAGCCCATAAAGTTGTTGCTGGGCTATCACACTTCTTAACTGCTCCCTGAGCTCTGGTTGAGGATCGTCTCTCAGATACCGACTGTACATTTTCCACAACAGGTCCAGAGTGCAGCGTGTTTCCAGCCTCCCCAGCGCCTGCAAGAGGCCCTGGGTGTACCTGAGGCATGTAAATTGTTTCCAGATTATCTGGTGGCTGTTCAAGATTGCCAGGGGATGCAGCAGGCACTGCTGTGTTCTTCTTGATATTCTTTTGGTTTGAGTGGTTCTCTCTTAATTCAACCACCATCTTTGCTTGGTCAATCTCTGCAGGTTTTATACCAACGCCATGGGACCTCACAGGTTCAAAAGAGCTATTTGCACTTGTCTGAAACACTCCTGTAGGCTTAGGAGGACTTGGAGTGGGAGGCTGGGATAGATTGCCGTGGTAGTTCTTGCTCAGGTTTAGCTCACCTGAATCACCTCCCAGAGGAGAGGAGTCAATCTGTTTGAAGAAGCTGGCAGAGGATTCCTCATCAGGCTTCCCAATTTCCTGCTGGATAAATGTACCGACTTGCTCTGGGGGCCGTGCCGAGCTGGAAGCGCTCCTGAGGCTGATGCTGCTGTAGTTGGAAGAGACGCTGTCTGGCCGGGCAGGGTGAGGTAAGGAATCAGGTGCCTCCAGGTTTGGTCCTCCTTCAGCATGGCTCACAGCAGCGTTCTTGGGAAGCATCTGACCCGGGAAGGATCCGTACCTGTACGGATCGGGACCGGCAGCAGGGGATGAAGCGTTGATGTTCTGTGGTTCGCTTGGCAGCACTTCCTGATTCTGAATGCACTCCAGGTTCTCCACATTTTCGTACTGGGACCCAGCAGCTGTGTCACCTATCTGTGCCTTGCCATCACCAGCAAACAGAGAGTGCTTAGCAGCCTGTGCCTCCTGATGGCTGACAAGTTTAGGGAAGTACTGGACATCCATTCCTTTCTGTACCATCTCACCAGCTGTACCCAGCTGTGCCTGAGAGAGAATATTGGTTGCTACCTGCTGAGGATGCACAGGCTGGTGATACAGGGAGGCCGAATTTTGCTGACAGGCATCAAACTCTGTTTTCTCCATTACATATTTTTTTTCAGATGAAAGTATTTCTTCATTTTCTGCCTCGTCCCCTTTGAAAAACATGGAGAGAGTTCCTGGATCTCGATCTGTGGGAATAGACCTATTTGACGTTTCAGACATAGCTGGAGACTGGTTTTTGGGGTTGTTTTCCTGAGCTGTGGGAAGGACAAAACCGGAGTCTTGCAAAGGTGGCTGTGCGTAAAACTGTTCCTGGTAAGGTTGGTTTGACCAAGGGTTAGTCATTTCTGTGTTCTGCCTAAACACATTTCCAGGCTGGATGCTGTTCATGTGATGACTGCTGTTTGCAGGGCTGTTTTTGCTATTCTTCTCACAGCCAGCAGATAAAGGCGCTTGCACGATGTTTTGTGGAACACCTTGGTGTCCAGGACCCTGTGGGACATTTGCGTGAGGAGGAGGGTGAGAGGTGCTGACCGAAGGCTGAGAAACGTTATGAACGTCAGTCTGAGGAGACGGCTCAGGATAGGGCACAAAATTCCGAACTGGAGACTGCAGATTCCCTGGGACGGGCCTCCACTGGGGCCCAGGCTGCTGGGGAGGTGGTGGGAAGAGTGCTGCTGTGCTGGGTGCTGAAGCTGCATCATTTGGATCTCTGCCAACATCCTGTCTAGCTCCAGGTTTGCTCGCTGCAGACACCATTCCAGGATGCACACTGAAAGAACTTTCCACTGCTGCTCCTGGGTTATAATGCCCACGGAGTCCGAGATCGGCGTTGGGACGCCCTTCTGCAGCACTATTTATAACATACCCCAGGGACGGAGAAGGAACTGGAACACTGGAAAAGCTACTGGTGCTTATCCCTGCCTGAGACACGGGAGCTGACAGAGAGGTGTGTGGTCCATGAGGGCTGTCCCCGGCGCGGGCGGGCGGCGGATGCACGAGGGCTGGCTGTGGGAACGCCGGTGCGCTGCCCTTGGGTGGATTATCCAAAGGGGAGCCCTGCGGGGTTTGCCTGCCGAAGGCAAACGGGTCTGTCACGGGCTGCACCGGCGCAGCTGCGGCGTTTGCCCGCTTGCCGAGGGGGCTGTTCCTCCAGTACATGTTGCGAGCCACGCCGGCGGGAGGAGGAGGAGCCGCCCCTGGAGGGACGGGCTGCGGTGGCTGCTGCATGGTGGCCTTCTGGCAGGGTCACACGGTGACAAACCGCCCGCGGAGGCAGTTCAGAGATTTCTTCTTCTGGCCTGCTGAGACAACACAGGTATAAGTCAGTTCCCTTTCTCACAATATGTGCAGCACTTAAGCAACTTTTATTTCAGAAACAAAATCACTCAAAGAATTTGAAGCGGAAAATATCTCCCTGTTCTTTAGAATGCATAAGGAACCGACACACTCCATTGTATTTCTAAATCCAAGTCTGGCATTAATGAAGTGTAAGGCTGTGTGGTATCAATGCACATTATTTAACAATTCTATTAAACATATCCAAGTAAGACTAATGAAACACAGTCCAGACCTGTACTAGTGTCAAACCCTCCGGTGGTATCCCAGAAATATGCATCACAGACCAGACAGCAACCAGGCAGGAACAGAGCCTGCAGCACCATGCCCTGCTCAATTTAATTATGAAGAGCTGAGAAGTCATGATCTAGCTCTAATTCTGTTAGAGATGATCTTCAGCCCTGCTGCACTGGCACTCCATGTAGCTGGACCTTTTCACAGGTAAGATGAGAAGCATCCCTAGAAGGAATTCATCAGATGTTATCACTTTCAACAGTCCACTCCTGGTTTAACCAAGAAAACATCGTGTGGCACTGTATTGTTATTTATTCTGAGAAAGACAATTGCATCTTCATCACAAATATTCTCTCTTCTAGATGAGTGCTGCATAGCAAAAGTGCATTTAAGGATAGAAAAACAATCAACTACCCCCACCTATCAATGACCATTCTCACTTTGACACCAGTGGGACTTTGGCACAGTATCAGGGTTACAGCTGCACGTCAGGGTGGAAAGGACACACTCAGAAGTAACCCAACCCCAGCTCCAAACAATACCAGGCAGGAATCTGGCACACAGGCAGTTCAGTAAATTCATCAGGGTATCTTTTTCAATTTTATCACCCCTTAATCTGGGGAGGATGGAGGCTGGCAAACCAGAGGAATTCATCAATACTTAGCCAGTGGAGCTCAGTGAAGCCTTAGCAGCATATGATAATCTTGTTTTCTCATAGTACACAACAAATATTGTTTACAATATGCAGAGTGAAGTACCCACAGCAATTGCTCCACACCAGTTGCTTATAAAAGAAAAAAGCTGTGCAATTCTTATTTGGAGTTCTTCTAAGATTCAGCATCTTGTCAGTAAGAGTAATAAGATGGGCAGCCAGAAAAGTCAGATGTTTGTGATCAGGACAAAACTGTTATAGTTATCGAGAAGTTCAAATGCAAAGCACTTCTGGTTTCTTGTTAACAAAAATACTATATGTATTTCATAAAGATTTATACCTAAAAATTCTAATAAAAAGCACACTGAAGTACCACAGCACACAGCCTGGACATCAGTACAACTCTTCCTAAAGAAAAATGTCTCCAACAGCACTGTGTATCATCCAGGTCCCTATTTCAGAGTTAAAAGAGACTCTCAATTTCTTCCCCATATCCGTATATTCCACAGCCATATCTAGAGTTAAGACTCCATAAATTTGTGTTTTATTAAGATGAGAAAGACAACAACAAACAGATTTCAACAGAGCTCCATCAGTTTCATGCATTACTTGCATGTGCCTTCACCATTCTTTTTAAAGCACAGCTGCTGAATTCCATCAAGGAATGCTTACAAAGAGGTTTCAGGACTTTGCAATCTTTTCTCCTGTTACAATCCTGAGGTGAAGGTTTTCCAGCTGGCCATGCTTACCAGCCTTGCTGCCAACCAGGCTTCCAGGAAATCCTGCCTAAACACCCACCTTAAGGAAGCTTAAGGAACCTCTGGCTGTTCTGGGCATCCCCATTTCTTTTTCATCATGTTCTTTGTTGTATTAACCAGATTTCAAAAACTCCTCTCTCCCTTCCAAATAAAAGCATGTGTTTATGCAACATACTTTGGGTTGGGGAGGGAAAAAGCTAATTAAACCATCTGCCAAGGCATTTATGTCCTGGAAAGCACAAACTTCACTGACCAAAATATTGGTATCTACTACATAGCTCTGTTTTTCATAGAAAAGTTGTTTCTGAAATACAGCTGAGCACAAAAGCCAACTCAAATACCCACTTCCAAATGTCTAATGTGGACTTTACTCCTTGCAGCATCTTATTAAAAAAAAAATCCTAATACTTTACCACATTTTTGTAACAGCCAGCACCAGTAATTAGCTAATAAAAATAAGTGTAAAGTCCTACTTTTAGGCATTCTTCTAACAGGATCTCTGATGGTGCATGACAGAGGTTTGATAGGAGAGATCAGCTTCCTCAGAAGCAAAGTTAATATTAACAGACTGCACACAGTAGGAAAAGCAAGCAAGATTTGAGGAGCTGAGTCCAAATAAAATGAACGTGCCCATGTCAAGTAATTTAAACAGAAGATAACTCAGTGCTACTGACCCTCCCTTGTGCCTCATCCAGGATTAACAGAAATGCTGATTTTAAGGAATTTAGAAATAACTACACAAGTTAAGAGCAATCCACCTCTGCTTTGTATAGTTTGGAAATTCTTAACTTCCAGCTGGTTTATTAATTGATAGAGCAGAGCAGCCTGCTAAACATGAGTCACCAGGAGTAACAATTGCAGAAGGCGTACCAAAATAACATTGCCAAAGAGGAAAAAAGGATTAAAACCCTCTAGATGAGGCCATAAAATTAAGTTCACCTGATGAGCTCTATAGCTTCATCTACAAAGAAATAATTCCTTTGGGGGCAACTAATTAAAACCTATCTAAATAAATTACTCTTAAACAGAATAAGTATGCCTATAAAGCAGGTTAGAGAGGACTAATATTAACTCTCATCCTCACAAATGAAGCAAACAATAAATAACATGTTCACATACACAGTTTCCTGGTAAAAACAAAACGACTGAAAAAAAAAAAACCACCCCAACAACTCACTGCAATCTCAAATACAGGAACAGCTGGAAAAATGAGATTTGCAGCTTTGAAATCAGCAACTACTTCTCCAGTTTTATCTCATGTAGACAGCTGCACATCTGCACACATGTGGGTGACAGATTGAACACGTTCTACATCATTCACTCCCCCGACAGATTCCTACCGGGCTTTTCCTCAACAGCAACCAGAGTTACAAATGTTATCCTGTTAAAGTGTAGCGACGGGAACGGCTTTAAACAGGCACAGGGCAGGTTTAATGAGGGATCAGGGAAAAAAATTCCTTCCCTGTGAGGGTGGGAATGCCCAGAGCAGCTGTGGCTGCCCCTGGATCCCTGGAGTGTCCCAGGACAGGGCTTGGAGCAGCCTGGGCCAGTGGAATGTGCCCCTGCCCATGGCAGGGGGTGGAATTTGATGATTTTTAAGGTCCCTTCCAACGCAAACCAGTCCGTGACTCCACCAAAACAGCTCACTGGGCACCAAAAGCACAGAAGCAGCACAAAGCGCTGCCGTTTACTCCGAAAGGAGCCCGGTTACCGGCTCTCCAGCCCAGCGGGTGCCGAGGCTCTCCGGCAGCCGCACTCCTGAGTCAGCACCAGTCGCACCGACCTGGGGCACCTGACAGCTCGCACAAACCACCCTGACCCGGGAGCAGCGCTGTCAGAGCGGATAGGCGACAGCCGGCAGCAGTCGGAACCTTCCCCCTGCCGCTCCCCACGGAATAACCTTCGCAGCCCCGCAGAGCGGCCCTGGCCCGCCGCCCCACTGGAAACCGCCCAGAGAAACCCAAATCCTGCGGGAAAACCCCCGGGCAGCGCAGCCCGCGACTGCGGCAGCGCCTTCGCCCCTCCTTGCGGCACCACGGCCCGCCCCAGCCGGGGCCGGGGGCCGAGCCCGGAGCTGCGGGAGCCGCCGGCTCCCTGCGCTGCGACAGCCCCGAGGCCCACGCTGAGGCACGGCGGGGTGGGCACCGGGGACGCCGGGGCCCGCACCTCAAGCCCGGCGCTGCTCACGCAGCCCACCCGGGACCCTCGGCCCTCCCTCCGGGCGCGCCCCGCGGTACCTGGCAGCCGCCGCCGGCCGAGGCCCCTCAGCAGCGGGCGCGGGCGCCGCCGCCCCGCGCGGCCCCAGCACCGGCCGCCGCCATCTTGGCACATCCGGCTCGGGGTTCCGCCGCCGCCGCCGACGTGTCACGGCGCGGCGCGCGATGACGTCACGGCGGCGCGCGCACCCGGCGGCGGGACGGGCCGCGGGTTCGAGTCCCGGCTGGGGCGGCCGCGGGCTCCAAGGTCGCGGGTTCGAGTCCCGGTCGGGGCGCCGCGGTCCCGCTGCCTCCCCTGTGCCGCCGCGGTCTCGCCCCTCGGCCGGGGAGCGGCGGAGCGCGGTCCCGTGCGGGTCCCGTGGAGGTCCCGGTGCCCTCGGTTGCCCGGCGCGGGTGCAGTGGCGCGGGTGGCCGCCAGGGCGGGACAGAGCTCCGCCGGTGCGGTGCCAGTCCCGGGGGAGCCGCTGCCCACCGCGGGCCGGGGGAGCGGCGCGGCTCGGGGGCTCCCCAGGGCTGCTGGATCTGAGAAATCCGTAACCACAGAAATCAGAGTCTGCCTCACGGAGCGAAGCCGCGGCTCGCTGCAGGGCGAGGTCCTGTCCTGCACGTCCGTGGGGGCCTAATTAGGAAAGGCACGTTAATTGGGGAAGGCTGGGGGTGCACGTGTCCAAAAGCAGCAGAGTCAGAAACGAATCCCAGAATCCTTAAGGCTGAAAAATCCCTCCGAGATTACCGAGGACCGTGTTCACCGCTGAACCCCGTCCGTCCCCAAGTGCCACATCCGTGTGCCCTTTTGAACGCTCCAGGGATGACGATTCCAGCGCTGTTCCAAGGCTTAGCCACCCTTTCTGCGATTAAATTTTCCTATCTAAGCCTCCCCTGGCACAACTGGAGGCCGTTTCCTCTCACCCTGTCCCTTGTGTCCGTCCTCCCGTCAGTGAGCTGCGGACGGGGAGAACGAGAGGATGGACAGGAGATGCTCCTGAAGGTCCCTTCCAACCCTCTCCAGTCAGTGACGGCATGAAAACAGCTCTTTGGGAATCAAAAGCGCACAGGCAGCGCAAAACATTCCCCCCCTGAGCCTCCTTTTCTCCAGGCTGAGCCCCCCACCAGCTCCCTCAGCCGCTCCTGGTGCTGCAGACCCCGGTGGCTCTGTGAGTTGCAGCTCTATTTTACACAAACACGAAACTTTTTTTTGGGTGTGGGGGGGGTGAACCCCCGCTCCAGCCACCAGAAGAACGCCCGTCATTCACCAGCACGGACGCTGTCACACCCTGCACCCAACAAGAAGCCCTGGAGAGGAAAACGCGAGGACCTCGACAAACATCTCAATCAAGGGTCGCTATCGGTGCAGAGCTGCTCCTGCACTCGATCATTAAAGCAGGGGAATATCCTCAAAGCCCCGGCCAAGCAGGGGAAGCAGCACTTTGATGCTGGTGTGGGAACCAGAGGCAGCGCTGTGATTTTTAAGTGCCTTTCATCTCCCTCTTTTGTAGGAACATTCTTATAAACCAGCTTGTCAAATACAATTTCCCTGCGCAGGCATGAGTTGCAGATAAAGCCCTGGTTCTCCCTTGATATTTCCCCCGACAGGTGTGATCTGGGGAAACATGATTTTAATTAGCCTGATTGGGTTTTCGTGTGCTAAATAGCATCAATAGCTCACATCTGTGTCTATAGTTAGATATTTATGTTACATATTTAACCCCCTTATAGAGGGGAACACGATGCAAACACCAACAATGGGATCTCACCTTTGCTGTTCTCCTGATAAACACGTGATTATGAATAATTTCCACATTAAAGCATGCAATCCCCTTTTAACCTGAAGTTTTCTAGCTGGTTTGCTGTACTCAGCAGTAGTTCTGGACTTGAGTGACCCATTATAAATGAAAGCCTCTGCCAGTGAGGACAGCGTGTGTCATTCTCTCCTGCTTCCCAGAATCACAGAATAGTTTGGGAAGGACCTCAAAAATCATCCATTTCCAGCACCTTCCACTATCTCAGAGTGCTCCAAGCCCCATCCAGCCTAGCCTTGGACACTTCCAGGGATCCAGGGGCAGCCACAGCTGCTCTGTTCCTCAGCTCACCTGGGATGCAACACAAACGATTCTGACCTTTTCCTGGTAATTTATTCAGTCTTCAGCTTGCACACAACCAGAAACACAACCTTGCCCCACGGTTTTGCTATGAAAAAGATCACTCTTTGAGTTTAGAAACGTGGAAAAGGCTAAAGGAGAGTATCTCTGTCCCTTACCAGTATTCTGCACCATGTTGGACAACCTGAGTTTTATTTATTTACTCATTCAGTCGCTGTGATTATTCAGACTGCCCCAGCCGCATTAACCCCTGTGTGATTTGAGCGAGGCTAAGCCCGAGATGAATTTGGCTCCTTTTGCACATTCTTCAGGGGCTGATTTCAGCTGCAGCAAACAATTCCTCAATCAGGGCTGGAGCAGCTGCGAGCAAACACCAACAGCCCGGAGGGAGAAGCAATACAGAGTAGCAGTTTCTGAATGTCCCATCTAATTGAGCAGGAATAATGAAAAAGAGTGAAAAAAAACCAAGCCCTCCAGCATGTAAACAAATAGTTCAGGTGCAGGGATTCCTCAGAGCACCAACATACCTGCCATGGCAATAGCCGGTGCTAATCTTGTTTTACAGACAACACTCCTGAACCCTTCCCTCGGCGTGGGATGTGATTTTGGTGCTTCTCAGCCTTTTTCACCTGGAATGCCGAGACGGCCGTGCTTGCCATGATCCACTCACTCCTCGGCATCTTCTGGTGCTGGGAGAGCTTGAAATTCAGCTCCCAAAAATCTTCACCCACACGAGGGGAAGATGAGCTTGTGGTGGGGCGACGTGGGTTGGTTGGTGGGGGAAGAAGCCGTAAGTGTGACAGGAGAGTTTGAAAGTGGGGCCATTTCTCTTGTTTCTCCTTTAACTTAGCCTCCATCCCAGCTGGATCTGTGACACCACAATCATCTCATGTACCCACAGGTTGGTTGGTCACCAGATGCCTTCATAAATCGAAGTAATTTGGGGCTAAGAACTTAAAACCTAAATTTTTGCGTCCTTTCTCCTCTACTCCTTAAAAACCTTAACTGACTTCTAGTTTGAATTACCTTGTGGAGAATTAATTAGTATCTATCCCTTTGCTTCTTTCCATGGTATTTAACCCCCTCTTTCCTCATCCTGTCCCTCTGCCCATTCCTCATGGAAAATCCCATGCTTTGCAGCCCCTCTTGTTAAACGAGCCCACATGTGCTGCCTCTTGCAATGTCACATTGTTTTCCACGTCCTCATAAACTCATAATTTTTTTTTTTTTTTTCACCTATTCCAGGCCAAATTTCTGCCTTGCCCACGAGTGACTTGGTTTCACTCTGGATGAGGCAGGAGAGGATCCTTCTAAGGTCTCCTCACTTTGGGATGAGGCTGTCCCAGCCCCGCTGGCAGCACTGGGGCCGCGCTGGGCTGGTTCTGGGCTGGGGATGTGTGGGAGAAGCCTGGAAGGCTGGGCTGTGTGGGATTCCTGAGCAGCTCGTGTGTGAGTCACGCTGGAGGCAGACAAACTCCATCCAGTGCATTCCAGATGGGATGCAGCCACAGGCAGGGGCTGACACATCCTGGGAAAGCCCAGCTCCCTCCAGGATGTCCCTCTGGGTGTTGAATCCTCGCTGGTGACACGTTCTGCAGGGGGGGAAGAGGGGTTTGTTCTCCCTTAAAATACCCCTTTCCATGGAGTTTGAGGCTCCCTTCCCTGGAATGTCACCTCCCTGACCTCTGAAGGTGCATTTCACTGCTGTGGGGGGCACATAAAAGGCCACGGTCACAGCACCAGTAGCTGACCAGTTGCACAGCAGGTGTTTGGTGGCCCTGGATCTGTCTGGGGCTGCACACACAAACCCTCTCCCTCCCCAGCCACGGAGTGGAAAATCCCAGCATTCCAGGCTTATGTGATTTGGGAGGAGGTCAACGGCTCCGCTATTTATATCCAGTTATTTGGGGACTTTGCAGCTGCATTTGCACTGCAGAGTCCCTGTGGGGTAGAGAAAGAATGAAATTAAATGAAATTACCTTAAAAATCTTGAGCACGGCAAGGACAGCAAACATTTCTGGGTGGTGTTTGTGCCCGGAGTGGCACAAGTAAAACTGTCCCTCTGGTGCTGCTGTTCCTGGTTTTTTTTTGAAGATGCATGAGGGACATTCTTTAAAAGATTTTTTTCCATGTTTCCCTTTTTAGATCTTGACCTAGATGGCCTGAGGATATCAGAGCTACCTGGGCAGAGCCCCTCCTGCCTTGCTCAGGTGTCTCAAGTCAGTGAGAGTTTAGAAGTTAAAGAGAAATTTTCATTGTCCATAGCTCTTCTCTGAGTTTTTTTTTTTTTTTACACAAAGAACAAGATGTTGAGGAAGCTCCAGCCCTCTGTGCAAGGAGCAGCTCTGAAAGACAGCAGGTGTCAAATCCAGAACTCAACTGACCCGTAACAAAAACACCAAGTTCCAGTTTTAGTAAAATCTAGATGCCCAGAAGCATCATTTATTGCAAATCAGTTAACCAAAAAAAATACATCATTTTTGCAAACTACAACTTTGCATGTAGATAACTTTATTACAGAAGATATCTTTTCTTAAACTACACTCTAGTTTATAAAACATAGGAAGATTCAACACCACGTGATGTTTTTATCACTCATATTAGGCGTGTCACAATAACAGTGGTCTGAAATGTTAACTAAGATGAGTGCTCAGCAAGGCGCTGTGCCTTGAGAAATATCCATTTTATTTGGTGTTCTAATAGAAAGGAATGAGGAAAAGGAACCCTTTTCTTAGGTTTTCTTGATTAACTGCTCTCTATCTGCCTGTCCCATACATGTTATCTAGTCTTAGGGTGTCTGCTTGCTTTTGCACCCGAGTGAGTGATATTCCAACACCTCTATAAGGTGATATATTTATGATATATTTAAGACTTGCTCGTTTAGATTTTTGAAACAAAATCCACCTTTTCTTGAAAAAAAAACACAAAACAAAACAAACAAACCAAAAAAAAACCCCCCCATATTTACAAACATTAAATCTGCCACAGGCTTATACTATATTTTACATGATACACAGAACGAGTGCACATCAGTATAAAAAAAGATGCATCACTCCAGGCTAACGTCACAGAACAAAATGTCAACGTTTCACAGCACAGCTGTGCTGGCCCCTCGCCCTCCAGTTTGGCCAGTCCAGCCTCCCACCAAAACCAGCAGCACATCCCACTGGGCACCCAGTGAGGGCTCTGCCAGAGGAGCTGGGGGTGGCAGCGTGATAATGCTTTGTAATCTCACTCAGGGTGTCTGCACTGCCAGACACACCTTCTTCTAAAAAAATAGGCAGGCCATCCTTAAAATAAGGATGTGGTTTACAAAGTTTATATTGGCATTTATTTCTTAAAACAGTTACTCAAACACGAAAACAAAACGAAACAAAACAAAAAAAAATCAGTAAAGATAATTCAAAGTAAAATTAAGTCTCCTTTGTGTATATACTCCATAGTTATGGGCTTGCTCTCTTGGAAGTTTGGTAAATACATTTCTTTTTGATGGGGGACAGTATTCATGTTTTGTAGGGTTTATTTTTAGCTTAGAAACTGTTCTTACAGGTCTATAATCCTGATTTTCTTTTTCTTTTCTTTTTTTTTTAGATCATAAAAATCATTTAAATATATATATTTTTATATATATAAAAACAAGAGAGAACAAAACTTTCTATTATCAAGGCAAATGTACAACTATATAATACTGAAATTTAAACAAAGATTCATGACCGGTACCATAAAATGTCCTCTCATATAATTGCAAAGGAAACATTTTAAAGTACATTTAAAAAATTTGTCCATACTTAGTATTTTTCCCCTTAAGGAGTGGTATTTTTAGTCAATTTTTCCTTCCCCTCTTCTTTCTCACCTCTCTTTCTGAGTTGAAAGAGAAAAAAAATAAATTAATGGCATTTCAGAATCACAAATCGTTGCTTATAGCTTTACATAAACATTTCCTCTCAAATCAAACACAATGAACCCCCCCAAACAAAAGAGAACGTCCTATAAAAACCTAATTTGTTGATTTCTCGAAACACAACTGGTGTCCCACACTGAGTTCTTAACAATAGAACATATAAATAAAAAGGCAGTGTTCTCATGTAAAATAAAAAGTACATAAATAAATACTAAAAAAAAAAAAAAAAAGTAATTAATTCGTCTTTTTCTTTTCTTTTCTTTTTTTTTTCTTTTTTTATAAAAACATATTTAAAAAGGATCCTTTAATAAAAGCATCCGATGTCCTTTTTAAAAGAAAAAAGAAAATCTCCCTCGAGCTTCTGGCTCGCAGTGAGCGTCTCTAAAACACCTTTTTTTTTTTTTTTTTTTACTTGAAGGCCTCGGGGATGTGTCCCATCTGTGACTGCATACTCGTGGGAGGGCTGGAGATGCCCTCGGACCAGTCGGACACGTTGGAGTGAGGCGAGGAGCTGGACCACTGGTCCGGCGACTCCGGCGACGGCGTGAGGAAAGGGTGGTCGGGCACCTGGAGCTGGTGGCTGGGCGTGTTGTCCAAGGGGGAGGAATAACTGTGCTGGGAAGGAGGGGTCAGGAACTGCGTGGTGGTCATGGGCTGGGCGAGGGAGGAGGGCAGGGAGGTGGGCAGCATCTGGGAATCCTGCGGCAGGATGGTGTGCACGGCCATGGCGCTGCCGCTCACCGGCTGCAGGTCGGGCTGGCTCAGCTCCGTACCGAGGAAATTCTGGCCCAGGTGGCCGCTCCCGTTGGAGCCGTTGGGGTTGTGGTGCTGCTGCGGCGGCTGCTGTGGCTGCTGCTGCTGCTGCTGCTGCTGCTGCTGCAGGTTGGGCTGCTGGAGCTGCTGCTGCTGCTGCTGCTGCATCTGCTGGAGCTGCTGGCTCTGCATCAGGTGGGGCTGGGACGCCAGCCGGGCGTTGGGCATGGCCTGGTAGCTCATCATCTGCGACAAGCTGGTGGTGGGCAGCCCGTTGTGCAGCGAGGTCATCATGCCGTGCTGCAGGTTTTGGGGCTGCTGGTGCGCCCCGGGCTGCAGGTTGCCTCTCAGGGGGTTGTACTGGCTCTGCACCATCCCGTTCTGCAGCCGGGTGAGCCAGTCACACTGCCCGTTCAGGCTGGCCCCGCTGCCCACCGAGAAGCTCATGGGGGCACTGCTCATCCCCGTGCTGGGGCTGGACACCGGCAGGTGGGACAGGCGCGGAGGCACCGAGTCGAAGCCCATCCTGCTGGAGCTGCCCATGGCCATATCCTGCTTGCCCGCCATGTTGAGGTGGTTGATGCTCAGGTGGGCATCGGGCATGCCTGGCAGGTGGTTCAGAGGCATGGAAGGCGACTGCTGGAACGGAGAGGTCATCAGCGGCGGAGAGGCCACGTCCGAGAGGTACCCGTGCGGCGACTCCAGGGAGTCCACTGGCGACAGCACACCGGAGTTGTCAAGCAGACACCCTTTTCCATCCTGCGACTTTTTCCTCCGGGCTTTGAGGTCTTTGGCGTCCTTGCCATTGCAGCTCAGCCCCTTGGTGCTCGGCTTCCTGGCCTTCTTGCCCTGCACGGCGGGCTTGAGGTTGCCGATGTAGCTGTTGGGGGAGCAGAGCGGGGGCGACAGGGTGGGTGCCCCCAGCGGGCCGTTGTGCAGCGTGGGGCTCCGCACCAGGTTGTACTCGTCCAGCAGCCGGACGATGTCGTGGTGCATGCGCTCCTGGGCGATGTCCCGCGGCAGCCGGTCCATGTGGTCCGTGATGTCCCTGTTGGCAAAATGGTCCAGCAGGACCTTGGCGGTTTCGTAGCTCCCTTCTCTGGCTGCCAGGAACAGTGGGGTCTCCTCCTGGAAAGCCAGCAAGGTTTGGTTAGGGTTGAGTTCACAGATTCTCCTGGCTAACGCTGCCCTGAGCTCCACACCCACGTGGTTGGGTGGCAGAGATGGTCTGCCTTCATCTCTCCTCTGATGAGGGTTTGCTCCTTCTTTTTCCTACCCTGCTGAGCCATGTCCTTGTGCTGGTATCAAACCAGGAACCCTATGAGTGACCCAGAACATGCTTGAGGTGGCCACAAAGACACTGCTCACCAGGCACTGCATGGCCCCTCAACATCACCCCTACAATCAGATCCCACACTACTCCTTTGAGCTAAATCCAACTTCATTCACAAGCAGAACAATCAAATCAGAGTCTCAGTGCCAGACATTTGTAATTTAGCCAGAAATTACTCTTTAACAGACTCCCCAAATGGTTCTTCGCTTGCATATATCAGCCTAGGAGATCCTACCTTATTATTCTGCATGTCCTTATTGGCACCATTCTTCAGGAGGACCATTGCAGCTTCCACATTGTTCACAGCAGCTGCCCAGTGCAGGGCTGACTTGCCTGGAGAGGAAAACCACGAAATACAACACACATCAGAGAGTGCTGAGATCAACAGCAAGCAGCCCTTTTGTCCCATGTCTGGGTGAACTGGTGCTTTAGCTGCCTCAGTACCTAAATCATCCACGGCGTTGACGTCAGCGTGGCAGTTGATGAGGTCATCCAGCATCCCCTCCACAGCCAAACGAGCAGCCAGGATCAGGGGAGTGGTCCCGTCGTGCATTCGGGCATCCAGGTCTGTTGCCCTGTTCCTAATCAGGATCTGCCACAAGAAGGGCCAAAGCAGAGGGAACACAAACGTGAGGAGGGGCAGACAGCAAGGCACTCCAGATGTCCAGGTCTCAGGACCTGCAATGCCCTTTCCAGAAGTTCATCTCTGCAGCTCTGCTCCCAGTCCAGCGCTGCTGCCGTGGGGTCGCTGCTTTGCTCTTCCCCAAGACAACAGGGGCTTCATTTTTTACGACAAGCGAGAGCAGACAAGACTCTTCACGTAGCACCACCACTTCCCCCCCGAAACCCCCGAAACCGGCGGCCAAAGCGTCGCTCACCTGGAAGACTCCTTGTGCGTCGGCAGAGACGGCGGCGTGGAGCGGCGTCCGGCCCATGTTGTCCTGGATGTTGGCGTCGGCGCTGGCCTCCAGCAGGCGCTTGGCAGCGTCCGAGCGCGAGTACCTGGCGGCCAGGTGCAGGGCGGTCTCGCCCGTGCGGTCGGTCTGGTTGTGCAGGCTGGCGCCCTGGTAGATGAAGTCCGAGATGACGGCGGGAGCGTCGTCCTCCTCCTCGCTGTTGCCGGTCTCCAGCCCTCCTCCGCTGCACGAGGCGATCATGAGCGGGGTGAAGCCGTCTGAAAGCACACGGGAGCTCGGGATGAAAAAAGGCTTTTTACCCTCCTGTAACGCAGGAGGCTCTGCCAGATGCTCTGCCTGCGATAGATGCTTATTCTCCTGGGTGCACCAAGACTGAGTTCCTGACTAGTTCTGAACATCAAACACGAATATCCTTCCTCTGATATGGATCTGAAATTCCTCAGTGGTATCTCACTGCTTTTCCTATTTCATCTGCTCCATGTAAGGTGCAGTTTGTAAGGAAGGCTGCTCAAAGCAAATAGAGTATGGTAAATACCTTCATTATTTCAGAGGACAATTTCACAGATATGGGGAACACCAAGTGTTTGTAAGAATTTAAAAATTCTTACTAACCATTCTTAAAAACCTTAAAGGAAACGTTAAAACCTTAACCTAATTCTACTAACCATTCTTAAAAACCTTAAAGGAAGACTGTGAAATGTACAAGTTGGGTGGCAGGAGAAGAATATAGGAGCAGCAGAGAGATAACCTGGGTGATTTAATAGGTACTTCTGTAATTTCCACTTCAGTCACCGAACAAAAGAGCTCTCATGGAAAGCAAGATGTGACAGAGTCTCTCTCTAAATCACACACAACAGCAACCCTGTGGTGCAGAGCTTGTAGCAGTGACTCTGCACCAGCAAGGGACAGGGAGGGCTGTGGGGCTGCTGCTCTCTCTGCAGGGGCTCAGGGAGGGCTCCACATGAGCTGCCAGCCAGTGCAGAAGTGCAAGGGGTCCTTACCCGGCCCTCTGACGTTGACATCCATGCAGTCAGCATCGATTTCCCCCTGTGGAGGCGTCGGGGCCATGGAGGAAATGCGCAGGTCAGCGGCGTCCAGGTGCTGCTGCGTCCACTGCCTGTGATCCGTCTGGTCATCCGTGTCCGGCAGCATCGCCTGCTCCTCAAACTGAGGGAAACAGCCCCGAGTGAGCTCCCAGGAAAGAGCCCTGGGCTGAGCTCCAGCCTGGGAAGCTCTGCGAGGCTCCAAGGTGTGCGTTTGTCACAGGCAGGTTTGCAAAGGAGCCGAGAGCAGCAATGGGGGGCCCTGAGGGTGCCTCTGCTCCTTCTGTGACAAACCCAGGAGTGACTGCCTGCAGCACAGGAATGTGGCAGAGGGCTTACCCTGAACTTCTTGGTGTCCAAGGTCTCCTCATCACCCCACTCATTCTGGTTGTCATCCATCAGCGTGCCGTCCGAAGCATTTTTGAGGGGTCTTTAAAAATAAAGCCACAGAAAAAAGTTATCTCCTCTGCAGGAACTGTTTGTGATGTTTGTCCACGTACAGGCACAAACTGAAAGAAGAATCAACCAATTTCCAGGAGGTTCCCCTCAGCTTGCATTTCATTTTTTACCAAGTGCAAAAAAGATTACAAAGCACAGACCACACGGAACACTGCTTTTTTCCCCCCCCCATGCAGAACTTTAAGACCCCCTGATTCTTCTCCTCCCTGCCACACCACTACGATGCACTAGAGAACAAAACTCCAGCAGGCTCTCCCAGAAGAGCCCAGAGCAGCCCTGCTGTGTCCATCGGGTTAGCAAGCAAATTACTCACTTCAGTCCGACAGAATCCTCCCCGAGGGGCTCCCGTCGCTTCTTCTTGCTGGACTCTGTCACTTTGAAGCCTTCTGGGAACCAGAGCTGCCCATGCTCCCTGCGGCGCTTGCGGTTCACCAGCACTCCCAGCCCGATGAAGGCGAGCAAGACCAGCGCAGCCCCCACCACGTACATAGGATAGAGCTGGGAGTTCTTCGTGGGCTCGGCCGTTTCACCTGCGAAACAGTGGGGCACAAAGAGATGCTGAGACATTAAGCTGCATAGCAAAGCAGGGACGGAGTGGAAATGAAGGAAAATTTGTTAATAGAGGTACCTAAGTCTGATCTAAATCAGTGCCCCCCCCCCCCCAAAAAAAAAATAAGGTCATTTTATACGCTATTAATCAGAATTGCAAACTATCGGCAAATTCTCGGCTGCACAAGGCAGCCTGCACCAGGAGACAGCTTCACTTTTTTCTCCTTTAAGGAAAAGGATTAGCAAACTTCAAATCATTGCGCTTGCATTGAGCTGTTAAGACAAAAGGATTTAGGGGGGATTTTCAAGATACAAACTTCAACTCCTTGCATGTCACTGATTGATTGGAGCTGCTTGGGTTTTCTTTTTCTTTTCTTTTTTTAATAACTTTTAGAGTGATAATGATTTTGAAATAAAACCCGGAATAAGCAAAAATAATAAAGTGGGCTTGCAATTTTTTTTTTAAAGAAAAGACTTAAAGGAAAGAAAAAAATATACGTGAGGTTATTAAAACCAGACTGTGCTCAAATGCAGCCAATTGACAGATAACTAAACTCGGGGAAGGCTGGAAAGTTTTGGCTGTCTCTCCTCCTCAAGTGACCAGCTGTACTTACTTTTGACAGCTTCTATTTTGTAGGGTATGTTCAGGTTGCCAAGGGAGGCCAAGGCTCCCAGGAATGCTGCCACATCAGTGGCACTCTGGAAGCACTGGGAAGAAGACTGGATGCACTGGCGGTTATCAATTTCCAAGTAGACAATGGATCTGTGAGAGAGACGAGTCAATAAGGAACAGGGAGAGATGACCACACCGAGGACATGGGCCAGCCCTGTCTCCCTTCCCTCTTTAACCCCCATCAGTGGGAATTAGAAGGTGGGAACCCATCCCCTTGCTCCCCTGTGGCCCAAAGCCTGCAGCTCACACTCATGGTCTGTTGGATTTGCCTCAGTGAATGCTGTAAAATCCAGCTCTTTATCTACAGGAATGGAAGGGAGTCTCTGCTTCACAATGTTTTATAATTACCCAGACACTACAGTATCTTAAATAATGCTGTTTGGGAGCTTTCAGATCTTCTCATATCAGTTTCACTGCTCTAACTCCTTTGCTTTCAGGGGTTTTTGATTGAGTCCACAGAGAGGGAGCAGGTTAGATGTGTATGTTTACACCAAAGATCTCCAAACACAGATTGCAGTAATTGAGTTTTACAACAAAGCTCTAGAAAGCATTTCCCAGGGAGAAAATGAGGCTTAACTTAATGACTTCCTGAAGTCAGACAGTCGGTCAGGCCAACCTCTGCTTCCAGGTCCCACCCAGCCCAGCCCCGGCTCCCAACAATGCACAGGACTCCTTCAATCGTGAGAGTCGGGCAGCATTGTATCAGGGATTCCTGAATGATCACTCCATTTTCCCACATGAGAGCAAAATCCGGTTTCTGTTCACACAGAAAGCAACATCTAAATACAATTATCTGGCCTACATCCTTCCCTTCCTAGCATGTTACTATTATCAACACAGAGAATGCAGTGAGTGCTGCTCAGAGAAAATGGAAGCCTCTTACCCTCTGATGTCCATCTGATCGAGCTCCCTCTTCTGCCTCCTGCCAGCCCTGGAGTAGAGGCTGCTCTTCACTTTGTTGATGACAGCACTGGACATATCTGACCAGTCCTCTGTGGACCTCTTGATGTAATGTTTTTTCAGCTCCTCCTCGTTGCCGTAGTATGGGAAGATCATATACTCCCCCTTGGGGTTCTTCTTGAAGACCACGTTGGTGTGCAGCACACGGCTCAGCTCCCGCAGGAAGTTGAAGGAGTTGTTCTTCAGGTTCTCGGGGGTGATGAGGACCACCACCACCAGTGTGCCATCTGCCAGCTTCTCTGGCATGTTGTTTGCACAGTCCAGACCATCCCACTCGCACTCAAAATTGTTGCAGCCCTGGTCGCAGTGACCATCCGAGAAGTGATCTTTGCAGTACTGGTCATACAGAGGGCTGGGTGGAGGAAGAAGCAAGGCAGAAGAAAGAATTAGACCAAGTACTGCAAATGACACCTATCTGCTGAGAAAAGCAGTGGTGGTCTCTCTTTTGTATAAATATTCTTCACCCTGACAGACACCAAACCAGTTTACATAGAAAGCAGCTGTTTTATGCAGCACTGTGAAGCGTTCACCGCTGCAGGTGAGAGAGAGCAGCTGTTAAATTATACAAGAAAAAGGAACAAATTGCTGTGACTCAGAGAAGGCATGGGGACACAGAATAGTTACTAAGACCAGAGTTGGTCCAGGAATCTGGGACTAAGTTCCTGCTGTTGCCAAAGACAATGTTTGGGAAATGCTTGGATGTTAACATCATCATGTTTCCTGGCTGCTCTTCCATCTGGGGTCTCCCTGACTTGAAACTGACTCTGTTACTGCTGTGAGTTGGAGAATTCACTTCTGTGGATTGATACGAGCAAGGACAGGGAAGCCATCTGCAATGAGTCAAAGCCAGAGAGCTTCCAAGTAGATGTAAACTCAGAAGGACCACAGGGAGATGTGACTGCTTGAGTTGCAGCCCCACAGGCAGCAGAAGAGAATGTTGGGAGTGAACAGCAGGCCTGAGTCTAGGAGTTTTACCAGATACAATCAGAACAACCAGAGGGTCACCAGAGATGGTGACCCTGATGGGCTTCAAAACAAGACGGTTTTAAAGAAGCCACTTACTTGCACTGCCCCTCGTATTTCTGGCAGTCAAACCCATCGTAGAGGCAGCCAGCATTATTGCACTGGGAGTCACACTTGCCATCGTTGAAATACTTCCAGCACTGCAGAGACTGGGAGCAGTTCTTCCAGGGGTCGTTGAAGTTGAGGGAGCAGTCGCCGCCGTCCCAGCCGCAGGCGTGGTTGTTGCATTTCCCGTCGCAGATCTTGTTGCCGGCGTACCCCGCGCACACGGCGATCTCGCACTTCTCCTCGATCTTGGGGGGGATGATGTCCTGCCCGATGCCACCCTGGAAGTCGAAGTCGAGGATGTGGCAGTTGAGGCCGTTGAAGTTGGCGGGGCAGTTGCAGCGGTAGTAGGGGGCGGCGTCGCTGAAGAACTCGCAGGTGCCCCCGTTGTAGCAGGGGTTGGAGGTGCAGGGGCTGCTGGCCGGGTACTGGCACTCGGGGCCCGTGAAGGCCGGCGTGCACATGCACTTGGAGCTCTTGTGGATGGAGATGCAGGTGCCACCGTTCAGGCAGTGCAGGTTCCCACAGGTGCGGGAGTCGTTCTCGCAGGTGGCACCCACGAATCCCTGGGGAAGGCACAGCAAGGAGGGAGTCAGAACCGCTGATGCCGTGCTACAAGCAGCATTAACACACGTGTGTTCTGGGACACTGAAACTCACCCTCTAAAGCTGGTGATGGGCAAGAGTAATCTCGAATGTAAAGCCCATTAGAGCATCCCTCCAAAGTGAAGGGAGCTCTTCTCCATAGCTGCCTGTCCCACTTTGCGTGGTGCAAATATCTGCAAATATCTGTCTGTCCCACTTTGTGTGGTGCCTGTTCCACCTTCAGGCCTGAGCCATCTTCTCCTTAACTCTATTCCAGCATCCTTGCAAGCGTGGAGGGTGCACATTTACGGACGCACCCACAGCAAAGCATCCTCCCCTTCATGCCCATCCCAGGTGGGGAAGCCTCAGGGGCTGAACTCGCCTCTTGACCACCTCTCATGCCCACACTCATTCCCTCCTCCTGGAGAGGAGCAGGCACCTACCGGGGGGCACTTGCAGATGAAGCCACGGCCAGTGTTGCTGGCAACAGCACAGGTTCCCCCATTCCTGCAGGGTTTGCCTTTGCAGCCGTCCACCACGGTGTCACAGCGACGGCCTGCGAGGGAGAGGAGCGTGTGAGGAGCAGACGAAGGCGTGCAGGGATGCCTGGGGCGGGGCTGGGGGCTGCAGGCTGGGCCCTGGGAGCAGAGGGGATGCAGTGCTCACCTGCATAGCCAGGTCTGCACTCGCATTTGTAGTCATTGACCCGCTGCACGCAGTTCTGGGTGCCGCGGGCGTCGCAGGGGTTGGACAGGCACTCGTTGACATCTCCCTCGCAGCGCTCCCCTACAAAGCCAGGGGGGCAGATGCAGCTGTAGCCACCTACCCGATCCTTGCACTTGCCATTGTTAAAGCACTTGGGCCCCAGGGTGACAGGATCAAAGAAAGGGCTGCAGTCATCCACATTGATCTCACAGTGCACCCCTAGAGAGAGGGGGAACAACCCACACAGCTCATCAAACAGTATCGGGGGGCCCGCTGCTCCCTTGTGTGAGCCTGCCCTGCCAAGGGGCTGAGCCTGACCACGTCAGTGGCAGCCTGAGCCACCTCTCGGGCAGGAGGGACACGGCACCGCGTGGCCAAGGCCGCGTGGCCTTGATGGCTAAGCCCACAAGCAAACACAAACCTCGCCCGCTGCGTTTGCTGCTGCCAGCCCGAGCAGCTAATGAGCAGAATCCAAGGATATCTGCACTCAACCCACTAATGCCCCAGCCTGGGGAATTAATTTACCTTGTGTTCCTCTGGGGCAGGAGCATTTGTAGGTATTGATGAGATCGATGCAGGTTCCTCCATTCTGGCATGGGTGGGACAAGCACTCATTGATCTCCTCTGAGCAGTTAACTCCATGATAGCCAGCCACACACTGCAAGGAGGAAAGAGAGGAACTATCAGAGAGGCTCCTTCCATTCCCACACAGCTCTAGGAGCATAGCCAGCACCCGAATCTCCAGCTTGGTAAAGGGGCATCATGCAAGGGCAGCATCTTGGGCAGCAGAAAAGCAGTAACTGAGGCTTTTTCCCTGGGAATTCCTGCCCCCTAGGCACCCACCTCGCAGGAGTAGCCTCCCAGGTAGTCTGTGCAGGTGGCTCCGTTCTGGCAGGGGTTGGGGGAGCACTCATCCACCTGCTCCTCGCAGTAGCTGCCGGTGTAGCCGGCTTGGCAGCGGCAGAAATGAGTGTTGCCAGTGTCAACACAGAGCCCCGAGTTCCTGCAGAGATGTGCTACATCGATACCTGTCAGGGAGAGCAGAGTGAGATGAAGGGACCTTGGTGACAGCCACACACCACAGGGCCACGTCCTGGCCACCACACAGCCCACAGGGAATCACAGCCTTGGGCGTGCATTGCTAGAGCAATCCTTGAGATCGCTCTGTGCCAAAGATGCCCACCAAGAGAAATGGCCACATCCCTGCTCAGGGGACACCTGGGGACCCCAGCCTGGCCCTGTACACGTGGCAGGGCCTTACCTTGCTGCTTAGCAGCCACCTCGCAGGACACGCTGGGGACATCGCAGTAGAGCCCTGTCCAGCCGCTGTTGCACTCGCAGTGGTACAGGTTGCTGGTCTGCCAGCACTTGCCTCCGTTTTTGCAGGGTGAGGAGTCACACCAACGCACCAGGTTCTGGGGGAGCAGAGCAAGAGATGGGGGTGAGGACCCAGCAGGGCTCCTGCAGGAGTGGAGACTGCAGTGACCCCCAGATCCCCACAGCAGCATCCACCCGAGGCTCCTGTACCTGGCAGTTGAGCCCGGTGTATCCCTGGGGACAGGTGCACTTGTACGTCCCGTAGCTGTCCTGACACGTGCCCCCGTTCAGGCACGGCTTGGAGTCACACTCATTGATGTTGTGCTCGCAGTAGCTGCCCGTGAAGCCGGGCAGGCAGACACAGGTGAAGGTGTTGATGCCATCCACGCACGTGCCACCGTTGAAGCAGGAGCTGGGGACACAGACATCGCACCCCAGTGAGTCACCGCCAGTTGTGCCCCACGCCAAAAGCCCCGCACACCAACCCAGGGCGATGGGGACCTCAGCCCCTCGTCCCAGGTGGCAGGACTGTACCTCTCTGTGCAGTCAGGGGTGTTGTTCTCGCAGTGGATGCCGCTGAAGCCGGAGGGGCAGGTGCAGGTGTAGCTGTTGACGCAGTCGGTGCAGTTGGCCCCGTTCTTGCAGGGGTTGCTGGCGCACTCATTGATGTCCTCCTCGCACTTGGGCCCACGGAAGCCAGCCAGGCACTCGCAGAAGAACGTGCCAATGCCATCGGAGCAGGAGCCACCATTGTGGCAGGGATCTGGAGAGGAGGGACGTGCACGTGAAGATGTGATGGGTCCAGCTGTGGTGCATCTGGCCCAGCCCGGGAGCTGCCCCACGGCACTGTCCCCATACACATTCCCTGGAGGAATGGACTGAGCCCATGGACTGGGCAGAAGCCACACCAACCCCTCCAGGAGACTGGGCACAAGGAGAACCCATGGCCCACACTGCCCCCCAGCCTCCTTCCTCCTGCCTTGGACTGACACAGCTCGACAGGGACATGCCTGAGGTGGCCCAAAAGCCAAGCAGGGCTCGCAGCACAGCCCAGGCCTCCGTGGCAGCCAGGGCTGGTCCATGCATGGGGAGGAGAATCCCAGCCCCAGGAAGGGTGATGAGGCTCAGGGCTGGGCTGGGTGCAGTCTGGGGCAGCCCCTGCTCTTACTGGGCTTGCAGTCGTCGATGTCGGTGTCGCAGTTGCGGCCGGAGAAGCCGGTCCGGCAGGCGCAGCGATAGCTCCCGTTGGTGTTCTGGCACGTGGCCCCATTCCTGCAGGGGCTCTTCACACACTCATTGATGTCAATCTCACAGGTCTGACCTGGGGACACAGCAGGACAGGGATTGCGTGGGCTGGGGGTGCTGGTGAAAGCCCCAGGGGTGACAATGACATCCTGGGCACCGCTCACACCAGGGCAGAAGCCAAGGGATGCAGGCAATGGCTGTGTCCCATCCACCCAGCTGAGCCATGGGGCAGGTCAGGACCCTCCCCAAGGCCTGGCTCCCTCCCCTGTGCCTTTCCCTCCCTGAGGGGAGCGGGGGGTTCTAACCCTCAAAAGGGCCATGTCCATACCTTGCCAGCCAGGGGGGCAACTGCAGGAGAAGCTCTTGTAGTCCTCTGACTCCTGGCACTCGCCACCGTTCTTGCAGGGGCTGCCAGCACAGGGGGCCAGCACATCCTCACAGGTGGCTCCTGCACAGGCACAAGCACCCGCTGACACCCTCCAAAAGGACAGGTGGCCCAAGACCCCGCTATCCCTGTCCCCTGCCCTGGGCTGCTGCCAGTCTGGGGAAGGCTCTGGACCTCCCCAGCACCCCAGGGCAGCCCAGCTGGGGCCGTCTCCTCCATTCTGGGTCACCTGTGACCCCGAACCCCCACAAACTTTTAAGCCCTGGCTATCTGGGCTGCATGAGAGCACTGCACACTTCCTTTGGCAGGGAAGTGCTGCTCGGGGTGTCTTTCCCCCCTTGCACTCCCTCCCCCCTTCCCTCTCCGCTGCTTTTCCTGTTTACGTCCAGCCAGGGGACACGTTCCCTCCGAACCCTTATCTTCCCTGTCAGCCAATATCTCCTGAACTGGCCTTTGCTATTTTCCAGAGCCTTCCCCCTCCCCGCCTGCCCAGTCCCCGTCCCCCCCCAGGGGTTTCTATGGCCACTGGCGAGGGCAGGAAACAGCTCATGGCTTCCTGCGATTGTGCTGGGCTGCGCGAGCGGAAGCGCAGGGCCGGCAAACAGGAATTGGCTCAGCAGAATCCCCCAGCCCCTCGGCCTCGGATCGCCTCTTCCAGCACGGCCATCGCGGCTGGGGAACGCTGGGGTGTCAGTGGGGTGCTGCTGCCCCCGAGCCACCACCCCGCTGCCCTCCAGGAGGAGGAGGAAGAGGAGGAAGGGAGGAAGCTGCGGCTGGCATCTTCCCAAAGCTCCTGCAAATTTCCTCCGGCCGCGCCGTGGAGAGGTGGAGCCGTGGCTGTGGGCAGCCCCTCGGCAGGGCAGAATGAGGGAAGCCTTCACGCTCAGTGCCAGCTCACTGCAGGTGCTGGGACCAGTCTGGTGTCACACGAGAAGCAGAAAGTCCACAGAGCTGTGGTGGGGCACGGGGTGCTCCCCTCACCTGTGTAGGGCAGGAGGCAGTTGCAGGTGTAGCCAGCAACATCATCAATGCACGTGCCCTGGTTCAGGCAGGGGTTGGAAGCACATTCGTTGATATTGGTCTGGCAGTTGGGGCCTGTGTTAGGAAAAACAGACAGAAGTGGCAGTGATGGAGGTGTGCTGGTGGCAGGGGGCTGAGGCTACAGTGGGGACACGGTGGCAATGACAACAGCACACCCATTGCCCTGGGAAAGCCTCCTGTGCTCAGCTCCAGCCCTGAGCTCTGCTGAAGGTGTCCAGGAAGGCTGCACTGCCACAACTCCCAGCCACACCTGGGGCTCCACTGTCCCCAAAATGAAGCACCCACCTCATGAAGGCATCATGGAGCACCCACCCACAGCTTCCACCCAGGCCTCAGTGTGAGGGGAACATGGCAGCATTCCTGGCTGCACCCTTAGAATCATGGAATCACAGACTTGATGATGCTGGAAAAGGCCTCTAAGATCATCAAGTCCAGCCATTAATCCAGCATCACTATGTTCCACATCCCTTTTGAACACCTCCAATCATGGTGACTCCACTACTTCCCTGGGCAGCTTGTTCCAGTGCCTGGCCACCATTTCCAGGAAGAAATTTTTCAGATTATCCAATCTAACCCCCCACTTACCACTGAAGCCCTCCCTGCAGGTGCAGATGTAGCCGCTGGTCATGTCCTTGCAGGTGCCACCGTTCATGCAGGGATTGGACTCACACTCGTTGTTGTTAATGTCACAGTTTGTCCCACTCCAGCCAGGGTCACAGTCACACTTGTAGCTTTGGGGAAAAATTGGGGCATGAAGAGCTGGTCCATCCCAGCCCTCTAGGCTGCACCAGCCATCATTTATCCAGCAAATCCTGTCCCTTCAGGGAAATATCCCATGGCATGGCTCAGAGCATGGACAAGCACCAACTCAGGGGACAGATGCTCACCCTCCTCTAACCCTGACTTTGTTGGGGACCCTTTGGTCCCAGCAGCCCCCCAGCAGCCCTCCAGCCTACCCATTCAATCCATCGTGGCATTTCCCGTGGATGCAGGGGTTGCTGTTGCACTCGTTCACTTCGGACAGGCACTTGGGGTCGTGGAAGCCCTCGGGGCAGAGGCAGGTGAAGCCGTTGATGCCATCCTTGCACGTGCCCCCGTTGTGGCAGGGGTTGCTGGCACACTCGTCGATGTTGATGTTGCACATGCGCCCTGGCAAAGGGGGAGCAAGGAACACTTACCCCATGAGCACAAACAGCACGGCGTGGGGCGTGCACCCACCAAGGCAGTTCCCCCCTCCAGCCACCCAGGGAATGTCTGCTGCAGGCTGGGATCTCAGGACACACCACGCTGGCTGCCCTGCAGGCAGGGGGACTTCACACCCTGCATCGCCTGCCTGCCTTCATTAAATGGGACTGGGAAGAGGCCGTGCCCTGGGCTGCTTTGGTGCAGGAGGGAGCACCGAAGGGAGGAGGTTTCAGCCTGTAACCCTACCTGCCACGGCCGACAAAGCCAGGCTTTATTTCAGCTCCTGGCGGGCCCGAGGACAAGGGGCCGCGCGAGCGGGGAGTGGTGGGGGCTGCTCCCATCAAAGCCCTCCACCATTTCCAGCAGCCATCAAACAAACCAGTTGGACAAGGCAGCAACCTGATACCCATGGGAGTGGGTGCAGCAGGAGTCGAATTCGCAGCACCAGACACCCCTTTGATTTCGGACTGAGCCGGGGTCACCCTCCTGAACAAGCAGGAGCGCTGGAGGGTGTAAAACCTCCTACAAGCGGGATGGCAGCATCCCCCCTCCTTTTTGCACCCTTGTCCTGGTTTTGTGAGGCACCAGCAGCTGCAAGTCCCCAGGGTGTGAGGCCCTGCTCTCACCTGTGTACCCCGGCTCGCAGGTGCACTCGTAGCCATTGATCTTGTCAATGCACTTGCCGTAGTCGCAGGGGTTGCTGGCACAATCATCCAGGTTGATCTCGCAGTTGGGGCCTGGGGAGGGGAGAGGGGTTGTTAGGGGGTCCCCAAGAGGAGAGGAGTGTCATTAGGAGGTCCCCAGACCCGTCAAAGCAGTAAAATGAACCGCGCTGGCACCAGCTGCCACCACCGCCCCACAACAAAGCGCCTCCGCCACAGGCAGCTCCCGGCTGGGGCGCGGTTCCTGCCTGAGCTGGGCACCAAACTGGGAGAACTCGCCCTCACCCAGGATGCCCCAGGCTAGCCCCGGCACCAGGGCGGCTGCTGGTGGTGGCCCAGGGCCAACCTGGCCCAGGAAGAGGATGGGAGCGGGATGCTGCACCGGCACTGCCGACCCATGTGGAGCTCCTCCTGCTCACCTGTGGTCCCTTTGAGGCAGATGCAGTTGTAGGCGTTGTTCCTGTCCTGGCAGGTGCCCCCATTTTTGCAGGGCTGGCTCTGGCACTCGTTGATGTTGATGTCGCAGCGGTGGCCCGTGTAGCCGGGCTGGCAGAGGCAGGTGAAGGAGGCGATGCTGTCCTTGCAGGTCCCGTAGTGGCACGGGTCAGGGTCACACTCATCGATGTCGATCTCGCAGTGAGCACCTGTGAAACCTGCCACCAGCAGGAGAGACACGGGGTGAGGATGGGGGACGTGGGGTGGGGATGGGGGACATGGGGTGGGGATGGGGGACACTCCTTCCCACCCTCTCCAGGTGTGAGGCAGTGCACCGGGGTGGCTTTACCTGCCCCACCGTGAGCTCTGGGACCCCCAGGAGCGGGGTGCAGGCAGGGAGCACCCCGATGTGCTGGTGGAAGGGCTGGTCAGACCCCAGCCCGGGGGCTTTGTCCTGGGGTGCACAATGATCTGCACTAAAGCAGCCTCGGCCGCGGAGCGGGGCCCCGCGCTCGCCCGCCGCTCGTCCCGGAGCGCACGGGGGGGGCCGGCCGCAAGCACCCCCGAATAATAACCCCCCCCGGCAGCTCCTATTCTCCCGGCCAGCTCCCTCCCCGCCGGGTTTGGGGGTGGAGAGCCGAGGACAAAGTACAGCTTTGACTAGACCCCGCCAAGCCCACATAGCAGCTTTTCATCGGGGCTTGGCATTAGCAAGACACTAATTAGAGGCCATTCAGCTGGAAGATTTCTGGCGGGAGCTGCTCCACAAAAGAGCCACTGTTTGCCACCAGGGCTCAAGTCATCATTTTGTGCAACTGCTCCTTGGGTTTCGGTCGGCGAGCCCCCGCGGCCCTGCACCTTGCGTCCCCATAGAGGCAGCTTTATTCCTCCCTTCCTGCCTTCCCCCTCGCTGCCGCCCCGGCGGGCGGGAGCACGGTGGGACGGCTGCTGCGGGGCCACACCTAAGGACTGCCAGGCTCCATACACCTGGTTCCGGGGCCAGCAGGCTCCAGAGCTCGACTTGTTCCGCCAACACCAGGGAAAGGAACATCCTACCCCACAGGAGTCCCATCAGCAGGGACCAACCTCATTGATGGGCAGTTTGGGGACGCCTGCCACAGCAGGTGCTTGAAGAGATGGGCACTAAATGATTTGTCAAGGTGGTTTCATAGCATGTCACTGGGCAGGGCGCCCGCAGCCCCTCAGGATCCCCTCACCTTCAGTGCACTCGCAGCTGTAGGTGTTGGGGCCGTCCACGCACTTGGCACCGTTCTTGCAGGGGGTGCTGGCACACTCGTCGATGTCAAACTGGCACAGGTGCCCGTTGAAGCCTGGAATGGAGGGAGAAGTCACATCCCCGGACCTGCCAGGCTCCCCTCCCTGCCAGGCTCCCCTCCCTGCTGCCGGGCAGCTCCCGCTGGGCCCCCCTGCCCCGCTCCCGCCGGCCCCCCGCATCCCGGCTGGGGCGCCGGGTTTCCATGGGGACGGCTGCTGGGGGCCCTGAATGCGGGGCTGCGACCCACCATTGAGAGCATCTTATTTACATCTCTAGAGGAGCAAAGTCTCTGAACTTCAAAACCTCCTTTCACAGATTAACCGTCTCCCCATTCTCTGCTCCACCCCGTGACTTTGACACCGCATTCAAAGCCGCTGGTGCGGCCCCCACCAGCCCCCAGCCCTCCTTCCCAAAGAGGGGCCTTTTCAAGTGCAAAGCCGTGGGGTTTAATCCTCCTTCCCCTCTCCCATGGGCGGGAGCTGGAGCAGCATGGCCCGCACGGGGCTCAGCCCCTCATGGCAATTGGAGAAGCCGCCTCCGAGGCGCTCGCTGCACTCTCCCCGTTTCGGAGGGCTATGAAATTTAAGGAGCCCATTCTTGGCTCCAGCCGGGATGCATCCTGGCTCTGTTTCCACTGCAGTGGCAGAGGGATGGCTGCTGGCAGCAGGAGGGGTGCCACGTACCAGTGGGGCACTCGCAGTGGAACTCGTTGATCTTGTCCAGGCAGTTGCCGTTGTGCAGGCAGGGGCTGCTGGCACACTCGTCCGTGTTGATCTCGCAGTAAACCCCCTCGTACCCTGCCGAGAGACCCAGCACTGTCAGCGCCACGGCACAGGGCTGGCACAACCCCACATCAGGTGCGTTACACCTGGGCACCCCTCATCTTTAAAAGGCAGCTCAGGAGCTGTTCTACACGTGGTGGGATTTGATGCACAAGCTGCTCCTTGGATCAACAGGTTTTGGCTCAATCCAAGCCAAGGTTGGCAAGACGAGTTCAGTATAGGGCTGATGGTGCCCAAATCTCACTTCTTGTCCCCCCCAACACACAACCTTCACTGAGCTCCTTCTTTTTGGGGCTGTCCCCAGGCACAGAGGAGCTGCTGACCCAACCCTGCACCGAGCTGAAGCCCTCCCACTGCCCACCCCCAGCACCAAGGCTGAGTCCACAGGGCTGCCCACGCACCGGGCATGCAGATGCACTGGAACTCCCCGATCTGGTCCAGGCAGGTGGCATCATTCTGGCAGGGGTTGGAGAGGCACTCATTGACATCAATCTCACAGCGAGGGCCTGAGTAGCCCTGCAGACACTGGCACTGGAAGGACCCTTGAGTGTTGATGCACTTTCCTGCGTGCTCACATGGGTTGGCTCCTGGAAAACACAAGCACAGCTCTCAGGACTCGCTCCTGGCTGTGCCAGAGCCCTCCCCAGCCATGCTGCTGTCACCCATGTGAGCTCACCCAGCGAGCACTCGTCCACGTCCTGGTTGCAGGCCGGCCCCATGTACCCCGAAGGACACGTGCAGATGGCTTTGCCATTGACGGGGTTGGTGTCGCAGTTGGAGCCCTCGTTGCAGGGGTTGCTGATGCAGGCGTCGTCCAGGTGGCACAGCAAACCTGGGCAGCCAAAGGCACGTCAAGGACGATGGGCACACGAGTCATTGCGAACCAAAACTGCAGCAAGGAGCCAGGGGACATGCAGGGCAGGGGGCAAGGTGGGACAGGGCCTCACCTGTGCGGCCGTGGGGGCACTCGCAGTAGAAGGAGGCCACCCGGTCGTGGCAGGTGGCCCCGTAGAAGCAGGCGGCCATGGCGCAGTCATCGATGTTCTCGCTGCAGTCCTCGCCCGTCCAGCCGTTGACACAGACACAGTTGTAGCCGCCGTGGTTGTTGTGGCAGGTGCCACCGTTCTGGCAGGCGTTGGGCATCAGCTGGCACTCGTCCACATCCTCAGTGCAGTACTGACCTGCCAGGGGACAGGGCACCTGCATGAAGCTGGCACTGACCGCTCCCGATGTGAAGCAGAACAGCTCTGCCCACACTGTGCCCATCATCCCCCCCGGGCAGGACCCGTCCTCCCAGCCCAGCCCTGTGCCACCATCATTCCTGGCACTACCTGTCCACTCAGGCGGGCACTGGCAGTTGTAGGTGTTGACGCCGTCCACGCAGGTGCCCCCATTCTTGCAGTTGTTGCCCGGACAGTCGTTGATGTTCTCCTCACAGTTCTGACCCGTGAACCCTGTGCAGAGGAGACACCTGCCATGATGCCAACTCACCCACCGGCTGTGTCACCACCGTGCCCCTTGCCACCTCCAGCAGGTTGCTCATTATCAGGTGCTGAGTGTTTTCCAGGTGGCTTTGAAGCAGCTGCCTGGTTTGATCTTCATCCCCATTCCGCCTCTGCTGGGGCCTGGCAGGCAGCAGCTTCCTCTGCACGGGGCAGGGTGCCTCTGCTGCCAGAGCCTCCAGCCCTGGAGACGCTTGCCCCGAGCACTGGAGGATCTGACTCCACACAAGCCAGAACGAAGCAGGGCTGCTCCCACGAAGGCTTGTGGCACCCAGTGCTGAATCACTGGCGTTTCATTTCACTTGTAAAGAGCCTCAGCAGCAGCGCTTGCCCCTGAGGGGGATCCAGGTCCCTGCCAGGGCGAGCCACAATCCCACACGGCGCTGGGCTCATCCCAGCCCACCTCCTGCTTGGGTTTGTTATTGCCTCCAGCTGATAGCATGGAAACCCTGCCACCCCCAGCCTCTGCAGCAGGAGCACAGCAGCCAGGCCCTCCTCAGGACATCTGCCAAGCCACCTCTGACTGACATTTGTGTTAAAAGCTGCATTTACCGTACGACCCTCAAAGCTCTTGACCCAACTGCTTGGGGTTTGGGATGGCAATGCCAGCCCACAGTGCCAGTGTCCACCTGCAGCTCCCTCAAACTCCCCAGGGCATTCTGCAGGTCCAGAGCAGGCTGCTCCCCACCCAGGCACCAAAAAAGGTCACCTCCACAGGTAAGGACCAGGTGTCCAGACTCATCCTCTGTGGGACCCCAGACCCTGGCCCAGCTGGGAGCTTTCCCCTCACTCTCTCCACGTTTTCCTCTCTCCATCACATGGGGAACAACCACAGCTTTTTATGATTGCTGGTAGGAGTCCCGAGCAGATAACATTGATTTGCACCTCATTTTTAAGCAGAGGGGCTGAGCAGCCATAGCTCGCAATGTCCTAGATACCAGGATTAACTCATTTTGAACCATCCAAATGAGTAATTAGTACGGCAATTACTTTAAACTCAGGGTTACATTCTGCAGCGATGGCACGATAAAACAGCCAAGATTAGTTTAACTCGAAGAAACCCGGTACAGCCGGGCCTCTCCAGGAATGAAAAGGGGACATTGTTCCACGTTTGCTGTGCCACATACCAGCATATCAATCACCCCCTTATCATGAGGAACAGCCCCCCCGTCCCTCTGCCTCTGCTGCCGTGCAGCTCCTGCATTGTGTGCCGTGCAGGAGGTGCTGAGGGACCCCCTGTTCCCTGGAGCAGGGGCTGTGCCACCCCACGGGAGGTGAAGCAGCTCCTGCAGGATGCAAATCTCCTGGAATCGGCCCACGGAGCCGCAGCTGGGTGTGACAGCGCCGATCCTGCCGGGAGCAGGGCTCTGCCCCAGGCTGTGCCTCACCCCGCCGTGCCCGACGCTCAGTGAAAGTGCCTCGTCAGCAGAACGGCAGGGCAGGGCCAGCACAGCTCCTCCTGCCACCTCCACCTGCCCATCCCTGCGGGACACAGCTCGGAGCTGCTCCAAAGGAGCATCGCCCCCGGGAGCTCATCCTGCAAGGAAAGGCTTCCTTCCTGGCACTGCCCGCCCGGTCAGCCCCACACCTCCCCGTCCCTAAGGACAGGAGCTTTGCTCCAGCCTGGGTGAGCTGTGGTGGGGGTGAGGCAGGAGATCCTGCAGGGCCCTGTCTGTTCTGGATGGTTAATGACATTCCTGAGGTACTGCAGCCAAAAGCTTTGGGAAGGGGATGAAACCCCTGAAGCCGTGTCAGACATCAAGACCAGATCCCCCCACAGCTCACAGGAATCACTTATCTTCTCTAACCCAGGCTGGGCTGCCAGCAGGGTGTGGGTGTCTGTGCCATCTGGGAGACCCCATCCCCACCATGATGCCACGTCCCCAGCAGAGATGGGGCAGGAGCTACAGGGAGAGAGGCTGGAGCTCCCCATGGCAATGCCCAGCCCTGCCCAGGGTGCAGAGCAGAGAAGCCACCCAACCCTCATCCTGCTCTGGCCACGGCTGGGCTATGGGTGACCAGAGGATCAAACCAACCCCGCAAGAGACTCCTCAGGCAGCGCTGTGCTGCCCACAGCTTCCTTCCCAGGGACAGGGCGGGTGCATCCCCTCCACATCTGCCACAGCTGGCTGGTGCGGCTGCCTCGGGTGAGGACAGCACTCATCCCAGGAAACACAACCTGGTCTGAGCGTGGCTCCGGGCTGAAACTCCACTTTCATTTCTCCAGCTGACCCAGGGACAGGTGGAGCGTGGAGCAGCTCGGTCCCTTCTGCTCCCTGCCCTTACTGGGCTGCAGACCCACTGTCTGAAGGCAGAAGTGAAAGGGCTTGCTGGGGTCAGTGAGGCCTTTCACAGCTGCTGTTCTTCTCTAGGGTTTGCAGGGTGCCAAGCTCCTTTCCAGGGTGTCAAGATGCCTTCCAGGGTGCTGAGCTCCCAGGACGGTGCCCACCAGGCCCCTCCGCAGGAGCTCTCCATGCCAGAGGCTGCAATCCTGCTGGCCTGCTCCAGGGTTTGCCGGAGGGAGCAGCAGTGAGCACAGAGAGTTCCCCAGCTCCATTAGCACTCGGAAACTTTCCAAAATAGCTATTCCGGGCTAATTATTCCATTCTGGAAGTGGATTAAGCTAAAGCGGAAAAAGGCACTCTTATTCTGGAATATGAGCATCCGCACAGGGGCCTCTGCTCAAACAGTTGTTTTGGAAGAGCTATTTTGGTGAAACACAAAGTATATAAAGCCCCCAGATGAACTCTCCTCCTCAGGCATCGCTGCCCAACATCTTCCCTAAAGCACACGGCACAACCAGCCCACGGCCAGAGGGTTTTGCCCCTCCCAGAGTCACAACCCGTGGGAAATTCAGGCACTCCTCATTTAGGGTGGACTGAGGTGCTGCCCCATGCCTTCCCCTCCCTACCTGGCAGGCAGGTGCAGTCGTAGGTGGTGTCCCCGATCTGGCGGCAGGTGCCCCCGTTCTGGCAGGGCGAGGGGTTGCAGGGCACGTAGAGGTGCTCGCAGTTCTGCCCGGTGTAGGCCGGCTTGCAGGAGCACTGGTAGGTGCCCACCTCGTTGGTGCAGCTGCCCCCGTTCTTGCAGACGGGCGGGGAGATGTTGCACTCGTTGACGTCCTGCTTGCAGTTGGCGCCGTGGAAGCCGGCGGTGCAGCGGCAGATGTAGTGGGCTTCGAAGGGCACGCACTGGCCCCCGTTGGCACAGGGGTTGGAGGCACAGGGGTCGGCCTGCTGGCAGGTTTTGCCTGGGGAGGGCAGGGAGGGCAGGGTGAGGATGCAAACAGCAGCTCAGCTCTTGGTGGCGGTGAGGTGGTGAGTGATCCACACCGCGGCGCAGACCTGGATCTGGCACTGGCTGCACCTGATCCCCCCGCTGCGCAGCAGGGTCACAACTCCCCCAGCTACGACCCACCCACCCCCCAACCAGCTTTGCAGACCACCCTCCCCACCTCTCAGACCCCACAATCAGCGGCAGCTCTCCACCCCCGTGGCAGGCCATCCCTCCCCACGCCGGGAGGGTGCCACCCCTCACCTGACCAGCCGGGCGGGCAGCGGCACTTGTACTCGCTGAGCGTCAGCAGGTCGCAGGTGCCGCCGTTGCGGCAGGGGTTGCTGAGGCAGACGTTGTCGCGGGGCGTCAGGCACAGCTCGTCGGTGAAGCCCAGGCGGCAGGCGCAGGTGTAATCCACGGTGCTGCCGCGCACCACCGCCGTGCAGGTGCCCGCGTTCTTGCAGGGGGAGCTCAGGCAGGGGTTGGGCAGCTGGCACCGCTCGCCCACGTAGGCACCGCTACACCTGGCAGGGGCGAGAGGCGCGCCGTCAGTGGGATGGCCCCGAGTGGCCCGAGGGCGCCGTGCGCCCCCGGGGACCGGCCCAGCCCCGCACGCACAGTCGGGTTTGGCAGTGGCGAGGCTCTGCTCTGCCCTGGCTGCTCCGGGCTGGGAAGAGGAAGATGAAAGAGGTGCTGGGAACAAAGGCGTCCCCCATGGAGGGGCCTGTGCTGACTTGCAGAACCGCAGCCGCGGCGCTGACGTCCTGCGTCTCATCGCAGGGAGGTTCTTCTCCCTCCCCTCCCCGCTGAAGAGGAAATCGAGGCACAAGGGACCCATGGTGGGGGCAAGAGGAGCATCCCCATACCCACACCAAATCCACGGGGCCAGGCAGCATGGGGAGAGCCCTGCTCCCTGCCCATGCTGGAATCTCTGCTTCACCAGGGCTATTTTTATCCTCCCTCCGTCCTAAATCACTCAAACACAATTAAGCAGGGGCTCAGCACTGGCTGGCAACAGGTGGGACAAGTTCCTGCTCCTCAAAGTCAGCTGAGAGCTTCCCCAAAGCCAAACCCTGCACAAGGAGGGCGAGTGGCCCTGGCTGCTGCATCCCCTCTGCGTGGGGACCCTGAGAAAAGAACCCCCGATGCCACCACCAGGTTCACCGTCTGTCACCACTGGCCACCTGGGCTGGAGTAGGACTGGAGCTGGCACCAGAGATATGCCTTGAGGGCAAACCCCACCAGCCATCCTGGTGGGCCTGGGCAGGATGTGTGGCTGGCAGGACCCTGCAGAGGGGGGAAACTGAGGACAGAGGAAAGCTGTGCACCTGACACAAAAAAATCCCAGGGATGAGGCACAAACCCACCAGCCTGGGGGTAAGGCAACCCCAGCTGGAGGTGATGGGTGGGGAAGGTGACAGCACCCGGGCACTGGGGGACTGTGGTCCCCACGGTGCTGTGGCAGGTCAGGCTCAGGGCACCACGAGCTCACACCTGTTGCCATCAGATCTGGTGGGACATCGCATTCCTGAGCCTCCCGCTCTGCCTCCAAGGCTCCTGTGGCAAGGGGGTGAGCGGGGGGGGGGGGTCCCAGAGGATGCTGCAGAGCACAGCAGTCACCTGCAACCCCCAAAACAAGCCCGTGGGGCTCCTCTGGTGAAGCACAACCAGCAAACCCCACCCTCAGCCACCCCAGCCCGGAGCCACGGCGCTTTGCCGGCAGCAAGACCACGTTTCAGCCCCGCTCCCCCTCTCCTCCTACTTTTTTTTTTTTTCTTTTTTTTTTCTCTTTTTTTTTTTTTTTAACCCAATTCTGATTTCATTGTTGGGGATTGTGTGAGAATTTGTCAGGATTCGGAGACATTTTGAGTTAATGAGACGGCATTATCCAGGCCAAATGAAAAAGAAAATGTGTATAATAATAAATCAGGGGCATCTGCTCGGCACACAAAGGGCGGCGGGGAGCAGGTGTGCATCCTAATGAGGCAGAGCAGCTGCCGGCGCCCGCGGACGGTGCCCGGCTCGCCGGCGGCTCCGAGCCCCGGGCGCCGCGGCCGCGGGGCGACGGCGCTTCTGGGTGGCTGCGCGGGGGAATGCGGAGGTTGGGGCCGCCGGAGAAGGGCTCTTTGTGCGGGGCCGGGCACAGGCACAGGCGCGGGGACAGGAGCAGGCACAGGCACGCCGCCGGGCTGTGCAGTCATCTGGCAAAACCCCCGCCTCGCCGCGCCGCACACGCTTTTTTTCTTAAAACAATCCCCCCGCGCTACGCGGGGGCTGGCGGACAGCGGAGCGTCACGGGAGGCTCCAATGGGAGGGAAAGGAGTGGGGAAAAAAAAAAAGGGGAATAAGGGGGAGAAAAAAAAAAAAAAATTGATGCTGGACAAAGAGCGGCGGTGGCAGCGCGGGAAGCGCTGAGCGCGGTGGTGGCACCACGGGAGAGGGACACGACGCTGGGGACCAGGAGGGGATGGATGCTCGGCATCCCAGGCCAAGGCAGGAGGGCAGTAGGGCTCTCTGGAATTGGGGTTCCTGCGCCGTGAGGTCGGGGAGAGGGGGCACACAAGCCCAGCGCCCTCCCACGCAATTAATTTTGGGACCGATTCTGATTCCAGCGCAGGCAAGTGGGGGTTTGAACACATGGATGGGGAAAACAAAGTAAATCCCAGCCCGAATCTGGGCGTGGTTATTAGCCAGGAGGTTAATCAGTGATGGGAAGAAGAACCCCGTGGGACAGGGAAGCCCCTGCCTGAAGGCACAGGGAGGGTTGGGGTCACTGGCAGTGCCCAGGCTGGGGGCTGCCTCACACCTGCGGGGCTACTCAGGTGCTTTCCAGACTTGTGCTTCAGGAAACCCCTCAAGTTTCATAGAGCTGGTAGATTATTTTAAAATCAATTTCTGTTTGTTTGTGTTAAGAGCTGATTTATGGCCACAATCGGGTCCAGAAGTGAGGAGAGTGCAGCAGATGGCAGGGAAGAGTTCAGCTTGGAAGGGCTGGGATGGGCACAGGTGGGCCATCAAGTCCAGGGTACACTCACGTTCCATATTTCTCCTCCCAGAAAGGGGCATTCCCAGCAAATCTTCAGGAAAAAAACACTGCAGCACAGACACCCGTCCAATCCAGCAGTCACTGCTCTGACCCGAGGAGGAGTTTCTATCATTCCACGTGGGGCTGTGCAGCACAGACCCTCTGTCCATGCCCAGCAACTCCCAACCTCACACACCCACCTCACACACGGCTCCCAGCACGGGGAACCTCCCAAATCCTTCCATGGTTTCTAAGTCATCTTGGTTTCTTTGTGCCCAGGACATCCTCCTCTCTCACACCTGCTGGATTCCACACGGCTCCTGCATCTTCTGTAGATGCTTCAGCAGAGAATGGGGCTGTTCCTGCCCTCTCTGCAACAGCAGCTCTGGGACAAGCAGGGAAGAGCACATTCCCAGCTGTGGATGAAGCCACAGGATGAATTTCACTGCTCCCTCCCCTCACGGGTCCTGGAGCTCACTCACAGACAGACTGGAGCTGCATTTCAAAGCCCAGCGACCTCAGCAGATTCAGAGAGTCCTGGCTGCAGAGGAAAGCCTGGAGACAAGTCTCGCATGCAAAGCAGGAGATCAAAAACCAGGTGAAGAATCAGGGCAATCCAAGCTGTAGTTATTTTTCAACTTTTCCAGGTCTGGAAAGGCTGGATTCAACAGAGCTAAGTTCAACTCCCAGCTTTGCTACAACCTCACCACACAGCCACCTATTTCTCCAGGGACTAAAAACCTCTCCTAAAGCTCAGCCCAAGGAGCTGAGCTTTATTTTCTGTAAAAAAAAAACATGAGGCGGTGTCAGGGATTCCAGGTGAGCAGACGTGGAGGATGCGACGTCCCCGCGGGCTCAGCCAGGTGAAGATCACCCTGTGGTTTTTCCTTTGGCATTTCCCAAGCCAGGGCTACCCAAACCAAACCCCAAGCAGCTCATGGAAATTAGCATAGGAGACATTAAAGCTCGGCTTTAATTACAGATAGACCTGTTGGCAGAGGACAGGGCGGGTGCTGCAGGATCAAAACAGCTCAGGAGGGCCATTAGAAAGCGGCTTTGAGGCATTGAAATGTGGCCAAGCTGCCCGGGGTCCTGAGGAGCCCCTGTGAAAGCCTCAGTTAGGCCACTGTGGTCACGGTCCCAGCTCCAGGCATGACGAGCACCCCGTTCCCAAACCAGGCAGGAATGGCTAAAAATACCCCTGTGTCTCCCTCATTGTTTCCATTGACTCATTAATGTGCTGAGGAGGCATCAAATGCTCCATTTTAGCCACTGATGGAGGGTGATGGCATCCCCCTCCCCATCCCCATCCCGGTGATGGCCAAGCCCTGCTCCAACACACAATTCTCCCTCTCCCAGCACCATTGCAGCAGACAGTCTCACAACTCTACACTTTTGGGGTGTGTTCCACCAAGGGACCAGGCAGGACAGGGGACAGTCCCCAACGCTGTGGGTGAGGGTGCTCCTTGCAGGGGTGAACACACTGATTTACACCCCCCGGGTGTCTGGCCATCCCCGTGGCTTTTTTTTTTGTTTCTGGAGGTCAGGCAGAGGCTGGGAGCTGGATTCCCACAGCACCAGGCTGGGATGTGCCTTCCCCCTCAGAATGAGCATCCGAGTGCAAACTGTGCTGAGGAGGGACACGATTAATAACGCACTGAGCTGCCGGCCATAAATCCGCATGATTCATGGCCAGTGTGAAGGGTGATGGAGAAGGCCTTGTCCAAGGTCAGACAGCAGTCCCTGGGGACAGCCTGGGAACAGCAACAGCGGCCCCGAATTCCCACTCTGCTCCCAGCACCAAGCCTGGGACAAATCTGGATCTGCTCAGCACGGGCACGTGCATTTGTTGTGTCTGCTGCACATCCTTCAGGAGTTACAACCAATGGCCCAACGCTGCAGCTCTTCCAGCAAGGCTCCAGGAGAGCTCAGCAGATCAGAAAATCAGAAGCATGAATGAGCTGCAGGAGTATCAGAGCCAACTGCTGCCACAGCTCTGCTCTACACCTCTGCTTCGCTGGGCTGCCACAGCTTCCAGCACCTTTGGCAGAGTTGGGGTGTCCATCCCAGCCCCCCCAGCCTGTGGTTTCTGCTCTGGGTGCTCCCCGTGTGTGGCTCTGGTGCTGCCAGCCCTTTGTTCGCTCTGTCCCCGCTCGTGGTGCATGAGGCTTTTCCTCCAACCCACCAGCAACAGGTTTTGTCCCTCCGCAGCAATGCGGGCACTGAAAGCATCCCGAGGCAGATGTTTCTGTGACCTCTGACCCAAGACTAATGTTTTCCTTTCTGCACTAAGCTGCCATCTGCCACGGCCAGCACAGATGACACCCAGCCCGGCACGGCTCCCGCATGGCAGCACGGGGGCTTTGTTCAAATTTGGGGTGCACAGCCCTGCACAAGCACAGCCCGGGGCCAGGGTGTGTCTCAGGGGTGCTGCTGCACGGGGGATGTCCTGGATGTCCTCTCCTCTCCTCTCCTCTCCTGCATCACCCCCCAGCTCGCACCCCCCCTCCTGCCTGGCCGCAGCGTGTCCTCCCAAGGGACACTGAGACCGTGGCAGGGCTGGAGGTAAAACCCACTCTGGGCTTAAAATGTACAAAAAAACCCAACAAGCAAAGTGGAAACCAGGTGTAAACTGCAGCACATGCACGGACTGTCCCCCATGCCCATCCTATGGAGGGGGAGGTTCAGGGGACAGCCTCACACTGCAGGAGGGGACAGGGGGCTGGTGGGGAGCCCCACCCTGGCTCCTGGCCCCACATCCAGGCTGCCTCTTATCTGCTCTGCTATCACCTAACCTCTTCCTCACCCTCAGCTGCTGGAAGCATAAACGGCCGTGGTTGTTTTCCCCAAGGTATGAGCAGCGTGGGAAAGCTGAGCAGGGCAGGCTCAGGTCTTTACTCCAACACCATTCTGGGGGCACTTGAGACCAATGGGACCAGCACACTCCCTGGTGCTGGGTGTAGGGTCTCCCACCAGGGGGACAGGCCCCCACCCCGACAGGCTGGGCTGGGGGATGCCATTCTCTGCTCCGTGCTACCTGTGGCTCAGAACAGCCACCTCGGATGAGCCCCTGAGTCTCAGGCAGAGCCACCCCAGCACAGAGAAGGTTCAGGACCACAACTGTGACCTTGAGTGGTGCAGAGGGCCCCCCCGAGGGACCTTCACACCCCCAGAGCCCTGTGCAGCAGCAAATGTGCTGCGTGACCTGTGGGTGGCTGTGCCAGCGTGGTCGGGACCCCATGGAGCGAAGCAAGTGACCAAACGTGAGCAGGACACTCGGATTTCACATGTTTGCTGGCAACAGCTGAAGGAAGGAGAACCAGCCTGCAGGAGAGCCTCCCTCAGCTGCACAACAGCCCAGAGCCAGTGCAGGCTGCTCCCAGGTGCAGAGCAGTGACACGGCCCTACACCTCTCGGGGTAACCGTCATCCTCGGGCTGACAACGGGAACCACAGCCTCCTGCCCCACACCTTCCCCTGTGCCCCAGCAGCTGCACAGCCCAGGCAGCAGGGAGCCTGCTTTCCATCAGGCTGCCACACACCAGAGTCACCTTTCCAGTTGTGCCAGTGGCTCCCTGCCTGGCAGAGCCAGCTCTCTCCTGAAGTTACACCCTTTCCCGTAAGACACGTTTGCTCGCTGCCAGCCCAGCGAACCCTGATCTCCCCTGGCTCCAATGTGACCAGAGAAAAGGCCAGTGCTTGGGGATATGTCTCCCTGAGAGAAGAAACCTGCTCCTTACTCCAGCTTATTCCATTCATTCTCATTGCACTGCCTCCCCAGGAATCCCTTCCGTGATGCACGGAGCAACAGGTGCATACTGTGTTCTCCAGGACAGCTTCCTGCCTTGGAAACAGCCTGCTGACACAGGAGCACACTCTGGAGCCAGGGGAAGGCAGGGAGCTCTGGAAAACAATCCTGCTGGGGAATCAGAGCTCAGGACCCTGCTCTCTGCCCCACCCTCCTCGCTGGGCATCACCAGGAGCACACAGAAGGAAACGGGGTGCAGTGAGACGAGGAATACTTTTGGGTGCTGCCCTGATCTCCCTGGAGCACATGGGGGCTGTGGATGCTCCCTGTTCCCTGGCAGCCAGGAGCTGGGGGGGCTGCTTGAACCCCCTCTGGCTCCACACCTCACCTGCAGCGTTGCTCGGTGGTTCCTGGCACGTGTGCCTGTTAAGAAACCAAAGGCTTCACCAAAGCTCCCAGGAGAGCCAAGGCATGAAGGCAGAGCTGCCCAGATGCCCTCACCCATGTGTGGGGCACCCCGACTGGCTGATGCACCCTAAAGCTGCCCCGGCGCCAGCACAGCCCCACAGAAACCTCCAGCAGCCACGACGGAGCTCCCAGTACCAAAACCCAGCTCAAGACCTAAGTGGTGGTTTTTTAAAGAAGTTTCATCCAGGTCCTGCTTTATTAAACACTCTGGGACACCAGCCTGGGAAAAAAGCAGAGTTTCACACAGGGAGGTGGTTGGCAAAGCAGCAGGTTACTCCAAGTGACATCAGGTTAATAAAGCAAGAGCAGATCTCCATTCCTGTTTAATTAAAAAAGTAAACTGCAATCCCAAGTCTTTGATGTGTTTTTTTCTTCTCTTGTTCCATTTCATTTTTGACCTAGCCCAAGTCATCTAATTGAGATTTTAAGATCCAGACTTTCATCTGGAGAGAAACTAAAGGAATTCCCAAAGCTGGATATACTCCTGGACAGGAGTGGGGAAAAAACATGCTAGAGCCCTGTTCCTCCTATGAAGGAAAAAAAAAAAATGGCTTTGTTTCTTAAGCAGACATTAGTCAGGACAGTTTGGGAATCAAAGTTCCCATTGTAATGAAAAACAATATAATCCCATTACTAAGCAGAGTGGCCAGGCTATTCACGGGTGGTAACTGGCTACCTGGGAAGGAGCTGCCTTTCAATGGAGCTTCATTCACAACAAACATGAAAGATGTCGAAGGAAGAGCCCAAGACAAAACTCGCCTCATTCCCACCCTCAACAATGGCTGCTATGAAATATTTGTTTTCCCCAGCCGATGTTTTTTTTTATATCCTCTGCCGGTGTGAAGCTGCACGGCCCCATTGTTTGTGGGAGCCCGGCTCGCTCTGCTCACCCTGGCCCCTGCTCCTCCTCTCGCAGGAGCCCGTTTATGGGGTGACCACGAAGGATGTGCTTCCAGCAGAGGATCCCCAGGGAAAACAGCCTGGGCTGGGGCTGGCACATGGTCCCACCACCCACCCGTGTGACTTTCCTGGGGCGGGTCCCCCAGCGAGCACCCGCAGCGCCCATCAGACACTGGAATGGCACCCAGCCCCTGTGGCATCTGAGAACAACCCCTGCAACTGCTCCCTGCCCTCTAAAAATGTTTTATTCTTTAAGCCAGCAGAAGAAAAAGTCAGAATTTGGGGGAGATAAGGAATTTCTACCTCCACAGGCTGCCAGCCAGCCCAGCATTGCCTGAAGTCTCTCTTTCCTTCCCACCCCTTTTGGGGTAACTGCTGGTTTTCCCCTGCTCTGGACCCAGCACTTGCTGCCCATGCAGGTTGAATTCACTCTGCTGTGCTCTCAGAGCTCTGGCACACACACAGCCCCAGTGTCACCATTCACTAAGTGATGATAGACTCCTTTTTTTCCCCCCCTTTCCCCCTCAAACCAAGTTTTGGCTAAACACCGCGCTGCTCCAGAGCCAAATATGGAAAACTCCCACTCGTGACCCCACCATCCCACTCGTCTAATCCTGAACTTAAACCCTACGATTAGGATCTGAACAGCCACCAAAAATTTAAACAAGCTAAATTTAGCCCTGATATTTATAAACAAGGAGGAGAGGGGAGTTTTGCAGAGCACACGGGTGCCCCGTGGCACAAAGCCAACGAAATTCCTGCTGGGGATGTTTCAGTGGGATGGGGAGTGGGCAGAGGTGGCAATGGCCAGACAGGGATGGATCCAGCTCCCCTCAACCTCACAGCCATGGAGCTGCTGGTCTCCCTTTGCAAGCAAAACTCCCCCAAATAGTTATTAGCAGCAAAACTTGGAAACCATGTGCTTAAGGACCTGAGAGCAGACGGGCATCAGCTCCTGGGATCTGTATCCCGGGATTTCTGCTGCTGCCGAGTTTAACCAAGGAAACGGCGAGAGAGGGAGGGAAAGCCTCTGCCTCCGACACCTTTTGCCGGCAGAAATCCCTGTGTCAACATGACGCCCTCGCCGAGGGAGCAGGGACAATGGTGGCGGCTCTGCCCTCCGGCCGCAGCCCGCATTCCTGCCCCCCTCCCCTGGAAACCCCCCCTTTGTGGGGAGCAGCAGGCCCTGTGAAAGGGCCGTCTGTCGCCCTGCCTTTTGACTTGGAGGTCTGTGTCTAACATTTTAATAGGGGCTGGGGGCCGGGGACAGCCCCCTCCTCCTCCCTGCTGCTCCCCCGTGGGGTCACTCTCCCAGCCCGCCCCAAAGCATCCCAGCGGACAGCCACATTCCTCCACCTGCTCCAGAGGAGCCATCCCATGGCTTAACCATCCAGGAGTGCCTTTGGGAGGGTCTCATCCTGTTCCCCCCAAGCAGGGATGCTCCAGCAGGGCAGGAGTGCTGGGGACATGCTCTCCTCCATGGCTGCTCGTTGACAGCAGAAAATTCCTTAAAATAAACCATGGGACACTCACAAATGCTTGATCCCCAGGCAGTGATGCCAGCAGGGAGTGTGTGGCCCTTGAGGTCCCCATCACCCCACTGAGATGGGACAGAGTAGCTGACAAAGCCAAAAGCCACAGTGCCAGGGGCTCCTTGCCACAATCCTCTTGGGGACAGGTGTGACAGGCACAGGTAGCATCGCATCACACCACAGAGGATGAGGAGGAATTGGCAGCAGGACGCCAGACTCAGTCCTGACAACAGATCACGCACAGCCCAGAGGGTAGAAGCAAAGCTGGCACTGCCACTCTCAGCCATGGTGACTTTAAATCAAGCCCAAGGCCACAGGTTCCCCACCCCTGGGTGCCCCTGTGGCTCCCAGCCCACCACCACCAGGCCACTTGCCTGCAGGGTGCCCCTTCTATTAAATAAGGGCAACGTTATAGCATCATTAAAACTTAATAAATCCATTTCCCATATAAATACCATTAAATCCAGGTTTTGGGGAAGGGAATTAGGGTGAAAACTTGTTAAAAGAAAATTACTTCGGCGCAAATAAATTTTTGCAACTTGACTGAGCATGAAAGTTTCCCATTAAAATGCGACTCGGCTCCCTTTGCTGGAAATGTGCAAGAGCCTAATAACCATGGCCTAAACATTAACTGTTTAACTGGCTTTTCCAATATTAACTCCAGGCTGCCACGGGGGGAAGGGGAGGACGTGATGGGTGAGAGCTTAAAGCAGACATTAATTATGGCTGTGTGAGGGAGGCACACCCCGAGCTCGCTTCTCACCAGCATCCTGCTCCCATGGCGCACCCTGGGATTTTGGGTTTGTCCTGTGCAGAGCCATGAGTTGGACTCAATGATCCTTGTGGGCCCTTTCCAGCTCAGGGTGTTCTGTGATTCCCCACAGAATTGATTTTGGGTATGGCTGGCTTTAAGCACAGTGTGAATTCTGCTGCAGGTGGAAGGCACGAGTTGGACTCAGTGATCATGGTAGGTTCCTTCCAACTGAAAATATTCTTTCTGGGGGCAGAGCTGTCCATATATAGCCCAGCCAAACATCTCTCCCCCATCCCAAACTCCTCACAGAGGTTTTATTCCTGCATCTCTCCCACCAAGCACTGCATTTACCAACGGGAACCTCCAGCACCGTCGGGGTGCCCAGAGAAGCTGTGGCTGCCCCATCCCTGAAAGTGTCCAAGGCCAGGTTGGACAGGGTTTGAAGTAACCTGGGCTAGTGGAAGGTGTCCCTGCACATGGCAGGGGGTGGAACGAGATCTTTAAGGTCCCTTCCAACCCAAACTATTCCACAGTTCCATGGTCACCCTTTTAACCACCAGCAAATTGCTTGAGACATGTGGAAACCCCAACACTGTCCTGTACCACAGACCCTGCCCACGGGGGACCTGCCAGCATGAGGAGGTGACAGGAGAGGACCTGACCCACCAGATGTGCACGAGAGGAAGGCAGAGTCCAGATGTGGGTGCCCAGGTGTGAACAGGCACCATCACACCTGGCCAGATGCTCAGCTGGAAGCAGCACTGAGCTGCTCTACCAGCAAGACCTAGGTGTTAAACCCTGGGGAGCTGCCAGGTGGACATCTCTAACCATCCTGGGGAGCTGCCATGGTCTGGTGTCACTGGGACCAGCAGGGTGCTGCAAAGACATCCCAACATCACACACAGGAGCTCTGCTATAAAGTCCAGTCAGCAGGGCCTGACCCTCACACCTCTCTGCTCCTGGGTGCCTCCACACTCAGAGACCCAAGAATCAAAAATCCACCATTTCCCCTTGGCACCAGAGCAGCATTTCTATCCTTATTCCAGAACTCTGGCTGCAGCAAATCCGGGCTCATGAGGGCACCCTGCAGCAAGGCAGCATGCGGGACCGATGGGATTTGGGCACAGCTGCTGGGATGGGTGCATGCAGCACCATCCTTCAGGCATGGGGCTCAGCACCATGTGCCACGGGCACGTAATGAGATGAAAACACCATTTGGGAAGAAGCTGGAATGATCCCAAACCATCACTTCTCCAGACTGCTGATCTTTCTAACTCTGAACACAAAGCAGAGCTGCAGGAACAGCCCAGCTTGGGGAGTGGTGAGTGAGCAGCCCGAGTGCCCCTCGGTGCTGCCCCATCCCAGGCAGCAGAAGGAGCCTGGCAAGTCCTCAAGGATGCCTGCACACAGCCCTGAGTGGAGCAGGGGACCCTGGATACCTTTTTGGTCACTGGGAAGAAGGCAGGACTCAACCAAGACCCCACAGCAGGTCTGCTTTCCCAGGGGGGTTTAAGTTATATCCCAGAGGCTCTTCCACCCTGCAGCCCCAACACATGGTGCAAAACCTTCACCTGGCAGCACGTTAACCACAGAGAAGTCTCCATCCAGATCCAGAGCTCACCAGCTCTCCCTAAGTGCACCCTGGGGCTACTCCCTCGTTAAACACGCTGATACTCTATAAATTTCACATTCCACTCATGTACACACGCCGCCACCGCTTGGGACACCAACCAACACGAGCAAAACGAGGGTCACCACACCTGCAGGCCTGGAAAAAGCAGGTTAATTTCCAAACAATGTTATTTTAAAACTTGCTAAGTGCCTCCTGATTATGTTGTCCGAGCCCTTAATTGGTGAATAGCCTGGTCTAGCAGTGACTTATACGTGTCCCCCTCATGCTACATACAATAAACCATAAAAGCCCGGGAGGTGAGGTATCAGCTGGAACAAATGGACACGTTGTGGCTGCCAGGAGGAAGGAAGACAGCGAGTCAGGTGTTGAGATGGAAGAGATTTTGGTGGAATAAAACATAACCCCATACCACGGAGTGAGTGACCTCCAGTCCCAGGGAGCAGAGCTGCTTCACACCACGAGACCATGGAGATTGAAGATGTCCCTGCTCACTGCAGGTGACCTTTAAAGGTCCTTTCCCACCCAAACCATTCTGTGAGCACACAGCTTCGAGTACCTGGTGGGGAACAGCCCCACTGATGTGAGGTGATGAACACTGCTGTGAGTTCCTGATCCCCTCTGCATCACCCCATCTCTCCTGCTCATCTCTGTGCTGTGGGATCCGCTGAGATATCTCCTCTCAAACACATCCCATGCTCGTCACACAGGACAACCCTCTGGCCACCACAGGTATCCAAGCCATGAGGAAAACCAAGCAAAAAAAACCTCAGCCCAAGCAATAAAATCCCAAGGACATAGAGCAGAAGTGAGTGGGACCACCTGAGACAACTGATAGCCACCGAGACACCTTGCAGAGAGCAGAGATACAAACAGATTCTTCTAGACAAGGGCTAAAACCCCCACTGCTGTCCCAATGACCTCAGCAGCTGGGCTTGAGTTTCTATTCCACTGGAATCCGCAGCAGGTGACACTTTGGTATTTTTAATCTCCCCTCTTACCCATTTCCACCTTGTTCTTTCCGAGAATGAGATCAGACTCGAAAGAGCCAACAAGAGTTCTCAACATGGCTGAATCACTGCTCGTCTACTTCTTTAAGAGCTTCCTCTGCTTGATTGTTCAACACTCCACCCTCTTCCTCTCCAGCACCGAGACTGTATTTTTTCTTTGTTATTATTTCATGGAAATAACGTTGGGTTAAAGCACATGAGAAAAACCAAACCAGAAGGAAACTTCCGCCCTTTACAATGAGATAACAATGACTGAGCAGTTGAATAACTTAAAGGGCACAGAAACTCGCGGGGCTCACATCATTCCTCTGCCTTCCTGGTTGTCTCCTGAAAGAGTTTTGAGCTAAAATAATCACCTCTTCCCGCTACGGTCCCCTTCAGAATGTTTCTTCCCATGTTTCTGGCCCGCTGCCCGTGGAAGCTGGTGGTGGCAACGGGCACCAGCTCAGGAGCCACTGCCCTGGCTGAACGACAACGCTGCGCTGATTCATAAACAGAGGAAGTACTTTAGCAAACCGACTTTTCCCCCTTTTCAGCACAAGCCCAGTGATTAATTTAACTTATTCTCTCCCTCCACCATCTCTTTTGCTTCTCTGAGCAAGAGGAGAACCCAGGCACAGCTCCTCTGGCTTTAATGGCGAGAGGCTGGTGGAGCAGGGCTGGAAGCTCAGCCCTCTTTCAATGCCATCTGCTTTTAACTAGCGGAGCAAGGGAGGTCCTGGGAATAAATGTCACATGGCACAGAGAGCTAAAATCAGCCCGACTCATTTGCAGGGATGCCAGTCAAAACTAGGGTTATCCAACAGTCTAATTAGGAGCTATCACTAGAAGTCAAAAATGACCTCTTGGAAAAACCTTCTCATTTAGTCTGGGAAAATGCCTTAGTCCAAGGCGAGTGCCTTTTCTGGAATGCCAGAGCTCCCCAGCACCACAGAACCTCATGCCAAGCCCTGCAGCAGCCACCAACTCCAGCCTGGACCTTTTAAAGCTCCAGCTCTGGGACAAAAGACCCAGAACCTTCAGCTGGGGTCTGTGCAAGACCCACAAAACCGCTGCTGCTCTGCCTGCGCTTTCAAGATGGAAACCCTGCCAAGATGGAAAGCAGCTCCAAAGGAGCCTAATTAGTGTGCTTCTGCCTCAAGCCCTCCAACCCAATGCTTGGTCCCTCCATTCAATTAAAGCCCTGCATGCCCTGAACTGCCTGGCAAAGGGACAAGCAAGATAAGTCACCTGGAGCTTTACAAAGTATCCCTGTAAAATAACAAAAAGCAGAGAAAGCTCCTGGTCTCGCACCGGCGGTTCCCTTTCCGTAGCAGGGCTGATAACCCGGGGTTGGAGTTATCAGAGTCGGCTCCACGTAACCCAACGAGCTCTGTCCTGCCACAAGCGCCGGGACACTCGTCCTCCGGAGCAGCATCCCCCTCGTACGCTATTTATTTCACTCCACTTTCTAATTGGATTTGTGGGGGCAGCACAAAGGGGCTTTATGGCCAAACTTTGTTAAGTGCCAGGCCGAGCAGAGATGTGGCCAGCAGCCAAAATGGTGCATTTCACGCAGGCGCCAAAGGGCAGTGCCAAGCTTTTCTGCGTCTGGTATCTTGTGCTCTTGGCTCTGCTTTGTTTAAGAAGCTTGGAAGCAAAGCTCCTCGTCAAGAGATATTCAAACAAAGTGAAAAACCAGGATTCTGCAAGTTGCTATCAGGTAATCTGGGAAGTTGCACCTCCTTCAGTCTGGCTGTACCCCTATCACCCTGCATGGGACAAGAGCTTTAACACACCCAGAGCACACACCTTGTGCTCCTGCAAAAATAACTCACACGCGCTCACGAAGCCTCTGCAGCCAAGAGAGAAGTGGTTATTCACAGCCAGCAACCAAGAACTTCTTTAAAGTTAACTTTTTCTCTTAAAAAAAAAAAAAAACCAACCCACCCTGAGCCTACTTTGGAGGCTTCTCCAAATAGAGCTCGCACACATCAGATCTAATTAGATTCCATCACCATCTGCACATGAAATGTAAATCAGGAGTTGCAGAGACTTAAGAAAAAAAGGAAAGAATGACCACAAGGAAAAGGAGGGGTGTAAGGTTGGGGAGGGGGTGGAGGGTTGGGCATTCTGGGAAGCCATACATGATTAGTCACACAGCATTAATCTGCCTCCTTTAACAATAGCTGCCGAATTTCGACCGAATCCCAGCTGTCGCTCTTTGAATGAAAGAAAACAAGATTTAGAGCGTCAAGCGTTGGTAAGGGCTTCTGTGCAAAAAAAAGTGGCGTGCATTCATTAGTGCCTCACAAAAGGACCCAGCCTTTGTCCATTAAATTGCTCATGTGCCTGATTGATTTGCTGATTTATTTGCACCAAAGGGTTGGGGGGCTCAGCTTGGAGAAGGGGGTGGGAGGTGCCCGGCTACTGGGCAGAGTAACGGCACCCAGGCGGATTTGCAAAAAAGCAACACACATTGTCAAGGGAAACTGCCATTCAACAGGTTGGGATTGGAAATGCCTTCAGGTTCCTCCGCCGAGGACTTCCTATTTGGAAATTTTGGGGTGGGTGGGAACGTCTCCCTGCCTGCTCACAGCTCAGGCCGTGTTCAACAGGCAGAGGGGAAATCTGGCCGGAAAACAGAGCCTTGCCCATTCACATTTCTTTTATGGAATAGTTTTAAAAAGGGAGCTGGAGTCTTATTCATTTCTCTTGGTTATTGTTCCCTGGGAGCCTGGAGTGAATCGGCCATCGCTGCGGTGGGTCGGTTGGTCCTTCAAAGAGTCCCAACGCTTTACACATCCGTTTCCCCACAATCAGCTTGGAGAAAGACCCAGTCTGGGTGCCAGGTCCCACCAGGAACGCCAGGCTAGACCACAGCTTGGCACCAGCACTGCAGGAGGAGGTGCCCTGCTCCCCTGGCGATGCCTCATCGGCCCACGGACACCACTGGGGCAGCTCCAGCAGCCAGAGCCATGCCATGGAACCTCTCTTGAGTGTTTACTGGAGATGTACAGGTCACCCTAGCATGCAAGGGACTGAAAGGCAATGCTTCGGGGCCAGGAGGGAGTAGGTGGAGAACAGACAGACAGACAGCCTCCCTCCCCGCCCGACGGTCCAAGGAGCGCCGCGGGCTGGCCCTACCTCCTGCTCCATCAGCAGGGCACTCTGCATAGGCTAACACCAGCAAAACATGGCCCTTTGCCCATGTTTTTCCACCCAGCCAGGAACAAAGCCCGATCCTGCCAAACTCGCGGTGACTCCTACACAAGCAGGTTATTCTTGCCACTCAAGGAAAGAAAACGCATCTTGCCCTATTAAATCCAGAGCCTTCAAAGCAAAGTCAACATGCATGTCAATAGCTTTGGTCGGGGGAGATGAAAATCCTCTGGCTGTTCCATACTTACTGGCACACCTCCGTCCCGTTGGGAAAAGTTTCACACTTGCCCCCGTTGAGGCAGGATTCGGCAAGCTGCGAGCACCGTAAACCTGCAAACAGAGGGACAGCATTAGCCACAGCTCAGGGCCCTGGTGGCAGCAGGGGGGCTGCATCCCCTGGTGTCACCCGGGCTGGGGACAGGCTCGCTGAGACCCCCAGATGCCCCTGTGCTTGCACAGCCTGGTGAGGTGGGGTCCAGCACCTGGCAGCCCTCACCCGCAGGGTGATGGACGGGGCAGGGGCTGTGTGGCCCCTGCGCTGAGAGGCTCACCTAAAAATAAACCCAGGGTGGGTTTGAGGCTAGGCTGTGCCTGCTCCTCCAGCAGGAGGACTGACAGAGAGAAACCCCAGATCAGGCCTTTGACTGACAAATGCCATTTGTGAAAAAACATCCAGCCCGGGGCCCATTAGTTACCATGAGCCCGGTAACGAAATGAGTCGCCCGTCATAACTTGCTATGAGTAAAGGTTTCATTGTCTGGCCCTCAGAGCCAAATTCTGCAGAGTTACCACAGCAACTCGCTGAAAGTACCAGAATCGCTTCCGATTTCCACCCCGGCTCGCTCTTCCCCTTCTCTGCCCGCTCGCTCTTCACGGTAACTGGTTCTGCGACACGCGTGTGCAGCCGGGGCAGTTTCACATTGAGCGACTGCAGCTTCTCACCGCCACCGCCACAACCCAGATCCTGCCCTGGACGGGCGCCGAGCCCACACTGCCCGGGGTCATCCCGCTGGGGCTCCGTGGTCCACGGCACACGGACTGGGGTGCTGGGGACCACTCCAGCGGGATGCTGGGGACCGCTCCGGCCGGGCACAACTTCCTGCAAACTTCGCCTCCGCTGCCTTCGCTCCCCAAAATCCTCTCAGGGCTCTCCGGAGGGGGCTACTAGCTTGGTCCCGGGGTAGGGGGGCACTACAGGGTCCCGACCCCCCGGGATGGGCTGCTCCCCACTCCGTCCAGCACCCCCGGCCGCTTTAGGGGCTCTTTTCCCGTGCCCCGACCCGCTGCCCCCGACGGTCGCGCAGCGCTTTGCGGCGCAGCACCCGGACCCGCCCCGGAGGGGGGGGCCCCGGGGGACCCCGACTTTCAAGAAACAGGAAACCGAGAAAAATTTGCAAAACGGTCAAAAAAGCTCTCGCAGAACAGCAGCGGGAGCGCGGCCGCCCTGCGCGCCCCTCCGCCGGGCCGAGTCCCGGCTCCCCCCCGGCACCGAGCTCCGCTCCCCGCGACGGCAGCCCCGGGCACCGAGCTCCGGCTCCCGGTGGCCCCGAGCGCCTCCTTCGGGGCACCGAGCCCCGGCCCCGCCGCGCTCCCCCGCGCCGTCCCGGCCCCGGCTCCCCCGAGCTCCGGCCACCCCCGCGGGGCTCAGCCCCGCTCTCCCAACGCGGTTCCGGTCCCGGTTCTTCCGCTGGCAACGAGCTCCGCTTCTCCCGCAAGAGCCGAGCCCAGTCCCGGCGCATCCCGCGGCACCGAGCCCCGGTTCCCACGAGGACCCCGCGCCCGGACCCCCCCGCCCCCCGAGGGCGCCGCGCTCCGGTCCCGCCGCAGAAGCCGAGTCCCGGTTCCCACGGGAACCTCCCGGCCCGGACCCCCCGACGGCGCCGGGCTCCGGTGCCCGCCGTGCCCCGCTGGGCTCCGGTGCCCGCCGCTCCCGGCCCCGCTCCCGGCAAACTTCCTGCGGGGCGGCCGGTGCGGGGCCCGTGGCGGCGGCCCTCACCTCGCGTCAGGGCGGGCAGCAGGAGCACCAGGAGGCCGGGCGCCAGGAGCCGCTCCATCCCGCTCTGCTCCCGCCGCTCACAGCCGCATAGATCCGCGGGGCCTCGGCCGAGCCGAGCCGAGCCGGTGCCGGTGCCTGTGCGGGTCCGCGCCGCCCCGCCGGGAGCCCCAAACACAGCGCGCTCGAGCCCAGCGACTCCGATCGCGGCGCCTCCCGCGGCTGCTCAGCCCCGGCGGGCCGGGCCGGGCGGCGGGGGGCGGGACGGGACGGTGCGGGGCGGGCCGGGCGCCACGGGACGGGAGGGGATGGGACGGGATGGGCGAGACGCTCCTCCCTGCCCAGCCCGGGGGGCCGCCGCTGGGAGCCCCCTTCCCGCCACGCAGGGTCCCCGAGTGGGACGCGGGTGCGGCTGCGGGGTCCGCGCAGCCCCTACGGGCAGCCGCGTCCCTCTGTGCAGCCACCGCACACCCCCGGTGCAGCCCCCCGCATGCAGACACGGATGCACCGGGTGCAGCTCCTTCTCTCCGTGCAGCCACCGCACACCCCCGGTGCAGCGTCCCCCTGCAGTCCCCCAAACCCCGCAGGGCAGGCCCCCATTCCCAGTGCAGCTTCAGCACAGCTCTCACGTGGAGCCACTACAGAGCCCCAGCACAGCTCTGGACACCTGCATGCAGCCCCCACAAGCAGCCCTGCATTTCCCCAGTGCAGCTCCGGACAGCCCCAGTTCAGCCCCCACCCCAGTATTGATGCAGCCCTTCCCCATGCACACCCTACATAATCCCAGTGCAGCTCCTCCATGGTCCCAGTGCAGTCCCTGCACAGCTTCCCCAGTGCAGCCCCCCCAGCCCCTGCACAGCCCCTGAGGCCGCAGTAGCCACTGAGTGACCACAGGAGGCCCCAGGACCAGCCTGACTCACGGTGTGTCCGTGGAAGGACCTGGGGCACACAAACCACGGGACACACAGGAATGGGTTGCTTGTACCATCCCCTGGTACTGGGATGATGGGTCAGGAACTGTGCATCCCCTGGTACTGGGAAGTGCAGGGTGGGGATCCCCCCCTGACCCCCACCAGGACTCAGGTGTGCGCAGGTACGCGGAGCCGTTTCCCACCCAGCTCCCCCGCAGGTGCCGGCAGCTGGGTCGGATGTTGTTTGTTTTGTGCTGTGAACTCATGAACTCCCAGGCAGAGCCTGGCCAGCCCCGTGCGCCGCATCCACAAACAAACAAACACTCTGGGAGAAACGGGGAAGCCAAACCCAGGGGCAGCCCCACAACCCCCACAGGTGTGCAGCTTTCCTGTTAGAACAGCGGTGACAGAGTTCCCCGTGCCCTCATCCTCAGAGCCCCACTCCTGCCCCAGCTGCCACTGGGCCACAACCAAGCCTGGAAAACCAAGCTGGAGTGCCCTTCCTGAAATCCATCCAGGCCTTGAGCCCAGGACAGGTTGAAGCCCTTAACTGGTGTTTGTGGGTGTCTCCTGCAAGCAGTGGCTGCAGGGGGTGCTCAGGGCTGTACTCACAGAGCAGCGCTGATGGGAACAGCCCGTGTGAGGGTGCTTAAAAATGATGTTTCCTCATGGGGCTTTGGGGGCCAGCCCTGCTCAGCAAGGCTGCAGCGCCTGCAAAAGTGGGGAGCAAAAACTCAGAGCGTGGAGAATTTGGGCTACCAGCTCTTCCAGGGATGTGGGTACTTAAATCCCACGGGACTCTTGTGTCTACCTCAAGAGCTGTTGGAGGGTATTGGGTGGTGCTTTTAGAGCTCCCAAACATGAGGACATGGAGGGATGGCTGCCGGCCTCTGGCTGAAAGCTTGGGAAAGAGGAAGGGGAAGGAGGGTCGGCAATGGGTTAATGGGAAGGAGGTGACACTGCGGTCATCTGTGTCTCTCATCTCAGGGTACCTCTCCACCAGCCCCCGGGCTCATCTCATCCCATGCCAGCCCTGCTGTTATCCCACTGCTTCCTGTTGTAAACTATTTCCAGAGCAAGTGTGAAACAATTAAACAAACTGAAGGGCAGAGTCTGCTTCCCAGATCAAAGGCGTGAGCCCTGCAGCGGTACCTCGCTTGCTGCCCTGGCTCCCTCCTTCCCTGCTCCTCCTGCCTTCCCCACTCTGGGCTCTAAAGCAGCGCCCTGATCGGGGCTGGGGAACCAGGGCCCTGTGTGGAGCACGGTGCCACTCGGGGGCCAGGTGCCACTGGAAGCTCGAGCCTTGAACAATTCCAGAATGTGGGCGCTGCCTGTTCTATCCTCCCTGCAGACACAAGTAGGGTGACAACTGGGCAGTGGGATGTGACCCCACCTGTGCCACCACAACCTTGTCACCATCCTCAGCCTCATCTGAGGTGCGAGGACAGCCTGAGGTTCCTCCACTGGGCATCCTTAGAGATGGAGACTTTGTGCTCTTTGTCCATCTCCCCCCTTTCCCCGTCTCCGTCAGAGCCCCTGGAGCAGGGAGCATCTCAGCTCCACCTGCCTGGAAATACCGGCCGAAGCTTTGCCCGGGCTTGTTCTCCGTGTGCAGAAAGCACCGTGCATTCAGCTCAGCTGCGCTCTGGGACTTGATCCCTGAGACTTGGGAGAGACCCCCCTACCCCTCTGGACCACCATGGGCATGCCTGGGGACACGGGGCTGTCGGGGTGCCACACCTGTGCCATCTGGGGATGGAGAGGTGGTGATGCTGAGGGATGTGCAGGGTGGTGGAGACACTGGATAACCGTGTGTCCCAGGCTGCTCCTGGAGGTGCTGAACTGGAAGGACACATGGGAAGCCAGGAGTGAGCCCTGGCCCTGGGTTTCCTCCGTGGCTGGAAGGGTCTGTGTGGTGTCCACAGCATAAACACAGCCAGACCGGGCGTGCGGCCGCGCAGCCGCGCCGCCTCGTCCCCCGAGCACGGAAGGTCAAATACATCTATTTATTGCCATCACCCTGAGGCTCTGTGACCCCGCAGCTCTGGGGCTCTGCTTGGGGAAAAGGCTCTGCTGGGAGGGAGCTAAAAGGGTCCTCTGCGGTTTCCCATGGAAGTCTGAACACGAGGATGGCTCCTCCAGCCAGGCGCTGCTGCGAGATGTCCCGCTTTAATCCGGTTCCATCCTTCCCCTGGTACTGAGGGATCTGCTGCAAGATCCTCGCAGGGAACCTCCTCAAGTTTCCTTCTCCCAGACGCCTCCTCCAGAGACTACTACCAGCAAAAGTAAAAAAGGGAGGAAGGCAGAAGTCGGCGCTCAGCCTAAATCTTTTTTGCAATGCGAGGTGAATAAGACATAAATCCAAAGAAATTTTTTTTCTTTTGAGTGGTCTTCAGGGGTTAAAAATAATGGGATTTTAGGTCCTTTTAAAAATAGTGTTTGTAAAAGGCTTTAATAGAAACCTTGGCAACTGTCCATGTGATTAGTGATTTAAAAACATGAAACCTCCACACATGTTTAAAAGTTTTAATAAGTTAAAATTAAATGAGTGAAACTCTGGGAATATTTTTTTTGTTACTGCAAGCTAAGAAAATCATGTCCGTTAAGCAAAACTTAATACAAATATAAACAGGTAATGCACATCTGTAAATTATTTTCATGTCTCCAGGGGCTGGAAAAAAACCTAAGTGAGACCAGCATTCTTATATATATTTTGCCTTGACAGCTCAGGAAAAAATTTGCCAAAAACCAGAGTTAGAGCACTGGGCTGGCGTGGGAAAGTTGGTTTAGTGAGAAATTTGCCCGAGGCTATTTAAATAAAAACAGGCGTTTTTCTTTAATGGCAAATGCCTGTTAAATACAACCAAGGCGGCTTCCAATCGCCTGAGTAACTTGTGTGCCTATTCCTTCTTGACACTTTCATCTCTTTATCATCACAATCAATATTTTGCTCTTATACCTTTGGTGCAATAAAAAGAAGACTGATAAGGCAGACATCAAACTGGATCTCTCCTGCTTTCCCCACCGTGCTTGGCTTGGCATTGCTCTGCTGCCTGGATTTTGGAGCAGCACGGAGGGTTAGCCCTCCTCATGCTGGTACATGCACCCCCACCCTCCCTCATGCTCTGAAAAAACCTAATTTTTAGTAATTAAGTGTGAATTAAAGCAGGTAGAGCATCCTGGAAAGTCTGAGCAGATAAAAATGCCCTGTTCATGGAGTCTGTGAGGTAAAACTATTCCTAAACTTCTCCATAATGGGATTAAGGCATGATTTTCTGGGGCACCAGAGAAAAGAGGCTGGATTTGCAAGAATGGTCTAAATCCTGATTTGTTTTAATTTTATCTTTCTTAAAGAGCTGAGTGGAGGATTGTGCCTGGTTAAATCACACCGACCGTGCCATCCCTCTGCCACAGTGCTCTGGCAGCATGTGCCCATGGAGGATGACTTTCCTCCTGCCGGTGCAGTGGGATTTGGTCCCATCAGGATGTCCAGGGTTGGGATGGGACAAAGGACAATCAGCCCTTGCTGCCATGGGCCAGAGATTGGTGCCATGTGTGTCCCTGCCCTGGCACGGCTGCCACACCGGGCTTGGCACCCGCGGAGTTTTCCTCCTCACGGGCTGCTGAAACTGGTTTTAATTGCAGGGTTGCTCCTGGCCATCATTTCTCAGTGTGTAAAGTCAGCTCAGGAACTCTCACCCAGGGATTAGTGACAGGCAGGAAGACGTCCCCGAGGAGCAGCTTTGCCCGCACCGTTTGTACCTGGGTGAAAGGTGCTGCTGTGGAATTGCGCTATAAAATCTGGGTCATATTTAAAATAAAATGTCTTTATGGGCTGTGAGGGGAGAGCAGGTGCTGGGCAGGCATTGCTCAGCCTGGCCCTGGCCCCTTGGTCCCTGTGCTGTTCCTATCCACCTCCATAAAACAACTGAAACATTCTCTGTTGTGTAAACAGAGCCTGGTGGGGTTTATGGAGCTGCGAGTGACAATGTGCTTGTCCCCAGGCCCGTCCCAACCCACGTGGGCTGCTGGAAATGCAGTTCTCCCTGTCCTTTGGTGTGTGTCCCTGTTCCCTCCATGCTTGGTCATGCCTTTGCCTGCACCCTGGTGCTGCAGACCCTGCGTGTCCCTCTCCTGTCCCTCGATTGCTCAGGGTGTCACAGACACCCAGCTCAGGGACGGGGGCAGCTCTGCACCCACCAGCTCTCACCCACAGAGGAGATGCAGGGGGTCACCCCGACTCTCTGGAGTGCAGACCCCAGCCCAGCTTTGTCCTGCTCCTGGGGACGTGTGGGACACGTTTGTATTTCACGTGCATCTTCCTGCAAGGCCATCCATTCTTTGCCTTTTCTTCCATTCCCCCTTTTCCTGCCGAGGCAGTTTTCATCACCTCAGCAAGTAAATTGCTCACCGGAGTGTGTGGAAGGGCCAGGATCAAAACTCCTCTGATATCTCCATTAAATAATCGAAAACCATCGCTCACAGCAGTGAAAACCCAAGTGTGATTCTCTGTGCACAAGCCCGGGCATGAACCTGATACTGGATTTCTGGACCGTGGTGCAATGCCAGGCTCATCCAAGTCACGCTGGCATCCCCGCAGTTTCACCCGGCTCTGTGCTGCTGGGATTTGCCTCTCCCAGGGCACATGCTCAAGAAAAACGTCATGTCGTGCGGACACTCGCCCCGCAGAGGTTTCGGGCAGGTTTTCTGGGAGGGGAGACATCACTCACAGCGATCTGGGCGTGCCCCTTCTCGCTGCGCTGGCCCCGGGGGGCTGGGTTGCAGGGTCCTGGGGTGCCACTGATACCGGCAGGGAGTTTCAGAGGCAGTTCAGTGCCAGCTCTGTTCTCACAGCTCTGGGATTTGGGACTCCTGTGCTGGGATGAAGACAGCTGAAATTCTTAAGCGATTACAAAAAGAGAGTAAAAAAGGATTTTCTGCACCGCAGCCTCTGCTGATGCTCCATTCCTGGGCACTCCCACCCACCGCCTCCTCTTTCCTTCCTCACGGAAATGGCAAGACTGGGAGATGTTTCTCTTTCCAGCACGGCTGCAAAGCAGTCCTTTGCCCCCTGAAACACGCACAGGGAGGACCACGCATCCCCTGCACTGATGCAGGGCGTGCTGGGCTGTTGCAGTCGCAACGAGAGCCCCATGCTGGGCTGGTGGGGGTGCTCCTTTGTCCCGCCGTGCCACGGCTGGGCACATGTGTGAGGGCTGCTGTCGGGGAACGCTTCCCACCCAGCTCTGACCTTGGTGCCTCCCAGCAAAAACACCTCCTGGAGAGGGGCCAAACACAATAGCCAGTTCCTTCTACTCCCTTCCTTCCCAGGCAGCCACATTATCACAGGGCTCGGCCGCGAATCAAAGCCAGGCACACGAAGACGGGAACCAGGAGAAATCAGCCCAAAGATGCCATTTCCGCTCGGAGAGCAGCGGCTGCGGGGCACCGGAGCCGCCCGTGCTATCACAGGGTGTCCCATCACAGCCTGGCAGGGAGGGAGGAGCCCTGCAAACCATTCTTGGGGTACCCAGGAGCTGCAGGAACCCCCCCGTCATGCCCAGTGCACCCCCTGCGCCGCAGCGGCTCCCACGGTGCTGGCTTGTGGGGCTTTGGTGGTGCCACAGCCGGTTCCAAAGGGTCTGGAGGAGCCCCAGAGCCCATTCCCAGACCTCTGCTCATGGGGCAGCTCTACGTGAGTGATTTCTTTCCCAGAAAATCTTTGTGTGGGTTTTTCACAGAATCACAGAAATGCTGAGTTGGGAGGGACCCGTCAGGAGCGTAGAGTTCAGTTCTGGACACTGTAAACGATACTGTGAGAGTTGGTATCAAAGGCTTTGCTGAAGTTCACAATGATTACACCTACCGGCTTTCCTAGATAACTATTTCTTTTAGGCTGAAAAATAAATTTCACTAGAAGTCCCTGTGCTGCCAGAATCCTTTGTCCCCCCTTCACGGGGAGAGGTCGCTCCTGTTCGGCGAGGCTGCTGCCTCTCAGCGGGATGGGGGCTCGGGCTTCCCTGGCTGTTCCCCCATCTACAAGGACGGGGTCGCGGCACGGTGCGGGCACAGGCCGGTGGCACGGGCCGGGCCGTGTGCCGTTCCACCCCCGGCAGCACCTCCGCCCGCGGCACGGGCCGGCGCGGGTGGCGGGCTGGGAACCGGCCCGCCGGGAGATGCCAGCAAGGTGTGATCCCTCCTCTGCCGCCCGGAGCCGCCGACTTCAAAGCCCGGTGACCTTTCAAATGCAGCAGCTCCCCGCACAGGGCGGGGAGACTCCCAGCCGGGGAGGAAGCAGGGACTGCAAGAGGGGAAGAAACCACGCACACCTGGACCCCAGGATGGATGGGAACGACCCCCTGTCCCAACACACGGGGCCACGGTGATGCTGCCTGGTGGGAACCACATGCCAGCACCAGCTCCCCACCCCTGGCAGGATTCTGTGCCTTTGGAGTCTGCTCCAGGCACAGCTGGGCTGGGCTGGTGCTGTCACCTGGACTTTGGAGTGCAGAAGCTGCCGAGGGTGGTGCTGTCCTGCTCTGGCACCTCGCTGAGCCGTGCCCCTGTGGCACTTGGGTTCTGCCAAGGCCTGGCTGGAGCCACGGCCCTGCCCCACGGAGCAGGGAGCTGCAGGAGCCCGCGGGACGATGCTCCCACGGATGTCCAGCAGCATAAACACATCAAAGCGTGTCCTGATGGCAGCGAGTAAACAGGAAGGGACAGAAAGACAAACACGGCTCCTCGCAACTGGTGGGGGAGAAAAACAACTCTCTCTCCAGGCGGGAGAAGGTTTGCTGCCCGCTCAGCTGTGACCCCGTGGAGAAATGAGCCAAATGAGCCAAATGGGCCAAATGAGCCAAAAGGGCCTGGGGCCACCTGCTCCAAATGCTGTTGGGTGGGTGGCTGCGGGGGGTTGAACCCTGCCAGCGGGGGCTGCAGGGGTTGTGGATGCCCGTGTGCCTCTTGCTGCCCCTGCACACCAGGGCACTGTGCTCAGTGCTCTGAGCAAAGCGGATTTAGGAAAGCTGCTGGAGACGGGGCTGAGTGGGATGGTGGCAGCACGGGGTGTTGCAGGCTGCTGCCTCACCCGCTGCTTCCCCGGAGCCCAGGCTGGTTCCCAGGGCTGCCCCACAGGGCTGCTCCAGGATCCCTAATGGGATTAAGGGCCTCCTTGCCGGTCATCCCATCCTAATCCTGCTGGGAGGCGAAAAGTCAGGCTGGGACAAAAGGCATTAGCTGTCCGTGCCTGGCCGTGGCCGCTGACTTCTGTGCTGGTGGTGGGGCCGGGGCAGCAGCCACAGACCCCTCACTGCTGCCACGTGGGTGGTCACAGCCACTGGCCAATGCCTGGACACTGCTGGGGACACTGCTGGGGACGCATGGGGACCCCAACCATGCTGGCACGGGACGTGGGAGCGCGGCGCTGGCACGGCTCCGCTGGGCGTCAGTGGGACGAGCTGATTCACTGCCTCGGAGCAGCTGCTGTCCAGCAAAGTTCCTGTTTTTCAGTGAAATCCCTAACTCCATGCCTGGAACAAACAAATGGGAGCGGAGCAGGTGCCTGGCCCTGTGCAGGGTAGCTGCAAGGGCACAGCCTTGGCTGGTTGTTGAAAACACGAACTCCAGAGCTGGCCTGGTCCACACACAGAAACTGAGGAAACAACTCAAAAAAAATCCCCTCTCCAAAGAAACCCCAGACTCAGGGGTTTGGGAGGGAGTCAAACCCTCCTGCTTTGGGGCATGAGCCAAAGTGAAAAGGTGAGAAAATATAAACTAAATTTTCCCTGGAGAGGGATTATTGCTTCTCTCCACCTCATCCCTGCTGTCCCCCAGGCAGCCCAGCAGGTCCCCTTCCCTGCAGAGTCCTGGCAGTGTGACCAAAACCACCTCTGGGAGATGACTCTAAGGGTCATGTCTGGGCTGTGCTAAGCGTCCAGGGCGTTTAAATGAAAACATTATTTAAACTAAAACATGAATGTGTTTCTCTGCTCAGGCACAGCAATGAGGGAGCAACATGTGGTGCTCAGGAGAGGGGAGCTCATCCCACCCCACAGCACTCCCTGGGGAGAGCCCAAGGTGCCTCCTGCAAAGGGAACACGAGGGTGAGGGGCCCATCCAGGCTGTCCCTGCCCCCCAAACCACAACCATCCCGGGGTGACAGCCAGCACAGCCCCACGGGGCACCGGGCGGGCAGGGGGGCACCGCTCCCCCGTGCGAGAGCGGGCTGGCTTCGCTTTGCTGAGCGGGGATGTTTTCAAACCTGCTCTTGAGGGAGGAGGTTTGCCAACGGAAATATGTAACTGACTGTAAATAATGGCTTTTATCTGCAGTGAAATGAATAAACTCCCGGCAGCAGCAGGGGCAGAGCCAGCGGGGCTGCGCAGGTGACAGCGCAGGGTGTTGGGTTACGGGCTCCCCATCAGCGCCAGAGCCCCCCGATGGCTTGTGACAGGTTCATAAGCTGAGAAATGTGATGCTTTGCAAGGTTCAGTAAATATTAGGACTACTCCTCCCTCTTTCTGGTGCAGGTTTAATTGTGAGGATAATTCATGAGAGCACAAGGAAGGGAAAAAAAAAAAACAAACAACTGGGAAAATCGGACCTGTTAAATAGAATCCATTAATAACGAAATGATTGTTCCTCTGCATGTGATTCAGACAGCTGCCTAATTGTTAATTACCTCGATATGAGAATAACAGGTAATTACGGGGCTGCATCACGAGGAACTGAGTTTTTTTCCTGCTTCTTCTCTCTTGGTGAATGCCAGAGCTGGAGCGTGCCCCAGCAGGTCACACCAGGACTCGGAGGAGAGGCACTCCCCAGGCAGGGTTGCTCCTGAGGTGGAAGCTCTGGGTTCCAGCCACGTCCCGAAGCTATTCCTGCTCTTGGACATAGATCTCAAGACACACAGCTTTTCCTCAGGGTGCTGGGGACCAGACACCCCCCTCAGTCTGGGGCCCTGCCCGGGCAGAGCCCAGCCCTGGCTCCACACTGAGCAAACAAGAACCAAAAGTCATTGGTGACCTTGGCTGTCAAATTCCCCAAGATTACTTGATTTAAGAGACATTCTTGAAATATTTCATTCCCATTTGTCTGTTGCAAAATGTGCTTTCTACACACACACAAACCCAGAGGCACACACACAGGTAGGTACTGAGCAAGCATCTGGCAAAGACAGGACTCTGCTTTAAGTTTTTCTGCTTAGAAACATTTCTGGGTCCCAGTTTCCAGAGGTGAGAGGATGCAGAGACAGACAGGCACTGCTGGGGGGGGTGATAACATCTGTGCAATTAGCAACACTGCTGCTGGGGATTTGCCATTGATGGTTCCTGGTTCTCTGCAATTTTTTCCTTTGGTTTCTTCCAGGGAAGTGATGCCAGCCAAGACACGGCTGAGCAAGGAGGCAGTCGGGACAGAGAGAGCTGTCTGAGACCTGATCAGAGGAGGAGGCAGCTCCAGTGATGCCTCCCACACTGGCTGGGCTTCACAGGCCTCATCCAGTGCTGCTGTTTCCCATGCAACAGGGGCAGGACATCAGCCAGATCTCCGTGGGGTGTGGAGCTGATTTCAGTCCTGCAGAAGGCAACGCATCTATTCCATTATCTGCCCAAGCACAGGGTGTTGGGGAACATGACGGGGTCCAGTGGCTCTGGGGTCACCCACCACAGCTCTATCCCAGCCATTCCCATCACCTGGAGATGATGGGAAGCAGCCTGGCACCCTGCACCCTCTGCCAGAGGCAGTCCTGGCCCTGGGCACGTCCCACTGCCAGCAACGTGCTGGGGAGGGAGGGATGCTCTCCCTCTCATCCCGGCTTCCTGCAGGCAAAAATAGCCCCGGGTTCCTGTGCATGTGGTGTATTTATGGTGTGAGAGGCTCTGTGAGTGCTGCCCTTCTGGCTCTCACCTGCATTTCGGGGAGGAAACACCGTCTGCCTGCTGTGTGTTCGTGCATGGCCTCCACACCGGAGAGGCCCCGGAGCTTCCCACGGGCGCAGCACAAAGCAGGTCCCACCAGCGGGACCTACGTGACCGTGTCCCTGCTGTGGGGACAGTGCTGGGCCCAGCTGGGATGAGCCATGGCACAGGGATGTGGGAGACGTGAGAGTGCCTGGTGCTGCCCTCAACACCTGCACAGCGAGGGCAAAGTCTGCGGGATGGGTGGCAAGATCCTGCTGAGAAGCAAAAAAGAAAGAAGCCTGGAATCCAGCTCCCAGCTCCGTGCTGTCCAAGAGATCCAGGGCTGCTGTGAGGTGGGCGATGCCTCCCAGCAGTGGCAAGGGCAGGGCTGGCACAAATCACCACCCACAACAGTGACAGGAGCTTATTTTTCTAAGCATATCACCAAAGAAGCTAAATATACATTTTCCATTCAATTACCCAAAGCAGCGATAGCCCAGAGCCTAAAAATAAATCCCTTTGGATTGTGCCTGGGCCAGAATTAGACTGCCTTCAGACCAAGCCCTGTTCAGCTTCATCTCAGCCTGAGCCTCTTGTCTGCCTCTGGGCTCCTGGTGGCACAGGACAGGCTCTGTGTGCCCCCACCTTCTCCAGCTCCAGCCCAGAGGCTCTGTGCTGGCACATCCCAAGGACTGGTGGTGAGCAGAAGATTCCCAGTGGCTGCTGCCTGTTGCAAGACTGATCTGATGGAAAAACTCATGTTTTGCAAGGCTTTTCCCAGCCCAGGCTATGCCAAGTGTTGGCCCAAACCCCAGTGTGTTCCCCATCCCATCAGCCTCCCACCCTGGCTGCTGCCTCAGCATCAGTTGCCTCATGGCTCACATCCCCGCTTCCAACCCCTCTCCAGCCCTGATTTTAGCCCCTCTCCACCCCCACAGGTTTTTCCTGCACCCAAATATGCAAGTGGGGGTCACACTGCTGCTCCTGCATTTGAGGCATGCCCACTTTGGAGAGCTCTGTGGACACAAGGGGCCAGGCACTGATCCCTTGGCCACCCCAGCCAGACCCAGCTCGTCCTCCCCTACGCTGTGTAACTCATAACCACTGCTCCAACTCAGTGAAATAACACATTTGAAAGAAGCAGGGGGAAAAAAAAAATACCCCAAACCCTGTAAAACTGAAATTGTAGTTCTCCCGGGATGCAGAGTCTGAAATATTCCCACAACCTTTGCATAATGCATTGCTCATGTCAGACCTCGGGAGACAGAAATTAATAGCTAACAGCAAGCAGGCATGGCACACACGTGGGCTTCCCTTCGTTCCCTGCTCCCAGGGGCTCCACGCTCGGGGGATACTTTTCCTTTACATTCAACTCAAATAATTCTCATTTAAAGCCCCGAGAAGAAAAAGGCTGTAGAGGACTCGCAGAGAATTTGTGCCAAACAGGAAATATTCAATAAATGTTTATCCTCTCGCACAATGGTGGGGTTTCAAAAGTTTTCTGTGGATGAGATTTAAGGCTGGAGGGGTAGAAGGGCTTTTCCTCCCGCTCCGGGCTCTGGATGAGCGACAGATGAGTTCAGGTTCTGCCTGTGGCACCAAATTCCTTGTCTGGGCAGCTGCTCCCACTGATGGAAGTGGGATCTGGACTGTGCTGTCCCCCTAATTGCACTGAGGGCAGGAGTTAAAGGACTTAATTCCTGGGGCAGGAGTCAGAGTTCACTGTCAGCCAGGACACTGCCCTGGTGGGATGCTCCGTGCCTCAGTTTCCCTGCCAAGCCCTCCTTTCCATGCAGAAATGGGGCCATGCTAACCAGACCCCTTTCAAATCCTTTCCTTCCCTCTGCTTTCCTGGTCCCGGCAGCTTTTTCCCAAACCTTCCTCCCCTCCCCCCCAAAAATGTGAAAAAATAGCTCCATCTGGATGCTGTTTCCACCCAGGCACAGGCCCCGGGGCCGGGAGCCAAGAGAGCAGCGCCTGTGAACGGCAGACGTGGGAGCCGGGGAGGATGTGATGGGGAAGCTGTGAGAAAAGCCTGAGGTCGGCAAACCTTCGGCCTCGCCGTGGGAGCCTCTCCCTCGCAGGAGAGGGCTCGGCTGCGGGGCAATGCCAGCCCCTGCCCCAGGGATGGTGGCTGTCCGGGCTGGGGATGGCATGGAGAGCCACAGAGGGATGGAGAGGAGGGGCAGAGCTGCCCAGCTGAGGCAGAGCCACCCCGTTTCCCTTCTGCTCCAGAGTGGGACATCCCACGGGACCATGGCTGGTGTGCAGCAGCCTCAGGGATGTTGCATCACTTCTCCAGCAGCGACTCCAGACTCCCCGGCCTCAGCCGGGGGGGGGGTGGGATGATGGGCTGGCTTCCCGCTTCCCAGACTTCCCACGCCAGCACGTGTTATTTATGACCCCCAGGTTTTCAAATTAAACATGAATTAGCGGGGGCGGGGGAAGCGGGGTCCCGCTCGTGGCCACCACCGCGCGAGGAACGGCCTCGCTGGGGAGGGGGGGGTCAGCCCCAGCCGGCACTGCAGGAGTTAAACCGCCGGCGTGGGGAAGCCACCTCCATCCTCCAAAATACAATCGACCAGGAAATAAACAGGAGCTTGTGTTTGTTTCAGTGCACAAGTGAAAAATAAAAGGATTTCCTGCGGGCCGGGGCGCCCGGGGTCCCGCAGCCCGGCCGCCCAGCCGCCCCGCGCCCATTGTTCGCCCCAGCTCTGCCGCGGGGGACATTGTTCCCTCAAAATGTCCCATCAGATAAAGGAGCTCTGCTGGCCATGGCCACCAGCACCAGCCCGTGGGGTTTATGCAGAATTTGGGAGCAGCACCCAGCTCATGTCTTGCCCGCAGCGAGGGAGTCCCACCCTCCTTTCCAGCTCAGGGCTGGGGTGCCAGGCAGGCAGTGACACCCTGGCGCCTTTGTGGGTGACCCCACAGTCCTCCCCACCCCAAGTGTGGCTTCAGCTGGACCAGACACTGCTCAGATTTTGGGGTCTGAGCAGTGGAGGGCTGCAGGGAGGCCCGGGGTGGCACATGAGGGCTTCACACCCTCTCAGAGAGGGTTTCTTTCTTCCTCTTTTCATCAGCCGAATCTCACTGAAGCAGTAAAACCTCACGTTTCCTACCGCTCAGTGATATTTGCTGACTGCAGTGTCACAACAACCGTACCGGATGAGTGGGGAAAAGAAAAAAAAAAAAGAAAAAAAAAAAAAAAAAGAAAAAAAAAAAAAAAAAAAAAAAAGAAAAGTCAGAAAAATAACCCTGCGTGGAAATGCTGAGCCCTGGCAGCCACAGGAGCAGAAACCCCTCGCTGGGGCTGCTGCTCCTGGAAAGCAGCAGAGGTGAAGGGAAACCTTCCTGCAGCCTCGGTGCTGGGGATGCACAGGACTGCACACTTGGGTGTGAAGCCCTCGGCAGGGCCGCCCACGCTTTCACTGCCGGCCTGAGTGAGGTGTTAAGAGCATCTGAAAACAAGGGAGATTTTGCATTTCAAGTCATTCCCCACCTGCTGCCCCTGAAAGGGGTGAAAGCAGGGTCAGGGATCCACCTGGGGCTCCCTAGGAAACCCCCATGCCCCAGCAGGAGGCATTTCAGTGGAAAGATGAAGTAACGAAAGTAAAAACGATGTGGGGGCAGCCATCAGCCTTTGCTGCCTTTTGCTTTTGAGCAGCCCGGCCATGCTGGGGTGGGTCTGAATTCTTCTTCACCTGCCTTACAAAACTGAGCTGGACTCAGTTTTGGGTGCCCAACCAGCCCCTCCCCAGCCCCTCTGGTCGAACACGTGAAATTTGGAGCAGCTCCCACTTAACCAACACTCAGCCTGCTCTGCTGAGACGCTGCTGGTGGTGACAATGCTCAAAAACCACCTGGAAAAGCTGGGAACCACCACCTGGAAGTGGGGGAACCACCACGGGCACCACTGCAGCCTCTGGGAATGCCACGCTCTCCGGCCAGGACCCCGGTGTGGGATCCAGGACAGGGTTCCTGAGGATGCAGGAGCCAGGGTTGCTGGGAGAGGGTCCCAGAGGGGTGTGGGAGGCAGGATTGCAGGATTGCCGTGGCAGCTGCAGCAGCTCCAGTGACCTGCCAGGCTCCGAGCCCTTCCTGCGATTTGGCCCTCGGTGAATAAATAACCACACACAGAATCGAAGGCAGCGAAGGATCTTGGGCAGAGTAAATATAGTTCATAATTCCCTTTTTTTTTCCTGCCTTCGGTCTGATCCCAAGCTCTGTCTGTTTGTACTCTTGCCTTTGTTTTGAGGTTTTTTTTTCTGCTGTGTTTTTTTTTTCTGCTGTGTTTTTTTTTAACCAGCATTTGATGGCAACTTCCCAACGACACGTTCAGGCTGCTGAAAGTGCCTCATTTTGCTGTGGCCGGGGCAGCAGCTTTCATTGATGGTTCAAATCACCAGGCAGGCTCTGGGTTGGAAAGAGACAGCAATACTACAGCACTCAGAGGTTTTTCAGAACAAAACTTGCCAAAAAGGGATAAAAAGAATGGTTTGGGCTTGACCATTTTTTTTTTTTTTCCATTTCACAACTGTAAACTAAAACCACTCTGGGTCGGAATCACATGTGGGCTGGTGGGAGCAGAGCTCTGTGGGCAGTGCTGGCAAACCTCTGTTGGATATTGCTTTGCCTCTCTGGTTTCCAACTCACCAAACCAAGCACCAAACCCAATGCCTGGTTAACCACCACTCAGCTGGTGTTTGAGGATGTTTTCCTGGCAAATGAACCTAATTGCCACATTGGTGCAGCGCATGCTGAGCTCTTCCCAGCACTCCTGGCTGCAAACTGTGGTGCCTGGCTTTGGCTGATTCATTTTCAGGCATTTCCCCCTTCCTGCAGCTCCTTTGAGGGTGTTTCTTGGTTTTCCTCATCAGCAAAGCTAAAAATGGAAAGGCAAAATCTTTCCAAGGTGATGGCCAGGTGATGGGACCCTTCCTGATGTCCCTCTTGGAGGTTTCTCCTGGGAATGCTGCAGGATTCTGGGGGTAATGGGGTGTGCACAGTTCTGGCACGAGGGCTTGCTGTCCTCAGGCTCATGTTCCAGCACAAGTGGGGTGTCCCAGGGGTGGCTGGGCCAGAGCTGGATTGTGCTGGGGCACTGGAAGCACTGAGCTGGGGGGCAGCTGTCCCAGCTGCTCTTCACAGGCAGGCGAGAGATTTCTCATCCCTCAGCAAATCGGGGCCTCCAGTGGGGAACGAAAACACCCGGAGTTCTGTCACCTGTGGGAATGCTCATCCCAGCAGCTGGAGCAGCCCCTCTTCCCTCTCCTGCACATCCCCTGCGCCCGTGGGACCCAGCCCGGGGGTGGGAATGTGCTTTTCCTGGGGCTGCCAGCACAGACAGGTGGGGAGCAGCCCCGCTCTGCTCCGAGCAGACGATCCCAGGAGGAACTGAAACCTGCCCGTGCTGGCAGCGAAACGCTCCTGTCACAGCAGCACAGCCGCCACCAGCCTGCCTGTCCCCCGACCTTCCCACAGCTGGTTCCTAGAAAACCAGCTCCCAGACAGACTCAGAAATTGGATTTTGCCCAGTGCAGCTTTGCAAACAAACCCAGGAATGATAATAGGGAAGCAGCCAGTCCTTCTTTGGTGTCATTTTGCTTGATTTTTCTTGCACGTTGCAGCTTCTCACCATGGTCTGGCAGTGGCTGGAGGGTGCATCAGCCCCTCTGGCTGAAAGGTCTCCATATCAGAGCAGAGGAGCAGCAAGAATTGTGTCAGGTGCTGGTGAGGCTGAGCCTCTTCTCCTGCCCTTCTGAGATGCCACTTTTCCCCTGGCATGGGGTTGGGACAGATGTGCCAGCCCAGAAGTTCAGCTCGAGCCTGCTGGTCCCACCAGGGCCTTGCTGCACCACCTGGCAGGTGAGGAAATACCTAAAGACGAGCACCATGGCAGGGAAAGGGAAAAGTGACTCTAACACATCACACAGATAACTCAAGAAATCTCCTGGGACAGACGTGGAGGAGTGGGGGGAGAGGAAGCCAGGGGCATCCCCATGGGAAAACACATACATGTTTGGGCAGCGAGAACAGAAGTGCTCATTACTCATGAAAAAAAAACCCACAGAAGTTCTTTTCAGGCATCAGCTTCCAGTAACAAAGCCAGATTGATGGAAAAAAAAGTGCTTTTATTTTTCATTCGCCAACGGAGAAGCTAAAAAAAAAAAAAAAAGAACGCAAAGAATAACTGGGGGAATAGAAAGAGTCAGCTGAGGGAGCTGGGTCCCAGGGGCGCTCAGACAATGCCTCCTGCCCCCGGGCTTTTAATTATTGTGCTCAGGAAATCAAACAAGTGTGCTATTATTTATTTGGAGGAGGCATTGGTTTCCGTGTGTTTTACAGGGGTTTTGCCCATGGGCACGGAGGAACGATTCCTTAGGGCATGAGGAGGGACCGGCCAAACTGCTTTTGGGTTGGTGCTGGGCAGGAGGAATGGGAGAGCAGCCGTGGCCCCCCCCAGGCTCCCCAGACAGGCAGCACCGGCAGTTTTGGGGTGCTGAGGGGCGAGCAGAGCCACGCTTGGTGAGGTGCAGCCCCAATCCCAGAGGCTCAGCCACTGCTGGTGGATGGCCATGGAGTGCTTGGGGCTGGAGGATGCTCCCCGTCCCACCTCCACATCCCAGTGCCCGGTGGCACGTCCTCCCCTCTCCATTCCCTCCTGCTCCCCATCCTCCCCTGCTCTGCTCTCCCCCTCCTCTCGCCCCGCCGAGCCCCGAAAGGAGCCCTTGGTATGTTGTGTGAGTTGCAGCTCAAGTGAGTTTTATTCAGCTCCACTAACCTTGGCAGACAGACCCCAGGGAAAGGGACAAAAGGACAATTGTTTGCAGCAATTTTGCCCTCAATTGGTTTCCCCATCAGCTTGCAGAGCGGCACAGCCAGCCAGGCACTGCCTGACTAACAACATTAAATTCAACTCGCGCTGCTTGCGAGAAGGAGGGGAGGGGGCGGAGGAAATCAAACTTTTGGGGGCCGCTTCTTGCCTTTCCAAGCACAAAACCCCAAACTGCGGCAAGGAGAAGCGAGGGAGCCGAGCCGCTCTAGCAGCCCCGCTCTGCCGGACGGCAGCTGCGGCGCCTCTGTCCCCAGTGCCACCGCTGTGTCCAGCTGTGCCGCCCGCTCCCCCCGGCCCTCGCCGGGGCCGGCTGCCCGCACGCCGGCCAGGCCACGGGGCGCCGGGCTGCTCTCGCTCCAGCTGGAGCCATCCCAGCCCCGGGGCAGCGAGCCGGGAGCTGCTCGTGCCTCCGCAGCCGCCGGTGCTGCTGCGCCCCAGCACCGCGTCCCAGCACCCCGCGCCGGGCTGGCTGCGGCGCGGGGATCCCAAATGCGGGGAGGGTTTGCGCTCCCAAGCGTCACCTGGCAGAGGGACCCTTCCCAGGCTCCGGAGAGTCTTTCCAAAGTCTTGGCTCTGGGGAGGCCGCTGGGGTAATTCAAGCCGCCTTCCTGCACGCCCCCCCGGCTCGCAGCCGGCCCCCCGGAGCCTCCTCAGGGCTTGAGCAACCGGCACGTTTGTGCCAAAGGCGTTTAGTGTCAAGCGTAAGGATCCCAGTGGAGGGAGGGTTTGAGATGTCTTTCCCTATTCCTCATCCCCCCCAGTCCCAGCCTGGGCTTTTCCTGCACTCTCCCTGCCGCCGCACCGGGCTGGGGTTCGGCTCCTGAGGATCCCCACGGGATCAGGAGTGCCCGCCGTGCCTCCACCACGAGGCTTTCCTGGGAGCAGCCTGGCCCTTGGGAGCAGGAAATCGTCTCCCATGGCTAAATCAGTGCGGCCCCACCCTCCGTTCTGTGACACCACAGCTCCGGAGCTGGCTCTGGAGGGACACCGGCTGCGGAGGGCAGGAGCCGTGGCTTTGGGCATCTCCCCCTCCACGCCGGGCCTGCGGGTGCTGCAAAGGCCAGTCTGAGATCCGGACTGTAACGAATGGGTTGGTTTTGGCCGGGCCCCAGCTGGAGCCTTGCCTGCTCCGCGAAACCGGCGCGGCTGCGGAAACGCGGGGCTCAGCCGGCTCGGGGACCTGCGGCACCCAAACCCCCTGCCCACGCACCCCCACGGGCACCTCGGGGGGGGTTGGCACCACGGGGAGGCCTGGCCATGCCGGGGTGAGGGGTGGCTGGGGTTATCCCAGCTGGGATCCTTCCTTCCCGGCTCCAGAGGGTTTGTAGTGCTCCCGACAGAGGCACGAGGACCCCACGCGCGGGCGACGTGTCGGCACAGTCCCCTCTCCGCGCGCCCCAGGACATCCCTGCACGTTTGAACTCCAGCAGAGCGAGTTTTGGGTGGCTGGCATCGAGGCGAGGGCGATCTGCCCGGGCACATCCCAGCAGCGGGAGGGTGCGGGAAGCAGCCGCCCTTTGTCTCTGCACGGCGGGATGGGGCAGCAGGTGGATGTGGAAGCACCTGTGGAGCTGGGGTGGTGCATCCCAGGCTCCTTGGACCCACAAGTCCCACACTGCTCAGCCCCACACCGGGTGGGTGTTTGCAAAGCTCACAGACTTGAAGGGAACCTGGCTGCAGCAGCGAGGAGGAATCCTAATTCACGTGGCCCCGGAGGCCAAATTCCTTTCCTGGCCCTGGCGGGTGGGAGTTGAGCTGTTGCCCAGCTCAGCAGCAGTGCCCCTTGCACAAGGCACCCCAAAATCGGTCTGCTGTGCCATGGGTGGGCTCAGAGGCCAGAGGGATCTGACATCCAACACGCTGAAAGGCCCCCCGAGATGCTCTCTGTTGTTTATCTCCAGGGTAATTAGGTAATTAACAAAGCAAATGAATTTCGGTTTCTGTCTTCAGGGCTGGATTTGGCATGGTGCTTGCCCTCATTTTGGAGCTCTGCGAGGAGCGCAGGGTGGACCAGGGTGTGTAAGTGCTCCCAGCCATCCCTGCCATCCGTCCAACCCCTCCCTGCACTGCAGCAGACACTGTCTGTGGCTGGGGGTCACCCCAGGAGCTGTGGGGCAGCTCAGCACCCAATAAAAGCCCCTGATTTACCATGAGGGAATCCTTTGCACACTGGCTGCAGGAGGGACAGGTCCTTGAGACAGGGCAGTATTTCCAGCGAGCTCAGGTGCCCTGAGCTGGGATTTGGGGGTTTCTCAGGTCATCAAGACTTCCAGCACGGAGTCTTTGAACAGTTTGTTCCCATGCCTTGGGAAGCAGGAGCTCCTCTGGCTCTGCTACAGAGAAGTCTGCAGAAGTGCATGCCTGAAATCTTTGCAGACTTGGCTGTGGATTCCTACAGAACAGACTTTTCACTTCCCTGCTCAGCCCCTCTTCCCTTGGTCTGTGGGAGGGGGAGAGGTGGGAAGCGGAGCCTGGTGCCATCCTGAGCCCATCACTGATGGAGATTTTGGGGAGAGACAGGATCTTCCTTGCCAAACCACTTTACATCAACAGTCAGCCCAGACTGCCTTTGCTGCAGGGACTGGCAGAGGGAGAGGCTGCTCAACAAAGGAGGAACTTCTCCACACATACCACACACAAATATTTGCCGGAGCAGCAGGAACAAAATAGCAAATTAGCAGCAAACGAGCTGATCCTGTGCTTGGTCCAAGTTAGCCAGGAAGGAAAGTCCCAGATTTCAGCAGGCAGGTGGAACACATCCTTGGAGCAGCTGCCATCAGGTCAATGAATTCCTGCCCGCAGCTTCCATCCCCAACGGCTGCTCATCGTCCAGCTCGGAGGAAAGGCTGGAGGGAGGGAGGGAGGGAAGGAGGGAGGCTCGGCCGTGCCGAGCACGCGGGGCTCAGGCAGCAGCAGGCACGGAGGGGCCGGGATTGGGGCAGGCGCTGGCTGGGGTTGGCAGGGAAATGCCATGGAAACCCGCCGGCGTGATGCTGAGCCCCGCGCGTCCTCCCGCGAAGAAAAGGGGACAATGGGGCCGGGCAGGCAGAGCTGCCTCCCCAAGCTGTCCTACTTTGCTGCTCTGCCCCATCTGTGAGCTGTCAGGCGCCTGCCTCGCTTCTCCCTCCGGCTGGAAACCCCCCGGCAGCGGGAGGAGGGGGCTGCGCCGGCAAAAGTCACCAGGGCTGGGGGGGTGCTGGGGGAAGGCGTCTCTGATAAACGTGGATGGCCTTTTATCTGTCACCAGGGTGTGCAAACAGCAGCCCCGAGCCGTGGGGTTGATATTTCTCTTTTTAAAAAAGTTTTTAAGCACCGACACGCAGCCGTGCGTGGCCAGCTGGGTGGGTGTCAACTCAAGTGGAAAACCCTGGAAGGAAAAGGCACCTCCAAGCAGCCTCCAGTCCCAGCCTTCAAGAGCTGATGAAGATTTTCCCATCCCGGGTCCTGTTTTACCACACCTGCCCCATGTGCGGTGCCACGTCACGGTGCTCAGGGAGGCACAGGGACCCCCCTGACTCAGGAGGGTTTCCACCCACCACCCCCAGGATCTGTGGGTGTAGGGTGCTCCCCTGAGCAGGAAGAGTGGGTGGGTGCTGGGGGAGGCTTGCACGCCCCGGCAGGAGCTGCACGGGGTGCAGGAGCACGCCCAAATCAAAGGCAGTGTTTAATTAAGATTTCCGACGGGGTGAGATAGTGAAATGAGCAGATCTGGGCCCTGCTCAGAGACGGGGTGACTCCCTGGGTCTGCACCGGCACGCCAGGCAGCATTTGCATCCTCAAACAGAGAGGGTTTTAATTGATATTGTGCTGGGATAACACCAGGAAGAAAAAAAGCACAGAACCCTTTTTTATGTCTGAGCCCCAGCTCTCCCGCAGGACCCCGGGCCCCTGGGTTCTGCTGGGGTCAGGGTGGGCAGGGTGGGCAGGGTGAGATGCCCCAAGGATGGAGCAGGGCTTTGCTGTGCTTCTCCCTCAGTGTGCCCAGTGCTCAGGGAGGATGTGGGGAGGTCACAGTGTGGTTTTGAAGCAATCTGGGGTAAATGTGAACCTCTGGAGCAAATCCCACCAGCAGTTCGCTCCTTGCACACACCCCCAGCACTGGTAGGGTACTGGCAAACCACTTGGCCTCTTCCAAAAATGCTCAGGTGTCCCCTTGCCCAGGCATCTGCAGGGGGATCCCCCAGAGCTGTGACCCTCACCTGCTGCCGCAGGAGCACCAGGGCCGTGCCAGCGGCAGGAGGGGGAGCGGCAGCACGGACACGCTCGCGGGGCGGAAAAACCGTTTGAGGAAACGAGGCCAGATAAATCAGGCGGATTCATTCAGCTCCGAGGCTGCCTCGGAGAAAGGGGAGCCTTTGTGGGCCGAGCCAGCCGTCCACCTGCCCCCGGCCCGCGCCGCCGGCTCTGGCGCCAGCGGCAGCAGCTGGGCCGGCCGCGCGCCCCGGCGCCTGCCAAGGGTGCCAGCATGGCCCTAAATGCTCCCTTTCACCAGGACTCCGAGGGCTGCCATCGGGAGAGGGGCTGAAGGCTGCTGCTTGCTCCTCAGCAGCTCCCAGAGGGGTTTGTGGGGTGCTCTGAGGGTGTGGGGTGTTCACCGCAGGATCGAGGTTCCCATCCCGTCCAAGAGCTCTTTCCCTTATTTCTATCTTTAACCCCCACCCCCCACCATTTGCTCTGATTCTTGGGATGCTCCACGTGCCGCTGAGCCCAGACGCTGCTGGGGGCTCCCCGGGGGGCTGGGAGAGGGGCTCGGGGTCTTTGATCTGCCCCACATCCCCCCTGCTCCGGGCACAGCTGAGCCCGTGGAGCCCAGCACGGCCCCGGCACAACTGCGGCCGCATCCTCCCCGCCTGGCAGGCAGCTGGGATGGAGTGGGACAGGGAAAAGGAGCCACTGCTCATTTTCCTTCCCCCTCTGGCTGCTCCCGTTGTTCTCCTCCTGGTTTGGAGACCCAGAGGGGTCGGGGGAGCCGGGACGTGCCGGGGAAGGAGCCTCCCCCTCGGCCCCGCCAGCTGTGACACCCGGGAGCATGCGCCGTTTCCGGAGAGGAAAATGACATAATTCATACCCAGAATAATTCCCTCCTCAGAGCAAACCCGGCTCTATCTCCTGGCTGACAGCGAGGCCCCAAACCCCTCTCTTGTTTCCTAATCTCCAGCTCGAGCCGTGAGAGATGGTGGGAAGGAGAGGAGAGGGCCAGGCCGGTGGTGTTTAAGACGTGAATATTGCAAATCAGCACCGGGCGGGGGGGGTAACAGCTCCGGGAATGACGGAGTCCCTAATTACATATGCTTAGCCAAGATTTTTGGCAGCAACATCAGAAAGGAGCTAAAGCTGCCTAATTCCTGCTTACCCCCAAAATAGCCTCAAACAGACAGGACCGAGGTGGGGACGCGGCCGGGAGCTGCGGCTGTGGGGGTGGCACTGCTGGGGGACCCCGAGCACCCCCTCCCCGAGGCACTGCAGCTCTGAGGGGGTGAGGGGGGTGGGTTTTGGTGTCCGAGCCCTCCCACAGCTGCCCAGCTGCAGAGGGACATTTCCCACCCGGGCCAGGCTGGGTCTCACACGGCGGAGGGGCTGCGCCTGGTTATCTCCCCAATGAGGGGCCTGGAGCCATCAAGATCTGCTCCAAACAATCGCTTCCTTTCCCAGGCACCTTCCAAAAAAAAAAAAAAAGAAGAACAAAAAAACCCCAACAATAATAAAAGAAAAAAAAAAAAGTGCTGACTTTTCCCAGCGCTGCCACATTTCCCCTGCCTTGTGTTTTCCTGCCCCCACACATCTTCCTCGCCCATGGATTGTCCCCAGCTGCCTCAAGTAGGGCTCTTCACTGCTCCAGGGCCAGGATTTATCCTGCTGTCAGCCAGCACAGGGAGTCCACACTCAGACCTGTGGGACTGGGTGAGAAAACCCTGATGGGACACCTTGGCCCTGGGATCGGGATGAATCCCTCACTGTGGATCCAATCCTACATGTGGGGATGGGGTTGATGCCAGAGTTTTGGGAGCCCTTGTGCAGCTCTGTTGTCATCTCACCCCACATCTCCCTCCAGCTGAGCCCAAAACTCTGGTGACTTTAACCATGACATCTATGGAAAGAGTGATAAGGCTCTGCAATGGCCTGCCCGGGGAGGTAGTGGAATCACATCCCTGGGTGTGTTTAAAAAAAGATTGGATGTGGCACTGGGTGCTAGGATTTAGTTGAGGTGTTGGGGCTGGGTTGGACTTGATGATCTTGAAGGTCTCTTCCAACCCTGTGATTCTGTGATTGTGTGATTCTGCAATTCTGTGATTCTGTGGTTCTGTGATTCTGTGGTACTGTGATTGTGTGATTGTGTGATTCTGCAATTCTGTGATTCTGTGGTTCTGTGATTCTGTGATTCTGTGGTTCTGTGGTTCTGTGGTTCTGTGATTGTGTGATTCTGTGATTGTGTGATTCTGTGGTTCTGTGATTCTGTGGTTCTGTGATTCTGTGGTTCTGTGATTGTGTGATTCTGTGATTGTGTGATTCTGCAATTCTGTGATTCTGTGGTTCTGTGATTCTGTGGTTCTGTGGTTCTGTGATTCTGTGATTCTGTGATCTTCCTGGACGTTTTCCTGGTAAAACTGATGGATTTTTGGGGTGGATTGCCCTTTCCCAGCTGCAGGACTCCCGTGGGCTGTGGTGGGAGCACGAGCAGCTCCGGGGCGGCTCTGCAGCGCTCTGAGTGCTGTGCCTCACCTCGGGCCATGGCAGGGGTGCTGCCAGGGCAGAGCAGCAGCTGCGGGTCCCATCCTGGGATCCTGAGCTCCCCCCGTGCCCGTTCCCAGGGCTGCCATCCCCGGGGAGCCCTGGGGAGGCAGCTGTGGGGGCTGAACCCAAGCAGTGCCTTCTGCCGCGGGGACCGGCGCGTCGAGGTGTCCATAATTCACGGCAGCCCCAGCCCTGCTGGCGATTGTTCCCAAGGCTGGGTTTGTCACTGGGGACCACGCCAGCATCCGTCCCTGCCCCTTCCCGGCTCCTGGGCTTCACAGCCTGCACGGGGAAGGGCTTGATCTGGGCTCTGAGCTCCTGCCTGCTGCCAGTGACATCCCGAGGTGTGCACACTCACCTGTGCTTGCACACTCACCTGTGCTTGCGCACCCACCTGTCCTTGCACGCTCACGCCCATGACACGGCTCTTCCCTCTCCGTGGTGTGGGCACAGCAGGGGGATTCAGGCATGACTCTGCTCAGAAACGTGAGATTTCAGGTTTTGGGGGTCAAATCTTCCCCCATTAGCACATCAGTGGGCATCTGGCAGAGGTTTGGGGCCACGTGGGCAGCGTGGTTATGGGCACACCCAAAGATGGTTTGGAGGGACACTGTCCATCCAGGGCCAGCCTCGAGGGTGGCCTGCAACCAAAATGTAGCAGAACCATCAGCTCCCCTCCTTTTTGGGGGTAACACTGGCCTGGGAAGAAGCATCCCCTCATCCATGCACAGACCAGGCTTTGCTCCAGCAGGCTGGGGCTCTCCCTCTAATCACTACACAAGTTCTGGTGTTAATCAGGCTAATTGATGCCAGGGTGGATGAGCTGCAGGCCGGAGGGGCTGCGGGGTGGGTGGAGGGCTGAGTGTGCTGCAGGAAGTGTGGCTGATATCTGCCCTTGGGCCCTATCTTTGTCACACTCACAGTTTCCCATGCTGGTTTGGGGTGATAGGGCTGGAGCAAAGCAGAGGGAAAACACCCCAAATCCCAGCCTGGGGGCTTTGGTGTGCGTGGTCCCCCCTGGACCCCGCACCTCTCCCCATGCTCGGAAGCAGCTGGAGCCTGCACGGCCTCTGCTCCTTTGGAGCAGCCCTCTGGCTTGGCTCTAGCCCACACTGGTGCCCAGGGATGAATCCCTGGGATGTAAAACTGCTCCTGCCCCCTCCAGTTGTGTTTTGCCCCCCCATAATCACCCCGAGGTGTGGTGATGCCCTGTGGGAGGGCTGTGCCTGGTGCTGGGGTTTCCCACTGGAGAAGATTCATCTCCTGGTGATTCATGTCCCCTTCTGTGGGAGCTGGAGCCGTTTTGGAAGCGTGCATCCCAGCTGCCCACAGCTGCACTTGGTGCTTTCCAGGGATGCAGGGTCAGGATTGGCCTCCTCCTCCATTGTCTGCCGCCTCATTTGTCAGTAATCAAAATCAGTGTTCTGAATCTGCACTCTGGGGTGGGGAGGGAAGGTTTTTCCGAGCCCCTGGGCCAGGGCTGGCTGCCAGAATGGGAGCAGGACTGGGAGCACGGCCACAGCCTGAGCCTTGTGGCACTGGCTGCTCCCCCAGCTGAAGGGGAAACTGAGTCACGAGCCGTCCTCGCCGCTGCTATGGAGGGGAAGTCAGAGCCAGATACCTTAAGCGTTTTTTCTTTACCATTTGTTTATTTTCTCGCGTGTTCCCAAGGCCCTGCTCTTTTGCAAGCCGAGGGTCTTTCGTAAGAGGAGGGACGGGGAAGTTTTGCAAGCGCAGAGAACCTGCACGTGCCTTTTGAAACCGAGCCTGACCTCGGGGCCTGCTGGCTGCGCCTGCCACCGCCACCTTCCCCTTTCTGCCTGGAAGGAGGGGTTGACATGTCACTCGGGCTGGCCTGGAGGCAGGAAGGGACAAACCTGCCCTGAGTTTGCTTGGGCGTGGGCAGGGAGGTGAATCACTCCCGCAGGGAGCACCGGCACGGGGAGCTGGGACATCGTGGGGTGGTGAATTCAAAACCACCTCTGAGGCATCTCCCGGCACCCTGAGGGAGCCTCTGTGCTGCTGGGCTGGGCAGGGAGGTGTGATGGATGTTACAGTGCTGCTGAGCCAGCCAAGGAATGTCCCTGTCCCCCGTGCCCACTGAGCCCACTGGGGATGTGTCTGTGGATTTGTTTGGATGTGATCTGAATTTCAGAGCAGCAGGATCCAGCCGTGTCCACCATCTGCACCTCGTGGGTGCTGCTGTGCACCCGGCTGGTGTGGGGCTGGTTCCTGCACAGAATTCCCTGTCCCACATCCCATCCTCCCCCTGGCGTGTGGCACTGGGGAGCTGAGCGCTCTGGAAGGCCTCAGTTGCCTAATAGGAAGGGGTGGGCGTGGGTGTGGGTGTGATAAATACACGCAGATAATTTTACTCCATGGTAAGTCAATAAATTACTAAATAGCCTTTGATTGTGCTCTCAGTGGTGCATGTTGATTCAAAAACCTAAGACATTTAGCCTCAATTATGTCTATTTGTGTGTCTTTCCTGCCTGGCTTCTCCTCAGAGCAGGGGAAATAACCCTGCCTTGTCTGCATTCCCACACCTCTCCCGCCTCGGCCGTGCTCCAGATTTCACTCCTGTCCTGATAACCCTTCCAGGGGCAAGTGGGAGAGGACCAGCTCTTGGCACGAACCCTCTCCAGCTCTCTGTGCTTGACCAAAAGGACTTGGAGCAAATTCTCCCTGGATGTGGCCAGCTGAGGCAGTGGGATGGTTTGAGGCCGGCCAGGATTGTGGTTCCCCGCCCTGTTCCCCCTCTGGCACGGTGCTGGGATGATGCAAAACCATCCGCAGGAGTGCAAACCGTGCGTGCAGGGACACCCTGGCCCTAAAAGTGGCTCCTTTCAGCATTTCCAGCCCAAGCGGCCCCGCTCCCCGCGGGCCCTGGCACGGCAGCGCCCGCCCCGTGCAGCCTCGTGTGCTGGGAGCGAGCCCCCGCGGGGCAGCCTCGCGGTGATGCTCGGACCACACAGCTCCCCTAAGCTGCTGAGAATTCAGCTTTAAAGAGGAGCTGGCACCGGCGCTGCCTGTGCTGGGTGGCTCGGCTGGGGACGTGTCGCCACGCGAGGGAACAGCTCGCTGTGAAAGGAGAGAGGGGCTGAGCCAGGGATCAGCTCTGCTCCGCTCCAGGGGGATGTGAGCCCACTCCTGAGTGCCCCAGGGCACCGCAGGGCCGGAGGGACTGGCACTGCTGCTGTTCCCAAGTCGGGAATGCAAAGTCAGCCCGCGGGGTGGGAGTTCACGGTCAAAGCCCCTTTTGCGACGGACGGCGGGAGCTGTCAGGGCCGTGTCGTTAGAAACGAGCTCCTTCCAATGGGAAGACGCTTGTTTCCTTCTGGGAAATCTCAGCAGAGGGTCATTAATCACCGGGCAGGGCAGCTCCGTCTGCCCCGTGATGGGATGGGGGTTCAGCGCTCAGCGCTGCTGGTGGATGTGCCATGGAGCCTCCAGTGACCACTCCAGTGACCACTCTTGGCAGCCTGGTGCTGCTCCGTGGGTGTGCAACGGGCACTGGGATAGCTCTGGAAAGCAGCGGGCACCATTCCTGTTTCTGGCCTGGCTACATGCTTGTGCATGCAAATTTGACAGTGGCTTTTCAAGTGCAAATCTCCCGTGAAAACAAAAGGGAGTCCCGAAACTGGAGCGTAGGGGGCACTGAATTGAGCTGTTCTTGCAACATCTCCCCAGATCCCGCTTCCCGTGCCCTGCACTGCACCCAGCACCTTGTTCTTTGAGCTCTGCCACCTATTTTTAGCTTGCAGGGAGGAAGCACAATTACCCCGCGGGAACACCCACCCTCAACAGACGCTTCTGCTCGGCCGAGCTGACACACGGCTGAGCGTGCCCGGCTGCTCGGGGCTCTGCTCCAGCGGAGGTTGGTGCCTGATGGGATCAGACAGGGAAAGGGAACAGCACGGGGATGTGGCAGGGACATGCAGTGCTCACACGAAGGGTCTGGCCTCCCTCCAGTGCCAGCCTGCGGGCAGGGAGCGACAGAGCTGCTGGGGCGCAGGTGTTTGCATCAGGAGGTAAGGTGGAATTCCCAAACGTTCCCAAGGTCCAGCCTGGCTTCTTCCAGATCCTTGCTGCCGTGGTGCTTTCCCAGGCAGGGTGTGAAGCTCCTGGGAAGGCAGCCCCCATCCATGGGCACCGCTGGCCAGGCTCTGCCAGGACGTGGACATCAGCTCCAGGGAGCTGGGTCACGCCTGGAGCCCCCACCACGCAAACTGTCCCCACTCCGCACACCTGGATGCCTCGGGAAGCTCCCCACCCGGCTCATCAGCGTGGGAGACACATCAGCAGGACAGGAGGAGGGCACAGAGGGTGACACAGGGCTGTGGCAGCGTCCCCAGCCGGGAGCGTGTCCACAGCCTGGGGCTCCGCGCACCGCAGCCACTGAGTCACTAGCCAGGGCTATTTTTACCCCCTGGGGCAGCCTCGCTGGGTCATTCCCGGTTCCTAATTGCTGTGATCAGACCTTCATAAATCTCACCCGAAAGAGGAAGTCTGGGAAATCGAAATCTGCCGCTGCGAGCGAGGCTGGGCTGGGCTGGGCTGGGCTGGGCTGGGTTGGGCCGGGCTGGGCTGGGCAGGCACAGCTCAGGGGGTGCTGTGGCCGGAGGAGGCTGAGGACAGAGAGCCCCGACCTGTGACCTGCTGCCCTTCACACCTTGCATTGCAGAGCTCCCCACAGGGATGTTCTGGCTGACATTTAACCACCGGAACGGACTTCTTCCACCTCCTTTTCTATTCCCAGCCTCTCCCTGCTTCCCTTAGTGCTCCCAAACTCCTGGAGCAGCCAAGCCGAGCTGAGCCAAGCCAAGCCAGTGCAGGAAAGCAATGCTGGATGGGAAAAGCCAACCCCTGATCTCTTGCCCAAAAGTCACACCACACCCAAGCGTCTGAAAAAGCTTCATTGAACAGTTTGTTGGCTATTTTTGTCAGTGCCTCTGCCCTTCCTGGCCGGGGCTGAGAGCAGAAACAGCAACACCACGATGGAGAGGATGAGATGACCACATCCAGGGCATGGGCAGAGGAGAAGGGCTGGGAGATCCTGCTAAGCAGAGTGCTGGAGGCGTTTGCACCACTGGGCCTTGCTGCTCGGGATTTTCTGGGATGGGTGATGGTTGGAGCCCACGGGAGGGTCCTGCTGGGGTTTGGTAGCGGGCCGTGGGCTGAACGGCAGCCAGCAGCAGAGATAAGAGCACAGAAACATTGCCATCTGCTGACACGGCCGGCGCGCTCGCTGGCCCCGGCCGTGCCGCCGGGCAGCGTTTGCAGCGGGAGCAGGATGCAGAAGCACCAGTGCTGCAGGGTGTGGGCTGAGCCCTCGCCGGGCTGCTGTCCCCACCTGGCAGCAGGGCAGGAGCACGGCAGGATGGCCCTGCCAGGCACAGCTGTGGCAGGAGCAGGTGTTTCCCACCATGGTCTGGCAGTGGCTGGAGGCTGCATCAGCCCCTCTGGCTGAAAGGTCTCCATATCAGAGCAGAGGAGCAGCAAGAATTGTGTCAGGTGCTGGTGAGGCTGAGCCTCTTCTCCTGCCCTTCTGAGATGCCACTTTTCCCTTGGCATGGGGCTGGGACAGATGTGCCAGCCCAGAAGTTCAGCTCGAGCCTGCTGGTCCCACCAGGGCCTTGCTGCACCACCTGGCAGGTGAGGAAATACCTAAAGACGAGCACCATGGCAGGGAAAGGGAAAAGTGACTCTAACACATCACACAGATAACACAAGAAATCTCCTGGGACAGACGTGGAGGAGTGGGGGGAGAGGAAGCCAGGGGCATCCCCATGGGAAAACACATACATGTTTGGGCAGCGAGAACAGAAGTGCTCATTACTCATGAAAAAATCCCACAGAAGTTCTTTTCAGGTGTTTGGCCATGGCGATGGAGGCTGAGCTCTGAGCTCGGGGGGTGCTCTTCCCTTTTGACCATCCAGGAGATGCTGGAGGTCCCTCTGCTCATCCCCAAAGATTTAATGAACCTTCACCCTGCTGTGAGGAGCCACTTCAAAGTGTGGGGCAGCACCCAGCACGGCAGCCTTGTGCAGACAGAGAGGGCAAGCCTGGGTAATTGCAGCCTCTGATGCAAGTGCTGCAAAGGATTTGGGAAAACCAGCACTTGGCTGCAAAAAGGAGGTTTGATTCCCCTCAGCCTGTTCCCCCCTGAGCTTCCCCCGGTGCCCTCCAGCTACAGAGCTTGGAGATGCGTGTCTTGGACTGGATTTGCTTTGTTTCAAGTTCCCTGGGAATCTGGCACTGGTGTTTCCCAGAGGAAGGGTGCCTCCAGCTTCCCAAGTGCTGGGGCTTCGCTCCCCCCTGCTCCGGCCTGGGTCTGCAAACACCATCCCCAAGAGTGGAGATGCAAACACACAGTCCCATGGGGCCCAGCCATCAGCTCTGCACCCACAGATTTATCCTTGCATGGCTCTGGGATCTGCACACCCAGCACTGGCAGGAGCAGGGGAAGCCGATGGCCAGGGGGATTTGCTTCCCCCATCCCAGGGGATGCAAACACCCAGCACAGGCAGGAGATGGGGAGGCTGGTGCAGCTCCCAGCTCTTGCAGAAGGAGACACAGACACAGGCAGATGTGCAGGGATGTGTCTGGCCAGCCCGTGGGACAGCTGGACTCAGCCTTGGTGAGGGGACCGTGTCAGATGAGCTCCCAGTGGCTCATCCCCCCCCAAACTCTGGCCCAGGGGCCAAGAGATGAATTCTGGTACAGTGGGGCCAGAGCAGCTGCTCTGGGCTCAGAGCAACCTTGGCTGGGTGGAGCATCCCAGGGCCATGGCCTGGACTCTCCTCTGGCCAAGCTCATTTCCCTTTCTCAGCCTGGCAGCAAAGGCAGTGTTTCACTCTTGTGTCAACATTTGGAAGAAAAGGGGGGAAAATAATCATTTCTGTCAATCCCTGGGAATGTGGATGCCCTGAAAACAAACAGAAGCTCTGTTTCTTCAGTGAAAGGCCGTTGTAAATCTGGTTGGCTGCCAAAAAGTGATAAAAATGATTGCTGTTCCGGCACTAGAGAAGAGTTTTGTTGGAAATGTCACCCCCCACTCACCCTCCCCCCAAATCTCAGTTTTATGAAAACACCATTTTTTATCAGTAGCCTGGCAGGCAGATGCTTGGCCTGGGCCCCCACTGGAGGCCAGATGCACCCAAATTGCCATTCCTGCTTTGTGCCATTTGTTGATTGGCAGCTGTCAGTCACCACTCTGTCACCTCTGCTTTCCAGGGGTTAATCATGCTCTGGAGACCAGATTTCCTCCCGTCCTGGACTTCCCTGGTGCTGTCAGGGCAGGTAAGGATCACCATTCCCAGGTACCACTCCCCAGCTCGCAGTGTCCAGCATGGGGAATGTGGGGTGGGCAAAGGGGCAGTGCCAAGGGAATGGCCACAGGAGTTGTGGCTCTGCCAGGATGAGCCATGGCCAGTGACTGGGAAAAAGCCACTGTCCCTGGCCAGTGCAGCAGCTGCCTGCCTGGCACAGTTCCTGACTGGGGTGGGCAGGGGGAGGATGCTCCCTGTCCACACTCCTGCCTTTCAAAGGGCATGGGGAAGAAGGGTTGTGCCATCAGAGCTGTGAGCTGGACCTGTCAGGGCTGGTCCCTTGTTTATTTAGCTTTCCAGTGGCAGCTTTCCAGCCAGTTGTTTTCCTGGTGTAATATTAAACTCCCAGCTTTTTGTTCCGAGGCATTGGCACCTCAGCCCCAGCCCCATTTCAGCTGGGTCAGCATCGAGCTCTGTTCAGGGAGCAGGGCAGGGGCAATCCATGAGGGCAGCTCTCAGTGTCCCCTCTGCTCGTCCTGGCACAGCTGGTTGGGACTTTCCAGATGTGCCCATATCAGGTGCTGCCTGATGGGTGCCCCCAACCTGGGCCAGTGCAGCAGTGACAGGGACAGGGGGGACATTCCAAGCCCTCCAGCCCCAACAGCATCACTGACACAGGGATGTGGACAGGCTGATACGATCCTGTTCATGCAGATCAGTTCCCTGAAAATCACTGGTTTAGAGGGTGGATATAAACACTTGCTGTGCTCCAGCCCCACTGCAGGTCTTTGCAGGATCATAATCCTCACAGAAACATTTTGGACCTGCAAGGAAACAGCCCAAGGGCTGGAGAGGGACCAGAGTGGGGTTCAAGCGTGGCCGTGCAGGTGTTTGAGGGCAGTGTGAGGGACTGGGCTTTGAACCCCCCCAATTCAGACTCCTCTCCACACCTGCACAGAGGGGCCGGGATTCCTTAAGGGAAACGAGGAGAGGAGTGAGCTGGGCTGAGTGGCTGGGGTGAGCTCATGACCACGGAGCAGCACATCCCAGCGCCTGCGGGAGCCAAGCTCTGCCTGCTGCGGGGACCTGCCCGGGCACAGCCGCTTCCCCGGCTGCTGCTCCGGAGGATGAGGATCCCACGGTGCGGAGCCTCCTCCTCCGCGGGGAGCGGCCGAGGGGAGCCGGCAGGTGGAGCGCCCGGGGCCACAATTCCGGATCAAAAAACCACACGCGTCCCGGCTCCGATAAGGAGGCGAGAGCAAACCCCCGGGTGCCGTCGGAAACGCGGCGTTTACTGAGAGCGCCCGAGGCAAAAAAGCCCGTGCCCGGCTTCCAAGGTGCGTGGTGGTTGTTTTTGCACACTCAGACATAAATTAATTGATAGAACACCCAGTTACCCATGTAGATTTGTCTCCCTCTTTTCTGGAGCGTCCACAGGTGGTGCGGGAGGATTGCCGGGGGCACTGCTGGGTGCCTTGCCAGGATGAGCCGCTCTGGACACTCATTTTGAAGCAGATTATGTCTTTTTAGTTCAATTCTGTGGCTAAGCCTCATCTTTATTCAGGAAAAAACTCCCTTTTAGCAATTGCAGCCTCGCCTAGGGAAGGCACGTAGGTCTGGGAAGGAGCAGACTCCCTCCAGTCAGCTTCACCTGCTCCTGACCCACGTCCTAGGGGAAGCACTGACGAGATGCTGCAGGAGGGTCAGGAGTGCGCCCTTTTAACATCTCCCCCTTCCTGAATTTCATGTGCTGATGATCAGGCAGGTGACAGGCAGCAGGAGTGTGGCTGATTTTGGAGGGCCTGGGAGCTGATAAAATGGGATTGCTGGAAGTGTGGCCCATCTCCTGCTGTTTCACACCAGCCCTGCCTGCCCCACAGCAAGCTCCTGCACAAGGCAGGACCCCCAGCTGCATCCCAGAGCAGGTCCCTGAGCTGGATGCACGGTGGGAACCTGAGAGCAGGGAGCCAGGGTGAGCTGAGCTCCCTTGGCCTTTATTCTAATGATAATCAGGCTGAATTCCTCTGCTCGACCCCAAGGGATGCAGGCAGGGAGCTTTCCCAGAGAGCTGAGCTTGCTTTCTGTGGTTTCCCCTCTCCAGCGGGATGCAGATGGGCACAGGGCCCTCCTGGGGACGTGTCCTGAAGCTCCTGCCCACATCAGACCCCTGCATGGAGGGAGCATCCCTGGAGCACGCGGTGGCTCCACGTCTGCAGCGGGAGATGGGAGATGGTTTATGCCCAGACATGTCCCACAGCCTGCTAGGAGAGAGCTGTGCTCCCTGCACTGCTTTCCTTCTTCCCAGTGCTACAAAGGGAGCACTGGTGGAAGGAGAGGGAGGCCATGTCCTAGAACATCTTGAGAAGAGTCTGGTCCTTCCCAGCTGGCGAGGAGAATTCACTCCCTCAGTCAGAGCTGGAGCTGCCGTAAATGCAAACAGCCAAAACAAGGTGGGGAGTGAGACCCTGTGATCCCCACAGCTTTGGGAGCTGAGGGGAGAGGGTTTTTCACTGCCTGCTTGAGAAGCAACAAGTTCTTTCTGCTGCTTCTTTAACCAGAGCCCTCTCCTACAGCCAGTCCCTGGAGCCAGCTGCACCATGGGCAGGGAGGTGGCAACTCCTGGGAATCCCTGTCCTTGGAGATGGATGGACACTCATGGGGCACTTGTGCTTTTAGTGTTTTGTTTGATTTACTTTCAAGCTCACTGGTTTTGAGGGTCCATCCTAACCAGCCTGGGGGACGCTGCTGTGAAGGGACAGGGACAGGGCTGCTGTGCAGGGCCTCAGTGGGTGCCTGCACCCAGCTGTGGGTGCCCAGGTGAGGAGCTGGGGTGCAGCCCAGCCCTTGGCATGTCCCTGGGTGCCCGTGGGCAGCACAGTGCCCAACACGTGCGTGCAAGCCCGAGCCCAGGAACCTGCCACGTGGAGGGGATGGAGGAACCCAAAAATCCCAACTTCACCATAAAAATATCAATCATCTTCAAACATCCGTGCGATGCTGATCCTTCCCTCCCTGCCTGGTATTTTCTCACGCTCTGAAGCTGGCAGCAGACACTGGGAAGCAGTGTTGGAACTTGTCCTGCCGTCCCATCAAGGCCGTTTATCTCCAGCATCGAGCCCTAGAGCTGGAAGAGCTGCAAGTAGGGGCAAGGCACGCTCCTGCTTGCTGCTTTCCATTGCGTCACTTGGACACGGGCTGAGGCAGAGCCCCGGGGGCAGATCCCACACGCACCACCCTGCCTGCTCCTGCAGAGCACAGCGGCGTCCTGAGGGATTGGCAGGAGTCAGGGACCCTGGTGACAGCCCTGAGCATCACCGGGATCCCTGCCCTGCCCTCCCAACAGCCTGCAAGGAAGCAGCGCGTGTGCCTCCCACGGCTCACCCTGAAGTCATCGTGTGGCAAGAGCTGCGCGCTCAGGGTGGCCCCAGATGTGACCCCAGATGTGTGACGGGGATGGGGACGCTGGTTGGGAGCCACCTTTGGAGCACAGCATGGCCCAGGCCTGGCTGGCTGCTCTGCTGGGATGGTGGGGACAGGAGGGAATGGTGGCCAGGATGAGGCACCTGCCTCAGTGTGGGATCCTGCTCGGAGCCAGCCCGGGTAATTAACGCAATTACAATTACGAGGCAGGCTGCTCCTTGCCCCTCCCTTGCTGGCTCCTCCGTGAACCAATGGATTTGAAAACCCAGCCACGCTTCTTGCACACCCCCCAGCCCCAGGTGCCCATGGCTTCCAACACCAGCTCCTGAGATCCCTCCTCTGAGCCCTGGCAAGCGCTGTGTGCCAGCAGCTGTCCCCTGCCTGGGCCACGTGGCACCAGCATTTTGGGGATGGCAGCATGGTGGTCAGTGTCACCAGGGCCACAAGAATCTGACCCTGCGCTCCTCTGGCTATGCCCAGGCCAAGGAGATGTCCCATCCCTCAGTTTCCAAGGAAGTTTGTGACTCCATCCTGGGAGCTTCAGGTCAAGCCAAGTGCCAGCCAGATAGATCCCCCTTTTCACAGGGAACCCGGCCCTGGGCATGGCCAGAAACATTCTTTTATCAACAGGGAGAAAAAAGAGCTCAGCAAAGCTTTGTGTCACACTGCAGCAATTCCTGAGAGAGCTGCAGAGCCACGGGCACCGTGGTGGGATGGCAGAGCTGCCCCGAGCCCGAGTGGGGCTGGCATGGCTGGGGCTGGGGCTCAGAGGGGGCTCAGGGCATTGGGCAGCACCAGCAAGAGCCGAGCCCAGGCAGAAAACCTGCCTGGTTTCCTCTGCACTCATCACTCGGGTGGCTTCTCGTGTGTGGGTGCTCTGCTGTTTAACAAGGCTGAGCTCCCCACGCAGTCTCTGAGGTGACACCAGCAGTGACACCCAGAGTGACTCTCTGACCTCGTATTCCACCACCTACGTGCACGAAGGTGGCAGCAAACAGCTCTGAGATCGCCACCGCGGGGTCAGAGGAGCCTGGCTTTGGCCCCTCACTGCACAGACAGAGCAGTCTGGGCATGGGGAGGGGGGGTTGGAGGGCTGCTGGAGTGGCAGAGGGGGCCCTGAGGGCAGGAGGAAGCTCCTTTGGCTTCTGCAGAACCCACACGGCCAGAGGAAGCTTCTCCTCACAAAGCCAAACATTAAAATGTGTTATTTTATTAATCAAAAACCTGGCACCCCCCCTTCAGGGAGTGCTGCAAGGTGAGGGGCTGCTGTAAAATGAGGAGGCACAGCTGGCTGGCACTGAAAGTGTTAAAAGTGAACACTCACAGTATTTGTCTTTGGCCAGCCTAGGACTTGTTTTTGTGACAGAAAAAGATAGTTTTGTTTCAAAATTACCAGAACTCTCTTGCTCCCCCCACTTTGGCTATCCCAGCGGGTTTGCTCTGGGGTAGGTTTTCCCACCCTTGGAAAAATTGAGCTTTTAAAAACAAAATCCTCTAAGCACTAAAAAAAATAATAAAAAAAAAATAGGCAAAGCTGCAAATGCTTGTTGATTCCATTGATTTCCGTTTGGTCATTTCCCAGCTCTCCCCAGTGGAAGTGAGTGAGATTCCACCAGAGCTGGCTCAGGGCTGCCCCATCCCAACATCCTCACGCCGTGTCAGCCACCTCAGCCCTGGCTATGGGGAGCTGGGGTTCGATGGGCAGGAAGAAGGAAAAAATTAAACCAAACCGAGCTGAACCGGGCTGTTTTGGTGGCAAGAAGCCAAATGTCCCTCTGCACCCTGACCTTCATTGTGCGGGGAAGGAGGGAGCGACTGGGAAAACGCGATAAGGATTGCCCGGGGGTGACAGCGACGCGGGGCTGGAGCCACACGTGCCAGCACATGCAGTGAGTCTGTCCGTGCCCAGCAGCAGGGGAATGTGGAGTTCTGGTGGTTCGGGATGGCAGCAGGGGCTGGAGGAGAGGGGCTCTGGCTGGCCAGGAGCCAGAAGGAATCACGGTGCCCAAGGAAAAACAGAAGAGTCAGGAGTGGGAGAACTGAGGGGCAAGAGGCTGCTCTGAGGAGCTGCTCCAGGGAGAGTCTGCAGGGGCTCTTCCCTGTCCCCAAACTGAGGGTGCAGGGTGGGAAATCACTCCCCGGGGGCTTCTCTCACCTGGGATCCTGCCTCACCCCTCGTCCACAGGAGGCAGCGCTGCTTTGGGGGGGGGCAGGGAGTGGAGGGAATGGGAGTCCTTGTCCCCCCAGGGCTGGGGGATGATGTGCTGTGCCACCCCTGCTCCAGGAGCAATTAGGGCCAACCTTTAACCGTGTTAATTTGATCGGGCTGGAGAAACTGTTTACATTCACCTTCCCCCGTGTTTGGTTTGTGATAGCAGCAGAGCAGGAGGCGATGCTGTGGGTGCCCCGTTCTCAGCAGATTTAGGGGGGTTTCCTATGGGAAAAGCAGTGATACAGCCCTGGCAGGCACCCATCCAGCTCCTTCCCCTGATTTTTTAAAATTTATGTTTAGCTTTTACCTCATCTCAAATAAAAAGAGTGATTTAAAACCCTTTGCAATAAAACAATTCAAACAGAAGCCAGTCTGCAGCGCTGTTTAATGGGGAAGAAGGTTCTCCTTATTTGCTTAATTACAGGTTTTTGTTTGTCGAGTACTTGTGGGTGAATTGTTTGCAAATAACAGCTGAGTTTATTCATGCTCAGAGTCCTGAGCCCTGAGATTAGAGCTGGGAGACAGGAGCTGGAGGGTGCTCAGGGCTGTGGGTGACCCCTGGGAAGTCCCAGGAGGGGCTGAGGGACCTGGGATCGTGTGCTGGATCCTCAGAGGAGCCGCAGGGCTGTGATGCCGCTCTGTTGGAGCTGCCTGCCTTACACAATATGGTTTTAATCACGTGCAGTTTATCCTTTTATAAATTGCAGATAAGGATTAACTGCTTTATGGAGTCCCTGTAAAACACAGTCCATTAATGGGAGTGAACCGAGCTTGCCTGGGCTTTGGAACGCTGGGCTCAGCCTGTCAGGCCAGGCCACGGACTGCCAGGTGTTTCCTGACCTCCTCCTGCGTGTCTGCAGGAGATAACACCTCTCCTTAGGGCTCCTTCCCCGGTTTGTGGGGCAGATAAGGGAGTTTTGGGGTGTTGGAAGGAGAACTGGCTGCCAGGTGCTGAGAGTAGGTGGTTCAGACTTGGGGTGGACACGGGATCTGTGTGAGCACAGCTGGTCTCAGCCAATTTTGGGGCCGTCCTGCTGCTGTGATGTCCCAGCACTGGAGCTTGGGGATCTCCTGAGAGCCTCCAGACTGATGGAAAAGGCGGCTGCCCTGAGCACAGGGAACAGGGAAGTGACACCGGGCAGGGAGATGCGGCCCCAGCCAGGAAAAACAAAGAGCAGGACACAAACATGTCCCTACACCCACCCACCCGCCTCTCCAAGGGCTGCACAGAGCAAAGCCCAGATGGGAAACCGCTCCCAAAGTGAAGAAATCCCAAAGTTTGCAGCCTGCACAGCGGGGAAGAGGCACAAAAAAAAAAATTGTGACCGTGCTGAAACGGCGATGGAGGCCGCAGGAACCATTCCACGAGGAACCCACCAAAGGGCAGCAGGCGCTTCTCTCGACCTCCCAGCCCCGAGGGAGCCCCGCAGCCGTGCCCGGGCCGGGCCAGAGGGGCAGGAGGCTGCTGCCCGCTGAGCTCGCAGGGCTGCAGGTGCTGAAGGGGTCGGAGGGGCCCGGGTGACTCAGGTGTGACTCAGGGCAGAGTCACGCAGCGCCCGGCGGCTCCCGGAGCTGCGCTTCGCCCCAGCCTGCGCTCGCACATCGCGCTGGGGGTGATGCGGAGCCGGCACGGAGCCACGGCGATCCCGAGCCATGATCCGGAGTGTGGGAAAAGCGCAATCGCTGCAAACAATCAGAGGCAAAGCCGGCAGCAGCACGCAGCGAGCCAGCGAGGAATTTAGAGACACATTCCAGCGGGAATGACATAGGAGGGGCTGGGAGCTGGGCCGAGAGTGCAAAAAAAAAAAAACATGCTCCGATTTGTTTTGGTTTTTTTTCTCCCTCTCTGCAGAGCTGTCCCGCCCCGCCTGGCTTTCGAGTAAAGCGCTGGGTGCTGCAGGCGGGCGGCACGGAGGGAGCCGGGACACGGCGAGCCCTGGGTGGGGACGGGCAGCGCTGCCCTGCTGGCACCGGGGACAAGGACAGCTCTGCTGTCCCCTCTCAACCTCAGCCACGCTCCCTGTGACCGTCATCTGGGGCACGGGGACCGGCTCCGCCGGCCGCCTGTGGCCAGACCTGGCAAGGAGTGGCCCATGTGCCAGGAGCCACCCACGCGGCTCAGCCCCCATCCGCTGGCTGGCACTGCCAGGGCTGCTGGCTCTGGGCAAGCTGCTTCCCATTCCGTGACTCAGTTTCCTCGGAAACAATGACAACACGTCTCTGCACCTTGGAGAACAGCAAGGCTTTGCATTGGAGGGGACCAGCTCTGGGGACGGGGACGTGTCCGTGTGTGCCTCACACCCAGGGGTGTGGCACCCGGGAGCCGTGGTGGCCACCAGGCTGGTGTCACTGGTCAGCGGAGCATGTCCCCGAGGGGCTGCAGCACAGCCTCGCAGCTCCATCACTCCCTCCCCTCCCAGCAGCTCCTCCCGGCTTTTCCTGACTCACTTTCTCTCTTTGCATTGCACAATGAAAACAAAACGGAGCAGGGGGAGTGGATGCTGGCAGGGCCAGGGGCACAGGGTGACGGGGCAGCACAGCCCGCTGGCACCGCTGTGTGGCACAGAACGGGGCACAGGGCACGGCACGGAGCTTCTGGAAGCTGCTCAGGCTCCGAGATAGGACCTGGGCTAGCAAGGACGGTTTTCTCTCGCCCACCGCCCTGCAGGGACACGTTCAAGGCTGTGGCTGTCCCAGGGAGCCGAGAAGGGGAGGTGTGAGGCAGACCCAGAGGGCCGAGAGGGGGCAGGAATTTGGATTTCCACAGATTGACGGCCACCTCCACATCCTCGGTGCCCATCTCCACCCCGCCCCACCAGCATCACCCTCCTCCCTTGCCCGGGCACGCGGTGGGCAGAGGCTCCCCCGGGGCACAAGAAGGGATAATTGGCAGGGTGTGCGGCTGCCCTGGGCCGTGTTTCACTCCTTGCTCCAGGCAGAGCAGCCGTCCGGGAGCCAAAAGCACTCAATTGTTCACTGATGCTTTTCTTTGAAGCCCTCCTTCATCCTCCAAGGTCTGTATTGATTGGGGACTCCAGGAAAGCATCTGCCCTTCTCTGCCTTCATCAATGACTTTCCCACATTAATCCACCTCTTCCCTTGATAACCACACTAATTACTCTCAGCTAAGTTGACTCTGGCAGGGCATTGGAGGCTGGGGAGAGGAACCTGCTCCAGGCTGGCTGTGCCTTAAAGCTGCAGCTCTGTCCAGAGCCAGGCCCCGGCGCTGGAGGGAACTGGCCATACTGGGAGTGTGAGCACCACGGCTGAGGGCAGCACACGAGCTGGGCGATGTGTGCTGCTGGGAGAGGGGTTTGCTTTCCATTTCTGAGGCTTTTGTACCTGCCAGGGAATCCCTGATGATTTTGCTGGATGATGATCCCGGACTGTGCCCCGGTGGGATGCACCTCCACCCTCCCTGCCTGCGTCTGCCCAGGCTGGGGCTCCAGGGCTTTCTCCCTTGTGCTGCAGGGGGTTTTAGACCACCACGGGAGGTTCACACCCTCAGCCCGGGGTGGTCTAGGCATGAGATGAGATCTTTTCCACGTCTCCAGCTGGGTTTCCTTGAGGGGGAGCGAGAGGGACACAGTTCTTTGACCTCAGCCACGGTCAGGCTGAGCTGTGGCTCAGGAGCAGCCCCGTGGGAAGGAGCTGCATAGAGGGAATCCCACGTCCAGTGAAGAAATTATTCCTAATATCCAACCTAAACCTCCTCTGGTGCAACTTGAGGCCCTCCCAGCAGGAATGGTGCTGTAAGGGGAGGCTGCAGTGAGCAGAGAGGGAAAACCCTCCTGCATGGCCGTGGTGCCTGTGGGAACACAGGTGGCATGGGGACATGGAGGGCTCTGCTGGGCCCCCACGGGGGGACAGGACACCCCGGGCTGGCCCCCAGCGTGCCCCTGCAGCCATTCCTGAGGTGGAGCCGCCATCTAGTGACACATGGATGGGCTTCCCCAACGGGCAGTGGTGGCCTTGGCCCCGTGCTTGTCCCTGTCCCCACCATCCCCAGCTCCTCAGGGCTGGGGGGACAAAGCCAGAGCCAGGTGAAGGAGCAGGACTGGGGTTCCTTCTCCTCGCCCTTTCAGGGTGAGGCAGTGCATAAACCCTGAAGTGCAGAACAGTGTTGGGTTATTAATTTATTTAGTAACAGAGCCACTAGGGTTGGAAAGCCCTGAAGGATCATGGCTAACCCAGCCCCAACCTGTTCACCGTGTCCCAAACATCCCACTCACCTTCTGGACCCTTCCCAAGCTGCCTGTTCCCCCCTGGACACCACCCTAGTGCAGCAGGGAGATCCCAACCCTTTGGATGCCCACCATGTGGGGCTCAGCCCTGTCCCAGGAGCCACTGGCAGGGACAACCAAACCTTGCCATGGCAGTCTGAAGTCTCCCCACCTCAAGCTGCTCCTTCAGCACATTCAGGCCCCTCATCATATCTTTAAACCCCCCACACCATCCTCTTTCTGCCTCAAAAACCAAACAAAGGCAGTGGCCGTCCCGTCTCTTGTCCCTCTTCCATTTTCCTCCCGCTGGCTGCCGAGAAAAGGGATTCAGCCGTGCCCACTGCTTGTGAAAAGCCCCCGCCTGCCTTGTGTTTTATGAAGGAAAATCTCCTTGGGAGAGCAGCCAAACGTTCCCAGCCTCCTGCTGGGTGTTTCAGACGGGAGTGCTGAGGATGCGAGGGCACGGCGGCCCCCGGGCGTGGGGGGAGCACGGGGGGGGACAGGGATGGGCTCTGCAAAACCACCCCCAGACCACAGAGGGACACCAGACCAGGAGGTCACTGCGGGGCTTGGCTGGCCGGAGATGGCTCTGTCTCTGTCTCTGCTGCCTCAGGGGAGGGAGTTTTGCTGTGGGGCTGGGGATGCTGAGATCCCAGCACATCCCTCGGGACAGGATGTGGGCAGATGGGGCTGTGTGTGCTGAGCCCTGGGCACTGGCTGGCTGCTGGGTGCCATCCTTCTCCTCTCTGCAATTCCTCCATTATCCCCATCCTTTTCATCTCCTTTTCCTTTCTCTTCCCTCCCACTCTTCTTCCCACACTCCCCCTCTGAGCAGCTCTCCTGGACCACACATCCCCACGCACTGGAGACCTTTCAGACCCAGCAACTCTGATTCAAAGGCATCCAAGAGGCCCCCGGGGCTCCAGCCCACCAAATCAAACTCAAATTTGCAGCTTATATGCAAACATGATGTGTGTGGACGCCGAGGCTCTGCTGGCACACACAGCGAGTAAACAGAAACACATGGCTGAGCCTGGAAGAGCAAGAGAGCTGAGAGCTTTGGGGAGGGATTTTAACCAGATTTGGGGAGGCATTGTAACCAGCAGCACCCAAAGGGGGTGAGCCACGTCCCACTGCAGCTCCAGGGGCACTGCCAGGCGCAGTTCCCACGCCAGTGTCCGTGGCAAGGCTGTCCTTGAGGGCTCAGAGAGAGAAATGGGGGGGAACCGGAGATTTCTGCTCTGTAGCTGAACCAAAAACCACAAGGGCAAAGTCAGACAGGCTCAGACCCAAAGGGAGAATCTCTGCCATGTTTCCTTTTCTGGTTCATTGTGCAAATGCTGTGTTCCACACGAAATTAAAACCTTCCTTTCTTTCTTGGGGGGCGTTCAATATCCTTTAAAGGCTTTTTCTCTTTCTTTTGAGGCTGGGAGCAATTTCTCAGGGAAAATGCTGCTCACCAGAAGCACGTTTCATATCTGACAATGATGAGATGAAAAACATTTAGCAGCTCAGGAATTAAACTTGTTGCTGGCAAGCCTTGGTGCAAAGTATTTCAATGCTTTTATTGCATCCATTCTTCCTCCTCTTTCCCTGTGAAGCTGCTGCCTCAGTTTGACCCACGCCAGCAGACAGCTTCACACGTTTTCTAACTTTGAACGTTTTATTTGTGAAACCAAAGAAACCTCTGCTCTTGCTAGCGTGGCTCTCCCACTCCACCTTCCTGTCGCCTGGAGCTGCTGCTACTCCTTGCTTTATCTATTTTCCCATCTAAAGGTTTCCTGAAACGTGTTTTTGAGGCTTAAAACCATGTAAATAATAACAATAACAATAATAATAATAATAATAACAACAATAATAATAATAATAGTAATAATGATGCTGCCTCTGCCCCTCCAGTGCTGTCCCTGCTGCATCCCAGATGTTGTGGTGTGTCCCCCCGAGGTGGGGACATTCCCTGGAGAGCCTGTGCTATCCAGCAGAGGGATACACGGATTTTTTTTGCACAAGAGCACTCCCCCTTTCCAGAATTTTCACCTCTCCGAAGCAGACAGGGGTGAAGGAGAGGAAACCTCCCAGCAGCAGCTGTCCCTTTCCCCCCGCTGCCTCTCCCTTTGGACAGCGGTGCCGTGCGAGGTGCAGCCTCCAGCCCCAGCATTCCCTCTCCTTGGGCTTTCCCGGCTGGAAAATCCTGGTCACCCCCTGGGAGAAGGCACCGGGGGGGGCTGGAGATGGGAGATTTCCCTCAGGGAGATCGTGGATGCCTTTCCGAGTGCAGGAGCAGCCACAGTGGGGTGTGCTTCCCCTTCCTAAGCAGGGACAGGCAGCTCCTGCTCCTCCCAAGGAACCACTCGCGTGTTTCTCCCCTTCCCGACTCTTGGCTTTGCTTCCTCCTCCTCCTCCTCCTCGCCTCGTGGTCTATATTTGGTCCGAAACCCTTTTGCACAACTCCCGAGGAGTGCCAGCCCTGGCAGGCTCAGGGCTGGGCTGTCTTTGGAGCAGGGAATTAATAACCAATAATGATAATTTTCCCTGCCACGCTGGCGGCTTCCTTACAGCTCTGCCTCCAAACGGGATTTAGCCGGAGCAGCCGATGAGGAAGATGCAAGGAAAACCTCCCAGGGACGCCAGAGGAGGGCAGAAGGAGGCAGAGGGACAGGACACAGCGTCGCTCCTGTGCTCAGCCTGCTGTCCCAGCTCTGTGACTGAGCTCTGCCCGGCCTGCAGCGACAGGCGGGTGGCTCTGGCTGTCACATCCTCACATCCGAGGCTCTCGGGGTAGCCAGGCTCTGCCCAGCCCCTCCAGGGCTGCCTTGCCTTCCAGGGATGCCTCTGGGGAAGGGTTTCCCACACCTCTCGTTCACAGCAGGCACAGAAGGACAGGGAGATAAGGGCTTGCATGGGATGTCTCCCTTTCGCCCTTTCCCCTCCACATCAAAGCCCCGGGTTTATCGCCAGGTCCTGCCGGGCTCTGGGGCTCCTTTCAGCCAGGCTGGGAGGGGACGGGGTCAGCTCTGGCTCACTCGGTGACTTTCAGCCAAAATCTGGGCACTGAGCAGCCCTGTCAAAATTTCTCTGCCCCTCAGGTCTCCCTGAGGCTGGCCTGGGAGCTGCTGCTGGGGTCCAGCTGCCCTGGGGTGAGGGTGAAGGGACAGCAGGGAACTGTGGCTCCAGGTGAGTTTGAGGCTGGAAGGGAAGCTCCTTCCTCGTGGGAAGACCTGGGGGCCTCTGGCTGTGGCAGCAGGGAGATGGATGGGCTCAGGGTGGAGAGGAGCAGCAGGAGGGGAGCTCAGCCCATTTAGGAGAGGATGAAGCACAGCAGGAGGTTAAAAGTCAACATCTTTCCCCTTTCCCAGCTCCTCCAGGTCAGAGGGAGCTTCCCAAGGTTATCACCTGGGGTCAGGCGCTGGGGGAAGGCCGTGAGAGGCTGGGGGCTGGGGTGCCAGGACAGGGGGGCTCAGCCCCGCTCAGGGACAGCCACCCTGAGCCCAGTGGGGCCGTGGGGACAGTCACCATGACAGACATCCTCATCCCGGCCTGGGAAAGGGCACACACACCCCCACGGGCACAGAAACACTGAGGGGGGCTTTTCACAAGCAGTGGGCACGGCTGAATCCACGGGAGGAAAATGGAAGAGGGACAAGAGACGGGACGGCCACTGCCTTTGTTTGGTTTTTGAGGCAGAAAGAGGACGGTGTGGGGGGTTTAAAGATATGATGAGGGGCCTGAATGTGCTGAAGGAGCAGCTTGAGGTGGGGAGGCTTCAGACTGCCGTGGCAAGGTTTGGTTGTCACTGCCAGTGGCTCCTGGGACAGGGCTGAGCCCCACATGGTGGGCATCCAAAGGGTTGGGATCTCCCTGCTGCACTAGGGTGGTGTCCAGGGGGGGACAGGCAGCTTGGGAAGGGTCCAGAAGGTGTGTGGGATGTTTGGGACACGGTGAACAGGTTGGGGCTGGGTTAGCCATGATCCTTCAGGGCTTTCCAACCCTAGTGGCTCTGTTATTAAATAAATTAATAACCCAACACTGTTTTCAAAAGCTCCCAGCTGGAGGGTGCAGGACAGCAGAGAACACTCGGGGGGCTCGGGCTGTGCTCTGAGTGGGCTCTGCAGAGCCCTCTTGGCTTGCTGGGTGTGAGATGAGGCCCAGGCTCTGCTGCAGTTGCTGTGGTTTGATGTCGTTAATGTGACAAGTTGGATTAATTAAGTGCTTTTGGAGGCATTCCTGCCTTTCCCAGGGCTTTCACTTCAAAGGGAGAGCATCTCCCTGCCTGGAACGCCTCTGTGTGCCATGTCAAGGATTTCTGCGAGCAGCAAAACTCTTCCTAGGATCAAATCTGAGGTCTAGCCCACAACAGCCGTGGGAACAGGATTGCAGCTTGCCTGCCTCCCATGTGGGTGCTCCCCATTGCCCACCGGACTTTCTGTGCCCCAACACCCCAGGGAGCAGCTTCTGTCTGGCACTTTCTCCCCTGGCTGTGACCTGTGAGTCTGGAAACTCCAGGAGAACAAAGTGGCTTTTTTTTTTAAAGTCCCCAAGGGGCGGAGAAGAAGTTTCACACTCCTGCTGGGTTTGTCCTCACAAGGTTTTGGAGTGTTTGGTAGCAAAGTGAGGCTGTCACAGGAGATGCTGCCTCGCATCTGTTTCCTTTGCCTGTGTGTCTGGCAGAGTTTTTTGCCCCAGTTTGCTGATTTTGTGACCATGGCCTTCAAATTCCCTCTGGAGAGGACAGCAGCTGCGAGAGGAGCACTCACCTGCATTGAAGGGAGGAAAAGTGTTTTAAAGCTGGGGGAAATGCTGCTTTTTACATCAAAATAGCACCTGGGAGCATTGCCCCGTGGCCACGGAGACAGCCCTGCCCCAAGGAGCCTCCAGTCTCACCTGGCAATAGCAAAGAGGGAGGTGACAGTGGGGACAAGTGTCCGTGCTGCCCCTCCAGCACATCAGGGCTGATTTGTTCCCAGTTTGATGCTGTCCCCAGTGCCCCAGGATGGACGAGGAGCAGGGACAGGTGACAGCAGCCAGCTGACTGCAGCAGGGCAGAGCTGGGTGTCACTGGAGGCTGGGATGCCACATCCCTTCTCCAGGCTCTGCCTGCTGGCAGCATCATGGGCAAGATTTGACATTAAAGGCGCAGCAAAGAGCAAAAGTTGGATCAGGGAGTGCACAGCTGCCTTCCCCAGGGAGCTCACTCCTTATCTAGCCCCACTCCCGTTTCCTTCTGGGATAAACCAGGAACGGGTGGATCGGGTTTCCTTCGCTTTGCCGTTGATGTGGCCAGCCCAGGCCACCCCACAGGTGGGGAAGATCCCAGTGTGTCCCTGCTGGGCTGGGAATCAGCTGCTCTCCGGGGCTGCCACGCCGGGAACGCTCTGGAAAATTCACTTAGCAGGGCCTCTCCATCGGAAGGAAAGTGGAGGCACCGGGGGGTCCAATTACAATGTATTTAACATTTCTGAGCTCAGCGGGGCCTCGCTGCCTCACAAGTGGGTCACGCAGCCAGCCCCGGAGCTGCCGTGTCAAACTGGCTCCAGGATTAAGTGTGTTGTAACTGGAGCCCTGAGCTGGGAGGGGGACACTTGATCTGGCTGTGATTGCACGGTGGGAGCAGGGCTGGGATGAGCTCCCTGACCTGGCCCATGTGTGGCCAAGGGGGATGAGCAGTTGTGTGGCACCGTGTCCTCGCGCCTGTTTTCTGGGAGCTGAGCCCTTTTGCGGAGCTTTTTGATGGTGTCCCCGAGGTGCTGCTGGGTGGTCTGGCCTAGCAGTGGTAGATGAGGAGATCTCCACTAGCAAAGCCTCAAAATAAATGGTTATCACAGCTCCTTTTGGCAAGAAAGATGGCAAATGTTGGCTCTGCCTGATACTGGCCCAACTGGTGCCCACTGCCCTTGTCCTTCCCCCCTCCCCAAAGCCCTGCTCATGTTTCTTGTCCCCACTGCAATCATGTCTGTGCCTGGAGTTTCCTGTGGTGAAGCTGCTGGGGGAGACCTGGGATTGTTTGTGGAGGGAAGAACTCCCACAACAGAAAAAACGAAACAAAACCAGAACTGAAGTACCATGTCACCCCAAGAAAAGCAGAGTGAAACACCCATCATCCTGGCTTGATCAACGTTTACTTTACGCTTTGAAATCGCGAAACGTTGGAATTTCCCAGCAGGGATGAGAGGTGGTGACTCCCTGAAAGGCAACAATGGCCCTGGCTGGGCCATTTCCTTGAACGTGTGTCCATGGTGGTCTGCACAGTTTCTGCTCCCACAGAGACCCCACCTTCCCCTGCTTGACACTTTGGTTAGCCCAGCCTGTGCCACGAGGGAACATGCGCCAGGAAGGCATTTTGAGAATTTCTTTCCAGCTGTGCAGGGAAAGCAAAACCCTTGAGCTTTGATCAACCTGAAATCTGGGGGAAGTGCAAGTGAGAAAACAACTGTATTCTGTATTCCCTTGCTCAGAGAGGGGGGGGAAAAAGGTTTGTAACCAAAGACTCAGCTTTGGTGGGCTTTGCTTTCTCCTGTGGCTCTGCTTTCCCCCGCCGAGCTATCAGACCCTGTCCCCCGAGGCTGCTGGCAGCCCGGGAGGCACCGTGCGACCACTGTGTCTGCAAACACACACAGAGACAGACAGACAGACAGACAGACGGAGCAGCCGCGGGCTCAGGGCTCCAGGGGCAGCCCCAAGCCCAGCCTCGGGCTGCAGGAGAGGGATTTCACATCCTCTCTAGCTCAGTCCCAGGGGTCAAGGACTGCGGGGAAGCGTGAGCCGCTGTAGCAGGAAAACAGGAAGCGCTGGTGGCGGGGATTTGTGTCATTTAGCAGTCCCAGGGAGGTGTGGGGCCGGCGGTGGTTGCATCACCACACGCTGGGTGTCCCTGTCCCTCCTGCTTTAGCCAGGCTGTCTTTGCAAGGACACGAGGTGTGCCAACGCCCCTGGCATCCCTGCACCCATCCCCACGGGGGTCAGGCCACTGTGGGTGCCACCAGGGAATGGGTGAGGTGGCTGGATCCAGCAGGACAGCCCGTGTTACCTGTGCTCAAACCTCTGCCAAAATCTGCTCAAAATCACCTGCCAAAAATGCCAAGTGTAAACCGTGTTCCCGGGGAAACAACGCTGCTTGCATGGTTTGGGGCTGAAAGAGCGTCCTGGAGAGCCTGGGAGCCCTTGGAAAGCTCGGGATTTCTACAAACACACAGAGGCAGCTGGGTGTCCTTGGAACGGGCCCCTGGCCGGGTAATAATCAGCATTGACTCCATGGTTCACAGAAGGTTAATCAATAATAATCTTTATTAAGAAACCCATTGCTCTTTTATAGACAGTTACGATCCAGGTGGACCTAATTGGTCCTCCAGTCCAAACACCATCACCAGTGGCTAATTAAGAAACCACCCTTTGACAAACAAATCTCCACAACACATTCCGCAATACCAGGTGCAGCAAGTTAAGATAAGAATTGTTTTCTCTGATCTTCTCACAGCCTTCCCCAGAACGATGCCTGGGGAAGTTCTCCGCTGTTCCCTGCGGGCCAGAGAGCTGCTGCCACAGCTGGGAAGGGGGAAGGGACAGCTGGCAGAGGGACGAGCTCTGGAGGGGACAGCAGCAGCTTGTGCTGGGCCATGGGCACTGCAGCTTCTTTTGCCAGGTGCAGGTGAGCTGGAAAGGGCCGTGCAGGACGTCCTGCTTGTGAGCTGCCCCCTCCCCAGTGCCCACACGGGCACGGGGGGCACCCGCGCCCCGCTGCCGGCCCCGGCTCCCGTTTCCTCCGCGGGGCAGCCGCAGCGGGCGGGATGGGTGATTGATTAATGACCCAGGGACGGCGCTGCTGGGGCGTGCCAGGCGGAAATGTCTGCTCCGAGAGATTGGATAACCCTCTGGCCTGCTTCCCTTCGCAGCCTTCAAACGGCCGCGGCTCCCAGAAGCACCATATCCTTTTCCTCCCCCTGCCAGCTCCCTCCCTCCCTGGGGCTGCAGTTTGGTGGCTGATGATTTTTTTATTTTATTTTTTTCTTTTCGTTACATGATGGTTCTTTGTTGTTTGGTTGCTGCACGATCAGTAATTGGTTTGTTGTAATCGATGGAGATGATGGATGTGGCATTCCAGTTGTTCCAGAAATAAAGCCGTGTTTAACTCAGAGGAACTCCAAAAGTAAACAGCCAGGGAAGAGCTGGCTCGGGGTGGAATCGCTCGTGGATTGAAGTCTTTCCTGGGAAAGCTGCGGCCAGGAGCAAATATTTATGGTGGATCCACAAACAGCCGTGCAGGAGGTTTTATAGCAGGAGCCATGGGCCACCCATGTCCTGCTGAACCCACGACGGTCTGGGCTGGGAACACCAGGACCAGCAAGGTGCTTACAGTTATAGAATCACGGACTGGTTTGGGTTGGAAGGGTCTTCAAGATCATCCATTCCACCCCTGCCATGGGCAGGGACACCTCCCACTATCCCTGGTGTCTCCAAGCCCCATCCAGCCTGGCCTTGGACATTCCCAGGGATCCAGGGGCAGCCCCAGCTTCTCTGAGCACCCTGTGCAAGGCCTCCCCGCCCTCCCGGGGAAGAATTTCTTCCTAATATTGGATTGAATCTCTCCTGTTTCAGTTTAACACCATCCCCCTTGCCCTGTCGCTGCCTGCCTGTGTTTCCAGGCAGGGAATGCTGGTGGCAGTGGCGTGGCAGCGTGGCCAGGTGTAACCCTGGCCCACGGAGCGTGGCAGGAACGTGTGCGCTCCCTCACGCACTCGTGCAGCTCCTGCAGCACAAACTGCTTCCAGGAAACGGCTGGGGGAGGAAACAAGCACTAATGAAGAATCCCGTGGTGAAAAATGTGTTTCTACAACCGTTAGATAATTTTGTCCTTGAGAGGCAGGGGAGGAGATAACGAAACAGCCTCGCTGCATTCCAGCCTTGGCTTTTTGGGGACGCTGGTGCTGTGCTGGCCACGGGCCCTCTCTGGGGGTGCCACGTCTCCCCCTTGCCCCTGTCAAGCCCCACAGTGCTGTGGGAGTGCAAACATCTCCTGTGGGGCTGGTTCTCTGCAGCTGTGTGCACTGAAGGGGTCTGTGCCGAGCAGAGCCCCAGGGTGAACTCTGCGGGGTGAGGGCACCCGAAAAGCCAAACCCAGAGCCCTCTTTTGGGAAGGAATCTGGGGGGAAAATACAGCCTAATTGAAGGGCTGGAAGTGCTCCCTGCTTTCAGATCAGAAGGGTTCTTGTGGGGTTCGTGCCAGCAGTGCCGGGGCGTTACCCCGGGCTGGCTCAGTGGGCACCACATAGGGACAGGCAAGGAGCAGGGACTGTCACAGCCATGAAACGTCCTGTGAGCATCTTCCTGGAGCGTCTAGTGGGGCTGGAGGGGAGTTGTGCCATCCCAGGAGCCTGAGGAATGCGTGGCACACTGCTCTGCTGGCTCTCGGGCTGCCCTGAGCTCCTGAGCGCGTTGTTTTCCGTGAGCTCCTTCACCTCCTGCACTCGGGAGTGACTCAGGCCAGGAAACCGGGGCGTGTGGCCGCTCAGTTCCATGTCAGGATGCCTTCCATGCCCTCCCGTGGCAGCTCCCAGCTCAGGGCTGCCAGCTGCTCCGCACCCCGGGGTGCTGCAGCACCCACATCCCCACGGGTCCGCGGGCGGCGTGGCCGCTCGGCATCCCCCGGGGGCGGCCAGCACCGGTGACATTCCTTTGGAGATGGGACGTTTGTGCTCAGGAAGGCCTGAAAAAAGCCAGGGACAAAGGGGGGAAGTGATGGTGGCTGCGTCTGGAGTTATCTTGCAGCCGCACTTGCGGGGGCCGCTGAGTGACAGCGCTGTTGTGTGCGGCTGCGGAGGGGCAGGAAACACTCATCTCCTCATCTCCGCTGCTCCCTTCCTGCCCTGCCCTGCTCTGCTGCGGGCCAGGGCAGGGGGACAGAGCCCCGAGCCCTCCCCGGGGGTGCCCAGCATCGGGGGGCACTGCTGAGGAACCCTGTGCCAGCACATCCTGAATCTCCTCAGCCAAAGCCCCGAAGCCACTGAGATTCTGCCATGTGGTGGCATCGGAGCATCAGTGCCCTCTACCCAAACCAGTTTGTTCCAGAGGGTGGGAAGCTGGGGAAACAGCTCCAAACAGCTTGGAGAGCCCCAAAACAGCCCCTTTCCACCATTTTCTCACCCTGTTAGCCTGTTTGAATCAGGTAATTTCTCAGATTTGGCTCCTCAGCAAAGCTGTGGGGTGGCAGCACGGGTGGGAAAGGCAGGGAATTCCTCGTGGGAGCCCGGGGCAGGGGACACAGCAGCCTGGCCGTGCAGGAAACCAGGAGAAAATGCAACTCCACTCCTTCATCCCAGGGAGGGGATCCCCCAGCACAGCCCTAGCTCAGGGTGCAGGGCTATTGTGTGTTCTCCTCTCAAATGGGAAGTGAAAGAGGAGCAGTAAAAGGATGTTTGGCTTAACCCTGTCTGCTTTGGAGTATCCTGTGATGAAATGTTGCTTTACAGCTTCTTCCAGAGCCTGCCCTGCTCTGGATGCCAGCATTGCACCTGGGACTGCAGCAGGAACAAAGGAATCTGTTTGCCCTCCCTTTAGGAGTGGAAGAATCTCACTAATATTTTGGGTTTTACTAGTTTTCCCACTGTGGGGAAAAAAAAAAAAAAAAAGTGGTTTTCTTTTTTGCTAATAATATTTAGCACTTCTCAAGCCAAAACCAGCCCCAGAGGAGTTGGCTGGACTGAGCTCTGGCTTCTCCTGCTCAGGGATGCACAGTCTGGTGTAACAGGGCTCTCAGTGGGATGGGAATGAGGATTTCTCCTGAGCTGTGCACAGACCCCAGGTCCTGCCCTGGAGACCCAAAGGAAGGCATTTATACAGCACAACAAGCACAACAGGAATCTGGTTTATCAGCAGAGCTCTGCCAGGCTGTCCTGGTGTTTGAGGTGCATTTCAGCTTCTCTCAAACATGGGTGTTTTCCAGCTGACAGGGATTTCAGGGAGCTCCTTTTTGGGGGGCTGTAGCCAGGCCCTGTTCTCAGGTAGTGAAAACGCCACTGCTGGAGAATCCGCTTTTCTTTTCAGATTCTTCTTTAATTGTTTGCAGCCACAGAGGCTTCCACAGTGACTCACAGATTGGAAAATGTGGGTGGTGTGTTTTCAGTGACTCTTAGATGTCAGAGAGGTGCCACAATTCCTGAAATGGAGACATTCCTGGAGCACAAACACCCCTAATCCCTCTGTGGCCAGAGAGGGGCTCTGATTTCCTTCACTGCCCCCACATCCTGCATGGAAACGCCTCTCTCCGAGCTGGTGGCAGCTCCCTGCCATGGAAATGTCACAGCAGCTGGCTGCAAACCTGCTCCAGCCTCTGTGCTGAACAGTTCTACGCTAATAACAGCCTTTTCTAGGGCCAAGTTCCTAAAGTCCAGCAAAAACAGGGCTTTGTCATGGAAATGCTGAGATGACATTAATGGCAGTGTCCCGAACGCAACTCTAATTAAAGAGAGGAAGGAGAACTGAGGCAGGATGTCCTGTTTGGCTGCCCAGGATGGAAAGCTTGTCACAAATAAAGTGCATTCTCGTGCTTTGTCTCCCTCCCTCTGCACGAGGCTTTCCCAGATTCTGCAAACTCTCATTTTCTTATCTCTCCTGGGCTCTTGTTTCTTTTGCTTTTGAAAGAGCTCCTGACAAGGGTGGTTCTTCTCTCTGCCCACCAAGCTCTCCAACTCACCCACCAAATAAAATGTCATCTCAAACACCAAGGGAATGTGCTTTTTTCATCCCTTGAACAAAATCACTCGGGCACACTTGGCTCTGTGCAAAGAAACTTCCCTATTAACGTTGCAGAACAAGCTCTGGCAAGTGAGCAGGGACAGGCAAATCAAAGCTGGGAGTGAGATGACAAATGTTTCCTTTGGAAAACAGGCTTTTGTGACCTGGGGTATGTCACAACCAATCTCTGAGCTGCTTCCTACAAGAGAAAAATAAATCAACATTTAAACAGAGCGAGGAAATAAAAGGAATTCAGAAGTAACAGGCCAGTGATTTCGCTCACTGTGTGCCACAGGAATCCTGATCCAACCACTTCTTGTGCTCATATAGACCCTGCTGAGTGCTGCTGGCTTTGTACCTGGGACTAATCTCAGCAAAGCCCAGGTTTAAGGCTGACACTTGAGCTCAAAGCGCCATCCCAGCAGTGCTGTCCTGCAAATCCAGGATTAAAAACCTGGTGTGTTTATGGAAAATAAGATGATCCAACCTGAACTGCTCATGTGTGCAGCAGGAGGAACTGGGCACGTGACGGGGTCCTGCTCCAATGGCTCCACTCGTGGCTGATCCAGATGTTATCTCTCCTGCTGGGACACTGGCCTGGCTCCACTCGTGGCTGATCCAGATGTTATCTCTCCTGCTGGGACACTGGCCCTGGGCTGCCCTGCCCGTTTCCTCGGAGCACAGACCCTCTCTGGGCTGCTGCCAGGGAAGCAGCAGCTCCAGGGCTGCTCTGGATTTCTATGAATAAAACAGCTGAAGGCTCCCCACTGGGCTGGCACAGCCTCCAGCAGCGTCCCTGAGCCCTGGGGCCTCCAGGAGCAGAAGGAAAATGCTCTTTTGCTGTAAATTAAAGTTGGGTCGTTCCCAGTGTTTCTTCTAGACAAGTTTATCCTCTTTGTTGGGGCACTCAGGTGGTGTTTGGGGCAGCAATCCCAGTGTCTGCTCAGCCCTTTTTGGAACTGGTTCTGCTGCTTCTGGTGGGCAAATCAAGGGCTGGGGAGGCAGTGAGCTTATTCCAGCCCCACAGGGGACTTGGCAGCCCTGCAGGTGCTGTGGGGTCACAGTTCCAGCTCTGCCACTGTCCCTGGCCTTGCACAAGCACTCAGAACCCTGTCACAATCTGCCCTACCTTGGGAAGAACCTGCCCGGTCCCCAAGTCTGGCTTGGAATCCCCAAATCAGTGCTGTGACCCTGCTAAACCTGACCTTCCCATGAGGGGAACAAACCCCCTCCTGCAGCCAGCCCCACACGCCCAGCTGGGCTCTCCTGGACTTGGTGCCTCCCCCTTGCTGCTCTGCAGCTCCTGCTGGGAGGGTGCACTCCTGAGCAGCTGGGTACACATGTCCTGCCTGTCCCCACCCCAGGGGACTGTCCCCACCCTGGCAGCACCACGGGGAGCTGCTGCTGTCACAGGCACTGGGGGAAAGTTGAGGCTCCTCATTCCTGCAGGTTAATGAATTACCTTTGTGCACCAAGGTAGGAGGTGCAGGCCATGCACGCTCCATGCTGGGAGCTCGAGAGGAGCAGGAATAATAAGATCAGAAATCCATGGGGCTGGCAAATTCCCACGTGTTCAGTGGGATCCTCCCTTCCAGTGGGAGGAATAAGATCAGAAATCCATGGGGCTGGCAAATTCCCACGTGTTCAGTGGGAATCCTCCCTTTCTCCCGCTGCTGTCCTGTTCCCATCCCAGGCTGGACGTGGGGATGGGCTCCCAGCTGGGCTCCCTCGATGGAACAGACCCACAAGTAGGACCTGAAACCTCACTCAAGCTTCAGCTGGGGTGGGGTTTGGTCAGGAAGTTTTGGTAGTAAAGGGTAAAACCGTGTGTGGAGCTGGAAACAGAGCAAGGGAGCGGAGCTGCTGCACAGGGCTGGAGGTGACACCATTTCCTCATGGACTGAGTCATCCCAGCATTCCCAGATGCACCTTTGCCTCGTGCCAGGCTCTGCAGACATCTGACCTTAGCAGAGGTGATGCCTGGCTGCTTTGGGACCGGTTGTGTTTGTCCCTCTGGGTTTCTCTTGGCTCTGGTTTGTGCCTCCCGGTGCTGCTGGGGGCATCCCTGCAGCTGCACTCCCTGAGGATGGACAGCCCCGGAGAAGAAAAGTGGAAACCTGCCAAAATGTGTTTGGAGACCCACAGCTTTAGCACTGAGAGGTGATTTCAGCCCAGCTCAGCTGGGAGGTGTCCGTGATGTGCTGTCAGGAGGGTCACCAGCTCCCTGAGCCCTTGGGCTGAGATAAAACCAGGAGAGAGGCGATGAGAGAGCACAAAATGATCCATTTAACCATTAGGGCACGTCCATCCTTCCTGCAGTGATCACAGAGCAGCTCCTGCCAGGAGAAATGTGGCCATTTTGCCTCACGAGTTTCTCTCCTGCCGGCGCTCGCTGACATTTGCTGCTGACGCTGCCCAGCCACAGCTCCACGCTCACAGCAAATATTTTCCTTGGATGGGAGGAAAACTGCTCCCAGCAGCTTTTGTGAGCGTGTGGGAAGCCAGAGTGGAGCTGGATCCCCCGTGCTCCCTCGGGGCCCGGGTCAGTGCCTGCAGGGGAGCAGGCCTGGGGAAGCGATGCTCCGCAGGATGCGGGATGGGAGCGGCTGGCCCGGCTCTGCTTTGGGGCAGGAACCCCTCAGGCAGGTTTGTGCCTGGGGTTTGGAACAGCTCTGGCTGATGTGTGGAGAGGAGGGAAGGGTGACGAGTCCCTCTTTTCCCAGGATTGCTCTGGCAAGAGCTGGGAACCACGGGGCACCCCGGGCTGTGGCACTCGCCTTCGTCCTGAACTCCTTAATGCCCTTGGAGATGCTCAAGCATCCTAACAAGGTTCAACCTCTCTGTTCTCCAGCTCTGGGGCTTCCTTGGAAGCTTGTTTTGGAAATCTGGCTTGCATGGCGGCGGTGGGGGGAGGAAATACAGAGAAAAATACTCTGTGGATATTTAAGGCTCACTAAATGGAGAGTGGTGCTGAGGACTGAAATGGTTTGGGTGAGACCATGGAGGTGAGGCCACACAGATAATGGTTTGACACTTAGTCAAGCCCCTGAGAGCTCAGAGCACATCCCCTGCGCAGAGAAGCTGGGAGAGGGTGTGTGGTGTACAGGAAAAGGACCCAAATGGGGCCAGTGTGAGGTGCTGGCCACACAACAGCTTGAATCAACGCCCTGCCTGCTTGCACACACATCTATAAATAAGATTTTGGGGGAGCAAGGCAAGGGGGTGCTCTAAATCCCACCCACCAAGTCTCATCCACCCCACCAGCACGGGCAGCGCTGGGGAGGGACAGGGAGAAAAACGGCAGATATTTGTCAGAAACACCCAGGGCCTGTCCCTGGTGGGCAGGAACTGCTGACAGGTTTGGGTGCCGCCCTTCACCTGGGATAAGACGAGGGGAGCAGCCGGAGCCGCGTCCGCAGTCGCTGAAGGACGGCGCGAGTGGGAAAATGCCTTTAGGGCTATATTTGTGCAGGCAGCTCTGAAGGGCTCAGACCTTTATTCTTTCAGGCTTTTAAACTAAAGGTCATTTTTCTCTTCCCTTCCAGAGTAATGGGGCGGGGGGGGGGGGGGGGGAGGGAGGAAAAAAAAAAAAAAAAGAGAGAGAGAGAAAAAAAATGTGAATTCCTCTTGACGCAGATCCCCTTCCCCTCTGGATGGGAGTTCAATTGTTCTTGCAAGCAAACTCCAAATCTGCCCCTCGCATTCACTTCCTCTTTCCTGCCCAAAAGGAAACAGAGATTTCTGACTGTGTGAACTGGTCCTTTATTTAAGGATACAAGAAAATAGCTAAATGCTAATTCAGTGTGGATCTATGCACTTTAGCATGCGGCCAGGCAGAACAAAAGAAAGAGAAACATGTCCCCGCCCTTCCCAGCTGAATTGTAAACTGCCCACTGGTTTGAGTATAATGGGTATTTATGAAAGTTATCCTAAAACATTTACTGGAGTCCAATGCAAACCCAGACCCCTCAGCCAGGAAGTTTTTAGCTACCAAAAATAATCAGCAGGCCCTGGCTAATATTTTTAACGACCGTGCGTTCTTGGGAATTTCCTCTTCCCTCCATGGAGATAAGTGATTAAACAAAATAAAGGCAGTGGCCATTTTGACAGACTGCGACGTGTCAGAGAGGAGAAACATCAACAGTTCTTTTTTTTTTTTTTTAAATCTTTTTCCTAAGTCCTGACTTCTGCATTCGCTGTCTGACTTTTAGGCTGAATTCCACTTCTCTCTTACGCTGCTGAAATCCAGCGAAGTCAGCAGAAAAGCCATGGAAGTTTCCTGGGCAGGACTTTCAAGCCAAGGTATTAAATCCACTAATGGGAGACACTTATCTCTCACACGCATTATTAATTTTATAAAAAGGCCGTGGAGCTCTATTCAGCTGGGGGTTATTTGGCTGGATCATTTCTCTGCAGCACCATTAAGTGTGACGTCCTGTCCGTTCTTCAGGTCTTCTCCATGGAGACCTGCTCTGGACTTTGTCCCACACAACCACATCAGAACCAGCCCCTGGAGTGCGTTTTTCCCACGCACGGAGTTTTGCCGAGGTGCAAAACTTTGTAACCAGTTGCAGGTGTTTTGTTCCGCGACTGGGAAGATTTAAAATGTCAGTTTTTGTCGCCTGCGGTGACCAGCAAGAGTTGCTGGGAAAGAGATGGTTGGCTGCAGGCGGGGAAGAGGAAGAGGAGGGCTCAGCCTTCAGGACTCTGCTGAGGATGGAATAGCCCAGAAATCACCTTTCCAAGGACATGGAGTGATAGGATAAGGAGGCATCGCTTTAAACTGAAGAAACTTAGATTTTTATTAGGTATTAGGGAGAAATTCTTCCCTGTGAGGGTGGGCACACCCTGGCACAGGGTGCCCAGAGCAGCTGGGGCTGCCCCTGGATCCCTGGAAGTGCCCAAGGCCAGGCTGGACAGGGCTTGGAGCAGCCTGGAACAGTGGAAGGTGTCCCTGCCCATGGTAGGGGTGGAATGGGATGAGTTTTAAGTTCCTTTCCAATGCAAATCAGTCTGAGATTCCATAAAATAAATGGCAGGTCTGTGGGAGTCCTTACCTGATCCATAATTTGGTGTTACTTTTGGCAGAGAATTCAAAATGTGTGTTTTGGATCCTTGCTGAAAGCAAGGCTCTGCATTTAGCATTTGGACTCTGCTGTCAAATAACAGCAAAAATCAATTAATGATTGTTAATGCATCCACAGGGGTGTTTCTGGTGCAAGAAAGGGGCAGCTGGATTAATTGAGTGTAATTTTTGCAGTGGAAAACGTTTTCCCATCTTTCTCTGGTGGTGGGAGCTGGCTGCAAGGCAGACACCAGGGGTGTGCAAGGACCACATCACCTCATACCTCGGGGAATTTGGGGGGAATGGGCAGGATTCCCAGCCCAGCACTAAGCCCAGGCACCCTTTTTTGGTCTGCGATAGTTTTCCTCCCCAGGGATTTGCAAGAGGAGACTCCGTGCAGTTTTACAGGCTGAGGGAACGTGCTCGGGAGAGCAGACACTGCACCCCTGCAGGGCAGAGCCGATCCATCCTGTGTGTCCTTCCACTGCACACAGCTTCCTCCAAGACAGGGCCTTGCTCAAATGTGCTCTGAGTGCCTCAATGCTCTCTGCAGCCAGGGCAGTGTCTGGGAGCCATACAAGCTCCCCCAGGACAGCCCTGACAGCTTATCTCCCACCAGAGGCAGATAACAGAGCCCTTCACCACGCTGGCTGGGCCAAGGCAGGCTCGGGGCTCTTCCCCTGCGTGCTCCCTGCAGTCACAGCAGTGGGACACGGCCGTGTCCCCACCCTGGCTACCCTGGGCTCCCAGCGCTGCAGAGCAGGGGAGTTTCTCCCCCAGCCTTTGCTGCCCGTGTTCAAGACTTGCAGATTAGTAAATCTCTGCTCCCTGACTTTGTCCCCTTCTCTTCCCAGGCTTCCCTTGAGCTGTGTGTCAGGGAAGAGGGGTGGCTGAGCCCTCAGAGTGCAGCTGGGGCATTGCAAAGGTTGTGTGGGTCACTCTGCCCACCTGCACAGGGGCTGCCCACCCTGGTCCTACAGGAACTGCCCCCTCTGGGTGCCACCAGAGCTGTGCCAAGACACGGCTGAAGCACCCACACCTGTACCCCCAGCTGGAAAATGGGAGTAGGACCAGCTCCTTGTGCAATGTGATGTCAAATTTCTAATTAATAATTTGCTAGCAATTAGCTTCTGGTGTTAATGAGCAGCTACTTGGAGAGGAGGCCTTACGGGTGTCAGAGACTTGGGGAAATGTCTTTATTGCAGAAGTGGAGACTTCCAGGAGGAACGAGAGACCTGCACAAGGAGAGTGGCTGTTCTGCTCGGGGGGGTCCCACTACCCCCTGCCCCTGTGGGCTGCACAGGAGGTCACCTTGGGGTGGGCTGGGAGCTGCCAGGGCACTGGAGATGCCAGCAGGAGGATTTGGAGACAACAGGAGGTGCAGGCAGAGGTGTGGGCACAGCTGGCATGGCCAGGTGTGTGGCCCCAACCCCCCTCTGGCTCCCTCCTTCCCTCCCTCACACCATAACTGAGCCTTGGCTGCCTCCCAGGTTTTCCCCCCAGCACCGACGTCCCTGGGAGGACAAGATGAAGCGTCCCAATTCCAGATTTAAACCCCTCCATTCTTGTGGCTCCTGCTGACTGCAGCAGCCACTGCTCAGGGCTCCAAACCCTGGGTAAACAGGAAGGGTTTTCCACACATCCCATTTCACTCCTGCGCTCCGGGTGTGCTCGGAGGGGTGGGTGATGATGTCCCCGTGGTGCCCTGTGACCTGCATTCACCCCGGGACAGATGGCACAGTGCCAGGTAGGGCTGCTTGCAGGTGATAAAATTGGGCTGGAGAGTTTTAGGGAGAGTTCTGGAGGTGTTCAGCATTGCAGGGCTGAGCCTGTGTGCGCTGATGGTGGGGAGAGGTCTCAGCCCTGGATCTGAGATCCCTCATCCCACACGTGGCACAAGCCATCCATGTGACCCCTGAGCCTTTCCACGGGGGGCTGCTGCTTAAAACCCATCACTGAGAGGAAAAGAGGGAGACTGAGCCTCCCTGCCGTTAATTTGAGCACCCGGGCACTCATTTTTGCCTCGGGGACAGCTGTGCTCCCAAAAATTCCCTCAGCTGGGAATGCTGCACACTGGCAGCACTCACACATGGGGCACACAATCACCTGGTGCTGGGGAGGGTGATGGGCAGCCTCTAAAACCCTTTCTGCCAAGGAAAACAAGAGGGGGCTTTCTTTAGCCGTGCATTTATATAAATAAACACAGGAATATTTTGCAGCTCCTGGGGGATTTGCCCGGAGCACTGCTCTGCTGAATCAGGGTGGGAGAAATTCCGTGCTCCCCGTGAGCCTGCGCAGGAGCTGCCGGCACGAGCTGGGGACACAGGGGACCCCAGGTGGCACGTGGCCCTAAATCCATGCCAGGCACTCTGCTGGGACAGGAGCAGAACCCACAGGTCTGGAGAGTCGAGAAATAATTGCCACTGCCACAGTCCTCACGCTCCAAAACGCCTCTGATTTTTAGCCTGGATTGAAGTTCCAAAATCCCCTTACAAACTGTATTGTTCCCCCTTTGGTTGCCCAGAACTGAGGTCACACACACACGCTCACACAGATTAAATTTGGAATACAATCAGTTTTGCACCTGAATGGGCTTGAAAATTAGGGAGGGCATTAGGGCAGTTGTTTCCACACTTCTCTGCTGCCTGGCCCTGAAGAGAACACCTTTGTCAGGTGATGTCCTGCAGGTTTAGTGGCCCAAACCACGCGCCTCTCTCTTTCCCAACCCAGCACAGTGTGACAGGGTGACAATAACCTCAGCACAGCCTTGTACCCCAAATTTCGGGGGGCTGCAAATACCCCAGAAGGTGCTCCAATGGCGGTCAGCATTGACATGGCCCCTCTTAAGGAGGTGGCCACCAACCCTGACATGCTTGGCACAGGTCCCTGGTGACGTGGGGGTCCCCAGTGTCCCCCTTTGAGGGGGAATAGGAGTGGGAGCTGCCAAAATGTGCCCCAGTGGGGCGGGATGGGTCCCACCCATCTCAGGCCTGGTGTGAGGCTCAGGAGGGAGCCTGGGCCAGCAGTTCTGTCCCTGCCCGTGTCCCCAGGGACTCGTGGCTGCCTCCTCGCCGCGGTGGGCTCGGCGTGGGGGTCCCGCCCCGTGGCCCCTCTCCCCCTCGGGGCGGCCGTGTTTGTTCTCCTCGCGGCGCCCGTTATCAGCTCACAACACACACAGGAAGTCCTGTCTGGGATTGTCCATCCCCGGCCTGATTTATACAGGAAGAAAAGCATAAAAAGCCGCCCTTCCACCTCAGCAGCCACCTCCTGCCTGTGCGCAGCCGGCCATGCCGGGGACACCGGGACCACCGGGACCACCGGGATGGTGCCCGAGGCCGCTGGACCCGGCGTGGCTGGGCAGGAATGGCCACCGGGAGCCACCCGGGAGCACGGCGGGGGACGGGGGGCACCCAAGGTACCACAGAGCCACAGCAGGGGTGGATGGGATGGGATGGGATGGGATGGGATGGGATGGGATGGGATGGGATGGGATGGGATGGGATGGGATGGGGAGCTGGCACTGCGGGCAGCGGGAGCGCGTCCCTGTGAGCTCTGAGTGGGTTTTGGCCCTGCTCGTGATGCTGGGAGCCTTGGGGGACGGTTGAACACGCAGCACGGAGTGAGCAGGTGTGCAAAGCATCCCTTGGAGCACACAGGTGTGCAAAGCATCCCTTGGAGCACACAGGTGTGTGAGGCAGCCTCCACCTCCTCCCGGCGAGGCTGGATCTGCTGTCAGCCACGTGCTGAGCACGGCTTTGCTCTGAGCACAGCCCAGCCTCCAGCACTGTTATTTTTAAGTCACCCCGCTGGCATTCAGGCTGTTTTCACGGGGAGGAGAAGCCAGTGGGTAGATTTTACCTCCTGTGCGTGTAGAGGCTGCAAACACTTGCACAAATTCCTGTGAGATAGCTGGGAATTCTTAGCTAATCTCTTCTTTCTGTAACTCCCTCCCTTTTCCCTCTGCCTGCTCTCTGCATACCTCTGGTACATCACCAGGCTGTCCATCCTCCCCGCTCTGCCCCCTGCCCTCTGCTCTCCTCTGTGTGCTGCTGAATTCACCCCAGACCCGGGTGGGATGTGGGGCAGGACAGGGATGTGGGCAGGGACTGTCCTGGCTCTCCCACCAAGGCTTGTCCTGACTAACAGCCGAGCCTGGATCATGCTGGGTGTGCACACCAGGAGCTCAGCAAAGCCTCCCAGATTTATGACCACGGAGCTGGGTGGTTTTCATGCTGTCTGCAGCTACCTGTGGGTCCTGCTGTCCTCATCCGTGACATTGCACGGTGCAGGCAGGAGGATTCCAGTGAGGCACCCGGGGTATTTTGGGATAAAGGAACAGCTGGGATACCCAGGCACTGTCTGGCTGTGCAGGAATATGGAGCAGAACCATGCTAATGAAGGGCTCTTGGTAGAAATAACCCAGCATATTTTTTCCCAGGGTCCAGCATTCATGGAACCAACCCCCTGAGCAGAAAATCAAACGCAGAAAGAAACAACAAGGCTTTGCCAGTGATTAAATTAATTTCAAGCTGGATTGGGAAGGTCTGGCAGTGCTTGGGAGGATGTGGAAGGCCGTTGTGGCTGGAGCTGGAGCATCCTCAAAAATCCACCTCACCTCTGGGCAGCAGTGGGAAACACGGATCTGCCCCGGCAGATTCTCACTGCTCTTCCCTGGGATCTGCTGATGGAGCTACTCCCCCTCTCTGCTGTTCCACTACCAGCTCTCCCAAGTTTCCCTGGAGGTAAGGACGAGAAATTGAATCCGGTCCGGAGGCTCATTCGAGCCTTTTCCCAGGCTCTGCTGCTGCAGGTGGGGCTGGCCCCGGGGAGGCAGATTTACAAACTGCAGCAAATTGGGGTCAACGAGCCCTCCCCACCGTCCCAGCAGCAGCAGGAGGGCTGGGAGAAACACTGGGGAAGAGGTCCCAGACCAGGCAGGGAAACAAAAGTGTCTCTGGAATGAAAAGTGGGGATCAGAACTGTTCTTTCCTCTCTCCCAAAGTGAGCGCCGGGATCCCTGTCCTGCCCACAACCTAGGGCAGGTTCCTGCAGCTGGAAACTTTCCCCTGCAAGGGAAAGATAATCAGAGCAAGAATTTCTTGTGTGGAAGGCTCTCTGCTGAGCTGTTCCCTGGGATGGTGAAGGGGCTGAGCCATCCTGCAGCTCCCAGCTATCCCACCACACCTCCCATGTGCTGATTCACTGGGAAAGTGGGGCAGGGGACCGCTGCCAGGTTTTGCCAGGGAAATTTTATAGAAAGCCACAAAATTCAGTTTATTCTTGGGTGGGATGAATAATTTCCCACTTTTTACACTGCAGCCATTGCTGTGTCCTCTAAATGTAAATAAAAATTAAAGTGTGCACATGAGGGAAAATAAAGCCGGCTATGGGATGGTGCCCTGTTCCTGCATTTGTTTTTGCACAGCTCCAGCTCAGCTGCTGGATGTCTCCATGGGCACTTTAAGTTATAACACACTGGTCCTGAGACAACTAATGCTTGTGAATCCTTACTCAGGCCAAAAAAAAAAAAGAAAAATCGCTTTGTGGGGCTCAGGTCTCAGTTTTAATATGCAGAGTCCTGAGCCACTGGTGGCAACAAGAGTGAGAGTTATGGGTCAAGCTCTTTTCTTGGTTTGGCCTGGTTTTATCCCACTGCCATCAGTGGACTCCTCTAGATTTCCACTGAGATAGCTGGTGTGCAGCTGACGCAGCTGAGAACAATATGGGCCAGAACAGAATAGTGGGAGGTCATTTTCCTCACAGAGCCCTGCAGAGCAGGGGCTGCTCCAAAGCTTAAACTGAAGTGTAAAGTTTACAAACAGCCTCATGAAGTCCTGAGCAGAAGAGTTTGTCCTAGAACAGCCAAAAAAGCGCCATTCCTCCTTTTTCTATTTTTGAGAAGCACCAAAAATTCCCTTTTGCTTTAGCAAGTGCCTCCAGTTCTGTGCCAGACCCCCATGGAGACCAGTGAGAGCCCATTGTGCACCGCAGGTATGGGGTCAGCCACGGCTTGTGGGGGCTGAAAGGTTTTTGCATCTGTATGTGTGTCACCCTCCTGCCTGTGTCCCCATCCATCTGTCACTCCAGCACTCCAGCTTGGGGAGAGCTCGTGTGCCTGGGCACGTCCCATTTTCTGTGAGGGGCTCCTCTCTAAAGAGCAGGTTCCTGATGTGGGACTTCAATTCTCCACTGTTAATCCTTCCTTCTTCATGCCCCAGATACCTCCCACCCCCCAGGCTCTCCTACCAAACAGGGAAGAGCTTCCAGCCCTCAGCTCCAGCCCTCAATCCCCCACAGATGCTCTCAGGGGGATGTTGGGTGCCCAGGCAGGTGCAGTGGGCTTGGCAGGCTCTAGGAAATTGGGAGGTGGGTGAAAATCTCACCTGCACAGCCAGCCTGGTGCTCAGCCTGGGATCTGCTCGGGGCCAGCACTCGCCGTCCCTCCCAGCTCACGCTGGTGGTAAAACCAGTGGGAGACAAGGAGGTTTTGACATTGCTGAATCCAAGAGGGAGGCTGGGCAGAAACATTTCTTTGCTGGCCTGGAGACAAGCATTAATATTAGATGTCGTGGGAGTACACTGCTGGTGTGCAAGGGAGAAAGCTGTGGGGGAAAAATGTAAAACATGGGGCAAGGGAGGACTTTGGATTCAGGCAGGAGCCAAAATCCCCTGCTGCCTTTGTCAGGAGCTCATCACACTGACATTAACAGTGCCAAGAGATCTGATTTTCCCCCACTCTGAACTGGCATAACTCCTCTGCTTCCAAGGGAGCTTTGCCAGGCCTCGTCCTGGGGGATTTCCCTCCCAGCATAATGAATATTAGCACAGAAGACACAGAACCCTCCCTGAGAGCAGAGGATTAAATGCTCTTTTAATGGGCTGTGTGCAGCTCTTTAGCAGCTGACACGGGCACTTGCTCGAGCAAAAATTTGACCCAATAAATGCAACTGGAAAGGAAACTTTCTGCAGTTAAAATGCTGGCAGAATTTAAAAATGCTCAGCGCACTTAGGGAGTGGCTGCCTGTGGCTGAGAAGGCTCCAGTGGGGTCCCTGGAAGGAGCGTGCTCGGTCCTGTGCTGTGTGGTGGTGTCCTGTGAGGAGCTGAAGGACGAGTCCATCCTCTTCCTCACCATCAAATTTGCACTTGGAATCCCAGGGATTCATGCAAAAGTTTCCTGGGCAGTGAGGGATTGCTTGTCCTTAAATGAGGGTAAATGGTAGAGTGTAATGGTGAAAGAGAGTGTAATGGTGAAAGAGATTGTAATGGTAAAAGAGAGTGATGGGATCACAAATCAGGGAGGTGAGCTGGGAGAGTGTGCCACGTGCACTCCTATTCTCCTGGGTTCTTGAAAAATGCCAGCCTTGAGCACTGGCAAAGCTGCTGGAGGGGATGGATCCTGCTCAGCAAATCCCTTCTGCTCATCAGCCCCTGCTCATCCCCCGGCCTGCTCAGCCCTAAAAGGTGCAAAGGCACCGTGGCTCTGCCTGGATTCCCACTGGGATCACAGCAAGGTGAAGGAGGATCAGGGCCATGGGATGCTCCTAAAACACCCTCTCTGGGATGGGGATGGGTTTCCTCGTGCCCTGCCACGGGTGTGACAGTGTCTGTGCCGCTCTGGCACAGCAGCGGTGTGAGCTCAGTGCCACAGGGGCTCTGTGGCCACCACCCTGCAGGGATCTTTGGGAGTGTCCAGGGAGCACCAGGTCCATCGTGGGTGAGGGCTGGGTCACTGCTGGCTGTCTGACAAGGGGAGTGTAACACTGGGCTTTTTCTGTCCTCACAGAAAGAAACCAAGATGCTCCTTAAACAAAGGATCCCTGCTCAGGACACCTGATGGGGCACCGTGGATGAGGTGAGTTGTCTCAGCTGCAAAATGAGATCCCGTGTTTTCAGTATGGCCACACAGAGAAGCTCTGGCTTCCACACGCATTTTGCAATTATTAGACAATAATTCAGGCTCTGTTCATCTCCCCCATACACCAGAAAAAACTCAATAATGCTCTCTGCATAACAAGATAATTACTGTGCTTCCAAGGCTCCTGGGAGAAGTTGCCTGTGCTGATGAAATTAAGGGAGCTGAAATCATTCCCCAGAGGTAGGATGGCTCCAGAGGGTGAACAAACCCGTGTGAGCTGCTTTACAACACCGAGCTGCACTTCCACCAGCACCAGCAAACCTTTCCCTGCTGCTGGGAGGGATCTCCATCTCCACCAGCACTTCCAGAGAGGATTCCCCTCTGTTCCCCTCTCAGGGAGGATCCCACCAAAGCTCCTTTTACACGGAGAGCCCCAAGCACCCATCAGCTTCCCCGGAGGGTGCAGCACGGCCCGAGGCAGTTCCAGTTCCATCAGCAGCCCCAGCATATCCCTGAGGAAATAGAGGGGATGGGCCAGTGATCTCAGTTGTTCTCTTGGAGCCATTATTGTTGAACTGGTAAATATTTCCTTTAAATGCTTACACGCTTTCAAAAAATTTACAGGGCTTAATGGGAACAAATATTCCCAGGGGGCTGTATCCTGCCATTCATTTGCACATCAGATCCCTGCTATCTTTAAGAATGGCTCTGTGCATGGGCAGGCGCCTAAGTCATTTGAGAAACAATAACCCTCTGTGCTCTAATTTTCCAGACAAAAATGTAGACAAAACAAGTGGCAATTTGGCACAAACCGAGCCGCTTTGATAAATAACTGGGCATTTAAGAGGAGAAGTCTGTAGGCAGCTGGGCTCGGCCTGCCCGAGCTGTCCCGGGGCAGGTGTTGGGCAGCCGGGGCTGAGCCCTGGGTGTCACCCCGGAGGGTCCCTCTGCAGCTGGGGGGCTTCCAAGGAATTCTCTAAGCATCCTTTATGATTTTCGGGAAACCTGGCGGTTGATCACCGGCTCCTGCAGGACTTTGGAAGGAGCTCAGGGGGATTAACGGGCACGGCGGGAGGGTCTGGAGCAGGTCTCTAACCCAGGGAGAGGTGATGTCTCCTCCTCAAATCCGCTCTGCTCGTGGTGGGGAGTGCGGACCAGGACAGACATTTTTAGTAAAGAGAATTCAATTTGCCCTGGCCACCGCGCTGGTGATGGAGCATCCCCGCGGGGACTCCGAACAGCCCTGGGCGAGGGGCCGGGGCTGAGCCGCGATGTCTCGCTGTTAATCCCTGCCCACCCAGCCGGGCTGGGCCCTTGGGGGGGGGCCCAGAGACCGCGTGTCCCCCGTGGGGCCGGGGGCTCCTCCTGCCCTGGGCTCACAGGTAAGGCTCCCCATCCACCCAGGGCAGGAGCCCCCCGCAATCCTGTCCCCATCAGCGACAACATTTGGGACACTCCAGCAGCGTGTCCCCTCAGCCCTCACCGGGGCGTCTGGGGGCTCCCGCGCTGTCCCCGCAGGACTCCCCGCGGCTCCGCCGGTGCTGCCCTGTCCCCGCACGCGTCCCGGGGAGCCGGGGGCAGGTGGCGGCCGGCGGGGGCCGGCGGGGCGGGGGCAAGCGGAGATCCCCGGGCCCCGGCGCTTCCCCCCGGCCGGGAGGCTCCGCTTTCCTCCCCGCCGGGAGCTCATTGGGCCGGGGCGGAGGGACCGGCTCGGGCCGGGGGAGGAAATGCGCGGGGGGCCGCGGCGCGGCGGCGACTCCGCGGCTCCGCCACCGGCACCGGTGAGTCCCGGCGGGCGCCGCCCGGAGCTCGGCACGGCCGGGGAGGGGCACGGCCGCATCCCCGGCGGGGACGGGCGGGGGACGGGGGTGCCGGCGGAGCGGGGCTCGGTACCGCAGCGCGGGGGGCGGCCGGAGGGGGCCTGGGCCGGCGGGAGGGCTCAGGGCTCGGGCTGCTGCGGCCGCGGGAGCATCCCCGGGACATCCGCGTCCCCGCCTCCCCACGGGACACCCGTGTCCCTACGGCCTCCCGGGGACATCCGTGTCCCTACAACCCCCCGGGACACCCGTGTGCCTACACCCCCCGGGACACCCGTGTGCCTACACCCCCCGGGACACCCGCGTCCCCTCAGCCCCCGCGGTACCCGGGTCTCTGCAGAACCTGCAGCCGCCCGGGACATCCGCAGCCCCGCAGCCCCCGGCGGTACCGGCTCTCTGCATGGTGACGCTGTCCCCGTGTCCCCGTGCCCCGCCGGACAGTGGCACAGCCCCCTCGGCGGTGTCACCATGCCCGTGTCCCGCTCCATCCCGCGGCACCGCATCCCAGCCCGCGCGGGGAGCAGCTGGAGGTGTCTGCGAGGGAGAATCCATCCCCTGCGGCTGGCGCTGACCCGCTCGGGCAGGGTTTGGCTCTGAGGGCACAGGCCAGGTTTGGAGCCGCGGTTTCACCTACAGAACCAGGCCGGGCTGTCTGGAGGAGTGCAGCCGTGGTGCTCCCGGGAGATCCATCGCATCCTCGCCAGGAGCTGGATTTTTTCCTTCCTTCTGCAGCCAGAGCACGATTCCTCCTGCTGCCATCAGCTGGAGTTTTAGTCATGGTTCTGTGGGCAGAGCTGGACAAAGTGCTGCTCACCTCTGCCGTGGGTTGTGTGTCCCCTCGCTTGCTGTGGCAGGTGAGGCAAGAGCAGAATTTTGGGAATTTAGGAGAATTTTGGGAATGGTTCTGGCTGGTGGGACAAGGACCCCCAGACTTGCAGGAGCACGTGGTCAGCCAAGGAAGGTTGGCTGACCCCTAAGACATAATTTCACTTGTCAGACCACGGGGCTTCACCTCTTCATCTGAGAGGCTTAAAAGGCAGAGGAAAAAAAAGTATTTATTTTTTCTTGAGCATAATTTTTTTCTTCCTTAAGTTCGGTGCTTTAAAAAAGCATGGGATAGATGGTGGCAACAGGTTGGAGGATCTTCAGCAGCTTTAAAGAGGTTGATTTTTGTAAACCCATAGAAAAGACAAGTCTAGACTATCGTATTTTCTACTTTTACAGCTTTCTCTGGAACACAGCAACCATAATTTTATGGCCCAGAGGGATCCTCGAGGTAGGGCAGTGCTGCTCCAGTTCAAAGTGAAAAAACAAACTCTGTATTTTAGGCTCATGCCCCGTGTTTCTTGCCTTCCCCACAAGGAAAGCTCCCATGGCAGCCACGGGAATCCTGTGGGAGGATGGAGACGGTTGGCAGAGTTTGACTTCCAGACTTGAGGAGCAGCACTGAGAACCCGGGATCTGGGATTGTAGGGAAGTTTTGTGTCCCAGTATAGCCCTGGGAAAAGCTGGCTGACAGAGCAAAGGGGAGTTGGTGTGTGTCTGTGCACCAGTGTCCTTGGAATGTCTCCAGGAGGACTGGGGAGAGGGAAAACTCCTTCACTATTTTTAAAAATCCTGCAGGACAAGCAAGATTTGCTTTCCTGATGATGGAGGTACCATACATTCTTCATTAGGAAATTAAACGAATTGCTGTGTTTGAAGAAGAATGGAGGACTACAAGCTTTATAGCACCAAAATCCTCCTTCCATGCTCAGGGCTGGGCTTGCATGGAAATCTGCTGGGATATTTGATATTTGACATTTGATATTAAGGGGAAGGAAGGCACCAGGCTGGTCTCCCTCCAGATGTGAATCTCCATTTCTCCCTGCCTCAGATTCTTCTCCTGCACCAAGGAAAGGACGATCCTGAGTGCCTTGGAGAAGGGCTTGGGGACCTGCAGGGTCTGCAGATTTGCCATGGTTATTTGTAACAACCTGTCTCAGAGTTGGGATTTCCCAGTGGAATGTGGGGCTCAAACTTCAATTTTCCAGTCCAATCCTGCCCTACAGCATGTGGGGATTTTAGAAAGTTGATTTGCAGATCACCATATCTGCAGTCTTAGAAGGTTCTTTGTGTAGCCTCCCCTTTCAGAAAGTTTAAGCAGAAGGTTCTTTCTTTAATTGGTGCATATTTAAGGTGGGTTTCTTTATTTCTTCCTCCTTCAGCTGCTGCCATCCGGAGGCCAAGTGGTTTGTTTAAATGAGATATTGTTTCAATTGGAAATTGTTACTGACCCTCTTCAGCCTTGTTTTGTATTTGTCCTCTGCTAGAAAACCAAAACCTCTCAGTTAGTGCCTCAGAGCCAACTCTGCAGATGGTACATATGGCCCTTACAGCACTTTTCTCTGTCACGAGTTTGTATTTTAAAGAGGAGAAGATCAGATTTCAGTGTTTAATGTGGTGGGAAAACACAGCTTTACAATGTTGTGTGCATTAAGAAATGACAGGCCATTGTTTTGCCCTCACTGCCTGGAACTGGCTGTGAGTTGGAGGCAAAACACGTCCCTTCCCTGCCCCTCAACACACAACTGCACAGCTCCTGGTGCCCTGAGAGCATCTCCAGGCATCCCCCGGGGTAAATCAAGGATAATTCCTGAATTAACATTGTGCCACGCTGATGAGATGAGCGGGGCAAGGTGGGTTTGTGCCTGGAGCAGCTCCCACCTTGCCAGGGGTTTGTCCCCACGGCTCTGTCGGTGTCACCAGCTGGGCAGGGACACCTCATAGAACCACAGAATGACCTAGGTTGGAAAAGACCTTTGAGATCAAGTCCTTGGAGTCCTTTGATAAGGATAACACCTCCTTATCTACTAAACCATGGCACTGAGTGCCACGTCCAGTCTTTTTTTAAACACAGGGACGGTGACTCTGCTGCCTCCCTGGGCAGACCATTCCAGCGCCCAATCGCTCTTTCAGTGAAGGATTTTCTCCTGAAATGTCCTCCCTCACTCACAGTGCTGCTCTCCTGCTTGCAGGGATCCCCACTGAAGGACGAGCCATGCAGTAGGAGCCAGCACATCCCACGGAAGAGCAGGACCCAGTGCTGCAGGAGGGACGGGACATGTGGAGCCTCAGCTGCCTCCTCTGGGGACTCCTCCTCATCCTCAGCACCACCAGCATGGAGGGATTTGCCCAGGCAGGGTAAGGCCCAGTTTTGTCTGCACCTCTCAGGTGTGTTCTCCACCCATCAGGGTGAGGCACATCCTCTCTGGGGGGGGACAGCCCTGTGTGGCTCTCTGGGCTGGTGAGGAGGTGGAAAAAGCTCTCCCAGGGCTCAGCAGCCCGTTGCTGGTTGTTTGCTTTCTCACTGAAGCTAAAACATCTCTCAGAGGAAATGTCTCAGCTCTGTTGAACTCCATGCAGGGACACAAAGGCGCTCTGGGCTTTTTATCCAGGAGAGTCAAAAGCTCATCAGGCTCTGAGCTGTTCAGGAATTATTACAGTCTCTTTCAAGCACATCCTTCATTAAAATACGTGTGAAATCCTGCTAGCACGCAAATCAAGCCTTGTGAAGACGCTGTCACTGAAGGATGCAGCTCCCATCAGAGGAGAACACAGCTCCCAGCTCTGATGGACAGCCAGGGACACAGGTGTGGAAAGCCCCGGGCTGTGCTTTGTGCCCCCAGGATGCTGCTGGGGCCCATGGTCCTGCCAGCCCAGCAGTGGCAGCTCCAGCAATTCCCCTTCCCTTTCTGGGAAATGGGTCTGGGAGAACTCCCTGGATCCCAGCACAGCCTGGGCAGGCACAGCTCAGCTCCTGCTGGGTCTGAGGAAGTCCAGAGCTCAGTGCCCCAGTTTCTTCCCCAGCCGAGAGGAGCTGGAGCTCAAAACCCTCCCCCAGACACAGCTCACATTTTCTACAAAGTTTGTTTTTACACTGAAATGCTCCTCCAGCGTCAAACCTTTCACATTCTGTCCAGGACTGAAACCACAGCTGAATTCCTCGCTCACACGCACAGGCTGCAGCTAAAACTTTGTTCTGAATTTTACAAAGCAAACAATTGCCATTTAAAAATTGCATCTTCTATAACATAAATCATGAGGCTGAGAGGAGTTTTCTGGAGTTAATGGAAACCATCTGATGTCCATGCTAATTCCCAGACTTTTTATTTTAGTTTCTAATTGAACTGGGAGGCTGACACAAGTAGATGGGTTCCTCAGTGGGACTGACCTGCTTGGGCTGGAAATTGTTGGAAAAAAAGGATGTTTAACCAAGACCACTTTGGCTGTTAACCTTGGGAAAGTTTTTTACTGGACAACACTTATCTTAGAAGGCTGGGGAGTGCTTTTTATCCAACCTCTAATTTTTTTGCGGTGAGCTTGACCCTTCCTGTGAAATCATTAATTTCTTGGTGACCACAGGGGTATCCGTTTCAGGAATGCAAAAGTCTCAGAAAGGAAAAATCCACCCAGAAAGTGAGTGATTTTAGGGGAAGGAAGAAAATGAATGCAATGAGTAAATCATCCCTAAAATCTGGGTCCCAACTGCTCCCACGGGACGGGGGAGGAAGCGCCCGCGCCGCTCACAGTGCTCCAGAGTTGTGTCACTGACCCAAAACAGCTTGAAGTGGCTTCCCAGGTCACTGGGGCAACCAGCCACTGCTGTCCACTAGCCCAGTGCAGAGAGGGGAGCTCAGGCCGTGTCCTGGCTGCGGGACTGACCGAGCCCTCTGTGCCCAGCCGCAGGGTGTGCTCAGCCGCGGGGCCGCCGAGCCGCCTGAGCGCCCACGCCGAGTCCCACGTGCAGCCCGTGTACCAGCCCTACCTCACCACCTGCCAGGGCCACCGCCTCTGCAGCACCTACAGGTGAGCCCACCTGCCTGTGCCACGGGCAGCAGAGATCCTGCTCGACCCACGGGGATGGGGATCCCAGCGCCTGGCAGCGCCCTGAGCTGCTGTGGCAGCAGGACGCGGGTTTGGGGCGCCCGGCTCAGCCCATCCTTGCCTTGCAGGACCATCTACAGGGTTGCCTACAGGCAGAGGTACAGGCAGCTGCCCCAGCCCACGGGCTCGTGCTGTCCTGGCTGGAGCAGAGCAAACGGGCACACGCTCGGCTGTAACAGAGGTAAGGAGCTGCTGGGTCACCCCGGTGCCACTGCCTGTCCCCAGACCCCTCGTGTCCCTGGAGGGGGCCCCGGGACCACATCTCTCATTTACCAGCCCTCTGCCTGTCAGGTGCATTCTCCCTGAATTAAATTTTCAGCATCACAGTCAAATGCGGTTCAATATGTGATTAATTCCCAGCTTTTCTCTGCTGCCTCTTGGGCCTTCCTCCTTTGGGATCACTTATTACCTTTATAGTTACCAGAGGATAAATAAAACAAGTCCTTCCCATCTAAATCAGCAGAAATGGTTGAGAAACGCTTTCGGGAGGCAAAAAATACAAACCACAGCAGCAGCCAGTCTGTTCTCAGTGAGCTCAGAGCATGGCACTGGGGGCTGCTGCTGCCTGTTGCCCTCCTCCTTCCCATCTTTGCTGCCTGCAGACCCCTCAGCTTCTTTCCAGCTCCTCTTCCTTCCCCCCACCCTAAGTCCTGTTCCCTCTGGGCAGCTCAGCCCTGCTGTGTGGTGCTGGTGTGTTTTGGGGCGTGCACACATGCAGGGTGGGCGGGAGGGAGCTGGGGAGCCCCAGAGCTGCCGGGTGATGCCGTGCCACTGTTCCTCTCACAGCTCTCTGCTGGGAGCCGTGCCAGAACGGCGGGAGCTGCGCCTTCCCCGGGAGATGCTCCTGCCCCCCCGGCTGGACGGGGCGAGCCTGCCAGACAGGTACTGGCCATGTCCCCCCTGTCCCTGCTCCCTGTGTCGTACCTGCCCCGCTGCTGCTGCTGCTGGGAGAGCTTCTCCTGGGAGCATGCCAGCTGCCATGGGGCTCTGGGTGTCCTTTGCCTTACACCAACCCCTCAGGGGGGACAGGGACCTTCTCAGACCTTATCCCTTATCAGACCTTATCCCTTATCAGACCTTGGGCCATGTCTGATTGTGTCCCTGTGCACACACAGGAACACCTGCTCAGGGAAATGATGGGAAGTGTGGCTCCGAGGGGAGGCCTGGCTTCCCTTTGGCTGCCTCAGTGCTCCCTCCTGTGCAGCTCTGGCATCCCCATTTTCTCTGCCTGCTGCTCTGAGCTGGGTCAGTGGGAGCAGAGCTGTGAGCCTCTCTGCAGCACAGAGCCCTTGTGGGCCCGGCCTGGGATCGTGTGTTCGTGATCATCCCTCCCAGGCTTTGTAAACTCTTGCTGTAAACTAAAATGCCCTTTTACTGCAGAGACTAAAAATCCATAAACCAAAAATGTCTGGGGGTGGAGGAGAAGCCTGGTGATGTCCAGGCTCCTCTCCAGCACAGGAACAGCCCGGTGCTCCTCACAGCATGGAGAAATCAGGCAGTGTGGTGCACACCAGTGCTGCAAACCCCTGCCACGGCATTTCCCAGCTTTTCCCAGCTTTCTAGCCTCCCGTAAGGCAGAGGAGGAGCGTGTGGCATTGACCCATGCTGGGCCAGGCAGGGCTGAGCCCGTTGCTGACAGCTCCGGCTCCAGGGGAAAGGATTTTCCCACTGCCTAAAACAGATTTGCCCGGGCGTGGGAAGAGCTTCAGCTCTTTCTGCTTTGTGGGAACAGCTTTAATAACTCCCCCGTGTGAGGAGAGGTTACTGGGTTTTGTACACACTTGAAAGGCTGATAGCTCCTCGCCACAGCTGGCTGGAACCAAAACCCCGGCCGTAAATCTGGGATGAGAGCCGAGCACTGCCTGCGCCCGCCTGGCCAGAGCTGGGACATTTCTGACCACAGCTTCTCCTTCTGGCTGTGCTGTGGGGGGAGCAGGAGGAGGGGAGGAGGCCAGACCCGCTCCAGCTTAGCCCAGGTTTAGCCAGGGCTGTCCCAGGCACTGGTGGTGCTGAGACACGCAGAGCTGTGCCCGGCCCAAACACCAGCTCACTTGGGGGGCACTCACTGGGGTTCCATGGCATCCCCCCTGTGCCTAAGCCACCTGTGCCCCTCACCCTGTGCCCCCATGCTGTTCCTGTGTTCCAGACGTGGATGAATGTGCCAGCCAGAGCCACGGGTGCAGCCAGCTCTGCATCAACACAGCCGGGAGCTTCCACTGCGCCTGCCAGGACGGCTTCAGCCTTGCTGCCGATGACAAGGGCTGCCAGCCCCTGGTGCCAGCGCCTGCGCCAGACACCTCCAGCCAAGCAGGTATCCTGTCCCCACACTGAGCCCCAGCTGCTGGGGGCCTGCAGTGAGAGCTGAGGGAACACTCAGCATCGCAGGAGTGGCAGGAGATGGGAGAGGGGACAACAGCCAGAGCCCCTCTGCTTTATTCTCACTGACCCAGGAGCGCTTCTTCCACTCAAACCACTTCTCCTGAGCACAAATCTGTCTGTGAGGGTGACAGGGCCTGGCTGTGGCTGGAGGTGTCTGGGATGTGTCTGTTCTCTCCCTCATCATCCTCGTTCCTGCAGGGCAGGTCCGGAGCCACGAGGAGCGGCGGGCGCCGCTGGTGACGGCCCATTATTACTTTTGGTACGCGCTGTGACACTTCAAACTCGTACCGTGAGTAATAATGCGCTGTGGCCAGCACGGGCATCACGCAGCAAACAACTGGGACGGCCTGCACGTGCCCCACCTGCCTCTACCCCTGTGCAGGGCCCTCGGCAGGGACAATCCCTTGTGCCCACCACAGCACAGGGCAGAGCTGGGTGTTTTTTGGCAACACGGCCACAAAAGGCCAGGATCCACCAGATCTTTTGTCCTTCAAGTATCGCTCCACTGCATGAAACCCTCCCCACTTTGTTGCAGGTGCTGCAGCAGCAGGAGCAGCCTGTGCCTTTAGCAGCTGGACTAGATGCCAGAAGGTCCAGCTGATGCTCTGGGGGATAATCCCCATCCTGGGCGAGGGGGAAAGCAGCAGAGCTTGGCCAGAGCCCTGCAGCCATGTCTTTCTCCCCAGCAGCTTCCACCTCACCTCGGCAGTGGGCTTTTACTCACTGACATTCCCTCGATCACTTTTTCAGGTCCCTCCAGTGAAATGAAGGAAGAAATGAAGGACCTGAGGAGCAGAGTGGAAGCGCTGGAGGAGGCGAGTTGCAGCACATGTCCCTGCCCCGTTCCTGCTCAGCCAGCTCCCACCCGGGGCTGTTTGCAGCCAGGGTTTCCCCCCTCCCTGGCTCTATTTTTAACATCCCAGCAGCAATCCCAGCTGTGCTCCCCGCAGCCGCCAGCAGCGCCCACGCCACGGCTTTTCCAGCCCTTTGAACACACCCACAGCCCCTTGAGCCCTCCCTGGTGGGTGCTGCGTCCCCCCGGGTGGTCCTGCTGGCCGGGGGGGGATGCACTCATGGCTCCTTTTCTCCCTGCAGAAGCTCCAGCTGGTGCTGGCCCCCTTCCACAACCTGATGCCACCAGAGGATGTCGGTGCAGACCCCATCAGCCGCCTGTCCCACTCCCTCCAGCAGCTGGACAGGATCGACTCCCTGAGCGAGCAGATCTCTTTCCTGGAGGAGCGGCTGGAGACCTGTAAGTGCCTGGAAAAAGCAGTGGGGAAGGATCTCCCTCCAGCCATGCTGGCCACGGGGAGCAGATGTGGGCCAGCGAGATCAGTAACACATATGCCACTGCTAATCTGGATCTGCCTCAAGCTCAGCAGCCTGTAATTAATAAAGGATGAACACAAACAGCCCATTAGCTTCATTCTAAAGCTGTTTCTATGGCTGCACTTTTAGCAGCCAAAAACTGTACGATTGGCACATGGAAACGTGGCTGTGGGGCAGAGCTGAGGAGGCACTGGGAGCAGTGGGGCACCTGTGGCAGGCAGCACCTCACAACTGCAGTCCCTTCCTGATAACTCAGTCCTTAGGAAAGAACCCCCAGCTCTTAGGAAATTAACAGTCCAAAAAGTCAGTCAGGGAGGTTTAGGGAGCGTGCAGAAGTTGGCAGATTTATGAGCCTGGGAAGTTTTAGGCATTTCTTTTGGAAGTTTACAGATCAGTAAGGGCACCAGAGAGGGTCTCCGAAGTAGCAAACTGAGGAAGGGACCCCAGTGAGAGCTGTCATGTGTGAAATGGCTGGAGGTGGGGGGTCCTGCCTGGTGTCCCCACCACGCAGAGGGACAGCATCCCCTCGTGTCCCTGTGGTGCTCACCTGGACTCCAGGCAGAACACAACCAGCTGAACTCTTTTATTTTGATAGGCAGCTCTTTGCAGCTCATTTTCCCATTAAATAATTCCAGAAACTAGGCATGGCTGGGGTGTGCAACAGCAGCTTGCTGAGTCTTGGAAAGACTCAGGAGGAACTGGTTCAGGGCATATTCAGTCCCAGTTCAGTGCTTGCAGTAATGGCTGAGAGAGAAAAAGAATTCAAAGAACTTGTCTGAAAACAAAGTAGCTGCAAATAGACACTTAAAAATCATCTCAGAAAGGGGTAATTACCATAAGCACTGAGGGTTCCAGCAGGCTGAGTTTTCTAGTAGTGCCCTGCACATATTATTAGTGACAGCACAGAGGAATGTGAGCAGTATCACAAGGTAACATGGATTCATTCCAAGGGATGACTCCAAAGTCCTGAAATTAATTTCTGCCAAGTCTGTCTCAGCAAGCAAAACCTGTTTTTTGTCTCTTTTCATGGTCCCTGTAGGACACAAAGCTGTCCTGTCATACCCCAGCAAGCTCTGGGGCTCGCAGGGCATCCTGTGGAGTTACTCAGCCATCCCTGTTCTGTGCCTGGTGGAGCATTTCCCAACTGAATGCTATCCTACAACTGCACTCCCCAATTAACTGCTCAGTGGGGATGTGTGCAATGACCAAAACAACTTTTCTCTTCTTCAAACCACCAGCAGAGGCACCAGGTCAGAGCTCTGTAAGCCATAACGATTTTGGCCCCTGATCCAGCACAGACTGTCACTGTCACTGGATTTGGGGACATTGTGCACAGGGCCCATACAAGGACTGTGACATGCCAGGGAGGTGACAGTGACACTCCCAAGTGTGGGGGGATGAAGCCAGCCTGGGTTGTTTGCCAAAAGGAAAGCAGCAAGTGTGGGTGACATTCCCAGAGGTTCAGATCAGTCTCATTCTGCCTGGGAAAGTCACAAACCAAAGCCAGGCTAATGACTGAATTTATCTGGCTGAATTTATGTTTTGTTTTTTTTTTTCCTGATCTTCCCAGGTTCCTGCAAGAATGAACTCTAGCAGAGTGCCTGGGGACCTGGAGCTAGCCGAGTGCATCCACAGCTCTTATCTCCCTCTCCAGCCCCAGGCTGGGGATGAAGCCACACCACCATAGGAAGGCACAGGGTGGCAGGAGAAGGCTGGGCTCCCATCAGCATCTCCATCGCTCTCTCTTCCAGCTCACCTCACCAAAGGTCATGCAGTTCCTTCCAAACTGGACTCTGAGCCCTCCCCCTGCTGGAGAGGCAGCAAATAAATGCCTTACCTCGTGCCATGAGTGGCTGGCTGTGCCAGACTGGCTGTGTGTGTCCTGGGGGGTGTTTCGCTTCCCCTGGCTTCTCCTCAGCATCATCCTGGGATAACAGCTCCCAGGGAGCAGCGGCCTGGCTGTGGAGCACAGACCTGGCCCAGGCAGGGCAGCTGCTTCCCCACGCTCCCTGTGCTTACTGTCACAGGGAGAAGGGGGGGACAAGTCCCTGCAGCCCCAAGCCAGGTGTCACAGCAGGGGACAGGTGCCCTGGTACTGCAGAGCCGGGTACAGGAGTGGGTGCCCATCCCTGCAGCTCCTGTTCTGCTCTCCAGGACCCCTGGAGTTGGGATGGTGCCTCACCAGTGAGGCTGGGTGAAGCACAGCCCTCCTGCCTGGGGGGCACAGGGTGGGGACAAGGACCTCCTCTGCCCCTCCATCACCAAACCCACCCCCTGCAAGGGCTCAGCACCCCACATCCTCCTCCCTCAGCACCCACACAAGACAAGGAGGCTCCTTTATTTAAATAACCGAAGGTATAATTTCTTTTTTGTTGTTGTTGTTGATTTTTTGTAAAGCACACAACGTTCTCAGACCAATTAAAAGCGAACAGCAGACAACTGCACATAGAGGCACTGCTCCCTCCTCTCAGGAGGAGTCAGACATGGTTCCCCTTCCCAGGAGCCCTCCCAGGGCCCTCCTGGGTTGACCCTCCATGACAGCCCTTTATCTGCCACTCTCAGAAAGTGCTGGTTTGGTTCCCATCCTCCCACCCTGACCTTTCCCATCCCCTGAGTATGTACTGTAAGGCCCCTCTGAGGAAGCCCCTGGCAGCACCAGCTCAGCCCAAGGGCTCCTTCCATGGAGCTCCCTGCCTTTCCCAGCTGAGCCTTTAGCCCCAAAATGCCAGATAAACACAACTCCACCAATGCAGGCTGTAGGAGCTGCGTGTGCTGCTTACCTGAGTAGCCCCAGCTGGCTTATCCCAAGGTCCCCTGTGCCATGAACAGAAGAGCTAAAGCTACAGGAACCATGGACCTGACCCAGCCTCCAAGGGCATCAACATTCCACAGCTCCTGGTGAGGGATCCAGGAGCTCTGTTGGTCCATCACCCCAAGGCACAGAGGAACCCCTTTTATCTGACTGGGAAAGGGGTTTATGCCCCCCAAAGGGGGAGCTCAAGCCTTCCAAGCCTTCCCAGCCCCGTTCCAGCTGCAGCTCACCCACCCTGTGGCTCTGCAGGGGTTTCACAGGCCTCGGAGAGCAGCAGCTCCGCCCCGCAGATCAGCAGAGACGCGGGACAGGCACCATCTTTCGGCCAGTGCTGACCATGACAAGTGACAAAACGAGCACGACAGAGCCCTTTGCCTCCATAAGAGGCATTGCAGGGATGTGACCAGGCTGAGCCACCACCACGGCGGGGAGCTGGCAGCAGTTTCCCAACGTGATGCTGTTGTGACACAAGGGCATCTCAAGGGGACAGGCCTGTGTGTCCCACTGGTGGGTGGGAGTGCTCTGGGTTGTCCAGGGAGGACACCACACTCCTGGCACTGCTGAAAAGCCAAAATCTGGATTTTCAGCCAGTTCTCAGCCCTGTTTGAGCATCAAGGTTGTGCTGATACAAACTGCTGCCTGGTGGTTTCCACCTGGGACATCACAGGGCCACCTCGCGAGCTGAGCCTGCAGGAGCACAGGTGCAGGGACAGTCACATGAGGCAGAGCTCAGGCTCCAGGCAGGTTTTTGCTGTCACCCCAAGCTAGCTGCAAGAGCTGGGGGAACTCCCCTCTCTAGTCATTGAGCCCTTTGGTAGCACAAGTTTGATGCCTGAGAAATTCAGAAAAAGGAGATATTTCAAAGTGAGAAAATGAACCCATAAGAGAAATCCACTCAGAGGGGAACCTTAGTGCTGGCTTGACACCCTGTGTGTGCCAGTCTGTGGTGCTCCCAAGAGTTAGAAATCACTGCAGAGGAGAAGAAAATCCTTCAGTATTTGGCAAGAACGGACAGGTCCCTTTAGCCACCACCACACGGTGACACCACTGGAGAAGCCTCTAGGATGAGTCCTTTGCCTGGCCTGGATGGCCTGACAGCCTGAAGAGGGTCTCCCTCATGGTGCTGAAGCATCTGTCAGAGAGGTCGGTGACATCGTCTGACGTCAGCCCTTTGGTCTCTATTGGAGGCAGAACCTCAACCTTGATTTTACCTGGGGACGAGAGAGGAGCCTGTGAGAAACCCACACACCACAGGGGCTCTGTTCCCTACCCTGTTCCCCACCTTGGACAGCCCCAGCACAGCCCTCAACCCCTTCCAGGGCTTCAGGCATCCACCCCTGGAGCACAGGCAGAGTTAGATCCCAGCTCCAACAGCTGTGCCACCCAGAATAATCCCCCTGTGACCCAAACTGCCATCCCAGCCAGAGCCTGCCCAGAGCAGGAGGTGGTAACCAATTTTTAATGAAAACATCCCTCAATGTATTTAATTACAGCCCTTCCTGAGCTAACCCAGCCCAGGCTCTGGTGCCAAGTGCTTTGAACTGCCTCCAAACATCTCCCAGCAGGGCTCCTCCTGTTCACCCCAGCTCTGCTTCCCTCCCACACCCTTGTGAGCCAGATCTCCACACAGGACAACAGCAACCCTGTCTCCAAGTGACTCTTTGTTACCTGATGTAAACAGCTTTGTCTTTGGGTTATAGAAGGAGGTGAAGGAGGAATACACCACAGGGATCACCGGGACCTTGGGGAAGGGAAGAAAAAGAGGAGTTACTGGCACTTCAGCAGCTCAGGGCAGGCCGGACACAGGCAGCAAATCCCACACAGCAAAGCTGACCTGGCCTGGCTCTCAGACACACAGGGCACACACAGCCCCACAAACAACACCCACTTCCAAAGGCTGGAACAATCAGCAGTCAAATGGAATCAAAACCACTCCCGAAAAACTCAAGGCACAGGGATACTCAAGAAACCAGGGCCAAGTTCCACTCCAGCCTCTGCTCTGCACTGGCTTTTAGGGCTCCTCGACCCAAGTGAGGCTTCAAACCCCAGGTATTTTCTGTCCTGCAATCAAACACTGCAGGCTAGCTGTTCTGAAAGGCCTTGCCTGCTGTACAGGCACGTGTCTGGGGCAGGGTGGCTGCTCTGCTTTCAGTTTCTAAGAAAAGGAGTCACCAGTTATCAATTGCTCCCGGGGCAGCTTCAGACAGACACAGGGCCAGGAGGGCAGGCAGAGCTGTTGTTCCAGTGCTGATAACACAGCCAGGATCTACAGTCGGTGACTCAGGGGGGTGTAGCAGAGGCGGGGACCAGTTCCTTGTCATCCTTTCCTCCCAGCAGCTGCCAGGCTCTGCCTTGGCTGCATCACCCAGGCAGGAATGAGGATGGTATCGCAGAGCCTACGCCCTGGGCTTGGCCAAATGAACCCAGTGAGAGAGCTGGCATCTCTTTCCCAAAATCCCTGCTGTAACGCCTCTCCTGGGGAAACGAGTTTCCCCTGAGGCTTACAAGTCATCCCAGTCTCTGGCACACTGCCCCAGCACTGTGCCCAGGCAAACACCCTGCTCCTGAGACAGCTCTGGCTGGCTGAAGCTGTTTGCCTGCTCCCCCACTAACTGCTCGTGGATGCTGTCATTTTGGAGAGAAAAGACATACCAAGAACTGCCATATGGCTGCCAGGGAGGCAGCAGCTATTTTCACACAGAGCAAGCCCAGATGTTGCTCTAAAGCACAAGAATTAACAATCCTGAATCATCTCTACACTACTGCAACCTGGGGGATTGAGAACTGAATCAACAGCTTTGGGCTTCCCCAGGAAAGAACTCACTGGGCTCCCTGCCAGGAGCGAGCTCTGGGCTGCAGCCATGACCCCAGAAACCCTTGGGCACAGGCATTGCCCTGCCATGCTGCCAGGAAAGCCTGGAGATAGGGATCAAGGGTGCCTGTCCCTCACACTCCTCCCTCCAGAGGGGACAGCAGGACTGAGGCAGGCAGGAGAGAGGACAGGGCAATTCTCCACTGTCTACAGCCACTCATGCCCAGGGTCAGCTCATTCCCAGAGGGGATGGAAAAGGCTCTTGGCTGCTGCAGGGCAGCACTTCTGACACCAGTGGTTTACCTGAGTAGGTGTTACCTGGGAACACAGCTCATCTGAGAGCAAACGAACCACATACTGCATGATCAGTGTGCAGTGCCACTGCAAAAGCACTCAGGGTTCCCATGCAAGGGCCAAGCACTGTTACCTGTGCCTGGACAGCGAGGTGAAATGCTCCTTTCTTGAATGGCAGCAAATCCCCAGTGCAGTTCCTTGTGCCCTCTGGATATATCCACACCTTCATCTGCACATGGAGAGACAAGGCTCTGCTCCAGAAATCCACTTGCAGTGGTGGGAGACACCAGCCAGCTCTGCCAAGCTGAGCCAGCACCAGGAGTGCCACAATGCCCCCATGCCACCCCACCCAGCTCCACAGTGACACTCACATTCTCAGCCACCATAGTCTTGGCCACCTCTGACATCACCATCTTGGCACTGCTGGTGCTCTTCCTGTTGATGAAGATGACGCCACCAAGGTACATGATGAGCCCCACGCTGCCCATGTACATCAGCTCCTTCTTGCCCACCTGGACACAGTTGTCGGGCAGGACCTCCATCAGCCCTAATGGGATGGCAGAGGGCAAGACCCAGCAGTCACCCCTGGGACAAGGACAGGACAAGGACAGGGGCACCAGGGACAGGCTGGCTTCTCTCCTGGCTTCTGAGAGCAGGAGGCTTGGCACACGGCAGAATTAGTAGGGCAGGGTGGCTGCAGGTGACAGCAGGACACCCCCAGAGGCAGCTGATTCCCCAGCCCCAGGGAGTCCAGCAGGGCCACTGGCACATGTGCTGGGCCAGCACCTCAAGGACAGCAGAACCTGGGGTGCTGCACAGGTGTGGGATTGCTCAGAGTGACAGGAGACCCTTCCCACAACCAGCACCGGGGCTGCTTGTCCAGGAGGTAGAAGCAGGACTTCTCCCAATGGAGAGCAGGAGAAATGTTCTGCTCCCTCCCACCAGCTCCTCACCCATCATGTCGAGGACGCTCTGATGGTTGGACACAATGAGAGCAGGGCCCTCCACCTTGAAGTTCTCCAGTCCTTTCACCTCAAACCTCAGGCCGAAGAAATACTTGAAGGTCCTGACAAAAGCTTTGATGATTCTGCAGAAGAAAAAATGCAGTCAGCAGTAGAGCAGAGAGGGCAGGGGCTGCTGTACCCAGTGGGGGTGGAAGGAGACAAGAAGAGCTGTAGGACAGAGAACCTCCAGTCTTATTTGTGCTGTGCTCCACCCAGGTGTCTGCCCTGCACGGTCCCACGTGCTCCAGGAGTGCTGTTCTTTTGCTCTGTTCAGTGCCACGGTTCTGGGCTGCTCTGGTGCTACCAGGCTCTTCCTCCTGCAAGCAGCAGGGCCCCACAAGTTGTTCAAATAATTCTCCCAGGAGCTGCCACTCCCCAGCACACCCGACACCCAAGGAAGGCTCTGCCAGGTCTGCTCCTTGCAGTGCTGGAAGATGGTGCTCAGTGACATAAACAAACCTGGGGTGCCCAAGGAAGGAGGGGAATGAAAGTGAGAAACACTTCCCTGCACAAGGCAAGGATGCAGGCAGCATACAGGATGCTCCCCACGTGGCTTGGCAGAGGATGGGTGCCCCCAAGCAAGCCCATGCTCAAGCTTTTGCCCTTCCCCAGTGGATCTACAGGTCTGACAGAGCTCCCAGCTTTTCCCAGCTGGGACACTCCAGCAGCTCCACTCAGCCATGCCAGCACTGGAGCACATTTCCATGCCCTTGTCAGCCCACGGAAGCAGGGCCCATCTATGCCACCCCCTGACCTGGGGACTTGGGGACTTTCCAGCTAGGCCAAAGGACACGGGCAGAAGTTGGCAGAACACAGGGGCTATTTTGGGCAAGGGAACAGCCATTTACCAGGACAGGTGGCAGAGGAGCCTGCACGTGAACAAGGCTCCCAGGAACAGCCACCAGCGTGGCTCTGCTCTCCCCTAGAGCTGATTCCAGCTGACCTGACCTCCAGCAAGCACCTGGATGTCCTGCCTCAGGGCCAGGCAGCCAGGGGATGGAGCTTTCCTTCCTGTAGCAGGAGATTGAGGAACAGCCAGCTTTGTCCCCACCACAGGGTCCAGCTTGGGAACTGTGCAGCATCATCCTGCTGGGAAGCATCCTTGTCACTCAGGTGGGAGGTGAGCACCTGGACAACATCTCATCCTGGCCTGGCAGCAGCTCCCAGCTGCTGCTCTCCAAAAGTCTCCATAAACTCTTGAGCCACAGCACTTCCCTCAGCTTGCTCCTACCCACAGCAGCATTCACATCTCTGTGGGGTGTCCTCCCATGCAGACCACCCGAGCTGGCTGTGACACTGGAGTTCAGGCCAGGCCAATGCCCCGAGGTGACACTGCTATCAGTCCTCATTTCAACTTGCTGCAAAGAGCCACAGCCAGGGAAAGGACACAGGAATACAGAGCTCCCGAGCTCCACAGCCCACTCCAAGGTCACAGGGGTGCAGTCCAGGTGAAGAGATGGGGTTACAGGTGAGAAGAGGCAGGGTGACACGAACCAGAGAGGTCATGGGAGATGCCAGGCCACCAGGGTGACCTAAATCACACTTCTCCTCCCTTCTGACTGCCAACCGAAAAAGAGGTCACCGCTCTGGAAGTCACAGAGCTCAGTGGCTGCTGGGAGAGGCTGGTTACACATTACTCAAGAGCAACCATCCAGCTTCCTCCTGCCAGCCCGGGGACAGACTTTCCTTGCACAAGATGTGGCGTGAGCCACTGAAAGAGGCAAAGGGGCAGAGCTCAGAGCAGGCAAAGAGCAGGGGTGACCTGCTGGGCTGGCCACGTCACGCACAGGGTTAAAGGATGGATCTGAGTCCCCTCCGACCACACAAGCGGCTTCTCTGCCAGAATCAACGACCCAGACGTGGTGCAGCCACAGCTGCAGAGAGCTGTAAAACCAGTGCACTTATTGCCAGACACAAGGAGCACAAAAATGACAGGGAATGGGACTTTTCAGTGGATCCCTAACAGTCTGAGTATGAAAGCCAGCAGCCCCCAGATTCACGTGCTCTGCTCCACAGCCAGTCACAGAGGCTTGTTTAGGATACTCTGATTTTCAAGGACTACTGAAATCTGCTTACCAGATTGGAAGCTCGTGCAAGATGTTTTACCACAGATAAACAGTTCTATCTCTATCAGACAGCCCGGGTAACCTCTTCCAAATCACACCAGCTTGACACTGGAGCCAGCAGCACTGCAAGAACGGGGTGTTCTGCACCAGGCAACAACACCATTATCTCTGTCTGTCCACCAGCACATGCTCTGCTCCAGCCCCCTTTCCGAAGCTGGAATAAGCAGCCTGGGATGTTGGAGAAATAAGGAATTCACTGGACCACCTCAGCCATGGACCTCCCAGGGGCTGGGATACATCACCAGGATCTTCAGCCAGTGCCACTACAAGAAAACAACAGGCTTAAGTTACAGGAAAAGGGTGGTTCTGGCCAAAATTCAGCCCTGGGTTTCAGCATGAGGAGTTATCCAATGCAAGTTCTTGTTCCCAAATAATTCCTTGAAGTTTACAGAAAATTTAGAGGGTTTATTTTGGGGGGAAATAAAAGGATAGTGTCTCCATCACTGACATAATAAATTCTCCCAGCTGCAGAGCTGGCTGAGCATTGGAAAGCTGCTCCTGAGTGAGCAAAGGCGACCAAAGCTGGAGAGAGAGCCAGGCTGGAAGTGGCAGAGCAGACTGCCTGGGGCCATGGCACCAGCTGGGACCAGCAGGGCACAGCCCTCAAGGCAGCACATCAGTGCCCTGTGCCCGCTCCCTCCGCCCTGAGTGCTACGTGTGAAAGCCACACTGCAAAGCAAAGTCCAGCTCCACCTGCTCAGATGCTGCCAACCTTTAACCCTAAAGGATGTTAAGGCTCTGCTTTCCCCTGCATCCATATGACATGCTCAGCAGAGGTAAAAAGCTGCCTAGGGGAGAGCAAAACCAGGAAATGAGCTGTCCTGTGCTGCCAGCAGAAGTGCCAGCTCTGCCCTTAGAATGTACCTTGGCATGGAGAGGAGGTGCTGGATGACAGCAGCCCTTGCCACAGGTGTCCTGTCAGGGGACACAGCGCAGGACAGCAGCTGCAGGAGAGCTGTGCCCTGGCAGCACATGGCACACAGCCTGCCAGCCTCTGCTCCTGGGGTAGGAAACACCCCAAACACAACCACCCAACTATTAGAAGCAAAAGGAACCTTCTAGAGATCAGCTCCATCTGCCACGGCAGGGTCACCCAGTGACACAGGTGTGTTTGGAATGTCTCCAGACAGGTAGATTCCTCACACTCCCCGGACAGCCTGCTCCAGTGCTCTGCCACTCTCAACAAACACTGCTCTCATGCAGCTTTCCCTAAAAGAGCCACCACCGCCACCTTCCAGGCGCTTCATCCCCAAACGTGCCTTGCCGAGGGCTCTGCCAGGACAGCCACCTCTGAGCCAAGAGGGGACCCCCGGGGCTGCGCTGACACCGATGTGACAGAGGCCGCCACCACCCCAGGGGCTCCGGGCAGCGGCGGGGGGGTGACACCGCTGTCCCCAGCGCCCGTTCCCCCCTCACCTCATGTTCTTGACGGTGCGGCCGCCGTTGACCAGCAGGCAGGCTACGGCCGCCAGCGCCGAGACCACCAGGCACAGCACGCAGTAGAAGCCGATGCGCAGCGCGAAGTTGACGGTGGGGCTGAGCTCCATGAGGACGTGGAGCAGCAGCAGCACGGCCGTGCCCCATAGCAGCCACCCCATCTCCATGACGGCTCCACCCGGATCAGCCGCCACCGCTACCTCCTCCCCGGGCAGGCCGTGCTGAGCCCGCCTTATGTGGGCGGCCCGGCCCGCCCCGCCGCTCCCTCGGCGGGGCGGGACGGGCGAGCGGGGAATGTTCGCTGTGGAGCGGGCATTCCTCAGGCTGCTGGGCGGGCCGCGGTGGCCATGGCGAGGGGAGAAGGGCGGTTGGTTTCCTCACGGACCCCTGTGGGGCTTTGGGACCCTTATGGGGCTTTGGTCCCCTCATGGAGCAGCGTGGGGCTTTGGTCCTCTCACGGACCCTTATGGGGATTTTGTCCCTTCATGGAGCACTGTGGGGGTTTGGTCCCCTCACGGACCCTTATGGGGATTTTGTCCCTTCATGGAGCACTGTGGGGGTTTGGTCCCCTCACGGACCCCTTATGGGGCTTTGGTCCCCTCATGGAGCAGTGTGGGGCTTTGGTCCCCTCACGGCGTACTGTGGGGGTTTGGTCCCCTCACGGAGCACTGTGGGGGTTTGGTCCCCGCATCGAGGGCTGTGGAAGTTTGGGACCCTCGTGGAACCATGTGGAGTTTTGAGACCCCCCCCGCCCCATCCCCACCATGGATTCCTGGGGGCGTTTTGTCCCTTTATAAAGCCCTGTGGGGGGTTTGGTCCCCTCAGGGAGCCCTGGTGGGGGTTTGGTCCTTGCATCGAGGCTTGTGGAAGTTTGGGACCTTCATGGAACCATGTGGAGTTTTGAGACCACCATGGATTCCTGGGGACATTTTGTCCCCTTATGAAGCCCTGTGAGGGGTTTGGTCCCCTCATGGTGCTATGTGGAGGTCTGGCACCTTCATGGAGCCCTCTGGACATTTTATCCCTTCATGGAACCCTGTGGGGGGTTTGGTCCCCTCATGAAGCCCTGTGGACGTTTGATCCCCCCATGGAGCCCTGTGGGCCTTTGGGACCTTCATGGTGCCATGTGGGGGGTTTTCCCTGCCTGTGAGATGCCATGGAAAGGCTTTGGGTCCTCCTCCATGCTGTGAGGGAGCTTGTGTCCCTCAGGGCACTGTGTGAGGTTTGGGAACACTCATGGACCCTCGCCCACCTCTTCCGCTGGTGCTTGATGCTGGTTTTCCAGTGACACAAATGTGCTGAGCAGGATGGAGCTTTCCCTGCTGGCGCTGGGGTTAGGATAGGATCAGGCCCTGCAGCTCTGTGGGTTACAAAGCTGATACGGGAGATGAAAGTGTCTGCTGGAACCGACACAAACCATTGTCATTGACCTCATCTGGTTTTGCAACACTTTTTATAGCAAAACCCAAGTCCTACAAGTCTCCACGGAGACTCCACTGGGGTAAGATGTGACCCTGTGGTTCTGAGCATCCCCTTGGCATCCACAGCTTTGCAGCTTCTGGAAAAATCAAGGAGAAGTGTTAGCCCTGTTAAAATAACCGTTGTTCCCTCAGCTGTCCTTGGATTCACCAACAGAGGTTGCGTGCTGTTCCCAAACAAGCTCTCACCAGAAAAGGGAGGGCTCACTGCACTTTCCCTACCCCACAGCAGCTTTGGGGCTGGCAGCAGGAGACAGGCTCCTTCTCTACCGAGAGCTCCCGGCTGGCACTCCCTACGGCTGCCAGGCAATGACATCTCAGAGCTGGTCTCATGATTCCAGCTAATGCATCAAAGAACCCTTATTGTATTAGCATCTCCACACAGCATTAGCTTAATCCCTGCTGCCTGCGTCCTGTGGGCTGTTCAGGGAGCCTTGCTCCAGTTCCATGCCAGCCAACATATGCCTGGGAAGTCACCGAGACCTTTGCAGCTGAGCAGACGCTGGGCCCGGAGCAATTCTGTGTTATCCTCGTGACTTTTCGCTTTTGATGCCACGGGAAGAAAGTCCCTGGTGATCTGTCACTGGGGCGTCGTGCGGGCCGATCCGCGGAGCTCATAAACGCTGGCTGACGTTGGGAATGAAATCTAAATTCCGGCAGGGCCGCGGTGCCGGCGGCAAGCGGAGTGAACAGATCCGGTGTGGCGGGGTTGGTGCAATGCTCCACGTGTGGGTTCGTGGAGGAGCTTGGCTGCCATCCCCTTCTCCCCACGCTCTCCAGAGCGTTATCTGGAGTAATGCAAATGAAACATTTAGTATTAGTCTGCAGCTCAAGGAAGGGGAGCGCTTTCTGATGCCAGATTAGAAGCCAGACATGGGCCTGCCTGCGAGCAAGCAGAGCTGTCACACTGAGTTATTTCATAAGGCAGGCGGTGGTGCTGCCAGATGACGACAGCCTGTGCGTTAACATTTTCATAACAAACTGCCTGATGGAAAAGGCCTGAGAGCCGCTGCCTGCTGTGCAACACAAGGATCACCTCATCACCCTGAGACATGACCATTTTGGGGTAGAGGCAAGGGTGACCCCATCCCTGTCCTCCCAAGCTGCAGCAGCCAGGATGAAGCAGTTCCAAATTCTCAAAAAATCTCGGTTTGCTAGATTGTGTAGTGTGTTTTGCGTATTTAAACTACTGACTGGATTATTTAAATGTGGTAGAAGGGTACCCTGCAGGTAGTGTAGCTGAGCAGAGCCCAGAATCCTTGGCAGGAGCAAGAACACATCACGTGCCAAGCAGAAGGGTCCACACAGCATCACTGCTGGTGGGATTTCTGTGCCTGGGTCCATGAAGAGCCATGAAGCTCAAAGCATTACCCTTGTCTTACAATAATCTGGCTGTGTGCTTTTATCTTTTATTTGCCTAAATTTATTGCTTCCCTTGGCAACAACATGTGACCTCCCTGTGGATGACTAGCTTCTGACTGGAAAAGAAACAGAGCCAGGGAGAACATCTCCCACATACGGAGAAGGGAAGAGAGGGAAAGCACTTGGAGGAGTAGGAAGGAAGGAGGGATGTGTCCATCTCCTGGCTGAGCAGGTTGTAGAGCAGCAGGAGGCTTGGGGCTGGGTGGGTGCTCGGCAGGACCCTCTGGAGATGCCGGCTGTGCCGAAGGAAGGCTGGATTTGTGGAGAATCTCACTCATGCTGCCTCGCCCTGCCTCTGCTCTTGGCTTCCCACAGCGCCTCTGGCAGCTCTACCCATCGGCCTGCTTCCCTTTGCCTCCTGCCAAGGGCTGTGTGTTGAAAGCAGCAGCTGGGTTTGGTGACATTAAAGTGGGGGGGAGGAGGCAGCAACCAGCCAAACATCCTCATTCGTGGCCTTTTCGTGGCACGCATGTGTGAGGCTGGGAGCCCTCACAGGAAGGGCTGACAGCACGAAGCCGTGGGCTGTGCAAAGTCCTTGGCACCTCGTGCTGGGTGCTGCACAGCAGCCTCCATTGCCAGGGGCTTGGGGACAGTGAGGTGATCCGCACATCTGCCAGAACTCCTTCCAGACCTCTCTCAGCCTGTCCATCCATGCATGCACTGATCTATCCTCTTCCCTCTTCACCTGTCTGAATTAGCGGCTGACTTTGGGAGATGTGTCAGAGCCTGGTGTCACTGTGTGTCACCTCTGCGTAGCTCAGGGTACACAGGACAGTCCAGCATCACAGCACTGATGTGTTTACCCTGTGTAACACTCCCACACGGGCAGGGCTGCAGGCTGGGAACCTGGACCTTGTTTGCATCCATAAGCAAGGTTGCCCCAAGGGCTGACATCACTGGCTGGCATCAATTTTCCTGGAAGTGTTGCCCTGGCAAAGACACAGAAGAGGTTTGCCCTGGTTGGGAACACCAGAGTCTGCTTGGTGAGGATGGTGCTAAGAGCAGTTTTTGCAAAGCATGTGGGTGAATCTCATTTCCCTGTCGCCTAAAAGGGCACACGGGAGGTGAAATTTTCCTGCTGCTCCTTGTGTGGGCACCAGGGAAGCTCACGGTGAGCCCACAGTCACAGGGGCAGAGCTTCAGCCTGACCCTCAGCCTCCACGCTGGCTCCTGTTGCTCCATGGCCACACTCCCTGTGGTTGCTGGGCTCCTCGGTAATCACACGTCAGCGCTCTGGTGACAACAGAGTAAACACTGGGGAGGAACCGGCTGGTGACTCAGCGTGGTTTCAACGTGAGCGCTGCAGTTCCCTGCTCACAACAGAGCCTCGCACAAGAACCAGAAGCATGAGATTGTTAAACGGCCCGGCAGGCACAGCCTCCACTGGCCTCTGGAAAGGCAAAGAGCCCAAAGGACTTTGACTCTGGGAACATGCAATTGAGAGAGAAATGTGTTTTAAAAGGCTATTAAATAATCTGAACCTTCCTTCCTTCCTGTAACCTTTACTCACCTATGAGTAACTCTATTGGAAAAGTAAGACATAATCTGCTGGGATGTTCACACCAGCCAGGTGTAGATTTAAATCCATGCAAGACACAAGGCAGGATGCTGATCCACAGAGGAATGCCACACCAGCACCCCACAGGGTGCCAGGGCTATCAGTGAGGCTGAAGATTGGTGTTTGCAGAGCCAGTGCGCATCATGCAAGGATTGCAGCACCACCAAGCCCCCCAGCACTGGCTTTTATTCTTTTGCTCCTGGTAGACTTTGCCAAAAACAGGAGGTAGCAAAAGCACACGACTTCCAGATCTTACTATTGCATTTACATTTGAAACCACAGGCTGGAAATCCCCCTGCACCTCATGGTCTCTGCACTATGCTCGTAAATGAGGGTGTGCCCAGTACAGGACATTTTGTCTGGCTCTCGAGCTCTTTCAGGCACAAGGATGTAAAATTGGAATCACTTTTTTTTTTTCTAAGTTGCAATATGATTAGGCTTTCTCCCAAATGTCATGTGTAAATAAAGGAAATTAAATTGTTTCTGAGGATTTTGTGCTGGTGGAAGGGACTGGGTGGTTGACCTGGAGACTGATGGACTGAGCAGGGAAGGCAGAGCTGCGAGCCAAGGGCTTCTCTTGGTGGACAACCTGGGACTGGAGAGAGGTTTGTTGCATCTCTCATGTCAGAGGTTCTCAGATCAGGGAGCCCCTGCTCATCATCAGCATAATGTGTCCCACCTGGTCTGGATTCCCATAACGAGGCACACCTGAGCTGGATTCCCATGAGGAGTCCACCTAGGCTGGAGTCCTATGAGGAGTCCACGTGGGTTGGATTCCCATAAAGAGTCCACCTGGCCTGGATTCCCATAACAAGGCACACCTGGTCTGGATTCAGCTGGTGGTGCTGAGCTCTGGGTGTGTCTCCAGGGTTGGACTGCCAGGTGTTTATGGGCTGTGTGTGCCCCACCTGTGCAACCGGAGCCAGCAATCTCATCCCCTCCTCTCCTGCAGCCCTTGATCCCAGTGCTGCGGCTGTGTGGCTGTAATTACAGGAACGAGGAAGATCCTGTTTCCCTGGGGATCTGCAGTACTGACCACTGCAAAGTGGGACACTGGGGCTCTGGGAGTTGAGGCAAGGTGTGCCCAGAGAGGGATGCTGATCTCCATCCCTGCCTCCCAAAGGACATTTCCCTTACTCTGCAGCATCCCACGGCACCTTCTGGTGCAGGCCCTGTTTGCTGAGCCATGCTCTCTCCCCAGGCTGAGTGTGGTGTTCCTGGGTTGCCAGACCTGGCAGCACTGTGCCGCATGGTGTGCCAGCTCTGTGGCACCCAGCAGGACTAAAGGGCCTTTGGGTGAAGTCCAGGTGTGCCACTGGTGTGCGTCACGGGGCTGTTTCTGGAGCTGAGCTCAGCCATGGGCAGCGGCAGCACCTCCCCAGCCCCAGATCACCCCGAGGCCACTGGTTGCTCTGCTGGTGCCAGAACCACCACCTTTGAAGATGATCCCATCCTCCTTGCTCCTCTGAGCAGGTCTCCTGCCCCCTTCTCTGCCTCTCCAAGGGAAAATGGGCTCCAGCACCTGCACAGACACTTGCTGGGGCTGAGCACAGGAGCTGCTGGAGAAGGAAAAAGGTGTGTTACCACCATGGAGCAGTGGAAATGTACTGACACCATTGGGCAGGGTGGGAGGGAGCGGAGCAGCCCGGGGTGCTTTCAGCACAAAGACCGTTTTTCTTGTGAACAACTCCAGTCTTGCCACAGGAATGAATCTGGGCTGGGGCTGAGCTCACACAGGGCTGGATCCCGAAACAGGCTGCTGGGATTGGCTGCACCACGGCCAGGCAGCAGCTTTGTTTAGTAGAAGCACAACTGGGTGAAACCAGCACCCAGGTCTTTGGGCGTGTGAAATCAGTACCCATCTCTTCCAGGGGTGCCTGTGTGGGAACAGAGTGTCTGGGCAATTGCTGGGTAGGATGGTAAGGTACCTGGAATTGGATACCACAAACTCCCCAGGTGCTGCCCTCTCATTGCAGAGCCCTGCTGGAGCTACCACTGTGTTGCAACTGGCTCCTCCAGGTGCCAGAGTCACCACAAAGTGAATTCTTTTCCTCCCTGGAAATAAGCCATGCACACCTCAGTGGGCTAAAATCCACACGGGGAATATGTCTGCATGAAACAAACAGTTGCTCTCTCTCGGTTTCCTCTGTTATTGATTAATGCCTCTTAATGACTCTGACCTCAAAAAATCTTGTAGTTGCCGCCTGTCACAGAAGATCAATGGAGCGGCATTAGCAGGAGATAGAGGCAAACTGTCCCAGGTGAGCTCTCTGCCGAGGCCAATCTGGAAGCAGCACAATCAATAGTTCAGCATGACCTCTCCCTCTTGCTTGCTTTTTTTCTCCTTGAGCTGGTTGGGCAATAAAGTCTGCTCTGAGCTTTCACCAGGACTAGATTATAACTATCCAAATTGATCTGATCTGTAAAGGATAAAAGGGCCTCTTAAGCCAGCTGTCTGCACTGGCAAAACTCAAGTGGCTGAGCAGACAGGGTCAGACCCTCATTAGTTCCTGGATGCTTGGGACCCTGCTCATGCCATGCGTGAAGGCTGGACTACAGTGCTGGAGGGAGTCAATTAGTCATGACAAATCCAATCTGACTTCTCCCCCAGAGCTTTCCCAGTCAGTTGCTTGTGCTGCTGGTGCCTTTTCACAAGTGCATCGTCATTGAAGCCACCGTGCCCTGTCCCTCCCATGCTCTCTTTGTGATTCCTCCTTGTTTTTCTTATTACCCTTTCTCCAGGGAGAAATTGTGCTGAGGAGGGAGAGCCCTTTGTTGATTCACACACTGGGTGATGCTGCAGTGAGCAGGGGTGTCCCAGGTGAAGCATGGGACAGAGGAGGTGAGGGGGGGTTTTCCTTTGCTCACAGAGCCACTGCCTTCTTGAAAACCTTCTGCACATCAACCCTCCAAACTGCAGCCTCTCTCCTCACTGAAACTGATACACAGGGAGCTCCTGGAAGATGAATGTTGACTTAAAAACTGTGTCCAGAGCTGCTCATCCCACCTGTGCATCTCTGTCTCTTCTGAGGCCAGCTGAGCCCCATGCCTGCTCCAAGGAATGTCTCCTTGGCCAAGCCTGACTTTGGGAGCCAAATGCCCAGGGTGCAAGCCGTGCCCTGGCCCTCGTGTGGGGTGGCTGGGGGCTGGCAGGGGCTGTCCATGAGCACTGGTGAGGGAGGAATCCCCTGGGCTGTGCCTCCCAGAGCACGACCTGATGAAGAATAACTCCATAATCTCAGCCAGTGCAGGGATCTGCTTGCTCAGCCCCCTTCTCCGAGCTCCTTTGCAAGCTCCCTTTCCTCCTTGGCTGGGAAGCGCCCACGGTTGGCACATGATGGAAATCCCAATGAGAGAAGCTCCCCTTCCAGAGCCAGCACCGCAGGGCTCCCAGCCACAGCCACCACCCTTTGCCTTTAACCCCAGCACTGCCTGCAGAGCCCTTGAGCTTCCCGCTCTTCCACCTCATAGTTCAGGGCCAGGGACATCCCTGAAGTGTCCCCAGCCCAAGGTGATGGTGGTGAATGAAGGGTGAGACCCCCAAACAGTTCCCAGCAAGCCAGGAGCTCTGTGGGGGTTGCAATCTTGACCCAAAGCATCCAACGAGCCCCAGCACCCCCATTCAACCCCCCGTAACTTCGTAGTGCTTAATTACAAGTAGCAGGGATTTGGAGAGGAAGCGGAGGGGGCGAGCACAGGACAGATTGGAGGGAAGATTGTGCTGGGGGTGGCAGGGCTGTCAAGCCAGAAACACAAGAGCTGATTAGCATTTCTAATTATAACCGCTGCGCTGAGCCCGGCAGGCCCGGCAGGCAGCAGAGGCAGCTGACGGGCTGTGCGGAGCCAGCTGTGGATGCCACGCAGGAAGCGCGGGCGATCAGCCTCAAATCCTCCAGAGATGCACAGAAAAGAGCATTAAAGCCTGGATCCATCATCTCCGGAGCTGCGGCGCTGCCCGGGAATGCCGGGTGCCATCGCAGCCCGCCCGGGGCAGAAATCCCTCTGGTTTGTGGCCATGGGGCTGATGCTGATGGCAGAGGAAAGGGGGGTGAGCATGTGCCCCTATTTTGGTTTGAGGTCCTGCACCCCCCTGCTGACCAGCAGCTCTGGGCACTGCCAGTGATGGCATTGGGCTGTCCCCAGCTGTCACCCGACTCTGACATCCCACCCAGAGGAAGATGGGCAGCTCAGGGTGCTCTGGAGGGGACGAGGGGATGGGTGGCTGGAGGTCCCTGCTCACGAGTCAGGGCTGCTCTGCACTGCTGTTAGCTCTGGCTGGAGATCATTTACTCCTTATCATTTAGTCAGGTAAATATTGTGGGCCAGCAAATGACCGCTGCAGGGCTGTGGCTGCCCCGCGAGCTGCCATGTCCCGAGGGCACGATGCTCTTGGGGACGTGCCCGCAGAGCCACCGCCTGGCAGGGAAGTGATCAGAGGCCAGCGTGCGGCACACTGCGGGCTTAGCTGGGATTAGCAGGGCTTTGACCAGGAGAAACCGAAGCGACTTAATCAAGGCAGGGAGTGAAAGAATTCCCAGGGAGGAGCTGAGCATTGGCTGATCCCGGCACCTTCTGGAGGCTGACAGCGCCTGCGGGAGCATTTTCCCCACCTTTGAGCTACACAGCTCTGGGTGCCTGCCTGATGCTGGAGCCCATCCTGGCAGTGCCAGGGGAATTTTGGGGAGGGGAGAGATGCCTTGCACAGGGGCAGCAGCCCAGGCAGTGCATCCCTGGTGCCAGGTGTCTGGGATAGAAACCGGACATTGGCACCACGAGGAGGGATCTCGCTTCCCTTGTGCGTTGGGTATCATCACACCTGCAGAATTTTTATTACTCTTATGATTGGATTAATTAATCATTCAGTGATAACTGCTCATTAGGCATCCTAACAATCAATACTAATCACTTAATTACTTGGCATATTACAGCTTGGGATGGTCTTCTCATTCCTAATTAGATTCGCTGGACAATCCACCCCTGAATTTTGCAGAGCCCCACAGCAGAGTTCTGTGGATTTCAAGCCACCCTCATCCCTGCCCAGGTGTGTCATTTCCCATCTCCATGGAGAATTCTTCCCCCACTCTTGGCCTCCAAAATCAGAGTTCAAGTCAGAAGGAGCTGCAGGAGCAGGGTGAGCAGGGAGCGTGGAATGCATTCAGCAATGCACCTTCCTGTCCCTGCTGCATCCCAAATTATCAACCCCACCATCAAAAATAAATCTCAGAGGCTCTTCTTTTTTACTGTCTTAATTAACATTAAAAATAAGAACCTGCCAGAGAACCATCCTGGCTTCAGTGGGATGGTAAAACCTGCCTGGATGGGGGCTGTTGGTGGCCGAGGTGACGTTCATTGTCCCCATCACCGCTGTGGGCAATGTCAGCCCAGCCCACACAGAGGTCAGGGCACAGCACTGGAGCAGCAGGGACCTCCTTGGAGTTAAAAGCAGGCAGCGAACACGCTGCAGGATTTGGGAGGTTTCAGGCAGTTTTGTGTGATGCTCCTTATTCATCACCATTATTTGGATTAGTCTGGCAAAGGCTTTTGCTCATTAGGCCCTGATTACTCAGTGCTTGGCGCTCACTGAGCAGGGATCTGGGCTCGTAGTGACCAGCTTGTTTTCAAAGGTCATTTTAAGCCAAATTCAAAAGGAAGGAGCAACCTGAGCCATGAAAAGGGGGCAAACGGATAATCTGAAGATTTGCTGATAGCAGGCAAGGAATTATCTTAACAATGCCCTCGTGACTCGGTCTCCCACATCATTTCCCATCATATTATTTGCTCTCTGTCCCCCTTGCTCTAACTTGCCTGTGCACACAGGATCCCCCTGATGGGGCTGTCTCTGGCCTATTGGACACAAAGTCTTGCCATGAGGTTTCCCTGCCTGGCCGCAGTGCACACAGGGAGGACCAGCCAGTGCTGCTGCTGGGCTTCGGGGTGGGGAAAAGACACAGCAAGGAGGGGAAGGAGCGGCAGTGATGGCAGGGCTGAGGCCCGAGGGGCTGCAGCCCCCGAGCTGTGCTCGCAGGTTACCTGCTATGGGTAACAAGGAGGCAGTCTGGCCGTCTGCCACCCAAAATGGCTTTGAATAAACCTGGAGCTGCTGTGAGTGCTGGGGGCCAGGTGGGATCAGCATCTCCACAGACCCCTCCCTGCTCTGCCAGGATCATCAACCAGGGCTTGGAGAGCCCCTGTGCGGTGGGATGGGCATGGGGATGAGATCCTCAAGCGGGATGCGCGGGTGGACGGAACCCCCAGGCTGTGGCATGAGACCCTGGGGTGGGATGCCCAGGTGCGGAGCGCTGGACCGGCCTTGACCCAGCGGGGCCGTGCCGGGCAGCAGCCCCCCGGCTCCCCGGGCTGCGGCGGAGCTGCGAGCGCCGCCCCCACCTCCCGCACCGCCCCGCGCCGGGCGGAGCCGCCGAGCCCCGCGGGCCGGGCCGGGCGCTGCGGCGGAGCGAGCGGCGCGGCTGGGCCCCCCTTCCCCGGGACCCCGGCCCGCCCCGGCCCCGGCGGCGGTGCGGGGGCCGCGGCCGCCCCAGCCATGCCCCCCGGAGCCTGAGGCCCGCGGCCGCGGGGCGCCCGCAGCATGCGGAGGATCCGGCGGCTGGTGCATCTGGTGCTCTTCTGCCCCTTCTCCAAGGGCCTGCAGGTACCGGCAGAGGGAGGATGCGCCGGGATGGAGGATGCGGGCTCGGGGATGCGCCGGGCCGGGGGGAATGCGCTGGGATGGGGGGTGCGGGCTCGGGGATGCGCTGGGATGGGGGGATGCGCTGGGATGGGGGTGCGGGCTCGGGGATGCGCTGGGATGGGGGTGCGGGCTCGGGGATGCCCGTCTCCGCATCCTGGCACCGGCCGTGCACAAAGGGACGCTCCGCCTCGGTTCCCCCGACGCCGGTGCAAGGAGCTGGGGGCCGGGCACCGGCACCGCGGGGGTCTGGAGCGGTACCGGGGCCGCTGCGGTTGCATAACCCGCGCCGCGCTCCTCCGTGCCGGAGCCTGGGAGCACCGGGGCAGCCCAGGCGGCAGCCCGCAGCGCTGGGTGAAGCCGCCGATGCAGCAGGGCAGGGATGGCTCCTTCCTTCTCTTTCTTTATTTTCCCTCCTCTTCCCATCTCTGAGCTTCCGAGGGGCCGGGCACCTCCCTCAGATCTCCAGGGATGCTGGGGCCAGGGATGTCAAGGATGCTGGAATGGGTTTTTCTCTGCAGCCGTGGGATGAGAGAGCCTGACTATGGCAAAGATCCTGGAGCAGAGGGGTTATCCCGGAGGGGATGAGGGGATACCCGGTGGGCAGAGGGTGCTGGCAGGAGGTGGGTGCACAGCTGGGAGTGCTGTGAAACAACCCCCGTGTTCCCAGGGGAGCCACAGAGTTGGAGCAGGATTTTGTTGATGCTGCATCCATTTTGCCTTTGAAGTCAGCCCCAGCCCAAAGTCACTTTCATATCCTCGAGTCACTCTAAAACTAAACACAGCAAGTCTCACAGGGCAACACCCTTCAGTGCAGGGAAGGCAGTGGGGAGAGACACCCCTGTGCCTTGAGACTGAGGTGCTGGAGGAACCCTCAAAATCCAAAATCTAAGCAAAGCTCAGGGGAACCTCTCATTGAAATGCATCCCCCACTCCCAGGTTTCTTTCCACTGTTTTGGGGATGATGAAGCCAGAGCTCCCCATGCCATGCTCAGGCCACAGTCCTGACCTGCTTCTCCCACAGGAACATGATGGATTCTAAGTCAGAATAAGCAAAAAGTGACATTTTGGCTATTCCAGGGTTCTCCAAGACGTATCTCTAGCAGGAAGTCCCTGGAAGAGCCCCTTTGCTGAGGGCAGGGGGCCCCTGGGCAGTTTTGGGGGGCTGCTGTGCTGGGGGATCTCAGGGTCTCAGTGTGTCTGACTTCAGGGCCATGAGCTGGTTCTCAGCTCACAGGAGCAGCCACCCCACGCTTTGTCTTTGCCAAGTCCTGGCTGTGCTTGGCTTCCCTTTAATTTAATTTCACGTTAATTAGCAGTGCCATTGCTTCACAGGCAAACTGGGCACCCTGGCCCTCTTCACACTTTAGGGTTTCCAATTAACAGGAGAAATGTCACGATCTGGAGGCAGACCTGCCTGCTCTCACCCTCACTGCCCATTCCTGCGGCTCCCAGAGCCCTGACAGCTCCTGGAAAGGGGCTGAGGAGGAGCATTTTGGAGGTGGGGAGTGCTTTTGGGCTACAAGACCCAAGCGAGGATCCCTGGCAGGTTTTAAAGGTGCTGCACCCACTCAGATCCAGCCCTATCCCAGCAGCAGGTCGTGAGGAGGGTTTGGAGGTGGTCAAAAGCCAAGGGTTCTGTAGAATTACCTATAGAAATGGGATGGAAGGGTTTGTTTAGTGCAAGGATTCATTCCCTGCCCTTTGGAACTGCCGGGATCTGCTCCGTTACACGAGCCAGGTGAGCAGCCTGTCTTGCAGGAGGCCAGATGGCAGCAGTGCTGCTGTGCCAGGGTCAGGGGGGAAGGAACAAAGCCAGCAAACAAAATCCTGCTGAGAGCCTCCGAGTCGTTTGCACAGAGCATCACCCATGAGCTCCCAGGTTTGTCACTCACCCACTCCCACACGGGAACTGCTGTTGGGAGCTTCCCCTGCCCGTGGAGCTTTGTAAAGGGGGGGTTCTGCTGAGAGGGGTCCCCCCAAACAGGAGCAGAGCTCTTGCAGCCCCACTGGGGTACCCCAGGCTTGCACAGGGCAGGAGAGCGGGAGGATGTGACCACAGCTCCCAGGGATGCACAGCACCCAGCTCCTTGCAGCCCAGCCTGGTAATCCCCCTGCTTTTAGGGAATTTTAACTGACCTACTTGCAGCAGGAGTTGCATAAGAGACTGATGAATATATATATATAAAAAAGGCTGAAGGTTTCCCCAGCGCTCAGGTCGGTCTGCGTGGCAGAAGCTGTCCTTGGCCAGCTGCTGCTGCCCTGGGCAAAGCCCTGCCCTTCAGAAAGGGTTTCAAAAGCATTTCCTTTCCCTTGCAGGGCCGCCTCCCGGGCATCAAGGTGAAGTACCTGCTGGTGGTCTGGCTGGGCATCTTCGTGGGCAGCTGGGTGGCCTACATGCACTACTCGTCCTACTCGGAGCTGTGCCGCGGCCACGTCTGCCGGATGATCATCGTGAGTGGCAGCACAGCCCCGTGGCTCCTGTTCGGGGTGCTGGGCTGGGTGGGGCTGTGGGAGCCCCATTTCCATCCTCCCAAACCCCTCCTGGCAGCTGCTGCCCTGGTGCTGTCCCTGACACGGCACGGAGCTCGGAGCAGGAGGGGTGACCTTACCCTGCCAGGGTGACAGTGAAACAATTCCATGAGATGTCAGAGGGAAGCAGCCAGGGCAGACGTGGGCAGATCCACGTCTGTGCAGATGAAGCTGGAATGTCAGGGCAGGGAGCAGGATCTGTGGGCAGGGACAGCATTACACCAGTCCCCTCTGGGCTCTGCAGAGCAGGAGGAAAAAGGGAGCACTCAGTCCATGGCACCTGTCTGTGACTGCTGAGGAGCCCTAAGGAAAGAAAGCAGCAGAGCTCCGTGTGGCAGCCTGTTTTGCCTGTTTGGGGGTTTGCAGTGTGGTTCACGTTCCGTGCTCCCCGTGTAGGGTGCCCCAAGAGTGCTGTGTGTGCCCCTGCCATAGGAGAGGGTCTCAGCCCAGCCCAGGCGGGGAGGGGGAGCTGGGCTGTGTCAGAACAAGCCTCGTTGATCAATCCCTCAGCAGAGAAGGGAGGCAGGAATTGCCATAACAACAGCGACGATCGTTTAATTTGATTTTCTGCCTGACTCCGACCGCGGGGTCTTGGGCGCTAATTCCTGCTCGGAGCTGGGGCTTCCAGGCACCGTGTCTGGCCGTGTCCCCTGTGAGCAGGTCCAAGGGTTAATTCTCATCCACAGCATTAAAAAAAAGGGAAAAGATGCAGTGAATGTCTGCAGCTCCAGCTTGCAGCCCTGAGGCTGCCATGCCCTCGCTGAGGAGCTGCAGAGCTGCAGCCTCTCCTGCCCAGGGATGTCTCCAGCTCCAGCCTGGCCACGGATCAGAGCTACTGTCTGTCCCCATCCCTGCCACCCCTGGGACTGGGGCCAGCCTGGCTCACAGCAGGGACTGCTGCTCTCCTGAGCTGCCTCAGCCTGTGCATCCTCACCCAACTCCATGCTACCCTCTCCTCCAGCCCAGGAAGTTCTCCCAGGCCCCTGGATTTGCAGCAGCAGCAGCAGCCAGGAACAAATCCCTGAGATCCCTCCTGCAGCACAGGGGTCCCTGCCAGCCCAGCCCCACCACACCCATGGCACTGAGCCATCCCTAAGGGCCAGTAGAAATCTGTCCCTGCTGAGCTCCTCTCTCTCCTTGCTCTCCCCAGTGTGACCAGTACAAGAAAGGGATCATTTCTGGCTCCACGTGTAAGGACCTGTGTGAGGAGCGCGGCCTCCTGTTCCAGCACTGCCTCTCCTCCTCCCCCAGCCAGCAGGTAGGTCTGTGCCCCCAGCCATGCCAGGGCTGGGCACCAGCACCAAACCCTGCACATCTCCCCCTCTGCCCATCCCAAACCAGAACCCAGCTCTCTCCCCCTCCCTGTGCTCCAGGTTTACAGAGGGCTCTGGAGGGACAGGGAGGTGATCATCAAATGTGGCATCGGGGAAGCCCTGAGGGCCGACAGCCGCCCGGACTCTGTGCCCAGGAGGGACGTGGTGCTCTTCGACAAACCCACACGGGGAACCTCCATGGACGAGTTCAAGGAAATGCTGCTCAACTTCCTGAAGGTCGGTGCAGGGCCCTGTGGGATCCCACAGGCCTGGGATGGCTCCTGTGAGTCAGAAACACCAAGTGTGTTTGTCCTTCCCTTTGAACGAGAGCTCCTCCTGCCCGTGCCCCCCACCCAGTGCTGGGTGCTGGTGCCATGCACTGGTTTAGTGGAGGAAATGAGTTCTTATCTGTGAGATTTCAGTAGCAGCATCCCTGGAGGTGGCTGTGCCACGGCTGTGGGTGGCATCTGTGCTGGGCAGGGCTGATTTGGTAGTTACCCCTGGTAGTTACCCCTGTTGGGGCTTCTGCAGCAGTGGTGGGGTAGCAGCTCTGGCAGGAGGCTCTAGAGCAGCGCTGAGGCTGGTAAAACTCTGCTGGAGCTGGATCTGCCCACGCATGGTGTAGCACTGGATTTTCTGGAGCGTCACCATTTCCTCCTCTCCCCAGCTCAGATCTTTGCTCCCCCGGTTCTGTTTTGTGATGTGACACCCAAACATGGGGAGCCGTGAGGGTCTGATGCCACTTCTTGTCCTGTTTGCAGTCCAAGCTGGGGGATCAGCCATCTCTTCCTGCCTTGGTGAGCCGGATCATCACCATGGCAGACGTGAACCGTGACGGGAAGGTGTCCCTGGCAGAGGCCAAATCCATCTGGGCGCTGCTTCAGCTCAACGAGTTCCTCCTCATGTTCTCCTTGCATGAGAAGGAGCACACGGCCAAGCTGCTGGGGCACTGCGGGGACCTTTATGTCACCGAGAAGATCCCCCACACGTCCCTCTACGGGGTGGATGTCCCCCCTTTCCTGCAGTCCCTGCTGCCTTCCGTCGCCCACCAGCTCATCCACCAGTGGTTTGCGCCGGCCTGGCCGCGGCGCGCCAAGATCGCCATCGGCCTGCTGGAGTTCGTGGAGGAAATCTTCCACGGGACCTACGGGAACTTCTACATCTGCGAGAGCAGCCTCAGGAACGTGGGCTACAACGACAAGTACGACTTCAAAATGGTCAACCTGCGCAAGGTGGCGACGGAGATGACAATCAGAGGCTTCCTCAAGGGCCGGCACTGTGAGCAGAACGGGGACTGCACCTACGGGCGGGACTGCACGGCCACGTGCGACAAGCTCCTGAAGCAGTGCAAGAGTGACGTGGTGCAGCCCAACCTGGCCAAGGTGTGCGGGCTGCTGCAGGACTATCTGCTCTACGGAGCTCCCCTGGAGCTGAAGGAAGAGCTGCAGAAGCAGCTCCGAACTTGCATGACCCTCAGTGGCCTGGCCAGCCAGATGGAAGTGCACCACTCCCTCGTGCTCAACAACCTCAAGACCTTGCTCTGGAAGAAGATTTCCAACACCAAATATTCCTAACGGGGGAAGCACGGCCCTGGAGTTTCCGATCTGTGAGCTTGGAGTGAGGTCCAAGGGCTGAAGGCCTGTTTCTCCATCCTCTCCCCCCCAGGAAAAACACCCTGCCCAGGGAGTTCAGCAGAGCTGCAGCCCCTTCTCCTTCATGGAAAACCAAGCATCATGACTTGCACCACCCAGCAGGATCAGGGATGGGTCGGCAGGAGCGGAGCTGGGACACGGAGCTGGGCTGAGCAGGCTTGGGGGAGGAAGATAACACGGAAAGGGATCAGGAAGCAGAGCCCAGCTGGATGCATCAAACTCCTCCTTGATGAGCAGGAAAGCAGAGCGAAGCGATGGGAATGAATCATTCATGCTGTACTTGTCACATCTCCTTTTGAGGAACGGCTCTGATGTAAATAAACAGCTTTTACGTGAATCACACCCGTCCATCAATAGCCAAACAGCAGCCTGTTAAGTACCAGCTTGTTTGTGATCTAAAAAGGAGGAAAAGGTAGATTTCCCCTTTCAAAGTCTCTCCTTAAGTGTCTGAGTCATCTGCCATCAGCTCCAGCTGTCACGCAGGAAGCAGATCAGCTGTCTGTTGCACCGTGGAGAATCGTTTCAGTTCTTTGGTTCCGTTTTTAAGTGCCTGACCCTGCCGGTGATGCCGTGAATTGTGAGAGGCTCCCCCCAGCTGCTCCTGCCCCCAGTCTGGAATTGGCAGCACAAGCCATTCCCTCACGTGTCCGCTCTGGAAGCGGCCGAGGCCAAGGATGGCTTAAAGGCAAAGGGCTAAACACGAACCGTTGTGACGCCTTCGTGTGCTCGGGTGTCACTGCCCACCACACTCCGAGCAGGGATAAGCCAACCCCTCCGTTTAATTCGCCAAAAAACTAAGCTGGGCTTGCCCTGCAGAGGTTGAAGGTTAATACCAGAATAATCCAGTGCTTCTCTCATTATTAAAATGAATTTCCAGGCAAAGCTTTTAGCAGGTCTCCAGACATTTCTTTTTTTGGCTGTGTCTGCGCTCCCAGGGCTCCAACTATGGTCGTTTCCTTGAAATGCTCAATTATAGCAATCTTACAGCTCTGGGCAGGGAGGAAGAGCTGGATAAACTCCCCCAAGGTTGCTCTGTTCCCAGCACAGCCATATTCCTGCTGCTGGAGCACGTGCTGCTTCTCCTGCCAGCAACTCCTTAGGGAAGTGAGCGTGCAGCTGATGTGCAATCACAAAATAAAAATGCACTGACACTGCAGCACCAGAGCTACAAATTTAGGAGCCCTTTGGGGAGAAAGATCAGGATTTTCCTTCTGTTGGTTCTTTAGGATCCTCATCACACATATTTTGGTGTCAGAGGTGCTCCATATCCAGCAGAGCCAGCAGAGCTCACTCCCTGCTGAGGAGTGGCCTCTGAAATGTGATTTATCCATGGAAAAGGTGAGCACTCCCCAGGGATTCTGTGTTTGAAGGATTCCTCAGCCTGGATGGGGTATGGGCACTGCCGAGGTCCCGTGTGCAGCTGCAGGGGAGGGACAGGCAGGGCTGGAATTCGCTGGAATTCAGGAACTCCAGGCTCCTCATCCCTTGTCCTGCATCCCCATGGCAACAGCTCCCCTGACAAATCCATCTCCTCCTGCCACTAGCAAAGGAATCCAAGCCCCTGCCAACACCCCCTCCTCAGGGCGGCAAAAAAGCCATTTTCATCCTTCCCTCCATTGTTTACTCCCACTGAATCCCTGCTGCTCCCTCCCCTCAAAGCAGTGTTAAAGCACCTGGAGAAGTGGAGGAAAACATGAGAACCTCTCTAAATGTTTATGAAGAGGTGGCCCCTGTAGCTGAGAGACCTGGCCCTGAGTTTAATTGAAATAAAGACACTTGTGACAACAACTGTTCCATTAATGCACGCCCCCGTGGCCCTGCACACTCCCAGGGATTCTGCTCATCACTAATAGAAAGCACAAAGTGCTTTTCACAGTTTACAAACCACACCAGGATACAGGAGAGAAGTGAGTCAAGGCAAAGCTGTTTTACACTCAGATTCCTCCAGATTCCCCACAGGAGATGGAAAAAAAACCCCAGGACACTCCCAAGACTGACAGTCTGATCTCACTGGATCCCCTTTGTGCCCAAGGGGATGGAGGTAAAACCTTTAAATTGCTTTAAAACAATCCTAACTTCTCATATCCACAAAGTCTTGCATCCTTAGAATGGTTAAAAAATAGTATTAGTTGGGGTGCTACAAACACACAGCATAATCCTTTCAGTCTTGTAGGTGGCATCTTTATTTAGGTTTTTTTTTTTTTTTATTTTAATTTAAATCCTTCTTAACTATGTAGAGAAAACACAGATGATCAAGTTTTAGGAATCTCCAAACCATCAGACGTGGATGCTGCCAGCCAGTTCTCAGTTGCCACATTTGTCAGACATTCTGCAGCTCAAGGCATTATCTGCAAATAAAAAAATAAGGCCCAGGATGTCAGGAAAGTTGAAAAACAGGCAAGAAAAGGGAGCAATGAAGTCAGTACTAATGAGCTAATTAAGCCCTGCCATCCAGACTCTGCTGCCCTCATTGTCTTCGGATTGTCCCAAGATTTTTCACATCCCAGAGGAAATAAAGATGAAATAGAAAATGAAACCACATTTTTAAGGCTGTTATCAGGGCTCACAAGGAAACTTTTAGACAGGGATTTCCTTCAGTCCAGAAGGACATGGCACAAATTTAGGAGAAGCTCTCTGGCGTGACATCAGAAGGGTTTTGGAAAAATATCTGGCTGGGGGAATTTCTGAAAGGGGTAATTTAAGAGCAGGATAGCTGGAGGCTGCTCTGGGTTATTCCATCACTCCCTATAATTCCAAGGTGAGTTTGCCAACCTCAGTGCAGAGCCAAGCTATTAATAGTGCAGAGAACAAAATCTGGGCTGTTTCCAGCTTTAAAGCCATGACATAAACCAGTCCTTGATGATGAAGGGCTGAGCTATGTGCAGAGAGATTTTTAATTTCTCTCTAAACCACTTTCATGCAAAACATTCACGTTTTCCACAGCTGAGAGCCAGTTTTTCCTTCAGTAAAGCAATATCCACGGCCCAGGAGTGCTGCTTGGGGAAGGGCAGTTCCAGTAAATGCCATCAGGAAAACGTTCATGGTTCTGCTGTGCCTCACACGGGGAAGTTCTAAAGAGACACTCATTAGCACTCAGTGCCCACGCAGGAGCCCGGGTGTGAGGAAAGCCTGATGAAAAACCCCAAACACGGATTGCAGGGTTAAAAGAAGTCAAGAAATTTAAATGAAAGAGCCACATCCTCAAGCATAACCACATCCCCACAACCTTATTAACATTCTTTTTTGCAAAGCCAGTGACTGCTGCCAATTAAAGGGTTCTCTTTGCACCACTGAGGCCCCTTTGGCCCTGTAATGGCCATTTAATGAGGTTTCCCATTTGGCAGTGCCAGTTACTCACTGCAAAGCTCAGGATCACAATCTCTGGTGCCCAGAGCTGCCCTTGCTCGGTTTCTGGTGTCCCTCAAGAAGGGACAGTGCCACACAGCACCCATTGGATACAGGGACACCTGCACAGGGCTTGGAGCAAGCTGGGATAGCAGGAGGTGTCCCTGATGAAGAGAAGGACCGAAGGACAGTGTCCACCCTCCACCATTCCCCATGAAAGGCAAGAGAGCAGGAAAAGAACAGCACGTGTCAGGTTGTTGAGCAATCCTGAGAGCTCACAGGGCTCAGAGCACCAGGGAAGACCTCGCCTGTTCCTGTCTGCCACCAAAAGACACAGCCGTGGCACTGCAGCCACGCCTGCAACACGGAGCTGGGGCAGGGGCTGGCAGCTGCCAGCACTGCAGCTCACCCGGGCTGGGGCTGGCATCTCCCAGCACTGCAGCTCACCCGGGCTGGGGCTGGCATCTCCCAGCACTGCAGCTCACCTGGGCTGGGGCTGGCATCTCCCAGCACTGCAGCTCACCTGGGCAGGGGCTGGCATCTCCCAGCACTGCAGCTCACCCGGGCTGGGGCTGGCATCTCCCAGCACTGCAGCTCACCCGGGCTGGGGCTGGCATCTCCCAGCACTGCAGCTCACCCGGGCTGGGCTCCTCCAGGTCTGCCTCAGCTCAGAGCTGCCTCTGGAAAAGGGGGGAAAATACATGGACAGCCTTTAGCCACACCCCAAAGGTTGGTTACACAGGTAACTTCACTGGCAGCAGGAATTTAAAAGGAATAAATGAACAGCACAGCTGTGGCAGGCACGTTCTTCTCTCTCTCAGGATTTTTTCACAGAGGAGCACAGAAGAAAGAAAGAGAAAACAATTTCTATTTCTGCTCCTTGTTTGTCCCATGTGGGACGTGTTTGGAGAATTGTTTACCTGGGGTGATTGCTTGGTTGGATTCTGGTGAGGATGGTTTGAGCCTGGTGGCCAATCCAACCCACCTGTGGCTGCACTCTCAGAGAGGGGCACAAGTTGTTTAGTTATAGTAGTTAGAAGAAGTAGGTTTGTAGTTTTAATATCTCCTTTAAATAGTATATTAATGTATTATAGTATAGTTATGATAAAGAAATCATTCAAGCCTCTGAACTAAAGTCAGACATCATTTCTTCCCACCAGGTTCACCTGCATTTACAATACACAGAAATATTCTTATTTTCTGACAGGATCAACTCCCAGCGTTGCCACGTGGTTTTACAGATCCCTTCCACTTATTCTTCTGTAACACAAGTGGCACCCACAGGACCAGAGAGCCACGTGCTGCAGAGAACAGAACCTCCCCCTCTGCAACATCCAGACCTCACATTCCAAGCAGCTCAGAGGTGTTCCCCAGTCTCCTTCCAGGCTCATTAGGGATGTCAGGCTATCAATCACTCTGAGTGCTCACGGGGTGCAGAACAATCGAGCGTAGAACATAGCCTGGGTCTCTCTTGCCACTCTTTGACACAGAGATGCCACAGCAGCCATCTCTGCAACGCCAGTGGCAGCCTGGGGGGAACTAATAACCCCAAAACACGGAAAAAAAGCTCAATTCTGGGTGCATGTCCATCCCTGGAAGTGTTCAAGGCCAGGCTGGATGCAGCTCTGAGCAGCACTGGAGAGTGGAAGGAGCTCCTTCCAATCCAAACCATTCCACGATTCTGTTGTATTGAAAAGAAGATTTTATCACCTATTTAAAAGCAGTGCTACACAGAATTTGCAGCACGTGGAGATACCACACGTAACACTGCACTTACAGTTAGAAAGGAGGCTGAAGCTTGCTTGGGCAGCCTTTTTCTGAAGGATCACCCTTCATTTCTGAAGTCACACCATCCTGGTCACTTCATTTTTTTGGTCCACTGCCAGGCTGAAGAAAGAAAAACAAAGGGAAAATGCTGTTAATAATCGCCTAACAACCTTTTCTTTTTGTGAAACACACCATTTAACAGAAAACCAGATAATTACAACAGTTAAAAGAAAGATACCCACTGAAGATTCATGTTAACTACTGAAATCTTTGAAAACATTCTCCTGAAAACCTGAAAGCCCTACATTTTCTTCCCTTTTTCAGTAGAGCATATTAAAAAAAAATACACATCTGCGTATGCTTTATATTACAGCTACATAAATTATATACTTTAAAATATGTTCGGTTCACAATATACGGCCACATTATTAATACCATATTAATGTATCGGTTACATATATAGATATTCCCGTGATTTGCGGGGTTTGCAGCGCACGTGGCAGCTCCCGGGGCCGCTCGGGGCCGGGCCCGGCCGCGGGGCTGAGGGGGAAGGGCCGCTCCCCGGCCTCACCTCGCTCGCGTCCTCCCGCCGCAGCCGCTCCGCGCCGGGCCCGGCGGGGAGCGGCACCGGCCCTCAGGGAGCCTCGCCACAACATGGCGGGGGGAGGCGCAGCTCTGGCGCCGCCACAACCAGCACCGGTTTCCTGCGCCTGAGGGACGCAGGGCTTCCCGCTGGCCCCGCCGGGAGAGGCCGAGGCCGGTCCCGGTCGCGCTGCCGGTCCCGGTGAGGCCCCGCCGGAGCTCCGCTCCCGCCGCCCCGCGCCCGCCGAAAGGAGGGGGCTGCCTCCACCTCCCGCTTATATAGTGCGGGAACGGGTGCGCGCGTGCGCGCCGCTCTTCCGCCCGCGAGCGTCCCCTGCCAGGCGGGAGGACCCAGAGCCGGCAGAGGGCAGGGATCGAACGGGGGACACGGGAGGGGACAGGGGATGGGACACGGGACAGGGGATGGGACACGGGACAGGGGACAGGGGACACGGGACAGAGGACACGGGAGGGGACAGGGACATGGGAGGGGACAGGGACACGGGACAGGGGATGGGACACGGGACAGAGGACACGGGAGGGGACAGGGGACAGGGACAGGGGATGGGACACGGGACAGAGGACACGGGAGGGGACAGGGGACAGGGACAGGGGATGGGACACGGGACAGAGGACACGGGAGGGGACAGGGACACGGGACAGGGGATGGGACACGGGAGGGGACAGGGGACACGGGACAGGGGATGGGACACGGAAGGGGACACGGGACAGGACAGGAGACACGGGACAGGGGATGGGACACGGGATGGGACAGGGGACACAGGACAGAGGATGGAACACGGGAGGGGACAAGGGGACACGGGAGGGGACACGGATAGGACATGGGACACGGGACAGGGGATGGGATGGGGGATGGGACAGGGGACACGGGATGGGACAGGGGAGAGGGGAAGGGACATGGGATGGGGGACACAGGATGGGGGACAGGACGGGGGACATGGGATGGGAAATGGGACAGGGGACATGGGACAGGACACGGGATGGGACAGGGGATGGGACACAAAACCCTGCCCAGGACTGCTCTAGGGCCTCCCACAGAGACACGAGGCTACTAAGGAACGCATATCCCTTTTCTCAGCTGCTCCTGGAGTCCCCCACCTGCCATGGTGGCAAAGGTTGGGCTCCCAGTGTATCCTGGGACAAAGTGGGGACACTCTCACCCTGCATCAGCCACCCTGAAATGTCCCCAGCTTGGGGACATCCTTTCCCTCCCATTGCTGTGACTGCCCTGGCCAGACTCCCCATCCCATTCCACCAGAAGGATCAGGGGGATAAATCCCTTTATTTGCTAAGAACAGACACAAGATAGAAGCAGTTTCAGGTGAGACTGCAACAGTGACACACTCAAGGACAGGAGCAGGGGCTGGCCCGGCTCCCTTTTCCCTTGCATTGCTCTGGACAATCTTTTGGAGCTAGAGCCCCTCGGGGGCTGTGACCGCTGTGGGGTCACCGTGCACAGGACTGGGGTCCCCTCCCCAGCTGTGCCGGCGCTGGATGCAGAGCCAGTCCCGCGGAACTGGAGCAGAGGCACCGAGCCCATCCCCGGGGCTCTAATTGCCCTCGGCTTTTCTCCGCAGCTCCTCGATGGCCTCGCTCTGCCGCCTCTTGTCCTTGGCACGGATGATGGTCATCCTGAAGAGCTTGCAGTAGAGCTCCACGGCCGCGGGGCTGTCGTCATTGCCGGGAACGGGGTAGGTGATCAAACACGGGTTGCAGTTCGTGTCCACCACCCCAACCGTGGGGATGTTCATCTTGGCCGCGTCGCGGATGGCCACGTGCGGCTCGAAGACGTTGTTGAGGGTGCTGAGGAAGACGAGGAGGTCGGGCAGGCGCACGCCGGGGCCGAACTGGATGCGGGCGTTGGTGAGGAGCCCGCCCTGCCAGTAGCGGGTGTGCGCGTACTCCCCGCACGCCCGCGCCGTGCTCTCGACCAGGTGGCAGAACTGGCGCCGGCGGGTGACGAACAGGATGATGCCCCCGCGGTAGGCCACGTGGGCCGTGAAGTTGAGGGCCAGCTGCAGGTGCTGCATGGTCTGATCCAGGTCGATGATGTCCTGATCCAGGCGGCAGCCGAAGATGTAGGGCTCCATGAACCTGCGGGGGCAGCGGGAGGGCGGCACAGGGGGGGAGGACACGGGGATGGGGTGTGCAGGCATCGAGCGTTTCGGGATGTGGGGGCCCCACAGGAACCCTCCCACGCTCCTGCTCCTGGCTGACAGCAGAGGTGTTCCCTGCAGAGAGCCCTCGTACCCAGTGTCACACCCTCCCACTGCCCACACTGGGGGGATCCCCGTACCCTGCCCTGTGTGGGCAGTTCCAGGCTCAGAGCAATCCAGCAGCTGTGGCCTGGGGAAGCATTCCCGATGTCCACAAGCACTGGATCACGAAAAGCATCACTCACCTGTGCCGACATCCCTTTTTGTGGCCCAGGTGCACCCGAGCATCAAAGAGATCTTTCAGGGTGAAGAGCTCCTTCACGCTGAAGAAGTCGGGGTGGCTGAGAGGCTCGGTCAGCAGCTTGTCATCGTCAGCTGAGAGAGAGGAAACAAACACTCCCTTGATTTAGGGGGGACAAGCCGGCACTGCAGAGAGACCCCCGATGCTGCAAGGTGACACCGCACGGGCATCGCTCAAGGGCCGGGGTGCACGGCAGCACTCACCGCGGGGCCGGCTGCCTGCCGGGGCCGTGGCCGGGACCGGGACGGTGCTGTAGAGCCGCGGCGCTGCTGCGGGACAGAAACACGCGGGTCACACGGGCGGGCCGGGGCGCTCCGGACCGGGCCGGGCCCCGCCGCTCACCTGCCCGCAGGAGCCGCAGCACCGCCATGCTCCGAGCCCGCAGGGCACGGAGGAGACGGAGACGACGGAGACGGAGGAGACGGAGGAGGAGGAGGAGGAGGAGGAGGAGGGAAGGTCAGCGGCGCTTTCCGCTTCCTGCGGGCGGGGCGGGGCGCGGCGCTCCCTCGGGGCGGTTGCGGTCGCTCCCCGCCCTCCGCCTCTGGTCGCCGGGTAACGCTCCGTCCCCGCGGCCCGGCCCGGCCCGGCCATGGCCCAGCCCAGCTCGGGGGTGCCCCGCCGCTTCGAGGAGCTCACCTTCTACCGCGGCTACGGGTGAGCGCTGTCCCGGTAGCGCCCCGCTCGCCGCTCGCCGCTCCCCGCGCTACCTGTGCTCTCCCCCCGCAGGCAGCCGCCGGCTCACCCCCGCTTCAGGACCGCCAACCAGACCTACGGCAGCAGGGCCCCCACGGTGCACGAGCTGCCGGTACGAGCACCCCGGGCGGATGGAGACGCTGCCCTGATCCGTATCCATCTCCGCAAGTTTTGCAGGTGCTGTCCGTGCTGGCATTTAAAACATCCCTACCCCTACCCCCGCCCCGTACCCTTTCTCGCCCCCGCAGAGCTCCTTCCACATCCTCTCGCACAAGTTTTCGGATCATCTGGGCAGGATTGGCATGTGCAGGAACGACGGCCTGAACACGTCCCTGGAGAAGAGCCACTGCACCGGCCCCGACACCTTCATCACCGCCTACGAGCACCTGGACTTCCACCCCAGCTACAACCCCAGCGGCCCCTCGCACTGCAGGGACCAGCCCCTCTAGCCGGCTTTTGTCTGCCTTGGGAGAAACGCCCGCAGCCAGCCGCTCTTTCTTGATACTAAATGGACCCACTAGATTACAGAGGGAACGTTATTAGGAGTAATAATAGGCTGAAGATTTAATGTGGTTAAGTGTCAGGTAGCTCATGTGCAGCAGCACATAAATACTAGGACAACATAAATTCTGTTTTTATCCCCTTATCCCCTTCTCTGTCACTAATGATCCTTTACACTCTTGCCTTATGTACTACACGTCATTAAAAATTAAGATCTAAACTGCCTCTCTACTATTTAATGAATAATCAAACTGCAAGTTTTCCAGAGGTATTCATTAACTCTTTGGATTTCTTGTAGAAAGTTCACATTTCTTCTCTCTCCAAACTACAAAGTTTTAAGAAATTATTCAAATAATGACAAGTAATCAAAAAGTAGATTTTTTTTTTAAGTTTAATTGGAACAACTGTAGGTACAGGGAAAGAAACTGCATCAGTTGGCCAGTGACTGCACTGAAAGAACACCTGAACATTTTTGGCTTAAAAATGAGTTTTTAAGAGAAACTGCTCTGCCTGTTTATGGATAAGAAACAGTGCCACCTTACAGGTGTAACAGAACATTAAAAATGAGCATAATAATATTCAAACTGTTTGCTAAAAATGTAAATAATGAGCGGAACATTACGTCCAAACACCACTGCAACTGATACTCTTCACATGTCAGAAACATTCCCTGTTTGTGGCACGTGGTAAGAGCTGGGTAGATCCCCCTGTGCTGCAAACACACCAAAAATAATAAATTGGAACAGGTAAGTAAACTGAGCGGAAATGGGCCTGAAAAGTTAACGTTTCAAAGATCTAACATCTGAAAATAAACAAGCAACCCTCTTCCATTTGCTGTGATCCTCGTATCAGACTCTAGACAATATCTGGAGCTTCTTTAGAACCTCCCTTTCTTCTCCTGCAATGAGAAAATAACAAAGTGCTGAATCAATAGAAATAGTTGTGACAATGTTACATAAATTTTTATCCACAGATTTTCTGCAGGTGGTATAATTTAGGGATAAGGCTGCCTCTTAAAGATACTAACAGAGTGGATTCTGTCACATACTTTCCCACTCCATCTGAAAACACCCACCTCTTCTTTCTTGCCTCAATTTCTTCCCTTTTAATTTTATTCTTGAAACCAGTTCCTTTGAAGAGTTTGGCATGCAGTGTATCTAAATGTTCAGAGGTTACACCAAATAAAATTTTTCTAAAAGAAAACACCTGTACAAATTCAAAATATCATCCAAAAAATGACTCATTTTTACCACACAGGATCTACCTGAAACAATCTCTTTCTACTCTGTCTTTTGAAAGGAAGATTTTCGCATTTGCAGATAAAATTATGTGAGGCTGAACTATCACCAAGTGAAGGGATGAAAAATTAAAAAGCTTCTCAATTAATAAAAGAAATGGGGGCAGGGGTGGTGTGTTCCTGCCTTGTATAAAGAGCAGCTACCTGTCAAAACACGTGTTCCTAAAATAGCAAAGAACTGGGAATAAAAAATTAAGGGAATCCTTGCTGCCCCTTGAGGATCCTTGGAGATTGTTCCCAAAGCACCCAAAAACAGTCACTGGGGTAAAAAAATGAAGCAATAAACTTCTTTTCAGATTTACCTGACAGCTGTGGTACTGCAGCCAGGATCTGTAACTCACCAGAGCCATAATAAAAAGCACCAAGTGGTTTAAGCACTTAATATCTAAATTAACAGGTTTTGTGTTCTGACTAGAAAGTAAAATTAGCATTGTGCATTTTAAAAAATATGAACCAGCACTCATTAAAAAAACTTCACAAGGTTTAGAAGAGCTGGGTTTGTGGTTCCTTGTATCTACTGCAATAATTATAATTAATTGGTGTCTCAGGAGGGTGGGAGAAATGAGAAAAGGCATTTTCTGGACACTCCCCAGAGCTGGCACTGGAGTGCACTCTGTGCCCACTCTGTGCCCTCCCTGGGGCTCTCATGGGCACTATGAGCAGCAAAGAAAATCTGCTTTTGGAACTGCTTTTATGAAGATTCAGCCTTGAGACATTTGTGCTGCAGTCCCAGCCTTGGTACCACGTGTGGGAATTGCCACTCAAGATAATCTTTTTTATCGCTCAGCCTTTAGTGATGTGTAAGAGGGATTTCTTACTGCTGCAAACCACCAGACTTCTCTTTTCTGAACAAGTGATGAGAACTGGGCCAGGATGAGGACACTGCCACTGGAGCCCTGGCTGTTCAATTCCAGAGATGCTCCTTGACACATGTTCAATCACACAAGCAAAGATTCCACTTCCTGACCACAAACACCAGGAAAGAAAACTCTTGGGGTTCTGCTACCACAAGCACCATTCTCACCTCCCAAAGCCACCCCTTTGCAAATTCTCCTCCTTCATTTTTTGTTACAAAGAATTAATGACATCCTCAGTCAGGAGGGAAGAAGAGGGAACACAGAAATCATTACTCACTCAAGATGATGACACAAACCATAGGAACACTCCAGTTGCACGGTCCATGGGCAGAACCCCATTTATTAAACATTAGAAACTCAGCAATGTACACCAGTTCCTATATACAAATCAAGTTCATCAATTAAAATAAAAAAGTGCTGTTTGAAATCAGGTTTTATTTAAAGCACAAGGTAACTGGAATTGCATTTTAACTGGGAGTGGATCAGGTCACGAGTGGTACTGAGGACACAGACACAGCAACAGGGGCACGAGACACCTTTGAAGTCTTAATGCGGATTTACTGAAAACTTTTGAGAAGAAACATTCAGCTTTTTATACAAACAGTACAGAGTCCTTCCAACATCTCTAGGAAAATTAGGTATACACTTTAATCCTTTTAAAGCAAGGTACTTGGAAAACTTCTAGTGTAAAATACCAGCCTATTGACCTATTCCAAACAAAAGGCTCAAATCCTGCAACGGAATCAAGGCAGAGCAAAAGATAAACCTGTGAAGAGGGAGTGCAGGCACTGAGCTAAGGAAAAAACACTTTTCCAAGGAATCCTACCACAAAATGGAGATGAGTTAACACATTGACCTTTAAACAACCTGGCCAACCAACCCCAGGGCTACAAAAAGGTGGCTGGACAGTCAGAAATGCCAAGTGAGCACTAGGAACATGTTTCAAACGTAGCTGCACGACAGCATGAACACACCAAGGATGTTTATTTCTCTACATGCCACAGTTACTACTCTATGCTACACCGTATTTTGCCCACATTCTGCATCACACCAGGGACACCACGGGATTCTGGATCCAGTCTTGGCTGCTTTTGCTCCATTTTGCAAATTTAAGGCCAGCCTGGAGGAAGACTCCTGAAGTGACTGAGAAACAGAGTGATGCTAAGTGGTGGTTTGGCTGAGAAGTTCTGCAGAAGAGCAGACAAAGAGACTATCAGATCAATTCACAGGGACAAGATGTGAGAACAAACTCCTCCAAGGACTTCACAACACAAAAATGAAAATGGAAGAGCCAACAGCTCCAATTTACACATTTTGAATTTGCAGCGAAACCAGTGTGGGGGCACTTCTTTGTGTGTGTGATGTGAATGTGCTACTTCAATCCCGTTGAAAGTCAGTACAAATAAAAAGATAGTAGTGAAAAATTGCTTTATTCTGGCTGCTGGAAACGGAGGCAGAGAAAGAGCCTGAAGAAAGAACAGTGCTGAAAATATCCGTGGCTGAAAAAATCCGTTTGTGTTGTGACTTCCTACAGCAAACTCAGCTTTGCTTTATTGCACCAAAATTGTCAGTGAAAAGTTCACAGAAATGTAACATTTTAAAAACCACTTCTGAAAAAGGAAAGTTAAGGGCACTCAGGTCCAGGAAGTTCATTCAGGAAACCAAAAGCCATGTCTGGGTAACTACACGGCATCAAAATGAGAGAGCTGAGAATAACGTGGAATTGTCTGAGCCCTACAGGCCCAACAGTACAGAAATCCAGGGAAATGCAGGGAAATCCAGAAAAATCATGTTGTCTGAACAGACACACTCCTTCACTTGTCTTGGACTGCAATTGTGCTTGGAATCATCTGCTAGCAGGAGGTTCTGGGTATGAAAAAGGAATCTGAGCAGGTGCTGAGATCACTCTGCACAGGAGGTGCAGACAGAGCCGTCCATTTGATTTACCTGAATTTGCATTTGTATCTTCCAGGCTGGATCTCCACACCCACAGCCGAGTTCAGCTCAGGGACCTCATCCCACAGTCCTCAGGGTGGGAAAACTGAGCTCCAGCAAAACCCAGCCCACAGGATTGTCCTGAGGCAGCTCGGATGTGGCCAGTGTCAGACCATCTGCATTGCTATCCAAGGCTGGGCTTTCCTAGGATCTCTTAACAGGTTCCCAAATAAATTCTGTGCGCAAACAGGTTTCCCTTTGAGAGACAATTAGAGGCCTCATAATTTAAAGTGTGATTAGCCAATATCTTATCTACAATAACTACAGCATCCTGTAGGAATGCAAGCCCTAAAAATCATTATAAAAAATATTTCCTTAGAGCACTTTAAATAATTTACAAAATTCTACAAAAGCTATGAATGCCTATCTGTGATATCCTGTTAAATAGAATTATTTTCACATTAGTGTGTGTGTGATATACAGGTATCAGCATCTCCCACTGCCTCTCCTTTCCTGTCTCAAGCTTTATCAAAGTAATTACAATCACAGTTATTTTATAAAAAGACTGCTAGTGTAAAAAAAAAAAAAATACTTACATATTTGAAACCTTTTTTTCCAAGAGGGAACCTGGGCAGTCCCCTGCAGGTAGGTCAGTAAATTTTGCACAGGTTTTGGTTAAAAATTCCTGCCCTTGGTGTACTTCACTAGCAGCTTCCCTGTTCTGCAGGACAGGTATTTTTCCTTCCATTTTGGAGCTGGATACCTGAACTTCTCCCTGCCTGTCAACTTTTTCTTCCTTAATGCACGTCTGCACACTGTTATCTGCACATGCTCCTCCACTATTATGCACTGCTGCTGCTGTCACATTGAATTCCTGTCTTGGGCAAGCTAAACTGGGATCTGGCCTCTTGTCCAGCTGGTTATTCCCTCCCTTACTGTCCACCTGAGCACTCTGCTGAGCTGGCTCTCTGCTGACTTTATCTGCTTTTCCCACACTGCACTCAGGGTGTGGGGGATCTGCAGTGGAGTCAGCCCAGTTGTCTCGGTGGATATCTCCTTCCTTGATCCACATCTGGGTGTTCTCAGCTCTGGAGGTTCCTCTGCAAACCTTATCAGCTTTTCCTGCTGCCACACTCTGTTCCTGTGAGGGAAGGCAGGAGTGGGACTGATCCCCTGGAGCCTCAGCCTTCCTGCAACCCTCAGCTGCCTCTTGGAGACACTCAGCTCCTGCACAGGTTTCTGCTACATGGGGACTCACCCCTCCCACAATGAGTTTCTGAGAAGAACTGGTTTCTTTTATTGCTGGTGTAATTTCCCCACTAAATTTGCCTTTTGGCAAGGGGTTAAGTACATCTGTGTCCTGGGAAGCTGCCTCCATTCCCAAGGCACTGCTCTGCCTGAGCAAACACTCTGCTTTCTGCTTTTTGTTCAAAAGCATCGATTTCTTCCTGTCCCGGGCGTATTTCAGACCTGCAATAAATTTACTTGAGATTTTTAGTTGGAAGGTATTCTTCCTTTTAGATCTGGGCTTTGCATTCATGACTTTTCTCACTTTACACCCTTCACTTCTGCCGGGTTTTGGGGGCTCTGTGTTATGGACATTCCTTTTACCTGTTGCATTCCCAGGTAACTCCTCAGCAGCACCACCTCTGACCCCCCCCAGTCCTTGCTTAGCTTTTGACTGACCAGTAGTAGGAACATTCTCTGCAGAGGAAGCACATTTTCCACTGCCAGCTAACATTGCACTTTTCCCTTCTGTTCTCTGAGAGTTCTTCACCTCCTCAGTTTGCTGAGCTACCTCAGCCTTTTTACTCTGACCCAGCACGAGGCTGATCTCGTTTTCCACCGGCTGCTGCTTTGCTTTTCCTTTATTACCAGTTTGTTTGGTCGCTCTAAGTAGGTCCAGACTTGCATCACCTTTTTGCATCTCTGAATTGCTTGCAGAGTCTTTAGCCTTTTCTGCCAAAAATCTCCTGATTTCCTGCTCGATGCTGTCATCGCTGTCCACTGAGCTGCTGTCACTGGCGTCTGACACAGCTGGGAAAGCACATTTTCTATTTTTAGCCCCCCGCTGGTTTGAAACTGGTTTAGGTTTATTGCCTTTTTTAAGCTGTAAGTTAAACTCCTGGTTTTTCACGGTTTCTGGCTTGTCATTGGGAAGTTTGATGTTGTCTGGAGGGTTCCTGACTGCATTCTCCCTCACAGCTTTCCTAGGTTTTGAGAGGCAGCTTTTTAGCAGTGAGGGATTTTTACATTTCCACTCATTTTGCTGGAGGCCACTGAACTCATCCAGCAGCTGAGTTTCTGTCTCACTGAATCTGACTTTCTTCTTGCACTGAGCTTTCTGGTCCTTGGATTTCTTCTTTAACTTCCTTTTAGACCGTAACAGGTCCTTGATAGCAGAATCCAGATCCTCATCGCTGTCCAGAGAGCTGCTCTCATCACCTGACCCCTCCCTCTCTGGGGTTTGGATGGGGTTTTTTATAGGTTTTCTTGTGCTACTCTGAACCTGCAGAGAAGGGTTTGCAGAGTCCAAGGCCACACATCTGCTGCCATCAGAGTCAGACAATTTGGGAGACATCAGCTGCTGCTGCCTCGGCTCTTTGTTACTCTGTGCATCCCGGAGTTCTGGGGGGTTGCTCAGGGCATGCTCCTCTGGGAGCCCTGGGAATTTGGAATAGTTACCTGGCTGGAAAAGTCCTGTCTCCAGCTGTTCAGGTAGTTTTGACCCTCCTTGTTTTGCCGTTCTGCCTTCCCTTTTAAGTCTCCTTTTCTGACTCAGGGATAATTTCAGTGTTTTGGGCAGAGCAGGCTCAAGGGTCTCGGTGAGGCTGTTTGGATCAGAAGGCAAAGGCATCTGGATGGAGCGTGACAGGCTGGGAGGTTTTGTTCCAAGGTTTTCTGACTGTGCTTTCAGAGCCAAAAAAGCCCTGATTTCCTGCTCTATGCTGTCATCACTGTCCACAAGGCTGCTGTCACTTTCACAACGGGAGGACGAGAGAAGCTGGGGAGAAAAGAAGGAGTCTGCAGTGAGGGATTTGTTGTCACTTCCCATTTGGGATGGCATGATTGTTTTGGAAATATCCAGGATAGCTTCTGCACACATGAGTTCTGCAGATGTGTCTGCTCTGCAAGAGGCCTGCAATGTGAGCTCACAAGCAGTAATCTTGTTTTCTGGAAGTGCAAAATGTCTGGCTTTTTTCAGTGGTTTAAACAGCTTATTAAAGTCATTGCTGGTGCTTTCTAATCCCGTTGACTTGGAATTAACTTCTTTTCTCTTGTTGCTTATAGGGTTTTTATGGATTTCCGGTGAGGCACTTTTTGTGGAGCTAATTGTCAGGCTGGCAGAAATGTCTGCCATACCCTTTGGATCAAATGGTTCCCTCTGCAAAGGGACACAGTTTGCTGCATGACCTGCCTCCTTCCTGATTTTCTCCAGCTGGTAAAGCTGAATGGCTTCTTCAATGCCATCATCACTGCTCGAGTCAGATGTGTGCATGCTCTCCTTGCTGAGTGCTTCCCTTGGCTCCCAGTGATGAGCTCCACTTCCCTCATTCTGCTCCACGAGCCAAGGCTGGCTGGCAGTGGCCACTTCTAGATATGCTCGGTTCACCTGGCTGAAATCACTGGGCTCTGCTTGGATTTTTGACTGCAAGCACTTGGACTGGGCACTGGATTTCTGCAGCTTGGGATGGTGTCTCAGGAGCAGTGCATTACAACCTTGCTTTATAGCACCACAGCTTGTTCTGTTTGTTGCTTCTTTGTTGCATTTCAGGACAGATCTCACACGGGAATCTTTTTTATCCTCCTCGGTATCACATTTGCTAATTTCTTGCTGCTTCTTCTCATTCAAGAACTGCACTATTTCAGCTTGTATGCTCTGTTCAAAGGAGTCATCGCTGCTGATGCTCTGAGGGGAAGCAGGCTGAAGCCTTTTCCCAATTCCCAGGTGGTCAGACAGGTACTCTTCAGAGAGCATCTCGGCTTTAAATTTCACAGGGAGGAGGTTACTCGCCACTTTGTTCTGGGAGAACTCTCTCTTAAACCTTTTGTCTCTGCTCACATTCTCAGAACGCTCTGCATTCCTTGGCAACGACTGGGCACTTTTGCTTTTTGTTTTCAAGTACTCTTGGATGGCTTCCTCAATACCTCGGTCCACAGAATCGTCGCTGTCAGAATCGAGCAGCAGAGTCCCAAACTCTACATTCCTTTCCACTTTGCTGCCATCAGAATCCTCAGGGCACCCACACTGGGTGTACTGAGGATGCTTCTGCAGCAGCGTGGTGCTGGATGTGACTCTGGTACTGGTGCCTTTTCCTCCCTTCTGTTTTTTCTGCATAACACAGCCACACTCATTGTTCATACCCAGGGCAGGCTCTTGGCTTTGCAGGTTGTTTATGATCATCTGAACTTTGGCGCTCACGGAGGTTCTGGTGACGTTGCTGTCGGATTCAGGGAAGCAAACGGGGTATCTACAATTCCTTGCTGGTCCAAAGGACTCCCATTTTGTCTGAAGAGCTACCAGAGGAGGAGCATCCATAAGGAACATTCTAGCAGACCACAGCAAAGTCCACGATGGAACAGATTTTCAGACCGGTCTCTCCTCCATCCTAAAACAAATTAAAAAAGGAAAATATTTATTAAGCGTGTGCCTTCTAGAAATTCCATGTAATAATCCTGGTAACATAAACTGTAAATTATTAACACTCAGAACTACTGTGCCAGATAATCACAGGAATTACTCCTCAACATCACTTGAACAGGTAAATCAGTCACTACTGCCACTGGGGATAAGCCAGAGCGCTCATCATTTGTGGTTTGTAGTATTTTCTGGCAAAATCATAACCCAGTTCAGGTAATTCACTTCTGAAACTCTTCCTGTGCTTTCCAGTCCTTTTTGCAGGTGCTCCTAAATAATGATGCACTGCCCACAAAGACCCACTGTGATGGGATTCAGTGCACTGGTGTGTGCAATCCCCTTTGCACTGAGGTTGTCTGAATACTTTTGCAGAAAACTTTGTGGTAGGAGAGAATGAACAATTTTAAGGAATTCTTTCATAGTGGGAGTGGAGAGCTCAGCAAAATACTCCGCTTGTTGTTTCCCTTGGCATAACTGCCCTTTTTAAGGATCATGCAGCTCAGCTTTCCAGTTTTCCAAGGAAAGCAGCACTGGCTGTGTCCACATGGTGCAGGATGCGTGGATGTGGAGAAATCTGGAGCATCATCTGGGATGGTGGGACATAAACCAACTGCTCCTCAGAGAGCAGAGTACCCACACAATATCCCAGCTTTTGCTAGATCTGACTTAGCATTAAACACACAGCGCTGAGGGGCTTGGGGCAGCTGAGAGAGAAGGAAAGGGAACTCATTTCTTCCTGAAACACACTCTACAGCAATAACCCCGAGACATCAGTCATCCGGCCTCTCTGCAGGATAAAAGCTCTTGGCAAACACAGATTGGGGGGAGTGCATAAAAGCAGGATGAAGATTAGGAACTATTCTTTGTGTTCCAGTAGAAACCGCAGACAGAACGAAGCTTTGGTTTGTGCAAGAGTGGAAAAAGCCACCCACAAAACTCCAGTTAACACCCCAAAGAGTTCATCACCTCCACACGGTCCCATGAGGGTTGAAGGCTTCACCTGCAGCATCATTTGGTAGGGTCAAGGGTGACAGTAATTCCCAAAAACTACTGCAGCTGGATTCTTCAAGCCCAGGTTCCACACAAACACAGTGAGTCCCAACTGCAGTGGCACTGGACTCTGCCAACGTACAGGGACACAATTTTCCCTCTGAAACCTCCCTAACCTTGCACTTGTCAATTATTCTCTAGTTCTGGTTTCAAATTAAACAGTGGTATTAAATATTTTAAAGGATTCGTGACTCTAAACTCTTTAAAACTTGTATTTATTTACTGAGAGTAAGGTAACAGACAACCAGGGAAGACAATTCTTCATCACTCTTCGCTTGGGCAAATATAAATTAAAAACATTTTTCCTCGTAATAAGCAGCTAAGGATCAAAAAGACAGAAATCAGGATACCTCATTACCTTGCAGCAACGCAATTAACACACTTTAGCTCCCAGCTTCATTAAGAAATAAAATCCCAACGTTTTTCCTATTAACCTATTTCCACGGTTTTCAGGGAAGGGGCAGGCGCCTTCACTATCCCACACTTGGACTGGGGGTCCTGCATGTGAATTATAAGGGATTGGGGTGAATTTTTGTGTCTGGGCACACATGGAGACCGTGAGGGGACACCTGGGTGCTGCCTGAGGGAGGACGTGAGGGGACACTCACCTGGGGGATATTCACAAAGGGTGTGAGGGGACATGAGGGGACACCTGCTGAGGGTGTGAGGGGACATGAGGGGACATGAGGGGACATGAGGGGACACCCACTGAGGGTGTGAGAGGACATGAGGGGACACCTGCTGAGGGTGTGAGGGGACATGAGGGGACATGAGGGGACACCCGCTGAGGGTGTGAGGGGACATGAGGAGACATGAGGGGACACCCACTGAGGGTGTGAGAGGACATGAGGGGACACGCACTGAGGGTGTGAGGGGACATGAGGGGACACCCACCGGGGTCAGTGTCACCCAGACAGGATCTGAGGGGAAATGAGGGGACACACCAGAAGGAGGGGGGGGGGGTACCCTGTGTAACTCTGTGAGGGGAAATGAGGGGACACCCACAGGAGCTGCATGAGGGGACATTAAGGGACTCCCACACAGGGGGTACCCACAGAGACTGTGTAAGGGGACATGAGGGGACACTAACTCAGGGGATACCTACAGCGGATGTGTGAAGCGCCACCAACCCGGGGGGCACCCACAGAGGATGCGTGAGGGGACATGAAACGCTACTAACCCGGGGGGCACCCACAGAGGCTGCGTGAGGGGACACGAGGGTACCCCCAGCTCGGGGGGCACCCCGGAGGAGCTGCGACGGGTCCCCCACCCTCGCGGGCCGCCTGCAGCCGCCGCCCGCGGGACCCCCGCGGGGCGCCGCGCCCACTGCCCGCGGCCGGCCGGGCCCTGCCCGCGCCGCCATGGCTCCCCCTTCCCGCCTTCCGCCGCCCCGGACCCGGGCCCCGGCCTCCCTCGGCCGCCGGCGCGGCGGGGCCCGGCCGCGCCCCCCGCCCGCCGCTCACCTGCCGAGAGGAGGCCGACAGCGGCGACGGGGGTCGGCGGCGCCCGGGCCGGGCTGTCGGCTCCGCCGGGCTCCGCTCCGCCGCTGCCCGCCGCGCTGGTGCAGGGGCGGGCGGCGCTTCCTTCCCTGCCCCCGGGGAGCGGGAGGCATGCGCCGCAGGGCTCCGGCGGGGAGGCGGGGAGGGACCGCACCGGGCCGGGGCACAAAGGCAGCGGCGGCCGCTGGCCCCGAGAGCCGGCGCGGAGCGGAGGGAGGGCGGCGGGAGCCCGGAGCCCGGTAACGATCGTAACGGAAGGGCCGCCGGGGGAAGGGGCACCGCGGCTTCCTGCAGCAGCCCCGCGGCCAGGGCCGGGCTCCAAACCGCGGTCCCGGCGCGGACCGGGAAAACGGCAGCGGAAAGAACGCGATTGTATTCGGCTCTTGTCTCGGAACTATGCGCAGAGCGGGGGATCATCCATCCGCTCCCTTCGGGGCGCCAGACTGGGGGGAAACTCAAAATATCGGCAGGATGCAACACTTGGCTGTCCCAGGTGCAAAGTTTGGGGTGCAGAACGAGAACTGAGGTGCAGAGAGCCAGGGCCTCTGCTTTCAGCCGCTGCAGCGGTCGGTGCTGGGGCTCCTGGAGCTGTTGCGTTGATGGAGGTTTCACATAGCGAAACAGCAAAGTTTTAGTGCTCTAATTCATCCCTGTTTTGTTGGCAAGCGGGTTTTCCCCGAGGATACACTGCCAACCCTGTGCTATCATCCCTGTGCTTCCAGAGCAGAACCAAGCTGTGGGATGCTTCCTTGCGGGACACCCGTTTCAACCTGCTCCTTCCTAAAACACACAGAGTGAGTCACACGGCTCTCAGTCTATAAATCTGCACAAGCATTTCCATTCCTTGTGTCTGGCAAACAAAACCCCGGTGCCTCAACCCCAAGTGCTGCCCGTTTTCACTTTGTCAGTGTGTTTTGTTTCCCCGTGGGGCTGGAACACGTGTGATGCTGCAGAGGAAATCGGCATCTTTTGGCTGGGTGTCGTCAAAATCACAGGGGAAAGCTCAGGCTGCGTGATGGCAAGTGGGGAACAGCAGCTAAGGAGGGTCCCAGGCTGGAAACGGGGTGACTGAGGGTGTTGCACTCTTTTTGTGCTCACTCTGTGGCAACACATCACAAGATATGGGGCTGACATATGGTGAGGAACAGATTTCCACCTGCTTTTATCCCAGAGATTCTTGTTTTGGGAGCACCTGTATTTCTGTGCCCTTTCCTTATCTCCAGCTTCACATTTTAATTTTTTCCTCACCAGGAATCCTCTACTACTAAACCAGGTCTGACCCTGGGAATGTGGGGCAGGACCATGTCTCAAACCATCAGACACAGTTACAAACTCGTATTAATTTATCTCTTGCTCTTACAACAGATAAAACAGAGCCGATAAGACATTTGCCTGTGTGTTCTTGTCCCTGGGATATGTAACATGCTTTTATGTTCTGATCTGGCTCGCTTGAACGAGACTGCTGAAAACAGCACAGCCAGCATCTGTGTGCAGGAGGAAACAATGGACTTGCTTTTCCTTCACTGCAGAATTGCAGCCTGGAGGTGAGGAAACTTTGCTTCGCTCACCATATTCCTCCCTAATGCTGCGGCAGAGGGAAGAAAGGGCTCTTGTATTCATGTATCCTCCCGGGCCAAGTCAATTTACATGTGAATGCACTTTTAAAATAAAATTAAAGTCAAAGCTGTGGCCAGAAGCCTGATAAATGTTTTTGTGCACATGCAGTTGCTGGGGAGGGGGGAGGCTGCTGCTGCTGGAGAGCTCTGCTGTCCCCAGCCGAGGTGGCATTTGTGGCTCTGTGTGCCACTTTTACTTGAAAGAAGAGCAGAGGTGCTATTAGGGGTGATTTGTCTTCCTGATCCCTGATCTTGGCAGAAATGAGAGCAGTGGTCCCCCATCCGTGCTGGACAGATGACAAAGTCAGGAGCACTAATTGGACCTCTCGTTAGAATGGCTGGAATGGCAGGGGAACGCTCACATTTCCAAAATGAAACATCTCCCCCGACCTCCGGATCTGCTGCTCCTGTTTGCAGGGATGGGTGCTCATTACAGGTGCCTCTGGGTACCTCAGAGCCTGAAATCAGAGCTCAGGCAATGGCTTTTGTTATTTTTTTTCCCCAGCAAGAGAAAGGACAAGATTAAAACCAAATTAGCAGGAATAAAAGGACTCACTGGGCAGATTTTGTTATCGGGTAACCTGTGGCTTCGGGGCCAATTAATATTCCTACATGCAGCTTTGTTAAAACACCAGCCACGTCTGCTGTTTTTTGGGAATATGGGTCACAACTGATGCTGGCTGAGGGCACATCTAGGACAGGAGGGAAGTTGATAACCTCGGATTCCACAAACCCTTTCCTCTGTTGGGGGCAGTTTTGCATTCCTTGAGCACCTCCTTGGGTTTTGGGGCAAAACTGATTTACAACAGCACAATCCTGCTGTGACCACTGAGTTTTTTGGGGGGAAAGCAGCGGAGAAAGGGGGTGGATGGAGCCCAATCTGATTTTCCCTCACCCTCAGTGTTTAGGGTCCATTTTTCACATGGCTGCACTGAACCTCAGGACACTCAGTGCTGGCCCTGCTCCAACATCTCCCTGCCCTGTTCAGCTCCTTCAGTCTGATCTCAGATGATTTATTAGATGGAGAACAACTGGATCATGTAGTAACATGGCAAATTGAAGACTTTAGTTGTTATTTAATAAATGCCAAGGAGACTCATGAGGCCTTGAAGTTATAATAGAAAGATCTAATTTAGGAAAAAAAAAAAAAAAAAAGGGAAGAGAGATGCCTGTGAAAGCTGCCAGGAAGCAGCGCTGGGTATTGAACATTTCTGTTTACCCTCTGAATGGAACAGAGATGGTCTGAACTTCCTTTTAGCAGGGCTGGATGCTGTCCAGGGAAGCAGCACCTGAGGCAGGAGGAGGTTCAAGGGCAGTTTTTGGTGGAGCTCAGTCCTGGAAGCTGTGCTTTGTCTTGCCATGGAGGACATTGTTGCTATAAATCACCTTTGGTTGACAGATTTTTTAAAGGAAAGAAACCAACCGACTCCATGAAGCAAATTAAAGTGTAATTCTAGTACAGAGGCAGGTTACAGAATGCATTTAACTTTTTTGACTCAAACCTGGTGGGCTTCCCATTCATCACTGACCACTATACAAAGTGCAGCTGAAGGTCTCTGTGGGGCACAGCTCATTGCTTTGGAAGATGTCCCTTTTCCTTGTTGATTCCAAGTTTATCTGGCGTAAGAACACAAAGTGGAAAACACAACTTAGTGCCAAGATTTTTAACTGTAGCCCTGACCTTTCCTTGCTACCATGTGGCAGAGACCTCTAAAATATCAAAAGAAATGGCATCCTCTCTCTCAAATTCTGTACCTGGAACCTTTTAATGGGTTTTGTATGACTCATTCCCATCTAGGTTAAATGATAAATATTTCATGTTTACAATCCTGGACATGGGCCGTGTGGGCTTTTAAGAGTTTTCTTTACACAAATCCCTCCTTTCTGTCCATCTCCGCGGGCTTTGCTGGGGGGAAATGCTGTCAGTATTCCCTCAAGGACACTTCCAGCCGGCTCCTGTGCTTGTCACAATTCTGCTTGTGCCCATTAGGTGTCAGACTCTTATCAGCTCTGTCTCCAGTTCCTGGGATTTCGAGGAGAATATGAGAAGCCAGAGCTTTTCTGGGATGCTCTCTCGCCTGTGGGTCCTACCCAAAAAGAGCAAACTGGGTGCTGTGGTGCTCACTGGGACACCAAACGGGGATTCTGTGCTGGTTTTGTCCCAGGTTTTACCAGCTGGGATTCCTCCAGAGCCACTGCTCCTCCCTGGGCTGCAGAACGAGCATCCACAGGCAGCAGCTCCTGCCCCAAACCTGCTGGGTTCTGTTTGTGTTTTAGGCCACCTCTCACTGCATTCCTGGGGTCAGCTCTTCCTATTGCAACAGCTCCTCGTGCTGCTCTTGTCTCTGTGGGGTCACTGGGGCATTGTCAGAGCAGTGACCAACTCTTCCCACCTTGTCCATCATCCTTTTGGGAAGAGCACTTGGAACTGAGTGCTGATGCTCAGCACCAAGCCCTGCCAGCACCACGAGTGCTCGGATATTTCCTCCTCCACCTCAGGGCTTGGGAGCGTGGCTGAACATGTGGGGATTAATTCAGGGACAGAAAGTCAGGCTTTTTTTTTTTTTTTTTTTTTTTTTTTTTTTTTTTTTTTTTTTTTTACTTTTTAATGAACTATGTGCAGTTTCCCAGAGCAACACTTTGATTCCAGCCACGAGGCAGGAAATAAACACAGGCATTTGGTGCCATGAGCCGAGGTGGCTGGTGATGAAAAGGGGTCTGTGAGCCTTAAAATGGTTTATTTAAAGGGCAGGATCAAAGATGTACCTTGGGATAGACACCTGCCCTGCTACATGAAGAAAAGCCAGAGTGAAACAGAGATGCTGCAATCACTTTATATTTCAAAAGGAAACTGCTTTGACTTTGTGCTGCAGTTGCTGAGAACTTTAATGGAGCAGGGAGAGGGAAAGAAAACACAACATGCTCCAGCTGCCCTCATTACTGCTTCTCTGACTCTCTGCTGAGGAATCCCAGCACAGCCATGGACTTGTCCACCTGCAATTACCAGGTCCTGCATTTACAGAGTGCTTTTCCTGACCTGCTGCTCGCCCAGGAGCATCCCTGCAGCCCCCTCTGAGGCAAAGGCTGCTGGATTCCTTCTGTGGAGCAACTCCTGATTCCCAGCAGGGCCATCCTGAGCACTGTCCCAGCCCCCATTAGCTCTAAACTGGTGTTTTTAAGAGGCATCTTCAGCTTTTCAGATCACCTTCAAGGAGTGCTCTATTTTTAGCATCCTTGGACTCTCCTAACTACAAACAAGTGAAACCTCTCTGCGGTGAATTCACAACAGGGCAGCTGGCAGGGGTTCAAAGTCTCTGTCTGAAGTGCAGCACGATGGAGATGAGTTGTCCCCGAGGTCCCTGAGGAGCAGGCTGAGCCCACGGAGCCACCATGGGATGCTGCCTGTCCAGTCCCACCAGGGCCAGGGTGCACAGCCTCATCCAGCGACGCCTTTGCAGTTGCCAAGTGCTCTTTGCACAAGTGGCTTTGATCAAGGATTTGCAAACAGCTCCTGTTTGGTTCAGTGCTTAAAACGCTTCCTTAAATAAGTTTTGGATCAAGCCAGAGATCACCGCTGTTTTGAATTTTCATCAGACTGACAAAACACGCTGAGCTGGGGGTTTGTGCAATGCTTTGACTTGGCTTCTCCTCCAGCAAAGCAGCACAGAGTGAATCGCCCTCAGCAGAGCAGCTGTGCACAGCCAAAACCTCCCCGCTGCTCTGCAGGGTGAGGGGAACTCCCAGGAGCAGTTCAGGCTGGTTGGAGCAGTGCTTGGAGAGCAGGCTGATAGTTATTTGAGTTATTTGAGGTATTTCTTTTCCCCCAGTCTTCATTCTGCTCTCCCAGTGGGCCAAAGGCACCTCCCAGTGCCACAGCCCGGAGAGGTGGAGGGCAGGAGCAGCCCAGCTTCATGCAAGGTGCAGCTGCTCCCACTCCACGTGTCCTTTTAGGGCCGTGACATATGGCCAGTGATGGGAATTTTGGACTGAGTGCAGTGTCAGATTCACCCTCCCATCCTGCAGAGCTGTTAGTGATGGAGAAATGTTGACTGGGCACTGCAAATGCCTGGAGTACAACAGATCCATAAGAGCTTTGGAGACAGAACAGGGCATCAAATCCTGTCCTAGTAAGCATTAAGAAAAACATGGTGTGCTTTCTCCTGGATGGGGCTTGTGCTGCTGGCATTGATGGTCCTTTTAAAGTGTTTTCTCATCCTCATCTTGAATCCTCTGGCAGTGGTCTGGGCTCCTTGGAGGATGATCCAAACCCTCTCTGATCCTTCCAGCACCCCTCAGGCCACTGAGATGCTGAGAAGACAGTGTGGGGCTACAAACCTTCACCCAAAATGTGGCTCACCAGCACACAAATCCTTGTCACTGCCCAACTGGACAGGAAGAATCAGAGGGGGGGAAAAAGCCCATTCCCATTACCTGAAGTGCTTTTTTATTTTTCCCTCTCCTCACTGCATCCCACACTGTGCAGGGTGAGGGCTGGATCTCACCCTTAGCCAGGTTTCCCTGCTTGGCTGGGGCTCAGGAAAGCCGCGGGCAGGGCAGGGAAGGTGCGGGGGCAGCACCTCGGGCTGTGTGTGCCTGCGTGGGACGGGAGAGCCGGAGCAGCTTGAGCCCTACGTGCTGGGAGGAAGGAACCGGCTGTGAGGAGCTGGTGGGAGGAGGAGGAGGAGAAAACGGTGTCAGCAAACGAGGCAGATTGAGAGCTGAGACGTGTTAGTGGTTGTGTTTGGGATGTGATCAACGCTCCCTTGTGACTTGCACAGCCGGCAGGGGCCTGAGTGGTGCAAATAGAAAATAGAAAACGTGGAATCAGTGGGAATGAAGCTCCCACATCCCCTTGTGCTGCAGGAGGCTGCAGGGGAGGGTGAGGCCCTCACACGCCTCGCAAATCCACATGGGCTCATCCAGCTGCCACAGGGCAGGAGGTGGGCGAGCTGGTGGGTGGCACAGGGCACTCCCCAGCTCCAGGGAGCTGGGCCTTCCGTGACTGGTGGGTGCTGCCAGCACAGCCACCCCCATGGAGTGCAGCCTCCTTTTCCTTTGGATACCTGTGGGTATGGCCCTGAGGGTTTGGTCCCCAAAATCTCTGTCTGGAGACATCCCCAGCACAAGGGATCAGAAATCTGCCACTTGTTTGGATGCTGGGCAGTGGCTTGGCCTCAGCATCGTGGGGAAGGGGGAGCTGGAACACAGGGTGGGAAAGGAGGGGGGGGGGGCTTTTCCTCACCCCCTCGAATCTCTGTTGTGGTAATTCATGAGTGTCACTGGCACCTCTGTTCAGAGGGAGAGCAGTAATACAGGTCCAGCTGAGCGACAAAATTGCTTTCAGGGCTGCTGATTCCCAGCTTGGGGGTGTGTGTCAGCCTGACTGCAGGCTGGGGATTTTTAATTTCTTTTTTCCCCTCTCCTTTGCCCTGTTCCTTGCAGGCAGCAGAGATCAGTAGCATGCAAAGCAGGCAGAGGCAGGATCTATGAATCCTATCCCCCTGTTCCCATTCTCTGGGATAGATGGGCCATCTGGGCTCACTCATGAGACCCTGAAATCACTCACACAGCGCCTCCGTGAAGGATTTGCAGCTCACTCATGACCAGGCTGCCCTGGTTACCCTTTTCCTGCAGCCCCTGTGCCTGCTGGCTGTGGGCTCTGCTCGGGGCCCGTTTCTCCTCTAGATGGTGCAGCTGCCTTTGGGCACCACCGAGGCACCGCGTGCAGCCAGACCCCGACCCTGCGGCAGAACTGGGGGTGCAGCCAGCCCTGGGCTCTCCCCCTGGCCCCTTCCCAGCGTCTTGGCAGGACGGGACAAAGCTGAGGGACACAGCTCGCCACGTGTCACCTGCCCGAGGCTCTGCGCCAGCTACCTGTGGAGCAGCAGCGCGGTGCCAGCCGTGGGCACCGTGGCACTGAGGGGATGAGAAATCCGTCTCCTGCTATTCCTGGCCTCCCCGTCCTTGGCAGAGCACGTCCTGGCAGTGCCCGCGGGAGATGCTGGCAGAGCGCACAGGAAGGCGGAGGAGAGGGGACAGATCCCGGGGGTGCCCCCGTGCCTTGCGGCAATCCGCCTGCTTCCGACCACACCGGGCCGGCCGGAGGAGCCGAAATGCCACCGTGGTCTTCTGTTCGAGCCCCCGCCCGCCTGCCGTGCCCTGACTCATCCCCAGGACGGGAGGGATGCGGCTGAGAGAGCCGCGGGGCTGGGCAGGACAGCGGGCAGGCTCGGGTACACAGAGAACACACAGAACCTCGGCTCCCACTGCAGCTGAGCCTCTCCGCCCCCACCATGGCAGCCAGGAGGGCACACGCTGGGATGCTCCTGTCCTCCAGGACCGGCTCCCTGTCGGAGCCATCTCCTCGCTGCAGAGGGACATTTCTGGCTTAGGCATTGCGTCAGGGCTGAGTGAGCTCGGCTGGGTTTGGCAGCCCCCCTGAGCCAGGAGGACATCACTGAGCCGGGCAGCTTGGATTTGGGATCCTGCAGGCAGGGGAATCCTAGGCAGCTCTGCCTGCAATACTCCCCACTTGTTTAGCCTAAACCCAAATAAATACGAGCCTAATGATTTGAGTGAAACAATAGCAGCCATTCCAGCATAAAGCAAGCTTTCCTCCCATTAAGCTTTGCTGGCAAATACAGCTTTAGAGCCTGTATTTTAAATAAATGTTATGGGTGCATTTAAAAACACACCATATGTTCTCCCGCAGATCTTTCTGGGAGCTGCCTTAGCACGGCTCTGACTGGATCCCCTCCTCACGGTGCCAGGGTGGGTTTTGCCGTGTGCTGCCCATGGAAGCAGGACCAGAGCCCTGTGCCCTGACTCTTCCTCATGAAGCAGCCACACGAGGGACTCTCCACACCCCACAACACGAGTTTCTGGAAGTCTCCATCGCGATCACGAGTTGCAAAAGCAACTCTTATTTTCGTTAGAGAGCTGATTAATTTGCTGATGACCTGCCCTGCACCCCTGCCACGATTCCCACCACCCCTCCAGCTGCAGCATGAGGCTGTTTTTCACCAAGCAGCCCCAAACCCGAGGGCAGCAGGCTTTGGGATGGCTCAGTTCCCCCTGACCGCTGTAGGTGGCACTCCGGTCCCGTCGCCCGCCAGGCTGCGCTGGTGCTGGCACGGAGTCAAGGGATGAGCTCTAACTTTACAGCAGATTTTCCCTTCTGACAGATTACTGCTTCATTTGTAACAGAAGAACTTCTCATTAAGTACATTTTTGACATTTTGTTGGGGGGGGGGGGAACAAAAATTTAAATCCTCGTGTAGCCGAGTGTGCTGGAGCGTGAGCGCGGCTCCGGCTTCGCAGGTTTGGGAGCTGGGGTTGAGTTATTTTCTTTTTTGCTTTGGCTCCAAAGTCCCTTTTCGTAATTATTCACTCCTGAGCACAATTTCTGCAGCTGGGAGATGGGCACATTCCAAAGAGAACCTGGCTGGAAAGCCAGGAGGGCTTGGAGGTGGCAGCTCCCTGTTCCGGCAGCGCTCGTGTTTCAGTGCTAATCCCATAAGGTTTGATCTGAGTGTGTTTTCAAGGCAAATCCAAATCTAACGGGTTCTTCTCATTGCTCTGGGCACTGTGGGAGTGCCTGGGCATGCCAGGCTCTGGCTGTGTTCAGGGTTGGGCATCTCAAGGCATGAAGTCAGTCCTGGTTCTGCCAGGGACCTGTGGCTGCATATTGGGGACCTGGGGACATCCCTGGGGGGACCCAGCTTGGCTTGGACAAAGCTCTGCTCTCACCAGGTTCCCTTTGCAATACACCCTAAAGGTTAGAACAACAACTAATTTTAGTGTTAGTTATGCAAATCAGCCTTGAAGAAAACTCAGGAGTGAGGTTGTTATCACTCTCCTTTTTTCCACGGTGTGGAATAGCCCTTTTGGAAAATCCTTCTTCTTGCAGAGCCACAAATGTTTTTTCCTCTTGGGTTTCTTTCAAGTGGAGAAAATGCTGAGTGAGGCTGTTGCCATAAGCTCCCAGGACATTTTCATTGATCCAAATCAAAGAGCAAGCATCAAAAAGATCTGTGTGACGTTATGGGGGTATTTTAATTGTGAAAAGTGTTGCACACAGCTTAAAGAAAGCAAGTGCCTCACGAGAGAAAAAGCATTTCACTTCTTTTCCCTCAGAAAACACTTTTTCTCATTATCCAAGTGCTGAAACCGTTCGCCCCTCAGGGGCAAGGACCACACTGGCCTTTCCCAGCTCACACTGAGCACAACAGCGTCAACAAAATTGTGTTGGAGTGCCCTGAGATTTTTCTCTCCTGCACTAATTGCCACTCTAGCCCTGGCTCTCCACACCCCCTGTGCAAACACAGGTATAAACTGCCTTGCTGCTGCTGCTTTGCCACCCCAGCGATGCCCAGTGCTCCTGCAAAGATCCCTGCTCCTGTTCAAGTGTTTTCTTCAAGAAACACTTTTGAATCAGCTTTGAAAAGCATCAGGAAACTGGTTTTCCTCCTATCAACAGCTGCGGATTCAGATGCCCTGTTCCTCTCGCTGCTCCTGAGCTGGGATAAACCTTTGGTTGCTGCTGCTTCAGACCCTTCCCTCCCTCCCTGGGGACATGACCTGGGAGGTGACACGGGCTGGAGGAGCAGCCCCAGGTGGCCCCAGGGGCTGGGATGCTCTGCAGGTGATCCAGCTCTGCCTGGCACTGCCGGCTGTGGCTCCCCTGGCTCAGAGGCTGGCTCTGGGCAGAGACCAGACCTCTGTCCCCTGGGGAGTGACACTCTCCTGCTGAGAAAATCAGATTGTCTTTCCTCCCTGAGGCTCCAAGTGCTGCCTCTCCTTGTTTTAGGGAGGGAGTCTTGTGCACAGAGACAATCCTATTGATGCTTTTCCCTGCCAGATGATCTTAGGGCTGAAAACACCCATCAAGGAGCTGCTTTAACAGCTGGCCACCCCAAGCACATCGCTGCAGACACAGCAGGGGACAAAAAGGACCTGTTTGTCCCCCAAGGAGAGACTTGGCAGAGTCAAGTGTGGCTGTTCCACCCCGGGAGAGGCTGAGTGGGCCCGGGGAAGGGTGTCAGGGTTTCTCTGGCGAGGGAGGGATGCGCTCAGCTCCCGGCAGATGGTTCTCCCGTCTCCCCGCGCTTGATGGGATGGTGGGAGAAGTTGTTATGAAAGACTGCCGTGACATTCACAGCACAGATCTGCCAACTGGTGTCTCGGGGAGATGGAGGGAGCGCCTTGCCGTGCTGCATAAATTGGTGCAGAGATATATCTGGTGCTGTGCTTCGTGGCAGGGTGGGAAGGAGCTGGCAGGGGAATGGGGTGTCCAGCCAGAGCCCTGCTCAAGGCTGGCTCTGAGACACCACAGAGGCACTTGGTGTTCCTGTGGGTGCCTTTTTGCCATGGGGATGTTTGTAATTTCTAAAAACTCGTCCTGCTGTGACAGTGTGTCAGAGTAATGCAGTGCTCCCCTCCCAGTGTCCCCCCCCCAGTTTTCAGATGCCCTATCCCTATGGCTGAAGGTCCTGTGGAGCCACAAGGACTCTCCATCCTGTGGGCCCATCCTGGAGGAGCAAGTGCTGCCTGTCCCTCACCTCCTGCCCTGTAAGCTGGGTCACAAGGGAGCTGTGCTCTTGCTTTCTGTGTCCTGGAGTTGTCTTTTCTGCTTTTTGGACAGAAAGCAAAACAAAACTCAGACAATCCCAGCCCCAGCTGGGATTTAGGTGGGCTTTATTTCCCTGCTTTTTCCATCTCTTTGCTTTCAGGGTCAGTTTTCCTCCACAGCTCGGACAGCAGAGCAGCAGCCTCACCACGATCCTCCTCTTTTGTTTTTGCTACTTGTTAATTATTTCATTAGCTCCCTCTGCATCCTGACGGGGGTTCTAATTTTCCATGGCAACTGCATCCACAACACCTCCCCACTCAGGAACCCACGCTGTGGGGTGCTGGGGGGCTTCAAGCAGCCAAATCCCCCATCCTACAAACAAAAGTGGGCACCAGCAAGCGGTGCCCTCGGGGGAACTTCTCCTGCTGGCAGAGGGGGAGCAGGAGGAAACATCCCTGAGCTGCCTGTGCCTCGGTGGGCTCTGCAGGGCAGGGGTGTTCCCAGCTGGGTGGGCGCCTTCCCTGTGGTGTCTCGGCAGCTGGGAAGCATCAGCCTGGGAGGAGGAACTCAGCCTGTTCACACAAACAGCCAACAAAAACGAACGCCCACCAGGACGGGTTTCATACCTACAAATTATCTCTGCAGTTAAACAAAGCCTGCCACCAGCGCAGCAGAGGAACAGCAGGGAAACCTGAGCAGCTCCCACCCCTCGGTGCCTCCTGTCCCTGTCCGTGTCCCTGGGCAGCTCCCCTGGACTCAAACTCTTTGTTCCCCCCCACAGGAGGGTGCTGCTGACCCCTCCAAGCACAGCAAGGGGGGCTGTGCATGCTTTGGACTGGTGTGGGGTGTGTTTTGTTCTCTAGGGGCTTTTCTGAGGGTGACTGTGAAGGAATTCATCCTGCAGGTTGTAATTGTAAATCTACAGCCATGAAGTGGAATGTGAAAGGGCTTAATCCTGCCCTCACTGGCTTGAGGAAGGAGACAGAGAAGAAAGAACTCAGCACCTGGGGCTGGGACTGATTTCTAACCCATTTTCCTATCCCAGCAGGAAAATCCTGATTTCTGGCCATTCACTGAGATCTCCTGAGTGGTGGCGCCCACTGTCCCAGGGTACCCAAAATAGCTCCCTGCTCCAAAACCCCAAAGGAGGAGATGGGCATGGGGCTCTCAGTGGAGCAGTGAGGGACAGGGGAGCTCAGGGCACCCTGGCACTCTGTGGGGTGGGATGAGATCCTGGCTCCCTCGGGCTGCCCAGCCTGGTGAGGCAGAACTCCTCAAACCTCCCCTCGCCTTTTGATTAATCCTTTTATCCCTCCTCAAACAACTGCAGTGTTGGGAGAGCCCCAGGCACCCTAAATCGGCTCAGTGGGGTTGGAGCAGAGGAAAACTCTCCCAGGGGCATTGCAGGGAAAAGGGGATTTGGGTCCAAACTCGCTGCAGGCTTTTAGGAGGGAATAATTAGCTCCCTGTTTTTCACCAGGAGCTTCTCCTCCTCCCCATCCTCTTGTGCCAGGACAATGTGTCATCAGCAGAAGATGCAGCACCATTTCCAGAACAAGAAAAAATAAAATAGCTGCTATTCATCAGTGGGCTCTGTGCTAATTGCCCGTGCCCTTTAAAGTGGGAGCGTGGCTGGGGCTGTTCCCACTTCCAGCTTGTGGGATAAAGGATCTCTGTGCAATCCTATAATACTGTCTTTCATCTGATGCCCTCAAAGTGCTTCTGGACATAAATTAATCAGGCATCACAACACCCTGTTGGGTTCAAGCTCACCCAAGGGTCTTCACTGTGTGTGCAAACAATTCATCCCATCTTTGTGGGGCCTGTTTTTGGCTGCCCGAGGGTCACATCGAGCTGGGGGTGAGCAATTGTTTCTGCCATGTGTTATCTGCTCCTGGCAGGGCTGGGCTGCCCTCAGGGTTAATCATGGAATCGTGGAAGGGTTTGGGTTGGAAGGGACTTTAAAACCCATCCAGTGCCACCCCTGCCATGGGCAGGGACCCCTTCCACTGGCCCAGGTTGCTCCAAGCCCCATCCAGCCTGGCCTTGGGCACTGCCAGGGATGCAGGGGCAGCCACAGCTCCTCTGGGCACTTGTGCTGGGGCTTTCCCACCTCACAGAGAAGGATTTTTCCACAATATCCCACCTAAACCTCCTCTGTTTTTGAGGGGCTGGGCGGGCCCTTGCAGGATTTGGGATGTGCAGGGATTTGCCCTGTGCCTGCCAGAGGAGAGGGGAGCAGGAGCTGCCCTTGTGGACCCTGTGGTGCTGGGGATGTGCAGTGGCTCATCAGTGGCTTCAGAGTCCTAATTATATCTCTTTAATGAACACCCAGACCATTATCAGGGCTTCCTCTGGGCCTAAGAGGTGATCCAAGCTCTTTTAATTTCTTCTGACTCCTGATTTTCGTGTCTGTGCTAATCCTTGTAGTTCCTCTTTTGCCACGAAGGACTCATTCCCAGGAAACCCTTCCTTTCCCTCTCTGCTCCTTGCACAAGTTTTTTCCTTCTTTTTTTTTTCCCCAGATCTCACAGAAAGAGACAGAGCAGGTGGAACCTGCCCACCTGCAGTGCCCAAACCAGGGCGTTAGGCAGGGAGGGTTGAGCTTTCCAGAGGAAGCACAGGGAGGTGTTTGGGATGGAGAGCCCATCTCCCACTCGGGCTGGAGCTGAGAGGGAGCCCAGGAGACTTCAGGAGCAGATTCCCTGCAGGCAGTGCCTGTGCTCACCCCTCTGCCAGCACAGGGGACAGTCACACCTCACCCAGGAGCTTCTGCACCTCCCCAGTGTGGGAATTCCCTTGGGATGGTCCCTGAACGCTTTGCTGCTCGGCATCCCATGGAGGGGAGCGGTGAGAGCCACCCCTTTTGCCCATCTCCTCCTCCGTGCAGGGACAGGCAGCTCTGCCTCACCAGCACGAGCGTCTCAGAGCGGTTTTAATTCCATTTCTGGATTTTCCTGGCCAGGGAGGGGGCAGAGCCGGAGACATGAAAGGCCGGAGGCGCTTCAGAAGGAAGGAGAGGAGGAGGCTGCGTGCTGGGAGAGGCAGCCCCGGCTCTTAGCGCTGCCCCGGCCGCCTTTGAACGCGGCCAGCGAAGGCGTTTGATCTCCAGCTGAGCCCTCGGTGTTTCTGTGATCGGGGTGAGACCTCTCCTGCCCGGGGAGCTGCCTCTCGGGAAGCCTTTCCTCAGGAAAAAGCTTTAAACTCCTTCGCAGGGGGGTCCTGGGGAAGGGGAAAAGCATCTGGGGGCATTGGGAGGATCTCCTTCCCCAGCAGGAGGGGCTTGGGGCTCTGTGTGCCCCAACCTTGTGCTGCTGCAGGTCCCTGCAGGGCACTGAGAGGGTCTGCCCATGTCCTGGCAGGGCAGTGATGATGCCATCCTAAAGAAAAGGACCAAGCCAGCCCCAGGGGCAGATGGCTGGCTGGGGAAACTGAGGCACAGAGCTGCTCTGAGCCTTGCAAAGCGTTTAAGCACAGATTAAAGTCAAGCTGCAGCCTGAGCTTCCACACCTGAGCCATCTGTGTTTTCCACAGGCTTTTTTTCCCCCTTGACTGAAGCAAAAAAGGGTTTTCAAAAGTGGGACTTGGGCCTTGAAGTGACACATAATTGAAGGTGGTAATTAAAGGCACAGCCGAGCGCTGAGTGAAAAAAGGGAGAAATAAAGGAAAAGTGCCGGTTGCAATTTTACAATTTAATTAGGTTCGCTTGCTCTCGTAGTGGGGAGGTGGCAGGCAGACCCTGGAGGCACACGAGACTTTCTGATGTTTCTGGGATCCAGCTTTCCCAAGGATAACTGCGCACATTAAAAGGCAGAGATTAGCAAAAGGCCTATTTAAATATAATTTTCCCACCCCCCGAGAATGGGGAAGCTTCTTGAAGCAGAAACTTTCAATAATTAAAAAAGCGAAAAAAGGAGGAAAAAAAAATTAATAAGTGTTGATATGGAAAGTGTATGAAAATAGATCTCTGCTGACTTCCCTGCTCTGAGATATCACTGACTGGCAATATTTTCAGTTTCTCTAATAGGAGAGATCCTGTTGGTGGCTTTGGCAGCACTGGGAGGTGGGAAACATGGATTTGAGGGCAGGATTGTGTGTCCCAAAAGCCACCTGGGCAGTGGGTGGAGGCTGGGGGGTGGTCAGTGCCAGCCTCCAGCAGGACTTTGGGGTGGCAGCTTGGCTTTTGTGGGGCACAGCCCAGGGAGTGTTCTCACTTGTATAAATTATAGAAATCATCCCCCTGCATGAGGGAGTGTGCACATAAATATGTAGATTTAGGCTCCAGCCCTCATGACTTATTCACCAGCAGCATCATATTGTTTCTAACTTTGGAGCAGTTCCTGGAAACTGCTCGTTCTTCAAATTAAAAAAAGATCTACGGGCGCTGCTGCTGCGTGCTGGCAGTGCTGCCGTGCCTGGGGAGGGGCTGGGCAGCAGCAGGAGCCCCCCATCCCATGAGCCTGGATTCTCACACCCATCCCATGAGCCTGGATTCTCACACCCATCCCATGAGCCTGGATTCTCACACCCATCCCATGAGCCTGGATTCATCCAAGGGCTCACATCCATCCCAGGAAGGGCAGGAGAAACTCTCGGTCCTACTCTCTGGAGTAGGAATGGGAGTCCTGCCCCGGCTGTGTTCTCCTGCCCTGAACTTCCAGCTTGCAAAGGAGCAAGAGGAAATCTTCACTTCTGCAGCAGCCTCAGTTTTCTTGCACCTGGAGCACCCTTGGGGTGAGCCAGGAGCTTTTTGCACATCCCCAGCCTGCCTGATGCTTGGGCTGCTGCGGGGTGGGTTTGGATTGGGAAGGAATTCCTGGCTGGGAGGGTGGGAAGGGCCTGGCACAGCTGTGGCAGCCCCTGAATCCCTGGAAGTGTCCCTGGCCAGGCTGGACAAGCTGGGCCAGTGGAAGCTGTCCCTGCCCATGGCAGGGGTGGGATGAGATGAATTTTAAGGTCCCTTCCAACCCAAACCATGATTCCGTGATTCCACGCAGTTCCCACCTCTCACTGCTAAACTCAGCTGAGATTTTTCTCCATTCTCCTCAGATGTGGGCACTGAGGGGCAGCAGGAGCAGTGTCCATCCTATAAACAAGGCGGTGCCACCCGGGATGGATGGATGGATGGATGGATGGATGGATGGATGGATGATGGATGGATGGATGATGGATGGATGGATGGATGGATGGATGGATGGATGGATGATGGATGGATGGATGGATGGATGGATGGATGGATGGATGATGGATGGATGGATGGATGGATGGATGGATGGATGATGGATGGATGGATGTTGGATGGATGATGGATGATGGATGGATGATGGAGGGATGGAGGGATGGATGGATGGATGGATGGGTGGATGGATGGATGGATGGATGATGGATGGATGGATGGATGGATGGATGATGGATGGATGGATGGATGGATGGATGGATGGATGATGGATGGATGGATGGATGGATGGATGATGGATGGATGGATGGATGGATGGATGGATGAGGGATGGATGGATGGATGGATGGATGGATGGATGATGGATGGATGATGGATGGATGGATGGATGATGGATGGATGGATGGATGGATGGATGATGGATGGATGGACGGACGGATGGATGGATGGATGGATGGATGGATGGATGGATGATGGATGGATGGATGGATGGATGGATGGATGGATGATGGATGGATGATGGATGATGGAGGGATGGATGGATGGATGGATGGATGGATGGATGGATGGATGGATGATGGATGGATGATGGATGGATGATGGATGGATGATGGATGATGGATGGATGATGGAGGGATGGATGGATGGATGGATGGATGGATGGATGGATGGATGAGAATCCTCTTGGCTGCTCCTGCTGCTCGGGACCATTGCCCAGGAAAGGAGCAGCCCCAGAGGGTTTAACACCAGCAGCTGTGGCACATCCCAGAATATCCTGCCTAATACACTCTGTCAAGTGGGTATTGTCCTAAATGGTTCCAAGCAAGGAGCAGGGAGGTAGTAACCATGCAGACATGCCATTTTCCGAGGAATTATGCCTGGCTGGGATTTATCAGAGAGCTCAAATTGCTGTTAATAAAACACAGTTTTGCTGGCGTGAGGGAAATTGGTTTTTGCAGAGGCTGGAGGGATCCAAGTAGAATATTCCGGGTGTCATCTCCAGCGCAGCAGGAAAATGAGCTTCCTGCTTTTGGCAAGGCCAAAAAAGTTGGATCCTTCACCCTCTTAGAAAGGAGATCCTGAAAGGGCTTCCCCTCCTGGATTGCTGCTTGTTCCTTCAATTCCTTCATGCTCCCTTTTGCCAGCCCTTAAGGCTGTGTTGTAGCTTTTCAATGTATTTTAAATTTCTTTCCATTCCTCAAAGCTCCTTGAGAAGTTCTCTTGTCCACAGCCCCTTCCAAGGGGATTTGGTTGTTGGTTTCCTCCCAGATTTCTTTCCTCACAGCTCTGTGCTGCTTTCCTGAGCAGGAAGAGCCCAGCTCCATGTTTTAAAGCACAAATAAACACAAATAAACTCCCCATCCTGTAATTCCTCCACTGCAACTCTGTTCTTTCCCTTGCCTTGTGTATTCAAGGGAGTGGGAAAAATGCTGCAATTTAATTTGGGAATCATTCCACTCCGAGAAACCGCAGAGGACGGGAGTGGGGATCTGTGGCATCAATAAATCTCGGTGTGCTGGGAATTGGCAGCTCTGCACATGGCGTGGCTGTGCCAGGGCGGGTGTGGGCATCCCTCAGCCCCTGCCCATCTGCAGCAGGACCTGGCACAGAGCTGGGAAATTTGGGGCGTTCCTGATTATTTGGTTTGTTTGCAAAAGAGGCAAACATTTGCTGCCGTGCTCCTGGCAAATGTGGGATGTGAATTACTGGGAGTAGAGCACTGGAGTGCTGGAATCCGCTCCTCACCTTGCCAGGTCCCTGCTCTCACATCCCCATATCCGATACTGGAGCACAGCCCACACCCAAGGAGCTGATGGATCTTTGGGAACTTCCACATCCCTGGAGGTTCCAGGCTCTGTTTCCAGCCCCAACTCTTCTGTGGGACCTTCTGCTGCCCCCAGGTCCAGCAGTGATCCCGGGAAGCCCAAGGCACTGAGCTGTGCTGGGATTTCCTGCTTCCCTCAAAGGGTGGGCCACCCCTGGGGAGGGACAGGGTGGGCTCAGACAGGGACTGGGGACCCCCAGGACCTGCTGCCACCTCCCCTCCTGAGGGTTTTAGAGCAGCAATCGCCTCGTGCCTGGAAAACTTTCAAGCAGTAGAAAAAGGCCCATTTTCCCTGCCCTCCTGGCGATGGAACCGGAGATGGAGCCTCTCCGGAGAGCTCCGCCGGAATAACAATGGCTGCGAGAGATAATTAGCTGAGCTTCTCCAATCCTGACAATTAATTGAACCCCTCCAACCCCGATTATTAACTTGAGCCCCTCCAACCTCGCTAATTAACCGAGTTCCTCCAACCCAAATAATCAGCCCAGCCCCTCCAACCCTGATCAATACCTGAGCCCCTCCAAGGCTGGTGCTCAGCCCAGGTCCTCCAACCCTGCTCAGGGCTGTGCTGCCCCATCCTCACCCAGGGGGGATGCTCAGAGGGTCTCAAGGAGCCACTGGGCTGTTCCCATGGCTCTGCCCACCCCCTGCACCCTCCAGGGCTGAGCTCCTTCCCCGTGGCCCCCAAAACCATCCCAGGCCAGGAGACTTCGTGAAGTCCTGAGAGGATTGCAGGGAATTTTTCTCCATGATCATTCACTTCTAACAAGAACTGGAAGCATTTTTATTTTTCTGCTCTCCCAGGCTTTTCCAGAGCCTTTTCCCCCCTCACCCTGCCAGGGTTTTCAGCAGGTTGCTTAAGTTTTATTGCTTTGATCCCATAAAGTGCCGTTATGCAATGAGACAAGCTCTTCCCGTCACTTCCCCAGCTCCAGCCAGGCCTTTTGCTGTAATAGGCACAGCTCTGCCTTGAAATATTAACGAGTTTTACCTTAATTACCTTTCAAGCTTCTCAGGGCTCTCTTCATTTCCCTTCCCACTCCCTTTTTAGCCACGAGCAGAGGCAGATGCTGGGTGAGGGTGGGATTTTTTCCCCCTCCTCTCCTCATTCTGTGCTTTGGGTGCTGCCAGGGTGAAGGAGGGCCCTGGGGGGTGTGGGCAGCTCTGTGGGCACCGTGCCATGTGGGCATTTTTTATCTTATTGTCCAACATTTCCCCTTGGAATTTTGCTTTCTAGAAGGAAGCGAGCGCCTGAGCCTTTTCCTGTGTTTTGGCTAAATGGGATACCATGGGATGGAATGGGATAAATGGCATGTCCCCTGTGCCACCCCGAATCAGCCTCTCCATCCTCCCTGGCAGGGCAGACTTTTCCCCCTGTCCCCAGTGTGGCACTGGGAGAGGCAGCAGCTTCCTGCAGCACCTCTCCAGCTGTCCCCACGCTGTCACTGCTGCTGGTGACATCAAATTCCTGCAAACATTTATTAGATAAGTGCATTGGGGCAGCAGCAGAGCGCTGGCATCTCCGAGGCACTGCTGGAGCTAATTGCTTGGCTCATCCCAATTCCTCACCAAGAGGAGCCCTGGCCCTGCTGGGGACGGGGCTGTGGCTCAGGGGACAGAGGGGGAAGGACAAGGAGGCTGGGATGGATTTTATTAAACACCTCAGCCCTGCAAACCCAGCTCCTTTTTAGGCCAGGCAGGAGGACTGCATGGTTCCTCGTTTATAAATGTCCTTTTTGGTTTAGTAACACACATCCAGCCATGGAATTCTGCACGGAGCAGGGGAAAGTAGGGCAAGGCAGACACTAATAGCTCCCAACAAGGAGGCTGATTCATGGCTCTTTGCTGCAAAAGCCCCGTTTAGCTCCCCAAAGCCTAATTTTGTGTTTGCTGTCATGTTCCATCAGCCCCACGGGAGGGGGCTGGGTGCTGGGGATGGTGGGATGCAGGGACCGGTGGGATGTGGCACCCAGTGGGATGCTCTGCCTCTCCCCTGGCCTGTCCCCCACAGCTGATGTGTTTTATCAGGTTTTTCACCATGTTTTATCAGAATTTTCCCACCCATCAGTGGGATGGGGGCTGGCAGCATTTCCAGGCACCACTGTGGGCTCAGAGCTGGGGGAAGCAGCAGCTCAGGTGTGCTGGTGTCCCCCTGGCTGGTGGCTTTGGTGGCAATGACAACAGGAGCCTTGGCTGACTCCCCAGGGGTTGTCACCCCCCAAAGCTGCTCCTGCAGCTCCGTGGGCAAAATCTCCAGCGGGAACTCAGGCTGGGATTGTGTTATCAACGCCAGGGAGAGCTGTGAACCCAAACCAGCCTCTTGGGACATTTTATTTCTTCTCCCACACAAGCTGATCGTCTCCTCTGCTCAGACCTCAGCTGCTCTGAGGAGCTGGCTCACATGGTGGGAGAGAAAGGGAGGAAGGAGGGCTGATCCCACAGGGAATTCGATGCTGGCACATCCCAGCCCCATCTCCCAAACCCCCACACCCTCCAACTCCGCAGACCTTTGCACCTTTCTTGTTTTCCTGGATATTTTTCTCAGCAGCACAGAGGCAGGTGGAACTCCTTGTGTCCCATCAGTGCAATGAGCTGCCAGGAGCTCACAGCAGAAGGGATAAATCCTGCTCTGAGGAGTCACTTCCTGAACTTTTCCTGCCACCACTTTTCCTTGACATTTGATTTTTTGGAGTATTTGGGGGCTGTGGAAGTGGCCTCAGACGCCTCCTTTGCAGCTGCAGGAAGCTCCAGTGGCCCCCAGCTCTGCTCTTCTGCAGAAGGGGGTAGCAGCAGTCCCTGCTGGATTTTTCCTGGCTCTCTCCTGGTTTGAGGCACCTTTTCCACCAGCAAATTTTGCTGCGGATGGACGGGCAGCCTCTGAGAGCACGCTGTGGTTCATTAATTACTCCTGTTATAGGGCTATTACAGCCAAGAAATTGCATTATTAAAAAGAAATCTTTGCAGATGCTTCAAATGCGACGACCTATTCAATAGCTGACACTGGGTCATAATTAAAAGTAAAAAGTAGGGGCCAGAAGAGGACAAAAAATGGCAGATTCCCTGAATATGGTTAATGGAAACATTATTAACATTAGGAAATTGCATAGGAGAAATCACTGGCTCCTGGCCCAGTTTAAATATGCAGCAGGCTCCTGATGTGTGCCTATGGTGATTAATAGCATTAACAGAAAAAAAAAAAGAAATTAAAGCCATTGAGCTGCCTTTAATGGCTGTGTCTGGCTCCTTTGTTCCCTTCATTCCAGCAGGCAGGGTCAATCCCAGGATATTCCTGCCTCCAGGATGTGCAAGGCACCACTGGCACCCAAGAAGTTTTCCAGCCAAATTGAGAATCCAGAGGAAAATTGGTGGATTTGCAGATCCTCCATGTGGACACAAACCTCTCCCAGATCCCTTCTGCAGCCCAAAACAGCCTTTGGGAGATGCTTTTACTCTGTTTTTCTCAGCTCAAACTCTCAGCTTTGCTTTGCTCTGAGGGTTTTTTTTTTTTGCATTTTTCCATTTGTTCCTTGTGGATGTCGCTGTGAATCAATCTGGCGTCGGGCCCATTCGCCACCTAATATTTCTCAATAATTTATTATCAGCAGTTTAATCCTCCTGGGAGCTCCCTCCACATTAAAGCCTCTTGTTCAGTCAGGTCATGTCGCAGACTGGAAGCACTTCCAGCCCTTTGATTTGTTTGTGTTTCATGTTTTTGTTGGGAGAGCAATAAAAGACATGAATTTCCCCCCGCTCTTGGAATGAATTTATCATCTCGGTTGTTTCCTTTATTCTCTCCAATTGAACCATCACTTTCTGGTGGCTCTCATCTCCCTCTCCGTGGGCCCTGTTCCATATGGATGCTGTGGGATGCAGTGGGATGGGAGTGCAGAGCAGGAATCAGCTGCCAGAGCATCCTCACCCCCTGCACGTGCTGCTCCCCCTTATCCCTGAGATATTCCATGAGATAACAGCAGTAGGATGAACCTCCTGCTCTGATCCAGCTGATTGACATCCCTCATTCCAGCAAAACCCCAAATTTGGCTTCAAAAAGTTTAAAAAGTGCCAAGCAGCTCAAAAGCTGGAGCAAGGTAGGATTTGGGGTGGGCTTGGAAAGGAGATTTATTTATTTTCTAAGCATTGCAGAGCTCAAAATTAGAAAGTCCTCAAATTTCAGCCTAAGAAGGGAGATGCCTCAGCCCCTCTGCTCCATCTGCACCAGCAGCAGCAGCAGGGCTGGGTTCTGTGCTGGTTTTTAGGGCAGAAACCAGCTCATCCCAGCACGCCTTGACCTCTCCATCCCATTTCTCCTCCCAAAGTTTGGGTGGATTTAGCTCATCCCTGGAAATGCAGCACTGCTGCCAAGTGTTTCTGCTAGGCTGATTAAAGCCATTGATGGAGAATGATATTAATTGAATGGAGAATAATATTAATTAACACTCTTACCCTCTCCCTAGGAGGAATCAGGCTGGACGTGCTGCTCTGCCTTGTTCCTCGGAGCAGTTTTCAATCCCAAAACCAGCCCAGAAAAATGTCACTGGTGGTGACACCTCGGTGTCCCAGGTGCCAGCCAGGCTGGGGCACTCACTCTGGAAGCTCTGGGAGTGCAGAACTTTTGGCATCCCCCAAATCCCAGGCGTGGTTTTCCAGGCGCAAAGCAAATCCTTGCAGGAAAAGACAAAACCTTGTCCCTTGCACCTGCTCTGGAAAGGGCCCTTAGAGCTCCAGGAAGGAATTTCTCTTCCCAAGGACTGAATAAAAGGGTCATTAACAGGTAAATCTTGGAAATTCCAGGCAGGACCTCCTCATTCTTCAGGAAGGAATTTCTCTACCCAAGCACTGAACAAAAGGCTCATTAATAGGTAAATCCTGGTGAATTCCAGGTGGGAACTCCTCATTCTCCAGGAAGGAATTCCTTTACCCAGGGACTGAACAAAATGGTCATTAACAGGTAAATCTTGGAAATTCCAGGCAGGAACTCCTCATTCTCCAGGAAGGAATTCCTTTACCCAGGGACTGAACAAAATGGTCATTAACAGGTAAATCCTGGTGAATTCCAGGCTCGTGGATGAACGAGGGCTGGTGGCACTGGCAGGGGACACGATGCCACCCCAGGTTTGTCACATGCTCTGCCACACTGCTGAATAGAGGAAGAGACTCAAGAGCATCCAGAAAACTCAGGAAAAACTTTGGAGCAGCAGCAGAGCTCTGCGCCCACCCCATCTCTGCACCCCAGAGAGGAGCAGCAGCTTTAGGCAGAAATAGGGACAGAGAGCTGGAGATTTCCATATGAAATATTGAAATTTTTGCTCGCTGGAGTGGAAGGCAGAGCTGCTGTGGCTCCTGAATAAATCATCGGAGCCGACACATGTGCTCACCCGCAATGACGTCTGTGAGGGGAGAGCGTGGGACTGGGGAGGGGGAAAATAAAGTAGAATAAAACAAAAATATAGGGCTTTTTCCCCCCCCCTTAGAGCTTAATTAGCTTGTCTCAACCTCCTCTAGCATGGCAGCTGAAATCTGCTCCCGTTTTTGTGTCTCCTCAGCCCATCCAGCGTGCCCTGCTCCTGCTCTGCCGAAGCGGAGCGTGCCGTGGAAAACGCAGAACTCCGTTAAAATTTCATGGTCTCTTGCATATCCGGTGGCCTGTCAGGAGAAATGCTGGAGCCTGGGGAATGAGGAGCCTCCCCTGCACTGGAGGAATGCTGGAAGAGACGACACGCAGAGAACCTCACGCCTTCAAAGCTTGACTCAAGAAATGCTCTAAAAACCGCATTGGGGCCTTTCAGAACTTACAAAAAGCTGATTAAAAAAGATGGGGAGGGACTTTTTGCACGGGCAGGTGATGCCAGGACAAGTGGGGAAGCAAATCTGTGTACTGGAGGATGATGTAAAGCTTGAGGAGTCCAAGGGATGCTAATCCCAGTGAAAGGGAGCTGTGCCCTTGTTAGGAATCAAATGTTTCCCAGGGTGTTAATTCTTGTCTAATTAAGAGCTCCAGAGATCCATGGAGGGCTGGTTTCAGCTGGTTCTCAGCCCTCCCTGGAAATCATGTTTTCCAACATCCTTAGCATCGTCCTCAGAAAGTGTCTCTGGAGTTAAATCCTCCAGACAGACGGAGGTTTTTAAAAAATGCATCGTGAGTGCATCATCGGATGAGCAGGAAAGTAGGGCAGGCACAGGGAGTGCCAGCGCTTCCTTCCTGCTGTCCCCGGGCACCTGGGGCTGTGGGGACACCCTGGATCCCCTGAGCCACCCCGTGCCATCCATGTCCCACCCCAAAGCCAGCTCTGGCGAGGGATTCTTTCTCCCAGACCATTCTGCCATTACTGGGGTCTTTTCATTTGCTCTGGAAGACAGGCGACAGGGGTTTGTGTGTTAAAGGGATAAAAAAGGGCTGTGGCAGGAGGGAGCTGTGCTCAGTGCTGGCACTGAGTGTCCCAGCATTCCCGGGATTGATAAATACCCATCCAAATCCCAAGGGAAACCCATGTTTTCACCTGCCTCTTTTTTTTTTTTTTTTTTTTTTTTTTTTTTTTTTTTTTTTTTTTGCCCCTGTTCCTCTCCCTAATGAAGGTGCTGGGATGTCCCTGTCGCTCCCTGCTGTGCCACAGGAACATCCCGGGACGCTCCTGAGGCATCCCAGGATTTATTCCTGGCATTCCCTGCGCAGGGCTCCTCTGATCGCCGGGATTAAGAGGCTCTGGATGGAATGTTGTGACAGGAAGCAATTATACGCAAATAAGAAGCTGCGCAAGTGTGAGTAAACACTAGGGGTTGTTTTTTTTTCCCTGTTGAACCTCCGTGATTTAAAAGCCATTAAGGGCGCAGCCAGCGCGCTTTGTCAGCGCTTTCCCGGTGCTCCGACAGCTCTCACATCCTTCCCTTCCCACAGCATCGGGAGCTTCCAGGGCTCGGGGCTGAGATGAGTTGGTGGTGCAGGGGACAGCGTGGTGCCCCAGATCCTCCTGTTTGTGCATCCTGGCCATCCTTGGGCTGGCTCAGCCCACGCTTTCCCTGGCTGCTGCTCATCCCCTGCATCCTCTCAGGCTCATCCCGAGCATCCTGCTGCTGGCTGCTGCTCAGGGCTTGGCTCCCACAGCAGGAACAGGGATTTTTCCATCACCCTGATGAGCTCCACTTCTGCAGAGAGCTCGCTGGGGGCTCCCAGAAGTGCAGTGAAGCCACTGCTGCTGGAAATCTCTGCTGGGAAAGTGGCAGCATCAACAGCAGCGGCTGTGAGGGGCAGGATGGAGGAGTGGGGGTTGCTGTGTTTGGTGTTTCCTGCAAATGGAGGCTCTGCTCCCACCTGTGAGGACTCTGGGGTCCCCGATGGGCTTCTTTGGGGGTTTCACTGCTCTGGTTGAGTGCTGAGAGCTTTGGGAAGGCTCAGCTAAGAGGCTGATTGATTCTGCGGCTGGCTGAGTGGTGGGATGGGGTCTGGGCAACCCCTCCATGGGAACAGAGCTCAGGGGAACAGCAAAATACTCCAAGAAATGCCTGTGGCTGCAATCCCCAAAAGGTGCTGTCGGGAAGGGATTGTCCCGTGGGATTTTGGGCAGAGGTACAGCAGGGAGAGGGAGAACTCTGCTCAGGGGCAGGGAATGAGCCTTATTCCCCAGGGAAATTCATCCCTGCACCTTCCAGTGCTGTGGAGGAGCAAATCCCGAGTCCCAAGAGCCAATCCTCACCCATGGGGTCTTTCAGAGGCGTTTCCCCTCAGGGTAATTACAATCCCATCTCCCCTGCAGCCTCCCTCGGAGCAGGATCCAAGATTGATCCTCACATCCCGCCCTAAGCTGTTGGTCAAACATTTGTCTCTGGCACCTGGGGACGTGTGTGAGTAAAGCTGCAATTTAGACTGAGGAAATCACCGAGAAAACAAATCCTGAGCCCCCATCCAGCCATTCCTAACACGTCACCCTCCTGACAGTGCTTCCAGAGAGACAGAAAAAAAGCTCCAGCCTTGAAATTTTTCTAGTGGAAGACAAATGAGGGAGGTTCATGTCTCTGTTGGTGCTACATTGTTTTGCTCAGCTGGCTGCAGAGCAAATAAGATGCAGTGTTGCATTGATTTGTAGCCCAGGAGCTGTCCTGGCAAATGGATGGGCTGGGAAAAACTTCATTTGGGGCTTAAATTGGAGAAGGCAGCAGGCAAAGGGTGCCCAGAGCCTCGGGATCCCACTGTGCTTCCTCCTTGGGGCAGGGGCATGAGGGGCTCAAGTTCTCCCCTTTTTTTGGGATGCTTTTCCCTATGGATCTGTGGGATCTTTGCTGTCCCTGTGCACCCCCATCACTGCTTGCTGCCCCGGTGTTTGGACACGATGCCAAGAGCAATGGAAACCAAACCCATTTCCAGTAATTTCCAGTAATTTCCAGTGGGTTTGGGGAGAGGGAATGGGAATGGCTCCTTTTCAGGGCTGTGCCCTGCCAGCCTCGGGCTCACCCCATGGGGAGGTGCCAGGAGAGGGGTGACACCTCTTGGTGTCACCCACAGCGTCTTCCATGGACATAAATTCAGGGAAACCTGTGGATCCATCCCTGTGGGCTGTGCTCAGAGAGGGTCTGGAGGGAGCACAGGGGTCCCTCACCCCACAGCAGGGAAAATGCTGCTTGTTAGCATTAATAAATGTAAAACACAGAAATAAAAGCATAATAAAATAAATATGAGCATATCAAATTAATGCCCAGGAAAAATGCATCACAAGACTGGCAATTCCCCCAGGTCTCGCTGTAAAGACTTGGAGTATCCAAATGAGGCTCCTCCAAAGGCACCTCCATTCCAGAGCACCAGGGAGGAGAGCAGAGGGAGGATGAGGAAGCACGAGGACGTTCCTCACTTCTGCAGCTGCTCCCCTTCCCTCCCCATCAGCCCTGATCCATGGGATGCATCCACTGCCTAAGAGAAATCCCCCACTGCTCTCTGCAGACAGGAGGCAATTTCCAAGTCCCAGCCATTCCCAAGGCAAGTGATGCTGGCTGTGGCCTAATGGAAAGGCAGCCAGTTTTATAGCAGAATGCAAATGAAAAGGTATAAATAAACAATCGCTCACGAATAAGTGCTCGCCTTTAATGAATATTTCATATACAAAAGGAGTCATTGACATTTTGCTGGATTGCTTCAATTAGCTCTTGAGCCTCATGTTCATGCAAATAATAAGCTTGCTTTTCATAATGCTTTGTTAATCTGCTTCATAGTGTGAATTTATACAGTAATATATCACCCAGACCTCCTGCTGGAGCCTTTATTGGATATAAATGACTTAGTAATTGCTATTGATCATTAAAGGAGTGTGGTGTTATTTTGGAATTACAATGTGGGGGATCTTTGCAAGACTGAAGGATCTGGCTGCCTGGGCTGGTTTATATTCAGGGCAGTGACTAATGGGTCCTTGGGAGGAAAAGCCAAAGTGTGCCAAGATTGAGGCTGGGGAAAAGCACTGCTGGAGTCATCGCTGCCTTCCCGCCATGAAACGCTCCCGGCAACATATTCAGAATATATCTCAGCATATTCCATTCCACGCATCGATCTCCATCCCAGCTCCAACTTGGCTAAAATCACAGGAAAATATTGTGGCTGGCTGGGGAATGCAGCATGAGGCTGGGTCTGGAGTGAAAACAGTCACACTCCTGTGACAGCCGTGGTGGCCCCGGGCAGGTCCCTGTGCTGGTGACCCTGTCAGGGTGGGCAGGGACAAAGCCACCAGGGCCCTTCCCGAGGCTCCCACAACAGCCCTGGGAGACTGCAGGTCTTTAATCTGGGCTGGCTGTCGTGCTGCTGGCTGTGAATAACTAAAGCAAGTGTTTTCCAGCCACCCTGGCTGCAGGGTTGGGGGTATTGATCCCAGTCCTGACGTCAGGGCAGCAGGAAGGGCTCCGTGTTCCCAACAGGGAATTCAGCCCGAGCCTCCTCCTCTCCATCACTTGCTGGTTGTCTTCCAGCTCCCAACACTAAAACCTCATCACTCTGAAGTGGAGAAGGCTGAGGTTGCACTTCAGATTTATATTTTTCATTTAGAAAACACCTTTTTTGCTGTTCCTTCACCTGGAAGAGCCATCCTTGGCTTGCTCAGCTACATTCAGTGCTGACTCCTGCCTTGCTCAGAGAACAGTGGAGCTGGGAAATCTCTGCTTCTCCAGCACCCCAGGAGGGCACCCCAAATGCTGTCCCTCCATGGGATGGGTGATTTCAGCTGGCTTTGACATCCACATCCATCTGGAAAATGGTTGGGGGCTTTAACTCCCCTGTGCCCCCCAGGGCTGTGCTGGCACTCACTTCATGAACATCTTGAAAGGGCTCTGAGCTCCCTCTCTGGCTCTGCTTTTATTAAAAGCCTCTCTGTGCATTTTCCCCTCTCCAATTTACTGCATTTCCCCCCTGGAATGTGCTTTGATTTTTCAGCAATTTCGAAGTCCTCAGGCTTTGCCTGGAAGGTAATTTATCCCTGTTTGTGTTTTTCTGTGTATGTACATGTGCTGCAGTGCACTGGGAAGAAACACAAAGAGCAATTGGCTGTGCAGGGGCTGCGATTGATGGAGTGCTGCTGGAGGAGTTATTTCCAGGAGCTGGGAGCTCGCTCTGATCCTGCTGCACAAACTCTAAATCCCACCAGCTCCAGAAGGAGCTGGGCTGGAATCAGCCTGAGGAAGGGTTCTCTGGATGCCCCCCAAGGCTGACAGGCCAGGAATGGCCACTTGGAGTGGTCACCAAAGCCTTTTGCAGCCCCAAAGGGCCAAGGCAGGTGGAAACCCCCCTTTGCTCCCTTTGGTGTGAGCCCCACTGCAAATCCTGCTAGCCCAGCTGGCACCCAGCAGCCTGGGCTCCCAGAAGAGGCTGTTCCCATTGCCACCAGCCCAGCTCTGCTCCTGCCTCGTTCCAGGGAACACCAGAGCACAGTGCTGACAGTGCTGAAACCTTCCCCGAGCCGCCCCTGGGCCGTTCTGACATGAACTTTTGCCCCACCAAAGCCATTTGTTTCAGGGAATTTTATACATGCAAATCTCCAGTGCTTTTTCATGCCAGCCACATCTCCCGAGGCTGGGTTTAATAAAGGCTGGGAGCTGGGTTTAATAAAGGCTGGGAGCTGGGGGGTGAGCGGGTCAGCGCTCCGGGGCGTGACGAGCTGCCTGGGATTTAATGCCACCACGTCAATTGATGTCCCCTGGGAATGTGACCCCCAGCCCCTGGTGAATCATCTAAAAATGCTCCTCACAGCAACCTTGGCTCTTTTTGCTGTGATTTAGCCCCAGGATTGCTGTCAGATCCTCGCCTACTGCAATTCCAGCCCCTGGGATTTAACACTTCTTTCCCGGCCGTGCCACCTGGCTTTTTCCTCTCCTGTTGCTGTGAACTCTGTTCTGCAGCAGCTCGGGCAGGTGTGTGGAGCCAAGCACACGAGCTGATGTTCCAGGCCCTTTATCTGCTCCTTCTTTGCCTTTTCTCTGCACCAGATCCTGCCCTGGAATGGGGAAAGCAAGGACAGGAAGAATGACCCCTCTATCCTCCACAGGATGTGAAAATCCAAGTGTCACCTCCCCAAAACTGGGAGGCAGTGATGGGGAAGGCCGGGGCTGATCTGCATTTAAAAGAGGGACAATCAGCAGAAGGAAGAGGAGAGGGGAAGGGGAGATAAAAGGGAGAGAGGCCCGCATTTGAATATTGTGGCAATCATAATTTGAAAGCTGATTTACTGCCAAGAGAAACAGAAAAGAGACCCCTTGGCACGGCCCCAAACTCCTCATTTACTCTTTTAGAGCAAGGAACATTTATAAAAACTGAATAAAACATCTAACAAAGCTGGTTAGGATTCTTTGAAAGATGTCTCCATCAAAGCAGCGGGGCCAGCCTCTGGTGGAAGCAGGATGGGGGCTGATGGCAGGGAACAGGGGTGGGGAGCAGTGCCTGTGGTCACCCCTCTTCCCCAGGGACACCCCGACACTCCCCACCACTTTGTTTTGTGCTTTGCTGTAAATCTGGGAGTTGCTGTAGCAGGTATGGGTGTGGAAACATCCCCAGGAAAAAATAACCCAGCCTTAAACTTCCAATTTGTTGATTATTTCACTTTTTGTGAAGGATCCACACAAATATCCCTGCCCTGCTCCATCCCCCTCGCTCTCAAATGGGGAGAGGGGCTGAGGAGGGAGAGCACTTAACAGAGATAAATATTTTACAATTTTTAATTAAATATGAGAACCCTGCTGGGGCTGGGAGCAGGACCATCCTGGAATATGAATTATCAAGAACCCTCCTTCCCAGATGTCCACTCTTTCCACCCCAGCCCCCAGCCATTTCAGGCAAATAAAATGGAAAATAAATCCTGTGTCCCTCTGGAGCACACTGATGCTTTTCAGGGCAGCTAGCTCAGTTTCCCACTGCGTGCCCATCCCAGATGTGTTTTTTGGGGCAGCTTGGCTCTGCCCCAGCTGGGCTGTGGCTCAGGCACTCAGAGAGGAGCCACTGCAGGAGGGGTTTCCATTCCAGTACTTTTGGGAAGAGGTTCTGAGTGGCCCTGGAGGAGGCAGGAGCTCTGCACATCGATTGAGTGGTGCTTCCTGAGAGAAGATTAAGTGGATACAATTGGCCAGGATTGACCTCGATGGATCTCTCTTGATTTATTCCAGCTGGGGAGCTGATCCAGCCCCGGCTGGGGTGGGAGTTATGCAATTCCTTGTCCTCAGGAACCCGGGCTGTGGCTCCCGTGCCGTTCCCGTGCTGAGCCCGTGCCAGGCACACAGAGCAAGTGCAGCTCATGATAAGGCAAAAATTCAGCCTAGAAATCATTTCTGCCCCGTGCTCTCCACTCTGAGGAGAGTGTGTGAGTTAAACTGATCTCTGCAACCAGCTCAGCTTCACCCTGGGGCTTCCTCGTGTGAAGAACTCAGCCAAAGCTCTTGATCCATCCTGCTTCTCCAGGCTGGAGCCAACTCAGTGCTGCATGGGCATGGAGGGCTGTGAGGGCACAAAGGAGCAGAGCTGGTGCTGGGGGCACATTTTTCCAATAGATCAAGGAATTTGCTGAAAACTGCATTTTAATCCAAACCAAGGCTGTTACAAAGTCAAAAAGCAAAGGCAGAGCTTTAAAGAAAGCAAAAGCCCAAATGTGGCTAAATGAATCCAGGAGGGGCTGGTTGTGCTTGAGGCCACACCACGAGCAGTGAGAAGCTCTCACCCCTCACTATTTTGGAAGCCAATCTCCTGCTGATTAGCTGGTACATGGCAAAGGATGGGCACAACTCGACCCACGGATGCTGCAGGAATATCTGCAGCTTCTCCAGGAAAATGTGGCCCCTCCAGCAAGGAGCTGGAGTCTGGAGCAAAGCGAGGCCCCAGCAGGGAGTGCCGAGCCTGGGCCATGTGTGATGTTTATAATTAGCCCGTGTGGCAGCCTCCCATCCATTATCAGCCTTTTCCCTAATAGACTTCCCTAATAAGAGCACCCTGAAGTGACCTCTCTGAGCAGCCCTCTCCTTCTAACTGCTTTTATAATTGTGATTGATCTCCGAGCCGCTGCAGCTCTGCTCCGCTCCGTCCAGGGGAGTTTTTTTTTTCCTCCAGCCCTGACTTCAGAGCTGAGGTTTCCTTTGAGCACTCTTGGCTACCAATTAGTGACACATCTCTGGCTGGAGAGCAGGACCCCTCAACCTGAAGGGAGTGGAAATTCCCTGGGTGGGCCCAAGGCACATGTGGGTGTTTTAGCTGGGCAAACAGGTCCTAGAGCACAGCCAGCCCTTCATGGGTCATACCCACGAAGGTTTGGGGCACTGCTTTGATCTGCTCCTTCCTTCCTTTGATCTGGAACCTTCTCTGAGACTGTGGTGTGGTGATGGGACAAAGCTTGTTACAGACCATGGGTTGGGCTGTGTTGGGAGGGATTTAAATCAATCCAGTGCCACCTCCTGTCACGGGCAGGGTCACCTTCCACCATCCCAGGGTGTTCCAAGCTTTGTTCAACCTTGGATACATCCAGGGGCAGCTACAGCTTCTCTGGACACCCTCCCCACCCTCACAGGGAAGGATTTTTTCCCAGCATCCCACCTAACCCTGCCCTCTGGCAGTTTAAAGCTATTATCCCTGCATTGTTGCTACTCATTTTTCCTACATCGCTCCTCTTCCATAAGCCATGAGCTCCAAACCCCCCTCACACCCTGGCTGCCCACTATAAAATGATGAGAATAGCTCAGACCCCTTCAGCTGCACCTCTGAACAAGGTACAGAGAGGAATTAAGCATCATTCCAAATGTTTTTTTCCCCTCCTGAGTGGTGGAGCACTTTTAGGGAGAAGCTGAGCATTCCTGCCCTCTGGATGCTGCGGAGAGCCAGAGATGGAGGCAGTGACTCCCATTTCTCCTCTGACAGATCTGACTCAGCCTCGCTGGATCTGGGATAGGAGGAGGGAAGACAATTCCCTCCAGGTGGATTTCCCACAGAACTGTGAACAAACAAACAAACAGACTGTTTGGAACGGTGAAAAAGGGGGTCACAGCCAAAGGAGCTGTGAAGCAGCACATTCCCCTCGTGCAGATGTGAGGGAGTGTTGATGTGCAGCACCACTTCACAGCCAAACATTCCAAACATCCTGCTCACCCCCGCTTTTGTCGCGTTTTGGCATGGGTGTGAATTTTCTGAAAGGTGATCAGGGGAGAGGAGCTCGCGGGGAGCTCCAGAGCAGGGAGTGAACCTGAGCTTGTCCCCACAGCAATGGGGCCGTCCAGGAGATGATGCAATTCTCCCTGCTCCCAAAATAACCAGCCAAAAGGAAAACTGTTCGAGAAACAGAAAGGAAAAAAAAAAAAAACAAAAAGCTTTTTCCTCCCAAATAAAGCAGAGCAGGATGATTTCTTCTAGAGGCTCTGCTGGGCCTTAAAGGCCTCGGCCTTGGCCCTGCTGGAAGAGGCCCAAGTTCAGACCTTCAGGGACCTTTTCTTCTTCCCAAACTCATTCCCTTGGCCATCTGTCTCTTATTTCATGACAAAACTGTAAATTTGAGGAGTCATTTGTGCTCAGTGGCTGACCTGGCTGTGCCACAGCAGCACCCGGCTCATTCCCTGCCTCTGGAATTGCACCTTCCAAAGGCCTGGGAGATCTGGCAGGAATTTTAATTGGATGCTGAAGCCAAGGCCTGAGGGAATCGTTTTGTTTTTGGAGTATTGGCTATTGGGTCAATACCTTCCTCATCCTGAGGAAGTCAGTGCAGGCGTGCAGCAGGACTTGTGAATGGGAGTTGTCCTAGGGTGACGGTATGGTGCTTGTGAAGCGATACGCGGAATAAATAAATAAACTCCACACCCTGGGGTAGTTATGAAGTGGATCTGTATTGTCAGTGCCCAACACAGGTGAGATAACTCTCCAAAACTTGTGCCCCGAGCCTCAGTCTGACCCTCACCTTTATTCCCAAAGATGTTCCATCTGCAATACATTACACAACTTTTCCATGTGTATTCAATCCCTGGCCCCGCCTGTCCTCGCCTCTCATGCTAAGTAAGTCCACGCCCTTCTGGGCACTCATGGTTTGCTGTGGTGGTCACACGGGGGTCTCTCGGGGGTCTCCTGAGGCTGAAGATTTTGGTCTTCCTCATGGCTGAACTTCTGAACTTTTCCTCTCTGCGCTTTTGGTCCTTTGGTGCTTATCTGAGTTCGTCTGTCAGTCTTGATAGGCTTGGAGACAGAGGAGCTTCTTTATCCAGGCTCTTTGCCTCTTCTGGTATTGTTCTTTATGCAGGAAGCTTCAGAAATTTGCATTTTCTTATGCCCTTTGTACCAGGCAGAGGTTTCTTAAGTAAAAGTTTAAAATTCAACACATACCTCTACAAGCTAAATTATAAATGCTTAATTCATTTTGTTAACTTAACTCCAAAAATCTCTGTTTGACTTGTATCCCAAATCGTGTGTTCTGTTTATGCCTGATATTATGTTCTGTGCCTTCAGGACTGACTCTGAAAGTGAAGGATTGTTTTGTCTTGTTATCAGGCTGCTCACCTCCCCCCATGCGCTGTGTCTAGGAGAGGCTTGGCTGGCTTGGCTTGCTTTTGCTTTTGCTTTTGCTTTTGCTTATTAGCTAGTTTAGCTAGGCAGTCCAATTTTTACCCTGGACTGTTTCTTTTTCCCTTCCCTTTTCCTTTCCTGAATATCATCTGAACCTGCTCTGGACCTGGACGTGGGAAACATCAAGAAACACCGAGAGTCTGCATTTTGTGACCTGAGTCTGCATTCTGTGACCTGCAGCAGCCATCCCCAGTGCCAGAGACTGATAGCTGGGCAACCACTCCCAGGAGAGACTTTCTGAATTTGTCATCTCTTCAGAACGGTGAAAGGGTTTTGTCATCTGGTGTTGTTTTTTTGTATTGGGGAGTGTTTTGCTTGTTAAATAAACAGTTTTTTTTCCATTTCTCTCTGAGGAGCCCCCCTCTCTGGGGGCTCCTTCTGGAAGTCTTCTCCCAAATTTTGCCCTAAACTAGGACAGGAGTGATTTTCCATGAGCCTCTGGAGGGGAATTGGCTCCCGAGCTGGCTGGGGATTCTTTATAGATTGTGTTTCCTGCTGGATCTGCATCCTGGAGCCAGCAGCTGAGCTCTACGGGACAGAGCAGCCCTGAGGAGCTGCCTCACTCCACTTCCATGAGAGAGGGGGAAGAGGAGGACAGGTGATGGCATTGGGAAAATAATCTGGAGTTCTCAGCACTTTCCTGTGTATCTGCTTTGTAAATAAAAATATGGGTTTGGAAGTTTGGAACAATCATCTGCCCCATGGCCTGTAGCAAAATTTGAAAGATCTGGTGACTCCAGATCCCTTAGTGGAAGAAACCAGGGAATGAGAAAGAAAAATCTCCTTGGCTGCTCCAGGCATCCTGGAGCATTACCACAGCTCATTGCCTGCACAGCACCTCCCAGTTAAAAAATTACTTTCTTTTCCATGGAAGTCTTTCCTGGCTGCTGCAAAATAATCCCAGATGAAGCATCTACAGCGAGCACATTGTTATTAGCTCAGATGATTTGGCTTGCTCTCTTGCTTTCTGGTTTTTTATTCATGCTGGCGGCAAGCAAACCCATCCAGCTCCATTATGTATAATTTATTCTGGATTAGATCAAAGGAACAGTTTACAGGGCTGGTTTGGGCATTATTATGATTTTTTTTTTTAGCTTTTTCCATATTTTATAAATATATATTTATTCTCCCTCCCCTTCCCCACACTCCCCATTGCCTTTGCTCATAAGCAAATTATAAATTATTCACCAGCCCGAACAAGACAAGTGCTCCTCAGGCCTGGAAATCAAATCAGCCCCAGCAGCGACGTGGGATGGGAGCCCTGTGTTTTTGGGGAGTTTGTGGGATGCAGGGATGCAGGTGGGAGCAAGAAATCCCTTTTATAAGTGTTGAGGGACTTTTTGGGAGCCTGGGCAGGCTGCAGAGGTGCTGTCAGCTCAGTAATGCCACCTTAATGGGGTGACATCAATCCTACACCTATAAAACAAACAAGCAGTGGGGTTTTTGCTGTTTTTTTTCTTGTGGCTGCTGTTTTGGGGGTGGGTGTGTGTGTACAGAAGCACATCCCAGGGCTGGAGGAGCTCTGGCAGTGACTTTGCTCCTCCTGTGCCTTCACCTCTGTGCTGCCCAGCGGGGTTTGCTGGAGCCTGTAAGCTGCTGTAATCCAGTAATATTCATAATAATAATCCAGTAATATTCATCCCCGTGCATGTTCCAGCACCTTTCCCAATCCCTCTTTATCCTGGGCCTTGTAAATCAGCTCTGGCTCCGTCCCCAGTGGCCTGGGCACGGCCAGCTGGTGGTCACCAGTGGGGTGATGCTGGCCAGGATTGCTGCACCATTATCCCCTCCTTGCTGTCAGTGCCACAGGGCTCTGACTCCCAGATGGGACCTGTCCACGTGGCTTTTTGGAGGCTTTGCACAGCCAGACCCTGGTGGGTGACCCAGCTGTGCTGTCCCCAGCCCAGGCTGCAGCACCAGCCCAGCCCCAGGCAGGAGCAGATGTTCCTTTTCCGTGGAGCTGTGCCACGGCAGTCTGGGCATCCTCCACGGCTCTGTCCTGGCAAATCTGAACACAGCAATTCACACAGAATCACCGGGTTGGAAGAGACCTTCAAGATCGAGTCCAGCCCAGCCCCAACACCTCAACTAAACCCTGGCACCCAGTGCCACATCCATTCTGTTTTAAACACACCCAGGGATGGTGGCTCCACCACCTCCCGGGGCAGCCATTCCAGAGCTTTATCACTCTTTTCATAAAAATCTTCTTCCTAATATCCAACCTCTATTTCCCTTGGTACAGCTTGAGCCTGTGACCTCTGGTTCTGTCAGTGCTGCCTGGAGAAAGAGCCCAACCCCACCTGACTGCAAGCACCCTTCAGGGAGCTGTACAGAGTGAAAAGGTCTCAATGATTCTTGGGGTCACAGACACCCACAAATATCCCCTGGGAGCCTGGATGGTGCTTCCCTTGATGCTTCAGGGTTGAGCTTTTCTATTTTTCACATTCTGTGCTGCTTTAGTGTGTGGGTCTGGGCTTCACATGAGGGGATGGTGAGCTCTGTGCACAGAGCAGGGAGACAAAACAATTCCTGCTCCAGCTGGGCACCAAGGACAAATGATCCAAATCTCAGGCCCAAGAGCACAAACAACATGGGCTGGAGAGAGAAAAACAAGAAAGACGGGACTTCATAACCTAAAGCTGTAACTGGACAATTAACTCCAATTAACTCCAATATGCAAATGGAGCAGAACTGATCACAGTGAGAGCCCCCGTGAGCGGTCGAGCATTTTGTGACCATTTTGGGTGCAGCCCTGGCTGGGCTCTTGTGCTGCCCAAGGTGGATCCAGTGAGGCCTTTGAATAAATCCCTGCTTTATTCTTTAGCTCTGCCCAGCCTCTCTTCTAGCTCAGCCTTCCCAAGGCATCACCCTGAATGCAGCCCCACTTCCCAGGAAGTTCTGCTCCCAGCAGCGCTGTAACTGCAGATCATTTCTGTAATGCTCTCCCCGCAAATGCTACTTAAGATGTCATCAGTGATTGATATATTTGCTAATTGAGACTTCCACTCGGGCTGATAGCCACGGTGCTTTGTTCCTTGTATTATTTTCAGTGATTTTATGACTGACATATTGGCAGCAGCACTTCTTTAATCTTCATTAAGCAAATCCTGAGGGAGATGTGGTGGCTGCTGGGGCAGGGTGGGATGGGTTGGAGCCTCTGCTTTCCACAGGAGGGGGAACAGATGGGAAGGGGCTGCTCTGTGGTGTCGTTCACAAGAGGGGAAGGTCCAGCCCGTGCCTCAGTTTCCCTGCTGGCAAAGGACAGCTCAACTATTCCATGCAGAAGGGGACTGGGAGCTAATTCTGACCTGCAGGATTAGCAGGGAAGACTTCTTCTGTGGAAGAAGTCAAACTGGCAGTTTACAAACCTGGAAGCCAAACTGGGAGTTTCCAGCTGTGGCCTGATTTATCCAGAGGTGCTGAGGCCCGATGGAAGCAGCAGCTTCAGGGAGAGGGTGTTGCCCCACCTGGGCATTACTGAAGAGTTTTAACTCATGAGATGTCGGACCAGACAACTCCCAGGAGAAAATAATGAAATATTTCTCTCCTCAGTGCTGCCCTTTGCCAGGTTTTCCACAGCGTGTCCCAGCCCCCTGCAATGCTGCAAACCCAGCTCATTTTGGGGCTTTTTCCAACACCTTGGTTGCAGACCAGGGGGCACAGAGGCTCTGCCCTCACTTAAACCAGCAATTAAATCCCCTGCATGGCTCCAGACACGTTTTCCACACCCACCTGCCTTGGAGGGGCACCAAGAGCCAACTGCAGCATCTGTGCCCCTGCCCAGGAGGGCTCATCAAACCTGCAGCACAAGCAGCCCGTGCCAGGCTGCTGGAGGAGCAGGGCACGCCTGGCATCTCCTTTCCCTAAATGCAGATCGGGATCCGGCTCCATTGACCCCAAATCCCGGGCTCGGCGGGGCAGCCGGGGTGGGCAGCTGGCCGTGGGCACACCAGGGGCCAGCTGGTGACACTTGCCTGCCTTTGTGCTGCCAGATAGGGGAATGGCTTTGCAGATGATGGGGGTGGGATATAAATGGAGAAATAAAGCGCTGCTGCCTGAGCTATAAAGCAAAAGCAATTTTCTCTCTGCTCGGGCCCATCTGCTGGGCTCCCAGAGCAACATCTCCTCCTGTGGGGATGAAAGATGGGTCAGGGTGCTGGCAGTGCCCGAATGAGTGGCCCTGAGTGAGGGTCTGCATGAGGGGGAAGCTTCTGAGGGTGAGGATCCTCTGGGATCACTCATCCTTTGAGATTCCTTTGGGATGAGCCAGCCCCACTCCTGCTCCCAGCCTGGGATGTTGTGGAGCAATGCAGCATCCCAGCGCTCTGCCAGAGGGCACAGCCAACTCCTTTACACCTCTGGCTGCTTTTCCCAGCACAGCAGGGCCAGTAATAAGCAATAAATGAGACAAAATGAGGGCTGAATGCCCTTTGGAGAGCCCATTCCTGCAGCAATCCCTGCCTGCCCTGTCCCCTCTGCTGGAGCTCAAGGGCACTGGGACAGCAGTGGGGCAGCTCCAGCCCCACACAGGATTTCACGAGGCTCACAAGTCCCTGCTGTGCTGGCTGGGAGGTTTTGCAGGGTTTTGGGATCATCCCTGCACCTCCAGCCCCGGGCTGAGTGGGTGTGGGAAGGACAAGCAGCCCATGGAGCTGGAGGGGTCTGTCCTTGGACAAGAGCGGGGGTAATGAGGAGCATGGCAAGGGGGGATGGGGCAGAAAGCAAAACCTTTTTGCAGCAGCACCCGCTGGGGAGGAGAACTGGGGCCAAAGGGGCACAGCCCAGCTGGCACAAGGCTTGGCAGGGCACTCCCTGCCCCAGGAATGGTCCTGCTGCCCCAAAGCACACAGACACCCCTGGAGGCTCCTGCAGAGACCTGATCCAGCCTCCCTGAGGGAGGATGTACCAAACCAACCTGCTTTGAAGCACAACTCCATCTGACACAACACAGAGTGGTGCCAACTGTCATCCCTGCCTGATCCACTGCAAGGGAAAAATGGGGAGTGGGAATTTCAGGGTTTGCAGCTCCAGGATAGAGCAGGTTGCCATGGTGATGCCAGGGTTGTTTTGGGTTTTTTCCCCCCCTGTTCTGTTTATTTTTTTTTCCCTCCTCCCTTGCCACTCTTTGGGGTTGAGCAGAAGGAGCTGGCAGGCTGCTGGGAGGATTTGTTAGCTCCAAAATAGGACAGGGTTCAGGGCAAGGGGGGAAATGCTGCAGTGGTCAGCAGCACGAGCCTGGCCCTGCTCTGTGCTCTGTGCTCTCAGGGAAGGTGTAAATCAGGGCTGGGCAAACACCAGGGCAGTGCCAGAGCTCGCTGGCCTTGCCTTGTCCTCGAAGGGGATCTGTGGTAAACTCCTCAAGGATTTCCTGCCACTGCTGATGAATTAGGAATAATAAAAGGAAGGGAAGAGCAGAATGGGAAATTTAGAGCCACTTGTACAGCCCCGGGCTGGGCAGGGCTCACCAGAGCTGGGCACCAGCTTGGTGCCAGCCCAGAGCTCTTCCTGGGATCATTCCTGCACGGACCTGGCTGGGGTTTGGTGGAGCCTGGCTGGTGCCACCCTCCTGGGCTGCAGGGATGAGCCCTGGGGGACCAGGAGACCAGTGAGAGGCCAGCTCCTGTGAAGCTGAGCAGATCCTGGGATCTGGATCAGGTTTTCCTCATCCCTGCTGCCACCCCAGCCTCTGTGCCCCTTCCAGCCCTGCCCACACTGCCCAGAACCACCTCCTTGACCACTCAGTTTGCTTTTTTTCAACCTGGTAACAGCGCTCTTGAAATAATGAACCTGAGCAGCCTAATTAAAGGAACCAAGAAATCCTTTAGGGACAATTTGCCTGGAGCCCACGGCAAGGTCACAGCTCCCTCTGCACTGCCCCTGATCCACCCCCGGCAGCCCCCAGCCCTGCCCTGTGGGATTCCCTCCGCTCCAAGCTCAAATCTGGAGCAAGGAGAGGTCTCAGGACAACCTGGGCTCCCCACAGGGCCCTTTTTGGCAATCCTCACCCTGCCTGTGTGATCCTCCCAGGGTATGGAAACAACCACTGCCTTTTCCATGGGGACACGGAATAAACGGGTCTGGCAGAGTGCCCTGCAATTCCTCCTCTCCTGTTCCCAGTGATGGGAAGAGAAATCTCTGGTTGTGAAAGAGCAAAATGAAGAAGAGGGGGAGGTTTCTAGAGAGGAACCTGGAGGATCCACAGGTTCTAGAGAGCCCTGAGCCAGCATAGGCACACGAGGCACCTTCCATCTGCTCTGAGCCTCTTCCTGCTCACCAGCCACGGGGATCCTTTGGGTTTGGGTTCCCGGACTGGGCTCCCTTCTGCTGCTTGGCCACAGCTCCACAGATTGGCAGTGGAGAGGTCATTTGGAGCTGCTTGAAGGAAAACCAGAGACTCCTGGAGCAGCAGGAGGAAGGACTGGCTGGTCCTGGGGGCTGTGGGGTGCTGTCTGTGACTATTAGAGGCAGCACCAGCCCTGCAGGTGCTGGGCACGAGGGTCAGGGTGCATCCTGCCTGATCCTGATGCTGATTGTGCAGCCTCCCTGCACAGGCAGCAGCTTTTTCTCTGCACTGACTCCCATATTTTCCCTGTCTGCATCTGCTGATGAGGATTTCAGCCCATCTGCTGCAGAGAGCACTCCCCCAGCACTGGTCTCTCAGTACCTACCCTCTCCACTCCGAGGCATTTATAGGTCAGCTTATCTGCAGGGCTCAATTCCTGCTTTACATCTCCATTCTTTTTTCCTTTCCCAGCTCTTTTCGTTTTCACCTTTGCACTTCAGGCTCTGTGAGCATCCCAAGGCATGTGAATCCTGCCTGGCAAAGGCAGGGAGCAGGTCTGTGGGGCCGTGGCATCTGGCAGGCTGCAGGACAGCGTGGTGCAGAGCTGGCACTGCCCTGCTCAGCCAGCCCTGCCTTGGTGTGAGCATCATTAACATCCCAGCAATTAGTGGAGCTGGGCTGATTTGCATTGAGCTCAGAGCATAAAGAATTCCAGGCCAGATGGTAAATTGTGTGTGTGTGTTTGCTCCTGAAAATGACAGGAATAGTCCTTGTGGTGTGTGGGGTCTTTGGGATGATCTTGCCTGCCTGGCCTTGGGAACAAGCCCTGGCAGCTCATGGCACAGGGTTCTGGATCTGCCTTTGGGTGTGGAGGAGGAGCAGCCCCCCAGGAATGTTCATCCAGCACAGATCAATCCCCTGATCCAGTTGTATTTTATATCCTTGAGTAAATTACTGCCCTTCTGTGTCCCACCGCTGTGCCCAGTGTGGAACAGACCCACAGCAGGGCTGCCAGGATTTGGGATTCAGCTTCCCTGAGCCCCTGGCAGGACTTTCCTGCACCTCCAGGCACCTCATGTGTGTCCTGGAAAAGCTCTGCCTGTCCCCAGTGCTTTGCCAGGATGAAGTGCTGTGCCAGAGGTTCACACGTGCCTCTCTCCACCGTGGAGCTTCTCCAGACCCTGCTCCAAATGTGCTGCCTTGGAACCACCACAAATATCTGCAGCTCTGCCCTGAAATGCAAATGAAGCTGAGGAAAAGAGCATCCAGCATAAATTTCTCCAGTTAAAAGTGAGACCATTGCCAAAGGTGGGGAAGAGCAGGTGCCTGACCCAGAGCACACCCATCCCTTGTCCTTCCCCACAGCATTCCTGCTAAACCCATCTTCTCCTGGGATGGGAAGAGGGATGGCTCAGCCTCGTGTTGGGCTGTGCTGGAGCAGGAAATGCTCTTTAAAGTGTGTGGAACCAGAGTTCACACTGGTCTGGTATGTAATTACACAATACCCCCCTAAGCCATGAAGAAGAAGGTGAAAAACAAAGACTACCCTCTGCCCTAAAAGCTCCATCTTGTTTTATATATATTACTATATTCTAAAATCTTCAACTCTGAGTTTTCCACCCTGTGGATATTACACACTTCTATTCAAACTCCACACCCACAGTCCCAGTTCTATCACTCAATTTTGGAAGCCTTCTCCACGGCCTCAGGTCAATGCAGTGTTCTCTTGGGGGTCAGTGTCCGTCAGCACAGGAAGCCTGAAATTCTCAGTAACCAGAGTTCCAACAGTCTGGGAGTATCTGGGATCCTCCCCATCCAGATCTGCTGTTTTCCCTGGAAAAACTTTATCACTTTGACAGCCTCTGGGCTCTGTTGGCCCCAGCCCTACAGAGAAACCACAGGTCAGATTTTGGGAATGCAGGCGATGGAGAGACCCCATGGCTGGAATTGGGAGACCCCAGTGTAGCCAGGGATGCCTGGGATCTGCTCCAGTCCTGCCCTGGGAATCAGAGAACCCCCAGGAACCCCCAGGCACCCACAGCACACACACAAACACCCCAATTCCAGCTTCCAGCGTGGATCCTCCTCTCCTTGCCAAACTCCCCCTGTCCCAGCCCGTGGCTTTCGAGGGAATCCAGGAGTGCTGGTGGCAAACAGGGACACAAACAAACAGCCAGGCTGGATTATTCCTCGTGGCTCTGATTGTCCCTTTGATGAAGGCAGACAAAGTCACCTCTCCTTCGTGTTGTTTTTGCTTTGTTTTTTATTTGTTTCTCTCCTTATAAAACTCATGTGAATAGGCCAGATGTGGTTGCCATAGCAACTTCCTCTCCTCGAGCAGCAGATGCTGGAAAAGGGTTTTTGCAGTTTAATCCTCCTGGAAATCTCCCCATCAGGGGTTGCTGGTGGAAGATGATACCAGGAGATGCTCAGCAACAGCGCTTGGCATATCTGAAGTGCCACGTGCTTCTTTTTGCATGAAGGAGCTGCCCTTTCCCCCTCTGGAAATGGCACCTGTCACAGAGAGAGCAGCAAATGGAGCCTAATGCCTCAGCTTAGATTGAAAGAGGCTTTCCCTGCACAGCTCCCAGGGCATTCCATGGGGATTCAGAGAGTGCAGATGCCTGTGCTTGGGCCCCCATCACATCTCCCCCATCCCAGTGTGTGGCTTGGGGTGTATAAATAAGTGTTTCCTTGGAGAAAAAAAAAATTGAGCTTGGCAAGAGCAGTTTCCCATTCTACATCCATGGATCAGTCACTTGGGAGGGAGCTGGTAACTCAGAGAAGGCATTAAATGATGTTGGAGACCAAAAGTGCCCTGCTCTGAGTGCACAGTGACACACAGAGCCCTCATTCTGCTGGGAAAGGGGGATTCCATTGCTCATTCCATGCAGGATTCCTGCCTCCCCTCGCACCCCCCTGCTGCCCCTGCTCCCTCTGCCTCCATCCCGCTCCCTGGGCTGTGCTGGTGCAGTTCCACCCCTCAAGCTCCTTAAGAGGATGGACAGGGAAGGCAGGAATTCAGCCTGGCTTGTTTAACAAAGATATATCCACTGGAAATAAAAAGCTTAGGAGCAGCAGCCGGAATTTAACTGGTGCAGGATGAGCTGTTCAGCCTCTCTTAAAAAAAGAAAAGCCTGTAGAACTTGACAGAAAGTAATAGCCATTGTATTTTTGCTTTTTCGTGGAACAGATTTTGTGTAGGCATGGCAGGAAACTTTGCGCCAATGGATTTTAACTCCGTTTAATTAAAGCAGCTGAAACGGAGTCAATTCCCTGCTTTGCAGCACAGAAATGCACAGAAAAGCCAAGTGCTTCTTCTTCAAGGCAAACCACGTCAGGGATGCATTTTCTGAAGGGAGGTTTTGCTTGTGTCAGGTCGTCTGAGCTTCCTTAACCCCAGATTTAACCCACGGTGGAGATTCCTCCAGGAAAAATGTGTCCTGTTCCATGTTTTACCACATCAGGACACAGAGTCATCCCCAAAGGGTCAGGGAGGGATTTATCCCAGAGCCAAACCACTGGTGACCCACAGGCTGGTGGAGCTTTCTTAAAAATAAGCCAGGATGTGATTTTTGGGGTTGTCCTGCGCAGGGACTCGATCCTTGTGGGTCCCTTCCGACTCAGGATATTTTGTGATTCTCTGTGAATGCCACAGTGGGATATCCCAGATTAATTCTGGGTTATGGAGCTGATTTGGGGGTATCCCAAGGCCAAGGGACCCTTCTGGACAGACCCAGCTCCTCTGGCAGGAGCAGGTTAAGCTGCATTTAAAATTTGTAGGGGTGAAGATGCCCCAGTCCCAGCAAGCAGCACATCCTGCTCGAGGGGAAAGAAACTCACATGTCTGTGGAGGAGATGGCTGAGGCTGGGCTTCCAAAATACTCCAAAATCCTCCATGCTGGGGGTTGCAACACCCAGGAACTCCTGCAGAGCCACATCTGTTGTGTTCCCTTCATGGGAATGAGTGAAGAGAACCTGGGATGAACGACTCAAACCTGAGCAATGGTCAGAACATTTCCAATTCACCACAGCTCTGTTCCTGCCTTCCTCTCTTTGCTTTCCACCAGGACAAAGCTTCATCTTTTGATTAAAGGAAGGAGGTGGGGATCAGCACTCCTGGGCTCTGCTCTTAACTCTGCCCCTAATTTGCTGTTTTTTCAGAGAGGTCACGTCTGATTAAACGCTCAGAGCTGGTGCAGGCTCCAAATTCTCTCTGACGTCAACGGGGACAACAGATCCAGAACCAGCTGGAAAACACAGCCTGGAAAGCATCTTCTGCTTCATTTTTCTGGGTTCACAACTCTCCTGCTCAGTGCTGGGGAGGAATTTATTCAGATTTGTGGGAAGGAGCCCGCGGGGTTCCTCTGGTTTGCTAGGATGGTGAATAAAAAGGAATTCAGCAATTCAGAGGCATCCTGAAATGAGAGAGATGCTCCCCTCACCCCAGCAGGGCATTGCCAAGGCCCAAACCTCATCCACAGCTGCAGGAGCAGCCCTGGTGTGCCACACTCTTGCTGTCCCCGTGGCCTCTGGGCTTGCTGAACCTGCAAGAGTTTGGGATTTGTGGGATTTGGTGACTTTGGGAAGTGCAGGGAAGGCACAGCCACGTCCCCATAACCGTGCTGGTGGTGTTTAAGAGGCTGGCAGGTGGCACTTCCTTGATGTTCCCAATTGCCACCACAAGGAGCAGGTAATTCCTCCTTCAGCCGCGATGGAGAGCGGGCAGGAGGTGCAATTCCAGCTCCTCCAGCACAGCCCCTCCCTGCCCGAGTGCCCTTCCCCTCGCAGAAAACCCAGCTCGTTACTCCAGCTGCTCCTGCCAGACCCCACTAGTTTGGAAATCCGTGGATAGGAGCAGTTCCTGACCCTGTGCCTGCAGCTCTGGGGCTCTCTCTAAGTGAGGGAAATTACAGCTGCTCTGAGCTCTGCCCTGCTCTCTCCTTTGGGCTTTTCTCCTGGCAGAGGTGCGGGCAGAGCACGGGAAATGGGCCCATTTCTCACTGTCAGTCAGCCCTTGTCAGAGGGCTGCAGGGACAGCAGATCCTGCCCGGGAAGAGGCTGCACTTCCACAGCTGCTCCGCAGAAATCCCTTTTAAGCAAACACCAGCAAATTCCTTTGAAGCACAAACCAGAGTTTTAATCACCTGGTTTGGGCTCCTGCACAGCTCCTGGGGCACTGCCAGAGGTTGGGCACGGGGCACCTTCTGTGCCTTCATTTGCAAGTGGCCATTAGGAGTGATTAATTAAAATGATGCTTTTTAACCCTTTGAAGGCATCTCTGAGCACCTGGGGCTGCACAGCCAGGGCTGAGCTCCCTGAACTGTGGGATGGAGATGCAGGGGAGAAGTGGAGGAAAGCTCAATCCTCTTTTGCCATCAAAATAACACAAAATTTGTCGGTTTGAACAAATCCCAGGGTTTGGATTCTCTGGGCTGTGCTTTGACCCACAGCTCGTAGCAATGACTGAAGGATGACACTCCCAGCAGCCTTGCAAAATGAGGTGCAACTTCCAGCCTAAAGAACCACTGCAAAAACTACTTATCCCATCAAACTGAGCTCCCTAATCCATATTACTCAAAAAAAAATTTAAAAAAAGAATTAAAAAAAGATAGAAAAACCTGGCTCTTTCAGGGGCAGGCTGCAGCTGAGGCATGTAGCAAGCTCCTACTTAGAATCACTTATCACCCAGGATCCCCAGGCTGGGCCGTGATGCATAATTCATGTTTTTTGAGAACCCAGCCCAGTCTGGCACCTCCCAGCTCTTCGGAAAAAGCAACTTGGGCATCTGGGTGAGCAGGGAGCTTGGCCCCTCGGTGTTCCCGTGGCTGTGACAGTCTGGCGAGGGCTGTGCTAAGTTTATCCCTGGTCCTCCCCGCACATCCCCCTCGCTCCAGCCTTTCCTGGTGAATCTCCCGTGCAGAGCCGGCTTCCAGCAGCTCAGGAAGGAGCCGAGAGGTTTGAAAAGCGACAAAAAAGGAGATGAGTCCTCGTTCAAGGTTCTGTCCCTCTGTTCCAACCGCGGCTGGGCCCAGGTTTGGGATTTGTGGTGATTCAGCGCATCCATGGAGAGGGCGAGGGGGAGAAAGGAGACAGGGAAGAGGAGCCAGCAGCCTTTTATTCCGGGACCCGCTTGGAAACGCTCTCTAAAAGGCTGATAAATAATGAATAGTGCTTCTGAGCATATTGCAGGCACGGGGAGCTCCTGCTGCACTTGGCCAGGAGCGGCTGGAGGCCTCACAGGCCTCGCGTCAGGGCCGTGATTCCATCTACTCATTAACTCCTCATGGACAACGAGCAGCGTTTAACATCAAAAAGGAAAGAGCTGAGCTTTGCTTTTCACACTCAGCATCATGTCCTGAGTGGGAGCACAGGGAGGATGGAGGGGATTTGGACAAACTGCTCCAAACTCCAAGCTGGGATCTGGAGCCTCCAATTCCCTCGCCAGGCGCCAGGTAAAGCCAGGATATCTTTCCCAAATCAATTCTCCTTCACTTAACTTTGTCTCCACAGGGTTGGGATCTCCTTCTGTCAGTAGCAATGAATACTTCCTGTGCTGGGTGCTTTCCAGAGGCATTTCCAGAGCTCAGGGGAAGGAGGGGTCTGCCCTACCCCTCTGTACACTGATTTTCCACTCACCATCACTGGCTGGGTTTGCACATTTCCAGGGGATGCTCCTTGCTGGGAAAGGAGGGCTCAGGGCAGCTCCTTCCCAGAGAGCTGGATGACATTGATGATTTATTTCGCGCTCTCTCTGAGGTAATTATGTACCTAGACAGTCTTAAAATGTGTATTTCTTTTCTCCAGCAGACCAGAACAGCTTCTTTGGTTCCAGTCTAGCAAATAAATATGTATTTACACACTTTATTTAGATGGGTATTACTTTCCCACAAGACTGGCATAATTCTCTTGTGCTGGTGTTTTATGGAAACCTGTATTTGTACATTAGTTTGGAAGATTTATGACAAGTTAGATGGACCACAGCAGCCTTGGCCATGGCTGCAGCTCGAGGAGCAGCGTGTGGAGACACGTGGGGGGTGAGGGTGGAGGTGGAACACGTGGATTCCTTGGGATGTGCATCCAGAGGAGGAGGAGGAGAAGGAGGAGGAGGAGGAGATGTCCTTGCTGTGCTTTCAGCTGTTCTCAAAATGTATTTAAAAAAAAAAAAAATCAGCATTAAAATGTCAGGCCAGCTCTAAAACTGAGGTGAAACTTGAGGGAGAGGCCACCAAATGTGTCACCAGCGTGTCAGGTTTGGCATTTCAGTGTTCTGGCTCAGTGGGATCATCCTCATCCCTGCATCATCCCCCTCCATCCTCCAGGCTGCAGCTCCTGGCCAGGCAGCTCAGACCCTCTCCAGCCCTGGTTCCAGGAGGGTTTCACTCCTGGATGTGCCACATTCAGCCCCCTCTGTCCCTGTGGGCAAAAGGGGATCAGTGACCAGAGTTCCTGATTCCTGCTGCTTTCTCCTGGAAAGGAGAGAGAAACCAGCCCAGCCCTGAGCTACAGGATGGAGAGGAGGGAGCTTTCCTGTCCCCCAGAGCTCTGGGAGGAGGGAAAATGGGAAAATCACATTTCCCTGCTGTTGCACACGCAGCAACGCCGTGGCTGGATTAACCCGGGCAAGCAGCAGTCTATAATACATTAAATTCTTGTATCGTTTCCTAAAGCTGCTTAACTCAGCACCTCCATGCATTTGACACACATTAGGAGGTTGTAGCAATTAATCTGGAAAATCAGCAGCAGCTCAGGCCGGGGCAGGGCTGGGGGTGCCAATTCCAGCCCAGGGTCTGACCTGAGCCCTGGCCCTCCCTGCCCTCAGCCCAGAACATTCCATGTGTGCCTGCCATGAAGCCATGGCTGGTCCTGCTGGCTTTAAGGGAACTATCTAATCTCCTTTAAATTAAGCATATGATTGGGTTTTGGCTAGATTGGGTCCTTAGGCCTTAATCTCTTTATGCCCCACTTTCTCAATCTGTAAAATAGTAATTATCTCCTTCACGGGGCTAAATTAATTTCCCATATTTCACTGATGCTCATTTTGGCAATGTGCAGGTTGCCATTTTCCCAGAGATTGCAATTTGCATGCTGCTCAGCAAATTCTGGATTATTTATCCATACACACATCACATACACAAATCCAAGCCTCAGGGGAAAAAGAAAAACCCAAAAAACAAACCCTAAATGCCACGATGGCCCAGAGAGGATGTAAGCAATAACAGCAAGGATAACAAAAATGCAATTCAGGGATTCAAAGGATTTAGTGAATGGAGAATAGGCTGAGTTGCACTAAAAAAAAAAAAAAAGGCAAGAAACTCAGCTGATTTAAGAAGCAATGAAAAAAATAATGAATATCAAACAGAATGGAAGAGCTTAATTAAGAATTAACTTTTTTTTTTTCAAGTACAGCTTGGGAGAGCTGGTGGTGGTCAGTGCAGAGGGCAAGGAAAGAAATGGAGACATGTTTTTAATACCTTCATGAATGTCAGGGGGGAAAAAGAAAAGAAATATCTGTCATGGCCAAGTCTCTGCTTTGCAGGACCTGCAGGGGTTTGGGGAGAAGCTGATAAATGTCACAGGGGGGGAAACCTGAAAAGGAGAAAGGGAAATTCCTAAAAAAAAAAACCCAGGAATTCCCCTTTAAATTTCAGAATAACCCAGGGAGCAGTGGCGGGGTAGGACCAGGAGGAGATTTTGCTGCTGCAGCTGCCACTTGCACGTTCCTTGTTTGTGGCAGGCTGCAAACAAGCAGAGATTCCATCAGGGATGAGGCAGCGGTGCAGAAATGTTGGGCAGATGGAATCTTGTTTGGCTGTGTCTCCTCAGCACGTCTCAGGTGCTGATAAGGTTTGAAAGGCTCGGAGCTCAGTAATGTTCATCAAGATAAAATCAAAGCCCCCTTGTTTTCCAGAAGGACTCGCTCCATGCAAAGGTAAATAAAGCCCCAAACCTTTCCGGTAAATCCTCCTGGGGAGCCGCGGGGCTTTGACATCACGGTTTTCATTTTTTCCTGCCACAGTGTGAGGAGAAAAAGGGAAAGAAGGCAACAAGTGCTGGAGCAGCACCCGCCTGGCTGAGCCTAATTCCCATGCACCGACTCTGCTCAGCTCCTTGGGAATGAAGGCATGAAAGGAAAGGAGGGAAAAGAAAAAAAAGCCAGGTAATTGAAAGGAGTAATTCAATTTGGGAAGAATTATTCTCCTAATGATTTATGCCTTCATTAATGACTGATTGAACAAATGGTTGGGGTTTTTTTTGGTTTTTTTTTGGTTTTTTTTTTTTTTTTTCTTTCTCACCAGGAATTGAGGTGCTGCTGGGGGTTTATTGGGTGCCACAGGCACAGAAAGTCACTTGTCTCCAGTTAAATCCTTCGTGCTGCCTCTCCTCCTGCCCTCGGATCCATAGGATCTGCAAGCAGCAGTTTTTATGGCAAACTTCCATGGCTTCACAAAAATGGGACCAGGAGCTCCAAGGAATGAATGGAGTCATGGGACAGGGCAGGGAGGGCACAGACACTGCAAAGGGACCTCCCCGTGCCCTGTGCCACCCTGGAACTGCTCCAGGCCACGTTGGGCAGGGCTTGGAACAACCTGGGATGGAGGAAAAAATCCAGAGGGTGGAACAAGACGAGCTTTAAGCTCCCAACCCAAATAATTCTCAGATTCTGTGTTAATTCCTTGCTGTGTGTCTTTTCCTCGTTGATATTAGAAACAAACCCCAGAAACGCAGGCTCGGGCAGGTTCACAGGGGTCACATCCACAGGAAAATCTCCCGATTGCAGCAGCCCTGGGGGCAGGAGGCTCCTGGGTTAGCAAAGCCCTTAAAATTCATGATCCATCCTCAGCACTGCCGGTGCCTGCAGGCTCGAGTCGGGCGTGTGTCCTTCAAGTGCCTTCAATTAAACACCCTCGGAAAGTTCACACGCTGCTAATTGGGCTCGGAACTGCTCCGTGCCCTAATTGGGGTTGTTCTGCTGGCAGAGGGGTGACCCAGCTCCAGAGTGCACCAAAATCACTTCGGGCCACGCAAGCTGAGGCTGCAGGAGCAGAATGGGGGGACAAACCAGTCCCTGCGTCCTGAGACGCATTTTCAGCGCTTCAGTTCAGCCTGGAGGGTGCCGTGGTGAGGCTGGGGAGGTGCAGGGGGGCTGGAGGCTGCAGCAGGTCCTTGCTGATGGGGGTTTGATCGCCTGCAGGGATGAAGGTCAGAGCTGCTGTCACTCAGGGCTCTGCTCCCCTCAGCTCAGCAGTGCTGACCCTGCTGCTGCTGGATCCCAGCTCCGTGCAGGTGATGTGCAAACATATTTAAGGTTTTTTTTTTTTTGTTGTTGTTGTTGTCTATTTGCAGGAGCAATATCAATTTGCAGAGATGAGCTCAATTAACATAACTCATTACTTTTCCACGTGGAGCTGAGGAAACCAACGCTCTGTGTCACGGCAGCACCTCCTTTGGAGGGACCATCCGGGGGAATCGCTGGATGTGTTCATGTCTGCCTGCTGGGGTGATTGAGCAGCAAAGAGCTTTTCTTCCCTCCTGTAAAATGGGAAAATTCCCTTTTGCTGAGCAGAGAAGGAGCTTGTGTGGGAGCAGAATAAAAATGTCTTTGGCAAACATTTTTTTTTTTTTTGCCATAGACACAAGCTGGGGAACATCACTGCAGTCTGCACCCTCATGGCAAACACCACCTGCTTTTTTAGGGGAAGAAATACAGAAATTTTATTACTGCTGAGGAAAAACTGAAGCCATTTTGAAGGTTTTTAATGCAAACTTTTATTTTTTCAGGTTAAGCCCTTCTTTGTTTGAAAATAAGAGAGCCTGGGTTCATTTATTGGTAACACAGAATCACAGAAAGGGTAAGGTTGGAACAGCAGTGGGGTCATCTGGTCCAACATCGCTGCTCCAACACCAATAATTAAAATTAATTGATTAAATAGATGAAAGAGGAGGGAGATGAGGGCTGGTTTGGGATCAGGAGCAGAGTTGTCTCCTCTGAGCCTTCCTGTGCATCCCAGGGACCCCACGGGATCTCTGTGTCCTGTCTGTTGTCCCCAAAGATTTTTGGGGTGTGGGATGTCACTGTCACCCTGGAAGGATGAAGGAGGAGCCAGTGAACATCTCACTGTCCTCTGAGCTTTACTACTCATTTTATTTCTGCTCAAAAAATATTCCTATGGATGATTTTGGCATTTTTTTGTTTTTTGTCCTCTAGTACACAAATGGAAAGGAAAACCATTATGAATGTGTGTGCCAGCGTGGAGGGCACAGCCCCACCGTGCCCAGGGGCTTTGCCCTCTCTCTGATTATCCTTTATTTGCTTTTTGGCCCTCAGCTGGGGCTGGGGTTGGGGCTGGGATGTGAGGAGGTGCCCTCCTGGCTCTTGCTTGGAGAAAAGGGCTTTTTTTGACAAATTTCAATGGCAGCAGGAGCAGCTCACCCTGCCAAGAAGGATGCTGGGCACCAGCATATTTAGCCTGAGCACCTGAGGAGAGCAGGAAGGGGAGGGGATTGGTTCTCTGGCATTCTCTGCCAGCCAAAACGAGGTGGGAGAGCTGTGAAGGGCTCGGGCACCTGCCCGGGCACTGCTCCTGCTGCAGGTCTGGGAGCGAGCTCTGATTAGTGCAGGGAGCAGGGACAGAGCTCCTGTGGCTCCCTGCCAGCTCCTCAGCCGTGCTGGCTCCCAGAAAAACCCTTCAGAAATCTCCTCCTGCCCCTCAGCTGAGCCAGAGCAGGGGCACAGTGCCCACCCCTGCCCTGGCCCTGCTGCAAACACCAGGGGCTGGCCTGGAGATGGGAATTGCAGTGGAATCCATCCCCCCTGCCTCTGCTCCTGCTCTCAGCTGAGCCTTGGAAACGTTTCCGCACTTAACTCCGTGTGTGATTATGGGCTGGCTGCCTGGGGAAGCAGCCCTTGCTGGACTCCTCATTTTCCTAAGCAGGAAAGGAGGAGAGGCAGCAATTATCCAAACCATGCATCATGCTCAGGGTTATTTTTTTTGTGCCCAGGCTGGAGCAGGGGCTGTGTGGGGTGGGCACCACAGAGTGTCCCCTGAGTGGCCGTGTTTGGTGGCACTGCCACCATCCAGCTTTTGTTGTGCTTTGCTGCCAGCACCGGTGAGAAGCAACGCCAGTGATTTGTGTCTTTGGGGATGAAGTTTCAGGTTTTGATGCACGAGCCAAATTAAAAGATTATTTTTCCTCTCCACAAACAAATCCCCTCTTCCCCTTGCTGCCAGCACAGACATCTGCTCCTCTGCAAAGGCTCGTGCCACGGAGAGATCCCCCTGCCTCGTGTCCCACTGTCCCCTCCCTGCTCTCATCTGCATCTTCTGTATTTTCTTTGCATTCTGCTGCTCAGATTCCCTGCTCAGATGTGCTAACAGTGCCAGGGGGGGTTGTTTTCTGAAATGCTGGTAACCTCTCACTGTTATTTGTCTTAGCCCTCCCCACGTGCTGCTGTTGTCATCGAAGTGGGAATCCTGCAGGGGTTCTGTCAAACAGGAGAGGGGTGGAGGCACAGGTCAGGGCTCTGGAGTGGTGCTGAGCAGCTCTGTGGGGTTTTAGAGCCATGCCTGGAGCTTTTCCATCAGGGAAGAGCAGGAATGTGGGGAGGGCTGGGTTTGATGGGCAACTGAGCACCCAGGGCCTCGAGGGGCAGCCTGGAAAAGAGCAAACCCGGGGACTGCTGTGGGATTTCCATCCTCAGAAAGTGTAATTCCAGCTGTGTGTAAGTGGAATTCCTCCCTGCCCATCTCAGCTGCTTTGTTCTGCTGTTTGGAGTCCCCATCCCAGCACCCGCTCACCCAACCCAGCAGCAGCTCTAGGAGCCCCAGGGCTGCTCCACACCTGACAGCTTTTGGGGCTTTTTCAACCACTCTGGAATTACAAAATGGACTTTGTTGTGCCCTGCTGGTCCCCTGTGGGGCTGCTGTCCCCTGCAGAAGGGTCCCTGTTTTGGTGACCCTGTGCCAGTGTCCCTGTCCTTTCTGGGGGCTGGCCCCCTCGGGGCTGGGCTGCATTTTGGGGTCCCCAGGGTCTGTTGATGGGGACAAGAGCATTTCCCTCCAGCTGGCTGCTCCTTCCTGGCCACACCAAGGAGCAGAACCTTGGCTTAGCTGCAAACTTCACATTCCTGTCAAAGGGGATGGTTCTGACCAGTGGGAAACGCCACTTTATTTCAGTCCAGGTTTTCCAGCTCCTCCTCAAGCCCTCAAAAAATCCCATAATTACTTATTCTCCCTTCTTGGAATCTCTTTTCTCTTCCCAGAGAAGAAAACCAAGAGAAAGCCTCACAACTGGGTGAGGACCCATCACTTTTTGAGGGAGCATTGGGTTGGTTCAGAGCAGGATTTCCCAACGAGAGCCTCGTGCCCTCCCGCTGCCTCTCCTTCCCTCCCTGTGCAGATGGAAGGCAGCAGCTTTTTAATTATTAAAATTAGTGCATCCTTAAAATCACATAGCCTGCTTTTGGCTCTGCAAATCACTGCTTTCGTGAGAGAGGAGCAGTAATAAAATTAACCGACAGAGAGGAATAAACAAGTGGCACAGATGTAAATATTATATAATCTGCATTTCCTAAAATATCCCTGGCTCGGCATCAGGAGTGGGATTCAGCAGAGAACCAAAGCAAGGATGCTGATGGAAAACAAACAATAATAGCAGGCAAATAGTAATTAATCATTCTTGGGGATTAATGTTTGCCTGCAAACCTCCTGCCAAACACTCCAGGTGTTTTATGTCCCCCTGGACCTCCCTTGATGCTGCTCAGGTGATGGTGGGAGAAGTGGGGAAACTGAGGCAGGTGGGAAGCCACCGGTTCTGGGCTTTTGGTGAAGGTGTTATTTCCCAAGTGAGCCCTTCCAGGTTTGTATTCCAGGCTGGAGCAGGTTTTTAGGTGCTGCAAAGTGACCTGAGGCATTTTAAACCAGCAGAGTGGAGCCCAGCTCTGTCTGCTCCTGGGGAACCCCTTTGCCACACAGCTCCTGGAAAATATCCCACCCTGCTTTCCCTTTTTGCAGTGCACCATAGCTATCTGAAGATTCCCTTGGAAAAGCTGGAATTCCACCTGGCTGTGATGTTTTAATGGACAAATTAGTGCCAGGTCAGCTGCCCTGTGTCGGGTGGTGACAGCAGAGCACCAGCCCAGCCTGGAGGGGCTGCTCCAGCCCTGGCACTGCTGTGCCCGTTTATCAGCACATTTATTGCGTTTATCAGCACATTTATTGCGTTTATCAGCAGATTTATTGCATTTATCAGCACATTTGTTGCGTTTATCAGCCCATTTCTTGCAGTTCTCCAGTGGCTGCTGCTCCCTGGGATTGCTTCTGGCCTGGGGAAGGGGCAGTGCTGGGTGTTGGCATCGTGAGCATCCCAGAAAACACCTCCAGGAGCAGCACTCCGGGCACCACCCGCCTCCAGGCCGAGCAAAAGGAGTCCTGCAGCTTCTGGGGACACTAAAAGTGACCCACAGAGACCTGACAGAAGTCACTGCAGGCTGGGTGACACCCACAGCTTTTAAGGCACTTTGAATTTGCTCCCGTGCTTGGGAATCCGTGGCTGTGCTGGCTGCGAGGTGCCAATCGCTCTTAATGTCCCACGTTTGAAGTCACACTGGAGGGACACGTCCCCTCTGGTGAGATGTCGGAGTCCAGCACGTCCCTCTGGCTGCCCTGGCTGGCTCCAGACCCTGGAGGGGGCTCAGGGACATTGGCAAGGACTCAAAACCACCTGTGGCTTCGATTTTAGCCCGTGGAAAAAAACTGCCAACTCTGGATGAGGAATTACAAGCCACAAGGGTTTGAGTGGTGTAATAGGGGAATTGACACAGGGTGAAAAAGTAGAATTTTGGGTTTTTTAGAATGTGATTCAGGGGTACGAGATGGAGGGATTTGGGCGTGTCCTGGCCTTCTTCTCCTTCGTCTTGTCCTCCATGTCTTGCTGTGATGGTGACACTTTTCTATTGGTTTAGGGTAGAGATTCGCTGTCTGACATGGGTGGTATTGGCACAAATCTGTAAACATACCACACGTAATTTTGAGTTTATAATGTGGGAGCTGCCCGAGGCTCGGGGCAGACTGCCATGGCTTCTGTACTAGCCAGAGCTCAGCAGGTCAGAGAAACTGTTATAGATAAGGAAAAATAAACAACCTTGAAAACTCGACTTCACCCATTCCAGACCTCTTCTTCTGCTTCCTAGGGGAACAAGGACTTTCAGGATTTCGGGGTCATCCCAAGCAAAGCAGACCCTGTCAGTGAGTCACAGGCTGCTGCTGTCACTCGGTACCTGCAGGGAGGGATGAGTAACCCACGCCGTGACACAGCACAGCCCGGTGTAAATATTGCCTTGGGGTTTGTGCCTCCCCAAGCCCCCAGAACATTCATTTCCTTTCGGTTTGGAAACACTGCCAGCCTGCTGTTCCCTGCCACAGCAGCTGGGTCAGGTGCTGATGGGGAGATGCTGCGCTTCCCCCACCTCCTCTCACCCTGTCCCTGCTGGAAAAATTGGAATTACACTTGGCTGTAATGCTCCCCCCTGCCTTGGAAAAACTGGAATTGCACCTGGCTGCGATGCTCCCCCACCTTGGAAAAACTGAAATTACACCTGTGATGCTCTCCCCTTGGAAAAACTGAAATTACACCTGTGATGCTCTCCCCTTGGAAAAACTGAAATTACACCTGGCTGTGATGCTCTCCCTTTGGAAAAGCTGGAATTACACCTAGCTGTGATGCTCTCCCCTTAAAAAAACTGAAATAGCTCCTGTGATGCTTTCCCCTTGGAAAAGCTGGAATTGCACCTGTGATGCTCTCCCCCCCCCCTTATAAAAGCTGGACTTGCACCCGGCTATGATGCTTTCCCCTTGGAAAAGCTGGAATTGCACCTGGCTGTGATGTTCCCTCTCGGAAAAGCTGGAATTGCACCTGTGATGCTCTCCCCCCTTAAAAAAGCTGGAATTGCGCCTGGCTGTGATGTTAACCCCTCGGAAAAGCTGGAATTGCGCCTGGCTGTGATGTTAACCCCTCGGAAAAGCTGGAATTGCGCCTGGCTGTGATGTTAACCCCTCGGAAAAGCTGGAATTGCACCTGGCTGTGATGTTAACCCCTCGGAAAAGCTGGAATTGCGCCTGGCTGTGATGCTCAGCCGCTCTCTCCCCACTCCCCAGCCCGCAGGCAGTGCCGGCCCCGCTGCCTGCGGGCAGGACAAGGATCAATATCCCGGGAGAGCAGCCCTGGCCCTCCTGCGTGAGAGGGATTCACAACACCTCGCATCAAAAGCCCTCCTTTAATCCGGGAGACAGCGGTCGATGGGAAATTAACTGAGCTTTGGGCGCGATTGCTCCGCCAGGAAGGGGCTGCGGGGGGATGAACTCATCCCTGCTCTGCGGCGGAATCAAAAGGGGCCGCTCCCAGCTGCCTCCAGCCCGTTTGATATTTGGCTTTTTTTTGCTTTTCCATCAGCCTGCAGACAGCTCCTGCTCCGAGAGAGTTGATGCTCCATCAGCACGGGGGGCGTGGGGCAGGGAGGGAGGTAGGAAAAGGTGATGTGGCACCGGGATGTGACTCCAGTCCCTTCCCAGAGCTCTTTTTGCCTCACTCGCATCATTTACAAGGACGCCAGGCTCCTCGTGGCACTGGTGGTGGCCAGGACCGGCTCACACAGGTGACACTCATCGCTGTGGGACACCAGGAATGACCCCACGGCTGAGGGGCAGAGTCCCCACAGTCCATCCCACACTCTGAGTATCCCTCCCACCCCATTGGCAATACCCGAGCCAGAAGTGAAGCCAGGCACGTGTGGGAAGGATTTAAATGTGATTCCAATCTCGTGCGAGGCAATCTCTGCACATAAAACAGGTGAAGGGCCGCGTTCCCCCAAGGCACCCCGAGCATCAGAGCGAGGGCAAATCAAAAGAATAAAGTACATGATTATAGACAGCAGAAAATCCTTTGCAAAATTGTTCCAATTGCCTTTGAAACTGCTGCCAGAGATGCTACTTCCTTTTGTGTTATTACTGTTTTGAAGGGGGGGAAGAGAAATAAAAAAAGAAAAATCTGTATTCTCCCCAAAGCAGGTTGCCGCTGTACTTTTTGTAAATGCCTGCCATCTCATCAGCACCACATTAAACCAACATTTCGAATTCCAACCAGCGATGCTCGTGGATAAATGGAGCAGTAATGGCAGGAATTAGCAAGCAGGGCACAGGATTGAGGCAGCGATGATTTACGAGGCTCAGGCAGGAACAATCAAAGGCATCAGATCACTTCTTTGCTGCCCTGCGTGCACCTATTTGCATTTTATCCCTGACAGCTGGATTTTAAAGGGAACTTCTCGCCCGACTGGCGAAGAGATCCTGCTCCTTTTTTCCTTCTCAGCTGAAGAAAATCGTTAGGAACTGGGTGAGGAGGCTGGAATTTCTCCCTGCAGCTGGTGGGGTGCTTTTCCCCCAGGAGCAGCCGTGCCACTGATGGGTTTGGGGCCGCTCCTCTCAAAGGGAAAGGGCTGGAGATGCTCCCAGGCTCTCAAGGCGGTGCAGTGAGAAGGAGCTGCAGGAAAAAAAGCTCTTCCCCCATCCCAGGGGATTCCCCCGAGTTATCCTGAGCTTGTTTCTGGGGCAGCACACGGAGCTGGGAAAGGAGAAAAGCAGGAATGTGCCGGACTTAAACTCCCCTAAAATGCTGCTGGCGCCTGGGTGTAAATCAGGTGAAAACCATCGGTGGCTGCGGGGTTTTATGGCCGGGAGCTGCTGTGTGTAAATCCTTCTCAATGGACTTTGTGGGAAGATCCTAAACAGGGCCGTGTGACCCCAGTGGCCTCGGTGGCTTCCATGACAAGAGATTTCCTGCCACCCTCTGCTGAAAAGGGGCTGGCTGTGGGATGGGGATGGGGGAGATGCTCAGGGAGGGGAAGGATGGGAATATAGGGGGCAAAAGCAGAGCCCCCGGGGGCTGGAGGCTGCTCCCTGCCATGGGAGGGACAAGGGAAGGAAAGGACAAGGAAATTCATCTGATTTGTGTTCTGCAGGAGATGGAAATGCAGCAAGCACAGGGAAGCTGCTGGAATGTTCCCTCCTGGCTCTGACACGTGGGAGCAGGAGCCAGGAGGGACCTTGAGCACCAAAGCACAGCTTGAGGTGGGTTCTGGAGGAATGAGGATGGAGGGGCTGCAATGGCAGCCTTTGTGTCTAATAAAGGGAAATTTATTCTGGAGGCCCCTGCAGAGTCAGACCATGACAATATCAATCTCAGCTGGTGGCTTTCTGATCCAAATCTCTGAGTGAAAGAAAAAAAAAATATTGCAGCTCCTTGTCCCATTGTGGAAAGAAATGGAACTGGGAGAAAACAGGGTCAGGAAAATGTGGGGGGCACTGCTGGATGGACCTGATGGGATCCACACTGCTCCCATGGGGTCACGGAGTGGTTTGGGGTGGAAGGGGCTTAAAGCTCATCCCATCCCACCCCTGCCATGGCAGGGACACCTTCCCCTGTCCCAGGGTGCTCAAACCCTGTCCAGCCTGGCCTTGGGCACTGCCAGGGATGCAGGGGCAGCCACAGCTGCTCTGGGCACCCTGTGCCAGGGCCTGCCCACCCTGCCAGGGAAGGATTTCTCCCCACAATCCAATCTAACCCTGCATTAGGGTGGCCCAGAGCTGCAAGGATGGAGGGACACAGGGCATTGCCCAGGCTGCCACATCCCTGACCCTGCAAGGTCTTATTTGGGTTTTTTTTTTTTTTTTTGTTTCTCCCCTTTTCCGACACAAAGCATTGACAACACGGAGCCTGGTTCATTTGGGAGGGGGGCAGCAGACACATTTGTACTGTGCTGTTTCTCTGGGTATTTTAATACCATTTAAAATCGATTTTTATTGCTGCTCAAGTGCCAAAGTCTCAGGTAAGTGCAGAGCTGGCTGGCTTTGCTGTTCCTGGGCTGTCCCGTTCCCAGGTGAGGCAATGGCTGTGCCAGGAGCACTTTGTGGCTCCCCCAGCACCAACACTGGTCCCACACCTCAATCTGGGTGAAAGAAAACCAGAATTTGGCCCCAGGAGGCTTCTCCCAGAAAACAGAAGGAAACACAGAACAGGCAGCTCTGTCAGAACCCCAAATGTTTCATCAATTCTTGCTTAACTCAGCAAACCTTCCTCAGATAGAAAGTTTGCAATTATTACCTGGATCAAGACAGCTTAATTAAGCAATTAGGATGTGAAGCTAAGAGCCCTTGCAGAGCTGCAGTGCTTTAATTTCAGGCTGCTCGTGCGTGCAGGAGAGTGATGGTTTGGGAAAAGGCAACATTTCTTTTCCTTTCCCTTCCCTCCAAACACCACCACCATCAAATTAATGAGATGGGGCACTTCCACAGGCACTGGTGGGAATTTTGCCTGGCTCAGGATGCAGTAAATCACTGAGTAAAGCCCCGTCACCAGCCTTGCTCCAGCTGGAGCCAATGGCTCCTTGGAGAGCCCTCTGAAGGCAGGATGGCTCCTGAAAGTCCCTCCTGTGGCTTCCACACGAGTAAACAAAGCAGGGAGGTGGCTCCAGGGAGGGATGTGCTGGACAAGCTCCAAAATCTCTGGGATCAGAGCTGCAGCTTTCCAGTGATTCTCACTCAGCCAGCTCCAAACAGGGTGAGGGTGGGGAGTCAGGAGGCACAGGACACACTCCTGGACATCGCTCTGGGCTCTGTCTGGAGGCATTTTGAGCTCTGCCCATCTGCCTGGGGACATTCTGGCAGCAGAAACGCCCCTTTAGCACAGGGACTGCTGGTGGGGAGGGAATGACACGGAGAAATTCCCCCTCCACCACCTCCTTGGGGACCAGCGGTTCCATGGGGCACAGCTCTGCTTCCACAGCTCTGGGAAAAACCTGAATTTCAAAGGGAAAAAAAAAAAAAACCCAAAACTAACTCTGCCGGGTCTGTGGGCTCCTTAACCTCCCTCTCTGGTGACCTGGAAACAGCAGAGCTCCCTGGTGTGAAAAACGCCAATCACTTGGTTTTTAAAATTTTTAAATTTTAATAATAATAGAATGGTTATAAAAGTAGTAATACAATTAGAATAATAAAAATTTAGAGTTAGGACAATTACAAGATAATAAAAAGCAAAGAATTACAGATGTCTGGATGCTCTCGGGCACTGAAGCCATGACAAGCATGCCTTGTGAACAAAGGAATCACCTTAAAAGCAACAGCCTGTTGCATATACAAAACACTTCATGATTATGCATATATTTTATTTAAAACAAGAACTTCGTCTGGTACTTGTCAAAAAATTTCTGTTAATTCCCAGGCGCCTTCGAGTCTCAGTCAGGCTTGAAGAAGTTAATTTCTGTTGATAAGGAAAGCCATAAATTCCTCTCCTCTGGAAAATTTAGGGGTTTCTGTAATTGTTATCCTTGTGTGAAGAATTCCTTGATTATCTCATCTCTTTCTTGAGCTAGTTAAAAAGTATCTTACATAGTATAGTTTCTATTTTAACATTGTGTTATAACATAAAAATACATTCAACACACTAACTTGAGAGAATTAATCCAGCATAACTTTCCAACATTACACATATAATATTCATTGTAACTATTGCAAAAAGCCAATCATAAAAGATGCATTTTTCACACTGGTGTCCCACGTGCTGCCATCCTCCCCTGCCCACGGATGGGTTTGGCAGCTCCTGGTGCTCGGCAGCCGGGCAGCGCCGGGGGCTGGGCTCAGGAGTGAACAGGGGAAGGACAGAGCTGAGTGATTTCTGACTTGGGCCATAAAATCTTTATGGGAAGCGAGGAGAAGCCCTGGAGGTTTGAGATTGTACAATTCTGGTTCCAGGCTGGTTGGGGCTGGAATTGAAATTCCCGTTCTGCAGCCCCAGAGGTGCCAGAGCAGGGTGGCACCAGCCAAATCCCACCAGGAGCACTGGGAGGGGACAGCAGGGCCCTGCTTGGGTCACTTGGGAGCAAACATCAAAGAAACGATGGGTTTGGAGCCCACAAGAAAAAAATATTATTATATTATTAATATATTATTATAAAATTATTGTGCAAACTCTGAGAAATTCTGTGCTATTTCCATTTAACAGCACGAACCCACCAACACATCCATGAAATGTGGAGGCTCCAGGTGGGACCTTGCCCAATCCTGGTGGTGTTTTCATTGCCTGGATGGGTTTTGAGGTTGTCTTTTGGGGTCTGATCCAATGGGACTCCTACTAAAGACAGTTCCAAGCACAATAGATGAGGAGGAGGATGGGAAAGGAAGTGGATTTCCATCCAGAGTGCTGATTTAGACTGCTCCCTTTGGGGCTGTCCCCTTAAGGAAGCCTAAAATCATAATTAAAGACTGCAGGCACAAACCACAGCTTTTCCTTAATATCTTTAGGTAATTAAAATTTGTCAGTGGGGGAGGATTAGCACAGGTTTTACACGGGATTTCAATTTAAACTTCTTCTGATCCCTCAAAGTTTCTGCCTATCAATTTTTTCAGCAAACTTTAATCTGACAAACTCTAATAGAGCTGCAAATGAGACCCAGGGAGGTCTGGCTCATGTGAGACGTGCTGGATCTGGGGGCCTGGTGGAACAACCTGGGCTGGCTGGGCTGAGGATGCAGCCAGAAACACAGAAATGTGAGAAAACTGATCCTGACTGGAATGAAAGCAGTGAAGACAAGGCTGACTTAGCTGAGGTTTTGAGCCAGAGGTGTCCAGACAAGGCTCCATCACCTGCCCATCTTCAAATCATGCTCAGTGCCTGCTCCAGCACAGGACCATCAGAAAGAGCTGATGGATTTGGACAGGAGGAAGATGTTAAGCAGGAAAAAAACCCTACTTTATAAAGAGGTTTTAAGTAGAAAAGTCAGGATTTGATTTCCATCTCACTTGGGAAAAACCACAGACCTTGTGTAGGGAAATTTGAGATAAAACACCCAGGTACTCACTGGAGACACAACAGCACAAACATTTATTTATCACTGAACATTCCAGCTGGAAATAAAACATCGGCTGTAATTTGTCCTGTTGAAAACACAGCAGTGGTTTTTGGTTTGGTTTTTTTTTTTTTTTTTTTTCATTCCCTGCTCCCGACTCTTTCCACCCAGCCACAAAAGTGGGTGGAAGTCAAAACTGCTGAGCCAAAAACTGTAATGGATGTACAGAAGGAGAGGAAGGCAATGCCTGGGATTCCAATTTACTGCAGCGCCCGTGGGTGGGGGCTGTGATTGCCCACAAGGAAATTGCCAGGGATGCAGATATTTTGCAGAGCTCCTTATTTACCTTCTCCTTTACTTTGCAAGTAAATAAGAGATTCAATAAGAGTTGGCAATTTTCTCACCCACAGCCTCCGAGCAGCTCTCTATTTTTGATGATGAGTAGTAATTCCAACGTTTCTCCTCAAAAAAAGCCCTGGCACGCACACAAACCCTCCCACCCTTCCACACTTTATATTTTCCTAATGGAAAGGTTTTACTTTAGTAAGAAATTACCCTTCATTTATGGAAGAAAACATTTGATTACTTGGAAAAAAAAAAAGAATAAAATCCCTGCTGAGCCACAGTGATGGATGGTTTTGTGTTGCTGAAATGCCCCCGGGTTTTTTTGGGGGTCTTTTTGATGTAAAATATGAAATTCAGATGGCATCAGTGGGTTGGGAAGCTGTGGGAAGCAGATCCCATTGGCATCTGCCTTCCTGACTGGGAATATCAGCTGGAATTTCCTGCAGAGGCACCTCAGGGTGACAATTTGGAGTGAGGGAAGGTGGGGAGATGGGGGAGAAGGGAACCCAGCCCTGGGGATTGTCCCCAGGAGAGGGCTGGGAAGTGCAGGTGGCGTTTCCATGGGATCAAAACCGTTTGGAAAATCCAATTCCCAGCAGGTTTGGGAGCTGGACACCACCACGGTGCATCAGCAAAGGATGTGGATGGTGCTGGGCATCCCATTCCTGACAGGAGGATTTATCCTCAGCAGCAGCAACCCATTTTGAAGAGACCTCCAGGGAAACGATGGAATTTCCAGTGGCTCCATGGGGGAGAGGTGGGAGGGAAGGGCTGGGAGCTGGGACTGGTGTTCCCAGCAAAACCTTGCTTTGAACAGCACCTGCTAAAGCCAGCCTGGGCTCCAGGCTTCCAGCAGCAAAATGTCTGCATTTGGAGGCAGCTGCTGAGGATGGCAGAGCCCATCCATGATGGAGAGACACAAATTCCAGGCTGCTTTGGGCTGGAAGGGACCCAGGGAATCAGTGCAGGGACACCTTCCACTATCCCAGGCTGCTCCAAGCCCTGTCCAGCCTGACCTTGAACATTCCAGGGGTGAGTTTTCCAGGAGTTTCCTGCACTCTCTCAGACCCCAGGTGCAATATTTGGGGACCACTTCTCATCTGGCCCAGACAGAAAATGACTCTCCTTGAATCCAGAGCTGTTGGCAATCAGCAAGTGAAGGTTGGAGCCAGCCTGGGCCAGGCAGAGGTGGCTCCAGGCCAAAGCTCCAGGAAAACTCATGGAAAACTCCTGGGAAGGTGCCTCTCATCCCCTGAATTAGCTCCCTGCAGCTTCAAAAAAAAGTCCTGAATAATGTAGACAGGAATATGAGCACAGGACAATCTGGCTGTCACCCAGCTTATCCAAATATTGCTATTTTTGGGCTCTGTTTGAGTTTCTCTGCTCCTCAGAGGCACATCCCAAGATCCTGGTGCTTTTGATCTGGGACACGCTGAATAATTCCATTTAAACAATAATGAAAGAGGATTTTTTTTCCCACCATGCTGTCACCATAGCAACCACTGATGTCATAAATGTGGGGACATGACTTCATGGCAGCACCTGAGCTCAGGAGGAACCTCTGCTCCAGAGCAAATATCCTGCAGGAGAGAGGGAAATATGGAAAACTGAGGGAACAGCAGAGCATTGCTTTCCATAAATTCCTTTTCCCTCTGCTGAGGGTGAACATCCCTTCCCAAGGCATCCAATGGGTTGGTAGGAAGAGACAGAATTTGGGGAAGTGGTTTGGCAGCTTCTGACCCATTCCCAGCCCTCCCTTGGGAAGCTGCAGAGCTGCACAGATGAGGAGGTTGTAAATAATTCCAAAGGGATAAAGGATTTTTTAAAGATTTTCTTGACAGCGCTGGGGTGGAATCCAGGGGTTGGAGCCCAAGCCCTGCTCCCCAGGAGAGGGAAAAAGCTGTCCTGTTATATCAGGAGCCTGTGAGAGCAAATGAGAATTAAAGGGGGGAATTAAAGCCATCTGAGGGAATCCAAGGCACCACTGATGGAAAATCTCTGTGGGAAGAGCTCCCTGCTCGTCCCTGGGATTGCTCTGGGATGGCTGAGCCGAGCTCTTGGGAGGCATCCTGGACCAAAATAAAATGAACTGAGGCATTTCCAATTCAGCCTGGAGGCGATCTCTGTCTGCAGCCCGTGGTTCACTTCACCATCTGGCAGGAGGAGCTGAAATCCATTTCCATCAGAGGCTTTGCCAGAAGCAGGAATAAAGGCAAGGTGGGAGCTGGTTTTTCCTTGAGGCTCCTGCTGCCTGGGCAAGCAGGAGGCTTTGCTTGAGCCCCTCTTGTCATTGCCTAAAAAAATAAAAACTGCAGCAAAAAGCAAACCCAGAGGGGTCTTTGTCTCCCCACAGCCTGGGGATTTTTATTCCAGTTATTCCCAGCCTGGCTGCTCAAAGAGTCCTTTCTTCTGGTGTGTAATTCTTAAAAATGGCTCTGTGGGGTTCACTCTCATCAATAACAGGGATCTGAGGGCCAGGAGCACATCCCAGCATCCCAGTGCAGATCCAGCACCTGGGAAAGGGAGAAAGCAGGGCCACGCTGGATATTCAGGGTGATTTTTAGTCCCCCAAAAGGCAGATCAGATGAGGCCAGCTCTCTAAAGCTGCTCCACGTCCACACAGATATTTCACACAATATTTTGCAGAACAGAGTCTGCTGTGTCTGCTGGGAGCCTGATTTTCCTGCTCGTGCTGGTGCCTGCCAATAACAAATAGATCCATTTACAAAATCTCTGTCATTGTCACCAGGCAAGTTCCTGCAGGGCCACCGAGACGTGGGCCTCAGGCCAAGTTTTATTGCTCCCTTCATCATCCCCCCCCCTCCCCACGTTTGGGTTGCCTGCACTGAATTTTCAAAACCTATTATTCACATCAGCCTGGGGTTCCAGGGAATGGGTTTTCAATAGTTTGCAAATATCATATTTGGAACAAAAGCCATTCCCCCTCTGCAGAAAAAAAAAAAAAAACAAAGGGATGTGTGTTGGAGGCTTCAGCAGGTTCCTGCTGGGAGGCTGAGAAGGGATTTTGCTGCTCTGTGGGTTTTCCATGTGGCAGTGACAGGCAGAGGTGCTCTGGTGATGCCAACTGGGATTGTGCAGAGGAGTGAGAGGTCAAAAAAATGCCCAAAAAAACCTGCACAGTGCCCAAAAATGCCTCTGAAACAGCCAAGAGGCTGCCCTGCAGCTATAAATATCAAAGAACAAGTCTGTGGTCTGTCCTGAAGCCACAACTTCCCCAGGCTGGGACAGGGATGGCTCCTGATGGAGATGCCCTGGGGAGAAGGAAGGGAGAGGGACTGAGCATCCTCTTGCTCCTTCCTTCCTGCCACAACCAGATTTATGGGCCAGAGAGCTCCAGGGCACAGCTCAGAGCGTGGTTTGTTCAGGGAATGCACTTGAACTGCCTCAAGTCCCCCAGTTTCTCCCTCAATTCCCCCAATTTTTCACCCCCTGCTGCACACAGGAGGGGCTGGGCCCTCTCCAGCTCCTCTCCCTGCTGGAAGTTTCCCTTCTCAGCAGCTATTTCCATCCCCTGCCCCAACCCTCCTCCCTCCCTGGCCATAACAGCATTTCAGCCACCAAAGTGGGACAAAGGACGATTTCATATTTCCCTGTTGTCCTTGAGATTAAATATTCTTTAATAATAACACCAAAAAGGCTTAGAGCAACAGAGGGAATCCTCCAGAGGTCCCATTAATTCAGCACAGCCAAGAGACACAGGATTACAGGGTGGGTCAGGCTCTGCCCACTGCAAGGTGCAGGATTTATTTGTCCCAAAACAATGGGGCTTTTCTGAGCTGGTTTCACGTAGAAGCTTAAAATCAGGAGGATGTTAATCTGCTTTTCCAGTCCCTGCCTTTAATCAAAGCCTGTTGTAATTAATGTGCACGCTAATAACTGTGGAAATGCAGGGCAGGTTTAATGGGAAGAGCCTGCACAAATGGAATTTCAGCCAGAAAATGCAGTTTGGGGTGGTTTGGGGCTTTCTGAAGAGCCACCAGGCTGCTGCTCCAGGGAAGGAGCTGCGCTCCCTTCACACCACAATGGACCAGTTAAACTCTTCCCAGGCAAAATCCCACCTGATTTGGTGAGTGAGGAGTGCCAGAAAAAGGCAGGAGGTGGAAAAGAGCCTGAGTGGGTGTTTTACCCCTCCACAGCCCCTTGGGAGCTGCCACCGTGGAGAAGATGGGAAATCACACCTGGGACAGGTTGGAAATCAACGCTGACATCATGAGAGTGCCAGCAGGGGATGGAGAGAGCCACAGCCCTGCCCTGCCATTGAATATTCCCTAGTGGGAAAAAAAAAAAAAAAAAAATGGTCTGGATGGAGAGAAATGCAGAAACTTGTTGAATTAACCCAGAGATTTAATGTCCAGCTGTCGTGGAGTTTAGAGGCATAAAAGATTACTGAGCTCTGAGGTCCTTTGCCACAGGGACCAACAATTTCTGCTGCAACGGGGCTATCAAGAATTGGGATTGTGTTTTATGGGGCTGATATATGGCCCCATAAAGGAGAGACAAGGTCTCTTTCTTTCCTCTTCGAGTAGTCAGTGCAAAGACACGCTGCAAAGACACAATAAACTCAGCTGGAATGCTCAGGATTCCAAAGCAGCAATGCCAAAGTCTCCATATTATTACTATTAATTATTCCTATTATGACATTAATTTCTAAGCCATCAATCTCCACACTATTTGGGTACTATGACTTAAATTTAGCTCAAAATTAGCATACATTAGCTAAATTAATGTAACATACCATATGTGGCAAAAACTAACACAACATAATGTGGAATAAATTACAATAATTTAACATTGACTCTCAGGACTTGATGAGACTGTAAATCTTCTTTAAGAACCGAGATTAAAGCAAGAAACATTCAAAAGTAAATTTGTTTTACGCAGGAACAGCCTTTGCAAAGGCCGTGTTTTGAAACACAGTTCATTTAGGGAAAGGTTTAATCCAATTTGCCACTTAATGGCTTTGCTTTGCAATTACAACGTTCCCTTCCACCCAGAGCACCTGCAGCACTTCCCCAGGAATAAATTATTTGCTGTGGGTCTTGCAAAACCAAGGAGCATCCCTGGGTTTTACAGGAATGGGAATGAGTTGTGGATAAACCAGAGCCCAGGCCGGGCTAGGCCTCGGAGTTCCTGACTGCTGCTTCTCCACAAAATCATCCATAAAATAAAATCATCCACAAAATCATCTGTGAAATAAAATCATCCACAAAATCATCCATAAAATAAAATCATTCATAAAATCCCTGCTGCTGCTGGGGCAGTGATGGAACCTCCTCCCTCAGGCTCTGCCTGGATGGAGGGGACAGGCAGAGCCCCGTGGGATGGAGGTGCTGGCGATTCCCACTCCAAGGAGGATGCCAAAGCTTCTTCCCACCCCGTGTGTTGTTGGAGGAGGTGCCCAGCTTTAACGGAGCGACGTTTTCACTGCAAGAATCACACTGAGCTCCTGCTGGAACCCTCCTCCCTGCCCGCTGCTTGGGGTGGCTCTTCCTGTCCACATCCAGGGATCCCCACAGGGAAACTCTTCCCTCATTGCCTTGTCCTCAGAAAAACACAAAGAACACAGGGAAACTCTTCCCTCATTGCCTTGTCCCTCAGAAAAACACTAAGAACACAGGGAAACTCTTCCCTCATTGCCTTGTCCTTCAGAAAAGCACAAAGAACACAGGGAAACTCTTCCCTCATTGCCTGGTCCCCCAGAAAAACACAAAGAACACAGGGAAGCTCTTTCCCCACTGCCTTATCCCTCAGAAGGACACAGGGGAAACTCTTCCCCCATTCTCCTGTCCCTCAGAAAAACACAAGGAGCACAGGGAAACTCTTCCCCCATTGCCTTGTCCCTCAGAAGGACACAGGGAAACCCTTCCCCCATTCTCTTGTCCCTCAGAGGGACACAAGGAACACAGGGAAACTTGTTCCCTCATCTCCTTGTCCCTCCGAGCTTTGCTGCAATTCCTGCTCTCCGGGATCATCCCAACCTCATCTCCCTCTCCATGGGAAGCTCCCTCTTCCTGGAGAGCCTCCAGGGAGGAAGGGAGAGGAGGGACAGTGAAGACATTGCCCTTGGAAAATGCAGGAGCAGGTCTGTTAGTCAGAGGAAATCCATTACTCAGGATGATGGATGCCCTTTCCCCGCTGTGCTCTGGAATTCAAACCCGGATCTGTGCTGCAGCTTGCTGAGGACACTCATTTACATGACAAGTACACAGATTCCAACCCCCTGGATTTCTGCTGGATTGCAGAGCTGCTCTGGCCTTTGGAGACTTTGCCCCTTTCTTTAGGAATCCCACCCAAACGCCCCAAATCCCCCATGGCATGTGAGGGAGCACAAGCACTGCTTCCCCCAAGGGAATTGGGGTGAGTTTGGGGGAGCCCAGGGGGTGTCTGAGGGGATTTGCTCATCGGGAACAGCTCAGGGGTGGTCCTGAGATCCCAAGAGATGCTTGTGGGGAAGATGAGAGGCCTCGTGTTTCCTCCATGGATCATCCTGAGCCAGAATTCCTGAGTCCCAAACACACCCCAGAGCCACCAGCAGCCCAGTTCCTGCAGGATGGGGACAGATCCTCACCTAAAAAACCTTTGACCCCAAACCAAGGGGGAAAACAATTAGGAAAGCTGGCTCCAAGTGCACTGGGATAGGAGAAAGGAGATGAGGAAGGTGAAATTCCTGCCCTGCATCCCTGCATCCCTCCCTCCTGTGTGCTGCAACCTGCTGAGGAGCTCCCATTGCAGGAATAAATCCCTACAAATCAGCATCTATGGCATGGAACAACATTCCCATGGAAATTGTCATTTTCCTACACTAAAAAAAAAAAAAAAAAAAAAAAAAATAAAAGGGTTTTAAGCCAGGAACAGGGATGATGAAAGCCTTGAGGTCCTTGGCACCACCCTCAGCAGGAAGGTGCTGATGGAGGGAAATATTATTTTTCAATATTAAACCAATCTTGAAGTGACTCAGAATCCGGTGACAGAGGGGTAATTGAATCAAGCAACTCCAAATCATTTCACCTTTGGAGTAAGAAAATGCACAAGTGGGGAAAATTACAAATGAAATGTTCCAGAGCATCTGAAATCTGGTTTTGGGGTATTTTTACATCCCATCCTCTGAGATGTTATGACACAATGGCAAAATGTGAAAACACAGGGATTTTCTGAGCGATAAAAAAATTAAAATTTCGCTCACTCCTCGGCAGGCGTGAGCTCAATGTTATGAAGGAGGTTTTAAAGCTGTGGAGAAGGTGATGAAAGAATATTAATGATATTCTTAGATGAGCAGTAAAATACACTGATGCTGCTAATAAATTGTAGCTGCTTCCGTGGCCCTTGGGATTTGGGATGGATACAAGCTGATCTGAGAGAGAATTTTGGTTGTGCTTTGCTGGAATGGGCTGGAGGAGAAAGGTTAAAACTGGGGACGGCGGCTGTGTGGGGAGGACACAACGAAACCTGGGGTGATTCATCACCTTAGAACAAAGCAGCTCACGACTGAAGGGACCATTGGAAATGCAGCTAAAACCTCCAAATTATTCATCAGTCCCCAAGCTGGGCCTGCTTTTTATCGTGCAAATAAGATGTCAGATCTCAGGAGCCTTAATTCGGTCCCTGCTTCCCCAATTTGGTGGCCCATCCATAACGATTTGCTGTTAAATACCCCACGTTCACCAATTCCTCCGTTTATTGGCTTCATTTGAAACCATCCTGGCCATCTTTTTCTGTCTTCAGGAGATATGACAGAGCCCTTCCACGGAGAGAATTGACTATAAAAGGTGCTAATAAAGGAATCAATCTAACATTATAGCACATATTTAGAATTAATTCTACCTATTCTCCCCCCCTTTAGCGGCACCTAATAACAGCAGGAATTACCTGGAAAGGTGCAGCCCTTGATTTAAAAACTCATGTGTGGCAGGGTAATGGGAATTAAAAATGAATTGCCATTCCTAATGGTTTCCCACAGCATCCATCTCTCTGTCAGGGCTTCCCAAACAACACAGCCTGAAATGAGTCTGGCTTGTTTTAAGACTCTTCCTAATGATCCTCGGAATGAATCTCTGTGATTTGGCAACGTCATTTTGGAGTAAAATATCAGCTCTCGTTTTTTTTTTTTTTTTTTTTTTTTTTTGCGTTGATGGCACACAAGCAGCTCTTCACTTAGCAGTGGATAAAATAAAGTGCATTATTGGAGGAGGATCGGACGTTTTGTTGCTCTGCCACCACGAGCACCCCACGTTGGTGGGGTCATGGTGGGAAGTAGCTCTGATTTGAGAGATGGATCTTTTCTTCCTCTTGCTGAGGTGTGGGATAGGTGCAGGTCTGGTTCCTCAGCAGGCTGTGCCATTCCCAAATGGATATTGCCGGGTTTTGCAGCCTGCAGCACACCTGGACAATCCATCCCTATTTAAGTGACAATCCATCCCTATTTAAGTGACAATCCCGTCCCTATTTAAGTGGCAATCCCGTCCCTATTTAAGTGGCAATCCCGTCCCTATTTAAGTGACAATCCCGTCCCTATTTAAGTGGCAATCCCGTCCCTATTTAAGTGGCAATCCCGTCCCTATTTAAGTGGCAATCCCTTCCCTATTTAAGTGACAATTCTGTCCCTATTTAAGTGGCAATCCCGTCCCTATTTAAGTGGCAATCCCGTCCCTATTTAAGCGCAGTCCTGACCCCACCCTGTTCGTGTGGAGTACAAACCTCACCGGTGCGCTGGCTGAGGCATTAAAGCATTATTTTCCTTTCCCCCCCGTATTTTCCCAAGACCTAAAGTTTTCCACATCCCAAGGGAAATAAAAAGACAACGAAGCTTTGAGATTCCCTGGCACAGAGCTCCCTGGGATCCTTCGTGGTGCCACCAGCAGCCCTGGCACGGGGGCAGAGGCGCCTCAGCTCCCCGGCACAGATGCCTCGAAAGAGGTGTGGAAGGAGAGACACCAAAAATAAACTCGGGGCTTTCCCTTTTCTTTCCTTGCAGGGCAGATCCTACAGGCTCAGGCTGAGGGTGGTTCGTGCCCAGCCCCTGCGTGTGGGTGCCCATAAAGGTGTCCCAATGTCCCTGTGTCCCCATCCCCCTGGGTGTCCCCATCTCCCCGCACAGGTGACACAAATCAGATGCAGACCCGGTTCAGCTCCAGCATTCCCAGTTCTGGGTGCAGCCTGGGGGCTGGGATTCCTCTGATTTCAAGCACCATCCCTCTGGGTACCAAGGACATTAAAGGAGCTGCTTTCAATTTCCATCTTCTGAGGGGTTTATTAATAAACGCTGTGGGTAAATATCCTCCATCCAATTATGACAAACACCTTGAAGGTACAGTGTCCTTTTCAACAAACATTAGATGCCTTATTAAATCCAAATTAAATGCTCACTGAGGGCCATTCATTGACAAAAAGCTGTTTCCCAGAGTAATGAGCAGGTCACCTCAGCGGGGTATTTCTGCCCGACCTTGGCTCCTGAGGGACAGCCCTGCAGAGTGCACCAAAAGCTGGGCTGATGAATGGCTCTGGCAAAATGCTCTTGACCTTAGGAGACACTCCAAAGTGATGAACACTTAATGATGAAAGGCTTCAGCAAGAGATTTGTTTTAATTTCTGGCCAGAACGTGCAATTTTCAGGCCCTTTGCTTGGTGGGGGAGGGAAGGGATGGAGAGTGGAGGGTAAATTTCAGTATTTGACCAAAGCTGGTTTAACAGCATCGCTGAAAGGCGCTGAAGGGGCTGTGGGGGACGTGCAGGGCTTCCCTCAGCCCCTCTAAATTCAGGACAGATGGAACCACTGGGCTTTTCCTTGGGGTCTTTGGGGGTGCCACCCCTAACACCCCCCACCCTCCTGGCCCCACAGCATCCTCACAGCTTTTTGTTTTCTCAGCCCTTCACGTCCAAGGGGACACCAGCTAAAGCCCCGCATCACCTCATCCCTCTGAGTTCTGAGATCCCTTCTTCCCAAATTCCAGCATGCTGAGGTGCCAGGGAGAGCCCCACACCTCCTGAGCAGTGAAGCCTTTGCTCTCCTCCCTTCTGAAGGCAATAAAAGGAATGAGAGGAATGACGGTGCCATCTGCTCCCGTGCTTGTCACCTGCTCTGACAAGGCCATTTGTTTGTGTTTCTGTCACACACATCCCCTGGGCAGCCCAGCAATCCCAGTGCCTTTTCCCTGGCACTCTCAGTCCAGTTCCAGCCCAGCAACCCCAGTGCCTTTTCCCTGGCACTCTCAGTCCAGTTCCAGCCCAGCAACCCCAGTGCCTTTTCCCTGGCACTCTCAGTCCAGTTCCAGCCCAGCAATCCCAGTGCCTTTTCCCTGGCACTCTCAGAAAGGTGGGAACAGAAGCATCGAGGTGCATCCTTCACTTGGAGGAGCACAGGAGGGGATGGAGAGGTTGTTCCTGAGCTGGAGATCAGACAAGCCCTGGGTCAGAACTTCAAGGCTCGGAGCCAGGCTGAGACCAGCCAGGGACCCCAAAAACCTGTCAGTGTGGTGGCAATAATGACATCACTGGGGTGGCCAGGAAAAGATGTGGGGATTTCACCATGCAAAATGAAAGGATGAACAAAACAAAAGTGAACAGGAGGTAAAGGAAGGGAGGGGATGGCTTCAGTCTCTCTCAGGGTTGGCTGGGAAAGCAGTAGAGGAGGGTAAGAAAGGGAAAAAGAAAGATTTGGCTGGAAAATTCACTTGGAATCACAAATCAAAGTCCCCATGGAGCAAGGTTTGAGGAAGACTTGCCCGCAGAGCTGCAGGTCCCCACGGGGCCGGGCTTGGTGACAATGGCTTGTGTGAGCGTTTTATACCTGGGGCCAAAGTGCCCCTCGGAAAATGACACCCAAAATTCCCCCTGGGAGTGTCAGCCCTGCACTCCTGACCCTCGGGCAGCCTCAGGGACTGGGAATGGCACCTCAGGGACTGGTGGATACTGGTGTGACCCTCTGAGTGAGGCACCAGCAGCAGGCACCAGCTCTTCATCCATCTCTCCGAGGAATTGAGAGGGATTTTTCCCTGAGTGCAGGAAGATGTATTGGTTCAATCTAAAAGCTCAGCAAACACTCACAGGGCCTGGGCTCCAGAGGGATTCTTCTGTTCTTTCTTTCTTTTTCTTTTCTTTTTTTTTTTTTTCCCCACCAACTAATTACATTTAAACAAATTCTCACTCTTGAGCTTGTTGGGAAGTGTCAGCTCCTGTTTTTGTCAGCTGGCCTCTCCCTGGCTGAGCTTGCCTGGCACTTTCATTAACCTTGCAGGGCATTTTGCTTATGAAACAGTGGAACAAGGGAACAATGTGCCACTTGGCCTGGAGTTCCAGTCCAGCTGCTCTTTAATTGGCCTGTGGCCTGTGTTTTAAAGTGGCCCAGCCTCCATCCCGCAGGTTCCTCTCTGCCCTCACCTCAAAGATAACCCCAGGGAAAGACAAGATGCAGCACAGATGAAATAGGAGAGTCTCCATCCCTGTGGATGTTGCTAAAATCCATCTCCTACACTTGGAGTGAGAGGCAGGACCTCACCTTATCCCAAGGCATTGCTCTTTTGTGATGGGCATTTGGGGACTATCCCACCTTAAAGACAGTGGAGAGTGCAATAGTGCAATCACAGACCCCAAATTCTTGATTTTTAAGTCTTTTTCTTTAACCTTTTCTTTTTCACAGGTGTTGGAGGGAGGGCTCTGCACTGTCACAGATGACATCATTAATTTGGATTTCAGAAAGCCTCCAGGAAGATCTCTGCTGTCAGCTCTGCTCTTTTTTCTTTTTTTTTTTTTTTTCTTTTTTTAATTTTTTTTTTATTTTAGCTACTAGACAAGCCAAGGAGATTTAGGAAAGCCCCGAGGGCATGGCAGGAGGACAGGCCCTGCAAGATGAAGAGTTTGGCAGCCAGCTTGGGACGGGCAGGCTCACGTGCCTCTCATACAGAGAGAATTCAGCCCAGCTTTGTCTCCAGGAGCATAAATCAGCCTGACACTGGGAACAGGAGCCATCCTACCCTGGGGAAAAGTCACCCTCAGCCCACGAGCACCAGCTCTGCTCCAGCACAGAGAATTCCATCTCCCACCTGGCTGCCCCATCCCTGGAAGTGTCCAAGGCCAGGCTGGCTGGGGTTTGGGGAGTTCTCCTGCCAATCTACACCAAAGAGCAGAAATTCAGGATCCTATGGGGCAACAAACAACTGGCTTGCTTTGCATCCAGCTTTCCCTGACCCTTCCCTCCCTGCTCACCCCATAGCCAGCTTTCCCTGACCCTTCCCTCCCTGCTCACCCCATCTCCAGCTTTCCCTGACCCTTCCCTCCCTGCTCACCCCATATCCAGCTTTCCCTGACCTTTCCCTCCCTGCTCACCCCATATCCAGCTTTCCCTGACCTTTCCCTCCCTGCTCACCCCATATCCAGCTTTCCCTGACCTTTCCCTCCCTGCTCACCCCATATCCAGCTTTCCCTGACCTTTCTCTTCCTGCTCACCCCATAGCCAGCTTTCCCTGATCCTTTTCTCCCTGCTCACACCATCTCCAGCTTTCCCTCATCTTTCCCTCCCTGCTCACCCCATATCCAGCTTTCCCTGACCTTTCCCTCCCTGCTCACCCCATATCCAGCTTTCCCTGACCTTTCTCTTCCTGCTCACCCCATATCCAGTTTTCCCTCATCTTTCCCTCTCTGCTGAGCCCATCCAGCTTTCCCTGAGCCCTCCCTGCCTGCTCCCCCCATCCTTCAGCCCTGCAGGAACTTTTCAGGTTTGTCTCTTCCTCCTACGCTGCCCCAAGGTGATTCAGCCCCCTGGTCTTTATTCAGAGCCACTTTTGGCAGTGGCTGTGTTATTTATTTCCTGCTGTCCCCAAAGAATTGTCCCTCTGCTGCCTCCTCTGACAGGGTTAAGTCTTCTCCTCTGTGAAATAAAGGAACCTCTTTTCCTGTCCTGGGAAAATAATGCTGATGGCACCAGGAAAAAGTGGCAGTAGATCAGATCAAGCCATGATACACAGAACTTAAAATGGGCTTCAAGGTAGGGAAAAGCTGCCAGAATTCAAGAAGCACTTGGACAAGGCTCTCAGGCACAGGGGATGATTTTAGGGGGTCCTGTGCAGGGCCAGGAGTTGGATTTGATGATCCTTGTGGGTCCCTTCCAGCTCAGAGTAATCCATGATTCTAAACAAAGCCAGGAGTTTTCTCCAGAACACCAACAAAACAGCAAATTACATTCACAAAGTGTGTTCAGACCTGCCAGTCCTGGGATTTCATTTTCAAATCAGGCAAGAGTGAGGGGGGAAGTGACCTCTGTGGGATCTCAGGAAAATCTCACCAAAAAAATCCCACAGAACTCCAAACTGAGCACTGCAATGCTCCAGTACAGACCAGTTTGGTTCCACAAGAGCACAAAACATCCCTCAGCTGCTCCTCAGAGCTTCCGTGGCTGCTGGGGCTGTCCCAGAGCACCAGTACAGCCCAGGAGCTTGCAGGGAAAATATTGCCCAGTTTGATGCCTTCTCCTTTGGAATAATCCCACAGCTGGGTCCTGACACTGCTGTTAAATGCCCTGGACAGCAGCACGACTAAAACCAAAATATAAAAGCCAGGAGAGAGACTGGGAGAAATATGTGCAGGGAACAGTCTATTAATACCTGCCTACACTGCCAGTGGCTTTAATCAGCACTAATAATCCCTCACTGTCAGCAGCATTTCCATTCGCCCTCTAATTTTAAATAATTATTATAATAAAGATTCTATTACCAAATGCTGGAAACAGTGTCCTTGTCACTAAAACTGTACCTGGTAATTGAAAAACAAACCAGCAGAGGATCTATCAGGCACAAACCCCAAAGAAAGGGAGCATTAAGTACCAGGCTGCAGAGCCCTTTGCTTGTCATAACCCATTAGGGGTTTCATTACACATCCTGCTGGAGCTGGGAATGCAGGAAAAGCCAGAGCTGGGAAGGGAAGACCTAAAGGGGCAGAATATTCCAGGGAAATAAGGTTTGTGTCAGCATTGTTCTGCTGGAATAAAACATCTGGCAGGAGGATTGGCCTTGGCTCCTGTAGGGGGAAATTCCCACATCAGCACCAGCCACCTCCAAGTGCCTTTTGTGCATTGAGGTGTTTTTTTTTTTTTTTTTTTTTTTAATCTTTTCATTCATTCTGCTTTGTGCAGGAAAATCCTGGAATCACAAACTGCTTTGGGTTGGAAGGGAGCTCAAAAATCACCCAGCTCCATCCCCTGCCATGGGCACACTTCCCACTCTCCCAGGCTGCTCCAATTCCCATCCAACCTGCCCTTGGACACTGCCAGGGGACGAGGCTGCAAATTCTCTTCAAGCAATCCTATAAACCCCAAAGAAATCCTATAGAAATCCTGTTCCTTTGAAGCCAGTGCAGCTCCAAGGCTCCTGTGCTGGAATCTCCATTGCAGGACCAGACTGTAATGAAGCCACGCAGGAAGAGAGGCCATTATCTCGCCAGTCAATTAATCAATTTTCCCAATTAGGCAGCCCACTGATGAGTGTGGGGGGAGTTGGGCAGCCCAGGGAAGTGCAGGAGGAGCTCAAGGCCTGCTCCACCTGTGCTGGTTGATTCTCAGGGCAGCAGCTCTGTGAGGATGTTGATTTACCTGGGGAAGGGAATATTTGACAATCCTGAACCAGGCAGAGCTGAAGTGAAAGGGGTGCTTTGCATCTCTCCCCGTTCCAAGAAGCCTGGGTGGAAAATGAAGCCAAAAACAATACTCTGGCATAAATGTAATGAATTAAAAACTAGGAAAATATCAGGAGAAAGAGAGATGTGGCTGGAATTTGCTCTCTACACTGACACAGGGTGCTCAGAGCAGCTGTGGCTGCCTCTGAATCCCTGGAAGTGTCCCAGGTCAGCTGGACAGGGCTTGGAGCAGCCTGGGCCAGTGGAAGATGTCCCTGCCCATGGCAGAGGTGGCACTGGGTGGGCTTTGAGGTCCCTTCCAACCCAAACCCTCCGGCAATTCTGTGAAAATCAAAATTTTGTCATTAAAAAATAACAACAGAGCCACATTTCCAACCAGCACTTCCCCTCACAGCACTGCAACCTCAGCCCAGCATCAAGCAACTTCATTCCTTTCCTTTGGAACAGCTCTGGAGCCCAGAGAAGACAACTTTCCCTTGAAAAGAGAAAAAATTTGGGAGAAGAACCCAGAAATCCCAGCTCAGTTTTTTTTTTTTTTGCAGCCTCCCCACAACCCCAGCCCTGTTTCATTGCTTTTCATGTGCCACCAGCTGCTTCTCTTCTGCCTTTTTACTGTCCTTGAAAGTGGAAGCTTCAAGCTTTGGCTTGAAATTCATTATTGATAATAAAATAAATAAGCAATCATTGCAAAAAGCCCTAAAACACTTTCATGCTTAATTTAAATGCACCGATATAACATTTGGAATAATCTCATGAATAGATGCAAGGCACTAAGATCACGTAAAAAAAAAAAAAAATCAGCAAATTATCCAGTTGCCAACGCAACTTCCTGATAATAAAAGGCAGCTCAGGACAATTTACCATTGTTTAACCAAATTTATTTATCTCCACATAATAGCAGCACAGCCCTGGGGGAAGCAGTTTGGGGAGAAATAATTGAGAGTTGATTTATTTTGAATTTGTTGGCTTGGAATTGGAAGAGAAAATAAAAAGGTGGAATATTTTACAGAAAAAAAAAAAAAAAAAAAGCCAACAAAAAATCATTCCAGAATAATTAAATCTCTTTGGAGGGAGGCAGTTTACAGCTTCAAGGTGCTCACCTGGCTGGGGAGCCAATATCCCCATTCCCCCAGTGGAAAAATCCATTCTTTTCCTCAATAAATCCCCAATTTTTATGGGAAGGCTATTTTCCTGTGAAAATGCCAACTCGATGTGGAAATAACAGAGCGAGCCCTGCTAGTGAGGAGTTTGAAAAGGTTAAAGAAAGTCTAAAAGATGTTTGGGAAACACAGGGAAGAGAAAATGCAAAAATGTGAGGCAAACCCCTGGAATTTTCCCCCTGCCAGGCTCGTTGTGGAGGAGATGCTTCACCTGTGGCAAGCTTGGCAGGAAAACAAAATCTCTGGGGAGAAGAATGGAAAAAGCTCATTATTTATCAGAGATTTGATGCGTTCCCAGAGCTGCCTGGAAGAGAGGCAGAGGAAAGGCCTGGGAACACTGAGGTTTGGGGCTCTGGAATCCTTCAGTCCCAGATTTTGGCAGGATGGAAAGTCCCAGAGGGTCACCAAGGCAAAGGCTCACCTGGGAGCTCCCAAATCCTGCAGGCTGCCTGCACATGCTGTGCTATTGAACCAAATTTCTCAGGGAGAGTCCAAGATCACTTTAGGATTTTTTTTTTTTTTTTTCCTAGACCCAGATTAACTTTAGGCTGAGCAAGACTCTGCGGGAGTCCCAGCAAAGCAGAGGACAAAGCTCTTATTTATTTGGCAAGGTGCAAACAGGGTGACAAAAGCAGAGGAAGACTAAAACTGTGACCTGGAAATTTGGGATTGGAATTTCTCCTGATCTGTCCTTGCATCCAAGCTGGAAGGGAGGCTGCCAACAAAGACCAGGGCAATCTCTCACCCACCTGGGACATCTGGGCCCTCCAGGATTCCCAAAATCCCCATGTGCACAACCAAGTAGGACTCTGGGAGAAACATTTTGCTTTCTATGTCAAAAAGAATAATCTTTAAAGCTCTACATTTATTTTAAATCACACTTGAAACCTGAAGCCTTTTGCTCGAGCCTTGCCCTGTTGGCCATGCAGAGATTCCAGAGGGAAGTTTCTTTACCCAATTCCCGTGTCCCTGCTGACCTTTTCTCTATCCCACACCCCAGCAAAGCCAGAGGAGATCTCTCCAACCACTTCACCCCCTGGGGCATCACTTCTGCCACTCAGACCTGCCTTTAGGAGCTCCCAGCTGTAAATGTTTGCTGGTTTTCCTCCTTTTTTTACCCATTTAACATCTTTACACAGCAGAGCAGCCTATTTAGGGTCGCCTTCTGCAGGAGGATCCAGTGGCTGGTACAAGCAAGCACCACCTGAGAGATCCCTTTGTGCTGCAAATTGTGCTGCTCTTTCCACCCCGCCTGCACAGCAGGAGCAAGGAGCCGAATTCTCCCAAGGATTCTCCACTCTGCATGTGAAAATTGAAACTTCCTCGCCTTTCCCGGGGTTACACCCAAATTTAGTTCGTTCTTTGGCAAAAATGGGAAGAAGCAGCTCGTCTCAAGGCTCAAATGGCAATTAAGGACTTAATTTGTAGATGGCTTCTCACATTGCTTGGGACTAATTATTCCACTGGATGGATCCAAGAGCATTCCCAGTGTCCTGTGTCCCCCGGGAAAGGTCTGAGCAAGGGGACATCAATTACTCATCACAGTCCTTGAAGGCAGGATTGCACATCCCAAGATGGAAATCTCATTACAACTCCTTCCTCTGTCCCACATCAACCCCAAATCCACGGGGAAACACTTTCCTTCGCTTCTTTGCTGTGATTAAGAGTGTGTGTAACAACAATCTATTTAAATAAAGTTACAGCCATGCAGCAGAGCTCTGCTCCAGTCTGCAGCCAGTGCTGAGCCTTCCCACCTCTCATCTGCACATTATTGACTGTGAGACTGCCCAAAAAAACAGGAAAAAAGGGATGTATTTCCTAGCAAACGGTGCCATCTGTCACCCTGGCCACTTTTCCTCGAGGATGGGTGTCCATCAGGCCAGGCCAGCAGCCCCCCCTGCTCTGCCCAGTTGGTGTTTGTGCTCCCCAGCCCATGCAGCAGTTACAGATGGCCTGGCTCTTCAATATTTTATCAGCCTCTGCCATCCCCCCAAATCCCCAAAGCAGCTTCATTTCTGCCTTCCTCAATCTACTGGAATGGAAAGTTTACCCAGAGTGATTTTCGGCCAAGATGACTCAAGCCAGAGTCCTCAAGTGAACTCCCCTCACTCTGCAGCAGCAGAGCCATGCTGGGCTCTGACTACCTTCAAACAGAGGTGGGATAAAAGGATTCTGCTCTCAGAGGGCTCAGCTGAGCTCAGCTCATCCCTGCCAGTGCCTGGCCACAGCCACGGAGCCGCTGAAGCTCTGCCAGATATCCTCATGCCACGAATCCTTGTGCATGCCACAGCCCAGGGAAGGAGTGCTCCAGGGAGCATCGGTGACCTGGCTGGCAGCCTCACTCCAAAGGGCTTTCCAGTGTCCTAGAGAGCCACTGGAAAACCAGCAGCCTCAGGGATTACACATCACTGCAGCTCCTGCCTGATCCTCTGTCCTGAGCAAGAGGTAAAATATTTATCATTAACCACACTGAAATTAAAAGCAACTTTAATTTCCGGGCTCGGTTTAGCCAAGGGAAGCTGGGCTGTCACATTCCTGGTACTGCAGATGTGGAATCCCAGCATCATTTAGGCTGGAAAAGACCTCCAAGATCACTGGGTCCAACCACTAAACCACATCCCCAAGGGCCGTGTCCAAGTGCTTTTTGAGCCTTTCCAAGGATGGTGATTCCAGCACTTCCCTGGGCAGCCTGCTCCAAACCGAGTGAACTGAATACAACTGTTGCTTCAGAGGTGATGCTCAAGCAAACCCAGGAGTTACAAAGCATCACTGAACTGGCCTTGATTCACCTCAAAATCCTTCCCAGGCTGATTTTAACACGAGTCTGACCCTTCCTTGCTGGTGTGTCCCTCCTCCAGTGACCAAGGCACACCCAAGCTGGAGGTGACATTCACCTCTCCCTTGTCACAACACCACCAGTGACCCAAAGCAGACAGAAGGATGGATGAACCTCGAGGGTGTCCAGTTTATTCCCTGGAACAGCCTCCACACCCCGGCTCTGGAGAGGGAACACTGAGGACTTCTTGTGTTTCCACAACACTGGAGCTGCTCCAAGGAAAAATTGTGGAGGGATGTAATCACCCAAGGATTCCTCTGTCCAGTTCACAGACTGAGCACACTGTCCCAAATTTGGTCCCAGGTCCAGCTGCAGCTTCCTGACCAAACCCCCGCCACGAGGAAGGTGCTCCCCACCCGGGGGGAATTCATGGTTTTGGGCACTTGGAAGCCAATTATCCCTTCCCTCATTTCTCAATTAATTTTCACTTGTTTCTCCAGCTAATCCCTGGGCCTTTCAGTTCAATTAGCACCCTCTCCACATGGGATGAGGAACAAGCCTCGGCAGCAGAGATTTAACCCTTCCCAAGGCAGAAAAGATGGAATGAAACCCCAGGCAAGGAAATGTCCTGGCTCTGGGGGCACCTCCTTGCTCATGGCATTGCTGCCTTGGCTGCAGAGCAGCTTCACTTCCAGCTGGCATTCCCTGCTCAAGGAAACGCTGATTTTCCTCCAGATTTCCTCCCCTGCTCAGCTGACAGGAGCAATTACCTGCTTTGCTTTGTCAGGTTTGTATTATGGCAGCAGATGTTTTGATCCAGGAGCTGGGGAATCGCTGCAGCACCCGGGTTTTCCTGAGATGACTGGAAAAGAAAGGAATTGGTTTTTTTTTTTTTTTTTTTGTTTTGGTTTTTTTTTTTTTTTGGTGTATTTTGATCCTAACAGTTTCAGGTTCTGCATCGTGGCTGCTGATAAATGGCAATTCAGTCACCCCCATAACTCCATCTCCTGCAACAATTGTCCCGTATCCTGGGAAACAGGAAAAAGATTGGGAAAATACAGTAATTCCCAGGGATTCCAAAGGATGAATCCCCTGGGGATCCTAGGATTCCTAGGGCACCCCAAATGACCTAATCTTCAGATGTAATTTGTATAAATGTACCTATACAGCAGCTTTGTCTCTCCAGCTGGATGTTAAACTGACCAGAGCCACAAACATGACACAAAGCAGCAGAATTCCCTGGTTCCTCTTGCCAGCTCCTGGAAATTGCTGTTTATTTGTGCATTTGCAAAATCTCTCGTGCTGAAGTTTCCACTGGCTCCCACTCAGGTGGCTCCCAAGGGCACTAATTGGGATTCCCTGCGTGGCAGAGCAATCTGAGCCCCTGGGCAGGCTCAGCAATCTCCATTAGCATTCCAGAGTGGCTCCACTCATCAGATTTTCCCTGGAATAATTATCCAGAATCTAGAACTGCTCAACAGAGCAGGTGCCATGGCCCAGGGGAAAAAAATCCCCAGCTGGAGCTGCAGCAGTGTGGCTGATTTCTCCAAGTTTTATTATAATCCTCCATCAGACTTTCTAATGATGATCCCAGCGCTGCCTGGGTTTGCACTCCTGGAATATATTAATGTCAGCTGCTCTGCCCCATTCCAGGCATTAAAAGCCCTGTTGGATTTGAGCTGTAATCCTTGAAAAGTGTAATCCAAGCAGGACTGGTACATGTGTGCATAACTGGCCAAAAATACCAGATTAAAGCAGCAGCATCTGCCTCGGAGCAGCCTTTGGAATTCCTGTGCTGCTCGGTGCAAGGAAATGAAACCATGCACTGGTTTAATTTTCGTTTCTAACGCAAATCCTCGTTTCTCATCTTCTCCCTGAGTTTTACAGGGAATGTTTTGGGCTTTCTCTCCCCTTCCCAGCACACAGTTACTCACTCACACTCCGGGAATGCTCTGCAGGGTGACACGGGTACCCACGAGTCCCCCTCCCCAGCCCTGCTCTTGCAATAAAATCCAGCAAAAATCGGGGATTGCTTGCTCGGCACTTCCACATTCCTCGCAGGTTTTGGGCTGGCAGCAGGAAGGATGTGTGAGAGGAGCAGGACCGAGCAGAGCAGCTTTCAATTATCACGAGCCTCAGCCCAGGGAGAGAAAATAGCATCACCCTGCCGTGCCGCAGGGGCTGCCAGCAAGGACAACTTCCCAAAGCTCTGGTTTCTCTTTCCTGCGTGTCCTGCCCGCATCCAAACCACCTTGGCTGCAGGGAGACAGGGATGAGAGAGGACAAACTCCTGGAAGCAGAAGGAACGGGATGGATTTGCAGCAGTTGAGGCTCCTGCTGGATTTGGGCAGTGCTGGCTGCTGCTTGGACTTTTCAGACCGGGTGCCAGCGCCTGATGGAATGGGGAGCTCACCTTGGGAGGAGACAGGGATCGTATCCCTGCTCCAGGTTTTGCTTCTCCCAGCTCGGAGGTGCTGAGCTGGAGCCCTGGAGCGAGGCTGCTCGGTTGTCTGAGCACGCTGTCCCCAGGCCCATCCCCTGTCACCCAGCGGTGGGACAAGGACCCATTTGCACATCCTCATCACAATCGCTCCTTGTCTTCCCCCCCCCGTGCTCCTCCCAGCACCCTCATTTGCAATTTTGCCGTGTTTCTGCTCTGCCTCCCTGGCCCATAAATCACATTTCCAAGAGAGGCAAGCTGGGCTGACAGGAGACATCAGCAATAAGTCAGAGAAGAGAAGAGAAACCATGGCAGCAGCAAACAGGAGAGGGCTGCAATAATAGCATCTATTTTATTTATCGTGCCATCTCAAAGTTCTCACTGTCTGTGCCTCCGTGCTCTGTGCCAGGGGACAGGAGGGACAGCTGAAGGTAATAAGAGCTGACCTGAGCTGCTGTGGAGAGCTTAAAGAAAAGACAACCAGGAAAGAACCCAAAACATTCTCACTAACACAGCTCTGCTGCTGCTGCCTTGTTTTTCTGAGATCTTCCAGGGGTGACAGCCACTGATCCAACAGCACTGCTGGATCTGTCCCTCCTTTTGGGATTAACACCTGGGATGGGGCTGTTGGCTCAAGGGGGTGTGAAATGCCACCACCACCATCAGGAGTGCCTGGCTCTGGTTTTGGGAGGGAAAAACGCCCACCCAAAATGCCGTGGGATAACCAGCAAGATTCCTCAGGCTCCCAGAGCTTCCTGGAAGGATGTTCCATGCGTTGTCCTGGACATGCTCATCCTACTCACTGCCCTTCCCCAGGCTGTGCTGCTGTTTGGTACACAGCAAAGTGGGACAGGACCTCTAAATATAGACCTTTCCTAATGGCTGCGAGGGGGGAAAATATCCTGGATCCATTTATCTTTACAAGGGAGCACCGTGGGGATTTCATAATTAAACTGTGCACATCCAGTTGCTATGGAGCTTTTCCCAGTGCCTGTATCCATCAGCCAGAGGAAAATGGGTCAGTGTAGCTCTCTGCAGCCACCAGGTCCCAAATCTGGTTCCTCCCTTGCAGAACAGGCCCTGAGCTCGTGGTGTTGGTGGCCTTGGGTTGCACCAGCAGCCAGGTGATGCTGAGCCAGGACCTCCCAGGGGCATTTTGGAGCTCTCAGCTTCACACCTGGACCATGGCCAAGCCCTTGGAAGTCTCCACCAGGTCACAGCAATGGCCTTGCAAGGACACGTTGGAAAATCCGGCCTAATTTTTCATTCCTTCAGCAGAGTCAGTCCCAACTTGAAAAATAAAGTAAAAAAAAAATTAGAGGAAAACCCAGCCTTGCTGAAGAGCCCAGAGCAGGCTGGTTGCTGTTTCTGTCTTTCCTTTTTTAGCCATAAAATTCCAGTTTTAGCCAGGGGTGTTCGTCCTGCAGGTTGCCTATCCCTACTTACCTTAATTTTCCATGAAAAGCAGCCAGGGCCCTGCCCCCTGTGAGTGATCCTTTGGGACACCTGGCACGACAAATAAAATACACCCAAAGCACTTCCTTCAGACTACTTTTGTGCATTTCTTGGTCACCTTTAACGAGGTTTATGTAAAAGGTCAGAGCAGCTGCATCCTCCGTGATCCCAAAGAGAAAAAGACAGCAGAGCAGCTGTCCTCAAGGTGGGCTTGACCTTATCAGATGGAGGAAATGTAGGAAAAATTTAAAAAAAACATTGCTGGTGCAATTAGGCAGCTGCCTCTGAGCCTGGGACTGTGACAATTCCTGCATAGCCAGCGTGGGACGTGGGCTGGAGCAGCATCACTCTGAAAAAGCAGCAGGGGGGTGCACAGATTATGGATTTAATTACAATCTCCCAGCCCCCCATTTGGAGCAGCCAGAGGGAGAGGTGATTATTATTATTATTATTAATATTATTATTATTACTCACTTGCAACAACTTTCAGATCTTCTCACTTTTAATCAGTCAAACTCCTGGAGATGATTTGTGCTTTGCTGCCTCAATAAAAAAAAGGTCCTTGGCAAAAGCCATCCTGCTTTAATTCACTGCCTCCAGCAAGGGACAGTCACCTCCTCCTGGGCACGGCCACCAAGGGCAGCAGGATGAGCCCAGGGTGGGCAAGGATTCTTCCCGTTATCCCAGACTGGTTTGGGTTGGAAAGGACCTTAAAAACAATTTAATTCCCAGTGCCCTGCCCCGGGCAGGGACACCTCCCGTGATTTTTCCTGCCGTCACCCTCGAGGCACCATAAAAAACCTCAGGAGTGTGGCAGAAGGGAGACACGGAGGGATTTCTTTCCTCACAAACACCCAAAGCTCCTGGCCAAGGTGGGAATTTATCAGCCTCGTTATGCCATCAAAACTAATTGCCTCAAAACACAACAAAGGCATCTCTCAGTGCGTTAACAGCGAGGGGAAAGGGCCGTAAAAACAACGATAAACTGGTTTATGGCAAAGACTTCCACGGGGAAGCGCTGATGCCTGTGCACGTCCAGAGGCCAGGAGAACTCAGCTCGGGATGGGAAAATGTCAGGCAGCCACGAGCAGCTGGAAAATCCTGGGAAGCTGGAGCAGAGGGATGTGCAGGGGGAACCCCCGCAGCCGCACCACAAAGCTGGGGATTGCAGGAAAAAAAAAGGCAAATAATTCCCAGCTCCCACTCCGGACTATGCGGGGTCTCACTCCTTTCTGAGCCCAATGCAAGGGCCTTTAATGAGGTTAATTAACACACAGAGCTGGCGCTGTCCCGGAGCTGCGGGCACATCAGCCCGGCCATCAGTGCCGCAATTAGAGCAGCAGTTAATTGCTCTGTTTTTTCTTGATCTTGCTGTTGTTTTTCCCTCTTCCAAAAAAAAGGATGCAGACCCCACACACCCTTGGAAGTGAACTGTGCTTGGAGTATTTGGAGGGTTATCAAAGCCTCGGTGTACCTGAGACTCAGCTGAACTGCAGGGAAAGGAGGAAATTACTGAATTTTTGATGTAAAAAAACTAATACTGCAACAGAAAAGATAATAAGAAAAATCCCATTCTTTGATACTTCTAAACAAAAGGGTGGTCCCAGAGGTGAGCTCCAGCCCTGCCAGAGAGAGGAAAAGCATATTGTGCATTTCTGAGATTTTCCAGGGCCGTTCTGCGCTCCCGAGCTTGTACCTTGTACGTTTGTTTATTTATACACGGGTGACTTAATTAGATGTTCTTTTGTCTCCAGTGGCAGCCAGATGAATCAGCACTCTCTGTACAAATGCAAGGTCTCTGCTCAGGACCAGCTCCTCAGAAACTCGCAGTCCCAGCCTTCCAAAAAGCCCTGGCAGGGGAAGGGGGTTGTGTTTGCCCTGACCCGAGGCTCCCAGCGCTGCGTTTTCCCAACATGGCTTTGATAGCACAGCCGCGGAGGTTAAAAGCAAAAGGCAGCACTTTAAGGGGTAAAGAAATGCCCAGGAATGATCACATTGCCAGGAATGATGGGCTCACTCAGGGCAGCACGAGCGGAGCTGCTCCTGCCTCTCCCTCCCTCCTGGGGGACCCACCATGAATCACCTGGAGCTTGTGTTGCTCCAGCTTGTCAGGCACAGGACACAAAAGCAGCTGATGAAAAGGATTTCTAGGATTAAGTGTTTTTTTCCCTGCCTCTGGTGGTTATCCCCAGTCCTGCACACCATCCCAAATCCCACGGGATTGCTCTCACCTTCCAGTCCAAGCCAGGTGTCCTCTGAGGTGGCTGATGGAGAGCTGAAGTCATTTATCCAACCCCCTTTTGATAAACCCACACAAGCACCTGCAAATCCAGGGTTTGGTGGGGATATCACCCACCTTGCTCAGCCCAACCCCAGCCAGGTCACAGCAAAGCCACCCAAAGGGCCTGGGCAGGAGGCAGCCTGGGGATATTTGGGAGCTGGGAGCTGTTGATCTGCCCCAAAACAGGACCCGAGGGTGGTCCCACACCCACCGGAGCAGCCACGGCTGTGTCAGTGCAGCTGCTGCGAAGGGGCCCTGATTCATACATTGATTTTTGCTGATTTTTTCCACCTGCAGAACCAGTCCCTCGCTGTTTCCTACTCCAAACCCACTTGGTGATGTTCAAAGCAGCACAACAATGAATTCCAAAGTTTTACACGGTTTTTTTTTCCCCCCTCTCAGTGTCTGGCTTCCTTTTCCATCAATGTTTTCACACAACACTGCCAACATCGCGTTATGAAGCAAACGCGTGGCGGTGTCAGCCAGATGTCTGCATTCCAGCACTTCCATCTGCAGCCAGCGATTCCTCCTGGCTCGGGAAAAGCTCTGCCCACCCTGCTGGGAATGTGAACGTGGGGAATGCAGCAGGTGCTGGTGCCCAGGGGGGGAGGCAGGAGCAGGCCATCCCTCCCGGCTTTCCCTCGGGCAGGATTTTTCTCTGGCAGATGGGAGTGGGCTGCAGCATTCATGATTTGATTGCCACCTATTCCTGGCAGTCTCACAATCTCCTGTTCCACCAGGGCCAGGAGCCCTTTGGGGTGGGTTGGACGTGCGAGTGGGAAGTTTTACCAGGTGCTTTTTTTTTTTTTTTCCCCTCAGCCCAGTGATTATGCAAGAGGAGGTGGAGTGTCCAACCTGCAGTGTGGGGCTGGAGCTCTGTCCTGCAGGGTTGGAGTTTTTTGGAGGGCAGGGAGGGCTCTGCCACCCCCCAGGTGACCTTCCCCAGGGTGCAGGTGACAAACCACCCTGCTCCCATGTGGCATTCACATCCTCTGGGCAGAGAGACACAATTCTGTCTCTCAGGAGAAGCACAGAGAGAAGAAGAGAAAACAATCTTTCTCTCTGCTCCTTTGTTCTCCCCATGTGGAATGTGGTGTGGAGATTGTTCACCTGCAGTGATTGCTGGGCTGGATTCTGGTGAAGGTTGTTTGGGGTCAGTGACCAGTGGGATCCAGCTGTGGCTCGGGCTCTCAGCAGAGTCACGAGTTTGAGTTAGATAGGTAAGTAAGAAGTAAGTATGCAGAATATATAGTATCTCTTTAAATAGTATATTAATGTAATATAGGATAATTTTAATAAAACAAATCCTTCAACCTTCTAATCTAAAGCAGACATCATCATTTCTTCCCGTCGGGGGTCGCCTGATTTCCAATACTCCCATCGTCAAGCCCAGCTTGGTGCTCCTCCAAAAGCAGCTGGACTGAGGGCTTGGAGGGAGTCTCTCAGCACCTGTGCTTTCCATGAGAAATGGTGGGTGAGCAAGGAAAAGCTGGCTGTTCTTGCTGCCCACCGAGTTCCACTGAAAACAGCCCCATGAGGGAGTTAAAGCCATTCCCAGGGTAAAAGGGAATTACCCTCAAGGCGTGGATTCCCTAAAGGTGTGGATAACAGGAACAGAGAAAACTTCAGCACAGGAGTGAATTCAGTAGGAATGAGCCTTTCCAGGCCTGGCTGTCTCCCACATTCCCAAGCCCTGCTGTTGGGACTGAGCATGGAAAAGCCCACGGCATCCCGGGAACTTGAGTCAGAGCAAACTTCCCCCTCCACCTGCTGCTGCTTTTGCTTCCACAGCAGGGACAATTTGGTTTATTGGAGCTTCTTTTATTTCCCAGTGGTTTTCCCAGTGCTGTGTGTGGAGGGAAGATGAGCTGTCTCATCACTGAGAGGGGAAAGAGGAAGGGATGGAAGTGCAAGTGTGATGTTAACTCCAAAATCCCATTATCCTGCCTTTTCCTGGGAGATCAGCGCGTGCAAACGTGACTCTGCTTGTCTGGGGTGTCACTGGAGACCACATGTGATACCTGCCTGCAGGTTGGAAATTTTGGGCTTTCCAAAAAGCATCCATGACCTCCCAGCTGTGCCCGTGAGGGGCTGCGTACCCAGAGGGAGGGGACATGGATTTCCCAAAATTGAAATGGATTTCCCAGAGCAGAGACCTTTGCTGCTCGAAGTATCCACCCTAGGACAGCCTAAGCAGGGCCAGCACACGCTTGTAAAGTCTCCAGGAGTTTTATTCCAGTTCATAAAAGAAAAATGGGATCTTTTTATCCCTCCACATTGCATAGCAACACACATAAAGCAGGGAAAACCCCCTGGAACCTGAAGCTTGAAGGGTGCTCACAGAAAGGTTACGGGGCCTCTGTCGCCTGCCTAAAATGTGAAATGTAAGGCAAAAGCTCCACAGAAACTCATGGAGTATTTTAGGATCTAAAAAGCAAAGGGATAACATGACCAGATGCTCTGTAAGAGACTCTGGATTCGTCAGTGAACAACAGAGACACCACATCATTAAACTTATTAGATACTGAAAGACAACAGAAATTAATTTTACCACTTAATTAGAATACCTCTCATCGCCCCCTTCATCCCTATTTTCCTTCCCTTCCCTAGTTTGTCCACATGTGTTTCCAGGGAGCATCCTTCGGGGAAGAGGGAGGTGTGAGATATGCCAATGTTTATTTTAACAGCTCCTTTTTTAGGGCTCTGCTGTGAACATGCTCCTCCTGTTGAACGGCCTTGTTGCTATGGGATGAAGCGCTCCGAGTTCCTTGGGTTTGTACTTTTTCTCCCTTCCACTTCCAGGCAGGTCTTGTTCCTCATGCAAGGACATTTTTGGGGGTGTTCTTCTTCTCTCCCTTCATTAGGAAGGAGGCAATTAATGACCCACCACAGTTTGATGGAGTTGCAGCTGCAGCTGGGCTGAGGGCCAGGTTGGACAGGGCTTGGAGCAACCTGGGCTAGGGAAATGTCTCTGGCGTGGAAGGAGATGAGATTTAAGGTCCCTTCCAAGCCAAACCAATCCATGAACCCAAACCCAGCCCAAATCAGGACTTTCTGCAGTGCTCGAGGACTCCTGTGAGGCTCCAAGTGGGCGCTTGACCTGACAGCCGAGCACCCACAGAAATCCCGGTGGCAATCCCAGCAGTCACACTCTATTTATCCTTTAAAGATTCCACATCAGAGCACGGCTGTGCAGCTCTGGTGGCCCCTTTCCAGCAGCAGCCTCAGCTTCCACGGAGCATTTCGGCTGCTCACACAGCCCATTAGACACCATCGCCCCCCAGGACAAATTTCCTGCTGACCCTTCGCTGATTGCCCTGCCGCAGCTTTTCTCCCATCTGCTCGAGCTGCTCGGGCTGGTTTTACACCGAGGGCTGGAACATTTTCCACCTCTTTATCCCGGCTTTGTGCCTGCCTGGGGCGGCGGCTCCCAGCCCTGGCTGCCCTCCGGGACCAGGCAGAGCTGAGCCCGTGGCTGCTGGAAGGAGCAGGGCTGTGAACATTGTGGTGATGCAGTAATGAGGGCTGCTAATTAAACGGCTGACAGGTTTTTTTGTTGTTGTTGTTGTTTTATTTTTTTTTTTTTTCTTCCCTGTGTAAAAAATCCTCCGGTTTATCGAGTTTTCCAAGGCAAATGTTGTGGCTGGAATCTGGGCATGGAGCCCTGCTGGTTTACAGAGCTTCACCCTCCTCTGCTGCTGGAGCAGCGAGGGCTGTGCTGGGAATGCAGAGAACACCTGCAAAACCACCTCAAACATACCGCAAACACATGCCAAACACCTGCAAAACCACCCCAAACACATCCCAAACACTGCAAAGCTACCCCAAACATACCCCAAACACCTGCAAAACCACCCCAAACACAGCAAACACCTGCAAAACCACCTCAAACATACCCCAAATACACCAAACACCTGGAAACACCTGCAAAACCACCCCAAACACCTACAAAGCCACCCCAAACACCCTGCAGCACACCCCAAATATCTGCAAACACCTGCACCTGGGCTGTGCCATGGACCAGGGGATGCTCGGCAGCAATTTGGGATCTCCTCCTGCACAACATCCTCTGTTTCCAGCAGCTGGTTTCCTTCCCAGGGATAAGAAATCCTGAAATCCCCAGAGGAGATCCAGCATCCTCACGTGTGCAGTGAGGAGACAGGGGTGCACACCTGGCCTGGTGTCATCATCATCATCCTCACCACCACTCCCAGCCCTGTCTCCATCCCCTGCAAATCCCAAATCCCTCTGGCCACTGCTGCACCTGTGGTCTGTGTTGACTTTTCCAGGTGTTTCAGGGGAAATGACAGAAATGACAGGAGAGATGAAATGTGGATGTCTGGAAGCGTTCCTCTGCTGCTGCCAGCCTCAGGTGGGGTTTGCAAGAGGAAATTTTATTTGAGAGCACAAATATTTGTTTTCCAAGACACTGGGCCTCATCTACCACCTCTTCTCCAGGAAAACTCCTCCTGGATTGCAGGACTCACCCAACTCTCCCTTCTCAAAGCTCCCAGAGCCACCAGCATCCCTCTCACCACGGCAGATCCATCCTTCCCCCCTCCAGTGTTTGCTGCCAGGTGATCCCAAGCTATTCCTTGCTCACCCAGTGGATTTTCCCTGGATTTTGCTCCCACAGCAGAGCAAAGCTGCCTGCCTGCTCCTCCCAGCCAGGATCACTGGCAAATTCCTGCCCAGCTGCTCATTTAAAATCCCTCCGCACTGCGGAGCCGCAATCAAACTTTAATTGAGCTCCGCCTTCCAGAGGGGACTCCCTGGGTCGCTGCCAGCCCCTCGGGGTGACCCTTGGCAGCCACAGGGTGTGTGTTTTGTCACAGAATGCCAGGGCCAGTTCGGTGGCAAAGGGAGGCCACGGAGAGGAGCAGCTCTAATGTTCATTCCGAGTGACAGGGACTGGTGCAGTGTGACTGGGAAATGCTCAATTGCCACAGATGGCAGATCTGTGTTTCCTCTCCCCAAGGCCTCTGGTGCTGGGAGTGTTTGAGGAAGGGCCCACGGTGCTGCTCTGCCTGCAGACACCTTTTCTGGTAGCTCAGAAAGTGCCAAAATGTGATCAACGGGAAAATTCTCCTCGAGGTGAGGAGGTTCTCTAAAAGCCAGGTCAAAAAGGCAGAAGGAGGGTGAGGAGAAGCTCAGCCCTTGTCTGAGCTGAGGACCAGCAGGGGACAAACCTGTGGGGATGGCCCTGAGCCCCTGTGGGGTTCCAGCTGCTCTGGGGTGCTGCTCCCTGTCCCACACGTGTCCCTGAGGGTCACTTCTGCCTCCCCTCCGAGGACACCAAAGCCACGGAGCCATCAGTGACCACAGCTGCCTGCCCCGACTATTCCTTATGCAGTCACTCCTCTTTTAATTCCTTTTTTTTGGGGGGGTTTGATTTGAGAGATTTGCTTCAAAACCAGCGTGGGAATACAAATGACATGTTCAGTCCAGATCAGCTCTGGCTTTACAACGTCCCAGAGAAGAGAAGTGCTGTATTATCACAAGTGCTGGGAACAAAAGCCCAGCTCAGGTTGTGGCTCCTGAGGCTGTCACAGCTCTGCCACACCCCAAAACCACTTCTCCTGTGGTGGTTACACAACACACTCCTGACAGCCATGGATTTCTCCTTCCTGGGCCTGTTTTTCAGGAGGATGAAGTAATTTGGGGTGGGTTCAACCCCTGAGGGCTGCTGCCTGTTCTGCTGCACCCCTCCTTTATCCCCATGGATGTGATGGGAACGTGGCCATCCTTTCCAAAAGCCTTGGGAGCCACGTTTGAGAGGTTTTCAGCACATCCCTTCCTCCCTCTCCAGGTCAGCAGAGCCACTGCTGCTCCCCTTCCCTGCAGATTTTAGGAACAGCTCATCCCCGGGCTTGTCAAGTGGTCACTCACCTCCCCAAATTTTTTGGGCAGCACGGTAAATCTGCCCATGGACCCATCTGTGCTTCACAGGAGACCCAATTTTCCTCCTGTGTTTGTAGCTGTGCTCCTCCAGCTCCCAGTTGCTGTGATCCACTGAATATAATCCATGCCCAGCTGGCTTTTATTTATTCCTGATGATCCTGAGGCTGCAAAGTGCTGGAACAGAAGGTCTCAGGACCTGTCAACAGGCAGGAGCACATCCAAGGTAAATTAATATAAAGAGGGATGTGTACATTTGTTTTTACAGTGCTGTAAAAGTGGAGTTATTAGGAAATCAGCCTCTAATTGCCCTCTTAATGATTCTAACTCCTCTGCACTCATTCAGAGTCATCTCTATTGTATCAGGTATGAAAAGAGCAGCCTCATTGACATGGTTTATGACTTTATTAAAACCTTTATTTTATATAAATAACGAGCAGCTCCTCAGTTATATTTCCCCAGTGAAGGAGATGTGTGTGTTGGTGTGGGTCCAAGGCAATTTGTAAACACAAAGTATTAAAAGGCTCAACAATTCTAAAAAAGTTTTAATTGGAAACTCAACAAATTGCTTCGCAAGTTCTTAATGCTTCAATATGGTGCTCTCAGATAATGAGGAGCTAATTAAGGGGCCAGGATTCAGTTTTTTATGATAACTGTCTCCATATGGGCTCAGCACTCAGTGCTTGCAGAACTAATGAAGGTCAGGGAAGTGACAGCAAAGGAAGAAAGGGAAATTTTTAGCTCTCAGAGTTATGATGATTCTAAACAACAGCCAGGGTTTCTGCCTGGCTTCTGGGCCAGGTGCTGAGTGAGCTTCATTTAATTCCTGGGACAGGCTGGGGGGCATTTCAGTGCCCAGAGCTGCATTTCAGTGCCCTGAGCTGCATTTCACAGTCCAGAGCTGCATTTCACAGCCCAGAGCTGCATTTCAGTGCCCAGAGCTGCATTTCAGTGCCCTGAGCTGCATTTCACTGCCCTGAGCTGCATTTCAGTGCCCAGAGCTGCATTTCATGGCCCAGAGCTGCATTTCAGTGCCCTGAGCTGCATTTCACTGCCCAGAGCTGCATTTCACTGTCCAGGGCTGCATTTCAGTGCCCTGAGCTGCATTTCAGTGCCCAGAGCTGCATTTCATGGCCCAGAGCTGCATTTCAGTGCCCTGAGCTGCATTTCACAGCCCAGAGCTGCATTTCACTGCCCAGAGCTGCATTTCAGTGCCCTGAGCTGCATTTCACTGCCCAGAGCTGCATTTCACAGGCCAGAGCTGCATTTCACTGTCCAGGGCTGCATTTCATGGCCCTGAACTGGGCAGGATCCCCTGGGGTGGGCTGAGGGCTCCAGGGAAGGAGGCTGGATCAGAGCCAAGGGTGGAGCAGGGTGAAGTGCAGGAATGAGAGCAAATCCCACCAGGTGCCCCCTCCATCCCAAGGCAGGTGTGACCCCACTGGAGGGCACTGGTTCCTCTGACACGGGATGAAGGCAAAATTAAATCATGGAATGTTTGGGTTGGAAGGGACCTTACAGATCATCTCATCCCACTCCTGTCATGTCCAGGGACACCTTCCACTGGCCCAGGGTGCTCCAAGCCCCGTCCAGCCTGGCCTGGGACACTTCCAGGGATCCAGGGGCAGCCACAGCTTCTCTGGACACCCTGTGCCAGGGCCTCAGCACCATCACAGGAAAAAATTCTCTCTAATATCTCATGTAAATCTCCCTTATTTCAATGTAAGCCCTTCCTCCTTGTCTTGTCATTCACCAAAAATTCCCTTTCCATCAAATCTGTCTCAGCCATGGAGCTGGGACTCGGCTGGTGGGGCTGGGAGCAGCTTGGGTTGTGCTCCAAGCCCTCCCAAATCCTTGGAGCAGGGCTTCCCAAGGAAAACCTTGGCAAATATTAACACCACATAAACACACACTCACACAGAACTATGGTCAGATGTTCCTCTGAAGCAGCTCACTGACTCCCAGCACTAAATTTGGACCAACAGGCCTCGTGCATCAAATAATGAAGTCATAGGCTATAGAAAGCAATCCTCTGGGATGTTCTTGTCTTTGAGTGGCTCATCCACTTCCAATCTGATCCATACCATTAAGAATATGGCCATATGGCATCCATTTATAGAATATTGCACTACAGGCAAATAGGACAAAGGTACACCCCTCAAAGCACTTCTGTCATCTCATTAACTTTGGGTACATGTTACACAGGAGCTGCTCCTGCTCTGCTGCTTTCAAGGACATTTTGTGCTCTGGAGCCTTTGTCTTAAATGAATTGCACTCGGAAAATTAGAATCTAAATGTAGCCCTGTCCTAAAGCAAACAGCATTATTTTGCCTTTCCGTAATTCGATTTATTTTTGCAGATCGATGTTTTGAAGCAGGCGTGTTCTTTTGTCCTCAGCTCCTGCCTAACGACCATGCTGACTGTGGGGAATGTGGCACAGGGTGGTGGTGCTGTGCCAGGGTGCCTGGGTGGGCTGTGCAGGTTTCAGTGGTGCCCTGCCCTGCTTGAAACCTCCCCCCAAAACTGCACACATGGGCTGGGACAAACTCTGTCAACACCTCCAGAGGTCTTGCTGTAAGGTGTGAGGTCCCATTTTCCTCTGCTGTGAGGTTTGAGGTCCCATTTCCCTCTGGTGTAAGGTTTGGGGTCCCATTTCCCTCTGGTGTGAGGTTTGAGGTCCCATTTCCCTCTGGTGTGAGGTCTGGGGTCTCATTTCCCTCTGCTGTGAGGTTTGGGGTCTCATTTCCCTCTGCTGTGAGGTTTGGGGTCCCATTTCCCTCTGGTGTGAGGTTTGGGGTCCCATCTCTCTCTGGTGTGAGGTTTGGGGTCCCATCTCTCTCTGTGTGAGATATGGGGTCTTGGAGAGGAACCACCCTCTCATTAAAACATCTTCCAGGATGGAGGACACAGAGCCTGGCTGCTGGGACAGTAAACCACACCAAAAAGCAATCCAGCACGTGGTACAGCCAGGATTCCCACCCACTTTTCCACCCTAAAGCCCTCGAGGAGCTGGGCAGGAGGAGTTCCAGTGCCAAGCCCAGCCCTGGTGCCTTCATCAGCCTCTGTCCCATCGATTGCAGCATCCCTGGATGCAGCTCTAGCCCTTACAAAACCAGTGTGCTGCCCTTCAGTGAGTTTGCACTGAAGAAATACATTAATTAAATAGAAATGACTGCAGGTGCCTTCCTGCTTTTTGGCTTAACAGATTTCTCCTGCACATGGAGGATCAATACTGCTGCCAATTACACCATGGGTCTCCAGCCCACCTTTTTGAGCTTCTTGGAGGGAAAAGCACTGCTAAACAGCGAAGTTCTCCACCAAGCTGGCAGTCCAGAGAGCTGGAATTACAAAGTGCAGCAGAGGAATGAGTCCTCAGAGAGCTGTCCCCATTCTGCATCCAGCCAAGGCTTCAGTGAGAGCAGCAGAGCTGACACAGGGCAGGCTCAGCCCCGTGGAACTGCCTGGAACATCTTCACGGGGAGGATTGCTCGGTGCTTGTGGTTTAATCCAGCTCTGAGAAACCACACTACACTGGTTTGTTTTTCTCCTTTTCCCTCCTCCTGTTGAAGAGCCCAGCAGGGAACTGCTGCAAAGGCTGAGAGGCTGAAATCTGGATGTGCAGCTTGCAGCAAACACCGATTGCTGATATTCATTTTCCTGACCTTGCTGATCCCTGCTCCTTCCCAGGACCCTGAACCAAGGCTGAGCCTCACTGGGCCACTTGGCTGAAAAATTGTCATTCCTGGTGGTGCTAAACATGGCCAGTCTGTGGGGGAAGAGGCAAGGAGGAGCTAATGCCACCCCAGCGAGCCCTTTGCAGCTTGCACAGGGACCATGCCCCAGCTGCCCTCGAGATCCAGCTCAGGGGGCTCCCTGGATGGATGGGGAAGGTGCTGTCCCTTCACCTGGAGCAGCCTGGAGTGGGAATTGCTAAATATTGTTCTTCTGGAGGTGCAGGGGAGAGATGGGACCCCACATCTCACAGCAGAGAGAGATGGGACCTCAAATCTCACAGCAGAGAGAGGCGAGACCCCAAATCTCACAGCAGAGAGAGAAGGGACCTCAAATATCATACCAGAGAGAGATGGGGCCCCAAATCTCACAGCAGAGAGAGGCGAGACCCCAAATCTCACAGCAGAGAGAGATGGGACCTCAAATCTCACACCAGAGAGAGATGGGACCTCAAATATCATACCAGAGAGAGATGGGACCCAAAATCTCACAGCAGAGATGGGACCTCAAATCTCACACCAGAGAGAGATGGGACTTCACATCTCACAGAAAAGAGACATGAGACCCCAAATCTCACACCTGAGGGAAATGGGATCTCACATCTCCCACAGAGAGAGATGAAACCCCACATCTCACACCAGAGATAGATGGGACCCCAGATCTCACAGCAAAGAGAGATGAGACCCCAGATCTCACACCTGAGAGCATCCTGTAGCCCGTGAGGGCCCTGCTTGGGCAGGACCAGGAGGGCTGATTGTGACAGTGACAGTCGCTCTTTAGAACAAGTTAAATAAAGGAGATTTTTACCTGCACAAGCCTGCAGCAAACTCAGGGTGGGGAGCACTCCAAGAATCCAAGAAGGAATGGGATCCAGTTGCTCTCAGGGGTCCCAAGCAGTGTCTGCAGCTCCAACAAAAGTGGCAGATGATGAGATTTCCTCCTGTTGTGGCACCAACACCAGACACTGTCAGTCCCTGAGGGGATGGCTGAATCCTGCCCACAGCAGGAGCAGCCACAGGATTTTATCTCCTTGAAGCAGTGCCTGCTCCAGATGAAAATGGGAAGGGAACCCCTACAGAGCAGAGAGCCAACCCTCCACCCTCCCAGCCCCAGCTACACATCAGGAAATATTCCCTGGAAGGAAACTCAGGATGGCTGCTCAGCATTTACCCCAAAAAATTCCTGTTCTCCCTCCCCTGCACTGGCTCACTCACACAGAGAAGACAACAAACAAAGCATGGAAGTCTCCTAATAGTTTTATTGTTCCTTAGATAACTGTGGATAGTACAAAGTTTTCCTCTTAAAAAAAAATTAATTACCTTCACACTTCCATAAACAAAGCTTCCCGTGGGAATCTGCTGCCACAGAATCTCCACGGAAGCGATTTCCAACCACCATAATGCTATGTAGATAGATAACAGTAAGAGAATATTCCTGTAATTATCAACATGAAATTGGTTACCTGTGTATAAGGGTGAACACTGACCTTATTTTTTTTTTTTTTTTTGCCTTTTTAGAAACGAAAAAAACCCATCATTTATTAAATCCAAACTACATCATTGCATTTACAACATTCATTGCATAAACGGGACATACAAAGTTTTGCCACCTCTGGTAAATAACAGACATACATTTTACAATATAGTTGCTGAATACATAAGTTCAAACAATATGGGTACAACAGCTTGTTCATAATACATACTTAAACCATCGTGTTTAATAAGTTACTAAGACACAGATCCATGAGCTACTTCGGGTCTCAGCACAGTTAATCTAAGTGACAAGAACACAGTTGAGAGAGACAGTAGCTGCAATGGAAGGCAAAGAAAACTAACCTGTGATAGGTCTTGTTGAGACAGCCAGAGCTCCTCACGGGTCAGCTTTTCCTGCTTTTCCTTTCCACACATCCATCACAGCTGCCCGCGGCGCCGGGGGAATGTCCATGCAACCCACACACGGAGGAGAGCGAGGCTCCCGAGGGTGAACTTCCAACAGTCATTGCCTTACTGCTTGAGGATGTTCTCTAGGTTTGCTATCAGAACAGAAACAAAACAAAACCCCAAACTGAAGTGGTTCTCTGAGTGCAGTTCCAGCTGCAAGTACACGGTTACTCGTGAGTCTATAACACAGGGCCAGACTTCTAGAAATGTAGAGGTAATGCTGATCTGTCAGGCTTATGCTGAATAATCCTCCATGATGTTGGTCTTAATTTTGGCAGCTGTTTATATGTTTACTTATTTAAAGTATGTTTCCTTAATAGCATTTTTGTTTAAATTAGTTTCTCCCCTTTTTTTTCTCCTTTTTATTATTATTATTAATTTTTTTTTTAAATTTTCACTTTAATTTATTTATTTATTTCCCCCCCTAAACCCAGTTTCGAACCAAGGCCGGGCTACAACTCGTCGGAGCGGATGACGTGGAAGAGGGTGACGTTGTATAGGATTTGGTGCCCGTTGTTCCAGGCGTAGAGAGCCCGATCCTTGGGGTTGTAGTCCAACATGGAGATGTGGGAATACTTGTTCTGGAAGGGGATGTCGATGTACTCGTAGGTGGAGGCGTTGGTCTGGTAGGCGTAGTGCACCTTGGTGCCGCCCGAGTAGCCGTTGGTGACGTAGAGGGTGCCGCAGATGATGAAGGCCTCGCCGGCGCTGCGTTTCGGGTAGCTGGTGTTCCAGGTCTGCAGGCTCTGCAGGGTGTTGGGGTCCAACTTGCTGATGACGATGTTGCCGGCGTTCTGGTTGGTGGCGTAGACGGCCCAGAGCCCGTTCTCGTCCACCATGAGGTCGATGTCCGAGTGGCCGCCCCAGGCGTAGTGGTACATGTTGTTGTAGCCGGCGTAGTCCAGGCTGCGCGTCTTGAGGATGGTCTCCGTCTTCAAGTCGAACCTGATGATGATGTGGCTTTGGTATTTGTTGAAGTAGATGGAGCCGTTGTAGACCACCTGGCCCGTGCCCGACCACGGGTGCGGCAGGCGGTGGGAGGTGAAGTTGTCGGTGTTCATGAAATCCGCCATGGATTTGTACTCGCGGACGAAGCGGTTGTTGTGGTAGCTGTCCATGTACCAAACCTGCACAAGGCAAACATGGAGGGGGGGGGTGGTTAGGGATCACCTCTGCAACTGGTGAGGAGAAATCCACAGCCAGGAGTCGTGGGATCGTCATAAAATGGTTGGGAACGGAGATTAAAACTCATCCCCGCCAAGGACGCCTTCCACCAGAGCAGGCTGCTCCAAATCCCGTCCAATCTGGCCTTGAATCCAGCCAACATCTGTCGCCTACATCCAGAAATAACCCCAATTTCTGGAGCCCCAAATCAGCCAGGAAATCAACCGAACAGCAAAGCTTTCCCTGGGGGATAACCTGATATCTCCTCGGTTTAAGTGCTCCCCCAGGGAATGCTGGTGGCTGGCACCACCCTCCCTTCCCGAGGGCAATTAGCAGCTTTTCCCTGGCTAAACCCAGCATTTTCTGTCGCTGCTGCTGCTGCTTTTGCTTCCCGCGGTAGCACTCAGTAAATTACAGCAGCTGCTGTGCACAACTCCATTAATTTGGAATGCGGGAGCGAGGGATGCAATCACTCATTGTCAGGCAAATTCAGGCAAAAAGTCCATATTGGTTTAAAAATCATACACTGCTGCATCAAAAGCTTAAAGCGAGGCTGCTGAAATATAAGAGACAAAGACATCTAAATCTTGCTCTGGGTAGATTGGGGAGAGATTTTAGATCATCATTTAAGTGCCAGTTCACTGGGGACACTGTCTAGACTCCTTAAAAAAAAAAAAGCTTTTGTTATATGAAACCAATTCCGAGGCAAATGACCAAGCTGTGCAGTTAATATCCACAAGAAATATCCAGCCAGCCACTGACATTCTGGATGCAGTTGCTGCCTGAAAATGAGAGAGCTGCTTTCTGTAAGAGCCATTTAGGAAGGAGAAAAGGTAAATTTAGGAAGGAGAAAAAGTAAATTTAGGAAGGAGAAAAGGTAAATTTAGGAAGGAGAAAAGGTAAATTTAGCAAGAGGGAAGCCTTTAAGGCTGCAGATTTGGGTGATGTAGTGCAGATTTCTTCTGCAAACCCCTTGCAAAATCTGACAGCTCTGTGTCTGGAGTGTGATCATCAGTCTTTGAGAAGGGCAGCCCAACACTTGGCAGCTGCCTTTGGGAAGTCAACTGGGGTTTCCAAAAACTTTGGAGGGAATTTCAACCTTGTGTCATTACCTCCCTGGAGAGGCTGCAGAGGTGGGGAATGGACATGTGGCGAATGGCTCTGACCCTCAGCCCCAAACCTTGGTGGGCTTGGGGGTGGCTGCAAAAGCACCAGAGAACAGCCAGAGCTGGAAATGGGACTTCAGCTTCAGCTGAACCAGTTTGGGAAATTATAGGGGGAAAAATATCCAAAACATGACTCTCTCTTTGCTGCTTCCATTTCATTATCTGGTATTAAAAATTCAACATGCAAATGTGTTGTGCTCAGTTTTTAAAGCCCAGCAGAGCCCTGTGTCACCATGCAGGGGCTGCAGGACCCAAGAGCATTCCAAGCTCTGGAAAAGCAGAGATTGATGGATGAACGACGTCCCATCACAGCAGCTGGCTCTGAGCAACCTCCTCCTGTCCACACACAGCAATCCCAGCTCTCAGCATCCACCTGCTGCTCCCACAGCACTCACAAATCTCTCCCAGTTGTGTTCCGTGGTTTCATGACATGAACAAATGATCACAGGAACACCAAACCCCTCCTGGGGCTCGGGGATGATAAACTGCCCATCCTCACTTTCCCACTCTGCTGAGCAGCCAGTGAAGTTCACTTAATGGTGTGTTCCTAATAAAACTCCCAGCAGGTTTTATATATTAAATACACAGAGAGGCTTGGGAAGCTCCAGCTCCAGTTTGCAGCCCACTTGTACAATAAAAATATACTGCAGAAAAAGGCACGGCTAAAAAAAATACCAAAAAATAGCGGTTTGAGACAAAACTCCCTGAACACACGGGAGGGTCTTTAGCATCTGAACCACCAGCTTCAGCTGAAAATTGTCTTAGTGCCAATGGAAGCAGCAAGCACAGCCTGAAGGGAACGATTCTGTCCTCTCTCTTGAGCAAAATGGGACGTGATGTGGGTAAAACCTTCCCATCTCACCTCTAAGCAGGGTTTTGTTTGGGCTGGAGGTGAAATTTTGCTTAATAACTGTAAAATATGGAGGTGTTGAATTGGGGAACCAGTGCCAACCAGTTGGCTGCTGGAGGGAAAGAGCCTGACAACTCAAGTCACCTTCAAAGAAACCACCCAGAGGTGACTTCTCCAGAGCATCCCTTGTCCTCTCAGCTACAGAGCTGATGCCAGGGCACAGATCCCAAAATAGGTGCCCTGATCCAGCCCTTGCTGGTGCCTTTATCCTTTGAAGGATGCTGCATGCAGGAGGGAATTACAGGCAGCCAAGCTTTGTGCTTTTTGTTTTGTTTTGCTGCCTGCAAATCCTCGGCAAACACTCGAGATATTTTCCATTCCATCAGTCATGGGGAGCTGGGATTGATTTTCAGCCAGTTATTGGCCTCCTACCTTCTTGGGATCAAAATTGAATGGTCTGAATGGAAAAAAAAATAAAAGACCAAAACAAAGCAAAACAAATCTCTCTCTCTGGCTGCAGTCAGTTAATTCCTCACAACAATGAAGGCGGAGGATGGAGGGCAAATGCAGGCAGATGACATTATCAGAGGTGCTGCCAGCAGAAGAGCAGTAGGGACCAGGACCACGGGTCCCTCTGCTCAGCCCCAGCTCCCTCCTGGCTGCCAAACACATTAGAAACCCCAAACTTGCTTTTTTTCCCCCCACACAGACCTGGTGGTGATAATTCTGAGCCCATGGAGCCTCATCACTGCAATGAGTTTTACCTGCCCAGGAAAGGGAGCAGGGGCTGCTCAACTTCTCCTCATCCTCCCTCCCTGGGGGATTCTCAGCCCCCTCCTGCTGCCAGCAGAGCCCTGTGGGATGGATGAGGACATTCCCCAGGTTTCCCAGGGCACAGACTGGGCTGTGATGAATATTCACTGTCCTCAGCCACGCGGGTGATGCTGTCACACCCTTACCTTGTTTTCTCCCTCGGGAGCCAGAGGATCCGTCATCCACGATCCAAAGCGGGACCCCGAGGTTTTAATTGTGATCGGGTCACTTATTCCCGTCAGCTTCCCACAGGCTGGAAAAGAGGGGAAGGCTGGTGAGCACCGCGACAGCCCCTGAGGGGCACCGGCACCATCCCACCCGCTCCTCTCTGCCCTGCTGAGGGTTGGTTTAATTACAGGGAATCAGGTCAGGAACAAGTGTCGGATGCTTTTGTGTGTTTCACACCTCTTAATGACAATTGTCCTTATCGCTATCCCCAAGAAAAGGAGCTTGGCTGAAGCGGGCGAGCTGCGAGTGGCACAGAATCGAGAATGAGAGCAGCAGGCAGGTGGAGGAAGGAGCTGAAGAGCTGCTCTGATCCAGCGGCTGCAGCCAAGATAAAAAGGCAGCCGTGGCTCTTCCAGCCCTGGTGGAAACGTGCGTTTGTTACAGGTTATGCAGAGGAGAAAAAAGAGGAAGGTGGAAAATGGCCCACAATGTAAATCTCCTCCCTGCAAAGATCATTTGCCAGCCGCTTTCCCTGTTCCCCCTCGTGTTGCACACTCAGGAGACACTGGTGGATCCTCCAGGCAGCTCTGGGACAGGAACCCCAGCGCAGCAGGACGAAGGTGGGAGCGTCCCGAGGATCCCTCAGGAGCTGTTCTGGGAATCCTGCCCAGCTCAGCCTCACCAGCACAGGGATGGGCACGGCACTGTGAGCTCAGGTGCTCCAAATCTGCTGAATTCAGGGAGCCAGTTCGGCACCTTGCTGGGTTTTCAAGCCCTAAATACGAGGGGAAGCAGCAGCACCTCTCCTCCAGCTCATTTCCCAGCCCTGGCTCTGTCTGTGGATGTGGGATGCTGCAGCCCCAGCATGGAAGGTTCAGCCACATCCCAGTTCCTGTCCCCAAAAATATCCCCAAGTTTCAGCAAAGCTGCCACTCTGGTTCCCTCCCTCACCAAGATTTAACGTGAGTGCAGTGAGGAGTGACAGGTGAGGAGATGAAGGTGCCTCGGGAGGGACTGGGGCTGGTGGGGGATGCCCTGTTGGGCAGGGAGAGCTCATTTAAAACCCAGACACACCCAGGGCAGAGGCAACGGGGGCCAGCCACCACCTGAAGTTCAGGAGGTGTTCCCTGAGTTCTCTTTTTTGATGTGGGAGCCTCTGGCAGGCTGGGGAAGGGGAAGGGGGCAGTGCTGGGGTGGAGAAGCTGCTCTGGGTGCTGTGTTGGAGCTGCACTGCAGTACCTGCTCAGCAGGAGCCAGGGCTGGGCTGCGGGTGGGAGCCCCTGCAGGTGCTGCTGGAACACAGGGAGAGCTCTGCCAGCTCAGGACAAGGTCATCCTGCTCCAAATTACCAAGTAAAATCACAGGATGGTTTGTTATCAGGGACCATTAAAGGTCGTTTAGTCCAGCCCCCTGCAATGAGCAGGGATGTCTTCAACCAGATCAGGTTGCTGTCCAACCTGACCTTCATAGAATCATAGATTTTACACCCTGAGCATTTCCAGAACTCTGCAATCCCTCTCAGCTGCCTCTCTCCTTGGCCTGTTCTCACCTGCATTGTAATTCCTGATCAGACACATCCACCTGCCTCAGCTCCGAGCTGTGGCCAAAGGGATCCCCTCAGCCCAGGGCAGAAAACAGAGGAAGATATTCCTGATGTGCACCAGCAGGACATGACCAAGGGCACCATCAGTGCCCCACAGCCTCCAGACCCAGGCAGATCAAGAGAGGTGCCACCAAAAAGCAGAGCTTTTCTGGGACACAAGGCACAGGAATTTGCCCCCCTGCCTGCTGCACTCCAAACCTCTCAGCTCAGAGGGAGAGCAAAGAGATGCAATGGGTTAAAATAACAAATTTGAATGTCTTGCAGGGGTCCAGCCTTCCCCTAATCCCAGATCTGCCTTCCATTATCACAGCCCTACTCTGCTGTCACTTTATCTCTTCCTCCCATTTCCTTGGAGAGGAGCGTGCTATAAAAGCTCATTGATTAAAAAAAAAAAAAACAGCAGCTGATAAGGGTAAACCAGTGTTGTTTGCAACATCTCCTACACGTTTAGCTAGAGGCACACACAGCCCAGCTCCTCAGCAATGCAGGAGGGTTGTTCTCTCTCCTGCTGTGAACCCATCCTGGGCTGCTGGGGGGAATTCAACACGGATTTTGAAGATCCCGAGTTAGCTTTGCTGGGTTTGCCACCCAGCCATGGACAACCCCAGCCCCTGGAGTCCTCACCCACCTGAGGAGATCCACAGCACACTCACAATATCAGCAGCTGAGCCTTTTGCAAACCCCCCCCTCCTGCTGGGATGGCAGGAGTATGGGATTCTATGGGAATTCCAGGTCACTCAGGGACAACTGTGCCACAGAAAAGCACATCCTGGTGCTCACCCAGGGCTCCAGGACAGGGGAAACCTGTGGGGAGCAGATTGTAGAGCCTCACAGAGGAGCTGCTTTCACTCCTCTTCGCCCAGAGCTATTCAGATCCTTTCTCCTGGCCATAAATCCACCTTTTCCCAAGTGTCCCTCTGTGTCCCTGCCATTAATGCATCCCCACACAGCCCCTTCCTTCAGCTGCACGAGGAATTTTCCAGCAGGAGCGGGTGGAATCTGCTCTCCCCTCCTCCCAGGGTGCCACCACCTCCTCTCCAGCTCTGGATGCTGCCCACAAGTCCTGCTTGGCAGCTCCCAGCAGCTCCTCCACCAACGCACAGGCACCAGCTCCTTCTGGGCTCCGTGGTTCTGCTGCCACAGCCGGGATCCTTCCCTGCTCCAGCTTCCCAGGAAGCCAAGGACTGATCCCCATCCCAATCCCAGCCCTCCACGGCAGGGATGGGGCTGTGGCAGCTCAGCTGTGCCTGGATCTTGCCTCTGTTGCCTGGTTGGGAACACCCCATCCCAAACCCATCGGGGATGGAGCTCCATCCCCATCCCAAACCCATCGGGGATGGAGCTCCATCCCCATCCCAAACCCATCAGGGATGGAGCTCCATCCCCATCCCAAACCACTGGGAAGGGGCTCCATGCCCAGCCCAAACCCATCAGGGATGGGGCTCCATCCTCATCCCAAATTTATCAGGGATGGCTCCATCCCCATCCCTGCACCAGGATTTTTCCCAAGGAAATCTTGTCCTGCCTGACTTCAATTCCCCCTAGATCCAAGGAGTGCCAACCCCTGCACTTCCTCTTAGGAACATTACTGGAAAGGCTAAAATCCCTGTATAAATAGGGATCTTTAGGAGTGTAAACAGAAACACAGATTGAACCTGCCATTATTGATTTTTTTCCCCCTCCACACACATGCCAGGGTCAGGAAGTGTTTTCACTGTTGATCCATCAATAATGCTTAGGAAACCCAAAATGCAAAGCAGGACCTTGGCTAAGGAAAAGGCAGTGCCAAGGCTCAGAGCTCCCTGGGAGAGGTGAACTGGGTGGGAATGTGGCACATCCCTCCCCTCCCCTTGGCCTGTGCTTGTTGCAGTGACTCCCTGACCCTGTTTGGGGCACACACAATCCAGGGGAGCAGCAAATCCCAGCCAGAACCTTCTCCTTGAGACATCAGAGAGCCCAGCTGAGCAGAAAACCTGCAGCAAAGTGAAATCCTCAGCAATCAGGGCCTCATTGTGTGGCAGCACAGCATTTGTAAGGCTGTTACCTGAATTTAACTCAATTAGCAACCATTTCCAGTGCTTTACATGCCAGAGAGATAAACAGCATTGGAAATTCAATCCGTGCTGTTTCTTTTAAGTGACCAAATAAATCACCTTCCTGAGTGAGCAGCAAATCCTCTGGGATGAGCCTTTGGGAGGCACAGAATCCATCTCTGTGAGCACCCAGGGCTGCTGCAAAAGAGCTGCCCTGACCCCAGAGAGAGAGCAAGGGCAGGGAGAAGCCAAAAAGCCCAGCTAAAGACTCAAAAAAGATTTTAAAAAACACCCAGAAGTTTCTAGACAAGGTTACCTGCAAGAGCTCAGCATCCCTACCTGCCTCATTCTTACCTGGGCTACTGGTCCCAGCTGGACCTGAGCGTGAGGGGATGGAATGAGCAGAAAGGGTTAATGGTCCAAGAGCAAATTCTAATTTTTTGGAGCCCTGAATGGTTTGGGAGCTACTCCTTAAAGCCTGCCCAGGGTCAGTGGGAGGATTGTCCCAGCCTCCCTGGTTGGAGAGGGGCTGGGGGGGACAGGATGGCTTTGTTTAAAGAACTGTCCCCAAGTTTGAAGTCTCCAATCCCTGCTCCTGCTCCCTGTCCCTGCAACCCACAGCTCCTCCTCATCTTCAAGGGTTGGGCTGAAGGCTCTGGGTGCAGCAAGGGGATCCCTCCTAGGGCACCTTCTCCTCCTCTGCCTTCAGCAGGGGAGGGATGAGAGGATCCGTTTGCAGGGGATGTGGGGCTGCCAGGAGGTCTCTGTGTGCCCTTGGTCCACCCCACCCTCCTGGGCCTGTTCTCCTTTCTTATCTTTCCTTCTTATCTGCTCATACTTCCTCATCTTCCCACTGCAGGGTGCCTGCCCACCTGATAGAGCTCCAGGAACTGGGGACCAAGTCACTCCAGCCCTGCTCATTCCTGTCCCCATTAGGCTTTCAAGAGGGTGAGGGCGAGGTCAGAATTTCCCTCCTTGCCCAACCCTGCTGCCCTCCCTGTGACCATCACGGGGTGAGGGGAGGGACAACAGAAAGGGGCAGAAAGCCCCAGCCTGTCCTGCTCTCAAACCAAACCTGGGGCACCAGCACTCACTAATTAATGAGAAATCAAACTCTCATCTCTCTTGGCCAGGGGGGCTTTGCCTGTTCCAAGGGTGCCTCGGTGCCTGGCTTGTTCAAATACTCTCAGCATCCACATTTAAATGGGAATTTTACTCTCTGGGTGAGATGGAGCCTACAAGGGATGTCCAAGAAACCAGAGGATGGAAATGCAGAGGGAATGGAGGGGAGGTGGCTGCTCACAGTGTGGAGGCATCTGGAAACAAGCAAAAGCAACCCCAGCAGCAGAGCCAAGAGAGAAACAAAGCGTTACCTTGCCAAGGATATCAAGTGCTCAGAAGAGATCTGATCTTCCGTGAAGTTACCTGAGAGTGTAATTTCGTATGTGCTACCAAAATAGACTGCAGAGCAGTTAATGTGTTTGGATTATCTAAATGGCGTGGCAAGAAAGTCAATAATGGAAGGAGAAATTAAATCAAGTCAGAGCTGGCCCAACAAATGGCGCAGAGAGTCCTTGCAGCTGTGGAAGGCAGCGCCCTCCTCCTTCCCCCTGTGTTTGGGGTCACGCGTTGGGTTTGGCGACAGCTGAGCCTCCCCACAAGAGCCCCAAGAGTTTTCAGTCAATTCAAACCCTCTGGATGAGGTCAGAGATGAGTCCCTGGTGGTTTGGCAGCAGCCTGGTGGAAATGGCTCCCTGCTCCCTCGGGGAACGGGAGAGGGAGGATTCACATCCCGCGCAGGGGCAGGACCACACCGCGCGCCAGCTCCTCATGCTCTGCTCCGGGGGGATTGGCAAGATGCAAAAAAAAAAAGAAAGGAAACCGAGGGAAACCGAGGCACAGCCCCACACCCCCCACCACGAGCAGAGCCCTTTGCTGACGGGCCAGGTCCAGGGATGCAGAAGCAAAAGGGGTGCAAGTGTTGGCTTTGCATAAGCGTGAGCTGCCACTTATGCAAGCGCCGCCCACACGCCCGCTCGGAGGGGAGGAGGATCCTGAAGCGCTCACACCACGAGCAGCATTGCCCCTGCCAGTAATCCTGGGCAGGACTACTCCCAGGAGGAATGCTCCTGGTGGCATAACTCTTGGCAGGATCGCCCCTGGCTGTGTGGAGCTCATCCCTCGCGGCCGGGCACGGCACCAGATGTCCAGCGGGGCATCTCTGCCTCCGGCCGGGATGCGTGCGTTGGCGCCGGTGGCGTTGGGAGCCACCATGGTGGTTCTGAGCCTACCTAATTTTTGCATGCATGCACGAAGCCTTTCTTCAAGATTTGACACTCTGTTCTGAAGCTCTTCGTAGTCATAGGCGCCAATCTCCTCCTGGAGTTCGTTTAGAACTGACGTCAGATTCTGGACCTCCTCTTTAAACTGCAATACCAATTTGGCATCGGCTTTGTACTCTTCCAACACTGGTATCAAAGGCCTAAGTTCCTCCATTTTCGCTTTTATTGCCTGCAAGGTTAAAATAAGCTCGGTTCAGTGCTATGCGTGCAAAAATCTGCAACACTCTGCCTTGACCTGGGTGCTTCCTATGGGAGCGAAATGTTCACATATCCCACAATTATTAGCATTAAAATTAGCTCAATTATTATTTTTGGTCCGAATGATGTCTTGGCAAGAACATATTAAACAGGCTGCAGAACACCAAAATATTTGGGAAAGGCCTTTATTTGTCATTTTTAGAATGCAACATCTTAGGGTTACATGCTTCAGATCACATACACAAAGAGTTGTTGTTTTTTTTTTCTTTTTTTTCTTTCCAAAAAATAAAAGAAAATAAGATATATATGCATTGACAAGGGTTTCAAACTATTCATGAAATGCATCTACAATTGCATGCAAAGGAAGATCTCGGTTGTGTGGTTCAAGGTTCCTTAGTGAGATATGGTGCTAATTTGGAAAATAATCAAAAAAAAAAAAAAAAAAATCAATGCATGGTGCAAAATGCTCTGTGGCCCTCTTTTCATGGTTACATGGGAGTGAACTGCTTCTTCAGTCACTGCAGCATTGAAAAAACTTGCTTTTTAGTTAGCCCTGTAAGCAAGAAAATGAAATACTGTTGAGGATCTAGCTCACTAACCTGCCTTATATAGATAGCCATTCATAGACAAATACTCTTACGGCACTAAAGAGAGAAAAAAAACCAACACAAGAGCTCTAAAACACTCACAGTTTAATGCTGGCATTAGCAGGAACAAAATGCTGTGGCTGTTCTTTCAAATGCTGCTTTGGCAGCAAATTGGACAAAAAATCCTCACTGGTTTCAAGTGCGGAACAGAAAAGTAAAATTCATTATCAGATGGATTTTGCAGAAATGATTTTTTCGTTTTTTTTTTTTCTTTTTTTTTTTTTAATTTTTTTTTGTTTGTTTTTTTTTTTTTCTCATTTAAAGGCTCAGAATTCAGCATTTTGTTGCAGATGCTTTGCTCCAGCAGCTAATGAGTAGACATTAATATGCATGCACCTACCCGTAATGAAGCGTGTTAGAACACCCAAAATCCCTGGTGCTGCTGCAATTACAGTGGCCAAGCTCGCAGCACCCAGGGCTGTGACATCTGCCTGTGTCCTGAAGCTTTTTGGGGCTGAACAGGATCAGGAATTCCTCCTCAGCCTCCTTCCCATCCATCCCCTCCTATTTAAGCCGCGAGGTTTTTTTCCCTCCTGCGCTTTGCACGCGGGGAATGTTTTAATTTTATTTCATTTAAAGTTCCCTGGCAGGCAAAGGGGAGGGTTGAACTCATCAGAATGGTGGAGGGGGGGAAACAATAATAATTGAAATAAAGAAATAATTAAATAGAAGAAACTCATGCTCAAGTCTTTCCATCCAGACTGCAGAGCTAAATTTAGGGTCCTGCAGTAACTGGAGATGGGGAGCGGAGGAGGTGGAGTTGGTGAAAAGTTTTAAGAACCATCTTCCCAGCTTTTTATGAGATAATCATGGTATTTCAGTATTTAGCATTAAAAAAAAAATCTGCTTTAAAATACCAGCCAGCTGCCTGCAAACGAGGGTGGGAATCAGCTGGGTGGCTGATCAGAAAAGTCCCCACATTCCACCAGAAATCTTTTCTGTTTGATTTTTTATTTCCATTAACCCACAGCACTGCTAACATTTAAGATTCCAGTATTGCTCAGAACATCTTTTTGGCAATTTCATTCATCCTCAAGCAACTTCCTGAGGCTTTGGCCACTGCTCCCAGTGCCAGCTGCATCCCAGAGGCTGCAGCTCCTCTCCCCCTCTGCCCAGCACCAGGACACCACACAAACCATCAGAAGGTGCTGCCTCTGCTGCCAACACCCAAAATTGGATGAAATCCTGGAGATGTGCAGTTTGCCAGCTGGAGGACAGCTGTAATAATTGTGTTTTTGGGGTATTTTTTCGGGGGGGGGGGTGATGTTTGATTGATGAACTCCTTTCTCCAGCCACCCCCAGGGCAGATGGGGTTTGGTGACTGCCTGCACGTTTGCCACGTGCTGCAGGAATGCAAAGGGAGCCCCAGTTCCTGGGTTTTTTCCCCCAAGAAATGGGTGCTGGGCATGGCAAGGAGAAGCTGCCTGGCCACAGAGGGGAACCCACCTCACCCAGAGCTCGGGTGTCTCCCTGCAGACCCCTCCTGATGGAATCACCCTGCACCTATTTCGGGCACCCAGGCGGGTGTGGGAACGCAGAGATTTGTGCTTTTACCCTATAACAAGATGCAGGGCTGAGGGTGTGAGGCCACAGCCTGGATCTGGCTGTGCTTTGGGCAGGAAGGACCCCACAGCTGGTCCCCTGATGGGAGCCAGGGCCACAGTGCCGTGCCCATGGCCACAATTCCCTGGCCACAGCTGCCGTAGCAGTTTGGAAATCAGACCTACCTTAAACTGCCTTGCCAGGTGCTGCTTGTGGCTTTCTTCCACTTGCTTAAATTTGGATTCCAGTCCCCTCATCTGGTTTTCCATCTTCTCCACGTACTGTAGGTCTCTCTGAGTCCTCCTGTCCAACACCTCTATCGACTGGGACATGTTTTGCACCTGCCAAACGAGAAGGGACTCATTAAGAAGGTGCTGCCAGCAGCGAGGCAGCCCCCCTTGCATCCCAAGGCTGACCTTTCCCACATGCTCAGCACAGCTAAAGGGCAATCAGCCCATGCATTATTTACTGCCTCATCAACAGCAGCTCCCAGATTACGACCCCGTGCTCCAAAACACAGCAAAACCGGTTTCATAAATGATTTTTTTTTTTTTTTTTGCTGCTGCTGCGCTGCAGAGAATAATTCAGCAATCCAACATGGAAATGAGGGGTGTAGTTGAGGTTAAACTCAGGCTGGCCTCTCTGACAGGCACCTGCTGTGGCACGAGGAGAGCTCAGAGGTGACAGCAGCACACCTGGCTGGCAGGAAAAGCTTCTGCCCAGGTGCGCATTTCCATCTCCTCGTGAGCGCAAACCTCAGTCCCCGCCAGCAGAACTCCATTATCCAACCCAGCCTGCTCAGCCAGCATCTGCCACAAGAGCCCCAGCGGCAGGGAGGGCATCCTGGAGCCGGGCAGCAGCGGGGCAGGGGTGGTACCCCACTGGTGCCCTCCCGCTCGGGAGCTCCAGCTCTGGAGCCGAGCGGTGCCGCATTCCCGCGGCTCCCGCTCCGAGCCCAGCTGGCCTCGCCGGGGGAATGATGCAAGGAGCTTGGCTGGGCTCACAGTGAGAAAACGAGCTGGAGGTGTGAGGAGGGGAGGGGAACGCCAGCGAGGCTGACCTGATTTTGAAGGTTGGCTGCCATCTGATTTATTAAGATATTCCCTCCTGTTTTCCAGGCTGGGAGAGGTGGAACGAGCTCTGACGTCAGCTCCTGTTTAGCACCGAGCCGTATTTAAGGGCTCTGCAGCGGGGCCGGACGTGTTTGTGCCACGGTGGGGACGTGACGGGGCTCAGCCCACGGGTGCTGCTCCTGCCACCGCCACGTCACCCCGGCAGTGCCACCGCCGCGATGACGTCCGTGGGTAAAGTGAATCAGGCACCCAGGCTGCTGCTGCTGCTGCATCAGGGCCTCCAGAGCCAGCCTGCTCCCAGCTCCCAGCCTGCTCCCAGCTCCCAGCCTGCTCCCAGCCTGCTCCCAGCTCGCTCAGCTGTGGGTGGCTGAGCCAACCCCGAGCAGGAGCCAGCCCCGTCCCCTGATGGATGCCACATCCGCTCCCGTCTGCGTCCTCGCCGCAGCCAAGCTGGCGTGGGGAAGGAAGGAGTGGTGAAAATCCCACGTTTCCTCTGGCAAATCCCACTGTGGTGGGCTGGGACTTACCTGGAGTGGCAGAGCGAGGGCAAGGCAGGACACCCGTGCAGGGCAAATGGCAACTGTGCCCCTCCAGCTTGGAAAAAACCATCACAGTGCCCGTTGCTCATGCAGGATGACACCGAAACTATTGCAGGGATCTATTAAAAACGTATGGACGACCTGTATGGCAAAGGCCAACAGGCTTTGGAGTGTTCTGTACAACTGCTCTGGGGACCAGAGTGTTCCTCAGCAAAGGTGAAGCTATTTGTGGTCTCTGAGCCTCAGAGATGAACCAGCAGCACCCTGACCTCCCCAGGACCTGCTCAGGGAGGTGTGAGGAGCAGAGAAAAGAGCAACAACAACAAGGTTTGGAGGAGAAAAGAGCAAATCTGAGCTCAGCCTGAGCCTGGTCAGCTCCCATTAAGCTGTGCCTCCCACAGGGGATGTGAGCTCTCAGTGAGTGTTAATTCACCTGGGCTGCATGTGGAGGAGTTTGAAGACCTCTCTGTGCCCCGAGGCAGGAGAAGAGAAGCCTTAGACAAGCATGGCTGGGCTGCCAAGCTACTTTTATTCCAGTTATCCAGCCTATCCTTCGAGTCGAGCAGCAGAATTGCTCCAAGGAGCAGAGAGAGGGATGACTTGTAGGGCTCATGCAAAATTTATCCCATTTATCCCACTAGTGCCTAACCCCAGCTGCAAAGAATCCGAAAAGAGCATTTCTGTAATGAGAGACCTGAGTCTGCTGAGTAACATTCTGGGGGGCTCCTTAGGCTCTTTCTCAGGTGGTGGGAAGGGAGAGACACGCTCTGCTCTCAGAGCATCTCGCCCAGGCTGCTGCCCTCAAACACCTCTGGAACGTTTCTGCTCCTCCCTGAAGCAGAGGAAAACAACTTCCTCACGTGCCTCTGCCCAGAGATGCCTAAAATGAACTGCTGTGCTATCCTGGGGTGGATTTCACAAGCCCAGAGTGGGTATTGGTTGCTCTTGTTGTTTTCCATGGGGCAAGATCTGGGCCAGATTTGCAGGGAGTGAGCCTGAGATCCCTGACAGATCCCTGACAGATCCCTGACAGATCCCTGACAGCCCCGCGTGCTCCAGCAGCTGATGATCTGCCTGTTGTCCCTCATTAGCATATTATGCCCTTGATCCAGCAAAGTGCTTTGGCACATGATTAGGTTTCAATGAGCCTGTTGGAGCTCAGGCTGAAGCATGTACAGAAGTGCTCTAATGAACTCAGGCCCAAGGATAGTGCCTCTTAAATTCCCTCAGCTCCATCCATCAGCTGCAGTCCTCAAACATCGCCTGAAAATGCTTTTTGTCTCCTCTCTCAGCCCGAAACCTCATTTTCACCAAACTAATGTGACACAGATACCTGTGGCTGTCTGGAGGAAAAGAGTTATTTTTAGCAGTTGAAATAGGAAATTAATACAAATGAAGCTTCCAGCGCTGCTCTTGTCATCCTGTTTGATGAGTTGATTCACAATTAAACCAGAGTCACAGGGAGTCAGTATTGGCCTGATGACCTCAGTGAGGTTTATAAGGTCAAATCCAAGGTTTAAACCCTGCTCAAGCTTCCCTGTGGATCAGCCTTTCCTGCCAGCTGAGCCCAGCTTTGGGGTTTCAGCTGGAACAAACCTTCAGCCTTGGGGAGCTGCACAAACTGGTGGAACAGCAGCAAGAGGAATCTTGAGGGAGATTTTCAAGGTTTAGGGGAAAAATCAGCAGAGAAATGGACTCAGCTGATGGTTCAGGAAATGAAAAGTTCATCTGATAAGGTTTGCAGGAGGCAGTGATGGCTGGGAAGAGATGTCACTGTCCCCCTATACACACCTGGGAGTGACCATCAGAGGAACAAAAAGAACTGTTAAATCTGGAAATCAGCACTGGCTGAGAGGAAGGATTGGCAGGAAACCAGAAACGTTTTCACCATCAGAGGAGGAAGTTGTCCCCGATAACAGGGCCAGAACAAATCAATCAATCAATCAAATTCTGTTTGGAGATCAAACACAATCTGATGATGATGAGCAGGACTGAGGTGATGTCTTGGCTTGGGTGCAGTCCAAGGTCTGGACTCAGCACCTGCCACGTGGAAGGCTGGAAGGACTCGGTGTACCCCAGCCAAGGATGAGCTCAGACACCTCGAGTGTCAAACCACGGGGCTGAACACTCTGTGCAGCCTGAGCAGCCCTGGCTGCCCTCCCCTCCCCTCTTTAACCTGTCAGGATGCCCAGCACTCATTCCCAGCCACAGGAACTGCAGTTCCTACACAGATCCTCATCCCCATCAACTGAGCATGGATGGATGGCAGCTCTGAACCTCGAAATTCCAAAAGATTCTGCATGGAGATTTCCCTGAAGATGCTGTGATTGCTTTGTGTACACACACATGCAGCTGATGCCATGCAACATCATTTCCATGGGTGAATTCCACATCTGCTCCTTGGAAAACCCAAACACAATTACCTCCTGGACACATTGTGCTGCTTCCTCTGCTGCCAGGGAGAAACCAGGAGAATTTCCCCCCATCACAAAGCTAGGGTTAGAATGCCAGCTGAGGGAAGGAGTTTTCAGGATTGAAATCCTTGCTGGGAAGCTGGAAGCTCTGCTCTGCAGTTGTTTGTACCTCCAGGGATTACCAATTCAGCCTCCATCAAGATCAGATGTCTGGCACTAAGAGCCTATTCCTTATTTTGGGGTTTTTCATATAGGTTAGCGTGGGAGTGAGATGCAGCCAGATTAGCAGGCAGGTAACATATCCCACAACACATGCCCAGAAATCCTGCTCCTCCCTCACTTTTTCTCCATTGGCAGCCAGAGAGCTGCACTAAATAAAACCCCACTGAGCCCTTCCACCCTCCTGATGTTATCCCAGGTCTCCCATCCCCAACTCTTGCCCATCAGCAGAGGGCATTGGGTCAAATCCTGATTGTTTGGAGTGGATGAGGAGGCCTGGGAACACCTCTGAGCTGTCCATAAATCCTGCTGCCTCTCAGGAGCAAACACACCCAGGGCGTTATTGCTGCGAGAAAGAAAAGCCTGACTTGGGATTATTTTTAGCAGCCTCTGACAACCCAAAGAATTGTTTTAGGGCTGAATGTTTCCTGGCTGGCTTTATTGTCCTCAGCACATGGGGAAATCAGTTAAGTGGAGGTTTAATATTGTTAGAGGGAATTAATACAGCAGCTTTCCCCAAAGCAGCAGGATGAAAATTCTTTTGTCATGCACGGCACAGGCCAATATAGCATTAGGGGATGGGGTTTAATTATATATCCAGCACAGGAGCCAGCTCATATTTGCAAGAGAAGAGCACAATTGCACATGAAACAGCATTTCTTCACTGAAATCTATTATCTGGAAAATTCCTTGTTATTGGGGATGTTTCCCTAATGAGATTTTTTTGATCTTTTTTGGACAGCAGACTATTAAAAACTAATCAAGAGGGTGTCAGCGTTAGGCAGAAAACCACTGAGTGTCATCTCTGTGCTACCTGCTGGCGACAGCTTGCAGGGTTTTACTTGACCTTTTTAATAGCACCTTGCCTAGGAAAGCTTGGCTTTGGGCTTTTAATTCTCTCTCCTCTCCTGTTGCTGAGTCTGCTCTGAAACTGCTTCTGCCAACGGAATGAAAAAAGGGGATTTCTTGTAAATTATTTTTTAAAATTTTTTTTTTTTTTAGAGATACGGTTCAGTATTGGTGCTTTGATCTCAGCAGTTTTAGGCCAGGCTTTCCTCTCAGAAAACACTTAAGAGATTTCTCCTCCTGCCTGCAGCTGATTATTCCCCACTACACGCGCAGGGACAGCTACACATGGAAAAGCCATCCCAAGGGGTTTTCCCTGGAAACCAAGGCTCAGCTCAGGTTTCTACCCCACCAAACCAAACCACTTTTGCCAGCAGGGGCCAAGCTTTACCTTTTCTAGGAGTTGTCTCAGCTGCTTTGTCCTGGCATCACGCGAGCACATTGTCTGCTGAGGTGCCACCACTGTGCATATACAACGTCCCTCGCTGTCCTGGGCAGAGCTGTAGACCTGCCAGCTTTCCTCTGGGTTGGTAGGCAACACCTAATTAACACAGGGAAAGATGGGTTAATTAACCAGGGGAGGCCTGGCAGGGCTGTGGGAGGTGAAGGGGGATGAGTGCAGGAAGCAGGACGGACGTGGCAGGGAGTGGAGCTGTGCTGGAGGCTCCTCCGGGGGCCCAGCGGGCAAAATTCACTCGGAATGCAAAAATATGGATTGGGGGCGAACCAGAGAAGGGTCTGAAAAGGAGAGGAAGGGCAGAAAACACGGAGGCAACGCGAGTGGGAAAGCGTGGACACAGCGAAACAGCGAAAATTCCGGGTGCTGGCCAGCGCCGAGCACATCGCGGCGGGGAGCCCCTGCCCCGCCGCGGTGACAGAGCAGCGGCTTCTCCTGAGCACCGGGAGAGGGACCAGGGAGCCACCAGCGAGGGCACAGCGTCCTGCCGAGGGGGCTGAGCAGTGCCCTCTGCTCTGCAGAGCCCGCCCGGCTCCGGGTCCGGCAGCTGGAGATGAGCTGTGCTGGGCGCTCGGACACCGGGAGCGACGGACACCGGGAGTGATGGACACCGGGAGTGATGGACACCGGGAGTCACGGACACCGGGAGTCACGGACACCGGGGGTGACAGACACCGGGAATGATGGACACCGGGAGTCACGGACACCGGGAGTCACGGACACCGGGAGCGACGGACACCGGGAGCGACGGACACCGGGAATGATGGACACCGGGAATGATGGACACCGGGAGTCACGGACACCGGGAGTGATGGACACCGGGAGTGATGGACACCGGGAGCGACGGGCACCGGGAGTGATGGACACCGGGAGTCACGGACTCCGCGAGGTATCCATCCCGGAGGTATCCACCCCGACTCACGGACAGCCCGACTCACGGACACCCTGAGTTTCGCTCCCCCTCTCCCTGCCAGATTCCCCGGGCACAAGGAGCTTCCCCAGACAATCGCTTCCCTCCGTTCCAGCCAGGGAAAGGCCGGAGCCGAGCCCTGTGCAGAATTCCAGCAGCGATGGGATGCAGCCCTGAGCCCACCCCAAACACAGCGCATTCCCCTCTCTGGTCTTAATTTTTCTCCATTATTTAATCCCAGCCCAGCCTCAGAGCACTTTGAAGGTGTCACCGTGTCCCCAGCCAGAGGGGAAATGTTCTTTTCACGGCTTCCCTACAGGACAAATCACCTTGCAAATGCCCACGTTGACAGACATGCCCAGGCAGACGCACAATTGGATTTCCTGGCTAAAACAACCGGGAAAAAACAAAATAAGAATAATAAATGGATCTCATAAACCCTGACAACGTGGGAAAAAAAAAAAAAAAACCCAGCTTCATTCAGTGAGCAGCACAACCACTACACGGAATACCCTGGGAACAGCAGAGCTGCAGTAGCGGGGCTCTGACAGAAAGCACGAGCGTGCAGCCTGCAGGAGAAAGGTGCCCGATTTTCCCTGCTCAGGGAAGACAGACAGACAGACAGGAATGATTTTGATTTTTCCCAGCCATTCCTAAAGTGGGAAGCTCAGGCACAGCCCCAGCCCTCCAGCAGAGCAGGGACAGGGGATGTCCAGCCCCACAGGGCGACTTCCCGGCTGCATCTCCATCCCACCGAGGGCGGATCGGGCAGGGAGGGCAGCGGAGGAGCCTCCCGAGACTCGCAGCCGCTCTCCCGGCGGCTTTTGCAGCGGCCACGAGGGAAACTTTGCATCCCTTTGGCTGCAGGGACGATGCGGAGAGGCAGCCGAGTCGCCCCCAGGCACGAACGAGGGATGGCTGAACCAGAGAAGAGGAGGGGAGAGGGAGAGACGCTCCCTGCACCGTCACCCCCATCTCCGGCCAGCACCCCCCGTCCCCTCAGCGCCCCATCCCCGCTCCGGCAGCACCGCGGGGACACTTGGCCGCGATGTCCCCGAGGGGCGGCGATCCTGCCCCGACTGCAGACCCTGCAGGGCGGGGGGGACACCTGGGCAAGGAGAGATGTGACAGCCCGGGGGACAGCCAGGCGGGGAGGGACTGGGCGGCGGCGGGGAGCAGCCGCAGGGATGCTCCGGGATGCGGGGATGCTCCGGGATGCGGGGATGCCCCGGGATGCGGGGATGCTCCGGGATGCGGGGATGCTCCGGGATGCGGGGATGCCCCGGGATGCGGGGATGCTCCGGGATGCGGGGATGCCCCGGGATGCGGGGATGCTCCGGGAGGCTGGCATGCCCTCCCCGTGCCCCGCAGCCCCCCGCACTTACTCCCGTGCTGCGGTCCAAGGTGCCGCCCGTGGCCGCCGTGAGTTTGGTGGTGTTGAGCCCCACGAGGGAGGGCAGCGTCTGCGACATCCAGTTGGTGATCATGGCCATGGTGCTGAGGACGACTCCAATCTTGAGTAAAGGCACAGACATGTCTGCGGGGGGGGGCGGCAGGCACCCTTCATTCTGCACCGGCGCCGGGCTCCATGCCGCTGGGTTCGGGCTGCGCCTGCCGCCCGGCCGCCGCCGCCGCTCGCCGCCGGCCCATCGTCCTCCTCCTCCTCGTCCTCGTCCTCCTCCTCCGCCGCCCCGCCGCCCTGCCCGGCGCTGCCGCTGTGCCCGCTGTGCCCCGGTGCAGCCGGAGCCGAGCGGGGCTGGCTCCCTGCGCCCGCCGCCGCCGGGCGCGCCCCAGCCGGAGCGAGCGGCTGCAGGAGGCGGAACCGGGGCGGGACGGGACCGGGAGGGGCGGGGAGCGCCCAACCAGCCGGGGACACTGCGGTGGGCGAGAGGGGGAGAGGGAGGGGACAGCGGAGTGCGGGGAGGGAGGGGAGAAAAGGTTTGGGGAGAAGGGAGTGGGAGGAGAGGTTTGGGGAAAGGGGGGTGGAGGGAGGGAAGGAGGAAGGTGGTGGGGGGGAAATATTTGGAGATAAAAGATCTCTGGGGAAGGAGGAGCGAAGGGAAGGAGAGGAGAAAAATTATGGGGAGGAAAGATTTGGGACAGGGAAGTGGAGGGAAGTGGGGAGAAAAGATTTGGGGGGAGGTAAAAGAATCAAGGAGAAAAGGTTTGGGGAGAAAGGAAAGAACTGGGGAGAGGGGGAGAGATTGAGCCGAGGCAAACAGGCATGGGGAAGAAAGAAAAAGACTTGAGGGGAGGGAAGATTTGAGGAGATAAATTGGGTGGGGAGAGGAATGAGGAGAGCAGGAAAATTGAGGGCGGTGGAAGGGATTTTGGGGGGGGACGTGGAAGGGGTTTTGGGGACTGGAAGGGGTTTGGAGAGGAGGTGGAAGGGGATTTGGGGAGGAGGTGGAAAGGGTTTTGGGAAGGAGGTGGAAGGGGATTTGGGAAGGAGGTGGAAGGATTTTGGGGAGGAGGTGGAAGGGGTTTTGGGGAGGTGGAAGGGATTTTGGGGAGGAGGTGGAAGGGGATTTGGGAAGGAGGTGGAAGGGGATTTTGGGGAGGTGGAAGGGGATTTTGGGGAGATGGAAGGGGTTTTGGGGAGGTGGAAGGGGATTTGGGAAGGAGGTGGAAGGGGATTTTGGGGAGGTGGAAGGGGATTTTGGGGAGATGGAAGGGGTTTTGGGGAGGTGGAAGGGGATTTTGGGGGGCGCGGTTCCCCCGCTGCGGCGCTGTGGCGCCCTCTGGCGGCTGCGGGCGGCGCTGCGGGCCGGGGTCGCTCGGTGGTCGCGGGGACACAGCGGGGACACAGCGGGGACACAGCGGGGACACAGCGGGGACACAGCGGGGACGAGGAGCCGTGCCAGGACCAAGGGGAGCCGGAGCAGCTCACCGCACCTCTCCCGCAGAGACCCGCGGGCTGGGGGACCCCTGCGGGTCCCCTGCGGTCCCCAGGTCCAAGAGATGCTGTCAGAGCATCCCCCACACCCCCGACTGTCACCTCGCCACGTCCTGCCACGACAGAACCGCCTCAGCACGAAGGATACACCAAAGTTCACCACCAGCCCTGCTCCCGCCTCATTCCCAGAGCAGGAATTCCCTGCTGAGGGGTGCAAAGGGCACACAGCCTGTCTGGCCAGCCTGGAATGTCACCTGGGCTTGGTCACCACTCAGGTGTCCCAAAGCCACTTGCAGAACTGCCCCAGTGATTTCAGAAGCCAAATCTCCCACCAGCAGAACTCCACAGCTCCTGCATCCTTCCACAAGAGAACCTCAGAACTCCCTGTGCAAAGCAACACAGAAATGAATCCCCTGTTGCTCTCCAGAGGACAGAAGTGACATCCCCTGCTTTGTGGCACAGCCCCAGCCTTGACAAGGGTGCAGGGGAGCCTCAGCTGTTCCATGGCCTGGCCCTCAGAGCCACCACATTCCCACCAGAGTCAGCCCAGCCCCAAACCCGACCCCTCCAGAGCTGCTGTTCCAATGGTGTGGATTCTTCTGTCGCCCCAAAACCTTGACCCACCAGTGCCTCCTCACACCCAGCACGGGGCTGGTGTGCAGAGCACATCCCCACAGGGAAGGAGGAAGCCTCGAAATGCAATCCCTGCTGAGCTGGCCTGTCCCACCCCACCAGGACCTTGTCCCTCGCTGGGGACGTGGCCCTTGGTGTGGGATCACCCCAGCACAGCCAGGCTGGGCAGAGGGAGCAGGAGCAGGACAGCCCAGTGCAGCTGTTGCTGCAGGGAGAGCTGGGATCTCTCTGAAATAAAGCACATTTAGCAGTTCCAGCAGGTGGAGAAACGGAGAGAAGTTTGAGCAGGAGCTCAGGGATCCTGTCCCTGTGACAAACCCGTGGTGTGGCAGGCACGTTCTTCTCTCTCTCAGGATTTTTTCATAGAGGAGCACAGAGGGAAGAAAGAGAAAAGAATTTCTATTTCTGCTCCTTGTTTGTCCCATGTGGGATGTGTTTGGAGAATTGTTTACCTGGGGTGATGGCTTGGTTGGATTCTGGTGAGGATTGTTTGAGCCTGGTGGCCAATCCAACCCACCTGTGGCTGGACTCTCAGAGAGGGTCACGAGTTGTGGGTTAGTTAGATTTGGTAGTTACAAAAATAGGTTTGTAGCTTTAGTATCTCCTTTAAATAGTATATTAATGTATTATAGCATAGTTATAATAAAGAAATCATTCAGCCTCCTGAGCTGGAGTCAGACCCTTTCTCCCCACCAGGTTCACCTGCATTTACAATACCCGTGGCACAGCAGGGCACTGGCAGCTGGTTTGTGCCAGGCTGCAGCAGCTCAACTCCCATCCCTCCATCCGTGTCAGCTGCCCAGCTCCAGGCTCTGATTCCAGGAAGGAATTCCTGCTGCCCTCTGAATCCCACCCTGCCCTGCTTTGGGGATACACCAGCTGCCTCCGCTCCGTGGAATCAGCTTCCCCCAGCCCAGGATCCATCCCTTCCACGGCAAAACTGCTGCTGGGCCTGCAGGGTGCTACCTGTGGGGTCAGGAACGGCTTCCTCAGGGAAAACAAACCTTGGAATGGTTCCACCTTTTAGGAGGAATCCCAAATCCCTGCTCTCCCAGGTCCTTGCTGTGCTCAGCACTGGGGCAGCCCAGGCCTTGATTGCCCTCCCTGATTTCCCATCATATCAAACAGGCAGGTGCTGATATCCCAATCGCCCCAAGGTCCATTTGGGAACAGAGTTTGTCAGGGAAGTTTATCCCTCATATTTGTCTGCTCCAGACCCATACACAGGAATTAATCCTGGGGATATCTCAGTATTTAAATTTAAGAATATCTCCCGTGCCTTGTCCTGGATTTGATCTGGATAAAAATCGCTCCTGTGCCTTGCCCTGGATCCCAGCCGGGCTAAAACCTCATTTCCCAGCAGGTGATTCCAAACACATCCCCTTCCAGTGCCTTGCCATGATTAAAGCTCCTCCAAACAGGGCCAGCAAAGCACAGAGAGAGCAGCAGCAGCCACAGGTCCCTGCTAAGGGGGGCCCATTACTGGGAATGTTTTCCCAGGGTTTGTGCAGGGGGAGGGAGGCAGAACTGCTCTGTTTCCCTGCAGAAAACCCCTTCATGTCACTTGAAAGAGGAGCTGTAATAATGGGGGGGAAAGAGAAATCCTGGGGGATTTTCTTTCTCTCTCTCACTGCTTTCAATGTTCATGAAAGCATCAAAAGCAGCAATTTTGGGGGATTTTTTTTTTTTTTTAAATTTTTGCTGCCAAGATTAAGGGAGTCACGGAAGGGACATCAAAATGTTCTTCCAGACCTTTTTAGAAAATTGTGAATGCATTAATAACCTGCCAGGAGCAGGAAGGGTCACAACCCTTCCCCAAGGCATGACCACGGAAGCTGAAGCCACCCCAGCTGCCCCAAAGCACAGATCTGATGGAAAAAGAGGCTCCCAGGAGCTGCTGTTTCCCTTTTTTAGGGATGCAGGGCTGTGCAGAGGGAGGAACTGGAGTTGCTGGTGTGGGATGAGGCGCAGCAGGACAATGATTTTTGACACAAAAAGTGCAAGCACGGAAACTCTGCCTTACCCTGATCATCTGCCTGGTTTTAAAAGCCCAGCTGGCAAAAAAAAAATGAATAAACTGACCAAAAATCCAGGGAATTTCATGTGGGATGCCTGCCTTTCCTCATGCTGGAGCACAACACAGAAACCAGTGTGAAACCAGTAAGGAACAGCCTCAGGTGGCCCTGGCTGACCTGATGGCATTCCCTGACGGGGCTTTCCAGAGCACAGCTGGATCCTGGTCCTTAAAAAGTGACTTTTCCATCACCACATCTGCAGGAATGCCTGAACTGCTGGGGCTCAGCTTCCTCCTGGTCACTTTGGGGTTTATTTATTTTTTTTTTTTCTGCTGTCACTGTTTTTGTTGTCCCCAAGCACTGGCTCAGTGTCCCCTCCCACGAGAGCTGGGGGGGGGGTGCCCCAAATAAAAAAAGAGGGGTTCCAGGAGTGCCCCCTCCATTCCTCCCCTGCTGTCAGCAGCGAGCAAAGAGCTGCTCGAGGAACAAAAGATCCTTTTTTTGGCATTCGTGCATTCCGAGCAGGAACGCGAGATAAAAGCAGAGAACAGGGTCTTCCAAAATAGCTGCTGGGTGGAAAATTCCGCTGCCGGGAAGGGAGAACGCGGAGCTCTGTGCCCAAAGGAGCCCTGCGAGGGTCAAGGTGTGCGAGCGGCGACAATTGCCGGGTGGCAGCGCGGGGACACGGCGGTCACTGTCTCCCTCTCCTGGCTGGTTCAGAGAAGAAGTGCCCAAATCCCTCTTGCTCCCAAATTTTGCTGGGGATGATGCCCAGGGACCCCAGGCAGAGAATTCCTGCTCTAAACCACACCCGCCTGGATTTTGACAGCCCCGAATCTCGCTGGTGCCTTTGGGGACAGCCCAGGAGGATGATGCCAGCTGAGCTGGCTGTGCCATGGGCACAGTGCCCTTCCCAGGGCTGGCAGCACAGGACAGCCCAAATCCTGCTCTTTGCAGCTCCTCCTCTCTGTCCTGGCAATCTGGGGGGTGGGCTGGACACTTGGGGGGGGGGGGGGGTCTGTCCTCTCTGCAAGGACCTGGCCGTGGAATTTCAGGGATCCTCCTGAAAAGCTTGGATTGAGATTTTCCTCCTTCCTGCAGCTGCTCTGAAGGCTTTGCTGCCTCCAGTGACTCTCCCCATCCCTCCTGGACCCCTGACTGGTGCCAGGCTGCCCCTGCCCCATGGGGCAGGAGAGCTGTGGGGAGGAGAGAACCCCAAAAAACCCTCAAAAAAAAAAACCCCAAAAAACCAAAAAAACCCCAAAACCCAGGCTGAGGGGCTGTGCCCCCTGGCACCACACAGCTCCTGTGGCTGCTGAGTGATGCTGGGGCTCAAGGCTGGGCACGCAGAGATGCCAGCCCAGCCCGGGGCTCTGAGCCCACCCTGGGCCTCTCTGTGCCCTCTGCTGTGTGCCCAGCACCTCAGGGCACACAGGGAGAGGCCTGCACTCTGCTCTGGGCACAAGGAGGAGGTTTCTCACCCCTCTCTCAATAACCTTTCACCCTTCCCTTGCATTCCTGGTTCCCAGGTATCCAAAATCCCTGCGGCCTGGGCTGGGAGGCAGCTGGGCACCCTGAGGGAACAAACCCCTTGTGCCCATCCCCTCTGGGCACGGCACAACCTTCTGCATTGCCACGGGGCACCTCAGCAGCTCACAGCAAGAAATGGCACCGAGTTCCCCTCGGTTTTGGGTCACAATTCCAAATATCCCCAGGGTTCTGCCTGGTTTTTGTCACTTTTGTTTTTTTTTTTTTTTTTTTTTTTGCTGCCACCACTTGCACAAACCTGACTCCAGGAGTTCACAGAGCAAGTTTTCCCCTCCTCATGGGATGGACAGAAAATAAGAGTGAAGGAGGGAAAAAAAGTGGCAATTTAAGACCTCAAAGAGTGACCAGGATGAAGGGGATCCCTGCCAGCTCCTGGTAAAGCTCTGTGTGGAAATTGTGGCTGACTCCAGGGCCAGCCACATTTTGGGATCAGGCAGCCCAAGCTGCTCTGGAAAATGAACTCCCAGCTCTGGACACTCCCTGCTCCTGCATGAAAAACCCTCTGAAACCTCTCCTTTCCTTTTGAAGGAAGAAGTCTGGAAGGAAACATCCCCTTCACAGGGCTTCACGTGCCTAAATCTGTGTTTAGCTGAAGCTGCTCTTGTCATGAAGCCCAGGATCTACAGCAGGTGCCAAGACCTTAAAGCCAGCCCAGGTTCCTGGTTTTGGAGGATTTTTTGGGCACATTTCCCTGGGTCAGGCACACACCTCCAGTCCCAGAGTGACTTCCCAGGGAAGGATTGTTCTCTGTGCTGCTTTCTAGCAAACCCAGCTCTGCTCCTGGCCCTGGGTTGAATCCTGATGTTGTCCCTCTGTTATCCTTCCAGCATGGGGAGGGTGGGCTGGGAACAGGGAAAATGGGTTCTGAGCAGGGAAAAAATGGGTTCTGAGCAGGGAAAATGGGTTCTGAGCAGGGAAAAAATGGGTTCTGAGCAGGGAAAAATGGTCCCTGAGCAGGGTAAAAGGGTTCTGAGCAGGGTAAAAGGGTTCTGAGCAGGGAAAATGGGTTCTGAGCAGGGAAAAGGGTCTCTGAGCAGGGAAAAGGGTCTCTGAGCAGGGTAAAAGGGTCTCTGAGCAGGGAAAATGGGTTCTGAGCAGGGTAAAAGGGTCTCTGAGCAGGGAAAATGGGTTCTGAGCAGGGAAAATGGGTTCTGAGCAGGGAAAAAATGGGTTCTGAGCAGGGAAAAAATGGTTCTGAGCAGGGTAAAAGGGTTCTTAGCAGGGTAAAAGGGTCCCTAAGCAGGGTAAAAGGGTCTCTGAGCAGGGTAAAACGGTTTTGAGCAGGGTAAAAGAGTCCCTGAGCAGGGTAAAAGGGTCCCTGAGCAGGGTAAAAGGGTCCCTGAGCAGGTTAAAAGGGTCAGGAGTCCAGCTAAAGCCAATCTGGAGGCTGGGAGCAGGGCTCAGCTCCAGGAGAGCAGTAACAACCAACAGCTAGAGCCCACAGAGGCAGGGAAATCAGCATTTCCAGCTGCTCTCCCCCCACATTTGGGATCTGCTGGCGCCAAGGCACATCTCTGTGTCTCTGTTTCTCCGAGTCCACCTTCCCCTGCCTGCCTGAGGTATCCCAAAAAGGCACAAATCCCAGATGGGCACTCCTGGGGTGTCGCAGCCTCGTTCCCTTTTGTGGGGAGCTCCACCAGAGCACAGCAAAGGCAACACTTCCCCCTCCCAGCTCCAGAAGGAGCTTTCCCCACCGCTCTGTTTAATTCCCCTCTGATAGTAATTAGCTTTGTAGTACGTATGATGCTAATACTGATTACAAGGACTGATAACTCCAGCAATAAATACAACCCAGGGCTGGAAATTACCTCTCTTTTTTTATTGGTTCCAGCTGAAGTTAGCCAGACGAGGCACAAATTGGTTTATGAGACAGCTGCCTCCTGTTCCAGGCTGCAGATTTGCAGCTTAATCCTGCCCCCTTTCCATGTGTCTCCCTGGCAGGGGGAGGAAGAGCCTGGGCACCAAACTGGGCACTGGGAAGTTCTGCATGGGCACAAGGGAGCTGGGCTGGGCATTGCTGAGCCCTGGCAGGGGCTCTCCCTCCCCCTGCAAACAGCCCTGAGAGGGACTTGATGTTCTTTTAGGAAAATCGATGGGTAAATGAAGATAATTAATATTTTAGGGAGCTTTTTTCCCCTCTTGCAGAAGCCCTAAATGTTTCATATCTGCCTGCTCCAGGAAGGCGTTGCTCCCAGAATTTACTGGGGATGTGGGGGCACAGCGCTGCTCCTGAGGGAACTTTGAGGAATGCCAGGAGGGTCTCACTGAAATACCCCAGCAAAAGGACAAAAGGACAGGTCAGACAGACAGACAGACAGCAGCTGGCACCCCAGCCCCCCTCTGCTGCTGTCCCACAGCAGCCCCAAGCTCTGCCCTCCTGGCAGCGCACGACACATCCTTCGAGAGAAGTTGGCTCTGCTCCTCCATGGACACCAGGAGAGGTGTCCCGGGTGTCCCCACGAGGAGGACAAGGACAGGAAGCCCCAGACTTTGCCCAGGAAGGCCCTGCCCAGGGCTGAGCACCCGGCCAGAGCCAGGAGCTGCAGCCCAGGGTGCCCAGAGCCCCCCATCCCAGCACCCCAAATGCTGCACCCCGCCAAAGTGGGGCATTTCAGGGTGGCATTCTGACCCGTGGAGAGGCCAGGGCACAAAGCAGCTCGGAGAGAAGAAATGCCAGAGCCTCGTGCAGGTCTCGCTGTGGGCTCCTGCCACCCCCCCCTCAGCCCTGCCGAGGGGCGATCGAGGCACAGGACGAAGAATTGGGGGGATTTGGGGACAGCTCCCCCCTTGTCTCACACAGGTAAAACCACCCCCCCCCCTCAGCCAGGTCTCCGAGCCCCCAGCCTGTGCATCACCCCTGTGCCCCCAGCATCCTCCCTCCCACCCGGGGGGGACACCCCGGGGTGCTGCAGCACCCACTCCTCGCAGACAGCCCCCTTCCCTCCAGCAGGGCTCCCCCAGCACCCCAGTGCGAGGCCAGGCTCTGTCCCCAGCCCTTCCTCCCTTGTGAGGCTGGCCTGTCACTGCAGCGAGGGACAGGAGGGGACAGCAGCACCTTCTGCATCGGCAGGGAAAGCTGCCGAAATCAGCAGCCTCTGTGCCCAAACCTCCACCCTTCCTCCCCAGGCTCCCCGCGGGGCACGGCAGAGGCTCCCCACGGCACGGAGGTGCCAGCCCGGCAGGGAATTGAGGCACGGAGCTGGGCGGTGCCGGGGCTGAAGGGCGGATTTGGGGATTGCATCTGGCAGCTGTGCCACGGGAATGAGGCGCTGGAAGTCCGGGAGGGCTCTGCAGTGCCAGGCCAGCCAGGGCAGGACACGGCCACCTGCCTGGCACTGCAGAGCTGAAACCAGCCCCAGCAGGGCGGCTCAGCTAAGCCAGGCTTTAGCAGGGGCTCAAACCTCCTGCCACCACCAGGGCAGGGCTCTCTGCCCAGGACCCGGGGCGGGTTGGGCTCCCTGTGCCCACCCCGATTTAAAGTTGCTGCCAAAGTTGAGGTGCTGCAGTCACTGAGGAAGCAAGGAGAGGAGAAAGCAGCCAGGCAGGGCAGAAACCTTGGTTTTCCCTGGTTTCCCCTTGTTTTTCCCCTGTTTCCCCTTGTTTTTCCCCTGTTTTTCCCCTGGTTTCCCCTTGTTTTTCCCCTGGTTTCCCCCTGTTTTTCCCTGGTTTCCCCCTGTTTTTCCCCTTGTTTTTCCCCTATATTCCCCCTGGTTTCCCCTTGGTTTTTCCCCTGGTTTCCCCCTGTTTCCCCCCTGGTTTCCCCTTGGTTTTTCCTTGGTTTCCCCCCTGTTTTTCCCTTGGTTTTCCCCCTGTTTTTCCCCTGGAAAATCCCCCAAAGCAGGGCGATGCTGACAAGGCCGGCCAGGGGCTGACAGCACCCAGGTGCCTAGGCTGTGCCTGTGACCCCGGGGGAAGCTGGAGGGGGAACTGAGGCAAGCGACATCCCTGCCACCCCCCTGGCACTGTGGCCACCACTAGCCATGCCCTGGTGGCCAGGAGCTGCTGTGCTGGTGGTCCTGGCTCTTTGTCCAGCGCGGCGCATGCGCACGGCCTCAGCATCCCTGCACACAATGGGCTCCTGCTCGCAGCTCTGCTTCCTCCCCACCCCTCCTCATCCCCACAGCCCCTGGATTCCTCGCCTTTCCCCCCCCCCTCCCTGCATCCCGGGCTGCTCAGCCTCTCTCCGGAGGGCTCCGTGCAATTGAGGCAGCTCTGGGGGCAGCAGAAATCCTGGGAGGGTGCAAAGCCAAAAGGCTTCGGCGGCTCAAACTTCAGCAGCAGGGCAGTGACAGGGAGAGCTTTGTCACTGGGAGAAAGGGAAAAATAATCTCCATAAAGCATCCAGGATGAGAGCCCAGCTGCTAATTGCTCCTACACTAAGAAGCCTCCATTCCCCTCCTATTTATAGCTGCTTCTTCTTTTTTTTTTTTTTTTTTTTTTTTTTTTTGTGCTTCCAGGCAGCACCACAATTAACCCCACAATCTGGAGCATCCTCTTGCAATTACTTTTTTTCTTCCTTTCCTCAGTGACTGGTGAAAAAAAAAAACAACAACAACCCCAAAAGACAATCACCCTCCCTGCCTCTCCCCAGTCAGCCTCAAGAAGTCAAATGGAGTTTTAAATTCCACTTGCAAGAGATGGATTTTGGGAGCCTCCTTTCCTCCCCACCACACAACCCCACGACTCACTCAGCCCAGGGGCTGGGACAGCAAAGAAAAGCATGAAAATCCAGGCAAAAAAAAAAAACCAAAAAAAAACCCCAAAAAGAAAAGCAGGTGGAGCGGAGAGAGGGGGATAAACAAAGTGCCCCTGTCACAGATGCAAACACCAAGGGACATTTAAATGTCACCTGAAACCAGCACAGCTACCCCCCACACGAGGAGCGGGCGGGGCGGGGGGTGACAAGGAGGGACAGCGCTCCCACCTGCTCCCTGTGGCCACCGGGGCCAGCAGCTCCCGGCTCGGCCGAGCCCAGCCCGGCCCCGCCCGCGGGGTCCCGCATCCCCCCGGGTGCGGCCGGGGGAGGCGAGCCCAACACCCCCGCTCTGGGGCTGCCCCTCCCGTGCCCACCGCGGGGGTCGCAGAGGCCGAAGCCCCGGCCCGTGCCCCCCTGCAGGCAGCGCGGGCGGTGCCCAGGTGCGGCGGGCAGCGCGCAGGTGATGCCCGGGGAAGGGGCGGCCGGGCAGGTGCAGCCGCTCCCGGCAGGTTCCTGCGCTGCTCTCGAGGTTTAGCAGAAAATGGCGTTGGGGAGAAAGGGAGAGGAGGAGGGGGAGTGGGGAAAGGACGAGATGGACCTACTTGGGTGAGTTCTGTGCCCATCAGGATGAGGAAGCAGAGGGTCAGCAGCTTGCTTGCCGGTTGCATCTCTCGCACCCCGTTCTAGGCACCTCGCATACAGATCACCTCCGGGCGAGCCTCCCCTGCGCCGTCCCCGAGCCTCGCTGCCTCCTCACTCCTTTATTCTTATTAATATTTTAATTTATATATATTAAAAAAAAAAAAAAAAAGACAACGAAACGGTATTTGAAAAAAAAAAAAGAAAACAACAAAGAGGAAAAAAAAAATAAAAAAAGCCTGATTTTGCGGGTGGCTCTCAGCACCCTCAGGAAGCGATGCCAGAAATCTGCTCAGCAGAGCCTTCACTTTGCATATTTATTGGGATCCCAGTTTCTCTCCTCTGCTCTCGGTGCTGGCTGTCTGGTAATTTATTTAATTTTTTTTTTTTTTTAATGGCTCCCCTGCTCCAAAGACATTTGCGAAGAGAAATTCAGCGGAGCACGCAGTGATTATCTCTGCTATTGCCAAAAGTTTGCCTGGAAAAGGGGGGTGATGGGGAGAGGACAGGGATTTAAAAAAAAAAAAAAAAAAAAAAAAAGAAAAAAAAAAGAAAAAGAAAGGAATTGGTAGGGCTGGCTACTAGCAGGGGATGGCTGTGGAACAGGATGTGACATCAAGTAAGGCGGGGGAAATTTAACTAAACACGGCAAAGGGAGAGGGGGAAAAGCAGGCGCGGGAGCACGCTGAGGCTGCGGGGACCCCGCGGGGAGCAGGGGGTTAAAACCATCCTGAACCCCATCCTTAATTCCCATCCTTAATCCCGTCCTGAACCCCCTCCCTGCGCGCCCCCGACCTCCGGGGATCCCTCGGGGCAAGGGGGGGGGGTGCCCAGGGACGTGATCCCCCCAAAACCCCAAACCCCAAAGCGGCCCCCGGGAAGGCTCCGAGCTCCATCCTCTGCCAGGCTCAGCTCCCGAGGCGCTCGGGAGGATGTGAGAATCCTTTTGTCCCACCTGCCTCTGCCCCGGGGGCTGCAGGCGGCGCCCACCCTTCCCTGGCAGGTTCTGCCCCTCATTTCTCTCTCTCACGCACCCCCCAAATGCTTCCCAATCCCCAGTTTCTTCCAGGACCCCATCAATATTATGGAATATTTTATTTTGTGGCGCTGCGGGTGAAGAGCATCACCTGCCCCTGCTCCAGAGATCATCTCCTGGTGATTATTTAATTACACAACAGAAATTCCACAGTTAGCAGAGCCCCCAGCAGAGGATTCCCCCCCGTGATTGCTCCAGGGTTTCCTTACCTGGAGCCCCTGGAAGTGGAGCAGGACACGGGATCTGTGCAGGGATGAGCTGATGCTTTCCAAGTTCTGGCATCACGGAATTCAGCAGGAACCAGGAAATTCGCAGGGTCGTGACTGAGCCTCCGTGGGGGCAAAAAGCTGAGAGCAAACTGGAAGAAGCTTTCTGTGTGTTTGTATCAGCAAATATTTAAGGGAAAGTTGTGCCAGTCCTCCTAGGAGGGTTTTAGCAGCTCCAGACAGGGAATCACCCCATCCCTTTCGAGTGAGCTTGGAAAAGGCAGCCCAAAAGGAGCAGCTGGAATGTCTGACTGTCCCACAGAGATCCCTCCTGAGCTACTTCCCTCAGCACCTGCCTTTAAACTCGGTGCTTTAGAGCCCATAAAAGCTGAGGACTTTTAACAAAAGCATTAAACTCCTCTTGACTTTATGGAGAGCAGCGCAACGAGGCCAAAAGCATCAGTGGAGCGCCAGGGTTTGAACACCTCCTCCCCTGGCACCTCAGGAGGTGTTTGATTACCACAGGCAGCACCTTCCCCCTGGCAGGGGGGCAAAAAAAAAAAAAAAAAAAAATCCCCAAATTCAGAGGAAGGAGGAGGAGGAGAGAGTTCCTCGTGGCTCTGTGGGTGTTTCACTGTTTAAAGTGCCTTCAAAACCTACCTGAGCAGCTCCTCATCGACCCTGGCCACGAGGCAGAGGCAGCACGGGGCTGCTGCAGCTCAGGAGGCTCCAGGTGCAGCCAAGGCTTAAAATAGATTGGAGAGAGGCAGAACCCAAGCAATGAGAGCTCGTTTCACACAAAAATGTTCAACAAAGCAGCTCAGCTTCACCTGGAAAGTTGCTGTGCCCATGGAGGATGATTTCAGTCTGGTTCAGACGTCAAAGATGAAACCCCAGCTTGTTTTACACCGACAAAGCACTAAAGAGGAATCTCTTTTTTCCCCCCTCCTTTGGGTTTATACACATCCAGTTTTATTGACCTTCGTGGCTTGCACTTGGGCAAAAACATCAGCCCCGCAGTTGGTTTAATGTATTCCTCTTTTGAAGTATTTCTGAATGAATATCAACGGCCTCGTTATTGAACTGGAGCTCCAGAGGGGGAGGCCCTGCATGGTCCTTCCTCCAGGGAAGAGCCCTGCCCCAGGGAGCTCCACTCCCAGGACAGAAATCAGAGAAACCAAGAGAAATAAAAGGGGAAAAAATATCGCCCAGTGGGAGCACCGCTCACATCTTTTGATTCCAGCAGTGTCTTCCTCAGACTTTGAAAAATACCTCCTCGAAATTTGGAAGGAGTTCAAGGTCTGGAGAACCTCTGCCCGTGGAGTGTGACTGAAGAGGCTCCGGCTCTTTCCCTGGGAAAAGGGAGGGCTGGGAGGAGGCTGCCAGGGGGAAGCTTTCTGTACATGAAGGCTCTTTTATCTCCTAAAAAAAACCCAGCAAAGTAAGAGTCCACAGTTTGGAGCAGAAATAGGGCCTGGTCTTTTTGCCCTCAGGGGAGGAGAATGAGGCTGTGGAATAACTCAGCTGAAGGCACGGTGCCCTGTGCAGCAGTGAGAGCAGAGCCCAGAGCCTCGCCCAGAGCTGCTCCCCTGCTCCTCCAGAAGTGAGAACAGAGGTTCCTCCCATGAAACTCCGGCTGTGTGATGGAGGAGAGGAGAGAAAACCACATCTGCTTGCTCTCCTTGATGGATAGGATGAGGTGGAGGCCAGCGCTGGGCTCTCCAGAGCCTGCTGGCCTCTGCAGCAGCTGCCAGGACACAGAGATGGACAGCAGGGGACATCAGGCGATGGCAGGGGACATCAGGGGAGAGCAGGAGATGGCAGGGAAGGGCAGAGGAGGGCAGGGGACATCAGGGGATGGCAGGGAAGGGCAGAGGAGGGCAGGGGACATCAGGGGATGGCAGGGAAGGGCAGAGGAGGGCAGGGGACATCAGGGGATGGCAGGGAAGGGCAGAGGAGGGCAGGGGACATCAGGGGATGGCAGGGAAGGGCAGAGAACATCAGGGGATGGCAGGGGACGTCAGGGGAGAGCAGGGGATGGCAGGGGATGGCAGAGGAGGGCAGGGGATGGCAGGGAAGGACAGGGGACATCATTGGGGGATCGCAGGGGACATCAGGGGATGGCAGGGACCTGAGGCACTGGAGAACTTTCCCCTGCTCATCACTCCTGCACAATCAGGGAGCCCAGATGGATTTCGTCCCCTCCTGGGACCGCTGGCTCGCCTGATATTTTGATGGAACTCCTTCAAGGGCTGCCCAGTGCTGAACTGATTTTCCAAACAGCCCCAAACCATCGATTCCTCTGTCAGAAATGTGCCAGGGGTGTCAGGCAGGAGAGCTGCTGCCGTGGAGCTTTGGGCTGTGTGACAGCTGGATTTGCTCCTCCTGGGAGCTCCCATCCCACACACGGGGATGGTTTGGCACAATCTGATCCTGGGGGACTGGGAAGTGCCCCCCCAGAGGAATTCAGAGCTGTGTGATCCCCCCCACCAGCCCATTCCGTGCAGGCAGGCTCAGGGATGGACGCAGGCTGTGGCTCCTGGCACAGCTCCCTGTGCTGAGCTCTCTCTCTGCTCCTGGGGGCTGTTTGCACCCCCAAAATCCTCCTGCCAGAGCCGCTGATGCCTCAGCCCCTCCTGGGGTTGTCCCTCCTCGCCTTCAGCAGCCCAGGAGAGCCTCTGGCCACGCAGGGAGCACCAGGATGGCACAGAAAAGTCATGGATTAGCCAAGGCAGGAAGGTGACAACACCCCCAGGTCCCAAAGAGAGCTGTTAGGAAAGAAGGATGCCCATACCCTGAAAATCAGCAATTTCAGCTGATTTCTGGCAAATTCCACGGATTTATCATCTTCTCTTAGGACCTGATCTCTTGGTTTGGAGTCAGACAAAGCCACTTCTGTGCATTTTAACCTGGTCCCTCAGCACTGGGAATTCAAACTGCCCCCAAAGGGCAGATGGGGATGAAAATCAAGGCTCATACACAGAGCTGAAAACATGGGAAGGGTGTTTTTTTTTTTTTTTTTTTTTAAAGCCAACATCTCTCATTCTTTGCAGCTCCTCACCTCCCTGCTCAGGAGTGGCTGAGGAGCAGACACTGCCAGACTTCAATTCATCCACGGAAGCTTCAGGGAGAGCGAGGAGAACAGGTCAGGATCCAGGAGTGCGCACAAGGAATGGTAAAAGGAATAACACGGGGAACGGGGAGGTGGTGCAGGAGCCAGAGAGCAGGAGGGGAACTGCAGAAACCAGAACTAAGGGAGGGAGAAAAACCAAACCCAGCCAGGCTGAGATTTGTCAGGAGCTGTCTCTGCTGCACTGAAACGTGGCTGGGGAGGGGGATGGCTGTGTGACAGCCATGGTGACACCCAGCCTTGGTGGCATCCAGCTTTGGTGACACCCAACTGTGGTGACACTCAGCCATGGTGACATCCAGCCTTGGTGACACCCAGCCTTGGTGGCACCCGGCCTTGGTGACACCTAGGCATGGTGGCATCCAGTCATGGTGACACCCAAATTTGGTGACACCCAGCCTTGGTGGAATCCAGCCTTGGTGGCATCCATATTTGGTGGCATCTATCTTTGGTGACACCCAGCCATGGTGACATGCAGACATGGTGACATTGGTGACATCCAGCCCTGGTGACACCCAGCTTTGGTGGCATCCATCTTTGGTGACAGCCAGCATTAGTGACACCCAACCATGGTGACACCCAGCCACGGTGGAATCCAGCCTTGGTGGCATCCACATTTGGTGACACCCAGCCATGGTGACATGCAGACGTGGTGACATCGGTGACATCCAGCCTTGGTGACACCCAGCTTTGGTGGCATCCGTCTCTGGTGACATCCAGGCTTGGTGACACTCCACCTTGGTGGCACCCAGCCTTGGTGGAATCCAGCCTTGGTGGTGTCCATCTTTGGTGACACCCAGCCATGGTGACATGCAGACATGGTGACATCGGTGATATCCAGCCTTGGTGGCACCCGGCCTTGGTGACATGCAGACATGGTGACATCAGTGACATCCAGCCTTGGTGACACCCAGCTTTGGTGGCATCCATCTCTGGTGGCATCGAGCCTTGGTGACACCCAGCCATGGTGACATCAGTGACATCCAGCCTTGGTGACACCCAGCTTTGGTGGCATCAGTGACATCCAGCCTTGGTGACATCCAGCTGTGGTGGCACCCAGCATTAGTGACACCCAGCCTTGGTGGAATCCAGCCTTGGTGGCATCCATCTTTGGTGACACCCAGCATTAGTGACATCCAGCCTTGGTGACACCCAGCCATGGTGACACCCAGCCCTGGCACTGCAGCCAAGGATTTCTGGGAGCTGCCAAATCCTTTCCCTTTGCCACAGGAAGCCTCGGCCACCCCCTGCTCCCAGCAGCAGTGCCCCGGGCAGGGACAGAGTTGTCACACTCCTGTCCCTGCCGTTTACCTCCAACTCCTTTTCCCGGTGCACACAGATCCTTCCTGTGTCCCAGGGACCTCCCAGCCCTTCCCGGGTGCATCCCGAATTCCCAGATGCTTTCACACCAGCTCCACTGCACCGCTGTGTTTTCCTTTGGTTTCTGCTACACTTGTGCTTCCCCCCCCTCCTCATCAAATGCTTCAGTCCGAGCCTCACAGCTGGAAATTTTGTTTTTGCTGCTTCTGAAGAGCAGAAGGCTGCTTTTCCTGGGCTTTTCATTATCCAAATAATTCAAGGACCTGAGCAAAGGAGATAAAACCCCACACCAGGCATACCTGAACTGTCTGAGGCAGCTCCTCTGCAAACATCCCCTCGCTGCCTGGCACTTTGAAGTTGTTTTTTGCACCTCGGAAAGGAAATGAATTCCACATTAGCGGCTTTTAAAGGTTTTTTTTTTGCAGCTTCCCAGCAGCCCTGAATGCACACGAGGATCATCATCACCATAACAAACGGGAATCCACACATTTTTGTATCAACAAATGGGGTCAAGGAGGATCAGAACCGACAGCGGAGCCTCATGGAGCCCGAGGCACCCAGGGAAGTTTGGCTGTGCAGCTCTGCCTGATCTCTTCTAAAATAGCATCTCCCTCGCTTGGGAGAGACTTCAGGGGGAAAAAGAGGTGGGAAAGGTGAGACTCAAGTGCTTTAAGCAGAGTTTACCTCTTGATTCGTGGTACACAGGTAAGAGTTTCCATGGTGTTTCTGCAAGGGCAGCTCTTGGGTGGAAAGCAGGATTTGCTGCAACTCGAGGTTCTGCCACCTCGGAGATTTTCCAAATAGTGGAAAGGTGCAAAAAGCCACAGACGAAAAAGAAAAAAATTAAATAAAAATAAAAAATATGACCAATAATTCCTGAATTTCCAGAAGTGTTATTGGCTCAAAGGGAGCGAAGTGCAGAGAGCAGCTTCTGTTGATAAAACCCCAAGTTTGCCCAGGTTTGGGTTCAGCTTTTCAGCCACCTGCTGAAAACCTGGGAGTCAATCTCACCTTTCCCAGGGCCCAGACTGCATATTGGACCATATACCCCAAAATGTTTTTATTTCATTTGAGCCCACATTATGCTGCCTGCATATGGTGACACACACATTGCATTTTATGGAGCAGATGCTGCTCTGCTGTTGAGGATGTAATATACTGAGTACATCGAGCATCGTTTGGGCTGGGGGAACTGCAGTGTTTTTTAACTCTGATTAACCTTAATTTGAAACCTGATTTCCTAAGGAAATGAGGCCTGTGACATCCCACTCTGGATGCACGCCCATGGATGCTGGGTGTCCATTTGCTTGGCCATCAATCTCCTATTTTTTTTTTCACAGCTCCAGGGTCTGTTTCAATGGAATGGGGGAAAAATTCAGTTTTCTTCCCTCCCCAAATGACTTCATGTGGGAGATTAATTTACAACACAAGTTCATGACTCCCAGGAAACTGAGCTGACCCAGCACTTTCCCCTAAACCACTCCTGGAAATGAAAGAGATAAGCACCAAAAATCAGGCTGAATTCTGCTCTACCCAAGGACAAAAGCCCATCTCAGTTGTAATTAGGAGCTGATTAAAGTCTAGAGGGGATTTCAGCTTTGCTGACCTCCCTGCCGGCTCATCCTCTGCCTCCCAGCTCACTCCACAGACCCCAGTGCTGCTGCTGCTGCTCGCAGGCAACCCCAAACCCTGGGATCCGCCCTTTAACCCCAGCTCTGCCCCCACCCAGCTGATTTCCAGGGAATCAGCAGAGCTGTGCCAGGAGCCGGCAGGGCACAGCTGGGCTGGAACAAACGCTGGGAGCAGAATTCCTGCAGCTGATGCTGATGCTGACGGGGCTCTGCACTCCCCCGACGCTTTACAGCCAAAAATCCCGGGAGAAGAGGCAGCAGCCACCCCCCCCCAGCCGGCACAAACTGCAGCTTGGTCCTTTTCTCAGGGACCAGCCACGGTGGCATCTTCACTCCACGGATCTCCAGAGCTCGGGGCAAAGTTTAGGGAAGATTTTTTTGCGGGTCTGTGGCAGGACAAGAGGGGCCCTGCTGGAGCTCAGCTGTGCCCACTCCAGGCTGATGCCAACAGCCCTGTCCAGCCCCAGATTCATGAACTCTGCCGGGATCCAGTGCCAAAACCGGCCATAAACAGCACTTAGTGATGCATAATATATGAAAATGGCTCATGCTGAGCTTTTAGATGGAGAAGGGTTTTTTTTCCTCCCTCTTAATAGTATTATAACATTCTCCTGCAGCCATGGCAGCACTGTCATAAATATTTAAAAGGAGGTTGAAAAGACCCAGCCTGTGAGGTTTGAATATTTATGGCCACCAAACCCTTGACCTTTAGATTTAGGGTGCAGCATACATAAACCAGCCTTATTTAACTGTACACCACAGGTTGCCTGGGGATCAAATCTGAGCTGAAACCTTGGAAGCATTTAGCACTTTTAAGGTTTCTAGTGGTAAACAGAGTGCCATAAATAGGGATCTCAGGCAGGGAGAGGAGGGGTGGGCAAGGCTGAGCACAGGGCTGGGACTCCCAAGGCACAAATTCCCCCTGAGCCTCGATTTTCCAGCATCTAAAGCAGAGTGAGAAACAGCAATGGGATAAATCAACAAAAGCTGGCCGAGGTGGTTAATGCAGAGAAAAATGAAGTATCAGGAATAACAGGAATCACTTGGTTTTGGGGTTTCCTCCAGCCAGTGCTGCTGCTGTGGATTTACCCCACTACAAATGCTGGGTGCCCGTAAGGCTCAGCTTGGTGTGCTCAGCCAAATCCGGGCCTCAGCGCCTTCATTCAGGATTTTCCAGCAGCCCTGGTGCTGTTGAATACTTCAATCAGAGCCAATCAGAGATTTTCAGAACCCCTGTGCTTCCCAGCTGGCGTGGAGTTGTTGTTTGTCCCATTTTTTTGGGAGAATTATGACTCACGCTCGGTGTTGTCGAGTTAAAGCCTCGCGTTCCCTCTGCTCATCATCCCAACGCTTTCCTCCTCTCAAAACCTCGGTCTGAAACGGGGCTGATCCCATCCTGCACAGGGATAAAAAGGGGGGCCTCCCTCCTCTGCACCCCAGAAAATTCCCCACAAACTGGGCAGGGGATGCTGGCAGGACAAAGGAGCTGCTGGGAGCCAGGGCTGGACTCGCACAGATCCATGGTGAATGCACAGCATCCATGAATTCGTGGTGTTTATTTGGTTAGGGGGAAGGCAGGAGCCTCTCAGAAGCTCAAAAGCCCTTCAGATCTATTTGCAGTCAGCAATTTGAAAGGCTCCTCTGATGTATTTGCATATTTAAAAATAAGAGGGAGGCGAGGAGATGAAAGGGAGGAGCTGGTGTGAGGCAAGGGCTGCCCTGAAGACCCCACAAAGGTGGCACTGCTGAAATCCCATCCAAACTACAGGAAAAGGCAAAATCTGTCGGTTTTAAAATCCATTTTACTTCACTCTTGCCCTACTCCTGCCCCCTTTTTCTTTTTTCCTCTCCAGATTTTGGTCGTTTTTCCTCCCAGAGCACGTGGCAGGGCTGCTGCAGGTGTGAGTGGTGGGATTTTGGCAGCTCCTGCTTTATCTGGAGCCTGTGTGTCACCAGGCAGGGATGAGCAGGGAGAAAGGCTCCAGAGCTGCTCACAGCTCGATGGGGCTGGTGACAAACACTGGTGGCTGCATTTGGACTGTCACACTCTGAACTCAGGGACACCAGACGGTGATGCCACCTCCAGCCCTCGCTTTGCAGCTGAATTTTTGTGTGTTTTGCTTTGCCCTCTCTCCAAGTGCAATTTTCCCATCCAGCCAGCTGCCAGGGATAATCCACGGGGCAAATGTGCTTTTAGGGCTTTCCTGCTGATGAGGTTTTCCATGATCTGCTGCTCCTGTGCCACAGAGCTGGATTAATTACGGCACTAACGACTGTCTACCAGGTGCCTGTCACAAATGATCTGTGGGAACTGGACAGCACTTCCCTGATATTCCCAGATTCCTGCTCTGGAACTGCTCCTGCTGCTCCATTAGCTGGAAAATAAACAAACCCAGAGCCAAGCTGGCTGCGTGCCCGCTGCTGGGAACCTGCTGGAAAAGGAAGAAGATCCAATATTGCAATTAATAGGTCCACTGGGGTGTTTGGAGGAGTGTTCCAGTGTCTGCAGCCCTTTGCAGTGGGTTCAGTGCTGCCTTTCAGAGCCAGCCAAAAACCTGCTGGGGATAATCCCTGAGCTTCCCTGTGGAGAGGCACCAGGATGTGCCTTTCTCCTCCCAGGACTGCTGACAGCTCCAGGGGTTGCAAGGGGAAGCAGGGACAGCTCTTCCCATGGTGTTTCCTCCTGGAGACACCAACTCAGAGAAGCTTTTTGCCATCCCAAGTCCGGACTGAAAATCCCTTGGTGTGCACAACCAGCTTTAGGTGCTCAAAGACTGGAGCCTTCACTTGGGTCTTTCAATCCAGTCCCAAGTGGGTTTTTTTTGTTTTTTTTTTAAGGAAATAACCTTAAAATCCCTCTCCAGTTTGGATGGTGCCAGGGTTCCTGGGGGTGGAGCTGGCACAGAGGCGAGGCTGCTGCTTGTCCTCGCTTCCCCAGGAAACTCCTGCCTGCCAAAGCAGCCAGCCATGGTTCCTGCAGCCTGGGGAGCCAGAAAGACAAACTGGAATGATGGGTTTTGTGTGGAAATAATCAGGAGATGCCCAGATGGGAAGAGCTGTGTGGATCACTACAGGATTTAGGGGGTGTAAGAAGGGTTAATGTGGGAATGGCTGTAGGATGCAAAGAAACCTGTCCTGGCTTTTGGGGGATTCACATTGTTGGGGTCCAGCTCTCATTTGGGGTGAAAAAGGCAAAGCAAAGCCCTGAATAGGTGGAACCAGAGCTGTTTCTGTCCCTCTCCTGGTGCTTTTGGGAGCCTCTTTAATAAACTTTGCAGAGGGAAACGTTTCCTCAGAGCCACCCAAGGTGCACTGGGGAATCTGGGATTTGGGACTGTTCTCACCATTCCCTTGCGTGTTCAGCAATCCTGGCTCCTGTTCCTGCTGTTTGTACAGCATTTCTTTCACTCCATCCCCATCCCTGAGCCTGCTGGGCAGGGAGGGAGCTCCGGGAATCTCAGCGCTCCCTGGGCATCCCTCCCTCCCCACCTGCTGGCCCAGGATCTGTGGGGTTGGTGCTCCAGCTCCCTGAATTTTCCTTGCCTGCCTGGAAAGGGGCAGGGATGGAGTTAAGGCAGGAAGGAGAAGGTTATTTTCCTCATCAAAGCCAACATTTGTGGGTGTTTGGCTGGGAGCTGCTGCCGTTTATTGTGCAATCATCGCTTTAAACCCTCTCCTTTTCCTCTTCCCCTCACTCCCCAATAACCCAAATGGAGCAATAAAAATCCAGCCTGAGGAGGACAAATCATTCCCTTTATGGTTCATCCCCGGGCCTGATTTCTTGCTGGTGGAAACCTTCATGGGAGCATCACAGCTTCTCTGCACTGCCTGGGGAGGGGGAGCAGCCCAGGGCCACCCCAAAGCTCTGCTGCCACCGTGCCCAGGGTGCCAGTCCCCAGGGTGGCACCTGAGAAGCCCTGAAGGTCATTTCAGAGGAATCCCAGCCAAGCCACCTGCCAAAACCTCTCCAGTGTGACACTGAGCCTGGTTCCCTTCCTTGTCCTCAGGGAGGATAAAGAGCTAAGGCCACGAAGGGAGCTAAACTGCTGTTTTCACTGCCTCAAAGGCACTGCAATAGCCGTGTATTTTTTTAAAAATTAAATGCTTGCATCCAGTTGTATTTGCACTGAGTAATGTCCTTATCCAATGCAATCACTTCAAATCATTGTTTTTCAAATCCTCTGGGGCATCTGCAGCGAGCAGAGGGCCCAGGTCAAATATGAACCTCCTGGCTTGTTTGGGAATGGCTGTGGCAGCGTTGCCATTGCATTAATGAACCGTGTAAATCACAGAAATCACAGCCAGTTGTTAAATAACAGCGGGGGGAGAAGGAGGAGAAGGCAGGAGGGACTTTCCACCCTTTCTCCAGAGAGCTTTGCAGCTACAAGGAAATGTGTGTCAGTGCTGGCACTCGCCAGCTTGGAGGACATAAGTTTCCCATCCAAATATTGCTTCTTCAGAGGCTCTCGCTGCTCCCGAGAGATTCCCGTGGAAATTTGTAAAGCCCAGGCTCAGCCTGCCTTTGGAGGCACTGGCAGAAGGCAAATGGGAGTATTTTTAGTTGTTAAATAAAAAATAAAAGAGGCAAGAAGAAGGTGGAGAGAGGCGGGTTGCTGTGAATGCTCCCTGCAGTGCTGGGATGATGGGGACAGGCTCTGCTCTCTGTCACCGGCTCCCAAAGGCACGGGGACGTGTCTGGGTGTGTCACTCACCCTTCCGACTGCACAGGGTGAAATCCCAGCCCCGGGAGGGTTTCTCAGCTCCTCAGAACGTGCTGTTATTGTGTTAATATCGAAGGGAAGGAGGCTGGCTAACTGGACATATGGCTTGGCTGGAATTGTGGGTTTTTCCTGCTGTCTCCCTTTCCTCTCCATCTGTCCCGAGAGGCAACGGCCTCTCCTTTTCACAGCCCTGCACTGAAGGATTCCTTCCTTTGCCATTCCATCCCTGGATGAGCTCCTTTCCCCTGCAGGCATTGGGGCTGGCTGGTTCTGGGCCCCTCCAGGGGTTATTTAACAGCTGGGGAAGTGTCAGAGATCCCAACCAGAGCAGGATCCAACCCCTGCCCAGGAATCTCCTGTCCTGCCCTAGGACAAGCCCCCGCTGCTAATCCATCAGCACTGATGGTAAACAGGTCCTGGATCAGGAATGATTTGGGGGGTTATTCTCTGGTTTTCATTGCTGCTCGTGTGAAATATTTATATTTCCTATCCCAATTCATCCTGGTTCCCACTGCTTGTCCTCTGTAGAAGCTTGGCACTGACCTGTCCAGCTGAAATCTGTATTTCCTGCAGATGGCTCAAAATCCTAACCCAGCTTCATGCCCCGTTCCTGAAAATACAAACCAGGAGGTGTAAGGCACAGTTGCCACCCCAGTTCTCATTTTCCTGAGCCATCTTCACTGAATTAATGCAATCATGGAATGGTTTGGGTTGGAAGGGACCTTAAAGACACCTCCCAGTGGCCCAGGGTGCTCCAAGTCCCATCCAAGCTGGCCTTGGACACTTCCGGGGATCCAGGGGCAGCCACAGATTCCCTGGGCCTCCCCACCCTCCCAGGGAAGGGGAACATCCTCATGATGTCCCTCCCTGCAGTTTCCCTTGGGATACCACGGGCAGAGGTGTTTTGGGAGCTTTGTGTTTTGATAAAGCTAGTGAGATCAAAAATAAACAGTTTAAAATGACCCTCATCTATTACAGATAAACAAATGGGTTATTTCTAAATCTAGCTTGGACTATTTCAGGTTTTAAATGCTGTAACCAAAAAGAAAAGCACTGATTTTTTGCATTTATGGGGTGCTCCTCAGCTCTGTCCCTCCCAACACTCACAGAGAGGGACCCTCAGGGATGAACACGTCACACAGGGAGAGAGTTTGGTTCTGTACTAAAGAACACTTTAAAAGCTTTGGAGAAACAGTTCTAAAAGCTGGGGGGCTGGGCTGATTATGACAAAAGGGACTTGGAACTGAGGTGAATCATCCCCAGGCTCCACACGTGAGCCGGATGGAAACGTCACACCCACCACGGAGCCCAGGGCACCTGAGCTCTGAGGGACACGGATCTAAAACAAGGGAAAAAAAAGCCCATAAATCTCCCCCAGCAACACTGGGACAGTGTTCTCCCTCCTCTCCTCACTGCCAGCTTTGGATTGTTTAGATCATTTACGGAGGAGCAGTGTTTGCTTCCACGGGCTGGAATCACTCATCCGGGGGGGGAAGCGTGACAATATTTCATGCCCGAGCGATCTGCCTTGTGAAAGAAATGAGGCTTGCATGGTGTTTGGGCTCAGCTGCTCCTTATCTCCTGATGACCCACATTTCCAGGGCTCATCATTGTCACCAACCCAAATGTGCAGAGCCCTGTGCACCAGGCTGCCAGGCAGCGAGTGCATTCCCTTTTTCTGGCTCTAGAACAGAGCTGGTCCTGGAGGAGCCAAGGTGGGAGCTGAGAAATGAGGGTACCTGGGGGATTTAGGGCCTTGATTCCTATTTTGGCTCAGCTGGCTGTGATTCCCAGTGCATTCCCTACTCCAGGAACAGAGCATCTCTGTGGGTGCAGCTCCTGCTTTTCCCTTCTTTTTGGGATGACCAAAGAGTGACAGAGCAGTGACAGACCCCAAGTTACTGGGCCATGATGGAGATGTTGGCCTGGCCAGTGAGTTTGGGGTGGTTACAGCTGCACCAGGGCAGCAGCTTCTCCTTCTTAAATTCTTCTCATTCTCCTCCTCTTCCAATCAACTCCACACCAGAAGTCCCTCACTTTATGTCCATTGAGGTGGGGCATGGCCAAGGTGGGCTTGTCCATAGGAAAATAAAGAGGTTGGAAAAGCTCTGTTTAATTCAGAGAGCAAAATCCTGCTCAAATGTCCTTCCCTTGCTCCTAACCCAGCCAACTGCTCCTGCATCCCTGGAGCTCTGCTAATCCTTTCCATCACCACCCGTTTCCCGTGGCAGATCCTGAACAAGATGGATTGGTGACTTTGGAAAGAGAGGGAAAATCCCCGAGCACCTGCCAAACGCAGTGGTTCTACTGCTCCAGCCCTTGCTAACTAAAGCTGTTGTACACCCTGCTCTGCTCTGAAGCCTGGTGGAACCTGCTGGCACCTGGGCTGCGATTTGACTTCCCTAATCCCTCCATCACCAAAAACCCCACAGCGAACCCCGGTTGTTCCACTGAGCTCCCTCTGATCTCTCTGTAGGAAACCAATCCCTCCCCATCCCTGCCAGGCTCCCAAGTTCTCCTCCTGGCTTTGAGGCTGACATTTGCAAATCCCCGCATTTACACCCAAGCCCTGCTTTTGCTGAGGGGTTTTTGTTTAAACCAGGCTGCAGTGAGGCAGACACGTTTCATTTTCGAGTTGCACGTTTCGGTTTTGGTGCTTGGAATCAGCTGAGGCCTGCAGAGGGACAGGGACATTCTGCAGTTTATGGCTGTTTGGGACAACAGGCCCAGGCAGTAAAAGAAGGTTTTTTTCAGGAGGACAGGACCCTGTTTACAACTGAGATTTTTGAATAAATACAGGGTGAGGTGAATCTGGGTAACAGCACAGGGTGAGGTGTCGGAATGTTGGAAATAGCCAATGATCAATTCAATTGATTGCTGCTCCTCTGGCACCTGAGAAACGGAATAACAGCATAAAATTCTGTCTTTTTCTGCTGGCTTCAGTGGCTTTGAAACTCCATTACCCCTCCTTTGCCTGGGAATTGGGTTTAGGGATGTTTTGGCATTGGTTGATGCCCAATGCAGCACCCTGGGGTGTGTTGGTGGCAGAGGGATGTCCCCTGAGGGGTCACAGCCCTCTGCACTCATGGTCCATCCCCAGAACGCCAGCACAAACAGCAGAGCTGGAGAAAACCTGGAATTCCCATTCCTTGAGTGATTCCAGCCCTTAGAATGGAGCCAAAGCAGGAAGCACAGAGCCAAGCTGAAGGGTAGTGCAGGGGTTAATAAAAGCAGCAGCAGTGAAATGTCTGAAATGTTTGATAAGGAACTGTGCCTTGCTCTCAGGCTTGCAGCTCCCCTTATTTTTCTCCCTCTTTGGAAGATCTCAGAGCGGTGAGGATTTGAAATACATCCATATAATGCAGCTTCAGACAGCAAACAGGATTAAAAGCCGGCTCCAGAAAAGGAAAGGAAGTCAGATTACTTGTCAAAATTAAATTTTCCTTTGGATGCCATTACTTTCTACATTAAAAAGCTCTGGGGATTAGGAGATAAAAGAGCTAAATCCAATCTAGAGACAGGCTCAGAGGAAAATGTCAGCCAGCCAGTAATCCAGGCTCTTTGCTCTAATAGGATCTTCCTGGAGTCAAAGAAAGTGAGAATAATTATTTAATTCCATTTTTGGAGCCTGGTTTCTTTATCGACCTGGCTCAGCATCGCTGAATCAACTGGTGGCACAGAATTCCCAGCTCCAGGCACCTCCAGGAGCAGCTTCCTTCACCCTCTGTGCCAGGTGGGATTTGTGGCGCTCAGGGATGGGTTTAATGGGACTGCACCGTGCCCAGCGAGGTTCCAAGTGGGTCATTTGGGTGCCATTCCCCACCACAGCCCATGGCCAGCAGGAAAAGTCCTCTCTTGGGCATTTCTCCCTTGTTTAAGGGTGATAAATAAATAAAAAAAGCAAATTACACCGGGCACAAAGGCGCCGGTCACAGATTTCTGTCGCCATAAACCCCAACACCTTCGCTCTCCCAAACACGCACAGGAAGAGCCTTTCCTGGCAGATCCCCCTTCATCTCTTGAAGATGCCAAAATTACAGCCTGCCCCAAATATCCCAGCACCTCCACGCCTGTAACCATGGTTGCAGAGCGCTGGCAGGCGTGCCAGCCACGCCTGGCCTGACTCAGAGGATGAGTTCATCCCCCAGCGTGGTGCAGGAGCCACGAGACGCTCCGTGCCATCGCATGGAGCCGTGCCAACCCTCTGCCTCAACCTGAGAGAGCTGCTGGGCTGCCAGCCTGGGTGGAAATTAATGATGGAGAAACAGCAGAAAGTGTCAGGGCTTGTCGGAGTCCAGCACATCCCTCTGGCTGCCCTGGCTGGCTCCAGACCCTGGCAGGGGGCTCAGGGAACTTGGCACGAAGTCAAAAACACCTGTGGCTTCCATTTTAGCCCGTGGAAAAAAACTGCCAGCTCTGTGTGAGGAATACAAGCCACAAGGGTTTGAGCAGTGTGGTGGTTGAATTAACACAGGGTGGAAAAGTAGAATTTTGGGATTTTTAGAATGGGGTTCAAAGGGGTACAAGATGGAGGGATTTGGGCGTGTCCTGGCCTTCTTCTCCTTCGTCTTGTCCTCCACGTCTTGCGGTGATGGTGGCACTTTTCTGTTGGTTTAGGGTGGAGATTCGCTGTCTGACATGGGTGTTGGGAATCGGTAAAGAAATTGTACACAAACACACGTGGTTTTGAGTATAAAAGGTGGGAGCTGCCCGAGCCTCGGGGGCAGATGGCCGTGGCCTCCTTGCTGGGCACAGCTCAGCAGGTCAGAGGAAGAATGTTATAGAAAAGAAGAAATAAACAACCTTAAAAACGCAATGGGAAGCATTGCAGCCTCCTTCTCTGGCTGCAGGGCTAGGGAACGAGGACTTTTTACAACCTCAGGGTCACCCTGACCCTCGGAACCCCGAGAAATTGGCAACAGCTGAGGGGACATCCATGAGCAGGGCTCTGGCTGCCAGGGCCAGGAGGGCAGGGATGGGATGTGCTGCCTTTAAGGAGGTGATCCTGGCAGTTCAGAGCAAAGGCAGATGTGAAAATGGTGTTTTCTGGTGTCTCTGGAGGGCTCAAGCTCGTGCGCTGGGGTTCAGCTGAATGCACATCTCAAGCTGCAGGTTAAGAATTATCAATCCAGAGAAACTGTTCTGTTCCAAAAAAAGAGGCAGAAAATTGCCTTGGGAAGAAGCCATAGGACCCTGCACCAAGCAGGGAAAAAAAAAAAAGCATCTAGGAAATCCCAATGAGTTTGGGGCTGGAAATGCACCTGCTCCTGCCAGCTTGGAGGTGATGCAGGAGGCAAATAAATCAAACAGGAGGGGAAAAAAACCTGCTTTTCAATGCTCCTGTTGCTTGCTAAGAGCTGCTTTCTGCTGGTCCAGCGCAGGAAGAAAAGGCAGCAACCCTCATCGCCTTCAAATCCAGATCCAGGTGTCACCAGATGACCCCAGGAAAAAACGACGCACCACAGCCTTGGTCACGATGAAGAGACTCATTTATTTTCTCTGACTCCAATCTTTTATAGTTCTCCAAAGGTGCCAGTGGATTGGAGGGTGAACGTGCCACCTCTCCAAGGACACTGGACAAACTACCTGTACATCAAATTTCTCCGCCTCTATGAAAGAATGCAAAACAATAGGTTATTTACAGAAAGTTGTGTGAGAAAGTTCTCTACAAGAATGTAAACTCAGAAGGCTTTAAAAAATTTTGATAATCAGGGCGACACCAGGAGACCCCCAGCACCTCCCTTCTGAAATTAAAAGCTTCAGATCTTAGATAACACAGCCAGGTGAGTGATAAGGCCAGCGAGGCCACTGCCAGCAGCCCTGGCAGCCCGGCTGGTGCCACCCGGGAGCAGAGGAAGCACTCCCTGCTTCTCCTCCTCCTCTTGCAGCACCTCAGATGTCTGAGCCTGGGGAAGGTGTGAATTTATCCAAAGAGAAGGGCAGCGAGGGGAGAAACTGCAGCAAACACGGCCAGGTGGAGGCACTGGAGGGGTTTCTGGAGCTGGCAGAGTGGCTTGAGTGACACAGGGTGACACTGCCAGCCCTGCCCTTCCTGCCTTGGCACAGGGGGCGAGGCCCTCAGGCCTGATGCATTGCCTTTTCTAATTAACCAGGCTGGAGGGAAATGTAGCATTTTCCTTCAGTAATTCATCCCCAAGCCTGCCCTACTTTGTCATTTTAATTAAAACCAGCCCCAGCCAGAGTTTGGATGTTTGCAGCCATGAGTATTAAATTAAGCCAGGCCTTGGGGACTGGCCCCTTTTTTACATTTTCTTGGGTTTTTACAACAAAAAAACCCAACAGGTCTGAGGCTGAAATTGTGCAAAAGGTGAGCCAGAGGCATCAGGCTTTGCCAGGAGGAGTTTTCCCACTTTGCTGAGCCCCTGCTGCCTTTGCTCATCAGGTGGGAGAGGCAGCCAGGCCCAGGATCTGATGGGGAATTTGGGAAGAAGCAGCTCCTGGGAATTTGCCAGCTCCTCACAGGTTTCTTTAGGATGGGGTGCAGACAGTGGGGTTGTAACACCCCAAAACTCAGCCTTGGGGACTCCTGAATTTTCCAACCAGAGGTCTGGACTCCATTTTGCTGTGGGGAACTGCCAGTTCTTCTTCTATTATTATTATTATTATTATTATTATTATTATTATTATTATTATTATTTCCAGTGTTACCTCTCATCTCACAAACACAGAGCAAAAAACCATCCCAACCTTAAAATACAGGAGGCAAAGGAATTTTATTCCATGCCCTGGGCACGTGGAATCTGTCCCATCTCCAGTGAGCCATTCCCACCTGGAATTTTCCCCAATACCTCTCCTGAACTTTCCTTTCTTCAAGGTTAAATAATCTGCCCAAGCTGCTTTGATCCCTGGCAGGGGTTTTACTGTGATTTATGAGGTATTCAGTGTTTTTCTTAAACCCACAGCTTCAAGGCTGGGCTGTTACCTGGGAATCACACGTTTCTCTTCAAGGGAAAAAAAAAAGCTTTTCATGTTGGCCTTTAGAGAGGAAAAACATGAGCAGTGCCACAGTTAATGGCTCAGAAACAAAGAAAAGAAGGAAAGGGAAAGGAATCCAAGAAGGAATTTGTGAAATTTGATTTTTTCCCCCACAATTACAAGTTTTCTCTGTGCCTGATTCCGAGTGCTCCTGAGGAGAAGCACAGCACCAGGAACGGGGGAGGAAAAGGGAAGCAGCACGGCCAATTCCAACCACCTGAGCAGCAGCAGATGGAAAAAACAGGAGGAAGTCTTGCAGGATGAGTCAAGATTGGGATTTGCACGAGAGAAAAACTGTTCTTTCCACAAGCACAAAACCCCCACGAGCCCAGAGATGCTGTCAACAAGTCCCTGGGATCGTGGCAAGCTCACACCCAGCTTCCCACACGCCACAACTGGGGGGAAACGGGAGCCTGGGGAGCCAGGGAAGCATCAAGTCAGGGCCCTTTCCTGCTCTCCCCTTTCCCTGGATCACAGGAAAGCAGCTGAGGGAGGGCTGCAGCCCCAGGAATGCTGTGGATGGCAAGGAAATGCTGGAAATTCCCTCCCCACGAGCAGAGGGAAGCTGGGGCCCACCAGCACAGCTCCAGCAAGGCTGGGGAATAAATTAAATTTAATTAAGTCATCCAAGTCCCCTGAAAAAAACGAATCAATCTCATTTGCACGTCTTCCCCCACGACTCTCAAAGTGCTGATGCTGCGAGAAAGTTGCTCAGATTTCCCTTTTTTCTCAATGTCTGCTCTCACAGATTGTTGTGGTTTAACCCCCAGCAGCTGCTGCTGGGTCTGAGGGGGAAAAAGAAAAGATTTGTGGATGCTCTTCTCCTTGGAGGGGATAAACAGGATTGGGAACCCTGGGCAGGCACCCTTTGGATTGAGGCACTTTGGGATGAAAAAACGTTTCTGAGATTTCCTCCTAATCACTGACAGTGTTTTATCTACTTCCAAATTGAACCTGGCTCATGGTCAGGAAATCTTTGGTCAGAAATTGATGAGGTGTCAATGGATCAGAGCCAGCTGGGAAAGGGCTCTGGAGCCCAGGGTGGGTTTTCCCATTAAAATATCAATTGGAATGGTCTGACCTGGAGCTGCAGGACTGGGCAGGAAGCATTCAAAGGGTTTAAAGTGCCAGAGGGCAGGGTTAGATGGGATATCGGGCAGGAATTGATCCCTGTGAGGGTGGGCAGGCCCTGGCACAGGGTGCCCAGAGCAGCTGTGGCTGCCCCTGGATCCCTGGAGTGCCCAAGGCCAGGCTGGATGGAGCTTGGAGCAGCCTGGGATGGTGGAAGGTGCCCATGGCAGGGGTGGGAGGGGATGAGGTTTAAATCCTTTCCAACCCAAACTATTCTGTGATTCCATGAAAGGGAGGTGTGGGATGAACGAGGGACACGTTCCATCAGCAAAACCACTTTTTAAAAGGGAGAATTAGAGGGGAGAGCTCCAGGCTCTGGGCACAACACCCTCCCAGTTTAAAGTGAGCCCCCAGCAGCACAGGGGGATGCTCAGCCACCCTTGGAGGGAATATTTACAAGCCACGAATCCAAAATGATGATGCAGCATCAGCTTTCCTGGCTTGGCTCTGGCATGGAGGGGGAGGAGGAATCCTGCAAAGCCCAAGCCATCCATCCTCACTCGTGGTGGGGAAGAGTCTGCTCCAATGAAGCTTGAACTGAAGCCAGGCAAGTTGTACAAATGTAAAGGAGAGGGGGAAAAAAACCCCAAAAACAAACCCAAAACACAACAAGAAAACTCCAGGCCTTGTGCTTCAAAGCTGCATTAAACCTTGCCTGCTGAATGGATGTTAAATATTACAGATAATTTCACACCTGTGGGTGATGAGAGGCAACAACGCTGAGTGCAGCACCTGCTGGATTTCATGTTTAGGCCCAGGATGCTGGGAATCCCAGGAAAATAGATGGGAAAACAAAGCTGTGCCCATGTTAAACAGGAGAGGTGTCATAGCAAACCCCTCAGTGGGTTGGCACAGCCTGGTGGACCCTCGTGAGGAGGAGGAGGAGGAGGATCCTTTACTGATTTATGAATGAGGACTTTATCCACAGGGCTCGACTGCTCTTTATCAGCCTGGATCTGGCAGCTCTGGGAGGGATTTGGAAGCAGCAAATCATTTACTGCTTTGCTTCCAAAAGCGACCTAAATAAACCCTGAGGAATCAGCTGCTCTGTGGTCACTGCTTCCCTCAGCTCTCTGCTCCTGACATGATTTTATCTGCAGCTGTGGGAGCACTGTCCCATTTCAGAGCAGCTTTCTGATGGAGATATCCCAGTTTATAATCTTCCTTTCCCGCTCTGAACAGCGGGAGAAAGGGAGGTGCAACACTGCCAGAGGAATGAGGGGAGGAACTGCTGTCCCCCCATCCTTGTGCACACACACAGCTGGAACTCGCTGGATCCCTCTGCCACTCAGGCAACAGTGGCTGTGGCAGGCTCATTCTTCTCTCTCTCAGGATTTTTTCATAGAGGAGCACAGAGAGAAGAAAGAAAAAACAATTTCTATTTCTGCTCCTTGTTTGTCCCATGTGGGATGTGTTTGGAGAATTGTTTACCTGGGGTGATTGCTTGGTTGGATTCTGGTGAGGATTGTTTGAGCCTGGTGGCCAACCCAACCCACCTGTGGCTGGGCTTTCAGAGAGGGTCACGAGTTGTGGGTTAGTTAGATTTGGTAGTTACAAAAGTAGGTACATAGTTTTAGTATCTCCTTTAAATAGCATATTAATGTGTTATAGCATAGTGATAATAAAGAAATCCTTCAGCCTTTTGAACTGGAGTCACACATCAGCATTTCTTCCCACCAAATTCACCTGCATTTACAATATGTGGGTTTCAAGGGGTTAATCAGGATTTCAGGCTGGCTTTTCCCTGATGTTCACCCTCTGAGAGCTGAGCCAAGCAGCAAATGCCTCCTGTTGCTCCAAACTGGTGGTGCCCTGCGCTAGAGCAGCTCAGCAGAGAGGAGTTCATTGCTAGGCTGGCTCAGGTTGTTCCTGGAGCTTTGTCAGACAGAGCTGAAATCACAAAGAGCTTTGCCAGGAGCTTGGTTTAATTCCCAGCGGGTTTGATAAGAGCTGGACTCACTCCTGTCCTGCTGGGGGCTGATCCCTCTCGTGAGGGGTCCCTGTGGAGTTTCCTACCCTGCACCTGGAGCAGAGCAGGGCATGGGGCCATGGAGCAGCAGGGCCTGCCTTGCCCCTGTTTTGGGGAGGATTTTCACATGTCCCACACCTCGTCTGACCCATTTCCTCACCTGATGAGGAGCAGTGCAATGGAAAACCCTCAGTGACAAACAGATTTTCCCCAAGAAGCCCACAAAGGACTCGGGAGGAACGTTTATGGCTTCATAAAGCACTTTGCTAACGACTTGCTTTACCACTGCTAAATCAACTGGAATCCTTTCGCTGTGGAACTCGGAACTTTCCGCATTTGGCCTGCAGGGAAAGGGGAAAAAAAAAAAAATAAAAAAAAGGACTGCTGACATTTGCAAAATACATCTCAACCCATATTAGGTGGTGTTAATTAAAATGACTTGCTGGGTAATGAGCTACAAAAAAAAAAAAAAAGGAAAAAAGGGAATCAATGACAGTCTGAGCTCAATTAAACCCAGCGAGCTCTGCAGGCAGGGACAGACAGGGATGGGGTCTCCTCTCGAGGCTGAACAGCCCCAAATCCCTCAGCCTTTTCTTGTCAGAGATGCTCCAGGCCCTAAATCATCTTTAGGCTCTGCTGGACCCATTCCAGGAGCTCCACACAGCAGCTCCTTCCTCCCTGTGCCACGCTGAGGTTCAGCTCACGCCTTTCCTAGGGTTGAACCACTCCTGCCTCAGGTAAAGGAGCTGCCAGTTTGCCTCAACAAGGCACTGAGGGAAGGTGAATGCTCCTGCTGCCCTTTTCCCCAGCATTTCCCCTCCATCCATCACTGCTGGGAGTAAATCCCAGTGCCAGGGAACGCACAGAGCCCCTCAGCCGCCCTGCTCACCCCATGTCCCTCCCAGGGACCTGGGAGGATCCTCCCTGCTGCAGGACCTGGCTGTGATCAATGAGAGGTCGAAGGATGCTCCAAGGACACCAAAAAGCAAAGCACAGAACAAGCAATGGGAATGAAATTTGCTGTTTCATCCCCCAAAATGAGCCTTTCAGGTGGGTAAAATTGTAGAGCACATTAACAACGGGGGGAACATTTTATGGCACAACTGCAGGGAAACTGAATTCCATAAACTGAGATGTAAGCACCTCTCCAAAGCAGGGAATTTCAGTGCTTTATTGTGAGACACAGCTTGGCTGGGGATCTCAGAGCATTTTGCTCCAAAATTCATGTAAACATCTGTCTTGGTTTAAGTGCTTCCTTAGCACCAGGCTTTACTGAGCAGGAGCTTATTTCAGCAAATGCACTACAAGGTTTCTGCCTGCTGAAGCTCTTATTAAGTGTCAGAACAAAATGGGCAAATACTCGCTGGTAAAAGGAGCCTGGCTGACAGCAGTGGAGAAAAGTGGCCTTTATTCATCTCCTGAACAGGTACATTCAGCCAGGCAGCCATAAAAGCTCTGTGCTTCCCCCAGCCCTGCCCTGGAGGACAATCTGCAGAGATAGAGGGGAAGTTGAGTCTCACAGCTTGGCTATCAAATCCATCCAGTTCATCACAAATAACAGAAATGGGGTTTTTTTTCCATGGGTTCTCTTGAGACCTTCAGCTGAGGTGCCAACCTGGGGAAGGGAAGCTGCAGCTCCAGCTCAGCTGGGCTGAGCAGAGGCTCCCAAAATCATAAATTTGTCTTAATTCCTTCTCAGTTTGAGCTGGGCTTTGCAGCAACGCTGCAGAACCAGAAGTTTGTATCTCCAGCCTTGTTTTTGTTCTAAACATTCCCCTTTCACCATTTTAACTGCGTTTCTAAAGCCCAACCAGAAAATGCAGTTTTTTCTCCTCTCCAGCCCTCACCACCCCACGTGTGTTCAGACCCACCACAGAGCCAACACACCTTTTAAATCCTGAAATGAATAAGTTATTAGTGCCCAAGGATCCAGCAGCCTCCCCCATCTCCTCCCCCTATTCTCTCCTTCCCAGCTGCATTCCCTGTGCACAATGGGCAGAACCAAAAGCAGCAGGAGGTTAAACAGGGAGAGGGAAGAGCATCTTCTGTTCCCTGAGCCCACAGGAGAGAGAGCTCTCCTCCCATCTCCCCTCATTCCCATTATCCTGCCAGCAGCAATGAGGCACAGCCGTGGTGACGATGGAAAAGTCCTGGAGTGGGGCTTGGGAAGAAATTCTGCTGGTCACACAAAGGAGAGAATTCCTGCAAAGCTGGCACAGGGGACCCAGGATTTTGGCTCTGAGCCCTCAGGCTGGGCACCAGGCACACCTGGCATCAGGGCACTGAGCTTTTCCTGCCTGGTGGAGGCTCAAATAATTGATAAGAGCTGTCAGGGAAGGTTGGGATGAAGGCCACAGTACCCACAAGCCCGAAGCAGAAGTTTCTATTTATTCCTGCAAAGCCCCTGCGAATCAGGAGGATGGTCACATACGCACTTCAGATTTAATTCCTTAAATAATGGATTGTTAGGAGGGATGAGAGCAGCAGCAGGGCTCTGAAGGCAGCTCTGAGACGCCAGGGCTGTGCTGCAGCTCTGGGGAGGCCAGGGCAGACCATGGATCCACATCCCAGCCTGTGGAAATGCAGGACCGTGCCCAAGAACATGTGTAGGGAGCTGTTGTGAAAACCCCAACGCCTCCCCGCTGACAGGGATGGATGTCCCTGAATTTGGGACCAGCTCTGCTCTGGGGAAGGCAGAGCAGGAGACACAAATGGGAGAGAGGATGGGCAGTGTGGGGATGAGGTTTTATAAAGCAAAAGGGATGGAGGAGCGATGGGATGAGGTTTTATAAAGCAAAAGGGATGGAGGAGCAATGGGATGAGGTTTTATAAAGCAGAAGGGATGGAGGAGTGAGGGGATGAGGTTTTATAAAGCAAAAGGGATGGAGGAGTGTGGGGATGAAGGGTTTGACACAGCTGAGCCTCCCCCCGGGGCTGGAGGGCCCCGGCAGGGATGGGACACCCTCAGAAGGGCTCAGAGCACCCCCAGAGCAGGGACTGCACCCCTCACAGCCAGCAGGGCTGGAACCAGCTCCCCTGGCCTTCCCAGCCCACAGAAATGTTCACACTCACTCCAAGGAATACAAGCAAAGGGGAGGGAAGCCATTCATCTCCATCTCCTGCGAAGTTCAAGGGGTGGAATGGGGGAGTGGGGACACCTGGCTGCACCTGAGCTGCTTCCTTCCCCTTTCCCACCCTTCCTGGGGGTGCCTTTTTAAATTATCTGCACGGAGAGGGTGTTCTGGTAACGAGGAGAGAGATGGGAGCACAAATCGAAATCCCTTTTCAGAAGGAATCCTTGCAGAACCCGAAGCTTGGTGCACGCCAGCGCTGTCACAGCCGGGCTTGAGAGACTCCAGATCCACCACAGTTGTCTCTTCCTCACTGGTTTTCTTTTTTTTTTTTTTTTGTCCAAAAATTTAACAAAACCCAATTCTCTATCCCCCAAAGAACGGGGCACCAGTGTCAGAAGCAGCAGGGAGACTTTGGCACAATGGGGTAAAGAAAGTCCTTTATTTCTAATAAATTTGTCAGGACTCCCTTTAGTAAAAAGCAAATAAAAAGTGGCTGCGTCATTAAAAAAAAAGGGGTTAAGGAAATCTTCAACAGAGACAGAGATGCCAGAAGAATCTGTTGCCTTCAGAAAACATTTAGCACCTTTGTCAGAAACCTGATTTCCCTCTTTCTTCATAAATTACTGAAGACGGGGGGGATGCAGGAATAAATGATGAATGAAAGATTTAATTAAATATTAAAAAAAAAAAGAAAAGAGGGACTTGGGGCACTGTATTTCAATTTAGTCTCTCACAGGACTTCACAAGCCTGAGGACAATATTTTACTCCCATTTTGTATTGCAAATGAAGTGCTGCACTGGCACCCTTCACTCCCTGCTCGAGAGGGAGAGTGGAAAACTTTGGAAGAAATACCTCTGAGGGGGAATTTGGAGGAAAAAAATCCATAATAAACACTTTCCTTGAGCTCCTAAAGCTGTGGGAGCTGTGAGTGCTCCCCCCAGCCCTGCTCAGTTGGGTGGGATTTTCCTGGGAGCTGAAAATCAGGGAAATTCGGTCACCTCAGGAAAAAGGAGTCCTGTGGAGCAAAACCAGAGGTTGTGAGGGAAAACATCAGGGGAAGAGGATTTTTTAATCCTCATCTTCGCACCTCAGAAGATGAGCCCTCCTTTTTTGGGTGGGTTTGAGCAGGAATTGGGGTCGCGAGGCCCTGAGGCAGCCAGGGTTTGATGTGCATCACCAGGCTGGGCAGGACGCAGAACAAATGTGCCTTTGGTGACCCTCTCCTGCTTGCAGGCAACATTTAGGGGCAAAAATCTCATTGAAGTGATCAAAAATATCTTTCCAAACACTTCCAGAGCCTTAATATGCTCTTCCCAAAACACCAGGCCTTCAACACCCATGTGGGCCTGACTGGAGCAGCTGCTCCCTGACACTCAAAAAAAGGAATAAGCTGTCAATTTTGGATTTTTCCTATTAAAACCTCACCCCAAGGAGGCTGCAAAGGTGCCTCCCAAAGCAGCATTTTATTACTTTGGGTTCACAAGTGTGAAAAATGCCAATCTCTTGGTTTTTAAAATTTTTAAAGTTTAATAATAATAGAATGGTTATAAAAATAGTAATACAATTAGAGTAATACAAATTTAGAGTTAGGACAATTACAAGACAATAAAAAGCAAAGAATTACAGATGTCTGGATGCTCTCGGGCACTGAAGCCACGACAAGCATGCCTTGTGAACAAAGGAATCACCTTAAAAGCAACAGCCTGTTGCAGATACAAAACACTTCATGATTATGCATATATTTTATTTAAAACAAGAAATTTGTCTGGTACTTGTTAAAAAGTTTCTGTTAATTCCCAGGCACCTTTGAGTCTAAGTCAGGCTTGAAGAAGTTAATTTCTGTTGATAAGGAAAGCCATAAATTCCTCTCCTCTGGAAAATTTAGGGGTTTCTGTAATTGTTATCCTTGTGTGAAGAATTCCTTGATTATCTCATCTCTTTCTTGAGCTAGTTAAAAAGTATCTTACATAGTATAGTTTCTATTTTAACATTGTGTTATAACCTAAAAATACATTCAACACACTAACTTGAGAGAATTAATCCAGCATAACTTTCCAACATTACACATATAATATTCATTGTAACTATTGTGTAAAGCCAATCATAAAAGATGCATTTTTCACAACAAGTACAGCGAGAGTCCTAAAAAACATTTCTCTGAGAGCTTTTCCTTCTTTCCTTTCTCTCCCAACTCCTTCCAGCTCTAATAAACAAGGCCAATAGGCAGCTCCAGCCTGAGATTTACTGCATTTAAGGCTGACAGTAGAGCTGGAGCCCTTCAGAGCTGATTTGTATTCAGCCCCAGCCGTGGGCTCGGGGAGTGGAGCTGAAATTCCCATTTCCACCGAGCAAGGCTTGAAAGGCTCCAGGCCCAGTGTCAGCAGAGGGGCTTGGAACTCATTCATAAGTTTTTAAATAAGATTCCCAAGCACTCCTTTTGGGTTAGGAGAGGATTTATGGGCTTAGAAAGGAGAGGTTCTCAATCTATTTGATCAGAAATCCCAACGGGAGGGGAATGACTCTTTGGGAGACAAATGACAGTGGTGGGGCACTGACAGGGAGCTGGGTGTGCTGCTGTTCCCAATTCCCCATCACAACCTGAACCATCCTCCTCCTTCCCTGACCACTCTGGAAGCTGGAGAAAGGCTGGATTCACAACCCAGATTGCAGTGGTCTCCTTTGCCCTAAATATTTTGGACTTTTAGGCAGCTCAGAAACGTTTCCAAGCCTTTTCCTTCAGCTGCACCAGCAGGAAGCAGAGCCTTTATCCCATAAAACCCCAGAAGCTCCCGGATTTTGGGGCATTTCACAGAGCAATCCATGCCAGAAAGCTCCTGCAGGATAATTCAGGTTTATTGATACAGAGCCCAAGGTCCCACTGAAGGGAGGGCAGGGATCACTTGCATCCCAGCAGGAATCCAGTTGGGATCACTCCTTGGAGCCTCTTCCCAGTGGGGTTTTCCTGGGAGCTGAAAATCAGGGGAATTCAGCCATTCCAGGAGAAAAGGGTCCATGGGCCAAAAGCAGAGGTTGTGAGGGGGAACATCCCAGCTCCTGGAGGGCTCTGGCAGCCAAACTGACAGCTCCCAGCTCCAGCATCAATATTAATCTGCTCATTAACAGAGCCTGGAGAGGCCAGGCCCAGGGAGAGGGGGAGGGAAAAAACGGATGGAATCAGCAAACCAATCCATCCTGGAGATTTTTAGGCTTTTGACTGTGGATTTCTTTCTTCCACCCTGACTCAGCCAGAGCAGGGAGGGGGGTGAGACCTGTGCAGTTCAACAAATCAATTGATGAATTTTCTCCCTGACATTCAGGGTCTGAGTCCTGGGCTAATCGTAAAAAGGCACTGCCAGAGGATTTTAATAAATCCCTTTAATTAAGTGATATGTTTTAGAATTAAATTATGATGAAAACCATAAATCCTTTCCCAACAAATGGAGTTCAGTGTGCACAGAAGGAAAAGAGCATTCCTCTTCTATCTTGCTGTTTTTTCCACCCCTTAATACAACAGGATTCAAACAATTCATTATCAAACAATACAGGAAGCTGGACCATTTATCACCCTGCACTCCAGGCTTTCAAATTAGTGGGATTTAGCCTTGCACTAACTAATCCTGTGCCAGCAGAATGGTTGACATTTTTTTCTCCCTTCCCACCTGAAGCTTTGTTCCAGAGGTAATTCCCCACAGCTGAGGCAGGGCTGAAAACACCTTGGGATGGAGGTGGCCCAGCTTGGGATCTCTCCATGGGATGCCTCAGCAGTGTCCCCTCTCCAAATTCAGGAAGAAAAATCCTCAGTTTAATCAACCTGACCAGATCCAAAGGTGAGGGAAAAAAAGAGAGGAGAGGAGATGAACTCCTTGCTCCAAACTGGGAGTTCGGGGAGGTGGGAAATGGGAATTCCAGGAGGGAAAATTGCATGGCTGTGCTGCTCACACCACCCTCCCTGCTGAGGCTGTTCCTCAATTCCTGCTCTATCCTGGAGACCGAACTCAAAGGGAAACCTTGAGCCAGAGCAGGAATTGCACAAAAACAATTTGGGGGCAAAAACCCCAAGCCCCAAACCACACACACACACACAGAGCCCTTGCAGAAGCTTTCCCTGCTCCAGGGGCTGCTTTACACATCCCTTTATCCATCACATTGGGGTGGGAAGCCAGAGCTGCCTCAATGCAGCACAGAAAGTCAATAACGACGGGAGGGAAACTTAACAACAGGAGCAATCGCTCCCCCAGACGCTGCCTTGTCACGGCAGAGGCAAACAGAGGCTCTTTGTTCACATATTTACCTTTCCCCACCATCATTAGAGCCTGCATAAATAGAAGGGTTCATTTTCCTCTCCCTCCTCCTCTGGGATAGAGCTGCAAACAGCTCAGGGTCCCCAGCTGCTGTCGTGCCCTCCTCCAACAAGGCTGATGGTAGTTTCAGGAAGAAAAAAAAAAAATAAAAGAAACCCCAACAAATCCCCCATTAAAATCGTTGCTGAAGGTTGCAGACAAGGTGAGAAAAACCCACACAAATAAAATAATGCTGTACTGAGAAAATAGAGGCTCATAAGAGCAACTTTCTCAGCATTAACTCCTCTGTTGCTGTAGAAGGAGCAGGGCTCTGCTGCTGTTTCTGGGCTCCAGCAGGGCCAAGAGCAGCACTTGCCACACTCCCTGCTTCCACTGGTAAAAATGTTGCTCCAACACAGAGCAATTTACCCCCAAACCAAGCAGTGGTACCGGCACTTCAATTTTTCTCATGAATCTTCTCTACACAAAGAAGTCTATAAATTCACAGGAATTGCTCATGTTCATTAAAAAAACCCCAACCCTATTATTCTAATTAATTTTTTAAAACCTACACCTCACTCAGCCTTTTAATTTTTTTCCCTCTATTTTCCAAATGCTACCAGCACTAAATCTCCTGGCTTACCTGCACCTGAGTCCCTGAGCCTTCTCAGTTTGCAAAGGAACACAAGCCCAGCAGCTGCTGGGTTTTTATGGGGCAAAAGCAATGAGGAACCTCACCTGGAGAAAGGCTGGTTTAGTACCAGGTGTCTCTGAATTAACCCTCTCCAATTTGGGAAATAATGCAAATTTGAATTCTTTACAAATGGATTTTCTGGCGCTTTTCCTTTATTTTGTCCTGAGCAGGGGCATTTTGCACAGGGACACTGCCCATGTACATTTTGTCACCTCTTTATTGCCAGCAGCCCCTTGATCCCAGAGTTCTCCTTCTGGCAAGGTGAAAAAAAACCTACAGGAATCACAAGGTGAGACCAAGAGCAACAGGAGCTGCTGTTTTCCTGCTCCTCTGTGAAACCAAAGGTCATAAATCTCCCAGTTAAAATTCTCTTGATTGATGAAACACAACTTATTGCTGGTAAAACACCCTTGTTTTCAATAATTAATATCCATGATACCTGGAAGAAAGGCAGAAATCTGGCGGAGGGGAAGGTGCAATTATTGTTTCATTAAAGATTGATTACATGTGCGGCCAGTCATTTGAATAATGGCTCTGCTGACACCTGAAATGGAATGATAAATGAGGCTGGGGCCACTGGATGCACAGGTTGGCTCTGGAATGCCAGGGAGAAGCAGCAGCATCTCTGCAGCCCAAAAGGTCAACTGAAATATTAAAGAGCTGAAGATCAAGTAACTGTGAATAAGGTCAAACAGAGTGCCATGGCGACAGGGGAGGAATTAATTGAGTGATAATTGTCCTGAGTTTATGCACTCGTTTTTATTTCAGTTTTTGTTGGGAGAGAAAGCCGAAAGAAAGGAAATTCAGGGGGTTTTGAAGCAGCCACGGCAGAAGGGCTTCTCTGCTCAGAGATGCCCATCCTAAGTGACAGGAGCCATCTGGGAAAGGGAGTTGCCACCGTGGTGGTGTCCTCTGCTCCTGGGAAAAGTGCCTTGAAATATCTGGGAGGGACAGCAGCCACCTCTCCCTGATCAGCTGGGCTGTGCTGTGTCACCTCCTGTCCCAGCACCAGTAGGGAGGTGGCTTTTCCAAGGCTGAATCCTGGCAAAGGCTGGGACAGCATCCCCTGACTCCAGAGCGGGGTGGAATTCCTCCCCCAGGCAGGAATCCCCAGCTGGAATGAGGTGGGATGGAGAGATGTGCCTTGTCCCCACTCACCCACCGTGCTGAGCAAAGCAGATCCAACCTGCCCAGCCCTGGGGCTCTGCAGGAGGAGAAGAAGCCCTGGGATTTCTGGAGAAGGAAAAGGAGCCCTGGGGTTTCTGCAGGAGGAGAAGGAGCCCTGGGTTTCTGGAGAAGGAAAAGGAGCCCTGGGTTTCTGGAGAAGGAGAAGCAGCCCTGGGGTTTCTGGAGAAGGAGAAGCAGCCCTGGGTTTCTGGAGGAGGAGAAGGAGCCCTGGGGTTTCTTCCTTGGCAGCCCATGCCCACCCCCATCCCTGCAGCTCCTCTCAAGGACACAGGGAAGGGAAGCAGAGAGAGGGGACAGGTTTGGGACAGAAAGCAGCTCCCAGTTCAGCTCAGGGCCCAGGCAGGTGAGGGATGTTCTGTTCAGGTGCAGGGACAGCACCTTGCAGTCCCTGACCCTCCAAACCACCCCTGGGTGCTGACTGTGTGGGGGTAAAAGCACAAAGCTGCAGCATGCTGGGCTCGTTGTGCATAGCAGGGGTGAAACATTCCCCTCTTTCCCACAACAAAATGAGGAGCAGCCCGACTCCAAGGTCATCCTGCAGCCAGGAGTTTGCCAGGCAGGAGTTACAGTAAGAAAGAACAAACACATGCTGGAAGTAAATGCCTTAATTATATTAATGATTGGTTTTGCCCTCGACTGCAGCGCTAAGGAGACCCTCTTCTATCAAAGTCAATTAAAGGCTTGCTACTCTCCTGAAGCCCAGCAATAAAACAAGGGCTGTACATATCCATTAAGCTGCAGTACACATCCATTAAACTGGCTTTTGCTGCTGCACTTCATTTACTGCCAGCTTTGCACTCGATTCTGCTCTCATTTCTGTGGGTTTTGCCCTGGTGTAAGAGCAGAGACTTGGCAGGCTGAGCCCAGCTGATTTACTCCAGCCCAGTGCAGAGGCAGACGTGGTTACAAAGGGGATGAGAGTGATCCTCCCTTCTCAAAGACCTGCAGATAATCGTGGTGCATCAATAAACCCCGGAGATGAACGGCGTGCTGAGCAGCCTGGGTTATTCTGAGCACACACAAATCCATGTGAGACTCTTGGAGTGAATTTCTCCTCGAGAGGGGAAAGCTTTCTCCCTCAGAAAGTTTGGGAGGGAGAGGAGCACTGCCTGCAGCTCCTCCTGTCCCCTGGATCCTGGGAATGGAGCTGGAGGTGATGCTGAGGGTGACAATGAGCTGGGCCAGCTGCACTAAGTTAATTTCCCTCTGGAAAACCAGCTCCATTCCCAAATCAAAGCAAATCCTGAGCTGGGAAGCTCCAGATCCTCATCTGCACTCAGTTGTTAAATTAAATCACTTTAAGAAATGGATTTTCACCCCCTTTTATCACACTTGGCTGGAAGTTCCTTGTGCCAAGGGGAACAAGCGTGGGACTGAGTTTCTCCTCAGTGTTTTATCCGACACCAGGAACTTCCCTGGATCTCACTCTGCTCTCAGCCAGCCCTTCAAAGATCAACTTCACAAAGGCATTTTGAGCTTCCCTGCTGCACTAAGACTAAAATCCACTCTCACTTCCATCCCCACAGAGCTCCAGCGGTGCCCTGGGAACAGAAAATCTCTGTTCTCTCCTGGGGGTTCAGGTTTTTCCCCACAGACAGCGCCAGGGAAGATGCTGCAGTGGCAGACACAGCTCAGCCACCAGCCAGGGACGTGGCACATGCAGAAAATGGAACTTTTCCTGATTAGTGTTGGTATTTCAAAGAGCCTTTGGGGAATGTACTCGAGCAGTGCAAGACAAGGTGTTGAAATCATCAGCACTTGAAAGGTGCCTTTGCTTTCCTCAGATTTCCTTAAGAAGAAGTCTCACGGCAGTTTTCTTAAAAGGAGCTGGAGATAACAGGGAGGTGGTGAAAAGGCAGGACAGGGAATGGAGAAATCAGTGTTTGCCTGTGGGCCGAGCACGGGGGATGGCAGGGGAGCAGGGGGCACTTTCTGCAGCACTTGGCAAGTCCCGGTGGTTTTTGTGCCAAGCTGAGCAAACAAGAGGAAGATTCCCACTCCAGCAGACCCTAAAACATCCGTCCCTTTGTCCCTCTGTCCCATCAAACAGGAGAGAGATTCCCACTCCAGCAGACCCCAAAATATCTGTCCCTTTGTCCCATCAAACAGGAGGGAGATTCCCACTCCAGCAGACCCCAAAACATCTGTCCCTTTGTCCCCTTGTCCCTCTGCCCACCCCCAGCTCCCTGCGCCTCACTCAAGGATGGCCAGGAAGGAATTCCTGGGTGGAATCTTCTCTCCCCACTCCTGCAGGATGTGTTTGCTCCGCTTTTGGGGTTTGTGGCTCTCGTTTTGCCTTTGCCACAGCTGGGAGAGTGGAGCTGGAATGTCAGAGCCCTTGGGATGAGCAGGGCTGGAAGGAAGCTGAAGGAAAGGGAAAAGGGGAAAAAAAAGGAAAAGGGGAGAAGGGAAGGGAAGGGAAGGGAAGGGAAGGGAAGGGAAGGGAAGGGAAGGGAAGGGAAGGGAAGGGAAGGGAAGGAAAAAGGAAAGGAAAAAGGAAAGGAAAAAGGAAAGGAAAAAGGAAAGGAAAAAGGAAAGGAAAAAGGAAAGGAAAAAGGAAAGGAAAAAGGAAAGGAAAAAGGAAAGGAAAAAGGAAAGGAAAAAGGAAAGGAAAAAGGAAAGGAAAAAGGAAAGGAAAAAGGAAAGGAAAGGAAAGGAAAGGAAAGGAAAGGAAAGGAAAGGAAAGGAAAGGAAAGGAAAGGAAAGGAAAGGAAAGGAAAGGAAAGGAAAGGAAAGGAAAGGAAAAAGGTCAGCATACCCTTGGCTGTCAACGTGGCCCTGCAGAAAGACCCCGGGACTAATTAAAAGCCCACAGCCAGGAATACAAATCCTTCCATCTGTCTTGGCCTTCATTATCCACCTCGGAGAGCTTCTTCAGGAAAAGGAAAAAGAACCCATCTCCAGGCTAATTGGCTTAATTTCTCTAACTGCCTTCCCCCTTGAGATCTATTCCTAAAACAATTTCCACCCTTCTTTCAATATCCTCTTCTTATCTCCTTATCATCATCTCATTCATTCCAATTTGGAAAGAGGCCCCATGAAAGAACAAAAAAACCCTGAGTGTCTTTTGTTTTATGCAGCACATGATGTGATTTCCCAACAGCAAAATTTTAGGGTCCCCTTCTAATCAATCCTTGATTTCTTTTATTCCTGACAAGGAATTGAAATGATATTTTTGAGGCAGAAGATGAATAACAACAGCAGCAGTTCCCCCATGTTTGTGGTGGAATCTGCTCGATTTTAAAATTGAGACAGGCTATTTTTGTAAATCAAAAGTTCAGCTTCAAAGAGGGAAAAATTCACTCACACACAGGAGGTCTGAGCCACCTCTCCCATCTGTCTCCCACTCTCCAAACCCTCCAGAAACACTCCCAAACCCATGGACTTCACAAAGCCTTTGAGCCGTTTTCCTTCTCAGCGCGGCCTTTAATAATTAAAGAGAAAAGAAGGAAAAGAAATCGAGGTGAGAGCTCTGAGATTTACAGCCCCCAATAAAGACTCTGCACACAGTGATTTGCAGAGCCACAGCTCTGCTGACTCCAGGACAGAAATGTGTGCTCCTGGTTGATTTATCAACACCCACCTGGCATTTGCAGAATCCTTCGTGTAGCAAATCCTGGGGTCAGTAACTCTGGCACTGCCCACTCCTGGGGGACCCAGAGCAGGCTCTTTGCTTGTCTTTATTTCCCTTTGATTGCCCTTTGATTGCCCTTTTTAAAATCACATTACCACCAACGCTGAGCAAGGACACACCAGGGCCACGGACACAGGGGTGGGTGTGAAGCTGCAGATTCCTGATTCTGGATTTGGGGTGGGTTTCATGGCATGAAAACCATCAAAGCCAAATCTTGATTTTGGCTTATTTCAGCTTCCCAAGGTGAATCCTCTGTGGATGCAGACTCTGACCCCAGTTCTGAGATGGGGAACTGGTGGATGATACCAGAAAGGAGAAGCTACAGCTGCCTAAATTCCTTTTAAAACTCCAGGCTAAAATTAAATTAAAGGATTAAAATTTTCTCCCTTCATTTATTTAAAGCAAAACAAACCAGTTTCAGGTGTACCCTTAAACTGGAGCAACTTCTGAACGTTTTTAGTCCCACCTATCTGAGGAGACAGCAAACAACCCCCAGGATGTGATGCCTGTGCCTAAAAGGATGTATTCCCTTTTTAAATCCATCCCACAATGTTTCCACAGCCTTTCTGTACAGGAGCTCACATCTGGGAGTGTCACCCAATAAATGATCATGGAGGGAAAGAATAATTCAGTGTGCAAGGCATGGGGGCTGGGAAATGCTGCCAGTGAGGGATGGAGAGTAAAGGGGAGTGGGTGGACATGAGCAGGGAGGGAGAACAGGTGGAGAGGGACTTTTGGCATGGAATGATAGGACAAAGGGAATGGCTTCCAACTGAAAGATGGGAGATTTACATTGGACTTTAGGAAGGAATTGTTCCCTGGGAGGGTGGGCAGGCCCTGCCACAGGGTGCCCAGAGAAGCTGTGGGTGCCCCTGATCCCTGGCAGTGCCCAAGGCCAGGCTGGATGGGGCTTGGAGCAGCCTGGGATGGTGGAAGGTGCCCATGGCAGGGGGGGATGAGATGAACTTTTCCCCATCCCAAACCATTCTGGGGTTCTTTGGAGGCTGATGCAGACAGAGCTGTGATGGTGTGGAGGAGACAGGGGTGATGTGGGAGGAAAGGATGGCAAAAAGCCCCAGATTTGTTTTCCCCTCTGTGCTGATGGCCAGGATCCCCATTCCCTGGAAATTCACCCTTCCCTGGAGCTGGAACCATGACAAATTCCAGCCTGGGAGAAGCCTTTAAAACACTGATCCTTCCTGGCCATAATTTCATTTGCAGCAAACCTCAGGCTGGGTGAGAAGCTGAGCACTGCAATGCTCTCTCCTCTGGCCTCTTCTGCCTTTCCCCCCTCATTCCCAAAACCCAGAGCACTATTCCTTAGTGCTGGAATATATTTAGGCAGCCTAAAAGCCACGGAATAAATGAGTCAGCAGCAGCCGAGCTCGGTAATGAGAGAACTCCTCCGAGCACAAGGGGGTGAGAGCTCTGAGACACCAGCCCCATTCTGCTGCCCCCTCTCCACAGGAACACCCACTCGGCTCTCCTGGAGGGCAGGGAGTGCAAGGAGCTCAGGGGAGGGGACATGGCCCTGGCTGGGAGTACCTGGCTGGGAGGGAGGAAAAACAACTCCATGGGGTGGAACCTGCCTGCCTGCCCATCCCTGCCAGGGAAATTTAGCAAAACTGGGCTAAATTGGCCCAGCCCCTTGGCCCTTCCCTGGCTGCCAGCTCGGGATAGGGAAGTGTGATCCTTGTGTGGTCCTTGGAAGGAAAATTCTTCACGTGGTTGGAAGCTCCCTGGGTCCACCCCTGGAAGATTCAACCAGAGAAAAATTGTCCCAGGAAGGCTGAGGAAAGAATAAAAATTGTGGCTGCGCCATCCCTGGAAGTGTCCAAGGCCAGGTTGGAGCACCCTGGGATGGTGGAAGGTGTCTCAAAACCCTTGGATGAGCTTTAAGGTCCTTTCCAAGCCATGCCCTGATCCTATAAAAGTCACCCCAAGCTGGGGTAGGTGCACACAGGGGAAGAGGTGGTGGGTTGGAAATGAGTTTTAGCAGAAGTTTCTCCATCATTAACAGACTAATGAAGTTTTTAATAACACGTTAATCTTCCCTTGTTCCTCCACCCTGGAAAAATCCCAGCACCCCTTTGGATCAGTGGGAAGGGCTGTCCTGAGGGGGTGAGGTTCTCCCAGTCAATCCAGTCATTGATTTTGGAATAAGGAACATGTTCTGAAAAACTCCATGGGTGGCTGAAATTCCCCTAAATCCCCGGGGTTCCTGCCTGTGGAACAATCCATCACTTTGCAGCTCCAGGCCCAGAAGAATCTGCATTTTTATCTCTTTAACTGCCAGCATTTCTTCATTATTTGGTGGATTTTATTTTTCCATACACAAACACGACAGGGTAAAATCTCAGCAGGGATAATAGATGCTTGATAGGTGCCAAAAATAAAATATCAGCAGATGCTACACAGGAACTAAAGGTGTTGAAGAGCTTTCACAACTCTCGTGCTCCTCGGGAAGTGCTGCTCCTTCCCTTCTCTCCAGGGCTGAAAATGCAGTTTTCTCCCCCAGTATTTCATGCTGAAGACTCCAGTTACTAACCAAGGATGTGCACTGGGGCAGAGAAGATCTATCCCTCAGCCTGTGAGAAAAATCACTCTGGATAAAATTGATTCCTTTGCTCCTTGGAGCCTTTTATTTCACACAGGTGGCTCTTCCAGCTTTTCCTGCAGAAACTCAGGCCAGGCAGACACTGAGGGTGATTATGTTTCATTTCTCCTCTCTCCTCTCGTTGCCACAGGCTCAGAAATCTCTCCTAAAACGCAGCACTGCTCGGAAAGGGCAAAGCTCAAGCTCCAGCCACGCCCTGGGATTGATGAATCCAGCATCATCCCTGCCCTGCTGGGGCTTGGAAAGCTCCTCCATTTCATTTTTCCTGCTGTGATTTATGGCACAGAGCGGGGCAAAGCCCTGCTTGGGTTGTTTAGGAGGAAGGTGATGGGTTTTGCAAAAAGAAAACTGCTCTGACCCCAGCAGCAAATGGAGAGGCTCCACGCAGGGAGGAGGTCATGGAAACTCCTCCAAAGACTCTCAGAGCTGGTGATGACGAGGAAAAAATACTGATCTTGCCTTGATTGCCTGTCAATCAAAATGATTCCTCCTGGGTGAGCAGATACTTGCAGGGCTGCATTTCTGTGGTATTTAAACATATGGGCAGCGGATCCATCACCGTGACAAATGAAGCACGACGGATTTAGAAAAGCAGCTACACCCCAAAGCTGGGCAGGGACTGGGAATTTTTGGTTTTTTTCCTCATTTTTGGAGGAGCTGGAGCCTCTGAGCATCACCCTGCAGCAGGAGCACATGAGATGTGCCTTGGGCCGGGAGCACAGGGACAGCAGAGCTTAAATTAACAAATAAACCCAATATAAAGAGGAAAAGATGCTTATCCCTCCCAACCTGAGCAATCCTGATTGATTAATACACACCTGGGATGGGATTTACCTCTGCTCCTGGAATTCTGGCTCTGGAAAACAAAGGGGAGCAGCCAGAGCCCCATCACAGCAGGAAATGTGGGATTGGGGGCACTTGGCTGCCTCTCCCTGCACCCCAACATCCCCAAAAGAGCCTGATCCTAACAAAACTCTGCATCCTGGAAGGAAATCCATGGATCTGAGCCTCACCCCGTGCACAGTGGTTGCAAGTCCAGCTGGGGAGGAGCCCAGGACTTGCTTCATGGATTGCAGTCAAAAAGCACCTTCCTCCAACCCCCTATAAATCACCTGCCCAGCCCCTGTAAATCTCACCAGTCAAAGGCAGCAATACTCAATGATTTATTCCTACAGCCAGCTGAAAAATTTCCCTCAAAGCATCTCTTCCAGGAGTAAATGGCCTTTTAACAATATGGACACCTGGCAGAGTTTCTCCTTTGGAGAAGTTTCTCAACCAGAAAAGAGTAATTTCTGAAGATTTCTGGAATTTTGGGTGATGGTGGGAAAATTGAAGATTTTTTTCCATAGGTTTTCTCCCTGGAGAAGAGGGACAAATGTATTTTAACCTAGATTTCAGTGTTAGTTATGCTGAGATTTTTTCCATGTGGGGATGTGTTACAGGGCATTCCCAGAATTTCCTGACATAGAGAAATCTCTGCCCCAACAAGCCAGGCTTGAAATAACAAATTAACAATGGGAAAAGAGAACAGGACTTGGAGAGGACGCCAGGTTGGGACCCAGTCATGCCTTTGCTCCCTTTACTCGCCTTAAACTCCTCATGCCCTTGACTGGATCACCCAAAATTCCTTCCAGGAGCTGTTCCAGGCTCCTTCCTGCTCCTGCAGCTGCTGGCTCCCTTTCCCTGCCCCTATTTCCACCTAAAGCTGCTGCAATAAATGATCACAGTCACTCCATAAGGAGATTGCCACTTCCCCTCGCCCTTCATTTGATTTTTCAGCCTGGATTCTTCAACTCCTCTTTCCTCCATCTCATTTACACCATCTCAGCTGCAACAAATGGGCACTTTATTATCTGCAATTGGCCCTGCCAGAGGACTGGGGTCCTTGTGCTGGCTTTGAGCTCTGCTGGTTTGTTTTTTTTTTTTTTTTTCCCTCCCAATGATATTTCCAGGCCCTTCCCCGGGTGAGGAAAGAGAGAGAACATTTGTTATTGATAGAATTTCCATTTAAATTGAGGATGTTGCTCAGTGCAACACGTGTTCAACCAAAGTCTTTCCCCCCAGCAAAAAGCAGCGAATTATATGAGTGGGGGAAAAAAAAAAAAATAACGTTGGGAAGAGGAGGGGGGTGAAAGGGAAAAAATCACAAAAGCTGTGAAATCCAGCTGGAAATCCACCCTGTAATGAGACATCTCGATCTTAATAAGGCTGTGGGTAAAGCTTGGATTACACACCCAGCTTTGTGCTGCTCGGCAGCTGCTTCCCCTGACAGCTCCTTTCTGTGCTTGCCAATCCGATTAACTCTGCAAAATGAGAGACAAAGCAACGTGAAATCTCGGGCTTTTGAAAACTAAACAGGAATTCAGCCGTGTGGAGGGTGCTGGATGGGCCCCAGCAAAGCCTTTTCAAGTGGGGAATGGCTCCGTGGCACAGACATTTCCAGTGGGCTCAAAGGGCTGGTGGTACTGGAAATTAAAGGCAGGGATCCCCAAAATGATTGGAAAACCCATCCTGATGGAGCCTGGGAGTTCTCCCCATCCCTGGGCAGCAGGAAGAAAGCTCTGGAGCGGGGAGAGGAGGATGAATTGTGTCCCCTCCATGACCTCACTCCACCAGCTCTGGAGCGATGCTGGGGCTGATTTAGGGGGTCCTGACCCCCCTCACTCAGCTGGAGCCACCTGGGATCTGTCCCAGAGTTCCAAAGCAGTGACACAAACCCGCCCCTGCCCCTGGCACCTGCAGTGTCCCCTCTCTGCAGCCCCCAGGATGGGTTTGGGCCATGGAATCACAGGAAAAACCCCGGAAAATCATCACATCCAGCCTTTAACCCAGCACTGCCAAGGCCACCACTTAACCCTGTGGCTTTTAACCCTTCCACCCCTTCCCTGGGCAGCTTTTCCAGCGCTGACCAACCCTCGCAGCGAAGAAACCTTTCCTAATTCCCAGTCCAACCCGCTCCAGGCACGTCTCAAGGCCATTTCCTCTCCCTGAGCTCACTTTATCTCAGCAAGCCGAGGTCAGCAGTGGAACTGGTGACCTGGAGATGTTCCTGCTCCTGCTCCAGCAGCCCTGGAGAGCAGGGAGAGACTCTCCAGGTCATGGAGAGGGGAATCAAGAGGTGCAAGGACCTGGTGGGATGGTTCATCTCCAGCTACTTTCAGACACTCTTCTATTTCTAATCAGACAGAAAAAAAAAAAGATCTAAAAAGAAATATTTTGCAGCGAGGCAACCTTGCTGTCCTCTGCTCCGGGAGGCTGGGGCAGGATCCAGAGTGCACAGCCATGCCAGCCCAAATCCCATCATCCCATCAAGGAGGAATATCCGTGGAAAACACGGTAATCTCTAAAAAACCCAGTTTTCATCTTCATCTGCTCCAGCAATGCCCCCAGCATAGAGCAGGCTGTCCCCAGCTGGGGACAACGGAGGGACACCGTGCCTCTCTGCTGCTTTCTAGGATTAAAGTGCTGAGCCATCCTCTGCTCCAGGCTGGTTTGTTCCTCCAGGAAGCCCAGGATCCACGGAAAAAGGTATGTTTTTCTGTTTGCAGGGTCACCCCCGAGCCTAAACCCAGGTGTGAAGGAATGGGCTCCATATTGCACGTCGGCGGTTGCTACGGGGGAAGAAATGATGAATTTATCACCCCTTGCAAGAAAGATAGAAAGGGAAAGGGAGAAGGAAAAGGAATAAGAAAAGGAAAAAAAGCCCCAACCCTCAGAATGATTCTGCCTGAGCTGCACAGGAACATTATTTATGGTCCAAAAAACCCCAGAAGCATCTGAATGTAAAGCAGAATCACATCATCGATAACGGCGTGCCCTGATCAGAGGGAAAAGGCATCTGAGGAGGGGAGGCAGGGAAATGGCACATTTTCAGCCAGCTGGAGAGATTGCAAAGGGATTTTAATTCTGGAGATGCCGAAGAAAATTGCAGATGAGGTTCTATGAGAATAAATAGTGTCTGGTCATAGATCAGCACAACTTGATTTTCTCCCCTTTAAGTGCCACGGTATCAATCATGGGAGGGGAGGGAAGGGAAAAATCAAGGTGGCAAATGAATTATTCCTCAAACCTTCCTCCTCATCCAGGAGGAAAAACAAACCCTTGCACTCTTGCTGGGCAAACTGGCTCTGCTGGAAGGAGCCTGAAATGCAGATCAGGAGAGGAAATGGGGGAGGTGGGAAAGAAGGTATTTATATACAATAAATATTTAATCTTGCTCAGTGTTTCCTCCTGAAGAAACTCATAGCAGGGATTAATTTGTGCATTCCTCCCCGCTCCACTGGTGCCCTTCAGCAAGGTTAATCTTTGCCTGATGCAAGTTGGGAAATTAAATCCATGGTGGTGGACAAACTTCCTGTGGGGTTGGATTTAATTTCTTGCTTTCCCCCTCCCCAGAAATGATGGATGTGTGTGGAAGCCACGAACGCTGCCTCGTGGAGCAGATAATTCCTGAATGGATGCTCCCCTCCTTCCTTCTCCCCCTCTCTCCCTGTTGTGTGTCTTAATTAATGTTTCGAGTCTGGCAGGTTTTTGATTTCTGTTTCAACAGGGTCTTGGATCAACCTGGTTGAAGGGAAAATCCTAAAAAGGGACAATTTTGGGGTTTTTTAAGTGGCTGCTGCTCCCTCCTGAAATTCAGCATCGTGCTGGTGGCAGTGAGGGGCAGGTGGGGCCCAGCCTTGAGCTCTGGGGGAGATGGGGCTGAAGGGAGACACTTCCCCAGCCCAGTTTTCCATCTGGGAGCCCCCAGGAGAGCTTTGGGTATGAATTTGTGCCTCAATCCTGAAGAGATCTTACTCATCCCCACACCTGGGATGTGTGAGCCCACCTTTGGCAGAGCCCCAGCAGCTCCTGCTCCCTGCTCAGCTGAACAGGTGACGTTTTAAACTGAAAAAGGCACAGTCAGGGCATTTCTTCCCTCTGGATCCCCAGGCAACGACACAACTATGGTAATGTGCCCATCCACCTTCAGGAGGGCTTGCTTGTGGGGTATTCCCAAATTAGCAGCACCAGCACAATGCTCTCCTGACTTGGTGCTCTCTTGGCACCTTGGAATGCCCAGGGAACCAGAGAATTCCGGAGTGGGTTGGGTTGGAGGGACCTTAGAGCTCATGCAGGGACAGGGTAGGGACACCTTGACAATCCCAGCTTGCTCCAAACCCCATCCAACCTGGCCTTGGACGCTTCCAGGGATGTTGCAAAAAGATCCCTCAGGCTCTGCTCTGCCCGGGCTGAGAAAACAGAGAAAACAAAAAATCTGCGAGCCGCAAAAAAAAAAAAAAAAAAAAAAGAAACCCAAAGAATCCAAGCGCGGCGCAGGAAATTTTCCGCAAAGAGCAACATCTCATTGTCAAATTAACATATTAATAATTAGGCAGGATGAGAACACGGAGTGCCAGGGCTGACACGTTGGCTCTGGCTGTTCAGCTGTGCAGCAGCAGTTCCAGGGGTGCCTCTGAGCGTGACAGCCGGCGCCTTACAAGATGTAATTTCAGCGCTTCACAGCTCCCCTCGATGTGCATCTCTGAAGGAACAAGCACGTTGTTTCCCCTCTCTGAAGGAGTGGAACAGCTGCTTTCTGCAGGCTTTTCTGTGTTTGGTTTCTTTGGGGTGTTTGTTTTTGCTCGGGGCTGTTTGAGGAAAGCCGTTAGTAGGAGCATGAGTTGGGTTTTGTTTGCTGCCGAGGTAGGAGCAGGCAGGGGCTGTGGGAAGCACCGGGGTTGTGCCTCTGGAGAAAATCCCTTTGCTGCCACGATGCCCCAGGATGGGAAAGATTCTGCAGGCAGAGAAGTTACAAGGAATAAATGAAGTGGCAATAGGTGCCATTAATAAAAGTACAGCGCACTAAACTCCTCCTGCTCTCAGATCAAAAGCAAAACGGGTTTTCAGTGCAAGAGCCCCAAATCCAGCACTTCCAGAGAAGATCCCCTTGATGGGAAAAGGGATTGGATTCCCCAGAGCTGGAAGTGCTGAGGGAAGGATGAATTAAGAAGGATGGATTATTTCCAAGGCTGGTTTTGGGTCACTGCACAATGGCAGGGGAGCAGCCCTGCCTAAACAGCCCTGACAGATGTTGGGAACATCAGCCCAGCCTGGCCTCAAAGGTTGCTCTTGCCATAAAGGAAAAGCACGTGGGAGGAAAATAAAAATGAAAGAAAATCCAGATTATGCAGGGATACAATAATTGATGGATAATTATGATAAATCCTCATGACAGAGGGCTCATGGTGCCAAGTGACACACTCAGCACTGAGCAGTCCTGTTAAAAAAATAGATTTAAAAAACAGGGGAATTGTCTGGCTGGAAAGCCAGAGCAGGTAATTTGCAGAGGCACAGCTCCTGGGCAAGGTGTGAAAAGAGGGGACACATCTGACTTGCACTGCTTCAGCTTTTCTGGGCACCCTTTAGATTAATTTACAGGTGGTGCTGAACTGCCAGAGGCACCTCCATCTCACTTGTTTTTTCTCACAGGAAGACATAAGACAGTTTTTTGTGGTTTTTTTTTAGTTTTCTCAGAGCTGTGGGTCAGATCAATTCTACTCTTTGCTTGAGACATTAATAAAAACAAACCCAAGTCAAATCCAGCCTGGCTGGGAGAAGATGCAGGGCAAAAAGCAGCTGAAGGACAAGAATTGCTTCAGCTCCTTTGAATGCCATGAGAGCCTCACTCTACCCAACAATTTGCATATTTTCTCCATGCTAATTCATGCACAATCCTCTCCCCTCCTCATTCCAGCCTCCCACTTGGTCCTGCTGTTTCTGTCTCTCCAGGAGAGCTCTGGTGGCACTCAGGCTGCTCAATCCTTTGTATAAAACACCCATTCACAGCTTCTCTTCTTGTTTGCCAAAACTCACCTAGACAAGGAGGGGATGCCCAGGATCTGGTCTCTAAATTTAATCAGTGCCAACGCTCCTTTTCTGGCCATTTTTATTTTTGCCAGTCTGTTGTAAACACAGGATTTAAGGAGATGGGGGAGGAACATCTCTTGGAGAGGCGACAGCAGCAGGAGGATCCCAACCAGAGCGTGTGGAGAGCAAAAGCTGTGCTCCCAATGTGTGGGACATGGCAGGGTTGTGATCCTAGTCCCCTTTCCCAGCTCCCAGGAGGAACTGGGATGTGCTGCTCCCTCCTGGTGCAGCCCCATGACCTGGGGGAGCTGTGTTTGGTGGGAGCCTCTTGGCTCTGTTCTCTATCCCACTCCTACAAATCATTTAGGATGGGCTTTTTTAGGGACAGCCAGTGCTCCACCAGTTAGATCACAAAATTCTTCAGGTTGTAAAAGACCTTAAGATGATCGAGTCCAACTGAAGCAAGCCAGGGGAATCCAAGATAAAAGGCAGGGAGTCACAGAGTCACAGAGCAGCACGAAGGGCTGGGCTTCTTCCTCCAGGGCAGGGCTGAAAACCAAACCAAAGAACAGTTCCCACTTCCCAGGCAGGCAGCAAATCCCAGAGCAGCTCCTGTTTTACCCCTGGAAGCAGTGGGAAGCACATGGACACATCCTCGTGCCTGGGTCAGCTCAGGCAACTGCTGAACCAACAGCGTGGGGAAAACTCTGCAGCCTTCACCTGCTTTCCTCACACAGCAGGGCAGAAATCCCAGCCCGGGGCAGAAATCCCAGCCCGGGGCAGAAATCCCAGCCCAGGGCATTCAGAATTAAACCCCACATGCAGGGCAAGGCAGAGCAGCAGCCCCAAGCCCTGCAGCCTCCCCTTCCCTGCCTTAAGAGCTGTGGAATCCCCAGTGGGATCAGCTGCCCTTGGATAATTCCCACTCCCTGGGCTGGCTGCTGCTCTGCTCCCCCCCGTGTGCTGAGCTTGGTGCTTTTCATCCTCCCTTTGCTGCTTCCTGAGGTTTGTGCTCCTGGTCCTGCCCGTGTAGGATCCCTGAGGTGGGGAGGCAGCTGCTGCTGGAATTTGGGATGAGCAGCCCCATCCTCAGCCCATAACTGAGCAGGTTTGGGTGCTCACACGCTGTCTCAATAACCTGCTGCTCTTTCTGTGGCTCTTCTAAAAATTCCCCTCAGTATTTCTCCTGCTGGAGTTACATCTTTGGAGCTGGAGCACTAAATCATGGACTTTGTTCTAGGAAAAGAGGTGAAAGATCTGCCAGGGCTCCTGTGTCTGGCAGTGCCAGAAACACTCAGATCCCTCCTCAGATCTCTGTTTTTTCCCTAACAGCAGATCAAAGCTTCCCTCAGCACCGAGGCATTTGCTGCAAGCAGCAGTGATTGAGTGCAAATCACAACTGGTGAGAGGGGCTGGGCTCACCTTGAAGCACGATCAAGGTGCAAGTGAAGTATTTCCAGCTGGGTTTAAGTAAATAAAGTTATTTTGCCCTCATTTCTTCCTGCAGCTGTTGTTCCTCTGCATTTCTGGCGTTCATCTGGATGAAGATTTGGCCATAATACCCCAAGATTTCCCAAAACTACTCCTAGAAGTTAATGACAGACTAAATGACTAAAGATTAAACCATTTCAGGTCCTGCTTGGATGGAGTTTGGAGCACCCTGGGCTGTGGAAGGCGTCCCTGCCCACGGAACTGGCTGATCTTCAATTTCCCTTCCAACCCACCCCAATCTGGCTCCTTCTCTGGACACCTTTCAGCAAAGAATGAAGATCCTCAAAGATCCTCTGCAGCCAAAGAACGAAGGGCAGAAGCTTTTGGGACACAGAGCTTGGCTTGGTGACCGCAGAGCCCCTGACCCACCTGCAGTGCTCCAAACGTCACCTCCTGAAGGTCCAGCATCTCCTGGAACTGCAGCACCAACCAGGGCGTGTCTGGAGGAGCCCCTGGGAACCAGAGCGACTCGGATCCGGGGGCAGCCACTGGTGCAGTTTCCCACAGTGAATTCCAGAGGATCCTGGAGTGAAACCTGCAGGAGAGGAGGAGGAGAGCACGAGCAAAATGTTTCCCTCCACACAGCAGAGCCCTGGGGCCAAGAATGGGAAATTGGGGGTTGAGGAGCTCACCAAGAAGCTGGAAAAATGGTTTTTTCCTGAATTTGTCTTGGGATGAGAAGATCAGAAAAACTCCTCTGGTGACTTTGCTGCTATGGTGGAGAAGGTGAAGAGCTGGTGGCCACATAATCTTCTCCTCCACATCCCAGCCACCAAAACCGAGTTGGATTTTTGCACTGGAATTTCTCACTGAGGGAAAAAAAAAAAAAAAGAAACAACAAAGAAACAATTCCAGGCCTGGAATTTCTCCCCATGATGGGTTTGGATTGTATTTTACAGTATTTATTTACCTTTAAGCACTTCCACTGCTCCTCTGATGAACTTTCCAGGCTCCACAGGGCAGGGGGGTCCTGGGGAAATCCCGCTGCAATCAACTCCAAGAAGAGATTCAACATCACGGGGGTTTAGGTGGAAACAGTAAACTTGATTTATTGAAAAAAAAAATCTATTACATTTATTCCTTTATTACACAGGTTTAAAATATTTAAAAATAGCTCTTATGGGCATTACACTTAAATTTTATGACATGTTTATTGGACTTTGAAGAAATGTACAATACTGCATTTGACACTATATTTTAAAAAGGGCCTTATGTACTAAAAGTTGGGGGTTTTTTTTCCATAGGTTTTATTTTTCTTATCAACATTTGTTCAAGTCAATATATATTAAGGGGAGGAGGGAAATAAAATTACACAAAAAGAAGGTCTGCAAATACAAGTAGTAATTTTATTGCAATATACCGTAGCTAAGTGGTCTGGGGGGGATCAGAACAGTTGGGAGCTCAGTACAATTACAACACTGTGGAATTCAACAGAGGAAATTTTTATTCTTTTTTCTTTTTTTTTTTTTTTCTTCTTCTTCTTCAAGCAGAGACATCAAAGGGAAAAAAAAAAAAAAAAAAAAAGCTCCCTTGATGAGAAAATTGAGAACAGAATCCCATGACCTGGGCAGACACACAGGTGTGGACAAATATCAGAAATATCAGGATATGGCTTTGCTGGGATGTGCAACCTTTCCTGCCCTTCCCGCTGTTGCCAAGGTGACTGAGAAGCTGAATTCCTTATTTATTTATTATCCTAAATTCCTTTTCACTGCTCTGCTGCCCGGAGTCTGCAGTTTTTTAGGGTAGCACCTTTTGGGTTTTTTTAATTCCCTTAAGTGGGAGAGAGCACAGGAGAAGAAGGGAGAGGGATGGACACGGCTCCTCCAAAAAGCACCGCTGGCATCGCCGCTCCCTCCAGCACGGCTTTGCCTCCCTTCCTCAGATGCTGCTGCTCTCAATTTGGGCAGGAGGGGGGAAAAGACATCATATATAGGCTTTTTTCACAGTAAATGTGATGGCTTTTCCTTGGTGGTGAAAAATCCCCCTTGAGCTGAACGCTCCAGGCCGAAGAATAATAATAATAATTTACAAAAACCCCCACCTTGCAACAGTTTTTTTTTCCAGCTGAGAGAGACCTGAAGGAGGAAAACGGGCAAGGAGACAAAATAAATGGGAAAAGAAGAGGGTGTCAGCACGTTGTGAGCCGTGGAAGGAATAAAAAAGAGTGGGAAGAGCAGGAAAATTGCAAATTCCCCGGATTGCTGGGCGGGCAGCACCCCCACGGCTTCAGGACACCCAACATCGACATAAATTAGCACCACAAACGTTCAGCCACTGAGGACAATCTGCTCTGCTTCCAACTGGGAAAAGACATGGTTATCCTTGGGAAAACCAAGAAATAATAATAATAATAATAATAATTATTAAAAAAAAAAATTGTAAGGACATTTAATGGTTTTTTCTACATCCAAGGAAGGAGAGGAGCAGGATTTGGACAGAAGGGATAAGAAGGTGCCATGCATTTATCAGCAGCTAAAATCTGCCTGAAAGTGCCTAAAAAGCCAAGTGGGAGATTGGCCAGTGGCAGGGTATCCCCAGTGTTGTGTTAAAGTTATCAGATAGCACCACAGAGATATGTAAAAATAACTATAAAAAGCACCTTCTTTTTTTTTCTTCTTTTTTTTTTTTTTTTGTTTTTGTTTTTATTTTTATTCTTGATATTCAGAGAGGACAAATGGATTTCCCGTGCCACTGGGATCCGCCACTGGGAATGGATTCAGGTTTAATTCTTAGCATTTTAAAGGAATGCTGAAAGAAAAAAAGAAGAATTCATTTAAAATATGGGTGTTAAGCAAGTGGATGAAAAGGCAGAGACTCAGTGCAGATCCTGCCTTTTAAATCAGGGGATTTGTAGGGAATTTGTTAAAAAGTGGCTTTAATTTCCTCATTTTGAAAGGAATCATTCCAAAAGGCATCTGTGGCTCAGGGGGTTGGTTTGCACCTGATCCTGGGGGTAATTCCAAGGCTCCAGGTCCCAGTTTGGGGCTGGGGAGAGGCAGAAGTGGGGACAGGAGCTGCTGTCTTCATTCCCAGCTGGAAGCTCGGCTGGGATGGGGTGGCTTTAATACAGACAAGGTCACTTGCATGGTTTGAAGGCGGAAACATTCCAACATTTCAAATAAAATACAACACAAATATTTACTCACAAACACACAAAAATAGAAGCACCTTTAAGACACGGCAAAGAGATGCCCAGTGTGACCTTGAGTCAGCACTTTGGAAAATGTGGAATGAGGCAAACTCAGCGGAGGAAACACGGAAAATTCTGGAATTGGCCGTGGCATCTCCTTGCTGGAGCTGATCCAAACCTCGTGGAAGGCAACAAAACTCCTCTGAGGAGCTTCAGATCCAGGACTGCTTGGACTTCAACATTGAGCTGGACTCGAGGAATTTCAAGTTTTTTCCATTTTTTTTTTTTTCCTTAGGAATAAACAAACGCTTCCTGGCAAGAAGGAGAAGAGGAGGAGGCAGGAGGAGTTTGCTGGAGGTGGGCTCAGCTCGGTGGCCGCGGGGCAGCAGCGGTGGCAGCAGGGACAGGACCAGGTCTCCGTGTGTGGCTGTTGGTCATGAGATTCCATATCCATCCTGGGAATGGCTGAGGGGGCACAGAGGGGCTGGGGCAAAACCAGGGACACAACAAAATAGGTGGGGGGGAGGAAAAAAAAATAATAACCCATCGCTGTCCAGTTTCAGACCGTGCACGTGACGAGGAATTCTTTTTTTTTCTCCTTTTTTTTTTCTTTTTTCTCTTTTTTTGTTTTTAATTAAATGGCGCAATGAGGTTACGAGGTTGCTCATTTGGAGACTTAGGTTCAGGTGGCTCTTTTAGCCCAGGAAGCAAGCTGGTCCCACCTCGAATCCAAATTTCTGTGCCGCTTCTCCGAAGTCATTGAACATGATGTCGACTATGGGGACCTGCTCCACTTTGGGCGTGTTGATTTCCAGGATGGTTTTCTGGTAGCCTTTCCTTGCCTGGAATGAGGGAAAGAAGAGCTCTGAGGATGCCTCCAAGCCAACGTCAGCACAACTGAATAATCACCACTCTGCTGGGAATGTGGTGTTGATTTTTCCTGGGAATTTTTGGGACCCAAATCGGAGTCACCACCACCCAAACAAATTTATTTGCACGTTTAACACGTGTGCTGAACAACCCTTGGGAGATGCCCAGACCTTGGAGCAGAAGCAGATCACTCTAACTCTTCTCCAGCACGTTTCCAAGCTGGAATGGGAGCCTGGAAAAATTGTGGCTGTGGAAAGGTTGTTTTCCCTCCCCCAGGACACACCTGGCTTGTTGGGCAAATGGTAGCAATTTAATTTGAATCCATTAGTGAAAAGATCACATTTAAAGTTTGGTGGAATTCACAAGGTGCTGCTGTCTTTTTATCATGCCTGGTGGCCACGGAGTTCTTTCCAAAATATAAATAATTATTAGAGGAGCAGAAATACCCCCTGAGGGCATACAAAGCTGCACAAACAAGAGAATTTATGGAGCAGCTTTGAGCTCTACATTTCCCTGTGATTTGTGTGGCTTGGGAGAACAGGCTGGAGCACAGCTATGAGAAAGGGCTGGAAGTTCAGGAAAAACAGATTCAAATTATGGGAAGAACATCAGCCCTGGAGCTCCTCTGGCTTCAGCAGCCTCCCCACTACAGCAGGACCTCTGGGACAACACCAGGTGGGGAAGCCCAACCTCATCCCCACAATTCCTATATTCCTCAATCCTGGAATCATTTAGACCTTTAGGATCATCGAGTCCAACCATTAACCCAGCACAGGCAAGAAATTGGATGGGTTGTAGCACTCACTCCCAAAAAAGACATAAAAGCACCTCTAGACTCCTGGTGGAGTTCTCTAAATTCCTAACGGCCTTTTTATGGGTCTAAGAGTCAGACTAAAATCATCTTTAATGTAGAGAATCAATTGTAAACCCCAAACTCCTTCAAGTAAACAGATAAATCTCAAATATCCCGCCTGTGCTTTGGGCAGCACGATCTGCCAGGGTAGCAGATTAATCCAATTTATCTGCCCAAAATGTAGAGGTTTTCAGGAGGCTTATCTACCTTAAAACATGCAACACGTGGTCCTCCAGCAACCCCGAGATTCAGAAGGGGAAGGGAGGAGAAGGCCCTTTTGCCCAAGGATGTTATGTCTGCAGGAGACACGAAAAACTTGAGGATAAACTTCTCCTGAGTGTTTCCAGAAGGGGGCTGGATGCCCTTTCCCTCTCCAGGAATGTGTTGAAAGTTCTAATCTGATTTTCCTCATTGCTCCATGAGTAAAAAATCTGTTTGTGCCAGAACAGAAGCGTTTCAATCTCAAATTACAAGAGGAGCTTTTTCTGTCAAACATCTCAATCTTTCTGTCCTGTGGGCTCCAAGTGCTGCAGTTCCAAAGGGTGGGAATTATGCGTGTTTTTACACCAGCAAGCTGGGGCTCAAAATAAATGCAGGCAGCACCTGCTTTGCCAAATTTTTATCCCCTGAGGGCAGAATTTTCAGAGTTTAAACCCAAATCAAGCATCCAAGAGGAGTTAGAAGGAAAGGGAGGAGGCGAGGCACCTTTGGAAATCATGGCTGCGCTGATGCACCCCATGAGCAGCACAGCCCAGAACCTTCCTGGGCCTGCAAGAACAAAAATTCCAACCAAACCCTTCCTGCTTTGCCTCCAAGAATTTCTGGAAGCAGTTGCAAAGATCCTGCAAATTTCCAACCCAAGCGGGTGCCATCGCTCACCTCTCCCTCTGTGAGGAATTGGGGGAGAGCAAAAGCACAAGGAGGCTTTTAAAAGCAAGCAGCACTTTCAGGCAGATAATTTGGATGAATCAGATTAATTTGACTCCTGGAGGTGCTGCAGCTTCCCCTGAGTTCAAGCAGGATCACGGATTCCCATGGAATCATTTATTTCCAACTTAGAGAGGAACACGATGTCTCCCATGTTAAGGACAACCCTCAAGCACCAGAAATTTGGGGGTGATCTGCTCTGGGGAAGATGGTGCTGGCCGAGCAGGGGAGGGGACAGAGGTGTCCCCAAGGTGTCTCCAAGGTGTCCCCAAGGCCAGGAGCCCCCACGTACCGCGCAGCCGTCGAGGGCAGCTCGGATGTAGGGGTTGTTGTCGTAGGACATCTCCTCGTCGTTGGAGCCCAGGAAGCGGATGGCCTTGTCGTAGCTGTTGGTGGTGGCATCGTGCCAGGCCACCGACTGGTAGCAGTTGTAGGTGATGTTCTGGTGGGCCGAGGCGCTCAGGAGACGCAGGAAGGTCATCTGCACCACCCCGATGGGGTTCCCGTCCGAGTCCACGTAGGAGAGCTGGGAGAGGGGGAGAAGGGACAACACCGGGCAGTGAGGGACAGGGAAACACAGCCAGGGGCTCTGAGGGACACCAGTGCCACCACAGACACTGCTCCTGAGCTGGGGCCTCTGAGGGACACCAGTGTCACCACAGACACTGCTCCTGAGGGACACCAGTGTCACCACACTGCTTCTGAGGGACACCGGTGTCACCACAGACACTGCTCTGAGGGACACCAGTGTCACCACAGAACTGCTCCTGAGGGACACCAGTGTCACCACACACACTGCTCTGAGGGACACCAGTGTCACCACAGACACTGCTCCTGAGCTGGAGGCTCTGAGGGACACCAGTGTCACCACACTGCTCCTGAGGGACACCAGTGTCACCACACTGCTCTGAGGGACACCAGTGTCACCACACTGCTCCTGAGGGACACCAGTGTCACCACACTGCCCCTGAGGGACACCAGTGTCACCACACTGCTCCTGAGGGACACCAGTGTCACCACAGATGCTGCTCTGCTCGCCCAGGAACTTTTTGTTCTCCTGCTGGATTGGGTGAGGGCATGAGCAAAAAATTTAAATCTAAGGAGGACGGGGGGGAAAAAAAGACAAGGGGCTTTCAGGCCTGGTTGCAAGAGGGTGGAAATTTGGGGATTTGTCTCAAGGTTAAGCCAATGTTGAACGTATTTCTCCAGCTTTTGAAGAGGAGAGAAGGCGAAATTCTGTGAGGGGTCAGGGCTTTCTTTTCCTGTCCTGCCTGACACAAATTTCTGACTGCTGGGGGTGTTTTGCTCTGCACACCCTGGGCTATTCCCCATTCTTTTTCCTGGGGTTTGAAGCAATCTTTGCACTGCATCTGCAGCAATGCTGGTCCTGCTGATGAGGACTTTGGGGCTGCCCAGGTTGGAAAAGCTCTGCTCAGGTAAAGGGAAAATGGATTTGCTGTCCTGTTGTGAACACAGATTGTGAATCCCAGTCTTGCACACTGGGATTTGCTCCATTCTGCCCACCAGGCTCCTTTTTTCTCCCATGCAGGAGAATATATTCCTACAAAAAAAAATAAAATATATATATATATTGAAACCCAATCCCAGCACCTGGGGGATTCAGGACTTTGTGGGACTTTCACTGCCCACAAAATGAGTTTTTGCAGGTATGAACTGGCTGTGCTTGAGGTGGCATCTCCAAACTACTGCCCTGGGTGGACTGAGAGTTTCTTTAGAAACAACCAGGAACCAAACACAGGCACCCAACCAGCGTGGATTTCCTCCAGGTACCACGAACCCTCCAGTTGTGGTGCAGGCTGCAAATGGTAGAAGAGATTCGTAACCACAATAAAACACTGAATTAAAAGAGATAATCCAAATAAACAAAGATACCAACCGGTTGTCAGGATGCTGCTGCACTGTCCTCCTGAGAGTTAAATGTGACTGACCAGGAGAGAGCCACGCATGCCAGGAGGAGCTACCAGAAAGCCACCAGCACGTGGAAGGAAGGGGACAAAAAATGCCAAGGGCTTGTCACACACCCGGTGTGGCACTACTGAGCTGCAGGGCCTTCTCTTATTTGGTTTTATTTCAAACCAGTGCTTGTTTTGCAGCCTGGTTGCCTTTTAAGGGGTCTTTTGTTGTTCAGCCTGTGCAGATTTTGTGAAGCCCTGTCCCAGCTTTCCAAGTGGAGCCGCTGGGAGCTGGTTTTGTGCACAATGTTTGCTCAGCTGGGGAAAATCCAATCCTTTCCTCTTTTCTCTGTGCTGGCAGGTGTGTCACGTGGCTGGGAGGGATGATTGGGATGGGATGGGATGGGATGCCTTGCTAGAGCTGCTGGGAATTGTGTGTAACACACAGAGAGAAAACATCTGCAAGCCTCTTATCCCTCTGAACACAGCCTGGCTGCATCCTGAGGAAAGGTAAGGAATTGGCTCCAAAGGCTCTGCAGCATTGATTAATGATGCTGTGGGAGCATCAAACCCAGCTGGTTTGGTTGTGTTTCATATTTACTGCATCCCTCTTGCTGAGGTGTCTCCAGAAGAAAGGCAGCACCTGCCCAGCTGTGCAATCCCAGGATTTATATGGAGCCCCTGGCAGCACTGGGAATCTTCCCCTCAGCTTTGGGGCTCCCCAAGGCACCAGGACCCTCTTCATGGAGTAACAGGAGCAGGGTTACACCCACAGGGGAACTCAAACTCCTTTTGATTCTGCCCATCCACACACAAATTTCAGCTGATTTTGGATCCACCGGGCAAATGTCTCCTCAATTTGCCAGTCTCGTGGTTCCAAGTACTGACTGAGGCAAAATCAGAGCTAATCTTAAATAAATAAATAAAACTTTTATGGCCTGTGTGACTGTTTTGTGGTTTGCATAGGTAGGTCTTCCACATACTGGTGGCTTTTTTTATTTTTCCAAATAGAAAAAGCAGGACAGGTAAAAAAAACAAAACAAAAAAAAAAAAGGCAGGAAGATGACAACACAAAAGGATGGAACAAGGAGCTCCAAGTAGCACCAGAAATGTTTTTATCTAAAAGAGAATAAGCCCTAAGCTCTAGGCTGGCAACTGAGCCTCTAACAGAGCTGGGAAAAAGAGAAGCAGGGGAGACGGAGAAGTGGAGGTACTTGGAACACGAACTGATGAAGTGCTCTGTAATTAAGCTATGAGTAGCTGCCCTCCAAGGAGCCAGGAGGCTGAAGCCTTGGCTTTGCAGCCTGATTTGATGATGCAGAGAAGCCCCAGAAGCCGTGTCCTCCTCGAGGGCAGAATCAGAGCAAAATGTGGTTTAGTGGCGATGGAATGCGGCAAATGTGGGAAACAACGCAGGGCTTGGGTTGTTTGCCCTTTAAGGTGGAAGTTGGGGCACTGCAGGAACCCCCTGCCCTGGGGAGGGCACAACTCAGTGGGACACAGCAGAGCATCTCCTGCCCCTGGGCAGGCTGGTTTTATCCATGGCATATTTGCCTGTTCCCACATTCTCCTGGTTTGACTGAGCTCGTTACGTTCATCCCGCTAATTCTACAGGAATTGATGCGCCAGGGGGACATTTCTGGGGCTTGAGACACAAATCTGACATCCCTGTCCAGCCCTGGGTCCCTGTGGGAATGAGCTCCCCACAATGTGGATGTTCTGTTACCAGATAAGAAACCAGAGTTTTTCCTGGTTTATGCCTTGCTGGCATCACGCCTTGTTTGACCTTAAAACAGCTCTTCCCCCATGAAAAAAAAAATAAATCCTTAACTGTGACTCAGTTCAATTCCTTTCCACTAGGCTTGTCTGGAAATCTTCCTTTAAATAAGTGACTTTGGTTCTCCCAAGCTCTGGGGTGACCATGGGAGTCCCCAGCGTGGTTCATCTCCATATGGGGAACAAAATAAAATCCACCCTCTGGGGCAAACCTGTCCTAGAGAGGCCAGAGGTGAGCAGCTCCACGCCCTGGGTGCCAGCTCGGGGCTGGAGCAGCATTTTAGGGATCTCTCAGCTCTTGGGGTAAGGCTGCACTGCTGGGGGACAGCAACAAGGGGACACCCAAAATGGGGGCTGAGGAGGAGACAGCAACAGCTCTCCCCGTGGGATGCAGAATTCCCTGTGGGATGCAGAATTCCCTGTGGGATGCAGCACTCCCCGTGGGATGCAGCACTCCCCGTGGGATGCAGAATTCCCTGTGGGATGCAGCACTCCCCATGGGATGCAGAATTCCCCATGGGATGCAGAATTCCCAGTGGGATGCAGAATTCCCTGTAGGATGCAGCACTCCCTGTGGGATGCAGAATTCCCTGTGGGATGGAGCTCTCCCCGTGGGATGCAGAATTCCCTGTGGGATGCAGCACTCCCCGTGGGATGGAGCTCTCCCCGTGGGATGCAGAATTCCCAGTGGGATGCAGCACTCCCTGTGGGATGCAGAATTCCCTGTGGGATGCAGCACTCCCTGTGGGATGCAGCACTCCCCGTGGGATGCAGAATTCCCTGTGGGATGCAGCACTCCCCGTGGGATGCAGCACTCCCCGTGGGATGGAGCTCTCCCCGTGGGATGGAGAATTCCCTGTGGGATGCAGCACTCCCCGTGGGATGCAGAATTCCTGCAGGGCTCTGTGCAGACAAACCTGCCCCAGGGTCCCCAGGACCCCCCCGTGTCAAAGCTCAGTTCCAGTTCCCAGTCAGGCAGACTGGAACAAAGCCCCCGCAGTGGGTCTGGGGTCTCTCTCAGCATTCCACCTTAAACATCTCCATGTGCCTGGGAGGGGGGTTAGTCGGGCATGCAGAGGGCAGCAGTGTGGCCATACCAAAGCAGGTGACAAGCTCTGATTCAGGGCCAGGGTTAGCCACTTACCAAGGACCCCCGCTTGTATTGACTATACCATGTGGAAGGCTGCTCTTTGGGCCAACGAGCCATTTTACTCTGTAAAATATGACAGGGGGTTAAAGGAAACAGCAAGCACCAGGATGCATCTTACCAGTTTACCGCGCTTGAATTCACTGAACCACGAGCCTGGGTTTTCCTTGGGCCAGGAAGTAATTCTAGCCTAGTTTGTGGACAGCAAGGAGGGAAGAGAGAAAGAAAAAAAAAAAATCAAAATTAAAAAGGTTACTTTCATTCCAAAGTCTTCATGTCTTATTGAAACTGTCCAACTTGCTTTAAAATTGGGTTTTTTTTGTTTGTTTTTTATATAAATCTTTATACATCAGTAATGAGAGCAGGAGGTGGCTCTGAAGCAGAGGAGATGGAGTGGTGCTGCTCTGGCACCAGCCTCCTTTGCTAAGGGCTGTCTCTGCCTCCTAAGAACTTGGGATGCAAATCCAGCAGTGGCAGGAAAATTAAAGGGAAAGACAGAGAGGGAAGAAGGAAGCATGGATGGGAAAAGGTGCATTGGTCTTCGTGTGGAGGGCAGTGCTGGTGCTGGAGCCTCTCTAATGCCAAATCCAGGTGCTGTGGGGCTGGGAAAGGCAAAGGATGTGATTAAGGAAAAGCCTCTGCCTGCCTGAGGTGCTGGACACACAGCATGGAGCTCCAGGTACCCAGAGTGACCTGAACAGGGGTGACCTGAACAAGGAATCAGCCATCAGAGCATCCTCAGGGCAGCCCCAGCTCAGCAGCTGAGTCAGAGCACAAGGAAGGAGCGTGGCTGCTCCCTCAGCCTCCCACAACACCCTCATTTGTGCTGGAAACCTCTCCAAAAGCAGCAGCCCAGCTGCAGGTGACTGGGGACTGTCCCTCCCCTTGCAGGATGTCACCTGCAGAGCAAATCCCAGTGCTTGTGCTGGGGGAGGGATGAGCTGAGAGCAGCCACGGCTGAAACTCTGCTCTGGCTCATCACAAACCCACTCAGCCACCACCCCAGCCCTGGGTGGTGGCTCTTTGCATCCCTCTGGATGGGGAAGTTTTTTCTTATGGATCCCAGCATGAAATTTGTATTTGAGGAGTGCTGCAGCTCCACAGAGCCCCTCACTGAACCAGCACAGCAGGAGCTCAGGCCCCTGCAAGATCATGGCCAGACTCTGCTTTTTGAGCTGTCAGATTTTGAGGAAAAACACAGCTCACTGATGCAAAGGAAGAGGAAATCCATCTCCTCTTTAAACAGCCCCAAGAAAAACTCAGGGAGGATTTATGTCGTGTGTGGTTTGTGCTGCGCTGACACGCATTTCTGGTGGATGAAATGCAGCAGGAGAACAGCTCAGCTTTGTCACAGCTGGAGCACAACTGTGACACTGGCACAGCTCCCCCAGGCTGAATTGTTGTGTTTCTGCTTGGCCAGTGCCACAGCTGGTCCCCAGGCAGCGGGAAGAGCAGCTCTGCAAAACAGAGTGCAGGGATACAGGACAAAAAATGATGGGTATGGCCAAGCTAAGAGCATCATCACACAAATAACTTCATCAACCTTGTGCAGCAGTGCCAGGGAGAGCTCTGAGCCTGCCTGCAATCATTTAGGATCATTTACCCACAGGGAACAGCAGGAAAAATGACAGGAGGTAAACATTTATCTGCCCTGCCTGGAGACACAGGGAAGGGAGGGGAATCAGTGGAGCTTGGGCATGCAGGCAGTGGAGCAGGGCTGTGGGAGGGAATGAGTTAAACAGAGGTCCCAATTCCTGCACCAACACACCCCCCTGCCTTGGACAGCAAAGTCCAAAAAATTAAGGTTTTAGCATTTATTATGACTGGGAAACCATCAGAGGTTTGTCCCAAATCACAGTTTAAATCTGATTTTCTCTTTGTCAACATATTCTGTATTATTTCAGAATGTAATGTTGCGTAACAAAAGAACATTCTGGATCTTTGATCCTTCCTTGCTGCTGTGCAATTGGCTGTCTATGAATATTCACATCAGGAAACCATCTATCAGCAGGAGAGAGGGGAAAGCAAAGGTGGTGTGCACTTACTCCTTCAGATTTCTTATCAGGGAAGATGCAGGTCTCTCCACCAGCTGTGAAATTACAGTAAACTTTGAAAGAGTCCCTGGAACACCCTTGGTTGGGATCAACCCAGTATTCACCTGCATGAGGGAAGAGAAGGGAAGAAAGGATCAGCTCAGGGGGCACTTCAGCAACCTCCTCACCTGGGATGCTTCACCTCTCATGGGTTATTATTTAGATGTAGTTTTTGAAAACTGGTCATGCTCTGGTGCCAGCTGAAGGAGGTTTTTCATCCCATATCCCCATGTTTAGAACAGAACATTTCAGCTGGAAGGGCTATCCAATGATATCCAGTCCAGCTCTACATATTCCTTCTCCACCAGCCACGTCCTCCATGAACTCCTCAAATTCCTGCTCTTCCAACCCTCATTTCTGTGTTTATCTGGAGGCAGAATTCCCTACAGCCCCTCTATCCCGGGACACACCATCTGGGAAATCAGGGTGGCAGAGCTGCAGGTCCTTGCAGGTGCGTGCTGGGTTGTGCTGAGTGCCCAAGGGATGCTTCATCTGCTCGATTTCCAGTTTCAAAGAGTTCAGGGAGCCAAAAATCTCCTCCATGCCATCAGCATAGTCCATGTAGTTGTCGGCGTTGCCGTCGTCCAGCAGCTGGCTGGCATCAATGTTCCTCCTGGTCCTCTTGGCAGCCTGGATGGGCAGGGGCTGGATGACTTCTCCAGGAGGACCCTGATTTTTGGGGAAAAAAAAAAAAAAGAAAGACACAACTTCTCATTCCACTGGGAAAAGGACATGAGAGATGGACAAAGCAGCAACATCCCAAAATACACATTGGACATGGAAAACAGCCATGGCTGGTGCTGATCAAACCTCTGGCTTCAACATTTTCCACCTTCCATTGTCCCCTTCCACCTTCCCTTGTCCTCTTCCCATCAGTAAATCCTTCTTTCCCATCCTTTCTCCCCCAGAGATTCCAACCCATGGCTAGGATTGGCAAAGAATTCTTGCCCAGAGATTTTTCTGCTTCCCAAATTCCAGCACCCATGAAGTCTGAACCTCGTTTCATGCTTCACCTTATGGGTTCTACTTACAGGAGGCCCTGGGGGTCCAGGAAGACCTGATTCACCCTTTGGACCTGTGGGACCCTGGATGGAAAAACAAGGGAAAAATCAGGAGTCACTCAGGAGAATTCACCTGGTTACTTTTATCACATCCCAAACACTATTTTAACTAATGAAACTTCATTTTTGTCCCTTCGGGCACACAAGAGGAGTCTCCCTATTCCCACATCCCAAGAAAATGGTATTTTTGGTTATTTTTGGTGTTTAGGTGAAAGAAAAGATCAAACACCTGGAGTTACAGTCAGATTTTTCTTATGCTTCCTACAGAATGCATAAAATGCATAAAATCTTTAACTCTCCCAACCAATCCAACAGTTCTGCAAGTCAAATAAAATCTTCAAATTAATAAAACATCGAATTTTGGATGGCTAAAAGACACTAAGAAGTTGCCCAAAAGAGGAATTTTTAGCTGCCTGCACAGCAGGTCTGCACCACGAAGCTCCAGAGTCTCATTTCTCACCGAGTTCTTCACTTTCCACCTTCCCACCTCCCGCTTTTCACGGGCTATTTTTAATCCCCTCCACTCTCCAGCAGCAGCTTTCCTCCTCAGGACTAAGCACTGGATTGCTCCTTGTGATCTCTGCTGCTCTGCTCTTCAGGGAAGTGCAGTGGTGGCACAGAAACCTTCCCCAGTTATCATTCCTGGGCTTAGGCAGCCTGGAAAGGCAGAGTTTGCTAATTCCTCTCTGCTAATTGCATTCATTTTATTGATGAGGGGAGTCCCAGGGTGTCCTACACTCACTAAAAACCCCTCAGCCTCTTCCTTTAGCTGTGTCCATACTCACTGAGGAGCCTTTAGCACCTTTGGGACCAGGTAGACCCTGTGGAGAGACAAAAACAGAAAGGAGTCAGCTCATTTCCAAGCACAGAGTTCAGAAAGGGGATTTTAAAAAATTTACTCCCTTTCTATTTCCACTTTCCCCATCTCCTTCAGCTGGGTGTTGCTTTTATTTGCCAACAGACAAAAAGCTTTTGTGGCAGAGCTCCACACTCCTGCCCCAGTGGGGACTGGGGAAACTGCTGGGTGATTCCTGGAACGTGGGGCTGAGCCCAGCTCCGTGCTCAGGACACCCAGGATGCAGCACGAGGCCTCTGGACATCCAAAAAATGATAAAAATCAACAAAAAAAAAAAAAAAAAAAGGGCAAGAAATCCCCGTGGGATTGTGGATATTCCAAAAGAAAAGGGGAGGAAACAAGGTGGGATGATTTCCCTGATTTCCCATATCACTTCCAGCACTCCTGGAACTCATCCAAGGGTTTTTAAAGGGCTCAGCTGGGAAAAAAAAAAAAAAAAAAAAAAGAACCATCCTCCTACAGCCAGGGCTGTGCTGGGCATTCCTGGGAGCACCAAAGTGGCTCCTGAGGGCCTGTGCAGCTCCCAGGGAATTCCAAGGTCATTGGTTGTCACCTACCGGTAATCCTGGGGGCCCTGGAGGTCCAATGGGTCCAGAGGGACCTGTGATACCCTAAAAGATAACAGGAAAATAACATTGATCTGCAATTCTGGCCTAAAATTACACCTCCAACCCCTGCTCACAGGTGAGCACCCAGTTTTGGAGGATTCCAAAGTCCAGTGTGGAGCTTTACCTGGTTTTTAGAGCATGGACAAAGAATCTCCTGTCTCATTTAGGCTCACACTTTTGAGAATCAGCCCTTCAGATGAATATTTAATGGCACCATCCCTCCAAGTCTATTCAACTCTTTCATAGGACCCTTGAGAATCTGCTTCCCACTAAAATGGGTCATTTTGGAGCAGATCCATGTTTCACACGTAGAATAAACCACATTAATACAGAAAATATCCCTCAAAAACTGCCAAGGAGCTCCTGCCAGGGTTGCCCATCTCTGCTCTGCTGCACCTCCTCGAGGGTGCAGTGCTCCAAAGCACGTTCCATGAAGGTTTTAGGGAATATTTACCTGCTCTCCTTTGGGTCCTGCTGAGCCCTGGGGGCCTGGGAGACCTCTGTCACCCTTTTCTCCCTGCTCTCCTGGAGGTCCAATAAGACCAATTAATCCTGGGTGACCCTGGGGGAAAACAGCAGATGTTAATTAGGATTTCTGACTGGAGAGAGAGCAAAGACATTTCTAGATCCAACCCCAAGTATCTGAGTGAGGTGAGAGGAGTTTGTAGCAATCCCTGACACGTGGAAGTGGCAAAGTGGACAAAAATAGGAGATTTTTACAGCAGAAAATGCTACAAATATAGAAAGAACCTCTGCACTGGAGCAGCTGCTCATTCCCTGGGGTTATATAAATATATATATATGACAGAAAAGTTTATAGGGTGGAGAATCACCCCAAAAATGGGCCAGGGCTCTGCACCTCCACACTCACCCACAGCTCAGCTCCTTGGGGCACGCTCAGAGTGCTCCAGCTCTCCTCTACAGCTGTCCCTGGGGCTGGTGACACTCCCCAGCCTTGTCCTGCCAGCTGCAGGACCCCTCTGCAGTGCCATTTGTCCCCCCACAGCCCACCAGGGATCAGGCACTGGGATCCTGTGTGCATTCTCACCTTCTCCCCTTTAGGACCAGAGTCTCCTTTCAGACCAGGCAAACCCGGAGGGCCCTTTGGGACACAGGGGGAAAAAAAAAAGAGGGAATGAATTCATGTCACACTCATTCATCCCATTCAAAAACTCCTGGAATTGGATGCTCTGGACATACCATTGGGCCTGGAGGACCATCTGGGCCAGGGGATCCCGGGAGACCTTGTTCACCCTGCAAAAAAGTGCAATTCCCTCATTCCCAGTGACAGCAGTGCTCCCAGCTGGGAATATTCTGATTATTCACCTGTGCCAGGGAACTTTGTCCTGGCTTTTCACAGATGGCAAAAGCAAAAGGATTTATGTTCCCTTCCATGCTCAAATCTCTGCTGGAAAAGGGACTTTGTGGGTCAAGGGAAATCACTCCTGGAGAGTGGCTGAAGACCCAAGACTCAAATGAAACGTGGGAGATGATATTCCCCAGTTCATTATTCCCATGAAATATGTTTTGTCTGCTGTCAGGCATTCCAGCATGGACAGAACACTGGGAAAAGGCATCTTCCAGCCAGGTGGGATACAGGAACAAACCTGAGCTTTCTCAGGCTGGGAATACTCACAACTGGACCAGGAATCCCACGAAGGCCATCGGGGCCAGGCTTCCCTGGAGCACCTTGGGGACCAATGGGCCCAGTCTTCCCAGGAGGCCCTTCCAAACCAGCTTCCCCCTGGATGAAGAGGCACGGTGTTGAATTTGTGTTGGGATGTCAGACGTCATTTCCAAGCAGAGAGTTCAGAAAAGGAATTTTAAAAAATTTACTCCCTTTCTATTTCCACTTTCCCCATCCCCTTCAGTTGGTGTTGCTTTTATTTGGTGTTGCTTTTATTTGCCAACAAAAAGCTTTTGTGGCAGAGCTCCACACTCCTGCCCCAGTGGGGATTGGGGAAACTGCTGGGTGATTCCTGGAATGTGATTTTGTGAGAGGGTGCCAGGATGTCATGGAGTGGATGCAGATCCATGCAAGGCACATGAAACGTTCTGCTCCTTGATTTTCCTGCTGCTCCCTCCACCTTAGGCACTTTCCAAACTCCAAACTCCTTCAGTTTCCAGCCTTGCCTGAATTCCAGCAGGAGCCACCCTTTGGCTCTGAGCTCTCCTGGGTTCAGGGACACCCATCCATCCACCCATCCTCCCTCCCCTGTGCTGCCACAACGGGATCTGTAATTTCCAATCCCATCTCCATTTCCCACCCAAACAATCCCAGCCCATTAATGCCGTGTTTGCCCTGGGAAAGGACACGGGGCTCTGCACACCCCATTATTTACAGCACATTAAATTGCCAAATATAACACTCGGATGTTTCAACCGAGGGAAAACATTCCCGTGACCTTACCAAGCCCTAATTATCTCCACAGAGCTTGTTAAGGGCTGCAACATAAGCTCAGATTTGAGGCCAGTGGCCCCAAATTCAGGCTAATTTGTTGTAACATGCAGCAAAATCAACTCCCTGCCTTGGCAGAGGGAGATCCCCTCGGAATATCAAGGATATAGCACAAGTGAAATCCCTTTCAGCTCTTACCTTGGCTCCTTTCTCTCCTTGCCTTCCTTCAGGACCAGCTGGACCAGGAGGGCCCTAAAGAAAGCCCAGAATAGATGGAAAACACAATTAGGTCCTGCTGATCTGCAACGCTCCGTTGGAATTAGCAAAACGATGCTCCAGCCCCAGGGAAGGAGACAAAATGGAGACAAATATCCCTGAAAAGCTTTTTAAATTAGCTCCTTGCTAAATGAATCCCTGGGTTCTGCCAGCAAGGCAGGAAGAGCAGGAGTACTTCATCCTTGGATTTTCTTTGGGCTGTTTACATCTTTAAAAAAAATCCATGGGATTTGCCTGGCAGCTTCCCATCAATTTCCAACAGCCGTGGATGGTGCATAATTTTATTTTTTTTAATTATCACACATTTTACACAGTATTTACACAGCACTTGTTGTAGGCTTAGTAAGACCATGAGTTTTAAAAAGTTAATGGAAGTGCTTTTGGGAAAAGCTTCCTAAAAAAGCCAACTCACCCGTTTTCCAGGAGGTCCAGAGGGGCCTGGCTCTCCCGTGGGCCCAGGGGAACCCTGCAGGGAGAGAGGGGAGGGGAACAAGCCATGAGTGCCCCACCCATGGATGGATGGATGGATGAGGGATGGATGGATGGATGGATGGATGGATGAGGGATGGATGAGGGATGGATGGATGGATGAGGGATGGACGGATGATGGATGGATGGATGGATGGATGGATGGATGGATGGATGAGGGATGGATGGATGGATGGATGGATGGATGGATGGATGGATGGATGAGGGATGGATGGATGGATGGATGGATGGATGGATGGATGGATGAGGGATGGATGGATGGATGGATCCATGGATAGATGACACAGGAGGGAATGAGATCCTCAGTGGGCAATTCCCACTGGGAAATTCTGGCAGGAATGAGAGGCTCAGTGTCCGTGGAGCTGACACAGAGCCATGAGCACTGTGGTGAACAGCTCTCATCTCTCCAGGTACTCACAGTCTGTCCAGGTTCACCATCATCACCTTTGTCACCAGGGGGACCATCTTGACCCTAAAAAGGAGGGAAAAAGGAACAAGGAAGTGTTTTTAGGGTGTGAATGGTGCTGAGCAGAGGAAATGCCAGGGGAGCCCCTGGGAATGAGCAGCACAGTTGAGTTTCACCCCCCCAGGAGGGGGAAGCTCTGTGAGACCAACACTTACAGCTGGGCCAGGCTCTCCAGGAGGACCAGGGTCACCAGGGAAACCAACTGGACCCTGCAAAGAGAGAAGAATATTCCCAAGTCAGGGATGTGGCACCTGGAGAGCGCCAGTGACAACATAGGGAGCCACCCTATGGAGTAAAATCCCAATTTCTACAACCACAACCCATCTTTGCAGCTGCAGTGTTTTCACCCTGTCCCAGCCAGTCCAGATCTGCATCCTGACTACCAGAGCTCCAAAGGCAACGCTGGGACTTCCATCCCAGTTTTTCAGAAATCCTTCGGCTGGGTGACAGCAGAATCCTCCCAGCTTTGGGAATGTACAGATTGGAAGGTTTTGCTTTTGCAAATGTGTGACATTTTGCACAGGAGGAGCCTCTCAGAGCATTTATTGACTGAAACACTTCACCATTCTTCCCCGTACGATGTCTGTCGGGTGCCTCACATGATTCCAGGAGCAGCCTGCAACCCATCACAGATATCCCAAATCCCATCTGTTAGGAGGGATGACTAAACCCCCCTGCCTCCTCTGCTTCTTTGTGCCATCTTGCCTTATCTCATCATGAATTTCAGGCATCAGAGGAGCCTGCAAGATAAACCCTGTACCATTGTCCCCTGGTAAAATCAGCAGAGCTCCACTGGCTCCACCAGAGCTGGAGAAATCAGCAGCAGGGAGCTGGGTGTGCAGGTACAGCTCCCACATCCAATAAATCTCCTTGATCCTATTTTGGAAGCTCTGCTCTGGTGCGGAAGACCTTGGACATCCATAAACACAAAATGTCCCTACTGCAGCTCCTCTCCATGGGGTGAGATTCCTGATAGCCTGCAAAAAGCACTGATAATTCCAGTATTTCTGGGAAATATGGTACAGTGGGGTCTTTCCCTCATCAGTACCCTAAAGAAGGGGGCTGAGATCATGGATCACCAGAGGAACAATTCCATGGTTAGGAAATGAGTTTAAATTTCCACAGATATCTCTGGGAACATCTTTTCATGCAGAAATCTCTGCTGGCAAGGCAAGGAAAGCCGAGGGGGTACTTACAGGGCTGCCTTTGGGGCCATCATCACCTGGTGGGCCTTTGGGACCAGGTGGACCAGCAGCACCAGAGGGACCTGCTTCCCCCTTTTCACCTCTTTCACCTTTAGGGCCCTGTAAAGGCAAAAAAACTTTTATAATCAAGTAAGAAACAAAAACATACCGATTTCTAATTATCCTTTAATCAATTCTGAGCAAGAAGCTCTATTTGTGTCTCCAAACACAAGGACATGATTTAACAGTCCCTTCCCACAAGGACTGAGTGGTGTTCATGGTGTTCAGTCGTGGGCAGCCCAGATTTGGTGACTAAACGTGATCCTATAAATACCCAGGAACGTGGCAATGTGTCATCAGTACCCAAATCCAGGACAGGGCTGGTTCATTCCCTGCTGTCCCATCCCCATCCGCACCTCTCCAGCACGTCCACGCGTGGATTTTCCCAGGGGGCACTTACCGGCAGGCCGACCTCGCCAGGGAGACCGGGCTCGCCAGATTCCCCAGGTTCACCCTGCACATGGAAAAAGAGGATGGAAATATTCACATTTCTGCAGGGGGTTGAGTTTTCTGCTGGCACAGCAAAGCCACTGCACGAGTGCTGCAGCAAACTCCTGCTTCAGGCTCGTCCGGGTGCTTTACCTTCTCTCCTACTGCACCAGGGTTTCCTATTCCTCCAGGAGGACCCTGTGGACCGTCTGCTCCTGGTGGCCCAGATGGACCTCGGGGTCCTGGTGGGCCTGGTGGGCCCTGAGGGGAAAGGAGGACAAATGTCACATGGGTTTCTCAGAGCAATGTCAGTGAGAAAATATATAAAATAAGAATATATAAATAAATAAAAGATAAAATAAATAGAAATAGAAAATAGAAATAATATATATAATACATATTATATAATATATATAATATAATACATATTATATAATATATAATGTATACTATGTAATATACAATGTATAATATGTAACATATATAATATAGCATATAACATATATAATATAACATATAACATAACATAACATAACATAACATATAATATAATATAATATAATATAATAATATAAATGCATTAACATAATAATATATAATAATCATAATAATATAATAATAAATAATAATTATAATGATAACAGAATATATATAATAATATAAAATATAAAATCAATTCTATAAATAAGAAATTCAGAAGCCCCTTACCATCTGCCCAACGTCACCTGTTTCTCCCTTCTCCCCAGGTGGTCCAGGCAGGCCCTGTGGAGGTGCAGAGGATGAATTTTAGCTGTGAGCACCTCAGGAGAGCCCCAGCTCTCATCACCCTGAGCCCTCCCTGGCTGCTGTGAGTTACCTGTAAGCCCACGGGGCCAGGGGGGCCGGGGAAACCTCGGGGTCCTTCATCACCTTTCTGCCCAAAGAGGCCTTGCTGTCCTCGGGGCCCGGGCTCTCCATCAGCTCCCTGCAAGGACAGGCTCTGTTCAGCCCAGGACAGACGTGGGGTCACACAAACCCCATCCCACCACCCCCTGCTCGTGTTGGGCAGCAGTGCCAGGCAGGAATCATCTCAGGAGGCTTTTTTAGGAAAAAAAAAAAAAAGGATTTCTCTTAATAAAGTGCAATACTCACAGCTGGGCCAGGCTGACCAATTGGGCCCTGGGGACCAGTGGGGCCTGGGGGACCCTGTCACAAAAAAAGAAATGTCAGTGTTAGGAGCAGAGTGACAAATTCACCTGGAAAAGGTGAAGTCCTTCAATACAATCTCCATTAAAACTGCCTTAATTCCTAAAAGATGGATGGAGAACAGGGTCAGGCCTCCCTGGACACCCCAGCATTCCTCAGCCCTGGTGCCAGTGGAGAGCAGACTCCTCCAAACACATTTTTGCTGCAGCAAAGCAAAGTCAGCACTCAGCCCTAACTCCTGGGTAATTCATGTTCCTCAGGCTCTGGGCAGCACAATAAGGGTGTGGAATGACCAAAGAATTACAGGATGGTTTGGGTTGGAAGGGACCTTTACAAATCTCCAGGCTCACCCCTCTGTCATGAGCAGAGACATGTTCAACTAAACAAGAAAGAGAACTTCAGCCAAAGACCCAACTTTGATGGCAACTCTGCTCGTGTTTCACAGATATTTCCATGCTAAGTGGGTGATGTGGAAATATCTCAGTGTTCCTGGGAGCTGGAGGCTCCCACTTGAGGCTCTCACTCTTTTTTTACATCATGTGGGTATTTGATGAAGCAGAGAAGATGAATCAACATTAGAAAATGATATAAATTTAATTTCTATTTCCAGCAGGTCACACAACGAAGCAGACTCAAGAGAAGCACCTACAGCAGAGTCCCCTCCACTCACCTGCTCCCCCTTGTCACCTTTGCTGCCCTTCTGTCCAGGCTCCCCGATCTCACCCTGCCAGGAACCAAGGGACAACATTAATCCATCACCACTTCCACATCTCAGCATCCCAGCAACAGCCCTGTGTGTCTGCATCCTCATCCCAAATCCCACAGGGACTGAATGGGTGAGTGGGCTGAATAATTCCAGAGATTTGGCCACTCCAGGTGCAACCAAACCCTTTTTCACCCGACAATTCCTCGGCTGCCACGCCATGCACGAAGCTACACCTTGCAGACCTTTTGAGCAGCCACAAGGGATTTGTCCCAGCTGATGTTTCCTGGGAATCCTCCACTCCAGAGGGGCTTAATGAGAGAGGGAATTAATTTGGAGAGGCTGGGCATCTTTGGGCAGGCACCTGCTACAGGTTTGGGGGAGGCAACCTGGATTTCAGGGAATTTTGTGGCTGGGAGAGCACAAGGAGCCCCATGGAGCTGCTGCTCATCCCATGGGACTGTGAGTTCCACAGAAATCCTCCAGCAGCACATCCCACCCAACTGTGGGATGCACCACGGTGGAAAGGTTGCCCAGTTCCTTGCCAGAGTGACCCCACGCAGCAAGAGCTGTCCCCACCTTGTCTCCATCCTCTCCAGGAGGTCCAACAGGACCTGCCGGGCCCGGCAGTCCCACGGGGCCCTGGATGCCATCCCGGCCAGCCGGTCCTTGGGGACCTTTCTCCCCCTGGAAGCAGAAAAACAGGCAGGTCACACCCAGAGCTCTCCAACCGAGCCCACTGAGGTTTGATTCAGCTGCTAATGACTCCTGGCTGGCTGGGCAGGAACAGCAAAGCCGTTCCCAGCTGATATTTCATCTGTGCTCCTTGTCTGAAATGAAACAAAACTTCTGTATTGAGGGATAATGAAAAGAACAAGCAAATGTAAGCAGTGAATACCCAGATCACAGCTGCAATTTCACTGCTACAGCAACATAACCTGATTTAATCTGAGCCCTCTGCCATCTCTGCCTGGATGACAAACAAGACCCCAAGTAATTTTTACTCCCACGAGCCAGTTTTTGCTGATTCTGGTCCTGGCTGCCCCAGCACTCTCTGCTGCTCCATCCCTGGCTGAGCCCCAACTAAGGGGGGGTTCTCAGGAGGCCCATCCTGAGATTCTGGACAAATAAAACCACCTGAAGGGAATAAAACAATCCCTGTGTCAACATCTACTTGTACTCCTTTGAGCAGGAGTTTTCAATCAAATTTGTTTGTTTACAGGAACTGAACAGTGAATATTTTCCAGTTTCCTCGTCCATGATTGAATTGCATCCGAATCCTGGGTGCTCTCCTCTAAATAAATTAGATGCCACATAAATTGCCTATTCATCCCTGCCCTGACTGACACATGGTGTAGGTACTCAGCAGGACAGATGTTCCTAAAACTAATTCACAGGAAATTCTCGCCTGTGGATCAGCTGCTGGAGTTTCTAACTAACCAGCAAGCGTGGCTGATAAACACTTCTGATATCAATCAACCACCACCAGAGCAGGCTGACATCACCAAAGCCACCTCTGTGGTGGAGCTGGCTCAGTTCTCTGCCCACAGGCCTGGCCTTTGGCTGTTTGTCACCAGCAGGTGACACAGGCTGTGTCACCTTTTCAGCCCCCAGGCCGTGTCACCTTTTCAGCCCCCAGGCCTTCTCGTTGCCTGAGGACACCCAGGTCCCTGGGGTCACAGCCATGCTTGACAGGGGTGTCACTTGAGCAGCTGACATTCAGTGGTTTGATGTGCTCAAGATGAGAAAATTCCCTTCTAATTGAATTCCTTCCTAATTGACCCCCTTATTTTTTTTTTATCATTTAAATCTCCACAAGGACTGGTTCCACACTCAGCTCCCTACTGCACCCATCTCCAGCTGCCCCACAACCCTTCATCTCCATACTGGTACTTACTGGAGCTCCCTTTTCACCTGCAGGTCCTGGAGGTCCCTGAGGGCCAGGTCTCCCTGGCAATCCTATAGGGCCAGCTGATCCTGCAGGGCCACGCTCCCCAGGAGAGCCCTGTTGGGAGGAGGAGGAGGAGGAAAGGAGCTTTAATTGCAGTATCAAGCTTCACCCATGCCCAGAGAGAGAGAAATCCAAGCTCTTCATCCATGTTTGTGCACGTTTGATGGGATAACTGCCATGTGAAGAGTTGGTACCACTGGCCTAAGGGGCCCTGCAGATCTTTCTTTTGAATTAAAATCCATTAATATCCCTGGAAGGGCTGGATTCTCCCCTGGATGGTGCAGAGAGCTCAGTTCCTGGGGACACATAAACAGCCTGGAACAAGAGCATGAGCCACTTCACAGCCAGCAGGGAGGGTTGGATGATGAATGTTTCCTTCCAGGAGGGCGGCCCTGAGCAGGGATCTCAAGTGGAGACAACTTCCAGAGGGAAAGCAGGTGGATTAGAAGCAAAATCCTGGATGTCCTGAACCCCTGCAGTTCCCTCAGCCTGTCACGTACGTCCACAGCTGACCCCACAAAATGACTGAGTTGTTACACGCAGGGCTTGTAAAAGAAAGGAACATGCAGGGAGTCAGGAAAATCGGGATAAAGCCTGGAGCTGTGACTAACCCTGGCCTGGCCCTGCCAAGCTTGTAAATGGTGCTGCCTGCAAGGACAGGGATACTCACGGCTGGGCCTGGAGGGCCTGGGGGACCTTCGTTGCCTTTCAGCCCTGGAGAACCCTGCAGGAAGGAAAACAAAGTCATCTGGGGAGGTGGAAAACTGGACCAGCTGGGAATTCTCCAGCTGGAGGCAGCCAGCAGCCTGTACTCACAATGGGGCCGGGGAGGCCTCGTTCTCCAGGAAACCCTCTCAATCCAGGGGGACCATCCTTCCCTGGGAGGCCAGCAGGACCAGGATCCCCCTGCAAGGACAGGGACAAATGCACGTTCCATGGAGGCCCAGCTCATCTCCTCAGCCTCCAGCTGGGATGAGGCAGGAGCTCCCTTTCTTTTCTGAATCACCCTCTCCATCTCCAGGGAGGGACAGGCAGCAAGGAGGTGAATTCCAGTCCCTACCTTGGTCCCTTCTTTTCCAGTGAGGCCGGGAAGGCCTTGTTCCCCTGGGGGACCTGGAGGGCCTGGATGGCCTCGCTCACCCATGGGTCCAGTCTCACCCGTTGGACCCTGGAAAAAAAACAGTCAGAGAAGACGGGGTGGGTACTGGCAGAACAACTGAGGAAGGGAAAAGTGCAGGGTATCATTTTAGTCCTTTGGGCTGTAATGGGATGGAAGAGGTGCCTTTCAGTGGCACCAGCAATCCCTGGAGACATTCCCCCTCTGGCACCTACAGGCACCTTGACCTGGAAGTGGCCAACATCACCCTCGGCAGACTGGAGGCACTGGGAACCTCCGGAGTGAGCCCAAATTTCACCCAAACGAGATGTTACCACCACAACTATTATGCTTAGCTTTTCCTTTCTAATTGAAAACTTCCTAAGCACTCTCCAAGCCTGCTGATTCCTGCTCGGATGGGGCATAAATAATGCATGAGGCTCGTACTGCCTGGCAATTACCGGCTGCCTCCGTGCCCTCCGAGGGCACTCAGGGTGACAAGTGCCACAGAGGGCTCCCCAGGGGCTCGTTTTTTTTTTAGGAGGACAAAAGCCACATGCACAAAGCCACGGTGTCCCTGCCCGTTGGTGGCTTTGGGAACAGGGCTGTAACTCATGTCCTGCTGCAGGGCGGTGCCACTCAGAGCACCTCAGCAGCCACAGATCGCCCAGCAGAGCCCCACCAAATTGCCACCGAGCCTAATTGGCACTCGAGAAGACAGACACAGCCGTCAGGGAATTGCCCCTAATCAGGGAATTTACAAATCAGGGGCTTTATGGTGTCATTAAAGAGGACAAATTAATTACTTCCTAATTAAAGAGCAGTTCAGGGAAGAAGACTCGACCCAAAGCCAGTCCAGCTCAGTGGAGGCTGACTGAAAGTTGTGCTGGTGCCTGTTCCCACAGAGCTCGAGGTGACTGAAAGCAAACCAGCCCAGCTCTGACAGAACCTGGCAGCACTTCAGATGAAAGAGGGATGATTTTCCTCACAGTGACACGGAAGAGCACTCGGGCACCACGTTTGCTCTGCCCTGACCACCAGCAGCTGCAGAGCCCTTGGAGATCTCATTTAACTCCCTGTCTGCTTCAGGCCTTTGGGCTGGGTTGTGCTTTTCAGATGTTTTGTGTTTTTCAGCTGGGTTGTGCTTTTCAGATGTTTTGTGTTTTTCAGCTGGGTTGTCTTTTTTCAGCTGGTTTCTCACCCCTACACCTTTTTTACACCAGGGTGGTTGAGCTGAGCTCACAGGAACCACCTCATTTACGTTGGTCTAAACCCCATCCCCATCAGCAAGGTGAGCTGGGGCCACGGGGGGGATTTCACACCTGCCTCAGGAATTTCAAAGCCACCTGACAAGGCTTTGCCTTCCCTGGAAAAGGAGTCCACAAGCAGCTCCAGTTGAACCAGTGGAGATCAGTTGCAGGGGTGAGCATTTGCTTCTTACCTGAGGCCCTACAACACCAGGGGGGCCTGGAGGGCCAGTCTTGCCTTGGAAACCCTGTTAGAGAAAGGCAAAAGACAGAGAGGTGACACTTCTGCCAAGGACTCCTCCTGTGAGGGTCACACTGCCACCAACTGTTCCTCCCCCAGTGAAACCCCTGACCAGGGTGGGCACCCGAAGGAAAAGGAAATAAGAAATCAAACAGAAAGCGGGAAAAAATGTCTTTGTGCATTTATAAAGGGTGAAACAGAGGAAGAAGAAGGGATTCTCAAAGCTCAGCCCTGCTGCTTGGATGGAGTTGTTGTGGTTTGGCCATATATATGCATATCTATAAAAATCTGTTATGCTCATAAAACCATGGAGGAAATAGCAATTAAAAATGCCATTAATGGCTATTAAATGGCTATTAAAATCAGTGGGAATTTCTTCATGCTGAGCAACTCTTAAAAGCTATTTCCCTTAGCCTGCTCCTCATTCTGGTGCTGGTTTAGGCTCGGTTCTGTCTCAGCTCAGGGGCAGCTTAACCCACGGGGGCTGAGTGAAGCTTTATCTCCTCCATCAACACTTGCTGAAAGGAGCCACAGCCGTGTTTGTCTCCAAAGGCTGACGAGCAGGGAAGTCTCCATGGCAGCTCCTTCCAATGGCACTTTGAAGAGTGACAACAAGGAACTCTCACCACTGCAATTGTTTGGCTCTCCCAGGCTACTCCTTAAAAAGCACATTAATTATGGTTGTTACTCCAGCCTGCTGACAAGCTTCAGGAATGGCATTTAGGGCACACGGGCTATTTTCTCGTTGCCACAAAAGAGGATCAGATAAATCCCATGCCAACGCTAGCCTGTCATGCTTAAATAACTCCTCCATGCTATTCTGGCTGCCTGCAGATCAGAAAATATCCTGTCACTGATGGGGAAATGGCAAAATATCCTTGGGAAACGAAGGTAGAATTTAAACTCTTATCACACACAAATATTTAGACCATTTCTGTGCAGGTCTTTCCTTATTAACCTGAGGAAAGGGGTTTCCTTTTGTACTCTTTGAGCCTTGGGCACAGAGGCTTTAGAATCCGTCACGGTTTTTTTTTTGGAGCCAATCTTTGCAAATCTAATATGGCCAAATATCTCAGCATGCCTGTTTGCTGCTGAATGGGAACTTAAATAAAGGGAAGTGTTTGACACAGAGATTTCAATCTTGCACGAAGATACACTGCACTGACCAGGCTACTGATGTAGAAAGAGCATTTCATTCATTTTTATGCTGCTCTCCTTGCATTTTGGCACTGTGAGGGGAAAAGGGGAAAAAAAGGGAGCTTCTGCTGCCTGGGTCTGCAGGGAAAAGTGATCTCTGCAAGGTTGATGGCACAGGTTAACAGAGATTCTCTTTCCCGAGTGAGGCAAATTGAGGAAAGCAATTAGGGAGAGCTTTCAGACCCCAAAATAATTAAAAGACCATTCTCCATTCATTCCTGCAGACTTGGAGGTTGATGCTTTTGATTCCAGCCTCAGAAGCTGATGACAGCAGGTGCTGGCAAAGTTCTCATTGCTCCCTCCACCTTGGCTGGAGGTGTCCTTGGATGTCATGGAAGACTCAAGGAAGACTCAGTGTCAGTCAGGCTCTGGCAGGTGAGAACTCTTCACCTTTAAGTTAATCCTGACCTGAGGACTCGGCTCAAAAATACCTCAAAACCCCCTTGTTTTAAAATCAGTCTTATGGCGTGTAAATAAATATCTGGTGCTGGGCTGAGCAGTGTTTGCACTGCCTCGCTTAGCAAATGCCAGGCAAGGTAATTAAATTGTGTGATAAGCTGAGGGGAAAAAATGCATAATGTGCAAAAGCTTTTTAATGCTCATTTGCTGGGGAAGGCAGTGGGGAGAAATGGGCTGCTACCCTCAGAGCACCCTGAGCAGCTGGAGACACAGACCCTCAGGGAACCCAAACAATCCAAACTGGGGCTGCACCTCCCCAGCAGCACAGGAGGGTTTAGAGATCCCAAAAAGAGGCTCTGGAGTAATGACCAGGCCAAGATTTTTTGGCTACTTACAGTTTCTCCTCTCTGTCCAGGGTGCCCAGGCAATCCATCCTTCCCAGGAGGACCCTGTGGCAGAAAAGCAGGGGGAGAGGCAGCATCACCAAGTGCTCAGGAATAAAAGTGTGACAAACATTGAACCAGCCCTGCTCTCCTCAGCAGCTGCTTCACAGGGAAATGGAGGTGCAGAACCCTAAAAGCTGCACCCTTTCCTTCCCACACATATCCCAGAGAATTTATCCTACAGGAGCTGCTCGCCACACTCAGGAAATCACCCCCAAACCATTTCTGAGGTCCCCCCAGTGTACAACAACTGCAGAGACAGCAGTGCTGTGCTGTCCTCCACGTCCACAGAGGGCAAATAAAAGCACAGCCACCAAAGATCCCAGAGATCCTGAGTCAGTAGGAAATGAACATTTATAATCAGCTGCAATTTACTTGGCTATTTAAAATCTGAAACCATCGGGTTGTTATCAGCATGTCTCAGTAATGCCTTTTCTTGGGAACTTGTCAGGGAATCAGCTCAGGCTGGGTGGGAAAAGGCTGGATTATCCCTTTGGATGTCCTAGGAATTGAGTTACTTACAGGGGGGCCTTTTGGTCCAGGAAATCCAGTCGGTCCTTGAGGCCCTGGTGGTCCCTGGGATGAAAGACAAGCCAGAGAACTTGGTTAAGGAACCTGCAACACTTGGTATGAAATATTGCCTCTGTGTGAGCAGCAGGTAAGCACAAAGGTCTGGAAAGGCAAATGCTGGGTGATTGTGTAGAAAAAAATTACAAACAGAACAAAACCCAGTGGGGGAAAAAAAGCCCCAGAAATTGAGGCTAAAATCACAAAAGTCCCATTGTTTCAGGATTTCCCACCTGACTGTGATCTGGAGAAAGCAGCAGGAGGTCCTGGAGAACCACATCCTCCAGAAACTGCCTGAAATTCTGGCTGCCTGCAGTCACCATGGGGAACTTCTCCCTTCTCCCATGAGTGATGCTTCCACAGGACACCCAAAGTCCCACCTGAGCCTTCCGTGGAGAGCTCAGACGGGACCTAAGGGCTGGAGGTGGCTTGGGGGACCTCTGTCCACACCTGACACCTTGGATTTCTAACCAGAATTTTCCTTTTTTTCCTTTTGCTGAGCTGCATCCTGCCCACTCCTCTCTGCTAACAGGGCACCCAGGAGGATCCACCTTGCCAAAAACCCCCTGAGCCCTGCCAGCCCACCTCCTCTGCCAGAGCCCTGGCCTGAGTCCTGCTTTACCCCTCAGCTCATCTTACCCTTTCTCCAGGAGGACCAGGGGGGCCATCACCACCAGAGTTGCCCTTTTAGGAAGAAGGAAAACAAGAGAGCATTTTAAAAAATACCCAAATCAGCATCACAACTTCTGTGTGCGAAGGCTTCAGATGGCACCAAGCCCACGGTGACACCACAGCCCAGAAACTCCCCCAGGCCTCTCTAATAATAATTCTGTGGCAGGAACAGCAGCCAGTGACAAATGAGCAGCTGCTTGTTCCCCCCACATCCCTTCAAAAAAATCCTGGGGGGATTGGGATATTTCCACCACACAGTGGCCTCCCTCAGAGAGATAAATGCCAGCCTGAAGAGGAGGGATTTATCCAAAATTCATGCCAGCACAAAGCCCAGACATTTGTTTGTAAATCTGGCAGCAACATCTCACAACAAAAGCTTTGTTTCCATCACGCCTGGTGATCAGTGCTCAGGTAATCAGTTGGTTTGGAGAAAAATCCCAAATTCTGCCTGGTGGCCAATCCTGGCTCAGCAGTGGGAAGGCAAAAATGGCTCAGCCAGGCTCAACAGCACCACGTGCCCTCACCCACCACACAGCCTAAGGGCTGGAAGGGGGTTCAAACTCTATTTAAGTCCCAAAATTGATGGGTTAGGGGAAGTTTAGGGGCTGTAGGGTCGTGCTGATGTCGGGGTTGTGTTGGTCTCCAGTCTGGATGTGCCCTCAAAGATCTGCTGGCTCCTGGGCCAGCACATTTACAGAACCTGGCACGTGTTCTGCAGTTGAGCCACTGAGCTGGGAATGAACCCCAGGAGGGCTCAGCTTTCCAAACCCAATGGAAAAGGAAAGGAGGGAGATGGAGGCTGATGAACCAGCTGCTCTCCACACCAGCTCTGCTTAGAACACCACCCCAAAGGCTCCCCCAGGCCTTACCTTTGGGCCAGGTTTTCCAGTGCTTCCCCTGGGGCCTCTTTCCCCACGTGGACCCTTGAAAAGACACAAAAGGTGACATTTGAGGCCTTTCTGCTGCCCCGAGCACTTGAGCTACATGGGGTCAACAAATCATCCCAGCAGCAGCAAGGGGTGCCAGGAAAGTAATCAGAAAGATTAAAACCACATTCAGTGGTGACACCAGCCCCAAATCTGTGTGCCCCTGGCTTAGCTGCAGCTGCTGAAGGCCAGATCCCCCCAGTGAGGACACAAAGCCCATCCCAGTTTCCCTTTGGCCAGGACAAGGTGTGGAAAGGCACAAGGATGAAGAACTGGCTGGTTACCGTCGGACCACGCTGCCCCCTCGGACCTGGCTTGCCAGGAGTGCCCTGGAATGGAAAAGGAGAAGGGATTAGGAGCCAGCAGCACAGCAGAGGAGCCCACAGCAGAGCCTGTCACACCCACGCTGCCTCAGAACCTCTCTGCTTCTCATCTGCCATGAAAAAGTCAGCAGCAGGTTCCCCTCCACCTCCTGGTTCTTGTATTTATTTGAATTTATAGCTCTTGGGCAGGTCTGGACAGTGATGCCAACACCCAGACAACATCTGCTCTTTGAGGGAATGAATCTCCTTGGGAGCAGCATCCACAGTCCTTTAAAACCCCAAAATGCTCTCAAAGTTGAGGCCACCCCCTCAGTATCCAAAAACCCAGCCAAAATCTCTTCAGCTCTGCCACCCAAACACCCGGAATCCCTTTTTCCCCCACTGATCCCTGCTCCAGGCTCCTCACCCCGCTGCTCCAGGGCTTGCTGTGGGATTTGGAAGGTGTGACACGGGTTCCTGCACACAGGCCAGTGAAGCTGCCCTACATATTTACAAATCTTCCCCAACTCGGAGCTAAACAAGGAATTCCAGGCGTTGTCTGGCAGCAGCTCGCGAGATCTGCCAGCTGCACTCAGCTCCCCGGGATGGGGACTGGGATTAATCCTGCCATGGAAAAGGCACAGCCTGCTGCAAATAAACCTGGCAGCACGTTAAGCTGTGCCTAAAAGCAAAGGAATGGCCAAAAAAGCCCAGTTTTGGCTGGTGTCAAGTGGCCAAAAAACCACGGAGAGGTTTTGACTTTGCCCCTGTGGACCTGCAGCCCGTTAATGGCACCAATCACCTCTGAAGGAAAGGAGAGGAAACCTCGATTCCCGTGGTGCTTAAAATATCCCTTTGCCATTTTCTGCCCCAAATCCATCACCTCGCTGGAGCCTGCTCAGCTCTGACACTCATTAACCAGCAGAACATAAAACAGGAGCTGCAAAACTTTGCCATCAACTTTCTTGCAGCTGCTAAAATTAGTCCTGCTGAATCTTCCTTGTTCTGCAGCTCCATTTATTAAAGCCTGCTGGCATTTTGGGTTGTTTTTTTTTTTTAATTAATGACAAAATTCGCTTTAAAGCACTCCAGCTGGTTTTGTTGGAGCTCTGGGAGGTAAATTGGGAGCAGGTGGGGAGGAGGGGGTGCTGCCTCCCCTCAGGTAGCCCCCCACACTCCTCTCCTTCTCCCACAATTCTGTTTTTAAGCCAAATTTCCCCCTGCTTATTGCTGTCATTAGTCATGCATTCAGCCCCGTGTACAGCTGCAAAGAATTTATATTCCCTGTAAATGTACACAGACCTGTATTTTTCAAACAAGGATTTTGACATGAAAGCAGCTAAATTCAGATTATTTTCCAGGCACACCAAGAAATAGTTGGATCTGGGGAGCTCCACAACCCCCCAGGCTCTGTCAGCCTGGGCAAGCAGGGAAATCTATTGCCCTTGCTAAAGGCAGAAAACAGCTCTTAAAATAAGATTTATTATTCATGTTTAACTATTGATTTCATGAGCAGGTCTTGAAAAGATGCTGAGCCCACCTGGAGCTGAGGAGGGGCTCGGTGATGAGCAGCTCTTGGGGGATTTAATGGGTCAGAATTCTCCAAAAGCACCAAACAGAGAATCAAAAACTGCTTTGGGTTGGAAGGGACCTTAAAGCTCAGCTCATTCCAAACATTCCCATGGGCAGGGACACCTTCCACCATCCCAGGCTGCTCCAAGCCCCTTCCAAAGTCACTCCAGGCTCCTTTAAACAGCTTTATTCCATCTTTCCTGCGGGTTCCTTCCACTTCTGCAAGGCCACAAGCAGCTCGCCCCAAAGCAATCCCAGTTCTGCCAGCCTTTTCCCAGACTCATCCTCTAATCCCCTTCATCCCTTTTTCCCCTCCCCATTTTTACCTTTCCAGCCCTTTTTTTTGTACAACTGAACAGCCACGAGCCAAACTTTTGTGTTTGGGGATGTTCAGCACCTCAGCACTAAAATTCAGCTGCTTGTGCAGGTCCTGCCCTTCCACCTTTGATTTTCACCTTTTTTTTTTTTAATTATTTAACAACTTGGGAAGACTCTTTGTGCTGCTGAAACAACAAGCTGAAAAGCTGAGCTCCATTTCAGCAGAGAAATGTGGGATTTGCATCATTTTGGCCACATAAACCAGGGAATTGAAGAGCAGAATGGGGATATTGTGATAAAGAAAAAAAACAAACAAATGATTTGGGGTTTTTGCAGCTCCAAATTGAGTTATTCCACAATGAACTGGAGGGGAAAAAAACGATAAATTTTATTTCTTGACTCCATGTGAACACATCCATAAACCAAACAAATTGAGTGGTCTTAGGAGAAGCAGAGGGGGATTTATCAAGTCTGACTCAACGAGGCTTAAATTAAGATGAGGACTGGAGCAGAGTGACCCCAGCTCAGCCTATAATTCTGTATATAATTGCTTTTCTCTTATTTCAAATGGGATACTTGGGAGGAAAAAAAAAAAAAACCCATAGATGGATAGCAAAGCTGTTACTGAAAATCAGCCTTTCTGCTACTCTTAAATTTCCAAGCTGAGCTCCTGTTGCTAATGGGAAGGTTTGTCCATGAAAATCTCTCTCTACACTGATAAAGTGAATATAGGTTGATTAATTTGGTATAAAATGGTAGAAACGGTCTAATCATCCACTGAAAATAAAAAAAAATAAATTAAAAATTGGAATTACCAATAATAAATCAACGTTTGAAAGGTTAAAAAGCCCTTTTTTAATTCCTGAAGTGAAGAAATGTGTGGCATGCCAAGGGTGTAACTAAATATCCTCACTACCTCCATTAAAGGCACAAAGCTCATTTGGAATAAAAGTGATGAAAGTGCTGCATTTTTGCCTTTTCTTCTCTTCTCATGGCCTGGTTCTGAAGCTGGGCCCTTTCCCATCAGATCTGCTCCCTCCCCAATCCCTTTCAGGCTGGATAATGCCAAATTTCAAGCCTAAACCCCCTCAGGTTTTGTTCCAGCCTCAGAAATGCCCAGCTCCTGGTACCTTCTCCACTCCCTGGAAGGTTTCCCATCCCCTCCCAGATGGATTTGATTCCATCCCAGAATAGAATCATTCATGGATGTGCAGGGAGTCAAAGCAGCACATCCCACCCCTGCTGTTCTACACCCCCCAAAAATCCAGGTTTTATTGCTGGATATTTGAGAAGGAGGGGGGAATTCCAGGGAATTCCAGGCTGGATTTCCTGGCCTCTCTCCTCCTGCTCAGCCAGAGCAGAGGGAAGGATGGGGATGAGCATTTGTAATTCCAAATGAAATGAACTAATAAAAAAAGAGGGGTGGATAGAACTCAAATTGCAGTGGTGGGATATTAATGCAGTGCAAAGTGATTTATATTTGCTGGGCTCCTCTCAAAGCTGCCTGTTAGAAGTCATTTCTATTTAAATGAGAGTAAAAAGGAAACTAATTCCACTTGCTGTCCTCACTCCCCCTTCTTGTCACTGTGACCGGAGCTGGTGCAGAAAATGACTTTGTTTGTACTCTGAATCCTTTAATTCGAGCATGTTCTGCAGCAGATAAAAAATAAATCAGTATATTTAGACAATCCCTACTCTGAGAGAAGGCTGTGGAGGTGGGGTGAGAGGCAGAGGCAAGGCTGGGGGATGAAACCCCCTGATTTTCAGGGTGTCTCTGAATTTTGAGCAGCTTATTTAAAGCACTGAGAGTGCTCTCAGCCATGCATTTAGAATTTCAAGTTAGGTGAAAGATGGTTCTGGCTGCTCCTGAACAGACTCAACCATCTCTAATAATTACTGTTAATTAAAGAACTCTTTGTGCCCTGAGCAAAGGATTCAGGTTCAGAGGAGCCTCTTAAAATATCCTGAGGGGAAAATTCCCAGCGTTTCATTGGGAAGCTGCTGGCTGTGCTACCCCCAGCATCCTCCTGCCCTGCAGCAGGAGCCTCATCCTGGGATGGGGCAATTCCTAAGTGGAAAAGCCTCTGGAGCAGCAGCCCAGCAATGGAGTGATGCCCACATCTCTCTGGAGAGGAAGAAAAGAGTGAGGCAGTGGGAAAAGCAGCTCTTACCCGTGTGCCCTTCTCTCCGTTGGCTCCTGGGAATCCTGGGAATCCGATGGAGCCCTTGGGGGAAGAGCAGAGAGGGAGGGAGAGGCTCAGGACACCCCTGGGGCAGCTCTGGCCATCCCCAGAGCTCCCAGCCCGTTTCCTTGATCCTCCCTCCAATAACAGCAAAACCATCAGGCCTGGGGTGCCCTCTGAAATTCAATTTTCACCAAAAACAAATACCCATTGCTGATTAGCAGTCACCACAAAAACCCAAAGCCCACGGTTGTGATGGGAGCCCAGGCAGGATTTGGGGTTTTAGCTCCTAATTTGCTCTGGTGCACATGAAAATTTAACTCCTTGTTCTTTTCTGGTGACAACGCCTGGAGAATTGCTGCTGCTGCTTTTAAAATATGGATTAGTCCAAGAAAATGCAAAAAAACACCCCCCCCAACCTTACTCCACATGTAAAATGTAAATTAAAAATAAACCAGCCCCACCACAAGCAGGAAACAATCTCTTGCAGATAATTATGTCTCCAGAATGAAACAAGCCTGGGTTGGTTGAGCTTTTTTTTTTTTAAGCAGTGAACATGAATAATAAAATACGATTCTTACAAAAAAAGTTAACAAAAACAGAAGTTCCCAAAGCCTCCAGGGCATGTGAAATCTGGGCTGGAGCCTGAGTCTATGGAGTGGAATTCACAGTTTCAATTTAAAAAAATGCCTTGGAAATGGCCTGAACGGAGGTGGGCGTGGAGAGAAGCTACAAAGGATGTTTGCAAATATGCAAATGGCAGCTTTCTTTTCATTTCAGGGAGATCCTGAGTCATTAGCTATTCCCCTTAATTAATTAGATTATGCTCTCTTGGAAGATAAAAACCCTAATCCAAGGAGAAGGACTGTAATGCCTGTTAGCAGCAGGAAAGCTCCCAGGGAGCCGTCCCTGCACATCCCAGCCCTTCTCCAGCTCTTCCCACCACTTTGGGACCGAAGCCATGCACAACCAGGCCCTGAATTCCACCAGCTCAGGGCTGGCAGCTATTTTTTGCCCATCCCTATTTTTGTCCTGCATGAGTGGGAAGGAAGGACCTCACCCCACAAATGGGGGCTGAGCTGGGCTGTGTTCCTGGGCTCCCCATCCCATCCCATCCCATCCCATCCCATCCCATCCCATCCCATCCCAATTTCCTCATTTCATCCCAAACCTCCTCATCTCATCCCATCCTGTCCCATCCCATTTCAGCCAAACCTTCTCATCCCATGTCCATCCAAACCTCCTCATCCCATCCCAAACCTCCCCGTCCCATCCAAACCTCCCCATCCCATCCCATCCCATCCCATCCCATCCCATCCCATCCCATCCCAACCTTCTCATCCTATCCCATCCAAATTTCCTCATCTCATCCCAAACCTCCTCATCTCATCCCGTCCTGTCCCATCCCAGTCTTATCCCATCCCATCTCATCCCATCCTATCCTGTCCCATCCTGTGTCATCCCATCCCTTTCCATTCTGTCACATTCCATCCTCTTCCATCCCCTTTCTTCCCATCTGTCCCAATCCCATCCCACTGTGTCCCATTGCATCCCATCCCATCTCACATCATCCAGTCTTCATCCCATCCCATCCCATCCCATCCCATCCCATCCCATCCCATCCCGTGCCCGTTACCTTCGGGCCCTGCCTGCCCGGGTACCCAGGCAGTCCTGGCACGCCGAGTTTTCCCTGGAATAGAAGGAAAAGTGATTTAGAGCCAGCAGCAGATGGGACCTGGGTGGAATCAAACCTTGGGGCACGGAGGGGATCCCAATGGGGACGTGCAGAGTGAGCACTGTAACTGTCAGGAATGCTTGGGGTTTTATTGAAATAAACCAGTTAGGAATGGTTGGGGTTTTATTGAAATTAGACTGGGCTTTTATTGAAATTTATTTCAATTAAACTTCCAATTTCTCCACTTATTCCCCTCTGATCTTTTTATCTGAACCCAAACAAATAACCCCGAAAAGACCAACGCCTCGATGTGGCTGCCCTAAACCCACCTTCACATAAAACTCCTACAGCTCCTCTTCCCCCCTCTGCCCTAAAACTGTCCTGAGACTCCTAAAAATAGTTGGGTTTAGTGCAAAACACAGAGTTCCCATCCTGGGCTCACCTTCTCTCCAGCAGGCCCGAGAGGACCCGGATCTCCATTGGGGCCAGAGCGACCTTTGGGACCTTCAGGCCCATCCTCACCCCGGGGGCCAGGAGGGCCAATTTCCCCCTGTTAATTACAAGAGAAGTGTTAATTAGACGGGCAGGTCCCAGATCCTGTGTTTGCTGCCAGCAGATATTCCAGGGAGCTGCTCTGGGAGAAAGCTGGGCTTCAGCAGGAGGCTCAGGGGAGATGAAATTGTGGAGTGTGACCAAAGCCCCGGGGTTTTATCCCACAAAATCCAGGTGTTATCCACAAAATTATCCCATCCTCACTGGGAATATCTCCACAAAACCAGCCTTCGTCAGCTCTGATTGCAGCCCTTGCACCTTCCTCCCTTTCACCTTCACCTGGATGTGCAAAGCAAGCCCTGGGAAGTGTTTGAGGGCTGAGCTGGGCAACTGCAGGATAATTGTGGGAATTATTGGGAAATCTGAGCTGTTGGCATGGACTGTGGCACTGCCAGCTCCAGCACAGAGGACAGAAGTGTCACTTTGTCACACAGGGGAGCAGGAGATGGTTCCATGCTGGGAACAGCCTTCTCCTGGCTCACCAGGAGCTGCTGGATTGATCCCACAGGTCCCAGACTCTCACCCGGTCTCCTTTGATGCCCATGTCACCTTTGAAGCCAGGGAAACCATCTTCACCCTAAAAATGGAGAGGGGAAAAATCACCCAAGGTGTAGAGATGGGAAAAAAAAATAAGAATTAAAGTTTCTCAAGCCTCATTTGTCCAGGGAGAACAAGCTGAGATCCACACATGGCCTTCTCCAAGTCCTTGGAGTGCACAAGCAGGAATATGGAAAGCCACCCAAAACCCCCAAAGAACCCCTACAGTGTCCCCAAATGTGCCCTGAGTCCCACCCTGGCTGCAAGCCAGCATCACAAGCAGGCCCAACGTGAACAACAGGACCTTGGCAGCACTGGGAACCGATTATTTCTGAAGTAGAACTGGTTTTATTCTCATGAAGGAGGTTTTACAGCTGCTCCCAGGCAGCCTCCAGGACACTGCAGTATTTCCTTCAGCCAAGAAGGTTTAATTGCAGATTAATCAATAATGCATCTCATCCTACATCTAATCCCTGAGAGGCAAGGAAGACACTTCCCAGAAAGTTTCAAAGTTTGGGAGATCCCAAGCTCAAACTGCTGCTGAATTGCTGGGAGGGGCAGGAATGAAGGAAAGGTGCTCAGTCCCCTTTTTTTTTCCCAAGTAAAACCCCTTGTGCAGGAGAAAACCTCCCAGGGAATATCCTGTGGGATCCACCTACAAAAATGCTCAGAAACTGCAGAAACACAACCCAAACTGAACTCACCTTTTCCCCCTTGGTGCCTTTCAACCCACGAACTCCATCTGCTCCCTTGAGAGAGAAACCAAGATGTAACCAGGGTAGGGGCAAGGTTTAGAGTGAAGAAATTAAAAATCACCATTAATTGTGGTGACTTCTGATTTCTTTGATGTTTAATTGTATCTCTGCAAACTCCAGCACAGGCTGGAGAATTCCAGTGACCTGGACACTGCTCCTGCATCTCCTTACCTTGACTCCACGTGGTCCTGGATATCCAATGGGGCCCTGAGGACCTGGGGGACCCTGAGGGGATAAAATGCAAACAAGAAAAACACGTCAAAAACCAACCCAAAGGTGCAGTGATGAGGAGAAGGTGTGGGAAACAAATTTCCTGTTTTCCACATGGCTAGGAATGGCAGCAACCACCTGAAAACAGCCCCAAATAGCCCCCCAAAAAATCCAAAATAGCCCAAACCAGCCCAGGGAGCTGCAGGAACATCACCTGCAGCAGGTGTGGTGGGCTGAGCTGATGGCAAAATCCATCCAACAGCAAGGGGAGGATGAGGAGGGTCAGGATAGGAACAACTTGTTGGACAGGGGATTTGTACACAAGGTATGATTTGTGTTTTGGGCTGGAGAAAACCAGCGAGGAGGAACATGTTCTGCTGCCTCCCTGCTTCCAAAGCACCCTGGTGATGATCACAGAGAGGAGGGGCCACCCCCAAACCATTTCGATTTCTCCAGAGGAAAGGTTGGAATTTTCAGCCTCCTGTGACACCAGCGGGACAAATCCAGCTGTGGTTGTGTCCAGCAGCTCCAGCACTCCTGGATGTCCACCCAGCTGAGCAGAGGCTTTTGACAAGTGCAGTGTGGTCTGGGAGCCTGGGCTGCAGCAGGAATGCAGCTGGCAAATCTCCTGGACAGATGGACCAGTGCATAATTCAAGGGCTTTGGCCTCTGGCAATAATCTCAAATATATTGTTAAAGAGGGACTTGGAGGGGGAAGGAGGGGAAAAAAAAAAAAATCTATTTTGTACATTCCCTGTGCCACAAAGGATATTTGTTTGTGTCTGTCCAGAGCAAGCTTCCCTTCCCAGGTTCAGTTTTGGTGGGGGCTGGTCTGTGGAGCACTGCTGGCCAGCTCCAGGAAGAGCTCACAAGAGAGAAAATCTGGGCTCAGCTTTCAGATTTCAGCCGGGTTTGCTTCTCAGCACCTCCCCTGCCCTCTGGCCATCCCTGTGGAGATCCATCTCCACCCAGCTGCCCTGACCCTCTTGGCAGAGCTGAGGGTTTTGTGGACACCTACCTGACTCCCCTTCTCTCCAGGAGGACCTTCCTTGCCAGGATGACCCTATGGATAAAAGAGACAAAGAAAAGAGAATATTGGTGTTTAGAGCACATTTAATTTGGGGGTTTAGAGCACATTTTAATGCTTTGGTAGCTGTGATTTATTTGTCAGACAGCAGCTGCTCCCCCAGGAAGCTCCTACTGACACAAGTGGCCTCCCTGGAGCCACCTTGCTTTTCCCAAAGGGAAAAGAGCAGTATTTGGATCCTTGGTGCTTTTCCTTGGTGGTTATTTCTAATTTTCCCCTCCAGCACCTCCCAGCAGAGCAGCACGAGGCATTCTGGAATATTCTCTGCAGAGCAGAACACCTGGGGGAGCACAGCAGGAAAGCAGCACAGGGATTTTGCAGGTAGGAAACCAGATAAAATCCTGGTGGCAGGAAACTTGTGAAGGTCACAAGATGCCCAGACTGGTCAGAGCCCCTCATTAAAACACCAGATCCCATGAGAAGTGCTCAGCTAACCTGCATCCCTGCTAGACAGAGGCTGGCTGGAGGCTGGCCAGCATTCCTCTTGGGATTTGATGCTGAATAATTCAGCATCCCAGAGTTCCCAACCACCAGCCTTTAGGGCTTTTTGCTGGGGGGCAGGCAGGAAAAAATCAAAAGTGTGAATTGCCCCAGGTAGAGCTGGGTGGGTCAGTGAGAAATGGGGAATCCAGGAAAGGGGTTTTGAGAGGTTTCCCTACAGCTGGATCCAAAATGGAGCTGGGATGGAAAAGAACTTTTGGTTTGGCAATATCTGCAATATCAGTGACCCCTAGAAGGGCGCTCACTGCACACCCAGGGATTTTGGTTTGTTAAGGATGATGGAAGCACATCCAGCTGCTCTAAAGCATTCTGCACTCTCTGGTGTCTTCACTGAACTCCTTTAAATTCACAATTTATATATATATATATATAGATATAATTTAATATATATTTATATATTATATATATTTTTATATATAATTTTAAATATATTTAAATATATTTATATATATATAATTTTATAGATATATTTATATATAATTTATATCCATATATACACACACACATATATATATAATTTCTTTCTATAAAAAAGAAAATGATGAGCATTTTCCATCATCAGTTTCAGAAGGGAATGTCAGACAAGCCAGACTCCCTAAGTTTAATAAAGGAACAAAATGCCAGCTGTCATTCCTCCATCAGCAAAACGGGGCAGAAAACTCAATTCTCAGTGTGAGATTAAAATCCTGGGATTTGAATGGCACCAAGAGCACCAGGGCACAAAGGACCCATAAAACCACTCCTGCCTTCAGCTCCAGGATGAACCTGCAGCAGGATTTCCAGAGCTTTGGCTCACCCTGCACTAAATCATCCCCATTTTCACCGTTCCCATCTCCCTGGCTGCTCCTGAGATCACAGATTGATGAGTGAGGCCCTCAGGGATTTTCAGGGATTTTCCAAGACAGATTTCTATAAATAGAAGCCCTTTTTGTCCTTGGAAAGAGCAACCCAAGCCCTCAAACGCTGCCCACCTGTGGGAAAGGTCGCTGTCCATGCACAGCCACTCTGCAGCTCCTCCACAGCCTCCAGGCTGCTTAAAAATAGAATTTCTCCAGCAGAACCTCCCCGGAGGCTGCTGCAGGAATTTCACATCAAAACCTACAGATTTAGAGATGTTCTGGGCTTTGCTGGAGCTGCTCTGTTGACTCAGCTAACAATTGTACGGATGTTCCAAGTGCCCTCTGTAGGAATGATAATCCCAGGCTGGGAAATGTAATTTTTCTTTTTTTTCTTTTGTTTTTTTTTAAATTTTTTTTTCCTCGAGTCATGCTCTGCATTTGCAGAATGAATCAATTTTGTGGCTTTTTTTTTTTTTCATTCTTAAATGAATGTCTCTCTGAGATGGGTAACAATGAGATGGGGTTGAAAGGCCGGCGATTTTTTTTTGAGATTTCTGATTTCTACAGCGAGGAGCAAATGATGTTTAAAGTGGGAATAGAGAGGGGGAAGCTGCGAGAATGGAACATTGACAGGGAATTTCCACCTGCTCTTATCACCTCTGTGAAACCCGGGGCAGGGCAGGCAGGGCTGGGCTGGGATGGGAATAAACACACCCAGGATCCATCCCTGCCTGGCTGGGGAGCTGCTGGCATCCAGAACACAGGGGAGGAGCAAGAAGAGGGGAAAGAGAGGCCTGAGGAGATGGTGAGAAGTACCCAGGGTGAGCAGAGCTGGGATGGGACTTCCCAAACTGACCCCAGCCTCCAAGGAGGGTCAGCTGACCTTGCAGGATGTTGGTTTTATTCCATATTAATCTTTTCTCCCATATTAAACTCTATTTCCATTCTAAACTCTTTATCACCACATTAAACCTCCTTTATCCCAACCAAAAAGCTTTTTTCTTCCTTTTACCCTTGCCATTCCCTCCCTTTGAGCTGTGAGGGGCTCAGATCCCAACCTGGGCTCCCACTTCCAAGCCATTCCAGGGTGGAGGCAGGAAAAGCCCAGCAGGAAGCAGGAGAGCAGCACTTACCGGGGGCCCATCAGCACCAGGCATGCCAGGGAGACCAGGTTTGCCCAGAGGGCCCTAAAAGCAAACAGAAAATCAATCAGAGACTCCAGAGCATCAGGGGACGGGGATTTCCAGCCACATTTCCTGCTTTTCCCAGCTGTGAGAGGCTGCCACAGACTGGAGGGAAATCCGTTTATTTCTGTGTTGCAGCATCCTGGGACACCTGGCACACAGGCAGGACGCAGCAATGAGAGCCCCATGGGAGCTTCAGGCACCACAGCCTGCCAAAAACCCTGGGATGCTGCACAGCTGGGTGAGGACAAGGTGAGGATACCAAACTCCGGGCTCATGAAATGCCCATTTCTTGGTGAAAAATGGCAGAGGGGAGGAGCTGCCCCAGCTGACGGGACTGGCTGCTCTAACACTGCTCAGTGAGCACCTTTTAATTAGCAGCTGCTCATTTCTCACACATCAGGAGGTGCCACTTGTCTGGCAGAGCTGTCAGTGTGCTCCTTCCAGGGGGATTATTGATAATTCCACTCCAAACAAGCAGGAGGGGACACACGGGGACACACACACAGTGTCCTTGCTCTGTGGATGCTGAGAAAACCCTGCATGACCCCTCTGAAGGAAAAACTTCTCCTCCTTTAAATCCTGCTGGTCCCAGAGCTCTTGGGGGAAATTCACCCCCTTTAAATCCTGCTGGTTCCAGAGCCCTTGGGGGAAATTTTCCTCTTTTAAATCCTGCTGGTTCCAGAACCCATGGAAGAAAATTCTCCTTTAAGTCCTGCTGGTCCCACAGCTCTTGGGGGAAAGTTCTCCTTTAAATCCTACTGGTCCTAGAGCCCTTGGAGGAAATTCACCCCCTTTAAATCCTGCTGGTCCCACAGCTCTTGGGGTAAATTCATCCCCTTTAAATCCTGCTGGTTCCAGAGGTTTTGGGGAAAAATTTTCCTCCTTTAAATCCTGCTGGTCCCAGAGCTCTTAGGGTAAATTCTCCCCCTTTAAATCCTGCTGAACTCAGAACTCTTGGGGGAAAGTTCTCCCCCTTTAAACCCTGCTGGTCCCAGAGTCCTTGGGGGAAAATTTTCCTCCTTTAAATCCTGCTGGTTCCAGAGCTCTTGGGGTAAATTCTTCCCCTTTAAATCCTGCTGGTCCAAGGCCAGCACCAACCCCACGCTGACAGCCAGAAAATCAGAGGCAGAGGGAAGGGATCCATGGCCTCTTCCCATTATCATCCCACTCAGACTCCCAAAACCCACAGAAAAAGACAATTTCCAATCCTCTCCTCATGTTTTACCATAGGCTGCCTTCAAAATGTTTCTCCTCAGAGGGGAAATGAATGCAAATATGATGAATTAGAGGTAAACTGAGCTGGCTTGATCTCTCCTCTGTCTGGAATGAGAGGCATTAGACTTTCATGGCCACGGCTGCAAACAGATGTTGCACATGGGGCAAAGGAGCAGCTGAAGGAGCAAAATGCAAATCCATGGCTGAAGGAGGAGAATCCAGAGCTGAATTTCAACTCACTTTCTCTCCTGGGGGACCGATGGCGCCTTGTGGACCTGGAAGACCCTGTGAAAAGCCAAAAAAAAAAAAAATAAAATGAAGCTCGTTAAGGAGCAAGTTATTCCTTCCAAATCATCTTGGCTGTGCATTATTGTAGTGCCTGTGAGGGCTGGGGATTTCCCCAGCTCCATTCATTCATTCCCAAAATGTCTTGTGAGGGGCAATAAAGTGTCTGGAGAGCTGCAGGGGCTGTGGGCAGCCAGGCTCAGCCCAGGAGGGAAACAGGGATGCTGTGAGGAGCAGGATTCCCTGAGAGCCAAGGGAAAAGCCTGGATATCTGTGTTGCCCACCTGGCTCTGCAGGAAGTGCACAGTGGGGTGTTAAACATGCCACAAGGTGTGACCTGGCCAAAGAGACGTCCTGGAGCTGCTCTGGCTGTGCCACAGCCAGGTGAGAGCTGGGGGATCCCACACTGGGGGTGTTTGCAGGAAGATTTTTACACTGGAAATGTTTCCTCAAGCCAAATCTCTCAGAATGCTGCTCCCCTTTCTGGTGCTGAACTCTCCCCGCTTTTTTTCCCAGCTGTGGAGAAGGAGATTTGTTCTTACCTGAGCCCCTGGGTTCCCCTGCTGTCCTGGGGGCCCTGGCTCGCCCTGAGGGCCCTGTGAGGAGACAAGGGCAGGTGGGAAAGGTGAGATGGAGCTGGAAGCACAAATTCCTGGATGTCCCCAGCTGTATCCCTGTATTCCCACTGCCTGGATACCCCTGAGCTGGATCCACACCCTCCCACAGCTCCCTGAACCCTCTCTGACCTTCCAAGAGCTCCTGGAAACAGCTTTTCCCACTGGGAAAAGGAAGGGGGAAGTGACTTCAAGGCACACTGACTCCTTCCCAAGGATTTTCAACCCAAAGGAGCTGAGCAAGGCTCTAACACCACCTGGCTCTGCATTTATTCTCCAGGGAATCCATCCCATCCCATCCCATCCCATCCCATCCCATCCCATCCCATCCCATCCCATCCCAGAAAGGTTTTTTCTCTCTCAGTTAAGTGCCTCTATTTTGATATTCATTAGCCCAGCACGCATCTCGAGGAAAATGTTTCATCTTTCATGGAGAAATAATGTGTAATTCCATCAGAAATTACAACAAATTAACATCCATTTGCTGCAGGAAGATGTTCCTGGTGTTTTTCACGGGCTTTGATAGGAATCTAGACCAGGCTAAAAAGTAATTAGCAAATGTGATCTAACAGAATTTTGCATTTTGCCCTATAGAAAATCTGTGAAGATTTGTAGGGAGGACTTACCACATTCCCTTTGGGACCTGTTTGTCCATCCATGCCAGCCACACCCTTTGAAAGGATTTAAAAAACACAGCAGTAAGAAAATATCACATTATTTCACACCACAAAAGCAGGGAAATTGCCATAAAAATAATTTAAAAAAAATAAATCAAGAAGTCCTTTGGACCACGTGGCAAGTGAATAATTTCCTAAAGGTGTTTGGTAAAGCAGCCAATTCCATGGATCCAGGTGAATTTCTAAAGTCATTTCAGTGCTTTCCCCTTTGGTTTCACCTGCCTGGGAGGCTCAATCAGCACAATCCTGGCTGGATTGCATCCCAAGGCATGGAGTGGCCAAGGAAAAGAGGGAAAAAATCCCTGGCTGGCAAAGGGGACAAGAGCTGTGCCAAACCAAAAATCACCCGGAGTCAAACACTCCCCTGAGCACCTGCACTGAGAGGGGAATGTGGAGACGCCCCCCTGGCACCATTTCAGAATCTTGGGATTGTTCAGCTTGGAAAATACCTCTAAAATCATCAAATCCAGCATGAACCCAGCCCCAGCACTGTGTTCACCACCGTGCCACGTCCACGTGGGCTTTGGACACTTCCTCAAATTTGATATTTTTTTTGATTTTTTGAAATTTTAAAAAATTGATTTGAATCACAGGGATGGTGACTCCACCATTCCCTTGGCACTGCTTGACAACTCTTTCCAGGAAGAAATTTTCTTCCCTGGCACAACTTTTCCTCTCATCCTGTCACTTGTTACTTGGGAAAAGAGCCTGATCCCCCTCCCCACAACCTCCTGCCAGGGAGCTGTAGAGAATAAGATTTCCCTGAGCCTCATTTTCTCCAGGATAATCTTTTCTCCTGTGGGGTGTAACATCCCATCCGTGGGAGATGCGACAGTTTGGGAGCAAATCCTGAATCCTCATTAAATCCCAGCAGCACCAGGAGCTCACAGCAAAGTTGTCTTCACATCCCAGGAGGGCTGAAAGGCCACAAAATGTTCCCCATCAAACACTGACCCCTTTAGCTTTGGGGTTGGGGTTTTTAAGGCCTGGGATTGCAGCGAGCAGCAGCGATTTAGGGAGAGCTCCTGCATCAGCACTTGCAGGGATGAGGTCTCCTGAATAAAATCCCACATGCTCCAGCCTCAGCTCTGGCCTGGAACAGGAAGGAACTGCTTCAGAGCCCTGAGGCAGGAGTTAATAGCAAAGGCACTGTGTTAATAACTCTCATTCCTCCCTTCCAGCCTGAGCAAGGAATTCATATTTACTCAGGTGGGGCAAATCCGCCCTGCACGGACGTGACACCACTGAAAATGGGGGAGAAGGCAGACTCTGAGCCACGAGCTTGAAACGCGGATGAAAAATCAAAACCCCACAATTCCTATAGAGATTTGTAGGGACGGTGTGTTTCTTACAGCGCTGGGCACGTGTGGGGATTGTTCCCCTTTAAAGGACATGAGCCCCTGAGGACTCCTTTTTTATTATCCTTTACTAATTTACATATGCATGGAGTTTCACAATGGGTTCATGCATGTTCATTCTGGTGATTTCCCATTACACCTGCAGCTCGTTACACTTGTACCCAGTTTTTTGTCAGAAAGTACAGAACTCCTGGGTCACCCTGCCCTGTCTATTTCAAGGTTCGAGGAGTCTTTTTTATCTCTTCAGCTTGGAAATTTGCATTCTTTCTCCTCAGCTGGGGCAGTTTTACTAGTGTGGCAAAGTTACCAGACTAAACAGCATATTTTAATTTTACTTATGCTAGCAAGCTCACAGCGGCACATTTCACCTAAATCCAAATGGATTTCTAACCTGTTAAATTTTCACTCTGTCTCAAGCTCTTTTTGGGATACCACTGCTTTTCATTGCCCAGATGTGGCAAATGATGCAGCTGGATGATCTGCTGCAATGGCTGAGGTTTGGGGGTTTTTTGGCTGGAAGGCTCTGGGGAGGGCAGCAGGGAACTCACCGGCGGCCCCGGGGGTCCCGGGGGTCCCTTGGGGCCCAGCAGTCCTCGGGGTCCCTGTGGGGGGAAAAAAAAAGGTTTAGAATTCCCATCTGAGGATAAGCATCAGGCTGGACATGGACACAGCAGGATTTGGAAGGACCTTGCAGGTGCTGCAGCAGCTTCCCTGAGTTACAAACTGGGAGAGAAATCCTGTGGGCACAGACCCTTCAGTTATAAACCTAAATAATCCAGGCATTTATTCCTTGGATTGGAACAAATTCCCCTTGAACCAACTTGGTTTTTAATTAATTTAATCCTACTCCTGGATTACCCTGGAACCCACACTCTTTGCAGCCAAGTCCTTCCAGCTGAGAAGTTATGAAGGGTGACCTGATAACACCAATGGATCATCCCAAAAAGCCCTCCAGATTGAGATTTTATCACGGACAATCCACACAACTCAGCAAGGCTGGGAAAGGTTTTCAGAAATGTGCATTTTAAAAGGCTTTGGGTCCTCCAGCATGAGGAGTTCTGCTCTCCTGGTGTTTTCCTTCCATTCCTGCCTTTCTCACCAGGTTTACCCTGGCATTGCTGACAGTGGTGGGATTGGAGCATCGCATGGAACAAGGAAAACACGGCAGGACAATTGGAATTCCTGCCAAGGGAATTTCGGGAAATCCCAGCCCAGCCCCTCCTGGAGCCTTCAGGGGGAGTTGGAGTGGAAGGAAAGAGATGGAGTCTGTGAGCACTCACTGAGAGCTCAGCTTTTAATCACAGCCCCTTCCTGAAAAGAGGGGAACTCTGGAATTTGTATGGATGGAGCTCCTTCCCTGCCATGGAGGAAAGAAAATTGTTCTTGATTGATGGGCAGTTTTATCTGTCTGCCCAAATATTCCACAGCCTCCTTTTTATGATGCAGAGAGGGCTGAGGAATTAAAATTAAATGTTACAGGGTGGAATAGGAAACATCAATGAAATGTCTTGTCTTGGAGGTCAGGGGGATTCAGATCCTGAAAAAAAAAATAAAATTGCAGTTTCCAGCAAAAACTGGATGAATCCAAGGGTCTATCCCAGCCCCTGGAGACCTCCTGGGCTAAAGCCCTGCATGAATCCAGAGCAGAACCTCCACTGGTGTGGGCAACTGGAAGGAAATGGAGCAGGATGAAGGGAAACCCATTTTGAAGCCCCACCACTGGTTTCAGCCCCATTTGGAATGACCTTTTGGCTGAGGGCAGAGAGGACAAACCCCCAGCTTTAGGGTGGGTGTATTTACAGCAAAATTCCCTGGAATGCAGCTGAATCCTTTATCCTGGCCATTCCAGAGATTTTACTTGTGCTGCTGAAATAAAAATAAATTTCCCTGCATGTGTTCCTCTCATTTAAGCTCCTCTTTTGTTGCCGTGTTACCTGAGCACATAAATGCTTTTAAGAAGTTAATAAGCCATAAGTTATTGCTTGGACATGTGCTAAGGAGATAGCTGAGTTGATTAATCTTTCCCAGAAGTTAATCAGACATCTTGTCTATAATTTAGTTCCAGCGAGTCTGTAAATGCCAACCCTTCCCTCTCTCCCATGAACTGTGTCCAGCAATTCCCATCAATTAATCTCAGGCCACCACGCTGGGCCTTAGCACAACAAAATCAGGGATTTTGAAAGAAATGATAGAGGATGTTCTTTTCATAACAAAGGAAATGCATTCAGGATGAAATCAGCAGCCAACAACTGCACCACTCAGAAATCTACAGCCAGCACGAGCAGTTTGCATTGCCCATAAAGTGAGAAATACTCAGAATTAGGGGGAAAATGCCTTTTCAGAGTATTTCATTGGCAGCCTGTCTGTTTGTTTTTTTAGTGGGATTCTCCCTGAAAGCATTTCTTTGGCTTGGTCCAAAGAATTTGTCCAAGCCCACAGAGATCTCCTCCTTGAGATCCTTCCTGACTGCAGGAACTGCCAGCTCCTCCTCCAGCTGCTCCGCAGCACGTGGGCTCCAAGCATTGACAAAGTGCAGATTTTGGAAGTTTTGTGCACTGGGAGCAGGATATTGGCCTCACTGAAGTCAGACAGAAAAGTCTCCTGGAGCTCAATCCTGGCAGGATTTCATCTGAGGTTTATCAGGAGTCACTGATAAAGTGTGTGGGAGCTGTGTGGTGAAGAAGCCATTGCCCTGAGATTAAAAAAAACCCTTTTCTCACTGGAATTTGCTATGAACACTCACAAAAACTGTATTTTATATCTATTTACCACACCTAATTTCTACCCCAGCCTGATTACCTCAATCCCAAACCAGAGAGAAGGATACAGGCAGGAAAAAATTACATCAATCTAAGTTTTAAATTTACTGTTATGATTTTTTTCTGAGCAATCAATGAGATTTGTTCTTCATTAAAAAAAAAACAAAAAAACAAAAAACCCAATCAAACAAACAAACAAAAGAACTCCCACCTTTGTGGGAGTGAAAATAAGTGAAAATTATTAACGAAAATAAGCAAAGCAGAGTTGTTCCAGCAAAGCTACCCTCAAATTGTTCACATGGAGCTTCAAGCTGAGTTCAATCCCTGCAGGATCTCAGGGCAAAGCTGCCCCACAAGAGCCCTAAAAATGCCTTTTCCATCCCAAATCCATGTCCCAAGCAATGCTTGGGGAAAGGGGATACTCACAGGTTCTCCAGGGAGACCTCTGGGTCCAACTTCTCCATCATCTCCCTGGGCAGCAGCAGAGGCACGGAGAGAAGCAGCAAGAGACAGAAAAAAATCAGTTTTAATTCAGCCACCTCACAGGGGTTTTGTCCTTTTGTAATAATATTCACACAGAAAAGCAGTTTCTCTGGAGGACTGGCAGGGTTTCTGTGGCTAAGGAAGACCTTGGAAGCCTGAGGACTAAAATGGAGTTTACCAGGGACTAGAAAGGCCTGAGGATACTTCAGAATTCCTGCTGATATTGAGAGAGATGGATTTTGCCACCAGACAAGGGGTTGTAGACACAACTCAGGGCAGGTGAGACAACAACCACAAGATTTAACACCAAACTGAATGGCAAGGCAGGGTGGGAATGTGATTTAGCCTCAGATAAACCAGAATTCAGAATTCAGATTCCCTGCTGGAATAAAACCCCAAAATTATCAAATGGTCCTTTTAAATCACCCCCAACCTGAGACTCCCCTTTAGGAAAGCAAGCCCAACAACCTTCCTCCCGTGCTGATCCCTCCATGCTCTGCTCCCAGTCCTGCCCTCCTGGAATTGTTTCCTTTTCCCTTTGGGATTCAAGATCTGACTCTCCTCCTTCCCCTCGCGGGGTCCGGGTGTTGAGGTGACCCCGAGAGTGTAAAAGTCCTCGTTTCCCAGCCCGTGCAGCCAAATAAGGAGTCTGAATGTGCAGGGTCGGCTTCTCAAGGGTGTTTATTTCCCCTTCTCTAGAACATTCTCTCTCTGCCCTGCTGAGCTCTGTCCAGCAGCTCGGCCATGGCATTCTGTCTGCCCTCAGGGCAGTGTTCACATTTTATACCAAAACTCCGTGTGCTGCGTTTACAATAACGTGCCAATGTCTGTCATTGATGTTGGACAGTGTGTCTGTACCTTAAACCAACAGAAAAGTGTCACCATCACAGCAAGACATGGAGGGCAAGGAGAAGGAGAAGGAGGTCAGGACACGCCCAAATCCCTCCATCTTGTCCCCTTGAACCCCATTCTAAAAACCCCAAAATTCTACTTTTTCACCCTGTGTTAATTCAACTGCCACACTACTCAAACCCTTGTGGCTTGTAATTCCTCACACAAAGTCGGCAGTTTGTGGATATTCTCAGTTCAGTCAGAGAGAAAAGGAGAGATTTCTACCAGGCTGGGCCTGGGAAAGAGTTGGAAAGGAATGTAAATAATTCACTATCTCTCTTGTTGTTCACATTGTTTATAGATACATTCTGCCACCGTGCATCATTCACAGCGCACCAATGGTGTGAGATGTTTTTTACTTTAAGACCAATGAAATTGGTCTGCACGATGCTCTCTATAAAAAGAGCGATGTATTTGAAATAAATCAGTTCTCTTCTCATCTTCTGAATTGGAGTCTCTGCTCCCATCCCACCTCAATGGCGACAAAAATTTTTTCCACAGGCTAAAATCAAAGCCACAGGTGTTTTTGACTTCGTGCCAAGGCCCCTGAGCTCCCTGCCAGGGTCTGGAGCCAGCCAGGGCAGCCAGAGGGATGTGCTGGGTTCCCACATTCCCCCTCCAGCTTTGCTCTGCTCACCCCCAGAGCACTTTACAGCCACAATGAATTAACCCTGCCGGGCTGTGGCGAGGGAGGTGTGATTATCTGAGCTGGGCAGGGACACCGAGAGCCCAAAGTGGGAAGAAAACACCGTGGGAGGGGATTGGAGCCTGGGAAATCCACGCTGGCTCCTCAGGTTGAACCACACCAGCATTTTTAAGCTCTCCCCTTAAACCAGAGCTGGGATCACTTAGTCTGGGCTTTGCTAAACACCATCTGTTATTGACTGAAGGAGAAGTGAACAATTCAGTCTTTGATTCCTGCCTCTGTCTGGAATTTCTGCCCCCCAAATCTTGCTGCAATCCTCTGGATTTCAGAAAATCAGAAGCGGTCCTTTGCTCACCGTGAGCAATAATTTACTCTCTGTGCCGTTTTCTTTTTTCTTTTAACAAAACCTGAATTTCCTGACCAGATCTTTAAGCCAAAATTAAAAAAAAAAAAAAAAAAAAAAAAGCCAAAATTATAGCCAAATTTAAAGCCAAATTATTCTTTCTTCTTCAACTCCCATTTCCTTGCCTTGCTTCCCTCCCAGGGAAGGCTCAAGGACTGGGAGCTCCTGCCATGCCCCTGCCTGATGCTGCATCTGCTTCTTGTTTCCAGGGGTTCCTTAGGAATTCCCAATCCCCAGGCAGACTTACCCTCTCCCCATCCTCTCCAGGAGCCCCTGGGGGGCCGTGGGGGCCTGGCTCACCCTGCAAAGAAAGGGCAGAGAACGCGTCAGAGAAGGTGCAAACACTCTGGCAATGGAAACCACCAGGGAATGCTGAGGAACCAAGGCGTGGATTTGATTTTTCTGTCTGTGCTGGAGGTCCCTGTGCCCTCAGAGCTGCCTCTCTCTCTGCTCCAGGGAGGGGAGGGACACCCAGCCTGCCAAAATAACTACATTCCCCCATTTTTCCCCCTCCCCCACCCCATTTTTTAATTATAAAGCAAAGAGTTTGAACCCATTGTCATTTCAAGCAATTCCCACCCCGTCCAACAGCAGCTTTTGCCTCTTGCTATGATTTTTTTTAGGCTGCATTGTGTTAAGGTAATTTTTTCCTCCCCATCCCAATCTGGAGCAGCCCCAGAAGGACTTTGCAGAGGGATTTTGCAGCTCCCTGGGATGTGAGGGTGCTGTGACATCCCACAGGCTCTTAGGGACACTCATCCTCTGCTGTGCCTCATCCCAGTCCCTCCCAGTCTCCTCCTCCTCCCAAGGTTTCATCCCAGGCAGAAGTGGAAGAACACTTACTCTGTTTCCCTTCTCACCAGGCAAACCAGCCAAGCCATCAAAGCCTCGGTCACCCTGAAAGCAAAACCAGTTTAAAACACATTTCCAGCTCTATTTGAGCGCCCTTCCTGTGTGTTTCCTTTCTGTGTCAAGGAGGGATCGATTTTCTCCCTCAGGCATTCAGCCTTCACCTTCCATCAGACCAGGGATAATCTCAAAGTTATGGATTAAAACAAGGGGGGAAAAAAAAATCACTCCAAGTCTGTATTGGTTTTGGTTTCTTAATTTGAGATTTTGCTAATGCTGAGATTTTGTTAATGCTGAGATTTTTTGGATGGTGTATTAATGAGCGTGGTGGGGTTTAGTGTTGGTTAATTAATAGTGTATTTAAATTTTTGTTGTGAGGTTAGGATTAGGAGAAAGGTAAAGTAGGTTTAAGACTTTAAAAGGGTTTCAAGAGAAATTTATTAACAGTAACTAAAAGAGAGAGTAATGAAAATTAGCAAGAAATGAGGGTAAAAGTTCTTATTATCTCATGTAAAAACTACCACATTGTCATTTGGCAAACTCTTCCCTCTTCCCCCAGTTGAAATGCTTTTCCATGTGGATTTCAGAGTTTCTCTGGGTGATCTTTTCATCTCCCTTCTAGGCAGGTTCTCCTAATCCAATTATTTATTTCGTTTTAATTCCATGGAATTGATGACTGCAACGGGCAAAGTGTGGTAACCCCACACCTGCCAACAGGTGAGCTCTCCCACCACCCCATCCATCCTTTGTAACCCTCCAAGGAAAGAAACAGAGATAAATAAATTCTGGATGCTGTCTTAAGGACACCAGGACAGGAAGGAGTCGTTCCCTAAAAGCCTCAGCTCCTCGGAGAAGAGAGAGGACACAGAGGGGGTTGCAAATCCTGGGTGATTCCAATGCCCAGAGAGGGGCAAGGAGCAGAACCCAGGAGAGAGAAAAGCCCCTTTTTCCCCGTGAAGGGTGAACCTCGTGTGTTTTCACATGTGAATCACTGAGACAGCCCCAGCTCCTCCCTTTCACAGCTCCTTCATCACTCAGTGAGTCGAGCAGCAGGGTTTAACCTCCAGCCCTCTCCTTCTGGCAGCTCCTAGAGCATCTCCCTGCCTGAGCTCACAGTTGTTAGAGGCACACATTAAAATATTGGCTTTTCGGAGATATTAAAATGGATTTTGTGTGTGTGGTGTTAAAGTAACTTTGTTCTAAGGATGTGGTTTGTATTTCTGTTGTTAATTAAGCTTAGTGAAATAGCTGCTTGTGTTAAAATGCCTGCTGGGATGGGGTAAACATCCACTGAACACAGGATGAGCACACCTGTTGTTATTGGACATGAAATGAGTACACAGAAGTTTGGGAGGTTTAAAAGAGAAAAAGAGCCAGTTTTATTCAAACATCTGGTATTTATAGAATTCTAAAGGTGACCGTGGATTAGAGGATGGAATTATCACCTCTCCAACCACACTGGTCTAAAGATTAATTAATCATTTCTCTCCACCCACAGAGAAATATGTAAACTATTCTATTTATACATGAAATTGTGTGGGAACTCTGACTCTCAAATATATGAACATTATCAGAAGCTTCATGAGAACTTTAAAACTTTCAAAAGAACTATAAAAGAAAACTTAACACTTCAAAAAATCAGGGCAACAGACACCTGTACAGATCTGCCAACCATCAGCACTCACCCTCTGAAGGCAGTGTGCACCAAGGCCCAAACTAAAGACAATGATAAAAAAAAAAGCTAAAGCCACAACCGAGGAATAGCTCGCTCTAAAAAGGCAGATCCAAGGAGCAGCCATGCTAAACAATTCTTGGAACATGTAAACTGGCTTAGAGGAAAAAGCTTACTATGCAAAAGGGTCTATGAATATGGAAGGAAAAGGTATTTAAGGGGTATCCCCGAAGATAACAGTCTTAGCTGAGTGCCAAGTTGCACCCAGCTGTAAAAACCTTTGCTCCTTGTCTCCTATTGTCCTTTACTAAACTTCTTACATGTTCACCAGAGAGTGAAGGAGTTTCTCACACAGTGCATTCCTTCCTCCTTCCCAGCACTGCTGGTTTTGCATCCCCTCCCTGAGGGCACAGCCTCATCACAGCCCTTTGCTGGGTTAATGATTTGTGCTCTCCCATCTCTGTCTCAAACCCCTGCATCTCCTGCAGCCTTAAGTATCTCCACAATAAAGTGCTTAAACATTCCAAGGCACCATTCCCTGGGCAAACTCTCCCTGTGTTCCATTTCCAGCTTCTTTCCTGCTTGGTAATTCCAGCAGATCGCAGCAGAATGAAGGGATTTTTGTCTCCAGTAAAAAAAAATAAGACGGGGGATTAAAATTCCTCACCATGCCTCCACTGCCTCACCTGGTTAAGAGGTGGTTTTTTGGTGGTTCTACTCTAGAGGCTTTCCAGCCACTTGTTCGTGTTTGTTTTTTGTAATTGGGATTCTAAAGTATTTGTTCTACAACTGCAGCATATTTCATCCAGCAGTTAAAAAAAGTGGCATTAAAAAAAAAAAAAAAAAACAGGAAAAGAAAAGGGAAAATTGCTATTCTGCCTTCCAGGAGTGTATTTAACTCCTTAAACCCTCTCTTAACTTCCATGCCTTCACAGGAGCCTCTGGACCACCTCACAACCTCCTCCAAGCACGCTGGGCTCCTTCTCCATGGGTGCCTCAGCTCATTCCTGCTAAAGAGAAGGTGCAGATTCCCAAAATCCATGAAAACGTGGCGCTACCTTTGGTCCTGTCTGGCCTGGCATTCCCCGGGCACCGTCGCTGCCAGCTCGTCCCTGCAACAGAGAGCACCAAAGTCAAATCCAAAGGGAAACACAGGGGCCCCAGGGACAACTGGGGCTGAGACAGGGTTTAGTTAAGCCAGAGAGAGGGTTTATTTAAGTCAGGCAGCTTCTCTTGGCGAGGGAAAAATCTCTGCTCTGTGTTTGAAGCCACATCCTGGGGCCAATGAGAGGTGGGAGATGAATGGCAGTGAAGCCACTTCACTACATGGGCCATGGTTGTTGGTTTTTATGTGAAAAAAATGATCTCCCAGCACATTTTAAGAGATGCTAATGATGATGGCTGCAAATTGGAATGAGAGTTTCTGTTTCCAGGAAGGCAGAAGTGGGTCGCACACAAGACTTGCTCCTTCCTTCCTCTGGCAAGTTGAGTCATGGTGAGCCAGAGGGTGGTGTGAAATAAAAATCAGAATTAGGGATGGAAACAGAGCAGGATTTACACCTGATCCATTTTGGGACTGGATTCTCCTCACACACTGCCAGAAGTGGGGACTCCAAGCCAGTTCAAAGCATTTGTGCAGCTACAACCCCAACACCAGGGAGCCCAAACACCCGGGATAAAAGAGTGGGATGCACAGCCTTGAATTCCCCCCACACTGTTCAGATTTTAACTCCCATCCTTCTTTGTGTCCTCCCAGATTTTAATTCTCCTCCTCATTTCTGTCCTCCTACTTTTTAACTCCCATCCTTTTGTCCTCCCAAATTTCAACTCCTCTCCTTGTTTGTCTCCTCTTAGTTTTCAACTCCCATCCTCATTTTCGTCCTCCCAGATTTTAACTCTCCTCCTCATTGATTTCAACTCCCATTCTCATTTGTGTCCCAAATTTTAACTCCCATCCTTGTTTCTGTCCTCCCAGATTTTAACTCCCATCCTGGTTTGTATCCTCCCAGTTTTTAACTCTCATCCTGATTTGTATCCTCCCAAATTTTAACTCCCATCTTTGTGTCCTCCCAAATTTTAACTCCCATCCTTGTTTCTGTCATCCCAGGTTTTAACTCCCATCCTGGTTTGTGTCCTCCCAAATTTTAACTCCTATCCTTGTTTCTGTCATCCCAGATTTTAACTCCCATCCTTGTTTCTGTCCTCCCAAATTTCAACTCCTATCCTTCTGTCCTCTGAGATTTTAACTCCTATCCTGGTGTCCTCTCAGATTTTAACTCCCATCCTTGTGCCCTCCCAGATTTAACTCCCATCCTGGTTTGTAGCCTCCCAGAATTTAACTCCCATCCTGGTTTGCGCCCTCCCAGATTTAACTCCCATCCTGATTTGTAGCCTCCCAGAATTTAACTCCCATCCTGGTTTGTGTCCTCCTGATGGCCGAGAGGGCCTGGCCGAGCCCAGCCTGGCCTCCAGCCGGCTCTTGTGCAACGCCCTCGGTGCAGAGGGATTGTTTGGCAGCAGGAGCAGTTTCCAGCAGGAATTGCAGCTCCTGCCTGCTCAGCACAGCTGCCAGGACACTCACCCTGCGGCCTGGCTTTCCTGCAGGACCGGGAGGACCTTGGATGCCTCGTGGACCCTGCAGGGAATCAAGGAGAGAGGAAGAAATGTCACCTCAAGGGACCAGGAGCAGACGCAGTGATCAGTGCCCACATCAGGCACTGCTGGGGCTCTCAGGGCTACCAGGGCTTCAAAATTAATCCCTGGGGCAGAGCTCGTGGTTCCAAACACCCGGGGAAGGGTCAGGGCTGAGCATCTCCAGGCAGGAATTGTAGGTGTTTGTCCGTGCGGAAGCTTTTGCAAGCATGTGGTGGAGATGCATCCCATAAATCACTTCCCTTGCCATCAGAAAATGGGAACTTTCCCTTAATGCAGGATTTAAGGCTTGGAAGAACAATATCCCAAGCATTAGTGAATTCTCCACACTTCAAATTTTCTTTTATGTCCAGGATTCCTCTGTGGGTGTTTTTCCAGGAAGGGAGCTGCAGAGTTTTACACTGCTGCCTTAAAACCATGTCCAGAGCCTGCATTCAGACATTGGAGGGACATTTCCATGCCAAACATGTGTTCCCACAGCTTCCTGCTCCCAGCTGGCACGGGGTGACTGAATCCCTGCTTCCCAACAGCCTCTCAGGCAGGACTGGCTGCTCCACCCTTCGTTTCTCCAGCTCCCCCAGTTCCACACTCACCTGAGGTCCCATTTCTCCAGCTTCCCCCTTCAGTCCTCCACTGCCCGGGGGTCCCTTTGGACAGAGAAGAGGATTTATTATATTTTTCCTCAAGAGAGCCAGAGAAGAAGATTCCACATTAAGGAAAAGCCATTCATGGATCCAGAGCCCACAACAAGCTGGAGCAGCTGGGTTGGCTCCATCCTCACCAGCTCCATCCTTGAGAATTCCACCCCTCCCAGTTCCACCCTCACCATCTCCATCCTCCCCAGCTCAATCCACACCAATTCCATCACTCCCAGTTCCATCCTCACCATCTCCATCATTCCCCATCTCGACCCCTCCCAGTTCCAGCACTCCCCAGCTCCATCCTCCCCAATTCCATCACACACCAGTTCCATCCCACCATTTCCATCTCCCCAATTCCATCCCCCCAGTTCCATCCCACCAGTCCCATCCTCTCCGATTCCATCACTCCCCAATTCCATCCCACCATTTCCATCTCCCCAATTCCATCCACCCAATTCCATCCCACCATTTCCATCCACCCAATTCCATCCCCCAATTCCATCCCCCAATTCCATCCCACCATTTCCATCTCCCCAATTCCATCCCACCATTTCCATCCCCCAATTCCATCCCACCATTTCCATCCACCCAATTCCATCCCACCATTTCCATCCACCCAATTCCATCCCCCAATTCCATCCCACCATTTCCATCCTCCAATTCCATCCCACCTTTTCCGTCTCCCCAATTCCATCCCACCATTTCCATCCCCCATTTCCATCCCCCATTTCCATCCCCCAATTCCATCCTCCCAATTCCATCCCCTCCAGTTCCATCACTCCCCAATTCCATCCCCCAGTTCCAGCACTCACCATCGGGCCCGGCCGCCCCGTCAGGCCCATGGGTCCCGCTGGTCCCCTCAGTGCCAGCTGCAACAGAAGGACAAACACGGCTCAGCTTGTGACAAAGCCACCACTGAGCCACCAGCCACCGTTCTCTCCACACCCACAAACCCTCGGAGCAACATCCATGCCCCCTGGGAATTCCAGATGCTGTCCCACCCACAACGGGCAAACAGCTTCTCCTTGCCCAGATTCGCTGTGGCTGCCCCATCCCTGGAAGTGTCCAAGGCTGGGCTGGGACACTTGGATTCACCTGGGATCATGGAAGGTGTCCCTGCCCATGGAAGTGCTTGGAATGAGATGGGCTTTAAGCTCCCTCCCAACCAAACCGTTCTGTTATTCTATGAAAGCCCCTGGACTGTCCATGAATCTGCTGAGACAACATAAATATTTATGGCCCCACTTCAGTTCAAGAGAATTTTTTTCTTTATTGTCCTGGTGGTTCCACTTTAGAGGAATTTTTCCCTTTTTTTTTTTTTTTTTTTTTTGTTAACATCCTCCAAACTGAACTCCAATTCAAACTGAACACAGGGGGCTTTTAGCTCTGTAATTAAGGAGTCGTGTTAACCACGCATCAACCCAGTAATTTCCATGGTGGGAAATGGAGCTGGGCCATGCTTTAAAACATCCCTCAGACAATTTGTTCCCTCGTGACAATCCAACACTTCCAAAGAGTTGTAATTATCTGTGTACTCCAGTAATTAAAATCTACCCAGTGACTGCGCTCGGAATGGCAGAAATATTGCACAAATGCTGGGTTCTGTGGCATCTTTTTACAACACCCCATTAAAAGGGAGATGCTGTGAGCCACTGCTGGCTGCAACAACATTCAGTGCCTAATGAAAGCCAAATTTTAAGGGGATAAATCAACCTAATAATGCAATTAACAGCAGTGATAACGAGAAAAACAAACGCAGAAAAGGAAAAGGTTATGCTTGCTGCAGGACTCTGTTTTCCAATCCTGTAGTTCCTCACAAAAATGACATTTATTTCCCTTTCTGCATTGTGGTTTTCAGCCAAAATGTTGAAGTTTACAAAAAATCGATTTTTGTCCTTTCTAGAAATATTCAACTTTTCATTCATAGTCCAAAAGTTACCCAGGATTTATTTGGGCTTTAAATTTTTTTTTCCCCAAACCTGGAAATTTAAATAAAAAGGGACTTTGAATGATGGGAGGGAGGTTATTTATTTTTTGGTAAATCACAATTTTCAGCAGGCAGGAGAGAAAAAAAGAACAAAAGCAGAGAGTTGGAGAAAGCCTCTCATGAAACGTTTATCAGGTCAAACCCTCTATTTCCCGGGAAAATAAAATGCTGATGGAAAAACGCTGGGCAGGCTGGAAATTAAGACTGACAAGGTAACACCAGGAACATAATCCAGGATATTATTGGCAGCACAAGGTTAATGGACAGGAAAATGCAGTGGCTGGGAGGATCAGGACTCTGCCTGAATCTGTAAAAAATCCAACCCCTTTGGAAAAGGATGGAAAGCAGAAAATTCCCAGCTAAGCAAACACCTCATTAAAAACCCACCAGGGGCAGATGCCACCCATGGGGGGAGATCCCAATGGATTTTATCCCACCTAAAGGTGAAATAAATTGAGTTTTTAGCTTATTTTAGCCCCCAAAAAACCCTAAAATCTGCAAACAGCTCAGAGTGACAAAGCAGCTCCAACCACACATCCCAGCTGCAGCCAGATGTGGGCTCTGGAGCTGTCCCCAAATAAAACAGCCCCAAAGCTGCGTCCCTTTGGGAATTGCCACCCGAAAAAGTTTTCTCCTTCATGGCAAGGGTGTGCTTGCAGCAGAATTTGGTGCCTTGGGGGCAAACAGAGCAGTTTGGGAATTTTGGGGTTCCCCCAGCTCCTTCTGCATCTCCGGTTTTTAAGGTCAGCGCTCAGGAAAGCTCCCACGGGCACCCAGGGCAGAGCAATTTCAGAGCTCCACTGGCTTAAAGTGAAGTTTTATTTTGAACAGACGAGTGCAAAGCCTTTCCCACTGAGGTGTCCATCCAGGCAGGGAGCTGGAGTTGTGCTGGGAATGTGCCAGTCTTGTTTCACCAGAGAGCCTGGGATGATTTGGACATCAATCAATAAGGTCAGCCGAGGAAAGAAACGTTCCAGGGATGGTCACCATGTATTCCCAAATAAATACATTCAATTACAAATCTGCCTGTTGAGATTCTGGGAGCTGGGAACAGCTTCTATCTGTGACAGAAGTTTCATTATTAGGATTTACTGGGGGCAAAACCATACAAAAATAAGAAAATGCTTTGAGCACAGCCCCCAGCTGCTCATAGGGACCCTCAAAATAAAAATATACCGAAGCCAGCTGGTCTGCCAGAGGTCTGCAGGAAATTAAAACCAGCTTTCCATCAGCTGGAGCCTTGCTGGTTGCTAATAAAAACCCCAAATCATGCAGGTGCAATCCCGTGGCAGGTGAGAGGTTCCACCACCAGCACTGGGGACGAGCGTGCAGAGATGTGAGGGGTTCATTCTGCTTTTGCAGGCACCTGCTGAGAGCCACGCCAGGCACTCCCAGCTGCCAGCACTCACCCTGGCCTGCTGCAGGATAGCCTGGGCTTGTGCCTCCTGGGCTGACACCATGGGTCCTTTGGAGCCAGCATCGCCTCCTCCGCTGAAGCGGAACTGGTGGGAACAAGGTGGACAAAGCAGGTCACAGTTCTGTCCCTCCACCCTCCCCAGCCTGAGCCTCAACGGCTCCGTTCAGCACGAGTGCCCCAAGGCCACCCCAGCCCTCCCAGCCCTCCCCAGTAGCCCCAGTGCCCTCGGGTCACTGGATCAGGGCCGCCAAGCGAGCGCTTCCCACGCGCTGCCAGCTCGGGGTGGCAACAATGAGGGGGATTGTGGGCTCGGGGACCTCACACACCACATCCAGCACCCACAGGGGCTCTCCCAGGGCTGGCATTCCCTGCTCTCCCAGGGCTGGCATTCCCTGCTCTCCCAGGGCTGGCATTGCCTGGTGCCCAGGAGGCTCTGGGCAGCTGGGGTTGCCTCAGGTTATTTGTGCAGCTCCGGACAAAGCGGAGCTGCTGGAGCGTGGCACTTTGTCCAAACACTGCTGTTCAAGCCAGAAGCCTTCAGCACCCAAAAATCCCCCCACATATTAATGTTTTATTTCCCCAACTTTGAAGTAGAAGGAGTTTAATATTTCCTTCCACCCGCCCTTTCCTTGGCCTGCTCCTGCCTTAGCTGGGAGGTTTTGCAAGGAGGACAGTCCTGGTTGCAGAAACTCCTTGGACACCTCTGTTTCACCTCAGCTGGCTTTAGGTGTGTGACCACACGAGCCTGGCAGGGAAACGTGAAGAAATTCAATTCCCAGGCCCATGGCTGGCTCCTGGAGTGGCCAACAACCGTGCTGTGGTGGCCAGCAAAGCTCCACGTGGAGCTCCTGGCCCAGGCTCCTGCCAGGAGCCTCCCCAGGCTCACCCTTTGGAGCCTGGACAATGTGCTGAGGTTTTTCCCTAAAAAACTCTTTCCCTCTGGCACCCAAGTGCTTATTTCCAGCAGCTGGTTGCCTCACATCAAAAAAGACTTTTCTTTAGTGTCCCAGGACCACCAAGGCTGATTTGGGACTTGCTGGCTTTGTGGAGGAGGACGAGAACAACACAAAAGAACCACTGGTCATTAAAATAGGCGGATTAGTTCAGGTGATTGAAAATTTGGCACTTTGAAGAGCTGTTAGAGGTTCCTCAGTATAGGACAGAGGCTTCTGCCTGGAAATTTGGCTCTTGGAGGAGTCTTCAGTTGTTTCTTCATGGTTTTATCTCTCTCTGTCCAGTCAGAAACACTGCAGCTTATTCAGAATTCAAGAGATGTTTGGACAACGCTCTCAGGCACAGGGTGGCATTTCTGGGCTTGTCCTGTGCAGAGCCAGGAGCTGGACTCAATAATCCTTGTGGGCCCCTTCCACCTTGGGATATTCCATGATTTTTATCATTATCCATCACTTCTGGAAATTTTAACCCGCCTGAGCTTTTGACTAGTGAGGGAGCTCCAGTGCTTTGCAAAAAGTCAATTTACAACAGGAACCATCCAGATCCCTCTTTTATCTCATGGAAAGCATGCCCTTGGGGTAAAGGAGATGGGAGATTTCTGCAAGAAGGGGCATTAAACAACAGCAAAACCAAGAAATCTGACCCATTTAAATCCTTTTTTAGTTCTGTTCGTACTCACAGGCAGCATTAGCATTGTCCCTGGTGGTCCTGGCAATCCATCTGCTCCTGGGAGACCTGGGCGTCCAGGTGGGCCCTGAAAGAAGAAGAAGAAATTAAAATAAACTTCTAAAATACCATTTTTGGTTCTGTCCAGACATTAACAGCTGTAGTTATGTCACGATATTGTCATGACAGGGGTTGAGTTGGTGGGAAATCCCAGTTTTTCTTCAATTTTCTTAATTCCCTGCTCTCCCATCCTGCCCCTGCTATTTCCAGGGTCTGCCTCGTGTGGTTTTGGAGCAATCCAAGTCCCTGCCTGCTCCAAGTTGTCAGAATCAATGTTTAGAGTTGGATCTGTTAAAACCTATTTAAAAACCCCCAAAATAGATGAAACTTCCTAACTCAGGGTCGGTGAGAGAGAAATGGAGGGAGATAAATTCATTCCTGCACGTGTTCAATCAGCTGGGCCATTTCATTTTTCTCTCTTCTGTTTTTTTTTTTTTTTTTTTAATTATTATTTTTATTTTTATTATTTTAGTCCTTTGAGGCTCCTTCCACCTGCAGTGGAGTGATCCTGTCAGGGGCTGTAAATCAGCCCAAATCCATTGATCTCCACAGAGAAACACCAGTGGAGGATCTTTAATTGGCACTGAAGCAACGAGTGGGCAGTAAAAGATCTCTTGATGGAGCCATAAAGAATCAAAGATGGCAAAAAGTTGAGGTTAGCCCAGATTTCCTCCTCAATCCACTGATCCCATATGCAAATGAGGGTGACACCAATGTGTGTGGCTAATTGCAATTTTCACAGCAGTTTAAGGCAACAGGGATTTGACCACATCCCAGCAAGGCCAAGAAAAGCCCCAGAGCTCGTTTTGTGGCCAACAGCTCGGGATTGAGGACTTGGCTACTCCTTTAGTTAGGAAACACCAACAATAAATCAATTTATAGAGAACTGACTCTCTTGGAAGGGCAAGCAATGAACATTTTTGTAGTTCTCGCTCTCCTCGACCTGCCTGCAGCCTGTTCAGACCCCAGAAAAAAATGTAAACACAAAATCCTGCCACAAATCTCAGGCACGGGGACACCAAAAAGCCAGGAAGTCCTGAGGTCACCCCACAAAGGAGGTGGATAAAGGTGAGAAAGACAAATAGGTAACAAAGTGCCTAAAAATCAGAATATTTTAATAAAACAACCAAACAGACCACCAAACCAAAAGATTTGGTGCATTATCCTTGCCCCACACCCTTCCAGCAAGATATCTGCACCCCACATCTCTCTGCTCCCTCTTCTTCCGTGTCCAACTTCACGATTCCCTCATTCCCTCCCCTTAAAAAAAAAACCAAAAAAAAACCCATTCAGGCTGAAGTTTCCAGCATAAATCAGAGCCCAGCCCTGGAGGGGGTGAGGAGCTGTCCCTGCCCCAGCCTGGCCAGGGCTGTGGTGTCCCCAGCTGGGCTGGCCCTGTCCCCAGCCCCACAAGGACAAGGCACCACGACCAGCCTGGATTAACAACGCTGCTCCCACGGCTGGATCAGCAGAAAAACACCAGGAAAAGAATCCCAGCAGTGCCCAGGGGGGCTGCAGAACACCCCAGCACATCCATTTTTCCAGGCAGGCTGGACATCCACAGTTTGCTCAGCCTGGCCCAAACCAGAGATCCCTGACCCCACCGAGATCCCGTCCCAGACCCATCTGTTGGAGCAGAAATGGCACAAATAATTTAGGCCAGGCTTGTTTTATATGATAAACTTTCTTTTCTCTCCCTCTCCTCCTATAACTCCAGCCCTGCCTATGATGGAGCAGGGCTGAGCTTGTTTATCTCTCCTGACAAGTGTTGATGCAGTGCTTTTATCCATAAATGCCTCTTTTTGTTTCAGGCTGGGTGTGGGAGGTCTTTTCCTGCTGGAATGGACCAGCAGAGAGTGGGGGGTGGGCAATGAAACGGAGGAAAACCAAACCCATAAAGCACTTTGGAAATTTAAATTCATGAATGCCTGGAAGAAATGCAGCCTGCCAGGGCCTGGGTGTAAATCTGTGTGGCTCTCCTTATGGAAATGGGGATTTGCTGATATACAGCAGCCAGGGATGGGGACTTCAACTTGCATTTTTTGCAGCGCTCTGAAATGCCACGCTGAGAGCAAACCCTGGGGTAACATTTCCATGGAATGGTTAAACTGAAACCTGGGGGTGTTTGTGTGGGACCAGCAGCCCACGGTGCTGAGCCTTAACATTCACCAAGTGTCTCTCTCTCTCTCTCTCTGCCTGGTTATTTTTCAGTCCTGGTTAGAAAATCACATAATAGGAGATGTTTCTTGCAGTTTTGGGGGGTCTCCTGGTGAAGGGAGCACTTGGGAAAAGCAGCCTGGAAGTACTCAGAAGCCAGATCAGGATTTTTAGGGATCCTGTTGCACTTCTGAGGGGCAAAACTGTGCTCAGGGGAGTAATTCCTTTGGGATTCAATGCCTGGATGGTTTTGGAAGGTGAAGATATTTTGTGATGAGCCTTCCCCCAGGGTGTGCTGCCCCCCCAGAGCACCCAGACACCCGAATTTCCAAACAAGCAGCGGGGTGGGGTGAGGGAGCTGCAGTTTGCTCTAATTCTGCAGCTCACCCCCTTCAAAACAACCCATTTTCCCACTTCCTTCCCCCCAGTCTGGAGCCCCCATGGAACAGCTCTCTCCTCAGTGCCATATTTCCCTCTTCCCACTGCTCCAGGAAAGCTGCCTAAGTCATCCCAAAGCATCCTGAGCCCTCTGGAACCTCCCACAGCCAGGCTGCTCCTCAGCTCTGCTGCTGACACAAACTCCTCTGTGCCTCCTGGAATCACTGATCAAGGAAGAAGCTTTAAATAAATAAAGCTCTTTTTTTTTTTTTTTTTTTTTCAATGAATAAAGCAGAGCTAAATGAGTGTTGGCCAATATTAACAGAGCTGGCTATTGTTGGGCTATTAATTCATTGCACCTGCCTGAGAGCAGATAAAAAATCTCTTTATCAGATGCAGGCAGAAGGAACGTTCCTCACTGTACACAGGGAAGGGTCATGTAAATTCATGAGCTACACTCTCAGGGTTAATAATAAACAAATTAAACGAGGAGCTGCTCTAATTGAAAAGGAGGGTTTTAATACAGTTGCAGCTCCTGCGAGTTCATCACTTCTCTCTGCACCCCGTGCTGGGTCACACTCTGTTCTGGACACTGGCAGGAGCAGCCTGTGCTAGAATGCAAATTATTCCTCTCATTGCAGGGTGTGGAGCAGCAGCCCTGGGGACAGAGTGGCTGCTGCTGCTGCTTGGCTTTGCAGGGCTGTTCCAGAGGAGCTTGGCCAGCAAATATCTGCCTGGACAAGTGACAGAAAGAGAGCTCCGTGTGCCCAGCATCCAGCCTGCCAGGAATGCAGGAGGAGAAGGGAGAGCTGGGCATCGCAGGAGGGAGACAAGCAAGAAAGGGATGAGCCCACGGGGAAAACCAGCACCCTGGAAATACTCAGAAGCCAAATAAGGGTTTTTAGGGCTTGCCCTGGACCACTGAGAGATGCAAACCATGCCCAGCTCACCCACCCTCTGTGAATCCAGGCTGCAGAGCTCCTTGTGCTGGGGCAGCAGTGCAGTGCCACAAGGGTTAAGCCAGGCCTAGAGGCCCCCACGGGCTGAGCCTGGATTGACTTTCCGAGCTGGCAGGCAGAGATCGATGGAGCACAGGCAGGGCCCCTCGTCCTCAATCACGTCACGGCCACCAGAAATGTTATTACTGCTCCATCAGTAAATACAGCAGCAGTGTTTTTGTAGTTCTCGCTCCTTGGACCCTGCCAAACCAGGGCAGGGTCTTCCCAGCACTGCTCCAGGGGAAAAGGGGGAGTGCAGCAGCCACAGGGCTCCAGCCAAGCCCAGGGGACCAAGGAGGCAACAAAGAACCTGACCTGAAACAAATGCAGCGCCCAGGCTGGGGACAGTGCCATGGAACACCTCAGGAATCTCCTCAAATACACCCTACAGCCTCAGGGGACACCTCCCAGCGTGGGCCAGCAGTGGTTCTGTCCCTCAGTGGTTGTATTTTGTTGTGTGGGTACATCAGAAGGAAAAGGGGACGTGGGCATGGCCACTGCAGAGGAAGGCACAGCAAACCTCTGGCACCACAGCAGCATTTGAAACAAGGCCAAGGGGAGATCCTTGGGAGCACAGAGATCCTGTCCTGGTCTTCTGGAAAGGAGTGAGTTCTGTCTTCTACTCTTTCTGGGTCTTAGGTTACCCAAAAAAAAAAAAAAATGTAATCAAGGCCACAAACACTGAGCTGCATTTACAACAACAAGCAGCTGTGTGAAGCCACATCAGAGCACACCCCACCCCAATCCAGCCAGACCTTCCCCACTGCCTTTTTTCCCACCTTGTCCAAGCCAAAAAATCTGCCCAGAAGAGTGGCAAGCCCTATAAACACACAGAGTCTGTGTCTAGTCACCCCAGTTTGTTGTTCTGGGCATCCAGGATGCCAACAGGATGTGGTTCCCTGTTCGGGAATCAGCTCTTGGATCCATGAAGGATCAGCTCTTGCATCCATGAAGGATCAGCTCTTGGATCCATGAAGGATCAGCAGCCTGCCACAGGCAGGGAGCTGCCTTATCTGCCAGGAAAACTGCTCAGCACCTCGGGCATCAGACTGGGGAAGTGTTTGCTGCCTTCCTCTTGAGGTGTTTGCATCTGCTGGGTGCCAGCAGTGCCAGCAGAGGGATGCTGTGTGTTCTGGAGCATCCCCCGGGATCTGAGGCACTGCTGCTCCTTCCCTGCTGTGCTCTCCAGGGAAAACACACCTCAAACGGAGCCTGCCTGCACAGACACACCTGCAGGCATGTTTGTTGGCCCTTTTGGGTGGAGGCTGAGGGACCAGCAGTGCTCCAGGGGCTGGTGTGGACACAGCCCTGACCTCCCTCCACACCGGGCTGCACCAAGGCATCAGCCAAGCTCAAACTCTGCTTGATTTGCTCCCCAGTCAGGCTGAAATCCATGGATTTACTGGTGAGATTGCTGCTGGGAAATGTCCCCTGCACCCTCCTGCAGCCCTGCTGTGGCCCTGCCAGCTCTGCCCAGCTCTGCTGCTCCGTCCCCCAAGAGCCAGCGTGGCTCAAGGGCACTGGGCACCCCTCTGGTCTCAGCCCAGGCTGAGCCAGCTCGGGCTCTGTGCAAAGCCAGGCTGAGTTCTCCATGAGATGTCAGGCCAAAATTCCTGCTGGAGGAGCGCTGGGAGCAGCGAGAGCTCCTCACCCAGCTCACCTGGCTGCCTCTGCCAGGGGGAGGAACAAAAGGAGCAGTCCCAGGGTCATTGCAGGGTGAGCTCGGGGAGTGAGGACAGTGGGGTTGAAGTTTTGGGATTTCCAAGGGCATGGATTGCTGCTGGAATGCTGCTGCTGCACTTACTGACCTGGGGGTTGAGTTCAGCAGCTCCCAAACACAGATCACTGCTGACCCAGGTACACGACCCTGACAGAGCTGTGCGGGATTTGGGGTCACCATCCCCTAAAGCCCTTGGGAGCAGCTGCCTTTGAGGAGACACCCCAAAGCTGGAGGCTCTGCAGCAGCACTTCACAAAGCAGAGGCTGCCAGGGACAAAAGTGATTTACAGCCACAGCCACACCTGAGTTGTGGCACTGCCATGACATATTTTCATGTTAAAGAACATCAGTCAGTGCCTGCTGCTGGCTGGGACAGAGCCATAACCCACCCAGGGAAAAGGTGAAGTGCTGCACAAGGGCTCCTTTCCCTCCAGGAGCAGCCTGGGACAAGGAAAGGCCACAGGGAGAGACCCTGGCACGACCCCAGGACCATCCTGGAGCAAAGCAAAGCCAAACTCCCTGCCAGGACTCGCAGGAGCAGCTGGAATGAGGGTGCAGAATCCCAGCTGAGCTCCATTTCCCTGTGCTGGTGACTCTGTGTGTGTTTGCCCCTCCTGTTTTCCCAGTGCCACACTGGGAGGAGCAGCCAAAGGGCACAGGCAGAGAGCAGGAGGTTTGCAGCCTTAATGTTGGTTTTAACTTGGAAAATATCTTCATGCACTTGAGGAATGGAGCTGTTTCCCAACCCTTTTTCCCCTGGATGCAGAACCCTGCCCTATATCCCACCATGAACTCCTCTGGGAGCTGCTCTCAGAGGATGAACGGGATTTTAACAGGATTTTAACAGGATTTTAAGGCTCCAGGGATACCCCACAGCCCCACTCTGCCCACACCAGCCCACCCAAAACTCCAGCAAAGAGGAGAAAACCACGGCCACTCACCCTCTCCCCTGGGTCACCCATTAAGCCCACGGGTCCAGTTGGTCCTGGAGGTCCTGGAAGGCCCTGGCAGAGAAAAGAGGGAGAAAAACCTAAGCCACGAAAATGTGTTATTATTTGTAGCAGATTTCTACAAGCACCGGGAAAAGATTTTGAGCTCTCTGTTTATTTTTGCACCACAAAATCCACCCCAAAGCTCTCTCTGTGCACGTGTGTGGCAGATGGGAGCAAGAGAGCCCGGAGGCAGCATCCCAACCCTGGAGCAGGGGGAAAATGTCACTTACTGCTGGGCCTTCAGGACCAGGGGGGCCTTCCACCAGCATTCCCTGAGCAAGAGGAAGGAAAAAAAAGTGATTAGATACATCCTCAAAGTCATTTTGTCCACAGGGAATTGCCCAGTGCTTGATCTGTTCTTAAATATTTCAGCTCTTGCTGCTGCATGGAGACATCCCAGAGCTGGAGGGTTTCCACTCCTTCTGGATGACTTCTCCCAGAGGTGCAGAGGATCATGGAAAAGCCAAATAATGTGTATTTAAATCCCACAGGACAGCTCTTACTCCCAGCATCAGCCCCAGCACAGCCTTCTCCCTTTGCTCAGAGCCAGGGAAAAAACAAACCCTGGACTTTGTCCAGCCTTGGTGTTGCTGGAGCTTGAGGGAAAAGCTGTTCCTAGCCCTAAAGAGCTTAACAAGAAGTTAGCAATCAAGCTGCAAGGTGGTTTTTAAGTGATTTTTTTCCAGCAGACTGCACGCTGTGATTTCCTCTGTGAACGTAGGAAATCACTGTGTGGGAAAAATTCTGGGATATTGTTACTCCAGCCTCTTCAATCTAAATATTTTGTCATCACTTTAGATCAGATCTATCATGCACTCAGGAAAATTAAGGTTTGGGTTTGTTTTATTTTTTTTTTTCCCTCATGAGTATGTAAGAGGCAGGAAAGAAACCTCCCAATCCACCTGGAAAATGCTCTCCAGAGGGCATCAGGGCAATGCTTTGGGAAGAGCTCTGTCCCTTTTATCTCTGGGTCAGAAATAAAGCAGCTCAGGTTGAGTCAGCAATTCCCAGCTCACCTGTGGCAAACAGGGACATTTTTCCTAAGGGATGAACTATAAAAATCTGTGGGTGAGCAAAATCTGTGGGAGAAGCCATGCAGGGGCTGCTTTGGGCTCACCCTAAACTGTTCTCAGGCTCTGGTGCCAAAAGCCTCAGCTGACCCCACTCCAACGGAGCTGAACGAATCTGAAATGTCTGCAGGAAAATCCAGGCATTCCTGCCCCAAAACCACACTCCCTGAGCCCAGAGCAGCAAAAAATAACCTAAAACAGCCTGCCATGAGCTTCCATCAGGGTTTCTGCACCAAAAAAATGCGTGGCCAGCTCTATTTCCTGCCTTTCCTGGTGTCCACACTCATTTCCACGGCGTTTCTAATCTCAGAGAAGATCTGGCTCCCACTGCAGCTGGATGTGAGAGGGGAAATTTGCTGCTGCCACCACAGAAGAGGCTCTGCAGCTCCTCACCAGGGAGGAATTCAGGTCATGGGCTTCACCCCGTGCCCATTGCAGCTTCAGCCATGGAAATATTTCACTGGGTGGGAATTAGGGGTGAATTCCACACGCCTGTGCTCCAGGCTGCGGGGAAACCCCAGAGATCCCAGCACATGGACACCCCAAAATCCATCCCAGCACACAGACACTCCAAAATGATGGATTTTGGATGGATCTTCTTGAGATCTCAGCATATAAACACCCCAAAATCAATATTTCTTGAGATCCCAGCATATGGACACCCCAAAATGCATCCTTGTTGAGATCTCAGCATATGAACACCCCAAAATCCATCTTTCTTGATATCCCAGCACATGGACACCCCAAAATCCATCCCTGTTGAGCTCTCAGTGTATGGACACCCCAAAATCCATCCTTGTTGGGATCCCAGCACATGGACACCCCAAAATCCATCCCTGTTGAGCTCTCAGTGTATGGACACCCCAAAATCCATCCCTGTTGATCTCTCAGTGTATGGACACCCCAAAATCCATCCTTTTGGGAGCAGTGATGACACATTCTGGTGTGACAGGTTCCAAACCAGAAATTAATCAGAGTGCAGAGAAGCCCAGCCCACACAGGGGGTTTTTGGGGTGCTGCTGTGAGCACGCACAGCACCAAGGCTCTGCTCCCCAGGACGCTGCTCCCCAGGGGGAAGGGTCAGGGATAATTGGCCCATTTGGGGATGCAAACATCCTTGGCATCTTCCCATATTTATCTGCTGGTTTATGTCGAGCTGGGGCCTTGGGGACATCTGGAGATTCTCCTTGGCAGGAAACCTCCTGTGTTTCCACGGATGCTCATCAATGGGGGCGATGGAAACGTGGCAGGGTTTTAGGGACAGCACCAGTGGGGTGATCCCATTGAGAGGGTCAAGCCAGCCGTGGATTTGGGATTGTCCCAGGGGAAAACAGAGCAATGCTTCCACTTCAGGCACCACCCACAAGTGAAGCCAACACCCCAAAACCAGCTCGAAATCCTGTTGCAATTCAGAGGTGCTGAGCAAACCCTCCCTAAAGGGGAGCACCAGGGTCCCTCCAGAAGGATATTTGGGCTCTGAGGAGGTGCCAGCGCCCTGGTGACCCCACAGCTGGGATATTTGGGATCCCTGCTTCCCTCCTCTCCATCCCTCCTGCCCCTGCCCTGCCCTGCTGCCTCCAGCAAGTGTCAGCACAGAGCAAGGATTGAAGGACAGCTGGGCTTGAAGGGGAAGGAGTAAAAATCCAGCAGAATCCAACTTTGTGCTTGGCTTTTATTTCCCTTCTCCTGCAGCTCCCATCAAAAACTGGGGAAAAAAAAGAGCTAAAGAGCGCAGCAAATCCGAATTTCCCTGCTCAAGAGGAGCTACACGGAGAGGGACAAGGCAGCATTTGGTCTTGTTTACTTTCTGGCAAAAGCCATCCATGCTCCAGTGTTTTGAAATAGCAAAGGCGGCCAAATTCTTTCTGGATGATTAAACTTAACTATTTTGTTCGCTTTGTAGCGTCTCAGGCTGGGTTTCTGCCATCATCTTCGTGGGGTCTGGCTGCCCCCCTTCCCTTCCCACCCCTCTGATAAGGAAATCGCTGGCTCCTCCTTTTGTTTGCAGAGTGAGAGACCCAGAAAGGAAGGGAAGGAAGGAAAGGTCAGAAATGTTTTTATTAAGGGACTAAACTGGAGTTTTGAAGCCACGCTACTGCACCCTGGCTTCTGGCTGGCTCCCCTCCCCAGCATCTGCAGAAATTTCAGGTGAAAGAGGAAAAGGAGGGAAAATTCCAAGGGAAATAATGGCCTCAGAACGATGGGAAGTGCTGCTGCAGCGCTGGGCGCTGTGCTGGCCCTCTGCCAGGGAAAATGAGGTTAATTGAGCTGTGCAGCGAGCAGGAGCTCAGCCCGCGGGGACCCAGGTGGGTGCGAGGAGCTGATCCCCAATTCCAGCCTGGGAGGAGCAGGAGTGGGGGTACCTGGGCATCCTGGCACACAGAGAGGGGGAAAAAATGGGAATTAACCAAGGGCCTCTTGCTCTGCTCACAGGAATCCCTGAGCCAGCCCCACCACGAGGCTCCTTCCCCACCTCGGGGTGCTGAGTTGGGCACCCACAGCTTTTACAGAATGCAGAGGGCACAGACAGCTTGGAATTGTTCTTTGGAAGGAAATTCAACCTCAAAACCAGGCCAGAAAGGCAAAGGAAGAGTGTTCCACCCCAGGGAAGACACAAAGGAAATGCTGGTGGGACTGTGGAGCTGGTGCAGGAGCAAACCTCCCCAAGCTTTGTGCAGGGATTTATTTTATATCCCTTTTATTCCCACTGGGATAAAATGATTCCCATTGGTGGCCCAATTAAAGCCAGCCCCAAGCTGGGAGTTCGGGGCAGGATATGACCTGGATGCTCCCAAACTCCTGAGGGATGAGACCTGCTCCCTGCCTAATGCTTCAGTCCCAGGTTTTATTTTGCTAAACGGGAGATTTCATGGGAATTCTTGCACTTCCTTCACGATTTAGGTTGCTTCTTGAAGCTTTAAAAAAAATTATATAATTCCAGTGGTTTAGATTAACAGAACCAGGGAATTCTTTCATGGGAAGTTTTCCTCCCTGCTGTCCCACTGAGAACAAATTCCCTGCACCTTTTTCCACTTTTTTTTCCACGGGGGAAAACCCAACAAAACCCCAAACTCAGGCGCTCCTTACCGGCTCAATGATGGCAGGTTCCCCCTTCTGCCCCTTCTCACCCCGGGGGCCACCGATCTGTGGGACACAGGGAAACACAAAGCCAGACAGTCAGAGAGGACATTGCCATCATCACCATCATCATCATCACCATCACCAATCCCAGCAGGAACTGGACATCCTCCTGAGGCTCCTGCAGGAAAGACCCACGGCAGCTCCTCCTTGTTTAAGTACAAGTTGCAGGTGGGTGAATCCTTGTTTTTTTCGCACTAATCCTGCTCTAAATTATGGAAGAAGCAACATTTTGAAGCAGAATGTTGCTGGATGGAGCAGGAAGCCTCTCACCCCTTCGTAGATGGTGTCCTGGTTGGCCGGCATGCCGGGGCCGATGTCGGGAGAGGCTGTCCGGTCGTAATAATTGTCATAATAATTCCCATCATATTCCTTTATGGTTTCCTCAGTGAAATCTTTATCCAGGTCATCCCCTCCTTGAGGAGCCTGCAGAGGAAAGAGCAGCAATGGGTCAGGCTGGAATTCTCTCCTAGCTGGAATATTAAAGTGTTGTTAGATTAAGGGGGGTGATTTTTGCAAACTGAGAATGCTTTATAATAATAGTGACAGGAGAGCCTGAGGAAAAGTTAAATTCTGGAATTTTTAAGTCTCCAGTGACTTCTCCAGCAGCAGGAAGACAGATGGGAGAAGCCTCATGTCAAATATACACCCTGGCTTTCCCTGGGATTTCTTCACTGATCTCCAGGAAAACACTGAGAGAAGAAAAGTTGGGCTGAGGAAAACAAAACACAGCACAAAGCTCATGTCAGGAGGACCCTGCAAACTCCAAATGCCTGAAGGAAGAGTCATGGCAGTTTCAAACTCCAAATCCTCCTCATCTCTCACAGCCCTGGTGTTGGAGACCCTGGATTATCAAGCCCAAGGAGTCCCACATCCGTTCCCAGGTTTCAGATGGACACCAAACCCACGACGTGTCACTGTGAGCGTCCAATTGCAGCAGGAAATGTGGAAAAACCCAAGTTCACTTCTGTGAAAGCCTCCTGTTTGTTTAGTCTGGGCTCCAACCTGCGCCTGGGCTCAGCCGAGGAGCAGAAGTTGTTACAATTCTGGTGCCTCAACCCCTGAATCCTTTCAGATGCCACGGAGCACAGCAAGGACATCCAGACAAGGCTCAGAATTTCCTTGCTGCTCTCCATGTCCCTGTGCTCCCAGCAGCCTGGCAGGCACAGGCCTTTGGCACCCCTCGCTCTGAGCAGCCCTGCAGAGAACAACATGTGCTGCTGAGATTTATTTGGTTTCTTTCCTATCCAGGTAATGACCAAAATAGTCCAGAAATTGAATTATTTCCAGTGCTTCCTGGAGAAATAGCTCCTCACTACCACGAATTCAAAGTCACTTCAGTGTCATCACAACTTCCAGACTTCTTTCTGTGCCAAAACCACTCAGAACTCATAAACATGAACATCTGGGTCTAAATTCAGGAGGTTTTAAACTAAGACTAAGCCTAGAACTAAGGTACTCACCAGTCCACCTTCTCTTACCTCTGCAAACACCAACTGGCCTTGGCAGAAATTGTGCTTTGGCAATAATTTAATTGGAAAACTTGGAAAAGTCAAGATTATTTTTCCTTTGGGCTGGTTCAAATGGATCTGTTACTATCACACCCCCCCACCTTTTATCCTGGCTGAAATATTTCACCTAGTTTTGCATTTTGAAACCTTAAAACCCTAATTTAAAAAAATCTCATCTGCCTCTAAGGGTTTGGGGATAACAGCAAACTGCATGAAATTAATATCAAAAATGTCTGGTTTGATATTTTAATTGAGGTCCTCAGGTCTATTTGCATGGAAAGATGATATTTGGAGTAAGTGGGCAGCCACCTGCCTGAACTTTCCTCCTCTAGTTCTTTTCCTTAACAACTAAAGTGGCCCTTGAAGCTTCCTCCTTCTTCTTCCACTTTTTTATTCAAGGCCCCTCTATCCGATCTTTAATTCCTCCCTCTTAGAAAGTCCAAGCTTGGCCAAAGATTTCTGGCTCTTGGTCAGGAAATGGAAAACTTTCCCATCCCTCAATGGGTTCCCTCGATTCCTGGAGCCTTTTCCTTTTCTCCCTGTGCATCATTTTGGACTCTCCAACCTCCTCCACCACATTTGGCTGGGCTGGATCCCCCCCCTGCCCTTGGGGTGGCTGGATCTGCACCTGCCTCGCTCCAGCTGCTCAGATCTTTGCTTGGACACTTCCCCTGACACCTTTCCCCCCAAATTTCCACCTCCAGGGATCCTGGCCAACTTCTGCCGTCTCTTTTGCCAGCCTTGAATTGTGACAGCCCCACAAGAAGTAATTCTCCACTGGAGAAACCACCCCTAAGCTCTTCCTGGGAATTAGGATGGGATTTGGAAGCATTACAGAAACATGGAGTGGTGTGGGTTGGAAGGACTTTGAAGCTCCTCCAGTTCCAAACCCTTGCCATGGGCAGGGACATCTTCCCCTAGAGCAGGTTGCTCAGAGAACAATTCCATTTATCCCACCACTGATTCCCTTGCTGCTGCTCCTGGATAATGATGGATTTGCCCATTTAATGCCATTATTTCCTTGCTCCTTGAGCTCCACAGCACCCAGCTCCCCAAAAATTCATCTCAGTCTCACCAACATTCACCTATTTCAGCATCAACATAAAAAGCAAGAACTGGGCAAGTCTCAAGCACAGGAGAGTCTCGAGTGCAGCATTTCAGCTGGAGGATATTGAAGTGTGGGGAGGTAAAAGTTAAATATTCCAGCAGAAAAAGCTGTGGGGTTTGAGCTGATCCCAGCCCTGACCAGATCCATGCACAGAATGAAGGAGTTCACACCAGGTGGATGCAGCAGTTTTGGAATCAAGCCTTTGTCCCAGTGTTGAAATGTTGTTAAAAAAAAAAAAAAAAAAAAAAAAAAAAAAAAAAAAAAAACTGAAAAACATAAAAATGCTTTTCAGTGGAAATGGCAAAATGAAAAATATTGATGTTCTCCAGCAAATCAACATTTTAAGGATTTATATTAATAACTTTGGGATAAAAGGCTTTTACTAAGATTTTAACAGCAACCCTCATTTCTCTTTTTGTCAGACAACCACTTCACCCGAGGAAATGCAGATGTCAATATGAGCAGCTTTTTCCAGGGGAATAATCCTTAACCAAATTCTAAATATCTGTGTTCCCCACCCTGAAAAATCTGGAGTGAAAACATTTTACAAGAAACTTCCTCTCCCTGCAGCTGCCTGAACCACTTATGGATTTACCATCTGGCTGCTCCCGTCTCCTTTGCTTCCAGGGCTATGAAACAGCAGAATTAATTTAAAAAAAAATTAAAATTAATGAATTAAAATTACATCAGTCTCATTGTAGGTGACGACAGTGCTCGTGGGGAGTTCAGCTTCCACTGCATTTTCAGTGAGGCCGCCCTGGGGATCGATTTCCTCGTTGTAGTTGAGATCCTCATAGGGCATTGGGGTAAAATACTCCTCGTTGATGGTCTCGTAGTTGTACTCATCAACCAGGGGATCATCCACTGCTCCGTCCTCCTTGGGCTGCTTCCCGGGGTTCCCCCTCTCAGAGGGTGCTGTGGGAGCTGGATAATCCTGTCACACGTGGGAAACAAAGCACCACGGTCAGAGGAACAAAATCATTCTGCATCATCCTCCCCTTTTACAAAGGTTCAGCACCTACACCCCTGCCAGGACCCGCCTCCGTACCTGCTTGGTTTCGGGTTTCTCTCCAGCAGCCACTTCAGGAGGGCCGGGTTTGGTGGTGGGGGTTTCTGGTTTGACAGCTTCATCCACGTCCTCGTAGTAGGGGTACTCGTAGTAGTAAGTGTCACCTTCTCCCTCCCCGTCCGTGTACTGCAAGGAGAAGCAGGAAATGAGGTGGGAGCACCCAGCGTGTCCCTGCCAGCTCCTTTGGACATCACAGCTTCACACTGCAAGTTTAGATGGGATAGTGGGAGAAATTCCTCCCTGGGAAGGTGGGGAGCCCTTGGAATGGGTCACTCAGAGCAGCTGCGGCTGCTCCGTCCCTGCAAGTGCCCCAAGCCAGGTTGGATGTGGAGCAACCTGGGATCACGGAATGCGACCCTGCCCTGTCAAAGGGACGGAATTTGATAAGCTTTAAGATCCCTCCAACCCAAAGCAGTGACTCTGTGGTATTTTTTTAACCTTGGGTTGCTGAAACCTCCCAGGTCTGACCCCCTGAGAGAGGGGCACAAAGCCCTCGAGCCCCGCAGCCGCTCCGCCGCTGTTGCTGCACTCACAGCATCCCTGAGACTTCCCACCCGCCCCAGGCCTGCAGGCTGGAGGCCTTGGAAAAGCAGATCCTCGCAGCCTTTCCCACAAGGCATCAGTCATTCCTCAGCAAGAAACCCAAACAAAGGCTGGTTCCAGCGGGCACGGCCCCGCTCCTCGCCAGCCCAGCTCTCCCTGGCAGCGGCCGCCGGCGCGTGGAGGAGTTATTCCTACATGGAGCAACACAGCCTCGGGACAAGCCAGCTCTTGTTGGACTGCTGGCTCCAAAAGAGGAGTTTTATTTTCCTGCTGCCACAGATTTCCACCAAAGTGCTGTTTTATTTGTCTTATTTATTGTTTCTCCAGAAGCGCTGGCGGAGCGGTTGCGGCGCTTCCCTGGGGCTGCGCCTCACCGTGAGCAACCCAAAGCCCTGCTTAGGGGCTGGATTAATTTAATCCCAAAGATAAACTGGGAGGGCTGATGGCATTACTGGTTCATGGGGATTCCCTGACCCTGCAGGTCTGGGCTCAGCTGAAAGCAAATCAGCCCAAGAGAGTGGCTCAGGATGCCAGACAGCAGCGAGCTGAGACCTCTTTTAAAAGGGCAAAATTCAGGTGATGCTCATTAAATTCAGCCACACCCAGACATTTCTGATTGGGCAGCAAACATACAAACGCATCTTGCACCAGCCTTTCTTATTGTGTTCCCTTTTTTTATGGAAAAGGCCTGGGTGAGCCCTTCACACAAAAATTATTGGGCACAGCAGCTCCTAGGGATGACATGGGAGCATTTCTGCCAAAATGAGATTCAAAGCAAGTCCAGGGGGAAAAGAAGGGAGGTTCTCCCTCCTTTAACACCTGTTGTTTCACAGAATATTGAGAAAGAACTGTTTAATCCTTTTACAAGTCCAACAGCATAACTGGAAATTTAGAAACAGGTGCTGGTCTGGGCAGGACTGGAGCTGCCAGGGAAGGTCAATAATCCACACTTGGCTCACGTTGTCTCTCCTGTGTTTCTGAGCTCCAAGAGGATGTTCCTTTCCATCTCTGGAAATGGAAGGAGCTCGGAAAGAAGGGAAACTCCCAAGAGCCAAACCCAGAACCTGCAAATCCTAAAAACAATCTCCGTCTTGGACGTTGGAGACGAGTCGCGGGGAAGCTGAGCGGGAGGAAGGAGCCGCGTGTTTGCAAGGGTGAAATAAACCCAAATACTGGTGATTACACCCCAAACCATCCCGAGAGACTCACGTATTCATCCTGGTTGGGGTCCTGGGACTGGGGGGAGTCGGGGATGGCGGTGTCACAGTCGGGGCTGTAGTGCTCACAGTACTCCAGGGCTGCCCGCGGGTCCGCCACGATCAGGAGCTGCTGGATGTCACCCTGCAGGGAGGGGAGCACAGAGGGTCAGGGATGGGTGGTGCTCCTGGAGACACCAGCCCGAGGCTGCAATCAAAGCCAGAAACACAAAGGAATGAAAAGCAAAACACGTGGCAGGGCCACCTTCCTGACATGGGCGCATCCCCTGAGATGAGCCAGGGGAAACGCTCCGTGTCCAGGGAGCAGCTGCTTCTCTTGGGCTGCTCCACGAGGTGTGAACCCACTGTCCTTCATCCCCAGCCCCAAATCCACCTCCCCAAAAGAGAAATCACCCGGTACAACAGCACTGACAGCCCCAAGCAAGGCAGGTGCAGGAAAAACAAAGAGAAAAGAGCTTTGTACCCCCCCAAATCAGCAATAAAACAACTCCTTTCCGCCTGGTCCTGTGCAGGGCTGCAGAGTCACCCTGGCCAGTCCCAAAAGCTGCTTATTGGTCTCAAAACTTCTCTGCTTCTCCCAGCCCACCAGCTGGCCTCACATCACCCCCTTTTTTTTTTTTGCATCTTGCCTCACCTAGATGTTCCACCCGCAACAGACACAGCGAGAGATTAGAAATGCATCTGATAAACCCAGAAAAGAGCCAAAGGGAGGCTTTTTTATACTAAAAACCAGGTGCAGAGGAAGCTCATGAGGCACCAGGGCTGGTTAATGGAGCAGCTGCTCCCTGAAGCCCGACACAGCCACAGCCAGAAGGTCAGAGCAGAAATTGCTCTTGAGTTTCCTAAAGAGCCACCACGCTGCTCAACCACGATGCCAAAATCCAGTTCATTCAGCAGACAGTTACATAAGACTTTACTACTTGGATGCTTAGAGCTGATACTTTAATTAGGGGAGGGAAAAAATTTCTTCTTTAATAATAGACAAACATGGCTAAAGCATCAGGGGGGAAAGCAGGAGCGTTACAGCAAAACTGGGAGGATGATTTGGGCAGTAATAGGAACCAGAAGCTCCAAAGGGAGCCTGGCCAGACTGGCAAACAGCCCTGTGGAAAAGGATATTTTTGAAATTTTGGGCCAAATCTGCCTTGGTGTCACCGGATCATGGATGTGTCCCACTGACTTCCCCCCAAAAAAGGGAATGCTGTTCACAATTTGGGCACAGATCCACTGGGGAAGGAGCAGCTCCCTCCTCCATTCCCAGGTTGTCACTTCCCTCCCTGCAGCAGCTCATGAACATCTGGGCACCTCTCAGACCTAGCCGAGTCACCCTTCAAAGAGCATTCATTGAAGCTCATTAGTCATTGCTTCCAGTGAATAACCTTTACAAAATTAACAGAAATGTCTGCAAAGTGGCTTTCAATTTTCCATTTTTAAAACAAGAAACATCTTTCCTTCCCTTTCCCTTGTTCTTTTTTTTTTTTGTTAATATAAATCCAGTCCTGCCATTACTATTCCAGCTTTTTCTTTTGCAATGTAACCACCAAAACTGGGCTTAGAGTATTGGGAAAATAAAAAAAAAATTCCAAGTTTTTTGCCTTGTAGAACATTTCCCTTTTCCAAGCAGCTCTGGCCACCACCTGCCCATGGGACCCACGGGGGGACTGGGCCATGGTGGCACCTCCAGGACACCCCCCAGCCCGGAGGTGGGGGTACTGGGGGTGTTATGGGCTTATTCAGGCCATAAATAATGTAACCATCCCTGCCTCCAAAGGCACTCCAGAGCTCCAAACCTGTTCCTTTGGAATTCCCTCCAGCAGGGAATACCCAACCCGGCCAGGGAAATCTGTGGCTGATGTGAAAACCCTTCCAGCTGCTATTTCTGCCCCCAGGATGTTGGCCACCCCTCCCTGACACCTCAGCTAAGCCATTTGGGCCCTTCTCTCCCTCAGGTGCTTAAAGCTCCCCGTTTTCCATGGGAAGATGGGAAGTGCCTGGCATTGTTGGGATAAGCTGAAATAAACCAGCCCCAAAGCAGACCTGGGACTTGTCTCCAAGAGGCAGGGGAGGCTGAAAAAGCTTTTTCTCCCTGATAAGGTTGGATTTGCACCTCATGGAGAGCTGATAGGCTGCATCCCATAAGTGACCAGGGCTGGAACTGCGTTTCCTCAAGGAACAGATAAAGCAAGGAAAGGCATCTTGGCTAAACGCAGTGCCAAAGGTTAAGCAGAAGAGAATTTCCTAAAGCTGGGTTTGTTTTTAGTCTCAGCTGATGGCAGCTCCTGAGCTATGCACGGGGAGAAATCCTTCATCCCACCCTGCTTCCCTGCAGGAGCTTGGGCATCCTCAGCCTTGGAGGACATGGAAAAAAACCACCTGCAAATCCCTGCGGCCATAGCAGAAAACTGAACCTCGAAGGACAGCGTGGGCCCCACAGTTTCTGCTGAGTGGGAGGGGGAGGCTGAGCAGGGGAAGCTTCCTGCTCATTCTGGGTCAAGAACTTGGGGAAATCAGTGCGTAACTGAATAAATTTGGGATGTGGGGAGTGCCAGGAAAAAGCATCAGACGGCTCCGTCAGAGCTCACCACGCTCCAGCAGCATCGCTCCACAGGCTGCTATTTCCCCTCTCCTTTTCAAACCCAGTCAATCACCCTGCCCAGAGTTCATCCTTGCCTTGTTCCAGCCTGCAAAATCTGGGAGAACCAAAGCTGAACCAATGCAAAATCCAGGAGAACCAAAGCTGAACCAATGCAAAATCTGGGAGAACCAAAGCTGAACCAATGCAAGATCTGGGAGAACCAAAACTGAACCAATGCAAAATCCAGGAGAACCAAAGCTGAACCAATGCAAAATCTGGGAGAACCAAAACTGAACCAATGCAAAATCCAGGAGAACCAAAACTGAACCAATGCAAAATCTGGGAGAACCAAAGCTGAACCAATGCAAAATCCAGAACCAAAGCTGAACCAATGTAAAATCTGGGGGAACCAAAGCTGAACCAATGCAAGATCTGGGAGAATCAAGGCTGAACCAATGCAAAATCCGGGAGAACCAAAGCTGAACCAATGCAAGATCTGGGAGAACCAAAACTGAACCAATGCAAAATCCAGGAGAACCAAAACTGAACCAATGCAAGATCTGGGAGAATCAAGGCTGAACCAATGCAAAATCCAGGAGAACCGAATTTGGGACAACTGAGAGCCCCAGGGAGCAGCCAAGCCCCAGCACAGAGGCTGAGCAGCTCAGGGGAGGGGGAAGGAGGAGAGCTCAGCCCATTCATCTTTGTTTCATTCCCAGCAAGCACCCAGCACTGGGGGATAGCCCGTGCTAACACTTGTAAAAAGCAGACAGGAGTAAAAACCTTGTTAGCAAGATTCCCAGTCAATTGACCTCATCCCTCAGCGCCGAACAATAAAATGGGCTAATTTAGGCTGCAATAAAAAGCCCCACTATCTGCACCTCACAAAAGCTGCACAAAGCTCTGCTGTCAAGAGCCCCATTTCTGTGATTTAAAAAGCCGACTTTAAATAGAGCGAGCCGCGCTGGGAGGTTCGGGAGCCTTTTGTGTCCTCTCGAGTGTGTTGCTGCTAATAAATTGTGCCCAGGGATCCTGGCTGGCAAAGGGGAGCCAGCCCTGCTCCCATTCCTCCCTCAAGTGTCTGTGTGTTTGTTTCCCTGTTTTTCTCACAAACCACCCCAAAATCCCTTTCCCTGCTGGATTTTTGCAGCGCTGACGAAGATCCCGTTAGTCCACACGCACAGCTCTGTGTGGGGCAGGGCTTTCCAAGAGAGACAACTTAAAAACGCACCAGTAAAGTGGTTTAAAGGCCTGACCAGCCAAATCAAAGACTTATTTTCAAGTAATGAGTTATTTCAGGCAGGGAGCAAGACGGAAACACTGTGGTGTTGCTTTGTAGAAGTCACCAGCAGCGTCCTCCAGCCACCCACACAGTGGGTAAAGTTCTTTTTTGGCCTGACAATGAGTTGGGCACAAGGCTGAAGGAAGTTCTGCAGTGACTGGAGCACTCGGTAGCATCCAGAGGCTGAGATCAGTTTTGTTTTGCTGGTTTAAAAAAAAATTGAAGCAGAGAATAAAAATATCGATTTTTTTTTGCCTGCAAATAACCCCATTTTTTTTTAGATTAGGAGAGGCAGTGTTTAAAAAAAGGGATAAATCACACTTTGGCCTTTATTCATAAAACTTCTGGTGAAGATGAAGAGGCAGGACAGCACATTTCTGAACAGGACTGTGAGTTGTGAGGGTTTCATTTGCTCCACCAGACAGATGGAAGTGCTAACTGTCAGGACCAGTAAGGATCTGCCTGACATTTATGGTAAAGCCATTTATGCCTGATGACTCATTTGCTTTATGGATTAAGTTCCACCAAAGCCAGTTTAACTCAACTCCCCAGCCAGCTCCCAGACAAGGCTGGAAAAGCTCTTTCTGGAGCATTTTTTAACACTTATTCTATATGCGTGCAAAAAATGTCACATCACTTCCAATGACATCAACTTCAGGAACTCGGAGGAATCGTTGTGGTTCAATGAAAAAAAAAACAGCTGGAAAGGAGGGGCAGAGTGACTTCATCTGGCACTGGCAGCAGCTCCCCAAATCCTGGGATTCTTCAGGGCTCCCACTGATCATTAACTAGACTTGGGTTACGGCATCACCCCAAAAGTCTGAGATTCAGCATCCCTAAGAGTAAATCCCGCTGGATGGGCTTCTGGCAACTCCTGCATTTCAACTGGATAAACACAGGCTCAAGGTGAGCAATGATAATGTAAAACCTTCCCAATTATTGGGAATCACTGAGATTTATCCTGACAAACTCCCTGACTCCATATCCCCAAACCCAGAGGCTGAAGAGGGGCAGGGGTTCATTGCAGCTCCAGGATGAAGTGGAAGCTCAGCCTCCAAAACCCCTAATCCCTGTCTTGGAGCCAGCCTGGCAGCCCTCAGATGTTCCACTTGATAAATCCTGTCACCAGCACTTCCCATGGATTGTCACAGCCCAGCTCCAGCCTGGAGTGGAAGTGGTGTTGGAGACATCAGCAAAGGCCCAGGAATCACCACCGTTCTGCCACATGGAAACCCCAAAAATCAGAGGTGCTGGTGGTGCTCAGAGCATCCCAGAGTCTCTCCTTTAAACACAGCAGCTCCAGAAAAGCAGCAAAACTGCAGCAATGGGGTCAAAAAAAGCCTCACCATCCCCCCAGTCCCTGTCCCTATGTCCTGAGCCCTCTCCTGGCCAGCCACGGACAGGAGTGACCCCCCCAGACAGAGCAGCTGGTGCCTAAAGAGCCTCCTTTGGGCACTGCAAAATGGGAAGGCAATCGTTGAAAGTTTGGCTAAATAATAATAATAATAATAAATAATAGACTCGCACACAGCCGTGACTCAGCTACAGATTCCTGGTGGTTTGGCTAAATCCAGCTGGATGTTTGTGTCCCCATCCTGCTCAGGGTTGGATGGGGCTGCTCTGGGGTTGCCACAAGAACAGCTCCTGCTGCTTTGGGCACTCAGAGAGGAGCCCTCTTTGGGGAAAACAGGTTTCATTAAGCAGAGCAGGGAGAGGAGTGTCACCAGCGTGAAATGTGGCTCCAAACCCTCTCGAGGGCTGGGGAAAGTTTCTCTTTTTCACTGCATCTCTGTGTGGGGACTCCAATGAAAAGCTCAGCCCAGTCCTGCAGCCCCAGCCCCAGCCCAGCCAGGAGCATCCCTGAGGTTGGGCTTGCAGAGCCATTATCACAGCCCACGAGCCTCTGCCCCTGGCCACAGCAGCAAGAGGAGCAGCAGCCCTCTGGCTCGATGGTGATTAACCTCTCTGGCAATTTCTCAACCTTGCTGGTTTGCAGTCCCAGGGAGGGAGGCAATTTCCCATCATGTGAGGATCCATGAACTCGCTGTTCCTCCTGGCTGCTGGATTTGGAGGAACAGGGCAGGGAAGTGCTGTCCCCTCCTTGTCCCCTTCCCTGAACCCTGGCACTTCTCCATGCTGTCCCCAGCACCCAGCCCTGCCCCAACACAACACCAAATCCTATTTCTCCCACCCATAACTGCTGCATCCTTGGATCAGCAGCCTCCTGGCTGTTGTTTAAAATTAAATTAAGACTCATGCCTTAAAATGACGAGGTTTTTTGGAGCAAAGGCCACAGAACACTTCAGGTCTGTCTGTGTGCTATCCCAAATCCAACTGTGGAGCAGTTCAGCAAGGACTCCTCGCTGCAAGGGAAGGACAAGCCATTCCCTCAGAGGGGAACAAAAGCCAGATGGCTTTGCTAATTCTGGAAAGCTCTCCTGAAGAAGCTGTCGCTCTGCCAACACCCAAATACCAGTCAAGGGCTCCATGGCCGGGCAGGAGGCACCAACACAGCGTTCACTTCCAGGTGGATACTTCCCACCCCAATCCCAGATAACCCCCAGAGTCAATGACCCTAAAGCAAACACTCCCAGGCAGGCACAGCCCGAGCACCTCTGAGCACCCTAGCAGTGCATTTCTCCAGGGTGGGTTTTTTTTTTTTTTTTTTTGGTTTTCCAAGCTGGAAAAGGCACTGAGGGAAGGGCACAGCATCCCTCAGCAGGGCTGTCCTACCCAGCCCTCCTCCAGCCTGGCGTGGGGGAACAGAGCCAGGCTGCACCAGCTGCACAGCTGGGATTTCCTGTAGAAAATGGGAAGATTTAAGGTAGGGAACACAAGCAGGAAAAAGTGGAGTGAGGTTTGAATGTCCTGTCCCTGCATCCCGGGCAGGGCACGTGTCCAGCTGTCCCCTGACTCATGTCTGGGGCTCCAGACCACCAGACGTGGGCTGTGTGCTCCCCTTCAGAGCACAAAAGTGGCTTTTTAGTGTTTTTTAAGTGTTTGCTGCAGGGAATTCCACCAGAGAGCAGGACCCACCCTGAGGAAAAATGATTCTGTGGCTTCTGGTTTTCCTCCTGCCTGACATCAGCCCTGGGAGCCTGGTGGCATCACCCCTGCAGCCCTTTGGGACCAAATATTGGCAAGATTTGGGTTTTCACTTCCACTTCACATTCCTTGATTTTCACTTTTCTTTTTCCCCTGCTTTTGACTTTTCCTTTTCTCCAGGTCCTTCTTAAAACTGGATTTCTCTGCATTTCTCCTCACTGACCTCTGTGGGATGGGGAGGTGCAGCCAGAGAAAAGCAGCCAGGCAGTGGGGACTGCAGGAAGGGGAAAAGGCAGCCAAGGTGCCTTAAAAAAATAATAAAGCTGCTAAAAACACCCAGAGAAAGATATCCTTAAATCAACAACCTGCTCAGCCACTCTGCTTGGCTATTTTTATAAATTTCTGTCTGTTGAACAAACCACAATTTATCTCCCGGGGTTTTTGGGTGCAAAACAATCGGTTCTGGCCACGGAAAGCAGGATGGGGCTGCAGTCCCAGTCTGGAAGGGAGCTGGACTGGGAGAGGGGCTGCTGGGACAAAAGGCTGCTTTATATTCCCTCCTTCTCCCCACCCTGGCCAGACACAGGAAAAAAATCATAGGAGAGGCAAAAATAATATGAGAGGCAAAAATAATAAGAGAGGTTTGTGCAGCTCTTTTGCAAAGAGGGGGGGAAATAATGGCACAGTTCAGGTTTTTAAAGGGTAAAGAATAGAAAGAAAGGAAAGAAGAACCCCCCCGATGGTCCCACTTCTCTCCACCCCAATAAAGAGAGAACATCACAATAGGAAAATGAAACTGGAGAGCAATATGAGTCTTTATATTTGCAAAATGAGCGGTTTTAAACTTTTCTTTTTTTAATTGTGTGCTCTGAGCAGATGGCCTGAGCCCCCCCCAGCAGATCAGAAACACATGTGAAGAACCAGGAACCTGAGCCACAGGTTTTTATTAAACTCTAGTTCAAATTTCATCCCATTGAAGTGAATATTTTCCCTCTAAAGCAGCAGCTGCGTGGTGGGTCACCCTCAGAGGTGGTTTATATTTATAAAATATAAATAGATTTATTTATAAATTTAAATATATTTCTATTTAAATAGATATTTTTTTCATTTATGTTTATTTTTAATTTATATTAAAGATATATTTATTTAATAAATAGATTTATTTAATAATTTAGATTTAATAAATAGATTTATTTATTTTTAATTTATATTTCAACATATCTATTTTTATATATGCCCCTTCCTGGGTGCTGATAACCCTGAGGGATCTCAGTGATGCCATGACTGCGTGGCTGAGGCTGATTTTGGCTCTCTAAGCCTGGATATTCGTCCTTGTGACACCTTCAGATGTCAAGCAGTGCTGACTTCAGCCAGCTCCTCCACTGAGAGAGGGGAAAAACACCCAGATTTGGGTAATTCTGGGAGATTTCTGTCACTCCTGCAGGACAGGAGCTGGGGCTGAGCTCCTCACTGCCCTGGGATGGAAACCTCACACTGGATCTAATTTGGATCTAATTAACCCATGCACAAGCCAGGCTTGATTGGAAGAAACAACTCCTCTGCTGGCTTAGTCCAGAGCTGCTGAGCTGTCCCTTCCATTTCAGGGGGAGAAGGGAAAAAAAAAAAAAAGGTAAAAAACCTGCCTGCAGTAAACCCTCCCAACGTGCCTCAGTTTCCTTTGGCTGCTCCCAAACTCTCAGGAACCCTGGGAGAGTCTGCCCTGCAAAGAGTCTGCCCTGCAAAGAGTCTGCCCTGCTGTTCCCCCTGTCCAGTTTGGACTGGGAAGGAGGAAATTGGGTTCTGAGCAGGGCTGGAAGGGGAGGAAGGCAGGTTTGGGGTGTGCTTGGCACAGCCACGCCACGCCCCAGGGAAGGGGGCGTTGAGCTCACACCTGGGGTAGGTACAAACCTCTCCTGTGTGGGGCCTTAATGGGGTCTCCAGTCCCAAGCAGCTCATTTTTAACCCCATACAAGGAGCTCAGGCAGGACTGGATCTCTCCCTACAAGGATCCTACTCAGAGGAAAGACTTGGAGTAGAGCTGTTGTAGGCATTTCCTAGAGGGAAACGCCTTCACCAAAGCAGCAACCCCCTCTGTGTTTACAACTGTTCGTCCCTTAAATATTCACCTCGTGGGCACCAGAAACCTGGTGGAGTGATTTCAGCTGAAGGCTCAGAGCCAGCCAGGAGGAAGCTCTCTCTTCTCATGAATTCATTAGGATAACACTGCATTTTTTTGGCTGCTTTCCCCCCAAAATCAAGCCCTGGGTGATCCCTCTGTGCAGCTGCAGGTGTGGCTGTCTCTCCCAATAATTCTTCCGTCTGATGGCTGATCTCAATCACTTCTGACAGGGAAAAGAGGCTTGGGATAATTAAACTGCTATAAATGTCATGGAAACGGACAGCTCAGGAAAAGAAATCATCCCGGAGCTTTGTCTGTGGTGAGCTCTCATCTGATCAGACCCAGGCACGCACCAAACATCTCTTTAATGTCCCCACCACCCCTTTCATGTCCCTACCAGCAGCTGAGGCAACCACGAGACACAAATTAGAAGGAATCTCAGCCTGGCTAATCCCAGAGCATCTCTGAGCTTCCCATTTCCCACAGCCACTGGAAAAAGATGGGTTGAGGAACCACAAAATGAGCAGTTCTCCTTGCCTTTGTGCCTATCCATGGAAAAAAAAAAAACAACCATTCTCCTCAATTTTCCAGCCCCAAGACAGATGGAGGAGGAAAGGGAACATGTCCAGGTCTCAGCCAAGGCAGATTCCAGAGGGATTTCACGGGATACAGCACATCCAAGGGTTTGTGGATACCTGTCAGCAGATCCAGGCTGGCACTGCCACCCAGGTGACCTCAGATGAGCCTTTCCAGTGGCTGCTCCATCACACTTGGAATCATTCCTGCCCCTCCAAAATCTCCTTGGAGTTATTTTTTCCCCTCTACGGCCACAGAGCAGCCTGGCACTCTGTGATTTCTGCCTTCAAACTCCTCATTTGGTGGCTCCAAATCAGCATTTATGTCGTTCTACACACAAATTACAGCCCTCAGAATAGAGGCCCCACAATCACCATGTGCTGTGCTCTCACTGCTTTTACATCCAGACCTTTATGGTGTGGTCCCTGCACAGCTGCTTTTTCCTTCTCCCCCTCCAGAGGATAAATTCCCAGTGGAAATCCAGAGGGTAACTCTGAAAAGGATCCTTGAAAAGCTGCTCAAAAGTGAGTTTTCAGGGTTTTTTTTTAATCAAGGCACCCTCCACCTGTTTATAATATTAATCCCACCCCCTGGGAGGGACTTCATAGCAAGAGATCCCTCAAAACCCCCAAATCTATCCCTCAGATACCTCTCCAGAATTCAAACATGGAGGGTTTTTTTACCCTTTCTTTTAGTTATTCACTATTCCAGAGCTTTAACAAACCACCAGTGTGAAAAGCCCCCCTCAGCTGCAGTTTTTCCAGCAGTTCCTTCCCATTCTTTTCCAACAGGAGCTGATTTGGCTCAGGTACATTCACACGGAGTGGTTTTGTTCCCTAATTGAAGCATCAAGTCAGATTATGCTTCTGAAGCAGCAAATGAGACTATTCACCAAAAGAAATCTCTTTATCCTTGCTCAAAACGTTTGCTTGCCTGGATATGCTTATGAAGAATAACTCAGAGAGCTCCTAAAAATGGGATTTTGCAATTTTAGCCTCATCTTGACAGTGAGGAAAAGAATTTTCCCTGCAGAGACAAAGCAGTGGGACAGGGTGACACAGTGGTGCTGTCCCTGAGAGCCACCCCGAGTGTCCCATGTGCCAAGCAAGGCTCAATCCCATGGACAGCATCCCAAAAACCTCATTTAGACCCTCTGGAAAGCTGCATTAAATCATGGCCTGCACATTGTGGGAGGCATTTACATAAAGGAGGAGAGGGTCAGCCTGACCTTCAGTGTCCAGCGTGGAAATTTCAAAAAAAAAAAAAAAAAAAAGAAGAAAAAGAAAAGAAAAATCCCACAAAAGCCCAGCCCAGGCCTGTGCGAACTGAATGGGGCCAAATGAATGGCTGGCATTGTGTGCCCTGCCGTGCCAGCCCTGGAACTGGCACTGAACAATGCTGGGCTGGGGAGAGGATGGGGCCAGAAGTGATTCTGAAAGAATCCCCTGGTTCTGTGTGCGGGGTACCCCGGCTGACATTCAATACCCTGCCCAGCCTCAAAAAGAGATTTTCTCCCTTTTCCTCATCCCACTCATTAGGGATCCCTGGAAGAAACCCAAGGCCCCGTTTCCCCTCGTCCTCCACTGCTCTCTGAGCACCAGGTGGGCAGCAGTGTGGCACCACTCTGCTGTCCCCTTGCAGAGGTGACATCCCAGCCCAGCAGGGCTCCACCAGCCCCACAGCCTGGCTGCTGTCCCCAGGCACAGCCCAGCATCTGAGCAGGGCCCTGTTATCCAGCCTGCCCACAGGAAACTGCAGAGTTTTCCTTGCAGAGGAGGCACAAACTCCCCACAATCCCAAATTCCAGGCTGCCCAGCCTTCCCTTGGCTCCTTGTTCCTGCAGAGCTGACCCCGCTCCCCAGTTCCCGACCCCCCTCACCCTCCCGTTGAGTGCTGCCTTTCTCCCACCCCAAACTCCATCCCCCCTGATGTCACCTCCTCACCCAGGCCCTGCTCACACCGCTCCAAGTTTCCCCTCTCCCTCCAAATCAAATAATCAGCCAATAACCCGGAGCTTTCCTGGAGGAGTTCTTTTTCCATGACATATGTGTGAGCCATCAGGGATGGTTTAAAAACAGATTCCCCCTCGTTACAAGGCCAGCACAAAGCTGCTCCTTTGTGTCTTCCCCCTCTGCACCGTTCCCTGGCTCTGGTTTCACGTTGATTTATTTCCCTTTCATCTCTGGAAAATTAGGAATTCTGCTGCCCACAGGAGGATGGATTGTGAGGGGGTCTCTCACAGTGGAAAATACGGAGTAAAGCAAAGCTTTGGGATTGAGTTACTCATTTGAGAACTCACTGAGCCAAAGTGGAGGCACTTGCTCGGGTTTTAGTGTAAGAAAGGGTCACAGAGTCTGCCTGGGAGGTGTTGATCCCAAAGATCCAGAGGGTTTCATGCCCACCTCTGGCCACAGCGGAGGTCGGGGATGCAAAGGGAAAGAGAGGATTTGGGGGAGGTGGAGGAGCAGCTGCTCTTCAGACAGAAAGGGAGGGGTCAGGAAAGAAATCCTGAGGTCCCAGCATGGGCTGGGATGGAAGGGACCTTAAAGGTGATCCAGTTCCACCTGGGCTCACTCCCAGTGCCAGAGGGTGGCTCTTGGACTCCAGAGCACATCAGGGCTTCCAGCTGCCACCCCACAGCAGCTGGAGCCTCCTGAGGTACCCAAAACTTGATTTTACTCCATTTTTTTTTCCCCCCTCAGAGCCAAATTATTCTGGAAGTGGAGCTGCTGTTTCCTCGGCCCCACAGACAGGATTTCCACCCCCAAGATCCACCCTGAGCTTTCCTCCACACCGAGGTAGCTCAGGATCAAGGGGGTTTTGTGTGCACAGAGGCTTTTAATCAGCACTTGGAACGTTTTCTGCCCCAGGAGGTGAACACAGAATCCAGGTTTTCTGGATTAAAGGCAATAGGGGGAAAATAGACCTGGCTGCCAAAGTTATCTGGGGATAGAAATGGGATTACACCCCTCGGCTTGGGGAGATCTGCTGACACACTCAGAAAATGCAACTCAACACCAAACTTTGGTTGGAAAAGGATTTTCCTGCATCTGGTTGGCAACAATCACCCAACCATGGAACAGGGACCTGCTGGGACCACCCGAGGAGGAGGCTTTGTGCAGGTTCCTGTTGCTAATTCCCACCACTGTTGGAAATTTGGCTGCTAGGGAAAGAGCTGGGAATGGAAAGCTGAGCTGGTGCGCAAACATAGGTGTGACACCTCTCGTCCACACACCTTCCCCGCTCTTTTTCCAGGAAACTCAAATGTGCCCTTTGCTAATGCTCACACCCCAAAGTATTTTTTCAATTGGGTTTTTAATTTTTGGCCATGAAAAATGATTTGGGTTTCATTTATTCCATGCAGCATCTGCCACCTCAAATTCACGATTTAAAAAAAAAATGAAATCTTGCCTTGGAGTTGGACTTGGATGATCTTTGGAGAAAGCTGATATTTCTGTGATTTTTTTTGAGCATAAAACCTGCATAGTTCCATGAAATAGTGCCCCAAATTTTCATCCCAAGGAAGGGAGCCTGAAAATCAGGTGTGAAATTCTTCCCAGAAATGAGGTTCTCCAAAGCAAACCCTTGAAGGAACAGGACTGGATGCAGTGGAGGCTGAGCATCCCCAGCTCGGATTTCACCATTCTTAGCATCCCCAGCCCAGATTTCACCTCTCTGAGCATCCCCAGCCCAGATTTCACCATTCTCAGCATCCCCAGCCCAGATTTCACCTCTCTGAGCATCCCCAGAGCTCAGATTTCACCTTTCCGAGCATCCCCAGCCCAGATTTCACCTTTCTGAGCATCCCCAGCCCAGATTTCACCATTCTCAGCATCCCCAGCCCAGATTTCACCTCTCTGAGCATCCCCAGAGCTCAGATTTCACCTTTCTGAGCATCCCCAGCCCAGATTTCACCTTTCTGAGCATCCCCAGCCCAGATTTCACCTTTCTGAGCATCCCCAGCCCAGATTTCACCTCTCTGAGCAGCAAGCTGGGAGAAGGGCAAACAAAACCTGCAGATCAATTTGCTCCTGCGAGGCATCAAAGCCTCAGGAGAACCGTGCAGTGCTTGCAGCCATTCCAGAGCAGAGAACAGCACCCAAAAGTCACTTTCAGCACTGATTTTCCCCACACTTTTCCCTGCAGTGGCCAAAGCTCTGCTTGTTCAAGCAGGTCTGACCTGCTGAACCCCAGCCAGCGCTGGCAGAACAGCGAGCCCACGGTCAGAGACTTTTTTTCCATGTTCTTACAGGGGATAGAAAACTCCCAGACACCCCAATCCCCATCCAATCTTCTGCAGAAATCATTAGGAATCCCCTCTTCCAGCTCCCATCCCGGGGGGATGTGTTTATTGGGAACATTTCCATCTCAGCCTGCTCAGCTCTGTCAGGGTGAGGACTACACCTGCACGCTGGGGATGTCTGGAGTGGGCTTGGATTTTCCTCTGGGTTTTGGCAGGCAGCCCAGACCGCCTCCAAAAAGAAAAAAAAAAAAAAAGACTAGAAAGACCTCAGCATGTGTGAGGAACATGTGTTTCATTTGTTCAGGCCTGAGTGACGAGGGAAGGGGGTGAACACGGAGTCAGCCCAGAGGTTTGTAGGTTGGGAAGGGTTTTTACTCTGTCCTTCCCTCAGAACAGTGGAGAAAGGCAGGAAAATAGCAAAAGAGATTGAAATTACAGAGAAGCAGCAGCTTGAGCACCACCAGGTTGACAAGGACACAAACCCTGATCAGCCTCATCATCCTCTTCCTCCAGCTCCTGGGGTTTGGCTCAGATGAGCCTTTACTTCCCCCAAATCCACTGCAACAATCCAAACCCACGCACCCTTTTGTAAATAAAAAAGCAATTTTTTTCCTATTTATAGGCTTCTGCTGCAAAAAAAAAATTAACTTTTATGCAAATAGGACTAATTGGTGAATAACCTCCCACGTAGAACGAGGTTCCCAGGTGAGCAGGGAAGGAGAACATGCCCTGGTTTGGGCCAGGGCTCTCTGTCACGCTCTGCTCCCAAAAATCCATTTCACATCTTGCTCAGGGATGCTGCCAAAAACATTCAGCTGGAAACTTCTCCCCCAGAGCACAAGGGTTTGGCTTTTCCCTGCTGCTCAAGCTGAGGAAAATCATCTTTCCCAAACACATCCATTTGCTGCTCCTTCCCAAATCCCTTTGTGGTGCTTTTCCTGCCCCTGAAACTCCATCCTTGTCCCTGCAGATCCCCCTGTCCACAGCAGCCCTGCAAGCCTTGCAATGATGTCACTGGAGAAAGGAGCAGCTTTCCAGCATTACATCAGCCTGTCTGGGCTCAGCAATCAGCCTCCTGCTCCTCAGACTTTCCATGGAAGAAATTCACCCCCCTCCTCCCTCCTCCCTTCCAAGGAAGGGGGGAAACAAACTCCAAACGGAGCAAGGGCTGGAAGAGTAATGACCCCGCACCTCGGAGCATCCATCACCCCAATCGAGCCTGGGGCTGCTGCCTGCCAGCACTGAAACACACAGCTCTGCCAGGGGGATGTCAGGAACAACCAGCCACAGCTCCCCAAATCCCACAGAGTCCCTGAGGGGGTGGAAATTGCTCCAAAGGATGAGTTTTTTGCCTCCCAGAGATCGCTCGCTTTTCCTCCGGTTTTTACGCCCCCTTCTGCAGGAGGGACCTCAGGCCAGGGAAAGGGGACACAAGGTGCATGTCCCCTCCAGGCCAGCAGGGATGGAGAGCCCTGCAGCATCCCTGCCCGTGGCAGATCCCAATTTCCCCTCAGCATCCCTTTGGAAAACGCTCCTCCAAGCCAGCTCCTCTGCGGGAGCCCCTGGTACCCAACCATCGGGCTACAAACTGCTTATTTGAGGGATAATATCCAAAAAAGTGTTGATTTTCCACTGGCACATCCCAGATGCAGTGCCCAGGAGCAGCGGGGTGTCAGTGTTTCCTCAGACAGGGATGAGGTCCCACGTCCTCCACCAGGAATTCCCAGAGGGGATTAATCCCGGATTTTCAGGCCTAAGTGCCCCGTTTCCTCAGCATTTCCCACCCTTACCCAACAAAACCCTCAACAGTGCCATCCTGACCCCCAAAACTGCCCAAATCACCAAATTCCAGACTGGTTTGGGGTGGGAGGAACGTTAAAAATTCATCTTTCCCACCCCCAGTGGTGGTGGTGGCACCTCCTAAAACTGGGCCTTAAATCTGGACAAGCTCTAAGACCACGCAGCTTCCTAAGGCTGATGTTTCACTTGGCACTCTGAAAAGATAAATGATAGGCTGCAGGAGTGTTTGAAACATCAATAAAAGCACTTTTATGATCTGTTTGAACAATAAAGTGCTTTGTAAGCTATCAGAGGCCCACAGGCATTCGATACCAGCAAACTGCACTAATTATCCACACAGGCCAACACAGTTGCTTTGACAGTTCATGAAATGGAATTTACCACTGACCAAACCAAAAAAAAAAAACCAAAAAAAAAAAAAAACAAACAACCCACGGAAAAACCAACATAAAAAAAAAAAAAATCTCCAAAAAAAAAAAAAAGTGTATTTTGTAATCATGACTAACGAGGCTCCATCATTACAGGCAAGGCTGACCCAGTCACCAAGCTGGAGTGCAGGCCAGATGGCTGAACCTGCAATTACCCAGCGAATGGAAATGGAAAACAAGAGTTTCAGCAGAGTGTATGCAAACAATCCAGCTGATGTTTCCAGCCAGGCTCTCACTTTCCTCGCTGGCACCTGGCACTGAGGGGTCAGAGGAGCCAGCGCCACTTTGGGGCGCACGTGAAAGCACAGAGTCGCTTTTACAAGCTGGTTTGCAATTCTTATTCTGGCCCAGGTGCTGCCTCTCCCTCCCTGATAAAACCAGATGACGTCCCTGGGCACCTGTGTAAGGTGATGCTGTGGCTGAGCTGTTGCCAGACGGGGCCAAATTTCACATTTTTGATCAGATCGACTGCATCGCTTGGACTGCGGCCCCAAAAACCTCCCCGTTAATTGCAAACCCATCCCAAGGCATAATCCTCAATAACTGCAGACATTTTCTAGGCAGCACTGCTCTCCTGGAAGAGCCCAGAGCTGTGATTTAATCCATATGTCTCAAGTGCACCATTTTAAAGAGGATCCTTTGGAAAAAAAAAAAAACCAAAAATTAAAAAAAAAAAATAAAAAAAATTAAAAAAAAGCAAAGCAGAGGGAATGACGAGAAAACCAGCAAGCAAAAGGAGAATTATTAGGAGACTGGGGAAAGCTACAGACATCTTCAATAAAGATCCCTAAATGCTGGCTCAGGAGGTTTTATTTTCCATCCTCTCACACCGTGGTATATGGTGGTGGTGTAAAACATCCCCTCTTTGCACTCCCTGAAAGACTGCGCAGCAAAGGAGGTGAAATCAGATTTGGCAGGGCCAGCAGAGCAGGCAGCCAGCTCTGTAAATTACCTGCTTTCAGCAGCCTGCCAAGGCAGGGAGAGAGAAATGGGAACATGGATCCGTGGTGCATCCTGACACACAAATCCAGGTTAGTATAAACCTCTCCTTTTCAAAAATGTTTTTTTGAAGTTTAACGAAAATTTCATTAATCTGGGCTTTCCCCACTCCTTCCTGAGCCTCTGGGTTGGGCTCAGCTCGTGCAGGATGTGATGGGCCCAGCTCTGAGCTCAGCAGAGCTGTGGGGATGCTGCTGCTTTGAAGATCCCAGAATCCCAGGATTATTTAGGTGGGAAAAGGCTCCAAAACTGAGTCCAGCCTGTGCCTGACCCCCTGACCTTGTCACAAACCAGGGCCCTGAGTGCCACATTCGGGCATTTCCTGCACACCTCCAGGGATGGGGACTCCGAACCTCCCTGGTCAGCCCATTCCCAATGCCAGACCACCCTTTCCATGAAGAAATTCCTCCTGAATCAGGGAATTTCTTGCTTCTCCTCTATCAAAAGTGCTCCCCCACACCTTGGCACTGCTGTTGATGTTTGCACAGGACCCTCCAGGAACAGCCAAGACAGAGGTGCTGAGGCAAAATTGGGTCTAAATGTGAATTAGACGTGGATTTAGACCTGATTGATTTGTCCCTGGGAGCTGAGAAAGTCTAACTTAAATTACCACCAATTTCTCCAAGTTCACTGCACCCCAGCACATCAGTCCTGGGAGGAGAGGCAGAGTAAATCTCCTCCTGGAGTAGACAGAGCTGTGTGATGTGTTAACAGCAGATCTGCCTGCAAGAGGAGGCTCTAAAACTTCTCCATCCCCCAAACCAGCAAAAACCACCACAAAACGCACCCAACGTGCACAAAAATGTACTTTTATTTCTACCCCTTCCACTAAAGCAAAAGCTTTTGATCCAGCCTTACAAGCTCAGAATAAAATAACCGACAAAACTGAAAATAAGAGCACTTCCCAGAGATGAAAACACCACAGCCAAGAGCTGGGGAGGGGAGGAGGACGCCCTGACGAGAGTGAAATAAAATCTGGGATGATCAACCCCGGGGATAATTGGTTTTTTTAAGTGTAAACAAGGCCCAAGATGAAAAGAGAGGTGGCATTTGAACCCCAAGAGCAGCTGAAGGGCCCCAATGTCTGGGCTGGGAGCATTGATGTGTCTGTCCTGCTTTGTCCTGTGCTGCCTTGGAACTCTCAGCAGCCCTAAGAGCACCTCTGGCACCCTGCCCGGCCTCTCTGGCTCATCCCAAAGTGCTTTCCCTCCATTTCTGATGGCTTGATTTCACTCGTGGTCTTCACAAAAACAAACAAACAACAAAAAAAAAAAAAATCACAAAGGAGGAGAGGGAATCAAAAGCAGCATCTTTCAGCACCCTCCAGGGTGCTGTGTCCCATCCCAGGACAGGCTTTGGCACAATTTTTGTCAGCCCCTCCTGGCCACAGGTGCTGAGATCTGAGGAATCCACTTTTTTTTTTTGGGGTTTTACAGCACCAGCTACACCACTGAGACACACTTATGGCACTCAGCTGCACGAAATTAACTCCTCTTGTCTTCTAAAGGAGCCATAAATGACCTTAAAAAGCAATATATTCATGCCCTGAGCTTTTCCACACATGGGAAAAGTCAGTTCAGCCACTCCAGGCACTGCTGCAAACCAAGAGGGTCAAAACCCCACTTAACTTGTGGGCCAAGGCTGCAAAATTTTACACAGATGGACCAATAAAAATTGGCAGCAAAAGCAGTCGCTCGTTCCTAGGCTGTCCTCAGCAATTTTGCCAAAACCTACTCAATTTTTTACCCATGTCCACGCCACAATTTAATGATGCCAACTCCAGCTCTGGAGCCAGGGGCTATACAAGACTTTTCATCAGCACACAATAGTCCCTGGCTGGAAAATCAGGGGACAAAATGGGAAATCCAGCAGGAAAATGAAACAGCAAGGTCAGAACAAAGCTCATTTTGCTCATCACTGCAGTTAACACAGAGCTGAAAAGCAGGGCTGGGCCCCTCCCTGCTGCAGAAACCAAATTTCTCATTAAACTTCTTCCCTGAGATGCCCCCAGACAGCCCCATGAAGGGGTTAAATTCAGCCCATCCAGCCCAGGAATGGAAACATTTCCCTGCCCCAGACTTTGGGCAGCTCTTTTCCCCCACAGACATCCCCCAGCTGTGGGATATGGGATTCATTCCCCTGTTCCCTGCTGGGATCCAGCTGTGACAGAGCATGGGCAGAAATTGGGCATCCCCAGGGTGGTTTGGGAAATCTCCCTGGTTTTCAGGTTGAAAATGCTTTTTTTTTTTTCTGCAAAAGAGCCTTTCCCAAGCTTGCCCCTCTCTCTGTTCCTACACTCAACCACCAGGGCTTGGTTTCTAATTTATATTTAAAGGAAAGCAAATGAAAAGGAGTTTTTCCCTCTAAAACTGAGACACATTCACATGGCTTCACTCCCCCCAGTGCTGCTGCACCACAGGAACACCTCTGACTGCAGCACAGAAAGTTTATCCCCCACCACGGCCTGGATTTTTGTCCTTCCCTCTCTCCCTGAAAAAAAAAACAAAACAAAAAAAAAAAAAAAAAAAAAAAAAAAACAAACCCCAAAACTCTTTGCAGTCTCATCCCCTCAGACACAGCTTGAAACCTCCCAAGCCTGCAAGAACTCATCCTGCCATTTGTAAACTCCTGTTTACAACAAACCCAGCACAAAACTCAACTTGTACAACCTGGGCTCAGGGCTTGGCCCCTTTTCAACCCTCCCCAGTCCTGTACAGAGACCCTCAGAGCCTCCCAGCTAATTGAATTTTAATGAGAGGAAGTCATTTTTCCACTGGAAGAATGTTTTGCTAGAGAAATATTTTGAAACTGCTCTAACCTTTCCTGCCAGGCTTTTTTAAAAGTGGGGTTTTTTTGGGTATTTTTTTTTTTTTCCAACAGAACACGAGTGAGGAAGTTCCCATCCAGGCTCTTGAGCTGCTCCCCTCACAACCCCAGCCTTTCAATTATTACAGCTTCCAAAACAAAAAAGGGTTTGGGGTTGATTTCAGTCCTGACAAGGAGGATGTGAATTCCCAGTGCTTTACAGCTCCTGGGTGAGACAGAGCCAATCCCAGCCCTGTCTCCACTCCCACCCTCACCTCACTGGGTTATTTTAATTTCCAGCCAAAGTGACAAACACATCAGAGCAGAAAACCTCCTCAGCTGGGGTTTGCAGACTGGGTGGGACAGCAGCAGCTTCATCTCCTGCACGTGCTCCAGAAATCCTCAGCTTTCCAGGAACACAGAAACGGAACCCATTGTTCTGAGCCTGCACGCTTTCTGCTTAGCCTTGCAGAAAGGAGACAGGAGGGGCCAAAGGAAATGGAGTTATTGAGATATGAAGGAAATTAGGTTCTAGTCCACTGCCTTCAGAAAAGCTTCTTTCACCCCAGTTAAAGCTGCTGGTGGCTTCAGTGGTGCGTGAGGAGGCGACCAAAAAAAAAAAAAAAAAGGAAAAAAAGGATAAATATCAGAATTAGGGGGGGTTTCTATCCACCTCATGTAATATCAGCACATGTAAGACACAAAAAAAAAAATAAAATTTCTAATTAGCCAGTTCTCATAAGTGCCAGCAAGATCTTGTAGCTGCAGCTCACAGCCAGAACAGGCAAAAGGCTCCTTTCTACCCCAAAACTGAGGAGGTCCTGATGCCTTGGGAAGGCTGACTTAGATCAGAGACTGGAGTGAGCTAAAGGATAAAGCAGGGATTTATTAAAAGGCCTCACTGGATCCACCTTGGGCAGCACAAGAGCCCAGCCAGGGCTGCACCCAAGATGAACCAAAATGGTCCCAAAATGGTCATGGGGTCTCTCACTTTTATAACTTCTGCTCCATTTGCATATTGGAGTTAATTGTCCAATTACAGCTTTAGGTTATCAAGTCCCATCCTGCTTGTTTTTCTCTCTTCATTCCACGTTGTTTCTGCTCTTGGGCCTGAGATTTGGATCATTTGTCCTTGGTGCCCAGCTGGAGCAGGAATTGTTTTGTCTCCCTGCTCTGTGCACAGAGCTCACCATCCCCTCATGTGAAGCCCAGACCCACACACTAAAGCAGAACAGAATGTGAAAAATATAAAAGCTAAACCCTGAAGCATCAGTCCCACAGCCCCTCGGGGTTTAAAGCCTTTTCAGCAAGGGAGCCACGGCCATGGAAAGGGCCAAAAGAGGAGCAGGGAGCACCATGAACTCCTGGATTCAGTTCCCTCCCTGGCAGAGGAATCAGCTGTCCCAAAATCAGGTGAGCCCTAAAAGCCACCTGGGAATCCCCCAACTTTCAGGGGCAGTTATGGAAATCCTGTTATTTCACAAAATGAAAGTGCAGGTTTTTCATCCAGGATGTGACACCAAGTCCTTCCAGTGGATCTACTGGACCTGAGCTGGAGAAGAACTCACCACTTCCATGCAAAACATGTATCCAGCGCCAAAACACAGCATCCAGCGCCAAAATATTCGGCAGAACATCCAACACTTGCAAAAGACACTCCAGTTTCCATTAAACCCAGCTTTTATTTTCCATTTTAATTGTTCAACTTCCCAGGGAATGTCTCTTAATTTAATACCATTTCGAGATCCAGGCCTCACTCTGTAACTGGGATTTTGGCAGATATTTTCAGCCCAGGCATTCCTGCTCTGTTTACAGCAGAGCAGCTCCCAGATGTTGGTAATATTAAACAGACTGGAACTTTCCCTCTGAGTGACAGCAAAATGCAGGCAAGAACTGGCTTTGCTATGGCTCTGATTAGCCAGGGACAGGAGATATTCCCATCCCTTTGCTGGGCTGGGGAGGCCCAGGAGATCCTCTAAATAAATTCCATAAAAATAAAGAGCTAGAGATCAACAGGGCTTGGTTTGCACCCCATTGCACTCGGTGCTGGTTTTAGGAAGCAATTCCAGCTCACAAGAAAGATCAGGAACGGGATTCTCATCCCCACGAAAGCCTCACAAGTGCAGCAGAGCACAAAAGTTGATTTTGCCAGGGAAATGCAGACATTAAACAAGCTGCTGAACGATGGGAAAAAGCTTCTCCCATCTGTACCTTGTCTATAAATAATGCTCTGCCTCTCTGCTTCTATCACAGGAGCTCACGGGAACGTCCCACCCCTCAGGAATTTGCTTTGCCTTTGGAAGCAGAGTGTGGGAGGTGACAACCAAGCCAACCAAGCTGTCAAGGAGAGTCCCCTCGTGTCATGGACCAAAAGAACCAGGAATCCGTGGCCAATGAATGGAAAAAGAGCAAATTCCTACAGCCCCAGGGTGAGCTGGGACTTGGGAGGGAGCTGCTTCCCTCAGCCTTCATTCACTGCCCCTGCAGCTCTAAATCCCAGCACGGGGACGAATGAAAACCTTGTGAGCCCTTCCCAGTTTAAATGTGCCAAAAGCTCCAAAATCCCAGTGTAGAGATGGTCCAGAACCCCAGCAAGGGCTTGAAACCAGACAACCAGAGGAGCTCACTCCACCAAGGCCACCTGGCCCCCAGTTTTCATCAGTGCTATGAAAAATCGAAATAAAAACTTAAAAATCACAAACAACAGCGTTCTACTATGGAAAAAAAATCCCCCAAAAATGTCAGAAACGAGCTGGAAGCGTCTCATCATCCCTGTGGAACAGCTCCAGAGCTGCTCCTTGCCGTGGCTCACCTCAAAGACCTCCTCATCCAATATCCTGGTGCCGAACACGATGATGCCGTTGACGTCGATGATGGGATGCTCGCTCCGGTCCAGGAACTTGGTGATTTTCTTTTTACAGTCCAGAACCAAGGTGACGTTTTTCTTCTGCACACTCAGAGCCACTCGGTGCCACCTGCGAGAACACAGCCCACAGACGTGTCAGGCCCAGCCCCGGGCTTTGCAGGACAAGGCAATGATTGTACAAAAAATGAACTTTCGGGAATTGATGCTCTGCGAACTTTCGTGGAAATCCTCCCTGGGCAGAGCCGAAAGGGTTGGTTGGCAAGAGAAATGCTGATTGACAGCTTTCATCCCTCCAAATCAGGCAGGAGAGGGCCAGCTCTGGCTTCAACAAGAAGCAGGGATAAAACCACACCGCTGTCTCCCTTTTCCACCCTCTTTTTAAGCCCTGCACAAGCCTCAGCGTGGATTTTGCAAGACAAACTGATTTTTTTTTTTTTTTTTTAAGTCCCTTCGCAGGAAAATCAATGTTCCTATCCCCACAAGTACCAGACAGCAGCGCCAACTGCTCATTTACCATTCTTACAGATGTCAAATTAATTCACCAAAGGCCAAAATGACAGACTGGGGCACCTGTCAGCTGCCAGGGGGGGTGCAAATACATTTCTACAGGCACGATTCCTATTTTATACAATGTTCAACATGCTGGCATCGACACAAACAATGAACTGTTTTTTTTCCTTGGTGCACAAAATGTCACTTACTTGCCATCTGCTAGGTTAATGCCTCTAAAGAGAGGATAGTCTTCTGGGCCTGGCTTTCCTGTATGGTCTTCATACAGGAATACAGGAGATCTACCCAACTCCACACCAATTTGCTGGATCCCTTGCTCATTGTAAATTGAGATCAAGAAGGACTGACCTCCTTTCTTCGCTTTTACAGTGGTTAGAATGGAGAAGTCCTCTGGGAAGGGGGAAGCTGGAGTGGAAAAGCAAAGAGGTTAGTGAGGTTTCCTCGGAAATAATCCCTACATCAGCAGTCCTGTTGTCTGAGAAGCCATGGCTGGTTTGTCTCCGGAGGTGTGCACATCAGCAGCCCCAAACCTTTATATAGGGCCAGGTGAAGAGGTGGCTTTTCCCCAAATACTCTGGGGTGAAACCCCTGTGCTGGGGAAACAAAAGTTCCACAAAAGTCCTTGGCTTAAATTTGCATTATTTGCACCCAACCCTTCCAAAAGAAGCTCCCCTAAAACATTTTAGGATACAAGGTAAAAACTGCCATGGGGTGCTCCAAATGAATTTAAGTTGTCGAAGGGACAGAGGAAATCAAGCATCAACACAATCTTGAAGGGTTTTTTTTATTTAAGGGAGCAGAGAACTGCATCAGGATTTGCTCATTCCAGATGAGAACAGAGGATTTCGTGGGTTTGGCTTTCAGGGTTGCTGCAGACACACACACACACACACACACACACACACACACAAAAAAAAAAAAAATCTGAAAAAGGAAATAAATCTGGCAATCAATAGAAAATGCTAATTTGTCTGCTTATTAAACAGCATCTCATTTCCTGTCCGTTCCTCCTCTCAGGAAAGAGCTGTGTCTGATCACAGGTGATTTCTGTCTTTATTTCTGCAAGGTTTGGAGGATTAAAGTCTGTCAGTACAGGGTCAACCTGCAAGGCCAGGCAAACACATTTAAAAAGTTTCAATCTGAGCATCACCCTCTTGCAGAAACCCAAATTCCTCCCCGCTCTTTGGGTTTCTCTGCCCTTTGGACTGAAAAGTAATGAGCCCAAACTGAAAAGCCTGCAAACAGGGCAGCTTGAAAACCACCAGAGCATTCATAAAGAAGATTTCTTGATCAAATTATACACACAACCCCCCTGATGCTGCATTTCAGAGCATGGGGCTTGCAGGGAGTCTCCCTTTGGAGGTCCAGGCTCTCCAAACCGAGGGTTGCTTTGCACCTCTGCAGAAATCCTCCACCCCAGCAGGGCAGAGCAGAGTGGGGCAGCCCCACCGTGGGCTTTGTGACACGTGTGGCCCTGGTGGCACCCAGGGAACACAGGGATCCTGTTTAAACTGCAGATGTGCAGCCAAATAAACCACAAAAACCAACAAGCACAGCGCCCAGAAGCTTCAAATAGATTTTCTTCACCACTTTTGGTTTTTCCTAGAGGGGGTTTTCACCCAGGGAGGGGATGAGGAACGTGGCAGTGGGGAGTTCTTGGCACCAAGCAAAGCTGGAGTTCAAACACAGGAGCCCTGAGCTCATCCTCTTCCTCTTCTGACTGGGAGGTGCTTTAATTTTTAGGGACAGAGTTCTTTTAATGTATTTATCTGCCTACAGCAGGGAAGGGGATGAGGCAGGAGCTGCATCAAAACTGGAACTGCTGCAGAGCAAAGGGAGAATTCCAAGGGGATAACTGAGGATACCTATGGAGAAACACTTTGTACCAAGTAAATCCCCCTCACCTTGGGTACATGACATTTGGGAAGCAGCAGGAAGCAGCAGAGAGGCCTCCCCATCAGGAATTAAATGCCATTATATTCTGATTTATCCCCAGGACTCAGCCCCAGATATTTGGCAAAAGCAGCTCTGATTTTGGTGCCTCCCACAGGATGGCCTGAGCTTTATCTCCCTCCCCTGTGCACAAACCCTCCTGGAGGACTGAGGCAGGACCATACGCCTTCCTGGCTCCAATTACAGCCTACAGATTTGGGCCTTTTATGTAAAATAGTTCATGTCCAAAATTTCATTATGAACCCACAATACAGTACCTTTCAACTTGGCCAAGCTGCCAACTCATTAAAAAGCTGCTTTTAATTTTTTTTTTCATTATTATCAAAATGTCTCCATGGTGATGCGAGTTTCTCAACCCAAATAATCATAATGGATGAATTATAGCTGACATTACTCTGTTACTGCTCTGCTGTCCTGGCAAAATAACAATGCCTGCACTGTCAGAGGCAGAAATGACCCGGGCTGCTGAACGAGGGATGAAAACACATCCCCACACACACCAATACTGATAAATACACGGCCATAAGTACACCAAGCAGGGAGAAATTGACCCAAATCCCTCCAAAACAATGGAGACACCCCCCAAACAAAGGCTTTGGGATGGAGTCCTCCTCTTGGATTCACTCCTCAAACGAGCTCACGCTGGGAGATGCTGCGCATCCATGGCTGGGTCTGGCTGGTATCCTCCTCCCACCCCGTGGCCAAAACCTCCCAAACTCGCCCTGTGGGACCTCCCAGAGCACGGGGGGGGGAACCCCCAGTCGTGCTGAAGCTGCAGGAGCTCCAGGGTGGGCATGGCTGAATCCATGGGATGCTCCAATGGATGAGCCTGAGGCAGGCTGAGCATCTTCTTGCTTGAGCACGGTGATTAAAGGCTCTTGTAGAACCTCGTGGTGTTCAAAACAGGGCTGGTTTGGACCTTCTTCCTAACCCAGGTCTAGCCAAGCACAGCCTAAACCAGAGTCCTGCTCCTGAGACCTTCCTCCTAACCCAGGTCTAGCCAAGCACAGCCTAAACCAGAGTCCTGCTCCTGAGACCTTCCTCCTAACCCAGGTCTAGCCAAGCACAGCCTAAACCAGAGTCCTGCTCCTGATCTGGGAAGGGCAGGAAAGCTGGAGCTGCTGAACAGCAGAAGTCAGAGAAGCAGTGAGCTGATCCCGTTCCTGACACAAACACAAAGAGAGAGGTGGCATTTCCCGAGCCTTTACACTTTTCCTCTTCAAAGCAAAGCTGGTTTCCAGTGGTGTCACCAATTTCTGGCCTTTTCCTTCATCTGAGGAGACTCTCAGCTGTGCAATGACTTGTTTTCCTCAGGGGTGACTATTCAAGCTCTAACAGAGATTTCTGAGAAGGCAAATGACAACTGCAAATTTGATGGAAGCACACAAATGACATTTTGCTGGCTGCCACTGAAACCCTTGCCTTTCTTGCTTCTTTTTCTCTTGCTTTTCTTTGTGGAAAAGCACAGATTTTGTTGGGAAGCAGGACTTCTTCAGGAAGCCAGGACAAAAAGCATCCCAGCAGATTTTTTTCACTCTTTTGAGCATGAAAAAAACAAGTTTTGTGTGTGTGTATATATATATACACACATACATCTTGCTTTGCTGGCTGTGGCAGCAGAATGCAAAGCCCATGAAATTACATCTTAGAAAAGCACCAACTTCTAATTAGCACAAAATATTCTGTGCAGAGCATGTTTGCCAAGGGTGCTGTGGAGCAGAGAGGGAAAGCTCTGCTCCAACCCACCCTCCTGGTGACACAAAAGCCCTAAAACCACATTCCCCTGGGACGCTGCCCTGCAATTACTTTGTTATCTTTATCCCCTCTCTCATTTTGGGGGTGGGAGCTGAAGTCACGTCTTGTTAAAGAGATGAGGAAACATCCGTGGATCTGCTGGAAAACACTGGGAGTTCTTCACTTGGCTCTTCCCTATTTCCTGAGCAAGCAGCAGAGGAGCCTCAAGGACTCTGGAAGTTTTCAAAGTGGGACTGAGCTGCTCCAAAGCCCCCATGGTTGTCCAGGAGATGAAATGATGGAAAAGTTGCTCCATAACTCGATCCAGATCTTCTCACCCGAGGAAGATGCAGACCAAGAACTCAGTGAGGGCGAGGATATAAAAGTAATAAGGTATAAAAGAGGCAACCAAGGAAACCTTCAACACTGAGTTCTCTCCAGGGACCAGGATTCAGTTCTCTGCTGGCACCAGGACTCAGCTCTCTCCAGGGACCAGGATTCAGTTTTCTCCAGGCCTCAGCTCTCCCCTGGGACCAGGACTCAGCTCTCTGTGCTTGTGTTCCCTATGTCAGACCTGCTGTGATCCAATCCCCTTGTTAAACAATCAGCCAGAATCTTCCAGCCTTGTTTTCACTCCCTCAGTTCACCTCCATTTGCTGGTTTCTGTTACATAAAAGTGACCAGGCAAGACTTCACAGTGGCTACAGAAACTACTGGCAAGCTCTCAAATCCACTCCAGTTGGATATTCCAAACTGGAACCTTTCCTTTGAACACTTTTGAGCTTGTGGACACCAGGCCTAAAACTTTAAGTCATTTCAGGAACGTGACATGAAGGGACAGGAAGGCACAGCCTGTCCAGCTGGGCACACAATGACTTTATCTGTGATCAGAAAGAACTTTCCTGCCCTGGGCACCAATAAAGACAAATTTAGGGTCTGGTTTGCCCTTCTGCAGACATTTAAACCCAGCTTTAGGCCAGACTGAGCAGCTCCTTTGCTAAGGGCTGCCCATGCAATGATGTCCAGCCTGTCACATGCTGCTCTCAGCTGTCCTCACATCAGGCTCAGTTTTTAGGTGAGACACAGCCTGTGCTCCTGCTCACCGTGGCTTAAATACAACTATTGTCACAGCAGGATAATGGTGAAGGCTGGAAATAACCTCAGCAACGAGGGAAGCACAGGAGGGGAGGGTTGGAAGCACATCCTCAGCCCAGCCTCAAAGTCTTCATTTGTGCCTCTGCCAGGCTGGGGCTGAGGGCTGCCAGGGTTAATTAAGAAGCATTGATGGTGGCACAGCCCATTAGATCTGATTTAGCCAATCCATTCATCCCCTCTCAAGCACTGAGGGAGGACGTGTGTGCCTGCTCTGCCTAAATCCCACACCAGGCACAAGCAGCTTCCTTCCTTTCCTGCCAAGCCTGCCTCAGCAAAGGCACTTTTCTCATCCAAGCCCTGCCATGCCCAATCCCAGCCTTCCCCCAGGTGAAACAGGGACACCTGGGTGGCTTGGGAAGGAAGAATTCTGGTGGTGCAAGGGAGGAGTTTGGGTCCATCACTTCTTCTTACAAACACGTAGTGATAACGGCCTGAAAAATTCAGCTCAGGCAGCAATGAAATGGGCAGTGCTCTTCAAGGGCTTTGTGCCTTCCTCTGATGAGCCTCCCCTCCCCTCAAAGAGCCTTTCTCAGGAAATCTCTTCCTGTGGGCCAGCCTGTTATTTCCATCTGGTAATTATTTGTATTAGGAGAGACAGAACCCGACCCCTCTGTGCTTGGCACTCCCCAGGCACAGAACAAAACCCAGCCTGGGCTCCTCTGCCCCCAGCTGGGTGCCACCCTGTGAGAATGAGGGAGGAGGAATTTTCCAGTGTGGGAAAATTGGCACTGCAGTGACAGCCACCACCTCGTGCAAGCACAAGGATAAAAGGATATTATTTGATGGCTGGAAACCTGCAGCCCCCTGCAGCAGCAGAAGCACTGCAAGCACACTGGGGAAAGGAAGGAATCAGACATTTCCATGGGACAAATAAAAAGCTGGACTCACCAGGATACAGCTGCTTTGTTGGGGCACTGAGCTGAGCATCTTTTGTTACTCTGTAAGCAACATCTGCTTCTTTTGAAGATCTTCTGCTTGTGCAAAACCCCGTGGTTTTTGTGATACCATCAGGTAAATTATGAAAATCTAACACCTTCAAGAGGTCTGCGGGTTCAGCTGCAAAGAGAAGAGGAGAAAGAAGAATTAGGAGGCAACACTGCTGGGCTCCAAATCGGGCTTGCAACACACAAATCAATCATCAGAACCTTAAACCCGGCTGAAATGTGCTTTCAATCCAAGGTTAATGGCAGCTTCAGAGCAGGGACATGGTCAAAGGTTCAGGGCAGAGAGCAGCAGCAGATCAGCTGTCTGCACCAGGGCACGGCGCAGAATGCACTGCCCTGCTTGCCCCAGGAGCTGCATTTTCCTGGATGTCTTCAGCCAGCATCCATCACTCATTACATCCTGGAGATTAAGCACTAGGCAGGAAATTCCTGGTCTGAGGGAAAGGTGTAAAATCAGGAATTTCCCACCACACCAATACAAACCTTCCCATTCTTCGCTTGAGGCAAAAAAGTTATTTGGAAACAAGCACCTAAGCAAGCTTCCCTGAGGGGAAGAGACCGTGCAAAATAATAAATAATTATAAAAAATTATAATAATAATAAATAAATTTAAAAAACAGGGTGCCTGGGATGACAGGAAACCCCATGGGGAATGTTTTGGGATATGAAGCGAGGTGAGGAGGCAAAGATGCTGCACAAGCCCTCCTCAGGCAGCTCGAGTCCAGGCAATTCCCACCACATCATCCCCCAGGTATTCCATGATATTCAGCAAAATTCCTGCACCCAAACCTGCAGCTGGATGGCCAAAAATCCACATGTGCTTCACAGAAAAGGGGGAAAATCTGAATTTTGACTAAAGGCAGGCAGCAAAAGACTCCTTTCCTCACTCACATCCCATCAGGCTCCAATCCCCAGGCACTAATTAATGAGGAGACCTTGCCTGACATCCCACACCAGCACAGGCAGGGCAGCTTCACCTCCACATGTTCAGGGCTCTGGGACATCAATTAGGCCATGCAAGTGATGCATCTCATTAACTTCCTAATCTGCATCTCATTAACTTCCTAATCTGCATCTCACTCACCTCTTAATCTGCATCTCATTCACCTCCTAATCTGCATCTCATTAACTTCCTAATCTGCATCTCATTCACCTCCTAATCTGTTCAGCAGAGGTGGAAGCTCCAGAAGGGGAACAGCCAGACCTGACTTTAAACCTTTAAATGAAATTGTTCTGAATTTTGACTCAGTAGCTGGAGCCAAATGGTGTCAGAATCATGAACCGGCCCAGCAGGGCCCAAAGCAAACTGGGCTGTGCTGGTTTTGGCTGGGGGAGGGTTAAATCTCCCCCTAGCAGCTGATACGGGGCTGCATTTGGGGTCTGGGCTGAACACAGGGCTGATAACGCCGGGATGTTTTCATCACTGCTGGGCAGGGCTTGCCCAGACTCAGAGGATTTTCTGCTCCTTTCATCAGCCTGGGGGTGCACAAGGAGCTGGGAGGGGCCACTGACCCAAGGGATATTCCATGCCCTATGGAATCCTGCCCAGAGTGGTGGGAAGTGGGAAAAAGAGGGGCACACTTGAAGTGATGGTGTTCTTGTTCCCCAAAAAATCATTGTCTGTGATAAAGTCCTGCTTTGCATGCCCATGGGGGGAAGAATTCCTTGCTTTACCTATTAAACCACCTTTATCTCAACCTAAAATTATTTTTCCCCCCACTTTTTATAATTCTCTTCTTTTACCTATTAAAGTGCCTTTATCTCAACCCACAATTATTTCCCCCCCCACTTTCTCTGATTCTCTTGCCTTACCTATTAAATTATCTTTATCACAAACCACAAGTATTTTTTAACACTTTTTCTGATTCTCTTGTTTTACCTATTAAATTGTCTTTATCTCAAACCACAATTACTTTTAACACTTTCTCTGATTCTCTTGCTTTACCTATTAAATTATCTTTATCTCAAACCACAAGTATTTTTTAACAATTTTTCTGATTCTCTTGTTTTACCTATTAAATTGTCTTTATCTCAACCCACAATTATTTTTCTTAACACTTTTTCTGATTCTCTACCCCATCCCACCTGGGGAAGGGCTGCATCCTGTCCATCAGCACCAACAGCAGTGGGAAGAAAGTGCACGAACAGAGCTTTTATAATATCAGAGATTTTGGCTACCAGGAAGCTCAGCCCAATGTTTGCACAGAAAATGGATGTCCATTGTTAGGCAGCTCTTAAAATTTTCCACAATCTTGAAAAATTGGGCTCTCAATGAGAGATTACAAACACACGGCAAAGCCAAGGGAACAGTGCAGATAACAAAGGAGCAGAGGGAGCCTGGCCTGAGCAGCAAACAGCTGCAATATTTCCTCATCCCTCGTCCTCATCAGGCACTGCGTGGATGACACGTTTGTCTAAGCTGTCCTTGCCACTTGGATCTTCCCCCTGCCTTCAGCCACGTTTTATTCCACGCAAAATATCTGCACATCTACAGCCCAAGCTGTGCTTGAGCAACCAAAATGCAATAAATCCCATTCCAGCCACATCCCTGTGCTCCAAGAGCTGCCTCCAACTTTGATTTAGGGTGGAGAGGAGGGGGAAAAGGGGGAAGGGATGTGAATTCCAGACTCCTGACATCAGCTGGGTCCCCGTGCCAGGTGTGGGGGGTTGGAGCTCTGAGTGCACATCAGCCAGCCAGAGGTGCCTGCAGGAACAGGAACATCTGCAGAGGGATCCGTCCTCAGCATGGATTCATCTCTAGGGATGAAAGTGCCTCTGCACTGGGAGCTGGTGGAGCTTCAGGGGGGCTTGACCCTCTCCAGGAGCCACCAGCCACAGGTTTGGAGCCCTCTGAGCCACCCCAACCCATCCCCAGCGCCCTGGTGGGGCATTTCGTGTCCCTAAAGGATGATCCAAGCAGCTGCACTGCCTCCAAACACTGCAGCTGACCCCCACTCGCCAGAACACCCCCTGTGCCCCCCAGAACACGATGAATTAGGTCAGAGTGAGATATTCCAGCAGAAAACCAGTCTGGTGGTGCCCAAAGCAGCTGGAGACCAGGCAGGAGAGGGAAGCACCTCTGTTCATTTTTGTTACGTCTGGAGCTAAGTTGCTGTACTTTAAACCAGACCTTGGGGCCTTTACTAGCTGATGCAGTTTCTTAAGGCACTTAAAATGTATTTTTACTTCCTTAAAACTTTAACTTACACTTACACTTACTTAAAACTTCAACCTACACTTCTACCTCATATCTACGTGGCTTAATATATCTTCATTTCTCTGAAGGCTTTAATTCAAGCCCTGCATTCATCTCTCTCTCTCTGAGGAGCTCAGAGATGCTCGCACTCCACCAGTGCCCCAGCTCTGCTGGAAACCAGAGAGCAGCTGAGGAGCCAAAGCCCCGCAGCCCCCTGGTCACTGAGCAGGATCTCAGCAGCAGGAGAAGCCCAGCTCTGCCCACACAGACGAGCTGCACACAGGAGCAGCTCTCATTCCTGCCCAGCCAGGCAGTTCAGTTATTTCCTCGGGGTTTTGCAGCCAAATCCAAGCTCGGCCTGGCTTTGCAATCCAAATGAAGCTCCTGCAGGAGCTGCGAGGGCGCCGTGCACAGGAGGACAGAGACCTGACTGAGCCAGTTCCAGGGGATCTCCCACAGCTGTGCTCTGGGCTTGGCCTCCATCTGAGAGAGCTGAAGGAGCTGGTGCTGTATGAAAGCTTCCTTTTCACTCTCTGGGTGATGAATAACATCCCTGTGCAGCATCACACACAGGAGCATTCTCTGCCCGAGGTGCACAGGGCTCCCCAGAGGGAGCAGCTCGGGGTCCCTGCTGGCTCAGCGTGCCCAGCACACAGAGAGACAAACCCCAAACGCCCCAAATGAGACCAAAATCAGGCCAGAGGCTGCACCAAAAACCTGCAAAGCCCTGGAATAAAACCAAAAAGGAGCTTGACTTGTCATTTTAACACAGCAGAGGTGGCAGGGCTTAAATGTGCTCTGCAATGCCCAGAGAAGAAACAGCAGGGCAGAGCACTGGAGGAAGGGACAGGGAGATAAAAATTAGTGCCAGAAGTTTGGCTTTTTCTTCATTTCCAGGGAAATGTGGAACAAAGGGATTGTCCCATCCCCGGGAGTGGCCAAGGCCAGGCTGGGCAGGGCTTGGAGCAGCCTGGGCTGAGGGAAGGTGTCCCTGCCCATGGGATCTTCACCACTCCATTCTGTGGATGACTTGAGGATGAACCAACAGTGGCAAAAAGAGGAACTGAATCCCCAATTCCTCCATCTCAACAGTTAATCACCATATTTCTGTGATCACCTGACTGTAATTCTTTAAACACCTGTTGAAACCTGCATCAGAGCCTGCTGCTGTTAAGTTTGTAACTCTACCCTCACCCAGCAGTGGCCAACAGAGATTTTATTCTTTCTCCCACTTCAATATTAGAGCAAACCAAGCAGGATTCTTCAGAAAAAAACCCTGGCTTTGGGCTGGACATCCACCTGCCACCACCACCACAGCCAAACCCTGCTCTTGGACTCAGCCAGGCTCCAAAACCCCCCCAGAACTCCAAAGGAAATCAGAATTAAAGCCATTATTAACACTCACCAGTGAATATCTGCGCCCACCAAACCCCCCTGCCTGGGAGCAAACCTCGTTCCCAACTCTCCTTCCCCTGACTGTTCTTTAAGACAAATTTTTAGAGGAAAAGATGCCTTAAACCCTGCTGATCCTTCAGGATATGTGCAATAACAAAAAGGATTTTATTTCAATCCATTACACCTGTCAGTCACAGAGCTCAGCACAACCAGCCCTGCTTCAGCCACTGCTGGTCAGGGAAATGCTTTCTCCACTCAATCATTATCCAAAGTTTCATTTCCCCATCCTAATTTTTGCTTTCCTCTCCTAAATCCATCTTCCCTGGCCAAGGGAAAATAAGGAAAAGAATTAACTATTATTCTCCCCTCAAAAAAAAAAAAAAACCAACAAAATGACATCAAACCAAACAACCCCAAATAAAACAAAACAACAACAAAAAAAACCCTACAGAAAACCCCAAGAACCCAATGGAAACGTTGCTCTGGAAATTCAGTGCAGGATGGGAGCTGCAGCTCCTGCAGAGCACGCTGAAAATCCCAGCCTCAGCCAGAAGTCATTAATCCAAGCCATATTTATGCTTGTAATAATCATTTTTAACACCTTGAACAACCCCAAAGCGCTGCCATAAGTCACTGATGTGTTCCTTGTGCATATCCGTGCTCCCAGTGCCTGAAAAAATTACAAATTGCAAGCAACAGACCTCAAAACAAATCTCATTTTTCAAGGTCTTTAATTAAATCCTGATCCCACGGAGTTCAAACTCGTCACTGAGCACCACCAGTGCTGGGAACAGACATTCCCAGTGCTGGCCCAGTTCTCCCAGTGCAGGGAACTGGGCAGCACTGGGCAAAAGGAAAAGCCAGGCTTTTAAACAGAGTCTGGATTCCAGGGAATTCTAAAGCTGAGCTCTGCAAAGCCTGGTCTAGGGAAAGTAGAATGAGATGAGCTTGAAGGTCCCTCCCAACCCAAACCAGTCTGGGCTTCTGTGACAAAATTCAGGGGATTTCCTGGAATCTTTCCTCAACTTTTTGCCATCCACCACCCTTCAAAGTGGAAAGAATTCATCTGGAGACACAAATTTCCTGTGCACAGCTGCCCTGTTGGTGTTTCTGAGACATCTGGGGGTCTGCAGGAGGGGTGGGCAGCCTGGAACAGGAGAATTTTCTTCCATATTCAGATTTGGAGCGGGCAAAGGACATCCCAAAAACCTCCAGGGCTTTGTGAGGCAGCTCTTCCCACGCCGTGGTTTGTGTGCAATGGTTTGAGGCTGCAAGGTGAAGAGTGAAAAAGCTCCCAGCTTTTTCAGCTCATTCCAGGTGCCCTCTCCAACTTCCTCACCATTTCCCAGCAGCCCCACCAGTCCAGGCTGGGGATTTGCATCCCAGGGATGCAGATTTGCTGGGAGTAAAGCTTTGGTTTTTGCTGTGTATGAGCAACAACAGAAAATTGTCGTTTATCTGCCAGCAGGCAGTGCCAGCAGGTAAAGCCAATAAGGATCTTCCATTTCAGGAGTAGTGAAAAGAATTTCAGGACACCTCCCACTGTCCCAGCTTGCTCCAAGCCCTGTCCAGCCTGGCCTTGGACACTGCCAGGGATGGGGAATCCACAATTTCTCTGGACAACCTGAGCCAGGGCCTCCCCACCCTCCCACAGAAGCTGTTCCATATTTTTAAGGTGAAGGAAATGTTTTCCAGCAGAAGCCCAAGCCATGAGGGGTCAGAGCAGCTGAGGAGGGACAGGAGGAGCCATTGGTGACCCCAAAGCTTCAATCCCAACCTGCAAAACCCATCCAAGGTCGGGGTCCCTCCAGGAAGAAGCAGAGAATCCCCATGGCACAGGGACTGGTGCTCCACTTTGCTCCAAAAAAAAAAAAAAAACCAACCTTCTCCTTCCAGCTTTACCAGCCTTCAAGCCCTTTTTCCAAGGTATTTTTAGCCCCAAATAAACACTCAATTATTGCCTTTGCAGGGTCCAGCCCAGGCAGGGCAGAGCCCTTTCCCTGGGCTCCGGGTTTCTCACTCCCCAGAGGTTGCCTTGAACATCTGGGCTTAGATTTGGAATTAAAACCAAGAGGTATTTATATATTACATCCTAATTTAGGGATATTCTATTATTCCTAGAGTTCCTGTGTCAGATCCAGAAGAAATAAAAGCAAGTGAGGACTGAAAGCTGCTTCCCCCTTTTTTTTAATGGAGCTGGGAGTCTCCTTTTCAGGCTTCTGGGATTTCAACAATTTTGACTCCTTATCTAAACACTTTTCACCACAGCTGACCTGGCTGCAGCCCTGGGACAACTGACTAGAACAGGGTGGCAGAGGCTAAAATAAAACAGGGTCTAAAGGAAGGAGATCAGGCCCCAGCTGCTGTTGCTCCAGCATCCTTTGGATGAGCTTAACAGAGCCTCTTAAATTCCTCAGCATCCCAGCAGCCCAGTAAAACACAATTATTTATTTGGGCAAAGAGAAAAGGCATTTTAAGGAGGAGAATTGAAGAATGTGAGCTGCAGGATTGAAGATATTAAAGGTTGTTCCTTAGGAAGGGGTAGAATAGAGGGAATTTAAAAAAAAAAGGCAGCTATGGAAGGGGCCAGAACTCATCTGCTCCTCCCGAGAGCTACCACAGAGCTGTGTCAATTCACACTGCTCCAGATTGCAGAATATTTCACCAATGACTCATGACATCCCCTTATTTATTTATTTTTCCTTTTAAAAAAAGCCCAAATAGTCCCAACTGGGAACAAAGGAAACCATTATGCAGAGTCAGATTGGAAGGATCCTACAAAAATCCCAAAAGGAAAAGAAAGAAACCCAGAACTGACACTGGAGCAGCTCAGACGCTCCATGAAATCCAAAGGATCAAAAAATCCCTGTTCCTTTGAGCAAAAATCCTTTTCTTTTTTTTTTTTTTTTAATAATCAATCATTTGGGTTTGTAACAAAGCCACGGTGTGAGCAGCTAACAGTGAGCAAAGAGCAAGGTTTTCCTTCATGGAATATCACGAAACAATCTGCTGCAAATTCCATGCCAAACTTACAGACACAACGCCCAGAAATCAGGCAAACTTCGAGGATTTGAGGGGAAATCCCAGCCCTGTTCAAGGGCTGCAAGAATCCCACTTGTTTTCAGAGCTGAGGATTTGGGATTCTCCCTCGGGAAGGGGGAAGAAGAATCCAGCAGTGAAGGGATGGCTCCGAGGAGGAGGAGGAGGATGGGCTTTTCCAGAACAATCCCTGTCCCACGCCAGCCTGGGAGGCAGGACATGGCCTGTTAGGGTCAGTTGGTGAGACCCCAATAGTGTGAAAGTCCTTTTTTCTTTTGCTCAGCAGCTGAAGAAAAGGTCGGGAATGCGTGGAGCTGAGTTTTTAAGGTTGGTTTATTTTTCTTATCTCTAAGAGTTTCTCTGACTTGTCGAGGTCTGGCTAGTACAGTCTCCCCTGAGCCCTGGGCGTTTCTTGCAATATAAACTCCAAATTATGTGTGCTATTGTCACCAAATGACACAAGCAAAAACGACGCACCACAGCTTTGGTCACGATGAAGAGACTCATTTATTTTCTCTGACTCCAATCTTTTATAGTTCTCCAAAGGTGCCAGTGGATTGGAGGGTGAACGTGCCACCTCTCCAAGGACACTGGACAAACCACCTGTACATCAAATTTCTCCGCCTCTATGAAAGAATGCAAAACAATAGGTTATTTACAGAAAGTTGTGTGAGAAAGTTCTCCACAAGAATGTAAACTCAGAAGGCTTTAGAAAACTCTTGATAACCAGGGCGACATGCTATGTTTACAGTTCTCGTACCAATACCTAAAATCTGTGTTGGACAGTGTGTGCCTACCCTAGACCAACAGAAAAGTGTCACCAGCACAGCAAGACATGGAGGACAAGAAGAAAAGGCTAGGGCACACTCAGATCCCTCCATCTTGTACCCCTGAATCACATTCTAAAAAAACCCAAAATTCCACTTTTCCACCCATTACACCACTCAAACCCTTGTGGCTTGTAATTCCTCATCCAGAGCTGGCAGTTTTTTTCCACGGGCTAAAATGGAAGCCACAGGTGTTTTTGACTTCGTGCCAAGGTCCCTGAGCCCCCTCCAGGGTCTGGAGCCAGCCAGGGCAGCCAGAGGGATGTGCTGGGCTCCGACAATGACCCCGCACAGCCAGGGGACAAACCCGCCCCTGGACACTTGGGGACAAGCCAGCAGCCCCCACACTGAGGATTTCACCTTTTCCAAGGAGCTGTTCCCCCCCCACCACCACAAACCCTGGGAAAAAGTGATGAAAACCCCCAGGGAATGGGGAGAGCGGGTGCTGGGGTCCCTAAAGGGCAGCTCTGAGGGTGCAAGGCACAGCATTTTGTAGGAAAATGTGGTTGGTGAACCCCAGAAGAAATGGGGAAGAAATGATGATGGCTGGTTCTAGATTAGAAGGCTGAAGGATAATATATTAATGTGATATAATATCGTTTTACTAAAGCTATTTAAATATATATTCTATTATTTTATATATAAATATATATTTATATAAATTTATATATCTATTATATATAAAATATTTTTTTAATATATATTTATTTCTTACTTACCCATCTAACTAACTAATAAACTTGGACTCTCTGCTGAGAGTCTGAGATACAGTTGGATTTGATTGGTTATTGAAATTAAATAAATTTTACTAGAATCTAATTAAGTAATTTCTTCAGGTAAACAATTTCTACACTACATTTTACACGGGGAAAACAAAGGAGCAGAGATCAAGATTGTTTTCTCTTCTTCTCTCTGTGCTTCTCCAAGAATTCCTGAGAGACAGAATTGTGTCTCCCTGTCCAGAGAACGGGAATGTCGCAGCATTTCCCTTTCCCTGCTCCTGGGCAGCTCCACATCCCAGGGATCGGTGGGATCTTTCCCCAGATGTCCCCAAGGCAGGTCTAGGGGACAAATTCTTCCTTGCTGAAGGAAAAACCCCATCCAATGGAGCAAGAAACACAAAACCTTTCAGGGCAGAGCCCGAGCCTCCCTCTGACCCACATCACTGAGCGCTCAGCGCCCGGGGGATTTTCAGGAGCTCATCCTGGCAGTGGGATCAGAGGAACGAGGTGAATCAGCAGCTCCAGGGGCTGTCCTTGCTCTCCTCCCACCCCACCCCCACCCAGCAGAGCTTTCCAAGCTGCCCCCTCCACATGGAGCAAGAATTTCTGGGTCACTGTGACATTTTGGGAAGTGCTCCAGCCCCAGTTTCATTCCTGGCAGGAGCTTTGCCCTCTGAACCACTGAGGGTGAATGGAGGCTGGAATTTTGGGAGCTGTGAAAGCCCCAAACTCACGCCCTCAGCACATCCACAGATGGGTTTAGGAGCAGCTCCTTAAAACCAGCCCTAAAGAGATGCAAGTTTTGTCCCACTCACCCCCAGGCTCTTATTTTTTTTTTTTTCCACTAAATCCCATTTTAACATCATTGCAAAGCCCCTGGATTGCCTGGAGATGGAAAAAGAGAGATTTCCAAGAGATGGAAATCACATCCAAGGAGTCTGCCATGCTTCCCGAGGAAACCTTGGCACCTCCTCTGCAGGTGGAGCATTTTCCACGATTTTGGACAAGGGGGGTGGCTTAGAACCACCGAGGGCAGGGTTAGATGGGATATTAGGAATTCATTCTTCCCTTTCCCAGTTTCTCTCCCCTGCCATGGGAGTCATTCCTGAGCACAGGCCCTCCTGCAGCTCTCACACAGGTGCACTTGAAGGTGGAAAAGGAAATTTCAACCTTTTCTCTTTGCTCTAAAGAGTCCCAGTGCTCCCAGACAATCTGGCACTGGGACAGGAGCTGCATTTTCAAAGCAATTTGTAATAATCAACCACTTAAAGCCCTGCAAGGCTTAATTAGGGCTTGCAGCACATTAAAATCAACGAGAAGCTTTGCAACCAGTTTTAACGGGGTGCAGAACAGTTATTCCTGCAAGGAAGCATCCAAAGCTGGCAGGATCACCTGGGAAAGGGGAAGGAATAAAAGGGACTTGGCCTAAGAGCCTTGTCAGAGTGTGAGCAGCAGCCTCCTCCTCATGGCCTCTCTCAAAACCTCCCAAAAAGGAACAAAATTCAACAGCTAAACTGGGATTTTCCCTGTAAAATCAAATCCCTGCAGGCCTCTGGGTTGCTTTAGGTGGGTGATGTTCTCCCTGCATCCCAAAGGCATCACTGGAGTGGGAATTATTGCACCAGGCTGGAGCCATCCCACACACTCACAGTGGTGTCCTCCACTCAGGAAATCCCAGCCCATGCCTGTGGGATTTCTATGGGATTTCTATGGGATTTCTATGGGATTTCTATGGGATTTCTATGGGATTTCTATGGGATTTCTATGCAGCCTCCGTGGATGTCAGGGCATTTTGGGAACAGAGTGAGCAACAATTTGGGGTTTTTTCCCCCCCGTCCTGAGCCGGTGGAAGCACAGCAGGACGCTCCAGGACACACACAGCCTTGTAGGACAACCTAAAACACATCTCTCACCACTTCAGGGGCATCCAAAAGGATCATCAAGCCTCCTTTAAATGGAATTTTGTGCCCAGGAAAACACCACGGCAAAGGACTCTGTTCCCTCTCGGCATTTTCCAGCAGCACTCAGGGGAAGTGGGAGATGCTGGAGAAATGGGATCAGGATGTCCTGTGAGGACACAGGACGCAAGAAGGACAAAGAGCATCTTTTTTTTCTCAATCAAGAAATCTAGGAAAAGCAGCCAAAATGGGCGAATTTGGTGGAAATAACCAGAATAAACCCATTTCTCCAGCCTCCCCAGGGCCGTGCTGAGTGGATGGGCCAACCCTGAGCTTAATTAAGCCCATTAACACAAGCACCTGCAGAATTAGCATCACTTCCAGCCCGCTAAGCCCCGGCTGAGGCTGAGCCTCGCACCTCACATCACATCACCACTTCAAAGGCAGCGAATCCCCCGGCGGGCACTGCCCCACGCCCAGGTAAACTCGGCTGGGATGCTCCCAAAAACACAGAGATTCATTTTCATGCACTGCAGGTTTTTTCCAGTTGTCTGCAAAGTTAATGGGAGCAGGCAGAAGTAATTTCATTTTTATATATTTCATTGGCTGATTAAAAAGAAAAAAAAAAGCCCAACCTTGAATTATTTCCAGCCCTACTCTGCACTCCACTATTTTGACACGGCGAGAGAAATGTAAAACCAATTATTTCCTGCAGATGCTTAAACCAACCAACTCTGTGCATTTAGTTCATATCTGATTCTCCTCAAAAAATACAGCCAGCAGGCAAATTTCAAATTAATACCTGCTTGACTTCACGAGAAGTGTTTCTGAAGCTTGTTTCCCAAAGTTTTCTCCGGAGCATTAATTCCTGAGTTTATATAACCCACACTGCACCACACAGGTGCTGCTTGCACGGGAAGAGCTGGAGGAAAAAAAAAAAAAAACAAACACCCAGAATTAACTGAATTTCATCCCTGCTCATCCCCCTAGGAGCTGTGATGCCCTCAAGGGATGTGTCGGAGAGCAGGGAGAAATTCGCCACTTCCATTCCCCGTTCCCAGTGCTTTTCTCACTTCTAATCCGCATTTATCCAGCGGGCCTTGCTCCCAATTAGGTGTTTAGATGAATTTCCTTGTGAACATCACCAGGGAATGTTATTTTACTGTAGGCCAGTGGAGGTTTTTTATGATAATATAGAATCTGGTGATCCCAAGCATGCAGCAGAAGCTCATCCAAGCACAACATCCAGCTCCTGTTCCTTTCCTTAATTATAAATAAAACGCGGGTGTATTTCCTCGCTGCTCGAGCTCAGAAATGGCACATTTTGGTTTTTTTTTTTTTTTTACATTAAAATCCTGGGATTCCTCCCCTTGGTTAGGGAGAGGGTTTGCTCCCATCAAATGAGCACATCCAGAGGGATTAGGGCAGCGCCGGGAAACTCCTGCCCAGCTTTGACAGAAATTTGTGATCTCTGCTCCTCGGTCATTAGGGGAGAAAGGTGACCCCATTAACCGCCCCGAGCGGCATCTGCATTACAAACAGCCCTCAGGAGCCCAGTCACAGATAATTACTGAGCTAATTAGCCAGCTCCTCCCTCCCCATCCCACCTGCCGTGGGATAGGAACCTCTCCATAGGGATAGAAACCTCTGCACGAGAAACAAACCCCCAAACAGGGATCCAAACCCCCAAAACAGGGATCCAAAATTCTCCATGGGACATAAACCCCCAAACAGGGATCCAAAACCCCCAAAACAGGGATCCAAACTTCTCCATGGGACATAAACCCCCAAACAGGGATCCAAATCCCCCCAGGGGATCCAAACCCCCAAAACAGGGATCCAAACTTCTCCATGGGACATAAACCCCCGAACAGGGATCCAAAATTCTGCATGGGACACAAACCCCCAAAACAGGGATCCAGATTTCTCCAGGGGATCCAAACCCCTAAAACAGGGATCCAAAATACTCCATGGGAGACAAACCCTCCATGGGGATAAAAACCCCCAAAACAGGGATCCAAACCCCCAAACAGGGATCCAAACCCCTCCATGGGATACAAACCCCCAAAACAGGGATAAAAACCCCTCCAAGGATCCCCTCCATGGGATCCCAACCCCTCCCAGGCTGCAAAGCCACCCCAAAACTCACCCCTCACTACCAGTCCAAGAGCTGCTGGATCTTTCCTCACCAATATTCCTATAAAATCCTGGCTCCATCTGCCTGGAAGCCACAGCTGCCACAACGGGGTTCCAAGGGGTGATTTTAGGAAATCTGGGTCACAGCTGCACTTTCTTTCCCTTCCCTCCTTTCAGATATTCCCTATTAAACCCGTTACAAGGTGACATTGGAAAGATCTGCTGCATTTAAGAGCTGAGATGTCATCTCAGGTCTTCCATTCTCTGTGCAGGAGGACTCAAACCCAAAGATAGCATCTAAAAAATTGAAATATCCTCCTAGAAAAGCCAACGAGAAATAGCCAAGATCCTCATCCAAAAAGCTTTCCCAGGACTCAACCCAAGGCTGGCCCAGACAAATATTTACAGAATTATTCACATGGGTTTGTTTGAAATAAAGAGCCTTTTATGATCATTACTTTGGCATCTAACATCTAATTAGGGGCCAATGACAGTTATAAAAATCACTGAGCTCTGCTTGTCAGTGCTGCTGGGGTGATGTCCCTGCCCTGGGAAAATCCCGAGGGGATTGGGATGAGGGGATGGAGCAGGGAGGGCTCTGCCTCCCCTGGGAAATGGAAAATTGATGGGAAAAGGGTCAGAAATGCCCACTCATTGCTGGTTCAGGCTGAAACCCTGGAATTGGCATTTTTAGGCCTCTCTGCTTCACACAGCAGCTTTTGGGATGAGCCTTTCCCGGAATTCCTGCAGGGCACCCAAAGCAGCCCTGGGCTCTCAAGTCCCACACAAAATGTGACGAAATTCACCAATCTGAGCAAATCTTCAACACTTAAATCCCTCCGTGCTGAGTCTCCAGAGGGGACTTTCCCTTCCTGGCTCATTCCAGCCTCCAATCCCCATCATTGCTTCAGGTGCTCGTGCCTAAATCCCCTCCAATTGTCTCAAATCTATTAAAAAAGTGATCAAACTCAACATTCCCATCACTGAGTTGATCAAACTCAACATTCCCATCGCTGAGATGATCAAACTCAACATTCCCATCATTGCTTCAGGTGCTTGTTCCTAAATCCCTTCCAATTTTGTGCAATGTATTTAAAAAGAGATAAAAACTCAACATTCCCATCACTGCTTCAGGTGCTTGTTCCTAAATCCCCTCCAATTGTCTCAAATCTATTAAAAAAGTGATCAAACTCAACATTCCCATTGCTGAGTTGATAAAATTCAATGTTCCCATCATTACTTCAAGTGCTCGTTCCTAAATCCCTTCCAATTTGTGAAATGTATTTAAAAAGAGATAAAAACTCAACATTCCCATTGTTGCTTCAGGTGCTCATTCCTAAATCCCTCCTTTTTTTTTTTTTTTTTTTTTTTTTTTTGGAATCTATTAAAAAAGAGATAAAAGTCAATATTCCCATCACTGCTTCAGGCGCTGGCTCCTAAACCCCTTCCAATTTTGTGAAATGTATTTAAAAAGAGATAAAACTCAATATTGCCATTACTGCCTTGCAGGGAAGGACCAGTGGCCACATTTTGATTTTATTTTGCTTTTTGATAACGCTGAAGAGCCAGTTTGCCATCAGACAACTGAATTCTCAAAAGGGAAACAAACAAAGCCCAGCTTTGGAAACAAATCTGCTTTTAGAGGGGAGGTTTTGTGCAGAAGCCCAGCCCAGGCAGATGCTCCCCACAGAACTCTTCCAGCCCCTAAATCCCACTGAGGAAGAACACGTGGCTTTGCTTTCCAACAATCCCAATTTGCTCCGTGGCAATTTCCTTAATGAGGCTGGCAGAACCTGGCTCTAAGAGATGGGCAATTAAAAAAAAAAAAAAAAAAAAAATCACATTTCTCTAAGAACACACAGCGCAAAACCATTCATTGACGGGGTGCTGAGCAGTGAAATCGCAGCACAGAGACACAAACAAGATCCAACACAGCCACCTCGGGCACCTCCAGCAGCAAAATCAGTGCCCCAAGCCCCAGGGCTGAGAGATTTTGCTCCTGTGCTGAATTCTGCAGCCCCACAGGAGGATTTTGGCTCCAAAGGACCAATCCCACATCTCTGGACTGAGCAGGATGGGGTTGATTTGTTCTCTGCCCATGTCTTGACTACAGAACAAGCAGGGCCCACATCATTCTCACCCTTCCAAAGGGTGCAAAAAAAAACCCATCAGGTTGAAAACAGAGGAGCAAAAAGCAGCAAAGAAATCAATACCTGACACATCAACCCCTTCTTCAGCTGCTCTCTGCACAGCATGGGGCGTTCACCTTGGCACTATCCCTTTAAATGCTTCAAAGGCTCCCAAAATTTCCTGCTAAATTTCCTTTCCTCTGCTCTGATAAGCTGGGTGATAACACAAAGACCCTGAGCAGGGTCACAGGAGTTGGGGACAGTGAAGGGAGAGCTCCTGAGCAGCTCTGAGCACCAGCCCTGCTGACCTGAGCAGCCAGAAGAACTCTCCTTAATCACCCACATTCCTCATTAAGGCTTAATTAAACGCATGCTTTATAAACCTGAAACTGGAAGTTTTCTCACCCCAAAAGCATCATCAACTTTCTCCAAGCACCAGAACCTGCCTCAGCTTCCCAGGCCCAGCAGAGCCCTGGGATGACCCTGCCATTCCCTGGGGGTGGCCACCAATGTCCCCATGGCCCTGGGACAGTTTTTGCCACGACCCCCCAGCCTTGTGGGGGTGACAAGGGGCAGGAATCTGCCCAAAAATCCACACAAAGCTGTTGTCCCGTCCAGAGCTGGCTGTGCCAAACTCACCTCCAGGTTTTCTCCTCCAGCAGCCCCGAGTGGGGCTTGGCTTTGGAAAACACCGAGGTGAAACAGGACCCAGAGATTGTTCTCGTGTGCCAAGCACAGCCTGACACTCAGACCAGCAAAACATCAGCCAGGGGAAGGGACCAGGACCACAAAACCCCTCCCAGTGCTGCTCTGGAAGGACAGAGCACTCTGGGACGTGGTTTAGTGCTGGGACTGGGAGGTCTTTTCCAGCCTAAATAGTTCTGTCCTACGGCAGCTGACTCCGAGGTGATTTTGGAAATGCAGCCGGCCCAAAACCACCCCGGGAGTGTCACAGGTGCCACCCCAAGGCAGCAGCACGGGCAGAGGGAGGAGAGGCTTTAACTCTGGCAGGGGTTGAAGGTGGATCTGCAGAGATATCCCAAAGAACCTGGCTGGCAGGACGAGCAGGAATGGGTGGCTGAGGGAGGCTGCCCCAGCCTGGGCACTGCCAACAGAGCTGGCAGTGATTTCCCACCCAGATCTGTGCCAGGGCTCTGAGCTGGGGGATTCTGAGGAGTGAGATAGTGATGAGGTGGGAAAACAGCTCAGATGTTTTCCCCTACCAAGCCCAACCCCATTTTTCCCCTTTTAACACCTGGTCCATCCTGCTGCAAATCCCAATCTTTGGGGTCACACTTTAGGGTTTGCCTTTCAGCTCCTGCTCTGCTTGTGGTGAAACTGAGGCAAGAATCCCTCTGTCCCTTCAGCTCTGGGAGCCATTCCTTCCACTGGCTTTGACACTTGGGAGAAATGAGGGAAGGAGCACAACTCCAGCATCTGGAAAAGCACAGGATGACACTTCCAGCCATTTGTGAACAGGGAGAAGTCGTGGTTGGTGTTTTTACACCAATCCCTGCACACTGAGGAGTTAAAGGCACTGGGAGAGAAATGAGGGAAGGAAATATTTAGGATCCTGGTGACAAGGCTGAGTTATCAGGATATTTTATCAAGATGCTGAGTTACCAGGATATTTTATCGTGTATTTTAGGAAGATTGATTCCTACATGGAGCATTTTACAGCCCTGGGTGGGATTCAGGGTAGGAAAACACACTGGGATTTCTTATGGCAACGGGGATAACACCAAACCGATCCAGATTTTTCCTGTGAAATAGCAACCAGAGCCAAACCCAGAGCTTGGTTTGGGTGTGGAAATACCCATAAAGAACTTGGGGCTCCTCACTTGAAGGGAATCAAAATCCACACCAATAAACCCTGGGATGCTCTGAGGCAAAGGCAGAGCACGGCATCATCACCCCCAAATTACAAAACTTCCTTCATCTCTTCCTGCTGCTGCCTTTGCTGCCCACGGGAGTTTTGGGGAGTTTTTCAAGATTTTGCAGCCCTGGGTGGGATTCAGGGTAGGAAAACACAGTGGGATTTCTTATGGCATTTCTTATGTTCTCCTCATCACTAAATAAACAGCACATAAACAACTTAGTACTGGGCTTAAAATTGACCTGAGTCCATTGTTCTGTGCCCTCATTTTGAACCCAGAGGGAAGGGAGATTTTCCACAGCTACAGGAAAAGTAATGTTGTCTTTATAATGCAAAGAGGTCACTCAGAGTGATCCCTTCGTGAGCATGCTGAGAGGTTATTCCAGAGCAAGGAGAAGGGAGAAATCTTCCTAGGACATACAACATCAGCTGCATGCAGCACTCCAAACTGTGGGGGCTTGGAAAGGACTCTGCCCTTTTCCTGGTTCCTCCTGCCCAAACCCACCAGGACATGGATGCAGAAGAGATCCAGCTGTAAGCCCATCACTGTCATGCACAAAGAATGGAATAATTTAATATAAACCCCAGGATATTACAGGTCAAATTCAAAGCAGCTCCTGCCTCACACCCATCCCTTAACTCTGGGTTAATAACTCTGGGTTATTTCACCTCCAGCGTTCCCCAGTGATTATTCCCAACCAGGCCTGACTTCCCAGAAGAATTTTCCACATTTTCCTGTGTCAGCTGACACTGCACAGGCCTGCCCTACCTGTCTGCACCAGCACCCCCTCCACTGTCATCCCTGGCTCAGTAAAACAGGAAGGAAATTCCCCCAACATGAATTTCTTGGGGCACTTTTGATACTCAGCATGAGAGAACCCAAGTCCAGTTTCACAGAAGCTCCCTCTCATCCCCCACATCTATTTTTAGACTTTCCATTGACTAAAATTGAGTTTGGGCTTTTTGCCACCGTCAGAAAAAAAATCATCAACACGACCCCAGCAAAGCCCCAAATCCCACCCTGGGTTCCTGAGCTGAAGCAAAGTCCGGGGCAGATTTCACTCCCCTAAAAGCAGATGTTTCAGCTTAATCCATAAAAAGCTTCATGCCAGGCCACAAGAATGGGGCAGCAGCAGAGGCTCAGCTATTTGCAGCGTGCTGCTAAAAGGAGTTCAGTGTTTGTTCAGGGCTTGGCATCGGCGTCCCCGGGGCAAGGAGGGCCCCGGCTTGTCTGGCCAAGGCTTTGGAGAAGGGAGCTGCAGGCAGGGAAACCCTGCTGGGCTCTCAGCACCCCCTCAGAACATCCTTAACTCAGGCTCTGCCTCTGCCTCAGAGCATTTTACTGATGTGGATTTTGATTCCCTTCAAGTGAGGAGCCCCAAGTTCTTAATGGGTATTTCCACACTGGGTTTGGCTCTGGTTGCTATTTCACAGGAACAATCTGGATCAGTTTGGTGTTATCCCCATTGCCATAAGAAATCCCAGTGTGTTTTCCTACCCTGAATCCCACCCAGGGCTGTAAAATCTTGAAAAACTCCCCAAAACTCCCGTGGGCAGCAAAGGCAGCAGCAGGAAGAGATGAAGGAAGTTTTGTAATTTGGGGGTGATGATGCCGTGCTCTGCCTTTGCCTCAGATCATCTCAGGATTTATTGGCGTGGATTTTTGATTCCCTTCAAGTGAGGAGCCCCAAGTTCTTTATGGGTATTTCCACACCCAAACCAAGCTCTGGGTTTGGCTCTGGTTGCTATTTCACAGGAAAAATCTGGATCAGTTTGGTGTTATCCCCGTTGCCATAAGAAATCCCAGTGTGTTTTCCTACCCTGAATCCCACCCAGGGCTGTAAAATCCTGGAAAAATTCCCCAAAACTCCCGTGGGCAGCACAGGGAGGATTTCTGCAGAAATCCGAAATTTCCATGGAATAGCAGCACAAAGAGCAGCAGCAGGAAGAGATGAAGGGAAGTTTTGTAATTCAGGAGTGATGCTGCCTTGCTCCTTCCCTGCCTAAATTCCCAAATCCACCAGAGGCTGCTCCCAGCCCTGGATCCACCCCCAGCTCCACGTAGACCAAGGAAGTGCTGCAAGAGCCTGAGCACAGCCAGGGAGCCAAAAAAAAAATCCCATTTCTGCCCAGCCAGGGGCCCTGGGCCAGGACAAAACCCAGCCTGAGCATCAGAGGGTCAGAGCAGAACCCTGGGATGATTTTCAGAGTCACTGAAGTTGGAAAAGATCTTGAGGATCAGCGAGTCCAAGCAGAATTCCCAGCACAGAGAGCACGTTGGGAATTTGGGGATGAAGGCTCCAGCATCCTCAGGGATGGGGCCAAAGGCTCTGGAGCACCTTGGCTTTGCTGTCTTGTTTTAGGGGTGAGAGGCTGACCCTGCCCAGCCTCTCCCCGTGTGCTGTGGGAATGTCTGTGCTTGGAAAAGCGTGTGCCTGCTCCCTCCAGCCTCACAGCTCCCTGACACAGCTCCTCCATGGCAGAGCACCGGGGAAAAATGGATGTTTGCAGAGCAAATATGGCCCTCGTTGTTTTGCTCTTCTGCATCCTACAGGGATTCTGGACTTGTAGGGGGAAAAAAAAAACCCAAAAAACAACAACAGCAACGAGAAAAAAAAAAAAAAAAATCCAGAGCCAGTTGGGGTCTGTTGGCTCCTCCTCCCATCCCAGCTCCTGAGGTCAGCAGGGAAAGCATCCAAGAGTTGCAGAAAAGCCAGATTGTTTTAATTTAAACATCTGAGAGAGGCAGAGTGAGGGACTTTCTCCCCCCAAAGTGCACAGGACACAGTGAGAATGTGCCTCTCCCGGTCCCGGCAAGCCCTGCTGAGAGAACATTCCTCGCAGCTTTCCCATGGGATCCCGAGTGCCACAGGGAGAAATCCGCTCCCCTCCCCAGCCCTGCTGGCTCTCTTGGGGCACAGGCACCCCCGGGGGACTCCCCGGGACCTGCCCTCCCTGGCACAGCGGGCAGGACACGCAGAGGGAAGCAGGAAAACATCAGGATGAGCCTTTGGAAGGCGGGGAGAGCAGCGCTGATGCTTCAGGGAATCCCCCGAGCAGCCCCCAGGCAGCAGATCCTGTGTTTGAGGCATGGTATTTTCCAGGGAGAACCCTCCAAGGGGTATTTCCAGGAAGGTTGGTGCCCTGCTTCAAAGCTTCTCCCATGGAATCGCAGCCCAGCTCTGCTCCCAGCATCTCCACCCTCCTCATCCCTCTGCAGAAATCCTAAATTTCCACGGAATACCAGCACAATCCCAATGTTTCACCCCAAAACCAGGCAGAGCCCCCCAAAATCAGCTCCAGCCCTCAGTCAGCTCTGCTCCCAGCATCTCCCTGAGGGATTTCTCATCCCTCTGCAGAAATCCTAAATTTGCATGGAATACCAGCACAATCCCAATGTTTCACCCCAAACCAGGCTCAGCCCCACCAAAATCAGCTCCAGCCCTCGGTCAGCAGCACTCCCCTCGCCCTCCCAGCCCAAACCATTCCCTGATTCTGTTGCCTCAGCAGCAAACCCGTCCCAGTTCCCAGACATTTGATATCCACTGGAATTCTGGTGGAATTTTTGGCCACCTCGGATCAAAGCCGAACTGGCAAATTCATTTGCAAAGTTGTTTATGGAAATTAGCCCCGATTAGAGGGACGGGGGAAAGGGTTGGCTTTGGTTCCCTGCTGAAGGTGTGTTCTGAACGTGCAGAGTAAATCAGGATTCTGAAGCTTTCTCTCTTTTTCAGAGGAATATCTATTTCACACCAGCGGTGTGATTTCAGAACTGAAAAATCCAATGGCTAGAAATCAAAAATGTCAATATTCCTCTGCACTGTCAGGGCTCAAAGGCTGCCAAAACCCCAAAGGAATGCTGGACAAGGTGCAGGGGAGTCTGTGGCAGCACACCACGATCCCAAATGCGCTGGGGCTGTTTCCTTGCCAGCACGGGGGAAAGCAACGAGCCAAATTGATAAAGCCAGAGGAGGGTGTAAAAGAGGAAACCCACAGGTACAGGAGGCCAGGAATTAAACTCCACCCTATTAAAAAGGCACGAACAAGCCCTGAATTCCCTCTGTGCCCCGGCCACTGCTGCTGTTCCAGTGCAATTCCCTTTTCCTGGCCAGGTCCCCAGCCCATCCCACCCACTTGGCACAGCCCCCCCAGCTCCTCAGCCCTTGCACACGTGCAGCCCACGAGCCACATTCCCCTTGCCAGGGCTCTGCCAGTGCTTCCCCAGCTGCCCGGGGCAGGATTTGGGCAGGAAATTCAAAAAGCTTCGTTTACAAAAGGGCATTTGCAGAGGGGTGGGCTGTGCTCAGCTCCAGCTGCCCTCAGATCCAGGAGTGTCTGCTCCACTCCTTCCCCTGGGATGCTGCAGGGAGAGATGAGGACCCCACCACTGCAAATCCCACCAGAATTTCAGGGATAATCGTGGAATCACACAATGATTTGGGTTGGGAGGAACCTTAAAGATCATCCAGAGTCACCTTCCACTATCCCAGGTCACTTCAGGCTGGCCCTGGACACTTCCAGGGATCCAGAGGCAGCTGCCAGCGCTGAAACATCCTCACAGGAAACAATTCCTTCCCACTGTCCCTCTGGCAGTTTAAATCCCTTCCCACCTCGTCCTTCCCTTGTGTCCTTGTCCCAAGTCCCTCTCCAAGAGCACCTTCACCCCCACCTGGCTCTGAGAGCTGAGGAAAGGTGATTCTGGCTGAGCATTGGGAATTCCCACGTGGATTTGGAGCAGTCCCCCTGGGGGATTCCCTGAAGCATCAGCGCTGCTCTCCCCGCCTTCCAAAGGCTCATCCTGATGTTTTCCTGCTTCCCTCTGCGTGTCCTGCCCGCTGTGCCAGGGAGGGCAGGTCCCGGGGAGTCCCCCGGGGGTGCCTGTGCCCCAAGAGAGCCAGCAGGGCTGGGGAGGGGAGCGGATTTCTCCCTGTGGCACTCGGGATCCCATGGGAAAGCTGCGAGGAATGTTCTCTCAGCAGGGCTTGCCGGGACCGGGAGAGGCACATTCTCACTGTGTCCTGTGCACTTTGGGGGAGAAAGTCCCTCACTCTGCCTCTCTCAGATGTTTCCTCCTGGGTGCCCGTGGCTGTCCAAGAGGAGCAGAGCTGCCCACCCTCCCCAGGGCAGCTCTTTGCTTTCCAAGCCCAACTTCTCCAGAGCATCCCCTGGATTTTCCCAGCAGAGCCCAGCTCCAGCCCCTCGCTGGGGTTTTTAGGTGCTTGGACGCTCCAGCAGATCCCAGCCAAGATTTCCTTGTGGTGTTCACATTCTCTGAACAGAGAGAGACAAGATTCTCTCTCCCAAGACTTTTCCTAAGAAGTTGTGAGACGCAGTGAGACAGCTCAGAGAAAGAAGGAAACAATTCTTATCTCTATTGGCTGCTCCTGGTGTTTAGCACATGTAAAATGCCTTATAGAGATTGTTTACCAAAGAGTAATTTGTTAATTAGACACCAGTAATAGTTGTTTAGATTAATTGACCAATTAGGTCAAAGCTGTGTTGTGACTGTCTGGAGACAGCCACGAGTTTTTCTTTAGTATCTTTTTAGTATAACATAATTCTAGTATAGTATAGTAATAATGTAATATAATTTAACTTACTAAAAGCAATTTATTCTGCCTTCTGCAACACGGAGTCAGAGCACATTATTCCCCCTTCAAGGGTCACTATTTTGGTATTTCCTCTCGTTTTCCCTGCGAGTCCAGCGAAGCAGAGCTGGCACACCTCGCTTGGAAGCTCCTTTTCCCCGTTTCTCCTGAGCAGAATGACACTTGTGTTCACTGTGACTCATCTCCTTGACCTTTCTATTCACTTCTAATGGTGCAAGCTGGAAATAAGGGCACCCAAACAATGCTTGCATTATTCAGCTGGTGAACCACGGCCCTCGGAGCAGATCTCAGCCCTGCAGCACACAAGAGCACACACAGTAGGTATCTCATTCCAGCACATCCAGCATGAAAAATAAAACAAAATCAGATCCCACAAACTCACTGCTTCATTCATATTTGAGAGTTGAATGAGCTGCACCAAAAAAATCCCTGTGTAAAACGCTGCAGGAGGATGAGAGATCCTGGGAAACTTGCAGTGTCATCTCCAGGAATTCGGCTGCAGTGAATTCTTACTCCAGCATTGTCTTGGAAACAAAAAAGGGGGTGGAGGGAGGAAAAGCAGAGGAGGAGAGGCCAGCCAGGCTCATGAGCATGGCTCCTTGCTGGATTTCCTCACTCAGAACCAGCAGCTCCAGCTGACAGGCACAAGGAACACAAAATCCAGTCCCTAAACCTGACAGTGACGAGCAGGGGCTCCAGCAGACCCCTCAGTGACCTCTCCTTTCCCACTCAGCTCCTTCCTGAGAGCTCCAAACTCCCCTCCTCTGCAAGCTGGAGCAGAAAGAGAAGGAGAAAAAAAAAAAAAAAAAAAAAAAAAAAAAGGCCTCGAAGCAGTTTGCTGAAAAGCTGAGCCCTTTTTGCTGTATTTATTCTGAAAGGATTCCCCTGGCCCTGGCTGCAGATGCACAGCTGGATCCAGGCAGGGGTGGCACACGGGGTCACCCCCAGCTGGCAGGGAGGTTTAGGCAAATATGTATTAAAAATTCGTGTAAGGAATGGATTTAATAATAAATGTATCAAATAGAAATTGAGGGTAAGAGAATTCCGGTGTTCATCGAGCTGAAGGAGAAGAAGAGGCCACCAAACATCCAGCACATCCCTCTTTAGGAAAACAGCTCCAGATTTCCTTCACAGGTCTAATTGAGAGGATTCTGAGCGTAGCCAACAGAACAGCACGGTGCTTTCGGTATAGTCTGTAAAAATCCTGCCCAAATCTAAACACAAAATCCAAAAAACCTCTTGGATTTCCTGGGTGAGGGGCGTTGGTGCTGCCCAACAGGAAAAAAAAATATCCCAAGGAGGGAAAGCATTTTTAAAGCAGAAAGAACCAATCACCAACACAACCTGAGGCTCAGGGATGGGAAGAGACTCCTGGAGCTGCTTGAAAACACAGATTTTATTGGCACTTCAGCAACAAAATCGTGCTCAAGCAACCCCTCAAGGCCAGGCTCCACACTGGGCTGCAGGATCAGCCCCCAGGACATGGGAAATCCAGGGGTTTGCCTGAGGGCTGGGAGAAAATCCACAGCAGAGTTTAGGAATGAGCCCTGATGCAGCTTTTCCACCTCACTCATCCCCAAACTCTCCGTTTTCTCTCAGGCTTATTACACCAACTTGAAGAAAAACTCTGTTGTAAATACATTAATACAACTTTCCGCCTTTTAAAAAATGACATCTCATCATTGTGAAAGCTTCCAGATGATGTTAAGAATCCTCTTGGCTTCTGAAAAAAAAAAAAAAAAAAAAAAAAAAAAGAGCAAAAGAGCCCAGACTTGGAGCAACCAACCTCAAAAATGCCTTTTGTGTAGTTCCTTCATTTATTTATTTTAGTTCCACAGATTTTCCAGACGCGTCCACAGAGAAACCACGACATCATTTGGATGCTTCAGCCAGTGCTAGGCTGAATTTCAAGAGCCTTGGGACTTGCCAACAGTAACCAGTGGTTAATTATACCACGTTGCCAACCCAATTTTTTCCACATAACATTAGATTTCAACAAAATGTTTCCATTCTTTCATGTTTCGACCTTTTTTTTTTTTTTTGTTCCCCTGGTTTTGCTCATTCTTCCCCTCCTCGGTGTTGCTTTGTTTCATACAGAGGTTTTATTGTGTTTTTAAGGACTGAAAATTCAGTCCCGATCACATCAAATTCAGTAGGAAGAGTAAAATATTTGATATAAAGTGAGGCCAGGCTGGAAGTGAAGGAAGAGAGGAGGGAAAAGGAACGGGAATTCACTTTATTTCCCAGAGAATTCTTCTCACTTTAACCAGCACCTCCCATTTACCAAAACCTGGGTACTACAAACTGACACCCATGTTTTACATGGGACCCAAACAATATTTTATACCCTGCCATGCAATATTTTGCACTCTTTAGACAATATTTTATACTTTTCTCTGCCAAATTACCCATTTTCTAGAACAATTGCTGCATCCTGGGGATCAAGCTCCAGCTAAACTCAGCAGGCCAAAGGAGAGGTGGGCGAGTGGGGACAGAGGGGATGAAATGCCAGATTTATCCTGGTCTCCTGATTTTCTCTGTCACTTGAAAGTTAATTCCCAGGACAGCAGGAGCTGCTCTTCCCAAAGAGCCCTCAGAGCCCCTTCAAGTGTTGAAAACAGAATTTTGTGAGGGGCTTTGGATGAGGGGGAATGGCTTTAAACTGACAGAAGATGGGTTCGGGTGGGATATTGGGAAGGAATTCCTGGCTGTGAGGGTGAGGAGGCCCTGGCACAGCCGTGGCTGCCCCTGCATCCTTGGAAGTTGCCAAGGCCAGGTTTGAAAGGGTAAGAAAGCCCCTGAATTTCTGTGGAAGCACTCCCAGCTCTTTGCTCCCTGCAGGTTTCCACATTTCCACGGGGACTGCCATCCATCCATCCATCCATCCATCCATCCATCCATCCATCCATCCCTCATCCATCCATCCATCCATTCACCACCACCCCTCTGGGAAGGGCATCCCCAGCAGCCAGGTCCAGGAATCAGGACACGAGACAAAAAGTGATTAATGAGAGAATTAAAGGCCAATTTCAACTGCCCAGCAGATAAACCCTTTGGAGTGAAGAGCATTTTCCTGGAAAGCACTCCCAGATTTTTCCTGAAGTCCAGACAAAACTCAAAACGTCTCTAAATGCCACTTGACACGGGGCATGGCCCGCAGCAATTCCTCCTGGCTCTTGTTAGAAATCAAATCCTAACTCAGAGCAGGCGTGAATGCAGATCCTGGGACAGGGATGGACAGACAGCACCAGGAGCTGAGCACAGCTCCAGGGCAGAGCAAAAAAGCAGCCAGGCACTGCCAAGGCTGATGGAGCCATCTCTGTGCCACCCAGGGCCTCTGGGACAGCAACAAAACGGGGAAAATGGGAAATCTCCTTCAGAATTAAAGCTGTGATTCGCTGGGGTTTAATTGAGCGCCCGTTGAGCACCAGGTTGAGCTCAGTGGTTTGGGAATCTTTTCCAAGCCCAGGGATTCTGTGCTGATCCCTTGCTGCAGCCACACTCAGGGCAAAGGAACCCAAATTAACTCGAATTAACCCAAATTAACTCAAATTCAGTCAGGGGTGTCCCACCTCCACACCTGCAGCACTCAGAGGGGGGAGAGGAGATAAAATTTGAGTCCCGTCCCCAGTTCTGAGAGGCATCAGCACAAGCCCTGCAGTGCTGAAAACCTGAAAAATCCAATTCCAAATCCTAAAGGGCAGGGACAGCACCCATTTAAAATAAGGATTCTCAACCCTCTTCCAGCCCCTCCTGATTTCTCCTAGGGCACACAATAAACACTAGAAACAACACCAAGGCAGCTTTTTTATTGAAACTTGCCATTAAAACCACGTTTTGGTCAGAGCCAGGTGAGTCCTCACTGCTGTCCCTGTGTGCACACCAAAAATCAGCGACTCCCCAGCGGGTTTTGCCTTAGAGTTACCCCAAAGTGATGAAATGGGAATGGAAATGGGACTGGAAATTGAATTGGAAATGGGACTGGAAATGGGACTGGAAATGGGATTGGAAATGGGACTGGAAATGGGACTGGAAATTGAATTGAAAATGGGACTGGAAATGGGACTGGAAATGGGACTCCTCCCGTTCCCAAATTTGAAGGAATTCCCTGAAATGCTCAGCACGGAGTTTTCCTCCTTGCCCCTGGAAGAACAAGACAAGACCTCTGCTGTCCCCTGGCCAGGGCTTGTCCCACAGCTGGGTGATTTAACTTCCAAATTCCCATTGCAGCCCGGCAGTGCCCTAATCCAGCTTTTACAGGGGAAATTGGAACTGCCACCCATTCCAGACTTATAAAGTCAGATTTCTTCTTGTAAAACAATAGCAACACTTTTGATTGGCAAAGTATTTAAATAAGCCTCTCTTTTAATTGGCTGGATAAAGATTTTTTTTAGCTCGTTTAGGTGACTGGGGAAGAGCCAAGGTAACAGGATACAACATAATTTCCAGCATTTTTATTTTAGTTTGGATCCTCATTGCTCTTTGCCACTAAAGGAAACGGCTGCATCCAAAAAAGTTTCACCCAGAAACCCGATTCGGTTTTTACAGGGATTTGTAAGAGCAGAGAGGGGTTCCAGCTTTGTCTGTGGGTTTGATTTTGGTGTGACATCATCTCTGCAAATATGGGAAAATCTGAGCTGGATGGGCAGTGGTGGGAGGCAGCTCTGACATTGTTATTTCCCTGTTATTTGCTGGAAATCCTCTGTGCCAGGTGCCATCCCACAGATCACAGGGAAATTTCACCTCTCCACACAGAGAAACCAACTATCCTGAAACTAAAACACACTGAGCTGCAACAAAACCAAAGCCAACGTGGAAAAATTAAAAAATAATAAAAAAAAAAAGCCATCAAGACCATTAGTCAATGCCAGCAGCAGCCCCAGTCCGGCTCCTCCCTCACCCCAATGATTTGATGTCCTATTAGGCGGCTCATTAGGAAAACTCAAAGCCTTTCACCACAAGAGTCATTCCTCAGAGCTGCACGCCGGCCCCACTAAAGCTCCCAGCCATCCTCTGCTCCGGCAGCTGCCCCCAAAAGCTGCTTCCAAAGTCACCTGGTAACTTCAAAAAGCGGTTTGGGAGGAGAAACACAGACAGGGAAGTGCCTGAGGATGCTCTGGGAGCGTTACAGCCTCAGCACAGGCACAAGTGGAAGGAATAAATTGTTTTTTCTTTGAAACAGAGCTGATAATTCAATTTTCAGCTGATGCAAAGTACCCGAGCAGGCGGCCTGACAGGAGGAGCTGGTGTCATTCCAACATCCAACATCCCAATTCCTCTGCGGGACAAACTCTGGGATCTCCCACTGGCCCCTGATTTCCCTGCAGGGATGTTCAGGACATTTTATTCGTCGAGTTTCCCACCCTGCTCAGCCTCCACAAGCGAAGCCTTAATGGAAGCATTCCTCCAACGCCCACCTCTTCTTCCTTAAGGTCATTTGAAGAGGCCAGAAATGAAAATAATTGGCAATCCCTGCTTTACGCAGAGAATCCCGCTGCTGTTCGTGCTGCTGACACTCAAACAAAGCCTGCAAAAAGCACTAAATTCGGGCAGGGAGGCTGGAGCCCAGACAGCCCAGCTCTTCAGGGCACTTCTCGGCTTCTCAAGTTACCCTGAAGAACTCGAGTTTAACTTTGCAGATTTCAAAACTCGGCCCGGCCAACAAATCCCCGCTCCGCACTCGTTCCCCTGAAATCCAACACGAGCGGAGCTCGGCAGCGCCGATGCCTCCAAGTGTCCACCACAACCCGGGAAAAGGCTCTGCAAACACCCAGAAAACTTCTCCAGCGGCCCCACAAAAACCTCCCTCCGCTCTGGCGCTTCCCAGGAGGCAGAAATGTGGGGAGCAGAGCTCTGGAAACAAACTGACGACCCCAAAGGGAAGCAGAAATGTGTTCAGTCCCTCTTCTGCACGATTAGGGGGGGAGGAAGAAGAAAAAAAAAAAAGACATTCCAGTGGTTTTCTGTGCTGCTGCACATCTGGAAGTTCAGAGCTTCCTCCTGCTGCACTCAGCCCCGGTTTTAGGGAGAAACCCTGCGGGATTGGGGTTGGCCAGGGGGCAGCGAGCTTTGGGGTCCCCGAGCAGCTCCAAAGCTTTTGTGTCCCGAGCTTTGATGTGCGGAGGGAGAGCAGATTCCTGCGGGACAAAAAAACTTTCTGCTCCTCAAGGAGGAGGAACTACGCAAGCCCGGAGGTTTCCAGGGGACTAAATATACATTCACATATATATCCACAGCGAGATAGAAAGAACCAGAGCCTCCAGAAACTCATCCCCGACTTTTCCTCCGGAAAAAGCAGCCCGGCAAGAGGCAGCTCTTGCTCCAAGGAAGGCGAATAAAGAATTGTTTTAAGTTTTTTCCCCTTTTACGGGCCCCCTGACAAATGGCATTCAGAGACTCGGGCAGCTAAAGGAGGTTGGGTGGGTTTTGTTGGGTGGTTTTTCCTTTTTCTTTTCTTTTTTTTTTTTTTTTTTTCCCTTTTTGCTGGAATGCACGGGAGGAAGGAAAGCCAAGAGTTTTGCCCCGCACCAAATCCCCCCTCGCCCACTCCCCCGCGACCCCGCAGCATCTCCCACGCGGTTTGGGGGGGGCTCGGGGACCCCCCTTACCTGCCCGGCCGAGGGACAGGGCACCCAACAGCACCAGCGCAGCGGGCACCGAGCGGCTCCGTATCCAACTGCGCCTTTTCCACCGCGTGTGCGTATCCATGCTCCCCAAAAAAACGGGGCACCAGCTCGGGACAGCTCGAGGAGGGGATTAAAAAAAAAAATATATATCAAAATAATTAAAAATAATAATAATAAAAAAAAAAACAAATCCAAGCTGTCTCTAGAAGCGCAGAGCAGGCGCTCAGCCCCCCCGGCAGCCCCCCCCGGGGAGCAGCCCTTTATAAAGCCATGGGGCGGGCGGAGGGTGCGGGGGCTCCGCCGCGCTCAGCTCCGGCCCTGCCTGCTCCTCCCGGGCTGCCGGAAAAGTTCTCCCTTCTCCCTCTCCCCACACCGCCCTTTTTCCCCCCTTCTTTTAAACCCGAGGCAGGAGTTTGTCAATCTCGGAGCAGCGCAGCAAATCAGGGCCGGGCGGAGCGGCCCCCCCAGCCCGGCCCGCGCCCGCCCCCGCCGCCGCTTCCAGCGGGATGTCCCGGCCCCCAAAAGCGAATTTTTCCTCGCTTTTTTCCCCCCCACCGCTGGAATAGCAGCAGACGGAGTTTTTCCGCCTCTTCCCCCGTCTCCGCGCTTTTCCCTGCGTTTTTCGGGAGGGGCAGCGTTGATGTCCCCTTGCTGGAAGCCTGGAAAGGGAGAATTTCAGATTTTCTGTGCTGACAGGCACTGACCCCCAGGAGAACGCTGCATTTGACCTGAAGCTGTGGAGAAAAGTTCCAAAACGGAATGATAGAACTCAGATTATGGGTGTATTTGAATAGGTCACATGGTAGAAAACTGAACGTTTTAGAATTATGAGTATATTTGAATAGAAGTGTGTAATATCACATGGTAGAAAACTGAAAGTTTTAGAATTATATTTGAATAGAAGTGTGTAATATCACATGGTAGAAAACTGAACGTTTTAGAATTATATTTGAATAGAAGTGTGTAATATCACATGGTAGAAAACTGAACGTTTTAGAATTATATTTGAATAGAAGCGTGTAATATCATGGTAATATCACACAGTAGAAAACTGAAAGTTTTAGAATTATGGGTATATTTGAATTGAACTGTGTAATATCACATGGTAGAAAACTGAAAGTTTTAGAATACAGTAATATATATAAGGCAAAGTGGAAGTTTTAGGGCAAAAGCTGGTCCTTGTGCTTCACCTTCTTCTCCATGAGTGATATTGTGCAATTGGATAAAAAATCCGCACTGGGGGCCACGAGTGGTTGGGGATTGGGTTAAAAGTAAAAATAATTGAAGTGTCATTTCTTAATTAGACAGTTTATCCTTAAAAGACCTTGTAGAGAGAGAGAGAGAGAGAGAGAGAGAGAGCTCCAATTTTTAACTTGTTAGAAAGAAGTGCTGTAGAGCTCACGCTTTGTGAGGCTGCAATGTAGATGAAAACGAATAAACATCTGAGTCCCAACAAGAAATACCATTTCACACATTCAATCCCCACCTTGGCAGAAAGAAGAAACGAAGAATCCCCATCCCCTCTGCTGCCTGGTGGCAGGGAATGGCTGGAGCTGTGACAGGAGGTTGGGGTGGCACAGCAGAACACCCAGAAGGTGGCCGGGCAATGGTGCCAGCCCCAAACCTCAATGCCTCCTGCACGGGGTGGGATTCTGGAGTCAGGATCAGGCTCGATCCTCCTGGGTCCCTTCCAGCTCAGGATATTCCGTGGGGCACAGGGAGCTGTGGGAAATGCAAGGATTTGGCACAAAAAGAAGCGTGTGCGAAGGGTGGAAGCGCAAACAAGGAGTGGAAAGGGAAGGGGTTTCCCTTCCCAGGATAGCTGGGGGTTGGGGTGGCAAAATCCCCAAAATCTGGCAGGGAAGGGATGGAAGGGACAGAGAGCTGCTGGTCCTGGGGCTCTTTTTGTCACTGTCACTCAGTCCCCACCTTCCCACACCAGTGACAACTGATAAACCACACTGGTAAAACTTTCAATGTTCTGGCACTGCAATATCAGAACAGTGCTCAGGGTTGGAACTGGAGCATCTGTAAGGTTCCTTCCCACCCAAGCCTTTCTCTGATTCTATAGAAAAAGAAAAGTTCCAGTTCCTTTCCTGCACATCCCCATCCCTCAGGCCCCAGGAGAGGACAGATCACACTGCAGAACTGGCTGGCCCACAATGCTGCAGACCCCTCTGCAAAACCAAAATCCGATTAAATGGAGACCAGAGAAGGAAAAAACAACAAAATCCAGCCCTTTCCCTTAAATAAATGCCTTGAAGATGCTTGCTGGTGGCAAGACTTTCTCTGTCAGTGCCATCGAAGACCTGACCATCACTGCTGGCACCACTGATGTCACATCCAGGTGACAGTCCCAGCTCCTTTGGAGCTCATTTTCCCCAGAGCACCGATGTCACCCCTACCCCACACCCTGGGCCACACCAGGGCGTCCCAGCCCTCCCCACTCTCCTTGCACAGCAGCAGAATTAAAGCCCTCACCATCCACAGGGGAAAAAACACTTCCATGGGCTGAATTCCCACCCTCTGCCTACCCTGGACTCCAATTTTTGGGGGGTTTGGTCACCCAGCACTCAAAGCAAGGACGTGAAGGACAGGAAATGTCCCGTGCAGGGACCGTGCAGGGGTTTGGGATGGCTCATCCTGTCCCTGATTTTGGCCGTGTGATGGAAGAACCTTCACCACGAGGAGTTTTAGCCACAAATCTTTGACCTGGTGGACTGAGAGTTACTTGGATGGATAATCAATATCAAACACACCAAAACCTAAAAGGAGAGGAGGCCAAACCCCCCGGATCAAGCAATGGGAACTCAGGGAACGTTTTTGAAGGATTCAGTGGGGAAGAGCTGCAGGAAATCTCTCCCTTTCCCTGCTGAGACACCTTCCCCCAGCTCCCAGGCTCGCTGTGAAACTGGAAAAGCTGGAGTGAGCCACACGCAGGAAGAGATTCCCTGCTGAAAGAGCTTTTCAGCGGGCGGAGGTGAGAGGCAGAGCCTGCGAGCCGCGGGGCAGGGCGGGGAGAGGCAGCGCAGCACGCGTGGGGACGGTGCCAGCGGCGCTCCCGGGCAAATCCCGGGATGAAAACCCCTTCCAGGCCTGCCTTTCGGGAGTTACCAGGTGACTGCAGCCTGGCAGGCAGATCACACCGTGCTCCTTCTCCAGGAGGAGCCTGGAGGTGAGATCTTCCAGGGCAGCACCTGCACAGCCCTGCAGGCACCTGTGCTGAGCACCCACGGGGTGGAGCCCGGGGCTGGCACCATCTGTCCTCTCCCCTGCTCCAAAATATCCCAGTATTGTGGGATTGACACAGTCCATCCTCCCTCCTGCTCCAAAATATCCCAGTATTGTGGGATTGACACTGTCCATCCTCCCTCCTGCTCCAAAATATCCCAATACTGTGAGATTGACACTCTCCATCCTCTCTCCTGCTCTAAAATATCCCAATATTTTGGGATTGACACTCTCCATCCTCTCTTCTGCTCCAAAATATCCCAATATTGTGGGATTGACACTCTCCATCCTCTCTTCTGCTCCAAAATATCCCAGTATTGTGGGATTGATACTGTCCATCCTCCCTCCTGCTCCAAAATATCCCAATATCCCAGCATTGACGCTGTCCATCCCCTCTCCTGCTCCAAAATATCCCAGGATTGAAACTTTCCATCCTCCCTCCTGCTCTAAAATACCCCAATATCCTGGGCTTAATACCATCCATCCTCTCTGCTGCTCCAAAATATCCCAGGACTGATACTGTCCATCCTGTCTCCTGCTCCAAAATATCTCAATATTGTGGGATTGACACTCTCCATCCTGTCTCCTTCTCCAAAATATCTCAATATTGTGGGATTGACTCTATCCATTCTGTCTCCTTCTCCAAAATACCCCAATATCCCAGCACTGACACCATCCATCTTCCCCCCTATTCCAAAATGTTCCCAGCTGGGCTTTCCCACAGCTCCCAGTGCCTCCGTGGAGCAGAAGCTGTTCCACACCACGATGGAGATCCTTTCTCTCCCCTCCATGTGTTCAGACTGTGAAGTATCCCAAGAATTTGGACTTGGAACCAGGGTGGTGAAAGCACCAGCAGGGCCTGTGGGTTGCAAATCCCCTCCCTCGTCCCTTGGGGTTGGAATTTGATGATCTTTAAGGTTCCTTTCTACCCAAACCATTCTCTAATCCTGTGATTCCAAATAATCCCCGATTGTGGCACCGAGGAAATCACCCAGGCCAGGATTTCCCTGGGTGCCTGCTCACCCTGCCAGCTGTGGGGTCCCATTTTTGTGCCCCAAATGCCCCAGGATTCTGCATCACCCCCCTCCCAGCTTCCTGGCCGTACAAGCAGCTCAGTTTGGGAATGAGCACCTGGATTATCTTCTCCAGCAGAGAGAGAAAATCCCAAACCTCTGGACACCACTCCCAGCCATTCCCTGCCCTTCCAGAGGCACTCAGCCATGGGAAGGGGGTGCCCAAAGCACCACAACACGGCAGACAAGGAAATTAAAGCAGCTCAGAGCAGTGAACTCCCACAGCTCCCTTTTTCCTGCTCCAGACTGACACCAAAACATCCAAACCTGGACCCGGATCAGATGCAAAGCAGAAAACCTGGCCCAGGAGCTTTTGCTGAGCAGGAAGTCTGAGTTCCCAGGTGATTTGGGAGCGTGCACAGACCTGTTTGCTCCTCCTCAACAGCAACAGAAACGCAGAAATCAGCTCCTGGTGGCAAACTGGAAAATTCCAGCAGCCACGTGCCAAGTTTTGGGAGCCAACCCCATGGTGGGAGAGGAACAGATCAGCTGGGGGGAGCTCCAGGAGGGGTCACACGAGTGGGGGGGGGCTGATGGCAACCCCAAATCCCAACCCCAAATCCCTCCAGCAGGCAGCCAGGGTCGTGTCTGAGCAGCCCCAGGAACACGGCAGGGGCTGGGGGCCAAATTTCTTTTAGGGACAGCAGTTTGTGGAAGTGTTTTCCTGCCCAAATGCATCTTGAGCCCAGCTGGGTGGTGTTTGTAGGATGGAGGAGAGGTTTGTGAGCTTTCAAAAGAAAGAAAAAGGCTTAAGGGAGATAGGTAATGTAAAAAAAAAAAAAAAAAAATCATTGATATGCTGTGAAATCAGCAGCAGCACTCAGCAAAAGGCCATTGCTGTCTGAAAGGATTGGGATAAGTTGGAAAGAATGATTGATAATTATTGGGGCACAGGGATTTTATTATTATAATTATTAACTATTGATAATTATTGATAATTATTGGGGCATAGGGTTACACCCCATGGCCTGCTAAGGGGAAGAGGCTGAAATGAGGAATTAAAATGACTGGAGCTGTTGTATAAATAATTAGGACAGACAGCTGCTCTCAGGAATGATTTCTAATACCATTTATGAGGAGAACACATCTATAAAATACACATTTTCCCTCCACAGTCTTAATGCCAGCCTTTACTCCTTGCAAATTTATAAACACAATTGCTTCTCTGACATTAATTCAATTTTTATCAACTGTTCTGTGCCCAAATGAGATCCCAAATCCCAACCCTGATTTATAATCCCACACCTGCTGGCCTGGAAAGAATTGCACCCAAGTTCAGCTTTAAAAAATCGAGGATTTAGCCCTAAAGAGACATTTTGGATGGAGAGGCTTGGCAAATGAAACTCTCCATTTATCCACAGAGGAAACTTCACATCTGGAATCCCAACACTGCCCCAAAGTCAGAGCTCTGGGTGGTCTTTAATTTGAACAAGGAGTTCAGTGCATTATCCAGGGCTGTTCACACCCATTCCCACCCTGCAGAGTGGCAGCATTTTCCCCAAAACCTTCCTGAAAACTCTGCTTTGGATCCCAAATCCACATTTTTAGAGGGTGGTGATGGGCAGCCCATCATCACTGACAGCAGAGTGCCACGGGTTTTCAGGTAGAACAGATAATTAATGCTCTAATTAGAACGATGGAAACATTCAGCAGGTACCTCCCAAACATAAAAAAAAAAAAAAGGGAGGGGGGAAACTCTTTCAAGAGTTAAATTCTCCCCCCAGAAAGACAAATCACAACACACAGAAACACAAACTCCCACCCCCCTGGGGCTGAGCACCTGCTGGGGCTTTGCAGGGCAAAAAGCAGGAGCTGGGCAGCCAATTCTCCCAAATCCCAGCTGCCCCAGTGGGAATTCAAATGGGATTTTTTGCCATGAGGTGGCACCAGGACCAGCCCTGTCCGTGGAAAGAGCAGGCAGCACAAGGTGGGGTTTGTTTTTGTGCATGTGTGGATGTTTCACAGCTCTGCTGAAGAGAGGAAATAGCTTTATAAAGGGAACAGACTTTCCACTCCTCCTCTTTTTCCAGCCTTGTTGCCTCCTCTCCAGCTCCACGGCGATGAGGCCAAGCCTTGGATGTGTCTGAGCCATCCCAAGCCATGAAACTCGGGATAAATTGCTCCGTGAGGAGGCTGAACTCAGCTGTCCTTGCCCTCTGGGGCCAGGGAGGAGCTGCCATTCCCTGCTCCCATCCCGGGGCTGAATTCCCCCTCTCCCTCTGCTCTGCAGGCAGTGGCTCAGGCTAAACCCAGATAATCTGTCTGGACTCCAGGAGATAATCCCTGGGGATACACAAAGTGTTGTGTGAAACCAGGAGCTGCCACCTCCCTCTGATCCCCACAAGGGTCAAGCGCTGAAGAAGTTCCTAAACTCCCCCTGACCCCAAAAAGGGCTTCATGGAACACCACAAACTTCATTTTCCAGCCCCACTCGGTCCATCAGAATCGTGACTGAAGATTAAAGGTCACAAATTTACGGAGCCAAATCGCCCAGCAGCAGCTCCAGAGGTTCAGCTTGGCTGCCTGATCCCAAATTTTTCCTCTACACCCCTGGGGTGTTCATTTTGATTGATAAGAGATGTTAACAGAATAAGAAAAATGAGATAAGGAAGGGCAAGGCCTAACTGGAATTAAATCTGGTCAAGAACAGCAAAAGGAGCTTCTTCAAATACATCAATAACCAAAGAAAAACAAAGGAAAATGGTCACCCAAGCACACCCAAAATCACCATCATTTGGGGATTATTCCCAGGTCTAGGAATGGATTAAAGCATCATTGCATCATCCTCTAGTTGCCCTTAAAAAAAAAAAAAAAAATCAACTTAATGCCTACAAATTTCCCTTTAGCAACCAACTTTCATCCCCATTTTCCTGTCTGTAATATTCCTGTCGATTAAAATTAACCACATCACAAAACTTCCAAGCAGCTCTTTCCATTCCATTTGGCAAAACAAAACAAAACAAAACAAAAAAACAAAAAAAAAAAAAAAAAAAAACAAAAAAAAAAAAACAAAAAAAAAAAAAAGAGGCCCATTGATGTCCCAGGATTCCAGGTTCATTCACCCTTCTGGAGTGACCAACCCTTCCATTTGTTGGCTTTTCCTCCTCCTCTGCCCGGAGCAGTGGCTCAGAAAGGAGGAGAGGAGAATTCAGGGAGCTGAGTGCAGCACCCAGCTGTGCCAAAGCACTCCAGACAAGAGGCCACAGCCTTCCCCAGGCTCAGCTGCTCCCTAAACACAGAAAAGGAAAAAAAAAAAAAAAAAAATCCATCATTTTTGGGCATGAATCACTTGAGGAACCCAGTCCAGCTCATTTTCATTTCTCAGCCCAGTGTTTCCAGGCAGCACCTTCAGCCACATCACCTTTCCACAGATCCCTGCTCTCCCCACGGAGTTTTCCACTTTGGGGAGCTCTGGGAAGAGCCAGAACCAGGTTCCAAGTCAGGGATGTTTTTTGTTTTTTTTTTTCCTGGTCACACAAAGCTCATCCACCCACATTTACCCAAAAGAGCAGCTCAGGGCAGCCCTGCCAGCTCTGCTCCTGCTCCCGGCCCTCAGCCCCTTATTCCAGCTGGGATTTTGGGATCCAGCACTCCAAATCCATTATTTCAACTGGGATTTTGTGATCCAGCACCCCAAATCCATTATTTCAACTGGGATTTTGTGATCCAGCACCCCAAATCCATTATTTCAACTGGGATTTTGGGATCCAGCACCCCAAATCCATTATTTCAGCTGGGATTTTGGGATCCAGCACCCCAAATCCATTATTTCAACTGGGATTTTGTGATCCAGCACCCCAAATCCATTATTTCAACTGGGATTTTGGGATCCAGCAGCACTTATCCATTATTCCAGCTGGGATTTTGGGATCCAGCACCCCAAATCCATTATTCCAGCTGGGATTTTGTGATCCAGCACCCCAAATCCATTATTTCAGCTGGGATTTTGGGATCTAGCACCCCAAATCCATTATTTCAACTGGGATTTTGGGATCCAGCAGCACATATCCATTTTTTCAGTTGGAATTCCAGGATCCAGCACCCCAAATCCATTATTCCAGCTGGGATTTTGGGATCTAGCACCCCAAATCCATTATTTCAGCTGGGATTTTGGGATCCAGCAGCACATATCCATTATTCCAACTGGGATTTTGGGATCCAGCACCCCAAATCCATTATTTCAACTGGGATTTTGGGATCCAGCAGCACATATCCATTTTTTCAGTTGGAATTCCAGGATCCAGCACCAATTATCCATTATTCCAGCTGGAATTCCAGGATCCAGGAGCACATACCCATTATTCCAGCTGGAATTCCAGGATCCAGGAGCACATATCCATTATTTCAGCTGGGATTTTGTGATCCAGCACCAACTCTCCATTATTCCAGCTGGAATTCCAGGATCCAGGAGCACATATCCGTTATTTCAGCTGGGATTTTGTGATCCAGCACCAACTCTTCATTATTCCAGCTGGAATTCCAGGATCCAGCAGCACATATCCATTATTTCAGCTGGAATTCCAGGATCCAGCACCAATTATCCATTATTCCAGCTGGAATTCCAGGATCCAGGAGCACATATCCATTATTTCAGCTGGGATTTTGTGATCCAGCACCAACTCTCCATTATTTCAGCTGGAATTCCAGGATCCAGCACCCACATATCCACTGAGGTCATTACCAGGTGAATCCACAGATGGGCTGCTCACCTCTTGCTGAATTATTTTTTAAATCTAGCCCTTGTTTTGTTCCCAGACCAAATCAGCACCTTGAAACCTCACGTTCACTTTTTTGAAATAGATTTCTGCATTTCTCTGAGAACTCCAAGGTGGTTTGGCCACACATCTTGAAGAGCAGCAGTGCAAATTATGCATTTCCAGCATCCAGCATTTCCCATCCCTCTGAGTCCCCGACCCAAAGAAAAACCAGCCCTAATCCTTCATTCCTGAGCTAACAGCATCAGGGAACAGGCAAACATCGATTTGCTTTTTCTTTTTACCTGCAGCCCCTTCCTCAGAGGGTTGGAGAGCTCTAAAACCACTGAAGCTCCCCCTGGATGTTATAATTTCATTTTTTTGGAGGGGGTTTTAATTAACCCTGGGAAGCAGCATTGGTGTCGTTAAGGGGCTCTAGAGATTTATAGAACCCCCAGATATCCAAATCCTAAAGATTAAGGAATAGAGACCAGCACAGTGAAGCTGGCACAGGGATGGGTTCTCGTGCTCCTGACCAGGACCAGGTGTTTGGGTTTTCACCGCTGGTGATCCCAGCAACAGGAATTTGGCACTGGAGCTCCCCCAGGAGGAATGGGACAGAGGCTGGGACACCCAGCTGGCTCCTGCCCCTTCCCAGGACCCAAATTGGGGAAGTTCCCTCCCAGTGCCTTCCAAAGTCAAAGGAGAGGAGTTCTGCTGAGTCCCTTCCACCTCTGGACACCCCAAAACACCCTCAAAACGCCGCTGGAGATTTATTCTCCTTCCCAACCTCTCCACATTCAGACACAAATCCAGAGCCTGGGGTAACCTTAGACCTGTCCCAAGCCCTCTGCTAAACTCCAGACTCTCCCTTTCCACAGAAGCAAAGCCAGCAGAGCCGTTGCCAGCTCGTTCCACCTCCCATCCCTGTGGGTCCCCATTCCTGGGTGCTTTTTCCCCCCTTTTCCTGCCCCAGTGCCTTTCCTGTCCCTGTCCCCAGCTCGTTTTCCTCTGGCCAGACTTCCCCGTGGCTCTGTGTTCATAAATCAGGAGGCCAGAGGGGCTCGTGTTTCACAGAGGCCACGGGGCTTCCACAAATTAAGTTTTGTTTGAACTGGAGGATCGTTTTTAATAAACCAAACAAACTCCTTGACCCGACTTGTACTGCAGCAGAAAGAGCTCCTGGCTGCAGCAAGAAGGTATTTTGTTAAAAAAAGTCAAGTGAAACAGCTTCTTGTGGCACTGCTGAGGGAATGGAAGGTCTGAGGAGACACCCTCAGCTCAGACGTTCTGCTGGGTCCAAATGTGATCTCTGTGAGGGCTCTTTATACAACCCTGGCAGCCCTTCAGTTGCCATTTTGCACTTTAAGATGCTTTTCTTGGTGTCATGTTTGGTGCCACTGAGTAGTTTTTCCTCTCCCTTGGGTCCCTGGCCTCAGCAGCAGGATTATATGGGAATTTTTTATTACATTTTAGCCAGAGCTGAGATGAGCTAAGATGCTCAACTGATTTAATTTGCTTCCACCAAAGGCCATGAGGCTTCAGCTGTTTCTGCTCTCAGCACCTCTTCCCCATCCCTTCCTTTAAAAAGTCAACTCCTCATCACCAAACGTGACAGATTTCACTGCCAGGATGACCATAAATCCCATTGCTAACTGGACTTCCACTCTACAGCCTCCAAGACCCACAGAAAACCCAATTCCTTTCCAGGAATGCTTTTCCATCTGATCCATTCCCCGCTCCTGCAGAGCCCTCAGGACCTGTTCCTGCCAGTGCCACAAACGGGGCTCCACTCCTGCCGTGTCCAGCTCAAGACCAGAAATTCTGAGACTCTTTACCCCAGTTCCGTGCTCAGCTCTTCACTGCAGGGATATTTTAGCACATATCCCACTTCTTCTTTTTCTTTTTTTTTCTTTTTTTTTTTTTTAAGGAGCTGTGTATTTTAAAAAGCCAGGCGAGGAGCTCCAGCTGAAGGATTCAATTGACAAAGGTCAGCAGCAAACACGACTAATCCATTATGCTGTTAAACAACTCAACATGCAGGGGTTAATCAATGCTAGCCCAAGGTCTAATCCCTCTTTCTGCTAAATAACTCACTGAAAACAAACTCTGCCTGCTAATGTCCTGCAAAGGAAGATAAATGCACACCAGGCTCGAGGAGGTTCAGTTTTCAGAGCTCTCAGCTCCTCCAGAGCCTGACTACTGTCAGCCTGGCCAGATGTTATTCCCATCCTCGCAAGGAGAGGGATTAGGGGAAGGTTTGGTGGCATCCTGCCAGCTTAAAAAAAAAAAATTTAAAAATCATTCAGAGTGCTGGATTGCTCAAGCTGGGCTAGCAGGGCTGTCCTGCACAGAGCCAGGCCCTGTTCCCAGGGGATGTTCCCTATTCCTGTGCACATTCCAGCCCCTTCCCTATTTATAGCCCTGATTTGGGCTTTTCCAGGATGGCGATTTCGTGCTGCTCATAAATCTCCCCCTGCAAGCTGGCGTGTGTGGGTCAGCAAGGAGAGGCAGCTGAGCTGGTGCAGGGGCTCTGCACAGACCCCAAAATGCAGTTAGGGTGCAGAGCTCCCGTGGGCTCTCTGTCCTGTGGGAAGGGTTTGCCCCATGAGGATCAGCCGCAGGAGGTTTTTGGGGATCTGTCTCAGCATTTCCTTCCCCAGGACAGAGCTCCTGGCACCACCCAGGCCTGGCAAATCCCGTCACAGGCGTTATGATTTTCCTGGTTTTCCTTGCTTTTCTCACACCTCTGGGATGGCATTTTCCCCCTCCAAAGGGAGCAGAAGCTTTCCTTTGACATTTAAAGATGTTGGGAGGAGACTACTCCTAGTTCAGGCTTCACAGTATTGGAACTACAAAAGTTAATTTGTCTTTAGATCCTTCTGTGTCCCACCGATTTTGGGACGGCCTCCTCCTTGGAATAAATGGCCTTACACAGAATTCCTACAGGTCATTCCAGCTTTTAACAAATTCCACAAGTAGGGATTGATTCTCTGGCTGCAGAGACTCAGATGCCACATTTTCCTTTTTTTTCCTGGCCATGCTTCCACCACCAATAACTCAGGAAAGCCTTCGGGCTGTGCCCATCCTTGTGTTTGTTCCACCCAGTGCTGCAGCACTGCAGTAAAACAGCTTTTACTCCAAACTCCTCACTGTTACACATCAACAGCCTCTTTATGCTTAGAAATTGTGCTCAATTCCTGAGGAAAAAATGATTTAAACAAACCATTTTCTCAGCTGCTTCCACTGCAAAGGCCCCTCCATTTCCAGATAGCTTCACTTTTCATCAGGACTCTTTCTCCTGCCTCTGCTCAGCACTGAGGAACCTGCAGGAGGGTTGCTGCTGGGTTAAGCACCCAAAAACCTCACTCTTTTTCTAATCTGATTGTTTTTTTAATAGAACCTTGGGGATTGCAAAGTCCACAGAGTGGCTCCATGGGGAATTTGCTGCTTTTTTCCCCTCTGAGCTCTCCGGGACCACCTCAATCTGATGCACCCCATGAGAAATTGTGATTCCAAAGCAGAGTAAGTCGAAAGCAAACCTTTTAAACCTCAAAAAAAAAAAAAGTCGAGTCTCCTCTGAAAGACCCCAGGATGGAGCAGGAGGCAGCAAATGTGGAAAGCAGATGTGAGAGGGGAGGAAATCGGGTTTGCAGGAGACAAGGAAAGGAAGCACAGAGCCCACAGGAGCAGCACCTGTCCTGCTGGATTTTTCTCCCAAAAAAACCCCTCTGGAGCAGGGGCAGGCACCCCAAGGTTCCCACAGGCTCTGCTGATTTGTCTCCACGCAGCAGGAAGCAGTCTAGCCTGGGAGATAGCAGGAGACAGCAGCGGGGACTGGGATGAGAATTTCCAGCAATGAGATGTGCAGAATTCCTGCCTGGAGTGGGAGCTGGCCATGGAAACCCAGGGAAAAGCATCTCACTGAGCCACTGGCATGGGGAACAAACTGAAAGCATTTCCCAGCTCTCCCACTGGCTCTCAGTGAATCAATCCCCGAAGCTGAGCAGCGCTTTCTGTGCTGGCTGCAGAAGTTCTGTGGAGAAAAGCCCTGAACTGGGGTGTTTTGAGCTGCAGAAGTGATTCAGAGCACAGATTTACACCTGGCCTCCCCCTCCCCAGGCAGCGAAGAGAAATGAGAAGTTTCCACAGGGTTCAGTCCCAGAGAAGCAGAGCTTGCCAACCCCAAAGGAAGCAAACATGTCAAAATCATTCTCAGACAGCTCTGAAAAATATCCTGCAAATCTTCCACCTGTGGCTTTTCACTTGATCCAATCCAAGGCAGGAAAAACTCAGAAGTGGCTTTTTTTTTTTTTTTTTTTTCAGGCATGGAGGGCTTTAATTCAGTGGTAATTTTGGGGTGCGGGATTTGGGTGCCTGGGCAGTGATGAATTGAAATTGCTCAGTCACATCACCCAGAATTTAGGGATTTTTGGCACATTCTGTGGTAACCGAGCTGTGTTTTAGTGTGAGGAACATCCCACACGTGCTGGTCCAACCCTTTCCCAACGTGCTGGGCCTCTCCACCACCTGCATTTTTGCATCCCCAAGCAAATAACTCAAAACCTCTGAATCTTTGTATTCCTCAAGCACAGCCTGAGCAAATTCCTCACCCAGGTTGGAAACAAATCCCCCAAAACCTCAGCCCGTGCTCCCCTGTAAAATCATCATCCCACAAATGCCCTCGGTGGGAATAAAGCCAGCCCAGCCCTGCACTCTCCTTGCTACATCCCAAATCCTGACACTGCAGGAATTCCAGCATCCCAAGAGAACCTCTGGAATCCCAAAGCAGCTCCCCCAAAATCCCAGCAGTGCCTCTGTTTGCTCATTTTTTCCCCTGTGATTCATCTCACCACCCCCATCACCCCCGGGGACACCCCAGAAACGTGGCTGGGGCTGTTTTAGCTGCTGCCAGCATCTGATAAACCATATCTGTGTCTCCCTCATCATTTCCATTCCCTGGAATCCCATGGATACAGCGGGATAAGATTTTGTAAGAAATTGTGGGATAAGATTTTGTAAGAAATTGTGGCCTTCGGAGTCACCGAGCACTTCAATTCAGAATTTCAGAAATTCAGAATTTCAGTTTTTCTAGCAGGGCTGAGACCAACATTTGCTGTTCAAAATGTCCATTCAGTGGGACTGAAGTTGGCTCTCCTGCAGATCCTGGAAATTCATGCCCAAAACAAAACTTTGCCGGGAATTATGCAAACAACAGAGCAGAATCAGCACCAAGGATAAAAAATACATCTGGAATCGAGCACAGTAATCAAGAGAAAGTTTGGGGTGAAGTTTGAGCCATTGGGGCAGATTATTTCCAGGATTTATCTCAGGAACTGGGGAAAAGTGGTGTGGGATGAGAGCATGGACACGAAGAGAAAGTCCTGAAGAGAAGAGGGGTGAGCCCAGCATCCCACAAATGTTGTCTCCAGGGATTCCACCTGGATGTGGAGCTCTCCATGTCCATGGAGCACCTCAGCAGCCCAGCAGAGCCTCTCTCACTGATTTCCCACCTCTCTCCCCAGCTGGAATTGGGCTGCAAACCCTTCTGGTGGCTTTTCTCCCAGCCAGGAGCTCTCCCTTCCCTCCCAAGGCTCCAGCCCAGCACGCCAGTGCCATCCTCCTGCCCAGGCAAGGTGCCCCAAAGCAGGCAGAGCATCCCCAGGGCTGTGCTGAAGCCAAGTGGCAATTACCAGGGTGAGCTCAGCCCTGGCAGCCCTGCCACGGCAGCCTGTTAATATTATTGCTTCCAACAGCAGCTCTGTTGTTCCCCAAGTGCTCTGCTGGCACCTGGGGAGGAGGAGAAGAGCTGCTCTCCATAGCATCACTCCCATTAAAGCTCAGGAATATCAGCAGGAGATAATCTGTGGCTTTTGTTAGCAGCAGGAGGGGCTGAAAAGTCCAGATTTTGATAATTCCGTGGGCATCCCTCCCCAGCAGCACTGTCAAACAGCCTTTGCTGGGCTGTTTGTTCCCAAAAAAAAAAAAAAAAAATCAGGAATTTCTGCAGTGTCCCCCCCTTTTCCCAGCTGTCACGGTGACTGTGGCAGCTTTTGGGGTGCAGCAGAAATTGAGAATCACATCTGTGCCAGGGGAAGAGCAGCACCCCAACCCTTGCTGCCACAGATGCTGAAATCAAGCAGATTTGTCACCTGCCGTGGCTTTGCCTCGTGGCACTGCCACCATCTCTTCCCAGCGTTTTGGAAGTGTCTCTTCCCTGGATTTAGTCTGGAAAAATCCCCACATTCAGAGGTGAGAGACAAGATTCCTGCCACACTTCAGGCGAAGGTGGAAAGACGAGGTGAGTGCCATAAAAAATGTTTTTCTCCGGAGCTTGTTAAAATCCTGCATGAAAATTTGGAACTTCTGGAGAGCAGGCAGCATGAATATGGATTAAAATAAAAAAATACAAATATTTCTGTTCCACATCTGTGGAAGAGCCAAACATGAGCATTTTCAGGATATTTAGGAAGGTTTAATTAAATTTTTTCCAAGGAAAAAACAGCACAGCACATCAGCCTCCTCCAAGAGCTGAATTACTCTTGGCTTTGCCATTTCCATCACTGATCCTTCCAGAGGTTTGACAACAGTGCAGCTCCAGCTGACAACACACAACGGGGAAGAGCCAGGGCCAGGCTCAATCCCACCCTGTGGAATACACCCCATCCTCTTCCCTGCCTTCCAGAACAATCCAAAAGATTTGCATTTCTCCCAGCTTTTGACGCAAGGAGAGGAAAAGGGAATTTTTGCCTTGCCAAAAACATCCTGCAGCTCCAAGACACCCATAATGAATCCACCAGCCCTCCAAGATATCCTATGGAAAAAGCCCCAGCCCTCCAGGCTCTTGGACAAAGCTCCCTTTTTCCCCTTGTTAGAGCTGGGATGGACACAGGGAACAGCTGGGATGTTGTTTGGGTTTTTAACAAGGGCAATCCATTTAATGGACTGGGAAATTTATGAGCTGCTCAGCCTTAGGAATCGTTAAGTTCAGGGACTCTGGGATCCAGAGGGATCTCAGTCATGGAAAATTTGTGTTCTGCAGGATCTGTAAGCTGCAAGGAAGAAACCCTGAACGCCTCAGGGATTGATGTTCCACAAGTGGCACCACGAGACAGAAGTGACACCCCAGTTGTGACCTGGAATATCCCGTTCCCAGCTGGGATTTGCATTTCTTCTGGGCTTTTATTTCCCTTTACTGCCTCCAGCAACACGAGCCTGGAGTTTTGGGATTCCAAGCTTCAGCTCCAAGCCCAGTTTCAGCTCAGAGATTGTAAATCCATGAGCAGAATTACTCCTACAATGGGAAAAGACTGTGCTTGGGATGCAGCACAGCTTCCCAAGGTTTTGGGAATGGGGGATGAGCAGTGCCTCCCTCCCTTCCCCCTCAAAACAAAGGTCCCACAAACCTTGGAGAAATAAATCCCATGGAAATGATGCAAAAACGTAATACCTGGCATGAGGAAGGAGCTGCCAAGACACTGACTGTGAGACAGAAAGCAGCCTGCTCAGAAATCCCAGGGCAGGAAATCCATCCCAGGAGGGAACAGACGGAGCTTTTGCTACTGTAAATAGACCTTTTCATTCTTCTGGAGTGTTTGGAGGCCAAAAGACTGTCCCAGCGTGCTGGAAAGTGTAAGTCAGTGTCTCACTTCTCTGCAGAAGAGGAACATTCAACAGGCAGGGCAGGACAGATGGATTCATTCCTGCAGGGAGCTGGCAGGGGAGGGACACACACATCCCAAAATCCCCCCACACAGGGTGGAAAGAGCTGACACGGAGGGAACAGAGCTCCAGGACATGCCTCTCTTGGCTAAACTCTACAAGGTGACACATTTTCAGGATTAGAAATGGTTTCTCAAACCCTGCTGGTGCCTTTTTCCTTTCTTTCCAAAGCTGGGAGGTCTCTGTGCCTCCTGCCTCGCAGCACGGAGCTGGCTCAGGGTTTGTCCTGGGCAGGAAATTATTTAGGGGAGCTTTAAGAAAGAAAATTCTCCTTTTGCCTTCATTCCCAGGCTGGAGCCCTCCCCTGCTGCTGCAGCACCCTCTGAATGAGGAGCTGATCCCACACTTTCCCAGACACCCCCAAACAGAGGCAGTCACTTTCCAGAGGAGTTTCCTGAGGAAATCCCAGTTTTAGGAGAGGAAGGGAGCACCCATCATCCTACCATGGAGCAGGGCCTGGCTGGAGCAGCTGTGGGCAGAAAGGAGGAGGATTCTCTCCTGTAAAAACATCCCTCAGCCCTTCCAGTCGCTCTGGCAAGTGCTGAGGGCAGGATTTGGTAGCCAGACCTGCAGCCAGATGTGCTCACGAGCTGATGTTTGTGCTTGTTCTGCTCTGCCACGCTCGGAGCCAAACCCACCACGTGTCTGCAGCACAGTGCATTATTAGTAATTTGTTAATTAAAAATTTAAAAAAAAAAATTAAAAAAAAAAGGGGAAATAACTCTCCAAGGAGAGGTAGAAACTTTAATTTAGCAGTGCAAAGGCTTGGCTGAGCCAGCTGGAAATTCCTGGGGTTATGAACATGAGGTAATTCTGACATAGGCGAGAGGTGAAGGTGGAGCTGGTCCTTGCAGGAGGGTTCAGGGCCTCCCTGGCTCTGCTGCAGCCACAGCAAACACTGCAATGGTCCCCTCTGCCCTGCAGCCCCTCCAGTCCCATCCCACCAGGATGTTTCCCCCTGGAGCTCATCCCTCAGGACATCAGTGTCAGCACTAGAAATGAAGGCATGGGACTGTTTTCACGCTAAGAACGATCTGCTGCTCAGATAAACGTCGGCCTCAGAGGCTGTGAGATTTCAGAGGAGCAAGAATCCGGCCATAGCTCAAGAGCAGCCACAAGATTCTCTGTTACAAGGCAATATAGAACTTTCTAAAGCAATGGACAGTTGTTACAGGGTTTATTTTGCTTTTCTAACCTATCACCTTTACTCATTTCTGCTGCACTGAGGATTCTTTTATCTAATGGGCTTCTAACTCACATGCACACATTGGCTTCTGTTATAACTTCTAAACTCTCAGTTTGTTCCATACAACCCCAGCCTTACATTATAAACCCTTCACTATCTTATCAGCACCGTTTCTCACTTACTTAAGGCATATTCTTACTTACAACTATAGAAATATAGTTGTATATAAAATACACAACTGAAAGTTGTGTATTTTGAAAGTTGAAGTATAGCTGTATGTAAAAGTTGAAATATAGTTGTACATAAAATGTAAGTTTATTATTTTTTTCTGCTTAATAGCTGTGTATTGTATTTTTACATCAATCTAAGCCTCTTCCAAGGCTGCAGATCAAACCTTTCAGGGTCTGTGGAAGTTTCTGTTTTTCTGGTTCCCACACATCAGGAGCCACCCTGGAAGAGGAGGGCAGGGGAAGGCTCAGCCCTGCTGGCAGAGTCCCCTGGGGCACAGCCCTCACCCAGCAGCTCTGGTGCTTTCCCTTGGATGCTGACTCCTGGGACAGCAGCCTTTGGGTCAAGGCTTTTCTTGTTGGAATCCTGGATGCTGAGAATTTTAAACTTTCTGTGCTGAAAGGCACAGACCCACAAGAGAGCTCTGCATTTGACCTGAGAAGAAGACTTGCTGTGGAGAAGACTTTAAAAACTGATTAACAGCACTGGGATTACGGGTGTGGAGTTGGTTAGAAGTCTGTAATATCACAGGGTGGAAAATTTAGAGTTTGGGGTTTCAGAATATAGAAATAAAGATGAAGCAAGATGGAGGTTTTAGGGTGGAGGCAGGTTGTTCTTCTTCACCTTCTTCTTCCTCCTTCTTCACCTTCTTCTTCCTCCTTCTTCACCTTCTTCTTCCTCCTTCTTCATAGGTTTGGGTGATGTTTTGTGACTGGACAGAAAAGTCCCCATTGTGGGCTTGGAGGGATCAGTTATTGGGTTAGAAGGGAAATCAATCCAGGTGTCCTTTCTTAATTGGACAGTTTAGTTTTAAAAGACCTTGTAACAAGAATTAATTAGCCATTTTGTGCCTTGCTAATGAAAAGCTGCCAAACTCAGGGTTGTGAGGCTGTGACACTGATAAGAAATAAAAAACACCTGAGTCTGAACATGGAATGCCCTCTCAAGTGCCTTCAATCCCGACCTCAGGAAACCCATAGATCTGAATTTCATCTCAGCTCTGCTCCGTGCTCTTCACATGACCTTTGGCAGGCTCTCACTGCTCTGTGCTTGGGCTAAAAACGAGCAAATGGCTCTGTTCTACCAGGCCTGACCTCAGCTGGCTGAGTCCCCTCTGCCAGCTCCCTCTGACCCTGCTGGGAGCCCACAGGGAATCCCCAAATATCCCTTACTAAAGGATTGGAACGGATGGATCAGCTGCAGGGGAAGATTTGCCCTCGCTGGAGCAGCTCATCTTGCTCAGCCCAGAGGGCTTTTGTGTCACTGGTGTGACAAAAAAAAAAAAAAAAAAAAAAAGGCAACATTCCCTAAAATCATCCCCCTCTCTGCAGCCTGTGCCCAGGTCAGGTGGGGCTTCTCTGGTGCTTCCTCAGCTAAGACAGGATTTCCATTCCATGCTTTAGCAAGGAAATGCCATTCCTGCTCATTCCAATTTGGGAGCAGCTAAATAAGAAGTAACTCGAGTGAGGATAATTGGTAGCTGGTAAATAGAGGAGGCAGAACCATTCCAGCCTTTACAAATTGAGCCCTTCATGGTTATTATATGATGATTTTATGGGAACTTCCCATTTTCAGTTGGGTTTTGTGCCAAAAACTTGGAAGAAGATCCCGGCCCACCTTGACTTCAAAGCAGGGCTGGGAGGGTGTGAAATTCCTGTCAGGAGTTTCAGGAACAGAGGCAGAGCCTGAGCAGCATCCTCAGGGCTGCTCCAGAAGCTTCTGGTGCCAGGGACTGCTCCTGTGGCTCTGGAGCAGTGCTGGCTTTGGGAGGAGGATGCAGCTGCCCCCAGCCAGGCTGGCACAGGGAGAGGGGCATCCAATTCTCCAGGAATGAAACTCAAAGCACAGCTTTGGGCCCAGGCTGGGGTTTTGTCTCCTGCTGGCTTTTTGGAGCAAGCTGGCAGCTCTGCACAGCACCCAGCCTGGGAGAGGACAGTGGTGGGCTCCTCACAGCTATCCAGTGCCAGCCTGACAGCAGCACCTTCCCTGGGGCAGCTCTCAGGATGAGCAGGACAAATGCAAATCTCATCCCAGGGAGAATCATTTTGGAAATGATTTTTGTGCTGCTTTATCCTCGCTTGTTCATGACCAGCTGGAGGAAAAGAGTTGTTTGGGATTAAATCTGACAAAGCAGCACAAATTCCCCCAGTTTGGGGTGCTGGGGAAGGGTTTTCTTTTTAGCCTGGGGAGATGGAAACAGAGAGGCAGCTTGGGCTGGTGGAAGTCCCAGTAGAAAATGGTGGGGTTGAGAAATAAACCCCTGCACAGGGTCTGCAGTGGTGGGAAAAGGTTGGATGCAGCTGGGTCACCCAGAGCAGGAATTCCTGCCTGAGGAGTCCAAAGTGGGGTCATGGAGCATCTCCATGTGTCAGTCAGTCCCAGCGAGGTGCTGCCATGGGAGGAAAGATTCTTGTTTCCTGCAGCAATTGGGATTGCATTTTAATGTTTCTCCAGGATGCAGCATCCAGAGAGCTCCTCCTGGCATTTTGTGCACCCAAAATTAATTTTTTTGAGGGGAACTCCCCAGTGTCAGGTCCCTGGGTGCCAGTCTGTGGCCATGAGTGTCCAGAATGGATTTAATGACCAAGCAGAGAAAGGGAAACCTGAGAAATCCCTACCCCCAGGACAAGCCCTGTGTGTGGAATTTGCTCCCAGGTCGGTGGAGGAGCCAGGCTCTCCTAAAGTGGATTTCTTGTTCCTGTGGGATTCCTCTTCTGTGCCAACCAACCTTGAAACACGATTGAAGCAGAAGGGGCTGTTCCAGCCAGCGACCCTTAAAAATCAGTGGCATCTAATTCACTTCTCCAGGAAAGCTTTTGGAACCCTGGCATATGGAAGGGGCTGTAAAAATCCATCTCCTGCTCTATAACCCCTGTCAGTGCACGAGTTAATTGCCCATCAATATGCCAGGGTTTTACAGGGCAATTCCTTCTCCTGCACTCCAAGGAGCGAGCTGGGGAAGGAGAAAATATAAGAAAGTTTCTTTGTTGTTTTCTGGCTTATTTGAAGCCTTCCCTGAACTGGTGTTTGTTTGTTTTCGCCATGTTTTTAAAGCCCCCCTTGGTCCTGCTGGAATCTTGGTACAATATTCAGCTTTGAAGGAGAAATGTGGCTGCTCTGGGGCTGAGGAGCTGCTGAAGGAATCAGGGACAGATGAAAAAAACTACAACTGTGCTTCTTCAGAGGAAAAAGAGTTCTTTTTTTACGTGCTCAAGTGCACGAGCACAAGCAGGCAGTGCTAGATCCTGATTTTGATTAATAGTTGGCTGGAGATAATCTGCAACTATTGGGGATTAGGGAAACAGTCCTCCAACATGGAAATCTTGGAAGGGAAATCTGCCTGCGAGCCAAAAAAGCTCCAGCACCAGCCTAGGAGCAAAACAAGAAAGCAGAATTGCTGTGGGCAGAGCCTCAGCTGGTGGCAGCAATGCTGGAGCTGGGTGCTGTCCATGGCCTTGGGAATTCTGGGGGTTGATGAAACTGAAGTAGGGAAGATCAGGTGGTGTCTCCTCGTGCTGTTCTAAAGGGGTTTGAAATGATTTTATTCACATCAAGGGTTAAAAAAATCCACAGCAGTGCCCCCCACACCCCCCTGTGCTGCTGGAGCTGCTGGAGGGGAACCTGGGCTGCCTCCAGGTGATTCCCAATCCCACCAGGAAAAGCTGCAGGTGGGTTTGGTTACCTGCATTCGTGGTCAAATCTCACCGATTTGGCCCTATAAAAAGAAGTTGTCACACTGGAAGCTGAACTGGGACAAACTGAGTCTCTTGTTGTCCAAAATCCCACTGAGAGCTGGTGCAGAGACCCCAAACCCCCTGGGGAAATCCGTGTAGGGCAGAGCTGCTGGGAGCAAAGCATCTCCTCCCTTCTGGATCTCAATTCTCCCAGAGCTGTGGGTGCTTTATATCCCTGGGGAATCACTTCCAAACTTAATCACACTCCCTGCAAGGAAAGCATGGCCTCTTTTCCCTTTTTTATTTCCTGTGGATGTGTTTTGCACGGAGGAGGAGGAGCTGGATCAGGTGCTGGGAAGATCATTAGGAACGTGCACACAACCAGGGCTGATTTCTTCCCTTTGATACCAAAATAACTCCCTGAGGAATATTTAGGAGCTTTGCTCAGGTCTCTGAGAGCAGGGCTGACCTCAGCTGATTGCATTCTCAGACAAAAAATCATCTGAAAACCATGTGGTTCTTCTCCAGCAAGAATTTGGACAATAATTTCCTGGCTGGGAGAAAGGTGATGTTGGTGTGTCTGTAATTAAATCAGCCAGGGGATGCATTTCTGCACAAATCCAGGCTGGGACAGCAGCAAGGGGCTTCCCCAGTTTTAGGAATATAATCACCAGGAATCATGAGCAAGGCTGGCTTCCACAACTGCACAATTTCTTGAGAAATCCACCAGTTTGTCTGTAAATCTCCTCAAAGATGCACAGACACCTAAACACGTTGGTCTGGTGAGATCTTAAACTGCTCTCAGGGAAATTCCCTTATTTGTCTTCATTTCTGAATGATGTGTGTTATAAAGTTACAAATGATGGCTTCTCTGCATCATTAGTGTGTGTTTGATGACAGATAATAATTGTCACTATGATTTTATATATTTGTGGATCCAAGTTTAAGAAGAGATCCCTCATAGATTATTATTTCTTCAGGCATTAGAGGCATCTGCTTTCTGAATGTCTTCTAATAAAGCAAGGACTGGATTTAATAGCAGAGGTTTTATAGATTTCTTAAAAATATTAGCCAATTATTGAAACCATACCAGCTGAAACACAGCAAATCTGTAAGGGGGCTGTGCCTACAGCGCAGCAAATCCTCAATAAATAAATGTCTATTAATTTCATTGAATAGAAAAAGAAATATTTATTTAATAACTTGGATTTGTGGTCCAACACCCGCCTTGCCCAGGACAGGAGCTTTTCCAGTGCCTGGCAAAGATCTGTTCTCCCATGTCAGAGGGGAGAAAGGATCTGCCTGCACATCCCAGTTTCAGAGATTAAGTTCCTTGTTCCATATCCCACCAGGAATTCAGGGACACACCCACCCCTCTGGACCACGGGCCACTCTCAGACCTTCCACGTGGACACCAGGTCAATTCTGGTGCCAAAATGGGCACTGGCTGCTTCTCCTCCTCCTCCCCAGCATCAGCACCAGGCACCTCCCCGTGGATCCTTCACTCCCAAGTGCCATCCCGAGGGAATTCCTGGCCCTGTGTATCCCAAACCCTGTCCTGAGCCGCACACAGGGAAAAGACAACAAAATCAACGAAGCAGCAGCACCAGTGGCAGGCAGAGGGGAACAGGAGCTGGATTTGCTGGGGGCTGGATCATCCCACTCCTGTCCTGAACATCCCTGACAGCTCCAAGTCCAGCACGTGCTCCTCAGCCTTGGCTCCTTCCCGGCAAAATATCCCACAAATCCAAACTCCAGTCCCGATTCTCCCATCCCTGCTGTCACAGCTGAGGGGTTCCCTGGAGGTGAGTCCCTGGGAGTGAATATTCCCAGATTTTGGATGGAGCAGGACAGGCCAGTGGGGTCCTGGCTCCTCTGCACCTGGAGCTGCTCAGACCCTCAGGGCAGAGCCAGGCCATGGATTTTGGGAGTCATTCCCCACCCTGAGCCCGTGGCAGAGGCTGTGCCCGGAATTCCTGTGGTGCACACAGGTTTGTGTTGGCCTGCTGCACGTGAGCTGCGAGGGCCAAGGCAAACAGAGGGGGAGGAGTGATTCCAATTATTGGATGCATTAAAGGCACTGCCACTTCCAGGAAAAACACGGGAGGTGAGATGAGGATTTTTCCTTTTGTGTGGCAGAGCCCGGGGCTTTCATATTTGTCCAGCTCTGGCACAAAGCATCACTTGTGAGCTCTGCTCAGGGATGCAGAGGATAAAAGGCAGCAGCAGCAGAGCTGAGGCACACGTGGGTGCAGCCTCCAGGAGAGCAGTGAGAGGTGAATTCATGGAAAACCCGCTGGATTGGCAGAGGAAACGCTGCTCCTGCTGCTGGGAGCTCAGCAGAGCTCAGCCAAGCTGGGAATATCCCAAAGACAGGATTTACCTGCAGCAGCATCACCAGCCCCAGCCCCACGGTGGGGTTCCAGACCCTTCTCCCATCTTTTCCTTGGGAATTTTAGCAGGATTAACAACACCAGGCTGCTCAACCCAGTGATTCCAACTGCTGCCTGGAGACCTCTCCCTGTCCCACATCCTGGATTCTCTGCAGAATTGATTTTGCCACTCAAACCCCTTCTGCACTCCAGCTGTGGCCCATTGGCAGGTGGGTGGCAGCTGCCCAGGCCCTGCTGGCACCGGGGGCAGGTGAGGGCAAGGAAAACCCTCCAAATCCAGCAGGTTCCTGCCTGTGCTGCTCCTCCCAGGGCTGTCAGAAGGCATTAACAGCAACACTCAGCTCCTCCAGTGCCTCTCAGCATCCTCCTCCTTCCAGCTCATTTGCATCTCCCAAGTGGATCTCACGCTGCAGCAATTACTTAGCAAAAAAAAAGAGGACACTAATTAAAAGGCTCGTTAATGGGGTTACTGCAAGCACTACTTAGGCAGAGATCTCCCTTTGAGGCAGCAAGCTCTGAACAAACAGGGAAGTGGCCTGGGAGAGCTGAGGCTGTCCCTGACCTTCCTTCGTGGTGGGGTTTGCCTGGTGAGATTTGGGATGCCCTGTGAGTGCTGGTGACCCCAGGAACAAAGCTGAGGTTGCTGTGAAATTCAATTACAGCTTCGTGCAGATCCTCAGTGCTGGAATTTGAAATATCAGCACAAAGTGCCTTAGGCTGGGGTAGATCCCCCTGGTTTGAGCTGGGAGCGTTGCTGGGTTGATCTCCAGCCCAAGCTGGAGCACAGCCAGCAATCCAACCCCAGCTGCTGCCAGGGGAGGGAGAAGGATCACCCCAAACCCTGCGCTAAAACCCGGGGAGATGGGTGAAAACACCACTAAAACATCGAGCAGCTCAGGAGAGGGGAAGAAAAGGAAAAGGAAAAGTCCCCCATGAAGTTCTGCTGCGTGGAGGAGAATCCTGGTGGCTGCAGGGGGAAAGCTGGGTATTGTAAATGCAGGTGAACCTGGTGGGAAGAAATGCTGATGTCTGACTCCAGCTCAGAAGCCTGGATGATTTCTTTATTATCACTATGCTATAATACATTAATATACTATTTAAAAGAGATGCTAAAACTACAAACCTACTTGTTCTAACTCCCAAATCTAACTAACTCACAGCTCGTGCCCCTCTCTGAGAGCCCAGCCACAGGTGGGTTGGATTGGCCACCAGGCTCAAACAATCCTCACCAGAATCCAACCAAGCAACCACCCCAGGTAAACAATTCTCCAAACACATCCCACATGGGACAAACAAGGAACAGAAATAGAAATTGTTTTCTCTTTCTTCTCTCTGTGCTCCTCTATGAAAAAATCCTGAGAGAGAGAAGAATGAGCCTGCCACAGCTGGGCAGGGGCCAGCTGGCCCCAGATGCCAAAGGATGATCCCTCAGAGCAGGGATTGCAAAGGGCCACTCGTGGAGCGAGGCAGCAGCAGGAGCAGGCTGGGAAGCGCTGCTGGGGACACAGCTGGCACAGTCCCCTGCAGGCTGACACATTTTCCATCCAAAAGAGCCAGGATGCACTGGCCAGACAACGCTGCCTGCATGGAGCTGGGCACAGAGGAGAAAATAGCCCCAAAATTCAGGAGAAGGTCACGTTTCTGGAGCTCTCTCTGGCATGGGCTGTCCAGTGGTGACTCCAAGGGAGCTAGGAACATGTGCTGGAGCTTAAAGCGGAGGAGACAAGCCCTAATCCTACCACAACCTGAAAAATCACACGGATATAAAAGCACATCCTCACAAACTACCTCTTTGCAGAGGTTTTCCCCCTCTCTTTAGGCCACCACGGGCCAAGCCTTTCTTGAGATTCCTCAAAGTTTGGTAGCCGGAAAATGGAAAGGCAGGAAAGAAATAAAGCTTGCATGGGAAAAGAGAGAACAAGGATTTTCTGAGCCTTCCCAGGCATGATTTGTCCTGTTAGATTTGGTTGGTGCTGCTATTTTTATTTGCATGGCTTCCACTTGCTTTCTCATTCATGAAAAACATGTGCTTCCTCCTCGGTTCAGGGAACAGGGGAAGTGGTGGGAGAAATCCATCAGCTCTGTGTGCTCCCATCCCTGCTGACAGCACAGGGGGGAGATGAGGCTGGGTCCCACGGGAACTGGACAAGGAGATGGAAAGAGAAAGTTCGGGATGGTGGGGTTGGAGGAGGAGAAGGAGAAGCAGCGGGCAAGTTCCCCTGAGACAGGAGGATCTTCAGGGACAGCCTGATGTGGAACAGAGGCCCTTAATTACAGAGGAATCTGGGCCTCATTTGGTGTTAATTCAGCCCTGGGAGGAGGAAAAGCACGTCAGGAAAATGAAGGTGGCTTTTTGAAACGTGCCCTGCAGGGAGGGCACCGCGCTGGGGCTGCGGTGGGTGGGGACCAGGGACAGGCAGGGTTTGCTCCGGGATGGCAGCAGCCAGGAGGGTTCTGGATGTCCCTGGAGCATTTGCTGGGGATTTGGGGAGGATTTGCTTTTTGCATGATCAGGAAAGTGCTCCTTGAGACACTCCAATCCCCTCTGGAAAGATCGTGGTCTATTCCCAGCCTGGCTTCCTCTGCACTTCGCAGCTGCAGTTCTGGATGTGCCAAACCTGAGTTTGTGAGGGGAAAAAACTCCAGAGGATTAAAAAAGGAAGAGCCCACGGGGTCACCAACATCTCCCTAGCAGGAGGGTGAGCTGCTTGAACCCCGAGTTTCTGATTCCAGAGTTTCTGCCTCTATGGCTTCTAAAACCAGTGGGAGTAAGGGTGGAGTGTGATCATGGGATCCCAGACTGGTTTGGGATGGAAAAGACCTTAAAATTTACCCCACTTCACCCCCTGCCGTGGGCAGGGTACCTTCCACTATCCCTGGTTGCTCCCATCAATGTCCAGCCTGGCCTTGGACACTTCCAGGGAAGAATTTCTTCCCAATATCCAATTTAAACCAGACCAGATGTGACACTCCCCATCTGGCCCAAGTGGTTTAGGATAAACCTAAAGAAGGAGTGCAGGGAGGGCTGGCTCTGAGGTTTCCACCTCTGCCCTGGACAGGAATTGTTGAAGAGCAGCTGCCAAGCCCCCAGCTGGTGGTGGCACCCCATGGGTGACACTGGAGACATCCTTTGCCTCAGGGCAGAGCTCCTGCAGCACCCAGGGCTGGGGGAAAGCCCCACTGCAGCCCAGCCCCAGGACTTTGAGGGACTCTGGGTCATGCCCCAAGCAAACACTGGAGGTTGCACGAAGGAAATCAGCCATGGAGGGTGGGATGTGGATTTTAAAAGCTTGGCTCTGTCAGGGCACTCGAAGAAAACAACACAAAGTTGGTGTTTCATTGCCTCTGCCTCACTCTTTCACCTCCACACTTTATTGATTCACCAGGACTTTCCAAATAGTGTTTTAAAATGTTTATGTTTGCAGTGCTTATGTTGACTAAGGAAAGGCTTCTTTTTAATATTGGCCTTTTCTTTCTCCTTCAGCTGGCAAGCAGCTCCCAGAAGCTTGTGCTGATACTGATCAGATGCCTCAGACTTTCCACGTAGGACGCCAAATTAACATCTCTGCCTGCAGAAATGGCTGGGGATAAACACATGTATATCTAGGAAAAACAAATGCTAAGGAAAGGATACACAGAGCTGCGTGTGCAATAAAAATGCCTCTCTCCTTCTCCATTAGAGCCCTGCCAAAATGTGAGATGGGGAGCAGGAGAGGGGGAAATAGAAGGGGGAGGATGCAAATCTTCCCTCAGTGCCCAGATCTGAGTGCCCATGGTGATGCCAGGGGGTTGGGAAAGGAGAAACTGTTGGGTAGGGCAAGGGGAGGAGGAGAAGGTGGGATCAGTAAAATGCATCTCCGTGAAGGCTGATACCACGCTCCTGCTTTTCCAAGGTAATAAATAAGGGGAAAGCTCCCAGAGCAGTGGTAAAACCAGAGAGAATTGGCAGACAGCATTCCCAACATCTGCTCCCTTTACAAACATATGTCTGTGAAACACAAGCACTGCACGGGGCTCTCTGAAGGTCCCTGCCCAGGGAAGGGAGCTGGGAATTGCAGGGCAGGGTGGGATGGAGCCCACCCAGCTGCTCTGCACTCGACTTTCCCTGGAAAAGGGCTGGAAAAGTCTCCAGGAGTTTGCCATGAGCTGCACCCAGGATAAAAGGTTGAAGAGAGGTGAGCAAACAGGGCCTGGTGAAATCTGTTTGTTCCCCCTCTTGTGGCTTCTCCAACAGCCTTTAGTGCCTCTCTGGCCTGACACTTGCACCTTGTTATTCCCAAATCCTGCCTCTGGTCTGGAACAGCCTTTAGTGCCTCTCTGGCCTGACACTTGCACCTTGTTATCCCCAAATCCTGCCTCTGGTCTGGGGACTCTGCGAGGGGCTCATTAAAGGTGTCCCTCTGTGCAGCCTTGTCCCCAATTTGCCACTGAGTGCCAAGCCAGACCCAGCAGACTTGAGGATGAAAAGTTAGGAATTAGGCACGAGTTTAGAGCTCTCCTCTTCCTCCTCCTCCTCCTCCTCACACACTGGCTCACCAGGATGTGACAAAACTGATGCACACTCGGGGAATGTTACTCATCCCAAGCTTGGCACCTGGAAGGGAATCTGTCATGGGAATGTGGAAGGCACCAAAGCGGCCTTGATTCCTGCATTCAGAGCAGCAGCACATTGGGAGGGAGACAAAACTCAGCTGCAGACCTGTAAGGGCTCTTGCTGAAGCTGCTTCACCACCTTTAACCTCCTGCTGACAGAAAAACTTCCCTTTAGGGAAGGGCTCATCCCATTCTCCCAGAGCTTTCTCCCTCTTCAAACTCCATCCTCAAAGCAGGTCTGGCTCTGGTGACACCCCCATTTGTGTCATTCCCCATCCCATAGTGGCATCACAAATCCCAAAGGGACACTCCCATGGCACTGCCAGCACCCTGTCCCTGCCATGTCACCAGGGCTCGGGTCGTGCCTCGGCCGCATGCAGATGAGGAGCTCGCAGTGTCCATGTGGCACTGAGCTCCCACGGCTTCAAAGCCAGCCCCGCATCCCCTTCCCTTCCCTTCCCTTCCCTTTGGAGCAGCAGGGACAAATTCCAGAGCTGAGGTTGCCATTTGGGTCCTGTCCATTTGTGCTGAGGCGCTCGAGCTGCAGCTGATGAAACGCAAGGGCTGGACTTGAATTTTCCAATATCTCAGAAAGGTTTCGCTGAACTCTCCGCTCATTGTGCATTTAATAAAGGGGTTTTTGGTCATACTCTGTATTCACAGCAGTGCTCGCATAGGAGCAGCCTCTGCTTCCAGTTACTCTGGATTTCTAGAGGCCATTCCTCAATTTCTGCCCATGGATGGAGAAGATGGTCTGTTACTTTAATTGCTGTTTGAAATATCGTAAAGGAAGGTGGGTTTTCTGTCTGGTTAAGAAGCTGAGCTCTTGGCAGATGTTTCCAAAGGCCTCATTATAAATGCAAACAAAACCGAGTTTTTGCACTCAGAGATTTGCCAAGGGATGCAGGAGAAAGCAATAAAACCCTGTTAGGTGATTCACAGGGCAGCCACCCAGGAGACTGAAAAAATATATATTTACCATCTGGTGCAATCAGGCACCTTCCAAAATCATCCAAGCCTTCCCATTTTCCTCAGAAATATCTTCATGAGCAAGGGACAGAGGCATCCTTGGAGGCTGCCAGAGCAGGGCCAAATCAAGGACAAATTTGGAGGAACATATTTCTCCTTTCCCCTCCATATTCTAATTTCCACTAATCATGTACATGTTATTTTTAATTTCTCCTGTGTCAGGATTCAGCCTGTCATGAGGAAAAGGCTGGTCCTTTTCCTCAGGGAATGACTGCTCAGTCTGGGCTGTGTTTTGGGACACACTGGTGACCTTTTGCCTTTCTGGGGACAAATCAGGTCAATCCCTTTTGGGCACAGCAAAGTTCATGGAATCCCAGAATGGTTTGGGTTGGGAGAGACCTTAAAGATCATCCAGTTCCAACCAGTTCCATGGGCAGGGACAACTTCCACTATTCCAGGCTGCTCCAAGCCCTGTCCAGCCTGGCCTTGGACACTGCCAGGGGTGAGGCAGCCGCAGCAAATCTGGGCAACCTGTGCCCAACCTCACAGTGAAGGATTTCTCCCCAGGATCCCATCTAACCCAAATCTCTGTCAGTTTAAAGCCTTTAAGGGCTCCTTCAGACCACCTGATCCTCAGGCACTGGCGTTTCCCTTCCTGCAGAGCAGTGATAGCTGAAGCACAAAGGGAAATAGCTCCCTTTTGAAGAGGCAGAGCCATTTTTTGAGTGGTTCCTGGGCACTTGGAGCAGTTGGGAGCAGGAAGGTGAGGGTGGCGCCGGCAGCAGCAGCAGCAGCTGGGTGTGCAGGATGTTCTGCACAGGGACGTGTCAGGGCCATCCCAAGAGGAACATCTGCTTTGAGCAGGGCTGGGATGATCCTGATTCGTGTGGACAGCACGTCCTGCTCCTCAGGGAAAGCTTCGCTGCACCCAGCGCTGCTGGAGCAGATCCAGGCCGGGAGCAGGTGTGGGCAGAGCTGTGGGCTCCCAGGACATGGATGAAGGAATGCTCCTGCCAAGAAGCTTTCAAGGAGCACATTGTCTTAACAGGGATTAGTTTGGAGGAGGCTGCTCACCTCGGAGCATCCCAGGAGTGACAGGGAGCTGTGGTTTCCAACACCAGAGCTACACTGGATCTCCCTCTCTGCAGTTGTCACTTATATCCCACTGCTTAATTATCCATTTTATCCCACTGCCCAACTGTCCATTCTATCCCACTGCTCATTTGTCCATTTTATGCCACTCCCCAATTGTCCATTTTATTACACTCCCTAATTTTCCACTATATCCCACTCCCCAGTGGTCACTTATATCTCACTGCCCAATTATATATTTTATCTCACTGGCCAACTGCCCATTTTATGCCACTCCCCAGTTGTCCATTTTATCCCATTCCCCACCTGTCCATGATATCCCATTCCCTAATTTTCCACTCTATCCCACTCCTCAGTTGTCCATTCTATCCCATCCCAGGCCCATCAGCATTCCAAGTACCACAGCTCCAGCTGTGTCTCCTGCTGAAAATCCCGGAGCAGAGGACCCCACTGCAATGGCAGGGCAGGTGACAAAAGCCACGCTGAGGTGCCTCAGCTTCCTTCACACAGAGCCTCCTCCAAGCAGCCCCTGCACTTTCCAAGCACTCAGACAGCATTCCTCAGCCTCGTGGATGAAGGCAAAGGCTTTTCCAGAGGCTGTCTGCAGCCCAGATGCACTCAAGGGACAACTGGGCTCTTCTTTCCAGGAGCTCCTTTGATCTCGGACAGAGCTTTATTATTATTTCTTTTTTTTTTTTTTTTTTTTCAGTCTGTGTTGCCATCTCGGGGAGATGCACAAGACGTGGGACATTTGGTTATCATAAAATGATGGTTTCAATTAGCTGAGCCCTCCTGCCCCCTTTTCAGTCCCCTGGCCTGCCTGTCACAGATGTTGTGATGGCATCTGGGACACACGTTGGGAGCTGAAGAGGTTCTTGGTTCTCTTCCCTTTCTGTGCTGTCCATGGAATACATGCTGCTTTAATACAACCCAAATTACAGTGTCGCTCTCTCAAAGACCTGATCCTTATGGATGGATTTTTTGGAGGCAGAAGCCAGAGGAGGGTCACAGAAAATGGTGTTGTTTTGCTTTTTTTTTTTTTTTTTTTCTCCTTTCTCCTTTTTCCTTTCCTTCCCCCTCACTGCTGGTTCCACGTCACAAAGGAGCTGCGAGATGCTGCAGGATGGCTCCAAAAATGGACGAAATGTGAGAAATTGCAGCTGCCCATGCCATGCCCACATTCCCAAGGGCAGCGTGGAGCCCAGGGATGGAATGCAGGATGCCAGAACACCAGGACATGCTCCAGGACATCCCCATGCAGGGTGCCCATCCCTGGAAAGCAGCTGGCTGCCTTTCTCCACTGGGTGTTATTTCTTGCAGAATCCCTGTGTTTTTCTTGGCATTCAGGAATTCCCCTTTGCACCCCACTGAGCAAACTCTCCTATCAGTTATCCACAAGGCAGTTTCCTCTCCCTGCAAACGAGGGCCGAGCTGCCACCAACCGACCTCCAGATGTTTCTCTTCTCCCTTCCCTTCTCCCACATTCTGCTCCACTGCAGGAATAAGCTCAAGAGCTGGAACTGAGCTCTTGGATCCCAGATCCTTCTGCTGCTGAGCCGCAGTGGAAGCAGAGACTGCAGATTCCTGGAGATGCACTTCCAGTGTTTCCCAGTCCCTTGGAGGAGGAGGAAACGCGTGGCAGGAAGGAGTGTGGATGAGGAGAGGAGATTCCTGAATTTCTGGTGGCTTTGCAGCACCTACGTGATGCAATCACCATTCCACAGGCACATTTTTAGACTGTGAGTCAGGTTTCATGGAAGTTTTGCAATCATCCCAAGAGCACGGTGGATTTACAGCTGCTTCCCACCAGAACACAGGGAAGGACACTCCAGCTCTGTTAAGAAGAGATGGAAATTTTGCAGAGAGGGATTCTCACAACAAATTAAACTGGGAGGAAAATTCTCCTTGTCTGTGGAAGCTGCATGTTGTTTTATTTGCCTTGTTCCCTCAATCAAAGAAGCCCCAGACTCGAATTAGCATTTAGAATAAAACTGGAGATATCTGGATCCAGCCCTAGATTTAATTCCAGCTTGCTCTGAATGCAAACTGGATTTAATGGCATTCCTTTCCTCACAGACACGTGAGTCCTGCTCTAATTCCATCGGTTCACTCTGGATTTCTGAGGGAAAACATCTATTAAAAGGGAAGTTTCATGCTTGCAACAGGAGAGCAAAGCACAGCAGAAGCTGCTGGTCTCTGCTTGGATGTAAAGAATTTAATGACACTTTAGGATAAAATAGAAATTAGTCCTAAATTATTGCCTTGTGACCTTAAGTAATAAGCAATGAGCAGGGTTTGTGTAGCCCTTTGCTTGTTGGGCTACCTAGGAAATGACTCTGTCCCCTCTGGTCCCTCATGATTTGGGGAGAAAGAGCCACCTGAGAAACCTATGGATGCTGCAGGGCAGGGAAATAGGGATTAAAACTCCCACACCTTTCAGCAGAGCAGAGCCCCAGGCTGCACATCCCCTTCAAGAAACCCCAATCCCTCTGTCCATGCCCTCATTTATCCCCTCCTTTAGGGGATAAAACCACAAATCCTGCTGCTCCTAGAGAAATAGAAATCTAGAGCTTGTTCCTAACTATTTGCTATTCCTGAACAACTTTGGATGCTTATTTTTTTCCCTAAAGGATGGAATTAGGGGTTCAATGCCCATTTTTAAGGCACTCAGATATTTTGGAACCAGGCTGGAAGGAGGAAATGTGACAATTCTAACAAAAGCAGAACCCCCAGTGCAATGGGTGTGTGTGCTGTGTTTAATCACATCCACACACAGGATGTCCAGGGAATGTTTGCATAGCTGGAGAAATCCAAGGCTTTTTCTAGGAAATCATCTCCTCAAGGCATCAGCGATATGGAAAAGCTCCAGAGGTTTTCTGACGTGGACTGTGCTGAACCTGAAGGTTGGATAAAAATGAAAAATTGGGCTTTAATGGCCCGGTGAAATCTGAAGTGACATCCAAGCTTTCCACAGCAGGAGAAGGAAACACCACATCCTTCAGAGGTGGGAGAGCAGTGAGGGATGACGTGTTTAGAGAAACATCCCTGGGGCTGGCTCCTTTCCAGCACATTACTCGCAGCACAGGAATGTTTTAAACAGCTCTTGGAAAATGTATGTTGGAACCTGGAGCTCCATATGTCACCACCTTTGGGGTGCATGGCTGGCATCCCAAAAGGCACAGCAGGACTGGGAATGTGCCCACTGCTCATCCTGAGCACCCCCACCCTCCTCCTGCCCCTCTGAGGTGTTTTAGCCCAAAATTCCCAGTGCAATCCCAACTGCTCTGCCTGCGATGGCAGCGAGGCACGGATGGGAATTTATGCCTGAGGAAAACCCGCAGTTCATCAACTCTGTCCTAATCCTGCTGCAACAGGGAATAATTCAGGCTATTCCAACAAAACAGGGGAAGCAATGCCAGTGGAACACCTGAAATTAAGGAGCACAAACGCTGAAGGGGGCTGTGGGTGCAGCACAGGGACAGGGTTGGGTTCCTGCAGTCCCGGCATCGCGAGCTCCAGCAGCGGCACCTCGGGAATCTCAGAGTGAGGATCCAGATTCCCTTTTCCCTGCTGGTCAAACCTGTTAAATAACAACCCCTTTGCCTCCGTGGCTTCTCTGTTTCATTGCTTCCAGGTACTGGCGGGGTCAGCTCAGGCCAAGCAAGTGGTGCTGGTTAAGAACTGGCACGGTCCGAGCGGCCGGAGTGAGGGACAGCCAGACCCAGTTCCTGGTGGGAACGTGTCTGTCTGGGTCAGGATGGGACCTGCTCACCCTGCCCTGCTCCAGGAAAACTCAGAACAAAATTATTCCTCTTTCTTCTCTTCTTTTATTCCTCTTTCTCTGTGCCGAGGTTCCCTGGAGTGCTGGGAATGTCCAGAGCCACCAAAAAAAATCAGGTTTGTGTTCCCAAATCCATCCCATGGGATGGATCTGTTCTGGGGAGAGGGGTCCCCTACCAGCCAGCCAGGTTTTCATACCAAATCCTGGGGAGAATTTGGACCTGGGGATTTGGACTTTATGATTTCAGATGTCTTTTCCAACATTAATAATTCTATGATGTTGCTTCCTGTTATTAAACAAGAGCCTCATGTTGAAAAATCCCCGATAAAGTCAAGGAGATGCTTATCCAGGCAGTGAGATAAAAGTCCCTTCCACACTTACAACTCCTGCAGTTATCTGGGGCTGCTGCAGAGCTCGAAACAACTTCAAATAGACAGAATTACAGTCGCCTTTACGAGTTCTTTTTCTCTTTCTTCACTGCAGAAATAAATCCCTTTGTTCTGTCAGATAAAAATGTGCCAGAACAGACAGTCCTTAATACAAACTCAACGGCTGATTATTCCTTAAAATAAACAAAAAAAAAAAGATGTTGGGAAAATAAATGGAGTTTTCTAAGGATAAATCTGAACCTCTTGTGCATCTCAGGTGGCAGCTGGGGGTCGTGGCCCTTCAGGGCACAATCTTTGCTTGGGGTGTTCAGCTCAGTGGGAATGGGGTGGGATTGCTGACCCCCAGGACTGGGTTTGGGCTCTGATTTCCCAGCCAAGAGTGGATTAATCCTGACCCAGTGCCCAGAGCACAGAGCTGGGAATAGGCCGAGATGTCTGCGGGAGCCTTTTGGCTGACGTGGCCAAAGGTCAGAGGTTGTGACATTAAAGCTGCCAGGAATTCTCTGTCAGGGACTTCTTTTAGTTCTTTCTTTATTTCTCAGCCTAAAGTAAAAATTTTGGCAGAAAATTTTGTCTTGTACCTTTGCTCCCTTTCTCCTTTGTAATCCTTTATTTTTCCCCCTCATCACTGCAACAAAGAGCTCTTTCTACCAGGAAAAGAACAATGGAAAAATCATGGTGAGAGAGAAATGAAGGAAATTTGGTTTCTCCCCAGTGTCATGTTGGATCCGTGGCAGCAATTAAAGTGGCAATTCCCAAAGCACCTGTGGCATTACTTTCCAAGGAATTTAAGTGCCAAATTCCCTCAAATTCCTGAGAAAAGCATGGCCCAGGTGCCTGTGGAACAAGAAGTAACCCTGAGCTTTTCCTAGCTCTCCTGTCTTTCATGTCAGCTCAAGGGTTAAGGGAGCCTTTAACTTCTCTCAGCCGGATTGAGCCTCAATTTTCCATTTCATCTCCATCCCCAGAACTCCTATTGATGGCAATATCCTGTTTGGGGCTTTTCCTTCCTTTTGATGTTTGATTTTCTCCTGCTGGCTGTGTGCTTGTACACGGAGGCTGATCAGAGGAGCTGACATTTATTTGAACAAGGGACGAGAGGGAGTGGGATGTTTTGTCTCGCTCAACACGCCCTGCTCGGGGAGAGGAGGGAGCTCTTACCAGATTCCAGCTTGTCCCACACAGAATCTGCAGTTCCTGGGCCCTTAATTGCAGGGAAGGGATCCTGCCTGGGCTCTGAGGGAGGGGAAGCCTGGGTGAAGCCAGGCTGAGGTGTGGGGAGGGCAGGGAGCTGGGGTGGGATGCCAGCCACGTTCCCATCCCGTGGCAACTCCCGGGCACTGAACACACTGTGGCCAGCTGAGGCTGCTCCCGTGGCAGGGTGGTGACAGCTGCAGACTGCCACATTTCTTGGCTGCCTCCCGAAATCCTCCTTCCCTAAAAACACTGGGATGGGTACTTCACATCCAGCTCACAGCTGCTTCTGCTCCAAACGTTGTTTTAATGCCCCTTGGATGAGGATGAGAAGTTGGATTTGCTACGTGTTCTTCCTACAGATCACTCCTGAATAAATAATGCTCCTTTCGCCATTGCATAGGCACGGCAAAATGCCATAAAAATACCTCACAAAATCAGTACTGGTGTTGGAGCACCTGAACGCCATGAGCTGCATCCAGGCAGAAAAAAATTGGCTGTGAAAATCTTCCCTACATTTTTTCATAGTTCTTGATACAACTGTCGCCAACTTCAGGGTTTGGAATTCAAAATCTGTGTCCAGATTTCCTTTGGCAGTGACTTCTCCAACTTAGGATGGGCTGACACAACTGGGGAATGAAGGCATGGATTGAAGTCCGAGACAATTTGGCCTCTACTCAGAATCCACAAGTTCAAGCCTTGTCTTTGCAAATAATTCCTGCTGCCGAGGCTGCTCGGACTCCTCTCCTCTGAGGAAGGGTTGGGGTCTGGGAAAGCGCAGCTCCAGGAGCTCCTGCACCCACTGGGTGTTGGGTTTATTGCTGGAGGAGCTGACCCCACCTTCCCTGAGCTCAGAGTGATTTAACAACCAGAAACTGCTCTGGTTTTTGGGAATAACTCTGACCACAGAGAGCACCGTGGTTTTTCCGTGCCCTTCACCTCAGCAGGAAAAAATGCAAACCCCACCAAGAACAACTGAGGTCTGCACTTTTCCCAATCCCTAGAGCATTTTGCCCAGTGGCTGGAATGTTTCTGATGTGGCATTTCCTACCGTGCTGTTGGGCTGGCAGCTGCAGGAGCCCGGCTCAGGAGCAGGGATGGTGGCACTGGGCAGGTTCTATCCATGAGGGAATTCTCCATCCAGTGCTTCACAGATGGGAAATTGTCCATGGGACAGGAGTAGGGGGACACACCCCAGCCCTGGAGGGCAGATCTGGCACCTTCAGGCAGCCACTGCTTGTTTTTATAAATCTTTTATAATTTTTTTCTAAATTATCACTCAATCTTAAACCTTTTTCTTGCTAAGCTCACACCCTACAATCAATAAGTCAGCACATCTACAAGGATTTGGGATTTCCCAGCAGGAAAAAGAGCAGCTCAATAATAATTAGATCACTTTGAAACCAAGTTACTTCTCTCTCTTGATCAGCATAGGACACTGTGTCTGTCACAGCAGACATGAAGGAAAAGATGATGATGATGATGATGATGATAATAATAATAATAATAATAATATTAATAACAATTGGTGAGATAATAAATTACTATGCAAATCTGCCAGCCAGCAGGAAAGCATTTCCCTGGCCTCTGTCCATATTATAGGGTTTAATTAATACAATCTATGGACAAACATGTATTTTATTTCCAGAATGGGAGTTGTAATTTCCTGAGGCTTGGAAACCCAGATGGTTTTGAGTTTAGAATATATGAGGATTTGTTTTTCAAGAGTATTTCAGTAAAGGTTGGATGGGGAGGGGGGAGTGGGGTGTCTTTTATTTAGTTCAAAGTTTAATTTGTGTGCCTTCAGCTGAAGTTCAGAGCTTCCAATGGGAGCAGGAATAGGGAAGGGCTCAAATATGCAGACAGCCACAGGACAATAGCTGTGGGAAGCCTTGTCTGCCTTTGAAATGAGCTGTCATCCAAGGCACTGGGATGGTCCCGGGCTAGGAGAAGCCTGGGCTGCTGACAGGGAAAGGGAGCAGGGATCATGGCCTTGGAAAGCCAGACACAGCTCCCAAAATAACCCTGGCCTTGTGGCACCAGTGTGGTGTGGCACTGGGAGGGTCCCCAGGCTGGCTTTGAATGATACCCTTGAGATGAAAGTTAGAGGGTGCCTGGGGTTACTCATCCCCAGGCAGAATAAAGATCCATTTCTTCTTTTTCCTTCTTTTTCCCTGGGTTTACTCTGCCTTGGAAGGGCTGGAATTGTGACTCACATCTAAAGCACATTAAACCCTTCTCCGTGGGCCTGTGGATGGAGGAATCATTAAGGGCTTGAAGACATCTCAGGCACAAAAGTCAGCACACACTGAGTCATTCCATGCTCCTGAGCTCGGGATGAAAAGCACTTTGTGCTGTCTCCTTACCCCTCTTTCCCAGGCACTTTTGGAAAGCTTGGGATTCTCATTAAGGTTTTGCAGTCCCACCACCTCCACAGAGCTCAGGAAGCTTTATTCCAGATGTGCAGTGCCAGCCTCTTCCTGCTGCTGCTTCCACACTCACAGGATGGAGCACTTCTCAAAAAGAAACAGCCACAAAGGCCAACTGAACAGAAGAACTGAAAAAGCACAGAATTCCTCATTTTTCCTCTTATCCTGTCTTCTTTTTTTAATGCCACTGGTCAGGAGAGCAATTGCAAATCAGCTCTTCTACCAGGACCAAAAAGCTCTGACTTTCTCCTTCTAACCCTTTCAGGAATTAATATAAATTTAATAACATCTCAATTAGTGTCTCACTTTATTTCCCTTTGTTTAGTTCACCAGATCAGAGAGTCACCATTCAATAAACTGCTTTTTGCAGTGCTGAGCAACCCCCAGCAGCCCCTGCCTGGCCAAATCAGGATCTCCTGCAGGAGAAATCGATTGTGGCAGAAGCAATTTCGTAGCCAAACACTCCAGACCCTGCTTTTCTCTACACCTACTCACATGCCACTGTTTGTTTTTCATGGAGCCCAAAGAATTTCAGCCAGATTAACCCTGGAGATCGAAGGAGTGGTTGAGAGGCCAATAATTGTGGAGTTTGTAACCAAAGCAGGGCTGAGAGCTGCAGAACCACTCACCAGGATTGTCAGGGGATGGAAAACGCAGCCTCAACTCGCCTCTGCTCAACAACTTTAAATAATGAGGCAATTAAGTGACTTAATTTCCCAATCACAGTGAGTACCAGTGAGAATTGCACTGGAGATGTGGCCTCAAAGTGTCCCCAGATCAGGGTTTTTGTGCTGTCACAGCCATCTGGAGCACAGCTGATTGGGATCCTGATGCTTTTCCACAGGCAAGTAAATTGCTCTTAGGCTAAGCCTAAAAAATGTGTCCTGCCAGCAGCAGTTCAAGGCTAGGCTGCAAATTTGGTTTATCCTTAGGATGGTTGGGATTTGGAAAAGCTGAGCTCCAAGTGGAAAGACTCAGTTGCCATATGGAGTCCCCTGGGGCATCAGTCCTGTGTGAAGCCTTTCCCTTCAGAGAGCTGAGTGGATGCTGGGGAAGAAATTCCACAGGCAGCTGGAAGTTCTGAGCTCAGGGAAGTGGTCTGAAAGTTAGCAGGGTCTTTTCTGTGGGAACAGCAACCCCCAGCCTTCAAAAGTCATGAGATGGCTCAAAATATCCCATTTAATATCAGTGTTGTCCCACCTTGTAAAGCTTCCAGCTCCCAGCTCCAACTCTTCTATGATTCCATGATTAAATTCCACCTCTACAGGCCCCATTTGCTCTGGGAGCCACTGGGGGCCACCAGGAAAGCACCAAATATCCCAAGACTGCTGATAAGTCAAGGAGTGGCCATGAGAACTGCATCCATCAGCATCACCTGATCAGATTTCTGGGAAGTGATGTCAATCCCTCCATACCTTGGTCCTCTAAATTGGGACCTAAAAACAGAGGAGGCTGTCACTGTCTAGACAGATTTTAATCAAGAGCTCATTCTTTTCCCTCCTGCTATTTAGCAAGGAAGTGCCATGGCTGGAATCATCTTCCAAATGCAGGAGAGACCTCACGGAATTGCAGGGAGGAGGCACCACCATATCATTATCCTGCTCCAAAGAGCCTGGATAAAAATATCCATGCAGGCTTCAGTGGCCAGAGGGGCAGCAGCCACCAGCTCAAAGGGATTTTAATTTGGGATAAGTAATCAGCTGGAATACTGTGGCTTTCAAATCTCTGTTGTGGATTCCTGGCTGAGATTTGGGCTCCCATCTTCTGGTCTGGGGAGCCATCTCAAAGTCCACTGGACAGGGTGGGACGTCCCAGGTGAAGGAGGTGATGTGTTTTTGGAGTGGGAATGAGCAGCAGCCACATGGAAAACATTGCCCAGAGAATCTGTGGCTGCCCCAACCCTGGAATTGTCCAAGGCCACGTTGGAGCAACGTGGGATAGTGGAAGGTGTCTCTGCCCAGAGGGTGGGACTGGATGAGTTTTAAGGTTCTTCCCAACCCAAACCACTCCATGATCCCACAATTCCAGAGGTGGTTTTGGGGGCTGTTGTGCGTGTGTCCATGCCCTGAGGTTGTTCCTGCTCCCTCCCAGTGCCAGAGGGAAGGAGGATGTCTAACAGCTCCATTCCTGCTCCTCTTTCCAGCCAGTGTCATCTTCCTTCTGCTCATGTTCAGCTCGGGAGCCTCAGACCATGAGCTCATTTGGCTTCTTGGAGCAGAGGCAGAAGCCAAAGAGAAAAAGGAGGAGAAAAAAAAGGAAAAAAAAATACAGAGCAAACAAGCTCCCTGTTTTCCAAGGGCTGGGATGGCACCAGCTCCTGTTCCATCCCGTCCCCTTGGCATTGCAATCCTGTATTTTTTGGGATCACTCCCTGCTCTGAGCTTTCCCCTTGTGGCTCGCCGTGCTCAGGACACTTTTCATGCGGTCCTGGTCCCCTCTGGGGGACACAAAACTCAGGAATGGGAATTTTGCAGCTCTGGGAGGCCTCTCCTGCCTCCATTCTCCAGAGGGACGTGGCATTGGGTGAGCTGGGAGAGCTTGGGAATCTCCCCTGGCATCTCTTCCAGGATGTGTGTAAAGAAGCCATAAAAGCCCCTCTCCAGTCCTTCCACTGCTTTTTCCACCCACTTCATATCCAGGAGCTTCTTCCAAATGCTCTAACCCCCAAAATATCCCATGGGAAGGGAGAAGCACCTGGGAAAATTATGCTGAAATAGCAAATCCCAGAAATAAACATTTTTTAAATGATTTTTTTGTGTGTGTGGTGGGGGTTTTTTTGGTGATTTTTATTTACCAAATGTTGAATAAACCCAAAGTATTTCTATGGACATATTAAAAAAAATATTTTCACCTTTCAGCATCAATCCCAACTCCAGCTTTTCATACCAAATGAAACAGGGGAATGGAGGAATCTCCCAGGACAGGAAAACTTTACTCTTTTCTCCCTTAACCTGCTGAACACCTTAACAGAAAGTCAATTTTCCGATAGAAAAACAAACCCTGGAAAAGACATTGGGAGGGATGGCTCGAAGGTGTGTGTATGGATTCTGAGGAACTGATAAAGGAGGGCTTTGGCCTCGCTGTAGGCTGTTAGAACATGAGAACTTGCCAGATTTGGAGCACACAGGATGTTTAATTCTCTCCTGGGACAGCTGTGCTAAAAAACGGGGCTGAGAAAAATAATTAATGATGATCCAGGTACCAAGGGAAGCTCCCAGTGGATTCCTGGACTCACCAGTGCCATGCCAGAGTTCTCTCTCTGCTGGTTCTATGAGGTGGAAAAATCACAAAATTGATGTGGGTCAGGGAAAGGAAAATAATGAGAAACTCCAGAACCAGGGCTATTTTTGTACCCTAGGGAACACACAAAAAAAATATCATTTCTTTCTCCCCCCAGACCAGGGCACCTTCTGGTGATGATTCTGGTACCAGCTGTGCCAAGGGAAGCTCCCAGTGGATTCCTGGACTCACCAGTGCCCTGCCAGAGTTCTCTCTCTGCTGGTTCTATGAGATGGGCAAAACATAAAATTAATGTGGCTGAGGGAAAGGAAAATAATGAGAAACTCCAAAACCAGGGCTACTTCTGTACCCTAGGGAACACACAAAAAATATCATTTCTTTCTCCCCCCAGACCAGGGCACCTTCCCTCCTGTTTGCAAAGCTCTCCAATGCTCCCATCTCCCCCCAGGAGCTGAGCCTCGTGCCCAGAAGGGTTTCATTAACAACCAGCAGAATTCTCCTCAGTTCTGCAAAATTCGAGGGCTGTCAGTTCCCAGCTCTGGGAGAACATCAGGCTTCCCTTGGGTCTTTGTTATAGGATCATTGAAGCTAATGGCCATTCATGAACTCCCAATGTTGCAACATGACCCCTTTTTATTTTTTTCTTTTTTTTTTTTTTTTCCCAGGACGATTTAAGAAAAAGACAAAAAGGAAAAAAAAAGAAGAAAGGCTTTTAGCAGAGGCATCTTAACAATTCCTTTAATGGCTACAGAAACAGGACCAAAATCAAACAGCAACTAGATGTAATTAGACTTTAGCCTAAAAAATCCCCCACATGTTGAATGATTCCCATGAGGACTTTTGGGCACACTTGGCTGGCACAATTTTTTGGAGTGTGTCCTTCAGGAGGGAGCAAATTCCTTCCACTCCTGGTTGCTGGGTTTTCCTCCTCCCTGAGGAACTTCCATCCTCAGTGCTGGCTTTTGCAGGGGTTGGAACTGAGCAACCTGAGTGGAGAAGGCTAAAATGAACACAAAAAAAAAAAAGGTTTTTTTAATTTTTCATTTAAATTAAACACATTTTATGTGTGCTAGTGGGACTGGGAAGCTTGAGGTAGCAGAACTGGGAGGTTTTTGCCACCTTCATGTTCACACACCTGGCTGGGGCTAAGGCATCTGAAGGATATCACACTTTTCCTAGCCATAACCCAAATCCTAACCCTAACCCTAACCCAACCCTAAGCCTAAGCTTAACCCTAAGCCTAACCCCCACTCGACAGCTGAGTAAATGACACTAATAAAGGGCTGGGCTCGGCCTGTGGAACAGCTGAGGGAAATGGAGCAGAACTGAGCTAAAGATGTTCTGATTTATGTATTTGTTGGGCCTGCTCTGGGCTGGACCCTCTGTCTCTACTTTCCTGTGGCTTGAACCAAGTGTCAGTCTGGGTATGGTGAAAAAAAGCAACATTTCTCAGCTGTAGCTGGGATTGCTGCTGGGAAAAGTGGCTTGTTTGCTTCTGAGGGCTCAGCATGAGCTGCAAGACCCCTGGGATATTCCAAATGGAAAACATGTCTGTGCTGCCTCCCAAAAGGAGGGAGAACAAACTGCCAAGGCTGAAAGCACAGGCTGTTTCACGGGACCCACAAGGCTCCTGTGTGTGTGATTGATTCTCCTGCACAGGTATTTCTCGATGTTTTTGTGGCTTTTAAGTTAAGGGACAAAAAAAGAGCCCAGGCTCAGTGTTGTGGAAGGATTTTCAGTCAGCTTTGTGGGGCTGCCTGAGATCCCTCCTGAGGGGTAAAACCCTGTGGTCCATGTGCAGCAGCAAAAGGATGGCAAAACAACCACGGAGCCTCCTGAAGACTTTGGGAGAGGTTTGGATTCCTCCTTGTGAGCTTCCATCAGGCCCTTTATTAGAGCTTTGTGGGTGTGGATGTGTGTTCTTTCGGGGTCTGAGCCAGCTGAACTCGGTGGGGGTCCTTTGAAAGTCCTCTCCTCTGCCCTGAGCAGGCCCCAGACTGAGCTCAGACTGGGAATACTCCCGGGGCAGGATTTACTTGGAGGAATGTTCTGTGGAAGGAGCAGCTTTTCAGGGCCTGTTGATAGAAAGCCATTACTGAAGTCATAAATAAGAGCATTGGCACTGGCAGGGGTGAATGAAGTGAGGAGTGCATTAGGAGCAGGGGTCATCCAGAGCCAAAACCCAGGCAAGAAAGGCTTTTAACTCCCAGAAAACGCTCACATGCTCTCAATCCTCCCAGAAGCTTTGATTTACATCGCCTGGGCAGGCTGCGTGCAGTGTGATGTGGCAGGGGGGAGCAGAGGCTGTGTAAGCACTGCCATGCTGGAGGTTTGGGTTTGTTTTTCTTTTTTTTTTTTTTTTTTTTTTTTTGTGCACAGAGGGGTGAATTTTGAAGTGCTGGAGCAGTCAGGGAAGTCCCCATGTCAGTGTGGTGGCAGCACCTTGGGGACAGGGCCCTTCTCCTGTGCCGGGCCCTTCAGCTGCTCTCACTGTTTGAGTGCTCTCCTGGCCTTCCCCTCACATCAGCCGTGCCAAACCTTGAGTGGAACCATCTGATAAAAGCTGGAAGTGTATCAAAGATGGGATTTGAGCGCAGTAATTCAGGCCTCAGCTGCAGGCCAGAACCACCATCTGCTCAACGTGTCCCGGCCTGGTCCCGCGCCGCTGCGCCGAGGCCGTGCGCAGCATCCCTGAGCCCAAAGGAGCCCAAAATCCTGATTTTCCCCTACTCTGGGGAAAGATTCTGGGGTTTTACGGATGTCAAAAGCAGGAGAAGGAACTCCCATGTTGCACAGCTCGTGGAAATAGCAGAACATGGTCAGGGCACCAGAGGGATCCGTTTGAAGGGGGGAATTAGAGCTTGGGTCTCCAGCTTGGCTCGGGGAGGGGGAGGAGAGGGCAGAAAAGCAGCTTGGAAGGATTCCAAGGGTGTGAGCACAGAGAACTGAGGTGGAATATGTGGAATTGGACTTGCAGGTGTGCCTGAGAGCACAGGAGACATAGGCAAGGGGGAAGGTGCAGCACAAAGTGAGCCAGGTCAGCCTCTGGCCCAGTCTCATATTGTTGCCATGAAAAGGCAGAAAATAAAGATTATTAATTGAGCTAACCGCTTCATTTGTTTTGTTGAAGTGCCGTTAAACATCACCACTTTTTTCCAGCTGGTTTTGGAACCTCCAGAACAATCATACAGGGTTTTTGTACAGCAGCCCTCTGCACAGCGCCATGAACTGTGCAGTTTTAGGAGTAGAACTAAATACAGATATTAAACCAGAGAATATGGAAAAATTACTGGATTGTCCACAATAAATTGGCAAGAAGGCAGGACCTGTACGCTAAAAGATTTTAGTCTCCAACATGTGTGATTGTGGAATTTCATCTATTTTTCATCTTTGACTGCCCAAATCTCTGCTGGCGTAAAAAAGAACTCTCTGAGAACAGCTACACTTTATCTTAGCCCAGAGTTATTCCTTAAAAACCTCTGCATATTCTTACATCATGCCCTGGGAAGCTGTCACTAATTAGGGACAGATGAATCAATCCAGATAAAATTAAATCCTGCTTCAACTTTTGCCCCAGTTTCTCCTTTCCTGCCGCCCACAGGAGCCTGGAGTGCCTGACTTGTTCTCACATCTTTGGTTGTGTTTTGGTGACTGGAATTCATTGGGAATACAGGAATGGGATACCTTTTGTCCTATCTAAAAGAAAAGCTCGTTTCAGCAAAGAAATCTCAGACTCAACAAGCCTCAGGGGGAGGTGAATAGAAACAAAGCTTTACTTTGCTGCAAAAAAAAAAAAAAAAATAAAATCAATTTGCATTAATCAAAAACCTCTTAAGAGATTTCCAATGTGGTTTTTCCAGACTCACGTTGCTTTGGAGGCAGAGATTCCCATTGGCTGGGTTGGAGTCTCTGCTGGCATCCATTTGAGGTGTCTAATCCAACAGATCTCCCACTGATATCCACCAAAGCTCCCCTCCTGGAGGTTCCTTCATCAAACCAAATCACCTGCAGTCCAAGGAGCATGTGCCTGTGGAATGACATCCAAGGGAAAGCTTGGCATGTCAGCAGAAGTACATTTAGAGCTGATTTATAGTCGGGTGTGCGAGTGGAAAATCGCCTTTGCAGTGCTGGGATGGACACCAGCAGCTTTTCCCTCAGCCAGGCTGGACCCCCAGGCTTCCTGAAATTCATTTATCACCGTGCTCCTCATCTCCTTGGGAACATGCTGAGGGGAATTCTGCATTCCACCAACTTTCCTCTCCCACTGCTGGATTCAGGGAAGGCTCCAGTTACTTCCCTGACCAGGATTTGCTCCTGCACAAATCCCTCAATCAAATATCCACAGGAACCTTCCCTTTGGGACAGAAAGTTGAGGAGTTCTCCTGAACAGCCAGGTACAAGCAAATCCCTTTTACAGCCTGGTTTCCAACACCTTCATTTTTTAACAGGGAAAACGATATTTTTCCTAGAAAACATATGTAAATCTCATTTCTGTGGTGTTTATTTTTTGCTAAAACATTCCTTTTGCTGTGCCACCCCCTCAGAGTGTTTGCAGGTCGGGACAGAGAGGTGGAGAGAAGGGTTCAGGAGGAGAACTTTGCTCTGTGTCCTCATGTACATGTGAGCCAACGCTTGTGTGATTTTCACAACCAGGATGACTCAAACAATCAAAAAACTGAGATATTTCCTGCCCAGGCACCATCTCTGCCCCTGCTTAGTGTGACATCATCTTGGGATGGGACTCTGGTCTTTTTTGGGGTCATTTTCCATTAAAATTCCCAGCTGAGAAAGACATTAAATCCCCAATTTCCACCACTCTAGCCTCTGGGAAGAGGATCTATTGGAGATGTGCTGGAGCCAGAGATGGTTTAGGGAACTTTCTACTTCTCATCTTGTTTGGGTTCTGATTTTAGTGCTGGGCCACTCCCTCCTCTCCAAAAGGGCTCTGCTTTTTGTAAGGAAAGCAAGAAGGCTTCAGATGAGCTCCAGCCAAATCTCCAGCCAAATCTGTTTGAAGGTTCCTGGTCTGGGAGTGATTAATCCAAGGTGGAGGAGGGGAGAGAGAAAAAAAAAAAATGGGGGAAATCAAGATAAGAAAACCGTTCTTGCAGGGATATTGCAATTATTCCAGGTTTAATTTATGAACTCTCTGGCCTCTTTGCAGTGTGCTCATCTCGGGTTTGCCTGCAGTGAACAACGTGCCTTTCAACAAGGCCAGGAGAAATTGAAGCTTGGGTCAGGCCGTCACAAATGTTTTCATTCTTCTGATGGCCTCAAAGACCAGCAGAGAATACCCAGTCCCCAGGCACAGGGCTGCAGCCAAGAGAGAACAAGACACAATCTCCATGGGCTCAAGGCAACCAGGGATTGAACACCATCCTGGGGACAAGTCCAGCATGGGCTCTGGCTATGAATTAGATCAATTAAAGTGTTTTCAAAACACCCTCCACAAAATATCTTGGCTTCCTCGTTGGTGAGTCGAGTGAAGAGCACCAGGAGCACGTGGGAACGACGGCATTTAATTCATTCTGGGGATGCTTTTTTTGCATGGAAAGCCTTCCATAAAAAGCAGAGCAGCACTGGGATGTGCAGGCTCCGTCCCTGCCGGGGCAGGGAACAACTTTTCCACGGCTGGAAGGGAGGAATCCAAGCTCCAGGCTGCAGCCCTGCAGGAGAGGCACGGCCGCAGCTCGGTACCTGCGCCTTCCCCTCCCTTTGCTGGCACCAGGGATGCGGGAATCGGCACCAGGGATGCTGGAATTGGCACCAGGAATGGGGGAATCAGCACCAGCATGCAGGAATCAGCACCAGGCATGCTGGAATAGGCACCAGGCATGTGGGAATTGGCACCAGGGATGCGGGAATTGGCACCAGGAATGCTGGAATTGGCACCAGGGATGGGAGAATCAGCACCAGGGATGCGGGAATTGGCACCAGGAATGCTGGAATTGGCACCAGGGATGGGGGAATCAGCACCAGGGATGCTGGAATTGGCACCAGGGATGCTGGAATTGGCACCAGGCATGCAGGAATTGGCACTAGGCATGCAAGAATCAGCACCAGGGATGCAAGAATCGGCACCAGGGATGCTGGAATTGGCACCAGGAATGGGGGAATCAGCACCAGCATGCAAGAACCGGCACCAGGCATGTGGGAATTGGCACCAGGGATGTGGGAATCAGCACCAGGGATGGGGGAATCAGCACCAGGGATGCTGGAATTGGCAGCAGGCATGCAGGAATCGGCAGCAGGCATGCGGGAATCAGCACCAGGCATGCGGGAATCGTTTCCCAGCCGCTGCTAAAGCCATCAGAGGGGACAGTTCAGCGCCGGGGCAGCTGTTCCAGCCTCCTGTCTCAGATGCTGCTCATGCAGAGCTCAAATTTTCCATCCGTCCCTCCAAGCTCTGCTCGCTGTTTCGGGGTCTGACGCTTTGTTTCTGCTCCGAACCCGATGTTAAACCTCTGGTTTAGAGAATATTGAGAAAAGCTCCAGCCAGATTTTCTCCCTGGGTAATTTTCTGGGTTTGGAAGGATTTTGCTGCTGGGTGTTTTGTCACCAAATCCTGGCATCCTGTGGCGATGCCATGGGCAGGAAGCAGATTGTTCCCAGCCAAGGACAGAGGATACAGGGATGATCATCCTGTGCTCACACCCAGCCTGGCACATTCCAGGGCTCACGAGTAGAGCCTGGAAGGTGGATTTTGTCAGGATCCTTGCAGAGAAAGCCAGGCTTCTGAAGAGGGAGGCTTTGGGACCATCCCTACCACCCAGGGAGAATCTGGATGAAAAAGGAATAATTTCTTTTTCCTCCATCACTCTTAAAGTGCTGGCAGCCCACAGGGTGGTCCAGAGAGATGGGAACACACAGGGTTAAAAGCAGCCCTGGCTCCACTAAAACTGATTGCAAAACCCCTTTTGGCTCCAGTGAAGCAATTTTCCCACCACCCTCACCAGTTCTGCCTTCCCAGAAAGGTGAAGGACACGCTGGGGAGTTGCAGTCAGAGCCGTGCAAAGAATGCCGATGGTTTATTAGGAATCTGTGCCGGTGCTCCTGCAGCAGCCTCAGTCCTCCTGTGGCCTTGCCTTGCAGCTTTGCTCTTGAGAATCCTCTGGGGAGCTCATTTAAAAAGCAGGAATGCTCACCAAAATTCTGTCTCCTGTGAGCTGGGAAGTGGAAGGGAAAAGCAGGAGAGACCTTTGAGAAAGGCAAAGATCCATCGAGTCAGGGCACAGGGATTGTTTGCTGCAGCAAAGCCAGGATCTTACCTCTGGATTTGCTGCTGGCTCTGCCCCAACACTCTCCAGAGAACTCCACTTGTCCTATTTTTGGTTTAGGCTGCTGGCTCTCCCTGCAAACCTGGGCTCAATTATTTGGGTACAGCAGGCTGGAAGTTGACCTGCAGGTGCAAAGAAAAATGTTAATAAACCAATCGTGTCTCTCCAGCAGAGAAACAGAAACAAAACCTGAATCAGGCACCATTTGGCTGCGAAAAATTTTGCAGAGCAGAGGTGTTTGCAGAAGCACTGGGAGTAATGTGAATGATTAAGAAATTAGAGTTGTCTTTGCTGAGACAACTTAGAGATAAATGCATAAATTAATGGGAGTTTGATGAGAAGGTTTTAATCATTTTTACAGACAGCTGTGCACAGACAGCAGCTCCTTTTCCTGACTGGGAAAAAAAACACTGTTAATTCTGATGTTAAGATGCCACTGAAGGGGAATCAGGGTGTGAGAGGAAGGCTCTGAGAAGTGAACACCTTTATTCAGGATGAATAAACCCCTTGGGGTAAAGAGATTTCTCTAATCCCCCTCTCTCGTGGTGTAACTCCTCCGGTGGTATTGGATCTTTGCAAGAACCAGCGATTTTTCCTACCAATTACCCACCAGTTCCAGCCCATCTCCCTCTGAAATAACAGGCAGGGCACTCATGTCAGATTCCAATCAGATGATAAGGGAATTTATTGCTGAGATGATCACTGCAGCCATGGTGATGAATGGCCTCAGAAGGATTTTAGGGCATTATTTCCCCGTGTTCCTTTTTGTGCCTGTGCCGGCAGGCCTGCTCCTCCACAGCTTTTCAGGGGGTTATTTCTGCACGAGGATGGACATTTTTCTCCAGATTTTATTCCTCCTCCAGCTCTCCTCACTCAGAAAACAAGAGAAGGACAATTAAATCCATCACAGGGACGGCGCTTTTGATGGGGTTTGTTGTACTTGGCACCCTGTCAGCAGCGGGGCCTGCAATGAAAAAGGTGCACGTTTAAGGCGTTTTAATCATTGCTGAAGAGCCGTGTAGGGTGTTAAAAATGAGCTGCTCTGCTTCTGAAGCTGCTGAGGAGATGCAGTTTGAAGATGGGCTCCCTGCTGCTGCTGCTCAGCTCCAAGATTTGGGTTGTTCTCTTCCCTAGAAATGAGCTCAGTGGTTTTTATCTGAAGTTGTTTAATAGCAAAGGCGGAACAAAGGGGAAGATTCCCTGCTGCAGCCCAATAAATTTGGCTGGTGGTAAAGCAGGTTGGCATCTGAAAGGCTGGTCCAGCTCATGGTTCAGGTCAGGCTTTTTAATAATCCCAAGCATCAGGAGCCACTTTCCTTCACCCAGCCCAGTTTAGACCAGTGACAGCAGCAAGAAGCAAAGCAGAGCCAGGGAAATCCCCAAATTGCTGCTTCTTCTGGAGAGGAAAAACAATCTGATGGCTTTTAGCAGCCCTACAAAGCCTGAATACCTCGAGACAGCCCCAGCAGATCTTCCCAGACAGTTTTTCTCTCCAAGCCAAACTCTTCAGTGCCCTTTTCTCATTAAGGATCATCTGTTAGATCACTCTGAGGGAACAGTGGGATGTCCAGAGCTGCCACTGTCATCTCACACCAGCCACTGCCAGTGATGCTGTCATGCTCCAAGGGAAGAAAACAGAGCTGAGAGTGCAGATTTATGGTTTATTTATGCAGAAGAACCTCATATTTTAAAAACCTGGGGCAGTACCCTGATGGTGTCCGAACAAGGAAGGGCAGAGGGCACTTCCCAGCTTTTGTAACCAGCTGGAAGTTTGAACCCTGGCTGGTTTTCCCATTCCCAGAGATGCAGTCAGGGTTACCATGCCTTTATGTCATTAGAACCTGGGTGGATTTTTGGGTTTGGCCAGAGAAAGACAATTTCCCAATGGAAGTGCTGCCCCTTTCCTGAGCTCTGCGTTTGGTTCAGCTGCCTGAAACTCGGCAAACTGAAATTTAGGGATCATCAGTCTCCTCCAGCTGGGCCTCATCTCCAATATCTCACCCAGAGAAAAGTCCAAGGTGTTTAAAAGCAAGATCCTTTGCTAAATTTATAGAGATGCAGATTTTACTGTATCTAAAACTGACCAGGGAACAAATGTTTGATCTGGGTTCCGCGTTTCCCCCACTTTATTGGAAGACAGTCACATTTGGGGCTCTGCAGTCTGGATCTAATATACAGCACAGCATTAATAGATGTTGGAAAGGGTTGCTACAAGCTATTACTGAGGCAAAATAAAAGAAATCAGATGTTTATGTACAATTATGCTTTTGTACAGAGCCGTGGCCAGGAGAGAGCAGAGACAGTAAAAAGGAAAAGTGCCTTTTTCCATTTGGGGACGGCGTCGAGACGGATGGATAAGGACAAGGAGAGAAGGCACCAGGGGCTCAGGTTTCCCTCACATCCCTCTGGCAGAGCAGTGCAGGGAAACAAACAAATCCCAAATCTGCTGACTCTGCCTCAGGGAAGGCAAAGTGGGGTTTTGCTGTGCTGCCTCTGCTGAGTTGCCAGTCTGGAGTGGAAGTGCAAGCCCAGCCCTCACCGCACCCACGGTGGCATCCGTGTCCCACCCATGGCACGGGCAGCAGCCCCTGCTCTGCTCCCTGTTGGCTGCAGCAGCAATAAATCAGTTTTCAGACACTTTGCTCTACTTCTGCATCAACCTCTGGCTCTGTAGCCCACCCTGCAGCCATCGAGATCTCCAGCAAAGCAGAGGAGATCTCCATTTTGATCCTGGGGCTGCAACATCTTCTGTGGCCAAATTTCCCTGTGCACACCTGGAGCAGCTCCATCCAAACCCCCTAACAGAGGTTCCCCAGGCAGTTGTGGTGCTGAGCCACATCCCATCAGGGTGCTGGCCATTCCCAGTGCCCCTCGTGGCACCCAAATTTAGGGACAGAGCCATCTGTGGCCCTTGGGAGCAGGACTTCTATGTCACTGGGCAGAAAGGGAGAAGTGACCAGCAGAAAGGGACATGCCACCAGCAGAAAGGGACAAGCCACCAGCAGAAAGGGACATGCCACCAGCAGAAAGGGACATTTCATGGCCTGCAGTTGCCCTCTCTACAGTCCCAGCTGTAAAAAAAACCCCGCCAGCATCCCCAGGACAGTTCCCATCGCCAGCGCCCCGGCCATCCACGCAATCCGTGGGAGGATAAAGGCAGGCAGAGGGAGAAGGGGGGAGAGATAAACAATTTCCTACACAGTTGTGGCTCAAGCCAGTCTTACAAGAAACACATGGTCCCTGACACAATATTTAGCTCTCCTGTAACATGGTCCATTTGGAGGCTGGTGGCTGTGTGGAGAGCTGTAGTAAAACATTCCTCGCTGGTAACACACACACACACACACACACACAGAGAAAAACCCAACCTCAGGAGGAATGACTGGGGTTAACTCCATAAAGGCTGGAGAAGGGGATGGCAGGGAGGTTCCTCTGCAGCAGGCTTGTGCCTCAGTGTCTCCTCAGGATGAGGAAAACCCAACTCCATTGGTTTGAAAAGCTTGTCCTGATGGGTGGTGGCCCCTTGGCTTTGCCCCATTAGACCCAGAGGAGTTTTTGGGGCTGGAATTTTTCCTTCACTGTGCTGCTCTCTGCTCAGAAAACAGTCCCGGGGAGGGTCACTGTGTTAGGCCAAAAAAAAAAAAATAAAGAAGCCCTTTTTTATTATTATTTTTATTCAACTTTTGTGCTCATTAGCTCAGGAACTTACAGTTGGAGTTGTCACTGGGCTCCTCCTGCCAACATCTTGCAGGGCTTCACGGGAGTTACATCATTTGGCCTCGGAGGAGCAGCTAAGTGGAAACACATTTGGGTTCGCTGGTGTTGCTCCCACTCCTTTTCCCTCTTTCCCTGGATTCCCAGGGCAGAGGAGGAGGTCAGGCAGCTCTCAGTGCCCACAGAGCAGAGAGACCCTTTGGGATACCCATCCCATGGGCATTGCACTCCCCAAAACCATCCCAAATCCTCCTGCAATTGGGCCAGATCTGCTCCAGTCCTGGGTGAAAGCGTGAAAAGCCGGGCATTTAACTCACCCTGGCTCATCCCTTCTGCTCCCTTAGGTTTTCCCTCAGATTTCTCCTGGAGCTGTGTCCTTCCCCTCCCAGCTCGCTCCAGGCCAGCGCGTCCCCATGGCCAGCACTCTCTGCTCTTCCCACTCCTTCTCTTTCTGCTCTGCAGGGAAGGTTTTGCTTTGCCCAGACATTTTTATTGAGGGATTGAAAACACTCCCAGCACCAGCCCACTCCTGGCATAACCAAGGGCAAATCAGATCCCACAGCAGGAAATTTGCTGGTGATGTAGCCTGAATTTTTTCCTGACCATGGCAGGACTGTGTAGTAACAATTGTACCTAAATGGCTTCATTTGCTCCTCAATTCATCCACCAACAAAATTCCAAGGGTGGCTGACACCCAGCCTTGCCCACCAGAGCTCTGGATGTTGTGTGGTGCTGGTGCTTTTCTAACCTCAAAGCCAAGGAGGAAGGGGATGATAAAGCAAAATGAAGGTCCCAGTTGCAGGCTGGAATGGATTTTTAATTAGCTGCAGCCTGTGGGCTGGCAGCCACTCGTGCTCTACTGTGCCCAGGGAAGGGGACTTGGGGACTTGCCGGGAGCCAGAGCGGGTTTGGAACTTCCCCCCCAGTTTTGCATGTCAGTGCAATCCCAGCTGCTCCTCTCCCTCGTGCCCCAACGAGCTGCTGAGGAATAGCTCATTATTTATAAAAATAAAGCCAAGAAGCTGTCCCAGCAGAGGCCACCGCAGCGAGCTCCCTGCCACCCAGGTCATCAGCTCTTAGAAAGGAGCTGCTTCGGAGCACCCTCACCAACACACCCAGCTCCTCTCCCTGCATCTGCTTCACACCAGGACACCCACAGCAGCCTTTCCTCTGGGCTGGGGCCTCGCTGATGGCTTTGAATTAAATTGATGGTCGTGGCTCATTTTTTTTCCTGTCCGTTGATGTTTAGTCATGAGGAAGCAATTCCTTGTGAGTGCCCTGAGCGTGTCCTGCTCCTGTGTGGGTTTGTCCTGCAGGATGTGGTGCAGGGCTGCCTGCACTGACTCACGGAGCCCCAGGGAGCCCCAAGAGTCTGGGGAGAGGGGCTGACCCTTGGGAGGAGCAGCAGAGTTCCGTGAACACCCCAGGGACACATCCTACAGCACCTCGACCCTATCCCTCCCCCCGACAGCCTGGGGACAGGCGGAGAGATGGGAAACCTCTTCCTCATGTTGCCATTAATGGCAACGACTCCCAAGGCTCCGGCGACACCCAGGAGCCCCCTGAGCATCCCCGGGCGCGGCTCCGCTGCTCCGGGAGCTGGGGAAAAGGCAGCCGTGAGCACCATCTAGTGATGCCGGCGGCGGGCCCGGGGCTGTCCCCTCCGCGGGGGCCCCACCCTAACCCAAAATCCCGGCATGAACCGGGCTGCGCTCGGTTCGGTACCACTGAGCGTGTTCGGCTCCCGTGATGGGTTGGGTACGGCTCTGCTGGGTGCTGTGCGTGGCATTCCACCCCCAGGGAGGGATGGGAGGAGTGCTGGTGATGCCTTGGGAAGGCTGGCCTAGAACAGAGAGTAGACTGAGCTAAAGAATAAAGTAGGGATTTATTAAAAGACCTCAATGGATCCACCCTGGGTGGTACAACCCAAAATGGCCACAAAATGCTCCACCGCTCACGGGGTCTCTCACTTTTTAAAGTTCTGCTCCATTTGCATATTGGGATTAATTGTCCAATTACAGATTTAGGTTATGAAGTCCCATCCTGCTTGTTTTTTCTCTTCAGCCCACGTTGTTTGTGCTCCTGGGCCTGAGATTTGGATCATTTGTCCTTTGTCCCCAGCTGGAGAAGGAATTGTTTTGTCTCCCTGCTCTGTGCAGAGAGCTCACTATCCCATAATATGAAGCTCAGGCCCACACACTAAAGCAATACAGAATGTGAAAAATATAAAAGCTAAAACCTGAGGCATCACTAGCAGCAGGGAAATTAGGGAATCCTGTCCCTGGGTAGATCCTGGGCGGTCCAAGCCCTCCAGATCAACACTGCAGCTCTTCACCCATCCCTTCCCACTCCCTCACATCAGCCTCTGGCACAGCCCTTCCCAGGAGCTCATCCCAGGGCTTCCAGCAGCCTTTTTGCAGCAGAGGATGGGGAACTCTGCAGGGTGCTGGAAACCCCTGCCCTGGAAGTACAGAGGAGGCAGCAAGATCCTGCCTGGGCCTGTCAGGGGACACGATGGCATCTCCTCTAGGAAGGGTCTTGCTGTCACATTTTCTTAATGATCCATTTTCCTCCACTGTTTAAATGTAGAGGAATTTCAGGGTTTTTTTAAACAGCATTCATTCGAATCTTGTGAAAGTATGAGCTAAGAGAAAGGCAGGGTTGAGAAACTGGAAAAGCCAAGTCTTAGTTGTGCTGCAGATACTGAATTTGAGGGATGAGAGGGAAAAGCACAATTCCACTCCATGAAAATTTTCAAGGTACTGAGGGAAAATGTGGCCTGTTACACAATGAAAGTAGAATGTTCAGAAGTCAGGGGTTTGCCTAAAAAATCAACCCTGCCTGGGACAGGGATTTCTGGTCCTGGGGCTTCTCCAGGCCCAATTTTGTAGAACCACATTTTGAGCAATGCAGAGACACCAAAAACCTGCTTTTCTCCCTCACAAGGAGTGGAGTTGTCACTTTATTTTGTTTTAAAGTCACGGCTTTAAAGAAAAACCTCCTGCTTTCTGCTACCACCCTGGAATCAGAAATGATGCATTTTGCTAACAAAGCCTCGTTTGACAGGCTCTGATCTCCTAACACAAAATATTCACCACATTCTGTTTTTTTTCCCAATACCAGCTGAGGACATGCCACACACCTTGTCCCATATACTAAAGCACACCAGGGGACAGGCAGGCAATTTGTGGATCGTGGCTATAGCACAGATCACTGGAGTTAAAACAACAGGAAGCATTTGGGAAGGGATTTTCAGTCTCACTCTGCAGGGTTTAGGTGGATCCGTTGTTCCTAAAGACAGGGATGAGACTCAGTAGGGGCAGGAACACAGAGCAGCAGAATCTGGCTGCTGCCAGAGACCCAGATGGGCTTAAGGTCTCATTTAACCTGGATTTCCTGGGCGAGGTTTGGTTGTGTCACTCAGCCCTGCTGCCCAGCCCGTTTTTAGGGTGCATCTGATGCCCTCAGCTTCTCCCTCTGTGAGAGGCGAGGGCTTTGAAAGGACAGCTGCCAAATCCAGGGATTTCCACTTCCCAGGTGGTCTGGGGACAGTGGGCCTGGGGAATGGCTCTGTTCAAGCCTGTGAAGGTGAAGGGAATGTGCCAGGGAGGCTCCCCCAGAGCAGGGCTGCTTCTCACTCCCCAAATCTCGAGCTGTGCTCCCTGTCAGCCCAGCCCCATCTCTCCTTTTTTTTAAGGAATACACAGCCTGTTCCCAGACTGGGCTGAGGACCAGTTTTCCCTGTATCCAGAGGCCCGCTGGCCCTTTCCTAGGTGAGCTCAGCAAGCACAAATGTCCTCCCTAAACAACACCAGAGAGGAGACAGCTGGATCCGAGCGCGCCCGTTCTGCTGCACGCTCCCTTTCCAGTGAGTCATAAAAGTTCCTTGGCAGCTGCCTGTGTGTCTCTAACTGGGATCAGGTTAGGGGCAGAGTGGAGAGCTGAGGATGGAAAATATGTGTTGAATTTACTCCTCTGTCCCACTGCTGATCCCAGGGCTTGGGAACGCTCCTGCTGGAGCCCTCTGCCACACGCCAGCTCTGCTCCGAGCTCTCTGGGCTTGTGGTCCCTCCACTTCCCTGTCCTTCCATCCTCTCCTATGTGTCCTTCTGCATTCCCACCTGGAATGCAAGGCAGCAGCCTCCAGGCACTCAGCACAACTCACATTGTCCAGGCCACAAAAAAAGCCTGACGACTGAGGCTTTTCCATCTTTTTTTTTTTGGTCTAAGCAGCAACAACAAGCCAAAATTCCCATTCCCTGCCTGCAGCACCTTCCTGTGTCTCTCTCTAGGAGCCCTGACTGGTGCAAAGTGTGGTAACACCCCCCAGACCTGTGTCAGCCTGGCTGGGTGTTGGACCAGGGGATGCTCCCACTGTGTCCTGACACTCATCTGCTCCGTGGTTATGGAAACGGGAGCTGGATGTGCACATCCCAGTGGGAAACACCCAGGGGAAAACGCTCCCAGTCCCCTCCAGGCTTTGTTTTACCTCAGCAGAAGTGGCAGGGCCTGGAGGAAGCACTGTGTGGAGGCACAGCTTGGATGTGGTTCCAGCCCAGGAACGCTCAGTGCTCGCCCCAAACACCCACAGCGAAGGGAGGAAGGATCAGCACAAAGCCCTTGGAAAGAGATTCCCAGGAAATGGAGTTACTGAAATCCTGGAGGAAATGGAGCTCTTGGCACGAGGCAGAGCTGTGCTTTTTCATAGATCCGTGTTTGGTTGGGAGGAAGAAAAGCCCCTCTAAGGAGCCTCTGCTCTCAAGGCAGAAAGCAGCACCCTGGTTTGAGCAGAGCCTGGAATAAGGAGGGAAAATCTCCCAAAAACATGAGGAGAAGCTGCCAGATCCCCTCTGCAGCCCTTCCCCTGTCACGGCATCTGAGCCCTCAGTCCCAGCAGCAGCTGTCAGGCCCTGCTGTCCATGTTCACCTCCCATCCCACTCCCAAACACGAACCAGGAGAAAAGAAAGCTCAGGAAGCCCCCCCACAGCACCCAGAGCCACCAGGCAGATCCTCTCCAGGCCTGCAGCCAAAAAAGCTGCTGGTTCTTCTTTTCTCAGCCATTTCTCTGCCTGAAGTGGACACTGAGAAAGGAAAAAGTGAAACATGAGCAGAGAGTGCTGGGCCTGCAGATGTGTGAGGCCTTGGTGCCAAAATCCCCGCTCGCTCCTTCCCCTGCATCCCAGCTTGAGGAAACCTTCCAGGGGCTCCTCGGGGTGTGAGGTCACATTTTCTACTTTTTCTGCTGCAAATGGGGAAGTGGCCAAGGCCAGGTTGGACAGGGCTTGGAGCAAGCTGGGATAATGGAAGATGATCCTGCCCGTGGAATGGGTTGAGCTTTAAGATCCCTCCCAGTCCAAACCAGTCTGGGATTCTGTGCTGTGTCATATAAATCCCATTTCTTATGGCCAAGAGCACAGAAGGAGCAGGAAAGGGGCAGGAAAGGCTGATCCCAGCAGGGAGGATCCCTGTGGATGCTCCCTCTGGGGGATGTTTGCAGAGCTGATCCCACTTCTGCAGTCTCAACTCTTGAGTGTTATTTTTGTAAGCATCCTCCTCCTGGGGTGTGAAGAGATCACCAAAGGAACTCTGCCCTCACTCAGCTCACACTTTTCCCAAAGAAAATAAGTTTGGCTCCCCACCAAAAAGCAGTAAATAAAAAAAATAAATAAATTAAAAAAAAAAAAAAAAAAAACAACCAACCTCATCTTTTTAAAGTTAAATTTTTCTGCTGGGTTTTTGGCATTCAGATGAAAACTTCAAATCAAAAATATCTCTGCAGAAATCCTGCAGTCGTTATTTTGACAGAAAAGTTGGCGCTGCTAAAATTTCTCATGGAAAAAAAAGAAAATAGTGAAGAGCCATCCCGGCAGTGATGCTGATCCTGCAGCACCACAAGAGGCTCACAGGGCCTGATCCACTCAGGATTTCTTTGGAATGAGGGATTTCCACCTTCCAAGAAGAAGGACTGAAACAAAAGCAGGGAGGGGCTGTGGTTCCCTAATTTTAGGACACTTTCTCTAACAGATGAGAACTTCCCCTGGGAAATTCCCAGTGGGAAGTCACTGCTGGAGTTGGATGTTGAGTAATGGGGACCACTGGGTTGATTTCAGATTTTCTCAGCAATTTTACGAGCCCTAAATACCTAAAATTACCTTTTCTACCCCAAAATTACCTTTCCTACCCCAAAACAACCCAAAGACGAGCCAGCCCTGCCACCGCTCTGTCAGGAGCCACAAGAGGGCATTAGATTTGCAATTTTTTCCTATCCAAAGAAATCCAAGAGATTTCCTCGATCCTACTCCATTTCCCAGTGCCCAGGTAGGACTGTGGGAATATTTAGTGAATCCTAAAGCCTTAACAAGGCAGCTTGGCTTCCTTTTCATTCCTGCAATTTGGCTTTTTGTTGCCTCTGTGAATAAGAGGAAATGCAGGGAGTGGGAAAAGCAGAACATTTTGAAAATAACCAAAAAAAAAAAAAAAAAAACCACAAACAAACCCAAGGCACAACATTTCCAGTGCCTGCAGGAATCGAATGGACATGAAAGAAATTGAATAAATATTAAATAAACTTTTGAAAATGGTAAAGGAAGCAGGTTTAGAGGGCTTGCTGGGATCCAGGGATTCCTCCTGAGCCAGGATTTCATGGAGATATTTCCTACTCCGACAGCAGCCGGCTCAGGCCTGTCTGGTGTCGCTCCAAAGTGTCCCCCTGTCCTTACCTGAGGTCATTCCTCCAGTGAAATAACATTTACAGGACCAGGACCACATGCTGGGAGTACCCTGCAAGTGTCAAGGGACATTTTTCAACCCTGAAGTGCCATTAGGCCTCAACCCCTTAATTAAGAAATCATTAAAAGCAGCTGAAAGCCATCAGGCTGCACTACAAAGAAATCAGCAGAGGCTCTTGGTCTTCAAAGCTGAAGTTTTTCAGCAATATCAGCCCTGAAACAGGTAAAGAAATCAATGCAGACCCAGGTGTGTAAACATGAACCTGCCAGGCTGGTGCTTAGAAAAGGAAGGTGCTGTTCAAAATGTCACAGCTGCTCTGAGCATCCTCAAAGAAGGGAGAACATTTGGTCTGCAAGGACCTAAAATAAAAATAAATTTTAAAAAAATTCAAAACTTGAAGCAATTTAAGGAAGATTTATTCCCTTTTTGTTCTGTGCTGTCCTGGGCTGCCTGACACATTTGGGATTCCAAGGAGATGTGTGAGCCAGAGAGAAACTTCCCAGGCCAGGAGGGAAATGCAGATGGAGTTAGCCCTGACTTTGCTTTCCCAGCTAAAACTGTGTCCCAGGGAAGTGTGGCACCAAATCCAAGGCTGAGCTGGCCTGGATTTGGCTCGTGGTGGCCTCCCAGTGCCTGGTGGCAGACACAGCCCTGACCCGGTGTCCCCATGTGAGCCAAATCCCTTGTGGACTGGGGAAGCTCGGGAGCTGAGCATTGTTCCACTGAGCAAATCTCTTCATCCTCAGCTCCTGGAAGGAGGAACATCTGCTCCAGAAAAGAGGAACATCAGCCCTGAGGGCACGAGGAACATCAGCTCCAGAAAAGAGGAACATCAGCCCTGAGGGCACGAGGAACATCAGCTCCAGAAAAGAGGAACATTCGCCCCAGAAAGGAGGAACATCAGCCCCATGGGCAGGAGGAGCTCAGCCCCAGGAAGGGAAGGAGGAACATCAGCTCCAGAAAGGAGGAACATCATCCTCGTGGGCAGGAGGAACATCAGCCCCTGGAAGGGAAGGAGGAACATCAGCCCCTGGAAGGAGGAACATCAGCCCTGAGGGCAGGAGGAGCTCAGCTCCAGAAAGGGGGAACATGAGCCCCAGGAAGGAGGAACATCAGCCCCAGGAAGGGAAGGTGGAACATCAGCCCCAGGAAGGGAAGGTGGAACATCAGCCCCAGGAAGGAGGAACATCAGCCCCTGGAAGGGAAGGAGGAACATCAGCCCCAGGAAGGGAAGGTGGAACATCAGCTCCAGAAAGGAGGAACATCAGCCCCATGGGCAGGAGCTCAGCCCCCAGCGATGTGCTCACGCCTGAGTGCCTGCAGGTGTCTGGAAGAGGAACTGCTCTTCCAAACCCTCTCCAGCACCAGCCCTGGAGTGCTGGGGGAGGGCTGGAGCTCTGTCTCTCCTCTCTGGGGGATTTGATGTTCTTCCAAGCCATCCTGAGGCTGCCAGGTTCTGCAGCTCGAGGGGAAGCAACAACAACGCTCGTTAATCAAACGAGCCTCGGGTTGCTGCTGCCAGCACGTGGCTGCCACACATCCACTTCCCCAGCTCTCAGCTGCCATCCCGGGGAAAATCAGGGGGATTCCAGCCCAGGAACACCTCCCCCAGCAAAAATACCTCCCACAACACACCCACCCCAGCCAGGCCTGCACGGAGCTGAGGGAACTTCGGCTGGAAAATAAACCCCAGCACATCCCAGCGGGGAGGGGCCATCCCTGCCCAGCATCTTCCCCTGATCCTTTCCTTTCCCAAAGCCACCCTCATCCCTTAAAACACGTTAAGCACTGGCACCTCTGGTGTCTTCTGTGCTCCTCTCCTCGCTAATATGATTTATTTTGCAGGCCAGATAATAAGGCTGTTAATTCTTTGGCTCCTGCTGTGACCAGTTTAATGGAACATGACAAGAAAACAGCGTTTCTTTCATGGGAGTAATTATTGGCTGATTTTAAGTCTTTACCTACAGCAATAGCTGTGAGAATAGTCCCATTAAAGGCAGGTGGAGATATTAAATCCTTGGAAATTGCGAGTGTTTTTTAAGCTGAAAGACAGCAGAAATGACCAGAGCTGGGACAGTCACCTTAGTGCAGATGAAATATTTTCCTGAGGGCAGGGAGCTGCCCTGGCTGTGGCAGAGGATCCATCCTGTGCCGAAGGAGGTCATCAAGGATCATCCATTTATTCAAATTTTTCAAGGAGGAGCTTGCTTGTGGGATGCACCCACCCTGACCATTAGGGGGAAAAAAAAAAAAATAATGGAAAAATAAACGGGGGGAGAACAGGGAAAGACAATTAGGATGGAGGAGGTGTGAGAGCCGCGGGCAGACGCAGCCCTGACCTCGAGGCTGCCTCAGACAAATGATTTCCCTCTGCTTTCCCTGCAGGACAGAGCTGGAAAATCCTCATCAGGCAGGCTGAGTGGATGCAGGTTTGCTGTCGGGGCACTGGTCCCACTGGTTTATTGTGGTGGGGTTGCTCCCATTGCTAGGAGACGCCGTGTTGCTGTTGGCACCGGGGGATGGATGTTGGCCGTGCTGGAGCCCACATGTGCAGGGGAGGAGACTCGTGAGATCTGGATCCTGCCTGTCAGGCTGCCTTGAAAATGCTGGAGAAGAACATTCCCTTCTGCTGACACGCGGCCACGGCAGCTCCTGACAGACACCCCCGAGCCCCGCAGGGACCTGAGCACCTGCAGGGCTCCCAGATCCATGGGGGAGAGCCCTGGAGGGACTGTCCCATCCCTGGAAGTGTTCAAAGCCACGTTGGATGGGACTTTGAGCAACCTGCTCTAGTGGAAGGTGTCCCTGCCCATTAGAACAAGATCTTTAAGGTCCCTTCCAACCTAAATCCCCCACAACTGCAAGATCTCATCACAGCCTCTTTCCAGAGCTCAAAAAAACTTGAGGATTTCCCTTTCTCCCTGGGGATCTTGCACTAAATATTGTCTAAACATCCCTGGATCGGCTGCTCTGGGTGCCCAGGCTGAACACAGGTTTGGCCATCATTGTTGGTTTTTTGGATAATGTCCCATTGTTGGTCGCCTCCCCCAGCTCTTGGCACCCAAAATTGTGAGATCCAAGCCCTTGCACGGGTGAAAAAGCCACCCCTGAGGAGCCACGTCCCCAGTGTCCCCAAGGACAGGAGCCAGGGCCAGCCCAGGGCTGGGCTGCAGCTCTGGAAGCGTGGAGGAGTTCAGGAGTTCAGCCCTGGCTGTGAAATGTCTCCAAGCTGCAAAATCAGCCTGGAAAAGCCACATCCCAACCCCTGGCTGCTCTTGAAAGTCAAAATCCCAAGAGCAGATAAAAACCTCAGATCCAACCGCTCTCCTGGAGAGTTTGCACTGAATTCAGCTCTGAGCTGAGACCCAGCACCCCACAGCTCCCACCTCCTCTGTTTTAGTGATGTTTTGCTCCCAAAATCCAAGAGCTGCAGGGATATTTACTATCACACACTGACCTGAAGCCCAGGACTTTGTATCCCACTTCCCTGCTTTGCTCCCCAGTTTTCCACAGCTCCTGGCAGCCTTTGGAGACACAGAGCAGCTACAAAGGTCATTGCAGGTGCACAACACCCTGTGTTGTGCCTTACCTCTTGTCCCTGTCCTTAAAAAGCCCTGGAATGTCTCTAATCAGCCCCTCATGTGCCAGCTGGATCCTTGGAGAGTAAGAAATCTGGCATTCCAGCTTGCACAGATGTCCTAAAAGGAGGGAGGGAAAACTGTTCCTCAAAAGTGGGCCTTTGTGGGGCAGAAATCCCAGTTTGTCCTGGTTTGTGGGGCGCCTCGCTGGGGCTGCTCTGGCACGGCTCGTGGGGGCACTGGATGATGCCTGGCTGCATTTTGGGATGCAGCTGCCTCTGCTCTGGGGGTGTGGGACCTGCTCTGCTCCCCGGGGCTCTTTCCAGGTCGTGTTGAGCAGCTCAGATGTGACAAAGAGAGCACAAGGGTTACAAACGCCCTCCCCCAATTCCCTAAATCTGCCGTGTTCAGGCCATCCCCAAATTTCTGCAAACCCAGTGTCAAGGCTGCCCCTTGCCTGCAGAGCTGCCAAACCTCCTCCCAAACCTCTGCCAAAGCTGGCTGAGGCCCAGAGGCCCCAGGGGAAGAGTTTTGAAGAAGTTCCAGGCAGAAGTGGAGCTGGAGAAAGGCGGGAGCATCCCGAGAGCACCCTGGCAGTGCCAACAGAGCCGGCAGCGATGCCACCCACACAGCCCTGCTCTGGGGCTGGGCACGGGGGTGCTCACACGTGGCCTCAAGCTGCCATCTAGTGTTTTCCACATGGATCCTGCTGCCAGAGCCAGGGAAAAGCAGCCCGGAGCTGGGTTTGGCTGCAGCTCCAACATGACCCCGAGTGCAGCAGGGCAGGAGCGGGGGGCTGGCTCCCAGCACCAGGAATTGCAGCCATCGAAGTTATGGAATTGTCCAGATTGGATTTTAGCTCTGCTGGGTAAGTGCCATATTCTGAGGAAACAGAGCATCCAGAGCTTTAAAGTGTTTATAAAAAGCAGCAATTTAAAAACCGGCAAGATTAAGGCAGTCCAAACAAGGCCGAGCTGGGATGGTGTCACATGAACAGGGAAGGGGTGGCCACAGGGCTTGTTGGGAGTCAGATGGAGCTGCCAAAGACAACAATGAGGTCATTTATTTTGTTTAGAAAAGAAAATAACTTTCTTTGAGAAAGAAATTTGCGAATTCCAAATTTGAGAATTCCTTTCTGAATTTGAGAATTTTCGAATTCTCAAGCTTGAAAATTTTGTGAGAATTTGAAAATTCAAGTTCAAAAAGGAATTTGAATTGAATTTGAAATTCGATTCAATTTGAATTTGAAATCTCAAATTTCAAATTTTTTAATTCCTTTGAGAATTCCAGGGTTTGGCCCCAAAGCAGATGCAGGTGACATCTTGGGATGCATCCCCCATGTCCTGCTGGAGCTGGGAGAAAGGGGACTGGAGGCACTGGGCAGAGGGGTCACCCCCAGCCCAGGTGGGATGCACAGAGCTGGGGTGGCGCCCAATGTCCTGCCTGGTCTCGGGGACAAGCTGTGGCCACATCTGGGCTTCACCAGCCTGGCCTAAGCAGCTCCAAAACACAGCAGCTTTGGCCATCTCCGAGCTTCCTTTTGTTAAATTAAATTCCCTCTCCAAACGGAGGCGAGTTTGACATCAGGTGCTGAATTCCCGCAGCCCTTTTGGAGCAGCAGACTGCTCGTGCTCAGGAGCCACAGTGGTTTGTTTGTTTTGTACACCAGGGCCCCTCCCGGCGCTGAAATCCAGCCCTTCCCACCCAACAGGAGCTCCATTCATTCATTCCCTGCTCATTCCCCGTCAGCTCAATCCAGAATTTTGAGACTTCCTCATTAGGATCAAGAAGAGGGAGTTGATTTGTCTGTAGTACTAGTGTCTTTTTTGGTTTTAGGGTTTTTTTCCCCCAGCTCTTTGTTTGAGAGATACAGCTACTCATCAAGCACGCTCTGGGGTTGGTGTGAACAGAGGCTCCCAGGTGAGGCTGGCACAGATCTTTTGGGATGGGCTGCTTTGCCTGTGCTGTCCACCCTGGAATGATGCGGGAGCCCTCTGTGGGCTCAGGTGCTGCACCCTGCACTCGGTGGGGACAGAAATGTCACAGCAGCCACCTCTGTGTCACCAAATGAACGTGAATCGTTAAAAAATGTGGTGAACCCCAGATGGAGGAAGAAATGCCAATGTCTGCTCCAGATCAGAAGGCTGAAGGCTTTATTAAAACTATACTATATTACATTAATATACTATTTAAAGAGATACTATATATTCTGCATACTTACTTCTTATTTACCTATCTAACTCAAACTCGTGACTCTGCTGAGAGCCCGAGCCACAGCTGGATCCCACTGGTCACTGACCCCAAACAACCTTCACCAGAATCCAGCCCAGCAATCACTGCAGGTGAACAATCTCCACACCACATTCCACATGGGGAAAGCAAAGCAGCAGAGATAAAGATTGTTTTCTCTTCTTCTCTCTGTGCTTCTCCTGAGAGACAGAATTGTGTCTCTCTGCCCAGAGGATGTGAATGTCACAAACGTGCACCGGGACATGGATGGGCTTGGAGCAACCTGGTCCTGAAGAGCATCAATGTTCTATGAAAATCTGATTATTTACTTATTATCATTGTCGTTCCCAGCTCACGCTTCACTCTCCCATTGTCCTCATAAGAAATCCCTGCAGGAGCCAGCAGGTTTGATGGGAATCTCCTCCTCCTGGCCCTCCCCACCCATCCCATCACCCCCTCCAGGCCTCGTGGCTCTCTGGGCCATGACCTCAGTATGCAAGGCTGATCCCACATTTTCCCAGATGCATCCCAGATGATGGGAGAGTCCAGCAGGTCCAGCCCTGCGAGGCTGCTGGAGCAGCAGCTCAGGATAACCCTTCACTGGGCAGAAAGGTTGGAATTTGGGGGATATTTCTATTTGAGGCCTCTCCACTGATTTTTTTGGTTCATCCTGCTCCCCAGCGAGGTGCAACACCACCTTCCACTAAACCAAGTTGTTCCAAACCCCATCCAGCTTGGGCTTGAACACTTCCAGGGACAGGACACCATCAGCATCACCCACTCAAAGCCCAAACTCTCAAGGAGGTTCTTTGCACAAATAAAAAAAAAAAAAAAAAAAAAAAAAAAAGAAGGGACTTGCTCAAATTAAATGGCTCATCTCACTCCGACAAACTCAACTGCAAGAACCATGTGAGTTCAGCAAAAAAAAAAATCTGCTCCCTGCACAACACAAACACAAACAACCCCCGGAGCAGATGGGAGCAGCTGTCTGGGAAAATTGGTACTAATTGGTGCTTTGCTGGAGAATTCACAGCCTCGGCTCCGAGCAGCTCCTGGAGCAGGGAGACCTCCCAGGAACGAGGGGATGAGCTCTGGTTTGGGTTTGGGGAAGAAAAAGAGGCTGAGAGGGATGAGTTGAACCCTAAAAGTGGCAATGATTTGAACCCTAAGAGTGGCAGTGCCAGGGCACAAGGAGGTAGAAGAGCCTGTGGTGACCCAACGGTGCCATCACCACCCAGGTGCCTCTTGGTGGGAAGATTTGACCAATTTGAGCCCAGTGACACTTGGAACCACGTCTGTTCTGGCAAATATTGGACAAATCCAAACCTTTCCTCTCCTGCCTTGGCCCAGCTGCAGAATGGAGACAGCCTCTGTGAATTCCGGGGATGCCCAGGGAATGGGCACAGCACAAAGACTGGCAGAATTCAAGGAGCTCTGAGGCACAGGCTGGGATTGTTGGGGTGTCCCTTGCAGCTCAGGATATTCCTTGACTCTCTGATTTAGCCTAGAGGAGCCCTCAGCACCAGTGGTTTCATGTCCCAGATCATTTTTAAACAGGATTAAAAGGCATTTCCGAAGTTCCTCTTTGTTTCACAGTGAGTATCAATCCCATCAGGCTGTGAATGCTGCAGCAGAGCCGTGCCTGAGCTCTGCTCCTCCTGCAAAAACCCCTGGCACCTGCAGGGAGCCCAAAGCTGCCCTTCCCAAACTTTCATTCACTTCTCAACACCCAGAGAGCTCAGCCCAGTTTGTGACATTATCCCCCACCCCAGACTCTGTGGTGGGAAAGGAGGCGAAGTTTCCCAGCTCCTGTCACTCTCCAGGCTGAGCCAGGAGCTGAGAGCTGAAAAACCTGGAGAGGTTCAGCCTCTCCAGCAGCACTTTCATGCTCAAGTGGAGTCACTGGAGCTCAGGAGAGGGAGATATTATGGCCTAATGCAAACAGCACTGAGAAGACTGAACATAATTAAGGCTCTAACGACAAATGTTGGACTTGGGTTTAAGCTGCCAAAAAAAATCTCCTTCCTAACATCCCTGCAGAGGGATAAAACGCTGAGCAAACCTGGGGGAAAGAGAGAGAAGATCATGCTTTTCATTTGCTAGACTGATTTATGCTCTCCAAACAGCATCACATGCTGTCGCTGACAATTTCATGCTGAGTTACTCCTGCTGCCTCCCCGCCAGAGCGATGCCTGCGGATGGGAAGGAGATTTGGTGTGCCTGCAAAAGAAGAGGGGGAATATTTCTAGTTGACAGCTTGTTTTCTTTGGTCAATGCATGGAAGGGTTTGAGTTCATTATTTCATGTCTAGGCTCAGTTCCCAGCCACCAAAGGCAGAGCTGGAGATGGGGAGTTAGACAGAAATCCAAAATTCTTCTCCTAAATTTGCCCGAGCAAGTGAGCAGGATGTGCCTGGGGACATGGAAATGAGTTAATTGCTGTAATCCGAGTCCTGGAGAACATTTTGATTAGGTTGCAAAGGAGAATTCAGTGCTTTAAAGCACTTTTGGAGCCAAAAGCCTTCAGCTTGAGCACCCATGGGTGCCGTGCTGGGGCTGAGCCCCGAGGGAGGAGATTCAGGAGGGAGGGGAGGAGGAGGAGGCACAGGAGCTGCACTGGGCACGGGCACCTCCAGCTCCCAGCCCTGCCAGGGCTGCTCAGCCAGGCCTGGGGTGCAGTGCCCTCCCCCTCACCTCACCTGCCTCGTGTCCATCCACAGTTTAGGATGAATTTTGGCTCCAGCCAGGGAGGCTGGAGCTGTAACCCGAGCTGCAACAGCACAGGGCAAGAGCCTGCATCAAGAGCAGCACTGAAGGAATAACATTTTCTTCCTGTGGTGATTCAGAAAGCGAAGATGGGCGGTTGGAGGGGGTTTGAGGGGTTGGGTAGCTCCTGTTCAACACCCAGCTGTGGGAACTGCTGGGACTCAGGTGCCTCAATAAAACTTCAGTGCTGTCTGCGTGGCACAAAGGGTGCTTGGACAGGAGAACCCCTTGCAAGGAGGGGCTGGAGAACATTGGAATTCTCATTTGCACTCCTGCCTCCCCCCTGGGGGCCTGCAAAGAGCCAGCAAAGCCTTTCAGGATGCTGAGAGCAGCCTGGGCAGGGTGCTTGGGGTGCATTGTCCAAAGGCCTGACCTGCATCTCCACACACATGGCAGGGGATGCTCTTTGCTGTCACCACCGAAAAATCTTGTAGCAGGTTCAGGACATCGCTCCTGAGCAGTGTAAACAGCTTGGAAAGGTCAGGGCAGGGAAAACACACATTCCCAGGACAGCTGGGCTGGGAGTGATTGCGTGGATTGAATGCAGAAACAGGGAGCTCACGGAGCACTGTCCCCTCAGCAGGACACAGCAGGGACAAGAGCCACAGGATTCGAGAAATTTGAGCCCAGTGACACTTGGAACCATGTCTGTTCTGGCAGATATTGGACAAATTCAAACCTTTCCTCTCCTGCCTTGGCCCAGCTGCAGAATGGAGACAGCCTCTGTGAATTCCAGGGATGCCCAGGGAATGGGCACAGCACAAAGACTGGCAGAATTCAAGGAGCTCTGAGGCACAGGCTGGGATTTTTGGGGTGTCCCTTGCAGCTCAGGATATTCCTTGACTCTCTGATTTAGCCTAGAGGAGCCCTCAGCACCAGTGGTTTCATGTCCCAGATCATCTTTAAACAGGATTAAAAGGCATTTCCAAAGTTCCTCTCTGTTCCTATGTTTGTCGTGCTCCAGGGACAGCTCACGACCTGGCTGAGCTCCCCTCCTGCTTCTGGGGGCTCTGCCAGGTCAGTCTGAGGTTCCACTGGGCTCATCCTCCTCCTCTGCAGGAGTTCTGTTCCTTGCCTCCCACCCGAGGGTGCTCCTCACATCCCTCTCTCCCTCCCAGAGGTTTTTGTGCCTCTGCTCAAACCCACAGCTGTCCCTGTGTCCACACTTGCAGCCCTGCTGCTTTTGCTTTCCAGGAACATTTGTGGGTTTGGTGTTTCCAGCAGGTGTGGGGAATTGGATTTTGGCAAACCCTTCCTGGGCTGGAGCTGGGCTGGCTCTGGCTCTGCAATGCCAGGCTCCCCATGGATTCACCTAAATCCATTTGCAAAAAATTGTAAATGTAGGTGAACTTGGTGGGAAATGCTGATGTTTGACTCTAGGTCAGAAGGTTGAATGGTTTCTTTATTATAACTATACTATAATACATTAATATGCTATTTAAAGGAGATATTAAAGCTACATACTTACTTTTTCTAACTCTTATATTTTACTAACTTACAACTCGTGACCTTTTCGTGAGAGTCTAAACACAGGTGGATTTGATTGGTTATTAGGCTTAAACAATTTTCACTAGTCTCTAATTAAGCAATTACCCTAAGTAAACAATTTTCTAAACACATTCTACATAAGAAAAACAAGGAGTAGAAATAGAAATTGTTTTCTCTTTCTTTCTTCTGTGTTCCTCTATGAATAAAATCTTAAAGAAGAATGTACCTACCACATTCACCACTTCCCAAACTGCCCAGACTGCCCAGTGTCAGGCAGACAGGTTAGCTGGAACTTGCCTGAGCACGGGAATTCTCATGGCTGCTAAGCTGGGATCGACATCTCCTGCTCATCCCATTCACCAGCTTCCAAAATTTAATGGCCCCTGCTCAGTATGAGCAAGAAGAGCCCAGCCTGGGATGTGTCTGAGCTGGGGGAAATCCATTCCCAGCGCTGTCCGTGAGGATTCTGGGACTCGTGGCAGATGCAGACAGCAGCAGGACAGAGGAGGAGATCATTTGGAGGCATTTCCCCTCCCACAGGATCAGCAAGACCTAACCAAGCCCAGGAAAGCAATAAAGAAGAAATCCATCTGGACAACACCCTACTTCTGATTCAGAATGGGAAATAAAATGCCAGAAAAGGAGCTTTTTCTCTTTTTTTTTTTTTTTTGAGCAGCCAGTAGGGCCTTCATATTTTCCCACTGACATCATCCAGCATGGTTTGAATCTACAGTGACTGGTAAAGCCTCAAAGGCATAATTGCAGTTGTCTTTGGAAAGTGAAATCATATGGTGCTCCCAAGATCCCCTCCCCCTTTGCTTTTTTCCTCTTCTTTTCTTTTCTTCCCCCCTCCCCCCTTTTACTGTTTCTCGCTCAGTTTCCAGATGTTTCCCGAGGGAAAAAAGAAGGAGAACAAGAGGCAAAGCGAGGACCAGAGCAGGATGCTGGAGTGGAAAAGGCCACGTGGCAGTGGGAGCTTCCCAGCCACAGGAGGGGAGTGCCGGGAGGCGCAGCCTGAGGCTGCTGGGACAGGGAGATGTGGCTGGACACTCGCCCCCATCCCATCCCATCCCATCATCCCATCCCATCCCATCCCATCCCATCCCATCCCATCATCCCATCCCATCCCATCCCCACCGGGAGCTGCCCCAGCCTCGCCACGGCCCAGGAAGGAGCAGAGCAAGGCTGAGCACCAGCACACGCCCCGGGCACAGCCAACCTCCACAGCTGGGGCAATTCCAGAGCCAGGAAGGGCTTTCTGCAACCCCGCGGGATGGGGGAATGTGGGAATGAGGGATGGGGGAATGGGGAATGCGGGATGAGGGATGGGGGAATGAGGGATGGAGGATGCTGGATGCGGGATGGGGGATGCAGGAATGAGGGATGGGGGATGAAGGATGTGGGATGCAGGGGGTGGGATGTGGGAATGCGGGAATGGGGAATGCAGGATGAGGGAATGAGGGATGGGGGAATGGGGAATGCAGGATGAGGGAATGAGGGATGGGGGAATGGGGAATGCAGGATGAGGGAATGAGGGATGGGAGAATGGGGAATGCAGGATGAGGGATGGGGGAATGAGGGAATGGGGAATGCAGGAATGAGGGATGGGGGATGGAGGATGTGGGATGCAGGGGGTGGGATGTGGGAATGCGGGAATGAGGGATGGGGGATGTGGGAATGCGGGATGGGGAAGTTGGGATGCAGGATAGGCAATGTGGGATGCGAGATACGCGATATGGGAAGAGGGTGCGGGATGTGAGCCAGGGGATGCAGGGTGCGGGATGCGGGATTTGAGCTGGGGGATGCAGGATGCGGATGCGAGGGCGGTACCCACGGCCGGCCGTTGCCATGGAGACGCTGGGGATGCGCGGGGTTCGAGCGCCACCCGGTGGGGGCGCGGGGACATCGCAGCCCCCAAAATCCCGAACGCCCCGGGAATGGATCCGCGGGACCCCGGGACGGGGGAACCCCACAAAACCCCGAGGGAACCCCACAAAACCCCGAGGGATCCCCACAAAACCGCGAGGGATCCCCACGGAACCCCAGACCCCGCCGTTTGCAAGCTGGGATTTCACGGCAGCCGCTTCCCCAGCCAGTGCAAGAGCAGAGCACCAGAACGGAGGGAATTCTTTCCTGTTCTTGACCTTGCTGAAGCCAGCGGGAATCTGCAGAGCCAGATTTAAAGTCTTCCTTCCTGACGTGATCCTGATGTCAGGCTAACAAGCCACAGCCTTCCCCCTACCTGTCCCAAATCTGCTTTAATAGGGGCAAGCTGGGACTCGTTGGCGCTAGGAAGGGAATTTTGAGATACATAACAAGATCTATTACCAGGTTTTATTTTTTGCGGTGTTTCTTGAAAATTTTTTTAATAAAGGGTGACTTGGTAAATGATAAGACATTTGCCTTGTAAAAAACAGCTATAGTAGTTTGTAATGGATAACTATTGGCAAGATACTACTCAAAATATTAATTTTGAACAGCTAAAACATTTTTTTCAGGATCTCGACTGGTCAATTGAACACATCTTTTATGAGCTTTAATAATAATTTCAGCAATTAATTCAAAAAGACTAGAGGTAATTTTTACAGAAAAGGTAAAAATAACTATTCTAAAATATGCAAAGGATCTTCCAACTGGGTGGTCACTGGGAACTTCCCGAGGCTTCCTGAGAAACCTGTCCACCCCACTGCCTTCTGATCCTGCTTCCTAACGCTGGTTTCCATAAGCTTATCCCTGTCAGATCATGCAAATCCCGTGAATGCAGCGGGCCCAGGGAGGTTCCCAAGTTGATGTGCTGGATTTTCCTTTCAGGTCGGATTTTTCCCATGGGAAAAAAGGAAAATTTGTCTTTATTCAGCATAGAACCCCTCCTGGCATTGAAGATACTGGAACCAAAAGTGTGGGAGAGGGGCTCCCTGCAGCACCAGGCACCAAAATGAAATCTCTCAGCAGAGAAGAGAGGATTTGGGCAGTTCAGAGCTGCTGTAGGCAAAAACCCACAGCTGGAATTGTAAAATCTCCCCAGTGGGAAAGATCTGGGTGTGTATTAATAGGAGAGGAATGGCAAATTTTGGAGCTCTCAAGCAGAAGCCAATCTGCAAACAGAGCAGGGGGGTTGTGTGTTTTGATAAAATAAAGTGGAATATCCTGAGTGATGCAACTAAAAAAGAGCCAAGAGACAGAGCCATGGATTAGGAGGCTGCTCCTGTACCATGGATTGTTCAGAGCAGGAAAAAATGGGGATTTACATACCTGGGGAAAAAAAATGAGACCAGAAAAAGTGATTCTCGAGCTGAAGAGTTGGGTTTGGACAGTAGGAGGAGGGCTCTGGGAAAAGAGATTTCCTCATGGCTGGAGGAAACATCCTGGGCTCGGTAAGGTCCTGGAGATGAGCGGAAGAGCAGGGGATGCTCCAGAGCCGGGTGAGCGCACTGGGGGGAGCAAGAGAGCCGGAGTGAGGGAGGGAGGGAGCCGGGAGCAGCTCAGGTGTGCGACAAACCCAGCCCCAGACCCGCTCCGGGCTGGCCTTTGCTCCCTCCGGCCCGGGACAAGGGACATGGCCCTGCCACCCCCAGGGGACATGGCCGTGTCACCCCCCAGGACACCCCCTGTGCTCAGCTCCAGCCCCCAAAGCCCTTGTGCTGTTTTCTGCTCACGCTGGGAGGTGAAAAGCTCCTCTCTCTGCCCTGTCCCCCCTCAGACCCTTTGTCCCAGCTCTCTGCTCAGCCCCTCCAAGTCCTCACCTTCAGGTGTCCTGCCCAGGTGTCCTGCCCAGGTGTCCTGCCTGTCCCCAGGGTCCCACAGGCTGAACACAGGGATGGAGAACTGCTCCAGTGGGACAGAGCTGCCCTGCCCAGATCTCTGAGCTGAGTTCATCTCTTCCCAGCCCAGGCCTTGCTGTGCTGATGCTCAGGCAGAAGCAGTCCCCAGCCCCTTGGTTATCTCCTTAGGACCCGGATTTTGGCTCTTCAGAAGCCACTTTTCTAAAACTCTATAAATAAATCCCATTCTGCGTGCTTGAGTTAACATTAGCCTAAAAACCACCCTCCTTATAGCTCATGTCAGGCAAACAAGACAGGCTTGATAAGTGGAGAGAGTGATTTATAAAGGCACCATATGGGAGCTTGTCTGAGAATCATCATTGATTAGTGAGCTGCAGAAATATTGCCGTGGTGCCGACACCGAATCCCCCCGAGGTTCTGCTCCCCCGAGGGGCCTGGCACCCATTCCAACCCAAAAATCACCCTCCATCCTCACCCCGGTGGCAGCCAAATGCCCTGGGGGGCTTCTCAGCCCTGTCCCACCTTCCAGTGATTCTGGAATCATCCCGAGAGCTGGAGGACACGAGGCATCCGAGGATAGCAGGGGTGGGTGTGAGTGCAGCCATCCATCTGCCAACTCCTTTGATTTTCTCCGTGCTCCAGGAAGAACTTCTGGCCTGGGATCTGTCTAGACACTGCAGGCAGGTCCCAGGCCGTGCGTGGGGATTCTCATGGCAAGAGCTCCCAGTGCTGACAGACAGTCCCAGCAAGCAGGGAGGGGAGGAAAACACCCTGCATTCCCTCTTCCCCGGGGATTTGGGGCTCAGTGAGAGCCTGAGGGTCCCTCAGGACACGTTGGATTTGTTCTGCACCACGCTGCAGCTTGCCCAGGGCTGTCCTGAGTCCCAGCATGAAGCTTTGGGGTCTCTCAGTGCTGTCTGTGCATCAAAAGGGTCCTCACAGGTTTGTGGCCTCGCTGAGTCCCTGGGCATGGAGGGAGACATAAAATACTCAATTTAGAGCACGTGCCAAAAATCCCTATTTCCAGCAGCAGGCAGCACCCAGTGCCCATTAGCCAAGAGTTGTTGAGTTAATTAGAAATGTATATTTGATACCGGGGCTGAGCGGGGCCCCGCACGCCGCTAAGGTTTAATAATTGATTTGTAATTTATTTGCCCATTAATTCTTCCTCTTTCAGAGCCAAGGCAGGAGCTGGTGCAGGCTCGTCCATCATCCCAGGCAGCAGCAGCAGCAGAGCAGCCCCTGCTCCCCCTGAGCTGTCGGGGGTGACAGGCTGGAGCCTGGTGCAGGCTGTAATTAGTTACTGACTTCAGAAGCTTTTTATAGGAGCTGCGTGTGCCTCTCGAGGAAGATTAACAAAGGGTTCCTTTCCCATGGACTGGAGCCGCGTGTCAGCACGAGCCAGGCTCCAGAAATTATTGATTCCCTTTCCATAAGGTTTGCATTTCCAAGGTAAGTGATTTGGCTCTTAGAGGCAGCGGGTCCCAGGGCTCCATCCATCAGCGGGGCTGACCCGAGCACCGGCAGCAGGTTCAGCTCTAAACACAGTCTGCCACAATTTCCCTCGCTGCCACCACTTCTTGTGGCAGGGAGAAGGGTTTCCAAGGTGCCCATTCCCAGTTAATCAGAGGGAAAACATGATTGCAATCCCCAAGACCCCCACTCGTTCCTCCTGTCACGGGATCAGGGGTTCATTCCTGTCTGCTCATTCCTTTTCTTTGCCGTGTGTTTTCTGGAATTCCAGGATTGTATCTGAAAATATCTGTGTATTTCAAAGTCCCCCGGAGGAAAACAGTTTTTTCCAGATGCCTGGAATGCCCCAAGGTCCTGGAAACCTGGGACAGCCTGGGTGGACCAGAGGACACCGAGACACCCACGAGCAGCAGGACAAGCAGGCAAAATCCCAGCAGGGTAGGAAAGGGCCCTGACAAGAACAGTTGGCAAGCAGGAAAATATCCTGAATAGTCAAGAAGAACATTTCACAGAGGTGAAAATCCCATTTTTAATCAAGAAAATACTGCCCACACTCTCAGGAAGGAGAGCCCCGTGCCTGCCCAGTGCTGGCTCCCCTCTCATCTCAGCAATCCTCATCCTCCTCCACCTCTGGCTGTCAGAACATGCCCTGATAGAGGAATAAGGATGGGAAAAGTGGGTTGGGATGGGGCAGGAATGCCAGCTCCCCACATGGGCAGGCTAGAGACGAGACAAAAGCCTCCAGGAAGGTTGGGAGGCCCAGGGATGATTTTGGCAGGAGGGAGGCCACAGAGCAAGCCAATCTTCATGTGTGAAATCCCACGTGGAGCTGCTGCTATAAATAAGGTTGACGGATTGATTGCCATAAATCATAACCCTGCTGACACCCCAGAGCTCTCACAAGCAGCAGGGATGCTCGTGGGGCTGGTTCTGGTCCCTGGGCAGAGGCAGGAGAGAGATTACTCATTCCTTGTGTTTCCTGGATCCACCTCCTCCCTCCCCCACGGGAAGAGGATGGATTGAATCTCCTCGGGAAAGGGTCGGTGACATCTCTTCGTCACGGGGGTCCCCAGATTTGGATCAAGTCCTTGTAGTTGCAGGGAAAGTGATGCTTTCAGCAAGGTTACAGCTTGTTTAGGGCAGGAAAAAAAAAAATAAAATCCAAATTCTCTTCCTTTGAGGTTAAACCCCTTATTTTCACAGAGCTCTGGGGCAGATCAGGGGGCACACAGCTCTCACCTCAGCCTGGTTTGCCCTCAGCATCGGGCTGGCCTGGTCCATGGGGCAGGATCAGCCCAGGATCAGCTCACAGCTGCCTGGGAATGACCCTGTGGGAGCACAGACCCCACCCGGGGCTCTGCCTACAACCTGCCTTAGTGGTGACAACCCAGGCCGGTACAAAAGCACCTGGTTCCTTTGTCTGATCTGCCTGTGCCTTCCCTGGCTCCAGCAGCATTCCTGATCTACATCCCTGGGAAGATACGAGAGTTTTCCCTGGATAAAGTCCCTCAGGAAAACCCAGCGCCCCCAGTGACACCACCAGCCAGCACCAGAGCCTGCAGCTTGTCCCTCTCCTTCAAAACCTTTTCCACAAACACACTTTCCTTAAAGTTCACAATGTTCTGGGCATAAATCCTTCCCCTCCCTTCCATGCTGCTGGAAGTTTGCTACCGGCTATATATTTTTAGATTTTAAAAATGTCACCCTCAAGTGCTCCGAGCGCACGTAAGTACCGTAAGGAACAAACCCATATAGACTTGCTGTCAATAACCCAGCCTCAGATGGACTCCCTGCAGCCCTGGCACAGTAAATTACAGCCTTTCCCCCCCTCAAATGATGCCTGGCTGCTTATTATTGGCTTTCATCTTTATTGCCTCGGCAGGTGGAATGGTTGGAGTGACAACAGCAAATAGCCAGCCACAAATTGTGTCTGCTGCCAGCCTTGCTGCTGCTTGTGTGCAGGCTGAGGGGCTCAGGGAGCCTCCAGAACCCTGCAAGGATGCTGGGGTGGGCTGGCCACACAGTACCAAGCAATCCAGGGGGAATTCCTAAAGCCCAGAGTGAGGATGCCCTGGGCAGCTGGCCCTAATTCACCCTCTCACTTACCCCACTACAGATTTTGCTTCTCTTGGAGCATCCTGTATCAGAGCCCAGTGAATCCACAGCTGGCTGGATGTACAAATGGCTCTGGAATTGGAGAACATTTCCTGGGGCTGATCCTTTCACTGCCACAGGTTGGTCCCCAGGTGTCTCTGCTGTCTCCAGAACTGTCTGATTTGTGCCTGGAGACGCGGGGCCGTGTCAGATCAGAGTTAAAACTGGCTGCGCTGAGCTGTCGTGGCTTTGAAACTCGCGGGGGGCACTTCCATGGGCTGGAAGGCATCTCCTGACAATGATGCTCTTGCAGAGGGGCCAAGCAGAGAGCTTGGGAAGGCAGAGGAGGGGTGGGAACGTCCAGCAGGGCAAGGCAGTACAGGCAGGTGGTCCCCTAAAAAGAAAGAAGGCAATTCCTCAGCACCATAACGACCAGAGCCTCCCAGGCAGGGGTTAACGCCGGGGGGCTTCGGGGAGCCACCCCCACCCTGCCGACAGCAGGAAATTCTCTTCTTCGCCATAAGGAGGGAAACAATCCCGGAGCAGGAGCAGACAGGCCAGAGCAAGCTTTTCTCATCCGACCGGAGCCTGACCGGAGGATCCAGTTTCAGGATTAGGCAACGTCCCGGGGAGCCACGGGCCGGGGAGGCTCCTCGGGCAGCGGCTGGGAGGGGACGCAGAGGGCGAAGGACACCCGGGAGCAGCCGGGCCACCCCGGCCCTGCCACCTCCCTGTCACCCGGGGAGCGTGGGACGGGACAGGGATGGGACAGGGAGGGGACAGGACAAGGGTGAGACTGGGATTGGACAGGGATGGGACTGGGATAGAGCAGGGATGGGGCAGGGATGGGACCAGGACAGAGCAGTGATGGGACTGGGATTGGGCAGGGATGGAACTGGGATGAGATAGGGATGGGGCAGGGGTGGAGAAGGGTTGGGGCAGGGACAGGACAGGGATGGGACAAGGATGGGATAGGGATGGGACTGGGATTGGGCAGGGATGGGACTGGGACAGAGCAGGGATGGGGCAGGGGTGGAGAAGGGTTGGGACATGGGTGGGACAGGGATTGAATGGGGATGGGGCAGGGATGGGACTGGGATAGAGCAGGGTTGGGGCAGGGATGGGACAGGGAAAGGATGGGACAGGGATGGCACAGGGCTGGAGAAGGGTTGGGGCAGGGACAGGACAGGGATGGGACTGGGTCGAGGCAGGGATGGAGCAGGACTGGGACAAGGATGGGGCAGGGATGGAATGAGCACAGGACAGGGCTGGAGCAGGGATGAAGGACTCTGGCTGGGGGCTGATGAGGTCCAAGAGGGGCAGCAGGGCGGTGCCATCCCTCCCTGCTCTTCCTGTGGCATTTTGGGATCAGAACTCATTTCACTGCCAGCCGGAGGAAAGGCTTTCCCCTCGCTCTGGGCTGGTGGGACATTGCAGGGACAAAGGCTTCCTCTGCCTGCAGGGTGGTGTGAGCCCGCCCGGGCTCTTCCAGGACACTGGAACCACTTCCCTGCCCTGGAGATGAAGCTGCAGCTCCTGCAGCCCCTCCTGGTGACACAGAGCCCTGAGGGCCACACCACCCTCCAGTGAAGTGCTCTATCCCTTCCCCTCTCCCTGGCAAGCAGGAACACATCCTGACAAGCCAAGAACGTTTCACAGAGGTGAAAATCCCATTTTTAATCGAGAAAATACAGCCCACACTCTCAGGAAGGAGAGCCCCGTGCCTGCCCAGTGCTGGCTCCCCTCTCATCTCAGCAATCCTCATCTTCCTCCACCTCTGGAAACCTCTGGCTGTCAGAACGTGCTCTGGCAGAGGAATAAGGATGGGAAAAGTGGGTTGGGATGGGGCAGGAATGCCAGTCTCTCTCCACCACAAGCAGGATGAGCAGAAAGCAGCTCCCCGAGAGGGCAGGAAGGAGCTGGGAGCCCCAGGAAGAGACTCCAGCCTGCAAAGCTCCCCAGCAGCAGGGCAGGAACACCCCCAGAGAGTCACAGAATCACCCAGGCTGCAAAAGAACTTTGAGACCATCGAGTGCAACCCTTCCCAGTCTGCTCCTGACTCGGTGGCCAGGAAATTCCCCCTCCATCCCTCAGCTCTCCAGCGAACTCACACAAGGATGGGGCTGCTCTTCTTACAAGCAGGAGGCTTTTATGTTGTAAATTAAAATATCCAGACAAAGTGAACCCTGAGAGCCGAGTCCCCAGGAATCACAATGACTCAAACATGAGCTTTTCACAAGAAAATAAATTCAATGCCCTGGCTGCTTTAATCATCGGGCTTTTCTACCTTTACCATCACCCCAGCAAACACTTGTGCCTTCATTTAATGCTCTTCAGCATAATACCCACCACAAAAGAAATCCAGCAGAAAGCCTGGCTGATAACTTCAGCGAATTTCCATTTGACCCTCCCCTTGGGTTTTGGGGTGAGTGTTGAGTGAATGAGCTTTAAAAGCATCTTTTCATTTAGCAGAGGCTCACCGAGCCAAGAATCATACCTCACTCTGTCAGAAGAAAAACAAGATGTGGGCTCAGAGCAATTGAGCAGCACTGGAGCCCGGGATGGAAAATCTTGCCTCCAAAGCCAAACAAGGTTTCACTGCCAGTGTTGTAAGGCAGAGAGATGCGAAATTTTTGTGGCTGATATTTCTCACCCGTGCCTTGGGATCTGGGGCGCTTTGGAAAGGAAAGAGCCTCGGTTTAGGGGATGCTTCAAATGAGAATTTGTTAACCCTTGGTCAGGCTGCGAGGGAAGAGCGGGCACGGGCATCCCGGGGAGGGAAAATGAGTTAAAATGGGTCAAGATTCAGTGTTTGGGCTCTTGGTCTGTGCAACTCTCCTCAGCAGGAAATTTCAGAGTCAGGACAGGAATTTTAGGGTCAGGACAGGAATTCCAGAGCCGGGGCAAGGAGGAGGGAAGGAGCTGGAAGTGATTGAGAGCAAAGCATCTTTTAGGGGCAGAAAACCACTCAGAAGGACCTGATTTGGGGCACTGTGGAGTGAGAGAGGCAGAGCTTCACTCCCTCATCTGCAGCCTCGCAGGGTGAGGTCAAAAGAGAATAAACAAACAAAACAAAAGAAATCTTGAAACCCACCAAAACAAACCTCACGATTATAAATATATATCTATTTTTTTTTTTCCTACAGATTGTTTTATTCCAGCCCCAGGGCTGCTCTGGGCAGGGGAACGGGAGCTGGGTAGGGGGAGAGGGAATCGGGCAGGGGAGTGGGATCTTGGGAAAAGGAGTGGGATCCCGGGAAAAGGAGTGGGATCCCGGGAAAAGGAGTGGGATCCCGGGAAAAGGAGTGGGATCCCGGGAAAAGGAGTGGGATCCCGGGCCGGGGAAGGGCAGCCCGGGCCGGGCTCGCTGCGGTCGGGAGATGGCAGCAGCACTTTGCTCTTTGCTCGGACGGGCCAGGCCGGCCCCCGGGGGCTCCCCCCAGTCCCGGTGGGATCAGCCCCGCTCCGGGAGCCTCTTGGCCCGCAGCCGCCTCCGCAAGCCCGGCCCTGCTGAGCCGCGCTCAGCTCCCACGGAAAGAAGCGCCCGGCACTTCCCAGCCCGAAGTCCCACCTGGAAACGCCTGGAGCGCAATTCCCACCCCGCCCTGGGCAGCTGGGCATGGAGGGGGAAGCGCTGGGGCATGGCAGAGGATCAGCTGAGCTCCCGAATTTGATTTGGAGCAGAGTCTGAACCTGAAATGCAGGTGCTCTGAGCTCTCCCGGTGCTCCCATCTGCTCCATTCCCACCCGCACAGGGGCGAGCCTGGGGCTCGGTGGGTGTCTCTCCGGCTCGCTGGCGCCGTGGGGACACCCCTGGAAATGTCACTCGGGAAATGCGCTGCAGAAGGCCGAGGTGCCCTCTGTGGCCCCGGGGCGGGGGGAGGCGGCCCCGAGAGGCCACGGCAGGACCCCGACCCCGGCCCCGGGGCCAGCTGGGGTGAAAAGGCTGCTTGAGAGAGGTCAGGAGGAGAAAACCAACCTGCTTTTCTTCGGCAATTATGAAGTGACAAATTACCAGTGAAAGAGCTCATCTGTCTGGATTTGTTTGGAGAGTCCCCTCCTCGCCGCAAACCTGAGGCACGGAGAGGGCCGGGATCACAGCCCTTCTCTTAAGGATTTCCAAACACTCTGCTGACACCCCACTCCATCTCTGTCAGCACTGGGAATGCTCAGAAATTAAGCCGTGCCTTCCCAAGAGCGAGCCCTGCACCCCAGCTCAGCATCTCCCACTCTCCATCCCCTCCGGCACCCGGAGCACAGGGAAGGGCATTTCGCAGGGGAAGTTGGGGTCCCCTCCGACCCCACATCTCCGAGAGCTCAGGATTTAAGGAATCGTGGCGTTCCTGATAAAGGAGAGAGCCCCGGAGCTCCCCGTGTGCCGTCGCTGAGCTCGGATGTCTCCACGCTGCTCCCAGGGCAAGGGTGAATCCCGCGCACGCCCAGCCCGGAGACACAACAAAAGGCCGGTGCGAGGTTTAATTGCATTACAATCATCTGCTGGTATCAAGGAATCGGGAGGAGAGTCAAAACAGGCACTTTGATCCCTGCAGAAGCTGGAAAAACAGCAACGACTTGGCCAAGGTGCAAACCTCCTCCTCCTCGAGGGAGAGCAGAGCCCTTCCCAGGTTTGGGGCTCTGGGAGTGCTCCCCAAGCAGAAAACACAGCGGGAACCAAACACAAGATTTAAAAAAGGCAAAACCTACCAAAAATCAGTGGCCAGCTCGGCTTCGCTTTCTTTTCTGTTTTGAGCGTCGTTAAAAATAGAAGCAAAAATAAATAGATTTTCAAAGGGAGATGCGGTTTCCCAAGCAGAGGGCAGCAGTGACCCGGGCAGCCCACGGAGCATCCCGGCGCTGCCCCGCACATCCCAGCCCGCTCCACCCGGGAGAAGGGGACGAAAACCCTCGGGAGGGAGGTCAATATTTACTCTCCAAACACCGAGTGCTGCCCGGAGGTTAACGAGGCACACAAGCAGCCTGTGCAGCTGGAGATGGGAGCGTGGCCGGGCGGGTGCTGCCGGCTCCCTGGGGGCTCCCGAAGCGGGGCAGGGAGTGGGAATGGGCAGCTTTGGGTAAAAAAAAAAAAAAAAAACAAAAAAAAACCAAAAAAAACCAAAAAAAACAACCCTGTGCCCCTGCCCTCCACAAACCTCCTGCCGGCGCTTCCCGAATGACAAAACCTCGTTTTCCCCAAATGAGAAAACACGGATCAGCGCTAACCGAATTGAGCCTCTGATTTTCCATCTCCCTCCGCCGGGGGAGGATTTATCCCGGCTGGAAACCCGAGAAGAGCGAGTTCAACCTCCTTTACACCTGGCAACAAATCCAGGTTAAGCGCAGCCTAAAGGCTCCCGGTCTCCCACCCTCTGCTGCCAGCTCCTGCTCCGGGGACCACTCCAGGAGGGATTTGGGCTAGCAAACATCTCCATCATCCCGTGCTGGGAGTGCCCCCAAATTCTGGAACCCTGGATGCTGAGAATTTTAAACTTTCTGTGCTGAAAGGCACAGACCCACAAGAGAACACTGAATTTGACCTGAGGTCGTGGAACAGGCTTTTAAAACTGATTAACAGCACTGGGATTACGGGTGTGGAGTTGGTTAGGAGTCTGTAATATCACAGGGTGGAAAATTTAGAGTTTGGTGTTTTAGAATATAGAAATAAAGATGAAGCAAGATGGAGGTTTTAGGGTGGAGGCAGGTTGTTCTTCACCTTCTTCTTCCTCCTTCTTCACCTTCTTCTTCCTCCTTCTTCATAGGTTTGGGTGATGTTTTGTGACTGGACAGAAAAGTCCCCATTGCGGGCTTGGAGGGATCAGTTATTGGGTTAAAAGGGAAATCAATCCAGGTGTCCTTTCTTAATTGGCTAGTTTAGTTTTAAAAGACCTTGTAACAAGAATTAATTAGCCATTTTGTGCCTTGCTAATGAAAAGCTGCCGAACTCAGGGTTGTGAGGCTGTGACACTGATAAGAAATAATAAACACCTGAGTCTGAACATGGAATGCCCTCTCAAGTGCCTTCAATCCCGACCTCGGGAAATCGGGATTCCCTCTGTGCCCGCAGAGCCGAGCCCTGGCACGGGGACAGCGCCACCCGCAGCCCTGGGGTGCGCCCAGGGTGGCCTCGGTCACCGCGGTGCCAGCCGGGCAGGGACGGGCTGGCACTGAAATGCCATCGCTGGGCACCCCTGAGCCACAGCGGGCACCCGGGCAGGGGCAGAGGGACGGGGAATCCCGCATGGGAAATACCTGGGGAAAAGGGAAAGAGTCCTGGGGAGAGCTGGGGCTGCTCCTGCCTGACAGCCAGCGGGGTTTCCTTGGATTTGCAGTGCCCTGGAATGGGGACAGCCCCCCCAGTGAATAACTCGAGACACCCCAAAAAGAACAAACGAGGACTTGGACTGGGTTATATTTTAAAATGCTCATATATTTTCTTTTTTTTTTTCTCCTTTTTTCTTTTTCTCTTTTTTTTTTCTTCTCATTTTTTTCCACGATTCTAATACAATTGTTCTCAAAATACTGGCGTTTCCAGCAGCAGTTCTTTCTTTTTTTTTTTTTTTTAATTTTCTTTTTTTTTTTTAACCTTTTTTGTTGTTTTTGAAGTGAATAATAATATACGGTAGTGATTTCACAGTAAAACAGACCTGCGGGAACGCCAGAGATACGTGACAAAAGACACCCCCAGACCAGCCCTCCCCCTCCCTCCCACCCCCCTCCCATCCCCAAAAAGATTTTGGAAGTGGGGGGGAAAAAAAAAAATAAAAAGTTCATTCAAAAAAATTATTTCAAAAGAGATTTCATATAAAGCCTTTAAAACACGGTCAGAAGTTTCTCCCTCTTCTCCAGATCCCTGTGGCTGAACATTTACAGAGAGAAAGAGAGAAAAAAATAGAGAGAGTTTATAACAATCTCTGTAGAAGAAACAAAACAATCCAGGAAAGAAAATATCCAAGGATACAGTAAGGGATAAAATTACATTTGTACAAAAATAGATTTTTAACTTTATTGACGCTTTAGATATTTTTTCCTTATCTTTTATCTTTTTTTTTTTTGTCATTCTAAATTTTAATGTCATTTTTTTTTTAATCTATGTATCCCATAGCCAAGGCATCCATCACTAAGTATTGGGAATTGCTAAAGCTATTCTTTACTCCAAACCACCTGCTTAAAAGAAAGAAAAAACAAAAGAAAAGAAGAAAAAGGAAACAAAAAGAAGAAAAACAAAACAAAAAGGCATCTTAAAATAGATGCAGTTCCTTTGTCTCGAGGAATAAAAATCCAGATTTGGCATCTGCCAATTCAGAAAGGGATTCAGATACAATGGAAGCAAAACACGGAAAAAAAAAAACCAAAATAAAAAGCGAGGAGAAGGAGAAAAAAAAAAAAAAACCAGAAAAAATAATCGACTTAAACCACAAAAAGCCAGGAAAAGTCTGTAACTGCTACAGGTCTCTACGTGTACATGTGAGTGGGGTATTATACAGTGTTGGTATCTACAGTACATACACGGACACACAGAGACCCCCGAGCAGCCCTGAGGGGCTCAGCACAGCCCCAGCCTCTGTGGGCTCAGCACAGCCCCAGCCTCTGTGGGGTCAGCACAGCTCCCCATCCTGCTTTTGGGCTCAGCACAGCTCCCCATCCTGCTTTTGGGATCAGCACAGCTCCCCATCCTGCTTTTGGGATCAGCACAGCCCCAGCCTCTGTGGGGTCAGCACAGCCCCAGCCTCTGTGGGGTCAGTACAGCTCCCCATCCTGCTTTTGGGATCAGCACAGCTCCCCATCCTGCTTTTGGGATCAGCACAGCTCCAGCCTCTGTGGGGTCAGCAGCCCATCCTGCTTTTGGGTCCAGCAGCCAATCTGGTTTTGGGATCAGCAGCCCAGCCTGTTTTTGGGGTCAGCAGCCCATCCTGCTTTTGGGACCAGCAGCCAGTCTGTTTTTGGGGTCAGCAGCCCATCCTGCTTTTGGGACCAGCAGCCAGTCTCTTTTTGGGACCAGCAGCCAGTCTGCTTTTGGGACCAGCAGCCAGCCTATTTTGGGACCAGCAGCCCATCCTGTTTTGGGGTCAGCAGCCCAGCCCAGGCTGTCCCTGCTGCAGGGGAGGGGTCACAAGGCCAGGGCTCAGCGTTCCCCACACCCACCTGCCCCAAACGGCCCCAAGGGCGCTCCTGGACAGTTCCAGTGCCAAGGGAAGCCGGGCACTGCCACGGAGGGTTTGGGGTGCGCTGCACTGGGTTAGGGGTGGGTGGAATGTGCAGCGAGGGGTGCAGCAGGTGGCTGAAAGGCTGGTGTTTGTGCTATCTTCAGAAAATTAAAGACTGTCCCACCAACAAGGAGTTAAAGTAAGCATTACAAAGAGATCACCCCCATCGAAGCAGATTTTTGCAAGAGTACTGAGAGCTGGTGAAATCCATTCCTGACCTCTCTAGGGAATCATGTGCCTTTTGTTCTCCTTCAGCCACGCTCACCTCTCCACACTCAGCCTTATCATGATGAGGACAACAACAACAAATGAAAGCCCAAAGTGAAAAGAATACAAAGGAGAGACTCAAACTCATGCAAAGCTCGTTGCTTTAAGGCTGCTCTGGCTGCTCCCAACACACAAAAGCTTCTCCTTCCCACGGGAAGGAGATGAGGATGGAGGGGCTGGGCTGGGCTTTGGGGGCTCAGGGAATCCCAACTCCCTTTCACCAGCTGAGAAGTGAAATCCCCAGGACAAGGCTCAGCCTTTCCCACGGGCATGGACTGAGGCTGTGCTGCTCCAGCAGGGAAACCGAGGCACGGGGATGATCCTGACCTGGAGCTTGGGGCCTGAAAAGCCTCCCCCTTGGCTTTGTAAGGTCAGATGCTAATGGGGATGGGATGGGATGGGATGGGATGGGATGGGATGGGATGGGGATGGGGATGGGATGGGATGAAGACCAGATGATGTGAGATGGGATGGGATGCAATGGGACACAGTGGGATGGGATGGGGACAGATGGGAAGAAAGGGGATGGAGGATGATGGAATGTGACAGAATGGAAAGGGATGGGATGGGACAGGATGGGATGAGATGAGATGAGATGGGATGGGACAGGATGGGCCAGGACGAGATGGGATGGGATGGGATGGGATGGGATGGGATGGGATGGGATGGGATGGGATGGGATCTCCCACTGTGCCACCCTGCAGCCACCACAGCACCCAAGAGCCCCTCCCCAGCCCTCCCCCAGGAAAAAAGCAGCTCCACCCACCAGAGACCAGCGGGTTTACCCTAGTGCAACATCCACCAACTTCCCCAAAGCCTTTCCTCTGTGCCAAGCAAGTCCCAGGCTCCTTTCTGCTGGGGCCTGGGGGCTGCCCAGGAGCTGGGTGGGCTCGGGGCTCTGCCACCTCCCTGCACCCCCCTGGGGCTGCGCCAGCCTCCCGCTGGCAGGGAACAGCCTGCTCGTGTTTCCTGGCACCCTCACCAGATTTCATTTCTCCTGCCTCGTTTTCTTGGCAAATTCTTGCAGGGTGAAGCTGTTTAATAATATTTTCAGTGGCTTGCAGGCTGCTGGGGAAACAGAGCCAAGGCGCTCTGCCTGCCTCTGCCGATTCGCCACTTCGGGCCAGCCCCAGGGGGAGTTGCCACCTGAAATCCTGAGTGGTTTTTAACTTTTGGAGCTGCAGGGGATGGAGCTGGGCACTCCAGGGGGCAACAGTGTCCCCTCCAAAACAGAGGTGTGAGTGAGGTGGTGGGTGCTGCTCCATCCCCTTCCAGGAACAAAGGAGGAGTTTTCCACCAGCTGCAAACCATGGGGAGCAAGAGGATCTTTGGGACCTCATCCTTTGCTTTTTAAAGCACAGAGCACGTGGAAGTGGTGGGGAAGCCCTTGGCCACAGGCACCTCTTTCTCAGGGGGAAAACCTTTCCCAACATCCCTCATCATTCCCTCTGCTTTGTTTTTCTCTCCAACTCGTGTTTTTGGTGGGGCACTGGAGACACCTGATGAGGAGGGGGTGAAGGGGGATCTCTCCCTTGCTGACCTCTGGCCACACACTCCTGGGGGAATCCCATCCCATGGTGGGGGGGGCACATTCCTGTCCCCAAAACCCTGTCCAGCTCCCCGCTGTCACACCAAGACTCAAGGAAAGGGTTGTGCAAAAGCCAAGGTGCTTTTGGTGCTCTCAGAATCCCGGAGAGGACAGGGGTGATGGTGCTGCCACATCCCCCACCCAGCCCGGCCCTCCCAGCCCCCACGGGGGAGACCCAGGGGAGGGGGAGCCCTGTTCTTGCTTCACCACTAATTAACAGCTGCAATTAAGCAGCCTGGCCGAGCACTCCCACTAATTGTTGCCTTGCAGTGTTTTGCAGGGCTGAAAGAACAGGAGCAGCCTCCTGGGTGAGCCAAAACCCCAGAGTGGGGTCACGGTGGGATGTACTGGGGCAGCACTGGGATGTACTGGGGCAGCACTGGGATGTACTGGGATGCCCTGCTGAGGGCAGGGGTCCCAGCAAGCCCCCAGGATCTGGGGAAGGGCCACGGGGAGTCCCTGGCAGCCTTAAAGCAAGCGCTGCAGCTGGCTCAGTCCACACCTTTGGGGTGGGCAGCGATGCCCGGGCACCCTCTGGGGTGGCCAAAGGGCCTTCCCTGTGTGTTCTGGGATTCAGCTCAATCCCAAACCCTCTGGAAGAGGAAGGAGAAGGCTCTGTGCAGCCACGGGTGACTCATTCAGGGGGCACCGCCTCTCCCTCCGCAGAGTAACTACCGAGACTACTAAGAATAGTTAAAAACCAAAAATAGAAATTTTTTTTCTTTTTTTTTTCTTTTTTTTTTTTGTCTTCTTCTTCTCTTTTTTCAAAAACTCCATCCTCTGAAAATAGCCCAGCTGCAATCTGGCAAGAGTCCAACCACTCCCCCTCAGGCTTGTCCAAACCCCACTGCCCCGAGGGCTGGCACCGTCCTTGTCCCCAGGGGAGGGCTGGGGGTGACACCAGCCCGTGGTGGCTCATCCCAAACCTCATGGCACGGCGGGGGTTGGCAAAGCTCTCTCCGCTCCCACTTCTCTACGGGTAGCACAGGGAACCAGCGAGCAGGTCTGGAGACGCAGCAGTGACAGCGAACGGACAGGGGGGGCAGGCGACGAGGAGGCCGGGGGTCCCCCGGAGCAGACGGTGCCTGCGGCGCTGGGGGCAGCAGGGAGGGACGGGCTGAGGCCGAGGAAAGCAGAGGAAAGCCCCCGAGGGAGCCGGGCGAGGGACTGACCCAGCGGAGGTCTCTTAAGTCATTTGGTGCGGCGCTTCCAGCATTTCCATCAAGAAGGTGTCGATGGGCGTGTCGCCTATTAGCTTGAAGAAGAAGAGGTGCTCCAGGCATTTGAGGCCGATGGATCGCAGGGCTGGGAGGCGGAGCAGGAGCTTGGCAAACCTGGGGAAAGGGAGACACGGCACGGTCAGACATCCCCCAGGTGCAGCCCCGCTTCTGCCCCGGCCCCCCAAGTTTGGAGTCAAAGAGTTCTTGCTACCAAATCGTGGGGCTGGCACCCAGAGCCGTGCAGGGAAATCATGAATTGTGGCCCAGCCTCGGAGATCAGGCAGCCACGGGGAGATTCACATCAAACACGTGCTGGGAACGGAGCTGAAAGAGTGAAACAAGAAAGGAAAGGGCAGCCCTGGACCGGGGGGCACCCCGAGATGCTCCTGGGGTCCCTGTGCTGCAGCCATCGGGAGGAGGCACCCCGGGATCAGCCTTGGCACTGGCAGTGCTGCAAGCAGCAGCAGCAGCTCAAGTTTTGGTCAGGGAAAAGGGCAAACAGCTGGGAAGGGGCTGGAGGAGATGCCCAGTGGGGTGAGCTGGCACTTGGGCTGGGTGATGCCCCTTTTCCTGCAGGCTCTGGGCACTCCTGAGCAGCCCCACCAGTCCTCACTGGGGTTTGACCATGCCCAGCTGAGCCCCGGGGCTGCTGGCCAGGCAGGGGACACCAGGGGCCCAGCCAGGGGTGACACAGGAGCTGGGAGGGAGCACTGCAAACCAGGAGTGCTCCCCTTTTCCCAGGGCTCTGAGGAGGGCAAAAAAAAAAAACCTTTCCCCACACCCTGCCCTGCCTGGAGCAGATGGTTTCAGGCCACACGAGGCAGGAGGGCTGGGGAGAGCTGGCAGCTCTGGGGCCAGGATGGCAATGAGCCATCCACAGCCATCCTCACCAGGGAAAAGCTGCTGGCTGACAAGAAGCTGTTGGAGCCAGGAGAAAGCCACCACCTCCTGCAAGAGAGCCTTGGAGCGCCCCAGGTGCCACTGGATGTCACCTCCTTGTGTGAGTGCTCCCAACCCAGGGAAAAAGCCCTTCAATGGCCACAGCAGGGTTATCTATCAGCTTTTCCTGCTGCAAAATCAGGGCTTGAACAGCAGCAAAGGGCCAGGGGGAATGGGAGCTTGCAGAAAACACACACAGAGACATGCACAAGCACACAGATATTCTATGTGCATGCACAGTTCCCTCTCCCTGTTTTTTTTTTAATTATTTTTTTTTTTTTCTGCTGAGCTGGCGAGAATGGTGGGAGCAGAGCCAGGAAAAACAAATCAGTCCTACCATCCCATTCAGGAAGTTTCACTTTAAACCAAACCAGATGATGGCTCCAGCCCTCGGATATGTTTAACTGTGAGATAACCAGCCCAGAGCACAATGTGCCAGGGCTGGGAGGGGAGAAAAGAGCCCTGATTCCTAAATCCCTGAGGCACCCAGCTCTCCTTGGGGCTGCACAGGGGGAGCAGGGCTGGGCTTTTCCTGGGAATGCCTCTCTGTGCAGAAAAATTCCCTTTTGGTGTTTACAGGGTGCTCCCAAGCTGCTTCTGGGTGGGGATTTGGGGCACCTGAAAAGGTGGGGATTCCAGAAATCCCACAGCACGGAGCAGGGGAAGGTCCCAGACGTGGCTCAGCCACAGGCAGAACTTGTTTGCAGCCCCAGCTGGTGAGCACACTGTGCCAGCAAGATGTCCAGAGTTCCAGAGAACTTTGGGGAGCTCTTGTGCAACCCCAGCCCTCCCAGCCCACGGGTTCACCCTCCTGAGGCACGTCCTGGGATGGGGCCAGCACTGCCCTGCACCACTGAGGTGTGCAGGGCCCAGGCACAGCTCTCAGGACATCCCTGAGCGTGCAGAACCTCTCGGGTCTGCACCAAGGATGGGTGTGAACACCACACAAGAAGGTTCCCAGCCCAAGGTCACTCAAAGCCAGTGAGAGATGAAATTGCAGAGCCCCTGGCGCAGCTTCTGGGCTTCAAACACTCCCTCAAACACCAGTGAGCACTGAGGCAGAGCCCTGGGGAACTGCTGTGGGCTGGTGGCTGTGTCTGTGCTGCCAGGCAGGGTGGCTTGGTGGGGCTTTGGGGAGTGGGGCTGTCCCTGTGCCACCCCCTGTGCGTGCCAGGGCTGCAGATCCTGCACAGTGTGCAAAGAGCTCACCCCACCAAGGGAATAATCCAGAAGAGCTGCTGGCCCTGATTCCCAAGGCAGCTCTCCTGGTACCAGGAACAGCTCTTCTGCAACACCACAACTGCCAAAGTCCAGGGTCTGGCTCTGGATTTGCTCCAGAAATGCAATTTAATGAAGTCTTCTGGACGAGGAGGCAGCATGGGTGCACACAAACCCCCTGGGAGAGGAGAGGTGACAGCCCTGCTCCTTGCCCTGTGCTCATCCCTCAATCCCCCTGCTCACCACAAGCCAAACACACCCCATGGCACCCTCATCCCCACTCTGCCTGCCTCAAACCAACCAGAAATCCCTTCACAACACACCTCTCTTCATCTGCCAGCACTCTGGGACCCAAAGTGGGGGGAAAACCAAATCCAGCATCACTTCTGAGAGCACCCTCTGCCCACTGCACTCCCTGCTGTGAAAGCATCCTTTTCATCTAACCATCCACACAAGGCCAGGAATGCAGGTGAGATGCAAATCCCAGTTGCCTGGGCTGTTTTTCCCCAACATTCATGCACCAGTAGCAGCTTCCAGTGCTTTGCTTGCTTTCTCAAGAAGCTGTCAGGAACTTAACTGGCAGCTGCCAGCTCCAGGCTCTAACTGGGAAAATGCGCCCACTCAGCTCCGGAGCCGTCCAGGAACACATTCCTAATCCCCCCTCCCATTCCCAGCTGGACTGGGGGAGGCAGGGAGGGGAGAAAAAGAGCATCAATTGAGGCTTTCACTTCCCAGCAATGATGCTCATCTGCCACCGAAAATTAACTCCATGTGAGTCCTATTTTTGCTGCGGTTTCGCTGGCCGTGGTTTCCAAAGGGGAAATGATACCCCCTTCCCACATGTGCTCATCCCACTGCTGGGGCTGTGGGAGCTGGAGCTCCTCAGCTCTGCCCACCTTGCTGGATTTCCTGGCAAGGGAATAAAGAGCTCTGTGCGCTGCACAGGGGAGGTTTTTTAGGGATGCTCACAGCTGGAGCGGGTAGAAATGAGGGGTTTGTCCGCAGGGAATCACTGGGAAAGGAGAGCCCAGAGCAGAGAGGGGACCCTGGGAGCTGCAGCACCCATTGCAGGGGGTTTGCAGAGGGGCAGGGTGCAGGAGGAGGGGCACAGGGAGCTCACCTGCCGGGCTGGTCGGGGTATTTGTGTTTGCAGTAAGCCTCTAGCGACGCGTACACCTTCTCCCGCAGCGCCTCCACCTCCGCCGGGTTCGACAGGCCCTTGGAGTCTGAAAGGCAGCACAAAAACCATCAGCCAAACACCTCCAGGCTTCCCAGGCAGGCAGGAAGCCCTCTGTGCACTCCCTCCATCTCTTGCAGCCCCACCAAAGTGTGGCTGCAAGCTCTGAGCTCCAGGGATTTGGGGAGCACTCAAACGTTTACCCCACGATCACAGATTTTCCCTCAACCTCATATCCCAGCCCCAAATGTTTTGGCTCATTCCAGTGGTCCCAGACCCTCATTTTAAAGGGTTTCATTCCCACTCCAGCCCTGGGCTCGTGGGATTTCTCCCTCCAGCACTGTGGTGGGGCTGAAGGAGAAGCCCCTGCTCTGGCACAGCCCCCAGGACAGGACACAGTGAGGATCTGTTTTTAGCAGGGTGAAAGGGACAGTGTAGAAATCGATATCCCCAAGCACATGTGCCACAGGAACCTCTCCAGATTCCCCTTCTTTGACCATATACAGCTAATCCCAAATTACAGACAATAAATTACTGCTGATTACAAGGAGGGGAAGGGACTAAAAAAAAAAAAAACCCAAACTGGTCAAGAAGAAAAACAAATGCAAGAAACTGTAATAAACCCTGCTGGAACAGCCTGGCCTGGCTGTGGTGGGAAAATCCAGGCAAGGAGCTGTGCTTGGGCACAAACTGTGCTCTGGGAGGGCAGGGTGGTGGTGGATGGGGAGATTTGTCCTTGGCTGCCATCTGGTTCTGCTCTGATCCACTCTGAAATCCAGAGATCCCCCCCAGAGAGCTGTGCAGGCTGGCTCCTGCTGCACAGGGATTTGCTCCCTGGAATGCTGGAGAAAATCCCTGGCACTGAAACTTCTTCTTCCCTTGGGCAGCTGGGGCTCAGAGGGAAAAGGGAGCAGCATGACCCTCCCAGAGTCTGTGAAACTGTGGTCAAAAATGGAAGGTTTTGTGTGTTTTATGAGCACATTTCACGTCTTTCAGCCTCTCCAGGTCTGCAAAGGGCTTTTCCTGAAACGCAGGTAATAAAAGCCCTTGGATGGTGAGGTTGGGAAGCAGAGACAATTATCTCCATGCTCTGGTGTTGCTCTGATCCATATTTTTCTCTTCAACAACATCTAGATTCCACTTTGTTCCAGTTCAGGGACAATTCCCTCAAGCACCTGAACTTTCTTTTCACAGTCACTCTAAAAGGGGGAGAGCTGACAGGACAATGAGGAATGGCTGTAAACTGAACAAGAGTAGGCTTAGATTGGATTTTGGGAAGAAATCCTTCCCTGTGAGGGTGGGCAGGCCCTGGCACAGGGTGTCCAGAGAAGCTGTGGCTGCCCCTGGATCCATGAAGTGTCCAAGGCCAGGCTGGATGGAGCTTGGAGCAACCTGGGACAGTGCAAAGTCCCTGCAAAGGTTTGGAACAAGATGAGCTTTAAGATCCTTTCCAAACCAAACCAACTTTCACCCCTGCCTCCCTTCCTGCCCTATGGCATCTGGGTGCCCTCTGCTATTTCCAACAGGGCTTTTTGGGGGAACAAAAGGAGCCAAAAGGGACAGAAGAGCAGCCAAGAGGGGCCAGGAGAGCAGAGCCAGGCACGTACCGGGGTTGAAGAGGACGATGGCTCGCAGGCAGCCCAGCTCTGTCTTGTCCATCAGCATGTCCCGCATTTTGGACACCAGTTCTGTCAGTACTCTGCAAAAGGACAGAGAAAGCACAGAGTCAGCATGAAAGGGAAAAAAAAAAAAAAAAAAAAAAAGGAAATGAAAAGCCCCAGGTGTCAGAGCCAGAGCGAGAAGCTCCGGTCACATTTAACGAACTTGGGGATGGTGCTGGCCTGTACCAGCTGAGGATGTGGCCTCATTTTCCTCCTCCATCAAAAATAGCTCATTAGGAACATCAATAGTTCCTGTGAGATACAACAGGGACCATAAAAACCGCCTTCATCCATTCACCGAGAGGCTCTGGCACCTGAGAAAGCCGCCTAAAAATAAAAAATAACAATAAAAACCCACCCCAACAGGTATCTAAAAGTAATTTCCTCTGCCGGTAATTTTTATTGCTCCCTTTGCTCTTACTGAAGGTGTCGGTCTTGAAGTATTTTCCACTGATTGCCCAGTTTTTCATGTTAGATCCTGCAGCAAAGTCATGATCTTGCACTTATGACCTCACAGGAACAAATGATGTCACCCAGGTCCGAAGAACAATTTCCTCACAGAGCAGAGCAGCAAAGGTGATTTGGTTTCAACTCAAGATGAGTCTCAGGGAGAGAAATCAGCATTTCAGCAGCGTCTGGAGTCACGCTGTGGGTCAAACACCCTGTAAGCCTGGCTTTAAAACACCTTCCCAAAGGCTGAGATTAAAGAGCCCTCAGGACACGCCTGTGGAACCTGCTGAGCATCGCCGGGGCCTTTTCATTGTGCAAATAAAATCAAGTCTTGGTCCAATTAAAGATGAAAAGGAACAAAGGAGTGGCCTCCTCGTAATGTTAGAAGGCATCTGGACCCCATGAAAGGGGCTTTGATTTGCACTGGGCACTCCTCCCTGCTTGGGGCCGTTGGGTTTTTGGGTGAGTTTCAGCGGAGGGGTTTTCTGCGTGTGTGTTCGCGGGATGGACTCCCTCATCCCGGGCTCCTTCAGGAAGGAAGGGAGGCAGTTTGGGGTGCAGACAGGGATGGGGGTGTCCAGGCACGGTGCTTTGATGGAACCCCAGCCCTCCATCCCTGCCCACCTGTCGAAGATGGCCCCGACGCCGGCGCTGTGCGCGCTGTTCCGGTGCACGTGCAGCCCCGTGGCCAGCAGGATCCCGTCCTTCACGGCTATGGAGCGGTGGGAGAAGGAGGCAATTAGGAGCTCGTTCCACCCTGGGGAGGAGAAAACCAGCGAGGCTGCAGGTTAGGGCCATGGGATCCTCAGGAAGTTTGGGATTCGGTGAGGTCACCTGTCTTAACAGCAGGAGGAAACCGCCTTGGGTGCAGGAACGTGGCTGGATGTGGGAAAGGAAGGGGGAGCCAGCTTTTTCTTGGATGTCAGGGAAGGAAAAAAACCATCAGGAACCCAATGCACTAAAAATAAAGCTAATAAGGGGAGCAGTTTCCTCTATAAACCGTGCAGACACTGAGCAAACAGCTCTGCCTGAAGCTCCTCGTGGGTGTGGAGCCCTGAGCTCCCCTCAGCCTCCCAGCAGCTCCAGCCCTATCAGCACTTGCTATCAGCTCATCAGGCTCCTCCTCAGGCCACAGAAGTTCACTCACCAGCCCTGAGCCCTGTAAAAGGGACCATGAAATCTCTGGCTTTCTATGTGGGTTTGCTGCTCCTGCCATGAAAACACTGGGAGGGATTGGGGCTGCTCTCTGCACAGTCCCACGTCTGTGAAAGCTTCCACAGCTGCCTGGAAAACAGATTTTAGTCTTATCAGCTGCTTTGGGATATAGGAATGACATCCTCTGAGCCCAGACCTACAGGGAAGGGAAGGGAGATGTGACCTCCACACCTTCCAGCTCCCCCTCCCAATCCAACACCTCTTCAACTCCTAAATCCATCACAGGCTGAGCTCAAGAATTCCTGAAACAAAGCTCCAACGAGAGGAAACGCTGCCAAGCTTGAAGGGTGGAAATCTGGGTGACTTCCAGCCAGGAGCAGCATCTTCAGTAAAACAAGATGGGGTCTTCTGAAACACCCCTGGCCTGAACATGTTCTGAAGTTCTGGTCCAGAAACCTCAGGATATTTGGATTTAGGTTTTTTTTTTTTTTTTTCCCAGGCTGGAAAAGGAACACAACAATATCCCTCACCTCTCCTGTCACAAGAACACATCTCACTGCCTGGAATGAACACAAGGCCCATGTGTGCTGTATTTACCTTCTGCTGCAGCCCTGGGTTGTGCCATCAGAAATGTTGACAAGGAATAAAGTTCACTCTTTCCTAAGTGGCCACAGGATGTTTCCACCCCAGCCACGGGAACATTTCTTTGGCTATTTACTGGGTGAGGCCTGGCACTTTCACAGGGATTGCAACACTGTGAAACCTGAGGGGGATGGAGGAGAAGGAGCCTGCAGAAACCCTGCTCCTGGGAGGAAGAGGAACTCCCAGAGGCAGATCCATGGGAATTTGTCACACACAGCCCCACAGCAGCTCCAACCAAAAGGAACCAGAGCTGGCTCTCCACACCCAGCCCAAGCTGGGCTTATTCCAGTGCAGGAGCGCTGGATTCATCAGCATCCTTCCTCTGGATTATTCCCATGTAGAGCTGGGATGTTTCAGCTGAAATGGGGAAGATTTTCCTGCCTTGGCTTTCACCAGAACATCCCCAAAGAGCTGCCAAGACAGAGGCAGGCAGGAAAAATTCACTATAACCACAGGCAGCAGATTGGAATTAGAGACCAACCAAGTCTCCCCTGAGAGTTCTGCATTTCAGCCCAAGCTCTGGAGTGGCAGAGCAGAATTCTGTGACTCCTTTCTCACCAAACAGGGTGGCTGCAGCCTCCAGGGGTGCTCTGGCTCCTCTGGGATGGGGAAGGCACTCTGCCAGAGCAGTGGCCATCCTGTCAATCCATCTCCCTGCCAAGTTTCCCCACCAGCCCTACAAAGCCAGCTGCGGGGATGTAACGCTCAGCATCCTTTGCCAGGCTGAGAAAACATCAGGTTATTCCTGTCTCAGCTTGGAAACAAGAAAACCGGTGGAAAACACGCCTAAAAAGTCAGGTTTCCTTCCCTTCCAAACAGCTCAGAGAGGGGGTGTTTTTAAATGATTCAGGATTTGAGGAAAGCTGCTGCCAGCCCATCCAGCACTGCTCCTCCAGAGCTGTGTGCTCCACTTGTTTTGCCTCCCAGGATGCCTGACTGAGGCTCTTAGCTGGATTTTAGTGCTTCAATATTTCATGGGCAGCTGTTCTCAACAGGCCACTCAATAATGCATCCAGCCACTGCTTTAGAAGACCTGGGGAAGGTTATCTGAGGCCCTGGCAGAGATGTCTGGAGCATGGAGCTCCAGGGAGCTGCTCAGCAGTCTCAGGGTTGGAGCCACCATGAAATTTGGGATGTGATGGGGTTGGCAGCCCCTCTCCTGCTGTGTGGAGTGAGTCACAAACAGAGAACACAGGTCAGGAGTTCTCCAGCTCCAGTTTTAACCAGCTGCCTGCTAAAGAGAGAGGAAAACCTGGAACTCCCATGGTGGGTTTGGGTTCCAGTTCCCATGAGGAAAAGGCAGAGCTTTGTCTGAATTCCGCTCTTTGCAGAAAGCCCTCAAAGATCCCAGGGAAGCAGAGAGGCTTCCCTGCCCGTCCCCTCTCACAAGAGGCTCTAGAAATCCTCTTCAAATCCACACCTGGGATGTTCCACAGGGCCCTGAGCCAGCTCTGGCAAAATCCATGGAGCACCTTCACCCAAGGGCTGCAGGAGCCATCCTGGAAGGGTGCAGGACCTGAGCAAAAGTGTATTTGGGGGAAATAAAAGGAGCTTTCAAAGTACCAAGGACTTCAATGTCCCTGGTTTACAAAGAGCCTCATGTCTCAAACACATCCTTCCCGAGCTCTCCTCCTGGTTTCTTGCCCTCTACGAGCTTTGTACAGCAGCAGGAGCTTGAATTCACTCAACAGGGGAAGACCCTTCCTACAGCCAACTGCTTCCACCTCCCAAATCCTGCTCCTGCAGCCCCCTCCTGCACAAGGAAATTTAAAATAAGCCCTGAGAGTTCTATTTTCATCTTGGTGGGTGGGAGAAGAAGTGAGATGTACTTTTTCTCTCCTTTCTGGTTTTAATTATGATCAAACATTTCAGTTTGATGAAAATTTCATGGGCGCCTGAGCCCGCTTGGTCTTTCAAGCCTCAGTTTGGGAGGAAGGCAGAGTTTAACTCCTTTGGTTTAAGTCACCCAGCACCCATCTCTGCGTTCCTCATGGATCAGAGATGAAGCTGGGCCATTTTAGATCCAATTCACCAACACATCCCAGGGAAGGCTTTCAAAGTCCTACTTAAAAACCAAACGATCAGAGCCTATCAAGAATCGATGAAAGATTTTCAAGCTGCCAGGAGCTAAATCGGAGGGTACAGCCTGTCCCAGGGGACACGCAGCACTGCCCACGTGGGGACAGATGTCACTCACCTGCTCTGAGCAAGATGACCTGGTCATCCAGGGGCAGCTCGGAGAAGTGGGGGATCCTCTTGGCCCACTCCACCAGGGTGAAGAGCTGTTTGTCTGCTGCCTGGCAGATGTTTGTCACCGGGTCATTGGGCTGCCAAAAAATAAAATAAAAAATAAATTAAAAAAAAAGAGATGGAAAAGCTTAAGCAGAGTGAGGAAAAGAGAGGCTGGAGGAGCAGCCTGCCTGCCATCCCTGAGGTGGGTGTTATCACTCACAGGCAAAGGAAGTGATTTGGCTGCTCCACCACAAGGGTTGTAATAGTTTTTAGCAAGCCCCAGCATGGGAATTGGGAGTGCTGAGACATCCATCACCCTGACTGATGAAGCCAAGCAGCTCCAGCCTGGGGAAGGGCAGACTCCAGCATCTCCCAGCTCCATAAACCAGCACCAGAGGGGGCATTACAGGAAAAAAAGAAGAAGAAAAAAAAAAAAAAAAAAAAGAGAAAACCCCTTTCCTTTGAAATATTATCCAGTAACAGAAACCATCTGCTCTCAAGGAGGACAGTCAGCCTAAACACACCAAATCCCTGTTTAAAGGAACTGCTCACAGCTCAAGTGGATTTGTGATTAGGAACTGGAAGAGCCTGTTTAACCCTGGGGAAGGCTGAGCTCGCTGATCCAAGTGTGTCTGTAGGGTTTACCTCTCTGGACGGGGATGTATGAGCCCTTCCCACCTCCCACTGTAATCCCTGCTGATATCCAGCAGCTTGCATTGTACAATTAGCTTCTCTCCATGCCCTTAAAAGAGCAGTTTCCAAACTGGAGGAGAAGTGTTTACTTCAGCTCTGGCTTGCAGGGGGAAGGGCAGACACGAATGTCAGTGTAACCTGTGGCACGGCCCCCTCCCAGGCTGGGGCCACACTGCCAAGTCACCCTCGTGCCCCTCAGAGCCTGGCCCCACACCCCCGCCAGCAAACCCAAAGCTCTGTGCCTCGGTGGCCAACATCTCCCATTCTCCAGGCTTAAAATAGCCAGGATCTGGCAAGCTCAGGGCACCTGCCTTGGAAGGATCTCCACCTGTCGCGTGCGGAGATGGATGGGCACAGGCTGGCACCGGGCACCGCACGGGGATGTGCCCCCCTTGTCCCACCGCCCTCCAGCAGCTGCCCCAGGGCTGCAAGGGCAGGGCAGTCTCACTGCCAGGGAGCTGGGGCTCTTCCCTGAGGAAGGAGAGGTGAGCAGGGCCTGGGCTTTTCCTGGGAGAAGGAGATCAGATGGGATTTCCCTGGGACAAGGGGAAAAGCCAGAAGTGCCCAGGAGGAGGAGCTTTGCAGGGCTCAGGGTTTCACTGGAAGCACTGGGAATGCTACATTCAGAGGCAGCAAGGGGGAGAAGGGACACCAGAGGTGTCATCCCTGACCCCAGGATATCCCAGTTTGCTCGGCCAGGTGGAGAATCCTGGCATCCAGGTGAGGTGGGATGGGGATCATGAACTGTGCTCCAGCAGAAGCCATAACTGCAGCAACAAGGGCCTGCAGGGCCCCACAAAAGGGATAATTTAGGTAAATTAGATGTTTTTGCTAAAGCTTTCATCAAGGCTGGCTCCCGGGCAGGGGCTCCAGGTTCCCCATCTGTGGGCAGCACAAGCTGTCCCCAAGCTCTGCTGCTCCAAAGCCTCATCCTCGGCTTCAGTTCCACCTCAGATGGCAATTCCTGGAACCACCACGGCTCTTCCTGGCAGAACCTGATCACTGGAGCATGAGAAGCAGCTGGAAGTGTCCAGAGGGCCCTGCCTGGCTCCAGGAAGGGAATGGCAGTGCTGGAAACCCTCCCTGTGCACGGAAAGCGAATCCCCTCCTGCAGCAAATAGCAAGGGCACGGTGCCAGGGCGTGACAGAGCCAAAGGGCACCTGATCCTCCTGGAAAACCGCAGCTTGGAGGCATCTTCCAGAAAATGGTGACTTGAAACCAGGCCTTCAAAGGCCAGTCAAAACCTCATGGGGAGGAGCTCTCAGTTACAGGCTTTGCCTTCTGGCCAGGAGCCTGTCCCAGGCCGTGCTTGCAGGGCAGGAGCCCAAATTCCCAAGGCATGGGGCAGAGGCAAAGCCACCCCCTGGGACAGGGACATGGCACAAGGGGACAGCCACAGACACGAGAGCGTGGAGTGGCAGGACAAGGGGGAATGGATCTGAACTAAAAGAGTGGGGTTAGAGCAGATATTAGGGAAAAATTCTTCCCTGGGAGGGTGGGGAGGCCCTGGCACAGGGTGCCCAGAGAAGCTGTGGCTGCTCCATCCCTGGAAGAATTCAAGGCCAGGCTGGATGGAGCTTGGAGAACCTGGGACAGTGGAAGGTGCTTGTAAGATGATTTTAAGGTCCCTTCTAACCAATTCTATGTGGGAGACAAGGGTGCTAATCCCTAAATCACCCTGCCACCCCCATCCCAGCCTGGCACAGCCAGCTGGAAATGTCCCTGCAGGTCACCAGCCTGAGGTGCAGAAGCACAAATCAAAGCACCCAACACACGAGGCCAACAGCAAACAGCTCATGTTCTCCCTGTGTTTATCAGGGCCTGGATTTGTCTGCCTTTCCATCACCTGGGCTCTGGGGAAGGGCAGCAGCTCCTCTGTCTTCCCTCTCCTCATCCCGTGGTGGCCTCGTCACCGGGAGCTGCTGATCTCATCCATCTGCTAAACCTGCTACAAATGTCACCTCGTGCTTGACAATAATAGGGCATTTCAACAAGCCTCCTGCTTCTATTTAGATGCAACACACATCCTTGTTCACAGTAATGCGTGTTGAATTATGCAGGAACCGGCTTTCAATTTGAGGAGACGCAGTGCCAGACGAAGCCATTTATTTCAGCTCCCTCTCTGGGGTTTGTTTTCAAGTCAGCACAGGGCTGGCTCCAGCTCCCCTGAAGGATTTTTGATGCTGAGAGCAGTCAGAGCCTCTCTGAGCCCCTCACTAACTCCTCCAAAAAAAGCTCTCGTGGGGATGGGATGCTCCTCTTGAATGCAGGTGAGGGTTTGTACCTGATTCTCTGCCTGATCCTGGAGAGTTTCACTGAGGGATTGGCTCTGTCCATACCACGAAGCCTTGAATATCCAAGAGCCACCTAAGGAATGCTAGGAAAAGCTGTCTTTGCAAAAAGAGCATCCCCAAAAAGCCAATTAGACATGTCCTGACTCCCAGATCCCTCACAGAATTCTGCTGGAAGTGACCCTAAAGATGCTCTATTTCCAACCCCCTGCCATGGGAAGGGATTTCTCACTCAAACCCTCCAAGCCTCATATAAAGAGAGAGATAAAAGTATTGTTGGAACAGAAAATAAACACTGCAGAGTCCTTGCACTTGTTCAGAATAGCTGCATTCCATCAGCTGAGCCTCACAGCCACCCAGCAGGAACTGCACAGGGATATTTCAGTGCATAAGCCTGCTCCTCTCCTGGCTCAGCCAGCTCAAATGTTGGCAGAGTTCAAACTCTGAGTCCCTCAAAGGACTTTGTAGCAACCAAGAGATGCCCCCACTGCAGCCTCAGCTGCTGTTTTTCAGAGGAATTTCTCCATTCCCACTGCTTACACAGAAAAAGGGGCCATGGAGGAGTGGGGACTGCACCCTAAATACTGCCTGGGCTGCAGAGGGTCCGTCCTGGAAATGGAATTTCAGAGGAGGGTTTGGCTCTCACATTAGGAGGTTGCTGCTTTGCAGGGAGATTCATCCCTTTTGATAAGGGAATATCATAAGAAGGGGCCCCAAACACTTCCCCTCAATCTCCACAGAATCCCAGGCTGGTTTGGGTTGGAAGGGATCTCAGGACCCTCTCATTGCAACCCCCTGCCATGGGCAGGGACACCTTCCACCAGCCCAGGCTGCTCCTGTCCCATTTCCCTGTCATCCCTCTCTTGTGCACACAACATCCTGGTACAGCCCTGATGCCCCAAGCAGGCCTGGTTATAATGCGAGTTTCTAACTGGGAAAAGAACTTGAAAGCCAACTCATAGGCAAAATTTCTCCAGGTTTTCTCTCCTCAGAGCCAAGCAGCTGCATAATTCTGCACCTGAGATGTCACACCCTCATTCTCCAGCTCTTATCTCTCTGCACTTCAGCCACACAGGTCTGTTTATTGCCTTGATTGGACCCTGAGCTCTTCAGAACAGTGTCTTCCTGCCTTTTAGCACTGAGGGCTGTAATTTACAATAAAACCTTCTCTGTGAGCTGTTTTAGTTACTCCTTACAGCACCTCTCACTTCCCTGTGGCTGTGGGACAGAAGACACCAAACGCTGGTGGCTGCTGGCTCCGCTCTCCCGCTGCTGAGCTGACTCACAGAGCCTACAGCAGAGCCAAGAATTGCATTTATTTTTTTTTCCCCACATAGGACAACCCCTCTCTGTCCTCACGGTCACTCCTGACGTCCCCAAGGCTGAGGTGCCTCACCGAGCTGGGGGTCAGGCCCATGTTTGCCTCGATGTACGTCTCCGTCTTTGGCTCCACGGCGAGCTCAGCCTCCAGGATCTTCTCCACGGGCATGTCCTCGTTGGCGCTGCTCGTGGACTCCACCTCGTTCTCGTTGCGGTCCTTCCCCCGCTGCCTCTCCTCCTGCACGGCTGCGAGGGACAGAGGGGCAGTGGCACAGTCAGACTGGGACAGGTGAGCAGCGTGATTGTCACCGGTGAGCCAGGAACGGGTAAGTGACACAGACTCCAGGTCAGAAGGCTAAAGAGGCTGGCAGCCCCCAGTTTGTTGGAACCCCTTCTTTTATACACTCAGCCAGGCCTGATTGGTCATTTAATCAATACATTTAACATGACTGGCTAATTAAGAAGACACCCTTCAGTAAACATGAGGAAAACAACTTATTACAAAAACCACCTGCAGATGGTTTGCCATTTGTTTACCATTCTTTCTCTCTGCCTCCCTAAAACTTCCCAGACCAACTCATGGGAAAGCTTATCTGGCTTTCTCACTCTCTGACCAGACTGTCATCTCCACAGTGTGATGGCTGACACTCACAATTAAAAGGCAAATATCATGTACATATTTAAGAGAAGTTTTATAGGTTTACAGTTATGTTTTACCTCCTTTGTGTTGTTATCAGGGGGTGGCCTGGGTTTGGGACATCTGGGAGAGTTGGCAACAGCTGACCTCCAATCAAGATTTAAGGAAGTGATCTCCACCACTGGACAGTGAAGAAGGAGTCAATGGACAGAATTTTGGAGGAGCTAAAGGGTTAAAAGGCCAAACCTCCATTGTGTGGATGAGCACATGGTGGGAAAAATCCTCTGCTCCCAGCACCATAATATTTTATCTATTCAGCCTTCTGTTGTATTCTTTTATAAGGCTTTAACAAACCTTTTAAGGTTTTTGGGAGTAGCATTTCTCACAGTGTCACCCCCAGGCCCCACAGGTGGCCATGAAACCCCAAAGCATCCTGCAGGATCACCCCCCTCTGATATCTGCTCCCACTGTGGCCAGACTGGGATATCCCAGGGAATGTGAGGTTTGGGGAAGGCAGGGAGCAGCCCCAGCCTGGGAAATCAGCTTTGTGTGTGCTCCCCAGGGATGATCCTGCTTGGACAGGGCCTCTGCTGGGAAAGCCCCTTCTCTGCAGAGGGACAGGCCCTGGAAATAAAAATAAATGATGGAAAGCACCACAAAGGAAGCCACACTTCGAGTCGCTGCGGGAGAGGGAACGGGGTGAAGGGATAGAATCAGGGAATCCTAAAGAAAAGAGTCAGGTCAGTTTAAAGCAGAAATCCCAAGTTCAGCCACCTCTGAGGCTGGCAGTGCTGAATTTCCCTGGAGGCCACGCCGTGCCCCTCTCCAGCTCCCTGGCCCAGCTCCCGTGGGACAGGAGCTCCATGCAAACCTCCATCCTGCCTTGGCTTGGGGCAAGCCCCAGACAGACAGGAGAGACCTGTCCCAAATCCTGTGGGGTGGGAATGATCTCGCCAGCAGCCTGTCACATGCTGATGAATTATCTCTGAGCAGCTCAGAGATGAGAAACACTTACTAGATGCTAATAACATTATTATTAGTAGTAATGACCTCCCTTGGAAACCTGCACACGCTTTTCCTACACCTGGAAGGCAGCTTTGTGCACTTGCAGTGGGAACGCTCTCCATCACCTTGTCACAGACCCTAAATCCCACACTTTTCTGTTTCCCACATTTTAGCCCACTCTGCTCCAGAACAGCCCAAGCATCTCTGGCCGTGAGGCACAACCCTCCAAACTCACCCAGCTCTTTGCTGAGGCACTCCATTAACGTCAAAACGCTGCTATTTATCGACAATTACCCCAGCACTCCCTCCCTGCTGCATCTGAAGCAGGTTATGGGATGTTCAGGCAGGGCAGCAGGGGCACAGGTGTTGTTTGGGGGAAACCAGAGCTGTCAGTGGGACCAGCTCTATGCCAAGTGCAAAACCAAAACATAAAATTTGAAACTCCAGGAAAATAATAAAATAAAATAAAATATAAAATAATAAACCCCAGGAAATTGAGACACAGGCTACAGGAGCCCTCTCTGGCTGTTGATCCCATTAACCCAGCTCCCAGGCTCCCCCCCTTCCCTCAGCGTTGCTGTTTGCTGCACGTCAACAGAGCTCAGACTGTTCCATGTGAAAGCTGTTATGCAAAAAGGCAAGAGGTTCCCTTCTGCAAACTTCTCTGGGCCCACCAACGTTGTCTGCTGGGCTGCCAGAGCCAGGTAAACTCAGATTTGTCTCGTGGCTTTTATCCATCTGGCATGGATTCTTCTTCTTTTTCAAGCCATCATAAAACCCTGCTTCAGTTTCACCCCTCCAACCCCTCTCCTCCTTCTCCAAGCCTCAGAAAGAGGGAAGTTTTTGCTTAATGCCAAGTCTTCCTCAGCAGCACAGATGCACCAAGATTCCTCTGGGCACATTAGAGGAGATGAAACACCTACTAAATAACACGAAAGCCTGAGAGAAAGGCAAAGCCTCAACAAATGGGATCTTATAAAAAGACTTAAATGCCAAAGTGCCGGTGGAGATTGGCAGCAGCTCTCAAAGATGAAGGCCCAAAATTGGGACCACTGGGGTCACTCCACCATGGTGTTAACCCCAAAAACACATCCTCGTGCTGGACACTGGGATTTGTGGCAAAGCATTGCAGAGGGCTGGGCAGACAGGGGCTACTTAAAGCTCTTTCCAGCTGCAAATCTCAACCTCATCAGTGCCACATTCCTGGCCTGAAGAGTCAGACACACTTCAGGGGTTGTAGGAGAGGATCTTACAGGGCACCTCGACAGCACCTGCCTGCGATCAGGCTGAACACAGCTGATACAAGAGACAGATGGGCAGAGATCAGACACGTAAGGAGTTTGTTCTATTGATCCGAGCTCGGAGCTGCTGCACCAGAAAATCGGTGCTGCAGCTCCCTGCAGAGCTGGTCAGGGGACAGCTGACTCATCCCAGCTCAGCCCCACGCACAGCCCGCGCTGCAGCAGTGACACCCTGAGCAGAGCAGATGGCACAGGCCCACCCAGCAGCCAAAGATAAGCCCAGCCCTCACCAGGGAGTGTTATCTGCTCTGCTGCACCCTGCTGCTAAGCCCAGGCAGCCTCCTCCAACAGCAGGACAAGTGTGGAATCATTTCACCCTCGCCCTCATCCATCCATCCATCCACCCATCATCCATCCATCCATCATCCATCCATCATCCATCCATCATCCATCCATCATCCATCCATCATCCATCCATCCATCCATCCATCATCCATCCCTCCATCCATCCATCCATCCATCATCCATCCCTCCATCATCCATCCATCCATCCATCCATCCATCCATCCATCCATCCATCATCCATCCATCATCCATCCATCATCCATCCATCATCCATCCATCATCCATCCATCCATCCATCCATCCATCCATCCATCATCCATCCCTCATCCATCCATCCATCATCCATCCATCATCCATCCATCCATCCAGCATCCAACCATCCATCCCTCATCCATCCATCCATCCATCCATCCATCCATCCATCCATCCATCCATCATCCATCCATCCATCCATCCCATTCCCTGCAGGAAAGCAGGGGCTGTTTCCCAGTGCTCAACGTGGATCCCCATTATCCTCCCTTCTCCCTGGGACGATGCCTCATGCACAGATCTTCCCCAAGGAGTGCACCTGCAGGAGCAGGGGAAGCTCAGCTCCTCCTGGTTCTCCCCACACCACCCAGAATTTGTGAACACAAGCTGTCCCTCCCTTGGGAATGATGCAGGACACTTGCCCAGCCCTGGGATGGATGCAGCTTTTGGGGATGCCTGCCAGGCTGTTGACTCAGTTGCTGATCCTATTTTCTCTCCCTACCAGGAATGAAGTGGGAACAGCCTCATTCCTCATGTGTGCCACAGAATTGCTCCTGCAGCAGCTCTGAGCCTGCCTTGGGGTACACAAGAACCCCCCTCCCATCATCACCTCACTGTCACCTCATCCTTCCAGGTGTGGCACTCCCAAAGTCCCTCTTCAGGATCCAGTGAGTTCCAACCTCGTGTCTCCACTTCCCTAATTCTGGATCCACCCTGAAGCACCTGAGAGCCCCAGGGCTGGAGAGTCCCACACGTTGTCCTGAAAGGGGCATGGATTTGCAGCTGGAACTCCAGACTCGTGGATTCTGTGGGTTCCAAGACTTGGATTTCCCTGCAGGTGCTGCCATCCTGGCTTCAGAAGCTCAGCAGAGCTGAGAAGACATCCAAGGAGCAGGGAGCTGCCAGTCACTCACAGTCACGTGTTTTTAGGAGAGTCCTCTACATCCCCAGCATCTACAGGCACAAGCCCAGTGGAAAATGTCTGCATTTCCTGCCACCAGCATTACCCTGGAGCTGCTGAGGACCTGACAAGCTGTTGCTCCTTCTTAGGAGAGGTGCTGAGGGACACATCACCATCCCAGGAAATAAATGGGGACTGTGTTCCTTGAGATGTAGGAAAAAAAAAGCAACACACAGAAGAGAGGGAAAGAAAGAAGGACAAGTGGTTTTTTTACCCGTGAAATCTGGGAAAATCTCCAGCAGTGAGCAGACCCCTCACCATGCAGACCATTCCTGAAGTCCACTCCCCACTCCACTGGGGATTGGTCAAATAAACCACAGTGGAGATGACAAAAATGCGTTTTTTCAAATGGATCTGGTCTGAGAACTGCGTTTCTTTGTGGGTTTAGTTGTTATTTATGTTTTTAAGAAGAGAAACACCAAAGTGGCAGCTGCATGGCAGCTTGTCTGGTGACACCAAAACAGGAATAACCTTGCTCTTCTCAGTTGCCCAACAACACTGATTTTCCTGGTCCCGAGGGTGGCAGAGCTTTGGATGAACAGCGTGGGTCTATCCACCTCAAATGCAGGAGCTGAGGCAGGAATTTGGCTTGCTGCACCCCAGAAAACCCTCTCGTGCAAGGCACAGCTCTCCTAAGCTGTGGCCACCCCGTGTCTCCAGAGCTGAGCTTCCCAGCCCTCTCCCCCGTGCTGATGGCTGTGCCAATGCTTTTATTTCTCTTCAAGGAGCCTCGGATGGCCGAGAGCTTTTCCAGGCTGGTTTCCTAAACATAAGGGAAGCATTTGAACCTTGCAATCCACTTGAGGAGAAAAAAAGATGCAGTCAGAGAGCTTGGAGAGGCAGCCCCACCTCCTCCAGCTATGTCTGAGCCCAGCCAAGGACAGAAGCCTGTGTTTTCCATGGCACCTGATGAAGAGCCTCTCCCGTTATTCTGCCTGATTTGGTCTGTACTTGCCTCAGGCCAGTTGCTGTCATGTTTCATCTTGAGCTTCTCCAGCCCATCTGCACTTCCCCAGGCCATGGTACAGCAAGACATGGAGCCCCATGTGTCCAAGCCACTCCTTGGTGACCTCTGGTGTCTTTAAAATCCAAAATGTCTCGCCCTGTGGATTGCAGATGAGCCTCAGCTATCCAGGCCTGAGGGCTGATGTGCCAAAGTGCCAGATCCATCCTCTGCAGGTGTCCACAGCACACTGGACACCTTGGCTTTGCTCATGGGGCAGCATCTGATGGCTAAAAAAGCAGGTTTGAGTCCATTGTAAAGTGCCACCCAGCCCAGTTCTGGTGGCCAAACCTACCCCTGTGGGTGGCCATGTTCTGGGCACTGCACTTCTGCACCAAAGGAATGCCAGTGGAGGGAGGGAGAGGCCCAAAGGAAAGGATTTTCCACAGGGCAGTGGTGTTTCTGAGAGGGCAGGAGCAGCACAGGTTTGTTTATTTGCTGGGAGAGACCTGGAGGCTACAGCAGCTCCAGTGACACTCACCCAGTGTCAATACAGAGCTTTTTGGGATGGAAATCCATCCCTCCAGGAGCAACAGGGTGGGGGTTGTTTTTTCTATGGGGAAAGGATAACTCACTCCCCCAAAAATGGGATTTTCTCAGGGAAACTGAGAGCACAGGGGGAAGGCACCAAAGCTCAGCCCAGAGAGCCCCAAACCTGCTCAGTTTTAGTTTTCCCCCATCCTGCAGGTGGGTGGCTGGTTATTTATGAGGTGCTGGGTGGGGGTTATTGGGGATTTCCATTTCTCTCACACTGGAATTTACTGGTCTCTGCTGCCTTTCATGAAGCCACATCTTTGCTGTGTATCATCAGCATCTTGAAGCGTTTATGCCCCAGGTACCTGTTTATATCCAAAATGCCAAGACAGCTGAGAAAACAAATTCAGACAGTGTTTCTTCTGCTTTGCTTTCGTGTGTCACCTTTTTTTTTTTTTTCTTTTTCAGAGGTGCAGCTTTCTGCTGCTGTAAACAACCTCAAAAGCTACGACACATGAAATAAATGGTTTGTTTTTTCTTTTTTTTCCTCCAACATTTTCAACTGAACGTTGTAATTTTTTAAGGGATGCAAAATACCACCGTGATAATTAAGAAGTGTAACTTCAGAGTGTTAAAAAGTGGATTGAAATCTTAGCATGAAGTTAGTTCACAAGAGGAACAGCTCTGGAAAACAACAGCAAAAAATCTCTAGCTCACTTCACTCTCTGGACACTGAAGTATAAACAAACAGCAACAAAAGGAGAGAAAACCATAAGCCAAACCCATTTTCTCAACCTAAGAGCATCCTTAAAAACAACAAAAAAACCCCAAATCCAGCATAATTTAACCAGCTGGTTTTAAGGGCAGCACTTTAAAAGGATATAAGAAACAAGCTCATTAAGCTGGAAGACATTTTCCATTCCAAAATTACTCCCAAAAATAACTGTGCTCTTGAACTTTGCCCCTTCACTAGGCTGTGGCCACTTGCCTGCTTTCACATTCACTTGGACAGTGGGTTGGAAACCTGAATTCCTGCTCTTTCTCCCCAGATTCCTCGTGCCCCTGAGGGATGGTCCAGGGGCTGGGATGGCCCAAACTCCAGGGGGACGCACAGCCATGGCAGGGGATCAGGCACAAATCCATGTGGGAATCTTCAGTCCCTCTGGGCTAAGTGACCGAGCAGCTCCCTGGAGACATGGGAAGATCTCTGGGCTGTGGAGATGCTGCAAGTCCAACCTTTCCCAGGCTGAACCCCTCAGCTTGGCAAGTGAGAGGGGGAAAACCAACCCACAAACACGGGAAGAGGGAGAATTAACTCAGGCTGTGAAATTTAACGAAGCCCTGAAGTCAGAGACCAGGCGTGCAGCTGGACAGATGTTCTGGATGCTCCGAGCACGGCTCTGGATCTCAGCACAGCAGCTGTACCTGCACCTGGATTTAGGAACAACTCTGGGATCAGGCACGCAGCCTGAGCTGCAGGTGCTGCAGGGGAACAGCTCTGTGCTCTCCAGATGGGCTCTGAGATGCACCAACAGCCACTTCACCCATGTGGCACCAAACCCCAGCCTGCAGCCTGGCACGTGGGAGCCCTGCTCCCAACCTGGCAGCCCAGCAGGTCCTGCAGAGCCGGCCTGGCTCTCCCCAGGAGCCCCTCGTGGCCGGGGGGAGGCTCTGGGAGCCGGTTCCCAACGCTGCTCCCTGTGAGGCGGCCACGGGAGCATGGGAAAGGCTCCTCGCTGGTATTTCCTGCTCCCTGTGCGATCCCGAGGCGCTGCCAGCGCTGCTCACACGGGACAGCCCCAGCTCACCACGCCCCTGCCGAGCCCGTCACCCCTGCTGTCACCCCTGCCACACAGGACCCCCCCCATCCCAAGCCCTCCGGTGTTCACCCCCACCTCTTCACAAGAGCTCTGCCTCCCTGATTCCGTGGCAGTTCCCACTTTTTCCCTTTTGAACCCAAGGCTGCTGGTGCACAGACACCTCAGACCCCGATGAGGAACACACGGAGCAGGGAGAGTTCAGCTCCTGGATGCAAACAGCCACCCCCACAATAATAACCCCTGCATTAGTCAAGATCCCTGATGGTAATCTTAATTTTGTTGACTATCCGGTATTTAGTGGGAGACAGAGTACAAAAAACCAAAGCCTTACACAGCTGGCAGAAATTCATAGGGGAAAAAAATGTTCCCAGTTGCTTATTTATTATGGCTGCAGCATCTCAGAGAGTGTGGGGCTCATTCACTGTGAATGCTGGGATCTCTCTGACGTGTTTCTAGCATGAAACAGGCAGAAGAGATGCACACAGCAGGAGGAATCCCCTACTCCTGCAGGCTTTCCCCTCTTTAAGCCAAGGTTTGCAGCCCTGAAGGATCCCTGTCCCCCAGCAGGGCCACGCTGGGTACACTGCTGGTGCTTCTGCCCTGGGCACAGGGTCCAGTCCTCTGGGTCTGCTCCTGGCGTGTTCACCTGGAGACCTCTCAGCTGCTGGGATCCAACCTCCATCAGGTTGATTTTGCTTCTCTAATCCAGCTTCTCGCCCAACAGCCCCTTTCCTTTTACCCTGTTTAAATGGAGTACAAGCTTGACTCTCACTCCTCCTCCCACCATCAGCCAGCATTGCTCCCCACCCCAGCCCTGCCTCTCACTCAGCTCTAGCACTCACTTTAGAGGCTTTTATTGTGCTTCCACCAAATCCCAGCACCTCTGGGCTACAGGAGAGATACTTCCCGGTAGGAATCTGCTGTGCCTTTACACAGATATAAATTGGGTCTCAGAGCAAGATGTTTTTTAGGGAAATGAGGCCCATAACCCAGGCTCTTTTACTTAAAAGATACAAGGGTTTATGCTAGGGGATAAAAAGCCAGCTATGATGTGAATACTTAGGCAAAAGGAATTAACAATGCAGGATTTAGCTCAGAACTCTTCCCCAAAACAGAGGTGGGAGCAGGAGAGGACAATTCCAGTCAGCTGGGATGGGTGCAATGGGAAGAGACCCATTTCTTGACAAACCAGGTGGATACCACATATGAAACTCAAGAGCTGCTCAAAACCAGAGCTCGGCAAGATCCAACTTCTGACTTTCAGTTTTAGGACAACGGAGACCTTTCCGTGAGACACTGAATTTTCAGGTTTATAACAAGAGACAGGGGAGTTATTCCAGCTTTCCCTACATGGGGATTATGCCTAAATCATCTCATGATGACTGTCACATCACCAGCTCCTGCCCTTCCCCAGCGCTGCCCTCACCAGATCCATCAGCACTGCCTGAGTGCACTCCTGGAGTTACCAGGATCCCATCTGTCACACTTTTAAATAATTGTCTGATCATTATGAATTCATTTGCTATTCATTGTGATAATGTTAATCAAGATGAATTAATAGAGTCCTCACACTGTACGTGCTCCCTGGGGACTTCCACCACCATTTAGAAATTAATTAATGGACCTGTAATTTTTAGCGGTGCTGCCCACGCAATCACCACTAAGGGCAGGCACGGAGCAGGTACCTGCTCACAGGGTGGCAGAGTTCCAGCGTTCCTGCTGCTCTTCCCAGCCCTACACACCTTGTTCTGAGGGGCTGAAAGGTAACTGGGTCTCCAGCTGCCAGTGGAAGGCTCTGGATGCAGTGCCAGAGGAAGGGGATGCTCTGTATTTCTCCCGCAGAACACACAGGAGAATTCTTGGCTTCTTTTTGCTCATGTGAGTCTCCCCATGGCTCAGGTTTTGGATCAGATTTTCCTCCTCGCACCGCACGTCTCCCATGGGATCCACTGCTCTGCATCCAGGGCAATGCCAGCCCCCATGCCTCAACCTCTCCATTTCGTGGTCTGCTGGGGCAGGAACATTTGTTTTGAGCACTGAAGGGTTAAGCTCAGCAGGGCCAAGGAGGTCCCCTGGGTGCCCTGGCAATCCCCCCACACCTCCAGCACAGACAGCCGTGACACTTGGTGGCTTTGGTCCTCAGGTAACCCCATAAACTGAGCGTGGCAGGGTTTGCCCAACACTCAGAGCAGCTCCAGCACTGCCCCGTTTATTCAACGCCCCAGACAGGCCTAAGTGCTCTTCAAAGGCTCCCAGGCTGGAGCTGTGGGCCAGGGCCAGAGCAGGGCTGGCTTTATCAGCCTGTCAGGGAGGCAAGTGTGGCTCTGAAGATGTAAGGGGAGAAAGCAGCACAGAGCTGGGGTCACTCTCACGTCATGTCTGCTAAAAGCCTGTCCTGCCAGCTAGATTAGAACAGACGCAGTCAGCATTTAAAAAGATCATTGAAAAGAGGCACTGCCGGGGAAGTTTAGATCCTAAATTTAAATTCCACTAGGGGAAGAGCTATCTTAAAGAGACCAAATTGCTTTCTTCTTCCCAATGGGAAAAAAAGTGCAGCACTGGATCAGGTAGTGAGGCCCTGGCACAGGATGCCCAGAGAAGCTCATCCCTGGAAGTGTCTGAGGCCAGGCTGGAGTGGAAATAACTTTTCAGTAACTTTACTTCCAAAATTATGTTTAAATCTTTTAAAATGTGCTTAAAATTGTATGTTTATTCCTACATTGAATGCTAACATAATTAGGACTATGGGTCATCTTTTGCATTTAACTACTCATATTGAATATAAAGTCCTAAATATCTTTAATATGCATGTCTTCACTGCAGACATGCATATTAAAAAAAGTGCTTTTTTAAACATATCTTCAGTTTTCAAACAAAAGCTTGCTCAACTCCTGCTTAAAAAGTTTGAAAGAATAAACCAGCTTGAATAGTCAAAATCCACCACAGCAATAAGAATTAAAAAACAAGGAATAACAACCTATCAATTTGGCAGGCTTTATTTTTAGTGAATTTCGAGTTGTCACATTCTCGAGGCTTTTTCTTCCAGAGCCTAGGGCTAAAAGGTGATAACCTCCTATTTAACAAAAGGTAAGTTACACAAAAAATACCAACTGCCGTGAGATAAAGGACAGATCATGAGTCAGCAAAATCATCCCAGAGCTTTATCAAGGAACTCACCTTGGTGTACCCATCACCCACACACTGCTGTGGCCCTCAGTGCTGCTCCACAGCGAGCGGCACCGTGAACAAGAGGCTCTGGAGGCCACGAGATGCTCCGGCTGAGGCGCAAAACCAAACCACAAACGCGATTTTTGCCAGCGCGGTGGCGGCAGCCCTCGGCAAGGCTGGCACCGCCTCTCGGTGCCCACCAAGCTGCCTGCAGCACCCCTGGCCAGGCCAGGCCTTACCTTCTCTCTTCATGCCCATGGCCAGACACTTCTGGTAGCGGCAGTACTGGCAGCGGTTGCGCTGGCGCTTGTCGATCAGGCAGTCCTTGTTGTCCCGGCACGTGTAGGTCAGGTCCTTCCGCACCGTGCGCTTGAAGAAGCCTTTGCAGCCCTCACAGCTGTAAACTCCGTAATGTTTACCTGGGGGAGGGATAAAACTCAGGTTTAAAGGCAGCCCCAGCTCCTTTCTTTGCCAGCAGATCTTCCCAGGGCCTCTCCCAGCTGAGTTTGGAGGGAGCGGAGGTTTCTTGGAGATGGAGAGCAGTGGCTTGGCTTCCACAGAATCAGGATGCCATGCATGGGTCACATCCCGCCTTGCATCCAGGGAAAGCCATTTCTGGGCCACGCAGCAGGGGTGGGGCAGTGCAGCAGTGGAACAGGGTACCCTCTGTACCCCTGTGAGCTCTCTGAACCTCCCCAGCAGACACACAACCGTGTTCCCACCCTCCACTTCCAGCCTGGCTCACAGGAGGGGTCCCAAAGGGCTCACAAACCAGGCAACCAGAGCTCTTCTAGAGCAGGGAGCTTTTAGAAAAGCAGGAGAATAAAGGGAATTAGCACATCTTTATCTCCCAGGAGTGGAGAAACTCATGAAAAGAGCATCTTTTCATGTGGCAGCACCAGTGCAGATCAAAGGATGGGGAGAGGGAGGAGACCCCCTGATGCCATGTTTGCCAATAGGGTGAGGATGTGACCCCACTGCTGAACAGGGACCTGGGGTCTCCTGGCTCGGCTCTTCATCCCCTGCAGTGAGGCACAGGCAGGTCCTGTCCCAAAGGAGAGCTCCTGCTGGCACTCCCCGTGCTGCCAGGAGCCAGGGAGCCAATGCCAGCTCTCTGCCACACCCCGAGCCCGCTGCCCTGAGCCCCTCCCGGGGCAGGTGCCAGCCTCACCCGAAGATCTGTCCCCGCAGATGGCACATATGTGCTTGGTGAAGGAGGCCATCGTTCCTGAGGGATGTGCTGGCACTTTGAGGACTCCATTGAGCCCCAGGGGTGGCTTGATGTCTTCTGTGCTGGTGACGGAGTTCATGGGCGAGTTGAGCTGTGGAGGGACAAGCACAGGGCTCAGCTGGGACTGGGGACACAGGGACGTGGGGCTGTGTCACTCACACACAGGACAGGGCAGGACAAGCAGGGGACAAGCTTCCAGTGGGGACCAGCACTGCTGAACCAAGAGGATTTGGGCACGGGAGCCCTCAGCCCAAAGGCACAACACTCATCTGGCGTGGCCCAGGAGCTGGGGTGGCTCTGAGCTGGCAGCAGGGTGACACAAGGGGCAGGACGTGGCCAGCCTCCCAAGCACCGTGCAGGGCTGACCCTGCCCATCCAGGAAGGATGTTTTTCCATTATTTAATTGGAATGCAAGTTCCTCCTGCACTGCCCCAGCACAGCCCCCACAGCCAGGGCTCAGCAGCCAGCCCAGCTTCACACCAGCACGGGACACAGGCAAGAAGATCTGCAGTGGTGGCTGGTGGCTGGCTGGGAGAGAGCCCTTGCATGGATGATGAAGGCCAGGACACTCTTGTTTAGCTCTGCAATTTACAGATATCCCTTCAGCATTATCTCTCCAAAGGAAAGCTTCATGGCAAATAAACACATCCCAGCTGCAACAGGGCCTGGATTCCAGAGCTGGAGTGGGTGGGACATGTCCCTGCAACTCCCAGATGTCTCCTTCTTTCCCTTGGCCCCCAACAGGCAGAGAATTGGGTGGAACTGGCATGGCACCATGGCACTGCTGTGGAATGAAGGGCTCCTGGGCTGAATCCCCCACTGAGCTGTTACACACGTGTGTAAAGGAGAAACTGAGGCACAGAGCTGTAGGATCGACCCACCTCAGTAAGGGGACAAGCTCACCCCGTCCAGGAGGGTCTGGGGGACCTGGACTTGGCCAGCTGGCTGGGATCACTGGGGGTGTCCCCAGGGGAGCCAGCCTGCCAGGGACTGTCCCAGAGCCACCATCCCAGCCACCCTCTAAGCCCAGGATGGATTCACAGGCCCGAGACTCAGTTTGTTGCATTTCTCTACTCTAAGAGAGATCCTCAGCAATTGCACTTGTCACAAATTAATTCAGGGAAATCCCAGGGCTTGTGATCTGTCAATGAGAGCAGCACAGCCGCTCCTCTGCCTTTCAAGTCTCCAGGCTGGTGGGGAATATCTGGCAGGCAGATGACTGGCAGCCACACAAGAGAGCCAGGTAAACCCACCCTGGAGAAATGGGATGGATGTGCCTCCCTCTGCCGCCTGCCTGTGCCAGCTATGAATCAAAGGCAGCTGGGAGCTGGTGCCACCCAGGGATGCACTCCTGGCTTTAGCTGCTGTTTGATAGAGCAGAGAGGGGAGCGAGGAGCAGGCCCCAGGCAGCAGAATCTCTTTTTGAGTCCCCCATGATCTCTGTGCTCCCCTGGGAGCAGGGGTTGCCAGGTCACGGGTGACCTGCCCCAGGAATTCCTCCCAGAGCCCTTTCTGGGAAGTGGAGCCAGTTCCCAAGTGCAGCTGGTGGCGAGGGCTTGTGTCACACCATCCTGGCTGTGGAGCCAGCCCAGAGGCCATGGCTGCCTGATGAAAATAAAACCCTTCACCACCACTTCCCCCAGCCCCAGCAGCCCACAGAGCCCACCCAAGCAGCCCCCCAAAAACACTGGGGGGATGATGGGCAGAGCAAGACCCACCCAGGAGGGTGGGGATCCCATGAGCCTCCTCAGCACGGAAAATCAGCTGCTCAGAGCTGAGTCAGCCCCGGGGTAGGGAGAGGAAAGTCATCGGTTCCTCTCCCAGCACTGGCCCCAAACCTCAGCAGAGCCACCCTGGGGTTCCCACACCGCCCTGGCGCCTGCCCCGGGAGCACGTGCAGGACAGAGGAGGGGACAGCAGCCCCTGGCCTTGGCACAGCATTTCTGCTCTGGGACAGCACGGCTCCAGCTCAGCAATGAGCCCAGACAGGGGAGGAACCAGGGCTCTGCTTCCCCAGTGACACCAGCACCTCCCGGCTCCTTCCCCTCCCTCTCCAGCTCATGGCACCCACCACCGAATCCTGGCCCTCCTGGCAAGCAGAGCTTTATTCCTCCTCCTCCCATCCCAAAAAACACCCCAGCCCTTCCCTGGTCCTCCAGGCACCCTTACAAAGAGCATTGTGCAAAGGCAGACGCTCTGGAAAAGCCTAATCCCATGTCTGATCTCTCCCACTGGCCCCCAGGCATCCCGAGCTGCTGCCAGCGATGCCTGGGGCGACTGCTCCACACAGTCCTGCACATGGGAAGTCCTTCCCTCGCAGCTCCTGCTGAAATTCCTGACTGTTTTCCCATCATTTTTAGGTAAGAGGGTTTAAGCAAAGTGTTAAATCCCAGAGCTGCGGGGTCTAGCCCCCCAGTCTGGCCACTGTGAGCTCCCCTCATTCCTCAGCACCAGCATTCTCCTCCCATGGATGCTGGGATCCCGTGGCAGGATCCCTGCCACATGCCCTGATTTTGGGGCTGTGCTGGCAAACCCTGCAAGATCCTGGGAAACTCCCAGTGCTGGAGGGAGGGTGCTGGGAGCATCCTCCAGCACTGTCACCAAGGGCTGCAGGCTCCTCCTCCCCTCTGCAGAACCAGGTGGGGTGGGGTGAGCCCCCCGTTTTTTGGGAGCCTGGCAGCTCCTTCCCATCCCGGTGGAGCTGGGACGGAGGGGACCCACCCTGGGGACCTCGTACACCGCGTGCCCTTCTGCTCTGCTGCCTCTCCGGAGGTGACGAGGCGTGGCCTGATGGCAAGTGGCATCTGCCATCTGATGCAAACCACCTTCCATCAGTGCCACCCCTGCCCGGCGACGGGGGCACACGCCTCATTACCCTGCGCTCTGCTGGCCGGGCCAGGGGGGCTGTGCTCCCCAGCCAGCATCGGCCTCGCTGCCCCCTCCTCCTCCTCCTCCTCCTCCTCCTCCTCCTCCTCCTCCTCCTCCTCCTCCTCCTCCTCCTCCCCCTGCACTCTGCTGGCCCAGGTAGGTGCCTCTTCCCGCTGCAGGGACAGGGATCTAATGTGGCCAGACAGGGAACAGATGGCAGGAGCCATTAGGCTGAGCACTTCCCAAGTGTCACCTTGAGGAAAAACACTGTAGACAAGTCCCTGAACAAAGGGGAGCTCTGAGGGCTGGAGCCACCAAGAGCTGGAGCCACAAGGACTGGAGCCACCAGAGCTGGAGACACCTGGGCTGGAGCCACCAGAGCTGGAGCCACCAGAGTTGGAGCCACCTGAGCCGGAGCCACCAGAGTTGGAGTCAACAAGGGCTGAAGCCATCAAGGCTGGAGCCACCAGGGTTGGAGCCACCAGGGTTGGAGCCAGCTCGCTCCCAGCACCATCCCACCACACTCTCACTTCCCCCTCTGCCCTGGAGCTCTGCTTCGTTTCGGTTCCCCCGCTGGCCGCTCCCAAACTGCACCTTACAGTCGCCCCTTCCCCGCCGTCTCCCCGGCTTGTGGCTCCCCCCAGGGTTGCCTCACATCCCCCTTCCCACTCCTTCCCCACCATTTTGGCGCTGGGGCTGCTGATTTCGCTCTGGCTGCCCGTTCCCAGGCGCAGTTTCAGTTCCTCTTCCCCCGGCCCTGGGGTGGAAGGGACGTGTCCACCCTGTGGCTGTGCCTCGGTGGGAAGCAGGTCCCTGCACATCTGAGGGGGTCACGGGCTGAACCCTGCATGGGAGAAGCTCATCCAGAGGCAAATCTCATTCCTCTCTGACCAGCACAGGGATGCTGGATCCTGGGGAAGCTGCCTGCAGGTCCCCAGGGATAGCAGTCAGCACAGCCCCACGTAGTAAAAAATCCCTGTTATCTCTGGGAATAAATTAGGCCAATATTTAAAAATAAAGGTGCTGGCAGGTGCTTGAGTCCCAGAGAGGGCGTGGAATAAATAAACCTGCAGCGAGTGGCAGGTGGTGGCCAATTCCTTAATCTGCCCTTTTACTAAACATATCCCGTGCGAGCAGCCAGCAACAGGTGGCAGGGGCTGGCCAGCACCCCGATCTGACTATTTTTAAAAAGAGCTTATCTCACCCTGCCTGGAGGGGTTTTTACATAATCTTGAGCCACTGAAGGCCAGTTCTTGCCTTGTGAGGAGAAAGGGGCAGCGGGCAAAGGAGCCCTGGGTCTGTACAAGTGACAGGATAAGGGGAAATGGCCTCGAGTTGTGCCAGCAGAGGTTGAGATTGGCTGTTTGGGGTAATTTTTTAATGGAAAGGGTTGTCAGGGAAGTGGTGCAATCACCACCCCTGGAAGTGTTAAAGGTGTGTGGGTGTGGCACTTGGGGACATGGGTTTGTAGTGGACTTGGATGATCTTAGAGGGTTTTTCCAACCAGAACAACTCCATGATCCTGTGGGGAACGTGGGCTGGCCCTGGAGGGGATGTGCTGCTTCCCAGGAAGGAGAAGAATCCCAGACAGTCCTAGGGTGGCTCTGGCTCCTGCCACAGCTACACCAGCCCCCAGGTGACCAAGGTCATTATTCCCCTTCCACCCCAATCCTGGGGACAAGAGGTAATGGACAGCTGTGCTCACAGCCCATCCAGAGCAGCCCCCCAAAGGAGCAGGATGCCTCCAGCTTCGTTTCCCACTTGTGCTTCTGCTTTTTGCCTCCCCTTGGCGCCTATCTGGATGAGGAACCCCCAGGGGTGCCAAACAGGCAGCAGTGACCCCCTCAGCACCGTCCCCTTACCTGTGGGCTGCTGGTGCCGAATCCCAGGCTGGGCGTGGAGGGGACAGACATCGAGTGTGGGCCCATGGGGGAGCTGATGACGGAGAACGGGGGGCCCATGCCATTGATGGGCGAGCTCAGGGTGCTGATGGGCGAGTGCAGCTGGCCCGGCGAGCCCAGCGAGGAGCCGATGCCCGGCCCGATGGACGGGTGCAAGGACGGGGTGGCCATGGGCCCCCGGCTCGTGGGGGAGTTCAGGGATGTGGAATTCACTTGGTTGGAGAAATCTGCAAGAGAAGGAGGAGAGGAAAGGGGTTGAGTCACCCATGTGGGACACAGCCCTGAGCCACAGCCCCCTGTTCCTCCCCCAAAATTCCCAGTGCAGCTCCATCTTTCCAAACCACCTTCTTTGGAGTATCCATGCAGGCATTAGAGCATTGCCACCTCGTTAAGAGCATTTCCACCTCAAGCCAGGCATCAGTGCCCTCCTCCACCTCGCTGGCACAGCTCTAAGCTCTGCCAGGGGCTCAGCACTGCTGCTCCAGCTGATTCCCTCCTGCTACAGCATAATTTGGATTTATCACCGGGCCAGGCCGTGCGTGGGGAGCAGTGGGAGCAGCACCCACACACTGTGGAGGCGGCTCAGTCTGTGCATCACACACGTCAGGTGTGTGTCCATCCACAGGGAATGCTCCGTGTTCAGAGGTTGGATTTGAGGATTTTGGAGCTCTTTCCCAACCTAAGTGACGCGGTGGTTCTGGAACACTCTCGTGCTGGCTGCGAGGGGAGCGGGAGCAGCTCTGCAGGCAGCAGGACAGGCTGCGTCTGCCTGTCCCGGGGGAGCAGAGCAGGGGGGCGGGAAGGGGGGGCTTATAAATAGACTCCAGTTCTCCCAAGAGGAGACATGGAGCCATTCCTGGCACATTTCCTCCTCATCCTGTCACGCTGCTTGCAAAACAATCCCCAGCGAGGAAGGGGCTGGCTCCAGCCCCCAGGGAGGGGCGGGCGGAAGGCGGCGGGGAAGGAGGGGGGCAGCACGGGCAGGGCTCCCCCCAAAACCCACCCGGACCCCCCAGCTCACAGCAGGGCTACCCAGAGACAGGCACACACCAGCAAGGCCACTTGGGGTGGTCATGGTGGCTCTGCCTTTGGCTGCAGACCCCAAAGTGAAGTAAAGTCTGGAAAATTCTGTCTTCAGTCGCCTGCATGCGTCAGGATCAGCTGTGTCCCCAGGATTTTGGAGCAACTGGCACATGAATGTCACCCAGTGGGAAACACTGAAGCCATGGCAGCCCACCCTCAGCAACCTTCCCCGGAGATCCCTGATCCTGGTGGGGAAACCCCAGCAGGAGGAAGAGAAGGTTCAGCAAGGCAGCGATGCTGCTCTCGCAGAGATGTGGAGCCAACATCCCACTGCTGCTTCCACAGTCCCATCACTGGCCCCAGCATCCCACTGCTGCCCCCAGAACCCCCATTACACACCCAGAGTCCCATCACTGCATCCAGAGTCCCATTTTTGCCTCCAGAATCCCACTGCTGCCTCCAGAACCCCACTGCTACATCCAGTGTCCCATTACTGTCTCCAGCACCCTGCTGTTGCCCTCAGAATCCCACTGTTGCCCCTAAATCCCACTGCCGCCCTCATAATCTCACTGCCACCCTCAGAATCCCACTGCCGCCCTCAGAATCCCATTGCTGCCCTCAGAATCCCATTACCACCCTCAGAATCCCACTGCCACCCTCAGAATCCCATTACCACCCTCAGAATCCCACTGCCACCCTCAGAATGCCATTACCACCCTCAGAATCCCACTGCTGCCCTCAGAATCCCATTGCTGCCCTCAGAATCCCACTGCCACCCTCAGAATCCCATTGCTGCCCTCAGAATCCCACTGTTGTCCCCAGAATCCCACTGCTTCCCTCAGAATCCCATTGACACCCTCAGAATCCCATTGCCACCCTCACAATCCCACTGCTGCCCTCAGAATCCCACTGCTGTCCCCAGAATCCCATTGCCACCCTCACAATCCCACTGCTGCCCTCAGAATCCCATTACCACCCTCACAATCCCACTGCTGCCCTCAGAATCCCATTACCACCCTCAGAATCCCACTGCTGCCCTCAGAATCCCATTACCACCCTCAGAATCCCACTGCTGCCCTCAGAATCCCACTGTTGTCCCCAGAACCCCACTGCTGTCCCCAGGATCCCACTGCTGTCCCCAGAATGCCATCACCGCCTCCAGAGTCCTCCTGCCGCCCCACTGCTGCCCCCAGGAGCCCCAGTATCCCATGTCCGACCCCAAAGGCATCCCTGGGCCGTGGCAGAGCCCCTGTCCCTGGGGCCCGGCCTGGCCGGGCTCTCACAGGATGTTGACACCGCGTCACCCGCGCCCGAGGGACGTGAGGGAGGCACAGCAGGAACCCCGGGAAATTCCGGGAGGCTTCCAGGGCTGCTGCCGGGGTTTGGCACGGCACTGCCCAGCTCTCTGGGCTTGGCGTTTGGAAAGGGCTGGGAGAGCAGCAGAGCCCCCAGTGCCATCCAGGAGCTCGTTCTGGAGCAGGACCCCACAAACGCCCACGGGGTGATGGAGGGACACCTTCCAAGGGTGCAGCAGATGCAGGGGAAACAGGCCTTTGACCTGTGCAAAAGGAAGGCAGCAGAGCACAGTCCTTCCTTAGAAAAGATCCGGAATATTTCAGGCAGGAGAGGTCACAGGAGGGTCACTGGCAACCGGCCCAAGTAAAGCACGTGTGGGGCCGGCACCTCTCCCGAAATCCCAATTCCCCTGGGTACCTCAGGAGCTCCCTGAACATCCCATGTCACCACATCAGCCCCCCTCACCCACCCTGCTCCCACATTAATGTGGTCCCCAGCACCCAGCAAGGAACTGGGAGGGGAAAACAGCAAGGGGAGGAGAGGGATAATGGTGTGGGAATGGAGATGTGGGTAGGCACGGCCACATTTGGGGGTGTTTACACCCAAACCCCTCAGCCACACCCTGGGAAATCTGAACCAGACCAGAACTTCTGGACAGCGTCAGGATTCAAAAGTTCCAAGCAACTTCTTGGACACTGGGAGGTTTCCACTCCTCATCCAAACACTCCCAGCTCCGAAACCCCACTGGGAGAGCGGCAGCAATGGGAAACATTTACATCCAGCAAGCAAATATGGTTTGTTAAACTTTGCAAAATCAACAGTCCACTTGAGGCAACTCAGCCCAGATGCTGCCAGTCCCTGGCTGGAGGGAATTGGAGTTTAGGGAAAATATAAATTGAGGTGGAAAGACGAGCATCAGGAGTGGGATATGAGGAGTCTGCCCTCTTCCCCATCACAAGTATCCTAAAGGCCCTTAACTGCAAAAAGAATGCTACAAAATGCTAGATTTAAAAAAGAAAAAAGTGCCTAGATTGAGGAAATATCCTTAATAGAGACAAATAAATTCCCAAACTGATGAGAACCACTTGGACTGCAGCAAACAGAGGAGGCATTTCCCCAAAGGCATTTTCAGCTCAAGCATTGTGAGACTGTTCCTTCTCCTTGAGGAGCTCTGCCATTTAAAGCTGCTGTGTGTGACTATCTCTTGACCAAAATAAACTCTGTGCCTGTTTCTAAATTAAAAAAAGAAAAAAAAATTAGGAAAAAAAAAAAGTTCTGAAAGCATTTCCCCTCTGTCACACCCCTCAACTGCAGCTATTTTCTGTGTGTGTCCTTTGTTTTAGCACAACGACCTCTGTCTCTCCCCGAAGATGCCCCATGGCAGTTGGGAGATCAGAAACCAGAGCTCGTCAGCAGCTGGAGAATTTGCAGTGAAGCTCTTTTTCTTCCTCCAAACTACAAGCCTGCCAGCCACGGAGTTTGGATGGGAGTTTTTTTTCCCAAGGAATATGACATTTAGGGCAGGGCCACATGATCCATGTGCGAGGGATGGCTGCAAGGAGCCCTGTGAGTGTTCCCACACCAGGAATCATCCCCTGGACACCAGACCCAGCACGGGAGCCTGAGTTTTATGTTTCTGGTGCTCATCCCTTTCCCTCAGCAGATCCCTGCCTTTCCAAGATCTCTTTGGGATGGATTCCCACCTCACAGAGGTTTGCAGCAGCAGCAGCCCCAAAACCAGACAAAAGCTGATGCCAAAGCTGGGAACAGACCCTGGCAGTTCCAAAATCCAGCATAACACCTCAACTGCTGGATCACCCTTCCCTCAGACAGAACTCTTCTGGCATTATCATAATCATAATAATAATTAGAACAATAATATTATCATTAGAACAAGAATATGATCATTTCCAATAAGGGGAAAAAAAAAATCTCCATAAAACATTTCTACCCAACACCCATGGGCAGCTCCACTGCTATTTTCTATCCCCTTGGCATTCAGCACTAAGCTCCAGCTTGGACCAGCCAACATCCACGGCTGGATGCAGCCCAGATGGGCAGGTCAGACCCTCCAGCAACACCCGGAATGCCACCAGCCCTTGCCACCCTTCCCTGTGGCATTTTGTCACCCAGTGTCACTCCCAGTGCTGCTGCCTGGCCAGGGCACGTCTGCAGCAGCTGAAGCAGCTGATGCTGATCCAGCACTATCACCAAGGGCTGTGATTTTAGCATTTCTAGACCACAAAATGTCCCAGAGCAGAAGAATTCCAATGTGCAGAGGCACTTTTTTTCCCAGGATAGGTCATTTGTACTGGAATAAAGTGTACCAGCATAAGCTTTCACCAGAATAATCTTCATTTATGCCTAAGAGGCTTTGCCAGTAAAACTACAGTGACCTAGCTCTGCTGGAAAACCTTTTCTGGCATATCCTGGGAGTTTACTCAGCAGCTTGGTGGCTCAGAGAGAGGGGAAGTTAAAAAAAAAAAAAACCAAACATATTTCAAGGCACAAACAGACTCACTGAGCTGTGGTTTGCTGCAGCTGAGGAGAGCTGCCCACCTAGGATACAACCCACAGCCAATCCACTGGCATCAGAGGGGTTTGCAGCACCCCAGGGCTCGAGGAGCTGGCACTGCAGGGCCAACCCCAGAGCCTGTCCCTGGCACCAGCTGAGATTTGGAAAGCCACTCACAACCCCCTGCTTCTGCTCTTCTTTTTTCTTCCCTCAGCACCTCTTCCTCCTTAATCAGAAAGTGAATCAACTCTGGGTATTAAAGAGGAGGAAATTCTAAATTTGGGTTGCCACTCCCTTCCTTAAGTCAGCCCTTGGTGTTAGAGCTCTGCAGGGCCACGCTGGGAAGGGAGCAGGACCAGCAGCACGGATCAGGCTCCTGCCAACATCCTCCTCCTCCTCCTCCTCTGCTCTCCAGCATCACTTTGGGGGTGCCCAGGTTCCAAATCCTCACCCCTAAACACACGGGGATCAGGTAAAGGCAGTGCCCTATGTTCCTTCCTTGGTGACTCTACACCAAAATGAACTTGGCAGTGCAGATCCATGTCCTTTTGCTTTCATTCCTCAAAAGCAGTTTGGGAATCTCCAGACAAGGAACCTCAAATGATGGAGGTTTCCCTTTCCTTTTCTCTCACAGTAAACCAGGGCATGAGTGGAAAACAGCAGGAGAACAAGAGGATTGGGGCAGGACAGTGGTTTTCACGTGAAAATTGCCATGGTAATGCTGTGACCACAAGAGGTCAGGTCCTCACTTTTGTCCTGATCACAAACTCGGGGATGAACTTAAATAGCCCCTGGCCTACAATCTTGAGTAAGTTTGCTCTCAGTTTATAGCAGCACAGCTGAGAGCTGAAGGGAGGATGGAGCAAGAGCTGCCATGGACCCAGCAGTGCCTGACTTGGGCACGCTCAGGGGGGTGACCTGAGTGTGCAGTGTGCTTCTTATCCCAAAAACTCATCCGTGGGTCCAAGAAATAAGCAGCACCCTGTGGCAAATCCAAGCAAATTAAGCTGCATTTAAAGCAGTTTGCCAAGTGAGGACAGGCAGCTCTCAAACCACCTGGGTTCTGAGCACACAGGCAATCCCTGGGAATGGATCCCAAGCTGTCAGAAGATGCAGCCGTGTTCTATCCATAAATCCCTTCTGAGTATCTTTTCCACAGCTACAGGTAAAGGGACGTAGGATGATGGGAATGCAGCATGGTTGTTGAGTAGCTCTGATTTCAGCAAAAGCTAACTGGAATTGCTTTTTCTTGTTATATTTCTGGACTCGAGTACAAAGACAAACCTGAGAACATCCCTCTGAGATCCCCAAGCCCTGCACATGGGGCAGCACACAGAAACCTGTCTTGCTGCAGGCATTTCAAAATCACCACGTGCAGTTTCTCTTCGGGAATCTGCTCTGAGATTTGGGAGACTTTCTCCAGCCACACTCAGAATCTTCCCCAGGTGATGCTGTGGTGGTTCAAGCTGCTCGAGGACAGTGAGAAACTCAGTTTCAGCTGCAATCTGCACAGGGTGGGTTCCTCCTCCCAGCAGGTTTCACTCTGACCAAACTAAAACCTCAAAGCCACAGAGCTTCTCACCTCTGGCTCCGCGCTCTCCCCGAAACCTTCCCGCAGCACCTCTGCTGAACCCAGCCAGCAGCAGAGCTGCTTTTTGGGGTTTCAGTGCAGCAGCAGGGCTTTTCCTTGGCTGGAGGGATTCCACAGCATCCCTCTGCGTGCTGCCAGGCATTGGTGCTGCCTCCTGCCAGCACTTCACTTGCAGCTCACCCTGGCGTGAGCTCACGGCACCCACGAGCAGCTTTTCCACTGCTCTCTGCACGCCAGCCTCTCCCTCCCCAGCTGGAATTCCTGCTTACCACCCAGGAAACCTCTGCTCTCTTCCCACAAGGAGAAGGGGAAGTGCAAAAGCATCCCACTGCTGAGCCACAGGGGCTCCCCAAAGTGGGACCCACCCCAAGCCTTGCAGCAGCATCCCTGTCCCACAGCTGGGTCACCTCTGTCCCTGCAGCTCCAACACCCGTTCTTCCTCTCGATCCTGTTCTATTTTCTCCTCTGGAGAAAATCCCACTTTTTGGCAATCTGGCTCAAAGCACCACTTTTGGGAGACACTCACCCCTAACTCACCCCATCACCTGCTGGACCCTGGGTGCCCAGGGGTCTGGAGACCCCCCACCACAGGATCCACACCGAAAATGGGACAGCTGCTCCTGATGCTTCAGAGCTGCCATGGAGGAGGGGGCACACAGACCCCATGGCAGGGCTGACCAGGTGTGCTCAGCATCAGCACAGGGGCTTATTTTGGATTTTTTTCCCTTAAAAACCCACCCTCTCAGGAGCCTGCTAAGATCACACCCTGCTCCTGGAGCAGTGGCACAGCTGGGAGGCTGCAGCCTTCCTCCAAGGGGGAAGGACTGAAAAGGGGAATTTTCCAGAAGATGCTGTTGCTGTGAGCTGCCTGTCACTGGAGCAAACACCACATGGACCCCACCCCAAACCATCTCCCTGCCACACGGAGCACCCCCAGCCATGTCCCAAGCAGACAGGGCAGCCTCCAGGGGCAGGCAGAGAAGGGAAAAGCAGGAAGGCTGAGGAGCAGGACATATGGGAAGTGTGAGGAGAGCAGGGAAGCTCAGGGGGAGGGGAGCGGGCAGCTCTCCTCCACCCTGGCAGCGCTGGGTGGAGGGGGGAGGGTGCACCCAGGCAAACAAGGATTCTGCTGATAAAGCAAATGTGACTCAATCACACGCTTGTGCAAAGATGTCACAACAGTGCTGAGAAATTACAGGCTCCTATTTCATCCCTCAAGGGCCGGCGCTGGCCCCGCTCTCACAATGCTCTCTGTTCTGCAGGCAGAGTGCCCCTAATTTACTGGCTGGGAACCCGCTGCAGGGCCAGCCCATAATAGGGGCAGTGTAGTGCTGCTGCCAGGGCTCCTGGGCTGCCAGGGGGTGGCTGATGAAGGGCTCGACGTGGCAGCTCTTCAGAGCCCTTTGTAGAGGTAGCTCAGAGCAGGGCTGTCCCCTCCTGGTGCTTTTGGGGTGTGGGACAGGGGGCTGATGTCTCAGATCCAGCCGTCTGCACCAAATCTGGCAGAGTTGGGATTTCCCAGGCAAACCCTGCTTGGGGTTACATCTCTCCAGCTTCTTGGGTGTCCTCATGCACCCTAAAAGGGAGGTTTGGGGGACCCCACTGCCAAGGGACAAGGGCTCAGCCACCACTGCTGCAACTGTCCCCTGTCCCCCTTCCCCAAGCACAGCCTGGAGCAGGCCATGGGGAGGTGACTAGACCTGCTGGCCCCTTTGCTCCACAAAAACAGACGGCTGCTCCCAGAGATTCTTTCCTGATGGGCATCACCATCGTGGGGACGTGGTGATGGTGGCACCCAGGCACTTCCCAAAGTCTGTCCACCCTGCCCAGGGCGCTCCTCATCCTCCCTGCAGCCGCTGACCTTGGCAGCCTCGCTGGCTCCATCCCAGTCCCCGAAAAGAGCACGGTGAGAGCTCAGGCACAGTGGTCCCGCAGGTTGCTGGAGCCCATTATGGCCTTTTAATTACATTCAATTGCAGTTTTATGGGCTTACGGGCAAATTGGAAGTGATCTGATTGCCCTTGAGGGGGTGCTGAGCTCTGAGCTATGAAAATCCAAGCAGGATCCAGCGAGACGAGCAAGGAGCTCGGAAGCTTTAGGCTCAATCCAGCAGAAAGAGGAGAAGCTTCCACTCACCCTGGAGATCCATCCCCCAGGACATCCCAGTAATGAGCCACACACGTGGCATGTGCTGGGCCCACCAGAACCAGCAGATCAGGCACTGCCCCAGTTCATCCCAACCACTGTCCCCAACGCCTGGGGACATCCCCACGCTGGGCTCCAGGGAGGAGGGATGTGGAGAGTGGATGGGGCTCAGACCTGGAGCCAAGCTCTCCACTCCTGTGGAACCTGCTCCCTTGAGCCCCAGAATATCCCTCTGCAAAGCAGGCAGGGCAAGAAGCGGCCAAAAGGATGCTGAGTGCTCTGGGAAACAGGAGCTCCCAACCCTCAGCTTCCCAGCAGATCTGGGATGAGCCAAATCCTAAAGGCCAAGAGCAGAGCAGCCCAGCAGCTCTCCCAGGCACTGCCTTTGAGATCCATGGGCTAAAATGTGTTGCTCGTTTGTTAATGAGTCCTGGAGGTGCAGGATGTGCTGCAGCCACCCCTGCTCTGCTGATCTGGGGGATTGGCAGGAGGGACAGCACCTCCCCATCGCCTTCTGCTCCCACCTGAGCTCTGCACCATCAGCCCACATGGCTTTTAGAGATCCCACAGGATGGGCCAAGCTCCGTGCTCGGGTCTGAGCCAGCAGCAAGAGGTGAGAGGAGGAGGAGGAGGAGGAAGACAGCCACGAATTGCAGCTCCCTGCCTTTGCCTGGCTCTCAGGAGCAACGGCCCACAAAGCACCAGGCAGGCGGATTATATTACGGTGCTGTGCGTGCACATTAATCCAGATTTGAGATAATTACAGTCATTCACTTGGCATAATGGGCTTTAATTGATCCAGCGGGGCCTGGGCTGGTGCTCACCACCAGTGTGCAGCTGGCAGCCCAAGACACCAAAGCTGCGCCGCCACCGACCAGCAAAACCAATGCCCCTTACTGGTTTTCCAAAAAAACATTTGTGGTGGTTTTCCTTAGGGGGTGCTGGAGGATGGCAAGGTCACATGGACTTCTCCATCTCTCAGCTGAGACCCAGCAAGCCTGGCTTGGGCACGGAGGTGTCACCTGGTCAGGAGACATCTCATGAGCATCCAAGTGGGGTGAGCCAACCCTCCAGAGGCTGTCACTGCTGGGAACTGGGCAAGGGCAGCCCATGGGAATGCTGTTTTCCAAGTCTCCTTGGAGAAATGCCCACCTCTCAGAACCATGCCTGGCGGGAAGTTGGTCAACAGATCCCTGAAGGTCCCTTCCCAGCAGCATTAATGGTCACAGAGATGGAAACACAGCTAGGGAAAGGAACCCAGGGTCCCAAAACAGCCATCCCTTCCCACCTCAGCTCCTCCTCCACATCTCCAGGACTGGAGAACCCTCTGGAGTGCACCAGTTCCCTCAGGGACAAACCACCCACTTTGTGACCCTCAGCTGCAGGTCCAGGAGGAAGAAGGAGCCTGAGAACTGGGTGCTACACAGGAAGGTGTGTGAGAAGACAGTGAAAGCAGAGTCAGATCCCCTTCCAAAAAAGCAAGTTCCCTCTAGAAACTAGATGCCATGTACTTTTTTTCCAAGAGGAAGAAGCTGCCTCTGGTTTTATGTGACCTGCTGGGGATCAATAACACATTTTGGGCAGGAGGAGAGGTTTAAGCCCCCTCAACTCAAGCTGTGTGGCCGGAGGGATGGGCAGGCAGGCTGGGTGGGTTGTTCTCCCTTCTCAGGCCAGAGAGGAAGCTTGGGAAAGCTTTTCCCTCCCTCAGGCAGGCGGCAGCAAGGGATGGGCTGCCTGCAAGCTGCCTTTGGGTTTAAGTTTCTGGTTGGAGTCCAAAGCTAATTAGGCTGCACCAAGTCCAATCAGATAGCCTCAGCTAATTGAGCTCGGCACGGACGGGTCAATGTCCAGCGGGGCTCAGCGTTCCAGGAGTTCTGGCAGCCCACAGATAACTGCCAGGGCCTGGGAAGGGGAAGGACCCCTCACAAAAATGTTCCCTTCACGTACAGGCAGCGTTCCCCTGCCAGAGCTGAGCACAGCTCCGGGTTAACCCCTCAGGCACCACAAGCATTGTCGTCCAACCCCAGTGCATGGAGAGGCCCCAAAGGCAGTGCTGGGCAGGGATAAAAGGGACTGAGTGGGGCATGAAATAGGGTGACTTCACCAGGCTTTGGTGTCACCTGTCCTGGTGTCACCCCAACAACAGGCACTCGGTGATCCATAGGGCACAGATGGAGCAGAACCCCCACACCACACAGCAAGGGCAAACCATGGGAATTCCAGGCACGCAGCTCCTGGAAATGTGACACTGAGGAGCCTGGAGCTGGGTGCTCCATGGTCTCCACATGGCTCCCGGTGCTCCTCCAAAGCTGGGTCAGATGTGTCTGCACCAGACTGCAGCCTCCAGGCTAGGACAGAGGGGGTTGTCCAAGCTCTGGGAGCCAGCAGGGCTGTGGGACGGGGTCAGCAGCACCTCCCAGATGTGCCTGGGCATTGCAGCAGCCAGGGGAGGGGGACTGCAGGGCAGCCAAGCACTGGGATCAGGGAGAGCATGAGGAAGATGAGGGACTTTGAAGAAGGTTCCAGCAAGCCCTTCCTCGGGTGGTTCTCAGCCCCAAGCAGCTCCCCCAGCTCCTGAGTTCTAGGGCAGATTCCAGCCAGGAAAACAATAACATCCAGCTTCCCAGAAACCACACTTCCTTTTTTCCTCTAATCCTGCCTGGACTTCCAGGCTGAGCACCATCAAGGCAGGCAGGAAGATGGCAGCCTCGATCCCTGCGCCGGGAGCACCGAGAGAATCCCCACATCCTCCCCCTCCACCTCCAGCTGCTGGGAAAGGCTGTTCCTCTTCAGCTGACAAATGGATGAGACGTTTCATTAATAAACCCCAGCTTCTCCTCACACTTCTGATTACAATCTCTCTGTTTGGATCCCTGCTCATGTTACACGTTCGTCTCAATTATATATTCCCTTCTCCTTAAATCCCCACTTATCTCCTTTACCACGTAAATCACAGAGTGGGCTCTGGTTTGGTTGGGTTTTTTTTTTTTTTTTTTTTTTTTTTTTTTGCCTGCCTAACTTTCCCTGCTCCAACGGCACTTAGAAAATAAACAGGAATTTAAACTGCAGCATGTCCTGGTAGATTTGAGTTCATCTTCCAGCAAATCCATCCAAGGAGGGTGACACTGATCCTGCTCGCCACCACTTGCTTCCAGCCCCACCACGTTCACAAAGCACTTTTATTTATTTTTGGCCCAGCCAAATCCTTACTGGGGCATCCCCAGGAATATTTTCCCCCCACAAATCCCTTGTTCCAGCTGGAGCAGAACATGAGACACCGACCAAAGCAGCAGCACAGGGCCAGCCCAGCCTGGCTCTCCCTGCACAGCCCCACATCCCTCTGGCAATTAAAGCAACTGCTTGCATGGAAACCTAATTATATTAGGGAAGTATTTAGTAATTTTTAACTGTTGGGCTGGTGGCTTGGCTCCCTCCCCCTCCTGCATTCCAGCAGCGCTGGGCAGGAGCTGCAGCACTGGATTCTCCCCTTCTTCCACCACTGCTTTAAAGAGAGAGGAAGAGGAGCACGGTGGTGTGACGGGCTTGGGCGGTGGCCCTGGAGACCCTGGATGAGCTGGAGAGTCTCCAGCAGTTTGCATAGGATGCCTGGGAATGCCCAGCCCTGGCACGTGGTGGCCTGTGGGTGCCACCAAGGCAAAGATGCTCCAAGGTCCCCTGCCACAGCACCTTGCTGTCCCCAGGCAAGGGCTCAGCCATCTCTGATGCAAATTCAGCACTCCAGCCACAAGGTTTTGGGTGCACTGGATCTGTCTCTGTCCTCCGCTCTGGTACACAAAACCTGAGCAGGTGAGAGGAGAGCAGAGGCACCTCTGCACCAAGCACCAGGTACCCAAAAATAACAGTCCCAGGAGCACCTCGGCCCTGTTTGTCCACAGGCAGCAGAGCAGGAGCCCACCACGGATTGAGCTCCACCATGGAGAGCACCACAGGGCCCTCACACCGGATCATCTCCATGGGCACACCCAGCTCACTCAGGGGCCAGCAGGACCACGAGGCTCCCCCAGCCCAGCCCTGACCCCCCCAGTTCCCCATTCCCAGCCCTGGAGAGGCCGGCGGTGCCTTTAAGAGGCCGGAGGGGAATGTGATGGCCGCTTTTCCGAAGGCCCATTAATTTGCCAGCGTCACATGCTCCGCAGCTGCAGCCTGGCAGTGATTTATACTCCTCTGAAGTTCATCAGAGGGAAAAGTACTTCCCAGGCACAGCCTATCCCCCTTCCCTCCTCTGCTCCTCTCCGGTGCGAGCTGCCCGCGTCCAGGGCCCGGTGAAAATCCCGCGGCCCCATCCATCACCCCGAGTGTCACCCCCTGCCCTCGCCACCCAGCCCAGGCACTCCCCTTCTCCCCGGCATCTGCCAGCAAAAGAAAACTTCCTCTGCCTTCCTCGCCTCCGTGACCCACCAATGAGAAAGTCATTAATTAATAAGGGGCAGCGCTGCTGCGGCTCCTCTGCGGCCTGCAGAGCCCCCTCCTCCCCATCGCCAGGCCCTGTAGCCAAAATAAACGTCAGGGAGGAGGCGGGCGTCCCCTCCTCCTGCCGTCCTCCGGGGAGGTTCAAAAGTTCAAGATTTTCACATTTCCCTAACGTTATTTCAGGAAATTGCTGGAGAAAGGAAAGCCGGCGCTGCCGAAAAAGCGATCCGCGGGCGGATCCAATAACACACGGAATCCAGAGGCAGGGCTGGGCGTGTGCCAGGCGTGGTTCAGAGGGAGCCCCATCCCCACCCCGACGCTTGTTTTTTGGAGCATCTTTGCACACCGCTGGCTTTCACTGTGTTTTTTCCTAAAGCAAACCCATAGCCAGTCCAAAAGCAGCCCCAGAGGTGGCAGACACCAGAATAAGCTGCCACAAGGTCCTTGGGTCACTCCCCAAAGCCAGGATTCTCAGAGCACCAGCACTTATCAAATTCTAGCAGCTGGTTTGGGGGTGATGCTGGTTCAGAACATTCCCAAGAACATCCCACAGTGTAGAGAATATGGGTGCCACGGTCCTGGGTCCCCAAGGAATGAGAGCTTGGCCCCAGATGTGTGCAGGGCTCTCTGCAAGCACTGCCCTGACATGTGTTTGGGTTCTCTCCTTCCTTCCTCTCAAAACCCTTCGGATTTCACGTTTGCACGGACCTCAAACGCGACCCGAGTCGCGCCTGGGTTTGCATCAAAACCGGGCTCAACGACAGCTCTCACTGCAGGTTCGTGGGAAAGGTTCGTAAAACTACTGAAACTCCTGGCAAACCTGAATTTGGGGTTACAGTGAAATATGAAACTCGGCTGCTTTCATGTGGTTTGGGGTTTTCTGTTGCAAAACATTCGGTGCAGCAGCTCGGGGCGAGAGCGCGACAGCCGAGCGCACCGCGGCGTGTCCATAGGAGAGAGGAATTCGGGTACACCCCGGCAGCGTTCCCTGGCAAATGATTAACCGGGATTGGGAGCCACCTCATTAGCCCGGGGGCTGGACCAGTGCCACCAGCACAGGGCAGAGCTCTTGGCACTGGCAGGGACCCAAGGCGGGGAGGTTGCCTCGCACCGGCGCGGCTCCGATGGATCGTGGCTGTGGAAGAGCCTGGACGTGCCATAGCACGTGGAATTGTGCCTCAGGCAGGTGCTGGCAGCTCCCTGTGGGACCAAGAGATCCCAGCCATGGTGCTCCTGAGGGCCACCTCATCCCAGCAGGACACTGCTCACCTTTTCCCTGCCCAGCTGATGGCAAAGAGTGGGTGGGAATCCTTCACTCCCCAGCGTTGCCTCACTCTATCCAGGCAGTGATGAGGTGGGATTGGTTTGCTCTGGGATTTTTTAAGTTTGAGGAGTTCTTGGGGTGCTTGGAGTCAGAGCTTCTGCTTTGAGCCCACTTTGTCCAAGCGGCCTCACTAATTCCAACTGGGAGGTGGTGATGGAGACAACGCCTTGAAAATGAGCAGTGGGAGTATCCCAGATCACTGATTCCCCTGGAGGAACAGTTCTGCCCTGGTATCCATCCCTCTAAGCCTCCATTAACCCCTTGCTCTCCAACAGCTCCTCAAGGTCTGGGTGTCACCCAGGCCACCACAGGCAGGGAAGAACCACAAAGGATCGAGATCTGCATTTTGCCACCCATCCCTGAGGCTCTTCACAGCCGTGACAGAGCTCCAGGCACCGGGCAATGCCTCCAAAAGAAACCACATCCCAAAGGAGGGGGCGGACACCCAGCCAGGTCAACCAGAATCCCGGGCTGATTAAGGAAGTTTGTATTAATTAGAGAAATGTGTTAATACCCTGGGAAAACCACCAACCCTGGAATGCTGTGCAGACACCTCCTGCTCCCCTGGAACAGCTCAATCCCTTGTCACCCCAGCTTTCCCCACTCCCTCCCTGCACTGACCTCTGCCAGATATCACCCCCCTCACTCCCATCTTCTATTTACACCCCTGGGACACTTTTTCCCCCTCTCTTACACATTTTAAAGCTGCCCACCTTAAAGCACTGCTGCAAATTCCCAAAACATCCCAAATTAGGTTTATGGCTGCACAGAACCCAGGTGACACCAGGGCCAAGAAGCAGCACTGGGATGTTGGGTCACTTTGTGAACCCAGCCCAGGCTAGGACGGGATTAAGCTCATTCATATCTACACTATAAATAATAATAATCACAATAATGTCATTTTTGCAGCGCGGTTCTTTCAATAGGGGATGATGAATGTATTTGTAACGAGCCGTGGTAAAGATTTTCAAGCCATCTAATTAGGCAGCCGTTTCCTTTCCAGACATGCCCAAGTCCCTTTGGAAAAGGAAACGTGGCCTCCAATGCTCCCTCTCTGCTGTGGGAACGCTACCCTGTGTCCTGAAACTCAACTTCCCCGGGGGCGCCGTTTGGAATCCCAAATTTCCCATATTCTGGAGCTGCTTCATTTAATGAGCACCCAGAGGGAGCTGGGATCACACAGGATCTGCTCCAAGAGGAACCAGAAATCCCGGGGAGGTGCTGGTGTGCAGAACCATCCCACTGTGCATGGTGTCAGGGAGACTCAAAGAAGATGGGGAGGAGAAAGGGACAATTCAAGGGACAGGGCAGCCCATCCCAGCACCGTGCTGATGTATTTTTCCTTTTGTGCTCAGCATTCCCAGAAAACACTAACTTCATTACTGATTCCTGCTCGTTTGTCATTTTTATAACCTGGCCAGCACTTCTCCTGAGGGCTGTGACTAATTCCACTTCCCCAGGCTGGAAGGGGAAGAGAGGCTTTAACTCTTTTGGGATGGGCTCTGGCAGGGCACCCACAGAAATCCCAAATGTTCAGCACTTTATCCATGGCAATGGGGACACCTGCCCTCCCCAGCTGAGCCACCAGCTTGGGAAAAGCCCCCAGTGCTGGGAAGGCTGATGGAACCAGCAATCCTTCCCTCCTTCCCAGCAAAGCCTCGGGATGGAACTCCCAGAGGAGAAGGTCCATTGAGTTAAAGGCAGCAGATGCTGCTTCCGAGGGGTGGGATACAGGGAGCACCGAGCACAGCATCTGCAATTATGGAAAGCCAGATAAAGAAAATCAAATCTCATGCTTCAGGGCATGGGCTGATGAGCCCAAGGGTCAGGAAGGAATTTCTCTCCCCTTACACAGCAGTGCACAATTGGGTCAGTGCATTACCAGGTGCCACAAGCCTGGGATTGTTTTTCCCTTTCCTTTTGGAAGATCTGTGTCTGAGGGAGACGATGCCTCTCCCACCACCCACATTCCTAAAGCTCAGAATTCCTATTCCCAGGTGAAAGATGGCACAAGGACCTCTGCCACCACTCTGTGGTGCTCCCTGCCCCTCTCAGCCTTAATTATTTCTACCACAATCACCTAAATTAGCAAAATCCCCCCTGTGAGAAAGGTACTTTTCTTCCCCAGTCTTTGAAAACCACTGTGTACACCTCTGGTGCTATTTAAACAATGAGCAGGAATAATAAAAGCAGCAATGCTGGCTTAGGAAATAATGCACTGGAAAAGGGGACGAATGGAGAGGACAGAGCAAAAAACCCCCGATGGTTTTGTTCCCAGAGCTTGGGAAGTGATGGTTTTGTTCCCAGAGGTTGGGAAGTGTTTGTGGTAACAGCGGTTGCTCTCACTTCACGCCTCATCCAGCATCCTTTCCCTTCCTTGAGCAACTTCCCTGTGCTAAAACTTGCTTAGCTGGGAGGGTCTAACCACAGGGAAGAGGGTTCAGTTTCAAATTAAAACAAAGCAAGCAAACAAACACAAATTTGGTCTGGAACACGTGTCGATCTGCATCGGCCCTTGCTAAGCCAGGCTTTGCCAAGCCACACGCTTCCTAATCCTGACAAACAGTTGTTGGCCTTTCCCACTGCCAAGCAGCTCTTCAGCAGTGATTCCCTGTCAGCCAGGGTGGCATTTCCCAGCGTGATCTGCACTGGTCACGCTCGACACCTGCCAGAGCCAGCAGCTCTCCCCAGACCCTGTGAAACCACACTTCACAAACCCTGTCAGAGGGGGCTGACGGGGATTTTATCAAACAAGGCCTGTGATTAGTGCAATCTGAAGTATGAAATTAATGCACCCAGCTGTGACCAGCTACCCAGCAGGGAATCTGGGGGGGTGTGTGCAGCTCCAGGCTGGGGCATGGCATCCCTGCCCTCCTGCTCTCAGGAAGCCACGGCTGAGCCCAGCACCTGCGCCAGGAGCCTGAGCCCCCTGGCCAGCACCACCTGCCCGAGTCTGTGACCTCGCTGTCAAGCTCGTTTTGGAATTCAGTGCAAGATGAGCTGTCCCAGAAATGTGTAAATCAGCCAGAGGGTGGGTGCTGAGCTCCAAACCCACCCCACTCCCAGCACCACGTGGGCACATCCATGGGCAGGGAGTCACGTCCTGCAAAGCTGGAATCAAAGGTATGAAATGGGGCTGGATGGGATTTGGCGTGCCCAGGCTTGGTCCCCACAACCCAGACACCCAGCCAAGACAAGAAAGCAGGAGCAGAAGGTTGGGATGGGGCAACGGGAGCGGGAGAATAGTTTGCAGGGGAATGTCTGAAGGAGCCTGTGGTGGCTTGCTTGGGGAAAGGGGAAAAAAATAAAAGAGGAATGAAACAAAAGAAAGAAGAATAAAGCAGATGTGGAAGAGGCTGGGGATGAGGGCCGTGTGTGGGAGCATCTCTAGCAGCATGGAGAGCGTTCCCTCCCCACTGGGCAGGGCTGGACACGTGGCCAAGGCTTGGAAAACCAAACCAAAGGAAGCAGTGGATGGTGCCAGGAGCCAGCAGAGGGGAAGGATCGGTGCAGAACTCCAGCACAGAGCTGGGGACAGTCCTGCAGCCAAGGGGAGAGGAGGGGGCTGCACTAGGAGCTGGTCTCTGCCCTCAGGTCTGGTATTTTAGTGCCCAGTGGGCTCCTCGAGGTGATGGAGACACGAAGCCTCACCTGCCTGCATCCACCTCCCCATCCCATGACTCAGCAAAGCTCCAGAAATGCCCAAAACCCCCAACTCACACCAAGACAGGAAATTCTGGCCACCGTGGAGACATCCTCCCCCAAAACCATCGTGTCCCAGAGCTCGTGTGAGAGCAGAGGAGGAAACATCCCTTCCCCTCCAGCCCTATCCAGCAGAACAGCTTGGAGTAAGCTGGGAACATCACCCATGCTGGGAACAAAGCAGTGGTTGTACCCTGGGCACTGGGAGAGCTGGGAGGGGAGTTTCTTTTTTTAAGTAGAAAGGCTTTGGGGGGTTGTTTTTTCCTTTTTTTTTTCCTTTTTGTGGGTTTGGTTTTTTTTTTCCATGTTAACTGAAAATGTCAATGAAACCAGGACAGTTCCCAGAAAAAGGACTTACACAGATGAATTAATTTCATGTTTGGGGGAAGTAACAATGGAAATTCTCAAAAGATCCCATGTCAACAGCTGTTTTTGTAAAAAAAACCCCAACTTTTGTATCGAAACAATTTCTTGTTTCTGCTCCTTTGCAGTGATGTGAAATACTGCAAAGGCTGAAATCAAACCAAACAGAAAGATTTGGAACAAATCTTGAGAGAACTTTATGAAACCCATCCAACACCTTCCCAAACACCCTCAGGCCTGGGTTCCCAAGAAGGGTTTGGTCCAATAGGATGGGGATTGGATAGGGATGAAGTGACACATCCCCATGTCCCACCTCAGGGGCAAGACCTGTCTCTGGCACCCCAAATCCGAGTGAGCCCAAAACATATCCTCACCCTGCAGGACACCAAAGGTGACACTGGATTGCTGAGCTCCAGAACATTAAAAAAATCCCCCAAAAGAGAAGGAAGAAGCAGAGGCTGAGTCATGAGTCAGGGCTGCACCACTGTGAGGAGGTGTCAGGGTCAGATTTGGCTCCGGGGCTCCACCCAGCATCAGAGGAATGGTGTTTTCCTTCATTCCCCAGCACCTCTCCTCCTCCATCCCGGGTCCTGCAAGAACCCTCAGATCTGCTGTTTGCCTCAATCTGCTTCAAATTACCCACAACAATGCCGGGCCCTGGGTGGACACGTAAAGTGTCTCAAATTTATTGTCATTTTAAGCCGTCCCTAACACTGCACAGACATCGCTGGAATATTTCCTCCTCCTTTCAGACCCTCCGAAGACTCTGCAAGGCAGAGAGGGACGCGAGGACAGGCAGCAGGAGATGAGTGGAGCCAGCTGCCTCTCTGGCTGTGCTGGGGGCATGGGAAGGGAGCACTGAGGGTCCCCGAGGTGATGCTGAGCTCGGGGCAATGTCCCCTGGGCCGTGCAGGGACCGACGGGGCCGAGCGGCCGCTGAACCCGCGCTCGGCTCCTGCTCCAGGGAGGGAACAGCCCAGGCCAGAGGGGCTTTGGCTGGGGCAGGACCACCCTGCATGGCTGAAAGCCCACCAAGGGCAGCCCCCGCTGTCCCTCAGATCCCTGCATGGAGCTGGCTTTTCCCAGGGCAAGCACTGGGATGTGCCGGGGTGGCAGTGTTGGCAGGGTGACATCCCTGCCACCAGCATCTGCTGTCCTCCACATCACAGGATCTGGTTTGGCTTGGGAGGGAACTTAAAGTTCATCCAGTCCCACCTCCTCCATGGGCAGGGAACACCTTCCACTATCCGAGCTTGCTCCAAGCCCTGTCCAACCTGGCCTTGGACACTTCTGGGGCAGTCACAGTTTCTTTGGGCACCCTGTGCCCATCCTCTGAGTAAAGAATTCATTCCTAACATCTCCTCTAAATCTCTTCTCCTTCAGGCAGCCATCCCAGCCAGCATCCCTGCTGCTCCTTGCATCCCCACTGGCATCCCCACAGCCAGGCAGGCACTGAGCCTCTGCCTGCAGTCAGCCTCATGTTGTCACACAAATTGCACCTGGGAAACTGTTACAAGAATTAATTGATCATATAAGTACAGTAATTGGAACTTGCAAAGCATAGATAATTACCTTTTATTAGTTCCTGTAGATAATCCATTATGCACTGATTAGGCCTCAGTAAGGATCTTACAGCCCTGGTTTGATTAATGGCAGATTATGGATATTAAACTCAAGCAGGAATAGATAAGTTACTATTTTCTTTCTTGCCTTAGGAGTACATCACCCTATGAGTTATGGCCAGGAGTTTTTGGAGGTGCTGGGGAAGTCAGGCATGCCTGAAATTCCCACCTGACCTGACCATGCTCTATGTCCTATGGTGGGTACCAAACTTTTCCCAGTGGCTCAAGATCCCCCAATCCACACTTATCAACCTGCTTCCCACAGACAACCACTTGTTCTGCAAGGCCTGACCAGCTCCAAACCTGGAGAAATAACTGCCATCATTTTTTAACCCAAACCTCTCCCTCCCTCTCAGATGCTCTCATTTCCACAAACGCTTTGACCGTGTATTTATTTTCCACAATGCTCTGCCCAGGACAGAATATTGATCTGCATTTCCTGCCTACAACTGCTTGGCTGCTGCCTGAGGTCCTTCCTGCCCCACTGCCACGTTCAGTGGGGCTGTCCCCACACCCAAACCACCGTTTTCCCTGTGAAAGGGATCCTCAGTGGGATCAGCTGCAGGACCGGGGTTCTGCTCCAAGGATCACCACTCCCTGTCTGCAGAGTACGGAGCACAGGATGGGGGCAACTGGACAAAATCTGCCTGCAGGCTACAGGAGGCTTTATTTAAGAGGAATAAATAAAAAATAAGGCTGTGATTATCTCGGGCCACTCTCCAGCTGCCACCCAGGGACAGAACGGGGAGGGGGGGAGCGCTTTTCAAATGAATAAACAAACGCGAGCGGATGTGACATGCCGAGGCACAGGGACGGATTCCTCCTCTCTTCCTGGCCAGATAACCCCGTTATTGGCACGGCGTTGGGGATTAGGAGAGAGGAGGAAAGCAGGAAAACAGCAAATATGGGAAAAGGGGAAAAAAACACCCCTTGGAGAAGCCACGGGAGCGAGGAGGCTGCGTCCAGCGCCAGCCTATTCATCCCGCACGCTCCGCACTGCCAGGGCTGGGGATGAATGGGATTTACTGCCCATTAAAATAAAGCCCTTTCTGTAGTTTATAAACAATGTCTCTGCTCGGTGGGAGGCTGGACATTTTAGTTCATTAAGCAGCAAATAATCTCTGTCGCTTTTTTATTTTTAAGTTTATTTACACCTAGGGTTGGGCTTTTTTATCCTTTCCTCCTCCTCCTCTTCCTCCCCACCTCAACCAGGAGCCGAATTCTTCTCCAGGCCCCGAGCTTGCTCCTCCTGTGGCCACAGGCCAAGCCACAGAAATAATCCTGCTTATGTATCAAAAATGTTCCTTACAGGAAAAAGAAATTTCTATCTGCCTAAACCCCGGGCGTGGCTGAGGGAGGTGCTGGGGCAGCACTGCTGGGCACAGAAGGAGACTCAGCAGCCATCCTGGGAATAGAACTGGGCCTTGGGGGAAAGCCAGAGACATCAGCAGAGACTGCCAGGTCCCAGCGTGGCCTGGGACACCGACAGGGACAGGGACACCATGGTCAGAGCCCATTGTGCCAGGCAGGAACGTGAACAGACCCTTCCCTTGGCATTACAGTAACACTGCGTGCCTGCCTGGAAATGCCACCCTGTCTGGGAGCCTTACCTTGTGCAAGGGGACCCCTTGTAGGGAGGGGAGGGTGACAGGGTTGCACAGCTCCAGTGAATCCCTCCTGACACCTCCAGCTGCATCTGCCTGGCCCTTTTTCCAGAGGCTGGCAGAACTGCTCCTGGCCAAAACTCCCCGGCTCCTGGCTCCACACCAAGGCTCTGCCAGCAAACTCCTCCGGCAGCAGAGGGCAACCTGCAGGATGCTGAGGATGCTGACACCAACTGTTCCTCGAGCCTACGGATGTCCCACCCTAAAACCAGCCCTGGGATGGCACCATGGAGCAGCCAGGAGCTGGCTGAGGGTCCGTGGTGCCCTCTCCACCTCCAGCACAAGGCACAGCTGTGAGGGGACAAGGACATGCAGGAGGGCCAGCACCAGGTTTAGCCTCCAGCAGCTGTAAGGATGCTCTGATGGACTTTTACAAGGGGATGGACTTTTACATCCCTTCCCAGCCGGGGTCAGGGATGCCCTCCTGAACCGTGCTCCCACCTCGGTGCTAAGTGGCTCCTGCATCCTTCCCTGCTTCCTCTGTCACCCTCCAGCGACTCAGCCCTGCTCGCTGATGGGCAGAAGGGATCCCTGCTCGTGTTATCTCGGTCCTGAAGCACTCGAGCAGACGGCAGCCGTGCGAGCCATTATATCATTCACGCACTATCAAAAGCTCACACAGTGGCACTTAATTACAGCCCCGGAAGCGCAGGCTTCCTTAATAAATCAAAGAAATAAAGTCAGAGATGATGCACTGAACAGAGGGGGTGGGGTGGGGGGGAATAAAGAGCTTACAGTTTCCCTCTGTGTGTCCCCTTTAGATAACAGATGCTCTCTTCTTAACCTCTCACTTCATCAGATCAGCTCCAGCTGTGTTTGGATCAAGTGCACAGCCTGGCCCGCGTCCAGCCTGCCTGCTTCCCTGCTCCAGTGCCAGCTCCATCCCTCCGGCTCCGGGGCTGGCTGCGCCGGGGTGGCACAAGGAGGGGAGCCCCGCGGAGCCAGGCCCTCTTTCACTGAACACATTTCACTCCATTCCTGCTTTCAGCCACCCAGCTCCTTCACCAGAGCATCCCTGCAACTCTCGGAGGGCTGAACGCCAGCTCCATCAGCATCCCGAGGCTGTCCCTGGCCGGGGGCAGCCCGGGAGCCGCTCGTGTCACCGCAGTGACACACGGGGCATGGTTGTCCTGGCAGCCCCAGGGCAGTGTGACAGCAAACAGCTTCCAGCGGCTGAGCCGAGAGCCTCGCCTTGTCCCGGCCGTAAATCACGGGAGAAGCCCCCCGGGATGCCCTCGGCTCCTGCCCCGGCGCGCACCACCCACCTCTCCCTGTTTGTTTGGAAGTGTCACCTCCTCGCTCCGCTGGCGCGCAGCCGGGAGCGCCGTGATGGATGGGGCTGCCCCGGCAGCGGCAGGACATCCCTCCCGGCACAGCCTCTGCACCAGCAGCCCCCCGTGCCGGGCTCTGCCCCCCCGGGAATGGGGGTGCCAGGAATGCCCGGGTGCTCTTACCCGCCTGCAAACGTGCGGCGCTGCCCGGGACCTGAGCGCAGACAAAGCCACTGAGAAATTCCCGTTGCTCCTAATCCCCCAATAGCACAAAAATAATGGAGCATTATCTCATCAGGCTTTAACCCACTAATTACCCCGGGGATGGCTTAATAAGGAAGGGACACCCACCTGCCAGAGGCAGCCTAAGCCTGTCTGCTGGCCAGTTATACAACAGCACGTTGGGCATCCTTCAGCCCTCCCAGACCACGCTGGGACAGGGAAGCAGGAACAGCCCTGTTCCCAACCTGGGGGATGTCTGAGAGAGACCAAATACCCAAATACCCATAACTGCTTCCCCAGAGCACAACATGTCACTGCCCCGAACATCCCCGTGGACCCAGCCAGGAGAAGGCAAGTGGGAGTCTGCTCCCAAACTCCCCAAAACAGCCCCAAAATCTCAGGGGCTCGGTGGAGGGAAGCACCTGCTCGCAGGCTCTCCACACCACCCTGCCCTCTCCAGCTCATCCCACATCCATCCTGATCCTCCAAGGGACAGTGTGGGGAGCAGGCTCTGAGATGGGTTTAAACCCTGTCCTGGCAGCTTGGCCTGCCAGTGCCAGGGGCTGCTCCTAAGCCCCCTGGCAAGACCAACATCACCTCACCACAAGAGCCCAAATCACGAGCAGCTTCAGCAAATCTTAGCCAGGGCTCCCCACGAGCCCACGTGTCCCACTCAGTGAACGGAGCTGGAGCGTGAAAAGTGAGCTGGGCAGTGGGGAGGGCTTGGGTTACAGCTGGGAACAGCCACGGCGGGGCTGGAGAGGGCTCTGACAGCTCCTGGCTGCTCCCTGGGCAGCGATATCTCCAGATCTCTTACAAATAAATATCATTGCTCATTATCTCGGCATTAAAGTTACATGCTGGGCGAGATGGGCACTGAGCTTTCTCTCGCTAATCTAAAACGGATGCCAGCGCTTCCATTATTAATCTCCCAGGTCCCTGCTGCTCCGTCACTGCCAGCTCTGCCACTGCCACCCCATGTCCCCACAGGACAGTGGAGCAGCTCAGCAGCCTCTCTGTTCACACGTGGCCTGGCAGCTTCACACCCCAGCTCCTGGCAGGGGTAAAGCCTCCCCCAGTGCCAGGGCTTGGAGTTTCCTGAGGTTTGCCTTTGCTGAACCCATTTCCACAGGGTAAGATGAGCAAGGGGCAGTGGGGACAGTGGAGGTTCCCCACTCCTGGGGGTGCAAGGATGCACAAGAGCATCAAATCTTCAGCTTGACAAGGCTGGTGCCCGCAGACCTGCTAAATGTGAAGCCCCAGGGAAAATCCCTGCAAGAAAATCTCCTGGCACAAACAAAACCGAGACCAAAACCCCTTGGTGGTTGTGCTCAGCCCAGGAGCAGCATCCCACTGCCACAGACCAGATCCCAGGCTGGGAGCACGTGCCTTGCAAGGCACCGATGGGTTTGACACCCACATCCTGCCGTATCCCAGGCTCCTGCTCCAGCCTGGCATGGAGCTGAGCTGCTGCAGGATGTGGCAGGGCACTGCCCTTGCTGCCCACACATGGCACCAGCCGCTTCCTGCGACGCCAGAGGACGGTGAGTCACCGGCACGGGCTGCACAACTCATCCTGGCCCTGCCTGCAGCTGCAGGGGCACGGCTGCAATCCAGGGCCCAGCAGCAGCTTCAGGGCAGGGATGGATGGCACAGCCATGGGAGATGGGCTTGGCCCTGCTGCTGACAGCACAGGGCAGCCCCGATGCCCAGAGAGATCAAACCAGACTGCTAAACATTGGTCTGGTATAGAGAGAATGGCCCAAAGTTTCAACACAGGAAGTTTCCTTCCTCTGACCACACACAGATGGACCAGGAGAGAAACAGAAGCAGCTTTTCCCATTTCCCCAAGGTTAGTGCCCAAGGCATCCACCAGTCCCCACTGCCAGCACCATGGAATCACCCACCAGAGCCCCAAGTCACAGCGAGGTGACAGCACCATCACCCTGGCTGCTCCCTTCCCTTCATTTCTCCTTTTTAAGAGGACAATTAAACTTCAGCCCTTTCGTTATTTATACCAGACCCTGACCTGGCATCCTCCTGGCTGCTGATCCTTCCCGTCACGTCTTACCAGCCCCCAGCCACGCTCCCACCGTCCCCAGGGGATGAGGGTTCCTTGTGCCAAGCCCTCTCTTGCCAAGGGGGACGTTTCCTGCCTGCCCTGACGTCAGGCAGCCGCGTCAGGGAAATGAATGTGGATTTCAACATCCTTTGGTTTGTCAGCTGCTCCTTTCGACATCCCCATGGTAAACCCCCCCCAAAAAAAGCACACCCCGTCGCTCCCCTGCAATCCTCCTTCTGCTCACTTGGCTCCATGCAGGAGAGTGTTTGTCACCTCCAAATAAATATTTATTAACCGAGCTGCAGGTGTCTGGGGCTTCCCACCTCCTCTGCTCTCAGCTGCGCTGACACCGGAGCTGTGCCGAGCTCCCAGATGTCAGCTGGGAGCAGCTCCGGGAGCGTTCCTGCCGCCTGCTCTGAGCCCAGCATCCACAGAGCTGCTCCAACCTTCCCACTAAGCCCAGCCTTGGATAACAGAGTGGCAGCAGGAGTGGATCCAGGGGACGGTGGATGAAAAGGTGGTGGTGGGAAGGAGCCTTCCTTGGGCTTTTCCTCCTGGCAAAATCATGGGCACAGTGAAGGAACACAAAGTCCAAAGGCAAGCGTCACTCCTGCAGGACTGACCCTCCCCAGCTCTGCCACTACAAATGTGGGATAAAGACTTCCCAAGCAACAGAGGGATGGGAGAAAAATGAGGGGAAAACAGGAGAAAGTCCCAAGCAAACTGCCTGCAGCACAGGGCGGTTCACTGTGGGAATGGAAACCTTCCCAAGCCACATCCCTGGGCATCCCTGATCCCCAGCCAAGGGACAGCAGGAGCCACGAGAGAAGGGAAAGCAGGAACCCGAGATTTAGCGGTCCACCACAATGGGGGAGATGCTTATGCCAAGGACAGCGTGTAGAAGGGACACAGGGGTCCCTGTCCTCTCTGGGGACAGTCCAAGGCCACCACGCCGCCCTTGACGCACAAAGCAAAGGGATTTGGGCACCTCTGATGCCCTTGGGGACACCACTGGGCTCCTGTCCAGCACAGCCTCCTGCCCAGGGTGATGATAAACCCGAGACTGGGAAACGCTCAGACGCTGCCACAGACACGGGGAGCATTTTCACAGTCTGGCCTCTCCCCCTGCACGCCCTGTCACCGCTGTCACCGCGTCCCCCTGCTCCCTCCCACCCCTTTCGAATTAGCAGCCATCGACCTCGTCCCCCTGCGGAGCTGACATTAATCCGGCGATGTTTGTTTAACAACAGTTCCCATTGATCTGTAGCCTGATCCTCCGAGTCAATGCAGGCTTTTGCCAGGGTCTGGAGTGCAGGATCTGGCTCTGGAGTGGCCCTTCAAGAGAAAGGCTGTGCAGGCTGATAGGATCAGATGCTGTCAGTGCTGCTCTGGGACCCATTAGCTTTAATTAGCTGATGATGCTGTAGAGGCCACATAAAACAATGAAGGGGATTGATCCCTCGTGTCACACTATTGACAGTGGAGCTGCATCTGGGATCAGTTTGGTGCCGGATGCATCTGTAGGGTCTATAAAACCAAGGCCTGTTTTCTTTTTCAGGGTTTTTTTTTTTTTTTTTTGGGGGGGGTATTTTTGGTTTTGGTTTTTTTTTAGCTTTTATTTTAAAATCCCATAATGTTAGGGCTGCCAGGTTAAAAGTAAGGGAGAAAAAAAAAGGGGAAAAAAGCCAGGGAGCAGGGGAGTCCTCTGTGGTTAGGGCACATCTAAGCACTTCCACATCCCTCCCTGCCGAAGACCCTCCTGTGGATTGCACACGCCGGTCATTAGGTCATTAAGGCACTGCTTCCAGGTCACTGTCATTATCCCATTTGGAAAACAAGCCATCAGCTCTCCACGTCCTTTGCTCTGAAGAGCACACCAGTCCCTGAACCACCTGCATTCTGCAAAGCTTCTTCCTTCTGTGCAGTGTCACCCATCACACCTGCAAAGCCCCTTCCCTCTGTGCAGTGTCACCCATCACACCTGCAAAGCCCTTTCCCTCTCCAGAGTCACCCATCACACCTGCAAAGCCCTTTCCCTCTCCAGAGTCACCCATCACACCTCCAAAGCCCCTTCCCTCTTTGCAGTGCCACCCACACCTGCAGCAGGGAACCAACATCCCCCAAGGACCACAGAGGGAACCCTAAAACACCAGGATGTCACTGGGAGCTCTTCCATTTTCAACTGCCCTGCTGCAATCAGAGACACTGAGGTGGGAAAAGACCTGAAGATCATCCAACTGGATGTCTCCATGTGCCCAACACCATGTGGGGATTTCTCCTGGGGGCCTGAGACGCTGGCAGGCAAATGTCTTTATGGCCCAGGTACTCCCTAACAAACGAAGAAATCCCAGTGGGATGAGCCCACAGGGATTAGAAGCAAGGAGAGTGCAGTGAGAACCTCCCCAGACACCTCCCAGAGCACTGGGGAATCACAGAGGTTTCACCTCCCACAAACTCCACCCTCGAGCCTCCAGCAGATGCAGCACCACATCCCTGCTGAGCTACAGCTCGGGCATGCCAGTCCAGAAACACATCCAGGAGATGAAAACTCCCCTGAGCAGGCAGAGAGTTTTCCAAAAGGGTGCCAAGAGGAGGATCTGCACAGGGAGCACAGGAGGATCCCAGCAGAGCTGGGGACCACAGGAAAGCATTCCTGATGACAGGAAAGCATCCCTGATCTCAGAAAAGCATTCCTGACCACAGAATGCATCCCTGACCACAGGAATAGATACCTGATCACAGCAGAGCATCCCTGCAGAGGTCAACCCTCGGAGGTCTCTGGAGCCCTCTCTCCCCACAGCAGCTACAAAAACTCCCTCAAAACTCTCCAAAAAGAGGAGGCAGAGAAAACTCATCCCCTGGGCATTCTGGGGCAGGCAGTTTGAAGCCTGAGTGCAGTGTCAGGGTATGGAATAGCCGGGCAGGCAGGGCACAGAGCGGGCAGGGAGGCAGGCAGGGTGTCGGAGCCAGCGTGCCGTGCCGAGCCGGGGGGAGCACATGCCAGCCCTGCCGGCTGACACCCCGGCCTAACACTTTCCAGATGTGGCTGCAGGAAGACAGAAGCAGAGCTGTTCCCTGCTGAGGAAGCTGGAAACGCTCAGAGATAATGTGGAATTCCTGAACAGGAGCCAGCAGCAGGCCGGGGCTGGGGCGCAGGGACAGCCAGGGAGAGGCAGCGCGCCGGGGCCGGCACAAAACTCCTCTCTCTTTTGTGTGTGTGTGTGTGTGTGTGTGTGTTTTATTTCGGGAACTCTGCATGTAAAAGCCCTTAATTTATACGCTGTGTGGGTTGCCGGCTGTACCCAACAAATGGAACATTTTCTCCATCCCCTTGCGAGTGTGATAAACAGCCGCTGCGCAGAGAGGGAACAGAGCCTTTTTCTTCCCCGTGATAAATACGCTCCCAGCAGCTCTCAGCTTCTTGGCTTGCAGATTATTATTTTTATTTCTTCTCCAAGAGGGAGGCCTCGGCCCCCTCACCAGGTAGCCAGCCCAGCAGCAGGCAGGAGAGCAGTGGGTGCTGCTGGGCCCTGCCTGGCTCACCTTGTGATCTCTTCCTCCCAGCAGTGATGAAGGTGACACAATCCTGCGAGCAAACCCCGGCACCAGACGCCTACAGGGACCAGTCCCTGTCACACACCGGGCAGAGATGGGCACCCATCCGCTGCTGTCCCACCACGGCTCCCTCTCCAGGGTGCTACAGAGGAGGCACTCCATGCCAGTGGCACCCACAGCCACGCCAAGCAGCTCCTTCAGGAGCACCCATTTCACACCCAAACTCTGCCCAGATCCTGGCTGAAAGAAACTTCAGAGAGCTGAAGCCCAGGACAAGCAAACCATCCAAAATCAGGGGGTTTTGCCACTTCTGACTGAGGAAGGTATCTTGGACAAACAGCATTTCCTGTGGTATTTCAGCACTTCTTTCAAACCAGTCTTTTCTCAGAGAGAGCAATCTCAGAATGGCCTCCAGGAACATGGATGGGCTTTGGAGCAGGCCCAAGGGGAGAACAACCACAGGAATCAGGAGGTCTCTTGGAGCATCACTCTGGTTCACAGCAGCTGGCATGAGGGGCCAGAACGGGGCTGGCACAGGCACAGGTGACACGGGGCAGGGACAGGGACCACAGCAGCAAAGCACTGATGAATTCAACGTCTCCACATTGGCAGCCCATGGAAATTGGGGTACCCCAAGAGGGGTGATGGTTCCTTTCATTTGTAATCCAGCTGATGGGGAGCTCAGTCCATTGCTCCTGCAGCTCGGTTTATTCAATGTTTCCCAAAAAAAGGGGATGTTGCTTGAGATAACTCTGAGTGTGGCACTGGGGAGACCTCGGCGTTGTGGTTTTGTCACCCATTTCCTGACATCAGTGGGAATGGGATGGCTCAAGGTCAGCTCAAGGGATGCTCTGGGATCCTCCACACAGGCAGCAGGTAAAGCTCTGGTCCAACACTCCTCCAGTGACCCTGGGTGACAGCTGAGGTGTCTTGTGTGACTCCAAGAAGACATTTCTGAGTGCTCCCCCCAGCCTGTCCCCCAGTGTGGCAGAAAGTCATGACAGAACAGGTTAAAGAAGGCAATTCCCCCCTCAAAACAGTCCCTTGGTGACCAGGAAGGGGCTTCAGTCAGTAACACCAGAACACCCCCAGGAGCCCTCTGAGCCAGAGGGGAGACCCTGAGGAGCAGTCTGGGAACAGGGACCATCCCCTGGCCTTCCCACCTGTGCATCCAGGGATCTTTACACTGACACCTACATGGATCTTGACCCCACCACCCCAAGGCTGAGCAGCACCCAGTGCCCAGACCTCCCCAGCTTCTCCAGGGATGCCAATCCCATACGGATTTTCCACACCAGTTACATCTTAATTTCCTCTGGGGACAGTCCACGGGGAATGGCTGCTGCTCAGCTGTGCCTCCCACCCTCCCCCTGGCAATGTGGCTGGGCAGGGGTGAGGGCAGGCCAACGAGCAGCAGCACGGCAGAGCTTCCCATCAATGATACTGCACACAGGCCCCATGGCTCCCCTTTTAACCTCTGTTAGCGAGACAAAGCCCTTGAATTACCCACCCCAGCACACCCCCACCTCCCTGCAGCTCTGCTGAGCCCCAGAGCCCCCTTGGCAATGCTGCCCAGCCTCCCAGCCCGGCCCTGCCAGCATCCCTGGGCGTGGACAGGCAGCAGAGCTGATGCTGATGGGCGTGAAGGTCAGTGGAGAGGGAAGGTCAGTTCTGGCAGCCCCGCGGGCAGCAGCGCCCTGGCCCTTCCCAAACCCATCCCGGGGGGCTGCTAGGGCACAGCTGAAATAAAAACCTTGGAAATGCATCGCTGGGAAGGGGAGAGGAAAGCAAAGTGTTCGCTCTGAGCAGCCCTGCAGGTGCCACCGCTCCCTGCCCTGCTGTCGCTGCGAGAGCCAAACGGGATGAGCTGGCAGCTGCTCTCCCACCACTCTCCAGGGAATGTCGGAGTCTCTGGCAAGCTCTTGGAGCGATGGGATGACCCAGGGTGCTGTTTGCCACAGCAGGGTGTGATCCAGAACGATTTGATGCACCCAGCATGGGCAGTGACCTTCCAGCCAGCCACAGCCATCCCGTTCTGTATTTCCCCCAATCACTGCTGGGGGAAACTGAGGCACAGAGGGACCCTACCAGGGACAACAACCCCCACTGCCCATTCCCCCCACATTCCCCCTGTGTGGCTGCAGCCCTCCCTCAGCAGAATAAGCCCAGCGAGAAGAGTCACGTCCCCAGTGCTGTCCCCAAACCACTGAGGACCCCCAGAGCTGTGCCCAAGTGTCTTCTGTGCTCTCCCCCACGTTCCTGTCAGCGCAGAGAGGGTGCCAGGCTCAGGAGTGCCACACAGCCCCCATCCCCGCCTGCCTGGCTGCACGTGTGCACACATGCGTGCAAAACAGCCGCCCATAATCCCCCTTACATCTGCTCTTCCCTGCATCCACCAAACACGGAAATTCCCCAGCTCCTCACACAGCAAAATGTGGGGTGCACACACTTCCATAGGGCATCGCTCCTCCCCAGCCCAGCTCCAGGGTTCCCAGCACCCGTGGAGTTTACAAAGAAGAAAACACAGCTGGACATGGCTGGATGGAGGAGAGGAAAGCCACAAATCCATGGACACAGAGGTGGGAAGGAGACTGCATCCAAGCAGGATGAAAATCCCAGTCTTACTGCTCTACCCTTCCATCTCCCCACTTTTCAGCTGCTCCCCTCTCTCTGGAAGCAAAACACAGCCCCGAGGAGAAGGACAAAGCCACCACGTGTCCCATCCCTGCTCCGACACCTCCTCCCGGTCGGCGCGTCCAGCCCAGGCTGTCACTCGTGATTTGTGGCGTTAATATTCCAGGGGAGGGACACCAAGGGGTGACAACAGCAGGGGAGAGCCAGCTCTTGGAGAGTCATAGCTGAAGGCAAAGCAGCAACGCTGATGGGGCCCAGGATCCGGGGTGGCAGGGGGTGGAGGAGGAGGAGGAGAGGAGAGAAGAAAGCAGGCGAGGAAGGCTGGCTAAGAGCAGAAACACAAAACTCTGCCTTTGCATGAGCTTGTTACAGTTTAGGGATGGAGCAGCAGCACCTCAGAGAGGGACCAGGACAGCAGGAGAGCCAGGCAGCAGCGGGGTGAGGTGACAGGCCTGGCTGCTCCCAAAGGATTGCTCCCTAACACCGGGAGCATTTCCCTGGCAGCAGCTGCCAAAGCTGCACCGATCCAGCCCCAACGCCAGGCATCACCTGCTGAGCCTGCCCTGGCTGCTCCCACCCCGCTAATGCCCCGCCAGCCCGGCCTGAGCCCAGCAGACTCGACAGCCGGAGCCCTTTTTAAGACCTGCAACCCTTGAGAGGCTTAAGGACAAGAATATCTCGATTATCCGAGCCCGCAGCCCTCCAGCAGCCCCAGCTTAAAGGCTGGGAATTACCGGCGGGGGCACCCAGGACCCCTCCTGGGTGGCATCCCCTACTGCCAGCCGTGCCTCTGCTTCCAGGGGGATGACAAATCTCCCCAGACCCCCCCAGTAATCACCACTCCATCCCCTCCCCGGCGCTTTTCACACCTCCCATCAGCAGCCAGGCATGTGCGCCTGGCAGCGAGCCACAGCCCTGCCCGCCGCGGAGCTGAGACGGTAACATTTTGCTGGGAAAAGGGCAATTTAATTATCCCGTTCTTCTGTTTCATGACAACACAGGAACACGCTGCTCAGACACGGAAAGTGCCGTGCAGGCAAACAGCAATCCCGCCTGGAGCTTCCCAGAGATGGCTCCTGGCTTCCCGCTGGGGAAGGAGAGCACGGAAATGATGGGGTTAAAACAAAGCCCCAGACTCCCAGGTTTTTTAAGAGTCCAAAGAAGCGGGGGAAAAATGGTTTTGTTGTCCAGCTGCAACGCTGCTTCTGAGCTCCAAGCGAGCTCTGAGTGTCATCTGGGGGCTGTTTGGCCACGCCGGTCTATTTTTACAGGGGAAAATGGTATTTTGAAGGGAAAGGTTGAGCAGAAGAGGTATTAAAAATACTGCAGCCCTCTGTGGGGAGATCAAACTTCCCTGAATTCAGCCAGACTTCACAAACCATGTCTGACCTTCCAAAAGCACCACTTAGCAGAAAATTTACTACTAAAATATATTAAATAATAGAAAATATACTCAAAAGCACCCCTTAAACTCAGCCTTAGCCATGGGATGCGGGACACAGGGACAGAGAATGCTGCCAGGAGCAGCTCCTGTTGCATGGTGTGGGCAGGAGAATCCCGGGATGCTGGCTGGGCCGGGTGAGGAGCAGCACGTGTGCCTGGTGTTTGTTGTGACAGCAGCTCCATTAGCGCCCAGGAGCCAAGCTGCCTTCCCAAGGACACGGCACAGACACTCTAATTAGTGCTTTAACCCTAATTAGTACGTTAATGATACTCGTTGGCTGGGAGAGAGCAGGTGTGAGAGGATGGAGGGGGAGCTGCAGAGTCCCATGGGCTGAGCCAGGTCGGTCCCAGACCCCCAGGTGCCTCTGCCACAAGAGCTACAGGGACAGAAAATCAGTGGGAGGAGGAATAAAGGGACTTCTCAGGTAGGAAAGTCACAAAAGGACAAACAAGTTGGTGTGGGGCACACCAGTGTGCCAGCTCAACCCCAACAGCCACCCAGAAGCCTGGCACTAGGAAGTTCCCACGCCCCAGTGAAACTCTGGTGACAATCCCAGAGGTGAGCTGGCACGTCCTGGGCACAGGAGAGATTACCTGGCAGCCTGGCTCACAAACAGGTGACAAACAGCGAGCTCTCTGCCCACTCAGGAGGGCTGGCAGTGGCATTTTGGGGACAGCAGATGACGGGCTGTGCCGCAGAGCCACAGCAACGTGAGGGAGCCCCGGGAGCTTCCCTGAAGGGCTCCCTTAAAAATCAATTTGCACTCTCACGGGTCCTCTGGTTCACCCTTCCCTCCCTTTCCCCCCTTCCAGGAGCAGAGGGCTCAGAGGCTGCCATCCCTGCAGTGTCAGACAGCAGAGCCACTTGGGCAGTACCCGATGTGACAGAGGACGCCCCGTGGCCAACGCCTGACACCAGGCTGGGTGACAAAAGGCATCTCTCTGCTCGGAGAAATCTGTCCCCCCGCGCCTGCTGGGGAGCAGCCAGAGCTCTGCTTCTTGCAGGGCCAACCAGCTGTGCATCAGCAGCTCCATCCACCCTCTCCTCTCCTCCTGCTGCCGGGGAAGGACGGGTTCAGCTGCCCCTGCACTGCCCCGGCCCCAGGCAGGTGCTCAGCAGGGCAGCCAGGGCAGCCAGGGGCAGGTCAGCACCTCATGGCCTGGGCTGGCTGGTGCACAGCTCACATTAACCAGCTCTGGTGGACACTGGAACAGCTCTGGTGTACGCTGGAACAGCTCTGGTGGATGCTGAACAGCTCTGGTGGATGCTGGAACAGCTCTGGTGGATGCTCAGGACAGCTCTGGTGGATGCTGAACAGCTCTGGTGGATGCTGAACAGCTCTGGTGGATGCTCAGGACAGCTCTGGTGGATGCTGAACAGCTCTGGTGGATGCTCAGGACAGCTCTGGTGGATGCTGAACAGCTCTGGTGGACACTGGAACAGCTCTGGCAGATGCTCAGGACAGCTCTGGTGGATGCTGAACAGCTCTGGTGGATGCTCAGGACAGCTCTGGTGGATGCTGAACAGCTCTGGTGGATGCTCAGGACAGCTCTGGTGGATGCTCAGGACAGCTCTGGTGGATGCTCAGGACAGCCACAGCAGGGAATGCCCCGCCTGGGCACACCTGCCCGCTGTGACAGTGCAGTACCACGGGGGGACAGGCCCTGTGACCGCCAGCTGACCCCCCTGAGCTGGCTCGGGGTCAGAGTGACCCCACACCTGAGCTGGTGGCCAGGGGCACTGGCAGTGCAGCTCCACCTGCTCCCTGCCCTGCAGCACAGGAGCCTTTCCTGGCCTCCCCATGGCTCCGGCATCATCGGGGCCACCCCCACGCCCAGGCTGAAGCCAAACCACTCCGAAGTGCACCTCCCACCCCTCCACCTCCTCTCCCTCAGCGTTTGCAGATGGGCTTTACTCATCCCCCAGCCCGGAGCTGGCTCCAGCCCTGCTGTACAGCCACAGCCACGCTCGTCCCTAGGAGTGTCTGAATGGGAAATGAGCAACAGGAGTCCAGACTTCAAGGCTGGCGGCTTTAGATGTCATTTGGGTTGTTTTTTCTTAATCAGATCCATTGTCAACCCACAAAAATGTGCCTCTGACACCCTGGGGATGCGTATTCCTGACGCTGTCTCGGGAGCACAGAAATGCAGATGATTCAGCTCCAAAATTATCGGCAGTGGGATGAGATGCAAGCCTCCAAGCAGATCCCTGGCTATTCCTGGGCAAAAGCTCAAAGCCGCCCTTGCATCTCTCTCTCCTCCTCTTGAAATCAGAACAGAGAATATAATTCCATATTCCCTTATTTTTCGCTGTGAATACATTCTGGTCTCTGCCAGCCCTGCAGGAAGGGAATGGAGCTGGAGCTCCTGGGCCATGGCTTTGCTGGCTGGCATCCCTGCGTGCCAGCAGTGCCAGGAAGGACAAACACGACCCCGAGCACGACCCCGTTGGCCTTTCCCATCTGCCAGGAGGGCTTGTCCCGACTCCTGCCGGGCTCGGGCGACGGCGCGGTGCTGCCGCTGCTATTTTCTCCTTGTTTTCCTAGACATTGACACTTCCTCCCTGCACCCACAGGACGGTTTCCAGGCTTCAATTCTCTTCCCTATGGCAACAAAAACCCAGCCAGGAAACCTCAACCCACTAGCTCAACACTCTGGCAGGGGAGGGAGGTGGGGGAAGCTCCAGCCCCTCTGGGCTGGTCACTCCAGCTCGACACAAAACTATTTGAAAGCAAAACTTTGGTGACAGTTACAAAACAAACTCGCTACAGGCGTGGTTCACCTGGGTCTAAGTGTCACCAAACCCCAGGCAAGCAGGGGGACACCAGGAGAAGGATGGGATTTGCAGAAATCCCTGTGGCACGTCCACCCCAGCCCAGATTCTCTCAGATGCTGCACTTGAGCACTGGATTGATCCAGCCTGCAGCTCCCCTGCTCCAACAGCCCATCCCAGGGATGCTGCTCCCAGGGATGATGCACACACTGCTCCTAAAATACCCAAATTGTCAGGGAAAGGCCAGAGCAAGAAGAGGAAACGGGGAGGAAGGATGAGAGAGCAAACAAATCGTATCAACTCAAATCAAAGCAGGCCACGGAAATGATTACGCTTAAGCTTTTCACGCCTGGTTAATTTTTTTATTATTCAAACAAACTCCTGGTTTTGTTTTGCCTCCTTGAAGGAAGAAGCAGAGAGGGGAGAGAGCTCCTCCAGCAACCCCAGATAATAACCAGGGTGAAAAAAGGCTTCCTGATCCAACAATGGGAGACAATTAGCACGAGCTGAGGTGCAGGAGCATCTTTAACCTAGCCCGCCTTGTCAAAACAAAACCAGAAACACTTTGTGGGGAAAAGGGCTGAAATTAGGGATTTATTTGGGGTGGGAAGGCCACACACCCCGGCACTGCATCGCTCACTTTGCTGCCACAGCAAAAGACATCTTGGGATCTCTGGGGAAAACCAGGCCAGGGATGGGACCCAAGGATGCCCAGCGAGTCTGAGCAGTGAGGACACGGTGCAGCAGGCAGGATGTGACCCTGAGGTGGCCGCTGGGCTCACAACCCCACTCCCATCTCTATTTTCAGCTGTGTCTCTCTCTGCTCGGGAACTTCAGTGTCTTTGCTTTTTCCCTGTGCAGGTCCCACAAAACCACCCACCGGCCTTAGGAGGATTTTCTCCCTCCAGGACAATTCTTCAAGGCCAACAGAGGGATGAAGCCCTTCCAAACCCACCAAGGGGCAGCTGAGATGCTTCTCCAGCTGCTCAGCCCGAGGAGGAGCAGCCTCTCCCCCTCTCCAGCCGCTGCTCCTTTAACTGCTCCGTCAGAGAAAACACCCGCGCTGCAAATCCAACCGTGCGTCATTCAGCTCTCATTTTGATTGTTAAAAATTCATTAATGAGAGCAGATTGGTATTATATCGCTGCCTTAATTAAAGAGGGCTACGGAACAGCATTTTAAATAGCAATGTCATTTTCTAATTGACACAGCTACATTATAAAGAAAAATACTTAAACAGAACTTGAAACCGAGCCGGTTTCTTCTGATGGCAGAGCTCATTTTGGCTTCAATTTTTAATCTGCTCGTAAAATATTTATGGGAAAGGGAAGGGATAATGTTTCTCCAGGTGTACAGTTCCCCTCCTCCTGCCCAGGCCCCAGGGAGGCTGGCGAGGGAGGAAGGCTCCAGCATCCAGGGAAGCTGCTCCTCCATCCCCCTCATGCAGGATCCCATGGCTGCATGCCTTCCTAAGCCCCAGGAGACTGGGAGACCCCAAGCCCTGCTCCACCTGCATCCTTGCAGTTAAATCCCACTGGAGTTGAGTGGAAAATGTGCTTTTTTTTGCTGTTTTTCCTGGGTGCAGCATTTCTTCCCCACCAAGGGCAGAGGGATGACAGGGAAAAGCACATCTGTGCCTGAGGCGGGTTCCAGAACTGGCTGTGTCGCTGTGGGTTTGCTGGGGAGGCACAGGGATGTGGGATGGGGATGCAGGACAGCTCAGGCCAAAAGCATCCCATGTCCGGCCACGTTCAGACACCGGATCTCCCCCTCTCACACGCAGACACTCAACACCTTCCTCCCCTTTTTAACGTGTTTCATCCACAAACTCCCTACATCCAACAGCTAACTCCACGCATTTAAGAGCACAGATTACTCCTGTTTTCCATTTAGGAAAAAATCTGGTCACCACCTCAAGCAAATCAGGGAAGAAAACAGCTCCGTACGCCTGGACGTGAATTCCTTCGCGAGGCGGCGCGTCCCCCTCTCCCCACCCCGCACGCAGCAGTCTGGGAAAGCAGCCCCTGCTCACGCCAGCAGGAGATTTTTCCACCAGCATTAGTGGAAATTAGTGGCATTAGTCCACGCCTGCGTTTTGCCAGCCAGCCGGGGTGAGCTCATTGCAAAGCCGCCCGCACGCCAAGCCCATTGAAACCGGTAGCACCGCGCTTTGGCCACCGCGCTCAGAACAAGCACGAGGGCAGGGTGAGCCAGAGGACAGGTTGCTCAGAGGCTTAAACTCTGGATCTAACTCTCACTAGCATTCCAGATGACCTTCCAGATCCTAGAGGCACCCTCCGCCCTGCCTCAGTTTCCCTTCTTGCCCGCTCCCTTTTTCCAGGCGCTTCTATGGCATCCCCGGCCTGAGGGGTGCGGGGACTGGGGGGATGCTCCATCCAGCCCTGGGGATTTGGAGCATCTCTCACCCTCTTCCTGTCCACAACAACTTCCAAAAGCAAAACACCAGCAGCCCGCAGGGTGGCTTGGCACGGCTGTGCTGTTTTGACAAGATTTGGAAAACCAGCAAAAAGGGAAACATCAACTTCTCGGCGCCTCCTTCTCCCTCGCTCTCCGAGGGAGGGCTGCTCACCTCCATACCCCATGGATGCCCATGGGAAGCAAAGAGCAGGAGCTGGCACCACACAGGATGAGCCCAGGGAGGTGGCAACACACCCACCCAGCTGCTGGAGGGTCCAGTCCAATCCCTTGGCCACCCAAGCCTCCCTCTGCCACCATCCTTCCCGTGTCCCCTTCCCCTCCTGTCGTGAGAGGGTGAGGCTGTCCAGCTGGCTCGAGGAGGATCTGGCCAGGCTGTTTAATCAGGGAGAGTGATTGGGCCGTAATTTCTTCTGATAAAGTATTACAGATGCTGCATTTCGAGCCATCTGGCAGCAGCCCACGTTTCCTGCCTCTGCTTCTCGCGCTCTTGGGTGGACAGGGGAGAGAGGGAGCAAAAACTACAGGCAGGACGGCAGGGAGGGCTCTACCGGGATGGGAAGGGGAGCAGGGGAGGATTTCCCAACTCCCACTCCTCCCAAAACCACACTGCCCATCCCACAGGTGCTGCTCAGCAAAGGATGGGACAGGTGAAGAGCACATCAATGTCCCCAGGAAAAGCAGAGCAAGTGGGGCTGGAGCTGCTAAAAGCCAGGGCAGGGACAGAGCCCTCAGACCATCCTCCTGAGCTGGAAAACCCTCCTGGAAGGGTGAAACCCCCTTCTCCCTGCCTGCCCCACACTTCAGCCCCAGCACAGACACCGATGAGGGTCCCCAAACTTTTGACTCCAATCACAACATCAGGAAAATCACCTGCACCAGCGCTCATCAGAGCGAGGCAAGCCCAAAACCAAACAGATCCGAGTCCATCCAGCCTCACAGCAGTGAGTAATTCACCCTGAGCCGAGCAATCCGGCGGCGCAGGGGGAGGCTCTGCAAACAAGAGGCAGCTCCTTCGGATTTAGCCGAGCCTGAGCAGAGCCACATTAAAAATAACTGAAGGGAAGGGCTCGCACTTCATTACTCTCGACAGAACTGGGTCTTGGTCACGCCAAGGATCTGCTGGGGAGCCCTCACAGCCCCGCCTTGCGCCGCTCAGGTGTGAGGCCGAAGTGATGGGGATGCAGGGGGCTTTATTTGCCACTTTTCCCTCACTTGCTGGTGCAAAAGGTACAAATCCCTTGTGCCCAGCATTCCCTGCATCCCCGCAGTGCCTCTCTGCACCCCCATCCCGGGGATGGAGATGCTCCAGCAGCACACAGAGATGCTCCTGGCTTGCAAGAACACAGGAGATGCCTTGGCACAGGGCTCCTGGGATGTGTGGGATCAAAGCCCTGAAGTTTCTTTGCGAACCACAGAGAGTTAAAGGCTGGCCAAGGCCCCGCAGCACGAGCTTTATGCATATGTAGCCAATGTAATACAATTATACATTAATCTATAACTAACAGCCACGGTAATACAACATTACAGTAGGTAGATTATCCCATCTCCTGTCATTTATTATTGTTATTTGTAATCCATTAGTGTCCAGAGCTGGACTGGGGTCAGAGTGCAGTGTCCTGGCACGCTTTCACCCACCCTGGAAGCAGCAGGAGGATGGAAGACCCTCCTGCTATGGGGCCAAAATCTGGGCAGAGGTCTGCCTCTCTGTTGGCACCAGCACAGTTTTCAGGGCTTGGGTTCCCAATGGGATGCATCCACCAACACTGGATAAAGCCACCACGGCTTTGCCCACCATTCCCTGCCCCGAAATGCTGGGGCCAAACGGGATGAGGGGCTCAGCAGGAACCTGGGAGCCCAGGGGCCAGACCACGGCCACACCATCACCATGGAACCATTCTAGTTGCCTTTGAGTAGAGGGAACAAAGCCCAACTGGTTCCACACAGCCACCAATTAATCTTGATCGACAACACCCTCCGGAGTGAGTCATCCACACGAAGTCAATTTACATTTTTATTAAATCGCACGGGAAAATTAGGAGCGTTATTACTCCTCTCCGATCCAACACGAGTCCTGTGTTCCCCCACCAGTCACCATGTGGGAAAACATCCCGGCATCTCCGGTTTAACCGTTTCTTCCCAGCACTCCCCATCCCAAAGCAGCCCTTCTTGCATAGCCTGGAACTAAATCAGGCTGGTCTTTACGGGAGGGAAACCAGATCCCTCGAGGGAAACTGTGACAGCTGGAGATGCTGCTGCCCAGGGAAGGAGGGTTGGGAGCATTCCTGGACACCCAGTGCGTGCCACAGGCAGCACCAGTAATCCAGAGCCTGGAGGGACCCCCGGGGCTCAGCCAGCTCTGTTTGTGTCACTCGTGTCACCACCACAGCCCCTGCACGGAGCTGCATCTACCTCAGGAAGTTCCCTGGGAGGGAAAGGCAGATCCATGGGGGATCAACGCACGTTTCTATCCATCCTTACACCCATCCCATCCTGCCGTGTGTGCTGCACGCAGGATTATATCACCCTCACTGCTGCAAGGCAGGCAGCTAAATTCAACAGCCTTTTATTTATGGTTCCCACATGATGCAAGCGGATCTGCGGGAGAGCAGGGAAGGGATCTTTGGAGAAGGGATAAAACCCAGTGCGTGCACAAGCCAGACCAAAGGGCTTCCCCTGGAGCAGCACATCAATCCTGTGGCTGTTCAGTGGGCTAAAACAAGAGGAAAGGTCTCCTGACACTGCCTGGATTAATATTTGCTTGAAGAGAAAGCCCAAAAGCTCCTACTGGGATCACGACTCCATCCTGCTGGGGACTGGGATGGAGTGCTTGCTCAGAAGAGCACTTAATGTGACTGGGTCAGAAAATTATTTCCCAAGGATGACTGCTCCAATGATGGAATATTTCCCAAGAATGAATGCTGATTGTTTGCAAAGTCTGATCAATTTGGGCCATATTTCCTGTGAAAGGAACAAGAGGAAGGAGGGGAATTTCCATCGTGCAATTAAATTCCAAAAATCCTGTCTTTTTCTCCCAAACCAGCACAAAAGCACGGTTTGAAATCTCAGCGCTTCCTGCCAGCGGGGAAGAGTCCAAGTTTCAACCACACTCTTTGCAATTCAATTAGCTGTGTCCTAGGCAAGGGCTGAAATCCCAAAATCTGAGCGATGTGCTCAGGGATACTCGTGGCACAGAGCTATGATGGCACAGGGATCTCACAGCACAGGGATCTCACAGCACAGGGATCTCATGGCACAGAGATGTCATGGCACAGGGATGCTCCAAGCCAGCACAGCCCTTTGGGATCACACTGCCACCAAACCCCAATCCCAGCACAGCCCTTTGGGATCACACTGCCACCAAACCCCAATCCCAGCACAGCCCTTTGGGATCACACTGCTACCAAACCCCAATCCCAGCACAGCCCTTTGGGATCACACTGCCACCAAACCCCAATCCCAGCACAGCCCTTTGGGATCACACTGCCACCAAACCCCAATCCCAGCACAGCCCTTTGGGATCACACTGCTACCAAACCCCAATCCCAGCACAGCCCTTTGGGATCACACTGCTACCAAACCCCAATCCCAGCACAGCCCTTTGGGATCACACTGCCAAACCCCAATCCCAGCACAGCCCTTTGGGATCACACTGCCACCAAACCCCAATCCCAGCAGAGCCCTTTCCGCCTCTCCGGGCGCTTCCATCACCTCGGCAGGATCTGCTGGCTCAGCACAGCTCCCCCCTCCCCAGGCTGAGGGAGCAGCCAGGAGCAGCCAGGAGAGGGAATCCCCTCTCCAGCATCCCCCTGCCATTCCCGGCAGGCACGCTCCTCCTCGGGGGGCAGCCACGATGCAACTTCGGATTTCCCAGGCTGCCTGCAAAGGGCCTTTCACGCATTCCTGCCGTGCCTGCAGCACTTCTGAAGTCCTGTTTTTCCACTCCAGCAGCCCCCCCTTCCTTGTTTTCCTTCTCCGGCTGCTGACCCAGATTTCGTAATGAATGAATCCATGCAGCGCTCTTCAGACTTTAATTATTTTTTCACTTTTTCTCATCATACATTATGCATCAATAATAAAAAAAAAAAAAAAAAAAAAAAAAAAAAAAAAAAAAGGAAAAAAAAATCCCACAAAAAAACCAACGCGCCCCAGCACAATTAATTTAAGGCTGAATGGTTCGCTCCTGCCCATCGCTAATCGCAAACGGGCCTGGAAATTGCAGTGCTTATTTTAGACCTTGTGTTAATGTCAGAATGAAAACAAACAGGTTTTAGGAGGCCGCTGTGCCTCACACAGCAATGCCAACTCATGGATTTCTTCAGAAAAGAACCAAGCCTAAAAAAAACCAACCACAGAAGTTTGGGGTTTAGGGTATTTACAGTGAGAACTCGCCACGGAGCTGTCTCTTCTTCCCCTGCTCCTGACCACGAGTGAGAACTGCAAGGATCAGGCAGGAGGGCAGTGGGATGCAGGAGGGATATGGGAACCAAGAGGGCAATGGGAACCAGGAGGGAAAAAGGAACCAGGAGGGAAAAAGGAAACAGGAGGGAAAAAGGAACCAGGAGGGCAGAGGGGAGCAGGAGGGAAAAAGGAACCAGGAGGGAAACAGGAACCAGGAGGGCAGAGGGGAGCAGGATGGCAACAGGAACCAGGATGGCAATGGGAACCAGGAGGGCAGAGGGGATCAGGAGGGCAGTGGGATGAAGGAGAGGAAAGAGATGCAGAATGGCAACGAGATGAAGGATGGCAGTGGGATGCAGGAGGGAAATGGGATGCAGGAGGGATATGGGATGCACGAGGGAAATGGGGGCCAGGATGGCAATGGGATGCAGGAGGGGAAAGGGATGCAGGGATGGCAATGGGATGAACAATGACAGTGGGATTCAGGAGGGCAATGGGATGCAGGAGGGGAAAGGGATGCAGGGATGGCAATGGGATGAACAATGACAGTGGGATTCAGGAGGGCAATGGGATGCAGGAGGGCAATGGGATGCAGGAGAGCAATGAGGGCCAGGATGGCAGGGGATTCATCCATTCCCCAGGACTGCAGGGGCTTTGGTGGAAACCTCCCAGCTCACAGCCAGCACAGTGACTTTGCTTTTCCCAAGGGATAACATTTTAATCCCTCCACCTCCCAGGCCTTAGGGAAGTCCCTGAGCCAGCCCTCCCTCGGGGTGGGCTTGGGGAAACATCACAGGCTCGGGGGCTCTGCCAGCTGTGCCCACACCTCTCCCCTGCAGGCACGGCCACGAACACATCCCTGGCTGAAAACCAACTCTGAACCAATTGTGACCTTTCCAGCTGAAATTCCAGCCCTGCCACAGGCACAGGCAGCGCTGTCCTGATTTACAGATGGTCAGAATCTGCCCGTCTATGTGCCAAGCCCTTCCTGCAGCCCTGCCTACGCAAGTCCCTTCAGAAAAAACAAACCAAAGCAACACAGGCAAGTACAAAAGGCCCTAATTTGATCATTTTCCTCTGAACTAAAGGCACCTTTGACCTAAATTTCCACCACGGGTTGGAATTCACCCTCAGCTGGCAGTGGATTAGGGGAGAGCAGAGCCCTGTGTGCACGGAGAGATGCAGGATCCTGCTGCCAGCCAGCCCCGGGGCTCTGCCTCCTTTCCCAGCAGAGGGGAAGGAGGGCAGGAACCCCCAGCGTGCCCTACCCAGGCCTAGAAGCACCTGGGTGTCTCAATTTATGTAAAGTGGAGCTAATTTCACATTATCATATGATATTAGAGCAGCCTACCTCTCTCTTGCAGCCCATGTGCAAAATCCGCGAGCGGAGCTATGAGGAGCATATGGAAAAACATCTCCAAGCACAAACATCCACCTACGGCGTGAGCTGTCGAAAGTCACAGAGCCATCCAAGAGAGGGGGATCACAAAAGAGGTTTCAAGCAAAAGCAAACAGTCTTGTGTATGTTTTTTTTTCCTCCCAAAAACACCCAGAGACTGAAGCTTCCCCTAAACACATGCCTGGCATTTTTGCTCCTGCTGGCAGTTTAAAGGCGGCTCCTGGCGCTCGCTGGTTTTGTTATCAAGGTAACAGCAAGAATTATTCCTGCTCTGTCATTAGGAGCAGGTTTCCATCCCCTCCAAGCCAGCCAGGCTGCCAGAGGTGAGGAGAGGCTCTGACAGAGGCAGGAAGGTTTGGTGGGTGCTCGGGGAGACAGAGCTGACCACAAGCTGCCCCTGCATCCTCTGACTTTGTCAACACCTTCGCAAGAAATTTCCTGGAGAGGAGGGAGAAAGGAGATTACACAGTGCTGACAAGCTCATGGGATGTTTCTGAGATGCCCTGCAAGCTGTCAGGCTCTGATGAGCCTCCTCCAGGGGCTGCAGGGAGAGCAGGGATCCCATGGCACATTCCCTGCTGGGCTGCGGGGATGAGACCATCAGCTCACGCCGGACTGAGTCACCTGAACCTACCCGTTCTCATCAATCATTCTGGCACAAGGAACAAGTAATCCTCAGGGAAAGCTGTTTTTGGAGGCTGCTGAATTGTTCTTGGCACTGCTCAGGAGAGCTTTGATTCGCTGGAAAACCCCAAGCATTTTAATATCACCAGAATATTTGCTCACGAAATGGGACCCGGCCTCTGTGTCCCCCCATCACAGGGACACTCCACTCTGCCTTTGTCACGTCGATGAGGAATGATGCTGAGACCAGCCAGGGTCACCTCCTGCACAGAGTGACACGGCCATGGGGGCTGTGGACACAAGAGCCACTTTGCCTGGCCAGGAACTCCATCAGGAGCTGGACCAGCCCTGAGCCATCAGGCTGGGATGAGCAACCATGCCCACCATGCATGCCCACCAGCCTGGCCAAGCTCCAAAACACCCGTGTGCCATCAGACCAGGGGGTTGATCCTCACCTTGTGCCCACACCTCTCTGCTGTGCCTTTTCCAGGTGCCATCAGACCAGGGGGTTGATCCTCACCTTGCCCCCACACCACTGTGCTGTGCCCTTTCCCGGTGCCAGCCAGGAGCAGCTCCAGCCACCTCCCAAAGTGTTGACTTTGGCTGTGGGCAGCCACATCTCTTCCTTGGGGCCACCTCACAGCCTGTTTTCCCTTGGCCCAGGGAAAAACGCCTAATTATTGCTTTTTTTTGCCTCTCCTTTCTTCTATTTTAAGATCACACGCCTAAAATTAGATCTGCTCACACAATGGGGCTCCGAGATTTAATCCCTTCCCTAAAAGCTGACAAAATAAGTTGACGTTTGAGTCATTTCTACAGACTCCTCAGCCGCCAAAAGAAGTAAATAAACAAACAAACAGAAAGTGCACAGTGGCCAAACCACTCTGTCCAGAGGGATTTAAAAATAGCTGCACCTGCACCAAACCATCTGCTGCACCCAGCGAGGAGCCTGAACTCCTGGAGAGCTCCTCTCTCTCTGCAAACCCTCCACTGTGCTGTGGATGCTCAGATGCTGCAGCAGCTTCTGGGGAGCAGAGTGAAGAGCCAGCAGACACAAGACTGCCTGTGTGGGTGGTGGTTACCAGGAACATCGTGGCTTCAGCTGCCTCCCCCTAAAACGCTCACGGGGACGGAGCAGGCAGGGAGATGCTCAGGTTGCAAAGTCTGTGGGTGCAGAGAGCTTGCAGAGAAAAACAGAGAGGGATCTACGGTGGGATCTGATCCTGCCGTGCCTGCAGCCCCTGGTGATTGTTCACCACACCAGCAGGAGCAGAATTAGCCCTGGCTGGAGTCACAGCCCTGGTGTTAACACACCTCGGGGTGTGCTCCACACCTCAGTCTGTCAGGTGGGGTAATCGCACAGCAAAACAATTAGTTAATATCTGCAAAGTGCCCTGCAGTTAATTAATTGCCATTAACTCATTAGCCAGATTTTTGACCTCCTAAGCCCAGCTTTAAGCCCTGCCCAGCTAGGCAGGGGCTGATGTGCTCAGCCAGCTCGGTGCATGCAGAGCCCGTGCCCAGCTGGCTGCCCCAGTGCCCAGGCAGCAGCACCAGTGTCCCTCGGGGTGTCCCTGCACAGCTGCTCGAGGCCATCCAGCCCTGCCACCCTGCCCACCCTCCCAGGGGTGGCTTTGGGGCCGTCCCTGTGGGGACGTGGCCACCAGGCTGAGCACTGCCTGGCCGTGCATGTGGGAGCTGCACCAGGGGCCGGAGCACTGGGAGCAAATTCCCATCTGGCACTGGATCACCTGCCATATGTGAATGTGTCTGCCTGCAGCTCAGCACGAGAGGGGTGCTCACCTTCCTGTGCACCCCAGCCCTCCCTGCCCATCCTCGCTGTGCTGGTACCCGCCCCAAAGCAGCAGGGTGAAAATTTAACAAGATTACATCCATGTCCCCTCCTTGTGTGCACAGACCCGTGGGCATATCCCCCCTCCCCAGGAAGAGATGTCCCTTCCAGCATCACCTGAGGCTGCACCAACACTGCTGGGTGGATGCAACACCCGAGGGCTGCAGCTGCATCCCTTCCACGTCCCCTTCTCCACCCTCAGGACAAGACTGGCTCAACGCCCTTGCTGGGAGTCTGCAGCCCAGAGCCCACAAGCCCTGTCCATCCTGCCAGGTGCTGTGGCACTGCCAGGGCTCAGACCCTGCAGGTCCCTCAGGGATGCTGCAGGCAACAACAACCAGCACGTGATGCTGGTCCCTGCTGGAAAATCACCTGCCACCCCTTTGCAGGAAACCCCAAAGATTTCACCCCAAAAAACTCCCTGCTGTGCCAGCAACAAGTCCCACAAGCAGCAAAAACCCTTCACAAAAGCACCACGCTCACTGCCCTGCACAACTGCCCTTCCCAGCTGCCTTTCCATGGATAATCCCAGATGGGCCATGGAGCAAGACCCACACCAGCAAGGTGGGCAGAACCCAGGCCTCACTACCCCCACTAGCTCCCTGAGATGCCCATGATGGGCAGAGTCCACTGGCCACTCAACACCAGCTCCCAGGGATGCCCAAAATAGACAGAGCCCAGCCCTGGCCACTCCAAACCAGCTTCCAGGGATGCCCACAACGGACAGAGTCCAGCCCTGGCCACCTCACACCAGCACCCCAGGATGCCCATGATGGACAGAGCCCAGCCCTGGCCACCCCATGCCAGCTCCCAGGGATGCCCACAATGGACAGAGCCCAGCCCTGGCCACTCCAAACCAGCTCCCAGGGATGCCCACGCTGGGCAGAGCCCAGCCCTGGCCACCCCATGCCAGCTCTCCAGGCCACCCGCTGCGGGCCGGCAGCAGCCCCGGCACGCGAGACCGCGGCCTCGGGAGCAGCCAACAACAACAAACTCATGTGTGAGCCACAAAGGGAAAAACTCCGTGAGGAAACAATATTCAGCTCGACTCTTCCCGAGCCCGTATTGTAAATAACGCCGCGTACGGGTTTGTTTTATTTGTTTTAATTATGAAAACACAGCCCGGATTGTCCTGCTGGCTTGGGCAGGCTCTGTCCCCGAGCAGGGGAAGTGAGTGACACCCCACAGAGCCACTGTGGCCGGCAACCCTACAATAAACAACGGGCCCACGGTGCCTCGGCCCTGCCCTGCAGAGCTCTCAGAGCCCTCAGCAGAAGCTCAGCACCCTGCCAGGCTGAGCCCGGGGCCAGCCCGGGTGGCACGCAGAGGCCAGCGGTGCCAGCGTCCGGTGACAGCTCCACAGCTGGGAGGGAGGGAGGGAAAGGAGCCCCCAGAGACAGGAATATTGCACACTTCAACGGCTGTTTCCAAGGCACTGGTGTCTGGGGCCATCAGTCCTGCATGCTGGGGCTACAGGCCTTCCCAAGATACTCATCCTTGTTTTCCACAACGATCTCAACGCCAGACCGGCTCGCCCGTCGCTGCTGCCATTGTCCTGACACACCATTCCCATTGCTCCACACTTGTGTTGGGCGACTGGGCCAAGCAGGAGGAAGCTCCTGAAATGGTTTTCTCGCCATCAGAACAAACCTTTCCTCCTCTCGCTTCCTCCTCCTGGTCCAGCCGGGGATGGAGGGTCCAGCCCCCACCTCCCACCACATCCACCTCAGTGCATGGCCAGGCCAGCAGAAAGCCAAGCAGCCCGAAGCTGAGACAAGCTTCAGACACAACCAAGTTAAAAATACATCTTTTTCAGACTAAAGTTCAGCCCCCAAATGGCAAGAGGATCCAGGAAAAATGCGGCAGGCCCGGCTGGTGGCCGGCTTCCAGCACGAGCACCTCCCTTCGGAGGAATCCAGCAAGGAGTCTCGACTAATCCACCCAGGACACACCAACATTTCTTCCTCATATTATTGGGTAGGGTGTTGGTTTTTTTCTTTTTTTTTTTTTCCTCTTTTTCGTTTTTCCATCTGCTCAGCAGATCTGGCATTTGCTGGGGAGGCACCACAGCCACGGGGATGGAGCTGGGGGGGGGTGGAGGGACCCCCCTGGAATGCTGCGTGCTCCTGGCACCAGCCCAGGGACTGCAGGGAGGAGTGGCTGGAAAGGAAGGGACCGGTGCAAGAGTGGGGAGCACGGCGCACGTGTTGGCGCTCACACTGAACGACCACGTAACGTGCCTCAGTTTCCCTGCCCTCACAGACGTGCTGGGGGGCAACACAGGCACTAAAGGGGAACGAGGCCATCGAGGTGGCACAGGCAGCACTGCCAACATCCAGCAGGATGGGTCCCCAAGGGTTTCCTCCAACCCCACTGAGGACTCGGGTCTCCCCTCCAGACCATCCCACCCCACCGCTGCCTCCACCACCTGCTTCTGCCCCTGCTCCCTCACAATTCCCAAACTGCATCCCAAACCCACCTCACTCTGTCCCCAGCTCTGCCCCTGGTAAGGTGCCACACGCTCCCCAGGAGGATTTTTGCAGATCCACCACCCCACTGAGCACCAGGCACACTGCCACAGCTCCATGCCGGTGGTTCCCTCGTGCTGGCTGGAGACAGGACACACATGGCCTTGCCACCCACATCAGTGCCTTACTGTTGGGAAGGAGAGGAGCTGGGGGCTCACATTTGATCCACAGCAGCCTCTCCCCAGCCCCTGACCGGGGAGGAGCCGAGCTGCTCTCCCTGCTGCTCTCCCGGGTGAGATGCCCCCTGAGGAATTTGCACCTCATTCCTTGACACCCGCTTTAATTACAGGTATCAAGTCAGCTTCTGTCTTTCACAAGAGCTGTGAGCTAACTTCCTGCTCCCCTTTCTCTGCGAGGGGTTTGTGAGTCACTGGAGCCCTCCCTACACAAGCAGAGGGTGGTGGGCTCTGCCAAAGCCCCCCCAAAGGCTGGAGCAGAAACTCCTGGCACCGAGGCTGTCGGCTGTGACATCCCAGGATGATCTTCAGAATTTCAGCCCTGGTTTCCCGCTGCCACCAAGGAGAGTCGACAGGCAGCAGTGACACTGAGATGTGGTAGGTGCTGTCTCTAAAGCCACGTGGCTCAAGAGCTCCCTGCACACAGGATGCTCCGTGCTCGCCCACCGGCCAGCACAAGCTCCTCCAACAGCAAAATGCTCACGGGTGTCTCCAGAATCCTTCCCCAACAGCACATCCCGATGCTGCAGCATCCCTGTGACTGTGCCACTGCCCACCAGGCTCTGCAGGGAGCAGGTACACCCCAATGCCAGCTTGGTTTTCCTCCCCAGCTTCCCCATGGCACCACTGCCCCATCCACCCATCCCTTCCTGACGGAGTTCCCTTTGCAGGGTTGTGGGTTTGAGTGTTGTTGTTGTTGTATTTTGAAACATAAACTCATTAATTTCAGCCTAATGAGGACTTTATTGGCCGGGGATTACTATTATTCAGCCTGAGGAGATACAAATAAACATTCACAAGCCCTACAGTCGAAAGGATCCCGATCCTACTGATGGCTCCCACCCCAGCACCCACCTCTCCATCCCCTCTTGGCCAGACAGCTCATTCCACTGCCATCCACCTTTTCCCTCCCATTCCTAGATTTCCCTGGCCCAGTCCACGGGCTGGGAACCCCACAGGGCTCGGGGAAGGGACCCCGGGCTCACAGCAGCCTCACCACACCACTCTGTTTGCTTTAATTTTTAATCAAGTCACAAGACGGGGCGGATGCTGCTGGAAATAAATCATCAACCACAACAGCAATAAAAGCACCCTGGTGGCCTCAGCTCAGACGTGGCGAGCACAGGATCAGTGGCCAAGCCACCACTGTCCCATCACTGACAGGGTGACAGAGCAGCTCCTGCACCAAGCCTGGACACTGCAGCTGTCACTGAAGAAATGGTGACAGGGTTGGACCAGGAAAGGAAAGGCAGAAGGTGCTACAGCCAGTCAGGCCAGCTGCACAGCCCTGTATCACTGGGAAAAAGGGATCCAGGATTGCAGCAGTCCCTGGGATACCTGCCCTGGGGACACACATCCCTCCTGGCTCGGGGCTGCAGCTCCCCTTTCCAGCCTCCTCCAGTCCCAGGGCCAAGGGGAAAAGGGGAAGGAAAATCTCTGCAAGTCTCTCCCACGTAGGGTGTCAGCAGCGCTCCTCTGCAGGGATTGAGCAACGTGGGGATGAGCCAGCAGCATCTCCCCAGCCCTGCACCACAGCAGTCAGCTCCCAGGAGCTGCCCTCCCAAATGGATCCCAGGAAATGAAATTTCTCTCTGTTCCTGCCCAGAGGATTCCTCTGCACCAGGCAGCAGCACCGGGCTGCTGCCACCACACCAGGGTCCCTCCAGCCCCCGCCCAGCTCGCAGCAGAGGGATGTTCTCCCTTTCTTCTCTGTGAGGATTAGACACACTTCTTTTCTCTCATTGCTTTTCAAAAGAGAGCCTTTTTATCACTGCTGATCCCTGGGGGAAATCTTTCTGTCTCTCTCTCTCTCTCTATTTCTCTCTCTCATAGCTGGGACAGTGGGAAAGGAAGTTTTCCTTCATCTCAATCTCCGTGCTGACAGCACGGGCACAGCGCAGCCCCCCGGGACCCTGCGTGCCCCCAGCTCTGCCCCGACCCCAGCGGGGCTCCCTGGCACCTCCTGGCACCACGGGCCCGGAGCACACCCAGCAAAAACCCTCTCTGAGCCATTTCGAAACGCACACTTGCGAAATCCTCATAAAAACCCCGGGCAGGACCCGCCAGCAAACCCAGCTACAGGTGCTCTGCCCTCGCCTACCTGCTCCCTGCTCTCTGCAGGCTCCCATTACATCTTCCAGCGTTTCTTAAATGATTTTTTTTTTTTTCTCCCCTCTCCCTCCTCCCTCTTCCTGACTGCTGTGGAACAGATCGAGCCGAGGAGAGGAAGCCAAAGCTGGGAGCTGGCAGGGGTTTAGACACGCACGGCGCTTTTAATGGGAGAACATGCCCAAGTGTGCCTGGGATCACAGCTGCACAGGGAAACCAGCAGAGCCAGCCATCCCTGAAGTGCTGTCAAAAGCACCCAAAAAGTGAACTCGTGGTTTTTTCTACCCTCTGAGCTCTCTGTTACCGAAATCAGGGCCCAGGCCGGTCACAGACAGGGCGTTTTTTTAATTATCGACCGTGTTGCAATGTTTTCTCTTTTTAGTTTTAGGAGGCCCTCTAAAACTATAGAGGAAATTATCCAAAAGAAGTTTGTTCAAACGGCCTGTCAGTTTGAGGAAGTGAAATTAAACCAGAAAAAAAAAAGAAACCCCAGCCCTGAATCCTAATAAATCACACATCCACACACACACAAAATTGGAGAACTCCGGGCATGCCTCCAAAGCCAAGTAAATGGATGATAAACAAAACAAACCTAGTTCTGCCCGGTAATAAAGGCTTCCACAGTGGGAATTTCTCACCCTGGAATCACTTCCACTGAGGAGGGCACAGCTGGTGGCACATGGGGAGCTTCCCTCACTGAGCTGTGCCTGCAGGGACAGCCAGAGATGCCATCCCATGCTGAGCTGCTCTCCATGGACAAAAATCCTACACTGCATGAATTTCCCTCCATAAATCCCTTTGGGAGCACGCCCTGGCCCTGTCCCCACTGAGAATGGGTCGACCACTCCATGACACAGAGAGGTGGCTGCTTGGTTGTGCTGCTGTCACCAGCTGGGCTGGCAGTGGGGACCTGCTCAGGGCTCACAGACCCACCCGGAGCAAACAAGACTCACACCTTGGAGGGGGGAAAAAAAGCTGCAAAACAAAAGCAAGGGAAAGGGCACATGGAAGAAGTATGAAGATGCTGAAATAAACCCCACCAGGCACTCAGGTGTCTAAAGCAGAAGGCAAAATCAGAGTGTGGGACAGCAAAAATGGCAGTGCCAAGGCCCCTTTCAACCTCCAGATGCAGCTTCCCATAGGTGAGGATGCTGCAGAGTGATGCCAATCCCTCCCCACCCACGGGGTTCATCCTTTGAGGCCACGCAGCAGCAGGGAGAGCAGGGCAGGGGCACTGCCTGTGCCCTGAGGAGCACAGTCCCATGACCCCAGAGCAGCCCCTCCATGCCCAAAGCAGCATTTTGGGAGACCACAGCTGAGCCAAGAGCTCAGGGCTATGACAGCTAAACCAGGAGAGGGGTGGGGACATGCAGTGGTGACCCCGGGACCAGCTGGCACAGTCCCCATGACCACCCTGGCACGGCCACCAGCGAGCCCTGGCTGCAGGGAGCTGACCCCACGTGGGCAGCCCACCCTCTGCTCCATTCTCTCTCTGCCTTCCAGCAGAGATTGCCAGGAAACAGTTAAAGCTTTCTAAGCTGGGCTCTGCAGAGGACTCCAGTTAAAAGTCCACCAGGCATTTTCCCATGGTGGACTTTACCCCGGCGCGCGGCCGCGATAACGCACCCGGAGGTGCCAGCCTGAGAGGGACCAGCCACCAGCCCTGCCACAGCAGGGAGAGGTGGCACCAGGCTGGGAGAGCCCTGGAAAACCTGCACAGGACAGAAATCTGAAAACCAGCCCCAAGAGCAGCATTTTGGGGTTTGGCTGTGCAGAGCGTTCCGGGAGCAGCGCTGCGCTATCCCACCTCATGTGGGAATGACGTCCCTGTCCCCAAGGAGCCCAGAACAGGATCAAATTCCCACCTAGCAGAACCCAGAGATTTCCCTCCTCATTCCTGAGGGTGAGGCAGAGACAAGTGGCACTGCTGTCCCTGCTGGGAACAGCCACCTGGCTCTCCTCTCCAAGATTGTCTGCAAATCCTCTCTCACCAGGACGACACACACCACTTTTAAAAAGCTGGGTGACGTAACCAACCCGTATTTATCATGCTGAAAACATCCCAAAGCTCCATCTCTTCCAGCTCCCAAGCACACAGTGTTCTCTTAATAAAATAATTGCAATGATGAATAGCTCCTTATAATGTTCTTCTTCTGCAGCTACTGACAAGGCCAAGAGCTGGGATGGAAATTCCTTCTCCTCAATGAACCCTCAAGGTACATTCAGGATTTTACATCATCAAAGAAAAAAGGACTGAAAAATTGGGGAAGTGCTGCCAGTGCTGTTCCAAGTCATCCCACCAGGCAGAGAACACCAAAATCCCTCTCCTCCAGCTCAGCCCCATCATTGTCTTAATAATAAAGTCAGCAAATCACTGCAGGTCAATCCCAGTCCCTGGTTCAGCTGACGCAATCTTGAAGCCACCTGATGAAATCAATGCTGAGCTCCAGATCCTGCCACAGGGTCCACACAAATCCACCCTGACAAAAGCTCCTCTGCCCAAAGGTCCGTGGGACCCCCAAAACCAGCGCCGGGAGCTCGTTTCCTGCACTTTGGAAATCAGGCTGTGGATTTAATCCTTCACTGCAAGTCCTCATGTGCCTGTGATTTCCACACTGACAATTACAGGGCAGCTCAATGCATTGGGGTTGGCTTTTTTTTTTTTTTTTTTTGTAGAGTCACTTCTACCTTATTCATTTCTAAAGGTGCTTTGAATTAGAAGTGCACTGGCTCTGCCTTCCCTTCCCACGCAAAGCTGGCTTTTACTCCCAGCCAGGGCCAGGCTCTCTGGGTGTTTTCCCAGAGCCTGTGCTCTCAAAGACTTAAAATTGAGCAGCCAAGGAAGAGCCCTTGGTGGCAGAGAGGGACCTGGAACCTCATCCTGGCCTTGACTGCAGCTCGAGGGACTTCCCAGAGCCTGGGAGAACTGGCAGGACCGGCTGCTCCCACCCTGCAGGCACATCCCGACACCCAGCTCCAGGCTCACCCCTTCCTACCCAGCACTCCTCCACCCCACCGTGTCCTCTCCTCCCTGCAAAGGGCTGCTCTGGGGCCCCCAGATTTTGGGCAGGACTGGAGCATCTCTCTGCTCTCAGGGATGAGCCAGGATGAGCTTCACCCTCCATGGCACTGCTTTCCCAGGCTGTACCCTAAGGTTTGCCTGCCTGGGAAAGCCCTGAGAAGAGCTTTGGGGCTCCCCCAACACCATTTCCTGGGGTGCTGCTGAGCTCCACCAAGCTGTACCCCCAGGGTGTGATGCTGCACCTTCCAGCATCCGAGGGCAAATGCAACTGCTCCAAGAGAGAGACCTGGAGGATTCCTGGAGCAGCCCCACATCCCCTGCTCTGCCCCAGGGTTTTGGGAAGGTGCCCTTGTGCGCGTGGGTGGGGGCTCCAGATGGGCACCTTGCTGTTTGTTACCTGCCACGCAGGGCCTGCTGCAAGAAATCCCTGCCCTGCAACATTTCCTGCACACGCCTAGAGGCCGTGAAACCTGGCCAGACGTGGTTTTCCTCGCCTGCCCAGCCTCAGCTCCCATGGCTCAACACCGGGATAACCGGAGGAGCGCCCGGGTGCCCGCAGGGAGCGGCGCCCGGCACCCCTCAGCCACCCCAGACACAAAAATGCAGTGGGAAAAGCCCAACAGAGCCCGATGGCCTCTGATTTCCACAGAACAAACCTGCCCCACAGGTGAGGCACAAAGAGGGAGCAACCTGCCAGAAGGGAATTGCTGGTTTTTCCCCCCTCGGAGAGGAGGGTGACACTCCAAGGTGAAGCACCAGGGCACGGCAGCACCGCTACCAAAACACAGCTCCAAACACTGCCAAAAACCCCTTAGCCAACGAAATCTGTGTCTCCCAACCTTACAAGAAGGGTGTAATTCGGGGTGCCAGCATCAGCCACCCCAAACTGCTCTCTGGGGGTCCTGCTCCCAGCAAGTCCCGGCTCTGAGCCGCTGTTGAAAGGCTCCCACATTTGCACACAAGAGCCACCCGCTGGCCTGGGGCCAGGCTATCTCCAGCTGGGATCAGCTAAGCCTTCCTAAGTGCTTAAATAGGGGCCTGCAGGTAATTGTCCCAGGAGCCTCAACTCTTCCTGGAGCCCCTCTGAGGTCAGACTCTGATGAGGAGCACAAGGAGGTGCCAGCCTGAGAGGGACCAGCCACCAGCCCTGCCACAGCAGGGAGAGGTGGCACCAGGCTGGGAGAGCCCTGGAAAACCTGCACAGGACAGAAATCTGCAAACCAGCCCCAAGAGCAGCATTTGGGGGTTTGGCTGTGCAGAGCGTTCCGGGAGCAGCGCTGTGCTATCCCACCTCATGTGGGAATGACTTCCCTGCCCCCAAGGAGCCCAGAACAGGATCAAATTCCCACCTAGCAAAACCCAGAGATTTCCCTCCTCATTCCTGAGGGCGAGGCAGAGACAAGTGGCACTGCTGTCCCTGCTGGGAACAGCCACCTGGCTCTCCTCTCCAAGGCTGTCTGCAAGCATGGCAGTGGAGAGGACGCGGATTTAGGGCAGCACAGGTCCCTGCATCCTGCCCTTCGAGCCCTATTCCCGACTGCAGCGCTTCCCAGGATCTGCCTGGGCATCCTGTAAATTAATCCCACGGCAGGGCTGGGGAGAGCAGCCTGTAAAGCACAAGGCATTAACACCCAGGCTGGCACGGCTGGCTCACAGCGTGCCCAAGCAGCCAACCACAATTTGCTTAGGGGTGCAGAAAGTTTTGGTTTGCCCCGGCAGGAAGGGAGCCTGGGTGGCCTCTGTAGGTACAGGAAACCCCTTTCTATCACGCACATCGCTCTGCTTCCTCTGGATTTCTTTAACCTTTCACTCTTGGCCTGATTTATGCTTTCACACTGACTTTTGCACGCGTGCATTTCCCTCCTCCTCCTCGCCGCTCCGGTGCTGTGGAACCACACCAGCAGAAAAGCTGGCAGGGCTTTGGCATCCAGCTGCCCAGAGCCAGAATAATCCCTGCAGGGAAACCTCCTGCTCTGCTTCCCTCCAGAAGAGCTGGGTTTTGGCAGGAGGAGGGGAAAATGCCGCGTCCTGGTGTTGTTGTGCTCCGGGGCTGAGCAGCCAGCACGCAGCTCCAGCCCACCCATGGGATCCACGCTGGGCTGCGTGTGATGGGCAGGCACTGGAGCAGCTAATCTGGGAGCCCAGGGACACATCCCAGCAAAGCCAAGTCAGAGATGGAGATTGTGCTGCAGGGTGGTGAGCCCCAGGCTCCAGCACAGCCCAGGGCTGATTTTTCTTTGCGGACAAGGAAAGGAATCCACGAGCAGCTCAGTCCTGAGCCCTCCAAAGCATCCAGGCATTACACAGCAGGCAGCACCCTGTCCACAAAGGGCATCCCTGGCACCACAAGCACGTGGAGCAGTGCCCAGCGATGCCATCAGAGGCAGGAGGGCATGAGGACAGTGGGGACACTGCCTTAATGTCACCTAAAGGGCCTCTTGGGTGGGAAGAGGAGCTGCTTGTTCCCAGTCTCCACAGGGATCCTGGCACAAAACAAGCAAAACATTGGACTGTGTTGGAAGCATCAGCTTCCTGGGAGTGGATGGGGAAGCTGAGGCCAACAACTCCAAGGCAGTGTCGGAGCAGGGACAGCAGCTCAGAGCCCAGGGGAAAGGCTGGGGAGGAATCGCAGCTGAAGTCAATTCTCCAGGCCCAAACTGGGAGCATTTTAATCCATCCAGCTGGATAAATAGTGGGGAGCAGGTGGCCCTGGTGTCACCAGCCATCACCAGGGAGAAGGGATGACAGAGCCAGTGCACCAGCCTGGTGTTCCAGCCCTGCTGTCCTAAGCCCCACACAACAGCCTGCTCAACCTGAGCCTTACAGGGAAAAGGAGAAAACTCCCAAGGGAAAGCAAAGCAGGAAAGCATCTCTTCATTCCCATTTGCATGGGACTTGGGAGGCCACCCTGAGAGCCACCAGCTCACAGGGCTCCCTCAGCCTGGCACGGCCACAAAAAGGAAATGAAGTCGCGAAGGTTATCGCTTTGGTGTCTGACCGAGCACAAAAATCCCCCTCTGAAAACAAAAACAAGGAAGAGGCAGACAGGGAGGGGAGGAGAGGGGCAGGGGTGTACAGCCCCAAGAAACAGGAGAGGGGGTGCAGGGGCTCACCCCACACCAACACACATCTCCATGGCAGGAGAGCTTCCCGGGAAAATAAATGCAAAGTCTGTTATAAAAGTTTATCAGCGAGGAAGAGCGAGCGCGCCTGACTACAGGATAGAGATGTCATTATTTTCATGCATCTGCCTTACCCAATTTTATTTAGTTGCTTTCTGCACCATTTCATGCTCATTCTGCTGCTGAGCTAGACAATTGCTTTATAACTCTAGGGTGCAATTTCACTGTCTGTGAGCCACACGCACGCACGCGGGGGCTGCGCCGGGATGGAGCGGGGAGCTGCACCTCCCTCCCTTCTCCCCACACCCCGAGGTTTGGGAGCTCGCCTGGAGAGGAGTTTTCTTCATGCATTTGAGGGGGAAAAAAATGAAATTAAAATGCTAAGTCTTTAATATATTCCAGGAGAGTGTGGGGGGAGCAGCCCCAGTGAGCAGCGGCTCCCCATTAAGGCTGAGCAGGATGAACTGGAGGGCAATCTGCTCTCTCACGCTACGTGAATGCAGAGAGACAGAGCTCAGCAGGCTGCAGGGCAGGAACGCTGTGAATCACGCTGGATTTTTATGATCAATTGAAAGTCACACTTGAACAAGTGCAGGTCAGCAGGGAGGGTTGGTCACGCAGGTGCAGAGCTCCAAGACAGCGGCTCTCAACTTGCTCAAGTCACCTGCTCCCTCACAGGCTGTGGGCACCCTCCTTGGTACCCCTATTTCCTGCTCAACCACTAAACATCCCCCCCAAGGGCTGCTGTGGGGTGTGAGGGGTCTCCAGAAGCAGCCCCAACACTGATGGGATGCAGCGTGGGATCATGGATTTCCCCAGCACAGTGTGCTCCACATCCCCAGCATGACCCGGTGCCTGCTCCACGCTGTCAGAGACCACACCAGGCAGAGCCACAGCTCCCCAGGCCTGATAAAATCACTCATCTCCCACAAATGGGGCAGAAAAAGAAGGGGTGGGGGCAGTAGGGGAGCCCAGTTTAGTCTGGTAAGGATGACCAGTACAGAAAGGGCGTTTCTCTTTCTTTGATATCCCTTTTCCAAGAGCCCCCACCTGCACACAGGTCTTTGGGAGCAGGGCAGGGAAGCTGCAGCACTGGCAAACCACTCTCACCCATCCTTCACACCGCCAGGAGCAGCCAAACAGCTCCCCCAGCCCAGTGGGATGCCCCTGGCTCTGCTCCTGCCAATTCTTCTCTGCCACCACTCCCCATCCCTCGCTCAGCTCCTCCGTCCCCTCCCATCCCAACCTGCACCACCTCCATGGCTCAGGCTGCATTCTGGCTGGAAGCTCACCCCTTCTCCTGCCATCCCCGTGCCTCGGGCTGGATTTTGGCTGGAAGCTCTCCCCTCCTGCCCTTCTCCTTCCGCTCTTGCCTCACCACTGCCATTGCCTCACTGCGACTCCGGAACGGGCACGTAGGAGACGCGCTGCCCACAATAAAATTGTCTCGCAGCAGCCCACAGAGTTCACAGCAAAGGGAAAAAAAGAGAAAAAGAAAGAGAGAAAGAGAGAAAGAAAGAGAGGAAGAGAGGAAGAGAGGAAGAAAGAGAGAAAGAGAGAGAGAAAGAAAGAAAGAAAGAAAGAAAGAAAGAAAGAAAGAAAGAAAGAAAGAAAGAAAGAAAGAAAGAAAGAAAGAAAGAAAGAAAGAAAGAAAGAAAGAAAGAAAGAAAGAAAGAAAGAAAGAAAGAAAGAAAGAAAGAAAGAAAGAAAGAAAGAGAGAGAGAGAAAGAAAGAAAGAAAGAAAGAAAGAAAGAAAGAAAGAAAGAAAGAAAGAAAGAAAGAAAGAAAGAAAGAAAGAAAGAAAGAAAGAAAGAAAGAAAGAAAAGAAAGAAAGAAAGAAAGAAAGAAAGAAAGAAAGAAAACAACTCTCCTCCAGCACTTAATTGTCAGCCAGAAATGGAAAAACAATAATCAAATGTTTCTGCCTTCCCGCCCAGCTGAAACGAGATGGGGCATCCCTCCCTAATCCGCTCCTGGCAGCACAAAGGATCTGCTCCAGGAGCTGAGGGGGCTGTAAATCTCAGGAGGCTCCCTCAGCTCCCTCTCTCTGGATTTTTTTTCCTTTTTTTTTTCCCAAGTCTGTAAAGCTGAAGAAAGCCAAAACTCCACAAAAGAGGAGCCCATGAAAAGTAACAGCCAGCTGGGAATCCCATTACCATTTTATTGGTCCCCAATACCACTACTGCCCTTTTATCTCCCGCCTCTGCAGCGATCCTGCAGCTGATGGGATCCAGGGAAAGGCTCAGACAAGACCCAAACCCACAAACACCACCAACCTCCACTCATGGCCCAAAAAAAACAAGTTTTTGAGCAAAAAATCAAATCCCCGAGGGTTTGGAAGAAGGAGCAATGACCACAGTGCGAGGGATTATCTCCTGCAGGAGCAGCAGGGGATGCCAGCCCTCACCCTGCTGCTTAACTGCCCGAATCTTTAGGGTGTTTCTTCCTTGCCCTGTGCTTTGGGAGCACCTGGCACACCCACAAACCCCACCTGGGAGCTTTCCTTTGCTCCTGGGCCAAAAAGCAGCTTTGGGGGCTGCGGGGGTTTGGAGGTTTTGGACCCTGCAGAGCTCAGGGGAGCTCCGTGGAGCTGCCATCCCAGACGGATCAGCTCTGCAGGGCTGGCAGCCGAGGTTTCACAACCACCCCACGCCCTCGCTCCGGGCCCCGTTCCCAGCTCAGACGCTCCCGCGTGCCTCAGTTTCCCACCGCTGTATCTGCCTCATCTGGGCAGACGAGGAGTTTTGGAGGCAAGATCCATCCCCTCCTGATGTGCAGAGGCAGGAGCTGGCACGGGCACAGCTGCGACCAGAATCACAGCCCCAAGGTGCAACCTTGGAACTTTTATTGTGGATCACAGTAAGAGAAAAGGGAAAGAAAGGGGGGGCGAGGAAAGCCCAAGCATCTCGTGCTTACGAATGGTCTGTTTGAACAGGATTATTTTTTAACTCCACGTTAAACAAAATCTCAAAGGAGAGGAGCTGCATTTGGGCTTAATTTGAGCCCTTTCTTCCCTTTCTCACAAGGGAATTGTTCCCTGTTTATCTCAGAAAACACCCTCCATTTTGAAATGCTCCCTCCCCTCTAAATAAAAACTCAGGTTGATTTCCTTGACTTTGCTTTGCTTTTTCCAAGCCAAACCTTGTCAGAAAGGCAAGTTCTCACAGCCAGTTTCCATCTCAACAATAGAGCATTTTCCCAGGCTAAATTGCTTCTGTCTGAAAATCTTCTGGCAGTTTGAGCTGGCTGGCATGTGTGGGGATCCTTCTGTAGGGTTTTTTAAATCCTTATTTGCAATATTATTTCATCTGCTTCGCGCTGCCTTGATGTTCGAGCAGCCTTTGGAGAGACACAACCGCTCCTCCCTCCTCCTCCTCTGTCCTCCCTCCAGGCACACGCTTCCCTTTGAGGAGGAGGAGAGGGGAGAAATAAAATAAAAGACAAGCAAAGAGGAAAATGTCAGAAAGCTGCTTTTTGTGTGCGTGTCAAACGTTCAAAGTTATTCCAGAGTCTAGTCTTTAAATGTAATAAAATACAGCAACTCCTGACAAAATCAATTAAAATAAAACCACCCAGGCTGCCTCCCCTATTGCTTTGTAGCTCGACTGACTTGGAGAGCCCACCTGGGCCTTTTAGGAAGCAATTAGGGAAGTGCTGGGATGGATCCCGTGCAGAGCGAGCATCCCTCATGTGCTGAGCATGCCTGACACTTCTGAGCATCCCTCCACACTTCTGAGCATCCCTCCACACTTCTGAGCATCCCTCCACACTTCTGAGCATCCCTCCACACTTCTGAGCATCCCTCCTGAGTGCCCACATCCCCCAGCACTCCTCTGAAATGCCCAGACCCCTCCACACCACAGGTCAGAGCGAGGAGAGCCCCAGTTCCTTCCCTCCCCACAGCAGATCCCTCCCCAACTTGGGGATCAGAGCCAGAGAGGGATTAATTAGAGCCCAATTAGGTTGCCCAGCTCACAAGGAAGGTCCCTGCAGCTCTTGGCCAGCAGGGGTTTGAGGGATCCCAGGCTTTGGCTCGGTGGAGGAGCCCAGCTGGGGCACAGGGACCCCTCAGTGTCCCCACACCATCAGCACACCCCTGTTAAATCCCTTGCCAAGGGCCACCAGCTCTTGCTGTCTCACTGCTGGGTTATTTATAGCAGGAATGATTTGGGGATTTCAGGCAGCTGGGAGCCTCGGGGAATACTCAGAGCACACACAATCCCCAGGAAAAGGCACCAGGACGCTCACAGGAACGCACAGCCCATAGACAAGGCAGGACCAGAGCACACCCCAAAGCCCAGCAGCACCCACAGCTCATCTGCTTGTTTCTTTCCTTAGCCATCCTGCAAAAAACCCTTAAAAAAACCAAAATTCAGCCCAGTGGCAGGGCTCTAGCATATGGCAACCCACCCCTGCTCCCAGGAAACAATACTCAACAAAAAGGTTTTTAACCCATTTCTTAATAAATATTTATTTTTGCCTTGAAGATGTGGGTGGGACAAAGCCAGGGTGTATTTTCCAGTGAAATGTTTTGATTCCCCCCTCGTTGGTTTTTTTTTTTTTCCCTCAACAGGAACAAAACGCCAATAATAATATTTGCAATGAATAACTCAAATTCTGTGGCTTTCTCCCCCGCTCTCTTTTAAATAAATAAAATACCCTAAATTTGAGAAACACAAACGCTCCCTCCAACACAGCAGGACGACGTGGAATAAACTCAGGGAAGCTCTGAGGATTTATTTCACCGTCACAGCCCAGATTCTGGAAAAGGCAAAAATTCCTTCCCAGCTTGTTTTGCATATGTGAGGAGAGGTTGAGCCCTACAGGAGGCTCCAGCAAGAGAGACCAGGGCACAACCAGACTTCATCTCCTGCTCCTACCAAGGAGCCCCACGGAGCCAACCAGATGTGGGGCAGAGGATTCCTCCTTCCCCACTGGGATGCTCAGACGCTTCCCACATCTCTCAGCTCTCCTCCCTGCAGATTGTCACATCAGCTGTCCATTCCTGAGGACACCAAGAGCAGGACTGAGCATCGTGGTGAGGTCTCAACCCAAACAGGGGTTCCCACCGAGGAGCTCCCTGCAGCATCCAGGCTCACATCCCGGCCCCACGCCCCGGGGATGCGGGATGAAGGTGCCTGATGGATGCTCAGCCCCCAGCCCTGGGCTGTCCCAGCTGGACACAGGGGGGGTTGTTTTGCTGTTTTCCTCGGAAGTGTTGCCGCTGCAGCCCCGAGCACGGCACGGACAGTCCTCACCCCACATCCTGAGCAGCTGCAGCCGGCCCTGGCACGGCTGCAGGGTGGGGAAGAGGGACACACAGAGGTTACAACCCGCTGGAGTGACCTCCGGAGGGAAGCGCCAGCCTCGGACACCCGTTAACTGTTTCTGCCCCCACAAGGCTGAGCCTTGAGGGAGAGCTCCCTGAACCCACCACCCCTCCTTTGCTCCCCAGAGATACCCCGGGAATGGGCAAAGGGAAAACAAAGCACTAAGAGGATTGTAAAAGGCACAGAGCAAGCAGCCACCTGAAGAAACGAGTCCTTGGTTTGCACATCAGCGCCCCGTGAAAGCCTGACCTCATGCACCCCACCAGAGGTGACCCCCACAGCCCCAACAGCACTTGCACCACGGATTTTTCCTACAGTTTCCTCCTCCTGGAGACCTGGCACATCGGAGAGGAACAAAAGCTGGACAGCCCCGAGCAAGCTAAGCCTAGTAAAGGCAGGACTGTAACTCCAGATGGCTCTAAGGCAGCATCTGCTGGACCCCGAGGTGTTTTAATCCCCACCAGGGCTGTGGAGGTACCTGTGCCCACAGCCCCCGTGCCAGGCTGCAGGTTGTCCTGGCAGTGGGATGGCAGAGGGTGACAGCAGCCAGCCTGGGAGATGCCCAGGGACATGCTGTCCTCATGGGGAGCCTCTGGCTGGCATCTGCCAGCAGCTCTCCAGAGAAGCAGGAAAATGAGATACTACTATTAAAAGTGCCCAGCGCTGGCCACGCTTCCAGCCATGACATCAGCAGAGTTATCTAAGTCTAACCACAGGCAGGACTTGGCCAGGAACCACCAGGTTGGCCTTGTTGGGCCAAACTGAGCTTAGATTTTGATGGGGTCACAGTAATGGAGTAGAATTTTGGCTGTGCTGCTGCTGTTCCCCAGCTCATGCCTGTACTGGTGTGCAGGGAAACAAATCCCACAAGCTGGGCTGGTTTTCTCCCCTGGGTTTTTCCAGCACCAGCTCCCAAAAATGACATGAGACTGGGTTGGTGAAACACCCTGGGACCCTGCAAAGTTGGGACCTGGTGGAATTTGGATCATCCTACCTCTGAAGAGGCCCCATGGCTCATCCAGCTCTGCTCTGGTTTCACTGGGAAGGTCTCAGCTCACATTCCCCACAATCCTACAAACTGCTCCCAAGCTTTTAGACACAACCTGCCTGCACTGCCCAGAGCAGGACCAAGGTCTCCCCCTCCAAATCCTGCAGCAACCACTGCCCTTGCAGCCAAAGGGATTTTTCCCAATAGTCAGTGACCAAAGACCAGCACATAAAGTTTGGGAGTCTCTCAAGATAATCCCAGACCACACACCCCAGACAGCTCCCACGGACAGACAGATTTTCTCCTGAGACAAGGATGAGAAGTTTTAACCTCCCCCAGCAGGGCAGTCCTGGGGGGCTGCCCTGTTTTCCCTGGGGATGCTCCTGGTGTGCTGCACAGTGTGTGGCGCAGCCCCACCACGCACACATTTCTAAATGAGCAGAGAAATCAGTTGTTTTCCACTTGCACCAGCGTGAAAACCTTTCCCCGAGCCAGCAGTCACAGACTCTCCCCCTCCTACCCCCCCCTCAAGCCAACCTGAGTAATAACACAATGTATTTTTTAGCATTTACAGCACAACAGGAGAGTTCAGGACTGACAGAAAACACAGCTAACGTACACAGAGGCCTGAGCCTGCCCGGATCAACAGAGATTCGGATTGTCTTCCACAAGAACATCCAAGGAAATGTGAATCCCCCAAACAGCCCCCCCTAAGGTTAAACCACTCCAGTGAGGCAAGAGAGGCACCTTCTGCTGGGATGAGCCCCAACAGCTGCACTGGACACAACCAGGAGGAGCTGGTTTGATTTGGAACCAGGGACACACTGCAGGTGAGATGCTTTTGGCCCCAGCAGCATCTCCCAGCCCAGACAACGAGGGGCACTCTGAGCCCGGGATTTTTGGGGGCACGGAGATGCCACCTACAGCTCTGCCAGCCCACAGGGCCAGGGTCTCCCTGCCAAAGCCCCCAGACCACCACAGCCCTGGAAAGCCTCTCAGCGAGCCGGGCTTGCAGGAAACCTTGTGATGGTTGCTTGTATTTATTCTGCTCTTTGAAAGGAACGACTGAAATTGCAATTTGTCAACAAAACAAGCAAAAAAAACAACAAAAAAAAAACAACACACACTAAAGGAAAAAAACAAGAGGAAGAAAGAATCAAAACACACCAGCGGCAGGCTGGAGAGGCTGAGCACAGATTTAAAGCCCGGAGAAGCCAGAAGGGACGGTCTCGCTGGCCATGGCTCGCTCGGCCGGAGGCTGGGAGCCAGCGGGCTGAGCGGGGACAGGGATGGCAGCACTCGCCCCTCTTCCCCCTCGCCCGGACTTGGCGCCAGGCGACTTCGCTCAAACTTTTCTTCCCCCCACCCCGAGCACTCTGCAATATCACTTCTCCTGGAAGCGAGACGCAGGAGGCATTCGCCCTTACAAGCCAGGACTTGACTCAGTCACCGAAACGATGGCAAACTCCGGCTGGAAATAGGTTTTAAAACGCAGCTAAAAGGGGAGGGGGGGGTAAAAAAATAACAACAAAAAGGCAGGAGGGTCCCGACCGCGGCGGGTCAGGGAGCCGGCGATGCGAGCGGAGGGGCCGGGCGCTGCCTCCCCCTGGCCCGGCTGCGCGCCCCGGATGCCGCGGGGAGAGGAGAAAAAAAAAAAAAAAAAAAAAAGAGGAAAGTAAAAAATTAAAGATAAAAAAAAAATAAACCGAGAGGGAAGGCAAGAGGGGGAAGCACAGGCTGCGCGCTGCCGAGCCCCGAGCAGAGCCGGCCCCGGGCGGGGAGGGGGCTCTGCCGGCTGCCGCTGCCCCGTTCAAAGCGCCGCTGCGGCCGCTGCCCGACCGGCCCGGCCCGGCCCAGCCCGGCTCGGCTTCACCGGCCGGGGCCCGCCGTCCCCGGGGCTGCGCCACGGCAAAAAAAAAAAAAAAAAAAAACAACAGCAAACCAAAACAAAAATACCAACTCGGAGGCAGGGGCCGGGGGGGAAGGGGCCGGGGCCGGCCCGCGCTCGCCGCGGCGCTCCCCGGGGAAGGGGCGAGCGCATCCCCCGCCCGCCGCGGGAAGGGGCAGCGGAGCCGGGCCGGGCTGGGGGGAAGGCGGCAGGACAGGCGCTGATTTTATCGTCCCGAAGCACCCCCCCACCCCCCGCGGTAGGAAGGGAGAATCTCTCGGAACAGAACTCACCCAGCGGCAGGAAGTGTTTGGTGTCCATGGCTGGTGCTTAACTCATGCCAAGGGGCTCGGCGAGCGCGGCGGCGAAAACACACAGGCAGGGCGGGCGGAGGGGAGGGAAATCAGCGCGGGGGGAGAGGGGAGGAGGGGAGAGGAAAAAAAAAAAAAACACCCACGGGGAGGAGGAGGAGGAGGAGGAGGAGAGAGGAAGGGAGGAGGAGGCAGCGGGGAAGCTGCAGCCCCGCAGCGGCGGCCCCGCGCAGCCGAGGCCGCGGAGTTGAGGCAAACTCCAACAATGTAACTCCGCCGCTCGGCTCCGCCGGGCGCGCCCGGCTCCGCGCCGGGGCCCGCGCAGGGGGGAGCGGGAGCGCCGCGCCCGCCCCGCCCCGAGCCGCGCCGAGCTGCTCCGAGCCGCGCCGAGCTGCTCCGAGCCGAGCCGAGCCGCTCCGAGCTGCTCCGAGCCGAGCCGCTCCGAGCCGAGCCGCTCCGAGCTGCTCCGAGCCGAGCCGCGCCGCTCCGAGCTGCTCCGAGCTGCTCCGAGCCGAGCCGCGCCGCTCCGAGCCGAGCCGAGCCGCTCCGAGCCGAGCCGAGCAGCGCCGCCCCGCGCCCGCCCCGCCGGCCCGCGGAGAGCGCTGCGCTGGTGGTTGGTGGTGTTGGATGGTTTTGTTTGGTGTTTTTTATTTATTTTTTTATTTTTGGTTTGTGTTTTGGGTTTGTTTTTTTTTTTTTTTCTTAAAGTGATGGGGGGGAAAGGGAGGAAAATAGAGGTGGGGGGAGGAAGAAACAAAAGTGAGGAGGGAAAAAAAAGGGGGAAAAAGAGGTGGGGAGGAGGGGAAATTAGAGATGGGGAGGAAGGGGGGGAGATGAGGAGAGTGGGGAGAGGGGAAAGGAGAGGAAAACGGGAGAAGGAAAGAAGAGTGGAAATAGGAGAGGGGAAAGAGAAGGAAAAGGAGGGGGGAAAGAGCAGGAAGGGGGAAGAGGTGAGGAAAGAAGGGGGAAAGAGAGAGGAAAAAAAAAAAGAGGTGCGTAGCGCTGCAGTGGCAGCCTCGGGAGGGGGAGCAGAGGGGGTTCCTCGAGTGATGCTGAGCAATGCCAGCTGTGCCCAGCCCCGCAGCAGCCAGCGAGCCCCCGGGCCCGCTGCCACAGCGCGGGCAGCGCTCAAAGCACGATTTATTTCATTTCCCATCCGTGCAGCACGACAAATAACTCTCTGTGTGTGCGCGGCTCCTCTGCAAACTCTCCCCTCCTGGGCACCGCCGGTACCACCCCAGCAGCACCGCTGGCTGCTTCCCAGAGCCCCGGCCCCCCTTCCCAGGCAGGCCTCCAGGTTTAATAAATGACACTCAGCCCTGTAAGAATGTGTATTAGTGGCTTGATGGACCAGAGCGACTCCACTATGCACGAAGCATATTAAACATCCTATCGACCCTCGCTTTCCACGGCCGTAACATGCATAACAAACAGGCTGGGGCCACGCTGCAGCTGCTCACACACGCTGGGGAGCAACGCCGGGCACCGAGCGAGGCTGGAGGGACACCAGGGACAGCTGCTGGGGGGGTTCTGCTGGCACAGGTAGCTCCCAGCGCCGAGCCAGGCTCTCCTGCAGTGAGTGCACCGGGGTAGCTGGGACAATCAGGGATGTCCCAGAGGCTCTGCCATCACCTCCCTGTGTGGCAGATCCGTGGAACGCTCCCCAGCCTTATCTGCCCTGATTTATTCTTTAATTGGCAAAGTGTCTCGTGCCAGAAATATTAGCAAGCGAGCAGCTCCTCCTGGAAAAGTGAGGCCTCTTATCTGCCACCGCCGTGTCCCTGTGTGCCCTTATCACTCCATCTCCTGCCTGTCACTGTGGGATCTCGAGCCGTGCAGGAGAGGCTCTGGGATGGCCCCCAACACCTGGATTTCTCCTACAACTCTTCTGGTGTAGGAGAACACGAAACCCTGCCCTTCCTGCAGGGCAGAGCCACATGGGGATGGTCGGATGAGGGGTACACAGCTGCAACACCCCAGGATCCCAGTCTGGGACCTCTTCACCAGTCCATCTGCTTTAGAATAAAAATTCCAAATCCATTGCAATCCACCTGAAGAACAAAAACACCAAAAAGGACCCATCTTGTGTCAGGCAAGCGGCTGCAAACTGACACTCAGGTGGAGCTGCAGAAGTTAAAACTAAATAAAGTGTCTTGGATCCTTTTAATCCTCTGCTCCTGTAATTTCAGCATGTCCAAACAGATTTTGGTGTGTGTTTATAACTGGTAACTTCATTTGCTCCCGGGCTGGGACCTTAAATGCCAAGTTTCATCTCCAAGTCAGTTTTTTAAGAGTGAGTTACATCCACTTCTGGGAGAAAAGAGGAAAAAAGGAAATACGCAAGGAAATAAAAGAAAGTTGGGGGTTGTCCGAAAAAAGCAGGTTCAAAGTCTCTAAGAGTGCAAAACTCATGGATTTCGTGGATGTCTGTGTACAGACTGACAGCTCAAAGGTAGAAATCAGTTTCCTAATAGACAAACTAAAGCTCATCTCTCTGATAAGGGCAAACACAGCTCGGGGCAGAGCTGGGCTCTCACCTGCCTGTCCCCACCCCGCTGGGTGCCCAAGGCCTTTGGGGCTTTGAGTGTGTCCATCACCAACACAGGGGTGGGGATCTGGCCCCAAAGCCCCATCCCAAAGCAGGCTCAGCTCCATGGCTGCAGCACATCCCAGGGTTACGAGAGCCAGGGCTGCAAATCCACCTTTGCAGACTCCCAACACATGAAATTACCATAACCAGGACATTTCATGCTCCTCTCCCATCAAGCTGTTTAGAGCAAATTAAATTTCTCCCTAACCAGGCTGTAACAGTTCATGTTAGATGTGGATCTAAATGTTAATTGCAGTGACAATAACAGGTCTGATCCTGCAATCCTTATTTGAATAAAACCTCCCACAGAAGCCAAAGGAATTTTGCCCCAGAGAAGGCAGCTGGATGCAGTCCCACATTTCCAGTCTCTTGAAGATGCCAGAAGGTAAGCCAGGATATTTCTGTGATGTTACAAACCTTCTCTTTCCCTTTCCCCTCCCTTCCACCTCCCCTTGAGTTCTTTAATGCACTATTAATTTCATAAGCTGCCTAATGCTGTGCTCACCTTCAGCCTCGCACTTCCCAGGAAGGACTTCAATCATCACGGGGTGGGGGGGGGCACATTCAGATAATTTTGGCAGCTCGTTGCCTTGTACATCTGGTTGGTGCAGGGATGCTTGAAGGTCCTGTGCTGGCTGGGAGAGCTGGCTTGGCAAACTGCTGCTCCCTGTCCCCTGCACCCTTGGGTGATGCCAACGCCCTTCAGCCTGGGCTCCTGAGGAAGGCAGGCTGATCAAATGGGATCGTTTAGGGGTGCCTGGCCTCAGCTCTCAGTCCCAGCTCTCAGTCCTGGCTGAATTTGGCAGGGAGGGATGCTGTGTTCATCAGATAAACAAATCAATTAGGCAAAGGCTTCTCCTTCCATCCACACTCCCACCCCGTTACCTTCCCTTTGGGGCAAAGGGATCCAGGTGCACGTGGGCCCCAGCAGGAGACAGGCACTGAGAGGTTTTGGGAGCTGGGACCACATTCAGAACTGGGCACTTGGGCCCAGTGAGTGAATTTGGAAATCACAGCCTCTATGATTTTTTTTTTTTTAAAGTGGTTCCAGCTTTTCTTGTCCATGACCCTGAATTATCTGACGGGACACAAAAGCAAAACCTGCTGTGCTTCCCCTACTGTTTTATGCCCTCCTGCACAGTTAAAAAAAAAAATTAAATCTGTTTTCCTGCCTGGTCGCATTTTGTTACAAATTAAAGAAAGAATAAATGCAAAGTCTGACTGAGAAAGAATAGAAGAAGCTGATGGGTTGTGTCTGGGTTCCATCTCTAGCTGCACACGGAGGCTGTGACAGGTGGCCAGAGGTGCCATGATGTGGGAGCAAGGGTGGCTGTGGCTACTGGCCTGGGGCTTGTGGCCACAGAGTCCCTCCCTGAGCCGGCAGTGTGGGACTCCAGTGATCCGAGAACCAAACCCAGCCAGGGAAAGACACCTTCCACTCATGCAGAGTTTGTGGGACCTTCCCAGGCTTCTCTTCACCTGCAGTAACCCGCTGTCCCAAAGTCACTGCAGGTTCCAGGACCAGGATCTCTATTCCCTGTGTCTCCCAGCAGAACTGCAGGAGAAAATTCCCTCCACTGTGCAACTTCTGCCTCGGTCTGTGGGTCTTCAGGACAGCACCTTCCTCGTGCTCTCGGGGGCAAGAGGAGCTCACAACCTGATTTTCTTCACTCTAGGCAGGAGAGAAAGACACAAGAAGACTTTGGGGGACAGGTCAGAGACTCTGGAGCCTGACAGTGGAGTTAGTCCCTGAAGAGAGCCTTGCCAGGACTCTCAGCATCCCTCAGGCACACCCAAACCCGTGCAGCTGCTGAGGGGGGTTCCTGCTCCTCGGGGAGACACAAACCAGCAGAGCTCCAGCACAGGCCACTTGTGTCAGTGCTGCAGATTCAAACTGCCTCGTTTTGTTTCCCAGCAGCATTTAACAGGCTGCTGGGGTTTGTTTATGAAGTGAGATGCACATGATTTATTTGATCTGCTGGAGAGCCTCATTCCCACGCCGAGGCCAGGCAGAGACACTGCATTCTCCCCTCTTTGGGGGACTGCTCAGATCAAATCCTCTCTTGCACAGGCAGAGCTGCGCTCTCAGCTGCTTCAGAACTGGGCATTAAACGCTTGTTAGAGACCTCCAAACTCCAAGCCATGAGGCTGCATTTGTTCTTGTCTGTCTCTGCACACAGAGCGAGTGTTAATAGAGTGTTCAGGCTCTTAAAACAGGTTTGGGGAAAAGGTCTCAGGGCACCTGGGCTCTGGTCTGGATCCAGCTTGAATAAATCCTAAGGGAGGTTTCATCCTCTCCTCATGCTTTTCTGGTGGATTGGGTTTGGCATGTCTCACCTGGCTTGCAAGGACAGTGGTTTAATGAACTGCTTTGCAAAATGACTTTACAAATGGAGAGTCTACTCCTGCCTCTTTTAACACCTGGAATAAAGATCTCTTTATTCCAGCTCATCACCCAGACCGGGGCCTGGCTGCCAAAGAAGCCAGCAAAGAAAGCATTAAGGGATGGAAGATGAAACGCAGCACATGAGCTGTGAGATTTACAGCTCTCGGTGGAGAGCACACAGAGCATCACCCATCCTGCCAGTGGGACAGGAGCCAAAGCCTCACCTGATGGGAGCCAGCAGCAGCACAGGAGCCCAGGCAGTGCCTGGGCAGCAGCTGGAGCTCACCCCAGCCTGCCCAGCGTGGCACAGCCACCACCTGATTTACACCAGGGCTTGAGGATGTGACTCAGTCACTCAGAGACAGCTCCTGTGCTGGCCTTCCCCTGGTCCCTGCATACAAAACACTTTGCAAATGAAGTGTGAAGATAATATGCTTTATCATGGGCATTTATTACCCGTGATTGTGGCATAAATCTCCCTCCATTCACATACATATACATAAGGTGTATATAAATATGCAGTATCCGGCAGTACCCAGAACCTTTTTGATGATGTCAATGTAGCCCCCATAAAGATAGTGGGAAATGATTCATAATATTTATATGACAGACATGATATGAACTGTAATAGCCTGTTGGGATCGAGAATATCCATAGGTCTCTGTCAGCCACAAATGTGATTTAAATATTATATATGTGGCAACTGTAGCATTAGTAATATGATAGCTGTTATTGATAGTGGTCATAAAATGCAGTAGTTTTGCACTGAAGAATGTGAAAAATAATCTGGTGGTTTTCCTAATGGTCTTCCCAGCAATGCACTGAACGGAAGTGTACTTTCAATGTCTCCTTTTTTCAGTGCCTCCTCCTCTCCTCCCCCCACCCCAAATTGCCATCCCATTCTCTCAGATTACTGCCAGGGCCATATTTTACTCTGCTGATGTCAGGTTGTGGCATCTCATCCCCCTGGGACTGTCTGGGGAGGGCAAAGGCTCCCTGTGTGTGCTGGGAGGGTCGTGTTGGTGCTTCCTCTGAGAACACGGAGCAGGAGGAGGGCAAAAAGCAGCAAGAGAGGGGCTCAGGGGAGTGGTGCCACTCTGGGTGTGAAGTCTGGACCGTGGCAAAGGGTCCTCAGCCAGAATAAATCAGCACAGCCCTGCAAAAACAATGCAGCCACGCCGAGTTAGGCTCACTGGGCTTCCCAAGGGGGGTTCTGGCACTCAGAAACGGAGTGAAGCATCTGAATCCTCTTCCTTTCCCTTCCTGGACTTCCACACCCAAAGCCTGCCCAGCCAGGGTTCTGCTGGAGGACGGGAACAGCAGCAGGAGAGTGGATAAAGGCACCTTGAACCTTCCATGTACACCAGAGTTTACCTGGGCTGGAGCACAGGAGAGCTGGGGGTGACACCTCTGACCCCAAGGGATTTGCTCTTTGGCCACCACACACCTCAAAAGGCTCCTCAGGGCACAGCACAGGGGCTGGTGGGAGCTGAGGGACCCCTGGCTACAAAAACCAGCCCCACATCTCAGTAAAGATGTCCTTCCATCGCTTCCAAAGCAGCAAAGGTCACTTCTCTGCTGGTTGCCAGCCTGCCTTGATCTCCCCATCTCTGTCCTTGGAGCAAAAATAGAGGGGAAAACTCCTTAAATCCATGATAAACCACTGACAGCCATAAATTACACCAGTCCCTGGATTTTCCCCATGAGCAGAACCAAGGGAGGGTGAGACCTGCCAGGGTGGGCAGCCCAGCTCAGGGTCCCTTGGATGCCCCAGCCTGGTCTCACCCAGCAGGGTCTGGGGGGGATTCAGGGGCCCAGATCACACCCAGAAATGATGTCTGGTGTCCAGCCAGGGAGCTGCTTTGAAAGGGAGCCTCTAGCAGGGATGAGGTGTTGCTCAAAGGAGTTAACTCAGGATGCTGCACCTGTCAAGGGGCAGGAGCAGCCTGGGAGGCAGATATTGGGATGCTGGCTCCATCCTTCCACATCACAGGGAATAAATCAAGGCAGAGCTCAGGGCGAAGCATTGATCAGCTCCCTCGTGTGTAGCCTTAAAAAATAAATTAATTAAGAGTTCTGTTAGCGGGGCTTTGCAGAGGGCCCCACGTGTGCTGGCACTAACGAGGGCTGTGGGGCTGCAGGCTGACCTCTCCCACCCCTCTCCGAAGGGATTTCATTCCCCAGGATTACATTTAAATATTTTAAAGCTAACAGGATGCCCACATTTCAATTTAATCCAAAGCACCGGGCTCGTGGTGGACAGGGCTGGGACCAAGGAAGAGCTTGTGCACAAATGGGTGAAATTGGGGTGAGGAAGGGCTGCTGATTTTCCCCAAAAAAGTAGAGGGGAACAGCAACATACCCTCCATCAACCACATGTCCAGCCCTCCCTTCCAGCTGATCTCTTCCCATGCCTTTTTAACTCTGACAATACGGAACATTTTATAAAAGAAAGCAAAAGTCTTTTTGGAAGTCGGAGTCCAGGTGTAATTTAATGTCAGTTTTCTCCATCATTTGCATTGCAAGGGACCTGATCTTCCTCTTCCCCACCCCGGTGTGAGCCAGGCATTGCTCCAGGGAAAACCATGGGCCTACTTCTGCTGTCGTTTGCACAAACATAAATCAGGAATTTACTCAGTTGAAATAAGTGGAGCTGCACCAGTGTAAAACCAGTGTGAGCTCAGAGTTACAGTGCTATAAAAGCAGTGTGAGGCTAGAATCAGCCTCGGTATTTATGGAGATGGTTTGAGGAAAGCCTGGGGAAATTAGTAAAATCGGGAACAAACAAAGAGAGAAAAAAAAAAAAAAAAAGGCATGTGATTTCCTGATGATTTGGCAAATCAAATCCTCAAGGCCAGCACTCATATTCCTTCCTCTGCTGTGATGCCTGTTCTGGTGAGCACTTCTGCCAGAAGAGCCTTTCTGTATTATTCCTCTTCTGGGTGACGCAGCTGCGAGATGCTCGCTATGGAAATGCCGTATAAAAATGAATTGAATCGAATTAGGGAAACAACTAAAGTAATTTCTTCTCTGTCCTCACATTAATCCATTTAGGTTGATTCTCCGGGTGCTCCAAAGGGGATTTGCATTACTATCCTGTCAGCAGCCACAGTCCCTTCCTCTCCGCTCAAACAAGCCTCGGCACCTCCTAATTCGATGTCTTTTTATTATTCTCCCCCTCTGCCTGCCCCTGCATGGAGACTTCAAGGAGATTTTTTTCCAGGGTGATTGGCTTCCCTGGCAGGTTGGATTAAGGCACGATTTGCTCTCAATTGCGACGTTTTAATGAGATTCATTTTTTGAGCAGGGTTGGGGAGGGGGGGGGACACACGAATTAAGAGAAGGGAAAACAAAAACCATCTCGTAAATGAAATCATGATGTGTGAGGCCTGAGATCTAATGAGAAGCATATCAGTGGCAATCAGAGTTGCTAATGGAGCCTGTGCATTGATATCTGCTCCGAGGCAGCCACGGCAATTCCGGCGTCACGGCCACGGCGGAGGCTGGGCCCACATCCCCATCCAGCAGCACGGATTTCTGCTGCCCTAAAATCGTGTTTCCGAGAGGATGAATTCCAGAAAGTCCCAGGGCCCGGGCTGTAAGTAGGTCAGGCGAGATGTTCATCGCCACGGTCTCATATGGCCCCGCAGTCTCCGTGCCCTGCGGCCAGGATGCAGAGCAAGCAGTAAATAGCACAGAGCCGGGGGAAAAGGGCTCCATCCTCCTGCCAGGCTGGGCACGAGGACATGGCCACGGCCCTGGGGACACTCCAGGGCTCCTCCTCGTGCTGTCCCACACGCTGGTGTGGCGCCAGCTCCGCTGGTCCATCCCTGCTTCGTTCCCGCTGAGTCTGTCAAGGTGTGCTTGGGTATTCCCATAAGCAAAAAAGGAGCTGCCTCTGCAAAATATTCCCTGCATTATCCCAGGAAAATCACCGGCACTGCCACGAGGTGTAAGTAATTCAGCCCTTGGTGCTGGTGAGGAGCTCAGGGGCAGCACTGCAGCACAGCCACCCCTCACGTCAGCTGCAGGGAGAGGCTGGGGGAAATGCTGATTTTTTTTTTTTCTCTCTTTTCTCAGTTGGTAAAAAAATCCCAGGATTTGCCATGAAAACCCCAGAATCATCCTCAGTCCGGGATGGTCCCCAAGGTAGGAGGTCTTGAACTTGGCTCTCTCCCACTGCCCCAAGCCCTGACCTCTGACTGCACAGTCCCCCATTTCCTCCTCCCCCAGAGCCCAGGAGGGTTTCTCTGCTCTGTTATTTCAGCCCTTTGGAATTTCCCTGCAAAAATGAAAGTCCACCAGAAAAATTCCCTCTTGGCTGTGTCACACACCCAGAGGGGCAGACACGGGGGGCCATGGTTACCCAGGATGCTGTGAGTGGATCTGGGGGCACAACCCCTGCTCCCTTCTCCTCTCATCCTGCCCGCACATCCCAAATCCTGTAACACCTCCAAAAGTGCTTTGGAATGCCTGGGTCATTCCCCTCTGCAGCTCTCGTGCCTCCTCTCCCAGCACTGTGATTTCCAGGATGCATCCCAGAATCCTGACTGCCAGCTGCTGACACCGCACGTTTCGGGGAGAGAGAGGCAGCACAGGGATTTCCAGTGTAAACCAGGGGACAATCCAACATAAATATTTCAAAAGAGGTGGTGGGAGGGGGGATGGAGAGCAGCTTTGGGGGAAGGGGGGGTTGATTCTGCTGCCATTTGCACGATGGGAAGTTGGACGTCACTTCCCAGCCTGGAGTGACCTTGGGCTGATTCTCCCAGTTTTACTCAGATTTTGTGGCAGCGTCACCGAGAGCTGGGTCTGACCCCTGAGGTCTTGCTTAGCAAGCAGGGTTGGAATTCCAAGAGTCGTCTCCTGAAATTTCTTGAAATTTCTTGGTTTCCTCCCCCAGCACTGACCTCAGCTCCCAGGGCTTTGTACCCCTGGCACAACTCTGCTCTACAAACACAAGAAATCCCAGCTCAGCCTCAGAGGTTTTTGGCACAGCCTGACAGTGAAATGCCCTGGCCATGGATGGGCAAGGCAGGTAACAATTCCCGTGGCTCTTTGGGAACATCTGGGTTTGCTGCAGCTCCAAGCAGTTTTTGATCCTGCTATTGGGTGCATCACTGAAACACAGTTTGTGGTCCACCATGCTGTAGGAAATATTATCATCCTAAAGAAATTCCAAAAATACATCCCAGAGGTGCATAGGCAGAACAGGAATCCTCCCCTTCCAGACCCCAATCCAGCATCAGCCAGAGGAGATGTGCCCAAGGACATGATTGGCCTCTCCTCGCTTCTGCTGCTGGAGTTTTTCAGCGTTGATGGGGAACATGGAAGGCAAGGACCAGGACAGTTTTATTTCCCATGTCTGCTTTTTCTCAAGGATCAATGATTCCAGGGTCTTTTGCCAGATGAACCCTGGTTAAGTGAGTGTATCTTGGCTCACTCAGGGCTGAGGACTGGCTCTCGCTCAGCATCTCAGCAGGCACTGAGTTTGAAGTTGGGTTAGATGTGGTTCTGGCCTTTGTATCCCTCTCGAGTGGGCTGGGCTTAAAAACTTAGTTTTGGCCTTCTGAGTGTGTGATCATTCCCTAATTCAGCCTAAACACCTTCCCTGTGTGGAAAGCAAGGCTCAGCAGGGTGCCAGTCCCAGGGGCACCTGTCCCCTGGGTGCCATCCCAGAGTGCTGCTCTGGGCAGGGATCCATCCCCCAGTGCTGCCAGATGTGCTGCCTTTGATGCCAGGCAAGCTCAGTCCTGCTGCTCCAGGCTGGAGCAGGCTGCTCCCAAATATTCCCTGGTTCTGCAGCCACAGCTCAGTTTTACCCAGAATTTTGGTGGTGGTCAGATTTCTCCATCGGGTGCTGCAGAATCAGCAGGGACGTGGCAGAAACCATCAAAAGCTGAGGAGAAAAATGGGGAGAAAGTGTCCAGGCCTGTGTGGACAAGGGGCTGTCATGTCCCTGTCCCTGTCCCTGTCCTGCTGCCCACACCAACAGCCCTTCCAGACCCTTCCCAGGTAATTAACAGCACTCAGATCACCTCATTACACCAGTGGGTACCCGCCCCGTTATCACCATGGCTCCACAACATTCAAACCTCATTAGTTTTCAGTCCTGACAGGGTTTTTTAATAACCTGATGAGGGTGCAGCTGGACTTTGATGTGTCCAAGGGAGGGTAATCAGAGATTCTGTGTCTGCCACGGAAGCAAAATGCAAAATAAAACAGTATCAGAAATAATAATAACAGTGTTTGTGAGCTGCACAATGCGGGAGCTCAGTGTTGGCGTTGTTGCTTCATTCCAGAGTGCTCTCCTGCTAAATCTTTTCTGATATTAAAGCTGGCTCAATAGGGTCCTGCTCCCTGGTTGAAACATCAATATTACTAATAAATAGAAATAACAAGTGAGGTAAAGGGCCAGACCAGCCTGACCTGCTTTATGAATTAATGTAGTGAAAACTGGCCCTTTTCCTCCAGCCTTTATAGACTGCAGGCACATATATGAACATTGTACACATTTATTGGACATCAGAGCTTTGGAATACAGCTGGAGCCATGCTGTAACCTAATTACTGTGCCAGGGAAAAAGTGGGAAAGGCCCATTGCACAGCCCCCTTTGGCTTTCAGGATTGCTATGAATGAAATCACCTCTCCCAGCCAGGATTTTTTTGTCCAGGGTGGGTCCCCACCAGCCCCAGAGCTGAGGGGTTTCTGTGGCATCCAGGGCTTCTAGTTTGCAGGGATTTTAGCTGGACTCTGTGAGTCTTGTGGCAAGGCCATGTTTGGTTTGGAGCTGGGGCATTTGGGGGATGGCTGCCAACAGGAGCTGGGCAACCTGACCCCTCCACCCTGTGCGTGTGCTGGTGGCTATATATATCCATATATCCATATATCCCTGGCTATATATACCCATAAACGTGGGGACAGAGGTGCTGGCCACTGCTCTGCCCCCCTGTAGCTCTGCCCTGTGATTCCTGCCTGCTGGGGGATGATTTCTGGGAGGTGTGAGGCAGACGTGACCCAGCTTTGGGATGTGAGCTGATCCCGGTAATGTTCTATCCCAGATCCAGTTGCCGGGAATGCCAGCACGGCTTTACACCATGGAGTAGCAATCTGGGGCCAGCCCTTGCTCCCAGACACAGACACCGTGTGCTGTCCATAATTTATAAGCTATTCAAAATTTATCGCCGAGAACAAACTCCGGCTGCGGAAGGGTTTTAAAGCCTTGTTAAGTATTAAAGTGGAAATATCCGTGCTGGTGAGGATGGGGATGGGGAGCATCTTCCTGCCCAGGATCAGCCTGCCCCGTGCAGACCTGGCAGGGCTCAGATTATCTCTCTACCCCCTTATTCTTCCTTTCTGCCCCCGCTTTTTTTTTTTCCCTTTGTGCCGCTCCTCCATTGCTGCGTTTCTCCAGCCACAGCAGCCCCTGGGTCAGGGGTAGGTCGGGGCTGGCCATGCTCCCCCCCAGTGCCCCCAGCCCCTTCCCTGGGGGACCCTTGGCTTTGCTGCAGGGGGCCCAGGCCACGCTGGCGAGGGGCTGACAGAGCCATACAAGCACTTGTCACCCCGGCGGTGACGAATCGGCCTCGGCTGACAAGAATGGATGGAGCTGTTTCCCGGGCTGATGAGGGGCAAGAGCAGGGCTGGGGATGCTCTGGGGGGGGATGCAGGAGAGGTGCTGGAGGTGGGAGGTGAGGTGGGACTCAGGTGGCTGAGCTGGGGCAGCCCCATGCTGGGGATGGGGTTTGGGGTCTGGGCTGGGGCAAATTTAATAAGTCCTACAGTGGCCTCCTCGCAGAGCTTGGCTTAATGGGATGCCAGAGACGACAGGGTTGCCTCGATCTGCTCATTCCCTGGGCCTGGGGAACCATCCATCTTGTTCTAACTCTATTTTAAAAAAATATAAAAGGAAAGAAAAGGAGGGGGTGGGGGAGAAGGAAAAATGATAAATCTGTTCAGGGCTTTTGTTTGCCTGCGATTCCTGTAAAGGACAAAAAAATGAAATAAAAGCCAGGCCCATTTTTTCCCTGCTTGGTGTTGCCATGGGATAGAAAACCCCCTGTTCTCAAGAGTGCAGTGCCTTTGGGGAGGGGAAAACCCCTCGTTAACGTTATGAGTTGCATCTGTTCCCTGGGTCCGGGTCACTTCCAGCTCTCCAGCTCTCCCTTGCTGCCTCCCCCACCCCCTCACATTCCCATTGCTAATTTATTTGACCATCAGAAACCAAAGGGGAGATCCTGGCTCCCAGCTTGGGCTCTGAGACAATGGCCACCATGCTGAAAGCATCCCAGATCTGAGAGCATCCCGGCTCTGGGAGCATCCCAGCTCGGGGAGCTCTCAGCCAGGGGCAGCAGACAGAGTACAGAGCAAGGTCTTGGCGTGCAGTGCCTCCTCACCCCTCTGGAAAACAGAAATAATAATCCTGGGTCACTGCTGCAAGAGGCAGGAGAGGGAGTTCCCCCTCGGACCACGCTGTGGGCAGGAAGGGTTTGGGGCAGCACGGCAGGATATTGATCCTGCACTCTTCCTTCTGCTGGAACCTGCCAGGCCTGAGCCCTTGAGGAGCCAAATGAGCAAACCTCCCTCTCCTGCTCCTGCTTGGCTCTCCAGCTCTTTCCCTGCTCAGGGAATGCATGTGATCAGGACCCAGCGCTATTTACCACATCTAGGAGGGTGAGGAGGCGTAAAAAAAAGATCTTTGATGTAACACACTGCCATAAAAACCTGTCTGTACAGCGGAGCAGAGGCTCTCCAGGAGTTTGCAGGATGAGGGAATTGGCTGGATATTTCCAATGGCATGTGACAGGGAAGGTACCAGCCACTGCCCATCCTGGAGCTCCGAGGTGAAGCACAGGAGCTGGAGCAGGGCTGGGAGCCATAAAGCAAAGAGCTTCACAGTGAGAGACAAAACAGACCCAGCACAGGGAGAGGAGGATTTTCTTACCCAGCCGTGGCTCCTATCTGCTCGGATCCCATTTCCAGGCTATTTATAACCCAGGTGGCAGCAGAAGGCTGGTGGCTGTGAGCACTGAGCCCCCAGCACCCCGTGGTTGCCAAATGTGCCTGGTTCTCCGGAGATCTGGCTCCAAGAGCAGAGGGGATCAGCAGCCGCAGCCACCTGGGTCTGCTCTGCACCAGGGAACATCCACGGGGAGTTTGGGTGGGTGCAGGCAGCGGGATGGGGCCGCAGAGAGGGAGGAGTGGTGATTTCAGCTGGTGTGAAACAGAGCTTTGGTGCCTGATGTGCCAGTGGGGTCCAAAACACGGCTGTGCAGGGGGCTCCAGGTGGGAACACGTCCTGAATGGGATGAGCAGCATGAGGAGCCGTGCCAAGCCATGCTGTGCCAACTGCACCATGCCATGCCATGCCACCCGGGCTGGGGACACGCTCATGGATCCCAGGCTGGCATCATGGCTTGGCAGAGGCTCACAACCAGGCAGAGGCATCCTCGCAGCACTGCTGGCCAAAGCCTGGCATCACTGCCTGGAAGGAAGCATGGAAGCTGTGCCTGGAAGCCAAGGAGAAGCACAAAATCTCTCTGCATGCTCCCAGGATCCCTGGGTAACTCGCAGGTATCGGTGTGCTGGATTGTGTGTAAAAGGCTTCACAGCCCTTGTTATAAACACTATAAATAGGTTTGTGGTTCTTCTTTGAGCTTAAGAACAAAAGGCTGTTTCATTATCATTAAACTTGCGTTTGAGTTGCTCTGTGACTGAGTGTCTGGCCTTTTATTGCAAGCCAGGGCTTTCAAAAGCTCCTTAAATGTTAATGTCACCTTTAAAACAACAGTGACGAGGCCTTTGATCAGCAGCGCCGGTCACTTGGTGCAGCTGGAGTAAGAAGCAGCCACTGACTGATCTTGGGGTTTTAATATTTCCCTCTTCCCCCTGAGGATGCCTGGCACCAGGAGAGCAGCCAGGCTTTGATCAGACCTGGGTTTTTTGGCATCTCAAAGACCTCCAGCTCAAAGGAGATGTTCAGCTCCGGGTTCCCGTGGCTCGGTGCGATGGAGGAGAGCAGGGAATGGCCAGGTTGATCCTGCAAGAGTGACCCAGTCACGCTGCCCCTGCCTGGCTTTGGGGACAGGAGAGAGGCCCTTCTCCACTGCTTTGCCATGGACCTGTGGGATTGCCCAGGTTTTGGGGCCACCAGCTGCACCCCCGTGTCTTTGCCATGGTGCATCCCCGCAATTTGGAACAGGATCATCTCAAAGCCTTCCCCTTCTCACGGCTCCAGCTCTGCCCTTCACCAAAACCTCCCAGCAAGACCACATTCCCACAGTTCCTGTCCATGCCCAGCCGCTGTGCATCCCACACACATGCCCAAGCACACGGCCAGTGGGGACAGGGTGACACCCTCCCTCCCTGAGCAGGCAGCAGCCAAACGCCCCAGGAAAGCACATTTCAGGTCCAATTAATGCCATCCACGGCTGTGCTGGTGCTGTGCTGGGTACAAGGATATGTTTGCAGAGATAAGTGTGAGTGTAACCTGATGACACAAGTTGCCTGCTTCCAAATGTCAGGCAAAGTTCACCCAACCCATGTGAAACGAGTTAAAATTTAACAGAAATCTGCAAAGTGTTGCGTTGTAATTGAATCCACGATGCGGACGGGAAGCATGTTCAGACACATCCCAAATTTGCCTGAACCATAATATTCTTCTGGAGAAAAAATAAAAAGAAGAAGAAAAAAAAAAAAAAAAAAAGAAGAAAAAAGGTCGATTTAAAGGAGGCGGCTGCTGCTAAATATGCACGCGCCCCCTCCTTCCCCTGCTGCAAGGAGAAAGTTCTGTCTGAAAACTTCTGAGTCATCCTGCATCGGTTTTGATGTGTCAAAATTGGTTTAAAAATTCACAGCTGAAGCAGCAGCGGGGAGAGCTGAGCCCAGGCACAGGCAGATGAATGCAAAGCGCTGCAGAGCTGAACCTCATGGGCTGCGCATCCACAAGAAGAGTCGTTAAAGCCGGACCCGGGCATCAAGGAGGAAAAGGGCTTTTTGGCTTCTTGACACTGTGATGTGGCTTTGTGTTGTTTTTCTCTTTGCTGGCTGCTAATTCTCCCTTTGTCCTGGCATGGCAGGGTGCAAACCCCTTCAAGCTTTAGAAATGGAAAGTTGTTTTGTTGGTTTTGTGCTCCCTTTCTATAGCGAGTTCAGCCCCCAAGGCCTCCCTGCCGTGGTCTTTGGGCAGCAGTGGCCAGATGTGACCAGCACAGCCCATCACAGCCCCACGTGGGCTGGAACAACCTCTCCACGCCTGAGGCTGCACAGAGCCATCCCAGTGCCCTTTTTCCTTCCCTTTCCACGTTCTCCTGGCCGGATCCCGCCCAGGTCCTTCATCCCGAGCCTCAGCTGCCAAAAGAGCCGTGTCACAGTGAGGAGGAGGAAGCAGGAGAAATGAGCTCTGTGCTCTGGCTCACTCTGAGGGTTTTGTCTCTATCTTTTCCATTTAGGGAATTTATTACACTAAGTGATGGATGGAATGGATTAAAAAAAGAAGAGGATGGCCATGGCAGTTTGGAGTAACTGAAGACAGCCCCGTGCCTGGGCCAGCTCTGCACACAGCATCCCCATGGATGGATCTGGGGCTTGGCTCTGGTTTATCCCCTGCTCCTTGCCAGCAGATTAAACCTGTGATCCTAAAGGTCGGTGCTGCTGGCTGCTGCAGAGCCAGGCTCTCCCCTGGACACAGCAGGAGTGGAGGAAAACTGCGAGGGATGCCTGAGACCCTTGTGTGCTTTTACTCTGCAAGGGCTTTTCATAGGGGAGCTAAAAACAAATTTAGCACTTAATGCTCTGAAGAGTAAACACTTAAATACCCTATCATCTGCCCAAGTGCTTTGTTTATTATTCAGAGAAGCCAAACTGAAGCAGTTTTCCATGGAGATGTAGTACCTCCTTCAGATTAGGCAGCTTAATTAGATCCTGGTTGCAGCGCACTGCTGATGAGGGAAAGTCAAACAGCCACTTCCAGAAGCCAAGCCTGCAGCTCCACCAGGCACAGGGCAGGATTTTGAGAAGAGAGTGGCAAAGCTGGACATCTCGAGCCCTGGTTCAAGGCTGATCAGTGCAGGTGACAGGGACTGATGCTGGATGTGGAGAGGAGCCACCATCTGCTCCCAGCCATGCCAGTCTGTCCAGCTTCCATCTCCAAATCCCAACAAGGACAAACCTGATCTCTGGCGAGGATTGACAACTTTAAACAAGCTATTTTTCCTTTTCTTTTTTTTTTTTTTTTTGAAAGAAAGTTGGATGAAAATGCCAGTTTAGGTACTAAACACTGGTAAAGGCCACTCCTGAATAGGAGCTGCCATGGCTGGTACTCCTTGAAGCATAAAATCCCCAATCTCCCATTTACAAGCTATTAAAGCTGTTACATCCCATAATGGAGTTCCTCAGGTGAAGAAGACAAACAAGGGAAAATGCTGAAACACCACCGCAAGGCCTGACACAATAACAGACACGGCACAAGAAGGATGTGACACGGGGAGACAAACAGGAGCGAAATTTATGTCACTGGAGATTACAAGGGCATCGTATATCAGCCATGGAGACGGGCTCTGAACGGGGCTGGCCTAACCTTTCAGGGAAAAAACTCAGAGCAACAGCCCCAGCCAAGAGGAAAAGCAGAGCTGGGGCTCTCTGTGCTTGGGTGGGGAGGAGAGGGAGAGGCCAAAAAAATGACACAGTGGCCACGATGTGACAGCGGGAGGTGTTGCTCAGTTATTAGTGATACAAGGCTGGGAAATGTGTGCAGAGATAAGAGATACCTGTGCCATGGTGTGAGGGGTTTTTCCTGGGCCCAGTGGCATCACTTTGGGCATGAGTGTCTAATTCTGCTGTTTGAGCTGGTGGGGCTGCTCTGATCCCCTCCTGAGCCCTGCCCATCACACCTCCCAGAGCAGCTCTTTGGTCTCTGGATAAAGCTGTGGGGGAGAGGAAACCAAAAGCAGAGAAGAGCCCAGACTCCAACATCCCACGGCATGGAGGGGAATTCTGTCCTTGCTGATGCCAGAGATCAGGAGCAACCTTCTATCATGGGGAAACCCTGTTGTGAATGGCTTTAATAACATCACTAACCAGTCTGCAGGGGAAGGTTTTACCCACAGCTTATGGGATTTGGCCATTCCTATATCAACTTTCTCAGGTCCATCCAAAAACCTGTAAATAGCCATGAAAACTCAGGAACAGGAGAAGGGTGTTGCCCCTCGGTTGGATTTGGTGTAATGTGAGTACTTTGGACTTTGTTTAGCACTCAGATGAACTATTGGCTCCTCGTCCTTCAGCTCAGAACCTTCTTTTCTTGCTTTAAGTGACTGTTTGCAAACCTGTGATGTCTGCCCTGTCAGAGCCCAGTCCCCACTCTGCGCCCTGCAACTGCTCTTGGAAGTGTCAGAAATTATTAGGAGAGGCTGGATGTGGGCACTGCTGTTTCACAGAGCATCTCAGGTTGGAAGAGATCCATAAGGACCATCAAGTCCAACTCCAGGACTGATCCATACGACCAAGGGCATCATCTGCCTGCTCACTGAACTGTGCTGTGAGCACTTCCCTGTTCCAGTGGCACATCACATGCTGGGAAAGGGAGAAATCCAAAGCAATTTTTCCCATGGCCACAGAATTAACCTATGACCACAGTGTGACCTGAATATTGGGAATAGCTGTGTCATCTCCAGCTGGTTTTGGTGTTGGAAATGCCTTTACCAGCCTGCCCCAGTGCCAGGGTGCAGAGCAGAGATGCCTCCTGCTGCCCTGTGCCTGCCAGGAAGGACGAGTCCAAGGTAGAAGAAGATTTAAGAATCCACCTAAGGGTGATGCTGCAGAAAGAGAGGGTCCTGCAGGACCTGGCTGCTCAGCTGTGAGTCTCCTGCAGCTCCCAGCCCTCATTATTTCACTCCAAGTCAGTGCAGCAGCAGTCAGACTTCAGAGTAAAACCTGTCCTACTTTCCAGTGACTGAACGCAGCCCGTGCCTCAGATTCCTGTTGCCGCGAACACACGCTTCCAGTGGCGTGGGCCTCCCAGCTCTGCATGGTTCCCCTCCGTCCTTGGGTTACATGAGCTGAAATTGGGGTTGATCTGTCTGGCCCCAGCACAATAAATTGCCCAAAATGGGGGTGAGATTGCTCCAGTGCCAGATGAACTCATCGCAGGAGCACTGCAGGCCTTGGTTCAGCGCGAGCGTGTCTGTCACGGGCTCCACGGGGATCAGACACCCTCAGCCTCCACCTGGCAGATGAAAAATGCCTTTTCTTCTCCAGCCTCACAGAGCAGCAGCTCTGCCTGGAGCCCAGAGGCAGCAGCAGAGCCTCCTTCCCTTCTCTTCCTCCTTCCTTCCCCCTCTCAGGCGGCGATATTGCATTCATTCATCTCGGGGGGAGGCTGAGCTCGCGGCCTGACGATGCATTATGGTGATGTAGGTCTTCATTTCGTGCTGTCAGGGTACAACAACTGTATCCATAACCCACGGGGCCAAACAGGGCAGTTCCCCCAGCTCCTGCACCTCTGGGGACGTCCCCTGGCCGTGTCCCACCCACAAGGCTCCGGGAAGGAGGGCAGTGCCCGGTGCTCGGGGTGTGGGATGGGGAAAGGGGGAGCCAGGAGGAGATGGATGGCCCCGAGTGCCACGAACACAATGAGGTAATTCCACCCAGCAGAGCCTCATCAATCCCGCGGCTCCAGCGCGGCGTCCCCACGGCCACGGATTGCCGGGGCCATAGCCCAGGTGTGTGGCTGTCAGGGAGATAAAAGAGGCTTAATTAAGACCCAATAAGCTAAGTGATTTGTTATCTCGGCACAATATATTACTCCAGCCTATCGATCCCAGGGAAGCACATGTGTCTGAGAGCCACCAACCAGGCTGGATCCCTCCCTGGTGAATATCTGCCGTGGAATTCCCACTGGAGCACCAGTTCCTGCTGCTGGCTGCTGGCAGAGGCCAGGAACCAGCCCGTAAGATCTCCCCACTGCTGGACACAGCCACAAAAATATCAGGATTTGCTTTGCCAAGGGAAGAACACTGTGCAATCTGGGAAAAAGCAGTTTCCATAAACCAGCATGAGCTCAGCTGTGGAATGGGAAGCCCCAAGGCTTGTCCCTGTCCCAAGCAGAGCTGGGTGTCCCCAAGCAGGGAGCCAGGTCCTGGACACACACGCCATGACCTTGGTGCTCCAGCCCAGCCAGCACCACACATCCCCGGAGCTGCTGAAACATTCCCTTCCCAGCTAAGATCAAACCATTTATTTTTCAAAACTTGAAGGAGGGGTGAAGGGGAGAGGAAGGGGAACCCAATTCCTTTAACATTCGAAATGTTAAACTGTTCATGGAGTTCTTTGATCTTTTGAGGTTTTGCTGCAAAGGGAACACCCTTTCCCCATTGGTTTACTGAGTCACGCTTATTACTTCAATGCAGAAATATCCTTTATGTCAAGTGTATAAATATCCAGCTCTAAGCTTCAGAAGCCTTTTCCTTTTTTCTTTTTTTTTTTTTCTGTCTGCCTTTATTTTTTTTTTTTTTTTTCAGAGGAGCGTGTTTCACGCTCTCCCGGAGCCGCCTGCATTCTCCCTCGCAGCCACGGTGGCTTCCCAGCAGGAAAACAGGGTGCTCTGCATGGGTGCCTGGCAGGGAGCACCCATCTCTGCATCCTCCCCACATTTCTTGTGGGGAATTCGACAAAATAGCAGGAGGGAGGAAGAGAGTAGAACATCCAGCCTGGAACTGCAGTTGTGTTAAGATCCCGGGATGCCCCTGTTGCGGGATGCGCTAAAAAAGCACGGGCTGGGGAGCGGCTGCACGGCTCTCCCACGTTTCCTCCCGCATCTCTGGCATCTCCGGGCCGAGGCCGGGGTTCAAAGTGGCCGCAGGTGCGGAGGAAAAGCCCCGGGCTGGCAGAGCCCGGCTGGCAGAGCCCGGCTGGCACGCGATGCCGGCGGCACCCACGCGCCCGCCCGGACCTCCCGCAGCCCCGGCTGGAGCCGGGCCGGGCTGCTCCGTGCCGCCTGCCCCACGACTTGGCCCCGAGCTACGTCTGCGACTGGGCTTGTTTGAACAGTATTGATGGCAGGCAAGCCGGAGCTTGAGCAGCGGGAGCCCCGGGAGTGTTTGCTTCCACGGGGAAGGAGGCGGTGATCCCCCCCCGCGCCCCGTCTCGGCTGCGGGATGCAGAGTGCAGCACCCCCCTGCTTTGGTTCAGCTTCCGAGCAGGATGTCGCCTCCAGGACGGGCCATCCCGGTGCCACGGGTGTGCCGGGTAATGCAAAGCATGTTTTAAATCTTCCAAAGCATGTTTTAAACAATCCAGAGCTCGACAGCTCTGGATTTCCTTTTTCTGCAAGGAAAGACCCTGCAGTGTTGAGCAAACCGTGAGCCTTGCTCAGAGCTCAGCCAGGCTTAGCCAGGCAAATGGAGGCATTCCCGACAGCCTCCCCAAAATGGGACAGCATTCCCACTCCAGCCAGCCTTGGCTGAGAGGAGTCAAAGCTTTTAGGAACCACATTCCCTGTCTAATTCTTGCTGTAAGCTGAGATGGATGCTCAGAGCTGCCTCGAGTCACCACCTCTGAGGACCACGGAGCAGAATCCTGACCAGCTGTGTGTCCTGTGTCCCCAAATCAGGAGCTACGTCAGGAATGCCAACCTGGCGAGCTGGGGCAACAACCAGAGCCCTCACCTGGCAGAGGGATCAGGGCTGGTGCTGTGTCAGAGCCCGCTCAGGGATGTGTGTCTGCCCTGTGCCCTCCCTTCGTCTGCAGCACAGCACAGCACAGCAGGGATGACCAGCATCACCCCCTCGTGTCACCTGGGGTCTCAGATGCTTTTGCTGGAAGTGGCACATCCAGGAATGCTGGGTGGACCCTGATCCATCCCAGGAGCTGAGTGTGGCAGCTGCTCTGGCTCCTGCAAGCCCAGCTGTGCCCAGGCTGATGAGGCTCCTGGCTGGCACCTCTCCCTGTGCTCCCTCTTCATCCCAGCGTGGAGGTGGGTCCATGCTTTCCTTTGCCTTCCCTTTTTCCCCTCGTTGGAGGTCACACCCCCCAATTACATAACCAGGAGCCAGCTCTGGGCAGAGCAAGGAAACTTGACATTCACAGAACCTGCCAGGCTCTCTCCAACAGGGATTATTAAGTCATTAGAGTCTGTTAGCAAATTTTCCCAAATACTTTTTGCTTCTTCCCAGGGGCACCTTGATGGTTAATGATCCCAAACTACGGGCTGGGCTTAAATTCACCCACTCTGGTCAAACAACCTCCAGGGTGTGGTAGAGCTGCAGAGGGAGGGGTGAGGAGGGACCCTTAAGAAAATTCCCTCAAAAGGATGCTCCTGTTGAACGGCAGAAGGAGTGAAGGGTCAGCAGAGGGGAAGGGGAGAGGTGCCCACCCCAGGGAGGGTGAGGGGGTGATGCCCATCCTCCCTCAGTAACACACACCTGCTTTTCTCCTCGGCTGAGCTGGCAGCCCAGGGCAATATTTCTAACAGGCAACTGTATTGCCTAACTGGAGACAGAATAAAAAAAATAATCATAAAAAACCAGTCAGGCAGGCCAGTTGAGTAGAGAGGAGATAGGTTGCACCCAAGTGCAGCTGGCTTGTCCTCACATTCTCAGGCTGAGCAGTGTGCACATCAACACCTGAGGAGCTGAGGCTGGTGACAGGGGACATCCCCTGGCCCCAAACCCTCACCCAGGGGCAGCATCTGTTCAAAATCCACCCTTTTATCAGGGTACCCCTCATATTTTTGTGCTTGTTGAGAAGTAGATTCTGGAGGAAGCGTTCCAACTGCAACCCAAGGTGTAGGTAAAGGGGAAACCCCACACAGCCTCCTCTTATTTTAAACCCATGGCTTTTAAAAAAGAATATTATATATTTAAAAGGATTTCTGATTCATTTGGCATTTAGAAAAGCCTTCATAACTTTTTATGAATATCAGTAAAACTAGCAATAATAATGAAGTGATGGCTACCAAAGTGTGCCTCCAGGTAACTCTGAATCATTTCCACTCGGATAAGCAGTACAGCTCTCTGATCCCCACGACCCCACAGCCTCAAAAACCCTTTGAAAGACCAGAGGAGGCCACGATTTCCATCCCAAGCCATTTTTTGGTTAATATCTGTGAGGAAGCCACCTGGGTATATCCAACATGAGGTTCAGCATTGGCATGGGGCTGCAGAAATCTCATTTCCCAGGCAAGTGCAAGCACCTGGAGACCCCCAAGCATCCATCCCACAGCTCCCAAGACAGGGAATGGAGCCTTGCAATGGATCCCCTGTCAAGGACCAGAGATCCCTCGGTGTCACCAACCCCTTCACCACCAGGCAGAGAGCAGGGAGCCAGCGAGTCCAAAATTCACCTTCTCTGCAAAGTTGCTCGTGGAAGGAGATTTGTCACATGAGCCTGTTTGCTCCAGAAATAAATCTCCCTTTAAGGCAGGTAAATCTCAGGCAGAATCTGTAAGATACCCTAATGTGGCATTAAGCTGAAGTTAAGGTTATATTCCTCCAGGGATGCCAGATGGGATTTGCTTTCCTTGAAGACAGGACACATATTTTAACTTTAATGGGTTGATGGAGCCCCTTTTATCTTGTAAATATGAATGAGGAAGGGGGAGCTGTTAAATAAATGGAGGGGTTTTACCTGAACCTTTTTCCCTGTCATTGGCTTGGACTGTGCTAAAGACCTTTGTTTTCTCAGCGGAAAACTCGCTCAATCATTCAGAAAGGGAACTAAATGCCTTTTGAGAACATAACCTTTATTTTCCAGATAAATGGTTCACTCAGAGCAATTTGCATGTGGGAAGCTGGTATATGGCACAGGGAAAAAAAAAATTATATTTAAAACCCAATAGCAATGTAGGTCATGATACAAACATCTACTGCTGAGATGACTTCTCTGGGGTTGGAGAGTTAGGGAGCTCGAGGCAATGTAAAAGGATGGGGAGGGCTTGTGCAGCAGCTCTGCTCGGGGCTGAGTGGGGAGATGAAGGAGTGAACTGATCCACAGTGGTCCAGATAAAAGGGGCTGGGCCCTGGGAAGATGCAGTCAGCCAGGTGAGAAACTCTGCAAATGGTTCCCAGCACCCCACACCTGCTCTGCAGCCTTGTCCCCAAGGCTGGCTTTGCAAACCCATCCCAGCCCCTCTCTCTTTCCAGAGCTGATCCCACCAGACACGTCCCATTCCCCAGAGCTGTCACACCGACCACAGTGACACTTGGCCACCTCTGCCCAAGCACAATTCCCACAGCAAAGGGAGCTGCTGCTGCCACACCAACAGGGAGGGACAAACCAGCATTCAAACCTGATGGTTCATCCTCCTCCAGCAGCAGGTTCCCCTAAAGCCCTCCAAATCAGCACACCCCAAAACTTCTCATCCCCCTGTCTAAGCTGCTATGAACAGACCCAATCCTAATCCAGCCCAGAAACAGCCCCCAGCCTTCCAGACCCGGGACTAGGAACTACAACCCTGCTCTCTAAAGGGAGAGAGGACCCTGCGAGGCACTGACCCCGCTGCAGGTTGTGCCCCTGCGGTGGCGTGGAGGAGGCAGAGCCTGGGAAAGGCGCCGGGAGCAGCTGCAGCAGAGCCCGGTGCCAAGCCCAGCTGCTCGTTAATTAGGGTAGCATGTTGTCTCTTGTACACACCTCCAAAGACGCTGCATTAGCTTGATAAGTATTTAACACTTGGCACAGGGGGAAATTTCCACTTAGCATCCAGCAGCGCTGAGCAGCAGGGAGGGAAAGGTGGCACAGGCAGGGCAGGAGGTGGCACAGCCCTGGGCATCCAGCCGTGCCCTGCTGGGACAACATCAGGCAGCAGCTGAGGGGTTTGTGGGCTCTGCCATCACACTGGGAGCTTGCAGCCCTGCGACGAAGCCCTGGCTCTGTTCTGGGGTTAATCCAGCCCTCTCCTGGGGGTTGTGGCTGCTCTTGCTTTTCTTTGAGAGGCTTTTGGAGCGTGCTGGCCGTGACGGGCACGCATTGTGCCGGGGTGCAGGTACCGTGCAAACACACTGCCAGGGCCAATGTGCTGCTGCCTGCCAGACATCTTCATCCCCACAGCTGCCTTCCTGCAGGGGGGCTTGCAGGAAAAAGGGCCAGGCTCAGCTCCTGGGATAGCGGGATTTCCTCAGAGCTGAGGGAAACTGAGCTAGGACCCAGAAAAAATGGTCCTGCCTGCAAAATTCACCTTTTGCAAGCACAATTCCCTCCAGAGTGGGCAGGGATGAGGGTGATCAGACTCTCTCCAGCTTTGGGGACTCATCCCAGCCACACATAAACCAGGGTGGGGAAGCTGGTCCCAGTCCATCGGGCACTGCCCAAGCCTTACACAGGGCCAGGCAGCAGCCCAGCCTCCTCTTTCCACTACCAGGTGACATTAGCATTTTCCATATGTTTCAGTGCAGATAAATCTTTTGTCTGAATCGAAATCAGTAATTATGAGTCAGTGTTAGCACACAGCGGGTGAGTCAGGCACAGAGGCATTTTTGCCTCGTACCCTCAAGGTCTAAGACACATCGCTCTCCTGAGCCTCCCGTGTGTGGTCTTTGTTCGGGGCTTTCACAAAACTTCATGGGCAATCCACCAGCAACCCCCAGCCAGAGCTGCCACCTCCTCCTCAAATCCTCAGGGTGGGAAAGCACCCTCAGCACCTGGGGAATGCACAGGTGGTCGCTGCTCACTCCATGCCCTGTTCACTTGTCTCCAGCTCTGGAGGATGTGGTTGTTAGAGGGGATGTTTTATTGATGGGTGTGGCTGGTTGGAGATTTGTCTCCCCACTCCCTTTGATCCCCCCCACTCATCTCCTCACCCCATCTCCTCTCCTCACACCCCCGTGAAGTTCAGCCCCATCTTTCCCTCCTCTGTGGCACTTGATCCTCCCACACACCAGGCCTGGCCTACGGAAAAATGATCCAGCCCCGAGAGGTGTCACGGGCTGTGGGTTGGTTTGGTCACCCAGGTGCACGGAAGGAGCTCCAAACCCCACAGTCAAACCCTGGAGAGCCCATCCCAACTGCTGAGCCAAGCTTTAAAGATGTGTGGGCAGAGCAGTACACAGCCTAAATCCTTAATCTCTGCAAGGGCCACATTGTTAATGTCACCAGGGTGAGGCTCACTCGTGGCTCTTCTGTTCCCTCAGAGTGGAACTTCTGTAGGGGCTTTGTCCTAAAAAGACAGGAAGCTCACGGCTCCAAAAGTTATTAGGAGAGAGAACACAGTCCAAGACATCCCCACATCCAGCACGATCATCCAAATTTCATTTAATTTAGAGGTGCCACAAAAGAGTAACAACACCCTGACGAGTGCCACGAGCCAGCACCACACACGGGAGGGAGAACATCCCCACGCTCCTTGTTTGAGCCACAGCAGAGATAAAAATCCCACTGGCATGACCCAGGAAGGAGCTGTCAAGCCCCAGCTCTGCGCAGAGGAGATTAGCCCAGCAAGCCTGTGTTTGCTTTCCTTGCCTTAAAGCACGCAAAACCCAACAAAACAGACTTTGTTTACTGCCCGTCCTAAACCGCTTAGGCAGGGGGAGATGAGCTGAAAGCTTAGACACGCCGCAGAGCTCCAGCCAGATGTGCTTTCCAATGGCTGAGCTAGGCACCTCTGAAACCTGAGGTTTATTAATGAAGGTGCCTGCTGAACCATAACGAGCTGTTGTAATTACCTCGGCCGCAGCATCCCCGCGGCCGGACAGCACCGCCAGGAGTGCCCGGCCGAGTGACCACAGCATCTTGGGGAGGTGAGGAAATAGGTGAAGGTCATTGCCCACGCTGACAGGCTCTGGTGGATGGCTGGGGAGAGATAACAAACCACCAGGGTCACCCCGATAAGGGATGGAAAAAGCTCTGGAGGCGAGGAATAATTACATGTGAAGGGCAATGTTCCCCTCCCAATGACAAGCGCCTCATCAGAGCCCTCCAGAGCTGAGGGTGCTCCCCTGAGGGACCAACCATCGAGTTGTGTCTCTGTGGGGTGAGCACCGGGCAGGAGAATCCTTCCCTGCAGCCCAGATGGGCCTTTCCCAGTTCAAACCAGTGCAAGGAGCAGAACAAAGGGGTGTTCTCCTTATGGTAATTCCATAGGTTGATCCCAACACCCAACCCTGCTGGTCACCTGTGGATGAGCTCTTGGATGCTCAGGAAATGATGCTGGGCTGCGCCTAGGTAGGAACAGCTTAAACTGCAGTCAGCCCAGAGCCCCCAGCAGAGGGAACGGAAAAGCCACCATGGCTGAGGACCAGAGAAGCACCTACACCAAACCACCCGGTTGATGGAGACCAGGAAGATCAAGGAAGACAAATCCCAGCATCCAGGAGGGGGTGACAAAGCAGGGGGACCAGGTGACCCTCCCCAGTGAGGGCACAGAGCTGTCCTTCTCCCCTGTTCCCCGAAGCACAGCCCTGCTGATGGAAGCAAACGCTCACTGGGAGCTTTTCACACCTGGCTTAGCCTCTTGAAGTTTCACACCAGTGAAGAGCTGTGACCTCAGGAGGGGAGGGTATCAGTTATATTTCCCAAATATCAGCAAATTGTGTGAGAGAAAGAGATATGCTAAGGGGGCAGACTGCTCAAACCATTACCATCCTTCTTAGTACCACTTAGCTGAACCGTTAAAAAGATCCAGGGCTCCCAAAGACAATTAAGCTCAAGGGAAGCCATAAATCTCAATAAACATCAAGCCAAGTTTTCTTCACTGCTTGAAACAACAGATATAATTTCATTGGTTACTGAGCTCATGCTCCCAAAGGGATTTCAGATAAAAAGCCACTTATTCAAAACACCAAACCCAGGCTTCTCCTGTCTCTCAGGCTACCGAGGGGTCAGATTTCCCAGCATGGGAACATGTGCCCCGCGGTCTGCAGAGGTGGAGCCTGGCTGCAGCGAACCTTTGCAGATTTATGGTGTCTGTGGCACGGCGCTGTGACCTGCCACCAAGGTCAGGCACCTGCCTGGGGAGCTGGCTGATCCCAACGGGAGGCAGGAGGGATCCTGGATGCTGGGCACAGCCCTCCATCCTCTGCTGAGCTCGGCAGGACACGGAGCTGGTGGAGCTGGACGCCCGCTCTGGGACCCCAGGGACCGAGGTCACACACGGCCAGGGTTGTGGGGAGCACTTTCTGTATCTCCAAGCTGGCTTCCACCCCTGCCTCGTTATCTCTGAGGTGCTTGAGGAGCCCAAAGGGGCAGCACAGAGCACATCAGCTCTCCCAGGAGCCTCCTGGCACTTTGCCCTCGTGCCGTTTACGCAGCTCACAACCGGCCTCTCTTACCCACGTGCTTTCCACTGCGGAGATCAGAGTGAAAGCCATGCCAAGGCAGCACATGCCAGCCTCGAGTCCTCACTCCAGGGTTTTTTCCTGGCAGGTTCTGTGCTCAACAGGGCTGGGGCCTCAGTTTTGACAGTTCTCTGCAAGGTCATTCCATCCGCCAAGCGCTGCTTCCTCGTGCTTTGATTTAAGTTCTGGCATGCCTCTTGTATTGATTTCTCTCAGATGTATTTTATGGGGAATAAGCACTCAAACCAGGAGGCCAAGACCTCCTGCATTGTGCACGGCATGGTAATGGATGAGCTCCTTCTCACACTCCCTCCCTCCCCTTGTCCCCAATTCTCTCACCTTTTATTTAATCCACTTGCAAACGCAGTGGGGTGAAGGATGGCAAATGCACAAACACGTGAAGTGTCCCTGCTTTGGATGCTTCCCTGGGAGAGCCAAGCAGGGGATGGCTTTGGGTTCAGAGTAGAAAGACTTCTCCCAGTTTTTATCAGGAGTTCCAGGTGCAAAAGCATTTCCCTGGTTGAGACTGTCTGTGGGACCTCCTTGACCACTGGGTAGTGGTTAAGAGCCTCAGGAAGCCTAAAGAATTCAGCCTTGTCATTATTTAGCACCTAAAAGCTGCAGGTGGTAGAACCAATTCAAACCTCAACTTTTCACCCTAAGAGAAACCACCTTTACCACCAGAAATGCTCTGATGGGATGGCAGGGAATGTGTCCTCATATCTGTTCTGCTGTCTGTGCAGACTATCCAGGGCCAAACACATCCAAACATTCCAGGGAAGGCTTTTCTGCCAGCTGAAAAATCTCCTGACCTCAGCAGAGGTGGAGACACGCAGGATCCTGGGGGACAGCCTGGGCTCTCCAGGTTTCCAGCCCAGTGGTTTATCAGCATCCAAGATGTGCACTCTGGGTTTGCTGCATCCAGCACTGCTGGAGGTGACCTTGGCAGTGCTGGTGTCCTGGTTAAACCCCAGCCTTAGGTGAGACCTAAAAATCACCACCAGAAACAGCAGAACACTTTAAGGGACAAACCCTCAGCAGACCCAAGGGATGGGTTTTCTCTCTTTTAGTAAACAAACTACTTGGGATCCCTATTGCCAGCATCAGGGTCCCCAAAATCCTGAATCCAGGATGCTGGAATGATGACATTGCTGAAAAAATGAGGAGTCCAAAACTCCCATTCAATATATTTTCCTCTGATGACATAAGCCCAAGGAGTCAGGATTTGGAAGGCAGCCCTTGTTCTGTCCTCGGGAGGAATAAAAACATGGTTATTGTTTTTCTCAGTGAACTGCAAAGCCTGTTTTTAAGTGAAACCTGAGCTTCCCATCTCATCACGTGCTTCCAGGAGCTCGAGCTTTAGGAAAACCAAATACTTTCAAACTCTGCATAAGACCATTAGAGTTGCTTAATTTCCTTTATGTCCATCTGTTTCAGTTCAGCTCAGTTGCTTCTGTCCCAGACAAGGCATTTGGCTCTTCTAAATAAAACTTATAGCCCATTTGGATTAAAGACTTTCTGATGCAGCCTCTGAATATAATCCCTCTGATTTGCATCTCAAAGAAATCGAGTTAAAACCGGGTAAGAACCATACACGGAGTGCCTGGAATTGCTGGAGTATGCGAAGCACTCACGAGGTCCCATATGGATAATGGTGCTTTTGTTTGGAATTTATCATGAGCTCCTGCGCTCCCCTGGCTGTGGTCGCACCAGGCACACTCCGGCGCTTTCAGGGTGCAAACAGAATTGACTGGATTTGCTGTTGTCCGAGGCTCGAAGTCTTACACCCCAGAAGCCGAGAAGGCTGCGGGGAAAGTGTGAGACGCACTTAGAGAGTCCGGGGCGGCAGATGCCACCACGGGGCCAGCGGAGGATGAACGAGAGGCAAATCGCGCTCCATCAGCTCCGGGATTATTCCGTTCTTTAGCTCCAGTAGGTGCTTTTCACACCGAGGGAGAGCTGAGAGCCTTTGCCCCGTGCTGGAGCACGCAGGCAGCGCTCACAGGGCTCCGTGCGCTGCTCTGCCCGGCCGGCACTGTTATCTCATTTTTGAGCAGCAGCAGCAGCGCCGGGTCACGGGACGCCGGGGTGCTGTTCGTGCTATTCATGGCAGTGACGCAGCCGCCTTCCTGCCCAGGCAAATGCTTTTCCCCTTTCCGTGTCCCAGGGTACCTGTCTGTGACACATGCCTTGCGAAACGGCTGCAGCGAGCTCCGAGATCGCCCAGATAAGAGGCTCCGTTCGAGGCGTGCTGCTGGCGTAATTTTGGCAGCAGCCCAAGCGCTCCCTCGCTGCTGTCCCACTGATTCCTCTCAGGAGCGTTTGAAGGCTCGGGCTGTTTGTGCTGCTGAGGCGTGGGAACAGCTGCTTCCCTCTTTTTAACCTTCAGAGCGGTAAAATCCTGGGTGGGGGGGGAAATAAAAAGGAAAACTTACATAACCCTAAACAAAAAAATATTAAGCAAAGCCTTGCTGCACCGCCAGTGCTGTGCTCTAAATGGATTCAAGGGAGCAATTCAAAACCCTGCCACAGGCTCCTTCAGTGACATAATTATAAGGGGAATGGACATGGTTGCATTGACAAATTCTAAACCTCCTCCCAAAGATGCCAAGATTATCAGCTCCTCATATGGTGGGGAACTGAGTCACAGAGCAGGGAGGTGGTTTGGGTATCAGCCCTGCAGGGTTACTGCAGAGGATCAGATCCACAGCAGGACACAGGCAGGAATCCCTTTGCTAGGGCAAAGCAGACACCCACGCTGCTAATAATGATAATAATTAATTACACGGACAGAGCAGAACTGCCCCAGCCTGAACCCTTACCCAGAAAAACCTCATTTTCTCTGGATGAGAAGAGCTTGTGTTGTTTACCACTGAGGAACAGGAGGGGGAGAAGAGCTGAACCCAGCTCAGACCACAACCCCCACCCCTCTGCCACAGCCCCAGAGCCATCACAGGGCCATTAAAAGCCAAATTCATTTCCACAGCTGAAAACAACTGCCCGTAATACAGAATCTGCTGCAGCTGTGGTTCAGTGTGGCACCTGAGAGCTGGGAGGTTAATGACACAGGGCTGTCAGCAGCCTTAATTATATTCCCATTTTTCCAGCCCCTGATTAGCTTTAGAGCTCATCTGGTGTCAGAAATTTGGTGCCTAAGCTTTGACAAAAGTGTTTCATTATTACTTAATAAACGGGGAGAGAGGGAGGGCACGTCTTTAAGCTCTGGCTTGTAAAAGCTTCCTCTTTTTTTCAGCCTTTTTTTTTTTTTTTTTTTAATTTAACCTCCCAAAGGCTCCCTTACCTCACCCATTTGGGCTGACCCCATTCTCAGTGCCCAGCCAAGAGCCCCCCACATTGCTGGGACCCCCAAACCTGTCTCAAATTCCCCCATACATGTGTTCTGTTCAGCTGGGAGCCTGCTGCTCTCTGGCTGTTGATGGTCAATTAATAAGAATCATTTATTACTGTTCTATCACCCCTAAAATGAGCCAGGTGTTTGCGGGGAAAAATAATAAAATAAAAGGAGATTTAAAAACAATAATAATAAAAGCACAAGCTTCGAATCAAAAGATCCAAACGGCTTAAAATCTAAAGCAGAGCTTAGGTTCTTCTTGAGATTCAATTTCCTCCAGCTCTCAGTGAAGTTAATTAGCTTGAATATTAATAGAAGTAGTGAGAAGGAGCCTGGTGTCTTTTAGCTCCTTCTCTAAAAACACAGTGAGCTCCACCACAAACCTCGCTGGGTGAGGCCCCCAGGAGATCCCTGTCCTTGCTCAGACCCCCAAAGGCAGCTTGGGACCCAATTCCCAATGAATTCCCCCCAGATTTTGTCACCCCTCAGTGTTTGTCTTTTTTTATCCTTTTGCAGGAAATTCCTGCAGTGGAAATTCGAGCAAATAATCACAAAATACTGGACTTGTGCTCAGGACTGAGATCGCTGGCGCTGCCTGGAGGAGGTTTTTAAAGCCAAGGGTGGCTTCTTCAGCATCATGAGCTGGATGTTCCCTCCCACCTGGCCTGGCAGTCAATCCCCTAAATCCCTCCTGTGTTTGTGGACATGGCTAACAACATTTTCCCTGTTTCTGTGAGGATGAGAGGGGCCTGCCCAGAGGAGCACCCACGTGGGGTAGGGTTCATGGTGCTGGTCTCTCTCTGGGCTTGGCCACGTTCATGGCAGTTCCCTGAGATGAAGGACGCTCTCAATGATTTTATCCTTGACCTCTGATCAGTCAGAAACCACGGAAGTTTCCAGCACCTCCAACCACTTAATGTTTAACTTCTGCCGTAGCTTCTGGAGACTGATACAATTTTGGCTTTGCAAAGGCCACTGGGGCTGGAAGGAGCTGACTGCAAATCATTAGCAGGACTGTTCTCACCCTGGCTCTTGGCTTTTTAATTGCCAGGCACAGTGACATGAGACATGCACTGCAAAAAGCTGCAACCACGTGAAATTTGCCTTGTTTGAGGTTTGGTTCCAGTGGAACAGCGAGTGATAGAAACCAGGTTGATATTAACAGAGCCACGTCCAGTGTCTCCAGTGGTGACAGCACTGGAGTTTGGCTCAGAAGATTTCCAAAAGCTGGAGACGGGCAGGGAGCAACAACAGTATTTAGTGAATGGCCTCAGCTCAGCACAAAGCAGGTGTGGGGTATTTTTGGCACTGTGTCTGATGTTCCTGTCGCTTGAGCGATTAAAGCAAGCCCCATCAAAAAGGGACCATGGGAGGTTGGTGACTTCTGCATGTCCAGCTTGTAAATTATTCCCATGTCCAGGAATACCTGAAACTACTGGAAAGAATCCACCTCCTTCCCCTCCCCCCTCCATGTGAAAAAAAAAATTGTTTGGGAGGGAAAATCAGCTAGAACAGGAACGGTTTTCCGTCAGTGAGGAAAGCTGAGGTGGACATTCCTGCTGAATGGAGGACTTTGGTCCAGCAAGGCACCAGTAACACCAGTAACACCAGCCCTGCAGCCTGTCCCCACACCATTTCCAGGGCTGGTAACGAAGGGCAAACACCAAACGTTCATTGTATGGAACCCACCCAGGCTAATAACAGTATTAATTACAGCACACAGCCCCTTCTTCCCACTGTAAATCTCTATTAGCAATAAACTGGAAGGGTCATAAAAGGGAGTTTACAATGAACCCACCAGGCAATATGTGCCTGAATCCTTGGCTTTGTTGCAGCTGGCAATAAAGCCATCTTTTATTAGAGCACATACCCTGCCCTGGAGATAACGTACAGGGCCCAGGACTCCTCGAAGAAATGATGCAAAGCTGTTTTGTTGCACTTTGATTTGCTGCAGAGCCGTGTGGAGGTGGGAAAAGCTGAGGGATCCGGGTAACAGGCTCTGGTTCCCTCGCTCCCAGCCTGACACTGAATCACCAGAGCGGGAACAGCCTCGGTAATTCTACATCGTAAATGTTCCCCTGCCCTGCAGGGGGGGAAACTTGAGGAAACAGGAGTTAAAAAAAAAAACAACTAAAAAGGAAAAATGAAATAAGAAAAAAAAAAAAAGTTGGAGGTAAATTAAGAAACACGAGGAAATCTCTGGTGTGAGAAAGGAGTAGCAAATGGTTGTGGTGGTGTCATGGGCAGAGGTTAATGTTTAAGTTTCTGGTTTTGTTTATAAAAGTCAGGAGCAGATAGTGCTGAATATCCCAGAAATAGGCACAGATTCATCCAGGAGAACAAGGGCCAGGCTTGGAGATTTGTTGGCTTCAAAGTCCTAGGCAGGCTGGTTCCAAAAGAGGAAAAATATTTTAAAAGAAATAAAAAAATCCCAAAAAAAGCAAAAGTTGATATCTGCAACTTGTGGGACATGAGAGAAGCATCCAGACCAGCACACAGGTCCCAGAAAAGATGTCCCTCTCTCTGCTTGCCTCCCCAGCAACCACAAAACTGGACTTTGATGCTCCTTGTAGGTCCCTTCCAACTCAGGCCGTTCTGTGATTTGGGAAAGTTTGCTTTGCTGAAGGACAAACACCACCACGGACAGGATCACCACCAGAATGACTGGACAGCCCAGGGCTGCCCCTCTTCCCACTCCTGTCCCAGCATGGGCTCCCTTCAAGCCCTAAAATGGGGATCCTCTGGGCTTGCAAGACCCTTTAAGAGGCAGCAGCAGCACTCATTAATTTGAGCTCAGTGGAAGGTGCTGCAGACACAGGTGTGAAATCACCAGTTTTATTTAGCTCGCTGCTCAGGTAGGATTGTTCTGAAGTGCAGATCAGCCCTGTTCTCTTATATATCTTACAGCCTTAAAAGTAACAATTCTGTCACCTCTGGAGCAATTGCTCTGCTGTTTGCAGCCTTGCTGGAGCTTCAGAGTTTAGCTGGAGGGCTTCATCTCCTTCAGACAGCCACCTGTCAATTATCCATCCCCTCCATAAATAAAATAAACGGCTGGTGGCTTTTGTTGTACCCATAAAAAGTCGTTCTCCCTCTGTGTTTGCAGTACAGCTGGTGGCACCGTGCTAGGAGAAGGCAAACAGATTTTTCCAAGGGAGTTTAATGCCTGGCTCCAGCACTGTGGTTTGGACTTTCTTTTAAGCTGAAATTCAACCACGGCCCTTCACACTGCTGCCTTTATGCTGCTCTGAGGTGTGTTTCCATTCTTGTAAACACTCACAGTTTTTGGGGCTGCTCTTGGAAAAGCCCAGAGAAGCTGTGGCTGCCCCTGGCAGTGTCCCAGGCCAGGCTGGACAGGGCTTGGAGCAACCTGGGACAGTGGGAGGTGTCCCTACCCATGGCAGGGGGTGGAATGGGATGAGCTTTAAGGTCTCTTCCAACCCAAACCGTTCTGGGATTTTATGTCTGCTGCCCTGGACAATGGTGAGGCCCCATTGTGGTTGCCAGATGAATAGGACGAGTGCTCTCCTCAGTGTGGCCTTTTTAAAATTCTCTTTCCTTCTTCCACCCTGTCCAGACTTGGCATCCTCAGGGAAAACTCTCATCCCACTTCTCCTGCACTCTTCCCTTCCCAGGTTAGAGCTTTTCCCAGCTGGGTTTGCAGGTCAGACACACTCTCAAAGTCAAGGGGAGAAAAAACACGCTGGAAGCACTGGAGCCCTGGGCCTGGCTTTTTAAAGATGAATATTCCGCAGAGAAATTACTCATTGTTTTTTGTGGCTCTTTTACAGAGACAGAGGAAGAAAAGAAACTGATGTAATAGGAGATATTAGCCAAGCCATCTGACTAAGGCACCTCACTCCCCATCCACCACATCCAGCCTGATTGGAACTTCTGCTGCCAGCCCCAGCCTGGGCTCTGCTCCTGCTGCCTGATGGGGCACGGACGGGCTGGACCCCAATCTTCGGGTGGGTCTGCAAGAGCCACCCCAAAATCAGCCTCTGAACCCACCCCACAGGGGCAGCAGAGGAAGCTGGGGAGTGCCACCAGCCTGCAGCCAGGCTTGGAAGGGACCTTGGCTCTCTGCTGGGCCCTTTGCCACCAGCCTGTCCTTTCCTGTGCTACCGAGAGTGCCGGGTAGCCAGCAAGGCCACAGCTCCTGGGTCACCCCCAGCTCCAGCTCCCATCCATCCCTGTGGCAGGCACATTCTTCTCTCTCTCAGGATTTTTTCATAGAGGAGCACAGAGAGAAGAAAGAGAAAACAATTTCTATTTCTGCTCCTTGTTTGTCCCATGTGGGATGTATTTGGAGGATTGTTTACCTGGGGTGATTGCTTGGTTGGATTCTGGTGAGGATTGTTTGAGCCTGGTGGCCAATCCAACCCAACCCAATCCAATCCAATCCAATCCAATCCAATCCAATCCAATCCAATCCAATCCAATCCAACCCACCTGTGGCTGCACTCTCAGAGAGGGTCACGAGTTGTGGGTTAGTTAGATTTGGTAGTTACAAAAGTAGGTTTGTAGTTTTAGTATCTCCTTTAAATAGTATATTAATGTATTATAGCATAGTTATAATAAAGAAATCATTCAGCTTTCTGAGCTGGAGTCAGACATCAGCATTTCTTCCCACTGGGTTCACCTGCATTTACAATACATCCCCATGACGCACACGTGGGAGGGGACATTTTATATATATATGTATTTTTACTGCAGCCAGTGGCCCTGTTCCTGAGGACAGAGGAGTGATTACCTGCTGCTTTCATGGCATAATAAAGAGCATGTGTTGTACCCTGCATAAATTTAGCTCCTGAGCTGATAAGCGAGGAGATTTTTCCCGTTTTCTGCCCTGGACTGTGCAGATGAGTGCTCACATTTATCCAGCAGAGGAATGGGAAGGGATGGCTGGGTGAGAAGTGGGAGCAAGGCACACATGTGCACACACAGGGACACATGGCCCCGTGCATACTGAGCCGGGAAAACGCTGCAGCTCTAAATCTACCCAGCAATCCCGCGCTAATCTGCTCAGTTGCAGCCCCAAATATAACTCGGGGACAATAAATAAATGAACAGGAGTTAAGTAAGTTCAGCTTCTTAACCTTTGCATGGATCAAACCCCATGTTATTTCATTTTTCCCTTGTTTCTCTCTGTCCCCGTGTCTTGTTCCCTGCTTCTCCTGGCTCCAGGCACAGAAGGGCACAGCAGCCAGGTGAGCACGGAACTAGAAGCAGAGGAGGAAGACCCAGATCTGTGAAAAAAATAAATCACCAACCACTTCCTTTCTGAAACCTGGGGTTGTTGCTTCCTGCTCTGCATCCCAGATCTCAGAAGGTTCCATCTGTAGGAGGATTGACACCCCCAGGGTGCAGGAGTTTAAAAATCCTGGGTTAAAAAGCTCTGGCCGTGGCTCCTGCTTGTAAATCCCACCCTGCCAGTCAGGAGTGAGATGGTCCATGGGTTTGAGATCTGTAAAATACGTGGTCCAGCATGTGCTGGAAGACAGTTTACCGTGTCTTTCATCATGACTCATGTGCTGCTGTGCCACACACTCATGGGGAAAGTATGATGCTGGTACCAGCAGCTGCCACGCTGGAAGGGGACAGTCCCAGCTGCACTGCTCAGCACATCCTCCTGCCTTATTACCCATCCCAGTAGGAATAAGTCTTTCCTCCCAGCTGGACTCGCTGTTCCCTCAAGAATAATGAACCTCCAGCCTTGCTGCTGCTGCCATCTGCACAGGCCACCATTCTTTAGGTCTTTTTTGAGGTGGTCAGTACAGCCACCACCCTGCTTTGCCAAAATCCCGGGAGGGTTTTTTACTCTGAGCTGGGGAAAAGAAGATGTTTTCCAGACTCACGCCCTCGGAGGATGAGTCGGAGGAAATTAGCAATGATGCACCACTGAAAAAAAAAAATCAAATTGTTCGAGCAAGTTCAAAGCTGAGCCAGTCTGGAGACATCTGCACACCACATGCCAGGAGCAGTGGAACACCAATAAATCCTTGCAGGATGGCACTGAGGGAAGGAAGCTTGAGCTGCTCAACTCAACAGGGGAAGCTCCCAGTGCTCTGTTCTGAGGTACCTGAAGGGACTCAGTGGAAAGGAGAGTTGAATAAGAGAAGAATAACAATTTTTGGTGAAAATGTTGAGCTACTTATGTTCATAGAATCCCAGACTGGTTTGGGTTGGAAGGGACCTGAAAGTCTCATTCCACCCCCCTGCCAGGGGCAGGGACACTTCCCACTATCCCAGGTTGCTCCAAGCCCTATTCAGCCTGGCCTTGGACATTTCCAGGCAGCCACAGCTTCTCTGGACAGCCACAGGGGCCTCCCCACATTTACCTTCATTTTTGATGTGGTTATTGCTCCAGTTTCCAGAATGAGGTGACCACTGAGGTCTATTTATTCTGATTGAAACTCAGAATCATTAGGCCAAATCTAAAGAAAACCTTTCTAAAATTGGAAGGCAACCATGAACTGAAACAGCAGAGAAAAAAATGGAGGTGAGAGTCCAATTTTATTTCTGGAGAAACGGCTGGTTTTAAAATAAGAACAAAAGAACCTTGCCAGGTGAAAACTGTCCATCCCCTTCACCAGAGATCAATAACTCCACAGGATCAGGCGCTCAGGCCAGCTGACCTGTGTCTGTTTGCAAAAGGCTTTTGCTCTGCCCATGGAGCGCAGAGTAAAAAACTTTACAGTGTTCAAAGAAAAGTGAGTAAACAACCCCAAATCAAAGGTCCAGGAGCTTCTCATCCAAATGGCCTCAAGATCATGCACGGTGGAGGAGGAGGTGTCAGCCCAAGTGGGAAAATCCCACTGTACCTGAACAACACAGGAGCTTTGCCATCAACTCCAACAGAGGCAGGAATTATTCACTGTGTTTTTCTGAACTTCTGTGTCATCCTCAACTCCATCCCTCTGGATTTTGTGGTTGAGGTAACGCCAGGCCTGGAGCAAGGCAGTTGTAGGAAAACTTTAGGCCCACGTTTAGTAAGCACAAACATCCCCTTGTGAAAACCCGCGTCAGTGTGATGGGTGGATTCCTCCACCCTCAAGACTGGGATGGATTCTTCCATCTTCTCCAGGCTGGGGTGACAGGAATGCTGTGGATGGGTTATTCCCAGCCTGACAGGTGCCACACTCCATCCCCATCTCCCCACCCAGCTCCAGCCATTCCATGGCCCCACAGCAGACACTGCCTTCTCCAAGGAGAAATTAGGGTCGAGCATAGTTTGAACACCACGACCAGCCCCATGGTCCTTACATATGAAAAGGGCTCCTGCTCTTCAGACACAGCAATTCAAAGAAATCAAAATCTACTCTCAGCATCTGAAATATCCATCAGTTGTAGAGAAAGGAGACGGGGGGAAGGAGCAGAGTGAACCACAGCAGGGGAAGAGATGTGAGAATGGAGCCTGGTGCCTGCCCTTCCTCTGAGAGAGGAGTTTCACACAGACCTGAAAGCAGATTGTCAGAGTGGGGAATTTGCAGAAGTGCTTCAGCACGGGGAGACTCCCATGGGGATGCTCAAGACCAGACTTTCCTGAAGTGCTCACCTGATCTGCTGTGCTTTTTGGAAAGTCTGACACGCAGAGCAGATCGCTCTAGACACTGCTGTCTCATATAGGTATGGCTGACTCAGATAAATATATAAATATATGTGTGAATGGCTTAACACACTTCCCTTTCTTCCTCCTCTCTCCCCTGCCCCCCCAAGTTTTGCATGTCTGAAGCTGTTTCAGATAAAAGATACTCAAAAATGAAAATGCATTTGGGATGTCTGGGAACTGAAGAAGTCAGACTCAGAGAAAACCAGACAGGGTTAGAGCCCAAAAATCCCTGTCTCCTGCCAGGAATCTCAGCCCACTGCAGACTGCAGGTCGAGGCTCCTTGTGCTTGGCAGCAGCCAGGGTTTTTTCCAAAGTGTATTCCATCAGCAGTAATGGGTCTTTCCTCATAAGCTCTGTTTTCATAGTAAATCTTCAGTCTTACATTGCATTACAGAGTTCAGCTGCCGCTAATCCTTAAAAACAATTCATTTCCAACTGCAAAGTGCAATAAAGAAAGGATAATCACTATTAATATTAGTTATTGTTATTGATTTCAGCTTTAAAGAATTGATTTTCAGTCCTGGCTGCATTTATGAGTCTCTTTGCTGAAGATGCATATACGGGGCCCACCACTATTTTTAGATCCTTGCCCCAGCTCCAGGAGGAAGAGGATGGGGAAGGCAAGGGAGGGAGCACGTGAGGAAGATCCTGATGGGTTAGGGAGGGCATCTCCACGTGGTTTCATGTGCACACATGGAGGAAAACATGGAGATTAAAAACAAAAATTATCAGTGCTTTCTTCCAGCAAGGCCCTGCAATACCAGTGAGTCCTCCCAGTCCTTCATGAGCTGTAAATTCAGTTTTAAAACCTGCCAGTGAGTCTTGCTGTGCCTGGAGTTCTCCTGCCTGACATTTCTCCCCGCTCCACCCACAGTCTGATTGCTAAATATAACATCAAAATATGAATAAAACTGTTTTAGTGGAGGTGACCCTTTCCTGTGGGGAGCTCAACCCTCTGGGGACACTCAGCATCCTCCACTGAGCAAATCTGAGTGAGAGCCCCAAAACAGGCAATGATCCAGGAGGGGATGGGATTCCTGGGAGGATAATCTGGGCAGGAGCTCAGGGATGGGATGAGGATGGGCAGGTAGCAAATATTTTGCCACTTGTGGTCAAAGCAGATACCCAGGAAGGGATGCTGAGAAGAGAGAGTAAAGTTTCAGTTCCATTTTTAAGTCAAGAAGGGGGTTGGGTTTTTTGAATCAACATCTTGCTTCAAAAAGTCACTAAAGTTCTGTCTCAAGGGCATAAAAATATTGAGAACCTCAAAAGCAGAAGGAAGGGGGTTGTTTTTTTAGGCCACCAAAATGTTTCAGCGGGCTTGGACTGGAAAAGTTTCCAACATATTGCTTGGGAAGAAATTTTGGAAATTTTTTGCAATTCCAGCCACCCTGCAGCAAACGCTTCTTTTTCCCAGTTGTTTGGAAATGGCAGTATATATAAAAAAATTCCATATATAGCTCTATTTTCAGTGAGCTTTAAAAGCTCTCCCTCTAGATAGTTTGAATATAATCTGGTGAGGATGTGGGAATGAAACAGGGATAAAAACCCTTAGCCAAGCCTGCAAAATAATTAAATGAGCGTTTAACCAAGATCATTATTTTCCACAGTTTTATTTATATGCAAGATTGGATACAATGGTCTGGAATATTGTTCCACACTATTACTGTGCTATAAATTATTCGAGCAAAGCACAGCAAGGCATCATAATGCAATATATTTTTATAGTGCCATAAAGTAATTACGCACCAGACAACAAAATCCTACAGAAGTGACATATTTTATGCTTAAATTATAATTACATTAAAAGCGTCTCTTCCATTTGATGTTTATGGAGCACGCACAACGGCTGTCGGGAGGCCTGGGAACAAAGGGGATCTCTCACAGAAAGCTGGGCTGGGCCAGGGAGATGCAGCTGGGGAATATTCCTTGGGTTTTGGTGTTTTCAGAGTATTTCTGACCATTTTGGCTGTGTCTCAGCTGCCAAGCTCAGATTAACATGGCTGTTCCTCGGGTTAGGCCTAGGGATACAGGCCCAGCTAGGAAAAGCAATGCAGTCTAACGCTGCTCCAAGAATTGGGCTGGGTTTATTCACTTTGTTTCGCCTCCCCTGGACATGAGGGATGAGGAATTACCCAAATTAACATTTGTACCCCCACAGATCTCAGCTACAAGGAAATACAACAACATCCCTCAAGAGCGGCCTCAAGCCCTCTTCTTCCAACACCATTTTTCTACAAATCTTGTGATGTTCTGGGGATAAATTCGGTCCAGAAGTGGGAGTAACACCCCAAAAATTGCACTTAGAGCAATGGGTGGGAAAAGCCCGGAAAAAAAAAAGAAAAAAAAGAGTTCTTTGGTGGGAAGAGCCTGGAGCCATGGATTTTTCACCTCAGAGATGTTTCAGCCTGCAGGAAACCTCCCCAAATGGGGCCTGGAGATTTTTTCCTAGTGGATGGTGCCTGGTTTGGGTTCAAACCAACTTAAAAAGATCAGATCAGTGATGCAGAGCTTGTTAATCCAAGCTGCAGGAGGAGTGAGACGAGCCATGAGGCAGAGATGGTCCCGTGGTTGTCCTCAAGGCAGGAGCTCCTTCTGGGAGCAGCGCAGAGGGTGGGAAAAGGAGCAGCTCTGCAGAGGGGACGTGACGGAGCAAAGCCCCACCTCAGGAGGGCTCAGCATGTGCAAAGCAGTTGTTCCTGGCAGGGGAAAAATGGCTCGAGCCTGCGAGGAAATGGCTTCTGTGGTTGCAACCCAGCTTTTCCTGGAAAGTGCCCAGCTCCCACCTCGCAGCTCTCGGCTCTTCCTGCGTGACTCACGCCATGCAGGCTCCCCAAGGTGGGCGTCTGACGCCCTTTAGAGGCGGTGACATCTTCCTAGAAGTGTGACAGAGACCGTAACTGGCAAGACAGCAAGGGGCAGCAGCCAGGGGAGACGATGGAGGGCTGGGCCCCTGGCTTTGCTTCCCGTGTGCTCTGCCACCTTCAGAAGATGCTTTGCTGCTGCGTGCCTCAGTTTCCCCCGTCCGTGTGGGAGCTGTGCATGAAGGGAAGGAGGCCAGGAGCAGTTGTGAGCCAATAACACTGTGCAAACAGTGCCACACTCAGGAGCGGGGTGAAGATACACAGAGTCCCCTTCCAGAGGCACCCAAACCTACAAAATCTGCGCTGTGAACGAGGCCAGCTAAAGGTCCTGGGAAGGCTGCACTGGTCTGTCTCTGTTTCTGTACCCCCCACATTAACTAACCAGCTAACTAACCAACCAACTAACCTGTTTATCGAGCTACTCTCTATTTATCTATTCACCCCCTGCACATGGAATGGCCCCGCTCTTCCAGAGCCGACACCCTTCAGAACAAACCCATCCTGCAAGAGTTGGAGTTTCGCTAGAGAAAGGTCACCTCGGCTGTTTGTGTGGGAGCTGAGGCCAACTCAATATCCTTCCTGTCCTGACATCCTTTTCCAGGCCAAAGCCCTTTCTGGAAGCACGCAGAGGAAAAGCTCAGAACAATATCTGCCTTTACTTCCCCCTCCTGGGCTGTATCCTTCAATGGCCCACTATCCAGGTTCTGCTCCAGGCGGGAAGAAGGAATGGCACTTAAATCATGTCTACACATGGCTGCTGCCCTGGTTTACCCAACAAACAGCGAGGTCTCTTGGTGTGTGGGAGCAGCCCCTAAATTCAGCGACCCGGAGAGCTCCGAGCAGGGCAGGGATGGTTTGAAAGTCTTTCCTGGCTCCTGTGGTTTCTCTTCTGTCGTGACATGCCCGGACAACGTGACAAGACCTGCACAAACTCTGTCAGCCTCATTGTGCTCCCTCCAGCATGGAGCTCTTCTTGAAAGCTTGCTCCAACAGAAAGAACAGCAGAGATGCTGCAGGCTCTGCTGGGAGAGGAGAGGGCAGGGGTTAAATTCAGGCCTTGGAGAGCTGAAATATTCCAAACATAAGGCGGATGTGGCACTTCCCAGACTGCATGTAAATCAGAGACACATGCTCCCTCCGCTATGGCAGCACATGTGCGCTGTTTATTTGGAGGACCCACATTGCCATTTATTATTTTTGTTTCCACCCGGTCAGGACTGGAAGAAGTTTGCTCCAGCTCTCCATGGCAAAATAACACAGGATCTCTCTTCCCTCAGGACCGAGGGCATGAGAGCTACCTTCAATTCCTTGATCAAAAGAACTCAGTGTTGCCCTTTTGAGATGAGCTCCAGATCCCCCACCAACCTTGGAGCTTTCTCTCCCTCTGAACCCAGCCAGGAGCAACTCAACATCAGGAAACAATTCCAGGGACTGTTCCACATTACCACAATCCAATTAGTTCCCACAGCCTGGTGATGTCTTCCCCTGGCCGTGGCGATGCCGTGGATGGCGTCGGGCAGGTTGGGGGTGAGCAGCCCAGGGACAGCGTGGCCAGTGGCAGCACAGGAAGGCACATGGCAAGGTCTGTTTGCACAAGCCCAGGTTTGCCCCGGTGCTGGCAGCAGCATCTGGGGGTGAAGTCCAGTGCTACGCTGTCAGTGTGCAAAGGACACGGGCACTGTGGAGACCTTTAAGCAGCCAGAAGATCAAAGGGGACAAATGTCCACAAAGGACAGAATTACAAAGCCGGGGTGAGAAAGGATTTCATGTGCTGGGCATGGGCAGTGCCCTGAGAAACTGCCCAGTGCAGCAGTGCTCAGGGCTGGCTGCAAGGCTGCTCCAACTTCCCTCTTGGGTGTCTCCACTGGGTATTTTGCAAGCAGAAACTCTTTTCTGGCTCAAACCAGCCCTGGCTTCAAGCCAGGACCTGTGGCTGTGGTCAAGGCAGGGCTGAGGCACCACTAACAAGCCCAGCTTGCTGTGCATCAGCACAGCCCTGACTGCTCAGTGTGACTTTCGAGGCTTCCCACCCACCACAAGCTCTTCATCTCCTCCTCCGTGACGCCCTGGATCCTTTTGTGCCCAAATTCAATTTATTTCTTGCTTGAATGTGCTCCTTCACTCAGCACCCAGCCCAGGCCGGGCCAGGCTCCCCGCAGGGATCACAACATGGATTGCAGCGATCTGCAAACGGGATTTGGGGTGCTGGGAAAGGTCCTCCTGCCATCCCTCCTCTCCTCTTCACTCTGAGCTCTGCACTGGTGCAGCAGGAGCGCAGCACTGCAGGCGCTGCCTTTCTGCAGGGTTTTTGCTCTGCTCGGCTGGAGTCGCTCACCCTCGGCACCCCCGGCGCCACGGCAGCACCGCAGGCGTGCAGCAATCCCTCAGGAGCACAGCATCTGCTGGATGCCCCCTGGAAGGGTGCATTTCAGTGTATTTCTGTCTGGCAGCTCCCATGTGACTGGAGCAGAGAGCCCAGCTCTGCTGGAAGTGGCCTCGTGTCACCCAGGAGAGGCTGGGCCCCCGCTGTCCCCATCAGCCAGATGTGACTTGTCCAGTGATGCGTGAGCGCCTGGGCTCGAGCCTTCTTGGTTTTCCTTCCCTCCCAGTGCCCCCAGCTGATGGCAGGGACTGGAGGAGGCAGCTGAGATGCCAGGGATGAAAGCTGCTGTCCCCTAGCACGCAAATCCTGTGTCCCCAGTGACAAACTCACTCTGACCAACCTGTCCCCTGTGACACCGGGAGCCGCCAGGTTGCCAGAGCTCTCAGTGATTTTGGTACCCAGCCATGCACAACCTTCCTCCTCTGGTGGAAGGAGAAAGGCACAGAAGACAGAAAATGAACCTGGATCCAACATCTGGTCCCCTCCCGACCCAAAGGGGTGGAGGAACTGGTGTAACTGGTCAATTTAACAGGTGGGAGGCTCACACTAGGCATGTACAGGCACCAAAAGCCACTCTGGAGAGAATGTAGAAAGGCTCTTTGCAGCCATACACCAGCCTGGTTTTCCCTGCTGTATTCAGACTGAGGTGCTGATCCCTGCTGAACCCAGGACTGATAAGAAAGGACCCACCTGGAGCAGCCCCCACTGCATTTTTTGGCTCTGTGATGCCCATACCCACCCCACAGCCAAAGCTCCCAGACACATCAGAAGTTTGGAGCTGCTGGGGCTTGCCCAGCTGGAGGGGATGGTTGTGAACCCACTTACAGCATCACAGTGCGGGGAAAACAGCCAAGGGGGGCTGGGGGAGTCAAAAAATCCAAAACACAAACAGAGCTAGGAGGGAGGGAGGGGAGGGGTCCTTGCTTTTCATGCCCAGGTGAGGCAAGGCAGGGAGGAGGAATGTTTTCCTCTGGATCCACCAAGCCCCTGATCCCCTGAGGGGGGCTGGCCTCACCCTGAGAGCACAGTCCCTCACCCTGATCCCCCTTGCAGCAGCAGCTTTGAGGAGAGGAGAGCAGAGCTCCCCTCTCTGCAGCCTCCTCCATCCCAGGGAGCTCTGGAAACTTCCCTGCCCAGCCAGGAGCAGTACCACGAAAGCTGGCAAGGGCACAGGCGATGCTTCCCTGCCACTCCACACAAATCAGCCTTTATCTCCTGGCTAAGTGGGCAAGAGGTGCCTCTTCCCAGGCTGATGAGAGCCGGGAGTGTGAGGCATGGGACGGGCAGTGCCCACAATGGCTCTTTGTAACGGGGCTGGGGAAGGCTGGGCAAGCAGAACAGGTTTGCTTCACAAAGACCAAAATCCTCCCAGGAGCAATTAGCAGGGGATCTGAGGGTAAGAAAACCCCCAGCTGCCTGTAATTTGGATGTGAGGACAGGCTGACCCGTGAGGACACAGGTAACGGGGTGAGAAGCTCATGGGGGTGCTGCTGGAGCTGGAACTGCTGATCAAAAATCCTGCACGGACCTATGGAAACAAGATGTGGGGAAGGACTAACTCCTGCTCAGTTTGGAGCTGGAAAAGATCACACTCCCTTAGATGGCTTGGAAGCATATTGATCTGACTGTCATGGTCCCAGGCTGCTGTGCCGTGTCAAAACAAGACGTTTTGATCAGACTGAAGCAAAGGAAATGTTGAATTTTTCCCTTCAGGGAAAGAATCCCCAGGACTGTGAATTTCATCCTGGCTTGAAATTGCCCTGCTTCAGCATTTCCCATGGGACAGAGAGGTTTTATCCTTTTTTCCAAGCTCTTGTCCTCAAGACCTTCTCCTGAAATTCTGGACTTAGTCTTCCCAGAGGGTCAGGTTTATTCATAACTGAGGAGGCCAGAAGGCCTTTTAAGCAGTACTGTAATTACAACTGAAATGTCCAGAGACTCCAGAGAGAGCAGAGGCTGCAGACGAGCACAAAATGCCTTAAGACCCTTGAGGAAATGAGGAGATGTGGCACACGGGTTTGGACAGCGTGGATATGCCATGAAAGCCCTCATTAGTGTTATTCTACATTATGTTTATGGCTGTAATACCAAGACAGAGCTCCCACAGGGAGACCATACAGGAGCATCACAACTAACGGTGGTGAATGGAGAAACATCTCCCACCTGCTGCTGTCAAAGGCTTTTTCCTCTCTAACTGCAGCAACACAGCCTCAGAGAGTGAGCCCAGGCACTGCAGCTTGGCAGCTTTAGCCCACAGACACATCCTGAGTCACGGGATGGGTTTCTATTCCTGTTTTCTGTGCCTTTGCAGGCCGCTTTGGTGCAAGATTGTGTCCTCTACATTCACACGGAGTCTGTGTTGAGGCCCTTCTCGGCCCTGCCACCTCCATCTCCTGCCGTGCAGGAGATTTCCACCTCCACCTGCCTGCACAGAGCAGGAGCACAAGCACAGCCACATCCAAGGCTGGCTCAGGTCAGGAGCACACTCCAAAGCGTGGCATCTCTTCATGGGAATCCAGAGCAGACAATTTCCAGAACACGCCCGCCTCTTTTGGCATCAGTTCCCAAATTTTGGTCCTTCAACCACCCACACCTGTGAAACACATTCCTAAGTCCCCTTCCCACCTGAGACTGGCATGACCTCAGGACTAAAGCAGTGGATTGGGATTCTGCTTGCTGTTAATAACCCACTGCCAGCCCAGAAATGGGATCAGCTTCTGCTCACGGCATCAGATCCACCACTGGTTCCCAAGAGTTTTGTGGCCTCTTCAATTCAATGTTCAGACCTACAACCCAAAGTGCAGGGTTGACCTAAGTGGTCATGAAGGGCTAAGAGATATTTGGACACAAGTAAGACCCCACCCCAGCAATGCCAAGAACCAGCTGCACTCTGAAACCTGCTGAATCTTCTTGTCTGCCAAGACCATTCCAGGTGACCTTTTGCAGCTCATTTTTCCCTCCCACAAGAAGCCCACATCAATGCTCAAGTCTTTGCAAAGTGCTTGGAGCTCCACAAACTGCCCAGTGCTGGTGCAAAGGCTGATGTTGAAAGCAGGGCTCGGGCTCTGTTTGGCCCAAAAACTGCAGCTGAATGTTTGGATTTTGATTTGGCCACACACGCAGCAATCAGTTAAAGTTTGAGCGATGTCCACAAGTCCCGTTGGCTCCTGTGAGGCCAAAGGACACATCTGAAGTGAGGTGTGGGGTCAAATCAGGTTTTCCAGCAGAGTCTAATTGAGTTAGGCATTCAGCTCCCAGGACATGCCTCAATCCCTACAGCTTTTCCAAAAATGAGATGTGAAGATGAGGTTACTTCACCTGCATAAAGACTTGGAGGGTTTTATGCCCAGCTTGTCTTTCCCAAAACATCATGTTTTCCATTAAAGGGAGCTGTTCAGGAAATGAATGACTCCAAACCTCCACAAGTGTTGAAGCCATGTAAAAAGGGTCAGTGCCCAGCAGTGCCACCCCTTTTGTGTCAGTGGCTCATCCCTGACAATGATGGAACAGCCCCTGGTGCCTCTGTGACATCAGAAGCTCCTCGTGAGTTTGCAGAGCTTTTGAGAACTCCAGTTCCCTTCTGCTTAAACAATCCTCACCTTAAAACTGAGGCTGTGGAGAATTCACTGCAAATCCCTTTGCATTTCCTTAGCGCTGAGGAAGCGAGTGAGATCAACTCCAAACTTGCAGCGAGCTTGCCCTGCCAGAAATATTTGTGCTTGGACCAGCAAAGCCAACTTTCCCAGGCTGGCTTGGGAGAGCAGACACTTTGTTTTTTGGCTCCAAAGGGAAAATGTTGCCAGCTGCCAGCTTTTAAACCAGCAGTGCTGCTGCTGAGCACGAAATCAGCCAGGCAAGATGTTGTGATGGGGAGACAGAAGGGAAGAAAGCAGGGCAAGGACTCGGTGCAGAAACCACCGTGCTGAGAAACCCAGCTGTGACACAGAGCTGGGGCGTGCCTGTGGTGAAGCCAGATTAAATCAGGAAATTGGGATTGTTATTGCTGCCATCCTTCACCCATTTGTGTTAGGAAATGGAGCAGGAGCTTCTAAAATCCTGCTGGTGCCATTTCTTGTCACTGCCTGACCCTGCCCCTGGTCTGACAGCCCTGATCCATGGGGTGACCATGGATATTGCCCTGGGAGGATGACTCAGTCTCACTGAGGATAAATTTGAATTACTTTGAGAGCTGATCTTGTTTTTTCATGGGGTCCATGGCTGAGATTGCTCCCACATCACACCCTCATCCTCCCAGCCTTTTCCTCGCTCTCCTCAGCACTTCCAGAAGAAGCAGCAGGATGAAAGCAGATGTTGGCAGTCCTCAAGGTTTCTCTTTCTGAGCCAGGCAAAAGTGACTTTGGTTTTCCATGCTGCTCTAGCAGAATGTTCTGACCGAGTGCACGAGTGGGTATGGATTTATGGGGAATTTACCCAACAAGATGGGAGCTGTAGAGTCATATATATATATATATATATATGTATATATAAATTCTGTTTCAAATCAGTATCCCAGGACTGTTCTCCATAAAACCAAGAATTTACACAAGCAAAAAAGAATTAACATCAGTGTGTTCCCCACAAATAGAAAGTTTCACAGAGTTTGGGTTTTGTGGGCGTACATTTCAAAATCTGCCCACAAATGTTTTCTGTCTTAAACACCTCAAAAACTTCCCTGCAAAAAGTGACAGAATGTATCTCTCTGCAGTCAGAAATGGGATTGCACCATATACAGCCACAATCAGGCTGTTTTTCAGCTGATCCAAACTGCATCACTGCTTGAACAGAGCTGTAAGAGACCCAGGGCAAGTTTCATGATCAGGAGGTCCACGGGGGTTAGAATAAGATGATCTTTTAGGTCCCTTCCAGCCCAAATAATTTCATTATTTATTATGAATCCATGCCAGCGGGGCTGGAGTTCCCTGGAAGGCCATGTTGATGCCACTTTGAACATTTTCATGTACTCCAGGGAAAATTCTTCGAGGTCCTCAAATGCTAAAATATGAGTTGGGAAAATATTCCGAATTCCTTTGCAATAGTGGGGGAAAAATTCCAAGTTAAATCTGGAGTGCTTTCCTACATTTAAAATAAGAGCTTTAAATTGCATTTTATTTTAACGGACGTTTCAATTTTATATTTATTTACGTTCTGTGATGACATGAAAGGCACGAGTGGTTCCTGCAGCTGGAGGATGATGAGGTTTGAAGGAGTTGTGCTGGACCAGGGTTTGGGACCAGGGTTTGGGACCAGTGCAGCAGCAGCCTCCCAGTGCTTCCATACCCAGCTGATATGGAGGGAAAGCTCCCACTGGCTCCAGCCGATTGAAATTCAATTGTGTAAAAAAAAAATAAAAAATTATCTCCAGGTGGCAATTTGGCATCTGCTTCCATTTCCCCCTGCGGTGAGGGATTGCAGGCACCGCTAACGAGGGGTGCATTTTGCACACAGTGGGCCAGATCCTGGGCTCCTGCAAAGCCCAGGGAACACGGTGGAGTAGGCAGCAGCTCATTCCAGCCGAGGGGAGAAGCCCCAGGAGTCTGTCCTTCCACTCCTGGTTGCGACAGCAGCTCGAAGCTGTGAGTTTTGGGCTGCAGCCTGGGGTTGCTGTTTGCATCCGCAGCCTCTTTAAACATTCTCGTGCCGTGTTATCGCTCTGGAATTCCAGAGCGCTGAGTCCCGGCCTCAAGCAGCCAGAGGAATTTGCTCCCCAAGCATTAATGCCTTCTTCTTCCCCAGAAGGATCCCCTGGGATGGCTCCTGTTGTGCAATGAGGGTGGGCTGGTGTCCTGCCAGGCCCCAGATCCGGGCTTGGCCTTGCTCACCTCATCCAGCTCTGGCACGTGAGCTGGGTGATGGGACCATCATGGTCCATGGTGGGACTGGGACAAGCCCAGGGTGAAGGACTGGGCATTGCTGGAGGGCAGCAGCCTCCTCCACCCCTTCCACTCCAGGGGAAAACCAGGTTTGCAGGAACCCATCCAGAGGCAGAGCTGGGAGCTGCTCTGGGGGACATGCCCCACATCCTGGATCCTCACTGCAAGTCCTCCCACCAATTCTGAGGACAATTCAGGAGGCTTCTCCACTCAGCTGCAGGACTCCTCACTGCAGCAGAATTCCTGCCTGGACTGAGCTCACAAAGAATAATTTGGAGTTGTACGCACGCAAGAGCAATAGTTTAAAAACCAGGGCAAGAGATAGAAAAGCTGGATGAAAACCAGGCAAATTCCTTGAGTTTGGAGGAGGCTCATCCACATCTGCTTCCTGCAGGGGTTCCTGTCACCGCTGCTGCTGCTGTTAGTGCAGAAAGGCCGTGGGACCAACGGGGCTGGCAAATCATCCCGGGCGAGCTCCAAAGAAGCCAGCAAGCTTTTGCAGAGCCTTTTTGACGACAAGAGCGTTGTGCTGACAAAACAGCCCATTTTCCCCCGCTCTAACCCCCTCGTTATCAGCCCTTCATTGCAGGAGTGTTGGCTGATGCTGTGGTGAGGATTATTAAGTTGTTGACAGAGAGCTCATCCACTCCGAACAGTTATCGTGGCAGGGAGCATCCAGCACGCAGGCAGCTCCTGACAGGCTCTCTCATCAGCCAGATGCCGCGTGTGGGGGAGCCTCCTCGAGCCTCACACCCCGTTTTCCCCCTCTTATTGTATGTAAATGAGTCTCCCAGAAGCGTTATGGTTGATTAGCCCTGCAGAGAAATTAATGGGGACAGGGCCGTAAATAGTCCTGGAAATGGTTCTTAGCTGTCCCTCCAGGTGAGTCCATCTCTGTAAGGAGGTAAGGAAAGGGATATATTTGGGAGAATGCTGCTGTGATTGCTCCAGGGGGGAGCATGGGACTTTCATGGATGGGGAAAACCAGACCAAGGCCAGAACTCCACCTTACCAAGACCTCCATTGCTTTACTGATTTTGGTAAAGCTGACTGCACCAAGTGGCAAAAAGCCATGCCAAAGGCCAGGATGAGAAAGCCAAAGCACTGATCAGTGCTTTATTCCTGAGCTCAATAAATGTATCCCCTCCTGGAAATGCTGCTCAATGTTAACAGGATTACTGGGCCTGCTCATCCATCTCAGAGCGGGGCAGGAAGGAAGGAGGTAGGAAGGATAGAAAATAGGGAGGATGGAGGCTGGTGAAATGTCCTTAATCCTGCTCCTCTGCCCACTGGAACATGGCACTCCCTCCCTGCTGCTCTGCCATCCTGACAGCTCCATAATCACAAGGAAGCAGCAAGAGCAGCCCCAACCCATGGAGCAGCACTGCAAAACTCAAGGTTTCACTTTGATCTCTGCCTGGAAGATGAAAAGTCTTAATCAAGGCTGAGAGCACGTTAAACAGCAGACTCTAAAATAATTGGGCACTCCGGCCTCCTTAGGCAAGTGCAAAAAGAGGGGATTATTGTGGCTTGGGTAGTCAAACGTGTCCAGGCTTTATCCTGGCTGGAATAGGGCACAGGCAGAGGGAGCAGGGCAGTGCAGGCTGAGCACTGGGACTGCCAGACAATCCAATGGTCTCTCTGCTCCCAGGATCATGCTGTTCCCTGCTCTCCCCCCTGAGCTGGCTGCATTAAAGCTGGCTGGGGCAGGGCTGCCAGGCTTGGCCAGCACTTGCCTTGCCAGCCCCAGGGGCAGCTGCTTTTGCAAAGGGGATTTGTCTTCCTGGAGAGTCCAAATATTTTAGTTCATTTCCCTCAAAAACCTCTGCCTGCAAGGCTGAAGGAGACTTTTAAAAGGTTTCAAAGTGGTCATTGCTAGTGGGATGGGCTCCACAAAAGAATTGTCTTCCCAATGCTTTTAGGATGATGTGCAGGGGAAAAGGGACAACCACGGCATCCAGATGAGCATCACCATTGCAAAAAGCTGCAGAGAACAGGAGGGATGGAGAGGAGAGGGATGGACTTGCTCCTGTGGGCTCGGTGCTTGAAGAGAAAACAGCAGAGCCAACATGGTAGGAGGTATCCTGTACTTCCAGCTCAGATGATGCCATTGGATGCTGGAGCAGGTCCCAGTTGTGCCCATTTCTCATTGCAGGTTTGTGTCACGTTGGCTCCCAGCACTTCACAACCAACTCCATGTGCAACAACAATACCTGAGAGTGAATGGGGAGGTTTGTGCCATGGAAAAAGTGCTTTGCCCCTGATTGGAAAACCTAATTAGCAATTAGAGAGGAAAGAGCATCCCATCAAGTAGATATGCAGGTTCTTTTCCAGCCCATCAGGTTTGCAGAGAGCGAGGGAGCAGCTTCTGGAGCGGCACAGGGGAGAGGGGCAATGGACGGACCGAGGATCGTCTTTAAGAATGGAAAGGACAAGACAAAATGTTCTTGCTCAATGTTGTAAACAAGCCTAAAGTGTTTTGAAAGACTCTGTCAATATAAATTACTGACAAACAAGGCACTGGAATTGCAAAAGAGGAGCCCAGCTGGAGGAAGGCTGCTGGCAGAGTACCTCTCTGCCCACCTCAGACACTCCATGCGGCAGCACCACTCTGCTGCCCTCCCACATTCCTCTCTATTCTTCCCCTCTCGAATGGAGAAGAGGCATCAAGTGCTCTGTGTGAGATGAGTGCATTAAAGCATCCTCCAGCCCAGCTACTGCAGCCCTGACAGCCGAGGGAATTTGCCAGCAGAGCTCTCTGTGCAGCGTTTCACGATAACGCCCTGTGCAAGCCCTCCCTGTGCTGTGGGGTTGGGAGATTCGCTCAGCACTGTCTGTGTCCCTGTTCCTCCCCGCTGGCAGCTCATTCCCATCTCCACAGGATGGATCAGGGAGCTCTTGGCATCCTCTGTGGGGTAAGTGTGTGCTCAAGCAGCTGCTGCACTGTAAATTCACAGCCTCGGTTACCTGGTGTTAACTTCCTCATCTTGTCCTGGGACAGCAGCCAGAGCTGTGCCAGGAATAACTGTGGCAGTGCCAGTTTCAGCTCAGCTGTGGACAGCCCAGGCAGCAGCCTTGGCAAAAAAAAAAATCCAAAATAGAGTAATGCTGATCTCTTACGCATGGCCTGGAGAGATTCCAGCTGCAGGTAGAGGGGTGAACACTCCCTGTGTGCTTTGGGGACAGTGATGGGGACAAGAGCTCACACCCACACTGGCCATGCTTCAGAATCATTGAATCCATAAAGGTGGAAAAGATCTCTAAGATCTTCAAGTCCAGCCAGTACAGCTAGAGGCCAAAAGTCTCTATTTTTAGGGCTGTTAGACCTTTCCCAAAGAGATAAATTGAAAAAAAAGTCCTTGCGGGGTTTGTGGGTGTGGTCAGCTCCCAGCCCAGCACCAGCCTCTTCCCAGCAGGGCTCTGATGGCAAATCTCAGGAGGATTTTTAATTATAAAATTAAAAAGTGGGAGTTGGGTCTTCAAAACCTCTCTGCCTCTGAGCTTAAATTGCTAAAACAGCCTGGAGAAGAGAAAGCCCTGGGGAGACTTTAGAGCACCTTCCAGTGCTTAAAGGGGCTCCAAGAGAGCTGAAGAGGGACTTTGGACAAGAGCCTGGAGTGACAGGACAAGGGGGAATGGCTTCAAACTGCCAGAGGGCAGGGATGGATGGGATATTGGGAAGAAATTCTTTCCTGTGAGGGTGAGGAGGCCCTGCACAGAGATGCTGTGGCTGCCCCTGGATCCCTGGAATTCTCCAAGGCCAGGCTGGATGGGTTTTGGAACACCCTGGGATAGTGGAAATGAGATGAGCTTTGAGGTGCCTTCCCACCCAAACTGTTCTGTGATTCTACAAAAGCAAAGGCTCCAAAACCCACCACAGCCCCTCGACATCTCTGATTGCACCTCTGGCATTTCAGCCTGGTACCTTCTGAGTAAAGCTGATATAAAACAGATGAGAAACAGGAATTTCTGCACCCAAAGACTTCCTACCAATTCCCAATGCCAGCCTGTGAATGGCATAAATCAGGGTTTTGCACTTTTCCCCCTGCTGTTTAAGGCACAGATGTCTGAGCAGAGCTCCAGGAAGAGAGCTCTGCCTGGTGCAGAGCCATGCCTTGCACATGGGGATGTTTTAAAGCCATATGGGATTTCCAGCAGGCCCTACTGTACTTGGGCCTCGAGTTCAGAGCAAGGGGAGTGCTGGAGGGGTGGCTTTACCAGCTACATAAATAAACTGGAGTGGGTTCGTCCACCACTGAAACACAAACACGGCTGGGGTGGCAGGAAGCCAAGCAGAGAGATAATATTTTTCTTAGGTATTAGCCCAGTATGAAATCAGAGCAGACGAATACTCAAAGAAAGCCTTGACAGGGAATAATGAGATTTTCAGGTGGGTTTTTTAAATTTTACCAGAAAGCTGAGAAAATAATGAATTCTAACCATCCTCCCTGTGATTAAAGAGTTTCAGTGCCACCCCTCCAGAGCAGCACGGGCAGGAAGTGCTTTTCAGAAGGATTTAGTGGTTATTTCTGCTTCTTTCTGTATTATGGGAGGCTCCAGGAGATCCAGAGCTCATCCATCCTTTAGCAGAGGTGAGCTGGGCTGTGCCCATGGCATCAGTGCCCACCAAGCCCTGCCCTGGCACAGGGGTCACCGTGGGGCTGGGGGAACAGCAGGGCTGCCCTTGGACCAGGGTTTTGGGGCACATCCTTCCCTCTCCAAGGAGGAGAAATCAAATCCAGCCCAGGATGCAAGGAAGGATCAGACAGAAGGTGTTCTCCACGTGCTCATTGCTGGTGCTGAGTTAGCTCTGCCTCACTTGGGGCTAAAAATACCTTGATGGGGCACTTGACAGCGGTGCCAGAGCAGAGCTGGGGCGACAGCCTGGCTTGGGGACAGGGGAGTGGGGCAGGCAAAGGAAAAACAGGGACAAACATCTCGTTTTTGTTTCCACTGAGATCACAGAATGCTTTGGGTTGGATGGGACCTTAAAGAGCGTCTCATCCCAACCTTCCCAGCATGGGACACCTTCCTCTAGACCAGGCTGCTCCGAGGTGACGCCGGCAGCGATCCCGTGCAGGGGCTGGCTCCGGCAGGAGCGTTTTGGCTGCCGCCTGTCCGTGTCAGCCGGGATGGGGAAACCTGAGCCGATGGACGGCTCGCAGGAGCAGAACTAACAAGCCAACAAATCAGGGCGCTGCCATCTCCTCCGCCCCTCTCTGTCTGGTTCAATAACAGCCGATGGGGGAGGCTCCCAGAACTGCTGAATGGCTCGATAACCAGGAGCCAAAAACATTCAAAACCGCACGTCTGAATTAATTCATCCCAAAGCATCCGCAGACAGAGAAGGGGAGGGGGGTGGTGGTGAGGGAGGAGGTGGAGGAAAAGAAACAGAAGAAGGAGAAACGACTTGGCTCCTTTTCAAGCCCTTTCTAAAAACGCTGAAAGAGTTTGGCAATACTAATAAAAACCCAGTGCAGCAGTTGCCCTAATTTTTCTGAGCAACGTCGCTGAGAGGCAGGCGACAGGATGGCTGTGGCATGTAAAATAAGGGATAAAAAGGAGGAGGAAAGGGTTTGGATGTCAAAGTGACGGCGGCAGGATGGAGTCTGGCGGGATGGACAGAGAGACCCGGGATGGCTGAGCTGCTGGAACCCCACTCAGATCCCGCCCTGCTCCATCCCTGGCCTTGCAAAGCTCATCCCAGACCCCCTCCCAGGGCTGGGGGTCTCTCTCTGTGCTCGTGGCTCAGCTGCTTCCAGAGCAGCAGAGATGGATTTGAACACGCTCTGGAGGCAGCCAATGTCAGCCTGTCTGCTGGGACGAGACTCAACGGGGCTCCAGCCCCAGAGGAGCAGAAAAGCCACACGTTGGTATTGGAGTGAGGCAGCCCAGCAGCCAGGCAGGAGGGAGCTCCAGACAGCAGGTTTTTTTTTCCTCAAACAGCGTGAAATCCGATCACAAATTGTTTGTGATCACAATCACAAAAAGTTTGTGACCAACTCAGCCTTGGAACCCCCTCCCAGGGAGGTGAGGGCTGAGGGAGCACTGAGGTTCCTGCAGTGTGGACAAGGTTTTCTGCAGCACCATCAAAGCTCCGTTTTGGGCTTGGTTTCTAATGTTTGTCACTCCGGAGGAGCCCTGGCAGCATGTGGGGTGATCATTCCCAGTTCCTCACACGCTCAGAGAGATGCTGTGGGCTGCCTTTGAAGTTGATTCATCAATTAATGGCTTTAAACTGGAAAATAATGCCTTGGAATTGAAAGAAAGTAGGGTTAGATGGGATACTTGGAAGGAATTCTTCCCTGTGAGGGTGGGGAGGCCCTGGCACAGAGAAGCTATGGCTGCTCCATCCCTGGAAGTGTTCAAGGCCAGTTTGGACGGGTCTTGGAGCAACCTGGGATAGGGGAAGGTAAACTTTAAGGTCCCTCCCAAACTAAACCATTCTGTGGCTCTATAATTCCACAATTAATTAAAACATCCCTCAAGAATTTCAGTCTCAATCCCTTAGATTTTAGGTTTCCAACACCAAACATCACGTCAGGAGTTCAGAGGGCTCCATTCCAGCCTGTGGCTGGTTTTCCCAACCCTTCAACAATGGCATTTTCAGGGCAGTGGCTGACCCAGGTCCGTGTTAGGGGTTGCTAAATTGAAAGGCCAACACCGCTGTTAGAAACACAACATTTAAGGACTGCAGCCCATCAAACCACCAGCACAGCCAAGGTCAAAGCCATCCTTGAGTCATCCCATGGAGTTTTACGGGGATTCTGTATAAATAAGTGGAGAGGCTAAAGCTAACGGCTGAGTGCAAACACTCCCAGTGCTGCAGGACTTGGTGACATTCAGCCAAAAGGTCACACCTCTCACCATGCTATTTGCATTCTCCATCTACATACAGCAGGAGGAGAGCAGAGCAGCTGCAGGAGGCAGGTGAAGGGGCTGGAAACGCTGCCCAGCCTCTGGTTTGGACAGGATTTCCTGTCACTAATTTAACTGTGAAGGTTTCAGAACAAAGCACCTCGTGGGGTCTTGGGTCTGCTACTCCCTCTGACCAAGAGCGAGGACAACACGTGTGTGGGGACACGCCAGCAGACCAAGCTGGGACGTTGTGGCTGCCACCTGAGACCATTCCCTGCTCCAGCTGGGACTTGCTTCCCAGGAAGGTGCTCTTGGAAGGGCCACTAAAGAATGGGGCTGCTCTACCAGGGCTGCTTCAACCCAACAGAGGGGGCTTTGGAAGAAGAAAACCGAGAGCTCAAGCACTATTAGGATGTGCAGAATTTTTAGGGCGCCCCTCATCCCACTGATAGTTGAGGGTAATTAAATTTTTTTTAGGGTGTCCCTCATCCCAGTAATAGTTGAGGGTAATTAAATATTTTTTTGGGGTGTCCCTCATCCCACTGATAGTTGAGGGTAATTAAATTTTTTTTTAGGGTGTCCCTCATCCCAATGATAGTTGAGGGTAATTAAAATTGCGGAGAGGAACTCGCAGCCCTTGGGAAGGGAACCACTGGAGCTCCATGTGACTCCAGGCTGGCCAGCTCCAGTTGGGATGAGTGAGAACAGTGTTTTTCTGTCTCCCAGAGCTGGTGTTTGCTATCTGGGGAGGGAAGAGGTGTTAGGAAATCTCTCTGACTCAGCCTCAGAAGTTGCTCAACTGAAATATCCACAGCAAAGCAGGGTGCTACAGCTGAGGGATTTCTTCCCCAGTTGCAGAAGAAGGAATGGCTTGAAAAATTTCAACCTCCAGCTAATTTTAGATGGACTGTCCCTATTATTCTCCAAGCTTACATCAGTTAAACCTTGTTTTTCTGTCACACAGGACACGGGACACATCTGCACTGCTGAAGATTGGCTTAGTCAGAGCCTTTCTGAAGCCTGGGGCTTGCTGGATTGAATCACAGAATCACTGAGGTTGGAAAAGACCTTTAAGATTATCGAGTCCAACCCTATTTATGTACCTATGTAATGTTTAACTTCATGGCACTATAATGCAGTTAAAGAGAACTCAAAGGGAAAACTCTGCTGTTCTTAATGCAGTTTCTGCTGATGTCTGAGGCACCTCAGACAGCAAAATGCATCTTTTAAACCAAGAAGAAAAAGCCTGCAGTGTGCACAGACCTGGTGAACCATGTCCTCAAAGTGCCAGGAGGGATCAAAGTTGGAAGACCTCCCCCTGCTCCCCAGAACACGCTGGGTTGTTGCACCAACTTGTACATGAATTTAAGTCCCAGGTAGGATTTTAACCACAGCAGATGGTTGGGAAGAAAGCAAAGGCTCTCCAGAGCAGCCCCACCTGCAATGTGGGTTGTGCTGTAATGATGATGGGGTCTGGCTTGCTCCTCTCACAGCTACCAGAGGCTTTGAAGCATCTCCCCAAGATTCTTAAGGACAGTGTGGGAGTGGGGAAGCCACCCTGCCTGGCTTGGGGAGGTGGCTGCTCAGCCCTCAGCCAGGGGAAACCATCCATAAAGGCTCCAAATAGGAAATGCCTTCAAAAAATTTAGGGGGGAAAAACCAGTCCTTGCAGATCTTATCTCAGGGGAAATGGGAATCAGGCTTTTGGGAGGAGGCATTTCCCACCCCTGCGGGCTGCCAGGCCCCCCCGTGCTGCTGCAGATCCCTGGCAGTGGCCTTTGCAGGATGCAGGAGAAGGCCTCTGAGACATTTCTTTCAAAAATAGAGCAGGGGTTACCCTTTCTTTCCAAACTCCTCCCGGGAAGGAGCCGCCCTCTCCCAGCGCCTCTCGGTCCCCTGGCTCTCTGCACATTAACCCCAAGCCATGATGGCCCAGCCTCGCTCTTCCCTGGGCTCTGTGGTCCCTGTTCATTCCTGGGGAGCAGCTCCCCCCTCTCCTGCTGGTGGCTTCCCACATGGTCCCAAAAAGTTCAAGGGAACACCAGGGAAAGGTGGAAATGTGTTGGAACTTGATGATCTTTAAGGTTCCTTCCAACCCGAAGCATTCTGTGATTTCTGTGATTCTCTGGTTTCATGTCAGGGCCCTCCCCTGCACCCCAGCCCTCAGCAGGGCTCCAAGCCAGCCAAGCAGGAGAGGCTTTCCAGAGCTTATGGCAGAAGAGGAGCTAGAGAAGAAATTTTAGGAGAAACGCCAGATCCCTGCAAGTCGTCAGCGTGAGGCAGCCCCAGGTCTCTCAAGACAGATGTTTCCAGATGTGGCCAGGCAGCTGGACTACCTTACAGGCAAAATGATGACCTGGCCAGAGGTTTGGTGCCCAGAGGGCCACAGGCCAGTTCAGCAAGGGCTGAAGGGTGGTGATTTGGCAGAGTGCAGGTGGCAAAGCCACCCAGGTCCCCTTTGACAGGCTGAGGATCATTCCATGGAGCCAGGCCATCTCTGCTCCTGGGTTTGTGCCTTTTTAAAAATCAGTCAAACAACCCTGGGCTTCTGGAAGGTTCTGTGACACTCTGTGGATGGGGCTGGAGTGTTTTTAAGTCCCCTCTCTGGAGAGAGCTCTGCAAGTGTCAATGGAGCTGACACTTGACCTTTCCCTGGGTCAGGCAGCTTCACTTCAGGTGGCTTCAGCATCCAGGGCACTCAAGCCAGAATCAAAGGTCTCTTCTGCAAGGTGATAAAACACAGTCAAGGGCCATGTTCAGATGGATTTGTCACCCAAACAAAAAGGAAACTGGAGATTGCTCAGCCTGGAGAGAACAGGGCTTCGTGAAGCACCTTCCAGTACCTAGAGGGGGCTTGCAAGAAGTCTGGAGAGAGATTTTGACAAGAAGGGCAGGGTTAGATGGGATATTGGGAAGGAATTGTTCCCTTCAAGGGTGCTGAGGCCCTGGCACAGGGTGCCCAGAGCAGCTGTGTCTGCCCCTGGATCCCTGGCAGTGCCCAAGGCCAGCTGGGACAGGGCTTGGAGCAGCCTGGGGCAGTGGAAGGTTCCCATGGTAGGGGTGGGACTGGATGAGCTTTAAACTCTCTCCAAGCCGAACCAGTCTGGAATTCTGTGAAATGTAGGGAGAAGAAACCCTGAGCATCTTGGGTGAAGGGATGGGGGGAGGCAAAACATCAGCCAGCCAAGGAGCTGAGCTGTTCCCTCTGCTCTCCTGAGCATCCATCCCGCCCCTGCAGATGCTCCTGGCGCCGTGGGAGGGATGGGAGCTCCTGCAGCTGCATTACCTGCAGGGCATGAGGGCTAATTACCAACCAGGCAGCCAGCAAATACAGCAAAGTGTTATTGACTGAATCAGAGTGCAGGAAAATGGCCCGATCCCAGCTAAGGTAACCTCCTTCTTCTAAATGGTTAATCTCCAACATTAGAGCTGGTGTGTTAAAGGAGGTTTAGGGCAATTTAATAGCTCATAAAACTTTATGGTCCCAGTTGAAATTGGAGTGATAACTCTGGAGTGTAAAGCTATACTTTGCTAAATGTCTCCCTTAGATTTTTTATTTTATTTTATTATTGGAAACTTAACATCTGCTACAGCAAAATAAAACGGAACCATTTGCACTGTTGAGAGACGTGAGCATTCTGCTGCTCTTCATTCTGTTTATATGTTTATTGCTTAAAACTTTGGCGTCGATATTATCCTTGATTATTAAGATTTCAATCACTCCGAGGAAGGGAGAGATAAAATAAGCCAAAATAGAGCCGTGATCAGTTTAACTTGTGGGCAGAATGGAAACCAACAGGATGCCAAATCGTAGACATTGATGTTGTTTGGAGTCTTCTGAAATTTCCATTAATGATTTCTTGGCCAATTTCTGCCTGTAGCAGAAATTTGTGTGTAAAACAACACACAAGCCACCATGGAAAGGGAAATGGGGTGGATTTGGAAGGTGCTTGACCTGTAACTGTCCCTGTTTTGATGCTTCAGTTTCCCCAGATGTCAAATGCTGGTGGCTCCTCCTAAGTGGAGACCTGAAAACTTCATCCCAAAGGTGAAGGGTCACTACTGCCCTGGGAAGCTCCAGTCAATGCCAAAATCTGTGGCAGAGCTGCTTTTCCTGAGTCCCAGCATTGTGGAATTCTCTACAATGCCCAAAATATTATTTTTTTCCTCCAACAAGTACCTATTTGCTAGACTTCCCCAACTCCTTTCAGCATAAATCTCAGCTCACACTTCCAAGGCACATATTTAAGGGGGGAAAGTATGATTCTAAAAAGAGCCATGTGAGAAATGAACTGGGGACTTACGGAGCCACGTAACAGCCACGACTCACGCAGAAAATGAAATTAAAATATTGGTGAACTCCAACCAGGAGGGGGTCAGCGAGCCCAGCACAGGCTTCAGGCCCTGGGGAGTGTTAAAGGAAGTTTGGGGTTTATTCAAAGACCTTTATGCTTAGTCTGCTCTGCCAGCTATTGTAAATGTAGGTGAACTTGGTGGGAAAAAATGATGATGTCTGACTCTAGAATGATTTCTTTATTATAGCTATACTATAATATATTTAATATATTATTTAAAGGAGATGCTAGAACTACATATTTACTTTTTTTAACTACTATATCTAACTAACTCACAACTTGTGACCTTCTCGCCAGAGTCTAGACACAGGTGGATCTGACTGGCTGTCAGGCTCAAACAATTCTTACTAGAACCTAATTAAGTAGTCACTCTAGGTAAACAATTCTCTAAACACATTTTACATGGGAAAAACAAGGAGCAGAAATATAAACTGTTTTCTCTTTCTTCTCGCTGTGTTTTTTTATGAAAAAATCCTGAGAGAGAGAAGAATGTACCTGCCACAGCCAGCAGTCCGGCTTAAGCCTGGCTTTAATCTGGTGTCCCTTGCTCAGCACAAGTCCCAGCACTACCTGGAGCCACTGGGGTGCAGAGAAGTGAGATTTCCCCGCTGCCAGCAGTCCCCCAAAGAATGCTCTCCATGATTCCGTGTGTTTAATTGCCACTTGGAACAGAACAAAGCCCTTCTGGCACAGCCCTGCCAAGAGCAGGGTGTCGAGTACAGGCTCGTTCCTCCCTGCCAAGGCCCAGCTCTGGTATGTCCCCGGACAGGCCGGAGTGTCCGTGGGAGTGGGCAACACATTCCTCTTGAAAAGCCACTTCCTCACCTCTCCCCTGACGTGCTTTCCGTGCAGAGACACCCCCATTCCTTTCAATTCCACCCCAATCTTCCCTTTTCCCTGCCTGCCATGTGCAGGGCAGCTTTGCACCGGGTGTTTTCCCGTGATTCAGCAAATTCCAGGGCAGCAACTGAAGGGTTAAAGAGCCTCTCGTTAAGTTGCCCCCAGGGATCCTTTCCCAAGCCTCAGTCTTGGCCTTTGCTGAAAGATTTCCTCCTTCCCTGAGATGTCATTTAGGCCATTAGGGGGATCTTTTGCAGGGAATAATGCCTACCCCTTACACGTGGTCCCCCTTAATTAGTAATTAGGATAATGCAATATTGAAAAAGCAAGGCACAAATTTAATTAGTTGTGTTTTATTAGAGTAACTAAGGAGAAGGCCCCTGGACCCCACGGAGGGAAAGGGATCGATACTGAACATCTATTTTCACTAGAAAACAATTGCAGCTGACCGGCTGTCTGTGGGGGAAGCCACCCTCAGCCTCCATCCCTGCCTGCCCAAGGGGGAAGGGGCAGCACAGGGCCTGGAAAATAAATGATCAATACCTCCAGAGAGGGTCTGTGTATCCTCAGAGAACGTTCTGGGGCGGATGTAATAGGAGCTGACACATAGCTATGGGGAGATGGCCTCCATTGCTCAATTAGCTCATTATCTTTTAAGCTGTTCTGGCTCAAATGGTGGCAGAAGAGCTTGGTTTTTGCATTTCTATCCATTTTTGGGGAGTTGGTGAGTCTGCTTCGCAAGGAAGCCCCTTCCCACTGCCACCCTCTGGTCCCTGGCCCTCACTGACCCAGCACGGCCGTGTGTGCTCAGTGTCTGCTGGAAAAAGCCACTGTGTCCCTTTCGTGGGGTCCTTCTCCTGCCTCAGGGGGGCTGCAGCGGGGCTGGGCATCCTCTGAAATGAAACAACACTTCTGTTTGCTCTGCAAACCCTCCTGCTGGAGAGATGTTTCCTCCTTGGCAGGGCTGCTGCTCACACAAACCTGCCTTTATTTACACGCTTTCATCTCAGCAGGAAACCTCCCACCTGGGCACACGTACACACCTGGTGCCAGTGCCAGGGAGTCAGCGAGTGCCACCTCTTTGCATGGCTCAATAAAGCCACCAGACAGTTCCCAATCTTGCCTTTCCCTATCCCTGCTTCTGTTCCATAATTGTTCTCCGGCCTTCCTGCATTTCGAGTACGGAGAGCAGGGCCCTGCTGGGCCAGAAACTCTGCACGGTAAAATAAAGGGACTTCATGCAGGCACTTGTAGCTCAGACAGGAAGATAAAAGCTGGAAGAAATGAGTTATTCGTGTCTGGTTATTTGGGAGACAAATAAAAGGGCTGCTGAAGGTTGCAGAGAGCAGGAATGGCCATCGTGCCGAGGGTCTCAGGCCAGCACCGTGGCCATGAGGGCAGCAAAATTAGACTCAGACCCACGTGGGCTTGATTAGAGGTCAGGCTTCAAAATAAAACCCAACACCAATGGAAAAGATAAAATATGAACTCACACAGCTTTCTCAGCCTGGATGCTCCAGCCAGGAGAGGGATGGTATGACACAAAGGGAGCCGGGCTCTGACCCACCCTCCCCACGGGCTGCTGCAAACGGAGCCTCTCTCGATATTTAATGCTCTCCTGCACGATTCGGTACATGGAGATCAGTCAGGCTTTGATAAGATCATAGCAGGAGGACAGGAGGAAATTGCAGTCTTGCCCAATGCTTGATCTTGTGCTGCTGAACCTGCTGTATCCGAGACGTGCTGGTCCAGCCTTAATGGCATCGTATTAAGCTGAGACAATGCAGCCCCGTGACCTTGCGATGCTTGATAGCCATATGTGCTATTTTAATGAAAAATCGGGGCTTAAGTAAATGGCTGCCCATCGGCACAGGGCTGTTAGCGGGATCTCGCTCCGAGCCAAGCCCGCTCCGAGCCGTGGGGGAGGGCGAGGGAAGGGAATTGGGATGTAATAGCCATAATCATCCCTCAGTCAATGACCTTCTGCTCCTCTGATCGTAGCCCATGGTGCTGCTGGAGAGGCAAACCCAACAGGACTCTGGCCCACCTGGGGCTGCCGCTAGGTCTGTGCACTCAGATTTAGGTTTGGGCCTCAGTTTCCCTCAGAAGGAGCCAAAAATTCTGCCACTGCCACGTCATTCGAACGCGCTGGGGGCAAAGCACAACTGGATTCAGAGCTATTCCCCCTTGCTCCAGCCTTCTCCGTACCAATACCCACCTCCAGGGGCAGGGACTGGGGCGGACACCCCTTCCAGGTACACGCACTGGTTTCCTCCCCCAACAAATTGAAGCGGTAAATATTGATAGCCTTCTCTTCCAGGGCTTTTTAATGCCCTCCGATACTTAGGAACTATTAAGCGCACCCATCATTACTAACCTGCGAAGTAAATGCGTCCTAATGGGCAGGCGAGCTACGCTGGCCCCAACAAATCATTCCTAATGAATAGTACCTGGCACATCCATCACCCTTAAATGCCAAAGCAAATCCATCTGCGTTAGCCGCTGAAAAGAGCCAGGCAGATCTCGCCCTCCCTTTCTTCCCGAGTTAGGGGAGGGTTTGGCTCGCAACACGTGAGCGTGGCTGTTTCCAATCTTTCCCCATTCCTGCAGTCAGGATCTCCGAGGCGCATTTCTCAATCGCCGGGCTGCTCCCGCACACAATGCCGAGAGGGCTCTGGCAGCGGCATGAAAGGCTTTAAATAGAAACCAGCGTTTCTCCCTCGCGCTGCACACAATGCTTCCCTGACCCTTCGCCGACCTCACCCTCAAATCTGGGGTTCACAGCCCCAGCCTTGAACCCGGCTCTGTTTTTTCATGTTTGGCCTCTCTATTTCCTGAGGTCAGGCAGCCCACCGCTCCATTAGCATGAAGCAACTCAGGGCTCATTTGCCAAAACTGACATCCTGGGAAAGTCCTGATGAATTTATGAATTAGAGGCTACAGATGCCAGTGAAAGAGTTAAGGACTTATTTATTTATATATGTCTTTATTATCATCATTATTTGCAGGAAATCGGCTGGGATGCTGCTGTTTGCTTTTTCTGAAAAGCACCGCCAGCCTCGAACGCTGTGTCAGCAGCAGTTTTCTTTCAGACAGGAAAAAACACTTTTTTTTTTTTTTTTTTTTTAAGGTCTGTTAGGGGTTGGGTTTTTTGGGGGTTGGTTTTTTATTATTATTATTATTTTAGGTTTTTAAAGGAAAGGCCTGAGGAAGAAAGTTCACGGAGCAGGAAGCTGAGGGAGCCAGCCCGGCATCCCGGCGGGGCGAGGTTCTCTCACCTTGCGGAACGCGGGGATTGCGACACCCGAGCAAAGAGGTAAAATTTATGTCCCATAAATCACATGTCAAGTGCCTGCGAGGAGAGGTCATTAAACAGATGTATGAGGCAAGAGGCAAAGTCCATCCATTTCAGAAGACGCTCCCAGTGTCAGCAGCTCTCCAGAAGTCTCAAGAGGCAGAGGGATCCAACCGGCGCGGCAGCAGCTTCCCTGATAGTCTCTTATTTATCTCCTCCTCTATTTATTTGATGGCGTTTTCCTTATTGGAAGAAGTTGCCGGGCTTTGCTCTCCCCTGTCACAGCTGCCCAGTGCGGGGGCTGTGGGAGGGGAGGGCAGAGGGTGGCACATCAAACAGCTCGGGAGGCACGGAGGGATGGAGTGATGGATGGAGGCTGCCCTGTGATTAATAATCAAACCAAGAGCTTTTACTGGGCGTCATGTGGAAAATGTGGCTCTGGAAACATTTGTCTTCATCCCACAAACAACAAGTGGTGTTTCTTTCCCTTCCTTTGTTTCTCTCCCCCCACCCCTTCCCCCCCTTTCCTCCCTTCCTCTCCCTCTTTTTGCTTTTCTTGCCCAGAATCACTGATTAAAATCTTTTCCATGCTTTACCTGCTCCAAGTGGCTCCTGTTCTGGTTTGATTTATGCTTTGCTTATCTCAGGCTTCAGTGGAAAAATAATGACCAGATAATAAAGAGCACTAAGTAGCTTTTCAAGTGACACGGCATCCGCTGTGGGACTGGGTTCTGCAGGAGCAGGGAGGGAAACGCTGGGATGGCCTTGGGCCAAAGCAGAGGGAGGAAAACAGAGGATAACGGGAGGACAGCCACAACCCTGGGCCGGTGGTTCCTTAATGGGGGAAAGCTCGGGACACCCTCCAGTGGATGCCTCAGCCAGCCCATCCCTGACCTGCTGAGGGGCAGGACATTTCACCAATGGATGTTGTGATTTCCCCAGGGCTTTTGGCCAGGATTCCAGGAGCTGTTTGTCCTCCCAGGCCCACACCCAGGACAGGGGCTTTCCCCCAAGCAGACTCATCAGGATGTTCCTTCCCACCTCCTTGTTTTCTCCTGGACAGACCCTGCCAGTGAGAGAGGAGACCCCCAGCTCCAATCTGCAGCTGATCCGGGGTGCCCAAACCCCTCTCCCTCCTGCAGCTCTGGGTCTTGCTGCTCCCAGTGGATCTGCAACAGCTCCAGACCCACCAGGCTTCACCCACAGCAGCAGGGATCAGGCTGGGACCGACAGGTTTCCCTGCCTCATTCCTTGCTGCCTGCAGGGTCACACAGCTTCCCTGCTCCAGCTTTCCCCAGCCCTTTTCCCGGTGTCATCTGGTTAAGGAATTGCCATTAATTTCAGGGTAGGAAGGACCCATTGTTTCCCCTACGCTCGGGGAAAAGGGAATGGTTTTGTTGCCAAGGAACTATTTTTAATTGTAATGTGCATCCAGCATGGCCAGCGAGGTGGCTGCCATGTGGGAATAGCAGAAAAAGGGGTGGGAGGCTGTAGGGATAACAGCTGGTCATCATCCCATGGAAAACCTCGAGGTGTCTGCCCAGCACCCAGAGACACGCGGGAGCGTTCCCTCAGCCTGGGAAGCAGCAGTAGCCTGTCCCTTCCAGTCCACATTCCCAACAAATCATCCCCAAAATGTGCTGCTCGGCTCAATTTGAAGAGGAGAAAAGACACAAGCCAGCACAGGCCTCGCAGCGTGAAATTATTGCCGAGCAGGGATGGCGCGGGTCCCTCCTGGCTTTAAATAATCCCAAAAAATAGAATGCCTCTGGATTGCCTCCACGGAGCCAGGGCTGCGTGTGGGTGAGCTTGAGGGGGGAAAGGAGGGATGTGCCCATTTCTTTGCCCCCTGTCCCTGGCTGGCAGCCAGCCCCTGACACCTCTGGCAGCGGCGGGGCCGGGCGCGCGCTCCGCGGGCTCTATAAATACGTGTGCATGACAGATCTGGCACCGCGTGTTCCTGTAAGTGATGTCATCTTTGGGGAGTTACTTAGCAACCGTGGAAAATGTTTTGGAGGCTCTAATTTTTCAGTATGGCAAAGCCATATATTTATGCAGCTCGGCTAATCAGCTCGCTGGCGAGGCAGCCCCGATGAGCTCATTTTCTTCATCATTATTTTATGTGAATTGGGCTTTTAGCACTAAAGAGGCCACAAAGATTTAATTCAAAAATGTGATTGCTTTATGTTTCCAGGGTGTCATTAACATGGCATCTACGCAAATAACCATGGTAACAAACTGGTAATTAGTACATATATGGCACTTATTATTAATACAGAAACAGGACAAGTTCCAAATCAGCACAGATTACAGTACATTATTACCATAGTAATTACCTGCAGTAACACACACAAATTGAACTAAATGGCCAATTGAACTAGAGTGAATGGCTTTTTATTCCAGTCCCTAAATAATGTGCATTCTTGGCTGAGTAGTTCAAGGTAAATAAAACTGTTTTTAATTTATTGCCAAGGGGTTTTTTTCCCCCTTTGGTGGGAAGGGCTGGGAATGGCAGAAGTCAGGAACTTTTTTTTTTTTTTTTTTTTTCCATGCTTACAGTATAATTATTGTACAGGCTAAGCCATTCCTGATTCCCAGAGAAAGACAAAGAGGGGTAAAAGTTATTAGTTTATTTTATTAGCGGGTTTATTTCTCTAATTTCAGCCATGAAGTAATGTTCTTATTTATTTCTTTAATTTCAGCCATGAAGTGTATCTACAAAGTCAATGTCAAAGCAGAGTCCAAATCCAGTCTTTCAGTCCCTGGGTTTGGCTTTTTTTATTGCGAGAGAAGTAATATCTGCATTTGGAGTAGGTTAGAAAACTGAACTTTTTGGAGATGATCACATTTATTAAACTAATGAAAAAACAGGGGTTTGGCCTAACCCTTCCCCTATGGGTTTGAGGTATATAAAAGTACTGAACCCACAAACCCTGAGTCAAACCCAAGCAGCTAAATGCACTGGCTGAAGCCAGCAGTGCTGGGATGAAGCCAGCCACCAAAAATAGAGGAAAAACTCAAATTTTCTACTTATTTTCTCCATTTTGCTACATTTTATTAGTCCTATCCCAGACCAGGGAGAACTGGAAACCTTTTCCTTCTGAGATCCTGGAGATGCTGAACACCCTGAGCTTGGAGCAGCAGTGGCAGCAGACTCCCAGCCCTTTAAAGATTAAATCCATCCCTCCATCCTAAGCTTTTTTTTTCCCCCCTTTCTAAATGGAAATAACATTCAGAGAGGCACTTTCAGCAGGAATCTCTGTCTGGCCTCTGTGTCTGCAGTTTGCAGACCTGGGAGCAGGAGCACACATTGCACTCACTCCTCCTGTTCGGGGCCACCCCATCCTGCAGGTGCACGGTTCAAGACCTCTTTTTCTTTTTTTTTTTCTTTTCTTCTTTTCTTTTTTTTTTTTTTAACCCAGCTTTACCTCCTGAAATTATTCTCCTGGGTTGTCTGGATGATGATGATTTTACCAGTCACCACTTTCTTGGGAGGGCTTTCTTCCAGCTGACATTTTTTCCCCTGCCCAAAGCCACACCGAGCAAGTTCTCAGCATGCAGAAGTTCCTTGTTCCCCCCTTGTTCCCCTCTCCCCAGCACCAGCAAGAGCAGAATGAAAATTCCAGCCATTCAGAAGGATTTTTTTCCCTTCCCTTTCCATCTCTTTCCTCTAGACAAGCATTAATATTTCCACTTGCTGTCAGGAATTCAGACAGCACCATTCCTGGGGCAGCAGTGGATTGGGTGCCCATGCTTTGGGATGGAGACAGGCAGTCTGTGAGGGCTTCAGCAGCTGGCACAGCCCTGGAGAGCATCCCACACGTGGATCTGCATGAGGGAAAAGTGGAGGACCTTCCCCAGCAGCAAACCCACTTTACTGTGCTCTTTACCCATGTGCTTCTGCTGGAGAATTGTAGTTCCTTTATCAGGTCCATCTCTCATTGTATTTTACCTTCCTCAATTCGCAAGAAAATTATTATTTTAGCAGGCAGGCATTTAATTAAGTTTCACTGTGTTTGCTTTGGCTCTCACAGCATGGAAAATCTCCTTTTAACAGCCATCCCTTGAGCGTGGGTTCTGATCAAGCCAAAGTGCCTGGATGCAATCCCTTCTTCCCAGCAGTTCCCTTTCTCCTTCCAAACCCTCCCAGCCCCACTGGGGTGCTCCCAGCCTGCCCAGCCCTGCCAGGAGCACAAAAAGCTCCTCTCAGCAGGCAGCAGGAGCTCAGCACTGCTCGGCATCTTCCCACTCCTCCCCTGCACCCCTGCCTGACTCACAAACTTCCCACTCCAAATTAACACCCATTAGGGCTTATTTCCATCACGCTCTTCCCACGCAGCCACAGCACAGCTCTGCCTGGGTTCAAAACAGAGATGGAGCCGTGTTTGGAGGCTGAGTTTAGCCCAGTTTTGTTTCCTGGAGGGATGTTGCCCTCATGAGAGCTGAAAGCATCATTTCTTGGGGTGGGAGCACAGCAGCTGCCCCTGAGGAGCTGCTCACTCCTGGGCTGGGTTGTTTCATTCAGCAAGTCCACAGAATTTCAGTCCTAAGGAGTAAAAGGCTCTTTTTCCTCTGCAGTGCCACGAGCAGCTCATCTTTGTAAGGTAATTAAAAGCTGCTATTGATGTTTCAGTTTAATTTAGGGGAAAAAAAAAAAAAAAAAAAAAAAAAGAAATTGGATTTGGTATCCTCAGCTCCCTGCCCTGCTCTGCTGCCAGCCCTCAGCATCCGGGACCTTTGTCAGCCTGAGCAGAGGCTCAGGAACCCCCCTGGCATCAGCACCCAGATCATGATCTGCCTCCCCCACCTGGGATGCAACATCTCCCCAAAAAAACCCTTTGGGGGTCCTTAAAAACCCCCAAAAGGCCAGAGCAGGGCTTGATTTTCCCTCTCCCCTCCTCTGCCCTCCTCTCCCCTCCTCTGGTTGCTGTTTTGTTTTGCAGTTGCTGCTGTTGCCATGCCATCTCCTTTTGTTGCTATGGATTAATAGTGTTTTTTACTTATTTTTATGTATGTCCTGGGAACACGATTGCTTAATTTGCCCTGCAGGTTTGTAGGCCTGACAGGCATTTCCACATCGTCACCTTATCTTAATCCAGTTCTGGGCTGCTTGCAGGATAAATACCTGCAGAAATACCTGTTCCTGTGGAGGTTTGGGACAGGTATTTTTGGCCAGGGTGGGAGTGGTGGGGACACACTGTTCCTACAGCCTGTGCTGGGCCCTCTCTGATCTCACAGGGCTGTTTTTTATCTAACCCAGGATAACCCCTCAGAAGCCACCAGCAGAATGATCTTCCAAGCCTGGATGGAAGGATGGGCTCCAGCTGTCCCCCATGGACCCCCAAGGTGACACAGCTGAGGGATTGCATAAAATATATTCATTTATTTCATTGTAATGAATCAGGACTTGGCTTCCAGCTCTTTCTGTCCCTAGAAAATCCAGATCACTAGAGAGGGACCAGGAGTCCCCAGGGAGGATCTGAGCTGTGCCATGGGAGAACCTTTAGTGTCCAGCATGGAATGTGGTGCTGGGAGCGAGGCTGTCTCAAAATAAAAAAATAGGAACAAAGTGTTTTCCAGTGGTTTAGGAGGTTGGTTTGTGCTGTGGAGGCAGAAAACTCAGCAGATCCCAGTTGTTCCTGTCCCACAAACCCCAAGGGCTGCTCCACCACTGCAGTGTCAATTGTCCCCAGCCAGTCCAAGAGAAGGATTTGCATGAGGAAACCACTGCAGAGCTGGGGTTTGGTTGTGGGGAAGCACAGAGGAGGGATTAGGAGGGATCTGCTCCTGCCCAGCTCCCCACATTCCCCTCGTGGGACCACCCTGTGTTATTTTCTCAAATCAAACCTTTCATTGCTCCGTGTCTCCATTGTCCCCATGTGAAATGGGGAAAAAATTCCATCCTTTTGCCCCGTTATTGAAAACTTCATGGAAGTGACTTCTCCTTCTCCTTCTTCTTCTTCCTCTTCTCCTTCTTCTTCTCCTTCTTCTTCTTCCTCTTCTTCTTCCTCTTCTTCCTCTTCTTCCTCTTCCTCTTCTTCTTCTTCTTCCTGTTCCTATTATTATTATTATTATTATTATTATTATTATTATTATTATTATTATTATTATTATTATTGCCTTTGGCTCACCACAGCCCCAGTGCACTAATGAATATGGATACAGAGCCCCAGGGATCAGCCTCTCCCCTCCAGGCATTAATCTTGCCTCCATCCTCCTGGCTCTTCTCCCAAGCAGTGCTCAGACAAATTTGCCCCCAGAGCCGTGAGCCTTGGAGGTCCCTGGCTTGCTCACATCAAAGGGGAGCTGGTGGCATCATGGAGATCACAGAAAACATCAACTCTGCCTGTCTGGGGGGGAAAAAACCCCAGCTCCTTGCAGATCCACAGCTGCTGGGGCTCTTAATGACACAAGGGCCGAGGAACATTCCAACCATAACATCCTGCAGCCTCCCTGCCACCAGACAACGCGTCTTTTATTAGGGTAGGAATGGATCTTTAATAAACTGGAGGTTTTTAACTCGTCAGAGGGTGCTGTGGACGGGATCCACCGCAGTCGTTTTTGGCCAGGCTGCTCTGCTGGTTGTCCCTCGGCCACCCTGGTTCCCCGCCGGTGCCGGCGCCGCGCTGCTGGGAGGATCCTCGCTCTTCTGGGCACCCTCCAGGCCCCCTTCCGAGGGGGTGATTCACCTCCACGGGCATCTCACAGCATCTTCCCTCTGGTCCTGTGGAAATCCATCCTTCTCCTGCCAGGAGAGGGGTTGGAAGCACCTCTGAGCCCCTGGAAGTGTCCAAGGCCAGGCTGGATGGGGCTTGGAGCAGCCTGGTCTAGCAGAAGGTGTGCCTGTCCATGGCAGAGGGGTGGAAGAAGACCTTTAAGGTCCTTTCCACCCCAAATTCCATGATTCCATGGTGAGCGAGGCTAAAATCCTCACAGCACAGGAGCAAATCCATTCTTCACCTTAATTACTCCTGCCCTCATCAGTGCCCTGTGTTTGCACAAACTGGGCTTTGGGGGTGGGGGAGTTCCATGCTAATAAATGTTTTCTCCAGTTCCCAAACCACCTTCCTCGCTGCTGTGTGTGTTTATATGTGTGACCCCGTGGAATTCTGCAGGGTTTGGGGCTTTACTGCTGTTTTTTTTTAAGGTTTTGTTTCACCCTATTTTAAAGCAGCACCTGAGGGAAGGTGATGCTGAGAGGTTGCTCCACCACAGAGTAACAAATCTCTCGTGTTGTTCCCTTTATTTATCCTTACTCAGAGACTTTCAGCCCCCTCTGAAGGGCTGTTTGCTGCCATCAATCCTGGAGGAGCCCGAGGAGCGACACCGGAGATTTGTCCTATTGATTAACCCGGGATGGGAGGAATCAAACACCAGGAGCAGACAAACGCCTGGGAGGAGAACAGGGCAATTGTCAGGTTTGCTTTGCAGCTTATTGGGTTTGGAAGATTTCATTTTTCTTTTCCTACCTGGAGGCTGAGAAAAAGAGGTAAAACTTTGCTAAATTCCTCCTCGTTTCCCTGTTTGAAGTTCCCCAGTTAACACCACAGGCCAGAAAGAAAAAAACCCCTCAAAATCCCCCCTCTGCTTGCCTGCCGCAAGTGAGATCTCACATTATTGCCTCTGACAGCTCTCGTTCCTCAGGCACTTTCTTTCTCCTTCCTCAAAGGAGGAGGGAAAGAATATCAAAGGTTTCCAAACCTGAGCACCTTCTGAGAGTGCAAAATGCAGCCCCATGTCGGGAGGGATGAGCTGGAAAGCAGGAGGGAGGATGGATGCAAGCCTTGGGAAGAGTTACATGTGTTTGCCATTGCGTTTGCCTTGGGCCCCTGGAAAATGTTTGTAGTTTTCAATTAATCTCATTAGTTTGGAAGTAGATGGAGGGGCGGGAAATCAAAATAATTTCATGGGGAATTCTCTTTAATGACTTTTTAAAAACATGTAATTGAGAGAGGTGGTGGTGGAAAACATTTTAATAGTGCTGAAATCAGCGGAGGGGAAGCAGTAAGGAATGTTCAGGAAAAGCCTCGTGTGAGGGAGCTGCAGGGACAGGTTTAGGACCCTCAGCCAGGTCCCTGGGCTCTGCTGGGGGGCCACCCTGGCTGCTGATAAGCCCTGGGAGAGCCCTGCTTGCCATCATCGAGTCAGCTTTTCATTTCCTTTTGCTGCTCTCCTGAGTTTGCAGGCTGGAAGGGCTCGGGGATTCCTGCAGTTTGCTCTGCCTCGCTCACTGACAGTCCCCAGGGTGCTGTGGTGACACTGGGGTGCCTTGGAGGGCGGCCTGGCGTGAGGACAGGGCCTGCCCATGCACAGAAACCTCTGTGCCTTGCAGAGCCACCCCCAGCATAACCCCAGAGAGCCCAGCACGCCCTGGGGACACGGGACACGCTGAGCATCCATCCCACTCCCAGTTCCCTGCATCCCAATTAACCAGAGAGGGAGGACCAGAAAGAGTTGGATTTTTTCCCCTGGAGCATCCTGTGGCAGAGACCCCGACAGCCAAAGCCACCCCCAAAACCCCACTCTGCCCCTATTCCAGCAGAGGCGCGCCCTCCTCTGCAGGCTGAGCACTAAATTGATTGGATTAGCCCTTATTTGCTAATTAGCAGCCGGGTGCCCAGCCGGGGAGCGCTCCCCGAGCAGTCGCTGTTTGGCGGCAGCTGCCGTGATTCGTTCCTGCTGTGTGAAAGCGAAACTTGGCTCGGTGCTTTCCCCGGGGCTCCGCTCGGCCGCCGGGAGGAGGCAGTGCCAGGCTCTGCCCACCTCTTAATTCGCTTTATTTCCCCTCGTTCCGCACGGAGTTTAACGAGCCCGGTAATTGCTGTCGCTCCGCCGAGGCAGCGCTGCCAAAGACACAGCCGGAGGGGAGGGACACGGCGCTGACACCCAGAACACCTGGCTGTTGTCCCCAGAGAGCTCCCCACTGCGAGGCCACGCTGTCTGGTCCGTCACACACCTCTCTCCATCCTCCCCCACGCTGCTGCACGCCAGTCTCTCACTCTGGCTGCTCATCCATCCTCCCCCAGCCCGAGCTCTGCCACCAGCAGGCAGGGGAGGGGTGCTGGGGAGGGGCAGACTGCAGGGTTAGGCACACTGCGTCCCAAGATTATTATTTTTAATGCCCCCCTCGCTGTTACTTAATGAGAAGTTGGGATTTTGTGGGGAGAAATATCACCTGGCATCACGGTGCCTTAACCCTAAGCCTAACCCTAATCCTTACCCTTTCCTGGTGTTTTTTGCCATTGTGTTCCTGCCACCCTCCCAAGCGCTCCTCTGAAGGACATCAAAGAGCAAATTATGCCAGGAGCATCCATCCTCTGCAGCAGAGCCCGGGAGGTCAGCGAGAGCGGCTCCAGGGTGTGAGATGCTCAAAGCACCGAGAAGGAAAAGGCTTCAGGGTGTGATTCCAGGCTGGATAACCCAGACACCTGGGAGGGAGGACACTCAAATCCTCTGGTGATCCATTAGCAGGCTCCATCAGGAGATGTGAACGGAGCTGCTGAGCCAGGGAAGGCACCTTTTAACTTCTCAGCAGCCAAACCCTTGTGTGCAGCACTCAGAGGCGGCCCAGGGGCACGCACAACATTACACCTCTCCCTCCCAGATGCACAAAAAGAGGAGAACATCCCAAAATAGGTGTCCAAGGGGCAGGTTACTCCGTGCCAGGGCTGTTGAGTGCGGAGGATCCAAGAGAGGGATGCTGTGAGACGCACGTGGTGCCCAGCACGGAGGAGAAGCTTCACCCTGGTGCTGCCAGCTCCTGTCGCTGCCAGGGGAGATCCTGGCTGGATGCAGGAGAGGCAGGGAGGCGGCTCCTCCCCCACACTGTGATCTCTGTGCTGCCAATGGATCGATTGTGCCGCGAGGGCCCGGGGCTCTATGTAGGTCAGGCACGTCGCTGGCTCCCACAGTGCCATGGAGCTGCTAAAGGGAACGAGGATCCCCCCTTCTCCCTCCATCCAACCCTCTCCATGGCCAGCCCTGGGCACGGGGCAGCCTTGGCTCTCATCCTAGAGGAGAAGAGCATTGCCCTGGGGCTCAGGGCTCATTTGAGCACAGCCAGTGTGTGTCCAGCTCCTGCACCCGAATATCCCCCGGAGCACCAGGAGAGCTCAGAGCTGGGAGGGGGAATGGGCAACATGACCCAATTCGTGGGTTTCTGTCAATAGAGCTGGCACTGCTCCCTCTCAGCTTTGTGAAATGGATGGGCCTGGAGCAGCTCCCAGAGAAGGGGATTTCTCAGTGCAGCATCCCCTGGGAGGAGGGAGCTGGATCTCCCACACGGGGTTGCTCCCCTGCTCGTCTCCATGGGGGTGGAGTAGATAGGAGACATCCCAACCTTCAGCCTTGGGAGCTGCTGGTTTTGGCCACCCAGCCTTAACTCCTTCTAGAAGCCTTCATCACCCAAGGAGGAAACCCAAATCCTCTGGTACCCTGGGCTCCTCCTGGGCTGGCGAGCTGGAAGGAGAGGGAGGCATGGAAAGGGAGAGAGAGCAGAGGAAAAACCTTGTCAAACAAACAAAAAAAGCCAACCAACCAACCAAACAAACAAAAAAAAAATAGCAAAAAAGGCCAAAAAAACCCCAAAACACAAACAAACAAAAAAAAAAAACCCACTCAGTAGTTCAGAGCAACTTTGTACTAGTTGAAGGTTTGACCTTGTGTTCTCTCCTAGGAGCAAACAAGAGCAAAACGAGGATGATATTATTTTGCCTGAAATTTGGAGTGGATCGGACCCCTGCTGCTCCAAGCCCCTGCAATGAATGGCTGTAAACAAGATGCATTTCCAGAGAATGAATTAAACACTGAGCCTGAGTGCTGACTGTGTTTGAGAGATGTTTATTTGTCCTTGCTGCCCCTCCATAAAGAGTTGCACAAGGACTTACTAAATTTTAACCCCACATTGTTCTTGGGTAAACAATGCCCTTTATCCAACGCCAGGAGTGCTCAGAGCTGAGATAAGCTCAGGTTGGCTGTGCTCTCTGGAGCACTCAGCCTCTTGGAACCAGCTTCCCACAGACCCCAGGACATCCACATAATTCCCAACAGCCTCCAAACCTCTGGCAGCTTTCTGCATTTCTATGCCAAAAAGTTTTTTTTGAGAGAAGTGTAGCAACTTTTATCTCAGCTCCTCTCCTTATTTTGGAAAGAGAAAGGGGGACAAACCATGAAAAACTGGTGATAGACTGTCCCAGGAGCTGTGCTGTGACTCCCCAACAAGTCCCTGTCCCCACTGCCACCACCACACGGAGCAGGGGGGTTGGAATGAGGTGATCCTTAAGGTCCCTTCCAACCTAAACCGTTCCATGCTTCCATTTGCCACTCTCCATCCTCTTCCTGCCCTTCCACAGAGATGGGAATAGTGAAGTTTGAGAGCTTCCTCCATCCCAACCCTCCCTCCATCACTCCCAGCATCACACACACAAAAAAAAAAAGGGCTAAAGGGGGATGAATATCTCTGCAGCCTTTCTGTCTGCTTTGATTTCCAGAGTCTACGCAGCCTCGTGCTTTTGGACCATCTGCTGGCATCCAGTGGGATGGGGAGTTAGGTCTGCACAGCCATCGGCCTCCAAGCAGGAAGAGCAGCCTGGAGTGCAGCATTTCTGGGAAAATTAAAAAAAAAAAAAAAAAAAAAAAGGGTTTTGCTGCTCAGGAGGGAAAGGCTGAGTAAAAGTGGTGTGAAAACCAGCCCAGCTCCCCCTGCCTTCTCCCCCCTCCCTGCTTCCAGGGGGGTTTTGTGGTGTTTCCCCCACTTTGGGGGGACATAGCCACAGGATGGGAGATGCTGAGTGTGACTCTCCCAAAAGAAGAAGGATCTGTGCCTTGTAGAAACATTTCTAAACTCGTGTTTGTTCCCTCTCCTGGGTCTGGGCAGAATGTCAAAGCCTGCTCTGAGCTGGAAATATTTTAAGACTAGCACTCACTGGAGACTGAAACAATGGCAATTCTTCAGCTACTGAGGCTTTTATAAAAGGGCTTTTGACACAGAGGCTGCTTAGGGTTGGTTTTTTTTTTTCTTTTTTTTTTTCTTTTTTTTTTTAGTTGGTTTTTCTCCCAGAAAATACTGTGCTAGTGTCCGTGTGCGTGCTCGTGCACACACTTTTGAGTGTGCAAAATAATCCCTGTGCTTCCAGCGAGGCCAAAGGTGGGAATGCCCAGGAGATGCCTCCAGCCCTGCTCCAGCGAGGAGGAGGCAGCAGCTCACACGGGATCCACGCAGCGATGCAGGAAGAAAAAGACATTTTAGAGTAAATGTCAGCTTTTGCGTTTCTGGGTTTGGGGCTTTTTTTAAACACGTGGGTGGGACTTTTGATGCCCAGATGAAGCTGAGATGGTTTCAGTCTCCAGGGCTTATCCAGAAGATTCACACAAACACTATGGAAAGTGTCTCTTTGCTCAGGGAGGATGAAATTTGACACTGCAGAGATTTTAACCCGGTGTTCCAGCGAGGAGCCTCCGTGTCATATCTGATAAAGGCTAATCAGCCCTCCTTCAGGCACCATTCAATTCTTATTTCCATCTGCTTCCCATGCAGATTGTGTTATCCATGATACGGACTCACACGCAGGCAAACCACTGCGAGTCCTGCTCAGGAATCAGAGGATCAACAGTGAGGAAGGACACGATGGATCCCCCAGCCAGGACCCTTGAAAACAGCCCAGGCAGCTCCCAGTTCTTGCTTGGAAACCAGCAGCTCCCAGCACCAGTTTGCACTGGCGTGGGGATGGGATCCCACTGGGCAGCAGGTTTCCTGCCCAGCCCCAAGCTCTGAATCCCCTGGCCCCAGTGCCATCCCTCCCAGGCTCCTGTCCCTGCCTGAAGCCTCCTCCCCAATTATCCCGGCTGCTGTTTGTTCAGGCCGTGTGGATTTAGCTCTCCAGCCTCATGTGCACTGTGTGTATAGGGAAAGATAGATTGTCGCTACTTTCCAGTATAAATCACATTCCTTACAACACTCCAAAGTAGCATTTTCAACCTCAGGGTGCTAATAGGATCCAGCAGGAGAAAGAAATGTCAGCTAAGTAGCAGGCGCTGTTTGGAGAGTGCAATGGAGCTGATCCACAGCCCCGGGGCAAAAGGAGCAATCCCAGGGCAAAGGTTAAAGAGTTCAGGAGCACTTCAGCCTACTTAATTGCAACAGGCCTCTTACACGGTGTAAGATGGATGGCTCGAGCCGGGCGAGGGGGGCAGAGCGGGGCCAGCAGCATCACCCGCCCCGGGGACCGTCGGCACGGCGGGGAGAGGACCGGGATGGAGCGATGGAGGCACCGCGGCCACTGCTCCGCCTCTCCCCAAAACGCTGCTGGGTGGCAAAGCTGCCGCAGCAGCACCCTCCAGCCGTCAGCTCTGCCCCATCCCGATCCTGGGGTGATAAAATCTGCCCCATCCCGATCCTCGGGCCATCAGCTCTGCCCCATCCCCATCCTGGAGCCATAAAATCCGCCCCATCCCGATCCTGGGGTGATAAAATCTGCCCCATCCCGATCCTCGGGCCATCAGCTCTGCCCCATCCCCAGCCTGGGGTGATAAAATCTGCCCCATCCCGATCCTGGGGTGATAAAATCTGCCCCATCCTGATCCTTCAGCCATCAGCTCTGCCCCATCCCCATCCTGGAGCCATAAAATCTGCCCCATCCCGATCCTTCAGCCATCAGCTCTGCCCCATCCCCATCCTCAGGCCATAAAGTCTGCCCCATCCTGGATCATTGGGATTTTATACTGGAGAGGGCTTTTGCCAAGAGCTCAGCACAGGCAGATAAATACCCAGTAGCCAGAATAACTCCAGCTGCCAAGGAAATGTTTCCTGCTCCCCCAGAAAATCATAAGGAACGTTTTAAGGGGAAAGAGGGGGAATTGGGTACTGTTGCTGCTCTTGTAGTTTTTCTTCTAGGATTTGTTTTCTGATTTCCTTTTATTTTGAATCTTCAGAATCTGAACGTGTTTTGTATATCAGTCCCAAGGTGTTTCTCTTGGGAAGGTGCCTCAGATAATATTTTTAGTAGAGTTTTGGCTTGTTTTCTGACACACATCTGAGAAATGTCATCAAAAGCTGATGTTTTGCATGGAAAAGGTCTTTTGCATTATTTTTTTTTTTTCATCTGAAGCAAAAAAAAAAAAAAAAATAGAATAAAAATATTTCCTCCCTTTCTCACAGCGAGGTTTATGCTGTTTCCCTGGTGATAAAGACACAGGGGCTGGCTCTTGAGACAGATGCGTTTAATTCCCAGCTCCGCCGCAAACCCCCGCGATGACCTTGGAGCAGCCACTCGGGCTCCGATCCGCACGGGACGGGATTTTTCTGCTAAAGCTCCCGTTTGGCCTCTTCGGCTGGGAAAAAACGCCTGAGAATTCTGCCCGTTCTTTTCACCGCGCGGGCCCCCGTCCCCCAGCCCAGCGCCCACCCTTCGTGCTGGGGATGCCGCCCTGCGCGGCCGCTCCATCCCCGAACCGCGCAGCGCCCGGGCTGCGGAGCGAGGGTCGCGGATGCCCTCTCGTGGGAAGAGCGGGGCTCGGGCCGCGCTCCCGATCCCCGCGAGGGCGTGGGGAGACCCCCGGCCCTGCGCTCCGCCTTCCCCGGGATGCTGCGGGTACCCCCCACCCTCCCACCCCCGAGCTCGGGGAGCATCCCCGTCCTCCCCGCGGGGGCATCACCGACACCTTCCCAGGGCGTTCGCACCTTTTATTGAGAGAGGGGAGAGGAGGGCGTGCTGCCCACCCGCGGGAGCAGCGAGGGGGGCACCCCAGCTGCCAGCACCCAGCCCGCGAGCACCCCGCATCCCCCGGGCGCGGGGGGGGGGGCTCAGGAGAGGAGCAGGGCAGCGAGGATGCAGGGCAGCAGGAGGTGGCCGGGGGGCGGCCGGGGGGCTCTGGGGGAGCCGTTGCACAGGTCGGTGTCACAGCAGTGGATGCGGACCCCCGGCAGCTCCTGCTGCTGGCAGTGGCGAGAGGTGGCGCAGCCGCTGGTCAGCAGGATGCCCAGGACCACTGCAAAGCAAGCACAGGGAGGGACATCACGGGCACGGGGTGCTGTGACAGCCTGGCACAGGGGACAGGCCCTGCGTGGGGGCTGCGAGGTTGGGTTTGGGGGTGACCAGCGGCTCGAGCAGCCCCCGCAGCCCCCGGGGCCGGACTCACCGCTCTCTGTTTTAATGCAGAAGCGGTGCTTGAAGCCCTGGTGGGACTGGGAGCAGGTGATCACCTCGGGGTTGGAGCACCCCATGTCCACGTTTTTGGTGCCAACCACGATGTTGCAGCCATAACACTGGAGTCCAGACACTAAACAAGAAGCAGAAGAAACACGGCTGGATTTTTTTTTTTTCCAGGGGGGAAGAGGCTTCAACTCGTTCTGAGCTGCTCTCTACCGACGGCTTCGCAGCGCTCCCTGCCTTGCCAAGTCGCATTAAGCCAGAGCCCGGAGCTGCCCGTCACTTGTTTACCCAGTGGGCCCGAAAATACAGACTCATCTCCCACTAGAGGTCAGTGCTAAATCAGAGATTAGCTGGAGATTTGCGCTGGGATCAAACTGTGGGAACAAGGGAGCTTTGGAACAGGGGGTGTAAAGAGTAGGTGAAACCTCACAACCACAGACACCATCGACTCAGGGCTTGGTCACGCTCAGAAACAGCTTTTCCATTTTTCACCAAATTTCTCCAGCTTAGCTGTGCCTGCTTTGGAGGTATTTGCTCCAGACGGACGGGTTTATCAGCATGGTTTGGTTTTCCCCTTGGACACAGTCCTGATATTATCACAGGGTCTATCAGGAAGGCAAACCTGCTCGGAAGCAGAAGGGAAATCCTCCTTGAGAGCACCGAGAGCCACCGTGCTGTGACCCCGGGCCAATGGCCTCAGTGTGTCCCTAGGGCTTTGCACACTTGCACTGGCAGCAGCTCAGCCCTTCCCTGCAGCCACTGTGTCTGAAAATTGCCACAATGGGAATTAAACCATTTCTCAGGTTTCTAAAAAGAAAGTAAAAAAAAAAAAAAAACCCAAACAAACCAAAAAGCCTTTAAAGGATATTAATTTACACCGTCCTCCTCTATTGTGGAGGTTAAGGCAACCTCTGTTGATTAATCAGGTTGCTGCCATTACTTTTCCTCACCTCTGAACACCATCCCAGAGCCCTTCCCGAGCCCCCTGGGCTCTCACAGGGTTTTTGGGGGTGTTGAGCACCCTCACCACAGCCAGGCACAGCGAGGGGAGTCCCTGCTCCGGCCAAACCAGGGAAGAGGAGCCCAGGGGATCCCAAATCCTGGCACACTGCCCTTTTGTACAAACCACGGTGACATTACCTCCATCCTAAAAGCACCAGCACGCATGGCTCGGGGCGGGAGTGCCCCTAAATTCACCCCGAGGATAAATCACACCTGGGCAAGCGGGGTTCAGGGAGGGTGCAAACTGCGAGTAAAAGGCACGGCAGCGCGGGGAGAGCAGCACTCACCCTCTGGCAGGACGAACACCACGGTCAGCAGAGACAGGATCCCATGGGCACCTCCGGCCATGTGTCCGCAGAGCATGGGGGGCATCTCCGGGGGTCACCCAGAGCTCACAGGGTGAGCACGGGCTCTGGGGGAGCGGGCTGAGACCCCCTCTCCTCCCGGCTCTTCACCCCGGCCGTCCTCGTCCTCGGCGCTGCCTTCTCACCTGCGAGCCCTTCCCGCGGGGTTCAGGGAGGTGCCGTGGGTGCAGCAGGGATCTGGCTGCTCCCCGCTTGCCCGGCCAGCCCCCGGCACCCAGGCTCCTTGTGTCGGTGTTTAATTTCTCCCTCTTCCTCTGGAGAAATTCCCCGATTCTCTCAGCTCATGCACAGACCTGAGTGCGTATGATGTGCTACCCTCAGTTATTTCTGTCCTATTTCCTCTGTCCACGATCACTTCCCATTAATACCACCGTGCAGCAGCTCTTGGAGAGAAATTCTCCCTAATCAAGATTTAGTTTTAAATCCACTTCGAAATCCTCTAATTCAGTTGGATTAGACAGAAGGGGTTTGGGGAGATGTATGGTTTTACTTTTTTTTTTTTTTTTTTTTTTTTGCCCATCTCTTTCCTCTCTGAGCTGTCTCATCTTCATGAACGGACCCACCGGCTTTCTGTGACATATTGTGCTATTTAAAGAGGAAAGGAATAATTTTATTAAAGAGAAGCAGTCAACTAATTTTAAATCCGAGACTTGAGATCCTCTAACAAAGTACAGCTCTGGGGATGGCCCTGGGGTTAAGGGGAAAACCTGAAGGAGAGGGAAGAGGCTTTGAATGGAATGTGTGTATTTACACACAAGAAAATAGTTGCCTTAATAAAGCAGGGAGAGGTTAAAGCCAGCCCCGGGCTTGGATCAGCTCAGGAGGGAGCTGGGACTGCCAGGGGCTTGGGGAGCGGACAAGGGACAGCAGAGGGAAGGACTGAGCAGTGATGGCTCTGCAGGGCCAGGGTCACACCCACATGGGGACACCACGGATGTCACCAGCTGCAGGAGCAGGCCCCCAGCCCCCTGTTGGCTCCTCCAGCGCTGTCCCCACAAGCAAAGCCCGAGCTCTCAGCGGAGCTAATGGGACTTGGAGAGCTAATGCTTACTAATGAGAGAGCGCGACCGAATGCACGGGATTAAAAAATTAAAATGACAAAATAAGCTGCTTATGTAGCTCATCCAGCAACTGCCTGCTAGCAGCACCTGAAATCCCCCACGCTGGGCACCCCAGCCCAGCGGGCACCTCCTGTGCCAGACACAGCTCCCAGCCAGGCAGGCTCGGACCTAATCTCCAGCAGCATCTTCATTAGCAGAGATGCTGGTTCGTGTTCCACTGGGAGGCAGCACAAAGTGGTCCAAGGAGGGGCATCTACTCAGGAGGGGCAGTTGGCACCTGGGAGAAGCGCCCAAGAAATGCAGCTCATGGATTTAAATCCCTTAAACCACCCACGGTGTCTCGCTTGCCTCAAAACAATGTGATTGTAACAAATGTCTGACACAGTAAAGCCTGAAAGCCTGCGGGAGAAGGGATAAAAGGCAGGAAATGGGATTGATTTAAACGCATGCATAAATCAGAGCATTCAATAAGGAGGGGAAACTAACTTTTAATCCCCTAATAAAGTCGTCAGTTATCTGGAAGGGGCAGCCGGGAACAGTCTGGGCTCTGTGGCAGCAACGAAGCATCCCTGGAAGTGTCTAAGGCCAGGCTGGACAGGGCTTGGAGCAACCTGGGACAGTGGAAGGTGTTCCTGCCCTCGTCAGGGGGTTGGAATGTGGTGAGCTGCAAGGTCCCTTCCACCCCAGGCCGTTCTGCGAGTCCGCGATGCAGCAGCTGTGCACAGCTGGCGGGGCCGGGGCTGCGCAAACCTCTGGGCGCTGCAGCTGGATCCGCAGCCTCATCCGGCTCCTCCGCTGCTCCTTCCCGCCGGGAACCCCGCGGGAAGGTCTGGGACAGTCGCAGGGGTCGGGGGATGGAGCAAAGCCTCAAGGCGGCAGCGGTGGCACCTGCAGCGGGATGCTGGGGGAGTCATCCGCTGGGAAGAGCAGCTCCCGGGCTGCTCATTTAGAGAAATGTTTGTCTGGTTTGATTCCCTTGGGATACCGAAGAGAAAGACCTTAAGAAAACGGGAAAAAACCCACCCAACCTTTTCCACCGCTCCCACATGTGGAGCTTGTAACTCGTTATTAGCGCTGACATAACTCGGAGCGATGTACGAGCTCCGGAGCAGCGGGAACACTTCGGGAATGGGCTCCCTCCTTGCACCGCTGCTCCGGCTGCGGGAGATGCCACCAGCACATCCCGCGGTGCCGCTAGAGCCGCGGGATACCGACGGGAAAGCGCAAACCCGCGGGATACCCGGCGGGAAAGCGCAAACCCGAGGGATACCCGAGGGGAAAGCGCAAACCCGCGGGATACCGACGGGAAAGCGCAAACCCGCGGGATACCCGGCGGGAAAGCGCAAACCCGAGGGATACCCGAGGGGAAAGCGCAAACCCGCGGGATACCCGGGGGGAAGGCGCAAACCCGCGGGATACCCGGCGGGAAGGCGCAAACCCGCGGGATACCGGGGGGAAAGCTCAGACCCGCGGGATACCCGGGGGGAAGGCGCAAACCCGCGGGATACCCGGGGGAAAGGCGCAAACCCTGCGCAGGTTACGCGGCTCCGCCGCCCATCCCGCGGTGGGCTCATCCCAGCGGCACCGCCCCGCCGGGGGCGGGACTCGAACCGGCGAACCCCGGGCGCGCCCGCCTCCATCGGCGCGGCCAAAGCAAAGCCACACCCCCCGCGCGTCCCGGGGCGGGAGAAGAGGCTCCGCCTTCTGCACGCTGATTGGCTGAACTTGATGAATATATTAAAAACGGAGCGGAAAGCGCTCGTTTTAGCCATTTTACCGAGATTTTTAGGGCAAAATTTGGGCTATATTGAATGTTTTTTCATGGGATGTAGAAAGAAGTGACAAATTGAGGGGAAAAAGGCAGAAAAGTTAGCTCACCCTATCGGAAATAGATGGAGTATAGTGGAGGTTTAAATAGCGTTACGTGGAAGCTGGCGGTTGTGTTGTATGAAAGGAGAGAAGGTTAGCACTCCCCTTGATAAGGATGGAAGAGGTCCTAGTGGCCTGTACAACACACATACGGTTAAGGCACTGCCACCTACTTCGTGGCATCTAACCATGTTTTTTTTTTTTTCCATTTTTTCCCCTCTTGTTTTCTTTCCGGGAGACCCTAAAGAAAGCGCAGCAGCGTCTTTTTTCGTCCCCCAGCTCGCCTTTTCCCTCAGCTTAAAAGTCGCCGGTGCACCCGAGGCCCGCAGCAGTAACTCACTCTAGGCACTCTCAGCCCGTACCTAAAATAAAGTTACACCTCCTCTGCTCCAGCCAGCACACAATCCTCGTTTCCAGGGCTGCACTTGAGCTAATCCTGGCCCTACAACCATCACAGCCATGCCAGGCTGCACAGAATTAGAGGTAAGTAGAGCTCATGCCAACAGGCATTAATCCCAGGTGGGATATTAAGGATTTAAACACAACCTTTATGAAGAGCAGCTTTACAGCAGATCCTTTACATTAGGGGCTTTTCTATCCCTGTTCAAGGTATTTCCTCGTGACAGCAGAAAATTCATCTCCCTCCTCCCCAGCTCTGTGTGACAGCACAGCTGGGCAAGCAAAGCCACTCACACACAGGGACATGAGAAGCACTATGCCAGGAAATATTTCTGAATCAACATTAAAATGCTTTGCTGGAGTAAAATTCCACCTCCTCCATGCTATAAAGCAGCACAGCCACATCTTGCATTGAAGAGTTTCACCGGCCTTCAAGAATAAGGCTGAAAAAAACCACGAGTTGATCATTTTAGCAGTGACACCAAGTCTAGACACAGTGTCCCTTCCTGGGGGTAATGAAAAACCTCCAAAGGCAGTGATATTATTAATAGCCATTTTAGCAGCCCAACATGAACTCTATTTTTATATTTTAAAAAGAAAACCTATGCCTCATGTCTTGCAGCTCTTTCTCTCCAAGGGTTTCAAAGCAAGGCAGCCTCACTCCAAAGGTCTGGACTGTAATTGATTTTGTTGTTCCCAAGCACATGAGGTAAATACAAAAAAAACGAGGTTTTGCTTCACCAGGAGCAAAACATCCCTTTGCAGCAGAACCCTTTGGGTGCAGTAAAACCCGTGCATCCATGCATTTCTTATCCAGCACAAGGCAAATCCTGGATCCTGGAGAGGGCAGCAGGAATCCTTTCCCTCTGCTCAAGCTCTCTGTCAGGGGGTGTGGCAGCGTTGTCTCTGCTAAGGACAATCCTTTTCCCCTCATTAAATACATTTGGACTTGTGTTTGTTCCTCTTTTCTCTCCACCCTGCTGCTCCTCATCCTCCCTCACTGGAGTTTCTACAGAAAACATCTCCCCTTAAAAATGTTTTTAAGAGAAGCTTCCACGAGCACGGACACTTCACATGAGCACACTCTTAACCACAAACATACACATAAAATCCCACCTTTTTATTATGGCACATGGTATTTTTCTGGACGTGTAAATACCACATGGATATGACAAAAAGGGAAAGAAATACCAATGCTGAGATAGATACAGAGTCATGCCATTTGCAATACAGCTTCATACCATGGATTGCCAAGATACAAAAAGTCTGGGTTTGTTTCTTTTTACATTGAAATAACTTTACAGTGTTCTGTGAGTTGGCTTTAGAACCAGAAGAGGCAAAATTAAAAAAAAAATTAAAATATGTTGAGAACAACTACAAGCAGGATTCATTTTAATGGTTAACAGAAGAACTGTAACTTTGCTCTAGAACAGCATCTATTAAACACACAAGAGGTAACAAGAGGTAAGCAACTATACAGAAGGTAAGAGATTCCACCACAGGAGTCAAGTCAGGGGCAGGAAGAGGGAAATCTGGAACTGCATGGTTTTATTTGGTCACAAAGTTTGAGCTGAGTGTTTTAAAATGAAGCACCCTTAAAGATGCAGTACTCCTATTTAAAACAATACAGAAATTTCCCAAGAGACTAGAACCTACAGTTTGGAAAAAAAATTTAAAAAATTAAAAAAACAATTAGACATATTAAAAAAAAAAAAAAAATCCACACATCTCTAGGCCTGTGACTTAACTTACTGGTACAAAGTAGACTGGCAGCTCTTCCTTAAGCAGCAACAGTGCCCAGAAGCAATGCCATCAGAAAATACAGTATCTTTGGGGTGTCCAAGACTTCTGACCCGACATCAGAATCATCCATTTGTCTGCCAAAACATTAGGCAAGAAAAGGAGACACTGCATCTTTTTTTTTTTTTTTTTTCCACCACGTTGCCCAGCTCTAGCAGAGCTAAGATGTTTTCTTTGGGCCAAGACTAACAGAAACCACTTTATCAAATATTCTTCAGGTTTCCTCCCAAACTGGATTTATGGGTGTTTTTATTTTTTAATAATTTTTTTAAAAACATTTTTTTTCTTTTTTTTTCCTGACAGTCTCTAAAGCAATCCTGGAATATTTAACAGTCACTCTTCCACAGTTTAATTGTTTTGTCGTTTTCTAGCGCCGCTGACGCGATGATGTTTTCTGTTGGGTGACAAGCTGTGGAGATGACAACATCTGAGCAAAAAGAAAAGATAGAAAAATGCAATTATTTCAATCTGGTTCATAGCAGGCATCTCTGAAAATTAGCAACTGTGTTTTATTAAGCCAAGTTATTATTTCCTTGTAGCAGAATTAAATGTGTTATTTGTAAATATCTTACAACTGTTGCTCCTCTGTGGAAGGAAATACAAGCAGGAAAGAATTGAGGGCAGTAGGAAAGGGTTTGACAGGTTTCAAAAGGTGAGAACTCTCTAGATTTGAGTTCTTACTTCTATCAGATCATGTCAGACACAGCTGAATCAAAACCCAGGTCAGGTTTTTTGTCATGGAAGGTATTTCCAACATCCCAGGCAGTTCTTGGGTAACACTTCATCTTCAGAGCCTGAAAATGAAAATCTGCTGCCACTGCCTTCCTCACACTCCAAATCAATGGGATCCAGCCCAAAATCACTGGGATCCTGCCCAAAAATCACTGGGATCCTGCCCAAAAATCACTGGGATCCTGCCCAAAATCATTGTGAACCAGCCCAAAATCACTGGGATCCTGCCCAAAAATCACTGGGATCCTGCCCAAAAATCACTGGGATCCTGCCCAAAAATCACTGGGATCCTGCCCAAAGCACAGGACTGAGCACACTGAGATTTCAGTTCAAGCTCTGCTCTTTTACAGGACTCAGACATCTCGTGGTTCAAGACCAGGCACATGCACAGACATTTCCAGCCCACATCAATCCTTATCCCCGGGAGCTGCAGCCCTGGAAGGTGTTAACAGACCATTCACAGTCACTAATGTTATGAGATATTTAAATATCTTGACCAGTTCTGTGCTCAAGCAAATCTCCTTTGCAAGTTGATGTCAAAGTTTTAACAGGTGAAGAATAAAACTATTTCAATGCCCATAAAAACCCTTCATAAAAAGGAGTAAAACTCCCAGGGTTCAATTAAGCTTCAGCCAGAAGAATTTATGAGTCTGAGAGTAAAAATTGGTATCAGAGAGAAAGTGCTCAGGCTAAGCATTGATGATATGAGGAATATTTCATCAATAAAACCAGAATCCTCTCCCTCACCTGTGTGTCCTTGTAGTTTCTGTACAATCTCTTTTGTCTGAAGGTTCCAGATATAAACCAGGTTGTCTTCTGAACCAGACACAATCCACTGGAGGGGCAGAGAGAAAACAAAGTTATCTGAATCTTTCTGATCCATACCCAAGTGCTACTCCTCAGTAAACATTTCATTGTTGTCATGTGGAAGGGAGAAGGAGGAAAAGTCAGGAAAGCTGACAGTGAGCCCACCTAGAGACACAGAAACCAGCACCCACCAAAGGAGGTTTTCAGCCCCAAAATCCTCTTTATCTACAGAGAGGAGCAGTAAGAACTGCACAGAGGTAACACAAAAATAGTCAGATCAACACCAACCTTTCCACCAGTGACAGAAAAATTGGCAAATATGCAGTACTTCTCATTTTTGTGTCCTGTGTATGTCTTCAGGCACTGGAAGAGAAGAGCCACAGGACATTAATGCAGCTGGGAGAGTTTTGTCAGTCAAGGACAAACTCTGGGAAAAAAGACTAAACACATCAGCCTGTGTTTCCCACTGGGCCAACTGATCTAGAGGATGCAGAGTGCAGCTCTGCTCTAAAACCCAAAACAAAGCCCTAAATTTGTAGTGAAAGAGATCAAAAGCAATTTATTGTTCATGAAGAGAAAAATGCAGAAATATTGCTGTACTTAATGTCTCAGGGCTATGCAGAAGCCAAGTATTTTCATTTTTTTTTTCTTTTCAAAGACATCTTTAGTCAGAATCACAGAATAGAGTGAGTTTGAAGGGACCTTTAAAAGTCTGACATGAGCAGGGACACCTTCCACTATCCCAGGCTGCTCCAAGCCCCAAACTGGCCTTGGACATTTCCAGGGATCCAGATGCTCTGGACAACCTGTGCCAGGGCCTCCCCACCCTCACAGGAAACTTTCTAACCTGAATCCACCCTCTTTTAGTTTAAAACCATTACCCCTTGTCCTGTTGCAACAGGCTCTGCTAAAAGTTTATCCTCTCCACTAAAGAGGTACTGACACTTTTTTCTGTAGTACTCGTATGTTCAGTTTAAAAATCACATGTAAAATCCAATTTTCCTAAAAGCTTAGTTAAATCTACATGAACAGAAAGAATTACCTTTCCTTTGCTGTAGTCCCAAAGTTTGAGAGTGCTGGAAAACAAACCCAAAGATTTTAGTTCTTGGATGTTGTTTTTTTTTTTTTTTTATCTGAAAAGTTCCTAGCAGCTGAAAAATGTTTCTCCATACCAGAGTTCCAAAAATCTACAATGGATCATTTCAGCCTGACTTTGGAATGCAGGGTTAGTTAACCCCAAAATATCTGTTTTACTGCCATGCCATTCATATTCTCCCCCACAGAAAAAAACTATATGTGAATTCATCATTACCATGTATTATCATTACCATAGCAGCCAAAAAGCAAATTAAAGCATCATCTGATGCTGCAAATTTCAAATCTGTGTGTTATTCTCCTTTTTTTATTTTTTAATACTTACTTGTCCAAAGTTGCAGCTAATATGTATTTGCCATTTGGTGAGAATTTCACAAAAGACACAGGAGGGTTATCATCATCTACAGCAAAATTAAAAGCAGTGTTACAAAGTGCACAGCTGTGTTGTCTCACTGACAGAGGGTTTCTTTTGACATTCATTTGTTTTTAATAGTTTCACTGAAACACAGAAAATCTGTGTGGAAAATACAGCCCAGACAAGAAATATTTCTACTTACCAATCAGTGTTTTCAAGCACTGGCCTGATGCTGTATCCCAGATACGACTGTTTAAAAAAAATACAAAAAAATTATTATTATTATTGGGCTTGAAGTCTTTTATTACAATTTTAACATTATATATACAAGCGTGTTTAGTTTTAAAAAAGGTATTTTTAAAATGCAAAAGGTGCAAAGAGTGATGCAGACAAGAAAGAACCACTTACCAGAGTCCATCATAGCTACTTGACACTATCAGGGATCCATCACGATTAAAATGCACCTGTAATATTATTAATACTAATTATTAAAACTAATAACTTTACTGATGTTCATCAAGATCAAATGTTTAAGCTCCTTATTTCCCATTTCTGACATCAGCAGAATAAAACATGCAGATAGAACCTGATTATTTTAAGGGCATGGGAGTAGAACCTCTTATATAGCCACTCATGTGTTTTAAGGTGAATTTTCTGCTTTTTATATCTAAAGAAAAATTCTTTAGAATTATTACTATTAAAAGACATTCATAACTGTGAAATATCTTTTACACATGGCAGAACAACCATGATAGAGCAGCCACAGTTGAACATACCTGAGGCTCAGTTTTTTTTCAGTGTTTTTCATTTCAAAGACATTAAGAGTTGAGCACCTTCTGGTTTTCCTTAATTCCAGTGGATATTGCTGTATCCCAAGCTCATTTCTCCTATGAAATGACTGAGATTTAAAGGAAGAGTGTTCTATGGAACACCTTCAGTAATGACTTGGAGCAACACGAAAGCAAGAGAAGTACAGATTGTTCCCTGAGCAATTCTGGGACTCACCAATCTGAGTCCCAGAATGACACTCAGGCATGCCTGGCACACCTCTGCACTGTTCACATTTACAGCCAGGACCAAAATCCACACTGATCTTAGAGAAAACAGCACTCATTTCATTCCCACTGAGCAATGGCCACTGGCAGCAACCACAGCCCAGCCTGGATGCTGTGTAAAGGCTTGGTAACCCCTCCACAGGGGCAGGAGAGGAGCTCTGCTAACAAAACAAACATTTTTGTGTTCACTGATCAGGAGGGACTTACAGCTGAAACTGGGTCAGAGTGAGCAGGCAACGTCTTGAGGCACTTCCCTGTTTTCACATCCCATATCCTCACGCTTTCGTCAAACTGGAGAGGGAAGAGGCACGAGGGGGTTTAGTCAAGCACCCAATTGAGGCACTCAGGCACAGCTTGGCTACAGCATCAATCTTATCCCAGCTGGGTCAGAAAGCCCAGGACACAACCAACAGTCTGGGAACACCTCCCTGAATTCCTTGTCTCCATGTAGGACACTGAGGATGGATTAGGGGCTTTTCCCCAAGCAAACACAGCAGGGACAATGCACAGCTCACCTGACTACAAGTTGTGTTTGTGAGGGAAAGCACAACTGAAATGGGCTGTGTGGTTCTTATTCTTTCATTTAATATTGTTTTCAAATCATGATCTGACCCAGTCTGCAGAGGGAGAGGTGATTAGAAGTCATCCTTTAGGTAAGTCAGAATCCAGGTGATTAGAAACCATAAGTTGTCCTATAAATTCTGTATTCACTACTTATAAATTGTACTACAGCAATCCTGCCTGCAGAAATCCTGTGCCACCCTAATCATAAATTAGTGTGCTGCACTAATCATAATAATCTGTTAAGAAAATAAAGCTGTAATTGTAACTATGATTTAATACCATCATCATTCTGCCAAAGATCCCTAAAGAACCTGTCTGTCCCTTTAGTGACAAGTGACAGAGTGTGCAGTACTTGCTTCCCACAAAGGAAAAAAAAATTAAAAACCACTCACTGAGCCAGAAACGATGAGGTTTGACTGAGGGTTGAAATTGCAGCAGAAAACGTAGTTACTGTGCCCTTTCAACGTCTTTAAGCACTTACCCTGAAATAAAATTCAGCAGAGTTAAATACACAGCATCACCCAGCCCCATAAAAGCATCCAGAGAGACCACATTAAGGTTAATCACTGTGCAGCACAGAAAGAAACCATCTCTAACCCCATATTTAGATGGGCAGAGGGCCAGCTGCAACAAAAAAAACAAAAACAATATAAAACAATCATCATGATTGCAGATGAGGTGCAAACTCTTTATGCAGCTCAGGAGGATCCAAACCATTTAATAGTCCTAATCAAAACTCAACCAAATTATCCTGTTCTCTCTGTCACAAGAGAATGGGGGGAAAAAAGCAGAGATAAGAAATTAAAAAAGGTTTCATCTGAGAGGCTTTTTGCTGTGGTTCTATCTCCATCATCAGGCTTTAGTGCTCTCTCAGAGCATAACAGGCTCCTCGTGGTACCCACAAGCATCCCACTCTTTCCAAGAGCAGACAGCACAATTCATTCATCCTCACAGCCCATCCACCAGCTTGTTACAAGCAGGAAAACAAATGAAGAAGCCAATGTTGGAGAAAATTGAAGGCAAATAAATAATAATTCCTGCCCTTACCGAGCTTACATCCCATATTTTGAGAGTTTTGTCATCGGAGGCAGAGACAAGGAGGTTGGAATCTGATGACCAAGCAACATCAGAGATCCCCTAAAACAAAGGAAAACAATTCTCTTCTCAGCTCTGTTTGTTCAGCCACACAGAAAAGTGAAAATCACAGACTGCAGATTACATTCCCAGCTGAAGCCTGAATGAAAATTCAGCACTGAGAGTCAGGAATTCAGTGATTTTGCTGGGTTAAGAGCTCCTCTGGCACAAGCTGAGCCACATACTCTGAGAACATCAGTAGCTTGTTCACACAGTTCTTACTGTGGCCACCAAAACCCTTTGCTGGAACTCCTAAACAGAATGCTCATAAATTAATCTGAGTAAATGGCTTTTCTTCATGACAAATGGCTGCTCTTTACAGTCCAAGTCCCCAGAGGCTGGAGAAGATTCCAGTGGTTTCTTATTTTGATAAATCTTCATTTTTGCTAATGAAATTTCAGCATGTAAAAACTTAAAAAAAAAAAAAAAAAAAAGGAAAACCAAAGGGCTTGAAAGTTTTGGAAGTTTTGTGTTTTCTTAAGAACTTTGCAGAATGAGTAAGTGTTGTGTTTATGTAGGCAAACCCACAAAAAAAATTCAATCTCCTTAAAAGGCAAGTGTTTTGTTCCTTATACAAAGGAAGGATGGAACAGGACACAGTGTTAGAATTCACAGGGATTTTCACCCAGGAATGCTCTGCCCTGTGTCTGAGGTGGGTTCTCCTGAAATTCAGGGCCATGAGAAGCAGGCTGGGCACTGGGAATGCAGCCTGCACTCCACCCACATTCCCAGCCTGCCCCAATGTAACTCCAGCAATTCCAAGACTAGATAAACAAAAGCTACAAAGCAAGACTGAAGACTAGAAAGCAGACTGTTAGTTCTGCCTTCTACGCAGGCAGAACTAACCAAGAATGGAAATTTCTGAATGAGGAAAAGAAAGCAAAATTCTTCCCAGGTAAATTCCCACAGTGATCACCTCATACTTACCAGCTTATGACCAGATACTGTTTTTTCAAACTTGCCATCATAAGCTCCCCAAATTTTAATGAGTTTGTCAGCAGCTGGAAAAGAATGTGCCAGTTCAGAGGTTAATTAACAGCACTACCAGAGCTGTCCCTTCCAGGTGAAAGGAAATAAGTTAACTCTGTCTCTGGGCAGTTCTCCCTCCCCAGGCAGAGCTCAGGGAAGGAGGTGATATTGAATTGGTGAAGAACAGCTTCCTACACAGCACTCTGCACCAGCTGAGGTTACATAAGCTGCCTGGAATGCAGAGAGACTCCAGCAGCTTTAGTTTTTCTCCTGACAACTTGGGTTTCTACTTTTGTTTTAGATTGCCAGTGGTAAAAGTAGCGCTGGTCCATGGGAATGCTTGAAAGGCTTTTGCCCCAAAAAGAACAATAATTACACCACAAGCTGGACTGAATGGATGCCTGCAGAAACCCAAACTTATTATCCATGGTAACTTGCAAAACAAGCCAGAGAAAAAAGTTGCTATTTGCCAGATACAGAGTTTGGAAAACATTTTCAGGGGAAAGGGGAGGGGGACTCTGATGGGGACACTGTAAGGATGATTTATATGGCACAGTGCACTGGTTTTATTGAGGTTGTTTGCAGTTAAGTCAAAGCCCCAAGCCATTCTGGAAGATGTTCCAGTGACCCTCACTGTCATACTCAACATTTCCAACTGCCCTTTCCTTACACGTGGATTCTCTCTGGATCACTGGCAGTCACAGACGCACATTTTCAAGGCAAAGCTGTCAAGCAGTGCTGAACACTGAAGAAACCCTTAGGAAATACCAAAGCTGACAGAAAGGAGACTTGTTCTATCACTTAAGAGAGCAGTGAAACACCGTTTATAACAACCTTCTGCACTTCACTGGCGCAATCAAAGCCTCTGACTGCCAAGCACCACAGGACAGAGCATGTGCATCCAACTCTGCAGCACCTGCCTTATTTCCCACAGGAAGGTTTTGCCTGCAGTTACTGTGCACTAAGTTTAATTTAAAAGCTTAAGCTTCTAGTGATACAGAAAAGCACAAGGGTTTCCTCTGCACAGAAAAGAATCCTGTGCTGGTTTTTGCCCATTTGCTCAGTCAGGAAAGCTGAACAGGTGAGGGCTCTCCTGGCAATGCAAAGACCCAGTGCTCAAAGTAACAGAACTTCAAACAAATTATCTCAAAGAGTGACAGCTTTAGTATCACTCTTTCAAGAAAAACCATGTCATGACATGGCATCCCTCCTGTCCCTAATGGAGACTGCAGACAAACCCTTCTTCAAGGCTCACATTTGTGTTTGAAATGAGAAAAACAAGCAATACTTACAGGAGCTGGCAAGCCACTCTCCATTAGGACTAAACTTGACTGATGACACTGCCTTTGTGTGCCCTGCTAACGTGAACTTGAGAGCATAGTTTGGCTTTACTGGGGCAGGCTGTAAGAAAAATATGCATGAATGAGTTCAATTCCAAACCTAGTGGCCAGCTCCAATCAGCACAGAGGAATGGACCATGTGGATGTTCACCATAACAGATTCCAGCATTAAATCACATTTACATTCCCATTCCCCTCCAAATTCAAAAATCAACCAAACACCCTTTCACTCTGGGGCCTCACTGTTCCAAGCACAACACCAAGTCACCCCTGAGGTAAATTCCATCCAAGCCAGTAAGCAACAGGTGAGAATAATCCAACAGCCCAACCACAAAGTGCCTGGCACTTCCAAGTAACACTCTTGATATTGATCTGTGCAGTGCTTTCAAGTGTTTGCATTTTCACCCTGATCATGAATTAAACCACAGGCCAATTCCTCCATGCCCCTAAAATCCCACTTTTACCTTCTGAAAAGGCTTCATGGTTAAGCAATAACACCTCCTTTGAGCATCACCAGGCTTCAAAGAACCTGAATAACTGTTTCCCCACTCCACAACTAGAGATTCACCAATTCTCCAGCCATCTCCAGGCATTCCAGGGATAAAAACAAACAGCCTTTGTCATGATCAAAATGACAAGAAGTATTTCACTAATGAGAACTTCCCCAAAACCAATAAAAGAAAATTTAGCACTAGAGCAGAGCTGCACTCCAGCCACTTTTCCCATAAAATCCTCAGCACGAGACAACAGCAGAAGCAGCCACATAGGAAAGATCTTAATTTACAGGAAAATTCAAATCCCTGATTCTGGTCTGGCTGCTGAGTGTTCAGGTAGCTCCAGGTGTTTTTACAGGGGTATTTTTTGGGGCCTCACACACACCTTGCTCTGATTGGTCGAGGAGGAAGGAGTAGATTGTGTTTTGGTGGATTCTGCATCTGGCTTCTTTTCTTCTGTTGCCATGGTTCTGGAGCTGGCAAATGAGACTTATGGGTGCTTGAAGGGGAGAATGAATGTGCTGCTTCAAAAGGCAGCTCTTGCCACCGAGAGGAGAACCACGCTGAAAGGAAAACCTGGAAGAAAAACAAAATATTCTCATTAGCTGTCAAAAAGATTCTCAGCATGCACAAGAGTGAGACTGGTCAAAGTGCAGGTTGCCAGAAAGCAGTATGAAAACCCCTGTTTATTATCTGTGGAGCAACACAGCAGTATTTTAGGCCTTCAGACCCACTTATGTGCAAGACCAAGAACTCAAGGCACAGCCTTTGATCACTCCTTGGAAAGCTTTTTCCCAACAGAAGTACAGCACAATAGCTTTGAGGTGTGGCAGCGTTTTCATATCACAGACCCCAAAACACTTGTAACAAGTACTTAGCACAGGGTAAATACGGTAGTTTGCATGGAAGATGGAAGGAACAGTCCAAGGCCTTTCTATTCATTAGAGAATACGAGATGATAACAAACACAAAAAATAACGAGCACTTGCAAAGCTTAAGGCCTGACCAGATTACTTTCACCTCAGAATGTGAATATTTTCGTGTCTTATTTCCCTGCTGAAAGGTCTGAGCATCAAACCATCCCCTTCCCCACCCGAGAGTTCCCCCTGGCTGGCAGCAGCCTTGGATCAGCCTCTCCAGACTCGCTTTCTGTAACAAGACCTGATGGAGTGCAGTGCCAGGATTCCCTAATCGGGGCTGATGCTGCAGAGGGAACCAATCTCCACTGCAGCTCAGCCTCATCTCAGCTCAGCAACAGAATCACCCCCGGCTCACACTGTCAGGATTTGCCTGCTAAGTGCATTTGCCACTTCGCAGCTCCTTTTGCCGGTGGCAGCACATTCGGGGACGAGAGCGTTTGCTCCCAGATCCACTGGCATTCCAAGCATCTCCCTCCCGAGAGGGTGCAGAGCAGGGCGCTACCAGTTGCCTGCCGGCTGTGCTCGGTGTGGGGAGATCCCAGAGATCTCGCAAATCCCAGAATGGGCCAGGCTGGAAGGGAGCACAGCGGCTCCGCAGGGTCATCCCAGAGCACATGGCACAGGACTGCATCCTCACTACCTCCAGTGAGGGACACTCCCCGGCCAATCTGGGGGCCACAGAAAGAAAATTAAACTTTCCTAACGCGGATCCTGATTCCTTTTCATCTGCAACTCATCTAGGCACTGGGGCGAGCACGCAGCGCGCTGCCAAACCACCGCAGCATCGCTGCCGGGCCCGGCTGCGCTCCATGCCCGGGGGGGGCTCCCGGCGCGTCCCCCCGCGGTCCCGACAACACCCCCCGAACCCCCGCAAGCCCCGAACGGCCCTTCCCTCGCTCTGGAATGTGGGGGCGGCTGTGGGGAGCCCCCCGAGGGTGGGGAGGGGGTGAGGTGAGGGGTCCCCACGCGGTCGGGGGCGGGGGTGAGGCCGGGCCGGGGGCTGTGGGGGGGGGAAGGGGAGCGGGCGGGCCCCGCGCGCGCCGCCTGAGGGGAGGCGGCGGCGCCGCGCGCGGGCAACGGCGGTGCGGGAGAGCCCCGGGGCGGTGCGGGAGACGAGGAGCAGACCGGAGAGGAGGAGGAGGAGGAGGAGGAGGAGGAGGAGGAGGAGGAGGAGCCGCCGCCTCGCCCTCTCGCTCCTTCTCTCGGTGACTTACCGGGGGGATGGGGATGGGGAAAGGGGGGCGGCCGCCGCCTCCTCCGCGGCGAGGGAGGAGCGCGGCCGCGGGAGGGGAGGGGGGGACGCGGCGGCGGCGGCGGCGGGTCCGGGTCCGCCAGGCGGGGAATGCGGGCCGGCGCCTGCGCGGAGCGGGCCGGAGGCCGCACAATGCCGCTCTCTCCCGGGAGCGCTACGGTGCGGCCCGAGAGCCAAAAGAGCGGCGCGAGTGCGCGCACGGGCGGAGCCCATCCCCGCGGCGTCGTGCCCGCCCCTTCCCTCCCCTCCTTCTTTTCCCTCCCCTCCTTCTTTTCCTTCTTTTCCCTCCTTCCGTTGCTTTCTTTCCTTCCCTCCCAGCGCCCGCTGCCGTTCCCCGCTCGCTGTGGGGAGCGCCCTGCCCGTGCGGGCCGCATCCATGCCGGTGCGGCATTCCCGTGTGGGAGGCGGGCTCGTACACACCGGGATCGGGTGGCCACGGCGCTGCTCCCGTCGCCCGCGGGCCGTTGAGCTCGGTTAGGTGTCGTTGGGGTGCGACCGCAGCTGGGCCGCTTGGGTGTACACCGATAAAAGCGGCTGTGAGAAGGGCAGGCCCGTTCACACGGCAGTAATGTCTGTAACAGTGGCTGTGTAACGGCTGTAATATCCATAATGATGTCTGTGAGGTGCGGGTCGGGCTCTTCTCCCCGGCTGGGAGCGGGGAGTCATCGGGGAATTTCTTCATGGAAAGTGGTGTTAAACACTGGATCGGGGGAAACATTAAACACTGGAGCTGCCCAGGGAGGCGGCACAGTCCCCGTCCCCAGGGCTGCCCAATGCACTCAGTGCCATGATTTAATTGACAAAGTGATGATCAATCAAAGGTTGGACTCGATGATCCCGGAGGTCTTTCCCAACCCAAGTGATTCTGTGTCTCTCTAATGCTGATGTTTGAGCCGTTTTAACACCACAATCCTCTCCTCGCCCGGGTGAGAGGGTATCTGAGGCAAGGTGGTTTTCTCAGCGTATTGTCACTCAAAAAGCCCTGACTGGCAAAAGTGTTTAATTCATTGAGGCCAAAGAGCCCGGTTACAGTTAAACATGTGTTTAAGCACTTCTCTGGAGAGCCGTGGGTTATTTCTGAACTCACACGTTGCAGTCTGCTTTCACTTAAGAGGGAAGCAAAGGAGACGTGTGTCATTCACTGGCCCTTTAACACAGGAAGATATTTGGCTTCCAAAAATTCTAGTGGCAGTTGAGAAAGGAAAAGATGAAAAAAACCTGTGGTATGGTGAAGCCAAGGCCCTTCTACTCCAGCCTGGAATCCTGCACCAGAAATCTGGAGAATTAGTCCTGCCCTCTAAACTCAGGGAGGTAAAACACAGAAGAGCTGCGCAATACAATATTAGGAAAAAATATTAGGAATATTAGGAAACAATATTAGGAAAACAATATTAGGAAAAAAATCCAGTTAAATCCCTGGTGCTGATTCTTCCAGATGGTTTCAGCGTAATGTTTTCAGTCTTTTAAACAATATGAAATAAAATGGGAGAATGCAAATCAGCAGTATAATGCTATTTATAGAACTTCCTTGTGGCAGGGTGTTTTTTGTTTCTTTCATGTTGGAGATAAGTTCGTATTTTTCCTCTCAGTATCTGCTTTGGGAATTTTTGCCTGATATTTTTCTATATATGTAGAAAATACATATAAATATATTTATATGTGTGTAGAAAACATATATATGTGCATGTATAAAAATCTCTGCTCTAAATAATATCTCTCTGGAATCTGAAAAATGTAGCCTTGACTAGAAATTAAGTGTAATCCTAAACAACCCCTTAGCCTCTAAGTGTCCTGGATGGTTTTTTTTTAAACTAGTTTAAAGCAGGATAAACTCCATTTGGCCAAGTAGCTGATTCCATGCCAGGCTGGGTTTTTGATAGCATGGAGCTTTCAGAAACAGCACGAGCAGGGGCATTTCTTTGGGACTGCAGAACATCCCCAGGGCTCTGCACAGACAAAAATTTGGATTAAATTTCACTTGATGGTTATGAATCATCTGTGCAGGTCTTTCTTTCTCCCTCGGCCAGGCTTCCACAGCTGGGATCAGCAGGATGTGACATCTGTCCAAACTCTGGAAAAGCGTGGGGCTTGGCAGGCTTCTCCCTCACCAAATCTTTCATTCCCTTTGCTTCCAAACAGCCTGAATTTGGGGATGTGCCAAGTGCACTGGAAAGGACACCTGTCTGTGGTGTTTGTGGGAGAGCAGCTTCCCATGGTGATGAAAGGGAAAGGAAAATGGCTCAGATTGGAAGGAAGTGGCTGCTCCCAGTGTTACTGGGGTCCCTTTGGGTGGTTTCCAGGGTGTGAGGAGCTGAGGCCGTGGCTCCTGCTGTGAACAATGTGTGTGATTTTGTCCCAGGTTGCACCCAGAGCAGAGCTAACCCAGTGCTGCAGAGCTGATCCAAAGGACATTATTGTTTGTGGAAAAGCTCCCAGGAACTTCACTACAGCCTGGACCTGTTCTTTAGACCTGCCTGCTGCAAACCAGCTCGTGCTTACGTTTGTAGTGGTGAGTAATCACACACGGAGCTCACAAGCTGTGTGAGCCCATGTTTATGTTTTGGCACAATTAGCAATCTCAGCTTGCATTTTTATTTGCTTGGGCCCCTCAGCAGACAGAGGAAGTGCAGAACAGACTCGCTGTGTGTTACACTCTGCTCCAGAAACAGGGAGGAAGAATTCAAGAGAGACCTGCTGCATCTTTTAGACTTCTAAAGAGCAGCTGATCCCTGACACAGAGCTGTTTCTGGGTGGTTCCTAACATGCTGCTCTGTTTTTTGGTTTTTTTTTTTTTCCCTAAATCCCAGATACATCACATTCATATGTTTCTTCTGGGATTTAAAAACAAACACTGAACCTTTTCCAGGATGATATTTCTACCTCTCCCACTACACTCTAAGCCTTGCTTGCATCATTGCCAACATTTGTTGGCAATGTTTGTTCATTTAAAGCTAGGAAATCTTAGCCCAGTGGAGAGCAGGTAGGGTTGGAATCTTCCTGCCCTGGGAGGGATGTGTACAAGCACATAATCCAGGCATGAGGGGCCTATAGAAGTTGAAGAACTCATTTCAATGTAAGATCATTGGACACTGCATGTATCAAACCCTCGTTAGTAAAGACCTGGTAAGAAACATGATTTTGAAGAGCAGGTCGGACTTCCCACAGGGTTGGGAGTCCTGCAATGTGCAGGACATGTGCAGACAATCAGCACAAATTCCCCCCAATGCCAGCCCCAGCCTAGTTAATGCATAGAGGCTGCTGATTTGAGAGCCCAGCCTGAGTCACACACGCTCTGACTGCCAGACGTGATGACAGCCTGCCTCTCCCAGCCACTTCAACTGGAGCAGCAGGTTCTCAGCACTTGTGTGAATCAGGAGCTTTGTTCTTTGGCTGCAGCCACGGTGAGCGGACAGTTCAATACAATTCACTCACACCCCTGAAATAGATTTAGTGAAATCTATTTATTACTCATTGTCATTTACAGATCAAGATGTTTGAAGGTGTTACTGTTTGGTTAGAGGATCTCTCTGCCATTCTCTCCAGTCTTTGTGAGGGGGCAGGAGGAAAAGTAAGGAAACAGAGGAATCCTTTAGGGCTTTGGCCAGCTGAAGTCTGGCATGTTCCAGTGTCTGTTGGTTTAAACTGCCAGCTCAGTAACACACACTATTCACAGCCTTGCTTACCTGTGCAAACCACTGTGTTCACAGCAGGTGCTGGGTCGTCACATCACACTGAATGCCCAACAAAACCATTCAGATGCAGGTAATTTCCAAAGGAACATTTTTAACTATGGCCAAAGATATGTAGCCGTGTTGGCTGGGCAGTTTCTTTTCCGTTCCCAAATTCTGTGGTCGTGTCCTCTCTCACAACAGTTTAGGCCTTTGCTCTGCCTCTTTCCTTACATATAAACCTTAGCCCACTGAATCCCAGTCTCCAGTTCCTCCAAATAAAGCTTTTTGCTCCCTCCTGGTAAGACACATCATAGTCAGACAGAAGATTTTGTGGGCTCTTCATGCCCTTCCTGTCCATTGCAGTGGAAGCACTTCATCTCTGCTTCACTGGATTGAGAACATCCAATCTGGAAGAACTTTATTTAAATCTACTCTGGACCCTCCACTGGATATTGGCTGACTCCAGAGCACCATTCAGATCACAATCAAAACTCCTCTTTGCAGATGAACATATACAAGATCCTTTAGGTCTTGGGTTGCTCAATTCTTTCCTGTCTTCCCTCCAAACAGCACAGTGCTGTGCCTTTTGGGGCTTGTAGACATCCTGGCTCCTGGCTTCCCAGTCTGGGGGCTCTGCTCACCCCTCTCCAGATGAAGAGGGAACACTGAAGATCCAAAAGCCCTGCAGGCACTGACATTCCTGGGAGTGAGGAGCCAGGGTGGCCGCACCAACTGGTGTGTCCAGGCTCTCAGAACTACAAAGAATGAGTCAGAAGAGCTGAGTCCCAATTCTGCCTCTGCCCATGATTCTCTGCATCATCATATTCCCTCTCAGCTTCCTCAGTTGAAAAACAGGAGTCATAATATTTCCTTACTTACAAAAGCTGTTCGGAGGATTATTGCATTGTTGTGAATTTCACAGATGAAAGGTACTACAGAAGAACAAACTGCAATTATTGTTTCAAACCTCTGCCCTAATCCTGTCATCCTTAACTTACTGAATAACACTTACTCAATCGAGGAAATCCTGCCACTACACTGAAGATGATCATTGGAAAAGATGACTCTCTGTTGTAATAAGAGCATTTATCCCCTTGTGTTCAACACCCTTCTGCCTGACACTGGAGTGATCTGAGTCATGTAATCCCCCCTTGAAGTGGGAATCTGTGGTTTTGATAGTGGAACAGGCACAGGTGAAAATCAGAAGCTTGCAGGAAATACCTATTGCAAAGATCAGAAAAGTTGGTGTTCCCAGCAGTCCCTGATTCCTATTAAATACTGTTGGGTGCAGTCACACAAGGCACTGAGTGTGGCCCATCCTCCCAAAACTCATCTGTCCCACAAAGTATCTCCTTTTCTGCTTCCATCCCCTCTTGCTTTTAAAACACTCAATGATCCATGAGCAGAGAGGCAAAAAGTGCCAGAGTTTAATAGCCCTGAAAAACACTCTGGTTTTGCACAAATAACATTTTTCTTGTTGAAGCCTGTGCACAAAGCTTCTGAGAAGGATGTAGGTACCACTGGGCATTACAGGTTAAAAGTACTGTCACAGCCAGGAATAAATACATGGCAGGTGTTCATTAGCAAGGCACTAATTGGGTAACTGGAGGTGCAGCATAAAAGACCACAGAGGCCAATTGAGAAGCTTTGGGTGAATGTAGGATGCTCCTCTGAGCTTGGGGAGCAGGAGAAGGTAAAGAGCTGCTGCTGTAGGTTTCTCTTTTAAGGAAAAGCTGATGTTAAAGGTGTCTCTGAAGAGGCAGCCTGTTACATCTTGTGTGTGAAACTGTGTGACAAAATCAGTTCAGAATTTAATTTAAAGATTACGACTCTTCCTCGGTTGAAGTGCTTTTACTTTGGCTTTGGTAACTTGAGCTTAAATTGTTCTGATTTGATTTCACTGTACCTCCTAAGGGGCTTATTCAAACTGAGTCAGCCTGTGCCTGTTTGGCTAAACCATTATCTAAACTCACTGCCTTGCATAAAGAAGGCTTTAGGGATCCCAAAATACGTTTGCTTTCCTAATCCCTTGGAGGATGCAGTGAGGTTCTTCAAGCACAAGTCTGCAGACCTACAGGTAGGTGTGTGAGTGACTGCTGTGTTCCAGGTTGAAAGCTGATAGTGGTGAAATCTCTGGGGACAGTTTCCCACGTGAATTGTTTTGCCTGCTCAGCCTGCTGCATAATGAACATGACAATTTGGGATGAAACTCTCTTACACCCACCCTGGGTGAGATAAGGCAGGATAAGGTGCAATTGGAGGCTCCTTTTGGGCTGCAGTTTTGATGCACCCTTCATCATTTTGCTCCTGACAGTGGACTTGCAGTGAGTATCAAACTCCAATACTGAACTTGTGCACATTCACTGTGAGGTGAGTGCCCTGCTAGCTTGGAGAGTTTTATGCTCTCCCAGAGTTTCTGCTCTCTGACTTCTCTTGTCTCTGCCTTTCTGCCTGCACTCCCCAGTTTCTCTCTGCTTGGCTGTTGTGCTCTGTGTCTGTTGCTGGGGTTGCTGAATACTTTGCATTAGGAGACCCCTGTTCAGTTCCTTGTGGCTCTGCCAAGTCTCACATTGCAGCCAACACTTCTTTAGTTGCAGGAGTTTCTCAGACTAAAATATAAATACTTTTAAAACCCAAGCTTTCAGATTATGATTTAGCTGAAAAGGAGTCTTTAGAGTGCATGGAGTCCATTTTTCCAAGTGTTCATAATGAATACTCAGCCTATTTCTCCCTTCCCCCTCCTTTGGAAAGCTTCAGCTGCCAACTTTTCCCAGCCCCCATCACTAGAGCTGCAGCAGTTTTCATTTAGGGGCTCTTTGGTCATGCTCGTGATTTGGTGTCTGTGTATGTTATGGCATTCAGGAATTCCTACTTTAGTTATCCATGTGGGATCAGGTACATCCTGGAGCAGGACAGTGCAGTCAGAAGAACTGGCCTGGCTCCCTTCAGCTCTCCAATGCTTTGATACACTTATGATCTTTTAGATTACCTTGAAAATGGGCTTAGAGCAGAACAATGGTAAAAAGTGCTCAAAATCCAGTCCTTCCCCCTACTCCCAGGTATCTGGACTTCAGAACATTTGTGGGCAGGGCAGAGCTCAGGTGTTTCAAAGGGATTTCCCCTCTTTTTGGCAATCAGGTTTGTGAGCACTAGCTGGTGAAGTGTGGTGGTTCTCCTTAAGTAGACGAGGAATGTAATTTTTTCGTATTGCTTTTGTGCTTTGTGCTCCTGCAGGGACCATGTGCTCTGGGTGGGGATGTGACTTTGGGGTACCTGATGGTCAAATCAAAAGGGTCAGCTGGCAGGAAGGAAGCCCAGATCTCTCACACTGACCTAGAGTGGGGTTTGAGTATTGATGCAGATACATCAAATGCTGCCTTAGCAAATGTACCCAAGAGTGGTAGAGCTGTGAGCAAGTTTCTGGTTCCTGAATTTGCACAAGCCTTGAAGTTGAGTGCCAAAAAGCCCTTTTTTTGGCGAAGTTTGGCTAAGGCATGTGCACAATATTGGATCCATCCTGAGGCAGCTGCAAGCATGGCTAAATGGAATTCTCTTAAGCCTGTACAATCTTTCTGATTATATCATACCTCTGGAGAAATTTCAGTCCCATTGGTCGTGTTTTTCTAAAGCTAATCTTCTGGAAATAAGGTCTTTTAGTAAAACTGCCTTCACCTTATGGTTACAATAAACTGACTTATTAATTGGCATCAGCATGTGGCTGTCTGAACCAGCAGCGTGGCAGCCTCTGCTGGCACATGTGTCCACAGAGAAATCCCCTCCCTCTGCCTTATTCCATATTGGCACTCAAATATTCCCCTCATTTATTTTCCAAGAGTTCTATTATATTTTTTCTACAGCAACTCAATAATATTTTGGCTTATAACAATTTTTTTTAACTTCTGTTTGCAGTTGTGGATTTGCTTTAGGACATGGGCTGTGTGTGTCTGTTACTTGGAAGTGTTTTTAACAGCGCTGATGTTTGTTGATGCTTTTATGGTGGTGTGCTGGTGAAATTCACATTGTTTTTATTGTATACGTTAGATTAATTTTTGTTTTCAGCAGCTGACAATGTTATGAAATGCACCAACCAGTGCAAGCTACATCGGGCTGTGGTTTTTCTTGATGGATTTTTTTTTTGGCTGCTCGCTACTCCAGCGTGCATCGGCGGCGGGCTATTTTTATTGCAGCTCGTATTAGTTGTTGCGTAATGACTGCGAGAGCGCATTACCCAATGCAAACCGCGATTAAAAAAAAAAATACAAACAAAACAACACAACAAAAAAAAAAAAAAAAAGGGGGCGAGAGCAGTTGTGATTTCCAGCTCGGCCTCCCGCAGCACGCGTGGGTCCCACGCGCGTTTCCAGGCGCACTTTTCAGGCTCTGCTTGTACCTCGGGAGGCGCGACGCGGGCGGACGGGGGAAGCCGGGATTTTCCCCGGCCATGTCTGCCCGGGGGACACCCGCCCGCCGCCGCCTCCGCGCGGCTCCGTGTGGCGGGTCCCCCGCCCCGAGCCCCTCCGGCCGCTTCCCCCGCCGGGGACATCGCGCTGGGCGGCCCCGCCGCCCGCTGACCGGGGCATCACCCCTGCCGTTCCCGTCCCCTGCCCGCCGCTCCGGGGAGGGCGCGGGGGGCCGGGGGGGACCCGCCGGCTTCTGGGACTTGTAGTGCGGGCTGCGGCCGCCGCTTCTCCGCCGGCCCGGCCCGGGACTACGGTGCCCACATGGCCTTGCGCCCCGGCGCATGAGCGCTCGGGCGCTGTAGCGCATCTATTATACTGCCTTGCCGAGGATAAAAAGAAGAGCAACTGGAGGGACTGTAAGGCAAACGTTGCTGGAGCTGCCGGGGCAAAGTAATCTATTTAATCTTTCCCTTTATTTGTTAGATGCTTGGGTGTGCATTGCTAGCACTGGGCCATGGTTTCTGGAGGGAGGGGGGCCGGGGAAGAAGGGGGAGGAAAGCAAAACCCACTTGGGAAAGGCCAATGCTGATTTATTTTTTTTTTTTTCTCCCCCTCCTCTCTTCTGCTCCTTCTTGTTGCGAGAGCCCCGCGTCGCTCCCCGCGGCCCCGCAGCCTTTGTGCGCCGCCACAATTGTAACAAAGCGCGGCGGGGCTGGCTGCAGCCTGGCCATTGATTTCCTCCCGGCCCCGCCGCTCCTGCCCACCCTTTTCTTCTTCTTCTTCTGCCGCTTCTTCTCCATCTTCTGCTCCCCCTCCCCTTCTCGCCGAGCGCCCGAAGACGCCCCGGCCGGCTGCAGCCGCGGCCCCGCCGAGCCCCGCGCCCCAACGCAGGACGGGCTTGCTTTCTTTCTCTTCTCTTCTTTTTTTTTTTTTCTTTTTTTTTTTTTTTTTTATGTTTTTCTTCTTCTTCCCCCCTCTCTCGCTCGCTTTCCCTCGCTCGCTCTCTCTGCCCGCCATCTTTTGAAGGGGAAAATTAGGGGCGAAGAAAAGGAGGGCTGTAGGCGCTCTTGAAAACAAGGAAAAAAAGAAAGAGGAAAAAAAGAGGGAGGGAAGAGGAGGAAAAAAAAAAAAAAAAGAATTTAAAAAAATAGCGCGGAGGAAGGGGGGGGACCAGGCAGCCTCCAGCCCCCGGTGCCGGCGGTGCGCGGGTCCCGGCTCCGCGTTTGTCTCGGGCGCGGAGCGGAGCCCGGGCCGGCCCCAGCCCTGGGCCAGCGCCCGCCTGCTCCGGCCATTTCCCCGGCCCCGCCGCTGGCTTGGGAGCTGGAAAAAGGTCTGAGCAGGCAGCGGATGATGGGCTGGAAAGTGCGCGTTTCGCGTGTTGTCCGTGTCCGCATGTATTTATTTGTGTATGTGTGTGTGTGCGTACCCAGCTGCTCCGCTCGTGTAAATATCCGGTGTTTACCAAACTTCTGCAAATAAATGGAAACCCAAGGGTTCGCTGCCTAAACTTGATATGCTTTCTAGGTGTAAAAAGAAACGCAGATCGCAGATTTATATATAGAAATGTCACGCTATAAATAATGCTACCGATAATAAAATGTAAAACTTCAAAACTCAGCCGTCCTTCTCCTCCGTTTATACTTCTTGTTTGGGTTTGGCACCTCCCTGGGCGCTGGGGATAGAGCATTATTTGTAGCCTGCTTGGTTTCACTTTCAAACAAAGCTGTAGTGTTCAGGTCGCGGGTCTGTGTGCGTCTTTACGTGGTTGGGTCTCGCAGGGTGTTAATTCAGAACGTGTTTTCCTCCACAACTGACTTTTGACAACGTGGAGAATGCGTTCTGTCAGGTTCGGGATAAATGTTCTGTGACAGTCCCAGAGTGTGGATGTTCCTTTCTGTTGATTTTTTTTCAGGAGCCAAAAGTTACTAAAATAAATTTGTTTGGATGAGCAAATGTGATGGCTTCGCTAATATTTCAAACTTTTATATGTAGGTTTTGGGGTTGTTTTTTTTCTTCTTTGTTACATCTTAAGTTCCCTGACACTGGTAAATAATAGCAGGTTAGGAGCTGACATAATTAGCAAAGCACACCTGCTGTTCCTTGCTGGGAATAAGGAAGCACGTTTTTAATATGCTTATTATTTTTTTTTTTAATGTATACAGTGTGAGTGTGCTGGGGGTGTGTCTACATGAAACTGGAAGTTTAGTTTTAAAGCTGAAACTGTTGTCTTTAATTCACACAGTGCTAAGCCAAGGTATTAGAGGGGACTTGGGGACTACCATATGTGCTGCAGGATCTGGGTGACAAGTGCAGAATAAATATGCATCGATCAAAACAAACAAGAAGTCCCCAAAGCAGTTTGGTTGCTTTACAAGCAGAAAAAGCCATGATCTGTATTGCTTACAACTCCCCAACTGCTTGAGCGTTCTGTGAATGCAGGTCCTGCCTCCTGATCTGCAGATCACAGCCCTGGCAGACTGCTGGGTGTCTCTTTTTTTTTAGCACAGAAGTTTGGGGAGTTTTTAATAATACCCTGGGAGGCTCCTGCTGAAACAAGAGTAACTCCAGACCTCAAAGCCTTTCTTTTTGGAAAGAAGAAATGCTAAGATTGTTTCTTTCTCTTTAGTCTGCACTGGATAAAAATACTCATGCTTATTTAGTGTTTTGAGACAATGTTTAATAAAAGGGTTGGGCAGGGGGTAACATTCTTATACAATCTTCAGCATAAGCTTGATTGCAATATTGTCTCTTCAGTGCTGAGACAGTAGCTATTGCAGTGAAAGGCTTTTTAGTTGTAGTGACCTATGCATGCAGAGTTTAAATTAAGAAAGAATGCACGTGCAATGTGAAGTGTCTGAGGGGTGTTTTCAAAGCTGACTCTGGAGTGTTTGTTCTGTTATCTACAAATAAAAACTAGGCTTCTGGAAATAAAACTGGTGTCATTTAAGCACCAAAGTGCTTACAAAAACTTTAGTTCTTGTCATTTAAAAAGTATTTAGAGGAAAAGCATGTTGAAGTCTGAGTTCCAGCTCAGTAAGCATGCTGGGCAGCCTTGCCCTTGCACTGTCTGTCTTCAAAGAAGGCTGATTTTGTTATTACTCAGTGTCTGCAAATGCAAGTGTTTCTGTGGGCTTCGTAGCCACTTGTGTCTTTGCCCTGATGTGCACAGTGACACAAATCACAGCTCTTAAAAATCCTGCAAAAGGCCTCTTTGAGTTAAGAACTGTGTGTTTAAAACTCATCTCTTAAGATGGAGCGAGTCTAACGGGGATTTTTGGTATCCTCAAACCTCACCTGCAGGCCAGGGGTCCAGCCTGCCTGAGGGTGTCTCCCCGTGAGGCTGAAGGCAGTGCACACGCTGGGCTGGGGCTTCCCAGAGATTTCCCAGGCTGCACGTTCTGAATGATGCTGTTTAATGTTTACCACTTCCCTTCGAGGGGAGGCACTTGTGCAGTGGGGTGTGGGTTTCCAGCCAAGCCCTGCTGCACTCCTAGAATCTCACTCCTCCTCCCAGGAGTAATCTGGGAGCCCGATCGCTCTTGTTGACAGCACAAACAACTTGGGAGTCAAATCCCTCTCCTTGGTAGCAGCTGAGTGATGTACTGAGGTCTCATATTTCAAAGGATTAATTACTTTTACAAAATATATTACTCTGTCTTCTTTGGTAAGCTATCAGGTGCTTTCAGCACAGGCAGAACTACACTTTGCTAAATAAATGAACAGAGAGTGGTTTTGCATCTCAGTGTTGTTGATTTAATCCTGATTGCTCCTTCTTTGTTAACTTGCAAAATTCATTAATCCTCAGTGGGCTTCCCAATCATTACCATGAGCCATATGTTTTGTTTTGTACGTGGTGTTGTTTTTGGTTTTTTTTTTTTGGTTTTTTTTTTTTTTTTTTTAATTTTGTTTTATTTCAATTTGCCGCATTATTCTTTAGTAGTAGCCCAGAACCCTGTTGCAAGCAGTGGAGTTGTGGGAGTTGGGAGGGAGCCATTGTGTGCTGTGCTGCTCAGTGAGCTGTCAGGACATTTTGGAAGGATCTGTGCATCTCCAGCTTTTCATTCTGTGGGATCTTACTGCGACATCAGGGTTGTTTTGTCAGTCATTAGTGCTTGTTGGAGGTGAAAAACTTCCTGTGGCACACTAACTCTTTAACCCACTTGTTGCTAAAGCCAATGTTGGAGGGATGTAAATTCTTCTGGAGAGCAGTGCAGAAATTCTCTGTAATGTGCTGTGTTTTCTAGCAGTCCTTTTCCCTTCTTCTTGATTAGATACTGACTGAAGAAAATACTCACCTCTACCTTGGGTTCCTTTTGCACCTTTCCAGGCCTTGGTCTCTTTTCAGCAGATGTCATATTTGGAAGTGTTTCAGCAGCATGGATGACCTGGTCAGAGGAGTTTGTTTTTCTTTCCTGGGAGCAGGATTTTCTCCTCTCCACCAACATTGCAACAAGTGTAGCAAAGACAATCTGAGGTGGAATTTCTGTGCTTGAGAGACCTATCTGGAGGAAATTTCCCTGTCTGCACTGATCCCATTTACTGTCAAACTTTGAGATTTAGACTCGGGTGTGATTGATACCTGTCTGCTTTGGGAATGATCCTTTTTGCTCCTGCCTTTCCTTTGAAAAGAGAGCAGCAGGGACAGGAAAGGATTGCTGTTCCACTGTTGAAGTTTACACTTGGAGAGCTTTCCTGATGCAGCTGCACTGCCATCCACGCAGAGCTTGCACTGGCACAGATGTACAAGCTGAGATGTTCATTGTGACTGACTCTCCTGTAGTAACCAAACCCTGCTTGTATTGAACAAAATGCACATTTCTCCTTCTGGTACTTTGTCTTTTCAACTGCTCAGCTCATCCTTGTGTGACATCACAGAGGGTGCCTGGTTGAGGATCTCCCTTTCTCAAAATCCATGGATATGGCCATGCTGAGATAAATTTGTTTTCTAAAACTACCCTGGTCCATTGGTTTGGCTATAAGCAAGTGCAGAGTTTGCAGTCCAGAGCTTTTTGCTGGGAGGGGCTGTAGGATGTAGCTGCCTTTTTGCTTACCAAGGCTGGTTTAGGAACTCTGTTGTGCTGTGAGCTGTAGTGAAAGTGGTAAATGGAGCACATGTGTGTAAGAATTGTGTCTGGGTTTAGTGAAGAATGCTGTTCCTTCCTGGAAAGCATTGCTTTTTGCTGTTCTTTCCTGGAAAGCACTGCTTTTTGCAGCTTTTCTGTTGCTGCTACAGTCATGCTCAGGGTCTGTGAAATAATGTTGAAGTGCAGCACTTCAAAGAAGAGAAGAGAAAATGTTCCTCTGAGTTTCCCCTGGAGTAAGTGCTTGCCTGAGTGAGTGGGAGTATTATGGATCTGCCAGTGTGCTGAAAGTGTATTCCTTTCCTGGGCAGGAGCAAGCCACATGGGAATCAGTTGGGATACTTGTGTCCGCATTGTCATGGTCATATTTCCTTGGACTTGAGCTTCATCCATATGCAGGAGCTCTGAGCAGCTTAGGGCTTGTGTGCTCTAAGCCGCGGGTGCTCTCGGCAGGAGCTGTGCTGGGGAAGCTGTGTCCTCCTGTCCATCTGCCCTCAGCACTGTTCCCTGGGGGTCTGAGGCAGTAGGGAGCACCTTCCCCCCTTTTCCTGAATCAGCAGCCTCTACTCCCTGCATAGGGAGGGGTTATAGACTTTAAGATCCAAATTTTTCCCTTTTTTGCAGACCATTTGGGGATTTAATTCAAACTCAGGAACTGCTTTGATGCTCTCGAAGGGAGCGACAGCAGCTTAACTACCACAGGTTGTTCACACCTCAGCTGACCTGAAACTTCCTTGCATAGCTGAGCAAGTTTATGGATCTACCCAACCTTAGCAAAATCACTTTTCATCGGAAGTAGTAGACCCCATAGAGCCTTTTGTACTTGTGTGGCTGTGTTTGCTTTAAGTTAACACAGGGAGTTATTCCGGGACAATGTGCCTGTTCAAACACAGGGCACTTCAATTGCTTTGGAAACAGATAAAGCCAAGCTGGTGGGAGTGTGCACAGGGGATGAGTGGTGGTCTTAAATGGGAGGGTGACTGGTGTAACAAGTGGTTGCTCTGCCTGCAGAGCTGCAGTAATTCCCTTGGTGTGTGGGGGCTCTTACCCTGCCCCATTAGCAGGTCTAACGTTACTGTGGCTCAGCTAACAAGCAGTATATTTATGTCATGGTAATTCAATCCTTTTCATTTCATCCTTCATCCCCTTAAACTGACTTGATTGTCATGTATTGATTTTAGGCGGACTTTGTATGGGAAAGGTGCAGTGCTGTAGTTGTAAACCCAGAGCATGATTTAAACCAGTGGCAGCTCATCCATTTTTACTACACTTGTAATGCTTTTTGTCCTGAAATGAATCCATTATTTTTCAGAATAGTAACGTTAATCATTTAAATGCATAAAAACAAATTTAAAAGTTAAATAGGAGAAAGTGTTGGAGCACAAGAAGTGTACAGGGTAGGTTGTTGATGAAGATACTTTCCCTAATGAATCACTTTGGTTCTGTTCTGTACAGTGAAATGCTTCAAATAAGTTAACAGATGGATCTGGGTCTGTTTATTAGAAGTCTGTCGATGTTTGCATGGAGCTGCCCCTAAGGAGAACATCTGTAGCACTTGTAAATCATATTAATAATGCTGATATATGGCCTTGCAGAACTGGTGGTGTTAGGGAGAATTGCAGTGTAGGCTCTTAGCTCCACAGAGCAGGAAACAACCCTTTAAATAGGAAATACAGAGGAATTAAGTGCTATTTGTAAGGGCTCTGTATTTTATACTTTGCTCAGAGTACTTTCTGTACTTGGTTTTATAAAGAGGAGGTGATCTTCCTGTTTCTGTAGCTTCTTCAACTCAGCTGGAAATGGAATTTGACTGTATCTAACCCCCCCTCCCTAAGAGGTGCCACTCAAGAACTTTTGGGTGTTGTGGTTTATCTTTTAGAATTGTTTTTAAAGAGTTCTGAAGTGTGGGCAAAGGGATAAAGCAGATGGCAGTTTTAGCTTTGTGTTTTCTTCCAATGACAAGGAGTGTTGTACTTAGTCAAGAAGTTGTTTTCAGAAACGCCAGTGATGGTATTTGAACACCGTGTAAATACAAATTCCTTTGTGCTCTTGATTCTTTTTCCCCCCCTTTCTTTAAAATTGATGCAACCATAACACTGAGAAGGGGTTAATCTATAAATGCGTGGGAAAAGGCTAAGGACTTTAATTGCAGATGGCAGTGGAAATATTGATATCCCCATTTTCCAAGTGGGGGATAACCAGCCTGCAGCCTGGGGTGTCAGAACTCTCAGGCTGGCTTGTAGCAGGAGATTTGTAATTCTGTGCAGGTACAGCAGATGCTTGGAGATGCTCTGCCCAGCAGGGAAGTAGTTGAGCTCTTGTGGCTTTTTCTTTTCCTTTTATTTTTGACTTTTCTTCAAAAAACTTTCTGTCCAATAATGTCTCTTTTTGGAAATCAAAGTGCAGAGAGAGAAACAATCATGACAAACCTGTTGTGGAAAGGCTCTGTGTCCTTTATTCACTGTATGCTGAATCAAAGAGACTTGAGTTTGAGGCTTTTCCTTATGCTGTAAAAGTACACAGAGCACCAAATGCTGATTAAAAAGAGGAAGGGCTGACTTTTTCAGGACTCAAATGTTTAACTGTGCACATCACATCCTTTAAAAAGCAGAAAACGAGGGTGTAGATGTAAAATAATCCCATTGGGAGTTCTGGACCCTGTATGGGTGTTGCCACGTTCTGCTTTACTGGCTGTACCTAAATGCTGCTGCTGTGCATTGGCTGAAACTTGGGACAGGGCCAGAGTGTGTGTGGGGTTTTTGGTTCTTATTTCAGTTAGTTTGGTTGGTTTTTAATAATTTATCTGAAATACAGTGTGTTGACTTGAAAATGGCAAAACAGTTTGCTGGAGTCACAGGATGAATGGTCAGCAGTGTCACTGTTGGAGAAGTTGTGCTTTGGAGAAGGGAGACTGTAAAGGAATAGGGGAAATACAGGAAATGAGGAGGCAGAGCCTTGAAGGAGATGGGTTATGATGCTTTAGACTGTAGTTCAGAAAAGTAGTCTGGGTGTGATCCAGCATTTAACAGCAGCCTGTGGTCAATCACATTTTTAAGCTGCATGAAACAGGGAGCTTTCACTTCTGTCTCCTCACTCTATTCATCCCTCCTTTCTTTTGCTGACTTTCTCTATGTTTTGCTTTCTCCCAGAGGGTGTAGGTTAGCTGCCTGTTTCCTCTTGCAGAAACAGTATTTATATCTGTTTCTATCCACCAATTTTGTTTCCTGAAGGAATACAAGCAGAGGCAGCCCCAGGCTGACTTCTGCTGAAGCCACTGAGTATCAGGTTAAGGCTATTCAGCATTATCATCCAGTTCTGAAATGATTAACAGCCTCAGCCTGCTGCTTGTCACTGGGCTGGTGTGTCCAGGATGGACCTGTTGCTCCTGCACTTTTAGCTGGGTGGTTTCTTCTTAACAGCTCTCAGCAAGTGGGATTTTTGTCTTTTGCTCCATGTGCTGTGGCAGCTCCATTTTCTGATGGCTGGGCAAGCAGGAATTCAGAGATTCCCTGCCACTGAGATCTGTTACAAGCAAGTTCAAGCTGAAGGAACATCAGCTTGTCACAGTTTGTCTCCCACTTTCAGAGCAGTTGATGATGCTGATGTGAAGGATGTTCAGAAAGGGTGACTGTGGTTTAAACCCAGACAAGGAAATGGATTTGTAGTTCTGGTTGTTCTTGAAATATAGATTTGAATGCAAAACCAGAGGTGAGTAGAAGTGGAAGAGTAGATTCTGTCCCTCTGTGAAGCTTAAAGTGATTGTTATTCCAGCTCTCTGTGTTTCTGGAATTACTAAGAAGGCATCCAGCAGACAGCATTTGTGCCAGTTCTGAATTTGCAGAATTGGCCAGCCTGCAGAAGTTGTGACTGAGTCTGTGGAGTTTTTCGCTGTGCCCATCAGCAAGCCTTGAATTTGTGGTCACCAAAAGTTTTCTACTCCTTGGCCAACTTTCATGTAAACGTGGAGATATCTCTTCTTGATTAGATTGCAATTTTTTTGTGCTGTTTTAGGAAATGTGATTGCAGAGAGCAGGATCTCCATGCTCCTGCATCCCTTGCCCTTGTGCAGTGGGATTTCTCCTGCTGGGATCCCGTTCTGCTGCAGGGAGAGGCTGCTACTCCAGGGCTGGGTGGCACTGACTCCCTCAACTCTCCCAGCTATTGTAACTGAGACAGTCTGATCAGCCTGACAGGAGTCTCCAGCCCCAGATATGCAGCACTGAATCTATCTTGTCATTTTACCTTCTCTCTAACAGCTGGAAAAGGAATTGACTCAGGTAGAGAAGCCACAAAGTGTGCAGAGCTTAAGTTTGTTCCTGCCTGTGCTTAAATCTTCCTTAGAAAGAGGTTTATCTTGATTGACCAATTAGTTGTATCTTGCAGGTGATAAGTCTGCAAAACCCTCTGTGGTGAGGTGCTGAGCCACAGAGACCTTGCAGCTTAGTGAGAGGGGAAAGCAGCTGAGCACTTTGCAGGATCAGGCTTGAAGTGGTTCCTGAATCCCAGAGGACTGGGCTGCTGGCTGTGTTGTGGTTTGCACTGCACTTCCAGTGTGCCCTCAGCCACATTCCTGCCTCCCCGAGCTCTCCTGCCCCTCATCCTGCTCCTGACATGTCGAGAGCATGGATGGTATGTGGCCATGTGCCAGCACCTTCCCTGTGCTTCCTTTTTGCCTGATGTCCCAGGCTGCAGGGCTGCTGCTGCACAGGGGCTTTTGGGGGGCTGCAGTCACCCCTACAAGTGTCAGGAGTTGCCAAATAATTGTGCAGTGCACTGGATAGGAGAGAAAATCTGCTCTAAGCAGGGTCTTTTCCCTGTAAATTTTGGCTGTCTGGTTTCTCCCTGGCTCTGCCCCCCATTAGGTGTTGTGGGTTCAGCCCTGTGGGTCACACAAGGTAATTCCATTGCATCTCCTCCTTTCCCCTCTGGGGGCAAAATGGCACGAGCAGAGTCTGCTCAGACATGTGGTTATCCCAAACACTTCACTTGCTATGCCAAATCTCTTATGTAAAAGCCCCACAGTTTGGTTTTTTTTTTCCATTGCCATAAAGGTGTAATTTGTGTATCTTGTGAGAGGCACAACCACCAGCATTTTCCTGTTAAGCACCTACCCATTCCCATCCTGTTGATTTGGATGTGCAAGCCACCAGCTACTCCAAGTACTCTGGAACCTGTTCATAGATCTGATTTATTACAGCTGAGCATTTGTTAATTTTTTCATGATAGGCCACCCAGTTAATTTGCTGAAGTACCTCCTGGCTGATTTTTTACAAGTGCAGTTCAGCTTATCTGAGTCCAGACCTTACTGCAGTCAGGTCTCAAAGCTGGCAGAGCTCCTTCAGTCAGGAATCCAACACAGAGTAAGCTGTGTAACCACTCACTTTTCCTTCCTCCTGTAACCTTTTTAACAAAACCCTGTAACTCGGGAGCTTGCACAAAACCAACATAGTCTGAGTTGAAATTTGCCTCTGTGTTTTCAGGGGACCACAAAAAGCAGGGCAGGAGGACAGGTTCAGAGGTCATTCTGTACTCCCAACACAAAGAAAGGTCAACCATGCCTAATTCATTACTGACATTGGTCTCTTAAAACTGTTCTCAAAACCGAATTCAAAGCTATGAAAATGAACTTGGTTTAGTGTTAAGCATTGTTCCCTGCATTTGAAACTGCAGTGTTTAGAAATCAGTTGAGCCCCATCTGATTTGTGTGTGACAAGCAGCTAAATTTCCTGCTCAGACTTGATCAGAAGGTGCTTCCTGTGGCATTAGTGACTTGGGGGAGAGAAATACTCTGGCCTCAAATTATCAGAAAGTCCATCACTTTATCTGAGGTGCCTAACAGTGTTTATAAGTCTCCAGTGCTTTTATTAAAGTCACTTTTGGCTACCCCTGGGTTTGAAGGCATCTCGTCAGAGATCTTAGAGCAGCATGATTTGCAGGGAGCACTGAGTAGGCATCAAAACTGAAGACCCTTGAAATTACCAGTTACTCCTGGCTGATTCCTACCTACTGCTTAGGAACCCACAGGCTCCTTACTGAGGAAACACCTGCTCTTCTAATAGCCAAGGAGAGACCAAGGGTAGGAAAGCCATCTGCATAATCTAATGAGCATTAAACCAACCAAGTCAAAAGCCAAAGAACTGACTTAATCTGCTGTGATCTTTTCCCCTCCCTCATGCAGAGGTGAGCTCAGGACACAGTTACATCTCCCAGTCTCAGGATGTTATTAGGGCGGTGCTCAAAATAATATGCATGAAAAGCAAATCTGTGATGTGTGGAATTAATGATGTGGGAGACAGCAAGGATGGCTCAGTGGACTTTCAGAGTGCTGCAGTGTGCCATAGGGGCACTACAAGCCAAATTCCCAGCTCCTGCAGTGAAGCCAAGTGTAAATCCCAGTGTCTTGAGGGGGTGGCATGTTGTGTGTAGTGTGTCTGTCTGCCAGGGCAGGGTTGGCTGATAAAGCAACTTGTCTGTCCTCAAGTCTTGCTCTCAAATTGCACATCCCTTGTGTTTGAAGGCACCATCCCTGCTGGCATGTTAGTAGGTACTGAAAGCTGCCCGAAGTTCAGTTCCTGTGTGGGGCTGGGAAGGGAAGGCAAAGGAGGAGGAAAAGGAGGCATCCACAAGTTTTGTTTCCTTCTGAGGAGACTGATTAGCCCTTAATTTCTGCAGCCACAGAATGAAATGGGTACAACACTCATGAATAACCTTACCTGACTTTGTATTGAGGTTCAGTAGTGCTAAACCTCTCCTGCAGAGAAAGTCTGGGCAAGATGACCAAGGCTGGGCTGCTTCTCTGACATGGTAGCAAATCTGACCAAACTTCCAATTGTTGGGGAAAAAGGAGACTGAGAATCTGCTGTGGAGGCTGCAAGGAGCCAATGTGGGGAAGCAATGCATGGAGCAGCAGCTTGGAGGATGCTGCTCTGACTGCCCTGCTGGCAAATTTTGGGTCTGACTGCTGACCGTGGGGCTCCGGGCAAGTCTCCTCACCGTGGTGTAAAGTGTGAGTTGTGAGCAGCAGCCCTTTGAGGAAGGAACAGGGTCTTTGTGTGTGCAGAGTGTGAACTGCTAAGGGACCTTGGTCTCTGCCCAGCCTCTGTGTGCTACTGTTATGTAAATAAAAATGTGCAGATAACAGCGAGGTCAAGGAACATCTCTCAAACTCGATAATTTTCCCTGATGGGAAGATTTATGTGGCTGTTTCTTTGCCGAGCTGGAATTCTGCCAGATTTTGATCAATGGCCAAGTAACCATGCAAAAATACTATACCAAGGGATGGGGGGGGGGGCAACCAAGGAGTTGTTGGACTGCCAGGCTGACATAAAGCTTGCTGTAAGTTTGCAATCAAAACAAACCCCATCGGGTCCTGCACGGGAGCAAAGCATCCGTTAAATGTTGGGCGCTGCCAAAGGAAGTGGCAGAGCCGTTGGCTGGAGCAGCAGGAGAGCTGGCACACTGCACACTTCATGGGGCTTCAGAGCTGCTTTTAAAATAGTCCCCACCACTGCAGACAGGAAAATGTTATCCTGCTAGTGCAGGGAATTATTTACATGTTTTCTCCATGCCAACTGTCTCTCCGCTGACTGACCCTGTGTGAGAGACTCAATGGAAGAAAGGTTTTTTTTTAAAGAAAAAAATCTGTCCAACTTAGTTGGGTTTTTTGATGACTGGTTTGCCACACTGAGGTTGTAACTAAGCAAAAAAAGACTTAAACTGCAGGACTTAAAACCTCCTCTCTTTGAGGTTTTGGGTTTTGTTTTTAATTACTATCTCAGATTGAATAAGAAGGACAAGCAGTGTTCACTCTGTGTATGACAGCACTTCAGGGTGTATTTTAAACTTGCACAATCAAAACTACTTGTGCAGACAGAGAAATCAAGAACAGCTTCTGCTACTTGAACACTATAGGCCTGAAGAACAGGATAAGTAGTGATTTAAAAATTAAAATTTAAGAAGTTATTACTGCAGGGCTAAAAGAAGTCTCACCTTAGCCCCTCACTGGAAGGTGCACATGGTGTCTGGTTTTGGCAGTCTTTGCTCCAGGCATGTACAGTACCTTGTACAATGATGTCCTGAGTCTCTGTCCCTAATAGTTCAAGTATTTATTGATACCAGTGCAGTTTCTGAGGGTGCTTAGGCAAGAGCTGTGTAGTTCAATTCTACCTGTAGTTATGGGACTGTTTGTAGAAGCTGAAGCTTGCTTAATTTTTGTCTGTGGGTCTACTAAAGTGTCCTCTTGGGTGATTTGTGTGGTAATTTGGGATGTCAGCTGGTCAGGGCTCTCAGTTCCCTCACTTCATAAATGATGTTTCACATGGACTAGATTTCTCAGGCATTAATTTGTCTTTAATTCAAAGTTACTGCCTTTTGGATATTTTCAAAGCATTTTTACCCTAATCTTTCAGATTCCTCATAGTCCTGCTTTTTACATTCTTAAAAATGATACCATTTTGAATTTTTAAAGGTAAAGGAATGGCTGTAGAAGCAAATTCTTAGTTTTAAAAACTACAGAGAGACCCAGTATCAAAGCAGCTTCCCCAGCAAATGGTGAGGAAGCTGCTGGACCAAGGGTTAAAGGTGCAGTGAGGCACATTAAGGCTTTATTTATGGCAGGACAGTACTTCCAGTGCCACCAGATAGTCCAGGTAGCTATTTCTGTCTTCTGCAGGACCCAGCAGTTCAATGCCAGTGCTGCTGGGAGGTTTGGAATCACTTCTGGGTGTAAAAACCATTGTGTTGGAGCATGGAAGTTAAAGAGGAGCAGGGAACTGACCAAGTTGGCTGTCATGGTTCTGCCCCTCCTTGTTTTGGTGATGTTCTTCATTAAAATCCTTTCTGTGTTGTGTCACTGATGACTGTTCCATCCTTTTATGTGGACTGTACAAGCCTTGTTTAAGCTTGAGGATCAAAATGGCCCTGTGGAGAGGCAGTGCCTGTCCCAGAGAGTTTTCCCTGCTGGGTGGGGACAGAAAGGAGCTCCCACTATCTCCGTGGCACAGATGAGGAGCTGTGGGGTCAAGATACTGAAAGCCTTGGCTAAGGTCAGGGAGAAGAAGTCTGAGAGAGGTAGGAGCTATGGATCTGTGGTTTGTTGAATTACAGTTTTGGGATTTAATACAAATTAATTAAAAATCCTTATCAAATTGGCGTTTGAGAGGTAGGACATAAGAAAATCGAAATGAAAAGAGAATCATATTTAGCCTCAGGTTATTTAAAGGGAAGACTTAAGTTACACTGCATCGTTTCAAACTTGTGACCCAAATGCTGTCTAGCAGTAGGAATTGCTCTCTGTGGGTGTTTTTTTTCCCCTCAATCCCTGCACTGGATTCAGTTTGTTAATCAAGAAGACAGCAAACAGAATGCTTCAGTGGTGGTCACCAGGGGCCTGCAGCCAGCCTTGCATTCTCTGGGATGATGGATGTTGCTCAGAAACCTGAATCCATGCAGGGAGCTCCCCAGAAGGAGACTGAGTGAAACTTCCTAATTATCTTTTTTTTTTTGATGTTTTTAATTCTTTGTCTATTTACCCCCCTTGATCTGAAGATTGAATTTTGCAATATTTCTGCTGCTGCTTTGACTTGATGGAACACTGGGAGAAAATCCTTCCCCAGTTCCTTCTAAATCTGAAATCCCAAGTAAGATTCTAGTTAGGAAATTCCTTGTCCAGGAGATGCCAGCATCCCTTTTGGCTGCTTGGTGATCACCCTGCCTGTCACCAGCAGCATGAGCACATGAGAAGCCAGTCCTTTTGGAACGAAGCTGGGCTCCTGAGTTACCAAAAAACAGGGACCAGAAGCCTGATTCTGGAGCTATACTTAAATCCACGGCACAAGAGAGTCCTACTGGCATTTTTCTCCATCCTTGGAATATAGTGGGTGTTGTGAACAAATGGTGGCAGCATCAGAGCTGGACTTGTCTGTTTCCTGCACAAATAATCACATGTATTCACACAGGGGTTTGGTTTAGGTTTTTAGCAGTTCCCTCCCTCTCTGCTGCAGATCTGTTTGTTTGTACGCAGCTATTTTGGCAAAATTTCCCCAAGTTAGGTATGTGTTTACTTTTTGCCTTCATCTAATCAGCAGCTCACAGGGTAAGTTGATGTTCTATATTTAGTCCAGATATTCAGTAGAGATGATTAGGGCTGTATTAAAGCAGAGGTTTTTGGTTTTTACTGGGATGTCTCCCTGCTTTTTCCTTCCTGTGTTGCTGCAGCTTCTGTCCCTGCTCATGTTTCTCTGTTCAAACAAGAAGTGTATGTCAGAGTATTTGTATAGCTTTCTAAACATATTTGAAATAATTTGCCTTAAGAAAGTGATTGTGGTCTGTTTGCCATGAGATGAGTAGCTGCAGTCCTGATGTGAGGTGAAATATCTAATGTTTATGGAAGATGACATAGCAAAGCTGTTTACCATATGCTACACAAGGCACAGTGATACTGGGCTATTTTTACCTCTGCAGTTTGCAGAGGGAAAACCAGAATACAATAATGCAATTTATGTATTCTCCTCTATTTCAAATGTGTCTTTGAGAGAGAACATGACAGCACTGTCTGAGCCAGGTCACGGGATATCAGTGTAACACCAGTTATTATTTGAGCCTGGATCTCTAAACTTTAATATAAAACTGGGGTCAAAACCAGTCAGGTGCATGCAGTAAGAGGCATAATAAGACATTTATGAGATTGGAAGTGCAGATCACTTCAAGTTGGGCAGTTTCTGGTGACACCTTTCACTCTCAGCAGTTCACAGCATCTCACTGTGCCCCTTCTTTCATTTCCCTGGACTGAGGTCCTCTGGCAGCTGTCGTCTGCTCTTCATTACAGGATTTCAGACTACTCCTTGCACCAGAGCAGAGCCCTGTGAGCTGACTCGGGGCCAGGCAGCATGGTCTAGAGACAATGCAGTTCAGTTTACATGGAGCTGGAAGCTATGGACTTAGCAGCTTGCATCAGTGCATTCATGGGAGTCTGCATTGCATCCTAACTGTATTCCCTGAGTGGATTCCTAGGTTGCCCCGAGTGTTTTCTTGACATGAAGATGCTCTCTGAGCCAGCTAAAGCAAGAGCTAGTCCCATGAAGCTTGCTGTGTCTCTGCAGGCTTTGGATTTGGGAATTGCTGTTCCACTGTCTCTTGGGTCTTGAAGTGCTCCCATCTCCAAGATAAACTGTGTTCCAGGAACAAAGTCAATGGGGTAAAGAGCCTGAGTTTAAATACTGTCCACAGAAGAAGTGTCTTCAAAAATCCATATTTACACCCCGCCCCCTCTCTCTCTCTCTCTAGTTTGCTCTAGGTTGTATGGTTGCACTCTGGAAATGGGATGTCAGTCCCATTCAGGGAGCATAAAGGAAGAAAGAAAATCTCCCCGTTGCTGCCGCAGTGACAGCGAGTGAGAGCCCGAGCAGGAAGATGTCGACAGTCGCCTCAGCGATCCAGGCTCCTCAGGGCCCTGTGAATCCGCCGCCTCCAGAGGTGACAAATCCCAATAAACCTGGCCGGAAGACCAACCAGCTGCAATATATGCAAAATGTTGTGGTGAAGACCTTGTGGAAGCATCAGTTTGCTTGGCCTTTCTACCAGCCTGTTGATGCAATTAAACTGAATTTGCCGGTACGTTTCTGTCGTCTTCTCAGCCTAAGAAAGCTTTGTGTTGGTCAGGTCAGTTTTGGGATTGCTTAGAGGGGAAATATCAGTGCCTGGGATGGTGTTGGGCTCAGCCAGTGCTTCATGTGCAGCACGAGAGGCTTTGGTGCTCTAATCCATAACAAGAAAATGACGCTGCACAACCCTGCAGCGTCCCCAGGCTAATCACAGCCTCTGCAGGTGCTCCAGACCAGCCCAGGGAGGAACTGGGTTAACAGGTAGAAACATTTTAAAGGCCAAAATGCTCTTAAAATTAGAGACTGAAACTTTGAGCACAGTTTTAGCCAGCCCTGATAAACTTCTGTAAGTGCCAAAGGCAGCCTTTTAAAAAAGGAGGCAGAAATGCTGATTCCCAGACAGGAGGTTATGTGTTTTGGAGTCAGATTCATAATAATGGTAAGACTAAAAAGATACTAATTAGAAAATAAATAAATACATATTTACATTTAAAATTTCCACAAAACTTGAGGGGGTGTTTTTTAGGAGGAGGGATGAGGGGAAAGTAGGGGTTAGAGGGAGATGTGAACAAAACTGATTCAGAAGATACAACATCTTCCCTTTTTTTCCAACAGGATTATCACAAAATAATAAAAAACCCCATGGATATGGGGACAATCAAGAAGCGCCTGGAACACAACTATTACTGGAGTGCCAGTGAATGTATGCAGGATTTCAACACCATGTTTACAAACTGTTACATTTACAACAAGGTAAAAAAAAAACCCAGAAAAGCCTTTAGAAAACACCCACCTACCCCTGTTACTGTGCAGGTTTTGAAAAGGGCCGGCTCTGGGCCCTCCTTGCAAGGATTTGAAATGCCACTAATTGCAACCACGTTACTTGAAATGCACAAAGCTGTCTTTGTGCTGCCTCTTTCTTCCCCCAGACTAGTTACAATGGCAAATATGCCTTTTAATTATAGGTAGATTTCTGTTTTGGGGTTATGCAGCAAGTTTTTACTCCTTTTATTTTCAGTTAGGAGTTTTCTGGGATGAGCTGCACTTAATGCAGTGCTCTGCAGGTGTTTTGAGGTGCTTTAATGCTGTGTGTTAGACTGTCTGGCACTAACTAGTATCTGTGAGCAGCAGAAAAGAGTTCAGGAATCGTAACTCTGTTCTTTGACTCTGTCTCCATAAATATGTTCATACTTACACACATTTAGATTGCTTATTATTATTGTTATTTTGGGTTTGGTTTGTTTGCTGTTTTGTTAAGTTGTTAAAATTCTTTGTGTTCTGTTTTCTCCAGTCATTTGTCATCATAGACCCAGACTGGAGAACAGCTGAACTAAACAAATTAATTAGTTTGAGCCACAGAATGTGTGTTTAGCCTCTTCCCTTGGACCTGCTGGCAAGCAGGGAAGGACAGCTCATCCCTTCCAGTTTGCTGCTTCCACACTGCTGCACTGGATACTGGTTTATCAGGCTCCTTCTGAACTCCTGATAATTCTGAATACAGCACACTTAGGTACTGTAATTATTGCATGCTAGAGCAGAATAGAAGAGCAGGAGAGTGGCAAGCAAGGAGGGAGAAGAGCTAATCTGGTTCTTGTCAGCCAGTTGTCAGTTGAACACCATAATTTATTTGAAGGGCCTCAGTGTTTTCTAAGCCTGGTCTTCAAGCTCACTGCTTCAGATCTGTGACTACACAACAAAGGCTCATATTCTTCTTTGTGCAGCCCACAGATGACATTGTCCTCATGGCCCAAGCCCTGGAGAAGATATTCCTGCAGAAGGTTGCCCAGATGCCTCAGGAGGAGGTGGAATTGCTGCCCCCAGTTCCTAAAGGCAAAGGCCGCAAGCCCTCAGCGGGCACACAGAGCGCAGGTACGGATCCACGCAGGCACAGGGAGTGTTGGGAACTGTTCCCGAGGCCTGTCCCACTTTCCAAACTGCTGGGCTTTGCAGATGGTGAAGAGGCTGGGAAGGGAGAGCGTGGTCTCACAGTTAGAGGAAGGTGTGAGATGTCTGGGAGATGCTCACTCAGGGTTTCAGGGCTCGTCTGTCTCAAGGCCACCCTGCATTTGTCACGCCACTCTTGCCATCTGTGATTTGTCCAGGCAGCACTTCAGTGAGGGAGGCCAGTGCTGTAGCTTCTCTATGCAAAGAAGAAACCAAGGCAAGAAAAACGAAGGTAGTCAGAAATGCCAGTCTGCTGCCAGTGCCAGAGCATGGCATGGAAAGTCTTTACAGATTTGGGTTTACAGAGCTCACCCTGGGTCTTGGCAGAAATCTGGCACAGCAGAGACTTGGACTCAAATGTTGCTGATTTACTAAACCCTGAATATTTTTCTTTTGCACACATGGTTACATCATCATAAAATTAAAGGCTTTATTAAGCCATTGCAAAAGGCTACGTATACACCATTGAATATCAGTGGAAGCTAAGTTTAATTCAGCTTACCTAGAATTGATTTTAAATGGATTTAGGACTAAAATGTCCAAGCATGGTAAAACAGTTCATAAAGGACCTTGTGTGGGCTGAGTTAAATGATGGCAGGTTTGTTTTTTTTTTTTTTTTTTCCTCTAAACAATGTCTAATTGTTGCTCTGGGAAAGTCAATTGTTCCTCTATTTTCCCACATTTCAGGTGCTAAATGGAGCTATAAATCTATCCAAGCTCAGAGAAATTAATGATGATGTATCTTTTCAACATCCTTTGATAAAACATAGCAGGATTGCTGCTTTGGTTATTAGGTAGTAGGTTTGTCCCCTTCAATTTACACCAGGAGGCAGGTTTTCAGCAGTGCAGGTGTAACATCAGAGACATGGAGGCCATCAGGAGGCTTAAGCTCTACTGAGAATCATAAAATACAGAGTTGCAAGGGAATCACTGAGCCCAACTCCTGTCCCTGCACAGGACAACCCCGAGAACCCCAAATCTGTGGCAAATCTGAAGTGCTTTAGACTCCTGGGTGCTTAGGGCAGGGGTTGTTGCCATTTGCATGGTGTGAACACCTCCCACTGTTCCATCTCCTGCTCTTCTGCTGAGCTCAGTGCAGCTCCGGGAGCACCCGAGGGGTGAAGGCTGTCCCAGAGCAGCAGCACACGCTCCATATGAAAAGCTGCAATTATTTTGCATGTGGCTGACCTAAACCCGTAGTACAAGGACTTAGCTCAGAGATCCCTCACTTTTCTTATACCCAGCACCGAGCAAATCACACTGTGTCCTTTGTGCTCTCCCCGGCATCCCTTTGCCAAGCCCAGTTTGCTCCCAGTACTCTCCCAGCTGTAACCACACCAGCGCCTTTCCCTTCTCGTTTGAAAGGAGCGCAGCAAGCCGTGGCCGTGTCCTCCGTGTCCCCGCCGGCCCCGTTCCAGAACGTCCCTCCAGCCGTGTCTCAGACGCCCGTCATCGCTGCCACCCCCGTGCCAACCATCACCGCCAATGTCCCGCCTGTCGCCGCCCCTGCCGCCGCCGCCCCGCCCCCGCCCGCCGCTCCGATCATGCCCGTGGTGCCTCCCACGCCCCCGGTCGTCAAGGTAAATGCGGGCAGCTCCTCTGCAGGAGAGGGGCTGCACTGCCGGCCCGCACTGCTGCATCCCCGCGGTCCTGCTTTCGTCGCCGCGTGTCGAGTTGGAGAGGGTTGAGAGCCGTTCTGCCAGTTTAAACGCGGTCCAGCCGAGGTGATGTCACTGGAACACCAGCTCCAGCCTCTCCTGTCACAGCCTTCCCCTGTGCTGCTGCTCCTGGGCTCTTGGAATTCTCCCCATTGTACACCAGATAGCTCAAAGCATCTCTTCCCTCTGTAACTGAGCTCCTGACTTTACAGGGGCTGTTCCTTTAAGGGTTGCAGCTCAAAAGATCTCTTCCCTCTCTGACTGAGTTCCTGATTTTACTGGGCTGTTCCTTTAAGGTTTGTAGCCCAAAGCATCTCTTCCCTCTCTGACTGAGCTCCTGACTTTACAGGAGCTGTTCCTTTAAGGGTTGCAGCTCAAAAGATCTCTTCCCTCTCTGACTGAGTTCCTGATTTTACTGGGCTGTTCCTTTAAGGTTTGTAGCCCAAAGCATCTCTTCCCTCTCTGACTGAGCTCCTGATTTTACTGGGCTGTTCCTTTAAGGTTTGTAGCCCAAAGCATCTCTTCCCTCTCTGACTGAGCTCCTGATTTTACTGGGGCTGTTCCTTTAAGGTTTGTAGCCCAAAGCATCTCTTCCCTCTCTGACTGAGCTCCTGATTTTACTGGGGCTGTTCCTTTAAGGTTTGTAGCCCAAAGCATCTCTTCCCTCTCTGACTGAGCTCCTGACTTTACAGGGGCTGTTCCTTTAAGGTTTGCAGGCTCCAGCATTAGGAATGTTCCTCTCTGCTTTCAGCCAGTTCAAGACAAGCCTGTCACTCCAGTTGGAGGAGACTGATGTTGCCTGCAGGTTTTGGGTGCATTAGCTCTGTCTTCCTTACTGAGTAATCTTTTGGGAGTTGTCACTGGTGTTTTGCTATTTATTATGTTAATTTATGGGTAAATGAAGACATTACCTAAATAATTGAAAATTTCTTAGCAAGCTGTGAATTGCTTTAAAAATGATGAAAGCATAGCTCAGGGAAAGATGGGAGTCTCTTTTTCTAAACTGTGGAATTAACTGCAACAGTTTTGGTTTTAAGGTTGCTTGGACCAGCAGAGGCACAGAATTGTTTTGCTTTTTAACCCAATAGTTTGGGAATTACTAGAGAAATTGTAAGTCAAATCTTGCAGCTAAGCTGTCCTGCTCAGAAACCTGTCTCACATTTCAGTTTCTGTTCAAATAACTTGCTTCTGAGAATCAATTTAATTTTAAAACTCAAGGATGAACCCAGAAGTGAGTTTGCCAAATACACACTGCAAAATTAATTCTGCTTGGGATTTACTTAAGATTTCCCTTAGATTTCTCCGAGGAACTTTTTCCCTCCCTATCTCCCTCTCCAGAGAAATAAATCCTTGATAGGAGCACGAGAGAGCTGACTGGACAGTCCCAGCTGGAATTTATGTGAGAGGGTTTATTTGCTTAAGGCAAAATCTACCTTAGCACACCCACTAAATACAGGGGAGTGAGGGCTCATGGGTCTTTGGTGATTAATATGCTTTGGTTCAGAGCTTATAGCCTGATCCTGCCACGGGGGACTCACACATGTGGTTAAGTTACTGACACTTGCTCAGTCCTGATGCATCAGCTGAGCTGCAGTAATCGACTGGGCAAACACCAGGTAAGAGCCCTGGCTTCCATCTCAGGGGAATAACACATTTTGCAGCGTGCTTGGGCTTGGGTTGGAGCCATGCAGGTGGTTGGTTACTGTGGCTCAGGTGACGTGCAGTGTTGGAGCCTCTAGTCACAAATCCCATTTATCCCAGCGAAATAACTTTATTTTTATTTTTTTTTTTTTTTTCCTGTCAGAGGACAGGCAAAACTTAAGGATGAGCTGTGCTAGGGTTTCTGCTGGGCATGCACTCATGGAGCCTGTCCCTGTGCTCTTTCAGAAAAAGGGAGTGAAGCGGAAAGCAGACACCACCACCCCCACCACGTCTGCCATCACTGCCAGCAGGAGCGAGTCCCCCACGCCGCTCTCGGACCCCAAACAGGCCAAAATCATCGCGCGCAGGGAGAGCGGCGGCCGCCCCATCAAACCACCAAAGAAGGACCTGGAGGATGGAGAGGTCCCGCAGCACGCAGGGAAGAAGGGCAAACTCTCGGAGCACCTCAAGTACTGTGACAGCATCCTCAAGGAGATGCTCTCCAAGAAGCACGCAGCCTACGCGTGGCCCTTTTACAAGCCCGTGGATGCAGAGGCCTTGGAATTACATGACTATCACGATATTATCAAACACCCCATGGATCTCAGTACTGTGAAAGTACGTCCTCATTTACCACCTCTTTTTGCAGGGGGTCCCTCTGGTTGCAGAGGACTGGCTCCTATGTGGGAGGGGGAAGGGGAAAGGGTGGAAACTGAACCTGTTTGGATACCAGCTGGATATTTTTATATTTTGTTTCCTTCCCCCTCTCCCTTTTTTCACCATAACCTGGGACAGATTTTTTTTTTTTCTGCCCTGCAAAGCAGATAATGTTCACAAAGCAAAATACAATGGCATCCTCTCCTATTTGTGGATAGTCCAGGTATTTAACTGGTGTTCTTAGGATTGTGTTGCACTCTGAGGAGAGGAGGCACTTTATTTAATAGGATTCAATTGATGGTATCCCATTTCCAGAAGCTGCTGTTTACCTACTTGGTGGTGGCAGATAGGCTTACACTGAGCAATTCCAATTGCAATGTGATGGTGCTCAGGGAGATATGTGCTGCTTTTGTGGTTCATGCTTGGCTCCTCAAGAGTTTAGCTTAGCATGGTCTAGTATTGTTTTTCCCAGCAGGTTTGGAGGTTTGCTGAATCCCTCCATGAAGCAAAGCCCTGTCTTTGTAGTTCCCACCTTCTTGTGAGCCAGGCACTGGATTCTGTGTTGATGGAGGGGAGACTTCCATGTGCAGGAGCTGAAGATGTTGTTGCTGACTTTCACTGGCATTGCCAGAAGGGTTTTGCTGGCAGCTGAGCCAAAGCCTGGGATTGTCTGAATGCCCAGGTGACAGAAGGGCAGCTGTGGCTGTGATTCCTGTCATATTCCTTGGCAGATCCTCTGTGGTACCCCAGAGCAGCATGTCACACTCTGATGTGCCATGCATCCATCCTAGGGATGCTCTGGGTCTCCAGACATACCTGCAGCCTGCTAGTTGATGCCCCAGGTGATTTCAGGAAGATTAGAGATGGACAGAGTGAAATCCTGACCCTTTCAAACTGGTATTTCCATGTGTGCTTAGGTGATTTCTTATTGCAAGAGATCATTGTGCTGTGTTCTGAAAAAAATCTAGGTGCAAAGTTGTGATTTCTTGGGTTGGTGATTTCTTCGTGCTTAAATCTCTTTAAGGTCCTGACTTCATTCTTTTAAAATCGTACACCTCTGCCCCTTTCTGGCAAGTGCAGGTGATATCCTCCCTCTGCACCTGACTAGTGTAGGGTAGAAAATTGGAGACAGGCTGATGGCAAACCCAGTGGAGTCTTTTACACCTAAAGACTCTGGGTTTCTCATTCCACATGGTAGTATTTTTCTTAATTAAGTTGTTTGAAGTGCTGTCTGGTATTGGTTTTTTATGGAGTGTTTTATTGTCATTGCTCTTGGCCTGCAGATCATGGTGTGACTTCTCAGAGATGCAGCTCATAATGTGTTCACTGCCTGGAACAGAAAGCTGCCATTTGAAGGCAGTGTCATTTTCCAGTGTCAGGGACTTCCACTGTGCCTCTGAAAGGTTTTTAGATTTAATTCTGCCCAAGTGACAATGGCCGTGATAAAGCAGCACAACTAAGGGCTTCCAAACTAACCTGGGAGGAATTATGTGAGAAAGTAAAACACAAGCATTGCTGCAGCTGTAACACATCTTGTCTCTTGGCTTCTGTGGCTGTGTTAGGTTTGATTTTCCCCAGAGAATATCCTTCATGTCCAGGAGCATTTTTTTCCCTGGCAGAGGTGTCTCCAGGAGGATTTGGAGGTTGTGTTTTCTCTGTGTGTGGTGGAGGAGGCAGTTTAGTTGTTGTGACTGTGCCAGGGGCAGGTGAGATGGAGGGGCTGTAGCTGAGCTTGTTGCAGCCAGGAGCAGAGGGATGTGCTGGAATTTTGTACTGGAGCTCAGACTGAGAATGGGAGCAGCTGAAGGGACAGGATCTGTGAACTCATTTCCATCTCAATTCTCTTTATCAGAGAAGGAAGGGGCAGAACTGCTTGGAGTAGGAAAGGATGGAAGTGTGAGGAGAGAGAGGCAGCAGCTGCAATTCCCTGTGAGGAGTGGGATGCACCGAGGCTGGAGCTGCTGCTGCCCTGTCCCCAGGCAGGCAGGGACCACTTGCAGAACATCCCTGTCCCCTCTGTGGGGCTGGGGGACCTGGAGCACCTCTTCTGCTCCATCCTCTGGCTGCCAGGTGCCAGCAGTGACATGGATGCCTCTGCCTTTGCTTTACTCAGTGGTGAACAAGCAACAAGCCTTGCTGTGCAAGAGGATTTCCACAAGGTGTTTACTTTTGGAATAAAGCACTTCCTCCAGGGGTGTAACTCTGCTCACCCCTTAATTTTCCTGCAGTGAACTGCTCTAGTTTCAGAGCAGCTGAGTTCAGGGTCTTAAAAGTGAGGAGACATTCTTTGTGTCCTCTGTGCACAGGACAAGACTTACTTTAGAGCAAGGGACACATTAGACATGAGGCAGCAAATTTATGAACAGTAAAGATGATTTAAACGATTGATTGAGGGGGAAAATTGTGATTGCTGTGGCAGATGCTGTCTGTGGGACAGAGGATGGGTGAGCTGCCCTGACTCCTGATTTCCAGTTGTAAATGTAATCACTTTTTTTTTTTTTTGATAAGCAGCTGGATATCTCCAAGTGTATTTTTAACAAGGTATTCCAGCCCACCGATTTAAAGTGCTTTTCTTTCTTTTGTTAAGCTAATTATTCTTTATAAGAAAACAAAACAAAAATCCACAGATTAAAAACTGTAGGGCTAGAAAACTGTTGAGTTTGGATGAAAAGCAAAGCCTCAGACACTGGAATGTATTTCATAGGCAATAATCAGGCCCTGAGTATGCCAAACAAATATAAAAAGGCCTTTCATGCAGTAAGATGTATTTTAAAATAAATGGGCCCTTTGGTTTGAACATATGTTTTGCTTTGGAATTGGCCTGAGAGGCTTTTCAGACAGGAGCACCACAAACCCATTTCCCTTTCTGCTTTTGTGCTGTGCCTTCCAGGCTGTCTCCTGGTTTATTCACCAGGAAAATGAGGTCTCCTGACAAAAGTTTGACAGATGTCTGGCTGCAGCACAGCAGGGAGCAAGGCTGCAGGGATGTCACCACCCTGCATCAGGTCCCTCAGAAGCTGAATCCCTGGAGGTGAAATTCTGCCCTTTTCACAACAAAAACAGCTCCAGGAGTCATTGCAGTGTTTCAAGACAGTTAGAAGGTCTATCACAGCTGTGAAATTTCTGTAGTTCTGTGAAAAATGGGAATTTTGCTTGTGTTTGGGGTGGGTGACAGACCCTGAGCATCCCTGATTGCTGTTGGGATGAGGGATGTCTGTCCCCATCACATCCCCAGCCTGTCTGCCACTGAACCCTTCCCTTCTCTGGGCACACAGGTGCCCAAGACATACAAAAGGGAAGCCTTGTAAGCACTTGGCAAATGGAGAATTTCTTTAAAACCAGGTCTTTTAAATGCAAATGAAACCTAGTGTTAGCTTCTGGTTCCTTTCAGCAGGAGTAATTGGAGCTAAGGTTTTATACATAGTAGTAATATATGCATAAAATCAATTAAGTGCTAGGAATGCTATAAACTGCTCTCTAAACCCAAATCATTGAGTCCCAAACAGCAAGAGAAATGGCTGGAAGTGAGAGCTGAAAAATAAGAGAAAGGAACAAGGTTCAAGTATTTGACATTTATCCTCACTGCTCTAGGAAATAACATTATGAGTAGGTTCATAAAGGGTGAAGCCTGTATCCATTTCTATCAGTTGGGCTTTTAAATGAAGAGTGGGAGTTGTAGTTTAACTGTAAATGCCTATTTTGCTGTAGGAATTGCAGAGGAAGCCTCCTGCCCTCTGTTAGCACGAAGTCAGAGTTAAATTTTTGTGATCTTTTCTGCCCTTTCAGATTTACAAGGCAAATATATCCAAGCATATGTAGAAATACATAGTTCAGGTACTCCTGGAATTGTAACTTGCTTGTTGACTCTTGCCCTTTCCATCCATGATCCTTGTTTCTATTAGTTCCTGATCCATTTTTCTAATAATTTCTAAATGTTTTCTGGTACAATGTGGACCCTGACAGGTTTATATTCTACTACTTAGAAAACAAGGCCAATTTAGAATCTTAGTGTTTGAACTTCTATGAGATATCAACTTCTTTGGTTGCCTGGTGTTTGTTTGCTTCTTTTATAAAGCAGAAACTCTGAATGTTATTTAGGAACCAACAACCCAAATCAAACTTCTGTTCTCTTAGATGGGATTTTTGAGGCTCTTCTGAGGTTCATGTGTCCTCTATGCAGTTGCTACAAATGCTTTTTACTTATGGATTTTCTTTCTTTTTTTTTTTTTTTCCCTTTCCCCTTTCCCTTTGGCTTATTTATTTGCAGAAAAAAATGGACAGTCGGGAATACCAGGATGCACAAGGTTTTGCAGCAGATATTCGGTTAATGTTCTCGAATTGTTACAAGTACAATCCTCCAGACCACGAGGTGGTGGCCATGGCCAGGAAGCTCCAGGTAAAGGTGTTGGCAAATGCATCTTCCAGAGTGTTTTTAGTTCAGGTACAAGGTGAGATCCAGGTGTGGATCTGCTGTTGGAACTAACGAGGGAGATTCCTCCAGCCTTGGAAAGAGCCTCGTGCTCTCTGCAGGGCTGTTGTGCTCTTCACATGGCATGGACCCAATGCCACGTTCAGCTCCTAAAATATAATACTCCTTGGTTTTAAAGTAATTGGGGGATTTTCTTGGGCTTTCCAGATGGGCAGCCATATTCTGTATATTATTTACTTGTAGTGCACAAAGAACCCTGCTCCTGATGTATTTAAGAGACCAGAGTGAGCTGTTTGTGGCCGAGGCTCCTTTGGTCACCACTTTTCTTCCTTTTTGCAGGATGTCTTTGAGATGAGGTTTGCAAAAATGCCCGATGAGCCTGCAGAGGCCCCCCCTCCACCTCCCCCAACAGCCCCAGTGGTGAGCAAAAGCACAGAGAGCAGCCACAGCAGCGAGGAGAGCTCCTCAGACTCCGACAGCTCCGACTCCGAGGAGGAGCGGGCGACTCGGCTGGCCGAGCTCCAGGAGCAGGTACTGCACCATCCCAGCTCTGTGTCTGTGCATTAGACAGAGCACAGCAGCAGGAATTGTGTCCTGAAAAATCCCACCTAGGCTGGCATGCAGGGAAACATCCCCAGCCTTAGGGGAAAAGCATTCAGCTGTGCAGTCAGTGCATGTTGGATGTAACGGTAATTTTCTTCAAGATGGTTTCTCTCAGTGTTGATGCTCTCTCCTTCCTTCTGGGATCCCAGAGTATGAGCTGCTTGATTTTTGACTTTAGGGTGTACTTACACCTTGGGATGTAGAGGGAAGGGTTTGTGGAGGCAGCAGTTACCTTGCCTTGATGGTTTTTCTCCTGTTTCCCCCCAGCTGAAAGCCGTCCATGAGCAGCTGGCTGCACTGTCCCAAGCGCCAGTGAACAAACCAAAGAAAAAAAAAGAGAAGAAGGAGAAAGAGAAGAAAAAGAAAGATAAAGAGAAGGAAAAAGAAAAGCACAAAGTCAAAGCTGAGGAGGAGAAGAAACCCAAGGTGGCTCAACCACCAAAACAAACCCAACAGAAGAAAGCCCCAGCTAAGAAAGCAAACAGCACAACCACAGCTAACAGGTGAGAGCCAAGGTGCCTTGAGGGGAGAGCCAAGAGCTTCCAGCTCTGCCCTTAATTCCTGGGGAAGCTCAGTAGTTGTTAATTTGCTGCTGAATACTGTTCCCATTCCCAGACAACTCCAGGGAGCCTTTAACTTGGAGCTGGCAGTGGAACCACCGTGTTTTCACTGCCCAACTCTTTGAATCCCTGCCTGATTGCTCTCAGATAAGGTTCTGGGGGTTGCCTTTTGTGCAGCCACCAAGAACGTGCCATTTCATGGCTGCCCCCCTGCTGCTACTTGGGCTCCTTGTCACACTTCACAGGGCTAAAATATAATAGGAACACAACAGCTGATCTCAGGCTGCTGAACTTTTTCAGCACTTGTGGTGCTGCTCCAGCCATCTGACGAGAGCTTCAAAGCCAAGAGCATGGGGATGTTTGTTACAAGGGAGTCGGGGGGGGGGGGGGGGAAAGAATTCATTGCTGTGTCCCCATGAATGTTTTCATGCTTGACAACCTCCCCAGGCAGCCCAAGAAAGGAGGCAAACAGGCATCTGCAACCTACGACTCGGATGAGGAGGAGGAAGGGCTGCCCATGACCTATGACGAGAAAAGACAGCTCAGCCTGGACATCAACCGCCTGCCCGGGGAGAAGCTGGGCAGGGTGGTTCACATCATCCAGTCCCGGGAACCTTCCCTCAGAGACTCCAATCCCGATGAGATTGAAATAGATTTTGAAACCTTGAAGCCCACAACGTTACGAGAACTGGAGAGATACGTGAAATCTTGTTTACAGAAAAAACAAAGGAAACCATTTTGTAAGTTAACCTCCCGGGGCACGTGTTCCCCCCAGCAGCTCTTGGGCTCAACTTTGGAGTCAGGGCATGTGTACTGAGATTCTCTTATCCACCCGTCGAGTATGTGGTGGCAGGAGTTTTTAGAGATTATTTTCTCCCAAGGAAATGTACAGAAACTTCCTGGTTTTCTCTGTTCTTTCTTCCCATGGTGCAGAGACCTGGAGAGCCAATGTGTTCCTCTACAAGACCTGTGGGATGCCTTTATTGCTTACCCAGGCTCTGGAAGGCCCTGTAAAGGTTTCAGTCTCATTGTGTCAGGTGTTACATGCACACATCTGGAAGGATCAGTTTCTTATCCTGAATAGTTTAGCATCTAATTAGGAAGGAAACAAGAAACGTGGTTGGGATCCAAACCACCAAGGCAATAAATGATTTGCACAAGGTTACCTGGTTACCTGTGGATTCAGGGCGTGTCCAAGTTGTGTATTCACCCCAAAACTGCTCTTCCTGTGTGTCCTGATCACCACATTGGCCTCACCCTCTGTCAGTTCAGAGGGTGAGTGTCAATCTGCTGCTGAGTGTGTGGTTCAGTGTGGGACAGACTTTGTGTCTCATCCACAAAGCAAATTCCTGCAGCCCCTGGAGAGTTTAGCTCCAGCTGGACAGCAGTAGGATCACTTCTCTGAAGTGCTCCTGGCCCTCTTGGTTAAGGGAGTTCTGCTTTTAGGATTATGACACAAAAGCTACTCCTTGTTCTTGCAGAGCATCTCCAGTCCTTCCTCAGGATTTTCAGGAAGGCCTAAGCAAAGTGCAGGCTTTGACCTTTCTTTTTGCTTTATTTTTTTTTTTTTTCCTGAATCCTTCACTGTTGGCCTAGCTTGGGAAAGGATTTTCCAGAGTTCTTAGGAACAGGAAGCATCCTTCAATTTTGGAACCAGAGCATAGAGTAACAGAGATAACCTCAGATATCCACCCTGTGAGCCTGGCTGGACTCCTGTGCTGAGTGTTCCCTCTTAGGACTGTGCTTTCCAGTTTTCTTTTTTTTTTTTTTTTGTTGTTTTTTTTAAACCATTGCTTTAAAACAGCTCACAGAAATGTAGGTATTTCCTTGCTGGATCAGGCAAAATATCTGGCTCCTGTCTTGTGCTTCCAATCCTGGCCAACACCTGTGTTCAATTACTCCTCCTTTGGAGGAATATTTCCTTTCCTTGGCAGTGTGAGTGTTGCTGCTCCTTCTCACCCTTTCCATCCTGATGCAGTTACATTCCTGTTGTCTGCCAGCCTTTGCCTCAGTTGGTTTTTAATTTGCCTTTGTTTGTTTTGTTTTCTATTTAGAGCAACATAAACACCAGTAGATTCTTGCGTGAGGGGATCGGAAGTTTTAATGGCAGATGCTTTACTCCTGACAACCTTTAATGGGACACTTTATTTTACAGGGCAGAAAACCCATGTAACAATTCTGTAATTACAAATCTGTAATTATTGACCATATAACTGGCTGGTAAGTAACCTGTAATGACAAGGTTATTACATGGATATTTCTATCTTCTAAAATACTTTCCAGAAGATCTCTCTTAAAAAAAAATTGCATGTTACAGGATGGTGGTGATTTGATGAGCAAGGCAACTTCAGGTGTTGTCTTCTCTCTGGGATGTGTAGTTGCTGTGTGAGCACTGGATGTTGGCAGTGTCACTGCAGAGTGTGCACACAGATGTACATGCCCTGTAAAATAGTGATGTCCACTCTTTCCCCCTGCATCCCTGCACTTTCAGAAACTCTGTGTTCCTCCCCCACAGCTGCCAGTGGCAAAAAGCAAGCAGCAAAGTCAAAAGAAGAGTTAGCTCAGGAAAAGAAGAAAGAACTAGAAAAACGGTTACAGGACGTCAGTGGGCAGCTAAACAACAACAAGAAACCTGCAAAGAAAGGTAATGGCTTTGGGTTTATGGGAAAACAGCCCCCCAAAAGTGAACAGACTTTTGACAGGGTCAAAACCTCAGCCTTGGGTTTGTCCCTGTGACAGGAACCCTCAGGGAGTTCCCACTGAGCTGCTGTGTGGGGCTGCTTTGGTCCCTGGCCAGGTGGAAACTGCTGGGTGGTAAATAGGAGCTTGTCTGGGAGGCAATTCCTCCTTGAGAGGGAGGAGGATCTTCCCTGGGTTAACCTGGTGTGCAGCCCACACCACAGAGCTTCTAACACATTTCTAAAAAAAAATCCCAAACCCCCACGTAGCTCTAGACGCTCCAAAAGGTTCCCCCAGTGCAAACAAAGCTTTCACCAGGGGGGTTTCCTGTGCTCAGAGGTGACACTGCCCCACAGCAGAGCTCCTCTGTGCATCCCAAACTTCCACATCATGGTTTAGGGCAAATTTGGTAGAAAACCTTTGAAGGGGTTCTTCTAGAAAGTAGATTTAAGCAGCTTATTTTGTAACTGGTTCAGGAAAATATTTCTTTGGAGAAAAGTGGAAAAAAACTGTTTATTTAATAGACAAAGCATTTACTAGTACAAATAATTAACATTATTAAACAATAAAGCTTTTTTTGCTGCTTTAAAAGAGATGATAAATTCAGAAAGACTCTTTTGTGGGCTGTAACTTGACTTACTCAGTCTCTTATCAGTCTCTTTTGGTGTTGGAAATGCTGCAGCTCAGGCTTGGCTTGGTGGGCTACCAAGCTGTAGCTGCTCTTTTGGGTGTTCAGGGTAGGTTTAAACAGGTCTAAAGAAAAAAAACTAGAGTTGAGGGAACTTCTCTGCTTCAGCTAGCTAAAAACTAACTAAAAGCAAAGGAGAGCTCTGTCTGTCTGTGTGCAGACAACACAGCCCAGGATCAGGAATGTGGAGGAGTGCGTGCAGTTTCTGAAAAACTCCACGCTCCTCCTTCACCCTCAGAACCAGCCTTAAAGGTGCAAAATTTATTATCCAACATCAACAGAGCAGCTGGGGAGATACCAGCACCCTCCAGCCAGCCCAGGGCGGGAGCGCTGCCACCCCGTGCTGGGCACGACGGCTGCGGGCAAGCCTCGTGTGTTTGAGTAACCACATCCCTGCCCTGTTCCCCGCAGAGAAATCCGGCTCCACTCCCTCCGGAGGCCCCTCCCGGCTCAGCAGCAGCTCCTCCTCCGAGTCCGGGAGCAGCAGCTCCAGCGGCTCCAGCTCGGACAGCAGCGACTCGGAATGAGCTGGGACACTGGGACACAGCCCCCACTCGGACACCCCCTGCTCTGCAGTGTCCCCTCCCCTCCTTAACCCCCTGCTCTCGGCCACGCTGGTCAGGTTTTATCCCCTCTCTCTCTCCTCTGACTTTTTTATTTTATTTTTTAACTCAGTGTTACAAAAGGTATTTTACTTTTTTTTTTTTTTTTTTTTTTTGGGGAGGGGGGAGTGGGCTCTCTTTTAATAGGTCAAAGATCTTTGAGTGTGTGTGTGTGACTAGACTTTATGACAAATAGTTCCCTTTGCATAAAGTCTCTAAAATTTACATTTATCTGGAGAAAATTGGTCGAAAATGGAAGAACTTTGAGCTCTTAGCAGGAGATAAATAGAAAATTCTGCAAGGTTTGTAGTACATTTCCCTCCCAGCCCTTCCCTCTCCCCAGAATATTTTCTTTCAATAAGCCTGCCTGGCTCACACAAGGTAAAAACCATCTTTTTTTAAAGAAATCTCTGTAAAATGGTACTGTATCTGAAAGATGTTAGCTTTTGAACTAGTTGGTGTATTTGTTATTAGCACTAGTATTCTTAATCTCCAAGTCTACAGTGTGATGAAAATGTCAGATGCTATCATCTTTTTACATAAAAACAACAAAAAAAAAATCCAAAAAAATTCTCATGTACTGTGGATTGCTAACATGCTTTTTTTTAAATCTTGGTAGAGGCATAGGCACCTGTTCAGGAAGGTCTTGAAGCATGAGTTTAAATTTTAAGCACACGAGCAATAGAAGTGGTTGCATTTCTTGGTTTTCCACTCAAAAGCTTCACTTTTCCTGGGGATTCATTGGGAAGAAGGGAGCAAGGGACACACTCAAGTTTCTTGGGAATGTTATTTTTACCATTAAATAGATAATTTCCAGGAAATGGGACGCTCTCTATGAAAAGTTTTCATGGAATTGACAGGAGGTTTTTTTTTTTTGGCTGGAAGTTGTCAGCTGGAGCCTGGAGTGCTCCCTGCAGTGACCAGGACAGGTCATGTGCCCATTACTTGGGCATTTTCTCCATGACCAACACCTCAGTCTGGGCTTAAAATAAAGCAGCACTTGAGCTCCAGCTGAGGCTGAGCTGGCAGGGGAAGTGGAGAGGGATTTTGTGTGTGTTTGGGCTTTTTGCTTTTGGGTTTGCTTTGGTTTTCTTCCCTCTCCTCATCGTTCTGGTAGCGAGCTCCTAGAGAGGGGATGCTCCTCCTGTGTCAGGCAGGGTTCCACTTCCAGGCACTGAAATGTTTTTACCTCAATGAAAAGAAGAAAGAGGGGAGGGAGAAGAAAAAAAAAAAAAAAAAGCTGATTTTTTTAAAGCTTGCTGTTTTTTTTCAGTCCAGCCTAATGTTTTGACCTGCACTGCTGCAATACACCCTGGTTTCAGTGTCCCTAATTTCATGTATATACCATGACTTTATTTATTAAACACCATTGGTTGTTTAAAATGTAATAAAACCTAACAAAAGCAAAGCTGGGGTTCTGCAGGCCAGCAGACAGGAAGACTTTTAATGAGGTTTAAATCAGATAAAAAACAAAACAAACAACAACAAAGCAAATAAACCCCCACAACTTTATTTATATACCTTGGACTTTCTACCTACAGGTGCTACAGTCCAGTCTCTTGTGTGTTTGGTGCTCTGTCATGTTTGGTGTGTTAATTTTTAGATTTTTTTTCCTCCTCTTTTCACCCCAGCCCCCTTTTTTCCTGTTTTGTACAGATTTTGGAGACATACACTTCAATACAATTTTATTTTCTCAGTGGTCTTTTTTCCTCCCCTCTTTTTTTGTTTTGGTAGAACAATGGGGGCTTTATCCTTTTGTAACACAATTTTAGGAAAACACCAGTTCTATAATTATACCAAATTTGTAATCTGAAGGGCAGAAATTTTATTGTAAATTCTTTTTATTGTAAAGAAAAAAAAAATACACAGTTCAACAGAAAGTTCTGCCTTTCCATCTCCAGCACCAGCCCTTAAAACTGCCTCTCCCCTGAGGGGTAGCCCTAAAATTCACCTTCTGTGCTCTCCCAGTGGTGCAAATTGCTCCAGATTTTATTTTCCCTGCAGGTGAGTGGTCCTGGAGCCCCTCAGGAGCTGGGCAGGAGCTGGGGGATGTCCCTGTGCTGGCAATCTGGGAATCCCTGCCTGCTGTAGCATTCCAAGGTCTGCACTTCCAGCTGCACCCCTGCCCATCAGCCAAGGGTGATTTGCTGGACACTTGGGCCTCTCAAAATTCAAAGAAAAATGTTCTGCTTTTTTTCTGAAATTCATTATTTTTCTTTTCCATTAACAATAGAGGTCAGTTTTGATTTTTTTTTTCTTTTTTTTAAGTTCTGCCCTTACAAAACCCTCCCCCAGACAGATCCCTGGTAATTTACTATGAGGAAATGTAATATTCACCTAATTAAGAGCTTGGGTTTTTTTTTAACGGGGTTGGGTTTCACCTGTGTTTCTCCTGTTGCCTGCGACTTGAATGATCAAAACCAAGGAATATTTTAAGGAATAATTGCAACCAATTCATTGCCATGGCTTTTGGATAAACAAACTCCCAGTTTTCCCTTCCTGGGGCCTTTCCCTGCGTGCTTGACCCTGAGCTGTGGTGGTGGCTTCCGTGGGGAGGACGAACCGGAGGCGACAGCATCACTGCCACAAAAAAACCTGGGAATTTCAGCTCTGGCATCATCCTCTGCCATCAGGAACAGCCCCTGGAACACACAGACATCCCTCAAGGAGCCACGGGGCTGCCCCACCAGAATTAGCTGGGAAAGCTGGAGCCGGGGGTTGAGAACCACGTGTGAGGTGATGGGAAGAGGCATGGCCTGAGGCTGGCTCAGCGCTGGAGGATCCCTGTTTGAGCTGGAAAACCATCCCAGCCTGGGGGTTTTCCAGGAAAACAACCTGCCAAGGCCACCACGGGATGGGGAGAATCTGCTGCACGTCTTTGATCCACCAGCTGCAACTTGGGCTTCCACTTATTGGGAAACTTGGCGTGGAAAGTGAAGTGTTCCCAACAGAATGGAGCAAGGAGAAATCCATTTTGGCATGACTGAGGGAAGAATTTGGTGACTCCTCACTTCCAAATGCTGTCCTTAAACTTTTCCATTCCCAGCTTATTTGTAGTGCTCTTTATCCCCACCATGTCCATGGGGGTGCCTCCTGTACATCCTGAGTTTCTCCAGGAAAGAAAAGATGTTTCCAGTCCAGAGTGAGTAGCAGCAGTCCTAAAAGAGTTGGGAACTGAAGCAACAGAGCATTTATTTAACTGGGTTTTATTGCATGACACGTCAGTCCAGATATCACAAAATAACTTGGAAACCATCAAACACACAACGTTTGAAGAACATTTTTAAACTTAAGAATAAAAAAAAAAAAAAGAAAAAAAAGGAAAAAAAAAATTAAAATTTTTATGGTAGAATTTTTCTTGAATGAACAAAGTTTAACTTTGTTTTCCAGGGGAAACTTCACTGAAATCAGTATGATTTCATATGTATGCATACACACAGAGTTTTATTGAAACTGCTTTTTTCGGACGAATTCCTGTTTTGACAAAATATCTGACCAGACCTTTCTCAATCAACCAGCATTACTGCACCTTTTAAAAACTTTGTGAACCTTTTCTCTGATTGTAAACTCAGCCTGTCTCGTGGCTCAGTGGGACCAGAGGGAGATCCCCAGCCCAGCGACCGAAGGAATCTCTCAGCTCTCTGCACACCAAATGTGTCATCTACACAACAAAATCATTTCAGTTTTGGTACTGATGTGGTTTGAACCTTGCCTACCCCCAGGGTTTGGAAGTGTGGGAGTGATGTTTCAGGGCTGTGTCACTGCTGGGGGGGTGGTGACCCCCAAACACACACAAACATCATTTCTGTGTGTGGGAATCCACAGCTGAGTTCCCCCTGAGCTCTCTTCCCTCTTCTCTGTGTGGCAGAAGCAGACTGCAGTTACCTAACCTGGTTCTTTCTCTGCTTTGGGGACTCTTAGAGCAGTTTTTAATTTTGGGGTTTTTTTTCCTTGTTTTGAAAGGAATGATTTTTTTTTTTAAAGCTGGGGTTGGAGCTGAGGGGAAGGGATTGGGGCATGACAAAGACAAACCACAACCTTTTTAGTAGTGGATTTTAAATTCTCAGTCTCTTCTTAACCTTGAGCAGTTGCCACTAGGGCTAACTGTGGGCAGGCTCTGCATCAGTAAAGAGAAATTTAGGATTCCTTACACAGCAGCATTATCTTGCTTGAGCTGCATTTTGTAAAGAAAATGGTATTTGCATATCTTTTTAAAATGTCATTTTTAAAAAATAAATTAAACCACCAGCTAGGATTTGACACAGGCCACTTAGAACACAGCCCTGATACTGGCATAACCAATCCAGAAAGATTTGTTGTTGTATTTTTTGTTTTGTTATTTTGGGGTTTTTTTAATATTTAAAAAATAAAAGAAATTGTTACTTTTCTGTATGATGTGCATGCAAATTTACCGTAACTCTTTTTCTTAAAACTTTTTAGTGCCATTTCTAGTATATTCCTGTAAATGTCAGTTATTGAAAAGAAACGAGTCATTGTAAGTAGTTTAGCTTGTTTATTGCAAATTGCTGGCCTCAAACAAAACAGAATTTAAAAAAAAAAAAGAGTTAGAAAGTAATCTTTGATGTTACTGGTAATCACAGACCCTGGTCCTGGGGCATTCGTTTTGTTTTCATAATAAAAAGAAAAATTGTTTGGTGTGTGCAGTTTGTTCCCATATTTTCCCCTCTCCTCATCTTTTCCAGGTGTGGCACTCAAACGTGGACTGAGCAGTGCCAGGAGCCAAACATCAGGAGATTGAATCCTGGTGCCACGAGTCCTGGACTAATTTGGAAGTTGTTTTGGGGAATGTCACACTCAGAGGGCTGATTGCCCTCCGAGTGGGGGCAGCTCTGGGGTGTCTGAATCACAGCTGAGTACCTGGAATAAAACTGCTTTAAATCCCCTTTTTTTTTGGTGAGGGAAACTCAGCTGCTCTCATGTCCCAGGGCAGCCAAGGAAGGGCTTGAGCTCTTCCCCAGCATCCTACAGTCTGCAGGGTCTTAAATTCTGTGAGAATTGCTCCTGATTGAGGTAAGTTGGGCTGAAAAGGGATCAGCTTTCAGGCAGGTTTGCTGCTGGCTTCCTGAAGCCACCGGGACCTGCAGGAAGCAGAGGGACTTTGTCACCTGCTCTGTGAGCTCAGGGTGACCTGGAAGGCACAGCTTGGAAAGGGGGGCCTGGAGCAGCTGGTGCCAGTGCCAGCAGAGTCCTGGCATTGCTGTGTGGGGGCCAGGATCTATTTTGGTCATCAGAGAGGACTGGGGTTGGTTTTGCTGTTTTATTTATGTGTGAGGTGGGGTTACCAGAGCCAGGCTGCCCCAGAGTTAATCTTTCTCTAACCCTGTTCCTGCTCACTGCCTCTCCAAGGCTTCAGCAAACCTGTTCCACTCTGGTACCAGTGACAGTCCCACGGGCTGTTTGTCCAACCTGTCCCCTAAACAATCTCCTGTGATGTTGCTGTAGCATTTGCAGGCGAGTTATTTCTAGGGGCAGCAGGCAGAGCTGTTTCTTCACGTTGGGAGGAGGCTGAGGACACACAGGACACGACTGAGGTTCAACTCTCGCTGCTCATGCCTTGAATCCTGGGGCTGGGTCTGCCAGAGGGACTTTGAGGGGCTGGAATGAGTCCAGAGAAGGGACCAGAGGTGGGGAAGGGTCTGGAAAGTGAGTCCTGTGAGGGGCAGCTGAGAGGGCTCAGCCTGGAGGAAAAGGAGGCTCAGGGAAGACCTCCTTGCTCTCTACAGCTGTGTAAACCGAGCTTGTGAGGTGGGGTTTGGTCTCTCCCAGGACAAGAGGGAACGGCCCCAAGCTGCATCAGGGGAGGTTCAGGTTGGACAGCAGGAGCAATTCCTTTGAGGAAAAGGTGGTCAGGTCTGCACAGGGAGGTTTGGAGTCCCCATCCCTGGAGGTGCCCATGGAAAGTGTGGACATGGTGCTCTGGGCAGGGACAAGGTGGGCACAGGCTGGATGTGACAATCTCTGAGGTGTTTTCCATATTAATAATTCCCACTCAGAGCTTTCCTTATCCTGAAAGTGCTGCTGGCCTTGGGGAGCTGGAGGAGCCTCCCCTGCAGCTCCCAGTCCAGTGCTGTGCTGTGGGAGCCCCAGCAGTAACTGAGGGAATTCCTCCCTGCCAAAAGGGGAATGCCAAAAGCTGTCACCTGTGCCAGAGCCATGGACATGCAGGGGAAAAACAGCCACGCACAAAGCTGCATTCAAATCATTTTAATGCACTTTATCAAAGAGGCTACAACAGTGTTTGAAATAAGTGCATCACCACCACACAACTGGCTCACAGAACAGCCACAGCAGCCACTCCACAACCCTGCTGTGACCAGTGACACACAGAAATGGAAAACTACAGTCACATTCACAGAGATGGAAGGACAACTCATCCTCTTCTTCCTGCACTGTCACATCCAGCCTCCATCCTGGAAGAATTTATGCACATTCTTACGGGTTTAGTCTTGTACAGTCCAATTAGCACTCTGCAAAATAACTGAATTTTGGTTTACCAGCCACATTAACAAAAAGAGACTGATTATACCCAAAATAAGCATCTTCCTTACTGAAATTAAAAAGAAAATAAGTGTTGGATTTCTTTTTCTATAAGAAAAGAAAATGAACAGCTGGTTTGGGGGATGTGCTGTTCCTTAAACTCCCAGAGTTCACGTGCTCCCCAGGGCTGGCCTGGAACCCACCTCTCCCTGCTTCTCCAGGTGAATCCACCTGCAGTTCCCAGGGGAGCTCTGGGCCCAGCCTCCTGCCTGTTTGAGTAAATAATCTCCTGTTCACTGAGCCAGGAGCTGGAGGCCCAGGTGGGTCACATCCCTGGCACTGCTCCCCCGGCACCTTGCCGAGCCTCGCTGGGTTTGTGAATCTCATTGAACGCTTGCACTCGGTTGAAAAACATTTATTCACTGAGTTGTTTCTCCTCCAGAGCTAGTCCTGACAAAACCAAGAGGGTTATTTGTGTGCAGAGCAAAGCAGCGAGGTCCAGCAGGTTTAAATCTACGAGCACACACACAAGGTATCAAACACCAACGCATGCAGAAATAGTGCTTTTAAAAAAACAACAAGCTGCCTATTGTTTGCAGTGCTATGGAGCAGGGCTGAGTACACCAAACCTCTATGATTTCACTCTAGAACAGGTGTGTTCTGCTCAGTACATTGAGTTCAGCAAGGTTGAGTGTCTGTGTGTTTGTTGTAGCATTTCACCCACGCGGGAGAGGTGGGAGAGATTCTTCACCGTATTAAAAAAAAAAAAAATAAAATAAAGTGCTTGAAAAAATGCAAAGGAGGTTTTAGATAAATAGAACAGAAGTAATGACTGTGCCTAATAATAGGCAGGTAAATAATCCATCCTGAAGCTGACATCAAATGCTGATTTTCCTGGAGCTAAGCCTGTGCCCAGGCACTGCTGGGTGGCACACACAGCCTAGGCAGGACAGAAAGGGCAGAACCCTGAAGAAGAACTTTCATGCTGAACCCTGGGTACATAATTCACACCCCTGGAAGTGGTAGTTTTGTTTTTAACAAAAGATTCAGGTGTTTGCTGGGCTGAGTTTCTCAGCGTGATCTTGCCTTGAGCAAGTCAGGATTCAGCACAAACTTAAACCTGAAAGCAGCAGCCTCTGTGCCCAAGCAGGGCAGTGCTTCTCCCTCCTAAAATCCTCCAGTTAATCCTAACAATCCCAGACACAACTTTTAAAGTACATGCACCAAACCTACAATCCAACCTGAACTAGAAGTTAAACCCTTCCAAGCTACTGCATGCGTTAAAACTTGAATGCAAAGCAAACTCCAGTGGCCTCTTTCCTTCTGCTCCCCGTCCCAGGAGTGGCTCTGTGCTGTGCAGGAGCTTCCTCGTGTCCCTTAGGACCTCTGTGTATTTGCAGGGGTTTCTTGCTGTTGCTTTCCTGGGCCTGTCCCTCCCTTTCGGGTGGTTCACTGGGGGATCTGTTCCTGAAAGGAGTCAGCTCCCCTGACTCCAGAGCTCCTGTTGTTTCCATGATCCCACACCACGGGATCAGAGAGGGCCTTGGCTTTGCATGAAACTCCAGCACACTTTTCCTACCAGGTGTTTTGAAGGCTCGGATTAAATTCTCAACCCATTTTCTCCCTGTTCCCACAATAAACCACTCCATTCCCTGGCTGGAAGAGACCACTTCAGGGCAGGAATTAAAGACAGACAGGGCAAACAGAACAAGTAATGGCCAGATGGTTTTGGAGATCAACTTCTTAAAACCACAGCCTTGATGGGAATAGATCTGTGCTCGCCTCTGTCCCACCAGCATTCCCAGAGCTCTGGAAATGCACCAGGACTGGCCAGTAAGGGTGGCTGGGGACGGTGCCCAAGTGCCAGCGGGTGTTTCTCAGGGCACACGAGCCTCTTAAGTACAACACATGGTCCAGCACGGCCCCTGCCAAGATGCTGGGCAGCAACAGGCTCGAGAGCTCCCCAGCCAGACCGGGTTTGTTGTACACACTCAGCGCCATGCAGAATGGGAGTCTATAAACAGCAAAATCCAGCAGAAACAATCCAACTTCAGCCTTCCCGGAACGCCGCTTCCTGTGCGGGGCTGTGAGAGGGTGGTGCACACCCACCTCCCCCAGCTCTGCTTCCTCTCCACGTGTGGGTTCCTGCGGGGAATTACATAATAGCACAAAACTTGGACTGCCCCGTGTCCCTGGAGACATCCAGCTTGTTTTTGTCCCGCACCAGGATGGCTTCGTTGCCGTACTGCGAGTACCACATGCTCCTGCTGCGGCTCAGGTAGGTGTTGGGGGGAGCTGACTCCAGTTTCTGCTGCTGCTGCTGCCAGATGAGCAGGGAGGTGTCCCTGTACCTCAGGCGGGCGTAGCCCTCGGACAAGGCTTTCTCGGGCAGGGGCACCCTCCCGTTCATCACCGGCTCACTCATCTGCCCCAGGAGAGCTCCACCAACGGGAGCTCCTTCCCAACAGCTCCGGAATAATCCCCGCTGGGTCTGCCCAGGTCGGTGGCTGCCGCTTGGAGCTCAAGGGAGAACATCCCAGGGGACGGCTCTCGGGATCCACGAGCTGCTGGCACGGCTCAGGAGAGGGAGCAGGGCCCTAAAATCGCAGCAGGCAGCCTGGCCTCGCTTTAAAAAGCCACACCAGGACTTCTGAGAGCTCATCCAGCGGTGCTACTGCTGCGTGCTCCGTGCTGGGAAGGGCCCACACGTGCTGCTTGTTGACAGTGCGTGAAGCATCTCCATAGGTGCGAGCAGCCGGGCAGGACAGGCCGAGCGGGCCTGGATGAGCTGAACTCCCTGGAGAACGGATCCCGAAGCCGTGAGAGGTCAGAGCCCAGAGGTCAGCGGTGGCCAGGCCCGCGCACGGCCTCTCCCCGCGGATGGACGGGAGCCCGGCACGTCACGTGCTCAGGGATGCAGGAGAAGATGCTCGGCCCCGCTTGTGGTACCCGAGCTGGGGCGGGGCGGGGGGGGGCCCGGCACCTCCGGACCGCACCTGCGGGACACAGCAGGGTCACCCCACGGGTGCCACCGGGGGTCCCCGCCCTGCCAGCCTCCCTCTCCGTGCCCCCCCCTCCACCACCTCCCGCCCGCCCCCAGACCCTTCCAGCGGCACCGCGCACCGTCCGCGGCTGTCCCGCACCCCCGGCCCTGCCCGCCCCGAGCCGGGGGTCTCACACCGCCCCCCCGAGGGTCCCCCGCGCCCCCCGCCCGCTGCCCCGGCCCCACCGTGCTGCGCTGGCCGGCCCGGCCCGGCCCGGCTCCGCTGGGCTCGGCGGAGCGGCCGCGGAGCTCCGCCCGCCGTGATGCGCTCGGGAGGAGCCACGGCCGGGGCGGGGGCACCGGCGGGGGCCCGGCGGGGAGAGGGGATGGCACGGCTCGGGTGGGGCCGTGGGCATGGCAGAGGGGTACCCGAGTGGGGTGAGTAGGTCCGGGGATGGCAGTGGGGTACCCCAAGGTGGATTTGTGGGTCCGGGAATGGCAGAGAGGTACCCGAGTAGGGTGAGTAGGTCCAGGGATGGCAGTGGGGTACCCGAGTGGGGTGTGTGGGTCCGGGGATGGCAGTGGGGTACCCCAAGGTGGATTTGTGGGTCCAGGGATGGCAGTGGGGTACCCCAGGGTGGATTTGTGGGTCCGGGGATGGCAGTGGGGTACCCCAGGGTGGATTTGTGGGTCCGGGGATGGCAGTGGGGTACCCCAGGGTGGATTTGTGGGTCCGGGGATGGCAGTGGGGTACCCCAAGGTGGATTTGTGGGTCCAGGGATGGCAGTGGGGTACCCCAGGGTGGATTTGTGGGTCCAGGGATGGCAGTGGGGTACCCCAGGGTGGATTTGTGGGTCCAGGGATGGCAGTGGGGTACCCCAGGGTGGATTTGTGGGTCCGGGGATGGCAGTGGGGTACCCCAAGGTGGATTTGTGGGGCCGGGGATGGCACACCCACCCCCAGTGGATGTGAGAGTCCCAGGGGTGTCACCCAGCACTGGATGTGCAGTGTTGCAAAGGGACACCCAGTCCAGCGTGTGCTGAGCCCATACTGGGAGCACTGGGGCTGAACTGGGGGAGTCCTCCCAAGTGCTGTCCGTGGGAGAGGAGCTCTCCCGGCTGCCACAGGCTGGGATTTCCAGCCCTCTCTCCTTTCTGGCGGGTGCTGGGAAGCTGCAGGCACCCTTTGCACCCCTTTGGGCTCCCCTGTGACCGCCCAGCCATGGGGTGAGGACAGGCAGGGACAGCCCTGTGTGCTGCCAGCCTCATGCCACTGTCACCGCGGGCTGCGTGGGGAAGGACGTGGCTGAGCAGCCCCTCCGTGACCTCCTCCCATCACCGCTGTCTGCCCCGGCCCTCTCCTTATCCCGCCTGCCCCCGGCCAGCGCGGTACGAAATATGTTTTGAAGAGAGCTGCAGGGCTTATTCTTTTCCTGATGCTGCTAAATTTAAGCTCTCAATCTTCTTATCTCCTGTGAAGGCAGCGCCATCTAATCTCCTGCGAAGGACCCGGTGCATTTACCCGAGCAGAGCTACTCCAGAGCTACTCCTGGTTGTTCCTCTCGGCCTTCACGGACACAAACAAGAGGCTGTGGTTTGCTTCCGTCAGAGGGAAGGCATGCTGCAATTCCCTGTTCCCAGGAGATTTAGGCCAAACACAAAGAAGGAGGAAGTAAAGAGAAAAAAAAAAAAAAAAATAATGACCACACTATTAAAATGTTTATTATCAGAAATATCCTGACTCTGCTGCTTTATCTGCTTCCTGCTAGTGCAGAGAAGCCAGCCCTCGTGGAAACTGCAGGAAAAAAAAAAGTGGAAAATCATTTAGTGGACAAGATTTAGGTTTTTTTTAAGGCTCTCTTGGTGTTGTCTGTAAAATTCCTGGCTCTGTTATCACCAAACTAACAGAAGTTGGTAAGAGGGGTGGGTGCACTGCCGAGTAGGATTGGAACCTGCCACCAACTGCCCTGACCCCTCCCCTGGACCCATTGCTGTGAGTCCCTTGAGTCAGGACCCTTCCGAAATAAACCATGGGGGCAGCAGCAGGGGAATGGATGAGGTGAAATCCAGGTGCTACTCAATGGTTTGTTCCTCTGCACCTTCCTCCGAGGAAATCTCTGCTTTGCTGTCCCCGAGCTGCCTCAGGCTGTTCCTCTGCTGTGCCATGGCTGCAGTGAGGGGCTGGGCTGGGCTCTTTCCCTCTTGCCCAGCTCCCAGGGCTGTGAACACTCCAGGTCTGCGTCACGATCCGCTTATTGCGGGGTGTCGTGATGGTTCTTTTCACCGATCCCAAAAGTGCAAAAAAAGGCAAACAACAAGGGACTGTCAGTTAATCACAACAAATGCACCTTTATTAGGGGCCAAAACAGTAAATGCGATAGTGGGGGATCAGAAAGGAGATAAAAGGATAGAGAGAGAGAGAGAGAAGAGGGGAATGGGAATAGCTACCAACACAGGCGAGATCCTCAGTGCTCCGGACGATGGGGATCCGTCTGTCGTGTCGGGGGAGTCTTCGAAGTTCTGGTCGACTCGGGGCTCCAGTTATAGTCCACAGAGGAAAGAGGGGGGAACAAGTGTAACAATGAAAGTCCATTGTAATCGCCACGTGGGAACAGGTGAGTCCACAGAAACCACCAAAGCAAGACGAATCCAATGAAGAATAAGTCCATTTGAATCACTGAAGGGAAACAGGTCATGTCATTAGTGGTCAGACCACCAATTTCCCCTCCTCCCTATAGCAGGGGTCTCAGTCTCAGTCCTTGGGAGGAGGGTTCTCATTCTTTGTTTGTCACAGTGGTAACGAGGCAGATGAAGGGTCTTCAATGAAGGACCACGGGAGTCACCCCAAAAGTTCATTTGGCTTAAGAACGGAGATTAGAAGCAGGCTGCGCATCAGGCTGTCCCGTGCTGGGTCCATGTCAGGTCTTTGCCAAGTCCTTGCCAACTCCTTGCCAAGTTCTTACCAGGCCTTGTTGGGAACAGCCAGCATGACGGTTCAGTGGTTCCACCTGTGCTGTGTCCTGTTCTAAGCCAGAACTGCAGTGGGGGAAGGGATTCTTTCTCCTGGCAATCAGAAGGCAGAATGGAAAATGAGGGGCTTCAGATGGGCTCTTACAGTCTGGCTGATTTTGATGGGAAACCTGTTGGGATGGAGCCCTGTGGAGGATTCTTAATTAGTGAGGGTGTCCCAGCAGCACGGTGATGGCACTGGGAGCTGTTAACTGGTGCTTGCTGGTATTCAGCCCAGCTGGGGCATCCCAAAATGAGGCTTTTCCACAGAGAAAGGCCAGGGAAGTGCCAGCTCCACCTGCTTGGTGCCCGGGGTCAGAATCCTTCACCGGTGGAGTTGCACTCTCAGGCTACACAAAGAGCACCTGTGGCTGAGCGCTCCAGCACAAGAGGAGAATCCAGTTCATCCCTTCTGCCTTGCATGGAGCTGTGCCAGGTTGATTTTCCTGCTCCTTTCCGTGGTGACAGGCAGTCACCTCCACGGGCAGCTCCAGGAGGTGGCTCCTGCACGAAAGGCTCTGCTGGCAGCGCTGCAGAGCCCTTAGCAGCAGGATAATTGCAGATAATTGCAGTGACTGTGGCAGGGTGCACCTTGTCTGGGCAGGTAGATCAGGCGTGTGATGAGCCAGACAGAGGATTATTGTCTGTAGCCAGCAGCTGAACGCTTTGGTGGCCCTGTGGTTTCCCCCTGGCTGATAATCGAGCAGTGGGTTTGCCGAGCTGGGGCTTGCACAGCTTTCCTAAAATAGTCGGTGAAAGGAGATCACAAAATCTGAGGGCATGTTGCAAATGGCACGTAGGCTGTGTGACAGCTGCCGTGCCAGCAGCCGGGCCGGCTCCTGCTCTGGGGACCCTGGCTGGAGACACGTCCCCTGGCAGCCAGCACGGCTCCGGGACAGGCGGCTGCACGCCTGGACTAATCCGGAAGGTGGCAATGGCAATCCACAGACACTGCCTGGCTGCGAAAAGAGGATTTCCTGGCGCTGTGGATCTGGTGTTTAAGGGATATTTTCAGAGGGGGCTGCACTGTGGCTGCTTCTCTGCACGTCGAGAACTCTGGAGTGACACCAAACATTGCAGGAAACACACCTTTCTTGGAAATGTGGCCATGTCCCGGGGATTTTGGGGTTGATTTGTAAGGTATGCTGTCCTCATACATGTTAGTGCATTTAATTTCCTTCCTTCCTTCCTTCCTTCCTTCCTTCCTTCCTTCCTTCCTTCCTTCCTTCCTTCCTTCCTTCCTTCCTTCCTTCCTTCCTTCCTTCCTTCCTTCCTTCCTTCCTTCCTTCCTTCCTTCCTTCCTTCCTTCCTTCCTTCCTTCCTTCCTCTCCTTCCTCTCCTTCCTCTCCTTCCTCTCCTTCCTCTCCTTCCTCTCCTTCCTCTCCTTCCTCTCCTTCCTCTCCTTCCTCTCCTTCCTCTCCTTCCTCTCCTTCCTCTCCTTCCTTCCTCTCCTTCCTTCCTCTCCTTCCTCTCCTTCCTTCCTCTCTTTCCCTCCTCTCTTTCCCTCCTCTCTTTCCCTCCTCCCTTCCTTCCTTTAGTTCTGCCTATTCCATGCAGGACTGGGATGTCCCCAGCGAGCTCTGTGACGTTCCCAAAGTGCCACCACTTCACCAGCCAGGTCCCCCTCACGTTCCCTGTGACCCGAGCTATGGGGGCTGCCTGCCAGGCTCCTCGTCTGTACACACGGAGATATTTGGGGGTGAAAAATCACAGTGTTCTCTCTGACAGCATCTTCCCGGTGCACCCAGCCACCTCTCGTGCGAGGAGCTGAAACAAAAGCACGTGGAGCAAAGTCTGAGCGGAGAGAAAATCCAAGCTGGGTCCCCAGCAGAGGGTGGCGTCAGCCCCCGCCCTTCCCGGCTGTCATTCCCTGTCATTCCCTGGCTGTCTGTCATTCCCCGGCTGTCTGTCATTCCCAGCAGTGCCAGGAGGCAGGAGAGGGGAGCACCAGCCCCAGCACAAAATCCAACCTCTTGAATTCATCCACGCTCCCTTTGAGCTTTAGGTGCACCTTGAAAACAGCACCTGGGTGCTCTCCACACCCCCCATCCTCTTGGCAGGACAGTTTGTACAATCTGGAGCTCACAGCTCACCAGCGTGTGCTGGATTCAAGCTCCTCCCGAGCCTGGCTGCACAGGTTTTGGTTGTTTTTATTTTTCCTGCTCTCAGAAATACCTCTGCCATCAGCCCTTTGGGTTGCTGCAGAGGTGGGCGAGGAGCGTGCTTGCTCCGACACCTCCCACGCAGAGCCTGGCTCTGCAGCTGCAGGGATTGCTCCCAAGTGTCCAGGGGCCAAGAACGCTTTTTATTACTCCGTAAAAAAGCTAGGCTGTGGCTCGCAGCTTTAATTATGCACATACAATAAACTCCTCTGTTGTCATCTACCTACAGACCTGACCTCACACGGCAGGCTGGCTCTAAAACCAAAATTATCCCTGGCACGACTCCACTGCCTTCAGTAGCCTCGTGATCCCTGCCCATGGGCGCTGTTGGAGGGCAGAAACGCTTCGTGAGGAGCTAAAAGATCAAGAAAATCATTCCGAGAAAGCACCTCCTCAGGGCATGGGGAGTGTGGGCTGAGATCTGGGCACTCCCAGGGCAGGGCGCAGCTCTGATGGTGACACTGGAGCGTGTGGATGCTGCTCCCTCTTGCATGGCGCTCCTCACACCCTGCCCTGGCCCAGGGGCACAGCCGGGCTGAGCTCTGGACAGCCAGCACCTCGGCACGGAAGAACTTCATCTTACAAAAAAAACACCAAACCCTCAAACTTTCCCTGGAATATTAAACAATTGTCTTCTGTTCGTCGGAGAGATCCTCCTTCCTAGGCTGAAAATGAAGGATCGTGGCTGTAGAGTTGCTCTTTCTCCTTTATCTCCGCCTGGCTGCATTTGGAAGAGATTAGTGTTGCATTTGTTTGACATCCAGGTTAATAGCTTCCCTTCGTCCCAGTCCCGGCTTCCGGTTTTGGCTATCTGGAAAGCCGGGCTGGAAATTAATCGGCAAACTCAGGGGAGAGAACCTCGGAAGAAAACTCAGAACAGATATGAAAAGAGGCTGTTCTAAGCCGCGCTGATTTGGAAGGAAGCCACCGGTGAAAATGAGAGATTTTTCAAGAGTTTGCTGCCAAGGAGTTAATGCCTGAGAGTCGAGGTTTTTAATAAGTACTCTGGTAATTAATTATAGGAGTTGTCCTCCCGTTTGAAAGTCAAAGAACGCGATGGATTGTTTGGGTTAAACACCTCCCCTGCAGTATTTGCAACCCAAACACGGGATGACGAGTGGGAGCGAGCGGTCAGACAAAGCGGGCTCTGTGTGTGCGTGTGCGGCCCCGGGGAGGCGGCGGAGCCCCGGGACCGCTCCTGCCCCTGCCCGCAGGGCTGGGGGGGACCAGGGGGAGCCCTGGCGAGGGGGGACCCCACAAAATGCGGTGGCGGCGACAGCGAAGCAGCGCCGGGGCTCTGGGCGGCTTTCCCGGAACAGGGAGAGGAGCGGCAGCGGCGGGAGGGAGCGAGGGATACAAGGGAGGGGAGAGGGAGGAAAAAAAAAAAAACCACACACACAACAAAATACAGGAAAAATAAAAAAGGGGAGAGGGGAAAAGGAAAAAAAAAAATATTGGGGGAAAAAGAGTCAAAGCGCCGCCAAAGCCCCTCCGCCCCCGCTCCCGCAGACAAAGGGGCGGCGGGGCGGGCCGGGGGCGGGCCGGGGGCTGCTCCGCTGCCCGGGGCGGGCAGAGCGCTCCGCTCGCTCCCGCGGCGGCTGCCCGGCTCGGCCGCGCAGGTGGGGTCCCTCAGCGGCGCAAGTTTCCACAGGGGCACCGCCACGGAGTTGCGCGGGGCGGCCCCGCCGTGCCCGCCTGTCCGTCCGTCCGTCCGTCCGTCCGCCGCTTTGTTCCCGGAGGATGCGGCGCGCCTAACCCCGGCCGAGGCGGTGGGGCCGCAGCGGGGGCAGGGGCAGCCCTCCGCCGGAAAACTCCGCGCCGCCCTCCTTCCTCCTCCTCCTCCTCTTCCTCCTCCTCCTCCTCCTCCTCCTCCTCCCGCTCGCAGCCCCGGCGCGGAGCGATGCTCTCGGGGCCGGCGGGCGGCGATGGAGCGGGGCGGTAGCGCGGAGCCGCCGAGCACAGCGGCCCCTCGGGCAGCTGCCCGCGGCCCCTGAGCGCCGGCAGGAGGAGGAGGAGGAGGAAGAGGAAGGCCGGGGGGAGCGAGCAGAGCGCGGCCATGGAGGAGTGGCGGCAGTGCGGCCGCTGGCTCATCGACTGCAAAGTTTTGCCCCCGAACCACCGGGTGGTCTGGCCCTCGGCGGTGGTCTTCGACCTGGCGCAGGCGCTGCGGGACGGGGTGCTGCTGTGCCAGCTGCTGCACAACCTCTCCCCCGGCTCCATCGACCTCAAGGACATCAACTTCAGGCCGCAGATGTCCCAGGTAGGAGGGGGAGCGGTGCTTGGAGGGGTGGCTGCGTGGGGAACCCCCAGGAGCACCCGGATCCCTGGATGCGGCTGCTGCTCCCCACAACTTGGTGGGATGCGGGGATGGGATGGGATGGGATGGGATGGGATGGGTGGGAGAGCGGCTGTTTCAGCCCCCCGGATGCCCGGCAGCCCCTCCAAGGCTTTATCCCTCCGGTTTCTCGCCGGTCCAGCGCCGGGGGAGCTGCGGCAGGACGGGAAAGGCTCCGGAGCGGGGAGAGAACGCCCCGGGCAGGAGGGAAACATCCCCCTCGTGTTTACAGTCATGGCGAAACAAAAGCAAATAACAGGGCTAAGAGGAGGAGGAGATGGGATTATTGGGGGTTTTCATGGAGGCGCTGCTTCGTCTGGGATGTGCGGGAGGAGCGGGCGCCGGGACGAAACTTTGCCTGGGAAGACTCGAAGCAAAATAAATGAATAAATTTACGAAAACCTCTGATGCTCTGCGAGCCTTCCCCAAGCCCGGCCGGGCAGGGAGCGAGGCCAGTGCAGTGCCCGAGCCCCGGTGCTGCATCCCCGCAGCGGGAGATGATGGGGGGCTCAGGTCAGGGACCCCAATTTCACCCTTGCCCTGTCCCCTGCCCCGCTCTCATCGAGGCTCTCCCATTTTGGGTCCTTTAAAAGGGCTCCATCCTTGGGAGTGTTTCCAGTTCCTGGTTGGTTTGGTGGAAGGAGGCTTAAACAAACGGAAAAAAAAAAATAAGTAAAATCAGCTCAGGTTGTTTTGTGTCTAAATGTTCCGCTGGTGTTTTTGCAAGCTGAGCTGTAGGTATTTGCATGGGAATCGGGAAGTGAAATCGATTAGAACAAACGAAATGGGGGTTTGTGCCCTGCCCGCCAGCAGCCCCTGTGTTGACAAGCTCCTTTTAGAGTGTCGGCTTTTGTTTTTGAACAACAGGTTCTAGCGGTGAAATTTGAAGGGAAACTTTCTGTCTTTAACTTCGCCGAAGCCTTCAAGGATAAATAACCTCCAATGCCCACACGAGCTGTGTTCCTGTGCTGTGAGAGTGAATCCCTCTCCCTTTTTCCGCTGGAGTTTCCTTCCAGGGCAATGTTTTTTCCCAGCTGTTTGTCCCCTTCACCCAGCAGGACACAACCACGTGTGGCTGCTGTGGCTCAGGACAGCCAGGAGCTCCCAAATTTGGAGCCCCTCTTTGGGGAGCAAAGGGCACTTTGCTGTGAGGATGTCCTTGATCCTGCAAAGCACCAGAATGGGAATCCCCAGCCCTGTGGTGAAACCCGCCCCGAGTAAATAACAACACGTCCTGATGCCTCTTCCCAGGGTGGAACAATGCTGGGAGATTTCCTCTTGGCTTTCCAGCCTATGAACTGATCAAACTGTTTTCCGCTCAGGCTGATGTTTCCAAATATAAACTGCCATGCAGGAGCTGTGGATGTGGAGGGCTGGAGCTTTCCTAGAACATGCTAAGAAGGGCACACTGTGTTTTGGGTTTTGTTTTTGTTTTTTTAAGGAAATACCGTAACCCCACAAAGGTAATTTTGGTGCTGTAGCTGCCCTGTGGGGAGTTCAGGATGGGTTTAAAGATGTGGCACTTGGGGACGTGGTTTAGTGGCAGATTTGGCAGTGCTGGGTTATGGGTTGGACTCGATCTTAGAGGGCTTCTCCAGCCTAAACTCTGGCTCTGTGGGAGCTGTGCTGCAGGGAGGATCTGGGGTGGTTTGGAGAGGAGGCTCTTGCTGTCCCTGCCGAGGCAGGTGTTTGCTGCTTGGAGGGGAGAGTTTGCAGCCCTGCTGTCTTTAATACAACTGCTTTCTGCTTATCCCACCTGGCTGCTTTCACAGCTTTAGGGGACGTGTGAGGGGACTGGCTGGGATGGGTTTGGTGGCCCTGTGTCTGAAAATCAGGTCATTAGAGGGGACCAGCACAGAGCTGAGCCCACGGGACCTGCAGAGCATCACCTGGTGTGGGAGTGGATGCTCTGGTGAGGCTCAGCTGATGCCTCAGCCAGGATGGGTCCCAAACCACTCTGGAGTCAGCCTTTATATTTGATGTGTTTGGTGCTCTTTTGGTAATTCCTGGGTTTGGGAATTTGGCTTCTTCCCAGAGTGGCTAAAGGCACCTTCTGCTGCCCTGAGGTGATGGGGAGGAAGGGGCTGTGCCCAACCACAGAGGGGACAAACACCCCTGGGATGCCCCAGCCCTGCTGTGGCTCTGGGGGAGCAGTTCAGTGTCTCTAGGCCAAATTTCAGAGGAATAATGTGGGAATCCATCTGTGTCACCCAGCTGTGGTGTGCTCAGACACGGGGTAGGGATGCGCAAGGCAGAGCGCGCCGAGGAGCTTCAGAGGTTGTTTTTGATGATAAATGCACATTTTGCCTGGCTGGCTGGACTGGCTAACCAGCTGTCTGCCTCACTAGAGAGCTCATTTTGTTATTAATCAGGTGAAATGCCAGGGGACAAGACACTTGTACGAGACTTGAAACACCCAGAAATACTCTGTCATCCACCTTTCCCGCTGAATTAAGTGAGGTGTGCAGTGAGAAACAGAGTTTTGCCCGAGGTGAGCAGTGTTTCAAAGGCCAGAGGTGAAATCACATCTCTGCGGAGAAATGCTTTAAGATCCAGGCACTCGTGTGTTACTTTTTTAATCCTTTTCTGTGCTGATTTGTTTTTCCTTGCAGCTGTTGGAGTGTTGGCAGCGCAGGGAGGCTGCAGGGACTGGTGCTCCTGCTGGGGAGAGGTGGACTGGTGTCCCTGCCCTCCTAAAATCTCCCCAGCCTCATAAAACCTCCCTGTGCTTGTGCAGCAGAGAGGCCAGGCTGGCCAGGCAGCAGTAGTTGAATACATGATACTTAATTAAATAAATGAGGCAAATCACCCCGTTAGGCTGCAGTCTGAAGTTTGCTTCATTTTCATGTTCATTTCCAGAGACCCAAATCTGCTGTTTGGTGGTGCCTGGGAGGATGGGATGACCCCCAGAGAACTTCCAGAGTGGCCAACAAAATAAACAGGAAAAATGATCTCGAGTCCCAGCTCTCTTCTGAGAGTCGCTGGTTTTGATGAGCCTGGAGTAAAAACTTCATTTCTGCTCGTTGCTGCTGCTGCTGAGGCTGTTTCTGGAGAGCTGGGAAGTGGCATGAGGGTGATTGCCCTCGGTGCTTATTGATCATGATGTCTGTTACTGTGATTGGATTTCTGGGGGTGTCATTCAGGGTGATTTTCCAGCCAGCTGGGAGAGTGTGATGCAAAGGACATTTGAATTTGCAGGTGGGAGCAGAGGTAGGAGCCCTCTGTCCCCCCTGCCCCAGAGCCATCCCCAGAACCCCACTCCTGTCCCCATTCTCCGTCCTAATTCCAGTCCTCTGTCACTGTGTGCTCTTGTGAGTGAGACAGAGATCTTTAATCTTTGCATTTTCATCAATAATTAGGCTTGAATCTTAATTTTGTTAAATCTCTGGTCAAATACAAATTAAATGACTCTCCACTCATGTTTCAGCATAAAAAAAAAGATGTGCAGTAAAACCCTGCATGTTTGGGTAAGGTTAATATTTGGTGCTGTGAGTTTTGTGAAGTTCTCCTTTTTTTTTTTTTTTTTTTTTTTTTCCTTTTTTATTTGGCATTTGCCTTAGATAAAATTAATCCTTCCTGACATGGCCTTGGATGTGTTTGGAAGTTGGTAGGGAAATTTGCTGCAGGCTGCTCCCTCTCAGGAGCAGAGACCTCGTGGAGGCTGCATCAGCTGTGCCAGACACCTTTGCAAGTGTGGGATTTGATCAGGAGTTACCCAGGAAAACTGGGGGATCTGGGAGTTTCCTGCAGAGTTCCAGATCACTGTCCCTCCTCTGGTTCAGTCTCCCCCCTCGTGGGGATGCTGTGAAGGGCATTTCTGCTCCCAATCTCTGCAGCTGAAGGAAAATGGGTTTAATTCAAGGGAGAACAGCTGAGACAGAAGCAATAACCCCCAGCTCCTGTCCTGGCTGTCTGAGCACCTGCTGCAGTCTCTGTGGGTTAAGAGAGGTGGAAATTGGTGCCTCCACAAAGCTGTGGTGATGTGATTTAACATCAGGAGTCCCACAGATACCACACTGCACTCACCCCTCCTCAGAGGCTGCTCTGGACACTGCTAAATATCTTCATTTTCCTGCTCCAGAACCTCCTGGAATCTGGAAGTGAAGCAGCCACGGAGTGAATGTGTCAGCGGGTGCACAAGAGTTGAAGTTAGCAGTAATGGCCAGCTCATTAAGGATTCTTATTTTGAAGCATATTGACATCTCTCCAGAGGGAATCCAGCCCTCCCTGGAGGCTGATGAGAGGCAGCAAAGCTAATTGGAGTGATGGCTGGGCTGCCCACTGCTCTGCTTTGCTCTTACTGGCAGACAGGACTGATGGCTGCAGCCCCCACACCTGCCTGAGCTGTCACATGCCTCTGTACCTGTTGGTTTTTTCTCCATTTGCCACCAAAATCCTACTTGTTGGTGATGGAGGTGCTGGTTTGCTGGGACAGCTTGGGAGCAGGTGGCTTGGAGCCTCCCCCAGGTACAGGGGGGGTGGAGGCACGCTGGAGGATTTGGGGCAGGTGATTATTCCCAAGGTTTTGGGGTTTTTAACGTGCCCCTTGAAGGCTTTATAGCTACAATGCTTGTAATTGCTTCCATATGTCATGATAGCAGTTAAATATAATTCAGTGTTATCAGGGCTGGCTGGGTGGGTTCTTTGAGCAGGGCTTTTGTAGCCACTCTAGATTTGCCTTGCTCAGCTCCTCTGGCTTTTTATTTACTCTCTGCTTTTTTGAAACTGAGTTCTGTTCCAAAAAAAAAAAAAAAAACAGGGGCTGTGAAAAATGGCCTCGTTGCATATCCCTGTTTACTGTGTCTCACTGACTTCCCGTGGGGATGTGCTGAGCCTCACAGAGGGGAAAAAAGGTGCTCTGTGTGTCCAGCCAGGCTCGTGAGCTCCTTGCAAAACAGGAGCTGCTGCCGCTCTTCCTGCCCAGCCCCGCTCTGCATGCCAGGCAGAGCCCTCAAACCTTCTGCCAGCAGAGGTGGCACCCTCTTTGTGACCCTCAGAGGCTGAGGGATCCAGCTGAACCTGCAGCTGAAGGCTCATAAATATTCTGGTGGGGCAGGAGGAGGTGGAGAGTGTTGGATGGATGCTGTGAGCTGTGCCAAGCAGCCTGAAAAGCAGCGAAAACTTTTATTTTTTTTTCTCTTTTTCCACGCTCTTGAATGATTGATGAGAGCTAAATACCTGCATTAAACACCGAGCAGCAACAGGCTCTTGAATGAATAGATGCCTTTAAAAACACAAAGCCAAAAAAAAAAAAAAAAAGGCGATTTGGTTGTTTTTTTTTTTTCGAGCTGGGACCGGGTTTGGAAGCTGCCACTGTTCCAGTGGATGAGTTGTAAAAAATAAAAAATGCTTGGCTGGTCCATCCTGCCCGGTGCTGACCCGGGGTGCTGTGCCAGGAGCAGGGGCTGCCTGGGGGCTGGGTCCCTCCAGAGAGGAGCAGGAGGATTTTTGGCAGTGGCACTGCCCAGCTGCTGGGTCTGAGCACGGCAGCTGAGTGAGGAATTAGGGAAATGAGGGAATTTGGGGTGGGAGGCCTGAGCATCCCCAACTTTTGTGGGTGTGGGAGCCCCAGACCCTTTTCCTTCAGCTCATCTGGAGCCAGAAGGGACCTGATTTTTGGCAGGGACAGAAATGTTGCTTCAGACTGACCCGAGGGCAAATTTTTGATCCGTTTCTTTGTCGTTTCTTAAAGAGACAAAGCCTTTTCCCAGTGCTGGAGCTCTTCCCCTTCTCCACTTGACTCCCTTCAAGCTGTGTAGAGAAATGGCTCAAATGTGCTCATCCCAAAAATCCCAGCAGCCTGGGCTGGGGCTTTGTGGGACAGAGCTGGGCTGGGAGGATCAGGATCCCATTGATTTAGGGTGCAGTGGGAACGAGTGGCTGCAGGGCTGTGAGGTGCCTGTGTTGGGTTGGAGAGGATTGATGGAGAGGTGGTGGAGGCTGGGGAAATTGCAGTGAGTTTGGGAATTGCAGTGAGTTTGGGAATTGCAGTGATTTTGGGAATTGCAGTGAGTTGGGGGAATTGCAGTGAGTTTGGGAATTGCAGTGAGTTTGGGGATTGCAGAGAGTTTGGGGAATTCAGTGAGTTTGGGAATTGCAGTGATTTTGGGGGAATTGCAGTGAGTTTGGGAATTGCAGTGAGTTTGGGGATTGCAGAGAGTTTGGGGAATTCAGTGAGTTTGGGAATTGCAGTGAGTTTGGGAATTGCAGTGAGTTTGGGAATTGCAGTGAGTTTGGGGATTGCAGAGAGTTTGGGGAATTCAGTGAGTTTGGGAATTGCAGTGAGTTTGGGAATTGCAGTGAGTTGGGGGAATTGCAGTGAGTTTGGGGAATTCAGTGAGTTTGGGAATTGCAGTGACTTTGGGAATTGCAGTGAGTTGGGGAATTGCAGTGAGTTTGGGAATTGCAGTGAGTTGGGGGAATTGCAGTGAGCTTGGGAATTGCAATGAGTTTGGGGGAATTGCAGTGAGCTTGGGGGGATTGCAGTGAGCTTGGCCACACTTCTGGGAACTGAAGACTCTCTCTGCTTTGATTTTTAAAGCCTGGATCCCCCTTCTTTGAGCTGTGCATAGTTTTTATTTTTATCAATTTTTATTTCCTCACGCCACTCTCAGCATCAGTTTGCTCCTTTGGACTTCCAGAGATCTTCAAACAGTCTCGTGGCTCTGCTCCCAGCCCAAGGCTTGCTCAGTGCCCGTCGGGGTGACCCTGTCCTGTTCATGCTGAGTCCATCTGTCTGCCCAGCTGTCCCTGCAGCATCCTCACACCCCTGGGGCTCCTGCTGGTGCTGTCCCTGCTGCCAGTGTCACCCCCAGCCCTCCTGCCAGGATGAGCCCCAGGGATGGGATTTGGGTGACCCCCAGATTCACCTGCTGTGTGTCCTGCTGGTTCTAAACCTCGGTGCTCCTTTTACAGGAGGGGGAAGAAGAACCTTTTTTTTTTTTTTTTTTTTGCCATCAAAACCCTGTTTATTGGTGATGTAGGTGCTGGTTTGCTGTGAAAAGGGTACCTTAATCACAGTCTGCCTTTGACAGCTTTAAGCTCAGAGCTGATGAAATTGCTTTTGGATTTCCCCTTCAAAAAAAAAAAAAAAAAAAGGCCTGGAGAAAGGTGTGCTTCTAATAAAAGTGCCTTTTCCTCCCTGCTTTGTGTTTGCTTTGGTTGCAGCTCAGGGCTGTGCTTCGCCCCACGGTACAACTCTGGTGCAAGCATTCCCTGCCCTCCACCCTCTGGAGCCTCCCAGGAGCCCAGGGGATGGACAGGCAGGGCTGGGCTCTCCCTCCTGGCTGCTCTTCGGTGCAGCTTGCAAACAGAGTGCAGAACTTTGTCTGTAGCAAATCTCTGCTGCTCCCCAGGTGTCTCATCCCTGGGCTTGGTGGCTGTGCAGCTGCTGAGCCCTGTGGCTGGGATTTGCTTTTTTCCTGCACATTCTGTGCTTCTGGGAGTGTTTGACATCCTGGGCTAGTTCAGCCCTGGAGCCTCGTCTGAGTTAACAGTAAGGTTTTTAGCTCAGATGCCCTAACCTGAAATGCTTTTTTGGGGTTTATATCTGTGATGGGTGTTTGGACTGTGTGAGTCCCCTCCTCCTGTCTCAGGGGGTGTTTGTGCTCTGCCTAAAGCCACAGGGGCTCCAAGGGTAGAAGGAATTGTGAAAATAACAGATGGGTCAGCTTGCTGGTCTGTGGAGGCTGTGAAAAAAAACAGTTTTACTCAGGAAGGTCACTGCAGAGCAGTGTTTGGCCATCAGATTTCCCAGCCTTGTCTAACAGGTCCTGCAGAATAAATCTTTGGGCACCTCTTTGGATCTTTTTGGACACTTTTCTGGAGTCCCCAAGCAGTTGTTTCACCCTGATGTCAGAGCTGCCAGCCCTTCCTGCCCCAGCACAAAGGATGTGCCTGCCCCTTGTCCCTCCTCTGCCCAGCGCCCTTTGCTCTGAGGAGGTAATGTGGAATCTATTCCTGTTTTGTAACCCTGTCTGGACAGCCAGGATTCAGCTGCAGGAGCCTCCTCTGCCTCCTTGGAAAGCCACCAGCCTGACTCATATCCTGCCTTGCTCCTCGTGGATCCAGTGAACTCTGCAGTCAATGGACTCTGTGGTACAGACCCACCAGTAAATCCCATTTTAAAATCAGATTTTATTCACTCTGATGCCTCTGGGCTTCTCAGGATTGGATTTTCCAGCTTGCTGGGCCTGGGGAGCATCTCCCATCTCGCACAGTGCCCCCTCCCAGACCGTGCTCCGGGTGATGGGGCTGCTTTGGCACAGGGAGATGCTGCCAGCTGCCTTTGCATGTGCTGGGAGTGGGAGGTTGGGAGGGCTCTGTGCCTCTCTGGGCTCTCCCCTGGTGCTCCAGCAGGGACCATGAGCCCGTGCCTGCCCCCACAGGGGCCTTGCTTTGGCCCCCAAACCACCAGGATTTGGTAAAGGAGGAGAAGGGGAAGGTTAAAAGGTTCCCATGGAGGAAATTTGCTCTTTCTCTCCCAGCATTTGCCTTAGCACTGATGGAGGGGGGGGGGAGCAAATTGGCCCTTTTGTAGCATTCATATATTTTGGTGTGTTTTATAGTGGTTTACAGCTAAATGGAACATCTGGTGTCTGAAGGGGGCTGAGGAGGGAACAGAGGAGGCTTGTGGCTGGGGAAGGGGAGGAGTGATTTGTGTTCAGCACCACAAACACAGAATTATCTGTGAAATCCACGGAACTCGGGGGCACCCAGCGCCTGGAAAACAAATGTACAGCCAGCCTGGCAGCAGGGCACTGCCTGTGCCAGCTGTGGCAGCTCCTGATCCCTGCAGGAAAACCCCATGGCAGGGTCTGGCAGCGTGGCCTTGCCCAGCACCTGCCCCACAGGGAGGTGTTCTTGCTGGTTTTGCTTTCTTTGGGTTTGTCAGAGCTTGGAATGCTCTCAGAGCACTCAGATTCCTGCAGGAGAAAGGTTTTTCCTAAAGCAGAGCCTTGCTCCAGAGAGGTTGGGCTTTGTGGCAGAAGCAATGAGAATCTGTGATGGTATAAATATGTTTTATATATGAAATATGGGCTGGAGGTAGATGTGTAAAGGATATAAATATATTTATCCGTAAATAAGATTGTATTTCTTTAACAGCTGGAGTGTTTCAACCCTGGAAATCCCAGGCTGAGTGGCATGGCCCCAGGACAGGAAATGTGCACAGCACTGGGACAGGCTCTGTGTGCACATGGAGACCCTTTGTGTTTATGGGAAGCACTTTCTCATGTGAGTGATCTTCCAAGAAAATCACTGGTGAGCCTTGGAGAGGGGAGGAGACAAAACAAAACAAAACAAAAAAAAAAAAAAGAGACAAGACTTTTCCTCCCGTAGCTGTGGGAGAACTGTGGCTTTAAACAGAAAATAAACCAGAAAATTTCCTAGTATACCCAAAAGAAGAGTTTATGATTTTTTTTTCCTTTATAGATCAGCTTCTATATCTTTATTTTCCTGCTGCTGCTGCAGGGTTTGGGGCTGTTTGCTGGGAATTGCTGCTGGAGCAGCAGCTGCTCAGCTCTGCCTGGCTCTGGGCTCAGCCACTGGCCCTGGGGGTGGCTGAACTGGCCCCGGGGCTCCCTTTAGTGGCCCTCTGGCAGCAGATGCTCATCTGCAGGGTGTAAATGGCTTTGTTCTGCTGGCTGCCCAGAGCCCAGGTGATGGCACAGCTCTGGATTTTGGGGACAGGGCATTATTGTGGTGCTGTGGCAGCTTCCAGCTCTGGGGTGATGCTTTCAGGACCAGCTGCTCCTGGGGAGATCGGGCTGTCTTGTAGAAAAAAAATTTAAGTTTTCAAGCTGCAAAACAGACCTAAAAACTTTATGTTGTCAAGGGGCTGGAGGCATGGAGCCAGGCCAGCAGGAACCATCCCAGGAGGTGTGGGGCTGCCTCTAAAGAGGTGAATTTTTCAGGGTGAAGTTGCAGGGGATGAAATGTGAGGTTTGCTGACCTGTCCAGACTGGTCTGTGCTGGGAGTGGATATTCCCAGGGAGGTGTCCCTGCCCCTCCTGTGCATCCCTCCCCATGGCTGCTGATTCACTGAGCATCTCCCAGCTTTTGGTTGTGGAACCCACTGGGGATTTAGGAGTGGGTATTGCTTGAGCACAAATAATTCTGCAGCAGAGTGGATTTTTGGAAGGGCTTTCTGAAAGAATTAAAGGTTTCATCTGGGATCTTGCCATGAATCTTCCCTGAGTGGGTTTGCAGGTCACAGGGCAGGCTCCTGGCTGGCATCACAGATTTGTTACCTCACTTTAACCCTTCCTCATCCATCGCTTTCGGGCTCTCCAGGGGTTGGGATGTTCACACTGATGGAGGGAGGACACTTCAAGGGACTCCCCACCTTTAACTTCTGCCACTCCCTGCAGCTTTGGCCGCTTGGAGCTGATGCAATCAGTGTCTCACTGGTGAGAACTTCACCTGGGATGCAGAAAACGTGGTCAGATACCCTGAGCAGCCAAACCTGTTCCTTTGGTGGGAGGGTCAGAGGCCAGACAAACCTTTTGCTGCTCCCTTGCTGCATTTTCCACCCTCAGCGTGTTCAGGTGCACGTCACCAAGCTCTCCCCACGTGGAGAACACCTAAATATTTTTATTTTTTCCTTAGAGGTGACAAAGGTTAGAAGTGAATTTTCCTGGTATTGACAGCTGGGTTATCTTGGGAAGGGTAATGAGGAGGCTTTAATGAAGCTACAGTATCTGCCTGAGAGTGGGGTTTTAGCCAGGTTGTTGCAAGAAGCATTTCTAATTAGGAGAGATTTAATTCCAGATTTTTGTCACCCCCCCCTTTCCCCCTTAATTATATTTGCTAACGTGTTTAACAGCTTTCCCTTCAGAAAAGAACAATTTATTCGAAGGTCATAAATAGATTCTGGCATTAATTACTCCAGGAGCCACACTGGGCTGCTCTGGAGAAAGCAACTCTGTGGGGAATGCTAAACCTTTCACACTTGGATTTATCTGGGCTTGAAATGACTTTGTTTGCACACACCCCCCCATCAAAGACACCTCCAAAAAACCCCCAAAGAGCTGAGTGCATCCACATTTGTGCCCAGCTGAAAACCCACTGGGACCTTGTAGCTGATTTCCCTGAGTTTTTCGGGAGCAAGCCTGTAAATCACAACCTTTAAATTTGTTTTGTAAGGGTTGGGGGCGTTTTTGTCGAGCAGTTTGGGGTCCCATCGTTGCTGTGGGTGCTGAGCTGGAGCAGGCAGGGCAAAGCCTGGCTGGGGGCAGTGGCAGAAGGACAGGGCTGAGCTGTTCCTCCTCCTCCTCAGCCCAGCTTAGGTTAATAGTTTTTGTAACCTCCAGATTTTTGGAGTGGCTGCAACATCTGTTCCAAGTGATAATAATGCAGTGCTGAGGGGGAATTAGCATACAGCTGCCAGGGTGGGGGAGAGCCTCTATAGAAAAAGAAATGAATTTATTGATGGAAGATGAAGCCTCATTGAGTTTTCATAGTTCCTGGTAATTTTGGCAGCGTGGGCAAAATCTGTTCCCGCGCAGTGGGAAAGGATGGGGCTGGGATGTGGGACTCTGATGTGATTTGAGGCTCCAGTGTCCTTTGTTTTGTCATTTCACCCAAAGCCAGGAGTACTTTCTGCTGGCTTTAGGTTCCTTTTGAAGGCTCAATCTGCCAGATGAGCCCTCTTGCCTGGGTTGGGCTGGCTGTGTGGGGGGAATATTTAACATCTCTGGGAATAACTCAGCTGTCTCAGTGACCTGATGCAGTGGGTGGCATCCCTGCACCTTGTGCACATCAAAGTCTCTTCTTCTTGCACTTTGCCTCTCGCTGTGGTCACCAGGAGCTGCAGGTTTGCGTTGGCACTTCCAAAATGTGTTCCCTGTGCTGGTCCCTCTCCATCCTTCATCACCCCCAGGGATCAGGATCCTGCTCACCCTGAGCAGGTGTCTGACCCACAGCTCTGCACCCAGCACTGAGGTTAAATACTTCTGTGACTCTTCCTCCCCTGGTGTTTTTCCTGGCATCCTGTGATGTGACAGTTTAATTTTTCCTGGAGGGAAGGCAGACAAACGTTGCTTTTGTTGCTTTGGGGAAATGCAGAAGAACGTGATTGAAGTGTTCTCTGAAGCCTTGCAGACTTGAAAGCAAATTCAAAATGCCCAGGTTTTAAAATTTATAAACCCAGAATGATGATTGGTGAGGTTCTGGACTCCCCTCCTTGTAGAATAATAAAAAAATTAAACTGAAGCCAACCCACGTTCAGCTTTGGGCTCCACCAGCAAGAACTGAGTGAACAGAATGACCTGTTTTATGTGGGGACAAAAACCATCTTAAACAGCTGATTTAACTGGATGGGAATGAAAGGAGTGAGAGTAAAACTTCAAGGGGTGGAAAGCAGCCTCATAAATCCAGAGAGGAATTGCCAAAGATGTGGCTGTGTGTGTGCAGGGATGTTGAACCCCCTGAGCTGGGGCAGAGGGAAGGAATAACCCCCTGTAGCCACCAGGTTTTCCAGAGTCAGGAAAATCTGTGTTTCTCTGAGCAGATGTAGAACTGCTCAAATCTTGTTTTGTTTTGTTGTTTTTTTTTTTTTTTTTTTTTGCCCCTGCTGATTTAGAGGTTTATTTTTTGAGAGACAGCCCTTCTAATAGCAGTGTCAGGGTGTGAGGATCCTGTGTGACACAGCCACGGTGTCAGGAGGGTTCTGGCTCTACAGAAACCCGTTATTCAGCTGAGCAGGGCTGTCATTACCTGCCTCTGGTGCTGCTGAGGCAGGAGGAGCTGCTCCCACACAGCACGGGAGGGACCCGCTCACAAAAAGAGATATTTAACTTGTCTGTGCTCGAGGTGCCTTAATAACTGCTTGGCTTTGTCTCTGGCACGTCAGCAGCCAGGCTGGGAGTGCTGAAGGATCAATGTGGAGCTTCTCCTCCCTCCACCCACTGAGGGTTTTTACTCAAAAATTGGACAAAAAATCCTCCTGGCGCTGCCTGCTCATCCCACCCAGGGCTGGCTCAGGGCTTTGGGGTTTGACATTTCCAGTGTCTGAGGAACTGGAATGGATCTTCAGCCTCCCACCCTGCTCTCCTCAGCTCTGGCGTGCTCGTGTTGTGCTCCCTGGAATCCCAGGGTAACCAATAATCCCAGGGGCTGGTGGGGTCATGCCCAGCCCAGGGCTCCACGTGCTGCCCCTGGGTGTTTTGGCATTGTTATTCCTGAAAAACCTCTGCAGGATTTTTCTGGGGGGGGCAGGGGGGGAACCCAAAAAAAGGGTTGGATTTTTACAGTTCTGTGGGTCTAAGGCAGCTGTGAAAAGCCAGCTGTGGGCTGCTTCCACACCCTGGTTCTTGAGGAATCTCCCTTAGCAGTGGATGTGAGTGCCCAAAAAAGCCACTTACCTGTTACTGTTTGCATTACTTTGGCTTTTTTGCATTACTTTTTGGATTGTTTTGGTGTTACTCACGGATTCCCAGGTCCAAGCTCCACTTGGTACCAGGCCCTTTGCAAACAGAGGCCCCGATCCTGGGCAGAGGTTATCCAGATAACCTGGGAATGCAGAGCACCTAGATCTCACTGTCCCTGAGGAGAACCATTGGCCAGAGGGATTTGTTGTCCCTCTGCCTTCCTGGGGCTTGGGGAGAGACAGCTGGGCTGGATTTTGTAATCAAGAACTTGTTTTTGTCAGAAAGGGCTCAGCTGCTGGGTCATAGCTGGGTTATAGCTGTCCCTGTTGGTGTGTGGCTCTGTGAAGGGAAGGGGACAGAAGTGTGAGTTCTTCCTCCCCTCCTCCTCACCCTCCTCCTGGGATGGCTCTGAGTCCCAGGCTCAGGACATGGATCCTTTTGCAGCTCCAGGAAGCTTGGGAGAGCTGTGGGACAGCCCCACTGCCGTGTCCTCCACAGCATTCCCTGCATGCTGTCCCTTCTCCAGGCTTCCCAGTGGGCACTCCCAAACCTCCCAGCCTGCAGAGAGGCTGGGGAGGAGGTTCTGGCTGCTGGGTGGGAGCTGAGCTGGACTTCCCAGCCCTCCAGAGGGTTTGGGGGTCACACTGACCTGGTGTGAGACCTTGGAGCTCCTCGTGGAGGAAATGGGCTGGGGGAAGGAACGGAGCGGTGCGAGGTACAGCCAGAAGTCTGCAGGTGCTGTGTGACTGTCCCTCCTGCCTGGGTGCTCACCCAGGGCACCTCTGCTGTTTTCCTGGGAGCCTGGGCTCGGTGGGAGCGGTGCTGCTGTCAGGCTGTGGGATCTGGGGAGGTGGGGAAGGAGGATTCCATCCTGGTGACTGTGTAACCGTGGAGTTCCTCCCCGAGGACTCAGAGCTGTGGTGGAGCAGACTCTGGCTGGGCACGGAGCAGCTGGGAGCTCCTTCCTTGTGCTGGAGGAGGGACAAAAGTTCAAAAGTTGAGTGTGTGAGTGAGACCAGCAGCTCGGTACCAGGGCAGAGCTGACATGGCTGGGAACCAAAACCAGAGCTGCAGTTGTGTTTCGGGTCCTTGCATCACTTCTACAGGATGTTCCTTGGATTATTCAGTGCAACGTGAAGAAAGTTTCCTGGGGTGGAAGGAGGTATTTGGGAGTGGAGGAGGATTAAAACCTCCATTAAATCCCTTTGGTCCCTCCTGCCAGGCTGGGGAATGATGGCTCAGAAGTGTGAGCACGTCCTGGGGCATGCAGGGCTGGGCTCACAGAGGGCTCAGCTGTCCCTGGGCTCTGCCTGTGCCCCTCAGCACACGCTCAGGGATTTGGGGTTTGGGAAGGGCTGCCTTGAGGTGCTCTCCCTGTGCTGTTCCAAACCCAGAGGTGGAAGGGCTCTGGAGGAACTCCACGGTTACACAATCAGCAGGATGGAATCCTCCTTCCCCACCTCCCCAGGTCCCACAGCCTGCCAGCAGCACCGCTCCCACCGAGCCCAGGCTCCCAGGAAAACAGCAGAGGGTGAGCAGCCAGGGACAGTCACACAGCGAGGGAGGCTGTGCAGTGCTTGGCTCCCTCAGCCTCTCCCCTCTGGGAGCCCCTTGCCAGAGCTCCAGCAGGCAGATGTTGGTCACTGCCCGAGCCCTGGCCGGGCAGTGCTGTTCCTGGTGGAGTGTGCTCCAGGAAAAGCCTCCATCTGCTCCGTGAGTGTAAGCAGAAGTGACGGGTCACGATGACTTTACATGACATGTTATTTCTGCTCCCCTCCCCGAGGCACTCAGCAGCTGGAGAGCCTTTCCCCCACGGAGCTGGAGGAACACTGCTTTGAATAACAGCTTTTTGCATTGGAAGCTACACCTTAGGAGAGATGTTTTATTTCCCTGGCTGTTTATAGCCCTGTGAAATACTGTGGAGCCTTCATTTTCCCTCTTTGCATGGTCTCCATTGCATTATGCAGAGGAACAATTTATTCTCAACAGCTCAGCCTAATGTGTGCCACAGCCATTTCCACAGGAGCCAGACCTGCCTTAATGTTTGCTGGATGGCTTTTTAAATGCATCGTGCTGGCTCCTAAGCCAGGCTTTTTAATAACTCCTGCTCGGAGCTGAGTGTATGTAAGTCTGACAAAAACCTTCGTGCTTCTTCTCACACCTTAATTCTGTGCTTAAAAAAAATCCCTCCCCGAGTTCCACACTGTGTGTGTGTGTTGGTGGAGGCAGTTGCTAAGAGAAGGGATAATTTAAAGCAGAAGGAAGTCATACATGCAGTTGTACTAAAAATTGACTTCAGTTGGGTGGTACTTAGGAAACTAACGCAGGGATGCTGCCAAAAAAGAAAAAAAAAAGGGGAAATGAAGAGTCTGCCTTTGACTGGGTGTTGATAGTGTCTTAACTGTGTCAATAAAGTCACTTTAATTCATGGGTCAGTGAGCTTTTTTAGGGCTGCTGCCTGTTTAGACTTATTGATCCTGTCTCAATAAGCTCCAAATATTGTCCTTTCCTGTGCAGACAGTTCTCAGCCCAGTCCAGCAGAGTGGGTGGCTTTGGAAGGAGATGGAGCTGCTGAGAAGGAATCAGATGCTGCTGCCAGTTCCCCTCTTCACCCCTCTGGCTGAAGCACAGCATTAATGGTCCAGCCCAACATGTCCCCGGGGCCTTATCTGCATCCTCAAATTGTACCAAATTAATTAGCCTGGCACAGCAAAAGCAACCCAACCTTCCCCAACGCTCTGCAAATGCAATTACCCTGCTACCAGAGTTTTATTTGAGATATTCCAATTAACAGTCAGCTTTGCTTGTGCACTGTCTGGTGGAGCTGCTCCTGTCTGGCTGGTAAATACCTCATTAAATCCTGTTCCATGGAATCCCAGACTGGTTTGGGTTGGAAGGGGCCTGGATGCTCATCCCCCCCTTGCACTGGAGCAGGTTGTTCCAGAGGAAATGATGTCCTGGGGAAATAGCTGGGTTTGACAGGACCCAGCTCCATGCAGGAATGGAGGGAAGCTCCCAGAGAGCCAACCTGGATTTTCCCATTGTCTCACAGGGACATTTTCCAGAGGAGTTTTCCTGCTTAACAGAGTGTAAATCAGTGCAGAATTACACAAGTGTTGTGCTTGTGATTAATCCCCAACATGCAGCTTCCCATGAAATAATTTACCAAAGCCTAGTTTGAAAAAAAATATAGCCCCCCTCACAAAACCACAAAATAATGCTCTTCCTTGTTTTTAGCAGAGAAAAAAAAAAAAAAAGGATAAAAAATATAAAAAAATACTTCACACACCTTGTGTGTGTTTAACCCCTTTTAGCCTGGCTCAGAAAGGAGGACTTGCCTTACAGAAAATATGAGGCCAGATCCGGAAACTGTTCAGTCAAAGCATCCAGGAGATTTTGGGAGGATTACCAACCCCCTCTAGCCTCAGGTGCCAGCTTTGGGGGCACCCCTGGTGTGTTACTGTAATAAATGAGTGTGAGGAGCTGCCAGGAATGGGATGTGGGTGTTAAATGAGAGGATCCTGCTAGCTTGTTATCCTCCCCAAGCATTAATTTATATCAATATCCAGAGCCTTGTTTCCCGTAATCGCTGGGATCTGTTCTCAGTGCTGGTTTTTATGAGCTGGGGACCTGACCTTTTTAAGCAGCTTTACAAATTAAGTAGCCAGTAGATTAATTTTTCTGTAGCCTGTTTTCATCATGGGGAGCAGGAACTGCTCTGCAATGCTGGGGCAGTAAATTTTACCTCTGGAGCTTGGGAAGGGAGGGGGAAAAAAAAATATCCCAGATAAGGTAAAATAGTCACATCCTCAAGGACAGATTGGAATAAATTGGGCAGAAATGAAGCTCCCCTTGTTCTAATTCAGGGGAGGTCAGGGACAGGGTTGTGCCCAAATGCAGGGAGGTCTGGATTCTGTGGCCAAAATTTAAGCAGAAAGATCTTTAATTCATGGTGCTAACAAGTCTCTTGGTGCTTTAGCAAACCTCCCAGAACCAGGCTCAATTCTGCCTGGAGTCTCTCACTCAATTCCACCCTTGCAAAAAATAACTCGGAATGGGAAGTGATTTCCTTTTTTGTTGCCTGTTTTCTCCCTGTGCTGTGGGTTGGGATAACTGAGCTGTGCAGGGCACGTGCAGCAGTGCAGAGCCACTGCTGGGGCTGGCTCAGGACAGCCTGGCCCTGCTGGGGCTCAGAGCATCCTTCCCACAATTAGGGTTTCCTTTCAAATACCTCTCAAATTTCCTTTCCAGGATCAAGGAGTGATGGCTCTTGTGCTTTTCACCTGGCTTTCACTGATGTGTCAGAGTGATTGCAATGATGCTTGATGCTCTCTAGTAAGGAATTAAACCTCTCCCTTTCCTCCACGAGGGCTGAAAATGCTTAATTGAAATCTTACAGATAAAAATACAGCTTCTTTGGGGAAAAAAATACAGCTTCTTTGGGGAAAAAAAACCAAAAAAAACCACCCAACCAAACAGCATCACAGTAATGCCAGTGGCCTCTTCATCCTCCCCTTGATCAAAGTTCATTCTGATTTTTATCTCGTGCCTACATTAAATATGGTGGTTAACCTTCAGATTTCCTGTCTTGGCCTCCCAAGCTTTGTGATACTTGCAGTCACTCTTCAGTTAATTAATTTCTTTGCAGTGCTGCAAGGAGAGGAACTGATACCCTGAATGCAAATTGCCCAGGGCAGCACAAGTGCTTTGGGTGGAAAGAAAAATGGGTGTTTGTGCCTGTGCTGCTGGGTGGGTTTTCCTTTCCTGGGATGCAGGGATGGATTTGGGGTTGATATATTTGGGCAAGTAGGATTTTGGGACGTGCTTTGGAGCTTTCTGGAGACTGGTAGAGACTCGTGGGGGGCTTCTCCTGCTGCCAGGGGAGTTCTGAGTGCCCAGCTGTGGCTTTAGCATTTAAAACTCTGACAATTTCCTATTCCTGGGGGGAAGGTGCAGTGCAGGGGGCTCATCCCAGCCTGGGTTTAAATGTGGGCATTACCAAAAGCCCTTCCTGCTCCCAGCACTGCTTCTTCCCAACACTGAAATGCAGCAAAAACATTCATTATTTAAAGCTGAGGAGAGCAAGAAGCCCTGAGTGACCCCGAGGGCCTCGGGGCTGCCTGTCCATCCTCGGTCCCCAGGCACAGGCAGCCTCCAGACGCTGGCACAGCCACCCCAGGCTGCTTTCCCCAGCTCTGCCAGCCTCTGCTGCAGCTCCTGCTGCTGCCCAGAGCTGCAGATTCAGTGGCTGCTCCCTCCCCAAGCCAGGTCCTGTGCTACAGGAGGGTTGTTCATGTTGGAGGAGCAATGCACAGCTTGGTTGGCCCAGGGGCACCCCACGACCCCATTTCTGCTGCTTTTTGGGGGTGAAGAAGGTGCTGGGCTGCTCCAGCCAGCCTCAGCTCTGCCCTGAGGAGCTGATGGCAGTGCAGAGCCCTGATGTGCTGCCACGAGCACCCAGGGACCTGTTAAAAAGCACATTTGGGGCTCAATCGTGTGAAAATGCAGCTTGATTTCGTGTGCAGGTCTGCATCAGTTCTCCAGAGTGTGAGAAGTGGTGTGGTTTTAATTCCTTCTCTAGGCAGGAGCTGGGGGGGGTGTCTTTCAGCATCATTACCTGGTGCCATTAAGTGAAATGTTCTGAGAATTTGTTGTCTGCTTCTAAAAATGCCATCCCGGCCCCTGGGGTGACATTTCGGGGCTGTTTCTCTCCAGACCCACTGGCCTGGTTTTCAGCAGGGCTCTGGGGGTGCCTGGCAGCAGCCCAGGAGGTGTCACCCAGCCCTGGTGTCACCGTGCCTGTCACCAGGGGTGGGCTGTTCCCATCTCCTGGCGTGCAGGACTCCTCTGCTGATCTGGGAGCTGAACTCCTCCCCTCCAGGTCTGACCTGGTGGGCAAGGCTTTGCAAATCTCACCACAGCAGGCATTTGCAGTTTTTTTTCCAGGCTTTTATTTCCTCCGTCACCCATTTCAAAGGTAAAAGCTGCGAGTTATAAATGTTTTCCTTGGCTGAGAGTTTGCTTTGCAGTGGTGATTTCCCTGTGGGCTGATGCTCTGCTTGGGCTCTGTGGGATGAATGTGGCAGGAGTTTGTTTGTTCTGCCTCCTGGCAGGTACCCTGGCACTTCTTGCACCGAGGAAAACACCACATTTAGCTGTAATTTTGGAGGCTTTGTGAGAGTGAAGTGAGGCTAATTGGAAAGGAGTCACCCCACAGCGTGACTGCGTGCAGAAAAATTGCATTTTAGCCACCATGGATGAATAATGCCATGGCAGCCATACAAGCAGTTCCCAGAAAAGTCTTTTGGATGTTGGAAGGTTGCTTGCTGCTGGTCTGATGGCAGAATTTCTAAAATCAGATTTCTTGAGATGCTTTAAGAAAGCAGAGGCTGCTGTGTGCCCTGAAATGAGGATGTTCCTCTGGCTAACGTCAGCTCAGGGATGTTTGGGGATCATAAAAGTCACAGATTTTATGGAAGGAACCATAAAGCTCATTGGAGCCATGGGTAGGGACCTTCCAGATATCAATAAATATTTAAAATCTACTCATATGGGACTCCTCTATAACTGATATATAAAGATTTTTAATTCAGCTTGCATGTTTGATCATTATTTGTCTGTTTTGACAATTTTGCATGAATGACACTGCAGTCCCCTGCTGCAGAAACCCTCCAGTCCCACCCTGTGGTTCACAAAAGTTTCAGAGCTTGGCTCTTCACCAGTTTTTCAGGGCAGCTTGGTTTTAAAGAGACAAAAATGAGTTGTGGGAATGTCTTGGATGAGCCCAGGCTCACAGGCTGGACGTGAGGAGGCTCCGTTTGCTGACTTGGCTGCTATTGACTCATCTGAGAGCTGCACCAGAGCTTTCCTCATCGCTGTCCTGTCAAAGGTTCATCAGGGTTCCATTCCCTGGGCCAGCCTGAGGAGCAGGAGGAGAATTCCTGCCTGGAAGGTTCCCTGGAAGAGCAGCATTGCCGTGTAACTCTAGCCGGGCTTACGCAATTCCTCCGTTTCCTCAAGAGCAGCTGAGCGGTCTGTTGTAATTTGATTGTCGTGCTTCAGGTCAAGTCCTTTCTCAAAGCTTTGGGTTGGCCCAAATGTTTTGAGTTTTCTCTGCAGGAGCCTTCCCACGCATGGAGTTTATCTCATTTCTTCATCAGCTCCCATCAGGGTTTATTTTTCACATGTCCCATCTCTTATCTGTGGTGAAGTGTGATCCTGGGTGAGGCAAACACGAGCTTAGGAATCACAGCACTACTATGACCAAAGACATCTCTTTTTATTCTTTTCTTTATTCTTTTTTCCTTTTTTCCCTCCTTTTTTTAACTGAGTTCCCCTGATGGAGCTGTGTTTCTTGCAGCAAGAAGAGAAGAAGGCTGGGTTTGAGGAGTGTGGAAGGGAACTCTTCATTCAGGGTGCCAAACGTGGGCAGGTTGAGCAATGCCTCCCAGCTCTCCTGCTCCCAGGCTTTCTGCAGCCTCAGATTTAATTGCTCAGGAAGATAAATCCCAGCCTGGATTTATCAGTCTGCTGTGGAGACACCCAGATCTGGCATGCAGGAGCCTGAGATTTCTGGATTCTGGGAGAAAGCCCAAAAGAACCACCTTGGATGGATTTGCTGTGGCACTGATGAACCTTGGAAGTTTCTGGGTTTCTCCTCTGGAGCAGGGTGATTATCTTTGGTGGCCTGTCCACACTCAGGGGTCAAAGCCTCTGCTCCCTGCCTTGCCATCCATCCCCCAGGAGCTGCTGGACACCAGGGCTGTCAGAGAGGGGCTGTACCCACCTGGTTTTGCCAGAAACTCTTGTTACTCCTGGGATTGGCTCTTCAGGTCTCTTAGAGATATCCCACAAGATCAATTTCTAGGGTACAATCAGCAACAGAGGGACTTGAGAGGACACAGTCTCAAGCTACGTCAGGGAAGGTAGAGGTTGGATATTAGGAAAAAAAAATTCACCAAAAGAATAATAAAACACTGGAATTGTCTTCCCAGGGAGCTGGTGGAGTCATCATCTCTGGATGTGTTTAAAAAAAGACTGGACATGGCACTTGGTGCTGTAGTCGAGTTGAGGTGTCAGGGCATGGGTTGGACTTGATGATCTTGGAGGTCTCTTCCAACCTCATTATTCTGTGATTCTGTGATACTGTGATTCTATGATTCTGTGATTCCGTGATTCTGTGATTCTGTGATTCTATGATTCTGTGATTCTGTGATTCTGTGATTCTGTGATTCTGTGATTCCGTGATTCTGTGATTCCGTGATTCTGTGATTCCGTGATTCTGTGATTTTGTGATTCTGTGATTCTGTGATTCTGTGATTCTGTGATTCTGTGATTTGATTGGGGTTTTCCAGAGCCTCAGTGGGAAGGGTTTGGGTTACACAAACCTCATGCCTGGGGCTGGTGGGGCTGCAGCAGTGCTGAACCTGTTGGACCCGCTGGATTTGGGGTGGTTGGGGGAATTTCAGCCCTTGTAAGCACCGTGGATGAAACCCTCCCGGGCATTGCAATTAAAGCCTTAAAACCTTAATTATTCTGCCTTTCCCAGCGTCTGCAGGCCCGGGAGGGCTCCACAAAGGAGGGAAATACTGTCAGCAGTGGCAGGTCCAGCGTTTTCTTCGGGAAGTTGCAGCTTCCTTCCTCTCATTTAGAGCCCCTGAGAGCCGTGGGGTGACCCTCGGATGGACAGACGGACAGAGCCCGGCGTTCCCTCGGGAGTGTGGGATGTGCTGGCTCCTGGCACGGGCTCTCAGAGCCTCCCCTGTCAGCGGGGAGAGGTTTTGGGGCTTTGGGGAGGCCATCACTGCTGGTGGGAGTTCACCTCTCAGCACACAAACTGACGTCTCTTCCCTCTGGGCTCAGGGATGTCACCAGATCCTTGTCCCCTCCTCCAGCCCTGAGTTATCCTGGACTCTGAGCTGCCTGATGGATGGATGATGGATGGATGGATGGATGGATGGATGGATGGATGGATGGATGGATGGGGGGTTTTAGCCACACTTACAGCCTTCTTTTTGTTTTTCCATTTTTTTTTTCCCATGTGTAATGGGGGAAATGAACCTGGCAGTCTTCATGGGGAGTTCAGGAAAACTTCCCTTGGATAAAATGGGATGAGCTCTTGGAGCCCTGGGCTTGGCAGGGTGACAGCAGCCCCCTCTGAGTGTCCTCTGCCTCTGGGGCTGGGGTTTGGGACCTCTGGGTATCTAACAGGATATTCCAGATTCTCTGTTTGTTGTTGTTTTACTTTTATTTTGTAGTTTTTAATTATTTTTTCACAATTCCATCTGTACTCTGGTTTACAGTTCATGGGTTTTATATTGTTAACTGAGACCTCTTCCCTTTGAGACACCATGATGGGAAGTTCCTGTGGGGTAACTGGGGGATCTTGGTCCCTTCGAGCCATGCCAGGGTGATGATGAGTGAAGGTTTGAGGATCAGCAGGACCAGAGCAGGGCCTGGCAGCCTGTCCTGCCCTGCTGCTGGACCCTTGCTGTGCTTCTCTTGGGCAAGGTGGAAGCTCCTGGTGGGTTTGTGCAGGAATTTTCCATCCCCCCTGAGCTCTGGCTGATTTTCCTCCCTTTTCTTGCTGTAGGTTTGCTTTCCCCCCAGTCCTCCCAGTGCCCTGCTATGGGTGTCTGCTAAAATCTACGGTTGCTTTCCTTCAGGTGCTTTCCTAGGGATAAATGGTGCTTCTGAGGGGATGTGAGAAGGAGAAGCTGTGGAGAGGTCAGCCCTCATCAGTGTTTCAGGCTCATTAATCAGCCTCCCTAAGTGGAATTTGCCCAGCCCTGGAGCACTCAGCAATGGCTTTGAAAAGCAGGGGGGGTGGAAATAATAGTGCTAAACTGTTTGAGAAATAATTTCATTCTCCACTTCTCAATAGATAAATCTGCTGTCCAACAACCTGAAATTTAATCTGTCCATCTGGAGTAATTGATGAGCTGCGACTTGAATCCAAATGCGGAGGGGAATTCTCTGCAGAGAGGTTTTGTGCTGCCTCTGCACCAGAGACAATGGGGCGAAGCTGGGGAGGAACAAAGCCAGGGGGAACAAAGCCATGGGAGATTTGGTGCTGCTGGCAGGGGGGAATCCGAGCTCCACTGGTGCTTTTGAGTCATTGCTGGTCCCAAAACTGTCCTGGGGAGGCCTTGATGTGGAGGGGAGCTGGATGGGGCAGAGCCATTTGGAGAGGTCAGATACAGGTCGTGATTTTCAGTTTTAGAGAATGGTTTGGGTCTGAAGAGACCTTAAAGAACACCTAATCCCAACCCCTGCCACGTGATGGCTGCAGCCCTGCAGCTCCCACGGGATGCCCTTGGACTTTCTCTCCATTCCTGATGCTGGAGGAAGCCAAGGGAGTTTTGATGCCCCTTTGCAGTATCAGAGTAGCACGGGGCGACTTGCCGTGGCTCAGGGATGCATGCTTTGGCTCTCTGCTGAGGTTTGTGCCACGGGACACCTGCTTTCCCCTCCTAAATGATGTGTTTTCTCAAGGAGACAGCCTCCCTTGCCCGTTTGCAGAGCCTGTGGTGAGCAGATGCTCCCAGCTCCCTGTTGAGGACTCACTTCTCACCCGGCGCTTTCCAGCGGTGCCGGCAGTGAGATAAGAGGAAATCTGACATCAGGGCCAGGAAGTGCTAAAGAAAGTCCCTTGCATCATTCATCAGAGGGGTTATCTCCCCCAGCAGAGCTCCAGCATTCCTTGCATGCTGCAGGACACATTTCAAGCCCACGGCTTTGGCCACGCTCGGCACGTGGCCGCGTGCCCGGACACCCTGTGTGCCATTGTGTGCTCCCCCCACAGCCCCAGCCCCTCTCCTGAAGGCCCTTTCCAAAGTGCTGTGAGCTGCTGGATGTTCCTGCCCTTCCAGGCAAAACCATCCTCCTCATTTCTTTCCTTTCCTTGCGTTTTATGGCATTTTTCACAAGTCTCTTGGCGATTCCCAAGCTTTGCGTGTCCATCCCCAGTGTAAGGAGCAGGGGCTGCTTTGGTGCCCCTCCAGACCCCACCTGGGATCCCTCTTTGGTTGTTGAGCAGCTGCTGCTGCATTCCCCAGCTTTGTCTGTCTCTGCCATCACCAGGCTGCTCGAGAAAGCAACAGAGTCCCCATCCCTGGTGGGATTTAACGGGGTATGGACGTGGCATTTGGGGATGTGGCATTTGGGGACGTGGCATTTAGGACAAGCCATCCCCTTAGTGGAGGGCTTGGCAGTGCTGAGTTGATGGTTGGACTCGATCTTAGAGGTCTTTTCTAACAAAAAATGGTTGTGTTTTTCCATTAACAAAGCAGTTTTGGTGGGTGCCAGAAGCATGTGTGGCCTTCAAGCCTTTAGGGCTGGGATGTGTTTCCAGCCCACCCCGTTGGCTTTTTTCTGGTGAATTTGAATTGGAAATGGCTCCTGTCTTGTCAGCCCAGGTGCCACGGGTGCCCAGTCATTTGGGGACTGCAGGGAAGGGCCTGAAGTGGGGTGTGAGGAGGAGTCACCCACACCCTCCCAAAGAGTCCTCTCCCACCCCCAGGGCTGGAGTTTCCAGCTGCAGAAACATCTGTCCTGCCCTGGGGTGGCTGGGCATGCCCCTGCTGAAATCCCAGTGCAAAGTGGAGTTATCCCAAGTGCCAAATTACCCCATTTTTGACCTCCCCTGAAGGCACCTCCAGTGCATTTCTGAGTTTGAGTGGCACAAAAACTCGGCAGTACAACCCTTTGTATGCCCTGTGATCATCTGAGGCACCTCTAAACTCACTGAATCCAGTAAAAATCATGAAACCCTTCTTTTAAACAGAGCATCCCAGAAGCTGCTGAGGAGCTCCCAGTGTGTCCCAGGCGTTGGGGCTGTTGGCCACCCCGTGTGCAGGAGGGCTCCCAGTGGGAGTTCAGGGCAGTTTATTCACTTTATGACTCTGCAGAGGGGTTAAAAATAAGCAGAGCTCTTCTGAAACTGGGCGAGTGCAGGTGATGGGGCCTTTCTGCTGCCTCTCTCTAGTGCTGGTTCTTACAGCCCTCAAGGCCTGGGGCAGAGCTGACCACACTTTTCTCATCTATTATCAAGCTTCAAGGTGTTTTGTTTTACCAGACGAGTTTCTTGCTCTGTTTGTCACAATCCCATCCCTGCTCCAGTCCCCCTGTCTTTAACTTCCCTCTCTGATGGGCTTTGCAGTGCCCAGGGTGTTCTCCCCACCCAAGGATTTGTTCTGTGGGTGTTCCAGAGCCGTGGAAATGCTGGCAGCCATGGAATTCTGTGTGCTCTCAGGTCTGTTTCCAGAGCTGAGCGTGGTGTCTGTGCCCAGGAGCCACGGCTGGTGGCTCCCAAGGTTGTTTTGGATGCACAGGAGGGTGGTGGCAGGACTGGGAATTTGTGTGGTTGGTGCTCCCTTGCAGCAGGGGAGATCTCAGGACCCTGCTCAGCTCTGGCCTTGCTCGAAGCAAATAAATGACACCACTGATTTTGGGCCTGACAGGTGCTGAATGAGCCCCATGGAGAACATTGATTTCTCTCTCTCTCTTTTTTCTCCTACTAAATGTTTGCCTGTCCAAAGGTGTGATTGACTGGTGAATAAAATGGCCTCAGCACAGCCCATGTTAAATTGGAGCTGATTTTAACATGTGGCTGTTGAGTAACAGTCTTGAGCCAAAAATTCATCATCTTCCATCAGCAGCGACCTCGAAATGCCAGAAGAATAAAAAGCACAAGATGACACTTTGCAGATTGGCCACGGAAAAAGGGCCAGGAGTGAATTGTGCCACCAACACCCACGCTGGGTGTCCCCACCTGGACTTCTGGTGCTGGAAGAGCGAGGGTGAAACCCAGCTGCAGTTGTCATCCCGAGTGGTGGCTGTTCCTGTGGGCAGCGTGGTGGCCTCGCTGTGCTGCCAGCTCCTCGCTGGTGGAGCAGGGCCCTGGTTAATTGAGTTTGTTGTGGTTTACACCAGGCCTTTCTCAGCAGCTCTTTAAATAGATGATGGGCTTTTTCCTCGATGTTTGTCACCTGCTGGCACTCAGGGCCTGGCTGGTGGCAGTGGTGGCTCTTTGCTGATGTCACCTGGAGCTGCAGGAGGGCACTGGCACTGTGGCAGGTGCCTCCTCCTCATTTACCAGCTGTGGTGAGGGGGTTTCCACGTCTGAATTGGGATGAGGAACATCACTTTTGGCCTTTGGTTCCTTCACTGGCACAGGTTTCCCATCCATGGCAGTGCCCAAGGCCAGGCTGGACAGGGCTTGGAGCAACCTGGGATAGTGGAAGGTGTCCCTGCCTGTGGCAGGGGGCTGGAAATGGATAATCCTGAATATCCCAAACCATTCTGTAATTCTGATTTGGTGCTGCCCAGCCTGGGACAAGCAGGAGCAGGGGAGGGAATGCTGCACAAGGGCAGGGCGGCTCTGCAGAGGAAGTTTGCATCTTGCTGTGTGTAATTGTGGCTGTACCCTGTGCCATTAACTTTCAAAATTGGAGGCTTAAAAGGATTTAAAATAAGCACACGCTGGAACTTTGGACTCAATGGGACTGCAGTGCAGCAGCACACGCAGCCTGGGGTGCAAATTCTTGCAGAGACCCAGGAGATAAAGTTGTGAAATAACCGGTGTCAGCAAGAGAGCCTGCAAAACAATTCCAAAAAAAAAAAAAAAAAAAGAAAAAACAACCAAAAACCTCCCAGTCTAGACACTTCTATTTACTGCAGTGTTTATGTGAGATAGAGGAATGCCCTAGAAAACCAGATTTGTTTTCAATTTCTGCCTCTGGCACGTGCGTGTCTAATGAGAAGGCTCTGATGTGATGGGACTGTCCTGTGCCACCTCCCGTGCTGGGGGAGCTCTGCTGGCCCCGTGGCGTGGGGCAGAAGGGTAAAAGGTTATTTCTTGCTTTGTGCAGGTGAGCCAGCCTGCTGTTAATGAGGTGGTTTTGCTAATCCATGGCTGGAAACCCTCGTGTCTAATCCCCAAAGCAGCGCTAACGAGCTGCGCCGCGGCTGCCGCTGTGGAGATACCACGGCCCCAAAGACCGTGCTTTGATTCTTTTAATTAAAAGAAAATTAAGCTATTTTCTTTTGCTTTGAACCCTGGGTGAAGTTTGCAAGTGGTGTGTGTTTGATGACAGCTCGGGGAGCCGAGTTGTGCCGTGTGGCAAAAGCAGGCTGAGGGAATCCACCCAAAGGCAGCTTGGCTCCTCTGCCTGTGGATCACATGGGGGTGATTCACCCCCTTAATGGATTGATTTCCTTAGGATTCTAACGTGTTTGTTAGGAATTTGTAAGGAGTTTGCTGAAAAAGTGAAGAGTTGCCTGAAGATACAGCAATAAATGGAAGGTATTTTGCAGTGAGGATGCAAAAAGAAGGGAAGTTTTAACTGGCTCGCTCAGCAGATGAAGGATGTAGGCAATGCAGCTGCAAAAAATGAAGCAGATTTTTGGTTTTCTCTTCTTTAGCCCCTGTGCTGCCAGGAGCAAGACCCTCTGGAGTCCTCAGGCTTCAGAATCCCTGGTGATTTTGGATAAAGAAATCTTTTATTGCTAGAGCCAAAGACAGGAATTTTTTAAAAGAGAAACTTGATGTTGCTCTGCCAGTCAACCTTGCTGGATCACCAAAGGTTTGGGTTGGAAGGGATACTGTAAATCATCCAGTCTGACCCCTGGGCAGGGACACCTTCCCCTATCTCAGGTTGTTCCAAGCCCCATCCAACCTGGCCTTGGACACTTCCAGGGATGGACCAGCCACAGCTTCTCTGTGCCAGAGCCTCCCCGCCCTCACAGGGAAGAATTCCTTCCCAGTATCCCATCTAATCCTGCCCTCTGCCACTTTAAAGCCATTTCCCCTTGTCCTGTTGCTGTTTCCCTTCTGTAGGGAGTCAAATGGGATCGTGCTGGAAATAGTTAAATGTTCAACACTGGGCTTCTGTGCAACATCAGCTGTAATTTATATTTCCCTTCGACCTTGAAAGGGAAACATCCTGGCTTGAGTTTTGCAGCGTTACCTTGGGAGAAAGTTGTTTTCCAAAGGGGCGTTGTGTTCCTGGTGTGCAGCTGAGAGCACAGGAGCCCTCGCAGGGCACGGGGAGTCTGACATCCTCAGAAACAGCAAAGAAACAGCAAAGAAACAGCAAAGAAACAGCAAAGAAACAGCAAAGAAACAGCAAAGAAACTCCTGCCTGCCCTCGCAGGGCGAGCCTCTCAGTCCCTGCTCGCTTGGCTTGTGTTTAACTCAGGAAATCTCGGTTATAATTTGTGCCTGTCTTGCTCACTTCTCCCCTCCTTTTCTCCTTTTTCTCCCCCAGTTTCTGTGCTTGAAGAACATCCGGACCTTCCTAAAAGTGTGTCACGACAAATTTGGGTTAAGGAACAGCGACCTCTTTGATCCCTTTGACCTCTTCGATGTGCGGGATTTTGGGAAGGTAAGAGTTGCTGCTGAGCTCCTGGGAAGGGATGAGTCTGGCACCCTGGGCTTGTACTCCAGGTTTGGGATGAAAATACAAAGGTTTTGTGCTTTTCTGAGCAGCCTCTGGGATTGGGCACCAGTTCCCCTGTGCTTGTGCTGCATTTAGGATTCTGCTGTGTCCTCAGTGTATTTAGGGATTGTTTTAGGTCGATTCTGCTGTGTCCTCAGTGAAGGGTGACCAAGCCTTCGAGTTCTCTGCTTTAGATGAAAAACTCTCAGGGATCAGTCTTTGAAGGGTGTGACCCATGTGTTTTTGAGAAGAACCAAACCTTGCAAAGGATCCACACCTCACTCAGCCCTTCCCCATCCGCTGCCACCTGTGCAGAGCAAAATAACTTCACTACAATCACCGCTGATTTTTGTCACGGGGCCAGTGAGTGTCTGTGGGGTCAGGGAGTTTCATGGCAGGGTGAAATGAGCGCCCCGAGCTTCTCAGAAATGTGTTGCTGTAAGTGATGGTTGGCACCAAATATCAAACAAGGAAAACTCTGCCTGGTTTTGACAAGTGGCTCTTGTTCTGATCCCCTGCCTTTGACACCAACTGCATCAGGGCTGATGGATACAGGGCTCAGGGAAGCCATTACCCGGGACAATTGCTATATTCTTCAGCAGAAAAGGTGATAAAAGATTTATTAAAGCTCTGTATTGTTTTACCTGTTTCGAGCTGCCAGACATAAGCTGCTGGAAGGCATCTTCCCTTCTGATTATCCAAGAAGTAGATTTTCACTGCTGATGGGGATATATTATTTGATATTTATTGCCTAATTTATTTCTGGACCATTATGTGGAATGTGCAATTGCAGCGCCTTGTTTTATGAGGTTTTTTTTTTTTTTTTTTTTTTTTTTTTGATTTATGGAATACAAGAAGGCAGTTGTTGTTCTGGGAATATGAATGCACAGAAGGAACCTTTTGGGCTGGGGAAGGAACTGCTGCTAATTAAAATGCTGCTTTATCGTCACATTGTCTCTTGCTTTGTGCAGTTTCAAATTGCCTCTGATGCCTGGTGTTAAACCCTGCTGGAACACATCAGCTGATGAGCACAGTTTGCTTTCCTTTTTCTGGTCTTCCCTCCCCCTGGTCACTTTTTGGGGGTGCATTCGGCTTTGTGACTTGGGGAGGTGATTTGCCACTCCCTCTTTCCTCAGGGCAATCTGGTTTTTTAGGAGACTTGGGAAAGAAATGTATCATAAACTTCCAAGAGATCCAAATGTGCTTTATTGCCTGCATCGTGCTTGTTTTCACGTTGTCGTCATCCTCAACCAACCGTAGAAAATGTGGGAAGCACAGACTCTCTATACAAAAACCTAATTTTTTTTCTTTTTTATCAGCTTGGTGGAGGTATCAGCTGTCCAAGCTCTGCACCACCCTAAATCCCTCTGGAAGCCTGTCAAAACATTCCCATTGTCTTCACCACCTTTCATTCCCACATTATCCTCAGATCTGTGTTCAACAGTGGCAAAGCAAATAAACAGGGAAAAATCTGCTGTTGACCAGAGCTCCCTTTCCGTTTTGAGTCACAGCGAGAGCAAAAGGAGTCTCTAATCCACGTCCCCACTGGCCAAACACAGACTTCACACACAAAAAATTCTTCCTGGAGCTGCTCACTCCTCAGGTCAATGGTATTTTTTTGGTTACAGGGTGCTTACACCACGTAGGAGGCGTTTCTGATGGAACACAGTAACAGAGAGTTTAATTGCAGAGGGGCTTTGGTGCAGTGGCGTTGGGTGTTTCCTTTCTGGATGCCACTGGGAGAGTTATTCCTCTCCTCCAAACCAAAAAGGCCACTGGGACAGCAATTACCAGCAGTTTTTGGGATTGCTGGAGTGTAATTACTGAGGAGAAAGGCAGGGACTTGGTGCCAACCTCTGCCTAAAGGGCTTTGAATCTTCGTCGTTTTTTAGCGTTAGAAAACCACTGGTGCTTCGGGAGAGGATGAAAAACCAGATCCCTCAGTCCTGCCTTGCCCAGCTGTTGTTCTGAGAGAGGTTTCCATGTTTCCATCACTCCTTTTGGCTCCTGAGCCGGGGCTTCTGCAAGGAGGAGCTGCCATGGGAGCAGTGCAGCCCCTTCCAGCTCTGCCTGGGGGCTCCTCACGTCCAGGTCTGCTCCTGGTTTTGCTTCTTCCTTGACTTTTAAGCTTGGGGAGGTACTTCTTGCTGTCAGCAGGGTGACAGCTGGTGAAGTGGGATCGTGAACTGTGTGGGATCCTCCAGCCAAATTCCCAGTGGAGCTGGAAACTCCGTCTTGGCTCTGTGGGATGTCGGGGAATGGGCGCGCTCAGGCTCCTGCCAGATGGATGCATCCCACTCCCTGTGATCTGCAGTGTCTCCCAGCTCCCCAGGGGAGCCCAAAGGCCACTTCCAATTGCTCATGGCCAGCTGAAATTGCTGACAGCCAGCTCTTTTCCCCCATGCCCAGTTATTGAGCAATAATAACTGTGGTGGGGGCTGTGCTGTGTTTCATGGCAGGGGTTTGCAGAAGTGACCTGAGATGCTGGTGCCTGTATTTCTACCCATGCCCCTTCAAAAGGTGTAGTTATATTAATTGCTTTTGAATATTTGATCCCTTTCAATTGGTTCAGAGCTCTCCATAAATCACCAGTGGCATCTGCAGAAAGTGTTTTCTCCGTGGCTGCAGGATGCAGGAGTAAAACCCCAGTTAATATTGCCTCATCCTTAACTAGGGTCTGATTCTGCAGCCTTGCTGTGCCCAGTCCCTGTTAGTACAGCCTGGCTCTTGAAAAAGAAATAAAATAAAAAGCTGGTGCTCATGTAGTGTGTGTTGTTACACATTTAATAGCAGTGATGGTATAAAATCAAACTCTTATTGGACTGCCTAATTTACTGGCACCAACTGCAATGACATAAAATGTACATAAATATGGATTAAACTCTTTATTACTCTATTAGTCAGCGTGATGGTAGCCAGGTTCATTAAAAGGAGTTACTCATTTTAAATAACTTGCAGTAATGTACAATTTTTTTAAAAAGAAATATAGTTCAAATATTCATAAACCTGTGGAGCGTGCCATTTATTAGCCTCCCGCTCCTCTCTGCCCTCCTGACGTGGATTTAATCGTCCTGAATTCCTTTTGAAGTTCTTGCTCTCTTTGAAAACGGCTTTTTTTGGCAAGATAAGGGTCTTCCCTCCCCTGCCCCACAGATATGAAACGCTGTTGTTCTAAAAATGAAAAAGGGAAGCGATTCACAGGTCAGCTGAAAGAGGAGGAGATGCTGGGACTGAGATTAAAGTCGTGTTTTCCACTCAGGTTCTGGTCCAGAGGCTGGGGAGAGAGAGCTGCACCCACCTCACAGCTGGAGCAGGGTGTGGAGCAGGCTCTGCATCGATTCTTCCTCTCAGCTGAACCCACCGAGATTTTTGCTGGTGTGTGGCTGGGGCAGGGCTCAAAGGAGGCCCTGAAGTGCCAGGGAGAGGATGTGGCTGCTGGGGAGGTGGCCCCGAGCCTGGCACGCTCCAGTGGCCGTGCCAAGAGCTGCCTTGGAGGGGGAGTGAAATCAGAGTTAAAGCAGAAAGGAATGTGGAGTAATTGCTCCAGATATTCAGGGTATTTTTTAGTGTGAAGGTGTCTCCTTCCTCCTGCTGATGGGCTGGTGTGGATCCCTCCTGGAAAACCCTGGGGGGATCCAGGCTGTCCTCAGTGGACGCTGTTTGTCCCCAGCACCGTGGCTGGAGAACCTCCCAAGTGAGGGGTTCCCCCTTGCAACCCTTGGATGGGTTGGGACAGCTCTGAGGGGCTCAGCTGCCACAGCCCCTTTCTGCCACAGCCCACCCTGCTGCCAGAGAGTCAGAAAACTCCGTTTTCTGCTCGCTTTCAGACAGGAGGGTGGGGAGTGTTGTCAGAATTATTTAAGGGACTCATAACCGAGAGTTGGTGGTTGGCCTTTCTGTTTCTCTGCTGGGAATTCCCCTCCCTCCAGCATCTCTAACACCACTCTAGCCCTGCACAGCAGTATTTTTAAGGGTGCCTTTTTAACACAGTTTGGGCAGAGAAAGAGAGGGATTTATATGAATTAATAAAGAAAGGCAGAAAGTGCAGAGGTTCTGGATGTACGGCTGCTGTAAACCCCGTGCCAGCTGTGACCTGCTGCTGCTGGGAGCAGCTCCTCTTCTCTCATTTTGACTTTTCCTGACCTCCTGCAGCCAAGAACATATTAAAAGCAGTGTGTTTTCTCTCTGCACCATGGAGTGCATGAAGCAATAGTGTCTGGGAGCAGAGCAGCGCTTGCCAGCCAGGCTGGGTGTCCCATCCCAGCCCTGCTCCTTATTTTTACAAATCCCCAGAGGCCCAGGCAGCCTGGATGGGGCTTCCCATGTTGTGGTGGCTGTGCCAGCTCCTCAGATGGCTCTGTGGCATTGGCTGTGTGCCCAGGGGGATCCTCTGGCAGCTGGGAGCATCCTGTGTCACCACAGCGGGTGGGAAGTAAGAATTCTCCAAAAGAAGGGTGTGTATGTTTTATGTATTTTTTATTTTTATTTTAAATTCCCAAGGGAGCAGTAGAGTAACTGGCCTGCCACGAGATTTTTGTGTCATTGCATGGAAGAAACCCACTTAACCCCTTGCCTGCCCAGTGGCTTGTGACTTCATCCCCACTGAAGAAGGAGCCACGTGTTCACCCTGTGCCCACACCAGGGTTTTCCCCAGAGCCTTTGGGACTGCAGTTCCTGCCTGAGGGAGAATGCCCAGCTCTGGGAAGTGTCAGAGAGCATGGGGAAGGCAGCCCTGGATGCCTGTGCAGGGCTGTGACTGCACACAGTTGATGATTAACTCCCACTGCAGGAGCTGTGGGTGATGTTTGGGCACCGGCTGTGCTGTTTCAATGACCTCGCTGGAGTTGTTCTGGAGATTTGGGCATTGGGATGAATGCTCCAAGTGGCAAAAGCAGACTGGAGCAGCACGGGTTGGGTTTGTTCTTCCCTCCCTTTGCCAGCTTGAGGGTTCATTTGGGCTTGGGAGTGGTTTGGAATTGGGGTGCAGCAGGGACACTCCTGGTCACCCTGAGGACATTGGTGGGACTGTGCTGGCAGGTGCAGTGTGTCCAGAGACCCTGAGGCTTCGAGTTTTCCCCAAAACACAAGCATTACAGAGTTTTTGGGCCAGTCAGGCCTGAACCAGACAGTGCCTTTGGCTGTGCCAGGACCATTCCGGGGTGGTGTTTCCCCTGAGGGCTGTGGTGGTGCAGCCACTCCTCCAGTAATGGACATTTTTAGGCTCCAAATCCTGATCATTTCTCCCTGCTCTGGGTGTTGCCCTGGTAGCCTGGATCTTCCCAGTTGCTTGGGGCAGTTGGTGCTGAAAGGCTGTTCTGGGATATTTTGGGGTATTCAGGGCTTCAGAAACAGCACCACAGCCTCAAATGGAGCTTAGGCAACAAATTGCTGATAAAAAACCAGTTAATCTTTCACTGCACCCTGAGGACAGAACCTCTGGGACATGCCACCAGTCTGTGGCCCTGCTGTCACCTCCAGGGCCCAAGGAAATGCCACAATCCAGCAGCTGGTGGCCCTCTGGTATTCCCTGCAGGGGCAGCTTTTAGTTGTGGCAAATTCTCTGCTTTCCCCCTTCCTTTGTCCCCTACTCAAAACTCCAGACTGTTCATAGATGTGCAGCTTCTCAGTGCAACTGAAAGAATCAGAAATGTTCATTCTGGGAAGTTTTGCCTTTTTTTTTTTTTTCCCCTTTCTTGGCTGCTTTCCCCAGTATTTTTCCAAGGGGTCACACTAAGGGGTGTTGTGTTTCAGATCAGACAAGTGTGGGCAGGATCTTTTGTAATTCTCACAGTCCTGATGGGAGAATTCTGCAGTCAGGCCTCGAGCAGTGATGGAAGTGCTTTGGAATCCAACGTATTGATCAGGACGTGGGTAAATGCATATCCTTAATGTGCATGAAATTGATTTCCTTGTGCCTTCTCGATTTGTCTGAGTTCTCCTTTTGTTAATTTGAGACAAGATCAACGAGAGAATGATCTTTTTATACTTTGGAAAAAAAAAAACAAACTGTGAGTGTTAAAACACCTACAAGTGTGTCTCCAAAAAGTGGGGAGAGGAGATGCCAGGCTTTTTTTTTTTTTTTTTTTTTTTTGGGGTGATCCAACAATTTCTGGCCATTGTGTGGTTTCATTTGAGCCTCCTTGGTGATGTCATGGGATTTTTGAGGCTTGATGCAGTGAACATCATTGTGGCTGCAAGATGCCAACAGGCAAAGCCAGGCTTTGTGTGCCTTGGTGCTGTGAGTGTCTCTCTCATCACTTGAGCTTCACTGTTCAGCATCATGTGCTCTGGGAAAGGAAGGAAATCCATCCTGGCTAATATCACTTCAGGGACTCTTGGAATAAAAGGAATTTTTTATTCTGTAACGAGCTCTTCTGTTTCTTCATTAAAACCCTCAGCATCTGATGATGAGACTGTCCCAAGGCCAAATAATACAAATAAGAATTAACATTTCTAGCAACAGATTAACACGTGGGTGTAAATGGGGTTTAGTAAAAAGTGAAACTTCCAGGCTGAACAGTTCTGGCATGGCTGAACTGCACAATCCCCTGTGCTCAGAGCACAGCATCTTCCCTATGAAAAAAACAAAAACCACAACCCCTCCCCTCCAAAAAAACAAAAAAAAACCCAAAAAACCCACAAAAAAAAAAAAAAACCACAAAGAAACAAAACAAAAACAAACACAAACAAAAAAAAAAAAAAAAGAACTGGAAGAAGCTTCTGCAGGAAACTCTGAATGTTCCTGGGGCAGAGATGAGTGGGTACAAGTTAATACATTGCAATATCACACCTGAACACGAACACCCTGATGCCAGGAGGAGCCTGGCTGTCCCATGCCCTGTCCCCAGCATGTCCCAGGCTTTGGGGGCTCTGGGGGAGACGTGCTGTGCTTGGTGCTCCTGCCAGATCCATGTCTTACATTGGAAAGTCACTCCCTGGAAGGGAAACATCCACGTTTTGCAGTAAACAAGCGGTGCAGACACAAATGCGTTGAAACCTGTGTCAGCAGAGTGGGGGTTTGGTGCGGTTTGTTGTTGTTGTTGAGTTCTCCTCTGAGTCTCCTGTGCTTGGAGAGACTCGAGGGTGTTGAGATTGTGCCAGGCAGGGACAGCTTTAGAAACCAGGGATGGTGGGGAGGCTCCTCAGCTCCCTCCCACACTTCTTCATGGGGGAAAGAAAAAACCATCTTGGACTGTTTTGTTCCACTGGCTGTCAGAATGGGCTGCTTGTTTGTTCTTGGAGGGCTTCCAGATATGGGATTATTGGGTTATTTTTTTTTTTTCTCCCTCTTTTGCCTTCAGAAATGAAATCTTTCTTCAAGAACTCCCTGTAGGTTTTGGGATTCCTCCCACCTGCCCACTGCAGGGTGGGTGTGGGCATTGGGGTGCACTCACAGGAGGGGTGGGGAGGATGGGGAGAGTAGAAAGGGTGGAAAATTCCAGGAATATCCTGGAGCTGCAGGGTGTCGGGGTGGTCTTTCTGTGCTGGGTGCAGCACACCCAGGTGATAACACAGCACCTCAGGAACAATTTGCTGGGAGCAGGTTTTGAAAAGCTTCTCTCTAAACATCCCAAGGGAAGCTGGAATGAGCAAGACACCTGCAAGGGGATCTTAAATATCAATTTCCCCTTGTTTTCCAGCTTTTCCTTGCCTGGTTCCAAACCAGGGAGGTGGTGGTTGGAGATGAGATGAGTTAATGAGATGGTGGTGCTGCAAAAAATTCATTTGCACCCTCAGTGTTAATGTGAGGCAGGGTCCCCTTCTTCCACATCATTCTTTTCCTGCTAATTAGGGGTTAGAGCCTAATCATGGTAGCAGGACAGCAGCCATAGGTGAAGCTAATGATGGGCACTGCACTTTGTGGTGTTTGTCAGGGATTCTTATTTTCTTCTTCCAGGCCTCTCTTGGTTGTGATTTTTAGGAATTTCTGAGCCAGCGTGGGCTTGACTGATGTTTGCAGTCACTCCTTGGAATGAGTGAGGCTTGTGTGGGAGAGGCTGAGGGAGCTGTGCTGGGGATTTCACCTCCCTGCCTGACAGATGGTGGGGATTTCACAGCCTGGAATTACAATTTTGGGGGGGGGAAAAGTGGTTAAAAATACCTCGGGAAGCAGCGATGCGCAAACAGGCTGGAAGTAATGTGGTGCCACGTGGAGTTTCCCATCCTAATCCTGGGGCAAGAATTCATTTTTTGGGCATGGTTTTGGTGCCAGGCAGTGGTGAGAAGCAGTGCCAGGCCTGGCAGTGCTGTGCTGTCCCACATCTCGTGGGAGCAGGGACACAGCTCCAGAGCTGCTGGCGCTGTGCAGGCCTTGGAGACGTGGTGGATGTCACCCCACAGAGCTTCCCCTGCAGGTGAACTCCCTCGGTTTTGTGCATCTGATTTCAAACATGCACATCTCTGCAGAGGAGGGACGCAGAAGCGGAGCTTTGTGGAGTTTTCTCAAGGAGGAAAAAAAAAATAAAATAAAAAGGAAAGATTGTTCCCCTTATACTGACTTTACACAGACCTTCCAGAGTGCACTGAGAGTCAAAGTGGGAGGATTTTGAGTGCAGGCTCTGGGTGTGATCTCCTGTGACAAACTCTGCTCAGGGCACACATCAAAGACAAAACAACTGGAGATTGTGCTGGGGAACTTGTAGAAATAAATGCTTGGAGAGCCAGAGAGCTCCCCTGCCTGTACCTGAGCCTGATGGAGCACAGCAGAGAGAAACTCGCTCTTCCGAGCCAGTGGACTGCAAAGATTATTGAAAAAAATTGAATCTATTTCTTTCATGCGGAAATAGTGCTGCAGTCCCTGTACAGAGAGATTTATCAAAGGGACCTCTGTGCTCCAGCAGCAGGGCTGAGATCACAGCTCGCTGCAGATGTGAGTTGAGCTGACTGAGTCCCACTTTCAGCAGCTCTGAGTAACCATTGTGCAGTGTCCCGAACCCCCCACACCAGCCCTGCTCCCGGGCTGGCCTCACACAAGCCAGATTTGCTCAGCAAATGAGTTTTTATTTAAAAAAATGAATTTTCTGGGCCCTGGAAATGCCCCAGTGAAGCTGGCTGTGTGGGCTCTGCACTGGGAGCTCCAGTGTGGAGTGCTGGAGTTCCCTGGAGAGGATGCTCCAGTGGCCAGGGGGGTGTTAGAGATGGATCCACCAGCATCTCGGTTTGTCTGGTTTTGTTTCCTTTTTCAGCTGGGACGTTCCATCCTGTTATAACAGAGGTGATTTTATGTGTATTCAGATGATGCAACAGTTTGGGGTGTTCTGATTTTTGTAGGTGTGGATGACAGCTCTTCCATGAGAATCTGATTTTTTGGGACTGAGTGCCCAATGGGATTAGGCTTCAATGTCTGTTTCTTCATTAAAAGAATAGAGATTTATTCTTCATAATAGAACAGTGATTTATTACTCACTGGGAGTGTCTGAAGCAGTGTCTTGAACTGAATGTGCTTTGCCTGGAAACAGAAAAACCCCACTGACCTTGATGAGGGACTGAAGGAGCCGGGTCTGACTCATCAGCCCCATATTTGATCTCCAAATTAGAAGTTTCATTTAAAAACACTCCTGCATAGAAAAACGGAGAGCTGGGAAGTGGAGATGGTTTTGGTTGAAGTCCAACCTGCAGGGATCCTGTGGAGGACTCTTGCCCTGGGGCCTCACTTGACTCTGGGTGTTTGCTCAGCCCTTTTCCTCATCCAGCCAAGTCCCCGTGGGAGCTCTGCTGCCTGCCCTCCCCCTCACCCTTTTTTTTTTTTTTTTCCCCCATAATATTGTTCTAATTACTGGAGTGTGAAGAATTGACTCTTAAAATGCCTCTTGGCAAATTCCATTTGTGCACTGATGGAATGTCGAGCCCGTCCTGGGACCAGACTTCCCCATCCTGGCCAAACTAGCACATGGGGGTTGTTCCTCTGGTCCTAAAAGCCAACAGGAGATGGAAAAGGGAAAAGAAAAGGAGGGATCTGGGGGAGGGAAAAGGGTTAACACTTGTTTGCTGGCATGCTGCTGGGCTGTGTTTTCACAGGGCTGTTTCTCCTGGGGAGCTGCCAGATGTGATTTTTTTGGGGGGGCTAAACAGGGACAGGCTGGGACAGCTGTGGGTCAGAGCTCTGGGGAGAAGCTCAGGAAAGAGGTTTGCAGGAAAGTTGTGGGGCCGAGGATTTTGGGGATGTCCAGCCCTGAACCCTGCAGGGAGCAGGGATTTCTGTGGTGGTTCTTTGTGGCCACGGCCTTTGCCTTCTCACCATGGCTATCCCTTAAGGAAGAGACTTCCTGGCTCTTCTGGACCTTCTGCTCCCTGGCTGGAGCATGGACTTGCAGAGGATTCAGGGGCTGTGGTTTAGGTACTTTCAAAGTGAATTATTTTAAAACCAGCACTACTGCAAAGCTGTTCCTGGAGGGTTTTTTTTTTTTTTTCAAGTGAGAAAGGAGCACTTGTGCAGTGCTTCAGGCTTTTTCTGCATTTCCAAGGGCATAAAAACTTGAAAAGCGAAGCTGAAAACTAAGTTAATGAGTAATTGCAAGGTTTGCAGGGCTGAGGCTTCAAGAAAAATGCCAGGGAGGAGGTTTTGTTCATAATGTTGGAGACTGGGCAGCTTTGGACCGGGTCCTGATTCCAGGGCACTTGTGGTGGATCCACTAAGCAGATTTGTGCAGGAAAATGACAGATTGCTCCTGCCTGGGCTCCCCTCAGCCCTGAGTTTGCAGCCTGGGAGCTGCAGAGGGGAGCAGGGGTGGGATGGAGAAGGGGTTTTCCCTCTGTGAGCACAAGGGGAAGCAGAGTGGCTTTGGCTGCCCTGAAATCTCCTCCTTTAGGGTGAGCCCCTGCAGGAATCCTCCTGGGAGGGTGGGCTGTGGGCTGCAGAGGCATTTGGCTGGATCCCAGCTGATTTGGCTGGATCAGTTGCTCTGACAGGGAGCCCAAACCCATCCCCATGACTCTGCTGTGTGTGGCACAGGGGCTGGTGGCCAGGGGAGGGGACAGCTGTGGTGTGGTGACATCCACATCCTCTGTGCCCCTCACTGGGGGGGCGGGCAGAGGGGTGCCCCAGCCTCCATCTCCCACTGGGGGTGTGCTGGGGGCACCTCTCCCACCTCCCCAGCAGGTTTGGGGGCATCAAGGGGTCTCAGTGTCCCTTGGAGGAGTGCTGGGCACACCCCCTGACTTATTCTTGGCAGTGCTGAGTGAAAGCTTGGAGTGGATGATCTTGGAGGTCTTTTCCAAGCTTGGGGATTCCACGGGTCTGTGATTTTAATGTTCCTCTCCTTGCTCAATGGCTCACAGAAGAGCAGTTATCCTTCAGAGGAGCAGCAGAGCCTGACCCTTCCCCAGCTCACCCCCCTGCTCTGGCAGCTCATCCCTTTGCACCTTGCTGAGGGGGAGAGTTTAAAAAGCAAGGGAAGGGCAGGGATGTGGCCAGGGATGCTCAGCTTTGGGATATTGTAAATGCAGGTGAACCCAGTGGGAAGAAATGCTGATGTCTGACTCCAGCTCAGGAGGCTGAATGATTTCTTTATTAGAACTATGCTATAATACATTAATATACTATTTAAAAGAGATGCTAAAACTACAAACCTACTTGTTCTAACTCCCAAATCTAACTAACTCACAGCTCGTGACCCTCTCTGAGAGTGCAGCCACAGGTGGGTTGGATTGGATTGGGTTGGGTTGGATTGGCCACCAGGCTCAAACAATCCTCACCAGAATCCAACCAAGCAATCACCCCAGGTAAACAATTCTCCAAACACATCCCACATGGGACAAACAAGGAGCAGAAATAGAAATTGTTTTCTCTTTCTTCCCTCTGTGCTCCTCTATGAAAAAATCCTGAGAGAGAGGATTTGTGCCTCTCTCTCCTGCCACGTAGGGATTTGTGTTTTCACAGTGCCAGGGACCTTCAAAATGCAGGGAAAGGGGCAGTGCTGGAAAACCTGGAAGAAGCCGAAACGGGATGGAGCCACTTGGGCTGGCAGGTGATGCTGGAGAAAGCTCTTTGGAAGCAGAGTTCTGTTCATTCTGTGAAGTCTCAGCATGAGCTGCAGCAGACACTTCTAACAGGTCTAAAAGTGTGTAAAATGGCCCAAAACCCCTTTGACTTCAGGCACTTCACTCTTCCCAGATGCTTTTCCAGCTCTGCCTTGCCACAGAAAGGCTTGTAAAGAGGGAAGAATCAATGAAAATGAATTTCCTGGTGGTGGGAACTGTCTGAAGAACAAGCAGATCTTTAGATTCTTTTGTGTCTCTTTTGTGGTTTCCCTCCCTTCTATTTCTAGGTCCATTAAATCCATTTTTTACCCTGTTCTCCTCTGAAACATAAATGAGTAAATGAGGTAACAAGGGCACACTTAGGGAAGAATGAAGCATGACCATAAATCCGAGTGACCCAGCTGAAAGGAAGGTCAGGTAAGAGACATTACCCAGTTGTGTTCATTAAGGGTGCCAGGCTGGAATTTAGAATCCTGCTTTAGGATTTAAGAAATTAGTTGGGGGACTCATGGAGACAGTTAAGAGCTGCAAGAAATGGAGAGGGAAACATTTTCCTTCCAGTTGCTTGCAGAGGGTGAAGTGAAAGAGGGTTTTTGAGACCGATGATTTTCTGTGATGTGTGATTGTCTTGGAATTTTGGGGGGAAAAATATCACATTTGAGGGGGGGAAGGAAGGAGCTGAACGATGGCTCTGGCCCTCGTGGTGCTTCTGTTTGGGGGAAGTTTGATTTTCTGCCCCTTGGTATGTGAAAAGTGCATGAAGGTGCAGTTTGGATCCTGAAATTTGGATTTGGGGTGCCAAGGTTGGGGCAGAAACTGCCACCCATCACTGGTGGCTTCTGCTTGAGGAACACTGAAGGGAAATGCACGGAGCAGCTTCAGGAAACAGAAATAAGCTGGAGACAAGAGACAAACTCCCTGCTCTGTGGGGCTGAGAAGTTTTTGCAGGGCTCTTGGATGTGGTGGTGTTTTCCAGGGCTTTGCTGCCTGTCCCTGCTCCTGCCTGGAGCTGCCCAGGTGTTCCTGCCAGGTGATGGCAGGGAGAAAAGGACAGGCAGGACAGAGAAATTCCTCTTTATGGCAGCAACCAAGAGAATGGGGGTTTATCTTGGAGATTAACTGGGCTGCTCGTCTCAGTTTGCTTTTCCTGCCACGGAATTCAGTCCTGTGAGCTCAGAGGCTGCTCCACAGATCTGCAGAAGGCGAAGTGATAAAGCTGTTCAAATCCCCTTTTGGATTTGGGAGGGACAGTGGTAATTCCCCTGGTGATGAGGTTTATTTTTCTCCATTAGTACCTGGTTTTGAAGAGTTTCTTTTCTTCCCCTTGCTCAAGGCTGCGCTTTCAGAAGAGCCTCTTCTGGAGGAGACTCAGTGTGTGCACACACCACGTGAAGTCAACAAGGGCTCAACTTCAAAGAGAAGCATGTGGATAAATATTATCCTGACTTGAGGCTACTATTTATTCTTTTTCTTCCAAAACAAAACACATTCACACATGCCTTCTCAAGACTTGGGATTAATTTTTTTTTATTTTTTTTTAAACCACTGTCTATTCACTCTGCTTTGCTCAGATGATCCCACCTCATCTGCCTCTCTCAGGTGAGCGGGGTTTACAAAAATTTCAGCAACTTTTGAATGTTGAGGGGAAAATAGTGTAGCCAGGGCCAAAATCTTCCACTTTTAGGCTCAAAATCCTCTGCTCCTGTTTGTGTGGTTTCCATGGGTCACCAAGGTGGGATGGGAGAGGCCAGGGAGATGGAAACCTGAAATTTGGAGGATTGGGAGGGTTTTTGGTTCAGGGTTCAGCTGAGCATGAGTTGTGCCAGTCCTGAGTAGGATTTGCTCCCTAGGAATGCCTGCAACACGCAAATCCCTGCATCCCAGGTGCCCAAAAGAAGCCACTTTCACTGAGAATCAGCCTGCTTAATTCTGCCTCAAGCCTCAGGACCAATTCCTGATACTCCAGACCATCCCTGGCTGCGGGATCCCCATCCCAGCTGTGTCTGCTCCGACCCCCCGTGCAGGGCAGAGCCTTCATGCATGGGAAATAATCAAATAAAACGATGCCATCGAATGTTTTATGTATGAGGAGGCACGGGGCTGTCAATAATCTTCCATGTTTTTTAATGCCAGCTCTCTGGGCGTCGCTGCTCGTGGCTGATGACACCAATTAATTTTATTGTTTGGAAATAATCTCGTGCGCCGTGCGATTTGCACGGCCTCAGCCTTACGCTTTTCTAATGATTTCTCTATTAATTTCACTGCTGCCAATAAGCTGGAGATGCCTTTCAAGTGGAAAGGGAAACATGACCTAATAGCATGGATAAAATATTAGTGAGGGTGAATTAAATCCCTGTTAGCAGCGGTGGGACCCAGCCCCTAAAGACACAGGAGCTGCTGGAGCGTGGCAGAGAGAAAAGAGCTGCACATGCTGCGTGTGGATGCACCAGTGTGGAGCAATAAGTTTTTGAACAGCTTTAAAATTAATGGAGAACCAGTGGGGTTTTTTTTATTTTTTTGTCCCCTCCTGCCCCAGCTGGCTTTTCCCTGGTTAAAAAAGAGCTGACACTGAGAAATTCAATGTCTGGGCCTCCCTGTGGGGGTGGAAGCACAGGGGCTGGGCTTGTCCCTCTGGAGCTGGGGTTATGCTTTGCCTTGATTCAGATTTTTTGGTCAGAATTGGGGTGTGGTGAACTCCTTGGCAGTGCTGCCTTTGTCCACCTGGAAGGATGAAGCTCCATGGAGGCTCTCCCCAGCCTGCAGGACAGTGCCATTCATTTTCCTGGTGCTCAGCATCACAAGCCTCAAAGTGTCCTCAAGCCTTGCCCTTTTTTGTCCACCCCTCTAGCAGAAATCCCCCAAAACAAGGCTTATACACGAGATTTCCAGCACAAACTGCAGCTGAGGACTTTGGTACTGGTTATCTGGGAGTCCTTTGCATCACCTGAGCCCTGAGAAGTGGCCTTGGGGCAACCTGGAGTACCAGAAACTGTCCCTGCCCAAAAGTTGGGCTTTAGGATCCCTTCCAGCCCAAACCATTCCATGAGTCTATGGTGATATTGCCCTCTTTCAACCCTTGGAAGAACTCTGTATTCATGGTGTGGCTGGGGCTGACTTTCTTCATCCATTTCCTTGTGAGAGGGGAAAAAAAAATATTCCTGTAATGCACAAAAACATCACCCCATCAATATTGCCTAAGCAGGGGGGAAAAAATCAATTCAATTTGTGGCCAAAATATTTATGTGATGATTTATATAAACACCCAGATATTTATTGCTTTAGTGTTTTAGTCTCGGTGCTGGGAAGTTTTTTTTGGTTCCTGCATAAATGATTTGGTAATCAAGGATATGGAGCTGAGGGGTGGGGAGAGATGAGGGGTGAGAACTTTGGGAAGAGCTGGTGGTTTGCAGAGGGGAGGCTGGAGCCAGGGCAGCAGGATCAGAGCTTTTCCTTCACAAATTTCTCATTAGATGCAAATCAGGAGGCTTTGGGGTTCTGTGCTCCCACCTTGGTAACCTCTGGGGCATTTCAGTAATTCCATATTTCCCTTCCCCCCCCCCAGTATTTTTAATTGTTCAAACAGAATAAACATCAGGTTTTTACACGAGTGGATGGTGGCAGTGTGGGCAGGGAGAAAGTAATACAGTGAATTCTCTGTAAAATAGAGCTGAGGTGGGCAGTCTGTGCTGCTGCTGCTGAGGAAGGATTTTGGGTCATTTCATATTTCCCCCCCCCCGATATTTTTAATTGTGCAAACATAAATGAACACCTAGATTTTTACATGAGTGGATGGTGACAGTGTGAGCAGGAAGAAAGTGATAAAATGAATTCTGCATGAAATAGTGCCAGGAGCTGAGGTGGGCAGAGTCTCTGCTGCTGCTGCTGCTGCTCAGGAAGGATTTTGTGTAATTTCATATCTCCCCCCTGATATTTTTAATTGTGCAAACATAAATGAACACCTAGATTTTTACACGAGTGGATGGTGACAGTGTGGGCAGGAAGAAAGTAATAAAATGAATTCTTTATAAAATAGTGCCAGGAGCTGAGGTGGAGTCTGTGCTGCTGCTGCTCAGGAAGGATTTTGTGTAATTTCATATCTCCCTCCCCCCGATATTTTTAATTGTGCAAACATGAATGAACACCTAGATTTTTACACGAGTGGATGGTGAGAGTGTGAGCAGGAAGGAAGTGATAAAATGAATTCTGCATGAAATAGTGTCAGGAGCTGAGGTGGGCAGAGTCTCTGCTGCTGCTCAGGAAGGATTTTTGGCACTGCTGCTTTTGCATTCCCAGTGCCCAGCGGGTCCCTCCTGCCCCACAGCCACTTCCAAGGGCTGGACTCCACTCCAGAGGAGTCCTCGAGGCCCAGCCTGCTCTGTGACACCTCCAGGAGGCTGCTCCATGCCCCAGGAGCTGACGTGGAGAGCTTTGGGACAGTGATAAAAATGCTCCTGGTGGGATCAAAGCCTGAGTGTGGGATTTGTGCTGGCCTTGGCTGGCTCTGGGCTCAGGGTTACAGGGGGAGGTTGAGCCCTCCTGGAGGGTAACTGTGAGCACAAAGCCATTACAGCTCTGCCCTCATGGGGGAACTTACTGAAGCTCAGTGCCTGTCCTTCTGAGTCACAAATTAACTGAAAATTCCATTTTTTTTTCCCTTTTGCTCTTTAAAAAAAAAAAAAAAGAGCAAAACTGCTCAAAGAATTTGGTTGTCAGCAAAATCAAAAAGGAAAAAAAGCCCCAAAGTGCCACCCACCATCTCTACTGCCAGGGCAGAACGAGCTGGGGTGGCTTTTCCTCACTGTTGGAGGGAGCTCTGGTTCATAATTAATAGTTTTCCAGGCTGATTCTGCAGGGACAACAATGAGGACATTGAGAGCAGATCCCCGCTGGCCTCCCAGAGAGCCTGAGCCCCGTGCCTGCTCCCAATCCCTTCTCCTCACACATCCCATCCCATCCCATCCCATCCCATCCCATCCCATCCCATCCCATCCCATCCCATCCCAATTTCCTCATATCATCCCAAACCTCCTCATCTCATCCCATCCTGTCCCATCCCATCTCAGCCAAACCTTCTTGTCCCATTTCCATCCAAACCTCCTCATCCCATCCCAGACCTCCCCGTCCCATCCAAACCTCCCCATCCCATCCCATCCCATCCCATCCCATCCCATCCCATCCCATCCCATCCCAACCTTCTCATCCCATCTCATCCAGACTTCCTCATCTCATCCCAAACCTCCTCATCTCATCCCATCCTGTCCCATCCCAATCTTATCCCATCCCATCTCATCCCATCCTGTCCCATCCTGTGTCATCCCATCCCTTTCCATTCTGTCACATTCCATCCTCTTCCATCCCCTTTCTTCCCATCTGTCCCCATCCCATCCCACTGTGTCCCATTGCATCCCATCCCATCTCACATCATCCAGTCTTCATCCCATCCCATCCCATCCCACCCCATCCCATCCCATCCCATCCCATCCCATCCCATCCCATCCCATCCCACCTCACCCCACCCCAAAACCCCTTCAGAGGGGCAGGATTAAACCAGAGTGACATTTCCCCACCCCCGTGACGCTCTCTTTGCCTCTCTCTCCCTGCTGGACTCTAATCCTGGGATATTACAAGAAGTGAGGAGTAATGGAGCTCCTGGCCTATTTAAATATGTATGAACTTCTCGGGGAAATGCAGAGTGCTGGAGGCAGATGTGAGCTGTGCCATTAACCAGGCGTGGGTGTCTCTTTTCCCCCTGTCCCGAGTCATTATTCACAGGCAAACCATAATGTTTCTGTTCCTTTGGTTATGGATTATTGCTATTTTTCAGGAGGAGGCTGCAGCTCACAGAGAGCTGCTGGTGCAGTTCCCACCTCTGGCTGTTTTCTGCTGGGTGGGGACTCAGGAAAATGAGTTTTAATCCTGTGATTTTGGTGATAAATAAACCTGCAGGTTTTTATTTGTTGTGCTGGGCGGGTTGGCTTTCTGAGAGTTGGGTTTGTCTGTCCCACGTTCTCACTGAGATTTATCCCTCCAGGTGAACGTGGTGGGATTTCTCTGTGTTATTCCTAAATACTGATATAACCCATGGATCTGTGGATAGCCAGGATCTGTTCCTCATGCACTCACAACACAGCAATGGTTACAGCAGGGCGAGGGGATTTCCCACCTTATTTAATTCCCCAGACAAACTCTTAATTAAAAAAAAAAAACCTCCTAATTTTGGCTGAAATAGTTTTGTTTAAAAAGCAGATTATTTGAGATTATTTTTTTTTTATTTTTACACAGTGTGCTTTGTTGAAGATTATTGAAAAATTGACTATTTCATTGAAAATTATATTGATTGAAAATTATATTGATTGAAAATTATATTGATTGAAAATTATATTTCAAGGTCGTTATATTGAAAATTGAATTGAAAATTGTATTTTATAAATAATATATATTATATATAATATTATATAAAAATAATATATATTTTATAAATAATTAAATTTAAATATCATTCAAATGATATTTAATCTGGTGAGTGTTTTATTCTGAGAGCTGGGAGCTGTACAGAGACACAGCAGGAGCAAACCTTGCTCGTGTCCCACTCTCCTTCCTTCCCACTGGGCTGCCGTAGCATCCCCCAAAATGAATAATTCAGCCACTGGGATGTCTGAGAAGGTCACATAAATGAGGTGACACCCACTTTTTATCAGCCCTGAAGGTCACATGGAGGGGGTGACTTTTAACAATCCTTTGCAGCCACAGCTGTAAAGGTTATTCCTGAGGGGGGAAGAATTCAACCGAATTTCTTGCATGGAATTTCTTCTCCATGCAAGCGTTTGCAGGGTCGGGGCTTCTGGAGTTGGTGGAGTTTGGGATGTGCAGCTCAGCCACCAACACGAATTTGTCACCGCAACGCCCACGCTTTGATTTTGGATTTTTTTTTTTAATTGATTTTTGGTTTTTTGGTGGTTTTTTTTTTTGCTGGTGAGGGTAGGAAAAAGAGGAGAAGGGGCAGGGATGGGTGGGATTTGCTTTCAGGGAAGGCTCTCCTCACGCCGAGGGTGATGGGGTGAGATGTTCCTGTTTGCACAGGGATTGGGTGTGTGTGTTACAGGAGCGGGGCTGGCTCTCAAATAATCAATTTTCTTGGGTTCTTCAGGCTCTGGACCATGGAAAAAAGTGGTAGTCATTGCCTTCAGCCTCCTCCCTAGGGCAGGGGATCAATACAGCTCAATCTGGGGTTCAGCCTGTGGTTTGTGCTTTTTCCAGAAGGACTTGGGGGGGAAAAGATGCCGTTTAAAGAAAATGACTGCATTGCCTATCAACTGAAAACAAAAGTCTTTTGTCCTGTCAATCACGGGGAGGCTTTATCTTGTCAATCACGGGGAAAATGCTTCCCTTGCACTTCTGCCAGGCTTTGCACAGAGTGGGTTTCTCCTTCAGTCACACAAGGCAGTGTTGGGCACAGTAGCTTTTAATTAAAAAAAAAAATATATAAAAATGACATTAAAAATATATAACAATTGCATTAAAATATATAAAAATTACATTAAAAAGATATAAAAATGACATTAAAAAGATATAATGACATTAAAATATATAAAAATACATTAAAATATATTAAAAACTACATTAAAATATATAAAAATTACATTAAAATATAAAAATTACATAAAAATGGGTGGGTTTTTCTGGGAATAAATGCACTTCCAGGAGCCCCTGGATGGGTTTTCCTGGGAATAAATGCACTTCCAGGAGCCTGTCTGTCCATCCATCATTGCACAGCACCATGGGAGCCGGGTACCAACCACCTCTCATCCCTGTTTTGGGGTTCACAGAGATGCTGCCATGCTGCTGCCTCTTCTCCTGCCTCAGGAGTGTTCCTGCTCAAGCTGGAGACCCAGCTGAGCTCCAGGAGGTCAGGTCACATCGTGCTGGAGCTCCCAGGCACTCTCAGAGTCACCCAGGATGGGAAAGCTCTGGAGCAGCGCAGGATCCCTGATTCCTGCCTGCCCTGGGGCTGTGCTGAAGGTCTCTGTGGCAGCACATTTCTCTCTCTCTCAAGATTTTTTCATAGAAGAACACGGAGAGGAGAAAGAGAAAACAATTTCTATTTCTGCTCCTTGTTTTTCCCATGTGGGATGTGTTTGGAGAATTGTTTACCTGGTGAGGATTGTTTGAGCCTGGTGGCCAATCCAACCCAATCCAATCCAATCCAACCCAATCCAATCCAATCCAATCCAATCCAATCCAATCCAACCCAACCCAACCCAACCCAATCCAATCCAACCCACCTGTGGCTGGACTCTCAGAGAGGGGCACGAGTTGTGAGAGTTAGATGTAGTAGTTAGAACAAGTAAGTACATAGTTTTAATATCTCCTTTAAATAGTATATTAATGTATTATAGCATAGTTATAATAAAGAAATCATTCAGCCTCCTGAGCTGGAGTCAGACATCAGCATTTCTTCCCACCAAGTTCACCTGCATTCACAATAGGTCTCCCCACTCGTGTCGAGGTTTCAGGAGCTCTAAAGCACTAAAGCCCAGTGGGGCTGTGCCAAAGCTGGGGCTGTGTGGGTGCCACCTGCTCCCTTCCTCCTGGGCTGCCAAAGGCTTTGGTGTCAGGAGCTGGTGGCATTGTTCTCCAGCTTCCCCTTGCAGCCAGCTGGAGGTGTGAAGTGCTGGGTTTGTAGAGCAGCCACGTGGGGTTTCCATTCTCGTGCTCCCCTCTGTGAGCAGGACACCCAGAATTGCTGTCAGGCCGTGCCAGGGCTCTGATGGGGAGGTGACGTGGCTGTGGAGCCTTTGGAGATGCTCCTTCAGAAGCCAAGCTGAAATTCTTGGTAAATTGGGCCACCTCTCTGTAGCAGGGGAGCTGAACCACCCCTCTTGAGCTTTTGCCTGCAAACTTGCTTCTTTTTGCAGCTCAGCTTGGTTCCCACAGCTCCGACTTCGGCTGCTGGAGCTGCTGGTGGTGCTTTTCCAGGAGTGGCTCAGTGGGGAGAGCTCAGGGTGCTCCATCCCCATCGCTGGCAGTGGGAGGTGATGGAGCTGATGGATCCAGAGCCAGGGATGCAGTTCATCCTCTGGGAAAACACAGCATGCTCTGCAGCCCGGGGTCACGCCGACGCTCTGCTCCACTGGGTTTCTCTGCTGGGAGCCTCTCTGGGATCTTACATCAGCTCTGAGTGTTTTTCCCTCCTTCTGTTGCTAAAAGTGTTGATTTTCAGAGCATGGAGTAATCAGGGGTGGCTCCTGGGTGTGCTGGAGCAGAGAGCAGGGACCAGTGCTGCTGATGACTTACCACCTCTGTTTAAAAAACCTGGCTCATTCCCAGAAATCCCCCAAATTCTTTACACATCAGTGTTCCATGAACCCCAGGGCACCCAGCCCTGGAGAGAGCTGCAGTGTGAGGAGTCACTGGGTGGTTTGGAGAGTCCTGCCCTGGCACCCACCTCCTCCCACCCAGAACCCCCCCCTCCCTGGACACACGTGCCCGTGCCAGACAAGGACAGATGGGACCTGGCACTGCCTTTCACTCCCCTGAATGCAGGAGATCTGTCTTAGCCAGGCTTTTCTTAATGGAAGACAAATACCAGTCACCCTGGTGGTTTTTCATACCAGTCTTTTGTTTCTTTCCCTTCTGAACTGCAACAAAAGCTTCGGTGCTGCTGGGACCAGTAATTAGTTTTGCTGTTATTTTCAATCTAACTCACCTCTGTGCCAGCAGCCACATCCAGGAGAATGGCCCCAGGGCTGAATTTGCATTTCTGATACAGAAATTCAAATTAGTCCCATACATCAAGCGATTCCAGTGGTCAGAGCATCACTCCTTATCAGGGGCTGTTGGGATCCTTGGCTGCAGCTGCCAAATTCTTTGGAAACTTGACAGAAATCCCCCCAAATAATCCCCACGTGGGATGTGTGCCTCTGGAAGTGGCTGTGTCCTCAGCCACAGAGGGCTTTGATCCCCACGTGTGTGAAGTCTCACCTGGGCACTGCTTTCATCCATGGTTGCACCTTCTTGTGAGTTTATTCAGTTATTATCTTGGAGTGGAGCAATGGCTGGCTGTTCCTGAGCTGAGTGCTGCCAGCCAGACTTTGTGTTTGCTTTTTAATCTGTGGAAATCGTAAAAGTGGATGATTTTACATCCCTCTCTCTTCCTCACCCTCGAGTATCCCAAACCTCTTTGTGAGTGGAAATCTCTGTGAAGGAGGCAGTGCCAGGGCTTGGCACAACCAGGAGCAGCCCAAGCACCGGGAGACGCCGTGAGGAACACAGGTTTGATACACAAAGGCTTTTGTCTCATGCCCATGGAGCTGAGGCTTCCAAAGAAGAGCAGATGGCATTGAAAGCATCTTCTTGGTGACAGCCAGGCCTTCTGCAGGGCTGCTTGCACCCAGCAGGTCACACTTGGGTGATTTTCAGGTTTTTGGGCAAGGTTTGCAAGTTGTGTTTCTCAGCTGGCCGTGCTCCTGTTGGTACAGAGCACCACAAAACTTCTTGTCCACTGTTTGTCCACGTTTTCTGTATTGAAAAATGAGATTTTTTTTTTGGTGACATTTCCAGTGCTGCCGTGTGAGGAGATGGCTGTGGTGCTTTCAGTGCCCTGCTGTGGTGTTCCTCCAGCTGGATTTGGCTGTGAAATGACATTTGCCCCCCCCAAAGCCCAAACCTTCAGGGGGATGAGGCGCCCTTGGTGAGGAGGATCCTCAAACTGCAGCAACACAGGGCAGAAACAACCAGAGGGAAGAGATATCCTGCAGGGAATTGCAGTTTGCTGCCTGACCCCATGATGTGTTTGGGAGTGCTGGCTGCCTTAGGGGTGGCTCTTTGCAGCTGCTCTTCCTTTCTGTGTCCAACCCTTCCCTGCTCAACCCCCTCCTGCCTTCCAGGAGCTTTCCCTGCCTCAAATCTCTGGGACACTCATTACCCACATCCAAAATTGCTGCTCAGCTCATCCCCCTCCAACAATGATGAGCTCCTGTGGAGCATTTGCTGAGGAGGAGAGGACTGAGCATCTGCCGTGGCTTTGTTTGGGGGAGGAAGGTAAAATAGATAAAAAAAAAAAAAGACAGAAAATCAGTTCCTTGCTCGAATTCCCCATCTCCTCTGCCTCATCACTTGGGTTTTGGTAATTGCTTTAATCTGCACTTGGGGTTTCCTGGCAGAAGGATTTTTCAGTGACTGTCATTTCTTTGTTACTGGTTGTTTCCAAACTCATTACTCCTGGCATTTATTCACCCAGGCTGCAAGCAGCTTGCACCAGGGGCACAAAATGGAAATTGATTTACAGCGACGGTGTGTGATCTAGAAGACGTCAATTTTTTTTTTTTTTCCCTCCCTCCTGAGTCTATAAATTAGTTTTGATTCCACTAAGGTTTTCTGCTATAGTTATAAATCAGATCCCAAGGAGCTGTGTGAGCTGGGATATTAAAGCAGTGAAGCAGCAGCCCTGTATCCCAATATTGCTGATGCCCAGAGGTTTTGTGGGATAAACTTGGGAAAGGGGAGAAGAACCAGCTGCTGAAATACAAGTGTATCCATAATAAATCAATTTAAAAATTGTATAGGTCTCAATTTTTAGGAAGCTAAGGGCCTGGAGTTGTTTGTGATTTAAGGAAACAAGCCCCACGCTGAGTTTTTTGGAGAATATTGATGCTTGAGCAGTTCTGAGCCAGCAGATCTCGAGGTGCCTCAGGCTGTGAAAACACTGATGGTTTGGCAAATTTGGGCTTGTTTGGATTTGCAGCCTCAGCACTGGGAGGGTTCACAGTGTGTGAGCAGGTAATGCAGGGGAGCACTCTCGGGCTGCAGGTGAGGGGCTGCAGGGAGGTGTGGAGATTGGGAAATCCACCTTGGAGCTGCTGTTTGCCAGGCTTGGTTTGACCTGCTGTGAAATTGGAGCAAACGCCGTGGTGGCTCCTCACCAGGGGCTCCCTGGGCCTCTGCTGGGCTGATTCTCCTTCCAGGGCTGTTCCTGGGAGAATCCCAAGTTCCCCAAAGCTTTTCCTGGATGAGCTGCCAGCCCTGGCTGCAGTGCTGTGACTGCCAGCGAGTCTCCTTTCTGCTCAGGAGTTCACTGGGAAAAAAACATTTCTGACCCGACAGCAGGACCCTGTCACTGGGAAAAAATATTTCTGACCCTCACAGGAGGTGACAACGTGATGTGATGTCAGCCCCATCGGATTTTCCATTGGCACAGCCATAAAAAGGCCACCAGCAGCAGAGAGCATCAGCCCCCAGTGCAGCTGGGGCTGTGCTGAGCCTGATCTCTGCTGGGTGGTCACCTCCCAAACCAGCAGGTTGTCACCGTGCCCCTTCCTGTGCCATCCCACCCTGCTGGGTTTTATAACCTTTTACAACTCCTTTCAGCTTCCCAGTGCCAATGTTTTGAGCATTTTGGGCATGTGTGGGGATGTTTGCTTCGCTTTGGGTTCATTTAGCAAATGCTGGTGGGTTTTTTTTATCTCCTTTTTTTTTTTTTTTTCTTTTTTTTTTTTTGTATTTTAATTAGGGAGATTGAAAGCTCAGAGCAAATTTGAAGCAGATGGAGCTGGTGACATCACTCTTTGTTTTACTCCTCTTAGTGCAGATTGGCTACTTTGGGGTAAATCCTGGAGAGAACCTTCCTAGGCTTAAACACCCCCAGCCTCTCCAGCCTTTTCCCATCCCTGTCTGTCTGCTTTGTCCTCTCTCTGTGCCCCCTTCACCCCCCACCAGGCCTGCCTCCATCAGATGCTGTTTGCAGACACAAATCCCATAATCTTCCAGCTGTTCCTTGTGCAGGGAGCTCTGTGGGGTGCTGCTTCCCCTGGGATGAGCCCCCAGGGGTTGGTGCTGGTGCAGGAGCAGAGCCTGAGCGCTGCCAGCTGCTGAAATACAGGTGTATTCCATAATAAATCAATTTAAACATTGTACAGGTCTAAATTTTTAGGAAGCTAAGGGCCTGGGGCTGTTTGTGATTTAAGGCAATGAGTTTTTTTGGAGAACATTGGTGCTCGAGCAGTTCTGAGCCAGCAGATCTCGACGAGGCCTTGCCAAACCTCCCCCACCCTCCATGCATGGGCAGTTTGGTGATTTCTGTGTTTCACACGGGGGTTTGGCCACGGATCCACGCCAGAAAAGCTGGAGCATCCACACCAAGGAGCCAACAGCTCGTGCTGTCCTTGCTGTCCCTGCTGTGTCCCTGGCGTGGAGCCCCTGCCTCCAGCCCTGCCTCTGCTCTGTATTTTCCTTCCATCACTCACACAGGAATCCAGGCAGGGCTCAGATCTCCGTGGCTTTTTCCCATCTCAAGGAGGTTTGAGGTTGTCCCCAGAGCCGTGTCCCCAGGGCTGGTGGCAGCAGAGTGGCTCCTGTTCCTGCTGTCCTGCTGCCAGTGAAATAAGAGATTTTTGGAGTTCACTTAAATTAACAGAATGAATTAAGCATTTATATTTTAGCTTGTAGGGTTATGTGTTGAATTTTAACCTTTTGCTTAAGAAACCTCTGCCATGGTTCAAAGGGCATAGGAAAATGCAAATTTCTGAAGCTTCTTGCATAAAAGAACAATACCCAGGGATGCAAAGAACCCAGATAAAGAAGTTCCTCTGTCTCCAAGCCTATCAGGACTGACAGACATACTCAGATAAGCACCAAAGGACCAAAAGCGCAGAGAGGAAAAGTTCAGAAGTTCAGCCATGAGGAAGACCAAAATCTTCAGCCTCAGAAGACCCCCGAGAGACCCCCGTGTGACCACCACAGCAAACCAGGCGTGCCCAGAAGGGCGTGGACTGATTTAGCATGAGAGGCGAGGACAGGCGGGGCCAGGGGTTGAATACGCACGGAGAAGTTGTGCGATGCACTGCATATCATTTTTTAATTATCATATAATTAACTTTGGGAATAAAGGGGTGGGTCAGACTTAGGCTCGGGGCACAAGTTTTTGGAGAGCTATCTCTCACTTGTGCCGGGTGCTGACACACACACCCACTTCATAACTCCCCCAGGCTGTGAGTTTATTTATTTATTCCCGTGTCGCTTCACCAGCGCTGCCTGCACCAGGCGCTGCTCCTGCCCCAGCTGGCAGCAATTCCCTCCATCTCCCTGGCACCAGATGAAATCCCTGGCCACAGGATGTTCGTGCTGGGGAGGGCCAGGGCAGGGAGCTGGGCTGTGCTCTGCATCCTCAACTCTGTTTTTTTTTTTTTTTCCCCCTGCATTTCTGGTGGTTTTTGGTTTATTGTTTCTTATTTATGGTCGTAGTCTCACAGCTGGTGAGGTTTGTAGTTCTTTACTAATAAGGTACAAAATGGTTAACAGTCTTTTGTTATAAGGTCTTTTAAGGTTAAACTATTTAATTAAGAAATCATACTTAAATTATTTTTAATTTAATATCTAATCACTTGAAATCTACAATGCATACTTTTTTGTTTAATTACAAAATACTACTTAAACTTGTGAAGAAGAAGGTGAAGAAGAATTACTTTTGTTTTAAAACTTCTATTTTGTTTTATATATATGACTATATTTTAAAACTTTAAATGTTAAGTCTTCCACCCTGTGATATTATACACTTTTAATTGTATACTTGTGATTTTAGTATATTAATAAATTTTGGAAGGGTTGTTTTTTTTTTTTTTTTGCTTTAGGTTAAATGTAGCGGTTTTTTGGGAGTTAGAGTTTGTTAGTATAGAAAATCTAAAGTTTTTAGCATCTAGAACTCCATTTCTTTTTCTTTCTTACATTTCTTTCTCCCCCTCCAAGGAGATAAAACTCCATTTCTTTTTCTTTCTTTCTTACATTTCTTTTTCCCTCTCCAAGGGGTTAAAACTCCATTTCTTTTTCTTTCTTTCTTACATTTCTTCTTCCCTCTCCAAGGAATTAAAACTCTTTCCATCCCCCCTTTCCCCTGGAGATTTATCCTGCCTTCCCCAGCAATACCAATAACAATCCTGGCTGTGCTGCTGGGCTCGGGGTGATGGTGAAGGTTCAGTTGCCCAAAGCAAATTCTCCCCAACCTCGGTGACTTCCTTCCCCCAGAGACCTGATGATGCAATAAATGAACACACTCCTGTTTTCCCAGAGGGAATCTGGATGAGGCAGCAGGAGAAAATGTCTTTAACAGGCTGTGTGTGATTTTCAGCATTTATTTCCCTTTTTATTCACCCTTTTCCCTTATTTCCAGCATGGCTGCACAGAGCTGCCTGCTCTCAAGCCATGCATCACTCACTGCAAAGCCCACAGCACTGAATATACCAAATATTCCTTAAAAATATGGATAACCCCCATTTCCACTTTGCACAGAGCTGTATTGGATCTCTGCTTTTCTACCTGCTGCTCAGTGCTTTGGGTGTAAATACAGCTCAGTTTTTCTTGGCTCCCTCCCTGCTCTGGGGCTTGCAGCACGTGCAGAGCTCAGCCCAGGCACCAGGGGCTGCTTGGCATGGTGGCAGTCCTGGCAGGAATGGGGACATTGCTCTGGCAGTGGATTCATTGCCCAGTGCTTTTTTTGAGGAGGGGGAATTGTGGTGTTTCCATGCTTATCCTGCAGCACCTGCTTGGCAATAAATAAAATTAAAAACTGGAGCGGCCACTGCTGCTGCTTTTTGTCTTGGTCACGTCGCTCAGGTGTTGCTGGATTTTGGGTTTTCCATTTGGAAGATGGTGTTGTTGGCAGGGCTTTTGTGGGGTTTGGTTAATGGCTGCAAGGATTGGTGGGAATATCAGTGCTGGAGGTGTGTGGGGAACAGGGTCACAGAACAGTTTGGGTTGGAGGGGATCTTAAAGCTCACCCAGTCCCAACCCCTCCTGCACGCCTTCCGCTGTCCCAGGTGGCTCCAAGCCCTGTCCAGCCTGGCCTTGGACGTTTCCAGGGCTCCAGGGGCAGCCACAGCTTCTTTGGGAACCTGTGCCAGGCTGGAATTTCTCACAGCTGCCTGGTGCCTGGCTGGGGTGTCCCAGCTGGAGCCAGAGCAGAGGCAGCAGCTCTGGGAGCCAGGCTGGGAACCTCCAGCAGAGCCTGACTCGTTCTGAGCCAGGTAAAATCTTCTTTTCCATCCTTCTCGTTGTTCTCCATCGTTCCTGTTTAGGTCAGAGGGTCCCTTCCTGCAGTGCAGCTTCCATCCTGCCATCCCTTGGCTCAGGCCAGTGTCCAAGAAGAGCTCATTTATTTCCCTGAGTTACACTTATGTGCAGTATAAACCATTGTGTCCCGAGTGTTTATGGAGCACAGAGGTGCTTCCTCTTCTCATTGCTCATTTTTAATCAATGGTTTTTGCTTACTCACCACCAGCAAAGCCCCAGAGGAATCATTTCTTTTCCTTTTCTCCTTTATTAAACTCAAAACCCTTGGTGGAGGTACCAAAAACCATCCAGTTGCTTGGAAAAAAAGCCATGATTTTCCTGCATGGATGCTTTGGAGACAATCAGCTGTGCCATGATTGGGACCAATTCAAATCAAATTTCAGCAGCCAAGTGTGTCCCTGGCTGTGAGCAGGGCTGGGGACTGCAGCCTCTGGGTTACTGTGCAGGCAAGCTCAGCCTTGCAGCAGCAGAAGTGGATGTTTTAAAATAAAAGGAGCCTTTCCTGCATCCAGCCAGGTGCTCTGAAGTGCCCAGGTGCCTTTTGATGGTGGGATTTGGCTCGTGGGTTGAAGGACTTTGGGGAAGATTGGCTCTTTGATATCAAAGCAGCTGGAGTGGGGCTGTCAGGAGGTGACACAGGGGACAGAAGAGGGTGGCAGTGACTTTCTGAGCCTGGCAGGTAACTTGGCATCAGAAAAAAAGCTTTGCATCAAAGCTTTTGCTGTCTGACTGTGGCCTCACCTTTGTGTCCAGGAGCTTTTCCACACACCAAGGCTGGAAGCACAGCTGGCTCCAGAGGTGTTTGCTCAGGGTGGGTAATTAAGGTCATTTTTGCTGTTGCTAATTGATGTCAGGAGACTTTGATCCTGCTTGGCGTGGTGGCAGTCCCTGGCAGGAATGGGCACATTGCTCTGGCAGTGGATTCACTGCCCAGTGCTTTTTTTGGGGAGGGAAATTTGGTGGTTTTTTTGGTGTTTTTTTGCTTATCCTGCAACACCTGCTTGTCAATAAATAAATGAAAATTGGAGTGGTCTCACTGCTGGTGGCAAGCAGGGCAGGGCAGAGCTGCAGGGAAGGTGCACAGCCCCAAATCCAGGGCTCCCTCTGGGGCAGTCTAATGCTGGCTAAATGTCTTTGCACTTATTAGAAATTATTTACTCATCTCCTGTTGTGAGTTATGGACCAGGAGCAGGAGGAGAGTAAAGTAGGCTCCAACTTTAAAGGGTATAAAGCAAACTTTATTAACAGAATTAAAAGAAAAAGAAATCAGAATAAACCTTCAGAACACTTCTCCTCCCCCCACACCCTCTGTTTTTTTTTTTCACTGACAAAAGAGTGAAAAGAGACAAAACCTCAGTCAACCCTCACCAAAAATCAATTTTATCAAATCAAAAAATCTACCTGGGCCATAACCATCATTTAAAGCAAGCATCATGACCTCAAGTCCAACAGGATGCTCTCAAACTTCAAGCTCTCACTTTTTTCCCAACAGAAACATTTAGACCAGACCAGAATTTCTGTAACAAACCACTTATGGACACCTGAGGGAAACGCTGCTGATTTTATCAAATCAAAAAATCACTTTCACCAAAAATTAGTTAATTTTTTAAATCGTTAATTTCACCAAAAATTAATGCAAACCCATCACAGGCAGCAAAGCCAGGCTACCAGGAGGTGCTGGCTGATGCATCAGAGCCTCTGGTGGGAGCTGGAAGTTTTTCCCTGTGTGGGATCAGCTCTTTTGGGGTAGGCTGATCCTTGTTGGAGGTGCCAGTTTGTGCTGCAGTTCCCTCGTGTTTCCAGCCTGTGTTTGGTTGAAAAGCCAAATAAAAAAAAAAAAAAAAAATTGAAACAAAGCTGAAAATCCACCCCAGGGCCTGGGGGCTCCCACTGACACCTGGAGAAGCCAAAGGAAGGGGGTGCAGCTTCTTGCTGTGCTGCTGAACTCGTTCATGTAATGCCAAACTTGCCTGATCCCCTTAGAAGTGACAATAAGTTGATTTTTTTTGTGCCTGGAACGAGGATCTCGCCTGTTTTGGAGGGGGAGAGGAGATGCTTTGAGCTGCTGTCTGCACACAGGGAGTCCTGATGCTGTGTTTATCAGTGGGGTTATTTATTAATTGGCACCATGTGTGGGACATGGAGGGGAGCAGAGCTTGGGGGGCTGGTCCAGGGGATGATCCCAGATGCTCCAGTTTTATCCGCAGAGCTCCCAAATCCCCCCAGCCTTTCACCCCCAGAGCTCCCAAATCCCCCAGCCTGTGTTTCACCCCCAGAGCTCCCAAATCCCCCAGCCTGTGTTTCACCCCCAGAGCTCCCAAATCCCCCAGCCTGTGTTTCACTCCCAGAGCTCCCAAATCCCCCCAGCCTGTGTTTTTCCCCCAGCACTCCCAAATCCCCCAGCCTTTCACCCCCAGCACTCCCAAATCCCCCAGCCTTTCACTCCCAGAGCTCCCAAATCCCCCAGCCTGTGTTTCACCCCCAGAGCTCCCAAATCCCCCAGCCTTTCACCCCCAGAGCTCCCAAATCCCCCAGCCTGTGTTTCACCCCCAGAGCTCCCAAATCCCCCAGCCTGTGTTTCACCCCCAGAGCTCCCAAATCCCCCAGCCTGTGTTTCACTCCCAGAGCTCCCAAATCCCCCCAGCCTGTGTTTTTCCCCCAGCACTCCCAAATCCCCCAGCCTTTCACCCCCAGAGCTCCCAAATCCCCCAGCCTTTCACCCTCAGAGCTCCCAAATCCCCCCAGCCTTTTACCCCCAGAGCTCCCAAATCCCCCAGCCTGTGTTTCACCCCCAGAGCTCCCAAATCCCTTCAGCACAGGTCGTTTGGGGTCAGGGCTGCCATGGAGAGGATGCCTTTGGGAAGGATGTGGTTCTGCTGTGTTTGCTTGCAAGGTTTCCTGTTTGAGTGTGGTTTCTCTTCCTCTGCTGGTCCCACCAGCAGCCAGGGGCTCAGTTTCCTGCTCCCTGCCCCGGGGGGGACACGGTGCCACGTGGGTGTCACCAGTGTCACCAGCAGGGCCTGGGGCTTCAGGATGTGGCTGAAAAATCAGCTCCACCACTTAGGCTGGGTATTGGATTTAATCTGCTCATATTTGGGTTTAATTTATAAACTCTTCGGGGGTGATGAAGCAGTGTTGGGTTTTCTGGTGTGGAATAAGAACATTTCCCATCACTTCATTCCCTGGGAAAGAAAGAGGAGAAATTGTGTCTATGAATAGCTGCATGAGGAAGGCTGTGCACAATAAAGACATTATGAAAAATATTACACTCATCCATATTGATTTTTGCTTTGTTTGCTGGCTGGTTCCTTTATTACCCTGGCAGAGCCATGAGCAATGTCATCCCAGCTCAGCTAATGAGAAAACATCAGATGCTGCTGTCAGGCTGCCTTGAAAAGCCACCTCCATGGCCATTTTAAAAAGGACAATTGGGAATGTCCAGCCTGGGCTGGGAGGTTGGTCCAGCACAGGGAAATGTTGGGCTGGGCAGGGGCTGCTCTGATGCCTGGCCTGGTCCTGATGAGATGGATGATGTGACGTGGAAAATGTGGCAGATCCCTGGGACAGGGCTGGGCTGGGGGCAGCCTCCACTGTCCTGCAGAACTGGTGCTTTTTGCAGGATGGCTGAGCTCAGCTAAAGGGGATTAAACACAACCCTTTCCCCAAATTTTGCAGGTCCCCTTTATTCCATGTCCTCTCCTTACGTCATGCACTTCACCCTTCTCTCCCCCCCCAGTAAGGAAATGTTTGCCAGTGCTTCATTTATTTTAAACTGAGCCTGTTGCCAGCAGCCAGGGCTGGGGTGAGCCCCAGGGTCTCTGATGGGATGAGACTGGGGCTGTCACAGAGAGTGACGTGCGTGGGGTTTGAATACCATTCATTAATTAGGGCTTTCCAGCCCCTTTTCCAGGCTGGAGCAGCAACTCCCTTCATTAGCAAAGAGATAAATGCTCCCTGCAGCCAGCTCAGTGTGGTCCCAGAAACCTCCCTGGCTCCTTGCTGGGGCACGTGCTCAGCTGGGACTGGATTTACAGTCCCATCATGTATTATTCATCCCAAATAATACATATTCCAACCCTGTCAATGTGCACGGCAAGGCAGAGTGATTTGAGGGATATCTCCAACCTATAAATCTTAATATTCAAAGCACTGACAGATTTCGTGTGGGTGTTTTTGGGGGGCACACAAAGAATCCTCCTTCTTAGCAAAGAGCAGGGGATGCACCCAAAATTAAATGTTTACAAGCAGCGTTTCCCTCAGGTGTCCATAAGTGGTTTGTTACAGAAATTTTGGTCTGGTCTAAATGTTTCTGTTGGGAAAAAAGTGAGAGATTGAAGTTTGGGAGCATCCTGTTGGACTTGAGGTCATGATGCTTGCTTTAAATGATGGTTATGGCCAAGGTAGAGCCTGTTACTAAATGTAGGTTTCCTCATTTGTTAGTGGGATTATTTCTGGTTGGGGAAGAGGAAATAATCTTAGCATTTAATTTAAAAAAATATATATGTAAGTATCTATAAGGAAATTCGGGTAGTGGAACTTTTTTAAGGAGGTCTGCATTGATTTATCTTAATCTCATTATAAGAATTGATGTTAAAGGAAAAACCAGCAGTGAAAAGCCACGTTCCTTGCCATGGTGGAAATCTTTGTATTTCTCCTAATGTCATATTTACCCCAGGACTAAATTACAGCTTGTGCAGCCCTTTTCTTTAACTCAGTAAATAAGATTTAGCTCCTGTGTGCTATCCACGTGTTTCTATGGAAACCAGATTGGAATGCCAGGGAGCGGATCCGGCACCGGCCGGAGCGAGGGCGGCTCTGAAAATCCACCCCAGGGCCTGGGGGCTCCCACTGACACCTGGAGAAGCCAAAGGAAGGGGGTGCAGCTTCTTGCTGTGCTGCTGAACTCGTTCATGTGATGCCAAACTTGCCTGATCCCCTTAGAAGTGACAATAAGTTGATTTTTTTTGTGCCTGGAACGAGGATCTCACCTGTTTTGGAGGGGGAGAGGAGATGCTTTGAGCTGCTGTCTGCACACAGGGAGTCCTGATGCTGTGTTTATCAGTGGGGTTATTTATTAATTGGCATCATGTGTGGGACATGGAGGGGAGCAGAGCTTGGGGGGCTGGTCCAGGGGATGATCCCAGAAGCTCCAGTGAGCCCTGGGCTGGATCCTGGATGAGGTGAACAAGGAGGAATGGAGCTTGGCTCAGGGCTCCCCTTCAAGAGCAAAGCAAGCCAAAAAGACTTGCCTTTTTTAGTGATTTAAGCACAATTAATTTCTTAGACTTGGATAATGAAGCATCTTCCTCTGCAGGCCTGAGGGCCCAAATAGGAGCATTTTTAATGTTATTTTTAACAGTGCTATTTTTTACAAGTGTCTCAATTCCCATTCTCTTCATACTCAAAGAGGGAAAAGCCAGGCAGTGGGGTTGGTGTTAAAACCTCCAGCCTGAGCTTAGACAATGCAACAAATCTGAGGTTTGCCCTGGAGACAGGGGTGTGTGGAGAAAACATCAGCTGGTTAAAGCCAGATGGCCTCCCTGGTCATCTCTCTCTGATATCAAAGGCAATTTTGCATCATTTTTTAATGTTCTGATGAAAAACTGGGCTGGATGTTGGTGTTGCCTTACTCAGGGCCTGGACAATCCCGTGGTCTTTCCCAGATTCTCCCATAACCCTTTAGATATTTTTCTCACTGCTTTCCTGGCGTTTGCCCCCTCTCTTTGCTGTGCTGGGATTTGAGGTGTGAGGGAAGCACAACTGGGTGGAAGAGAAAACCCAACCTCGCTTGCGCTCTGAAATCTTGATGATAATGAGCATTAATAACGTGCCACGGTGAGAAAATGGGAGCAGACCCAAGGTTTAGCAGGAAGGGGCAGGGGAGGATTTTTAGTGGCAGCTCTTGTGTGATGAGGAGCATCAGGCACCACGTGGTGTGAGAGCTCAGGAACCCCCCCTTGCTCTGCCTGGCTCTGCCAGGGAAGATGTTCCTTCCTTGTTTGCTGCAATGGCTGTGGAGCTCACAAAATAGACTTTTCTGCAAGATGGTGTAGCTGGAGGCTTCTGCCAAACTCATGGATTCCAATTTGAGGGTTTTTGGGATGAAAGATGTTGTGTTCTTCACGCCATGTGCCAGCCAGCTGTGTCCAGCTGTGCCAGAGGGGTGTGTGGGGCAGGGGAGATGCTGGGCTGGCTGCAGAGCCTCTCTTTTCACCACCCTTTTTTTTTTTTTTTTTTTCTTTTTTTTTCTTTTTTTTTTTTTTTGGCATTTTCGTTTTTATTTCCATCATCCAAGTGCCTATTCCTCAGCTAAAACCACCTGGATGATTGGTGGACCCTCCAAGTCAGAGAACCCCCCCAACCTGTGACCACTTCAGATTTTGCTGCATTCATGAACGGGGCAGAAACAAAATCCTGGATCTGGAGGTTTTCCCTTTCTTCCAGCCTCAAATCCTTCTGTAATCTTAATGAAAAAAACAACCCTCCATCCCCATCCACCTATCCTTTATTGGAAGTGCTAAACAACCATCTTCAGTGACTTTTTCTAATAAAAGGATGTCTGTTAAACAGAGCCCCAGAGAGCTGAGCTGCTTTACAGGGAGCTGTTTGAACTGCTCTCCGTGCTGGCTTTTTAATATAGTTTAATACAGTTCTGGCCCTTTTTCTGCATAGTTTTTTCCCCCATCAAAGCTTATCGTTTCCACTCTGTTGTCTGACTGTCACGCAGCTTTAGAGGGGGTTTGGGAAGGGGAATGGCACATGGAGCAGTGGAGAGCTCCATATTTTACATCCCAAAATGCAGATTCACCAGTGACTCATCTGTGTCCGGGTGGGGAGATGCTCTGAAGTTAAAATCCTGGTGACAACAGGCATGGAGCAGCCCAGCTGTTCTCTTAACAGGTTGCACTGCGATATTTCTTCATTTGTAATTGTATTTATTTGAAGTTTTTTCCTGCAGGGAGGGATCAGTTACAGCCTAATGGCACCGTGCAGCGCAGGAGCAGCTCCAGGGACAGATGTGGCCCCAGGCAAACAAAGGCAGGAACACAGATGTGCTGGTAGGGCCAGCAGCCAGAGAGGAGGGATGGGCATTTCCACAGGTCTGAATCCTGCATCAGAGCTGGGAACAGTGCTGGGCTCTCCAGGATCATTTGGGACATGCTGTTGGGAAGACACAATAGGATGTCAGCTTGCTCTGTGGGATTCGTGGATGGGCCTGGCTGGGCTTCCTCTCGTAAAATTCCATTTAAAATTCTCTCCTGAGCTGTGGGATGTGCATTTGTGTTCAGGGTGAAACCCAGCAGAGCTTGTGCTGCTTCAGGTGACAGAGCTGGGACCCTTTGCCAGGGTGTGGGGTGATGTGAGAGCTCCTGGGTTTGTGCTTTGGCACCTTCACCTCTCCCCCAGAAAAGGTGCTCTGGTTTCTTAGGAAGGGCAGGAGAAGGTTCTTGTGTGGAATGGGGCAAACCAAAGGCAGGGAAGGGGCCAAGGGCACTTGAGAGCCCTTTTCACAAGGGTCCAGAGGAGAGCTGGGACTTGCCCATGCCCTGGAGCCCACCTGGGAGCCTTTAGCAGTGCAAAAGCTGCTGGAGGCGCTGTCAGGAGCAAGAGAGGGGCTGGATGTTTAATTAATTTACATCATTTATATCATGAAGTGATTGGCCTGACAAAGGAGCAGGGAGATTGCTCCCAGTGGCTCTACTGGAGTCACTGGAGGGGAGGTGACAGTGCCATCTCCCCCAGCAGGCAGCACACAGTCCCTGAGGGAAATTCCCATCAGAGCATTCCCAGGGATGTGCAGGGCCAGGAGGGAGTGCACTCAGCAGATCACAGGAACATCTCCAGCTCTGTGTGTGTCTGATTGCCCCAGACGTGTTCCATGCTCCGCTCACCCACCCTGGAAGCATTTTCTGTGGGAGCTGTGACCCCTGGCTGGGGCTGGGATGAGGAGGAGAGAGGATATCCTGTATTTTACAGAATGCAGTGCACAGCACGTGCTGCTGCCAGGGCTGGATGAGAAGCTGCCCATCCTGGGGGCAGACTGGGATAACTCTGGCTCAAACCCACTCCCACTGGTGTTTAGGTGTGAAGAACGAGGGTGAGAGGCAGCAAGCTGATTGTGTTTTTTAGTGGAGGCATTCCAATATAAATAGCTTGGATTAATGGAGGTCTTAATAAACACTGAATTATTTTGGGATGGGGCTCGTCAGCTCTTCCCCAGAGCTTTAAAGATACCAGCACCACCACCTCCTACCCTGCAAGCATTTATTGCTGATAAAAGTCCACGTCTGCAGCAGAATAAAGCACTTTATGAAAAATACATCAGTGGGACCTTTGTTAGCAGAGGGCTGCCTCGTGTTCCTGCTGTGATAACCAGCAGGGACATTCCCCTGGGTTTTCCCTGGATGCTGCAGTGGTGACAGTTCTGGCTGTCTCTCTCCTGACCCCTCTCATAGCCTGGGCTCCCTGGGCTGCTGCTGGATCCCAGTGGGATCTGGGGGCACAGACTGGGCAGGAAAAGGCTCCGTGCACTGGGTATATGGTGGGAAAGGAGCAAAACGTGGGAGAGGGTCCTAGCAAGTTCTGGGGGGGCAAATTCACAGCTGCTGTGCTGACTGGACATTTTGGAGGGTATTTTTTTTCCCCAATGGAGACCATTTGTTCCCCTGTCCAGAGGCACCACCAGGATGCTGCTGCTGGGAGAGGAAACTTGGCTCTGGTGTGATTTCAGGGTGCCTGTGAGCACCCCAAGGAGAGCCCAGGTCCCTGTTCACTTTATAGGTCAGCACACATCACTCCTGGGGTGTTTTTTCCTTTGGGTGAGTGGTGGCAACACGGAATTCCGAGCTGGAGCAGCTGCTCCTCCTCTTTCCACCCAATTCCCCAAACCCACGACTGCAGCTCCTCACTGACCAGTCCCAGCACTCCAAATCCCATTTCCAGCCAGCAAGGGGGGGGAGGGAGTTTGCTCAGCTGAACGTTCTCTTCGCGGGTGTGATTCCCGCATAAATATCCATACATCGTCAAACCATCTCTTTTTTCTTTTTATTTTTTCCCCCTCTTTTAGCCCCTCAAACATGTGATTTTTATTTCTCCAGCTGTAAAGCCGGGCGTGCGAACGTTAAATTGCTAAATAAGCCAAACATAATTATTCAAGTACCCGCCGTGATGCGCCTCAGAAGCGCGGGACCTGAAACCCGACACAATGCGCGCGGGCAAACGCTTTTGTGGGGATTGTACTCCTGAGGGGGATGTCATTTTGACAAGAATGTATTTTCCCTCTTTTCACAGCCTGTCTCGTACTGTCTTGATGCTTTGGTGGAAGTCTCATCAACGGAGTAGAGTTGATTTTGATGGGGAATTATTCAAACCTTTCAGATCCCTCCCTGCGGACTGGTTTGCTCCGCGGGCTGATGAGGTGATACTGGTGAGGAGCTGAGGGCCTGATGTGAAATAAAAGGTTTTTTCTCTTTGCAAGGCTCGGGCTGAGCTGGTTATCTCTTGGTAATGCTATCAAATGCTCTTTTCTGCAGTCCAAGCACATCGTCTACATCTGGCCAAAATATGGCATGAAAAAAAAGATGTTTTGAACAAAAAAAACAGCCTTAATAGCAGATGGGGGAAAAGTCATTAAGACTCAATTTTCAGGGATTTTTTTGGCTTTTTTTTAATCTAAAATTGGAAAATATTTTGTTTGTTTGTGGACATATAGGAAACATTGCCTTTTTTCAGTGGACAAAACCAAAATGCTGCTCAGTATTGGTCAGAACAGAACAGATCAGATCACTTTTCTCTGTCCCACTCCTCAGTTTTGAGTTTTACACCAGGCTGAGCTTTTCCTCTGGGAATTCCAGACATTGCTGCCATTTTAAGCAGATGCAGTTATTTGCAGTGTGGATTTGCATGCCCCACATGAGGCACCCAAGCAGGGGCTCACCTGAACTGGGATTTTTTTGAGATTTTGTGCTTTGTAAAATGCCCTGTGCAGTGGTAACTCAGTGGTGCTGGTTGTGAAGTCAGTAAGATTTTAATGTGCTCTTCCTGGCAGTTAGAAAATGCCAAGAGAGCCAGCTAAGAACAAATCCCAGCTTCCTGTTCCCTTCCCACAAGTAAGTACTTGTCAGGCATTTCCAGGAGCTCCATAGGACAGAAACCAGTTTTACCTGTTTGATGACGAAAATCTCTTTGTTCTGGACAGGAGCTCCAGGGAGGAGTTTTCCCTGACCTTCTGGGGCTGACCTGCTCAGACCTGAGGTGACAGCAGTCACCTCTCTGATCTCATCCTCACATTTGCATCAGGGGCCTTTGGGGTGCAGTTTTGGGTTTTGACATTAATTGATAACTCTGCCCTGCTGCCACCAGCAATTCCTGTTCCTTTTTTTACTCTTTTTCCCTTGGTGGCTGCTGGGACCCTCATTCCCTCCTGCACAGGGTGTTGTCAAGGACTCTCATCCATCTTGATGACCTTTATCAACGTTGTGTGTTCAAACCTGAGCCCTTGGAACCATCAGGAGGCCGTGGTGATGGGAGTCTGTACCAACACATGGATAAATCCCATTTTTTTCCCTCCCCTACAACCCCAGGCTGACCACAGTGCACGGCCCAGCTGCTCTTTGTCTCTAAAGTCTGATTAAAGGGCTGGGAGAAGGCGGTTCAAGCCACATTTCCCTTTCTCTGTGTGATGATGTGAGGGTGTATTTTTGGCATTTGCTCTCCTGTACCAAGTCTGGCTCTTCCCAGCCCATTCGGTTTGAACGTCGCGTGTTGAAATCCCTCAAAGCTTCAGCTCCCTGTGTGTTCCACACTCGCTCAATCTGTTCCTATGAATTTTTAAAGGCGTTTTTAGCAGCTGATAAACAGCTGGTGACACTCTGGGAGCTGCTGTGAGGCTGCACAGAGAGCTGGGGGATGCGGGCACAGCGCCGGGGCACGGGGATGGTGTGGCAGCACATTTCTCTCTCTCTCTCAGGATTTTTCATAGAGGTGCACAGAGAGAAAGAAGGAGAAAACAATTTCTATTTCTGCTCCTTGCTTTTCCCATGTGGAACGTGTTTGGAGAATTGTTTACCTGGGGTGATTGCTTGGTTGGATTCTGGTGAGGATTGTTTGAGCCTGGTGGCCAATCCAACCCACCTGTGGCTGGACTCTCAGGGTCACGAGTTGTGGGTTAGTTAGATTTGGGAGTTACAAAAGTAGGTTTGTAGCTTTAGTATCTCCTTTAAATAGTAAATTAATGTATTATAGCATAGTTATAATAAAGAAATCATTCAGCTTTCTGAGCTGGAGTCAGACATCAGCATTCCTTCCCACCAGGTTCACCTGCATTTACAATAGGCATGGTGTTCCCTTGGGATGCCAGCACCCTCTGTGTGCTGCTCCCCTCTCCTCCCCGGTGAGGATGGGGCTCCCCAGCTGCCACTTTGCTCTCCCTGCTGTCTCCAACCATCCTGGCTCGCTGCAGGTCCTGAGCAGAGCCGAGCTCTCACTGGAGGATCCAGCTGAGGAATCTGCCTGAGCATCCTTGACAAAGCTATTTGCATTCCTTACATCACTGGCTGAAAACATCATGCCTGACTCCTCCTTTTCTTGGAGACAGACAAGATCTAATACATGATGTTTTTTTCTTTTTTTTTTTTTTTTTTTACAGCTGTGTGGATTTGTTAGGCCTGAAGGGACCCTTAGATCATCTGCTCTCACCCTCTGTGCAGTAGTGACCATGGAAATCCATCCAGCTTCCCCTTCCACCCTGTGAGCTGTGACACCACCCTGTCATTTGTGAGCTGTGACACCCTGCCAGGGGAGCCAAAGTTTTGGATGTTTTTTCAGGGCAGTTCTTTTCTGGGCCCCTTTTTTGCTGGGAGATGCATGTTTCAGTCACCCCCAGAGCAGTAAATGTGCTGTCTGCAGAGGCAGAGCAGCAACTAAATTTAAAATCCTCAGTCAAATTGAAGCACTTTGTGGGTGTATTTATCCTCTGTTACAGGATGAGAGGGAGGGAGGTGGTTTCTGGGCATCTCTGGAAAATGCCTCGTGGGTTGCTGCTCCCTCCTGCCTTCCTGCAGGTGGAAATGCATTAATTGATGCCATGGGATTAATAAAGGGAATAAATGTGGCAGTGTCAGAGGTCTCTGTCTGATGTGCCATTCTCTTTGGAAAGCCCAGACCAGGAATTTGCCTGCCCAGGGGTAGGAGACTGCTCCAGACAGAGAGTTTTGTCTGGAAACCCCTTGATGCTTCCAGTTAATCATGGATTTGGGAAATTCAGGGCTTGCTATTTTGAGAACTGAATCAGAGAGGAAGTGAGGGTTGTTTTGTGCTCGGGATATGATTGATGGAAAACCCTTTTTTTATTTCTGAAATAACATTTATTTCTGGAAGGTACTTCACCAGCGAAGCAGAATCTGTAATAAAATAAAACCCAATCCTTTTATCTCCTTCGGGGAGGGCAGGGAAGAGGAGGAGCAGCATCCAGAGCACACGGATGTCTTGGCTCTGCTGCTGCACTGCTCAGTTTTAGAGGCTTCATTTGTGTCAAACATGGAATAATTGTAAAGAGAAAAGCTCGTGGTAGTGGTTTTTTTGCCTGGTAGAGCTGTCCTTTCCCAGGTTCTCTTCCTTTTGAAACAGTGAGCAGGAATTGTGCAGTGAGGAAGAATAAAACACACAAATCAGGAGCTCTGATATTCAACACTGGCCTCTGATTATGGCTCTTCTTAGAGAATAAGAATTTAAACATTTGTAGGTTTTTTTTTTTTCCCAAAAAAATGATGCAAACTCACAGAAAAAGGTGATCTGACCTTGCCTCAGGAGTTGGGAATTTCTCCTCTCTGCTCTGAGCTGCTCCTCCCTACCCTCAGTCTTCTGAACAGCCTGGTTTAGCCCCTGCTGGCTGCCTGTTTTTCTAGGAATTGGGAATTTAACAGAGTTGTTTTCCAGGAAACCCAGAGGTGACACTTTTGAGACTGACAGGAAGGGACTGAGGTGTCCAGCTGGGTAACGCTGATGGAAGGGTCAGGCCAGCAGCAGAATCTTGGCACATCCCTCTCCTTTAGGTGCTCAGGACAGAAAATTATTGGATAGAAGCAGTCTGGTGAAAATAGATGAGGAATTTCTCCTTACTACAGCTAAAGGTTCAACCAGAGCATTCTACAGCTTTGGATGGTTTTTTTGTTTTTTTTTTTTTTTTTTTCTGTGTCAAGAGCAGTGAATCTCTGTGATGGCTTTCAATAACCTGGATAAATTGGGCATTTTTTCTGATGTGAAATCTTCCAGACCCTGTGGACAGGAGGAGGGAGCAGGGGGAATATTCTCCTGCCTGCCTCCATGAGTAGCAGCCTGCATCACTCCTTCTTTCCTTAGAGAAACTTTGGAAGGGACAATAACAGCAGCTAAATTGGCAATATTGGAGGGCTGAAGCTCATGTCAGTTATTTTCCAGACTTGCTGGATGCTTGCAGACATTCTCAGAGTGGTGCAGGAGATGGGTAAATGATTCCCTGATTGATTACATGTCTGAACGTGGCTTTGTGGGGTTTGGGAGCCTCTTCCAGCTCGGGAGGAAGGAGTGAGAGCTTAAGTCATCATCTGAACTGAAGTTTCTTGGGTTTAGAAAGGAGAAATTTGCTTCCTTGTGCCCCACACTTGGACTGTTGTGGGTCTCCATCTAGCCTCTGTTCTGGGTCAGCCTTCCCAAGGCATCAGGTCTTGTGGGTTTATGGCAAGAACAGGAGTGACTGATCCAGAGCGAGCAGGTTCTGCTCTGTGTTCCCCTCACACTCTGGGCTGTTCTGGATTTCCAGGGCTGGTCCAGCCAAGGTCCAAACCATGGGACAGGGATCTGCCAGCAGAGAGATGGGAGGCTGGAAGCTGCTGGTGAGACCTTGGTGTGCAAATCCCAGGTGGTGCCAGCCCAGGGGGGGTGTGCAGGTGGCTGGAAGGTGCTGGGAAGTGCCCAGGTGTGCAGGGAGAAGAGCAAACAGGAGCTCCAGGTGCTCCAGTGGGAGCAAATCCAGGATTCTGCAGCACCTCAGGCAGGAGGCAGCTGGATCAAATCCTCCTTGCTCTGAGGACTGCTTTTCTTTGAGCACTCCTGTCCCTGGGACTGTTCCCATCAGTGTTTGGATTGTGGGATGCCGTTATCCAGCTCAGAAATGGTGTCTCTGCCTTCCTTGAGGTGATCTTATCAAGGGTTTTTAGTTACTCATGACGCCAGGACCTTGCACTTGCAAACAATCCGGGGTGAAGCTGGAGCTCAGTAGCACCAAGAGATGTCTCAGCTTGAGGAGCAGCTCTGAGGGTCCTGGAGCAGCCCCTGGTGATGTGATGGGCCTTGGTGCTGTGTTCAAGTGTCCCCAGTGCATGGAAAATGGGCAAGGAGGCAGCTCAGACCTGGCTGGCTTTGGGGGAATTCTGTTTGTAATGATAATAAACCCCACAAGTTTACAAGGTGCTTCTCCTCCCTGGAGTCTGGGAGAGGATGAGGGCTGAGGAAATGAGCTTCATCCTGCTTTCCTGTGCTTCTCCTCCTACTGTCCTCCTTCCTGAGTGTTTCTGCTCAACGGCCCTCTGTGTTTTGAGGTGCTTGGGAAGGGGGTGCAGGCAGAGGGGAGCTCCAGCCCTCTCCTGGTTGTGTGTTCCCACAGCTCGTGGGCACGTCGAGTTCTTTTGCACCTTCCTTCTCTTCTGGGCCTTTTTCCCTCCTTTTTTTTTTTTTTAACTTAAAGCTGTGAAAGTGAAGATGTTTCATCCAGGTAGGTCTGTGCTTGTGCAGGAAGTTGGAGCAGCCCCTCCATCTGTGGAGCCAAGAGGAATTCCTGCTACGAGCCCTGACTCCGCGTAGCTGCAGGGAAGGAAACTTCAGTGGGAAAGGTCTCCCATCCCTGCAAACACAGCAGGTCCAGGTTTTGAGCAAATCAAAGCAGCAAATCCCAGGCAAATTCTAAAAGCTGCCTTTTACAGTGCACTTAGAAACCTCCTGTTTGCTTCCTGCCTCTTTCGTGTACGTTGGAATTACAGGAATTTCTTTGAGCTTAAACGAGTTTTTCTCCTGATTTGTAAAACACAGCTGGTCTCCAACGGCTTGTGATGGTTAAGCTGCTGCTGCAGGAGGGCTTTAGGAGGGACTTGGCTTCCCTGAGGCTCTCTGGGGCAGAGCTGATGCTTTGCAGGTAGGATGGGGGCAGTTAAGTAGAGCTGCAGGATGAATCCAAGGGCTCAGAGCCTGAGGGATCAATGGAAAAGCTTCAGGGCTTGGCCCACAGCAGCTCTGAGGTGTTAAGCTGCAGGTGCCTCCCTTGAAGTGGGATTTTTCCATCCAGTGGGGGATGGTGACTCCAAAACCAAACCCCTGGGTGTGGCAGGGAGGGACAAACCTGTCCTTGGTCTGTCCAAATGCAGATGGGCTGGGCATCTCCCACAGCTCTGCTGCTCTGGGACTGGAAAGGATTTAAACTTCTCTGGAGAAACCTGTGCTGGAGGCTGTGGCCCTTCCAGGAATTGGGGGTTCTGCAAAATGCAGGGAAAAAAAAAGGCTTTAAAATACTTTCCTTCGTGTTGTTTTTATACATGGCTGTATTTTTTCCTTTAGCACCTGGGATAATGATGAAGCAAATCAGGCAAGGAGAATTTTGAGCTCTCTCTCTCTCCAATAGGTAAATTACTCTTTGTGCAAGTAGATTGGTTTCATATGGATGCTTCCAATTTCTCCTGCACATGCAAAATGTTCCTAAACCTCTTTTTCTTTTTTGGTGCTCCACATGTTTTGCTCTGACCTCCCAGCTCCCTTTTGGAGCCAAGAGGAAATGGGAGCCCAAAGGTATGTGAAAATCTGTAATATTTTCTGCTTACATCCCAGGCCTTGATCAAAAGGGATTAAATTTAATGCAGATTAAAGCCAGCTTCTTGGAAGCAGGTTTGGATATCCGTGTTTTGCATCTGACTAGCTGTTTTTTTCCATCTGTTTCAACAAATCCAATCAATACTGGGGGAAAGGGGGGGGAGATGTTTTTTCAGGAGAGCCTTTCCTTGCAGCGTGCTGGGAGCCCTTGGAAGTCCCCTGGTCTGGAATTCACTTGGAATACCTCAAGGTGGAGCTGATGAAAGGGCTGGGCTGGCAACTTTCAATTTAGAGTCTGGTCATGGAGTGATAAACCCACAAAATTTGGACATGAAAGCCCATCTTGTCCCACCCCCTGCCATGAGCAGGGTCACCTTCCACTAGTCCAGGTTGCCCCAAGCCTCCTTCAGCAATTCCAGGGATGGGGCAGCCACAGCTTTTCTGGGTGACCTGTGCCAGTCCAGGGCACAATTTCAGGAGTGAGGACAGCCCAGGTGACAGCTGTGAGCAGAGCCACGCTCCTGCCTCACCTTCTACCACCAGGAATTGATGTGAGCTGCTCCTTTTTGTGCTCTGCCTCAGCAGTTTTTTACTTTGGGTGCCTCTTGACAGGGGCTTTTCCCTGGAGAAGTTTGTTAGAATGGCTCTTTTTGAGTCACAGGATAAGGGTTTTGCTTGAGTGCCTGACTTTGGGCACCCTGAGTTCTGGGCTGGGGTCAGAGAAGGTCCTGGAGCCCTTTAGCACGAGGAGGGGATGAGGTTGTAGTTGTGGAGCAGCTGACCCACAATTTGGGGAGGAAACTGAATTAAATCTGGCTTAATTCAAACGTTTAGCAGGAGCAGCTGATTTCTGGACAAGGTTTAGCCTTAGCCCTGTGGCATAACACAAATCTTGGGGCCATTTTTGGGGTTGTCTGTTCATCCTATCCTTTTGCATCAGTGCTGTGGGGTCAGGAGTTGTCTGCAGGACCCTTTCCCCTCAATATTCCTGGTTGTTACATCCATGGAAAGCACAGATAGGATAATTATGGATATGATCATTATAACCACCCTGCTTAGCATGGGGTGAGCTCTGAGCCTTTTCTAGGCTCTCCAAAGCCTGCAGAGATCCATCCAGAGCATCATGGCCAGGGTTTGGACCACCTGGAAGCACGGAGGCACGATGAATTCTGCTCTGAGTAGCTGGAATGATGCTGCTGGTGTTCCCTCCCCCGTGCTCCCACACCTGGGCACGAGGTGTCCTTGTGGCAGCTCAGGGTTTGCACACCGCCTGTGTAAACCCATTTACCAGCATTTGAAGCTGTTTGGTGGTTTTAAGGATTTTTTTTTTTTTTTTGCCTTTTTCCCCCCTTCCTGCCCCTCTTTCCGGGCCAAGTGCCCAGCACAGCTTGGTGGCTTTCAGCAGGGACTCGGCGAGGTCGGAGCTGTCAGCGCCCACGTCCTGCCACGTGTTTCACACCTTCCCACGCTCCAGCTCCCTCCTCTGCTGCTCAGCACTAGGCATCCTTCCAGGTTCATTAGGGAACCGCTAATTAGGGGCAGAGGAAGGAGCTGGACAGAGCAGAGGGGCTGTGTTGGGGTGTGGAGTGAGAAGCTCTGCCTGGCGCTCACCTGAGCGTCTGCTCCAGGCACCTGAGCCAAGCTGCAAGCCAAGCCAGTTTGTTTGTGGATTTCCCTCTTCTATTTTGCAGGGAAAAGCCCAGTTCCCCTGCCTCATTACCTTCCTTTCCCAAAGGACAAGCTCCTTTTGTAACCATCACAAAGCCATGCAAACGAGCCCTCTCCAGTCACACGCCGGATTTTTTTTCTTAAGGGGCAATTTTGTAATATCTTTAATCCGGAGGGAGCACACCCAGCACCCGTGGGTGCTGCTGAGCTCTCCCCAAGGGCTGAGCTCCCACTATTCCAGAGCCATCAAATCAATCTCTGTGCTCTGTTCAGCTGGAGGCTCTTTCCCAGCTCATCTCTCTTGGCTTTGGTGTTGGCTCTCTTTAGAAACCGCTGGGTTTCCCCCCCTGAGGCTTTTAAAGTCCCATCAAAGGCAGCTCCTCGCTCCAGTCGCTGCTATCACATAGAGATAATAAAAGTCCTGAACGAGGCAGTGGCTCAGCAGCCGTGGTGGAGGAGAGAGCCCATTAAGGAGCAGAATAACTCTTTATTGCTGTTGTTAGAGGAACTCGGCAGCACAAAGCAGGCACTGGAGTTTCAGGGCATTAATTCCTGCGTTTGGAGCTGTGTGGGGAGTGGTTTGTGGCTCTTTCTCCTTTGCCTCTTCTCTTCTTGCCTTTGGATCTTCTCTGTGTCCTGGGAGAGTGAGGGACCTGCCCTGCCAGGGGTGTTTGCTGTGGGGAGGGGACAGAGGAGCACAGACACCTCTGACACGCGGAATCGGGGTTTAGGGACAAAGCCAAAGATGTGTGACAGTGTTCCCTTCCTTCCTCAGCTGGTCTGTGACAGCAAAAGACAAATTGGTGTCTTAAATATGGGAGATGGGGAGTGTGCATCTGGGTAACTTATGATGGTGTGACAGAGTGCAGAGATTTTCTAGCAGTAGCCATAAATCCACCCGAATTGTTCTTTTCTCCTCCTTGTAAGGGAACAGTGATGGTTTCGCAGTGACTGCTCACTCTTGAAAGGCTTCATGATTTTAGACATGATGCCAGCCCCAAAGAGCCCAAAATAATCCTGTTAAAATCCTACATGAGTCCTGTTCCCACTGGAAAGCAGCAGTGGCTTTGCCCAGTGATTTAATATTTGCATCCCCAGCACATAATGTGGCCAAATCACGGGTTTAATGCAAAATAGGGATGGTTTAATAACGTTGTTTCTAAAAACCCATTCAAACACATGGTGTGGTTTAAAGCAGCACTTTCCAGCTAATGGGCTTCACCACCCTGTGGGGCTGGGGAAAAGGAGGAGCTGCCAGAGCTCTGGGACCAGCAATAAAGCAAATGGAAGTGGCAGTGAAGGATACTTGGTGTTTGTTGGAGGAGGGAAGTGGCTTTGCCATGCCCAGACTTCCCCATCTCTTGCGTGGTCCTTGCAGTGAATACAGGGACAGAAGCCTGGACGTACCATCACAGGAAAACTTCCCTGGCTTTGATTTGAAATCCTTATCGAGCATGTATCAGCCCAAATCCGCTCAGCTGGCTCCTCTCCAGAAGCTGGATGCCAGCAAACACCACGCCTGGCATGAGTGGGAATGGGAGGAGAAGCTGTGGCACCCCTGGGCAGGCGAAGTGGAGCCACTGGGGAAATCACCCAGGCAGGCACTGGAAAGGCTCAAACCCATTGTCCAAATCAGTTATTACTGAGCAGCCTCATCCTCAGCAGGCAGCTGGGTGGATGTGGTCTGCTTTGAGGGGATGGGTGTAGGAAAATCCATCTGACTGGATCCTTTCATGGGGCTGTGCCCACCCTTGGCATCCCAGGAAAACATCACACCGTGGCTGATTTCCTCAGGGCTGATGCTCTTCTCAGCTTGCATCAGGAGATGGTGAATTAAGGAATTCCCCAGTAAATTCCTGGGATGCAGCAGCAGCAGTCCTGGCTGCTCTGTGTCCAGGGAAAAGGGCTGGCTTGGGGTTAATGCCTCAGGTTTAGCTTTTATATTTTCAGATTCTGTGTTGCTTTAGTGTGTAATTCTGAGCTTCATATGAGGAGATGGTGAGCTCTCTGCACAGAGCAGGGAGACAAAACAATTCCTGCTCCAGCTGGGGACCAAGGACAAATGATCCAAATCTCAGGCCCAAGAGCACAAACAACGTGGAATGAAGAGAGAAAAACAAGAAAAAAAGCCCAAGAAAAACTTCATGGGCTAAAGCTGGAACTGGACAATGAACTCCAATATGCAAATGGAGCAGAACTGATCACAGTGAGAGCCCCGTGAGCAGTTGTGCATTTTGTGACCATTTTGGTTCATCTTGGGTGTAGCCCTGGCTGGGCTCTTGTGCTGCCCAAGGTGGATCCATTGAGGCCTTTTAATAAATCCCTGCTTTATTCTTGAACTCCACCTTGCCTCTATTCTGGGTCAGCCTTCCCAAGGCATCAGGTCTTGCAGGTTTATGGCCCAGGCAAGAACACAAATGACTGATCCCACAAAGTGCAGAACTCGGTGCCTTTTTAAGCCTGAAGTCACATGCAGGGCCCTCATGCCTCACTTTGTGGTGCAGTTGTTTTGCAGCAATGATCTCTCTGGTCAGCAAATGCTCAGCTGGGTGGTAGGATTGAACTCATGCCCATAAATACAAGGCACACTGGAATTTTTCAGGAATGTGAAGGGCATCCCTCACTTGTCATGGCAAAACCACCAGAAATTTCCCCTTTGCAGGTCACTGGTAGAGAAAAGTGTCTGTGCATCACCTGTGTTTGGTACCTTTATATTCCTATTTATATTCCTGCCATCTTATTGTCACTGGGATGTTATATATAGCTTTTATGGTAATTTTGTGTGCTGAATGCAGTTTCCAGGGAGGAAATTGCATTGAGAAATGGGTGAAGAAGTAATAATAATAGCAATAATCTGCATAAGCCCCTGTTGTTAAAACCCACAGCCCTACATCTCCTGGAAGAAAAATGCACAGATAAGAGAACAGTTTTCCAAACATCATCTTCAAATGACTTGGAGGGTGACTTTTGGCAAGGGCTGGAGTGGCAGGACAAGGGGAGATGGCTTTAAACTGACAGAGATTTGGGTTAGATGGATATTGGGAAGGAATTCTTGGCTGTGAGGGTGGTGAGGCCTTGGCAAAGTTGCTTAGAGAAGCTGTGGCTGCCCCATCCCTGAAGTGTTCAGGGGCAGGTTGGAATATCTGTTTTAGGTGTTTTGGTCTGTCCTGGTATTCCAGAAGCAGGGAAAAGCCTCAGCTGGGATCAGGGACCCTCCTGCTGCCGTGTGGGTGTGGAACAGATCCTGACCTAACAGCAGAGGCAGAAGTCAGGCCTGGCTTTGCCTGCAAATAAGAAGCTGTTTTACAGGGGAAAATAACACACGGTTTAGCAAGCACTGAAGGGCTGAGTTACTTTTAAGAATGTTGTTTAATCCTGTTGAAATTGAGAGGATTCCTTATCCTTAAACTCTTCCCTGGCTGGGGGATGGGATCTGTGAGGAGCTGGCCTTGCACTTGGCTTGTCTTGCTCTTAGGAGATGTAGTTGGGAAAAATCTTCCTGATATTGGGACAGTCCCTCCAGAGATGCTTCAAGGAGGTTTTTTGTGTCTGAACCCTCACACTGGGTGGCTTGGCTTTCTCACCTGAGTGTGGATTTGGGATCTGTGGATTTGGGATCCTCATTTGGCTGTGCTGGCTCCTCACTTTCTCACCTGAGTGTGGATTTGGGATCAGTGGATTTGGGATCCTCACTCGGCTGTGCTGGCTCCTCACTTTCTCACCTGAGTGTGGATTTGGGATCAGTGGATTTGGGATCCTCACTGGGCTGTGCTGGCTTCTCACTGGAACCCGTGCCCAGGCTTTGATGTGTCAGGATGAGCAGAGCTTGGGGCTGTTCAGCAAAGAACAAAGGGAACCTTGGTGAGGAGAACAGGGAGTTTTTCTCTTAAATTTCCCTGGAAGTCAAACCCCGCGGTGGCACTGTCTGATTCATAAACTGGATTTTTACTTCAGAAGGCTAAAAATAGAGCATGGAAGACTCATTCAGTCAGTCTGGGACTTCCCTGGTACTATTTTAAGCTCCCTGGAGCAGGGCTGGGGGTGCCAGTGGAATTTCCAGTCTCAGTGCTCTGTCTGGGCTGGGTGTTCCAGGTACCACTCGTGGTGTTTTGTGCCCTGATGAGCCCTGGAGCCTTTCAGGGGTGTGCTGTTCCCTGTTTTCCACGTGGAAATCACCCACTAAACACCAAACTGTGGCAGTTTTTTTGGTTGCTGCCCTGGCTTTGGCTCCACATGTGGGTCACCAGCAGCTGACAGCCAGGCTGGAATTCATGGCACGTGAAAAATGGGAGGGATGAGGGTTGCAAAAGTGTGGAGGAAAAGGATGGTCTGAGCTGAGGCTCTCATTGGTGTCCTGGGATAAAAATGTGGAAGGCACAGAGGCTCATCCCAGGAGGAAATCCAGGGATGTAGTCCCAGGGGAGCATCCCAAAGTAAAATTCCTGAATAAAGGGGCCTGAGGGGTCCCTGTGGCTGGGTTGGGTGCAGGGCAGCTCCAGGCAGCAGCAGCCCCCAGGGGTTGGGTTTGTACACCTGGAGCCCACTCAAGAAGCCCTTTATCCATGTCCCATCCCAGGAGGGATGGGAAACCAGTCCAACAATAACAGATTTGTTTTTATCACTCCAGCTTTGAAACGGTGAATGTGAGCAAGGGTAAAACACAGCTTAAATCTACCTCAAACCCATGCTTTGTTCCTCTTCATTGAAAATTCCCCATAGCAATTAAAACTTCCATCAAAAATGGGAGTTCTTCTGAAAAAAATGGTGGTTTTATTGCTTCTGATTGCAATGCTGATGAGAATATTTTGGTGTTGAATCACTCCTGGCTGTTTTCTGCCAGAAAAGGGCGATGGTCTGCACTCACCTCTGACAAACTGATGATGCATCTTTATTGAATTGCAAGAAGTCAGAGCTGTTCAGTCTTGGCAGGTTCGCCTCAATAAGATCATTTTGTGTGAGGAGAGACACGAAAGGAGTTGTAATCCTTTTGTAATAAAACACAAATCACGAGGGTTTTCTCAATGCTTCTTAGTGTTGCATAAAACCTGTCAGGGCAGGTCTGGGCTCATTAAATGAGTGTGGGGATGGAATTTCCTCGGATGAAGCTGTTCAAGAATATCTTGAGGGTTAAATGTCTTTTGTGCTCAGTGGTGCAACCTAAGGCAGGGTTTGCACTGGCAGTGTCCTCCCAGCCCTGATGGTGACACTGTGACACTGAGGGGGGGACTGGAGCTCATCCATTCCAGTGGGGTCCAGCTCCAAGCACCAGGCTGGGGGTCCCTGGGCTCCCACCAAACCTTCCTGTGTCCTCAGTAAGCACACCAGCCTCTTTTTCTCTCATTTCCAGGTGATCTCTGCAGTATCCAGGCTCTCCTTCCACAGTATTGCTCAAACCAAAGGAATTAGGTAAGATCCTTTCCATATGATGCTTTAAAATAACGTCTCTCTCTCTCCCTCTCCATATTCCTTGTATTTAATCATGAGACCCTTTAGAAGCTGCACATAATGGGGTTAAACAGACACCAAGGGTGGGTAGGTAGGAATAGTTTCAGATGAAATAAGTGAAAATATGAGGAATTGCGTGCACTCTTTGTGCTGGGGAGCGCAGCAGGGTGAGCTTTGGTGTCTCTAGCTGGAGGTTCTGCTCAACTCCACGAGGGATCCCAGGAAAGCCAGCAAAGCCCAGGAGCTGTCATCACCCCACTGTCCCCACTGTCCCCTGTCCTTGTGCAGGACAGCCCAGGGACCTTTCTGCCCTTAACGACTGGGAAATGTCCCCCTGGTGAGGCTGCAGGAGTGCCCTGGCACCCGGGCTGTGCTGCCTGCTCCTCCTCTGAGGGAGCAGTGGAGAAGGAATTAAAAGCAGCAGACAGCCCCTATTAAGCAGAGCTGTTATCCTGCTCTTTGTTCAGCTCCCTGCAAAATTGCTCTGCAATTGCTTTCCTTGTTAGAGTGCATTTGTATTATTAATCTGGGAACATCTCATTAGGACCATGGCTATAACAGGGATGAGTTTGCAGCCTAAATTACCTTTCCTCGTTTTTTTTTTTTTTGGGGGGGAGGGAGTGTGTGTGTTTTCACCCCCCAGCTACAGAACACATTTGATTTTCTCCACAGCTTGTGTCCTGCTGCTCTTCTGGGTGGGGATCTGTTGTGCATCCCAAGGATACACAGCCAGGATGAAGGGATGGACGGGATCCCTGCCCCACTCCCAGCCCTGCCACCCACCCCCAGCACCCCCTGCCACGATTCCCACTGTTGGAACATATTTTCCCTGCCTTGTCTGCGCTGAGATTGCTGGAGGGGAACAGCTTTTCACGTGTAAAACCAGCTCAGAGCCTCCCCATCTGTTAAACACAGATCCCAGCAGGGCTGGGGGGAGAGGCAGGACCGAGGGTTTGAGGGAGAAAGAAGTGCTGTGAGTTCAGGACTGTTTGTTGTGATGATAGCCCTGAGTCCGGGAGGAGCCTGCAGTGATTTTTGTTTGGAGGGAAAAGAACATCCAAGGGCTTTGGAGGCCGGGAGCAGTGGGGGATTCACAAACTGCAGTGCCTTGGCAAGGGCTGGGTTTGGGTCTTGGGGCATCACTGGGAGGGTTCCAGGTGTCACCCCTGGCAAAGCCCTTCCCAAGGCAGGGAGGGAGGTGCTGGATGCAGCTCAGAGGATGAAGGAGCTGCCATCCCCTGGGAAGGCTGTGGCTGAGCCCCTGATGGTTGTGCTGAGGGCTGGGCATAGCTGGGATGCAGAGACAAGGGAGGCTTTGCTATTCTGGTGGGTATGTGGCTTTTTCTCGTTCATTTTACAACTGGCATTTACAGTTCCCACTAAAATCCTTTATCTTGGAAGCCTTTGGCACCATAATTACACAAGAATAGCACAGAGCTTAGTGAGCTTTGCTTCTAACCCTGTTTTCCTGTGTATTAACCCTGTTTCTCCTCCAGCTCTGCAGGAATGGAAAATGCTGTCACTCCTTTAGCTGGAAAACAGAACAGACTAGAAATGAATTCTATAATTCCAGGAAAATACCCTCCTGGGAGTGTTCCCTCCCATCTCACTGTCCCCTGCAGCCACAGAGCCATGGCTTTGTCCACTGCTGCATCTTCTTCCCTTTAAATTAGGTGATTTCTTGCTGCACCATCACAAACCCCTCAATGACAGAAACTAATCTCAAATGAATGAATCTGAATTAATCTAATCCTGTGGGAACCAGCAGCAGCTCTGGCTCCCTGAAGGGACTGCTCACATCAGCCACCACTGCCCCTCAGCTCGTTGGGTCCATCCTCCTCCCTCTCCCAGTGAAGATGCTTCCCTTGGCAGTGAGAAAAATCTTGTTGGCTTAGGCACAGTGCTTAAAACCATGGTAAATACAGTGAAATTAGGATGCTGGGTGGATTGAATGGTCTTCAGCCCCACAGCATGAACGTGGCTCTGCTCCAATCCCTATTTTAGGGTCTGAGAACCAGGATCACGCAAATTAAGAGTGAAATAAATCCCAAAGCCTGTTACTTGTCCTTGAATAAGTTTCATGGCGTGGAGAAAAATAAAAATCAATCTTGTGTGCTGTTCAGTGAAAAAAAAGAAATCACTCTTTCTGTCTTAATAATTTCTGGCTAGAGGAGCCTTGGCAGAGGAACCCTGTTTCCCAGAGTACTGCAGATAGCTATCAGGGCAGCTCTGTGGAGATGACAGAGTGTTTCTTCCAAGAAACAAGCAGCAAAAACAGGGCAAAAACTCGATCCTGAATGCAGTGTTTTATTTGCAATGTGCCTAATGTGCAGCAGCTGTAGCTACAGCCCTGCTGTGACCATCCTCTGCCTGCCTTGTCCCCATCCCAGGGCTGCTTCCACAAATCCTGCAGGAAGCAGGCTCTGTGCTGATGGGATGGGAACTTTTTGCTGAGGTTTTGATCCCTCTGTTGTCCCAAAGGGTTGTACACAGGGATAAAGAGCAGACCCTCCTGGCTCAGGAGAGGAGATTTATTTGTTATTGGTTCTCATCCTTCCCTCCATCTCTGGAGGACTGTCAGCACTTCCAGGGAGAAGTTCCACTGTGCTCCATCCCTGAACAAGGAGCCTTTATTATCCAGCTAGGATTTTCCACTGCAGCCCTAATTCCATTACCCCATTCCCACGCTGACTGGCACTTCCCAGCCAGCCTGGAGGATTCTGTAGCAGTGTGCTTTTTGCACAGGGATGTCATGCAAAGCTTCTCCTGGGCTTTGGAGCAAGACTTTTCATTCCCTTCCCGAGTTTTCATTCCCTTCCCGAGTTTTCATTCCAAGTTTTCTTGAGCAAACTCAGCTCTCTGGAGGACAACAAGGCTTCTTGTTGCAGGTCCCAATAAAGCAGGATTATAATTATTTTCTTAAAGCTTTTTTTTCCCTGTTTTCCCTTAAGACTTTCCTGCCAGAGCCATGACTGTTCCCTGCTGCCTGTGGCATATCCTGGCGTCCTTGGGCTCCGTCATCCACCTCGTGCTCTGGGGGCTGAAAGTGAGCTCTGAGCAGAGGAGGGGGCATGTGTTTATTCATCTCCCTGAGATCTGTGTTTTTCCTGGAAGCAGAGTTCTGCAAGCAAAGCAGGAGGTTCAGGAATATTGGCTCGTGCTGCCTGCATGCATTTTTAATGTGTGCACAGCAAAGCCCAGCCGAGAACGGGAAGGGGTTTGCATCTTCAGAGGCCTTTATGGAGGCCCTAAATCTGAGTGAATCCTTTCTGTATGAGCTGAACCTCTCAGTGACTGTCCTCAGAAGGCACCACACTTAATAAAAGACAGTTAGAAACATTTGCAGATGGGCAGGAGGGTGAATCCTGGTTGTCAGAGGAGGTTTTCTCTCACAGGAGCAGTGGTGATGCTTTGGCTGGGCCGTGGAGGGAAGGACACAGGGATGAATTTTCCCCCTCTTGGGGCCAAGGCAGGACCCCTTTGTGTGAGTTGGAAGACAGTGACCAGTCCAGATCCAGTGGGAGGGGCTGTCAGGGCTGGGTTGCCCATGGGCACCCTGTGGAGTGGCCATCTTGGCCATCCTGTCTCTGGTTTTTTGGAACAGGTTGCCCAGAAGTGAATGCTCCATCCCTGGAAGTGTTCCAGGCCAGGCTGGATGGGGCTCTGAGCAACCTGGGAGAGTGGAAGCTGGATTAGGGAGATTGGAATGAGAAGATCCTTATGGTCCCTTCCAAACCATTCCAGGAGTGTTTGACTTTTCCCATCTCCACAGTGCAGACAGAGAGGGGAGAGGAGAAAAGCTCAGCACTGGGATTAGCCCAGGCCAGAGCCACCTCCAGGCAGCCAGGTGAGTACCAGCATCCTGCCTGCAGTGAGGATTGACCCAGAGGAGGGTCCCCTGCCTGCTGCCAGCCTCATCCCTGCCCCCCCTTGCCCAGGTAAAGCATCAAACGGGCTGAAATGAGGATTCAGCATTGTCAGCCCTGGAGTTTCTGCACTTAACAGCTTGCCAATAATATCAGGATGTGTGTGGGGGGAAAGGGAGGAGGGATGGGAAGGGAGAGGCAGAGCAGCATTCCTGGCAGGAGGTGCCCAGGCAGGGGAGGAGCAGGGGGCACAGGGAGCTGGACCTGCAGCCCCTGCCCTGCACAGCTTGGCTGTCTGTGATCCCAGCGTGTGCCACTGGGTGATCAGGAACTTCCTCGGTGATTCAGCCTCCAGTTTGAAATGAAACCTGGAGTTTTGTCCAGGTTTCATGACTTGAATCCCTTTCCCCATCTGACTGAGCTCCACTGTGGTGTGGGGTGACCCTGCTGCTTGCAGTGGGGCTGACCCTGTAAAAAGGGCTTTGTGACCCTGATGTCTTGAGAAGGCTGAGCTAGAACAGAGGCTGAGCAGAGCTAAAGAATAAAGTAGGGATTTATTAGGAGGCCTCAATGGATCCACCTTGGGCAGCACAAGAGCCCAGCCAGGGCTACACCCCAGATGAACCAAAATGGTCACAAAATGCTCAACCGCTCACGGGGGCTCTCACTTTGATAAGTTCTGCTCCATTTGCATACTGGAGTTAATTATCCAATTACAGTTTTAGCCCATGAAGTCCCATCCTTCTTGTCTTCTCTCTTCATTCCATGTTGTTTGTGCTCTTGGGCCTGAGATTTGGATCATTTGTCCTTGGTGCCCAGCTGGAGGAGGAATTGTTTTGTCTCCCTGCTCTGGGCAGAGAGCTCACCGTCCCCTCATATGAAGCTCAGAATTAAACACTAAAGCAACACAGAATCTGAAAAATAGAAAAGCAAAAACTTATGGCATCAATCCCACCAGCAAGCCCCACTTCTTGCAGATGTGGTGGCACAAGCTGGAGCTGATCAGGATGTTCCCCTCGCTGTCCTGAAGGAGAGAAGGGAGATAGGGGAAGATCTTTCATGGCATTTGCAAGGATTCTCCAGCTGCTGGAGGCTTCCTGCAGATCAGATTTGGTCTCTGCTCCCCCTGCCCCTGGGGATGGGAGGCAGATCCAGCTGGGTGTGAAAATGGCAAGCAATTAAAGCCACTAGCAATTAAGTCCTCGAGTGTCTTCTGATGAGGAGGTTGTTAGGGCACCTCTTCTCCTGGAGGTTGGTTTTACAAGGCGTGTTTTATTCCCTGCCAACGGCTCTCTGGAATTGCACTCTGCCCATTATTCCTTTACTGCCGTTGTGTTTTCCTTGTACACACTTTAAGTGTTGCTGTAAAATGGATGGAGAAGGCTGTGGGAGGATCTGTGTCTGGAAATAGGTGCAGCTGCTGTTTTTGCAGAGCTCTCCTGGAACTGGGACCAGTCTTGGAACTGGTCACCAGCACAAACTCAGAGAAGCTCAGCACAAACCCCACAAGCAGGAGCTCAGGTGGAGATTGTTTCTTGTTTCACCAAACTTTTAGGAGTCACCATAAAGCTCCTCCATTTGTTGATAAGCAGAATCCTTGGCTGAAAAGCAGCTCCTTTCCCACTATTAAAAAAAAACATTCTTAACAGATTTTTTTTTTTTTTTGCAAGTTTGTATCCTCACAGAGGGCCTGAAAAAAAATATCCTTGACATGTTTTCCTGCACGGCTGCTTTGTAGGCTGGGGGGATGCTGAGGTCACCCCACAAGCATCTGCTCACAAAGCAAAGGCAGCTTCTCTGCCCCCCTCCCCAGCAGCAGCTTTGCTGAATGAACACAGCTCTGATGAGCTCAGCTCTGCTGCCTGGGCTCAGCTGGGGCTTGCTGGGCTTTGGGGTCACCTGCTGTGTCACTGGTGCTTCCCTCAGGCTCCTCCTGTGTCACTGCCCACCCTGTGGGACCTTTCCAGCACCTCTGATTGTCTTCCCAAAATGCAGCTGGTGCTCCAAGGATGCTCCAAGGATGGAGAAGGGCTCCAGGCTGAGCTGGTCTAAAATAGGGGACCTGGGAGGTTCCCAGCACTGGGGGATGGGGACACTGCCATGGGCTGTGCCTGGAGAGGGGCACGTGGATGCTCTGGGACAGCCCAGGTCTCTCTGCACCTCACTGGGGAAGGGATTCCTGGTGGCCCTCAGGATGGGCTGTTTGGAGCTGGTTTTGCTGCACAGTTGGGCCCCTCTTGGCTGGGATGTGCTGGTGCTGGAATCAGGCAGAAAGGTCCATTTTGGTAATTATTTATTTTTATTGGCACACGTTTCATAGGATGGCAGCTGCTCAGGTACAGCAGAAAAACCCAGAGTGCTGAAAGATCTCCTTGTACTGCTTTGCTGCAAGTGAAAAATGGGGATTTTGGGATTTGTGTTTTCACCAGGTGTTTTCCAGTGTGAGGCAGTGGATGTTGTTGGATGGGATGCATCCCAGGTCTTTACTGGGTCAGTCATTCCTGAGTGGTTGGTTGTGCTGTTACCCTACAGGGTTTGGGTCTTTTGCTTTTTTCCATTTCTTTTCAAGAAAGACATTTCTAGATTCCCCTTTTGATTTTATCCATCTGTTCTCATCGTGTGGAGCTGAAGTGAGGAGAAAAATCATCTCTCTTGAGCGAGGCATTGGTACACGAGGGGTTTTTAAAAATGCGATAATGTGTTGAAACATAAAATGATACGAGCTGTTATTTTCTTGTCTTCTCATCTCCAGCAATGCTCAGTTCAGACTGGAGCTGAGGATAAAGCAGGGCCTGCAGCTCACCCTTGGGTGCTGACACTGCGCCGAGTGCTCTCCTGCAAAATCATCTTCATCATCATCTTTGTGTTAGCTGGTGATGCAACTCGCCCTTTCCCTGCTGAATTTCCATCAGAATTAATCTTTCAAGAATTTCTGCGAGTTCCAGATCACAAATAAAAGCAAACTGTAATTTTTCAGAGGACGTGTCAAAAATTTGGCGCCCCGTGAGGTGCTTCTTTCCAGAGATGAGTAATGTAACAGAAAAGTGTGATTTTAATTAAATTCAGCAGCTTTCGGTATGCTCTGATGGGTCTTGTTCTGCACTGGGAGAATTGATTCTATTCTGCTTGATATAAATGGATTTTGGGGGCATTAATAGGGTGGTTTTACCTCGCAGCACTTGACCAAGATCATTGCCTGATGCTGTCTCACAGATGGGAATCTTGGAGGTGCTGCCTGGGTGGAGGGCAGGGCTGCAGAGGCAGCTCCAGGTCACCCTTGGCTGGTGCCTGGTCAGCTCACAGCCACCTCTTGGTGAATTAATGCTGCTTTAATCTGCCTAATTCCAGGAAGCCAATCAGGGAAGCATTTTCAGTGGTGTGTAAAAGTCTTGGAAAAATACCTGCTTTTCTTTGGGCAGCTCCAGGAGTGCTCAGGGTGGCGGGCCCAGGGTTCCAGAGCTGACAGGAATGGGGTGATCCCCAGTGACTCGTCCTCCTGGAGAAAAAGAGGAGGAAAAAAAGAAAAGGGGAAGGTTGGAGCTGCCAAAATGATGTGCTGGGAACAACCAAAGTCTGAAATTTTGGGATTAAACCTCAGCAGTGGGACAGAAGGACTTTCCTGGAAGCATGGGAGCTTGTGGGACTGAGAACCCCACTCCCAAACTCCCATGGAAACACAGCCCGAAGCCTAAAATGTTGCTGAAATCAGTGTCCTGTGGGATTTCTGTGCATTGCCATGATTGCTTCCTTCAAAACAGGGGTGTCAGGGGGGCTGTACACCCCACCAGAGGAGCTGGAAATCCTGCAGGGTGTAATTTCAGACTGTAGGCTCCACACCATGGAAATATTTTTCTGCCAGGTGGATTCAGCACAGCCCCATCCATCCCAGCAGAGCTGCAGAAGCTCCTTTGCACCAGCTTGGGGCTCTGGTCCTTCCCATTAGGGAAGAAATCCCTCGCAGAAGGGACAGCAGATGGGAGCAGCTCAGGTTTCCCGGGTGCCACACACTCCACCTGCTCTTTAAAACACTCAAGTGTTATCCCTGGACTTAGGAAAACAGGGGGAGATTATCCTGCTGGGGCTGGGAGGGTGGAAACCCCCTCCAGAAAGGATAAATCACCTCCTTTACACTCCTCGGGGTGTTTGCACAGTCAGGAAAACTTCCTTGCAGATCTGTGTGACAAACCTCAAGTGGGAACAGCTCCTTGGGATGGAGTGCCCTGAGTGGGAGATTTCCTCCCTCTCTTCTTCTTACCAAGCTTGCTGTTCCCAGGGCTGGTGTTTGACCCCAAGAAATCAGAGTGGAGTGTGGAAAAATGGTAAATAAACCATGCTGGGTCCTCCTTGCTGCGTCCCACACGGATTTGAGGCCAAGGTGCTGCTGTACAAAATGAGCAGACTGAAGCTGCCTCATCCCTGACCCTCTGCTCTCTGCAGAGGTGAAGAGCTGCCTTCAATTGCTAGGACAAGGCAGCCAGATGCTGAAATATGCTCATAAATAAATAACCCCTCCTGTTTATTGCTGTTAGAATTGCAGCCTACCTGGCTCTTCCCGTTAAATAATTCAGAGGAAAGAGCAGCCAGGCAGTGCTGAGAGATTCCCTGTGCAGGGATGGATGGTGAGAATGTGGTGTGGGAGGGATCATGGGGCAACCTGAGAGCAAGGGAGGCTTTTCTTGCATGAGGTGCCTCGTGAAATATTAATTGATTGTCCCCGTGGGTGATGTGCTGTGGCTGTGGCTGGCTCTGCCTGTGTCCCATCTGTAGGGAGCTCTGTGAGAGCCACAAAGTGACCAAAATGTTTTGTAAGATCAAGGGGGTGCTTTGCATCAACATCTGCTGCAAGTCCTGCCCTCCAGAGGAGCAGCTCACTGCAAACTCCAGAACAAATTGCTTGGTCTTTTCTTCCCTTTTCAGCTCTAAACAAACACATCAGATCGATCCCACTTCCCTTCCCTCCTTTGATGTCTGGAAGTGATGCTGTGCAGTGCTCTGGGGTTTGTCTGTGCAGGAGTCTACTTTGGGAGCTTTATTATCTCTTAAGAGCCTGTTCCAGCACCGTTTGATGGCACTGGGGGCTTTTGCTTTTCATCTGAGTGGGGTGAGGCTCACAGCAGCCCTGGCACAGGCTGGGAGGATGAATGGCTCAGCAGGTGGTTTTGCATGGTGGTGGAGTGAAAAAAGCTGGTGCTTAGCTCAAGATATGAAATAAGAGACGTTTTCAAATTAATTTTAATAAACTGGGATCTCTGCAGACCTGCTGGGTTTCAGTGGACTCAAAGCATTCCCAGCTCTACTGTGCTCCTACATAAGAAGTTGCAATGTGCCTGGAGGTCTTTGACAATTTCCCAGGGAATCCAGAGCTTTTAGATCTTTTGACTGACAACATTTTTACTCATTTTACCAAAAAAGACGACACAGAGATTGGTCCCAAAGCAGGTGTTTGCTGTTGGAGAGCTCATGGCTGGGGAAGGTGCAGCACCTTCACCCACCTGGTTGGAGATGCTGCTCCCTGCATGGCTGGGGCCAAGGGCAGAATATGTGGGAAGGTTCTCAGTGAAAACCCTGTGCTGGTGAGAAATACAGCCTTTAAAGTTCTCCTAGTTGGCTTTTCTTTGTGTTGCCTTGATGGGGATCTGGTGGGGTGGGAGTGAGAGCAGAGCTCTCCTCCCCCAGTCTGTCCCTACCACATCAAACCTGTTTTTTCAGCCAGCTCAGGTGTGTTAAGTGACAAAAAAAAAGAACCTAAATGGATGTATAAGGAAGCTTAAGTCAAAATTAGGGAGATATTTCAAATAGTGGCTGTTGGTAGAGCTAAATTAAATTGTGTTGCTGCATTTAGAACTCCTGGGGAAGAACAAGGGATGAACAAAGGAAAAACCCAAGGCTTTGTCCAAAAAGCTGCCCTTCAGCTCCAGATTTTGGATGGTCCATTTAGTAATCCTCACCCTGGTGTGACTTCTCCCTCTAATTGCGTTCTGGGAGTCCTTACTTAGCCATTAGCTGCCACTGCAGGGACACAGGTTATTAATTCCTCCCCTGCCCTGACTTTCACTCTGGGTGTTCACCAGTGGTCAAGGTGAAGCTGGGAGGGCCAGGGGAGCTGCATCCCCATGAAACTCTGATTAGAAAATACTTTTCTCCCTTTTCTGCCTCCTTGTCTTACATGGGGGGGTTGTATCACAGGAGCCAATTACACCTCAAGCCCAGATTTATGGCTGGGGATGTGACCATGTGATTTTAATATTCTTTATGGCTCTTTTACTCCTTTCTCTTTGGCATGGCAAGCACTGGGGAAGGAAATACTCAGAGATTAAGACCAGAAGATGCACCTAAAAGAAAAGAGGTCATGCCTTGTGGTGGATTTCTTCTTATTGTTGTTGTAACAAATGATATTTAAACAGAAGTTACCTCTGAGTTCTGCCTCCTTGCCAGAGCTTTGCATCCCTTGCCTTCCTCCCTCCCATGCTGCCATGGTTGGACACACCTTGGGTGCTCCTGGTTGCAGAGCAGGGCAGCTGTGATGGCTGGGATTGTTCTGCTCTGTGGCTGGGGTCAGCACAGCTCTTTCCCCTCCTGGACTTGCCACCTGGTCAGAGTTTTAATTGAATGTGCTGCAGGTCTCAGCACTATTTCAAACTGCTTGGTCTGGAGCTGCTCACCTAAGGAAGGCTGGGGTGGAGCAGGGGGGAGAAAGCAAATTAATGCCAGTGAAAGGATCCAAAAATAGCAAATTCGGGGGCTAACCAGGCCATGTATTAAATCTTTCAGGAGAGGCAATATATCATGGGCAGGGAGGGAAGAGGAGGAAATTGCTCTTGAGGGCAGTTAGAGGTTCACATGTGGCCAGCTTTGCTCCTCCACAGCATCAGTGTCCCATCCCTGTGGTTCACAGCCTGGGGAGCCCCACCTGCCTTTCCAGGATGCCCAGGAGGGATGGGCAGAGCTGCCCTGCTGCCACCCCTCCGTGTCCCTGTGCTGTCCCTGTGCAAGGCTGGCTGTGCCCATGGGGATGCTCCAGCCCCAGCAGAGCCACAGCCCAGCCTGGCTCTGTGCCAGCAATAATATGTGGGGTTTAATTAAAACAGTATTTTTCATCTCCCTCATGCATTATTTGGTTATTGCTTCAGAATGAGCCAAGGAATTCTTGTATTCCCCCCACTCCCTCCCTCGCTCCTTTAATCTGCTTTCTCCCCTCCTTTCTTTCTGCCCTTTGGTGTCCTTTCCCTCATCTCCAGGGGTTTAACTTTCTTCATCTGTCACAAATTTGTTAAGATGAGGAAGCCTGGGGTTCATAAGGACTCATTCATGCCCCTGGGATTGCTGGGAGGTGCCAGTGGGAAGCAGCACAGAGTGCCCAGCCCTGCCTGGCCGAGCAGGGAAGGAGCTCACAGGTAGAAAGGCTGGAGGAGAAGGTGTTTCTCCATCCCAGCAAATCCAACACCAGGCTGGAATTAAGATTCCTGAGTTGTTTGGGCAGCACCAGCTCAGCAGGAAGGGCTCAGCCACAGGGGCTCTGAGGTGCTGTGCTGTCTGCTGCTCATTTTGGTGCTGCCCTGTGTGCTCAGCCAGCCTCCCCACCTGCGTTCTCGCCCTGCCCTGCCAGCTCTGCCCTCGGGGAGCAGCAGAGCTGGTGTCACTCTGGGACAAAAATGGCTTTGCAGTGAATATTCTGTGCTGCTCAGCAGGATGCTCAGGGCTGGGCTGTGTTCAGGGGCTCTGCTGTGAGGGGTGAGGCACCAATATAACCCTGTCATTCCTTCCCTTCCCAGGCCCTTCCCTTCGGAGGAGACCACGGAAAATGACGATGACGTGTACCGGAGCCTGGAGGAGCTGGCAGAGTGAGTGGCCTCACCTTCTCCTGGGAGGGAGGGAAAGGTTGCTGTGGGTTTCCAGCAAAGGCAGATAAAGTTTGACAGCAGGGCTGGGAGAGCCAGGACGGCTGCTTTGATCCTTTGGCCAGGAGATTTTTGTGCTCTGACAAAAGTCCATCTTTTTCTGGTGTAAAGCCCTGGGAGATGTCACTTTTCATCAGGTTGAGTTGATGAGTGGCTTGTTGGGGGGTGAAAGGGGCCGAGCCCAGGGGATCCCCAACTCCTCCTAAATCCCAAAACCCTGGGACATAATTCATCCTCTGAGGTGATCCAAGCCCGCTCTGGGAGCGAGGTACTCATTTCCCTCCCCCATGGCATTTTTTGGGTGCTGGCACATGGAGCTGCATCCCCCATGTGTGATTTTGGACCACACCAGCTGGCCCTGGGGGCAATCAGAGAATACTTTGGGTTGAAAAGGACTTTGAAGACCATTTCATTCCACCCCTTTGCAATGGGCAGGGACACTTCTCACTATCCCAGGTGGCTCCAAGCCCCATCCAAGCTGGCTTTGGACACTTCCAGGGCTGTGGCAGCCACATCCTGTCCTGCTTGCCCTTGGTGGGATGTGGGGTGATGCTGCTGCTGTCTCTTGTCTGTGTTTATCTGTTTTTTTCTGCCTGTGGTGGTGATGTAACAGGCTTTTAAAATCAACCTTGAACTGCAGCACACACAGTGAAGTGCAGGCACTATTGGAATTCAATGGCAGCATTCCCATCAAGCCAGGGTTTTGCTCATGACATGCAGGCTGCTGCATATGGAGGGATGGACTGCATGGGTGGATATGTGGCTTTATGCAGTTAAATATTATTGTTCCACAACATAAATAATAAGACTCCTTAATCCAATGAGTTCCTTATGGCTTCAGTTATTACAGAAGTAAATCATAAATTACCAGCAGAAGGAATGGAGTACCCTGGAATTCCCTGCTTGCTGTTGGCTCCCAGCAGCTGCAGTTTAATAAAATTTTAACTAAGAAAGGGATTCTTTCAAGAATAGCATTTTTTGTGCCCTCTCTCCAAAAGTTCTCAAAATCCCTTTAATATTGGGGTTTAAAATTCCTGTTTCCCACACACAGATGTGCTTTTAATTGGAGAGAGATTTGTGTGGGGACTCTGACACGAGTGCTGCTGGGGATGGCAGTGCTGGCCTAGAAAGGGTGGGTTTGGGGTGCTGCACTTGGTTATTTGGTGCTGGGAATGGGTCCCCAGCTTCAAGTCTGCTGGGGACAAGGTGTCCAGGTGGGAGCTTCCCAAATTGTTCCTTGTCCCTTGGACAGAGGGGCTGTGAAGCCCAGCAGATAACTTGGAGGTTTATTTCAACTGATTTCCCTGTTCTGTCCCAGATCTCCAACTTGTAACTTTCCTTGTCTTCCCATTCTCTGCAAAATCCTCTTTTTTTACATCTTATTTAGGACTCGTGGGGGAAAGGCATGTTGAAATCAGCAGGGATTGCACAAATCCCTTCACCCAGGCCTGCCCTCCAAGCGCACAGAAACACGGCCTACGAAACGGTGTCAGAATTCACCCACAGCTGGAAAAAGCCCAAAAACTCCCTGGAGAACCCCTCAGCAGGATCCTGCTCCTCCTGCTGCCTGCAGCAGAGTGCCCTTTCTCCCCTGGAGCGGGGAACTCCGACTGGAAATGTGCCAGTGGTGTGCCCAGGGCCCGTGGCACCGATGAGAAATCCCTTTCTCAGCTCCTGCCCTCTCCAAAGAGCTCCACAAGGGCAGCATTCACTGCTGGCAATGATTCAGTCCCTCCAGCATCCCTGCCCTGAATGCTGCTGATGATCCAGCAGCCTTGGGAAGATGTGGCTGCAGCCAAAATGCTTTTTTTGGAGGCGAGGAAGTGATTTCCACAGCAGGCGGGGAAATGACCCAAGGTGTGGAGGGAGCTGCTGCAGCCCTGCCTGTAAAACCAGCAGGGATTTGTCACCTCGAGGTGCCACTCTGCTGTCCCCACAGGCCTCAGAGGGACAAGGGCAGGTGAGGAGGGACAACCCTGGTGGGCTCTGTGCCACCAGCTCACCCTGGGAGAGAGGAATCCCCCAAAGGGGAGAAAAAGCTGTGGATAAAAGCTCAGGATAAACACTGAGTTGGTTCTAACAAGGCATTTTGGGGGCTGGTAAATGAGTTTTTTTTTTTTTTTGGAGAATGTCAGAATGCTTCATTTCAACTTGAGTGGAGCAGTTTGGTGTCCCCAGGTTGAGATTTTGAATTCCTGTGCTGCAGAGCCTTTAAAAGAGGAACATATTTGAGATTTGGGGAGCAGGAGGAAGCAGCCTTTGTCCCTGTTGTCCCCATGATGCTCTAAAGAGTGAGAACCTTTATCCTGAGAACTCTCCCAGCACGGAGGAGCTGTGGGATAAAAACCAGGGCTGGACAGGGGCTGCAGGAACAAGCTGTGTGTGCAGTCCTGGGCCAGCCACGGGGTTCTGCTGTGTTTAAAGGATTTTTAAACCTTGATGACCCCATTGTGCTTTCACCTTTGGGGTGTTGCAGGGATTAATCCCAGCTCCAGACACATCCCCAGCCAGCAGATCAAGGCACATAATTGCCTGGAAACAGCTATTTAGTTAAAAAAAAAAAAAAAAAAAAAGGAACAATTGGTGATGGAAAGGGGAAGGGAAGCTAAAAGGCTATCATGGGAGCTGTGAACTTCTCAAATTCCCTGTTTCCAGCCCTCTGGCCCCTTGGTTTGCTGTGCCCTGGGCCAGATGGCAGCTTGCAGCCAGCGTGGGCAGATGGCAAGGGCTGCTTGCATTGCAAGTGCTGCCTGATGGATGCTGTGAGGAGCTGTAAAGGGACAATTGGCCTCTGCTGCCTGATTTATTCCAGCCCGCCCCATGCCAGACCCTGGAGCAGCCATTTGGGGGGAGTTTGTCCCTGAAATGAGCTGGGTTTTGCAGCAGCAGCAGCAGTGTGTGGGTTCATCCTCTGGAGCCCCCGTGTCAGGGATTATCAGTGACCCTTGTCCCGAGGATGCTCCTGCAGGTCCCTAGGGAGGGGAGCTGCTGCTTCCCACATGGCTGTGGCTGCTGGGAGCTGATCTCAGGAGGCAATTATCCACCTTGCTGCCCTGCCAACTGCTTTTCCCTCCCCCTTTATGGCTCTTTCAGCTGCTCCAAGCCATCCTGGTACCTCACAGTTATACTTAACATTTCACCTAATTTTTTTTTCCGCTGCCACTTGAGCTCTCTCCAGTTATTTTGTCTCATTAAATTTATGACAGTGATTAATCCTGGCCCTCTTTACAGCCCCAGAGCCTTCTTTATGATGAGCCTTCTCCACTTCATGGCACTGTCCCTCTGCAGCGGCACAATTAGGTAGAATACACAGGGCAGAATTTGGGTTATTTTTTGGCTGCTTGAAGAATTCAGAGTCAGGCAGAAGTTCTGTGAATGGTTTGATGTGAAACATTTAATTTGCATAACTTTTACCTTTGTTTTCTCTTCTGAAGATAATTTGTTTTGAGGAGAGGCGTTGTAGTGTTGAATAAAGGACCAAGTAAGTGTTTTAGGCAAAGCAGGTCCCCACCAAACCCTGCCCCTGGAGAACTTTGTCCCACAGATCAATGTCCCCTGCTCTTGTTTTGAGCTGCAGCTCACTGGGAATTTATCCCCAACAAGTTTATTGGGATAATTGTGTATTCCCAAGCTTTCCATCCTAGAGAAGGGGGGTAGGACATCTGCTAGGCCACAGTTTCTCAAGTCATGCCACTTCTGGGCTCAGCTTCTTGCTGAAGTTTCTCCTGCTTCTCTCACTACTGTCACCAGCATTGCCCCCCTCACATCTTCCAAAATAGTGCTGTGATCAGCAGAATTTCTCAAATGCATTTAAAAAAAGTAACGAGCTCAGGAGCCAAGGTGAGATGATGAGTGAGCTGCCACTTTTCTCATTATTTTCATGTTGGACAAACCAGGCACAACAGCCCCTCAAATAAATGGCTCTGTGGTGCAGGGCACTTGAGCCAGAGTGTCTGTGAACGTGTCTGTCCCTTCTGTGTCACTTGTATTGATTTTTAATGATTTTTACATGTCCTGCTTGTGCCATTTCTGGGATCATATTGGTCACTTCTCTTAGGATCAGAACGTTCCACTAGAAATGGGGAATGTAAGACCCAAGCAGAATAGAGGGGAAAAGGCTTCTGCTATTTCCACGTGAGTGTTTCCATCCAAGTCCAATCTGAGTAATTAAAACCCTGCAAGATCTTGAGTCCTCCAGCTGCACATCCTGCACTCCCTCACCCTGGAACCTAAACCTGCCAGATGTGCTGCAAATTTCGGGTTCTGCTTGACCTCTCTGACAGAACGAGGGGGTTGGCTGGAGGAACCCCTGAATGAGGGGGTTGGTTGGAGGAACTGTGTATTTATAGCTGTGAGTGCAGAGTGAGGATGAGAAGCTGGGGATTACTGGGACAGACTGGAGCCTCACAGCTGCTGGGCAGCTGCCTCAGAGACCCTGCAAATCTCCCAGCCTGGACCTGTGGTGGCTCTGAGGTCTTCTGGCTCTTAACCCTGGTCATAAGGCTGGAAATTTGGGGTTGTCTTATTTTAGTTCTGTCTGTTCCCTCCTGCTCCTTTTTTTTTTTTTTTTTTTTTTTTTTTTTTTTTTTTTTTTTTTGCTGTTCCTGGTGGTTCTGGCTCTTTCTTCAGCATGGTTTGGACGGAGTTTTGGTGTGGTGGGTTTGTCCTTGAATTCCTGAGGCTGGTACAAACTCATCAACTTCCCACAGCAGCTTTTATGGGTGGAGAGGCTCTTCAGCAGCCCTGAAATCCCTCAGAGCTTCCCCAGTTCCCCCCAGTGTCACTGCAGAGATGAGTGCAGGGTCATTTATCAGGGCATCATGCTCTGTCTGCACCCATGGTCCCTTCCAGCCCCAACCATTCTGTGATCCTATGGATTTGTCCTTCCCTTTCCCTCTCTCCAAGGCAGCATCCTGGCACCAGTCCCTCTGTTCTGGGAGCTGCTGCCTGGCCGGGTGGGTGTTAGTGCACTGCCAGTGCTCAGCCAAAAGCATTGTTTTTGCCTGAAATTGCCTTAGATATGAAAAGCTTTATTCATTATCAGCTTTTCTGGCTCGACAAGACGCTGCCAGCCCAAAGCTGGTTGCATCCATCCTAATAACAGGAATTGCAAATGCTGGCGTTCCCTCTGAAGGGTGGCTAAAATCCCTTTCCTAACCCCAGAGCTGTCAATGAATCTCCTAATCCAGGCAGTAGATCATAGGCTCTGATACCCATGGGTAACTCGCAGACTCTGCTGCTTTTATTGAAGGAGTAAATTGCTTTTCTTTGTGAGGAATGAGGTGATCTGGCTTTCCTTGCTCAAGTTGTTCCGTCTGCCCGTGACACGCTTGGGATGCTGAATTTATTGCCCGAATTCAGTGTGTCCTGAGGTTTCCACTGGCTAAAATCATCCCAATCCCTATTTTAAGGACAGGGAGGGTGTGTATTTTCAGCTCTGACAGGCACAGTGTGGGGACAGGTGAGGATCAATATGTGCAAAGCAGAGATGTCAGCATCCATACAGTCCTGCAGGAGCTTGGCTTCTCCTGGGCTGTTCCAGGAGAGGCTGATCCTCGTGCTTTACTGCTCTCCATAAAAACTGCCAGCCTCTGGTGTTTCTCAGAGATGCACTGAGAATGTGTTTTAATAAATAACAGACTGCTGGACCATGGTGATGTTGTAATACTGCCACGGCCGTCGGCTTTGAGGAACTCTGCTGCATCTCCCCAGAGCTCTGGAGTGGAGGTGTCTTTCTAGGTGTCCCCAGGATGTGGGAATAGTTCCTATTTTTTCCCCAAAACCAGAAATTGGAGTAGAGAAGGGTTTGTTCTGCTGTGGAGCACCGGGAAGGGCTGGAGCAGCAAGGCTCAGCCCCTTCATTAGAGGAATGGAGCTGTGAGGTGCTGTCAGGATGTGGCCCCACGTGGTGGGTGCAGGGTTTGTGTCCAAGGGCTGTTGGCACTTCTGTGGGCAAATCTGCTGGACTGTCCCTTGGGAGGCGTTTTTTTCCTGGTGGGAAAGGTCTTGGGGCATCCACCCTTCTCCACTCTCAGCCTGTGATTGAGCAAAACCCACCTGGCACTTGGGGACATGGCTTAGGGGTGGTGGTGCTGGGTTCTGGTTGAACTAGATGTTCTTGAAGGGTTCTCCCAACCCTGATTCTGTGAAAGCCCCTTCAGCATCACGTGCTGCTGGCTGGGTTTCTCCCAGAGTGTGCCCACCATGCTCTAGAGCTCATGGCTTCTTGGAGAGGGAGAAGAGGAGAGTTTGTCCAGGCTGGGAGCAGCAGCACCAGGCTGGGGACGGGCAGAGCCAGGCTCTGAGGCTTGGAGGTGGCACCTCCTTGTGTGGGAGAGGAGTTCCAGGTGATCCTCAGGATGCCATCTTCTCCTCTCCACGTGTCCCAGAGCAGTTCCCAAGCTCTCCAGGGATGGGGATGTTCATCCCTCACTCCAAGCAGGCTCTGCTCCAGCAGCAGCATCGCCCCAGCCCTCTCCTGGTTGTGTTCATGCCTTAGGAGGAAATGATGCCTCAGGGTTTGGCTTTTCTGTTTTTCACATTCTGTGCTGCTTTAGTGTGCAGTTCTGAGCTTCATGTTAGGGGATGGTGAGCTCTCTGCACAGAGCAGGGAGACAAAACAATTCCTGCTCCAGCTGGGCACCAAGGACAAATGATCCAAATCTCAGGCCCAGGAGCACAAACAGCGTGGGCTGGAGAGAGAAAAACAAGCAGGATGGGACTTGATAACCTAAAGCTGTAATTGAACAATTAACTCCAATATGCAAATGGAGCAGAACTTCTAAAAGTGAGAGACCCCGTGACCGGTCATGCATTTTGTGACCATTTTGGTTCATCTTGGGTGATGAACCCAAAATGAGCCCAGCCCTGACTGAGCTCTTGTGCTGCCCAAGGTGGATCCATTGAGGCCTTTTAATAAATCCCCTTTATTCTTTAACTCCATCTAGCCTCTGTTCTAGCTCAGCCTTCCCAAGGCATCAGTTCCACACCCAGCTGGGCTCCTGCCCGTGACATTAACCCAACCACACATTCCCAAAAACCCTCCAGCCAGGGAAATGATGTATGGAGAGACAGCCAGCAACCCGAGAGGTGTGGGCAGGGAGATTCATCAGGAGCTGGGAGTGACTGGCTCTGGATGAGGAGCAGAGCTGAGAATATAAATATTGGTGCAGATAATAATGGCGACGCCTGGGAGGGGGAAGATGGATCACCAGCTATTAGTGGGCATTATTGCAGCAGCTGCAATGCATCACCCGGGAAAAATGGGATGGATACATCGTGCCAGTGTATTTATTTAAAATCCCCAAACTTTTATTGAATAAATCTGTTTGTATAAATAGAAAGGGCTGTATTTAAGCAGAGGAGTAAAGCCTGGTTTTGCAGGCAGATGTGCTCTGCTGCTCCGTGATATATAATGGAGAGATGTTGAGTGTCACACTTGGAGCACGGCTTTACACCTAAATTTATTTGTGTGTAATTAATACCCCTGTTGAGAGACTCAGCTCGTAAAATATGCGAACGCTGTTTGATATTCCAGCATTTCACACTGTCCTGGTCCTGTGGGATTGACTTCAGTGGGAGCTGTTAGCAGCCAGCACCTGTAGATCTAAGCACTGGAATTATTATTGTTAATTGGTATTTAATATGGGCTGAATTTTCAAAAGTATTCCAAGGCTGAGGAGCCCCTGGGAGGGGTGTGGAGAATTAATTACTGAACACCATCACCTTTAGCACAAACTGGGCTCTACAGCTCTGGGATGCCTTTGAAGCCTGGGAGTGTAGGGGCAGCTCCAAAGTGATGGGGCTGGTCCTCAAAATGTGACATTTTGCTGTTTAATTTCTCCCTGCTGTAAATGTTGTTATTGGCCTCTGCCCACCGAGCTGTCTGATGAGATCACCTTATGGTGATCACCTCCTACTCCTCTGGGAAATGCTGCATCAAAAACCACCCAGCTGCCCCTCAGGGCAGGGATTGGCCTTTGTGAGAGTTGGTGCATCACTCAGATAAATGGATGCAGAGCATTTAAACCTGGATGAGATGCCCAGGGCTGGGTCCAGGCATTGCTGTGGGTCCTGCACAGCCCAGGCTTGGTTCCTCAGGACTGGGATGCTTCTCCTACTGCTCAGAGACATTGGATGAGTGTTCAGTATCTGCTCCTGCTTGGAGTGGATCTGGGCTCCTACAGCAGTTTGCTCCCCTGGCTGGGGGAAGGGGATGGTTTTGTGGCACAAAGGAAACCTTTCAATGAGGAAAGGCAAAATCAGATCAAGAGTGAACACAGAGCCTTAAGCAGACCAAATCCAACCCTCAGAGTGAATTCTCTGGGCATGATACAAAGTCACTGATGCAAGAGCTGCTCCTGGTCCTGAAGAGGAGCTGAAGGGGAGGTTGTGGCCACCTGTGGAGCAGGTGGAGCTGGAGCTGGTGGCTCTGGTGGCTCAGATGGTCCCGCTGGGCGCTTGGCTGGCAGATCCATCTCAGCTGGGCCCATTAGTGCCGAGCAAAAGCTCTGCAGGGGCAGAGCTGGCAGCCCGTGGTGGCGTGGGCATCGTGGGCATGCCTGGCACAGGGCACAGAGCAGTTCTTGGCTGAGATCCCTGCCTGTGTCAAGCTGCGTTCTGCCTTTTCCAGCCTCCAGCCAGCTGAAAGAAATGTGCAGCAGGCACTGATCCGGGAAAAACAGAGAGCATGGGCTGAATTTTCACAGGATTTTCTTATTGGGATTCTCCTCCCCCCTCGGTGCCCGATGAAGTGACAGTGAACATCCCCTGGTTATTACCCCTGACTCCTTCTCCTTCTCCTTGCAGCGAGCACGACCTGGGGGAGGACATCTACGACTGCGTCCCCTGCGAGGATGAGGGCGATGATATCTACGAGGATATCATCAGAGTGGAAGTTCAGCAGCCCATGGTAACAACTCAGCTGTGTTTTCACAGCTACACCTCGGTGGGAGGGGCAGGGAGGGGGTTCAGGAAGGAGATAACTCCGTGCCACTGGCAGGTGATGCTGCAGGGAAGGGAATTGCTCTGAGCAGCAGCTGGGGTGGCACCAGCCCACAGGGATTCTCCGAGGAGTTTCCCAGCCCAGCCTGTCATCTGCACGAGTCTGGGGAGGAGGAAGGGGAAGGGAGACCTAATAAGCCCTAAACAATAAGCTAAAAATAGGATTTTGCTGCTGAGGCTGTGTCACTCCAGCCTTTCTGGGGAGGCTCCTCCTGCTCCATCAGCCAGAGGTGCCACTGGTATTTTTAGTTCAGGGTGACAGATCTGTGTGCCAGGGATCCAGCAGCTGGCTGTGCTTGCTGCTCCTACCTGGATGGCTCAGTGCAGGAAGATGTTTGCAGTGGAGCTTTCTGGGGCAGCAGGGACCCGTGTGGCATTAGGGACAAGTGGCTGTCCCCGTTTGTCACCTCTAACAAGCTTTTGCTGATGGATGGAGAGGCCTGAGTGTGAGGCATGGACAGCATCATGGAGGGACTTGTGATACCTCCAAGGGCTCTGGAGCAAATATCACACTCCGTGGATGAGCCAAGGAGGTGTTGGTGCCCAAAGTCACCTCCCTACCTGTGTCCCCAGCAGGGCTGGAAGGGACCTTCTCCAGAGTGTGACCTTCCAAATTTTCTCCCCCCCCTCCAGTATGTGCCTCCCCCAGGCTTTGTTCAGCCACTAATTACTCTCCCCTAGTTCACACAGTACCCACCTCCCTGGAACGAAGCAGGATCAATGGACAATTCAGTGATCAATTCAATCCCTGGAGCAGGACGTGGCTGAGCCGGACACGAGGGGCTGGAGCCTGGGAATGTGCATCCATGGATGCCTGTGCTCTGCTTCCTCAAAGATAAACCCCTCATTCCATCCCTTCACCCCTTGGCTGCAGCTGGAGGAGATCCCTGCACACCAAAACCCCCTCTGGATCAAGGAGTTGTGCCCAAAATATTCCCACTGATCCTACCAAAGTGTTTGGATCTGAAGGCAGCACAGCTCGTTGGCCTCCACCAGTTGCAAAAGCCACTTGGCCCAAGAGCTGCCCCAGGGAAGGTTTTGGTAGGAATTTCTTGCATAAATGGGAAAAATGGGAGAAAGCTCCAGCAGCCAGGTAATAAGGATTAAGGTCAGTGGGACTGGCAATTTTTCACTGTCCCCTCCACATTATTTTATATTTTCTGCTGAGCAGTGTTGGAGTTGAGAGCTGTGACTCCCTTTCCCTTCCCTGAGGAAAAGAGTCTATTTTTAATATATCTGCCCCAAAACTGAACTTTTTGGGTAACATATGTTGCAACAGCAAGTGTGTGATGCTAATGGCTTCTTGTATTTCTGCATGCTTCAGATTAGATACATGCAGGTAAGATGAACTGATTAAAATCTGGGGTTTTATCCAGCTGAAAGGTCCCAGCTGTGAGTTCTGAGGGGTGGATAGAGGGGCTCTGTTCCTGTGCATGATCCATAAAACCCCATCACTGAGCTCCTTCCCAAATTCAGATTCATCCCTGCCAAGTGCAGCAGCTCCCAACACGTGGTCCCAGCTTTACAGAGCAGAAGCGACTCCAGGAGTTGGGGCTTTGGGAAAAGCACATTTTATCAGATTTGACCTAAAATCAGGAGAATTGGCAACCCTGGCCAGGGATTTGTATAAGTCTGATGTATTATTTGTGACCCACTTAGTATCTGTTGTGAGTTTCATCTTAAGCAATAAAAATAAAATTTAAAAAGGGAAAAAAAATCAGCCTTTATCTCTTATTATTCTTCTTTAGCTGATAGTCTTTGGTGGTGTGGCTGTAATAAATGCAAAAAATGCAGTGTTTTTCATGTTGAAACATATTTAATAACACAGCCAAGGTTCCTCCATATATTTTTTGGATAAAAATAGTTCCCTTTAGCATAAACCAGTAGTGGTTCTCTCCTGACTTTCCAAACTTGTTCTTGGTTGCTGTAACTGGAGCCCCACCAGGTTTCTGGACCTCCCTTAGGACCATCTGACCATGCCTAATTTTTCCTTTCCCTAGAAAATGGGAATGACAGAAGATGACAAAAGGAATTGCTGTTTGCTAGAAATCCAAGAAACTGAGGCCAAATACTACAAGACACTTGAAGATATAGAAAAGGTGAGAACTGAGCCCTGTTTTCCACAGCATCCCCTTCCCCAGCAGCCCTGGATCCCACATGAATTGTGCTGGGTTGGTTCTTGCTCCCAGAGCTGGAAGATGAGAGGGGCAGGATGGAGGAAAAATGGGAGAGGAGGGGAATCCACAAAAACCCTGACAAGCACCAGTGTGCAGCCTGCAGGAGCCAAAACCAGCATCTTGTTTTGTGAACCAGGCTGAAAATCCTCCTGCTGTGTCCCCCCTCTCCTGGGGTGAGAATCTCCCACTCCTGGCTCAGCCAGGCCGGGTTTGCTGATAAGAGCCCTGTTTGCAGATATCTCTTATCACTCTGATTGCCACGGAGTAATTCCTTTATTCCGAGTGCTGAAGCTGTGCTGACTTGCCATTGAAGCTAATTGGATTAAAAGGAACGTTCTGCTGCCGAAATTCGCGGGGGTTTTAATTGGTTTTGATGAATTATTGTGGCTCCTTTCTTTTAAAAACAAATAAAAGGGAGGACCTCAGCGAGGCAGCGGAGTCGTGGATGGAGCCTGGAGGAGGTTCCTGCTCCCAGGAAAGCAGCAGGAAGGAAGAACAAGAATGAAAATCAAGCTGCCATTTCTAATCACCCTGATGCTTTTGTTTCCTCCCCTTTTGCCATTCTTTCCCTCTGTCTGCTGAAAGTTCCCCCGAAGAAGCTGTGAGCAGAACTGGAAAAATGGAAGAATGTTTCCCATTTTCCAGGAAAATGTCCCAACAGATTTGTCATTTATGTTTCCAAGGAACCCTTGTTCCTTGGAAACAGCCACAGCCCTCTGGTTCAGGAGAAAGGAAGAGTTAAATTATTGCTTTCATATCAATTAAAGCTTGCAAGGGCTTTGCAGGTCCTGGTGGTGTTAAGGGTGGAAGGTCCCCTTTGGGGTGTGTTGTATTTGGGGTTTTTTGCAGTCCCAAGTCACGGAGATGTTCCTATTAATATGTATTTGTTCAGAAAGGCATTGCCCATGTAATCACATCATCGCTGCCTTCTCAAGGGCAGAATTCCAGGGAGATAAAAGAGCTGGGAAGGTGCTTCAGTGCAGCCAAGGACTGCAGGAGCTGAGTGCATTTCCCCCCTCTGCTGCAGCTTTAGCAGGGGAGGGGGCTGTGGGCACCCATGGGTGGGGGTCTGGCACCTTCCCACCCCTGGAAGTGCCATGGGAGCTCAGGGATGATGCACTCGTGGGAATTCCTGCCTCCCACTTCCATCCCTGCCATCCTCTGCCTCTGCAAGTGCTTAAGCTCATTAAAACCTGCCCAGGTGAACTTGGCTGGTGAAGCAGAAATTAAAAACCCCTTGCACAACCTCGTTCCCTCCTCTGCAGTACCTCAATCCCTTTTCCATTTCCCTCTTGCAGAACTATATGAACCCCCTGAGGCTGGTGCTGACTCCCCAAGACATGGAAGCTATTTTTATCAATTTGGAGGTAACACTGTGGGCATTGTGCCTTAAATCTTTGTTCTTTTCACAGCAGCTCAGCCCTCTCCCTGCTTAGGAGGAGGTTTTCTGATTTCCTGATAGATTTGTGCATTCACTTGGAGAGCTCCAGCCTTTAGTGTGCTGTGGAGCTTAAAGTGGTTTAGGAGACATTCTTTAACACTCAGTTTTAGAGGTGGGGAATATATGAACTCTAGGAAAGAAAACAATTCTGTCTGGTGGGTGTTTCAGGGCTGGGGGTCTGGATTTTAGCTGATTTGTGTAGAGGGTGATGAAGGGTTTTATTTCTCCTCTGGTTTGCACAGGGTCTAGGTCAAAACCTGGCTTCTCCTCCACTCCTTCCATCCCATCTCCTCCTCCCTCCCCACCCTGGGGCATTTCTCACTGCTGGAATTACACCCCTGTGCTCCAGGCCAGGCAGGGCTGCATCCCACTAGAACAACTTCCTTTACAAACACCTAAAAGAGGGAAAACCCTGCCTGGTGAAGGAGTGAATGTGCATTTCTTTAGGCTCTCCTTGCCCACCTGCTCTGGCTGTGTTTAAAGTGTTCACTGTTGCTTGGTTTCAGGACCTAATTAAAGTGCACTTCAGTTTCCTGAGAGCCATCGATGTCTCGATGATGTCTGGAGGAAGCAGCCTGGCAAAAGTGTTCCTGGAGTTCAAAGAGAGGTAAAGGAATTCTGGGCTTCAGGCAGCTCCAGTTTTAACAGATATGGGTTATTTTTGGAGATTTAAACAGAGTTCTTGTTACTCTCTGCCTTCTCACTCTCTACTACTGCCTGAAAGCAGGTTGGAGCCTGGTGGGGAATTGTCTTTTTTCTCAGGTAACAACAGGACAAGAGGAAATGGCCTCAGGTTCCACCAGGGGAGGTTTTGAATAGATATTAGTGAAAATTTCTTCACTAGAAAGGTCATGAAGCACTGGAACAGGCTGCCCAGGGAAGTGGTGGGGTCACAATCCCTGGAAGTGTCCAAAAATTGTGTGGCTGTGGTGCTTAGGGCCATGGTTTAGCGGCAGTGCTGGGTTAATGGTTGGACTCAGAGGTCTTTTTCCACCTTAATAATTCTGTGATTCCAGAGATGCCTTTCACAACAGCCCAGGTTTGCATCCTCCACAGCAAAATGCTCTGAGGCAGCTGAAACATCACTGAGTGCTGACATTAAGCAGCCAAATCCAGCCACAGCTGTCAGGTCAGCCAGGGCAGAGGCTGGGACGTGTCCCCTGTGACCCACCAGGCTCCCTTGGATCCCTGTTCCTGCAAGCCCCTGGTTGCAGCTGGATTTTTCTTGAGTTCAGCATCCTGTAGGAGAATGAATATCCAATGTGTTTGTGGGGACACATCTGAGGGGGATAGAGATGAGCTGGAATGGAGTAAAACCTCAGTGGCCTTCAGGGGTTTTGTGTGGTCTCTGCAAGCAGCAGAGGGCTGTGATGTGGTGGGGTGACTCCTGTGCAGGGGAGACTCGGCCCTGCTTTGATCAAAGTGATTCCTCACTCTCCAAGAATCTCATATTTGGCACAGAGCTCGTCCTGCACCTCCTGCACCAAGAATAAATGTAAAAGTTTCTTTCACAAACAGAATCAATCCTGAGTTTTGGCAGCTGCAAGCAGGAGCACCCCAGCACACAGGGATAAGGTTGATAAAAGCCTTTAATATCCTTAATACTAATCAAAGGGTGATTCATTGTGGAATGGTGCCAGGCTGTTATTTCACTGTGATTAAACCAGTGTCTAGACACAGAAATGCCATTCAGAAGTCAATAACTCCAGAAATACCATCTGCATTAATAACACACCGTGAGGTCACATCTTCCAGCATCCATGGGGCCTTTGCTTATAAAGGGCATTTTTTTTTCAGGGTTAAATTACAAAAATATTCCAAAGAAGAATGCAAATAATTTCAAAATACTCATAAGACTCACTTAGGTGACTTTGATCTCCTCATTCCTGGCTCAGCCCCGTGCATGCCAGTGCCATCCCTGGGGACACAGGGAGCAGGCAGGGGACACAGGAGGAGTTGTGGAGGTGACACTGCTGCCCAGGGAGGTGCTGTGGCTGTGCAGGAGCACGAGGCTGGGTTTTGAGCCATTAAATCAATGTTTTCTTCTGTTAACGTGCTGGTGGGAGCTGGCAGAATGCTTGGAGCTGGTGAGTTCCATGCAGATGGGTGAACCAACTGAGCCCCTTCCTAAGGGAGCTTGCAAAGAACTTCCTGAAGGACCTGAAAGCCTTGGAGAGATGTGAGGGAAGGAGCCAAAGCAGCTGTGAGGTGGTGATGGTGGTTCTGAAGCTCTCTTCAGTCCACAGGCATTTTGGGGACATCAGTGCTGTGGGAAACTGCTGCTCGAGGGGGGTTGTGCCTTGTAGAAGTCCCTAAAAGCAGATTGTTGGGGATGAAGAGTTTGGAGCAAGCTGATGTAAATAGGCAGAGTCCTTTCCTACATCAGGAAAGTCAGGAATGCCACATTTTACAGTGAGGGAATTTCAGTGCAGGAGGAGCAGAAGGTGAACTCTCCAGGGAGACAGTGTTGCCCCACCAAGAAAGGAACATGAACCTCCAGAATCCTCACTGGGTCCCTGAATATGGGACCTTCCTCCATCAAATCTATCCATGACAAATAACTCCTGCTTCCCTCCACATCCTTGGAGGCATTCTGGCAAAATGATGCATTGCTCCTTGGCTTTGCAGGGGCCTTTTTTAAGGAAATGGTTTGTAAATCTCTTCCTCTGGAAGCCAGAGGTTTGAATTTATGCTCCTGAAGCCTTTTTGAAGCTCTCCCCATGCTGGCAAGGTGGATATTATTGTGCAGAAGTTGTCAGGGAGAAAGGTAGAAGAATAATCTTTGCTGGCTGTGGCTCTGCCGGGGCTGTGGCTCCATAAATCTCTTTATTCACTTCCCTGCTGGGTGTGAATGTCCCATGTTTATGGAGCAACTGGGTCAGTGGTTCCCAGGTCATCTCCATCGAGAGATGAGGCCCCCAAGTAATGGATGAGTTGCAGTTTGTGATGGAAGATGTGTCTTAGCTGCAGCAGAACAGTTAACAGCCAGGAATGGGGAGAAAACCCAAACCTGTCAGGCAGGATTAATGAGGGAAAAGGGGGAATCCATGACAAAACTGCTCTTTTTTTCTCAGTGGTTAAATTTATAGCCCAGGGTGTCCGTGCAGAGCTTCACTGTGTTTCCAAAGGCTGTGACAACATTCTTTTCCCAATTACCCAGGCTCTTGATCCCTAGGTCCCTGTGGCTCTTTCAAGAAGATGTGATTCTAAAATGTGACACAGAGCCATCGTAGAATCACTGAATGGTTTGGGTTGGAAAGGACCTTAAAATTCATCCCATTTCACCCCCTGCCACGGGCAGGGACACCTTCCACCATCCCAGGTTGCTCCCAGCCCCATTGAACCTGGCCTTGGATAATTCCAGGGTCAGCCACAAATTCTCTGGGCAACTTCTGGCAGTTCCTCACCACCCTCACAAGGAAGAATTTCATCCCACTATCTCATCTAAAACCAGGCTCCTCTGCTCTGACCACCTAGCCCCTTCTGTTCATCATGAGCTGAATCACCTCCATGGCCTCTGGAAGCTTCTAAATGTCCAAATGTTGAAAATCTAAATGTCAAAAAGCCAGACAATAGAAGAGTGTTTATACTTTGCAAAGCAGTGAAATGGGGGAACAGCTGTCTGCCTCGTCCTTTCACTGCACACACATTTATGTATCTTCTATAACAGCTTATAGCTGCCAGCATTTCCAGTTAAACCTGTGATTTTCCTCTCTCCAGGCTGCTGATTTATGGCAAGTACTGCAGCCACATGGAATATGCCCAGAACACCCTGAACCACCTCCTTGCCAACCGGGAGGACGTCCGGCAGAAGGTGGAGGTGAGCGGGCAGGGGGCTGAGTGCTGCCCCCCACCCCTTGTCCCAGCTTTGGGAAGGACTTGCTGGAGCTCAGGGTGGTGTCTGGGGAAAGTCTGATTTACCAGAAGAAAAGAAGGGTGTCAGAGTGTGTCTGTGCTGCCACAGAGGGAGCAAAGCTGGGGCTTACCCTGTCCTGATCCCCCGTTTTTGCCTTATCTGCTCACCAGCCCCACGCTCTGTCCTTCCTCCCCGAGTTTATCCAAGTTAAAACAAACCAGTCACTTTATTTGAGTGGGACTGGCTGTGGGACAAGGTCTTTGAGTTGTCCAGGCTCTGAGCATCCCCAAACCAGGAGCCACGTGGTTTTCCAAAGCCACCAGCAGCGTTGGGGACCATCAGAGGCAAACCCAAATCCCCAGGGAAACGCCAGAATTCCTGCCCTGGCCTCCTTAGTGTGAGCAGGGGCTGATCCAGATATTAAGGGAATCAAAGGAGCCCCAGAAGGGATGCATTGTTTGAGCTGCTGTTTTTACCCAGCTCTAATTCCTGCTTTGCTCTTGATGCTAATCGGAATTTGCCGGGCTGTCCGTACACGTTACCTCACCTTCCACAAATGCACTTTGATTCCCTGTTCAGGGCTAAAACTGCAGTTAGGAATTGTTCAAAATGTGCTCTCTGTGTCTCACATCAAGGCTGGAGCATGCAGCTGCTCCCTGCTTTTGCTGTCCCTCCCTCCCTCTGTGACAGCTCTGTCAGGTCACACAGAGGGGCTGAAAATGGGTCTGGGCAAAGGTAAAGGTGCCAAAACTTCCTGCAGCCACAATTAGCTCATCTTAATAACTTAATGCTCATCAGCGACTCCAGAGCCACAGGCTGCTTGCTCAGTGCCAGCCCCTCACAAATCAGCTGCATTAGCTTGGCCCAGCGAGGAGGTGGCTGAGGCAAATGGGTTTCATCTGACATTTCCCCAGGTCTGAGTGCCCTAATGAGCAGCATCTCATTAGGCTGGAGTGGCTCATTTGCATGGCAGTGGCTGGAATTTAGGGTCCAGCCCCTGGGATTAATCCCTTGATAACCTCTGTGGTGGGAGCCCGGCTGTGGCTGCAAGGACCACAGGTCTGTGGGCATCCAAACTGAGTTTACAGGAGCCAAACAAACATTCTCGAGACTTCAGAGACTTCTTTTAGGTGGGGAGCTGTTGTTTTCTCACTGCTGATTTATTGATCTTCCTAGGAATGCACGCTAAAGGTCCAGGATGGGAAATTCAAATTGCAAGATCTGCTGGTGGTTCCAATGCAAAGAGTTTTGAAGTATCATCTCCTGTTAAAAGTGAGTTTTTCAGCACTGGCACTTCTCTGTCTGCTCTGTAGCATCTTTCACCTCTGTCAGTGGAGGGTGAATCATTGCCAAATGCAGAGCAAGGGTTGGGATTTTTGTTCCCCTTCAAATAAAATAATTACTAGACTACTTAGCATGACATAATATTTGTGCTGTCTCCTAAAGTGTGGTGACCCGGGGTAATTCTGCACTTGGTAGCCACGAGAGGCACTTAATGAATATAAAATAAGCTTGCATATAATCTGATTATGTGTGAAATTCCTCCAGTCAGCTCTGGGTAACAGATCTCTCAAGCACCAGCCCTTGGTGTGTTCCCTGTCCTGCAGCCACAGCTGCCTGCTTGGGCATCCCTGCGTCCCTGCCATCTCCCTGGCATCCCTCCAGTCACCCTTGGAATGCCTGCAGCCACCCTGGCATCCCTGTCACCACCCTGCCACACACTCAGGCAGACCATGTCTGGTGCAAGCAGGGTCTGGGCATCTTTCCTAGCACATCTAAACTCTTTGTTTTTATTCATTCCTACTTTCTCAGGAGCTGCTCAGCCATTCCTCAGACCGGCCAGAGAAGCAGCAGCTGAAGGAGGCTCTGGAGGCAATGCAGGTACAGGAGGGGGAGAGTGGGGAGAGGGCTGGGCTGGCTTTGGGGTGCAGCAGAGCTCAGGACCCCTCTGCTCTGTGGAACGAAAATTTGGATGCAAAATCCATCCAGGAACAGCTCGAGGGAAGGCAAGGTCTGCTCCTTCTGGCCACACCTGTGTGTATTGATTGTCACTTGGTGTGGTGGCCTCACGTCACCGCTGCCCCCCTCTGAGGCAGAGGGGATTTGTTGACAAGTTAGGACTTTTCCCTGATTGCTGTTGTGTGTGCAGAGGCTGTGCCAGATCCGGCTTTTGTTTCTGCTGGGAGGGATTTGGAGGAGCTCCAGAGGTATCAGCAAGCCAGGGAGTATGGCAGCCACGGGAGCCTGCGTGTGTGGAGCGTTCCCTGTGTGCTGTTAGCCAGGTGCTGGGTGGGAATCCTTGAATCCACCTTTTTTTTTAAATTTTATTTTGTTAAAGGGAAGATGTGTTTTCAGTAATTGATGACTTTTGGCATCAGCTGTTTGCTTTGCTTAAAGTCTCTTTTTTTCAGCTTTTAGCTGGAGCCCCCAAAATCTCGGAAAAAACCATCAGCAACAAAAAATCAAATTGTGGAATCATCCAAATGTTCTCTGACTCGGTTATGTCTCCCCACACACACATTCACACCAGATCAATTGTCAGCAGAAGCTGACTGGAGGATGCTCATTAACTCCAGGTTTTTCCTCTGGAGAGCACCTCAGGATTCATCCCCGTGCTCGTGGTCACTTTGTTTTCCACCTCTGGGCTGCAGCTTTTGTAACGTGGCTGCATTTCCTGGCCCTTACATAAGCTGGGTGACCTTTCCAGCCATCACCCTGCCAGCCCAGGGATCCAGAGCTGCTCTGTGGCTCTCTGTGGAGTGGAGGTGGTTTGAAGGACGTTGCATTCCCAGCCTGCTGCTGTGGCCTCAGATGAACGCTGGGCCTGGTGACAGCAGCCAACCCCACTCCTGGCCTCATCACCCAGCACCACTGCTGAAAAATAAATGTGTGTTTGCTCTGGCTCTGCTGCAGACTCAGCATTTGTTGCAGGAAGATGTTGATAACCATCAGGGAGGTTTCTCTCTTCTCCTCCCCATCACCAGGAGAGTGTGGGAGCAGTTCCGACCACGCTGGGCTCTCGGGGGGCTTTGGGAGCCATTCAGTGTGGTTTTAATTGATCTGTAAACCAAGGCTTAACTTCCAAGTGATGTCTTTCATCACAAGTCCAGCCTTTCTGTCTGCTGTGCTGGCAGGCAGCAGACATTGCTGCTGTCTGGGGCGGGAGCTGTGCAGGGGGTGGATGGAGTGACATTCCCAAAGGGATTCAGCTCCCTTTTCTTTTGCTTGAATAGTTGGTTTCACAAGGCAAGGGCAGGATTTGCACCAAAAAAAAAATCATTTGTGGTGGGGTTTCTTTGGTGCAGGTACCAACCCTCTGCCTGAGAAGGCAGATTTGAGTTCCCAGTGGTGGTGGGGGGAAGGCAGATCCCAGTGAAATTCCACAGCCAACATTTGCACGTTGTTCTTTTGAGTCCTGGTTGATCCTGGGACTGTGTTTCCCTGGGACTGTGTTTCCCTGGGAGTGTGTTTCCCTGGGATTGTGTTTCCCTGCTTCAGAAGGCTTTTGCTTATGTCATTTCTCATCACCATCCCTGCCACCCCTGGCTTGGTGATGTTACAAGTATTGTCACGTAGATCTGTGATTATGGGATGTGATTAACCCTCCTTGTGTTGGGGAGCTGAGCAAGGTCTGACCCGGGGGGGATGTTTTAAAAAATCCCCTGTTCAGATTTAATCCAAGTTGACAAGAGCTGTTGTTGAGGTCAAGGAGGGAGCAGATAAGAAGCAAACAGGCACAGCAAATCCGCTCTGAAAGGTGCAGGAAGTTGTTCCAGTGGAAGGGATGGCTCCTTCTCTTTGGTGGATGAAAATTTGGGGTTTGGGATCGCTGTGCTGCCATGGATTCGTGCATTGCCATCTTCTGGGAGATGGAAAACATTGCAGCACCTGCCTGGCTCTGGGAGCACCAGCAGCCTCACCTGTCCCAGGCTGCAGTGGAGTCCTGCTTGGACTTCTGAAGGAGCTCCTGAGGGAGCCAGGCTCATGTTTGTTCTCCTGGGTAAGGTACTGGTGAAGTAAAAATCACAATTCACCTTCTTTTTTTTTTAAGGACTTGGCCATGTACATCAATGAAGTCAAGAGGGACAAAGAGACTTTGAAGAAAATAAGTGAATTTCAGAGCTCTATAGAAAACCTGGTAAGTTGGAAAAATCCTCTTGAACCGAGTTTAATTTGATTATTATTGATGTATTTGGGTTTTTTGGGGCAATTACTACTTATTCTGATGTGCTGAAAGATCCCCATGTGTCCAGAGTCTCTCATGATTTGCTGATGGTCCAGAGGTGGATGCTCCATCACAAAACTGCTTTGGCTGGGATGGAGGGTGGCTTCTCTTGCTGGTGTTAGACTAAAAATGTTTCTTCAGCTTTTTCTCACATTATTAGTGTAGGGAGGACACAGAAGTTCCTCAAGGTGCCTATCTGGCTTCTACTTAAAAAGAGGTTTTCTTTTGATTTTAAAAGGACAGAGGTTAACTGAAAGGGGGAGAAGGGCTCATGTAAAAAGGCACCAAATCCCCAAAATTTCAACCAGGTGTTTTAAGGAGAACTCATCCTTCAAACCCCAGAGGTGTCAAACACTGTGCATCAGCAGACCTGGAGAGGTGCAGGGCTTTAAGCCTTGGCTTCATTTGGAAACGATGAACTTCTAATGGATGGCTATTTAACAGAGACAAAACCCTCAATTACTGTGAAAACCTCTGAGAAATAGCTTATTGCAGCTGGGGAGGGGTTTGCAAAAATGCTTTGACTGCTGGGCCTTGCCCTGGGGTGCCAGGGCTGGAGCTCTGGGGGTTTCCTGGGGTCCTGTACCTGTGTTCATGGCCAGGCTGCCCTTGGAGCATCCTCCCTCCCCTTGCTGAGGGTGGTGCTGCTCTCGGGAGCTTTGGCAGCCTCAGGCAGGGCTGGGGGGTGAAATCCAGACAGCTCTGGGTTTCCACCTGCCCAAAGCACCGTTCCAGGCCTGGCTGTGGGTCTGAGCTCTGCTTTGCTTCCTGCAGCAAGTGAAGCTGGAGGAGTTTGGGCGGCCGAAGATCGACGGGGAGCTCAAGGTGCGCTCCATAGTGAACCACACCAAGCAGGACAGGTGAGTGGCAGCACAGTGTCCCCAAACTCAACGTGCCCTCATCTAACTATTCCCATTGAGCTCTTTAATTACTTTAATTTCTTTAATTGCTGCCTGGAATTTCACTGCCGTAACCCAGCATCAGTGTGAAATCACAGCAGGGCACGAGCACTGAACATGGAGCTGGGGAGCTCCTCAGAGCTTTCCAAATCTTTCCCATTGGATTTTTTTAATGATGTGTTTGACTGGGTTGCTTGTTTATTTGCTTGCTTTGGGCAGGTATTTATTTTTATTTGATAAAGTGGTGATCGTCTGCAAGAGGAAAGGATACAATTATGAGCTGAAGGAAATTATTGAGCTGCTCTTCCACAAGATGACTGATGACCCCATGAATAACAAGGACATTAAAAAGGTAGGTGAACCAAGGATTAGCTCTGGAGAGCACTTTGGAGCTGTTTCAGGGTAGTATGTTCCCATTAGCCTTTTAAAATAGGAAAAAAAGCTGGAAAATAAACGCTCAACTTTCAAGACAGCCTTAAATAGCATTGGGAAATGTTTATTAATGTGGGGCTGGGCTGGGTCCTTGACCTGTGTCCTGGCAGAACAGCCCTGAGGAGGCTGGGATGGTTAGAGTTAGGAGGGAGGAAGCTGCTCTCTGCTTTCTGGCCCAGTGTCAGGGAGCAAACATCAGATGGGCAGGAGAGGAGGGCAGGGAGGAGGGAGGGAAGGTGCAGGATGTTCTTTTCTCCCACAAGCTGCAGGGTGGAGGAGCCTGGAAAGGCAGCTTTGCACACCAGGCTGCCAAAATTGGCACTCAAAGCACTGAAGCAACATCATTTTCCTGTGGTTTGATGCTCACTCTGCAGCCACGGAGGAAAAACCCCCCCAGCTCTTGCTTTAGCTTAATCCACTTCCATGCCATGGGAAGAGCTGTGGTGCAGATGGGATAAGGGACACTGGGGTGAGAGCAGCCAAGAACTGCTGAGGGAATGCTGCTGGCTTTGTGTTTTAATAAAATCTCTTTCCACTTTGCTCTCCTATGCTTTCTAGTCCCATGGAAAAATGGTAAGCAGAGCACGCCTTTGGCTGTCGTGTGTTTGTGTGCGGTGTGCTGACGAGACAGGCTGAGCATATGTGCAGTGGGCAGGTCAGATGTTCCTCCTGGGCTGTCACTTGCTGTCAGCCACAGACAGAATGGCTGGGCAGGATCCAGTGGAGCAGAAGAATCTGGGTTCTCTCATCTGCCACCACGAAATCCTGTCTGGCCCAAGTGCACAGCGCCGAGGCGGTTCAGGCATCGTTAACCGGGATGTGTTAGAGAAACAGGGAGCTCTCCTTCCTCCTCCCCTGCTGTCCCTGGCCATGGCTCAGCAGAGGGGGCAGGGACAGGCACTCAGAGCAGTGCCTGAGGCGTGTGAGTGGAAGTGTGGAGTGTTCTGCTGGGAGATCAGCTCTCTTTGCTCTTGCAGTGGTCCTACGGCTTCTACCTGATCCACCTCCAGGGAAAACAGGGCTTCCAGTTCTTCTGCAAGACAGAGGAGATGAAGAGGAAGTGGATGGAGCAGTTTGAAATGGCCATGTGAGCATGAGTGGCTGCTCTAGCCCTGGCTGCAGTTGCCAGGCGTGGGGGGGGAAGTGTCTTGGGCCATCAGGTCACTGCAGAGCAGCTCTGATAGCAAAACCTCCAGTGGGGAAGCTCACGTGGATGCTGGACGAGTCCTGTGCAGAGGGAGCTTGGAACTGTTCTCTGAGCATCCCCACCAAAGCACCTCTGAAACTGGATTTTATCTCTGAAACTGAGATAATTGGGATATTGGGAATTAGGAGTTGTTCCCTGGGAGGGCGGGCAGGCCCTGGCACAGGGTGCCCAGAGCAGCTGTGGCTGCCCCTGGATCCCTGGCAGTGCCCAAGGCCAGGCTGGACAGGGTCTGAGCACCCTGGGACAGTGGAAGGTGTCCCTGCCATGGCAGGGGGTGGGATGGGATGATTTTAAATGTCTGGCCCAAAGCTTTCTGTGATTCTCTGGAAGGACACCTCACCCTGGTGCTGGGCCATGGGGAAGCAGCAGGCTGGTGAGGAGGGTGGTGCTGCAGGACCTGGCCCTGAGCAGGGCTTGAGCTGATGATTGACTCAGGCCAAATCCATGACTCTTGTCCCAGGGGAAGGTAATGGGCAAAATCCTCTCTCCACAACCAAGCCCTGACCTCCTCTCACAGTGGATTTGGTGTCTGTGAGGTGTCCAAGCTCTGACTGAAATGCCAGCAGCCCCGTGGGGACAGGCTGGTAACCCCCAGGTGCTTTCCCTCAGGTCCAACATCAAGCCAGAGAAGGCCAATGCAAATCACCACAACTTCCAGATGTACACATTTGAAAAGACAACCAACTGCAAAGCCTGCAGGATGTTCCTGAGGTGAGCAGCAACCTCAACCTTCCTGCTGTTCTGCAGTAAAACACAGAAAGAAAAATCTCAAAGCTGAGGTTGGGTTTTCTGACTTTTCTTCTTTTTTTTTTCCTTATTTTTTCTTTTTTTGTGGCACAGAGGAACTTTTTACCAGGGCTATCTTTGCCCCAAATGTGGAGCAGGTGCTCACAAGGAGTGCTTGGAGATTATTCCTCCCTGCAAGATGGGTGAGTAATTTCATGAGCAGCTCATTGCTGCACGTGGATGATCTGAGAAATTCACTTTATAAAGCACTGATGTCCATTAATGCATAAAAAAATACAAGTATGCTCCCACCCCGCCTGCCAGGGCTGCAATTCACATTGGCTGGTGGTTTAAAACACAAAGAAAGCAGCCAAAATTCTCCAAAACAAAGAGCTGCATCCCCTGGATGGCAGGGAATCACAGCAGCTCTGTGCAGGGGGTGGGATCTCCAGCTCTTGTGGGTGGGCAGTGAAGAGAGATGATCAATTCTTCTTCACTGAACAGTGAAAGCAGGAGGGTCTGCAGCAGGGAGAACACTTCTGATGAGGAGAGAGCTCCTCTCTGGACCCCAAATATCCCAAAGTACAGCAAAAAATTTGTGTCCTTGGTCCAAACTGGGCAAAGCTGGGACTCACCTGTGCTCACCCAAGGCACAACCCTGGTGATGCTCCAGGGAGGGGTCACAGGGTGGCTTTGGAAAGATTTTGGGTGAGGAGAGGAGGGAGGGAGGAATGAAATGGCAGAGCTTTGTGGCAGTGAGGGAATGGCCCTGTGTGGCTGCAGTCCCTGCCCAGTTCTTGCCCTCCCAGAGCAGAGCAGTGACTCAGTGACCCCACCTCTGCTCTGGGCTTCCTGCTTCAACTTCACACCCTGATGCTGGTCTGGTGACACTCAGAGCATCAAGAGAACCAGGAAAATGGGGTTTTGTTGCCTGTTAAATTAACCCCTTACCCCACCATTTCTCTTGCAGGTTCTTCAGCAGAGCAGGTATGTGGTTTGGCCTTTTCCTCACCCCCCTGTGCCCTTGTCCAGTCTGGGTGTGGGCAGCTCATGGCAAGAGCCAGCACTGGCCTCAGAGGGGTCCCAGCAACCTGTGGGACAGGACTGGGGACCAGTGGCCTCCTCTCCAGCCTAGAACTGGCCCAGTTTAAGCAGCACCAGAGCCCTCAGGAGGTGCCAGCACCCAGCTGGGGTGAGCACCGTGGGCTGGGGGGTACCAGGGAGATGTGGGGAGAGGTTTTCTCATCCCAGTGGCATCAGGTGGGTGCTCGTGGGGAGAACTGAGGCTGATGTGTCCTCACTGAGCCTTTTTTCCTCTTCCTTTGCAGGATTCACTGGGTGCAGGACCTGGTAAGGGCATTGCTGTGGGACAGAGGGCAGGGACAGGCTGCAGGAATCCCCAGCACTGGGTGTGTGGGAGGGGGAGGCTCCTCCCAAAGCCAGGAAAGAGCTTTAGTGCCTGCAGAAGGGTCCTGTGCACCCTCATGGGGCACTGGGGTCTCTCCTGTCCTACTGCCCCATCATTTCTTTGGGTGCCCTCGTGCCCCTGGCCAGCCCTGCTGGGCCAGTAAAGCTTCTGCCCACCACACCAGTGACCCAGGAGAGCCTGGCACGACATCCTCGTGCCAAATCAATCTTCAGGGCAGAGCAGGCTTGTTCTGGCAGGCAAATGTGTTGCTGGTGGGGAGCAGCATCTTCCTGCTGGCATGTCCAGTGTGCTCAGGGCTCTGATGGGCCATCAGTCACAAAGCTTACTGCAATAACTTTTATCTTCCTGTGTTTAAAACTTGCCTGGACAGAGCTCTGGGCCTGACCTGCCCCTGCTGTGGCTCAAAGGAGAAGAACAATTTGTTTTTGTGCTATTTCTGATGGAAGGAAAGCCAAGCCTGGCAAAAAGAAACCTGAATCAAATTTGTGGTTAGAAAAAAAAAAAAAAAGAAACAACAAAACAAGCACAGAGTGCTCTTGCTGGGAGGGGAGAGGCAGAGGTGGGGAGGCATTTTGAGGATAAACACTGTGGCTTTGGTGCAGTGGGGGAAGTTTATTTAATGTGCAGTTGTTGGTGAGACAAGTGGACTTTGACTGGGAGCTTCAGGGGCGTTTTGAGTCCCAGGTCCAGCTGATACTCAGTGGTAGCTGAGTGTTCACTGGTCCCTTTTGCAATTCTGGGGTCACTGCTGAGCCTGGCAGGGCTTGCTGCTGGCCAGGCATTGCCTGGCCAGAGCTGCTCTCCTTGATTTCCCTCTCCTCTCCTGGATTTGAGCTCCTTGGTGAGGCTCAGATCCAGGTGCAGGGCTGGGAGCTGGAGCTTCAGCTTGGCTGGGTCCTTCCTGGGTTTATTTTTGCTCAGGGAACTCAATCATGCATGTAACTGCAGGAGCCAGGAACATTCACTGTGGACACCATTCCTTTGTGCTTTCATGTTTCCTGCCCCTAAATCCTGCCTGCTGTGCCCTGTCAGGGGATGAGGAGAACAGGCTTCAGGAGGGGTGGTTTTGTTTGGGGTTTTTTTTCAGCTGGGACAAGGTTGTGAAACTGTTTTGCTTCTCTGCCAGGTCCTAAAATGGTGGCTGTTCAGAATTACCATGGAAACCCAGCCCCTCCTGGGAAGCCAGTGCTGACCTTTCAAATTGGGGATGTGATGGAGCTGCTGAGGGGGGACCCCGACTCACCATGGTGGGAGGTGAGGGAGATTCCTCTTGGGAAACTCCTGGAAACTCCTAAACCAGTGCAGACTTCTGCATTATCCCTTTGATTTGTGGGATTTCCTTGTGCAGGGGTGTGCTGGGGGGCAGTTTGGGGCCTGTCCCCAGCCCTGCACAGTGCCACCAGTGCTCACCCCAGTCTGATGCCCAGCTTGGCTTTGCAGGGGAGGCTGCTGCAGACGAAGAAGTCGGGTTATTTCCCCAGCTCCTCAGTGAAACCCTGCCCCGTGGATGCCAGGGTAAGTGCCAGAGAGGAGATGGAGCTGGGACTGCCAGGGGGGTGCAGCTGCTGGGGCTGTCCCTGTCACTCTTCTCAGCCTTCTCCTGGAGACCTCAGTCCTTCCCTGGACCTCCAGCGAGGCCTCTGCCTCACAGGGGAGGTGGATCCCTCATGCCATGGTGCAGGTGGCAGGGCAGGGCAGTCCCAGCCCCGTTCCCAGGGCTGGGGTTGGCATCATCAGATCCAGCTCTGCTCCTTCTCTGACTCGGGAGCAGAGTGCTGGAGATCGGGCCCAGCACAGGAAAACTGCATTTGGTTTATTTTAATTGCTTTTAGCTGCTTGCTGTAATGTTGTCAGCTGCTTCCCAATTAAAAACCACTCAGGTAAATGAACAAACACAGCCTGCTCATCCCAGCTGGGAGCTGAGAGGGAAATGCTCAGCTACAACACTGCCCTCCTCTGCCCAAGCCCAGAATCCGGGGATGGCTTGGCAGAGGGAATCCTCCCGTGGAGAGGAGCATCCCACACGTGATCCACAGCCTGAGGAGCTGCTGGCTCTTCACTAATGAGCAATTCTCAATTTGCAGCCCCCCAACAGCCGGCCACCCTCGCGGGAGATCGACTACACAGCGTACCCGTGGTGAGTGGGCAGAAACACAAACCAGCCTTGCCTTTTGGGTGCTGCTTGCTCAGGAATCCACTCCAGGAAGGAATTCCAAATGCAGACCAGCAGTGCTCTGCATCCTGCTTTCTCTGTGGCCATGGAGCAGCTGCCACAGTGGTGTTGAAAGCCCTGGCAGCAGCTGTGGGGATTTCTTCACTGATAGAGAGGGTCAGAGGCAAAAAGAGAGATGCTGGTTTCTCTTCCCATTTTCTGTGCCCAGGAAATGATTGTGGGAGGAAGGAGGGAACTCCTGCCTTGGCAGGAGAGGCTGTGCTTGGCTTGCCTGCTGCTCCTTCTCTCCAGCTCCAGCCAGGTTTATGAATTCATGGATATAAATTATCCCTGCTCTCCAGCTCTTGCTGAGGCCTCATTAACCTGGAGACTGATTCCCAATTAGTGGGTTTTTCCAGGTGCCAGGTGCTTCAAAGGGAAGAGGCCACTCTCTGTGTGCTTCAGTGGCTCAGCAGCTTCTTGTGTATCTCAGGGCACTTCCCTTCCTGCTCAGGATATTTCAGATGTTTCTCCACCTGCCTTCCATCCTTCATGCCTTTAAAAAAGATGTCTCTTTTTATCCAGAATGTGCCTGTTCAAAGATATGAGTTCATTTTAATGAATTGAATCAACTAATTAACCTCTGGGCTCAGGTTTGCAGGGAACATGGAGAGGCATCAGACAGACAACCTGCTCAAGTCTCACGTCAGCGGCACCTACCTGATCCGGGAGCGGCCGGCTGAGGCCGAGCGCTTTGCCATCAGTATTAAGTGAGTAATTCCCCATTTAGGAACTGAATAATTCAGTATTTCTCACTCACAGAGGACGAGCCAGGGCTGGAGCACGTGGCTGTGCTTTTTTTTTGAGTGCCTTTGCTGTCCTTGGCAGGTTCAATGAGGAGGTGAAGCACATTAAGGTGGTGGAGAAGGACAACTGGATTCACATCACAGAAGCCAAGAAGTTCGAAAGCTTGCTGGTGGGTTTTTGTTCCCCCTTGTAGCACTGTCTCTGCAAGTCATGCAGGGGTGGCAGAGACAGCCAGGTGCCTCTCCTTCCTTCCTTCCCAGGAGCTGGTTGAGTACTACCAGAGCCACTCGCTGAAGGAGAGCTTCAAGCAGCTGGACACAACTCTGAAATATCCCTACAAATCCCGGGAGCGCTCTACCTCCAGGACCTTCACCCGCTCCCCAGGTAAAACCCAGCTTGGGTCTCGTGGAAAACCTGCCCCTTCCAGCCAGCTGTAGGAGCAGTGGATGAAGGAATTTACAGCTTCACTGTAGGGTTTGAGTTGCTCAGCTTGCAGATGAGTCCTTCTGGGCTGGTGGCATTTTCAGGATGGGTCTCGCTGGAGGTGGTGGGATCAGAGAGGGTCTGGCCAAGCTGGGGCTCTCTGCACTGCTGCTCTCTGAAGGGACAATTTTTGCTGGGACAGGCTGGTTCCCCTCCTGTGGTTTTTCACCCTGTGGTCTGCCCACCCTCTGGCTGGGAGCAGGGATGTGATGGTCACTTTGTGGGATTTATCCTGCCTTTCCCACCCACGTGAGATTTTTGTGTTTTGATGGATCCGGTTCCAGTGTGATTTGTGGTGGTTTGAATCCCAGTGGGACTCCTTTAATGGAGGTGATGGGTGAAAGGGTAAGTCTGTGTCTAAAAGAAAAAGAAAGGAAACATCAAAATAAATGGGAAGAAAAAAGTGTAATAATGCAGGATGTTGTTTTGTCCAAAACCCTGAATGCACAGCTAACTGCTTTATGGGGAAAAATAACTTTTAAATATTTTTCTCCATGGTCTATTTAGAAAAGAATACCAAAGGAAGATAGGTTTTAAAAGTTGGTTAAATACCTTTTTGCATTAAATACAACTTTAGGATGAATTTTGAGCCCCTGGTGGCTGTGGGGCTGTGGCCACACCTTTTTTCAGCTGTCCCAGCTCGGAGCCCTTGCACAAGACCCTTTGCATGCTTTGCCCTGTATCCCTCCATCAGCTTTTAAAGCATTGTGCCTTATAATATTTTATTTTAATTTCCTTTTTAATGCGTGTTCTGCCTCTTTCTGTTTCTCTCTAACCTCTTTGCAGCCTCCTGCGCTTCCTACAACTTTTCTTTTCTCAGTCCTCAGGGCCTCAACTTTTCTTCTCAGAGCTCCTCCAGTCCCTTCTGGTCAGGTACCAGTGCCTCTCCCTGCTGGAGAGACCTGCCACCATCCCCAGCTTGAAAGCCATCACCAGTGGGACCTGTGCGGTCCCCCCTGTCCCTCCATCCCCACAGGCAGTTCAGGGGGTCCCCAGTGCTGCCCTGGGAAATCAGTTAATTAGGTTAATTAACCGTGGCTTGGTTGGCAGCAAAATGCACTCCCCCCCCTCTCCCCAAAATCAAGGCAGGGAGGAGATGGACTTGTTGCTGTTTGAGAAAAGGGGCTAAAATTAACAAAAAAAAAAAAAAAAAAGTGGATGTAGCACTTTGGGATCTCATGATGTACTTCAAGCTCGACCTGCTTATCCCATGTGTCTCACCCAACGAGCATCAGCATCCCACCCTGTCCCAGTGTGACCCTCCTTGTCCTCCAGGAGGACATCCCAGTGTCCTGCAGGGTTTGAGCTCTGGTATCTGAGGCTGCTCAGGAGCCCCTTGCTGAGGGGACAGGGACACACCTGTGCTGTCAGGTGTGTTTTGGGGCTCAGTGTCCCTGCAGAGAGTGCAGTGGTGCCCCAGCCTTTCCAGGCTGGTGTCACCCTCCCTCTTGATGGGATCAGAGCAAAGTCCTGCCAGATTTTCTTCCCATTGAAGCTTTTATCTTTCAGTCTCTCCTTTAGGCTGGAGGGAGGAAATCACCAGCAAAGCCACACGTGCCTTCCTTGGTGCTGTGGTTGGGAAGAACACTGAACTTTTCAAGCACAAATCTGGGATTTTGAGATTCTGTAACTGCACAGAAAGTATTGCAGGAAGGGATCTGTGTAGCAAGGGGCTCTGAGCAAGCTCCTGATGCAAGAGCTCAAAGCTGCTGTGATTTCTGTCCATCCTCCAGCCTGGCTGCCTGGCCAGGATGGACAAACCCTCCAGTGATTGCACATTGTGTGTCCAACACCATCGCCATCCTCATCTCCATCCACCCCAAGAGCTGAAAACCTGGGCAAAGCTTTCCCTCAAACTTTGTTCAACCTTGGTTTGCACACTTTTATAGTTGAAATTAGCCCTTGGAAATCCTGGGAGAAAGAGGGGACTGAAACACAGCATCCCCTCAGGGTGTTCATTTCTTTTTTGTGAGCTTCAGAGGACATGCATTTTTCTCCTCCTCTGCCCATCCCATCCCTCCACTGTGGTTCTCCAGCCTTTTTCCCCGTGCCCAGACCTTGGGGCAGGAATGCTGAGTGCTGCCCCTGCCTTCCCCCTCCTTGTGCTTCCCCTGAGCATCCCCTGCCTGAAGTGATGGAGATCCCTGGGGCTGGGGCTGTGCTGGTGGAGGTCAGCTCCCACGATGGCTCCTGGGGTCATCTCCTCATCCCAAGCTGCTGGTCAGTGTTAGGGTTTGGCACCATTTGGTCTCTAATGGGACCAAGTTCCCAAGGTTTCCCCCTGGCAGGGACAGGAGCAGGGAGGTTCCAGGTCAGGATCCGGTTCCTCCTCGTGGCAAAGCACACGGGATTCACTCAACACCTCTAGGAGAACCCATTCCCAGTAACTCTGGTTTTGAAGTAGCTTAAATCCAAGTTGATTTACAAAGTGGTTCCATCAGGTGCTGGGTGGCAGCTCCACAAGGCAATCTCCCAGACCTGACACTGAGAGCTGAACAGGATTTTCCCATGATTTCTTTGTTAATGGTTGTGTGTTCCTATGAAATCCTTCCTTTTACCACCTCACAAAAGTGCCCTTCACCCCAGCGACCCTCACCAAGCCTCTGACCAGCAGAGATGGTCTTCCCAAGCCCACAGGGCCCTTCAAAGCCAGCAGGAACCCAGTTTAACCCCAACCACCCCACCCATGCGGGGCTGAGCAGCTCAGGTGATGCCACCCCTCCATCCGAGCGGCTCCAGCTCTCGGTGCCATGGTGGAGAACCCAGGTTGAACCTCTCCAAGCTTTCCCCAGGCTTCAGCCAGCGTGGGGCTGCTCCTGAGCTGCTGTGCTTTGTCCCCTGGCAGTGTTCACCCCCCGGGTCATAGGCACGGCCGTGGCACGGTACAACTTTGCGGCGCGGGACATGCGGGAGCTGTCGCTGCGGGAGGGGGACGTGGTGAAGATCTACAGCAGGATTGGAGGGGACCAGGGATGGTGGAAGGGGGAGACCAACGGAAGGGTGAGTGCCTCCAGAGGAATTCCTGCAGCGGGATGGCAAAGGGAAGAGGGTGTGTCCCATGTCCTCCCGCTTGTTCCTGGGTTTTGGGTGGGCTGTCACCTCTGTGTGCTTTGTGACAGTGGCGGTGATACCCAGGGCACACAGGTGGATGGGAGCATGTGCTGGGAGGGTCTGATCTTCCCTAAACCTGCCCGTGGGGGATGTCTGCGGGCCCTGCAGGGGGAAGGCTCAGCATCCTGGGAAAACCGGCAGCCTGCTGGCTTGACCTGGTATCCCACGGATTTTGTAGCACTGGGGACGGATTCTTCCTGCCTGATGCCTTGCAGGCAGCGTGTCCAAGGTGATGTACTCCATCCCAAATGAGGGTGATGGCTCACACCATCAGGATCTGGCACGTCCAGGACTGGGAACAGCACTTAATAGCAGGGCAATAACCCCAGCGACAGGACAAAGCTCCCTCATAAAATCACAGAGTTGGAAGGGCCCCGCAAGGATTGTGGTGTCCCAGCCCTGCACAGGACACCCCAACAACCCCACCCTGTCCCTGAGTGCTCCAAATCCTTGAACTCCAGCAGGCTTTGAGCTGTTCCCCTTGAGCTTCCCAGCCCCCAGCTCACCTGTCCTGTCCCCCCACAGGTGGGCTGGTTTCCCTCGACGTACGTGGAGGAGGAGGGGGTGCAGTGACCGCGGCCGTGGCCGGTGGAAGTCGTCGAGCGCCCGGAGCCAGCAGCTGCAGCCCGAGCACACTGTCCCCGTGCTGGACACCTCCCAGGACTGCCCCTGCAGCCCCTCACGACCCCCGCCCCGTGCAGGCTGCCCCGGCCTCGCCCCCGTTCCGTGTACAGAAGATTGATGGGCTGTGGGATGGCGCTGCTGGAGCGGCTCTCCCTGATGGACAGAGCTCAGAGACTCTGGGGTGCCCAGCAGGGCGTGGGCACTGCACCCCTCTTGTGTCAGGGGGTTTTCAAAGCCACCGTGGGGATGGTGGAGAAGAGGGTGAGGCTGAAGGTTTTGTGCCTGGGTGAGAATTCGGGGGCTTCCAGGGGAGGGAGTCCCAAGGAGACAATGCAGAGCCCCTGCCACAGCGCTCGGGTCAGGATTTTGGCACTGGCCCTGGCAGCCATGGGCAGCACTGTGCTGTGGCCAGCGTGAGGGGCAGGGTGGGGACGCCTGGCCCGGGAGGAGGAGAGGGCTGTGACCATTTTGACCCTCAGGTGTAGGCTGGAAGTGGACCTTTGGGCAAGGCAGGAGGGGGAAAGAGCCATTTTGGCACCCCCCAAGCCCATTTTCTTTACAGTCACCTCAGTCCCACCAGCCTTGCTGCGGGCAGGGGGGTGCCCAGGGAGCAGACTGGTCCCACTGGTGAGCAGGAGGTCTCAGTGCATTGCAGGACTGGAGATGTGCTCCACACAAGGGTTTCAGGGGCCACCAAGGCACCAGGTACATGCAGAGGATGCGTCCCTGGATCTGTCCTCCCCAGGCCAGGCTGATTTTCCTTGCAGCTGTGACAAATCCCACCTCATGAGCTCAGGGTGAACCCACCTGAATAAGGGCTATGGTATCAAGTCCTGAATGCTGTCCCTGAGCTGTGAAAGCATCTCCTCTTGCCAGCTGTGTGCACTTTTGGGGGCTGGCAGCGTTGCCCCCCTCTCTTCCTCCCACAGGCTGTTCCTGCTGCTGCTGTCAAGTAAAGGTCCGTGTGTTGTGACATTCCCCCTGTGTCCTGAGCACCCTCTGTCCTTCCCAAAGTGCAAATACAAACAAAATACACGTGTGGGAGCGTGACAGGGAACAGCTTCCCTGCATCTGAGCCCCAGGAGCTGCCTCTCTGAATAAGTGGCACTCTGAGCTGGTGCTTCCATGCCCTGATGTTGTTCCCCTGGGATTTGGGGTGGTCCTGCTGTGTTCTGGTGTGGGATCCTGCTGCAAGTCTGGGAGCTGCCAGTGTTGGCAGTGTTGGGTGAGCAGTGCTGCTGCCCTCAGTCCCTGGCATGGGGGTCTGCAAACAGAGCAGCAGAACCGTGCTTGGGATAAGAACGGAAGAGTTTGGATCTCCCAAGGATGAGGAAATGATGCTGACTTGGGAATCACACGCTGCTGCTCAGTGACAAGCCCAGAGCCAGCCTGCTTTGCTCCCGGCTCCTCCTGGAGCTCTGGGAGTGCCCCCGCTCGTGGGGCTGTGAGGTGGGTGCAGCAGGGTCTGGCCAGGGCAGACAGGAGGTGACAGGGACGTGGGGGGCTCAGGGCATTCCCAAGGTACTGTTTGGTGCTAACCCCTCCCAGCCAGCCCCTCCGTGCTCAGTTTGAGGGGAGCAGCCAGCAGGGAGCTGACAATTCCCTGCTCCCGTGCAGAGCAGAGGGTGCCATTCCCATTGCAGAGGCTGTGCTGGAGCTGGGGGGGCGTTTTGGGCGGATGGGACACACAAACTCCTGATGGCTCCTGCTCTGCCTGGCATCCTAAAGCCTTACAGCCCCTCCTGTTTAACGTGGCCAATTTTGTAAGGTGGCAAGGGCATCACCTTGGGAGAGCACAGCTGCTGTCCCTTACACCCCAAAGGGACCCCCACCCTCTGCCTGCCCTGCCAAACCCCCTCCCCCAGAGAGCTCTCCCTCTTGTGTTTACTGGTGTAAGAAACTTGTTAAAAAGAGATTGTTCTGTTTGTAAGTAATTATTCAGCCACTTGCCACAAATATATCTGTGAATAAGAAAGGGAAATGTTTTTTTTATGATGGCGAGAAAATTGTATGTATTATTTTAGGTCGTCGCAGATCATTTGGAATTGCAATGGGATACGTTGGAAAATAATATGTAAATTCCTTGGGTTTTTCCTTTGCACTGCACTAACTGGGCTAGGGTGGAGGGGGTTTAAAGATCAAACTGTTTGTTTATTGGAATAGTTTATAGCTGGGAATTTGGAAATCATTTGGAATAGCTTGTAATGCTGGAATAGAAACTTTAGCTGCTACTTAGAAACCCTTTTGCATGTGGTTTTTCCAGGCCTTTTTAAGTTACAATTCATCAAAGTAAATTCCCCAACGGAAAAAAAAAAAAAAAAACCCCAAAATAAAGTGTAATTTTGCTGATAGTTTTTTTTTTTTTTTCAGCCATGGTTTTTAATGTGCCAGGGGTGTCAGGATCATGTCAGGGTTGTTGTCACTAAAACCCCCTTGGCTGCACTGGGGCTCAGGGTTGGCTTGGCCCATCCAGGGAGGATGGGTGCTCCCAGGGATGGATCCTTCCCGATTCCTGGCATGAACACTAAGTGCTTTTACCCCTTCCAGAATTTGGAGTAGATCCCTCCTGTGGTGCCTGTCAGGCTCCTCCTCATTCCTGGAGCAGCTGCCACTCGTGCAGTTGTCCCATGCAGGAGCTTTCCTGTGACTCCTCTCTTTTGCTGAGCTGAACCCCTGCAGGGTGAAGGAAAGAGGCTGATTTTCCATGGCTTTTAGTCACTCCTGGATATCATATTCCAGAATCCCACCTGGCCCTGCAGGCAGCAGCATGCTCCAGAGCAATAAATAAGCTGCACAGTTGTTTATAAAAACCTGAGGTGTTCAAGAGGCCTCACCTTGAGCAGGGATGTGATACCCATGTGAGCTGCCATGTCATTTAATTAAGAACATTAATTTTTTCCACCCTTGGAGTCCCCAGTGCTTCACTTTCCCCAGGGTCAGCTGGAAGGGGTTGTAGCAGTGAGCAGAGGGGTTTTACTCAGAGAATCAGGACGTGAGCTGGGCACTACATTTTGGATGCAGGCTTGGGAAGGTGCTGCCCAGCCAGGTATTAAGCCTTGGTCCAGGTGCTGAGCCTGCCTGGGATAAGCTCTTTCCTCGTGGCTGTTTGGTCTTAAAGGCACCACTCCAACTTTCACCACGGATGAAATACCAGGTTTAGGTGCCTGGGCTCTCCCCTGCTGGTGCTGAGCCTCAGCCTGGCCCTGGGAGGGTGGAATGGCACAGCTGGGCTGCCAAATGCAGCACTGGAGCCTGCAACCAAGAGCTGGGCAGTGCAAAAACCTGTTCCCATTCTGTCCTGCCTCCGGGGACATCCCTGGGGACACCGAGCCCTTGGGGAGTGGCTGGAGCTGGCAGGTGGGTGCCTCCACAGCGGCTTTGCTCAGCTTCGTGCCAAAATCTTCTCCTGGGGGTGCTCCAGAGCAGGGTCTGGCAGCTCAGGAATAAATGGGGCATTGATCCAGCGTGCCCAGCCAGGGCCAGGTGCAGTAACCAGAGCAGGAGCAGCGTTCCAGGGGCATTAACAGCAGGATCAATTCCAGCCAGCACAGCTGGTTCCAGCCCTGCACAGCCCCTGCCTGTCCCAGGAGGGGGGGACACACCAGGCACAGGGATTTCTTTATTATTCTGGTTTTTCCCCCAGCAAGAGCAGCTGCTGACGAAACGCCCCCGTGAGCTGGGCTCTGAGCAAACACGGCGTGGGGGTGGCTGTGTTTGCTGGCTGCCCTGTGCCAGCAGCAGCTCCTGCTCCTGTCACAGTGTGACAGCCACCTGCCCTGGCCCTGGGACTGCCCCTCGAGCCCCGTGGCCACCAGCCAGAGCGTGGCCACCTCCCTCTGCCACTCTGGGGCTGAGCTCACCCAGCCTGGGGCATCCCAAAACCAGGGTCCAAGCTGCTGTGCCACCAGGGTGGGGAAACTGAGGCAGGGCCAAGAGGAGAGCTCAGAACAGCTCTGCCCAGCAGGACTCTGTGTGATCTGGGTGCTTTTGGTTCAGGGTCAGGTGCTGGTGGTGCTTCCCAAGCCCTGACTGAGGTTGTGGGGCAGAGCTGAGCCCACAGCTCGGATGAGGATGAGGATTGGGGTGGCAGAAGCAATGTTGACAGTCTGCAGCACGCCTGGCTGGCTCAGCCCTGCATTAACCACGTTTTCTGTGACCTAGAAAACTCCAGCTGGCGCCTGAGCCACTGCGCTGCTTTATTTTAGAATTAACCTAAAAATTATAAGGGGGAGATTGAACTGTGTAGGCTCCCTCTGCGCTGCACTGATCACCCCAAAAAATAACCCCCCTCATTCCTGCTCTGGAGTCACATCAAGGCTCAGAGGGGCTGGAGGAGCTGCCACGTTCCCCACGGTCCAGCCTGAGCTTGGTGAAGGGCTCAGGCTGCTGAAGTGGACTTGGGCTTGTATTGTTCTACGTCTGGTCTAACCCAAAGGTCATATTTATAATTTGGACACGCTGATGAAATGGTTCTGGCCTGTCAAACAGAAACACCCCACTGCAAACAGGAGTTTAGACTTGTTTGCAGCTCTGTGGTTGTTCTGAGCAATTTAGTCCGTGGAGAAGCCTGCAGGAGCTGGGGCTCTCTGTAAAACTGAGAAACCAGTTTTGTCTTTGGGAGAAGGAGGGGAAATGCTGCTGGAGACAGGGGATAAAGCTGGAATAAGGGAACCCCTCGGCTCAAACCCTTCCCAAACTGGGGCAGTTTGGATGCTGGGTACCACAGGGTGTCCAGCAGGCAAGAGCAGACAGATTGGGTACTGAGGAGCAGAAAAGGGGCTCTTCCACTTAAGCTGGATGCTTAAACCCCCCCAAAAAACCATCCCATGGCTGCTCAGAGCTCTACAGGGGTGGGGGATGCTGCCTGGGGGACCACGATGCTGCTGGGACCCCAATCCCTCCCAACCACCAGCCAAACCCTGACTCCACCCTGACTTCTGCTTCTCTGAGATACCAGCATGAGGCCCTTCAGCAGAACTTCCGTATCCTGCCCCAACAGGCCCTAATTCCAGGGCTGAGCCCTGAGCTGAAGGAACAACAAAATCTTCATGCTTAGAGATCGAAATCAAACCCTCATTTTTTCTACCCAACTCCAATTTAAATTTTTTTTTTTTTTTTTTTTTTTTTTTTTTTTTGGTGTTGCCACCTTCACTTTGAGCTCTTGGCTCTGGCTTAGGAGAGGTGTAAATTAATTTTATCTCTGTTCTCTGACTGGAGCCACTGGGAACTGCAGCAGGGGGGTCAGATGGTGCCTTTCCTCGCCGTGTTTGCTCTCTGGCATCCAGCTGACAGCTCCAGCCAGCCCGGGAGGCTGCGAGTCCCTCTGGCCCCAGCTGGGCTGTTTGTTCTCTGCTGGGCACCGAGCCGGGGAAAAAAGCAGCGTTTTCCTCCTTGTTTTGAATTTCTCCGCTCTGCCAGACTTTTTGTCGTGCCTGGGAAGCAGCAGAGCCACGAGAAGGGGGACAAGGAGGTAAGTCTCTCTCTTCTGTTCGCTCAGGCTGGCTCCGCTCGCCTCCAAGTGCTGGTTAATATTTTTTGCAGCAGGGGCCAAGGGGACGGAAGAGGAGGAGGAGGAGGAGGAGGAGGAGGAGGAGGAGAGCATCAGAGGAAGGCAGGGGCCCCACCACATCCCGGCAGGGAGAGGCAGCCCGGAGAGAGCCTTGCTGGTGAGTGGTGCCTGGTGGGAATGTGCTGTGGGCTGTCACAGGGATTCCAAGGGGGAGTCTGAAGCTTGGGGGGACAATGGGGGGACAGTGGGTGCTCTGGTGGCCGCGTGGCAGCAAGCAGGGGGTCTCAGGGGGCTGATCCCCAGGGCATGATCCCCTGGTCATGGCCTGTGCCTTGTGTAGGGGGGTCTGTGTTGGCCCCACTACACCCCTCACGTGCACCCTAAATCTTGTTCCAGGAGCAAATCCTGAGCTGTGTCCTCAGCCAGGACCTGCACAGGAGCTCAGTGTCCTCAGCCAGGACCTGCACAGGGGCTCAGTGTCCTCAGCCAGGACCTGCACAGGGGCACAGTGTCCACAGCCAGGACCTGCACAGGGGCACAGTGTCCACAGCCAGGACCTGACCCCGTTTCTCCCCCAGCAGCCATTGCCCCACCCTCTGATCCAGAGCAAACCTGGCACCTTCTCTGTGGCCAAACAGCTCCTGAGTTCCAGTTGGGGGAAAAAAAAAAAGTGGTTTTTGGAGCATGAGTGAGCACAGGGTGCCGTGCCCTGGGAATTCCCAAGCCCCCTTTTTAAGGGAGGGTGTTTGGGAGCTGCACACACACGTGCAACTGGGATCCCATTGCCCTGCTGGAAAGGAACCCCAGCTGCTGGAAAGGGATCCCAGGATGTGACCCAGGGCTTGCCCAACCTCTGCACAACACCCAGAGACCCCTAATTTCTGGTTAAAACCACGTGTTTTGGGCAGCCGGGGGGGGGGGGGTGTGTACGATACAACACTGAAAGCACTGTTGGGTCAGAATGAGTGTTTTTGTCCCTTGTGTTTCTATACACAGAAAAGCTGAAAGACAGAACACCAACACCTGGGTACAGCTCACTGGGATGTTTGACTTTGTTAATTCTGCTAATTTTCACTTAGGGACCACCGTTGGTGTGTGGTGTTTCATAATACCACTTCAGATGGACATTTTTAAAAAAGACAGAGGCACAATTTCAAGCTTTCACGTTCTCATTTGGCAATAACTGATTTTAGTACCTGTCGCGGTGAGGTGAGCAGAGGGGCGGCCAGGGACCCAGCGAGGTGTTTTGGGATGTGCAGGTGGCGATGTCCTGCATGAGCCGCGCCTGGCGGGTCCCCCGCCGCCTGCCAGCCCCCTGGAGAAGCCCCCGGCCCTTCAGCAGCGCCTCGGGCCCCACGGCCAAGAAGAGCGTCCCGTACCAGAAGACGCTGCGGGAGGAGGGTCCCGGGAGCGGCGAGCCCAGCCGGCCCCCGCCGGCCTCGGCACAGGTGGTGGTGGTGGGCGGGGGCAGCCTGGGCTGCCAGACCACCTATCACCTGGTCAAAATGGGGCTCAGCGGCGTGCTGCTGCTCGAGAGGGACCGCCTGACCTCGGGCACCACCTGGCACACGGCGGGTGAGTGGCGGGCACGGCTCGGCTCGGCTGCTGCCCGAGGTGGGCGCGGGGATGCTCGCGGTTTGGGATGTGCTGTGTCCGCGTGTGCTGGAGAGTTTTGGTTGTAAATGCTGAGAGTTTCTGCTTTTACTTCCGCCAGGATATTTTTTAAACGTCCCCTAAATTTCCTTTTTTTCCCCGCCCCAAGATTTATGTGGAGGCAGGAAAAAAACTACTTTATTTGCACAATTTCCACCCCCTTTTTAAAGCCACTTTTCTATGGCAGGGCGGCAGAGCTGTATAAGTTGGGGGGTTTTTTTCCACACTTTTGGGGTCCATCCACTCCACAACCCCTTTCCCCCATTCATTTAACGCCCAGAGAGAACAAAACCCGATGGTTTTGTAGCATTCCCACAAATCCACGAGATGGAGCACGAGCTCCGCAGGGGGACACACGAGGGTCCCCCCCCTGAATCCCGCTCGGGGTGATGGGGAGGTGACAGCGCATCTGTCGCGCCCTGTGCGTGTCCCCCGCAGGTCTCCTGTGGCAGCTGCGTCCCAGCGATGTGGAAGTGGAGCTGCTGGCGCACACGAGGGATGTGGTCAGCCGGGATCTGCCGGCCGAGACGGGGCTGCACACGGGCTGGGTGGAGAACGGGGGGCTCTTCATCGCCTCCAACAAGCAGCGCCTGGATGAGTACAAAAGGCTCATGTCGGTAGGGATGCACTCCTGGCAGGGTGGGCTGCAGGAGGGTTTTTTTTTTTTGTGGAGCCCCCAGGTCTCTGAATGTCCCATCCCTCACTGCCTTCCCACCTGGACAGCAGGTCCCTTCCAGGGCAGCCTCCTGACTTGCATAAGGCAGCCAAAATCCGTCAAGCTCCTCCAAAGTTGGCAAAATTAAATCCAGCCTCGGATTTTTGACCGTTTAAATAGTGGGAGCATCGTTTCCCCCATTGTGCAGCATCATTTTTCCAGCTGCACGGGCAGCTTGAATTCAAAACCAGGGTCATAGTCCCTGAAATCTGAGCATCACCCCATGCTGGATTTAGGGTTTGGGAGATAAACATGTCCTGGGATTCTCCTCCTCCTCCTCCTTCAGCAGCAAGTGGTGAACAAAGCTTTTGTTCCTTAGCTGAGCTCCGGGTTTTGCTGTCCCTTGGCAGCTGGGGAAGGTGTACGGTGTGGAGTCCCACGTGCTGAGCCCGTCCCAGACCAAGGACCTGTACCCTCTGATGAACACTGATGACCTGTATGGCACCCTGTACGTCCCCAAGGATGGCACCATGGACCCCGCTGGCACCTGCTCAACTCTGGCCAGAGCAGCAACTGCCAGAGGCGCTACGGTAGTTCTTAATTAGGAATTTACTCACTAATGCCTCTTGGTTTCATCCTCTGCCTTCCTCACCTTCTGCTTTCCCACCAGGGCAGAGCTGCTCCTGCAGATTTGGGTTGTTCCCAGGAAAGGCATTGTCCTCTTGGTTGGGTGACAGTGACAAAGCTGGCAGGAACCAGGGAAAATAGAGGGTGGAAAAAAGACCTTTAGGAGCAACACAAGGCACTCAGGACGCTGCTTAGGTTCACTTTTTGCAGATTTGGGGGCTGCATGTCGGGTGAGACAGGTTGTCCCCTGCCCTGGTGACCCTGCTGTGACTCTGCCCCTCTTCCTGTGCCACCAGATCATCGAGAACTGCCCGGTCACGGGCATCCAGGTGAGAACTGATGACTTTGGGGTGAAGAGGGTGCACGCAGTGGAGACAGTCCACGGGACCATCCAGACTCCCTGCGTGGTGAACTGTGCAGGTACGGGGGGCAGGGCACAGGGGAAGGGGTGGGACAGGAGCAGCGGCCACAACTCACGGGTGGCTTCGCTCCTGTGAGGAGGAAAGTCTGCATCAGCCCTTGTCCCCTGCAGCTGTCTGGGGCTGTGGGGGATGGAGAGGAGCTCAGCACAGGGTTGTTGTCCCTGCAGGAGTGTGGGCACGGGCCCTGGGCCGGCTGGCGGGCGTGCACGTGCCGCTGGTGGCGATGCACCACGCCTACGTGGTGACCGAGCGCATCGAGGGCATCCAGGTCAGTCCTGCACGCTGCAGCTCGGCTCCTCTGCTCTGGGGGACAGGGCTGGAGAGGCAGAAAAGACCCCTGCCCCTTCCAGGGACCCCCAGACCTGTGGGGCCTCCTCATTCCTGCCAGGTCAGGCTCTGCTCTCAGGGGAGTGCACACCCTCAGCAGGGCTGTCAGACCACCTTGAACAGTGTCAAATTTAATATTTAACGAGGTTACAACTGGCAAGATATTGTTTTTTTTCCTCAAGATCTCTGTGTTTGGTGTGTGATAGCAGCATTCATAAAGATCCCAGATCTTTCTGAGCAAGCCCCAGACCTGGCAGGCAGAGGTGTAGCTCTCCAAGCATTCCTAGACTGCCCCTATAAGTCTGTTCCTGCCATCTGGCTGCGGAGAATTGCTTGGGAGTTGAAGGAGCCTTCATCCTCTCAGGCCCCAGTGCACTGAGGGTGACACATTAATTAGTTTCCATCCTGCTGACACAGTCTGTGCCTGACCTTTCAGCACGAGGTGCCTCGTTGTACCATGGTCCATGATTACATTTCTGTCTCAGCGACTCCACCGTGCCGTACGCAGCAAGAAAGACTCCAGAGGAGAGGCTGCAGCTCGCAGACCTCGGTGCCTCCCGTCCCATCCACTTCATTCCACTTGTCAACACGGGTTGCAGCAGGCCCTACACCGGTTCTTCAGTGTTATCTAAATGTTTCCCCATCCATTATTCACAAGAACAAATCCCTCATTCTTCGTGCACCGCTGCCTGCGCGTCGAGCTGCTGCATCCTCCTGCAGAGGCGGGTGGCAGAGGAGTGATGATTCCTGAGCTAGGATCAACCACAGGGGCTGCTCCCCATCCCCAGGGCACCCCTGGGTGCTGCTCAGGTGTCTGTGTACGCTGCTCTGCCCACTGCTTGGCAAGGTTAGCTGGAGCTGAGCTGGGCGCTTTCTTCTTGGGGTGCCCAAATTTCGGTGCTGAGGGAGCACCCATGGAGCCACTCTGTGTCCCATCCTTGACAGGTCACTGCTGCAGGTGCCCACCTTGTGCCCTGGTACCTTGCTGGGTGCCATAGGGGTGTCCCCATGGCCTCCTCTGACCCCTGCACTCCCCCTCCCCGTGTTTCAGAACATGCCAAACGTTCGTGATCACGACGCCTCGGTCTATCTCCGTCTCCAAGGCGATGCCCTTTCCGTGGGTGGATATGAGTCAAACCCCATCTTCTGGGAGGAGGTGAGTGGAGCCGGGAGGTTTTCCGGGGGAACGAGGCAGGTTTCCAGGGAAGCCACCTCGGAGGAGTGCACAGCCCCCGCATTCTGCAGGCACCAACCTCTGGTGGCAGGTGGGGAAAGCAGGGGGAGCATCTCCCCTTTGGGGCAGTCTGTGGCACAGATATGCAGTGCAGAGGCAACAGGAGAGCCAGAGGCTGCTGTGCCCATCCCTCTATCTTTAATTCAGACTTCAGGTTTGTCTGGGTTGTTCAAGAAAACCCCAAAATCCCAGAGATTCAATGCAGCCTCGATTTTTCTTCTCCGAGGCTGCCAGAGATGAGGTGGTCTCACACAATCAGCCATCCTCTGTTCCGTGTCCTCATTCTTGTTTCTCCTCTTTAGGTATCTGAAAAATTTGCTTTTGGCCTCTTTGACCTGGACTGGGATGTTTTCATGCAACACATTGAAGGTGCTGTCAACAGAGTGCCAGTTCTGGAGAAAACAGGAATTAAATCCACTGTCTGTGGGCCAGGTAACGTGGCTGTGGTGACCACTGTGGTGGCACCGTGGTGGCTGTGGTGACCACTGTGGTGGCACCGTGGTGGCTGTGGTGACCACTGTGGTGGCACCGTGGTGGCTGTGGTGACCACTGTGGTGGCACCGTGGTGGCTGGGTTTTTCTGAAGATCTTGCTGGAGGAAAAGGGAAGCTTTATAACCTGGGGAGAAGAAAAACTCTCTGAATGCACAGAAAGTGCTGCTGGTCTGGCTGCAGTGGTGGCATCTTCCAAGGGGTGGCATTCCAGGCCTAGCCTGGGTAGAGGAATAGAATGACACATTCAGAGACTCACAGAATGGTTTGGCTTGGAAGGGATCTTCGGATATTATCTCATTCCAGCTCCACTGCCGTGGGCAGGGGCACCTTTCACCAGGTGCTCCAAGCCCTGTCCAACCTTGCCTTGAACACCTCCAGGCATGGGGCAGCCACAGCTTCTCTGGGCAGCCTGTGCCAGGGCCTCCCCACCCTTGTTGTAAATAACTTCTATCTTAGAATTCTTATTGATTTCTCATCATCTCAATTGTCCCTCTTTCAGTTTAAAGCCATTTCCCTGGGGACCTGACTGCCTTGGTTTAGTCTGGTAGTGAATGGATCTCCAGCTGATGTTGTGGCCACTGGACTGGAAAATTAAGAGGCAGATGTTTTTAAGCAATGGCTATTATTTTACCAAGTGTTATCTTCTAGAATTAATTTTACGACTTTCTCCTGGTCTAGTGACATTAGATTTACCCATATTTACATCCCTGGTGTGGAGTTAAAGCCATCCCTGCAGTGGCAGCTGGAGGAGGTGCCAGGCATTGAGCCCAAGCCTTGCACACTTGGTTTGGCCTTAAAATCCACTATACACTAAGAAATCAACTATAATAAAAGCCCTTTTTGCTGAGGCACTTAAAGGGAAACTCTTTGGGGTTGTATGAGGGGAAAGTAGGGCAGGTCTCGTGCCCTGCAGCAGATCAAACATGACTTGTACAAGGTGAGACCTTGGCCCTGGGTCCAGCGGTTTGATTGCACTGCGCTGTGAGCAGAGCAGAACTGGCTGCTGGCAGATGGATGTCTCCTCTTTCTCGTACAACAATGTCATTTTCCAAGGCTCAGCTCTCCTCCTTTTCTCCTTCTTGATTGAAACCAGCAGCCTGTGGCAGCTGAGTCATGCCGGGCTGAAGCAAATGGCAAAGGCTTTGTCCCCTCTGCTGTGGTCGCTGTGCCAAGGTCCCTGGAGCCCCCACCACCCATCCCAGGGCAAAGTGCTGGCAGGGGAGGTGCTTTGGCTGTTGCTCCATTAAATCCCTGAGTTTGTAGCCTGGAATATCTGTACAGGGATATTGGCACATGAGGAGCTGCTCTGGTGACAGTGGAATTATTCTGGCTCTGCTCCTGCCTTCTCTGGAGCAGTGGGATCAGGGGAAACAAACTGGACGTTGCTAAGTGGGGAAAGACCCCACTGAACTCGGTTTTCCCTCTCTCCTTTTACATGGATGGATGGATGGAGCACCATCAAACAGGGAGGAGGATTGCACACCTCTGTCAGGGGCTTTGCTGTCCTCCCTGGTGAGGATTTGTAGAGGGATTTCCATGGCTGATGGCCCAGTGGAATAGCACTGGCAGCTGGAGACATCATGAGCACAGGAGAGACATCCCCAGCCCTCCCTCAGCTGAGCCAAGTGGCTCAAAGTCATGGAATTTCCCAGCAGGAATTGACGAAGGTGGAATACACCGTAAGGAAATAGGGCCCAGATGTTAAAATGGCAACAAACAGATCAGTGCAGCCTCCTTGACTGGGGGTTTGGGAAGGAAAAAAGAGCCCTGACAGTGCCTCATGCACTTTCTCTTGGGGAATTCATTTTGCCTCCCAAATTTTCAGTCTAAGTCCATAAACCTGTGCTGGGCAGTGCCTGGTGTTGGTCCAGGTCTGGCCCCACTGACCTCTGTGGGAGCAGGACGAGGTCAGCACGGGAGGCTGCAGGAAACCCGTTTGTAAAGTGTGTGACGTGTCCCCAAAGTGTGTGATCCCCCCTGTCCTGGCCTCGCTGGCACATCCCCTCTCTGTTTTCCAGAGTCATTCACAGCTGACCACAAACCACTCATGGGAGAAGCTCCCGAAGTCCGAGGGTTCTTCCTCGGCTGTGGCTTCAACAGCGCCGGTAAGAGAGACCTGAGAGGGTCATACCCTGCTGGCATGGGATCCCAGGGGGGATCCTGGCATTCCACAGCCCTGCTTGGCCTCCTGGCCCCGTCTGCATCCTGCCCTGTTCCCCAGGGATGATGCTGGGAGGTGGCTGCGGCAGGGAATTGGCTCACTGGATCATCCACGGCCGGCCGGAGAAGGACATGTACGGCTACGACATCAGGCAAGTCACCCCGACTGCCCCAGCTGCCTCCACGGGCATCCCTCATCCCTGCTGGTCCTTGGGGATGCTTCCAAGGCAGGGCTGGCATCAGGAGTGGGTGTCCAGGCAGCGTGTGTGTCCCTCCAAGGAGCTGGAATCAATTACAAGCATTAAACTGAATGCACACGTGGGGTTTCTCTCATTTGCCTCATTCCACTCCCACACAAACAGCTTCCATCAGGCACAAGGAGATCGTGGTGGTGGGGAAGGACGGGGTAATTATGTTTGGGTTCTGTTGTTCAATTAGTACCGTGCCTAATCCTCTAAGTTAATAATCAGGGGGATGATTTCAACAGCACAAAGATTAGCTCGGCCCCCCTCTGCAGCACCACCCGGGCTGGGAGTTGTGACCGTGCAGATGTTGGCTCAGTAATTGCTTTTGACTTGCTTGATTGTCTTTGATTGGGTTTGGGCTTTCTTACAGGGCTGCAGTGACAGCAACCACCTTGTCAGGGACAAAGCTTTGAAAATCTCACGTTGCTTTAGTGGCCAAGCTGGTAAATGCCACGTTGGCTTGGGCTGTGGGAGTGAGGGGCCTGCAGAGATGGGGGAGATGCCTCCAGCTGCCCCCTTCCACCAGCTGGGCTCGGGATGGGGATGGAGAGATGGAGACATCCCAGGCTGGGCTCTGGGTTGGCACCAGCACAGCCCCCCTGACCCCCAGGGACCCCAGCCCTGCTCAGAGCAGCCAGGGGCTTTCCACCCAAACATCTCCCATGTCCCATGTGCCCTGTCATCAAGCTGTCAGTCCCATTCCTTCCTTTTGGTGACAATTACCAAGCTCCTCTTTAAATAACTCCCTTTTCCACACATTTCAATATTTATCCTCTCAGAACATTTGCTTGTAAATATTTCATCTGGCAGCTGTTGCCCGCTTGCTGCTGTCAAAAATTCAGCTCGTTGGTGAAGGGGCTGAGGCTGATGGGGCAACCAGGGGTGCTGGTGACATGCCATGTGTCACCTTCTGCCAGCAGAAGAGGCAGCTGCTCTCACAGCTCTTGGGGAGCATCACTTGTATTCCCTGCAGGGCTCAGCCCCATGCCCTGCCTCTCCTCTGCACCCAGTCAGCCAGGAGGGGAGCTGAAAGTATCATTTTAAAAGTCCCTAGAAATGGCATTTTGTCTTTCATCCCCTGCCTGGCTCCCTTTCTGCAGCCCTGGGAAAGGTGCCACTTGTACCCAAGGCTGCTCCCCGTGAGTTACAGATCTCTGGGATTAACAACCTGACCGTGGGCTGAGCTGGCACATTCCTTCAAGGAGATTTTCTGTTTGGAAGATGAAAATAATTCAAATGAATTGAAGATATTTTGGGGTTTATTTATATTACAGCCTGGGGAGAATTGGGTGAGAAATATAAGGAATGTCCAGGGCTCATTCCCTCATCAGGGCTGTGTTTAAACCCTGGTGTGCCCTGAGGCTGGTCCCATGTTGAAGTGGGGCAGGATTAACCTCAAGTTTCATTTTTTTCCTATTTCCCTTCCTCAGCAAGGCTGTCTTCTGCTCTGGGGTGGGGCTGGGAGCTCAGTGGAGGCTGCAGCTCCCATGGTCAGCACCGTGGCATGGCCAGCACCGAGCCCTGCTTGGCTCCTCCGCTCCTACCCACGAAACTGGAGCAGGAATTGCAATTTTACACCAGCAGCTGCATCCACACCTGCGTCTGGTCAAGAAGGCCATGAGCTGTTGGGCTCATCCAGCTGTTGCCATCTCCTTGCCTTCCAGGAGGTTCCACCACTCCCTGACCGACAACAACCGCTGGATCCGGGAGCGCAGCCACGAGTCCTACGCCAAGAACTATTCCGTCGTCTTCCCCCACGACGAGCCCCTGGCAGGGCGCAACGTGAGGAAGGACCCCCTGCACGAGGTGGGGACACGGCCTGGGCTGGCCCCCACAGCAGCAAACAGGAGCTCACAAGGAGTGCCTGCAGCTGGGTCGTTCCCCAAAGCCTCTGAGCTGCCATCCGTCCATCCTGGGGAGATCCCTGCCCGATCCCAAAGCTCACTGCGTGGATTTCTGGGGCCATGGGGGGTTTAATGGTAGAGAGCCTGAGCATTCCCATGATATTTAACTCAGCAGATGTGGATTGAGGACCTGGTGATGATCACTGGGCAAGGGAAAAGGGGAGAGGAGAGCTCCGAGGCTGAGTCTATCCCAGGGGCAGCTGAGAGGGCTGAGGGTGCTGAATGCTCACAGGAATCTCCTTCCCCTGCTCACAATTTAGCAGGAGTTTCTCCCCAAAACAAGATTTCTCAATGTGGAGTGGGGCACAAGGAGGGTGTGGGAAGAGGGATGTGCCTCTGTGGAGGTGGTTTTGCCAGCACTCCCTAAGTGGTTTTGCTCCCTGGAGCCACCAGCCAGGGCTCCCTCCTGCTCCAGCCCCTTCTTCACACAAACATCCATAGGTGAACGCTCTCAAGATGCAGCACTTGAGAGAAAAACCCAATTCCCAGCATTTTGCTGTGCCAGCAGCTCAGAACCCCCCAGATCCCTTGAGACACTCAGCTGGACTCAGCACCAGAGCCTCATCCCGCTGCCAGCCCAGCCCCAGCCCTGGCAAAGCCACATTTCCAAGCCCGTTCCTGCTTCTCTCTGATTGACATCACACCATTCCTCTTCCAACTGGAGGGCAGAGGCTCAAGCAGTAAAACAGACACCCCTGCCTGCCGGCCCCCGGTGTTTGGTTGACAGCTCAGTTGTTTTCTGTCACTGAGGATGCAATTTATTTTTTAATAGCACGTCTAATAAGCGATGCCCACTTGACTGACAGCCTGCTATTTATCCATGCAGCTCCAGAACATGTGCTGTGTTTTATAAATAGGCACTGAATGATTTCTGAGATGTTCAACAAAGTCTATTCTTTTCCAAACTGAGGCTCCAAACAAAAATGTCTTAATGGATCCCTAATTAATTGCGTGCAGAGAGGTTTTCCTGAGAGCACAGAGGAGGAATGAGAAGGTTGCTGTATAAATATTAGATGTTGTTACATAATTACTTCATAAACATGGTGGGGAATCTTGCTCTCTGCATGTAGCATCTTTTGGTCAGTAATTCGGGCACCCTAGGGCAGGCTTTGGTGGGGTGCACAGCTGGGCTGTGGCTCTCTGCCCCTTGACCACCCTTGAGGAAAATATCCTGCCTGAGGGGGACAAAAATCAGGCAATTCTTAGGTTTGACACTGTTTTACAAGACAAACTTCAGGGCTGATTTTGGCTTTTGATAGCCAAACCAAGGGGTCACAAGTCTGGTCTTGAGCCCATGTGTGCACCCGAGGATGGCAAGCCTGAGTGCTGCTCAAAAAGCTGTGAAAGGGCTTTTTTTAAAAAAAAAGCTGTTCCAATTTCTTCTGTGTAGGAGCTGCTGCGGCAGGGCTGTGTTTTCCAGGAGAGGCACGGCTGGGAGAGACCCGGCTGGTTCAGCCCTGGGGGAGCAGCCCCGGTAAGAACACCTGGGGTTTTGGGGGGTCTTCAGCCTGGAGAGACCAGCTGTGGTAGGACCCATCACCGTGAGCAGGGATGGGTGGGGATCCATCACTGAGGGCAGGGATTTTGGGATGGAGACCCCTCACCATGACGGGGATGCTGAGGGGCGAATCCATCACCATGGGCAGGGGTGTTGGGATGGGGATCCATCACTGAGGGCAGGGATGTTGGGATGGGGATCCATCACTGTGGTCAGGGATGTTGGGATGGGGATCCATCATTGTGACAAGGGATGTTGGGATGGGGATCCATCACTGTGGTCAGGGATGTTGGGATGGGGATCCATCACTGGGGGCAGGGATGTTGGGGTGGGGATCCATCACTGAGGGCAGGGATGTTGGGGTGGGGATCCATCACTGTGGTCAGGGATGTTGGGATGGGGATCCATCATTGTGACAAGGGGTGTTGGGATGGGGATCCATCACTGAGGGCAGGGATGTTGGGGTGGGGATCCATCACTGTGGTCAGGGATGTTGGGGTGGGGATCCATCATTGTGGTCAGGGATACTGGGATGGGGATCCATCATTGTGGTCAGCGATGTTGGGATGGGGATCCATCACTGGGGGCAGGGATGTTGGGGTGGGGATCCATCACTGGGGGCAGGGATGTTGGGGTGGGGATCCATCATTGTGGTCAGGGATGCTGGGATGGGGATCCATCACTGAGGGTGGGGATGTTGAGATGGGGATCCATCACTGTGACAAGGGATGTTGGGATGGGGATCCATCACCATGGGTAGGGATTTTGGGATGCGGATCCATCACTGAGGGCAGGGATGCTATGGACTCATCCCCATGGGCAGGGATACTCTGATAGGACCCAACCCATGGGCTGGGATGTTGGGATGGGGATCCATCACTGTGACAAAGGATACTCTGGTAGGACCCAACCCATGGGCTGGGATGTTGGAGGGAGGCTCCATCCCCATGGACAGGGATTTTGGGGTGAGAGCCCATCCCTGTGGTGATCAGGGATGCCAGGGTGGGGACCCACCACCAAAGCCATCTCTCCAGGAGCGGGGTGAATATGCCAAGGAGTCTTTTAGCTTCGGCCTCACATCCTCTTCCTCCCTGTGCCACCTCTCCCCCAGGTCCTGGATTACGATTACTACGGTGCCTACGGCCGCGAGCGCCACAGGGACTACACCTACAACCGCCTGCTGGGTGACGAGTACACCTTCGACTTCCCCCCTCACCACGACATCGTGAGTGGGGCTGACAGCCCCTCCTGCCCTGCCAAAACTCCCGGGGACCTGGGGGACTTGGAGGCGGCAGAACCTGCGCCCCAACGCTGCTTTGGGGCGAGTTGGTGATGCTCGGAGGGAGGGGAAGCTCTGAAACAGCGAAAAGTGTCCCAAAAAAATATGAGGAGAAATGTGTAGCTCGTGCTCAGAAACCTCAGGGGAGAATTATACTGCTGCTTTCCGAAAGTGTTGGGAGCAGCTTGGGGAAAAAAAATCCAATTTGATCAAATTTGGGTGTTATTAATGATAACTGTCACTGAGTTAGCGAGGTGAGGAATGGGATCAAGCACTGGGGATGGCCTGTCAGGCTGGCTCCAGCAAATACCTGATTCTCTCAGGAGCATTTTGAAGCCCTTAAAGGCACCAGGCAAGTGTCTGATATCATTTCCCGTTGCATAAATGGTTTAATTTGTGTTTCCCTTTGTGGGCTGAGAGCACGGCTCAGCCTCAGCGCCGTGTTTGCTTTAATTGCAGATCAAGAAGGAATGTTTAACGTGCAGGAATGCCCTGGCTCTCTTTGACATGTCTTATTTTGGGAAATTCTACCTGGTTGGACCTGAAGCTACGAAAGCAGCCGACTGGCTGTTCAGTGCTGATGTGAGCAAAGCTCCAGGTGAGCAAAGCCTCAGCTGCTTGTTTTGCTGGGGAAATCTCGCCCCAAAACAACCCATAGGAGCCCAGATTGGCTTTTCCTCTCGGTGCTGCCTTTGCAGAGGGTTTGGGAAGAGGCTGCTCTCCCTGTCCTCACCACAGTCTGGGTTCTGCCTCGTTCACACTGCTCTGAGCTCAGGATAAAGAAGGGAGGTTTCCCTCTGGCTCCAGCTGTGGCTCACATCTGGAGGTGCGATGGGTTCTGGAGTAAATCAAGCACAGCCCTCGCCAGCTGTGGTTTGTTGTCCCCTTTTCCGAGGCTGGGAAGCAGCTTTGGGCATTTTCAAGGATGCAACCTCAGCTCCTCACAGAGGAAAAGGAAAAATGCATCATTCCTTTCCCCCTGCTGGTGCTGGGACACCCCGGGTCGGTCAGGGCAAAGCCAGGATCGGTGATTTAATGATGAGGAGGCCTTTTCCTGCTGGCCAGCTCCCCGTGCCCCGCGGCTCCGTGCCAGGCTGGCTGATGGGCAGCGGTGCCCGTGTCCCCCCGCAGGCTCCACCGTGTACACGTGCATGCTGAACCAGCAGGGCGGCGTGGAGAGCGACCTGACGGTCAGCAGGATCAGCCCCGGGGCCCCGGGCTCCCCCCTGGCCCCCGCTTTTGAAGGTAAAACCCGGGGATGCTGCAGGGGGGAGCTCTGACTGTGTTCACCCCCCCCCCATAGTTAAATTCCCAGGTTTTCCCGCTGTCTTTTCAGCCGTGTCAATGCACACAGAGACTTTTCCAGTCCTGGGCAGGTTTGTTCCAGCACCTCCTCCCTCCCTGCCACGCTGGAGGGGCTGCAGGCACAGGGCTGATTGCATTTTCCTAATGGCACCACCTGGCTTTTTCCACCTCTATCCTTCGGTGCCTGTAACCCGATTATGGCCCCTGTCCCCGGGCTCATCGCTGTTATTGGGTTTGTCCAGCCTGGCTGGCGGCTCTGACCTCTGTCCGAGCCCTTATCAGCTGCAATTAAGGGGGACTGAAAGGCGGCAGAGCAGCCCTGGGGGCAGAAATGGCATTAGGAGCGGTGAGGAGGATGCTGAGCTCGGCTCCGGCCGGGCACAGGGTGTGCTCTGAGTGGTCACAGAGCCCTGTCCCCACGCTGTGTCACCCTCAGGTGTGCCACGGGGCAATCTCACCAGGCTGTGTCACCCTCAGGTGTGCCACGGGGCAATCTCACCAGGCTGTGTCACCCTCAGGTGTGCCACGGGGCAATCTCACCATGCTGTGTCACCTCCAGGTGTGCCACAGGGCAATCTCACCAGGCTGTGTCACCTCCAGGTGTGCCATGGGGCAATCTCACCAGGCTGTGTCACCTCCAGGTGTGCCACGGGGCAATCTCACCAGGCTGTGTCACCTCCAGGTGTGCCACGGGGCAATCTCACCACTCTGTGTCACCTCCAGGTGTGCCATGGGGCAATCTCACCAGGCTGTGTCACCCTCAGGTGTGCCACGGGGCAATCTCACCACACTGTGTCACTCTCAGGTGTGCCACAGGGCAATCTCACCAGGCTGTGTCACTGTCAGGTGTGCCACGGGGCAGTCTCACTGTGTTTGTCCCAGCAGCATGAGGTGCCTGTGATTTTTCCCTCTGTGTGGGAGAATCCTTTTTCCCTCCTGTCTGGGACACTGGCACAGGAAGCAGGGTGGGAAGTGGCTGGCAGAGCTGCAGGCTTTGTCGGGCACTGGAGGTGTTTAATCACAGCAAAGTCTATTTTTCCAATTACAGTAGGTGGCTGCACTTATTATCATTATGACAGAATACCAGAGAGCAATTTCGTAGTGGCAGGAAAGACAGAGGGAAGATTGATTACATATTAATCAGCTCTCAAACACCATCCCTAGGGATTTTTCCACCCAGGATTACTGAGGAGGTGAAATTCTTCCTTGCATACGGTACAATTCCGTGTAGGAATGGTGCTGTAGTGGTTATGGGCTGGTCACTGTAGCATTCCCTGCTCCCACCTGTAGCTCACAGCTCCCTCCACACTTGAGGGTCTGTTCTGTACTGGGACAAAAGTGCAGATGCTTTTGCCGTTGTTCTCAAGGAGTTCTTTTTCCTGTGATGCTCACACACACTTTCAAAAAGCAGAGCCCCAAAGCCTTCCCTAATCCCACAACTCTTTAACCCCCCTTTTTATTGGCAGTCCCCAGCCAGGGCTGTGCAAGCTGGAGAGGCTCAGGGCTGCACTTCAGGCTCTGCAGAGCAGAACCAGCCCAACCCAGCCCTCTGAGCCCTGAAAGGCTGCCCGGGGCTGTGTTCCAGGGGATGGCTACTACCTGGCTATCGGCGGGGCTGTGGCTCAGCACAACTGGTCCCACATCACCACCGTGCTGCAGGACATGAAATTCCAGTGCAAACTCCTCGACTGCTCCGAGGAGCTGGGCATGATGAGCATCCAGGGCCCTCTGAGGTGAGCGGTGTGGGGCCCTCCCTGCAACCTGACCACGGAGGGGTGGAGGGAGGGATGGAGAAATGCAGGGATGGAGGGAGGGATGGAGAAATGCAGGGATGGAGGGAGGGATGCAGGGTTGGAAGGAGGGATGGAGAAATGCAGGGATGGAGGGAGGGATGCAGGAGTGGAAGGGGGGGATGCAGGGAGGTTTTTCTCAGGTGCAGGTCTCCATGCTGGGCAGGGGTAGGTGTGAGCCCCACGACACCGAGTGCTGATGTGGCTGAGGTATCACTCCACTTCCCATGGAACTGAAATTTCTTTTGAGGCTCTCACAGCATTGCACATCAGCCACCTCAGCTCCTCTTTGGAGTGAGCAGTCTGTCTTGCCAGCAAGATGGGGGAGCAAGTTTTGGGGATAACCCTCAGGGCAGGCTGGCAGCCGAGTGCCCTCACTGTGCCCACTTTGCTGTTTCCCCACAGCCGTGCTGTCCTCCAGGAAGTGCTCGACACCGACCTCAGCAACGAGGCCTTCCCCTTCTCCACACACAAAATCACCACGGCTGCAGGATGCCAGGTAGGAAGGGGCCACTCCTCGAGCTGCCCAGGGAGCTCTGGGCTCTGTGCACCCACCAGCCAAGCACAGAATCCCAGACTGGTTTGGGTTGGAAGGGACCTGAAAGATCATCTTGTTCCACCCCTCTGCCATGGGCAGGGACACCTTCCACTGTCCCAGGTTGCTCCAAGCCTCATCCAGCCTGGCCTGGAGCACTTCCAGGGATCCAGGGGCAGCCACAGCTGCTCTGGCCACCCTATTCCCTCTCTCTCTGTTAGGAATGTGTCTGCCTCTTTGTTGCAGAGAGGTTTTGTTGTGGTTTTCGTAGGAAAAGGCCAAAACCCAGAGTGAGAAAAGGGTGTTATCCTCCCTGACTGCCTGGCAGGTGCCATCCTGCTCTCCCAGCCCTCCCAGTGGTGTCACACCACTGAGCCTGGGGAAGGGACAGGGTGACTCATGGCTTTGCAGTGATGCCAGAGGAACAAGAGACATCTCCATGGATTAGGGCGAGCGCCGGTGATGAGATCTACCTGACACTCCAGACACTTTCCATTTCCCCTCCTCATAAAAAAAACGGGGACAACTTAATGCAAAGCTTGTCAAGTGCTGGCAGTAGGGACTGGGCAGCCTGGGAGCTGCTGTTTGATCACAGCAGAAGCCTGGCAGCCCTAAGCTTCCTGTGCAGGCACAGATCATCCTGCTTCTGCCCAGGCTTCAGGGCTCATGCCCTGAAGCTGTTGACTGAGCTTTAACACCCCAAATAGAAGGCTTGGTGACCATGGAGTGTCATTTTTCTCAAAGGAGAAAACCTGCTGCTGGCAGCTTTGGGTACCAGGGAAAAGCTTTAGCAAGGATTCTTGGAGAAACTCTGGTTTCTCAGTGATGTCTATCCCGTGTGAAATATTCCTGTGGTTGCAAAAACACTTTGAAGAGAGGGTGGAATTTGTACCTGCTCCTTTCCATGGGAAGGCTGGGCAGGCCATGATCCCAGAGCACCCCTCTCCTGCTGGATGAGCTGCTGGGAGGAGGGACCGTGCCCAGGACTCGCTCTGGCTCTCGGGCTGGAGCCTGGTGGGGGATGAAGGAGGTGAAGGTGAAGCAGTAAATCTCATAAAAGGCAGCAGGAGAGCCAGGAGCTGCAGCAGGCTGGATGTTAAGGAAATTGGGTTAAGCCACGTGCGGCCACTTTTCATTCAGAATTAAAATGGCTTTAATTCGACTGCAGCTGCCTGCTGAAGAGATTGCTGCTAAATCAAATTAGAGCCTCTTGATTTGTGAGCAACAGCCTGGCCAGGCCTCAAAGTGGTTTAACCAAGGTACAGATCTTGCCCAAGTCAGATTAATCTCCAAACCATTGCCACCAATGCACCCTGGGCTTTGGGTGCCCAACAGCTCAACCCACAGCGAGTTCAGTGTCCCTTGGAAGGCCTGGGGGATTTCAAAGCCAATCCACTGGTGCAGGTTGTCCAAAGTGCTGGATTTTAGTCTCCATTAATCCTCCCCACACCCTCCCTTGTCAGCCTGTAGCAGACTGATATCATCTTGTAATAATCTGCTTATGCCCTAAGAAAGGTGTAGAAATGTTCCTGTCTCCACGGGTGTGATGAGTTTATTTGCATTTCACTTCAAGTTTGTTATAAATAATCTGGTCCTTCAAGGAAGATTGAGCTGGCAGGAGTTTTGTGGATTCTTTGGAGTGTAAATTCCCTGATGGACAGAGGAAAGCTCTCCTGCCTGAGGGGTGTGGGCCCTGCTGCCAGGGCCACCCTTCAGGAGGTCTCCATTGTCCCACTGGACAATGAACACCAGGGACCCCATCCCACGCTGGAATTAGAGTGGGAAGATTTCTCAGGGCAGCAGGCTGAAGCCTTTGCTGATATTATCACCTTGCAGGGGGATTAAACTGAACCCAGCATCTTAAAAAAGTTATCACCGAGATTTTCCTGCATTAACTCAGCAGTTGAACAAAATTAGCTGGAGTCAAAGGAGAGTTCCAGCAGAGTTAATGACTCTGGAAATTATGGATTGGTTTGTGAGTTTATATATAGAGTCTCTCATTGTATGGAACAGCAGAGAAAGGTCCTCCTTTGAATCTCACTGCTGGAGACAGGGGAAAATTCAGGTTTTCATTTTCTACGGTACCTAGAATGCTTTTGAATTGCTGCACAAAAACCCAGGAATGGATGTTATTTCACAGCTCCAGCTGGAAGAGCTGTTCCTATAGGAATCCAGCAGAGCTGCTGAGTCCAGCCCTTAGCATTCCCTTCCGTGGTGGGATGTGACTCCTGCCTGGGGTTCACACACATGGGGGCGACCCCAGTCCCTCCCTGTGCTGAGCTGATCACTGGCACCCCAGTTTTCCAGGGTTACCTGTTTTCTGTGGGGCACTGCTCTCGCTGGGATGCTCATTCCCCTGGAGCACTGGTGCTTTGAGAGGAAGTTTCTCCCAGGAGTAACTTGCTCTTGATTGTAAAAAGCACTTTAACTGCAGTCACAGACGGGGTTAATGAGCCGGGAAGTTGCCTGTCAATCCCCGGAGCATCTCCTGCTGCAATGAAGATGAAAGCTGGCTTGCAGCAGGCTCTTCTCAGGCTGTTTCCTAATTAGATGACACCTTTGTGTAGAGGAAAAGGCCTCTCTGAGCCCCTGGTGCCCGTGCTCCTGGGGAAGGGAGTGCCAGCCTTTGTGCCTGGCCAGGGACCAGGGCAGGGCTGGCTCCTGGCACGGCTCCTCAGGGGGAGCCTCAAAATAAATTCCCCATCCACACTGTTCCTTCCTCCTCCCCACTCCTGTGGCAGAGGTTAAGGCTTCTTACAAGCTGCTTTAAACTCTGCTCGAGGATGTGATTTTGGTGCTAGGGGAAGCAGGAATGGATTTGGGCTCTCAGCTGTGCCCTCTGGCCATGCTGGCAGCACAGAGCCCAGGCAGCCCTTGGGCACTTCTGCCTGCTTTGGGCAGCAGCTGCTGGTGTCTGTTTGCATTTGTCCCCGGGATTAGAGAGCACAGCTGGCACCGCTCTGCTTGGAGCAAGAGCCCAGCAAATGGCAAAATGCAGCTTCTGCCCCAAGCACAGCCAGAGCCAGCATGGCCAGGCCAGCCCGAGGCCACCAGAACCAGCCTGGAAGTGTGTTCTGAGTGGGAACAGCTTTGTTAACAGGACAGATCACAACCCAGAGCAGAACTCTGGAGTTAATCTCTCTCCCAAAGCCAGCTCTGTGTCTGCAGTGGATGTGTACCCAGAGGGATGAACCAGAGGGGTTTTGTGGGGGAGGAAGTGGAGAAACGCAATGGGATGAATCAGAGGGAAAGGCAGCTCAGACTCAAGGGCTGTCTCCAGGGAAGGTGCCTGAGTTGGGCCAGTCCCAGCTGGCCTGGAAAGCTCTGGGAATGGAGACTGTTCCAGAGGGACAGCAGGAGGGTGCCTGGGTGAGAAGCTGGTGGAACACAGGCAGGGCAGGCTGTTCCCTGGGACTGCAGCCAGGCTCCATCCCCGGGAATGAGGCTTCTCTGGAGAAGCACCCAGTCCCCTGTGCTGATCTGCTCATTCCTCCTCGGAGCTTCTTGCATTTGGTGTGGAGCTAATGTGACAGCACAGCTTTGGGACACAACCTCCATGGGGAACCCTGAGCATTTCCTGGTGGGACTGGGACATGGGTCAGGGCACCGGGCTCAGCCCCTGCCCAGGAGCCTTGGGCTCCAAGAAGGAAACATCCCTGGAGAAGGGTCAGCAGTGATGAAGTGCCCCAAAAGCAGGACAGTCCTGCTGGGGACCAGCTTCCCTGTCTCAGTGGATCAGCAGAGGGAGACAAAAGCTCGGCTGGAGCATCACATCTCACCCCAGCCCTGGAGTCCATAGCCAGAGGATGCTGCAGCAGCCACCTCTGCCCACTGGCACTGATGGTAGCCAGGTTTGAGGTGCCAGGCTTAGAAATTCACTCTGAGCCTGTCTTTGTGCAAGAAAGGAGAGCACAGAACTGCCTTCCACCACAAGGCTCCCAGGCAAAGCTGGCTTTTCCCCTGACGTGGGAGCGTGTGGCCTCTCCCAGCCCGCACAGCCCAGCTCCACCACGGGGATGTTTGCCCTCTTGCCTTTGCAGGTGCGGGCCATGAGGTTGTCGTTCGTGGGCGAGATGGGCTGGGAGCTGCACGTGCCCAGGGCTGACTGTGTGAAGGTTTATCGGGCGGTGATGCAGGCAGGAGCCCGGCACGGCATCGCCAACGCCGGCTACAGAGCCATCGACAGCCTCAGCATCGAGAAAGGTCCTCGTTCTCCTCTCAGCTGCACTCCCTGCTTTTCCTCCGGGGGGGAACCAGGGCAAGGAGCTTTTCCTCAGCTTCAGGGTGGGTCAGTGTGACCGGAGGTGTCTCAGAGTGCTGAGAATTCCCCTGTGTGGGCTCCTCTGCAGGGTGTTTTATCCAAGTGAACGAGCCAGCGGGTGTCCAGGGGCAGGGGTGGTGTTTTGTCCTGCTGCTGTGATGGGGTCAGTGGGTGACCCGTGCTTGCTCCCTGCAGGGTACAGGCACTGGCACGCAGACCTGCGCCCCGATGACACCCCGCTAGAAGCAGGGTTGGCCTTCACCTGCAAGCTCAAGTCCAGCATCCCCTTCCTGGGCCGGGAGGCTGTGGAGGCTCAGAAAGCCAAGGGCATCTTCCGCCGCCTCGTGTGCTTTACCACAGAGGAGTGAGTACCTCAGAAGAGTGAGTGAGTACCAAACAGGAGTGAGTGAGTACCACAGAGGAGTGAGTACCAAACAGGAGTGAGTACCACAGAGGAGTGAGTACCAAACAGGAGTGAGTGAGTACCACACAGGAGTGAGTAGCACAGAGGAGTGAGTGAATACCACAGGAGTGAGTGAGTACCTCAGAGGAGTGAGTGAGTACCACAGAGGAGTGAGTGAGTAGCACAGAGGAGTGAGTACCACACAGGAGTGAGTACCACACAGGAGTGAGTGAGTAGCACAGAGGAGTGAGTGAGTAGCACAGAGGAGTGAGTACCACTGCTGGCTCTGCTCCCTGCTGCAGCTCCCAGCCCAGGAGCTGCACCCCTGGAGCAGCACCTCCACCGAGCCCACCTGTTGGTTTTCCTGGCTATTACAGAAATGGGGTGACTGAGAGGTGTTTTAAAGGATTTTATTCTATTATCAGTTTCAATGATGGGTGAGATATAAAAGATGTAAAACTCAGTGCCATTTCATCAGAAGCTAACCTGTTTCTTGGTTACAGTACTTTATAAATGTTTTTCAGCCTAACAACGCTGTTATTACTCCTAACACCAAACACCTATATTTTTACCCCACGTGGTCCTGCTACCATGCATCTTTCACAGTTCTCTAAAATATCTGGTCTTTTTGCAAGGCTGCATTTTGAAACTTGTTGAACCTTGTTTCCAGTTCAGTGTCTCTCTCAGCAATGTTATCCTTACAATTCTTTAGAAATCAATTTCTCACACCCACCCAGCCCTTTGCACAGGTGCCACACCTGGATGTGTGCAAGGCTCAACCAGCTCAGCTGTTTTCCGTGCTCTAATTCCATCTCTAATTTAAGTCCCTCCTCAAATTCCCTGTTGGATGTTCAGTGGGAGCTGCAGGTGGTGTGAGGGTTGATGTTGTTTCACCCGGAGGTTTTGCAAATTGGGCTGGAATGACTTTAGGTTCAGCACGGAGAGGTGAATGAGCCCGTGGGCAGTGGGAGCCCTGGCAGGTGGGCTGGCCTGGGGCAAAGCCAGAGCCCTCTGCCCCGTGGAGGGGCTGTGCTGTGGCAGCTCTGCCCTTGCCTTGCAGGAAGGTGCCCATGTTCGGCCTGGAGGCGGTCTGGAGGGACGGGAAGGTGGTCGGCCACATCCGCCGGGCAGATTTTGGATTTGCCATCGACAAAACCATCGCCTACGGCTACATCCGAGACCCTGCAGGGGGCCCGGTGAGTGCAGGGTGCCTGTGCCTCCTTCCCTGCAGTGGCACAAACCCACTGCTGTCACCTGGGCTGGGAGATGGGACAGCAGCTCCCTCGTGCTTCCCTGTGCAGGCTGGAGGGTGAGGGATTGGTGCCAAAGGTGGTGTCACTGTCACTGTCACTGTGTGAGGAGCACGCAGGGCTCGAGTGCTGCCTCGGGTGGTAATTGCAACCAAATATTTAATTGCAGTAGCAAATTCACTTATGTTGTAGGGAGCAGTGGCCAATAGGAGCAGGGCAAGATTTTAATTAACCCTGGGAGACTCCTGGATGATCAGTCAGGTGCCCTCATTAAGCAGTGTGCTGTGGGGACAGAGGTTGGGGTGACATCCCCAGGGACCTTTTCTGTGCCAACCAAGAGCTGTGTGTGTGCTGTGATTCCTGCTCTTGCTTGCCTTGGCTTTTCATCCTGCAATCCTGCAAGAGTCCCAGGGCAAGTGGCTCTGGGGGCCAGTTGCCCCTGGGAACACCCTTTTCTCCCAGTGATAAATGTTCCTCCTTTTCCTATCCTTTTCTTCCTCTCCCTCTCCCTCTTCCTCTCCCTCTTCCTCTTCATTTCCCTCTCCCTTTTCCTTTCCCTCTCCCTTTTCCTTTTTCCTCTCCCTTTTCCTTTTCTTCTCCTTTTTCCCTTTTTCCTCTCCGTTCTTCTCCCCTCTCCTTTTCCCTTTTTTCTTTCCATCATATACCTCCACAGGGAAAAAAAAGAAACTCAAAATTTTCAAACACTGCATTTTTTTTTTTTTTCTTAAGCAGGGTGCTTTTAACAATTCTCTTCCTCCTTTCCCCACATCCTCTCGGGGTGGCAGAGCCGGGTTTTCTGCAGAGAGCAGATGTGTGGGGCGGCTGGGAGCTTGCCCAGGGATGGGGCTGGGATGCTGGCACCCTACAGGGGATTTTCCATGGCTCTGCCTCACAGGTTTCCCTGGATTTTGTGAAGAGTGGCAGCTACGAGCTGGAGCGGATGGGAGTGACCTTCCCGGCCCGAGCTCACACCAAATCCCCGTTCGACCCCGACAACAAACGTGTGAAGGGCTTTTACTGAGCGCTGAGAGGACAGAGGAGCTGCCGGCTGAACTGCCGGCGCCACTGCCCCTGCTGGCTCCGGGCTCAGCTGCAAGAGCCGGGCAACCTCCTGCAACTCCCCAAGTCAATGTGGGTCGAGTTAGAGGCGAGGGAGGAGGAGATTCCAAGAAGTGCAAAGACTCTGCTGCTCTGTTTCCCAAGTGAAGCGGTGCCACTGCAGCAATAATTCTTTTCCATGGGTTAATTGGTCTGCAAACGGTGTTTGGTCTCACTGCGTATGAAGTGGTTTCAATTTTTGACTTTGCTGGAAACTCTTTCCCCCCCAAATGTAGTTTCACGCTGCCTGGAAATTATTATTATTATTTTTTTTTTTAAACTAGCTCTGCTGTTAATACAGCTGGAGCCTCCAAACCTGCCGTCCCTCTGGTCCCTTGCTGTGTCTGTCCCCACTCCCATGGGTGTCACCTCATCCTGGCTGTGTCCTGGGGACTCTGCTGGGGTGGGGGCCGTGGAGGGAAGGGGCAGGAGTGCAGGGACATTGCCCAGGCTCACGCCGTGGGTTCCCCTCTGCCAGGGCTTTTTGTGTGTCGGAATCATGGAGCAGCTTGGCTTGGAAGGGACCTCAAAGCCCATCTCATTCCATGGGTTCCATGGGCAGGGACACCTTCCCCTGTCCCATTTGCTCCAAACCCCATCCAGTCTGGCCTTGGACACTTCCAGGGATCCAGGGGCAGCCACCATTTTCCTGGGCTGCTCCTGGCTGTGGTGTAAGGTGGCCAGCGGGGGCATGGCCCCACAGCTGCCCTCAGCCCCATCTGCTGGCAGCTCCCTGGTCCCTTGTGGCATCTTCCCAAAGGTCACCTTGGAGGTGGCTCCTTTTAGCTCCCAGCAGAGAGAGGGGGGTGCTGGCAGAGGCTGAGCCGTGAGCTCCAACCCCTGCAGCCTCTGGCAGCTCAGAGCCAGCCTTGGGGGCAGCGGGGAGGGCAGCAGGGAGGGTTTGCCCTCACATGCAGGCAGCCTGTACTGAAGGGAAGGATCAGCAACTCCCCATCACCATCCCTTGCTCTGGTCCCCTCCCGGGCTCTCTGCTGAAGCTTTCACCCGCCTGAAGAAATAATCTCACTCCCTGCTCTTCCCTTTTTCTCCCTTGACTAGGTTTGCTTGGGTCATACCCTCTTCAGAGCTGATTTCAATTCTTTGCCCTTATGCCACGAGCGCCACGGGCAAGAGTGTGAACTCTGAAATGCTTTTGTTTTACTGAAAACATTGAAAAACAAGATTGAGATGATTTTTTTCTCGTGAATAGGAGGTGGCTGCCCTGCCTCTGGCAGGCACAGGACAGGGGAGGGGGTGGCTGTGATCCTGTTCTGAGGGAAGGAGCATTCTGCCTCCCTGCCAAGCCAGGCATCCACTCTGCCTGGAAGATCAGGTTTTGCTTTAAAAAGCCTTTTCTGGTGTGCTGTGCTCTGACCTGAGGTTTCTCTTACACCCAAGGTGGCTGGGAAGGAAATTTGGGGGCCACTTGGCCTGGATCCCACCTGTCCCAGGGCAGGCCACCAAGCTGGGAAGGACATGGACTCTCCTGAAGCACCTCCATCCTCTCTTCTCCTCCTGAATGTTCTCCATTCAGAGCTCAACAGCAAAAAGCAATTTAATTTACATTTAGATATTTAATGGAGCGATTTTTCCTGACAAAAGATTTGTCATTCCCCCTCCTCCCCTCCCCTTTTCCAAACCCCATCCCAGAGGTATCATTTGTTCCCAGCCATTGGCATCTGGTGGCATGGAGAGGAACAATCCGGAGTGTGGAGGAGTGGGGGAAGGAGTGGGGAGGGGAGGGAGGGGAGTGTGGGGTGGGTGTTGTGGCACCCCTCTTTCCATCCATCCATCCCTCCATCCCTGCCACAGCTGCCAGCATGGGAGAGCACCTGCGGAGCCATCCTGAGCTAGGCGGGACCGTGGGACGCCAAGCAAGGCTTTTGTGCTGCTCCCACACATCCCTTTGCTCCGTGCCTCAGTTTCCCTGCGGGCAAACAAGCTCCTTCCCCCCTCCCCGGGGCCGCACCGTAGCAAACCTCGCCGTTATTATTGCGGGGGTGGGAAGCAGCATTACTCAGAGGCAGCGTTGCTAATAACACACTAAATATAGCTCTTCCCATCCCCGGAGCACTTTCTGAACTCTGCCTGCTGAGCTCTAACCCCCTCCGGAGGCAGGGCCAGGGCACCGGCTGGCATGGCTGTGCGGGCAGGGATGTTCCCCACGGATGGATGCTCCTGCCTGGAGGCGCTTTCCTGGTGGCAGGCACCGTGTCAGTCCCTCCGGAGCTGGCCCAGGGGGAGGGGGACGGGGGCAGCAGGCTGAGGCCCCGGGGCGGGCGGGCAGCGAGGGCCGGGCTCCCGCAGCCTCTCGGTGATGCTGGGGAGCGGCTGCTTCTCCCACTCGCCCTGCAAGAGAGGTCAAGGTCAGCACGGCGGGTGGAAATGCTTTCCCCTTTCCAAGAAGTTGTTGGAGGCTCGGTGTTTCTGTCTGCTTGGAGAAATGACACGAGTTTCAACGTCTGATGTGGTTTTTAGCCCAAATCAGGGTGTTTTCTCAGAGATATCACTAATTATTCCTAGTGCAGAAGCACCTACACATCCCCTGAGCGGCGCAGACGTCTGAGGTGTTCCACAAATCCACCCCAGCTGGGGAGTTTCCACCTCAAAAAGTGTTACCCGCCAAGTCAGGTGGAGACAGCTGAAACCAGGGAGTCCCACAGGCCCACCATGCTCTGGAAAACGCTCCCTGACCAGGAATTTCCAGCAGGGATGTGCCCGTGGAGCAGGAGGGATGCAGCAACCTGGCTGAGGTGCCGTGGAAGGGCTGTCACAGCCATCAGGGCTCACGGTGACCACGGCCAGGACAAATCACCCTGTGCATCCGTGGCGACACCTCGTCTTGGGGATGCTCCCTGCAAAGAGCATCCTGCCAGGGGCAGGCAGTGCCCGGGGCTGAGCCTGCCGAGCAGGATCTAACTCAGATGTGACTTTGGCCCGGCCTGGTGGCCAGTGGAGAGGTGGGCAGGGCTGGGAGGGCACGGGGGCTCAGCTCCAGGGTGGTGATGCTCTGGTTGGGCTGCCAGCTGCGTGTTCGTGCGGAAATGTCAGCGAGAGGCTGAGCCACAGCGTGAGGAGGAGGAGGGAGGTCTGGAGAGGAGAGGTAGAGCCGTGAGTCATCAGCGAGATGAAAGTGGGATTTATGTTTTCAGCTGAAATTTCTCCTGGTATGTCAAGCAAAATGGGCCAGAGCTGGCACTGGCACTGGGAAAACCCTGGGGAAAGATGGAGTGGGATGGAGGGAGCTTTCCAAAGCTCTTTGGGAGTGACCAGAGAGGGGACAGCATTGCAGGGGAGCACCAGCTGGAGGAACAACTCCTTTCCTGTGCCCTTATGGCTTAGGGGAGCAGTTAAGCATCCTTAGGGCGCGCCTGCTCCAGGGCTCGGCTCCAGCCCTGAGCCCATCTGCTGCGGCGTCTGCCCTGCTGATACATCCCAAACCCTGAGCCTGCTTTTTGGAGAGATCAAAGGCATGTGGAATGTCTTGATAGTTGTTGTTTTCAGTGCTTTCGAGTTGAAATCTGAACAGAGTTTACTGTGAGCCCTTGTGGGTACAGGGGAACTTGGGGATGGCACTGTCCCCGCTGCCGCTCACAAGTGTTACCTTGAGATTTGGCTCAGTAATTAACAGCACTCAGTTCCTTCCAGAAATCATCAGATTTGGGATCACTGAACTGCAAAAACATGAGCTTAATTAGAAGCTGGTGCTTTTCTCTTGGCAGAAACAGCATGGAATAAATGAGATGTCTCCAAGTGGGGCTCGCTCTGAAACACCAGCGCAGCAGAGGCTCCTCCGCCCTCACTGCGATGCTCATGACCCACTTTGTGCCAGCATTGGCTCTGCTCTGCTCAAGGCCCTTCCTGACAGCCCCCAAGACCTCTCTGAAATCAAGGGAGTTGTCTGGGTCATAAATTAAGAGGTTTAATTCATAATTCTGCTGCTGCACAAAACTTCTGCACCACTTCTGTCCCTGCAGCAAAGCTCTGCGTGGCTGAGAGGTGCCTGGTGTCCAGTTCCAGGAAACTGGAAAGGTTTCTGCCCACTTCAGAGTGAAACTTTGCTAAAGGGAATATACAGTGGCAGAAAACTGATGGTCATCCCTGCAATCAGCTCAGCATGCCCCTGTGCTGCAGTGGATAGCACTGGATCCAGGCACAAGGTGTCATCCAAATTTATTACTCTGATAAATGGCATTGGAAGCTGATGCCAGCAGTGGTTTTAAATCTTCACCACCATCATCGTCAT